>NC_073302.1:344275390-346710390 GCF_027595985.1 Sorex araneus | reverse complement strand
TTAAATAAGTCTGGAATGTGCCGGGCTCTCCGAGAGGGGCAGAGAAATTGAACCCGGGTTGGCTGCATGCAAGGCAAATGCTCTACCTGCTGTGCACAATAAGAGAGCCATTATGCATTATCAGTGCCATGTTTAGGAACTCCAGAAGCTGAGGATTGCAGCTGTATCTGTATGGGAGAACCAGAGCATAACTATGCAACTCCAAGAAGCAAAAGGCGACTTCCTCCTTCACCCATAGAAGCAAATAGAATTCCAAGGCCAACGACATAGATCCAATCTACAACTCACATGTTGAATGTTCTCATCAGCATTTGCCAATCCAATGTGTTACCTTTTGTGAATGGATGAAATTAAAAAGGAGATGGGAATGTAGCCTTTCTCATTTCAGATTATTATTTTTTTCATGGACTCACCATGAGATAGTTACAGGCTTTCATGTTTGGGTTACAATTACACAATGATCAAACACCCATCCCTCCACCAGTGCACATTCCCCACCCCCAATGTTCACAATATACACCCCCTCTCTCCCACCCTCCCCCTGCCTCCATAGCAGGCAATTTCCCCCATAATCTCGCTCTACTTTTGGGCGTTATGGTTTGCAATACAGATACTGGGAGGTTATCATGCTTGCTCCTTTATCTACTTTTAGCACACATCTCCCATCCCGACTTATTCTTCCAGCCATCATTTTCTTAGTGATCCCTTTTCTATTCCATCTGCCTTCTCCCCTCCACTCAGGAAAAAGGCTTCCAGCTATGGGGCAATCCTCCTGGCCCTTGTATCTACTGTCCTTGGGTGTCAGCCTCATGTGATGTTATTTCATACTTCACAAATGAGTGCAGTCCCTCTATGTCTGTCCTTCTCTTTTTGACTCATTTCACTTAACATGATACTCTCCATGTCTATCCATTTATAAGCAAATTTCATGACTCCATCTCTCCTAACAGCTGCATAGTATTCCATCGTGTAGATGTACCAAAGTTTCTTTAACTAGTCATCTTTTCTAGGGCACTTGGGTTATTTTCAGATTTTGGCTATTGTGAGCAGTGCTTCAATGAACATATAGGTACAGATGTCATTTCTAATGTGCTTTTTTGCATCCTCGGGATATATTCCCAGAAGTGGTATTGAGGGGTCATATGGAAGCTCAATTTCTAGTTTTTGAAGGACTTTCCATATTGTTTTCCAAAAAGGCTGGACCAGTCGGCATTCCTACCAACAGTGAAAGAATGTCCCTTTTCCCCCACATCCATGCCAGCACTGGTTGCTTTTGTTCTTTTGAATGTGTGCCAGTCTCTGTGGTGTGCATTTTAGATGATTTTAAATGAAAATCAAAAGGGTGTATCAGTATTTCCCAAACCTTGGCCAAAACGGAAAGGAAAGAGGAAGATGGAGAAATAAAGGGAGAGGGGTATTTGTGAGAAAGAGAGATTGCGTGTGTATGAGAGAAAGAGAAGAAGAGGGTCGGCCATGTGCAAGGCAAACGCCCCACCCGCTGTGCTATTGCTCCAACCCCCACACTCCCTTCTCCTTTCCTTTGCTCACAGGATGCCGTTTTTTTAGCAAAGGGCTTTGTTTACCCTCCCCCCATTCTGTGAAGGCACTTTAGTGAAGGTGAATTTTCCTTCTGTTCTAAAGAGGATAACAAGTTCCTTGCTTGATTAATTAGTGCATTCCACCCCTAGATATGATAACTGGCCTAGGAACTGACTGTGATTCGAGCTAGACCATAAACTCAGCTGCAGAAATTTTCTTGGGCCCACTAGGGAGAGTGGTCTTCTTTTCTGCTAAGGTTGCTATGGAGATAGAATATAAGCCTGGAGTTGAAAATGACCATTTAATTTTTTAAGAGTAGGGAGAGCCCCCCAAGCAGTGCTCAGGTGGCCTGGTGGCCATCCCAGTGGTTCTCAGGTTGGCTGGAGGTCCAATATATGGGCCGAAGAATGTGATGCTGCTCAGGGGTAATCCAGGCATCCTAGTGGTAATGGGAAGTCTCCAGGGTTGCCCTTGGAGACCCTATGATGCAGGTGACCAAACTTTTCTTGGCTTATACTGTCTGTACTATCACTCCAGCACCCCCACCCCAATTTGGGGAAAACTTGCCTGAGAATAGAACAGAGAAATACACAGTCACTAGATGAAGTAAAATATCATGATGACATTGTATTTGTGAATCTAGCTGTGCCTGAAATTGAAAGGGAAAAAGTTCTTTGAATTTTCAGTTAGATGAAACAATACATTCTTTTTCGAATACGCTGATCTGAGTTGCTTTTCTTGCGCTTGAGAACCACAGAACTCTAATCAGTGTCTTTTTCTTTCTGTTGTTTGATTTCGCTCACCTGTAGTATTTTTATTATTACTACTTTGGTTTGGGGGCTGCACCTGATGGTGCTCAGGAATTTCTCCTGTTAGCCAAGGGTCAGTCTTGCTAGCATTCAGGGGACCAGTTGGAAATGGGAACCACGCACAGGTTCCCCCACCTGCAAAGCACATGCTCTGGCCCGTTGAGCTTTGGTCCGGGTCTGAATATTTTTATTAGAAGTGTAACCTTTTTTTTTTGCTTTTTGGGTCACACCCCGAGATGCACAGGGGTTACTCCTGGCTAATGCACTCAGGAATTACTCCTGGCGGTGCTCAGGGGACCATATGGGATGCTGGGAATCGAACCCGGGTCGGCCGCATGCAAGGCAAACGCCCTACCCGCTGTGCTATCGTTTCAGCCGCAGAAGTTTAACCTTTTTTTTTATAGTGGCAAAACACATGAAATTTATAATTCTAACTCTTAGAAAGGGTACAACCTGTGTGTGTGTGTGTGTGTGTGTGTGCGCTGCCACATCCACTGTGCTTAGGGATTACTCCTGGCTTTTTCAGGGTGAGAGAAGTCCCAGACACATTTGGTTGCCGAATTGAAGAGGCTTTATTAAGCAGAGCCGGAGAGCAAGGTCTCAATGCAACGAACAGCCCTGAGCCCAAGTCTAGGCAAAGTCTGAAACATTTCTTATCACATTCTGCTCGGCTACATCAATCAATTTTTTCATTAGTGGGAGCAAGCAAGCACAATTACAGTAGAGAAGCTAGATGCTCACGGTTAGCGTTACACGGTTAAAGGAATTTCTACTTGGCAGCTGAAAAGAGCAGCAATAGCTACTTAGTCTGGACCCCAGTTTTCTCAGGGCACCCTGTCCCTGCGTCCTTAGCCATGTCATCTGCTTCCTAGCTATCTTTTAGCAGCCACCTTCTGTGCTAACGTTGCCTTTCTGCTAACTTTGGGTCACCTCATCACATCTCTGCACTCAGGAGTCCCTCCTGGTGAGCTTGGGGGACCATATGGGGTATCGGGGATTGAGCCTGGTCTATCCGCTTGCAAGGCAGGTACCTTACTGCTGCACCATCTCTCCTACCCCCAAAAGGTAAAATATAGAGGAAATATTAATAGTCAAATGTTGTACAACCACTATTATAACAATTTCGCACAACCTTTAAAAACATTTCAGCCAAATTTTCTTCTTTATAAAATTTCTATAAATTATTTAGTCATTTTTAGTTATTCTAGAAGAAAGCAATATGCAAAAAGAGTTTATAGAAGCAATAGCCCAACCTTGCACCACTTTGACCATTAGTCCTTCAACTGTGAAGGACTGGGAAAAAGACATCAGTCTTTAGCAGAATGTTAGTGATGTAGAAAATTTCAATACATGGAAAGCCTTATTAAGTAATAAAACTGGACTAAGACTCAAAATAAGTGCCTGATGGATGAATAAACATTATTGGTTGACCATTACCAAGTCAAACTTCTGAAGTCCTTCATAGTATAGTTTTCTTTCTTTTCTTTGCTTTTTTGCTTTTGGGCCACACCTAACAGTGCTCAGAGATTACTCCTGGCTTTGCATACTCCAGTCGCTCCTAGTGTGCTCAGGGACCAAATGGGATGTCGGGAATCAAATCTGGTTGGATGTAGGCAAAGCAAGCACCTTACCCGCTGTACTATTGCTCCGGCCCAAATGCTACAGTTTTCAATGTTCTCACTATTTTCAGTCTTAAAAATTTCTTTGAAAGCATTTTATTTCATTTTAACCTTTATTTACCCCTTCCTTTCATTTTTTGTTATTGCTCCTCTCAGAGAGCCCGGCAAGCTACTGAGAGTACTGAACCTGAGTGGCAGAACCTGGCAAGCTACCCGTGCATATTGGATATGCCAAAAAACAGTAACAATAAGTCTCTCAATGAGAGACGTTACTGGTGCCCACTTGAACAAATCGATGAGCAAAACGAGATGACAGTGACAGTGACAGTGACAGTTGTGATGATCAGGGCTCTACCACAATCTTGGTTGTGGTGCTCATCAGAGTGGACCAATTTGTTATGGCGTTGGGGATCCCAAGCCACAATGCTGCCAAGGTTGCTCTCCGTCCGCTTATGGGGTAGTTCCAGGGATCAAAGTCGTGCGCCATGTCTGCACAGTAGGTGCTCTCCTACCCCTGGGGCCTCTTGAAAATATTGTAAAACTTGAGAAAGATAAAACAAACGCAGAACAAAGAAAATACAAGATACTGGAGGATTTTCTAGTATAATTTTCATCTTGTATACATATTAGAAGTAATAAGATGGCTTCTTGGCCTGTGGGGGCAGAAGATGGGGACCATGGGGAAGAGTTTAAAGAAAGCTGATGAAGACACTGTCTTAGGTATGTCGGGTACACCAGTACACCCTTCCAAATCCTCAGGCCTTATTGTTTTCCAATTGTGGGGGACAGGGCTTGGTTTGGGTTACCCTCCAGAAGTGTTTGGGGTAACACCCAGAGAGATGTTCGAGGTTGCTCCTACAATGCTCAGGGTACTATGCAGGCTAGGGATAGAACCTGGGACTCCTGCCTGCAGAGCAGGTGCTCCAAACCACTGTGCTGTCTTTCTGGCCCTAGGAGGCAATATTTTACTCCTTCAAACATGCCCATTTCCTCTCTTCCCATTTTACTCAATTCCCCCCTCTCCCCTGACCGATTTTTTCTGCTTCCTTTTCTATTTCAGACTTGTGTTCTGTATCAGGGACAGTGACAGACACCACTTTGGCATGGCCCCTTCTCAATTCAAAGTTTATTCAAGTAAAGAATCTTCATAATAGCCTAAAGGAACTCATAATTCTCCTTTTCTTATGACTCATTACCCAGAAGTTCAGAACTCCTACCCCTGTGCCTGAAATTCCTTGTACATAGTGAATAATTGAAAATCCAATCCGCAGACATTCTTCAATGAATGAGAGAAAAATTAAAATGAATTTAATTGCAATTTTTTTAGAACTTATTTTAATCTTTATTGGTGGACTTCAGATAGCTCATAAAAGGACGTTACATTACCTTCTTTACTTGCAAAACGAAAGCAAGAGCAAATCAGGATTCTATTATATTAGGCTTGATTTCATAAATTATCACAATACAAAAAGTTAATTACAATTTTTGTTGTTGCTTTCTCTTCCATACCCAGTGATGCATAAGAGTCACTTCTGTCTGTGCTCAGGGCTTACTCTTGACTCTTTATTCAGGGATCACTCCTGGCAGTGCTCATGGGATCATGGGATGCCAAGAATTGAACCAGGGTTAGCTGTGCATTCAAGGCAAGTGCCTTAACTACTGAACTATCTCTCGGGACTCCAAAATTCTTGTTAAAGGTGAGTTCAATGTATTTGGAATATTTTTCAAGTTTTAACTAAGGATAATGAAAGGAACTGGTGATTGAAGGCAATTAAGAGCAATTCACAATAACTGAAACATCTCTCTTGTTTGTTATCCTATATACAATGTTTTGTGATGTTGGGAATTACTTGTTGAATGCACATTTGTTCAGTGTGTTACAGATGTTGGAGGCTACCATACGCCTGTGTACAGCATGAAGGTATTCCATGAAAGTGTAAATAATTTTTGAAGTCCTTTACTCGATTGGTCTTATGTCAATAAATCAGAATTTAGAATCAATAAAAGGTAGTAAGCACCTTATTGAAGCTTCTTTTTTTAAAAAACAAACAAAAAAAACCCAAATTTACCTTTTATTGTGTAGTACTTCCCAAACTGTGCTTATGGAGTTTAGAGTTTATTCTTGGTGATTCTCGGTCAGCCAGGCCTGATGGTTCAATGGTTCGTGTGGGATGTGGGTCCCATGTGGGCCCAATGGTGCTGGGTTCTCAGGACTATGTTCAGTGCTGGGGGTTTAGCTGTGATCCTTGTACCTGCAAGGCTGTGCCACTGAGCACTGAGCTGCCTCCTTGGCTAAAGCTTCGCTATTTTGAGGATAGAGATTAAAGAGTGGTTTTAGGAAAGTGAGTGTTGGCTATGGACTCCAAAGGCAAAACTGATATTTGTAAGAAAGTTGACAATTGTTGTTTTTCTATACATTGATTTAAAAAGTATGTAAAAGTACACAGTTTTAGAAAGCCATTGTTTGCTTGCCGCTCCTGGAAAACACCACTTGACCTATTCTCCCCAGTCCAGCCTGGAGACAGTATAAACTACAGACACCCAATATCTGGGGCCCAACTCAAGCTTTGTCTTTGTGAAGTGGGAATCGTGAAAATGAGTGTCTGAGTAGATGAGATGATGAGGAGGACTTTAATGGAAAGGTTATGCACAGTCAGGGCTAGGATTGGCTTCTGGGCAAGTCCATGTTCCAGCCAGAATTGTAGCTGAGAGAGTTGTTCTTCGGAGAGAAGGAGATGAATGGCATAAAAATGCAGCTTAGTCCTCAAAAAAGAAATAAAAATGGCCAAAAGTCCCATGAAAAAATGCTCCACATCGCTATCATCAGGGAGATGCCAATCAAAACAACAATGAGATATCATCTCACACCACAGAGACTGGCACACATCCAAAAGAACAAAAGCAACTGGTGTTGGCATGGATGTGGGGAAAAAGGAATGCTCTTTCACTGTTGGTGGGAATGCAGACTGGTCCAGCCTTTTTGGAAAACAGTAAGGGCATTCCTTCAAAAACTAGAAATTGAGCTTCCATATGATCCCGCAATGCCCCTTCTGGGAATATATCTTGAGGGTGCAAAAAACACAGTAGAAATGACATCTGCACCTGTGTGTTCATTGTAGCACTGTTCACAATAGCCAGAATCTGGAAACAACCCGAGTGCCCGAGAACAGAAGACTGGTTAAAGAAACTTTGGTACATCTACACAATGGAATACTATGCAGCTGTTAGGAGAGATGAAGTCATGAAATTTGCTTATAAGTGGATGGTCATGGAGAGTATCATGCTGAGTGAAATGAGCCAGAAAGGGAGGGACTGACATAGAATGATTGCACTCCTTTGTGAAATATAAAATTACATAATGTGAGGCTGGGTTGGAGCAATAGCACAGAGGCAGGGCGTTTGTCTTGCACATGGCCGACCTGGGTTTGATTTCTCCGCACCCCCCTCGGAGAGCCTGGCAAGCTACCGAGAGTATCTTGCCCGCATGACAGAGCCTGGCAAGCTACCCTTGGAATATTTGATATGCCAAAAACTGTAACAGCTCTCACATGGAGATGTTACTGGTGTCTGCTCGAGCAAATCAATGAGCAACAGGATGACAGTGACAGTGACAATATGAGATTAACACCCAAGGACAGTAGACACAAAAGCCGGGAATATTGCCCCATAGTTGGAAGCCTGCTTCATGAGCTGGGAAGAAAGCAGCTGGAATAAAGAGGGGTTCACTAAGTCAATGATGGTTGCAGGAATCGTTCGGGATAGGAGATGTGTGCTGAAAGTAGACAAAGGACCAAACGTGATAGCCTCTCAGTATCTGTATCGCAAACCATAGTGCCCAAAAGGAGAGAGAGAGAGTATGGGGGATGTGTCTGCCATGGAGGCAGGGGTGGGTGGGAATGGGGGAGGGACACTGGGGATATTGGTGGTGGAGAATGTGCACTGGTGGAGGGATGGGTGTTCGATCATTGTATGACTGAAACTCAAACATGAAAGTTTTGTAACTGTATCTCACGGTGATTTAATAAACAAACAAACAAAATCATGGAACACCACTGATTAGTTAGAGGTGTCCTTGTAGACACAATCCAGTCGTTTAGTAGATACCTCTTAGTGGCTTATCACAATAAAATAGGTTTCCGTAAGCCAGAGGAAGAAGGACACTAGAGGGATGATATCACTCATATGTGGTAAAATTAATGAAAAAAAAGGAATAAGGGAAAAATAAAGAACAGGAATAGGCAATCGCCACACATAATAAACCTCTGGATTCTGACACAGATCTGTGGTTACTCAGTGGGTCTGGGGTGGAGTAGGGGTTGAGGAGGGATGGAGTGGTCTAGAAATGGTCCTAGAAGTGAGAAAGAACAGTGATGGAATGTCTTTGGCACTTTGGTGGTGGTGAGATGCAGACATTGGTACACTAAAAACTTAAGCATCAGTTAACACCAACTCGCCCAGTAAATCCTCAGACAATGACTTTAGTGATACCACAGTGACATATAAAACCAATGATCACAAATTGACTTTTATTGATCTATTTTTAATAATTTCATTTGCTTTTGTGTTGTAATAAACAATAAAAAGTAAATTTATGCCTGCTATAAATAAATAAAAGCATAGGCATTAACGCTAGCATTCACCATACCATTTACATGCTAATGAAGTAATATTCAGCTCTATAAGGCCCAGTTGAGTGGTTTGATTTGGCAGGTGGTCTTCCTCTGACCTGCTGAGGTACTGGCTGTGCTTACTTGAGATTCCAATCTCCTCTGTTGCTTCTTGATTTATATTTTGGTATGAGTTACTGTATCAGAATCAATAATGTTCTTTAACAGATAAATCCTCAACTTCCCGTAGCTTTACTAAGTAATTTACTTTCTGTCCACATAGAATCCAATCTGGGATTTCTAGATGAAGAATAACCAAACGTAATATTTTGGGACTCCAAATTCTTCTGTCTTGGTTCCACTCAAGGCTTGGAGCTTTTTCCTTTCAGGGACTACAAAAATGGGAAAAGAGGAGGGAATGTGTCTGGGTAACTTTTTTTTTGACACACCAGGGGGTGCTCAGGGCTTCCTTCTGGCTCTGTGCTCAGAAATCACTCCTGGTGGGGCCCAGGGGCCCATATGGGGCCAGGGATCAAGCTCAGGCAAGGCCAGAACCTAGCTCCTATAGCATTGCTCTGGGGCCCTGGGTGTTTTGTAAAAATAGGATTAGATTTCACATATCACATATCGCATTTATTCATGTTCCATTTAATGACATTCACTCACTTGGCCACAGCCACATCCAAAGAAGGATGGAGAGGTCCATCATTGTGCCCAGGAGGAAGTAAAAGGTGAATATTTGGAACCAGCAACTCATGTTGATCACAAATCCTTGGAAACTGTCTACTTCCATTTTCTTTCTTTTTGGGTAAAAAAATTAATTCAGGAAAAATGTTAAATATATGTTGGTGGGGCTGGAGCGATAGCACAGCAGGTAGGGTGTTTGCCTTGCATGCAGTCGACCCGGGTTCAATTCCTTCGTCTCTCTCAGAAAGCCTGGCTTGCTACCGAGAGTATTTCGCCCACATGGCAGAGCATGGCAAACTATCCATGGCATATTTGATATGCCAAAAACAGTAACAAGTCTCACAATGGAGATGTTACTGGTGCCTGCTCGAGCAAATCGATGAGTAATGGGATGACAGTGATACAGTGATGTGACAGCACATATGTTTTATGTATTTATGATTTATCTCCAGTAGTCCATGATGAAGGCATGTTCAGGGAGGTTTCTTGCTGCTGTGTCTTCATCTGCTATAACAGGACACAGCAGCGCTTTACGCACACTTAATAAATAACCATTGAATAAAAACAATTCAGAGCTTAATTTATCCAGTACCTTCCTTGTAGTTCAGTCCATTTTCTTTTGTTTCCTGTCCCTTGAATGTCTTTTAGATTGCCAGCTAGGCCCTTTCCAGAGAAGTCTTTGTCTTGGGCTGAATTTAAGTGTGCTTCTTTTCTTCCTTCTCGGCCGTCAAGCGCTTGGGTTGAGATGGGACCTCCAATGCCAATTTACCAGAGGTGGGCAGGAGACAAGACCCGAGGGTGTCAGTAACCAAACTGTATCTTATGGGACATGTCATTATGTTGTGTGCTAGACATTACTTTCTTCTTTTTACTATACATAGATAGTTCCATCCAATATTCCAACTTTGTCTTAGGTGTGTTTAGGGAAATAAGAATGATATGTGTATGCCAGGGGTAATTGGAAGAGGCTATTAACTGTCCAACTGAACCCAGTGTCTCTATGATAAAAGGGTAGTGTAGGATAACATTGGCTTGTACTTTCTGCCTTGCCACAGGGAGCTTAGGTTTATTGGGTTACTCCCATCACAGTGCTCCCATTCCTCTGTGCTTAGTTATAACCTCTTTCTTTGTGCTATGCTTCCCCAACTGGCCAATGACCTTTATCTACTAATCAGACTCTGTTAATTTGTAAATATTGTTTTTCTCTTCTCCTTAAGTTCTTTGCGTAGTTAATTCAGAGCAATGTCCTTTTTGTATAGACACTGGAAGACAGTTAATGCTATGCTTTTGTAACTTGGGAGTTAATGGACTCCGAATAATATTCACTCCTGGGCATCTGTTCTCTTGACTTAAGCCTCAGTTGTCCTTACTTCCTAGCACCTCAAAAAGCAGGGTTCTGACAAGGGACTGGATGAACCCAGGGCAAACTGTGAGCTACCCTGGCATCGAAATGGGCCAGGCCAAGAGCCATAATACTTAATGATAAGTTAAGAGCATGGTCATGGACAAAATCTGTCATGATCCAAAAAGTAATAACTGAATTAGGGCACTGCTCGGGTTAAGAAAGACTGATCTGACCTGAGCACTGTAGTCTGAGATCTATAGTGAGATGTCCCCAGGAGAGCCACCCTACAAGCTCAATGTATCTCTTATTGTGCCTATACAAAATAACTAATATTAAGAAGTAGAATCAAGATCTTAATTAAGATGTTAAGTTATTGGACTAAGGAGAGGAGGAACACCTAGGTGGTATTTCTGCTGTTGAGCCTGATCAGTGGGCCATCAGGAAGGGCTTTGGTATGTTGATTCTGCTACCCACAATGCGGGGGAGTTGGTGAGAAACTAGGGAGAGACCAGGCTGCAAGAGGGAGTGCGGAGAGATGAGTGGGAGAAACAGGAGGAGACGGGAATGAGGGGCAGTGTGCGACTAGAACGAGGGGCTTATTGAGACTGGAACAGGCGCGTGGGGAGAATGGAATAAACAGCAACCAATAACCAACCAGCCTGGCTCTCGTTGCCTCCTTCGTCCGCCCATGGCATCGGCTGTCCTGAGTGGGCAAGTGGTGCGAGGGAGCCACCGGGATCCCCCTAGCCACTTGGAGATAACACAGGGCAGCATGAGTTCCTGTCTATGGAGTTACTGTTTTCTCTCCCAGCTTCCTTTGCAGCTAAACGTGCCATATGCTTAATGTACCCTTACAGAATAAACAGACTTGATCTCTGCTTCTTCTCACTTGTGTAAGAACATTTCAAGTTTTAAAATAATTATTCTTTCTTCTTGCCAGCTGCCGGGAACAGTGAAGATCACAACGAACTTAGAAGTCTCACCTGGAGCCCTTTTGGCGCGGCTGCCTCTCGAGCATGATAGAAGAGCCCAAAAGAGCGCCCTTGGACTCCAGCAGCCCACTGAAATAATTCCAGAATGTGAACTGAGACCTTAAGCCGGGCTTCGACAGTGGGAGCCGGGTATTCCTCAATTTTCTTAACCTCTCTCTCTCAACCCCTTCCTCCTGAGCACAGCACAGCCTCCACCGCTTTTTGAGCACAAAATGGAGAAGCCAAGCCAGCTGAAACGGGGCGTGTGGGAGACCTCAGGGGGCCGGGGGGGCGGTGGCCTCCGCCCACCTTGGATACTTAAACCCAGTTGAACCACGTGTGCGTCCCTTTTGGTGCAGCTGCCACTCGAGCATGATAGAAGAGCCCAAAAGAGCGCCCTTGGACTCCAGCAGCCCACTGAAATAATTCCAGAATGGGAACTGAGACCTTACGCCGGGCTGCAACAGTGGAAGCCGGGTATTCCTCTATTTTTTTTAACCTCTCTCTCTCAACCCCTTCCTCCTGAGCACAGCACAGGTTCCACCGCTTTTTGAGCACAAAATGGAGACGCCGAGCCAGCTCTCTCTAGGTTTCTCCATCTTGTGAGCACCATAAAAGGGTAAAAGTTTGTAGTGATGTTATTTCTGGCTGTACTTTCCCTGGACTTTATACAGAAACCCAAAACCGCGCGGCCGATACTGCGGCCATGCGACCTAATATCATCTAATCATCAGCAATATGAAATGGTTCCTTTTTAACAGGTTGAACTTTGGGGGGAAATCCTAACAAGAATAGGAAGTCTTTTGCTGAAATATTGAAGGCAATCAAAGTGGTAGCCATCTCTCTAGACTGAACTAAGCCATATCCCCATGCCGGCTGAGAAGAAATATCCTTCTTTCTCGGAAAGAAACGCGGCGTGGCGTTAACCATAGTATGATGTCCATTAAGCAAACACAGACCTGGTGGCATGGGAATGGGATATAAGGGAAAAAATTATGTACATGGAATAGCGGGACGCTGGTGGAATCTCGAGCCGGAGCCGATACCAGCGCACTACTTTTGGTTCCAGAAACTGCTTGCAGATATTCTACTAGACTATCAACTAAGCCAGAGCCCCACGCCGGCTGATGATGGGAAATAACCATTTCTTTCGGTTTTTTTCCCTTTGTCAGGCAGCGTGGCGATTACGAAACAGGCATGAACTCGGTGGCGCAGGATGAGGGGGGAAAAAAGAAAAGTTATGTAACAAACAGCGGGACTTAATATCTCTACATTCTCAGCAACGGAGAACTATCAAATGCTTCCTTGGCAGTAGGACTGTCTTTTTGTTTTGGGGGGGAAACCCCAGCAACAATAGTGAGTTGTGTGTTGAAACATGGAATGTAATCAAGATAAAGCGTAAATGAAGTGAAACTTATCACTTACAAGGGCGGGGACTGGGGGGGCGGGAAGGCGTGGGAGGGGGCGGGAGGTATACTGGGGTGGTTGGTGATGGAATATGGGCACTGGTGAAGGGAAGGGTGTTTGAGTATTGTATAACTGACATAATCCTGAGAACTATGTAACCCTCCACATGGTGATTTAATAAAACTTAAAAAAAAAAAAAAAGAAGTCTCACCTGGAGACCTCAGAACAACTCTAAGCCTGGGACCTTCATGCAAGGCCAAGTGAATTGATTTGATAGCCAGTCATACCACTATTCTGTATATTTACAAGCTACAAAAGCGAACTTAAAATATTTCTTTAAAAAATTTTCAAACTCTTTCAAATAATTATGTGTTTCAAGAGTGTGATGTCCACTTGGGCTTTTCTTGTAATAGAGTAGGGTGATAAAAATCATATGCTTTGGGGATCAAACTGCTTTGGTTTGAATACCAACTTTTTTGGGGGTGGGTTTTACATTCAGCAGGGCTCAGAGCTTACTCCAGGCTCTTCACTCAGGGATTACTACTGGCAGTGCTTGGGAGACCATGTTGGGTAACAGAGACTGAACTTAGGTCTGACATGGGCAAGTCAAGTGCTTAATCTACTATATTATCTCTCCAGCTACCCCACCCCCCGCTACTGTCACTGTAACTGTTATTCCGTTGCTCATTGATTTGCTCGAGCAGGCACCAGTAACGGGGTGAGACTCTCCATTGTGAGACTTGTTGTTACTGTTTTTGGCATGTTGAATACGCAACGGTAGCTTGCCAGGCTCTGCCATGTGGGCGAAATACTCTCGGTAGCAAGCCAGGCTTTCTGAGAGAGACGAAGGAATTTAACCCGGTCGACTGCGTGCAAGGCAAACGCCTTACCCGCTGTGCTATTGCTCCAGCCCTCCACTATTGTACTTACTAGAAATCTGGGCTGTTCTCACTTTCATTCTCTTCCTCTCTCCCCCCCTCTCTCTTTCTGGGTTTTTATTCTGTGTGGAAAAAGCAATGCTATCCAGATGGTTATTGTAAGTATAAGATTAAATAATGTAAAGGGCTGGGAGGTATTTAAGAAATATAATTGGCTGCATTCTTTTATTCTAGAAATCCTTATCTATTGATAGCTTTGGCATACAAATATATGAGTTTATTATAGAGATGAGAAATTTACAAGTTATTACTTGTAACTTCTCTCACTCTTTGATCCTTTCATCCCTAGATAGTATTCCTTTCTGTTTACTATATCTTTCCACCTTTCACCATGGAAATTTCCTTATCTAGTGATGATTCTTTGTGTGTGTGTGTGTGTGTGTGTGTGTGTGTGTGTATGTCTATGTGTGTGTGCATATGTGGCAGTGCTCAAGGATTACTCCTGGCTCTGCTCTCAGGGATCACTCCTGGTGAGGCTCAGGTGACCACATGGATCCTGGGGGTCAGACCCAGATCAGCTGTGTGCAAGGCAAGCACCTTGCCCATTGTACTATCTCACCAGCCCCTCTAGTGATGAAATCTAAAAAAAATTTTTTTGCATCACAAATGGACTTTTCTATTTCAAAATAATCTTTCTCAAGCACTGATTTGTGGACTATAAAGCAACAGAATGAGAGATTAACACCAAGGATAGTGGAGATAAGGACCAGCAGGATTCCTCCACGACTTGGAAGCTGGCCTTACATGCTGGGGGAAAAGGCAGCTGAGATAGAGAAGGGACCACCAATCAAAGGGTGCTTGGAGACCTTACCTGATATGGGAGATGTGTGCTGAAAGTAAACTTTAGACCGAACATGATGGTCACTTAATACCTTACTGCAAACCATAACATCCAAAAGGAGAGAGGGAATAAAAGGGAGTGTGCCTGCCACAGAGGCAGGGGGGTGGGGGGTGTGGTGGGGGTGGGAGGAGGGATACTGGGAACATTGGTGGTGAGAATGGGCACTGGTGGAGGGATGGGTTCTCGACCATTGGATGACTGAAACATAATCGTCAAAGTGTGTAAGTCTGTAATTTTATCTCACGGTGTTTCATTAAAATTAAAAAAAATCTTTCTCAAATATCTTTTCATTAGTAGTGCTTAAAAATAGTACTTAGCCATCATATCAACAAAAGAAAAGACAAAAACCATATGATCATATTAATAGATGCAGAGAAAGCATTTGACAAGATCCAGCACCCATTTATGATGAAAACTCTCACCAAAATGGGTTTGAAGGAAGTTTCCTCAATATAGTCAAAGCCATCTACCACAAACCTTTGGCAAGCATTATTCTCAATGGGGAAAAACTAAGAGCCTTCCCTCTAAGATCTGGGACAAGACAAGGATGCCCACTCTCACCACTTCTGTTCAATATAGTACTAGAAGTACTTGTAATAGCAGTTAGGCAAGAAAAAAATATTAAGGGCATCCAGATAGGAAAGGAAGAAATCAAGCTCTCACTATTTGCAGATGCTATGATACTATATTTAGAGAACCCTAAAGTCTCTACCAAGAAACTCTTAGAAACAATAAAGTTGTATAGTAAAGTTGTGTTGCTCTCTTCTGGGAGCATTGTTTTATAATCTCTGGATCTTGGCTGTTGATGGGATTACACGATGCTGGGGGCAGTTTGTGGGTGTGGCTGCCAAGCTACTGGAAAATGGGGGTCTGGGTGGAGAAGGCCCAGTCCTGATCTGAGCAGGCTTGGATATTTCAGCCCCAGGTCCCGCACACCTGGGTTCTTCTGCCGGTTCCTTCGTGCGTGAGGCTCATCCAAACATGTGGAGAGGGGCCTTGAGCATGGTTGTGGCTGGGTTCCGGAGTCTTCAGCTGTTGCTGGGTGCTGGAGGTCTTTGGCCCTCTGAGAGGCCCCGGTGAAGACAGCCAGGTGCAGGGGCACGAGACTCTGTCTTCACCGGGGCCCCTCAGAGCAGGGTGGGTTGAGTTTCCCTCCCTGCCCCAAGCAGAGCTCCAGCAGCCGAAGACCTTAACTTAAACTTTAAGTTTTAAACTTAAGAGATATAAAAGATATATACAAATAGCTTGGATTTTGTACATTTAGGTCCAAGGGCAAAATAAACTTACCTTCATCCAAAAAGTGAATTTGGTTTCAAATCAGCCTTTCAAGGTAAAAATGAGCAGAGGCTTGAGTTTTAAGAAATATTTTTTTTTGTTTGCTTGCAACTGATGATTTTGCTTTGCTCCAGCAAACTTTCTACCATTTAGTGATGAGAGTGAGCGAGTCCTGAATACAAACTAAACATTTACCTTCTTCTTTTGCTTTCTCATCGACCCGCTGATAATGTCCAGAAAAAAAGAGGGTATTGTCCCAAAATAAAAGGAGTCAATCCTTGCTGTGTAATGACTGTTCTTGTTTTGCAGCATTTTTCACAAAGAAGAAACACTGGTTGAAAGGTAAACAAGTTTCTTCCCCATTGTTTATTTCTTTATAATACCCCAAATGATCCGTTAAAAGACAGTGGGTGAAGGGGAGAAGCTAATGGATAATTGCCCTTACTAGATCAAATGATTTTTTAATGAACTATCTGCAGTGAATGGTTGGTTTTGATTGGGTGGAAACAGTTTAAGATTTTCAGATATACCACAAATAGTCTTGGCTGTTCTCAACTGATGATGATGGTGGTAGTGAGGATAGAAGATAGTACTGTTTTAGGGCTGGAGCAATAGTACAGTGGGTAGGGCATTTGCTTTGCATGAGGCCGACCCGGGTTCGATTCCCAGTATTCCATATGGTCCTCTGAGCACTGCCAGTGGTGATTCCTGAGTGCAGAGCCAGGAGTAACCCCTGTGCATTGCAGGGTGTGACCCAAAAAGCAAAAAAAAAAAAAAAAAGATAGTACTGTTTTGTATGTGGGTTTATAGCGATAGCACAGCAGGTAGGGCGTTTGTCTTGCATGAGGCTGACACAGGTTGGATTCCTCTGCCCCTCTCGGAGAGCCCGGCAAGCTACTGAGAGTATCCTGCCCGTACGGCAGAGCCTGGCAAGCTACCCGTGGCATATTTGATATGCCAAAGACAGTAAAAACAAGTCTCACAATGGAGATGTTACTGGTGCCCGCTCGAGCTAATTGATGAACAATGGGATGACAGTGATACAGTGATAACATGCCAGTATTATTCTGTACAACACTTAATGCCAACAAACAAATGGTATTAGCACTCTTATTTGTGTTGTAGTTCAGTGAGGATATGTCCATGACTACACAGTCATGGGTAGCTAAACCTAAAGTGAACCCAGATTTGTGAATTTCAAAGTGGACAGGCCACTGAAGAGCTCATTATTGTGATTATATTGAAATAATCTTTCAAATTATTTCTATGAAAATACATGCCAGTAGTAAGAAAAAGAATAATAGCAGCTGCAAAATGCCTGAGCAACAAATAACCCCTTCCCCCAAATAGTCATCTTTAGAAAACACATAAGTATCACATTTTAACCCATTTAGTCATATTTTGAAGAAACTGCAGAAGATGATTTTTATGTCTGAAAGTACCAGGAATTCCATCAATTTATTTAAACACTCAAAGCATGTGTAAAATTTTTTATGATGATAATGCTGATGTGGTTAGGCGAGGGTCAAAGCAAGAAAAGAAGCTTGGAATGAGAGTGAGAACTAATGTATTTTAGTAGATAATATTCAAGGAAAACAGACCCTTAAACTCTAACCACAGAATTAAAATTGCCAAAAGCAGGGCAAAGGGACCCATGACAACAGTGGACATGTACTGGCACTTCGGGGGTGGATGTAGTATGACAGCATTGAACATGTACATTACATTCTTGCAAACTATTCTTACCTCAACAACAGAAAAAAATTAATTAAAAGAAATATTATAATTTGGGGGGCTGGAGCGATAGCACAATTGTTGGGCTTTTGCCTTTCACGTGGCCGACCCGTGTTCGATTCCTCCACCCCTCTCGGAGAGCCTGGCAAGCTACTGAGAGTATGGAGCCCGCACGGCAGAGCCTGGCAAGCTACCCGTGCGTATTGGATATGCCAAAAACAGTAACAATAAGTCTCTCAATGAGAGATGTTACTGGTGCCCGCTCGAACAAATCGATGAGCAACGGGATGACAGTGATTGACAGGATTGATTATAATTTGGGAAAGCCAATACATTGCTTAGAAGTTTTATATAAGTATAATTAGAGTAATAAAGTAACAAATTATTAGGTTACCTAGCAAGGATATATAAAGAAAAAAGGAGATGATGTATGAGATGTGTTTAGAAAGCCAAGCAGGAAGTTACTGTGCTGATATATATCTTTTTGCTTGTTTTTTGTTTGTTTCTGGTTTTTGGCCACACCCAGCAGTGCTCAAGCCTTAATCCTGGCACTGCATTTAGGGATAACTTCTGGTGGGCTCAGGAGACCGTATGGAATGCAGGGCATCAAACCTGGGTTGACTCTGTGTGAGGCATAAGCCTACCTGCTCTTCTATCTCCTCAGTCCCTATGCTGGGGCTGAACATGTGAACATGTGTCAGATATATTTCAGTTTGGTGGGGGTGGTACTTCCAAGTGGTACTGAGGAGGCTCAAGGACCCTGCTAGTGATTCTTGACCCCAGCAGCTCAGAGCAGGGCCTGTGGATGCCATGATGCTCAGGCTCCGTGGTGATGGGATACTGGGTCACCCCAACGGTGCTGAGGGCCTTTAGGACTGCACCTGTGATGCTCAGGGGGACCATGGAGAGGCAGGAATCAAACTTGGTTTGGGTGCATGAACCACTATCTCTGACCATATGACCTTCTATTTTCAAAGAAGTACATATTTTTCCATCTATTTGATGAAAATACCTTACAGGCAACTTTCCCCTTATGTCTTACTTAATGGGTCTCCGCTTCTCACCATCTCCACAGCTGCTCACATTCAAGTCACCATCATTGTTTTTTCTGGGTTACTACATAAGCCTCAGAACAGACATCTTTGCTTCTGCCTTCCCCTCTTGAAGTCTAGTTGCAATCAAATATGTGTTGCATCATGGCAGGTCTAAAACTCTCCAGTAGCTTCCCTTTATAGAGCAAGAGAAGAAATCCTTACACCAGTAAAAGTCCTTACACTTCTTCTACAAGATCTTCCCTGTTTTACATCAGCTCCTGGTTCTTGTGTTGACTATTCCAGTGAACACTGACCTGTCTGTGGTTCCTGGAACATGGAGGCACCATTGCTGCCTCTAGGCCTTCGCAGTTGCCTTGTCTGCCAGGGAATGCTTTACCCACAATAACCATCAGCTTCTTCTCTTCACTTCATCTTTTTGCTGAAACTCAATGTATTGAGGCATATTCCCTGGGGGTTAGGATTAGCAAGGGTTCCAGGACTGCCTCTGCTTCTTAATCTGCTTTCTTTTTCTGTCATTTCTAGCACTTTTGGTCACCTATCATCTACTTTGCATGGCAGAGCCTGGCAAGCCCCCGTGGTGTATTCAATATGCCAAAAACAGTAACAATAACAGGTCTCATTCCCCTGACCCTGAAAGAGCCTCAGTAGTTGGGAAAGACAAGTAAGGAGAGGCTGCTAAAATCTCAGGGCTGGGACGAATGGAGACGTTCCTGGCTCCCGCTCGAGTAAATCGATGAACAACAGGATGACAGTGACAGTGATACAGTGATCATCTACTTTGTTTATTTTCTCCCTATTCTAGACTGTAAGCCTTTGAAACAAGCACAAACTGTTTAATTTATTGTCACATTTCCAGGACATCACTGTGTCACTGTTCGTCTTCCTGTAGTCTTCCAGGACATGAAAAATAATAAATAACTGTTTCTTCTTAAGAACACAAAAGACAAACAACACTTTAGATGAGTTGGGTTAGTTCCGTAGGATGGATCTATAAGGACATAATCTTAGGTTAAGAGAATGCTTAATATTTAATGTTCTGCCTAAAGTTGTTAGAGCATCTGGGAAGATAGGTGGGAGGGCAGGAGGGAGGAAGAGAAAGAGAGGAAGAGAAAGCAAGAAAAGTGAGCAAGCAATAATTTTTTTGGTGCTCAGAATTTGCTGTACAGCTATTTTTGGTTCACCTTATCAGTGATGAGTTAGACGATAAATGGGTAAATGTGGGACAATGTGGCCTTAAAGATCCCTTTTATCGCACTCCGACACCAAAGTTTGGGGGCACGGATATTCATTGAAGCCAAACTTGTTAGACGGCTGTTGTCATCTTTCCCAAAGAACCCACATGCTGACCCGGGAGGTGGTTAACGAGTTGGAATACATGCCTTGCCTTTAGGAACCCTGGACATTGCATAGTCACCCAGGCCCTGCCATGAATGACCCCTGAGCACCTACTGAGCCCCCAGCACCTCCCGAAGCAATAACACACTTGGGTGTGATACCAAAGCAACAAGAGCAAAGGCGCTGCGCTGCTCTGCAGGCCAGAGACTTAGAGCAGTATCAGAATAGAGGCAACACTAACTTAAAAAACAAGTAAAGGAAAGTTTAATGATGTTAGTCTTCTCATATCCAGCAGTGCTGAGGCCCGGTTGGTGATGGAACATCAGGGCTTGTCCAGTGGAGACATGCCCTCTCTCTGCTGAGCCACTTCCTCACTCTAGAAGCACACTTATTTTGAAATGGAAACTAGGATGAGTATAGGTGATGATTGAAAATATTAAACAGAAGATCAAAAACATACTCCTGGACACCCCTGAATGGCTGCCACTAAGGTTAAGGGGCCTGCAAAAGAGCCTAACAAAGCTCACAGTGATGCTACTGTCACTTCGGGCTTTTGGCAAAGAGAAAAGGATAAGCCCCAAAGGCCTGAGTGCTTGTCTTAGTAGTTTCATTGAAAACACACCTGATGATAAAAGTACCCACCCCAGGACAGAGGAGGAAGGAACCTAGGAAAAAGTGAGGAGAGTTAGGGGTGACTGATGGGAGAGATTATTCCTGCCTGATGCCCTGCAGGCAGCTGGCAACTGATACCATCTTATTCCCATTTCCTTCCGAATAATGGCAAGCCCAGGAGTTTGCCTTATTTATGAGACAACGGAATATTCTTATTTTAAAATGAGGTTTTTTTTTTTAAACTACAGTTTGGTATTTGATTAAAGAAAATCTATCACTTCATTAGTTTTCCAAGTTCCCACTGTTTTTCAGTCCTTCAGAAATTTTTGCTTGGTGAATGCATTTGAACTATGAACTTTTCATAATAATCATGAATTTTCAGAAATGGAGAACTGTGTTGTCAAATTTAAGGAAAAGAACGTGTCATATTTACTTTAGCATTTATCTGTAATTATCATTTTCTGAACTCAAATTACTCAGCTGTCTATCAAAATTTGCAAAGAAAAAAATCTCTACCTTGGCACAATCAAAATAGGATATTTTGATAAATAACTAAATTATATGTTTACCTTCAGTACACCTATTCATTACCTCATAAAGAATGTATTTAATTCTTTGAATATTAAAAAAGCCTTTTTTAATAAATGAACTACTGGTTCATGATTCAACATGAACGAATCTTGATTCCTTTTATATGAGATGTTCAGAATGGGCAAATCTATAGAGTCACAGGCAAATAGGCAAATCTATTTGTAGATAGTAGAAATGTGGTTGTGAAGAGGAGGGCAGGTTAAGGGTTAAATTTGCCTTTGTAACTGCTTGGATGCTTTGAAAGATGTTTTCACGACCTACCGACCTACCTACCGCTGGGCAGGAAAGGGTCACCAAATGGGCCAACAAACTGCTCTAGGAACTGTAAGCAAACATTTTCGAGGAAACAGTTAACAGTAAACAAATGTTGAGATTAGCAAATTAAGTGACCTATGTGTGATTCCCTTTGATCCAATAGGTGTGATTCCCTTTTCTCCCCCAAAAGGATACAAAAACGGTTTGATTTTTGAGTTCCAGACCCTGAGCTGTGCTGGTTTTCAGGCACGCTGCAGGGTCACCGACATGTTGGCTTGAATAAACCCCGTGTGTTTGCAGAGAGTTGTCTCAGTCTCATTCCTCCGGCCTCCCCCAGGTAGAAATCTGCTAGACCTTAACAGTTGCTTTGAGCAGAAAAATCAGTGGTGGGGGAGCTGTCCAGGTTGTAAAAGGGAATTGATCGCCAATGGGTAACTGTTTCTTCTATAAGAGATGAAAAGTTCTAAAATTAGAGTGGGGGCTGGAGAGATAGTATAGGGGATAAGGCACTTGCCTTGCACGTGACTGAACATGGTTCAAATCCTGCCACTGCGTGGGGTGCCCCAAGCCTCTATGCTGATTCTTGAGCATAGATCCAGGAGTAAGCCTTGAGCACTGTCAGGTGTGGCCCCCAATAGCAGCAACAGAAAAGTTAGATGGATAGTTCACCAGGCTGGAGCAGATGCTCTGTGTACAAGAGGCCCAAGTTCGATTCCTGGTACCATATATGGCCTTCTGAGCACCAGAGTAGTCTCTGAGTACAACCGGGCATGGTCAAGTCCCTGAAAAGAAGAAAGGAAATAAAAGTCCCTGAGAAGAAGAAAGGAAATAAAAATACTGAAAGGAAGAACCAAAGAAGGAATTTTAAGGAACTAGCAAGAACTTTTCTTTACAAACTTAGGTTGTTGTTGAGACTGGAGAGGCAGTACACAGGGTAAGACACTTGCCTTGCACACAGACAACCTTGAACTCTGAGCACCACCATGGACAATCCTTGAGCACAGAGCCAGGAATGATCCCTGAGCACTACTGGGTGTGGTCCAAACGTTAGCCCCCACAACTACTATCGTGATGTTTGTTGATACCTTGTAGCTTCCTTTATTTCCTTTTAAACTCTAACACATTTGCAAGGAGGAGTACATACTACTTTAAGTATTGACAGAGCAAAAGCACAGTTACATTCAAAGTGACTCAGTGGTGATACATGGTACTGTTTATATCTCATCTTCAGAAATGGAACGTGGCCAGTGATTTCAAATCCAAATGCAGGGTGCAATGTTTCTGGCATAAATAACAAGTGAGAATCTAAATGACTGATGCTATGCATGTAGTTTTAGCTCAATCATTGAGCCATCTTTTAAAACAGAAACTATAGCATAGAGAAAGAAATTATATTTAAATAACAATGCTCCATCTGTAGAAAAATCAAAGCTGATTACACTAACCCTTCATTTTCTCTGTCCTCATTGTCAAGAGCCAAGGCAAGTTGAGAGGGATGCATCCCTCTGTTTGAATATTTTTTTCTCTATCTACCAGTTGTACAATGAATGAATAAATATACCCCCCCAAAAGCTACATTAAAGAAATCAGTTATGTGAAAGAAAATAACATAGTGTCTAGAGTATGGTGAATATGTGATGAATAAATGATATAGTAGTTTCTTGATAAATAGGAGAGGGTGTTTTCTGCTAAGTGAAAAGCAAACTTCAACATGAAGCTCTCAACTAATATGTGATTACTACTTCCCCGGATGAAAAACTCAGAAAAGAATTAGTAATTTTTTGTATTTAGATGTTTGTGCATTGGGGGCAGGGGAGAGAAAACAGGGTATGCAAGGAGACTATGTATGGAGAAAAGAACATTCCATATGCTTGGTAGGTTGTGGGTCTTTTTAACCTTTCACTTTCTGGTCTCCGTTGAAAACTGTCAGGTAATTTTAAAATTTTTCACTTTTCTGCTCTGAGACCTATAAATCAAGAAGTTATAGAAGCAGTGTCCTGAGAGACAAGAATGTTTTTCAATTTTACAATCCCAGGCTTCAGGCTGATTTGAGAGAGGGAATGAGTGCAGACACATCCCTCCAAATTGTCTTAACCTGCAACAGGGCGGGGAGAGAGAAAGATTAGAAAATGCAGAGAAAACATACAGCCGGTACTTAAATTTCATTGAACACCCACATCTTCCTTTCTGTTCCTCAAGCACAGAGCACCTTAAATCTTACACTTATCAGAATGATAAAGCAGTTTAACAAAGGGGTGTGTTGTGACTTATAATAAATCCCTGAATTTAATCTGCCTTGATGTTAATGATGTGATTTTTCTAAGTCCCTTTTGTAATGGCTGCCAAATTTGCTTTAGAGATTATTGCTCTTCTTATGCACAGTGGGAAACTTCTTTGTTATATAGTAAAATGGACCAAAGGCATCTTTCCAAGTGTAGAATGTGGTGTACCCAGAACCTGAATCCCTTCGGGGCATTGCTGTTCCATGTCACTGGTGGGAAGTGTAAGTGACAAGGACATGTCCTTTACTTTGAAGAAGATACGCTCCATGGGCCACTGACGCGGAGTTCATTGCTGATATGATGGGCCCTTAAATATCTGCTGGACTCATGTCCTCCTTGTCTGGAATGTGTTCCAGCAAGGACCCTGACATCCTCACTACTTATTCTTCATCTGTTGCAGTTGCAGTCAACCTAATGACATCTAACGGCCCAAAGTGTGTTTCGGCAGAAAACCCACAGAATTCAGTAGTGAGTTAGACTGTAATTTGGAAGCATTAAATAGCTAGCATAGCCCTATCACAAGAAGATAAAGGGACACTGTTGTCTGGTCTAAGAGAACATGAACTTATCCATCTGTCTACCTGAAGACCAGGGCGCTAGGACAGCAGGTAGGGTACTTGCCTTGCACACGGCTGACTGGAGTTCAACCCCCGGCCTCCCGAACAACCCAAACCCTGGCAGGAGTGACCCTTGAACACAGAGCCCAGAGTAATCCTTGAGCACTGTCAGGTGGGGCCCAAAAACTAGAGAGAAAGTGAAACATGTACTTAAAATGTGACCCAGCCTCTCCACCACTAGTTGTTTACTAAAGAGAAAAAAAAGCAAATGTACAAAATACTTGAACTACTTTTTGGGGAGGATTTTACTTTTTAAGAGTAAAGGCTGGAATAATTCATTTCCACCGAAAGATTTATTCACTGTACACTGTATTACTGTCATTCCGTTGTTCATCGATTTACTCGAGTGGGCACTAGTAGCATCTCTATTACACTTAGCCCTGAGATTTTAGAAGCCTCTCCTTACTCGTCTTTCCCAATGATTGGAGGCTCTTTCAGCATCAGGAGAATGAGCCCTATTGTTACTGTTTTTGGCATATCGAATACGCCATGGGTAGCTTGCCAAGCTCTGCCTGTGTAGGCGGGATACTCTTGGTAGCTTGCTGGGCTCTCTGACAGGTATGTATATATTTGTTACTGTATTTGGGATATGAATACACCACGGGGAGCTTGCCAGGCTCTCCTGAGCAGGCAATAGATTCTTGGTAGATTGTCAGGTTCTTCAAGAGGGAGTTTGGTTTTATAGTCTCTGGATGTTGACCACTGATGGGATTACATGGCACCGGGGGCAGTCTGGGTGTGACTGCCTAGCTTCTGGAAAATGGGGGATCTGGGTGGAGGAGGCCCGGTCCCGATCCAAGCAGCCTTGGAGATCTCGGTCCCAGTCCCGCACATCTGGGTTCCTCCACCAGCTCCCCCATGTGTGAGGTTCGTTGGAACGTGTGAAGAGTGGCCCTGAGCATGGCTGTGGCTGGGTTCTGGAGGTCTTCAACTGTCGAGACTCTGCTGGTGGTGGGGAGGGAAACGTAACCTGTCCCCTCCGAGGGGCCCCAGCGAAGACAGTCAGGCACAAGGGAAAGAGACTGCATTGCTCTCTTCTGCTCTCTTCTCAACTATATATATATATATATATATATATATATATATATATATATCAATACTATAAATTTAAACACCATTGTACGCATTTTACCTAAACTACAGTAAGAAAAGAAAGTGAGATTATGAAGGATTTTTACTAATATTTTTAGGTACTATTTGATTAAACATATATAATCTGGCCAAACTTGTCTGGGCAATTTCTCAAGGGCTAATGTGCCTTCTCGGCAAACTGGAGCCTAGGTTTGGTCTCCAGCACTTCACTGTCCCTTGAGCACTGCAGGGAGAGACCCCTATACTCTGAGCCAGGAGAAACTCCCTGAACACCACTGGCTATGATCCAACTCCTCCCTATAAAAATATTATTTTCGTGATCAAGAAAATTGAGAAACTTTTATTTTTTATCATTAATTTTGTTTTGGTTTGTTTCCAAGCAGTGCTCAGAGGGGCCAGGGGTCACTTCTGGAAATATTTGGCTGATTTGTGGACTGACCCGAAGGGTTCTGCTTTGCCCAGGGGTGCTGGAGGCACCCAGTCACACTGGGTGGTGCTGGAAGGGCCATGCAGAGTTGGGAAGCTCATGTGGATCCCTGTGTCTTCAAGGCCTGGATGAGCCCTGGCTGCTGACTATCAAAGAAACAAATGAGCAGAACTTGCTCTTAAAAATAGCATATAACTCGTTCTTAAAAAGAATCATTTGGTTACATTACAATGAGTCTGAATTTCTGTACAAATTTATGTAGGTTTGATTTTTAAATATTTTAATTTCAACATATAAGATATGATGATATGAGATATTAATACAGTGAAAATGTTTTAAAATTCTCAAATTGGTTGTTTTTTATTATTTTGGGGGGTTAAGGGTTGGGTCACATCTACCCACCCTCAGGGCTATTCCTGGTTTTATGCTTGAGAGTGACCCCTGGGATTGTTTGGGGATCATGTATCCTGCCAGGAGTTAGCCAGGGTTGGTGGCATGCAAGGCAAGTGCTTTGTTTCCTGTGTTATTGCTCCAGTCACTAGCCTTTCACAATGAAAACTTTTTTTTGACTTTTTGGGTCACACCTGGCAATGTTCAGGGGGTTACTCTTGGTTCTGCACTCAGAAATTATTTCTGGCGATGGTCAGGGGACCATATGGGATGCCAGGGATCAATTCTTATCAGTGGCTGCAAGGCAAAAGCCTACTGCTGTGCTTGTGTTCCATCCCCAACAAGGAAATTTTTGACACCTGAGCTTCAGTGTGTGTGTGTGTGTGTGTGTGTGTGTGTGTGTGTGTGTGTGTGTGTGTGTGTGTATAGTTTTATTTATTTGGGGGTCACAATGGTGCTTGGGCCATCTGCGTGCTTGACCCATTGAGCTGTCTCTCTGATCATAAGAGTGCTCATGAGCATTATAATGTTACTTTTCAGTTTATTGTTTGTTGTTAAGTCAGATGCCAATTAGGCTACTTCTTCAATTTTGAACATAAGTATCAGAACTGTACCTTTCTTAAACTGAGCCAAGTGTACATAAGATTTCATCAATGATTGGTGTAGTACTCTGCAACTATAGACACCGATAGCTCAAATTAAAATTATTTTTCTTTTTTGGTTTTGGGGTCACACCTGACAGTGCTCAGGAGTTACTCCTGGCTTTGTGCTTAGGGATCACTCTTGGTAGGCCTTAGGGGACCATATGGGATACTAGGGATTAAAAGATTTTTTTCATCAGTGGCTGAAGATGAATTCTTTGTGATCACAAGTGTCTTCAGGCAATGGGGTAGCAGTCATTGACAACATATCTACTGGCACCTCTGCCCAAGGGTAGTAAACCTGGGGCCGGAGCGATAGCACAGCGGGTAGGACGTTTGCCTTGCACGCGGCCGACCCGGGTTCGATCCCCGGCATCCCATATGGTCCCCCAAGCACTGCCAGGAGTAATTCCTGAGTGCAAAGCCAGGAGTAACCCCTGAGCATCGCTGGGTGTGACCCAAAAAGAAAAAAAAAGGGTAGTAAACCCAAAGTGCCACCTGTTCTGAATTCCATCATGGAGTTCCATCGTTCCGTCACAGTTCTTTCATGGCCGTGGTGCAAAGGGAGGCTCACTTCAGAAAGACCTGGGGCTCCTCTGAAGGGCACTTTTGGAGAAAGGGCTCCCATTGGCTTTGCCCAAACTTCTGTAGACACATACAGACTGCAGTCTGTCTTCCCAGGGATGGATCCACATTGGCCAACACTCCCCAGAATGTCGCCTGCTCTCTATTCCCCTCACCAGCCTTTGATCCTACTAGCCATCCAGGGGTGGAAGATGTTAGCTTAGACATCCAGGAGTGCAGGATGTTAGCCTAGAAACAGGCACAGAGAGTGGCCAGCACCAGGTAGACTCACACTCTGAAGATTTCTCTGGTCCAGACCTGGGGAAATATCCTGGGGGTAATGTTATTGCAAAAGAGATGATTTAGGCATTTGAGAGGCTATTGAGAGAACACTGTCCTCAAAGAAAGCAGAGTTGGCTGATTACTACTAAGCTTTATTGATGCCAGCAGAGGGATAAAGAGAGGCCCAGAGACTTTAATAAGCTGGAAATGGCTAAGCATGAGAGCCAGAGGGTCCTTTGGGGCAGCTGACAGAGGCCCTTACCTTGGTCAGGAGGGAGAGTATAGAGTTGAACAGGCTGAAGAGTAAATCAAATCTCAGAGATCTGTCACTGTCATCCCGTTGCTCATCGATTTGTTCAAACGGGCACCAGTAACATCTCTCATTGTGAGATTTATTGTTACTATCTTTGGCATATCCAATACGCCACGGCAAGCTACCGAGAGTATCTAGCCTGCCCGTCAGAGATCTGTAGATGTTGGAAATTTAGTCACCACAGATCTTTTAGAGCAAGGTCAAAGTACTGGTCGTACAACATAGTTTGTGCTTCCTGTCCACACAGTTCTGAGCTTTGCTGGGATGGAGGATTTAATGCCTCAAATGGAACACAGGGTGGAGAGTGAAGACATGCAGATGAATGGCCCTTCAGTATATTGTCCCTGCAGGATTCTCTCCTCCTTGCCCTGCTGCCCTAGATCCTTTAGATGCGCAGGGAGCCTGTCTTGCGTCAGACCTAGAAGATCTGCAGAGACCTCTCCGTCATCAAAGCCATGTACTCATTTAGTAGTCACTCTGTCCTATGGCAAAGTTGGAATTCCAACTTACCTTGGACAGCAGCAAGTTGGGAAGGATTAAAATTACATATGATATACCTATCATGAGAGCTAGAAGAATTAACAAGCATATACTAAACACTGGTAGGAGTTTGGACTACATTTGAGTACTGGATAAAAGCTTTGACTTGAACTTTTCTGAGGACACAAGATTTTATTCTTTGGCAAAAAGCTCAGGGGATGGAGCACGTATGCTGCAAGGTGTTTCTGAGTTGCTTTCAGTCAGAAAAGATTCTGCACAAATTTGGGTTGCGGTACAAGCAAAAAAAACAATATATATATATATATACATATACATACATATATATATATGTATATAGGTTCCTCTGCCTCTGGGAGAACTTGGCAGGCTACTGAGAGTTTCCTGCCTGCATGGGAGAGACTCGCAAACTCCCCATGTCATATTCATATGCCAAAACCAGTAATAATGATGGGTCTTATTCCCCTGACCCTGAAAGAGCCTCCAATATGGCACCATTGGAAAGGACAAGTAAAGAGAGGTTGCTAAAATCTCAGGGCTAGGACAAATGAAGACAATATTGAGACCACTCGAGAAATTCGACAATCAACGGGATGACAACGATGATGATATATGTATATATGCCTCTCAGAGAGTCCAGCAAGCTACCTAGAGTATCCTGCCTGCAAGGAAGAGTCTGGCAAACTCCCTGTGGCATATTCGATATGCCAAATACAGTAACAATAACAGGTCTCATCCCCTGACCCTGAAAAGACCCTCCAATTGCTGGGAAAAATGAGTAAGGACAGGCTGCTAAAATCTCAGGGCTGGGATGAATGGAAACGTTACTGGCACCTACTCGAATCAATCAATGAACAATGGGATGACAGTGATACAGTGATACAGGGGTACAAGCAACACTGCTCATTGATTCTTAAGATCAAAGGAAGGGGAAGGGGACTAAGGAAGGTGGGAGTTCTGGAATGTCTCCTGTGAATTTCCAGGCTTCTGACACTTTAGTAAAGTTTTTTTTTAGTGGGTTCAGTGTTCAGGAGTTTCTCAGGGTATCATAACTAAAGTTAAAACAAAGCATTGGTACATCTTGAGTCTCTAAGGCAGCTCAGCACTCTGTTCAGTTTGGGCTCTGGAGAGACGCTCATGCTAAGATTAAAATGTTGTCTGGCTCGGTACTTGACATAGAGAGCTCCTGTTCTGAATGGGGTCAAGGGAAGAAAGGGTTGGGGAGGGCTGGAGTCCTGCGGCTTGGACCACAGGGTTGAACAGCGCTTGTCGGCTTTAGAAATATCAGTTTTTGGGAAATGTACATTGGGCAAAGCTCTTGCTCTGGTCAGGCCCCGAGGTGAATCCCTGGTATGAAGAATAAGACCAGGCCAAGCAGCAGAGAATCAGATGCCTTCTGAGAAACAGCTCTTAGCATGCTCCTGGGTCCTGGGGATGATGCATGCAGACTGCGGTACAGCTGCCTGAATGCACCTGCGTTCTTTTGAGCCTTCTGAGTCATGAAGTCGCATGACCATAAAATCGCTCTTCACTGTGACCAGCATTCCCCCCACACCAACTTTGTTTACCTTTGGCAGGAACTGATCAAAGGCCTGACAGAGCTGAGTTGAGAGATAATACCCTGATTTGGGGCTGGAGTAATAGAACAGCGGGTAGGGCGTTTGTCTTGCACGCAGCCGACCTGGGTTTGATTCCCAGCATCCCATATGGTCCCCCGAGCACCACCAGGAGTAACCCCTGAGCATCGCTGGGTGTGACCCAAAAAGCAAAAAAGAAATTTAATATCTTGATTCTTCTTAAGCAGAGAAACTGGCAGAGATTTCCCCAGAGATGAATGTGAAGTGGAGAGCCCAGGAGCATCCCACTAGCTCAGACTCAAAAAAAGAGAACAAAAGGTTGAGCATACCCCAGGTCCCATGCTAAAGTGCTGCAGAACACCTTCGGCTGCAGAACACCAGGACCCCTATATTTGCACTTGAACTGGTGCGGTATGGACAAAGACACCACACCAGTTCATGTGCAAATATGGAGTAGGCACTTGCTGGCTTTTATCTCTTTTTTAATTCTAACCCATTAAATCCTAAGGCTTCATTTCCCTCCCCTCAAGCTATCTCTGTTAGAATCTCCAAACTCAGGATGCAATGGGGGGTAGCTTTGAGGCCTCCCTCCTGCCTCCATATTGGACAGCAGAAAAGGGTCAAAAGTGTAGTCGTGGGCCAGAGCTGTAGTACAATGGGTAGGGCGTTTTCCTTGCATGCGGCTGACAAGGTTCAATTCCCAGCATCCCATATGGTCCCCCCCAGCACCGCCAGGAGTGATTCCTCAATGCAGAGCCAGGAGTGACCCCTGAGCATCGCCCGGTGTGATCCAAAAAAGAAAAGAATGTGGACTCTTGTTGGGCTTTCAAGGACACTGAGCCATGGGCCCACATTTGCATTCAGTGTTAGTTCCCCATGAGGTGGGAATGACCTCTCCAGATCAAGCCAGTAGGACTAGACTATAGGTGGCTCTGATGCAGAGACTTCCCAATGCCCCTTCTTGTACTCAAAATGCAATATCCTCATCTTCACCCTACGGTCACAGGGGGTCCCTTCCAGCCTGTGGATAGAGGCTGAAAGAACCTGAGCTTGGTTTGGGAGTGCAATGGGTAGAAGCTGAGAATAGAGTGGGGGATCCTGGCTTTAAAAGGTTGGAGCAGAAGGGATTATCTTCCCAGTGGGCAGAGTTGAAAGCCACATACCCGCTCATACACTTGATATGGAAGAAGTGAAGATATTTCTAATTCCTGGGCAGTGCTTGTTGGCCTGGAAATTTGGTCAGGGGCATGGGAGACGGGGACAGAGAGATGTACAGGAGAGGCATGTGGCTGGACATAGGCTGGGGTTGCCAACGCTGCAGAATTTTGTTACGGTGTTAATATCCCTCAGAAAGTTTGTACCAGGGATGGGGCCTGAAGGACCAAGTAGACAACGTGACATAAACTAATTGACACAAATCAGAATGTCGCAGGCAAATTCAGAACCAGCATGATCGATACGTGCATAAAGCAGCCTTGTTCCTGCAGACAGATGCAGCCCCCAGGAGACACACTTCATGTGGAAGGTGGAAGAAAGACACCTATGATGTGAGTACCACACCAACTCAGAGCCGTCAGTTTCACAGAACACAAGAACAGCTTTCTATAGGCACAGCCCAAGGACTGTGCATGGAGGCAAATTCTACAAGCAGAGGATGTAACCCTTCAAGACAAGGGTTAGGTATTAAATGCACTGGATCTAGTGCAGTGCATTCACTAGCAAGACTGCATGCATCCTGAAATCGAGATAGAAGCAGGGTGGCCTCATTACCACCCAATGGGGAAGTTTGTGCTTCCTGTCCCACATGGCACTGGACATTGCAGGAGGCATGTTCATACCAAGAGGCACAGTCAGGACCCATCGAACAAGCGAGAGCTGCCCCCAGGGCCCTTTGCACTACTTTGCCTGGGAACAAACAGGTTAGGTGAAGGGTCACTGTGTGGTCTCCAACAATTGGCCTCATTGCTAGGCAGAAAGTGTGCTGCTTAGAACAATGGGAACAAGCAAGAACGCATGCGAAATCCACGCAGGCACCTCTGGCTCCATCCCTGCCCCATAGAAACTGCCTAATCCGCCGGGCAGCAGCCATGGTCTGTGAGGCAAGAGATTACTGTGAGCTCAAGGGCACTGCTTCATTCCACAAATGTCACTTTCCCCAAGTTTTCGACACAGAAATATACGCTGCTCCTCCAATGAAGGTGAAGAGGTTGACTTCTGCAGTAGAAGCAGGAGCTGGTAGGTAGGAGGAAAACACATCTCTGGTGTTTTCCGTTTCAGGGAGCATAATGGACTCTGGACCAGCTGCTTGGTTCTAAATCCATGGACCTGAGAACTAATTTGCCTCCTTCATTCTTCCCTCCCTAGTTTCCTCTTTCTTATTCTTCATAAGGCCCGACCTGGAGGATCTAACAGATCCTTCTCAATTTTCATTCACTAGCATTTACCCTAATAAATAGCATTCACTAGATAAATCGTTTTCATCTAATTCTACCTTGATGTTTATTTCATGCTGTATACATGCTGGTGGATGTCTAAAGCAGAGAGGCAAACACATCAAGCTAGTGACTGCCAGGAATGCCGAGCAGAGAGATTCCTTGTGATGGTGTAAAGGTGTGTCATGAGGGGAACCCTGCAGGACCTCCTGTTAGCTGCTACTGCTGAAGCAGGATACTCCCACCACCTCTATCAAGAGTCATATTGAGGGGTACTGCATTCGAAACATATATATATATATACAGTTTTATAATTAAGTTACATTTATTTAAAAAATTTTTTTATTAGTGAATCACCGTGAGGTACAGTTACATACTTATGAACTTTCGTGTTTGCATTTCATACAGTGATTGTTTACCCATCCCTCCACCAGTGCCCATTCTCCTCCACCAATGATCCCTGTATCCCTCCCACCACCCCATCCCATCCCCCACCTCCCCACCCTGCTTCTGTGGCAGGGCATTCCCTTTTGTTCTCTCTGCTATTGGGTGTTGTAGTTTGCAATAGAGGTATTGAGTGGCCTTCATGTTCGGTCTATAGTCTACTTTTAGTTTGCATCTTCCAACCTGAAAGGGTCCTCCCAACATCCTCTACTTGGTGTTCCCTTCTCTATCTCAGCTGCCTTTGCCCCCAGCAAGTGAGGCCGGTGAAACTTACATATATATTAAAATTTTTTTTTTTTAATATTTTCCTTTTCTGGGTCACACTTGGCGATGTACAGGAGTTACTCCTGGCAGTGCTCAGGGAACCATATGGAAGGCTGGGAATTGAACCCGGGTCGGCCATATGCAAGGCAAATGCCCTACCCGCTGTGCGATCACTCCAGCCCCGAAACTTATATATTGTTTTTCTTTTTGGGTCACACCTGGCGATGCACGGGGCTTATTCCTGGCTCTGCACTCAGAAATCACCCCTGGCGGTGCTCAGGGGACCATATGGGATGCTGGGAATCAAACCCGGGTTGGCCGCGTGCAAGGCAAACGCCCTCCCGCTGTGCTATCGCTCCAGCCCCCTGAAACTTATATTTTTAATTAAAACATTTTGAGGAGGCCTACCCCAGTGCTGCCCAGGGCTGACTCGACTGAGTGCTCTGGGATTGCTCCCAGTAGTGCTCAGGGGACCATGCAGTGCCAGGGATCAAACTTGGGACTCTTTCATGAACAGTACATATCTTAGTCCCTTGTGCTATCTTTCCAACCCTTTGATTTTTTTTTTAAAAAAAATCAAAGTTCAAAGGAAGGGGAACCAATGCCCACCCTTGGAAATGCCAAGCCTGATGCCTCAAGTCGACAGTTTGGCACTTGAACTGGTGGTGCTCAGACATCCCTAGGACTATGCCTGGTGCCCACAAGGTGCTGGAGATCAATTTAAGGGTTGAATAGGTGAGACAGGTGCTCTGTCACTTGAGCTTCTCCCCAGACTGTATGTGAAAGTTTTGTTAATGATGAACTGATAATTTATCTGGTAGACCAAATAAACAATTTTGTGATAATGATTATCATTAATACTGACAGAAAATTATGTAATAAAATGGCACAGTGTGGACCACCCACAGAATAAGGCATCTCAGGCTGGTGGTGCTGTTCAGGATCTGGGCGTATTCACAGGTGACCAGAGTTATACTCGGTGATGCTCAGGTGTCACTGACATGCCAGGAATCAAACTCAGGGCTTGGGGCTTGCAAGGTATGTGCTCCCTGGCCCCACGGTGTTTTCTTATGATGATCTTGTTTAAAAGGAACATTTTTTGTATTCACCCAGAATGAACTAACAAAACCGTGTTTCTAAAAAACAAACTGAGGGCCCACACTGTCTCCTCCCATGCCTCATGAGTCTTCAGGAGTCATATTTTCATTCAGTCTTTTATGAGGGCAAACATTAAACTTTGGGAAAAATTTAAGTCCTAGATATTACTCACAGGATACAGGAGATCATAATGGGAGATTATGTCTAGCGTTGTTGTGGGTATGGAACTTATGGTTTATTCAAATAGATATTCCTTGAAAGAGAACATAAAAATCTTTTAGAAAAGTGCTTCATGGAAGTACTTGAGAAGATATACAAAGAGATATCTGGGAAGAGGCTGGACATGTGGTTCATGTGGAGAGTCCCCAGGTTTGATCTCTGGCACTGAAACAAACAGAAGACCCAGGTTGGAATGAAAATGCTCATACTACATTGATATGGAGCTCTATGCCTTCATGACAATGCAGCTTCATGTATCCAAGTGTTGTGATTCTTAGGGCACATATTAAATTTCAACATCTTAAAATCGACTGCATGGATTTAGTTATTATGATATTCTGGTATGTTGATGATGTCAGTTTGCCCCAGGAAAGTTTAATTTGCACTTTCTGTCTTCACTTTTTACAGGTGGAGTGGAACTTTTTTTGTTTTCCCTTATGGCTTTGGTTCTTATCCAATGGTGGCCAGGGCTTATTCCAGGCTCTTAATTCAAAGATCATTTCTGGTGGTGCTTGGGGACTATATCTGGAGGTTTTATGTAGTGTTGGGATGCAAGGCGAGTACTTTAACCTCTCCCTGTATTATCTCTCCAGCTCCTGGAGCGGAAATTTTCATGAACTATTAGCCACTGGGTCTTACATGTCAATTGAGTTGCTAAAGAAGTTTTGTAGGCATATTTGTTCCCATGTATGTTATCTCATGATTTGACAGGACAATAAAACTTTGCTAATAAAATCATAAATAGAGACACCCAACTGGCACATTTTTTGGTCATTTCAGTGTGTTTATTTCCAGTCCTAACAGGTATGCTTTTATAGATCCACTATAAACTGGATTTTAGAAAGCCAAGCAGTCAGAATTTAAATTCTGAAAGATGCCACACTCTTGGGAGGCACAAAAAAATAACACAATGAGCAAACACAGAGTAATACCAACTCTTGGTAGTTAAAAAGGCCCACTAGAACTGCCCTGCTTTCTGAAAAATAATCAAGAATCTAAAATAATCACACATATAAACCAGTTTATTAGATTGTCAGTGATACTTTGAGACAAATTCAAGTTGTTTTATTTTACTTCATATAAATAAGAGGAAGGAAAGTTTAAACTTCAAGCTTTGTTCAGCATGTGTGCAGTTAGCATCCACAAAAGCACCATCAGAGATGAAAGAATTAGCACCACAGAATTTTAGGACCTAACTGTTAACATGCATCACTGAAGAACTTTGAACATGAAAACTGTAGTGTTCATGGTATGATCTCTCATAAACAATACAAGGCAATTTATGATTTGTTTTCATACAGTACAATACAATCACCAATCAATGAGAATTTTTAAAGTACAACACAGGACAGAAAACACTTTGTACCCTGTTAACACTAAAGCAGTTACAGATTTAAAAACGTGTTTCTTGTCAGAGGCAGTGGGTTGAAATGATCCCTTCTCCTCTACTTTTAAATTCAGAGTTGAATAGTTACATGATCTCTTAAGAAAGTATTTTCAAATCTATATTTTTCTACCTCAGTGCTGACAAGTGGATTTCCTTTTTCTTTTTTTGAAAATGGAAAGGCTTGATGAATTCAAAATAAAAGAAAAGGAAAACCTGATAGAGTCAAGGTGTACTCTGGTGTGCTGGAAGATATTCCACAAAAGAGCAGTTTGAAAATAATGCCAATGGTGTTGATAACTGTCTTCCTTCCTGTGGACGAATGTCAAGTACAGAAGCCTTGCATTCATGATGAATTTTGGTTAATTTTTTTCACCAAATGCCTTTTAATTTGAAGTGTAACATGAGAGACTTATTCCTTATTCCTCAACTGTTTTTTTGGTGTCAAAAGGTTGTTCCTTATGCTGGATTTGACAACAGTGAAAAGGGTTGATATTCCCCTGTATTTAGGGTAATTTGTGAGCTAAAGAAAAATATTAATTTAAATTAAGCACATATGAAATCTTAAGGGGAGTCTAAGTATTTTTCCCAGTATAAACCCATAATGAGTAACATTGAAAACCTTTCTGTTTGAAAGCATGTAACAAACCCTCAATTTAAAGTTGTGTCTGGACCAATTTTGGCATGGTAGAAGATACAGTATAAGAAATATGAATAAGACTAGATAGATACAGGTATATTCAAATCTCAATGCACTGGTGCCAAGGAAAAATATTTTTACTCACCAAGAGAAGAATATACCTTGAAGCATCTATGCAGACACATGAATCAATCATGTATCTGCCCCACTTCTAATTCTGGAATAGTGATAACAGGGTCATTCAGGAAAAAGTACTCACAGTATGGCAGCGATTTAATGTCATATATATTAAACAGCAAAACATTTTTGAAAATAGAATTGGTTCTATACGGTCAGTTTACAATTCACCATTTCTATACTTGAAATACATGCATTTATTTGTTTTCCCAGTTTTAGAAAAATCTCACTAGGACCAACATCTTTCAGAACAACAATCTAACATGAAACAAAACCTTCCATGGAAAATATTTAGCATCACAGAGGTTTAAAAAACTGTTATTCAGCATCACAAAATACCCAGTAGAGCTACATTAACGATTGTTCATGCCATAACATTAACACACCTTTGGGTTAATAGATATTATTTATTATTTTAGAAAGAAAACAAAGAAACAAACCAAAGAACTGACATGGAATTTGTCTTTAATCTCTTCTAGGTAACAGAAGACTTTTAATCTTAACTCTTTTCTGTAGCATGTATTAATGACAGCAACTATGAAGCAGCATTTACACTTATTAAAATATTTAAAACTGCTGATTGAAAAATGGCCACCACTGAGAAAGAATGAATAAGTGAATTTAGAAGAAAAAAGATTTCATTTTCAATGGATGCCCCAATATAAAGAAGCAAGTTTGATAAAAGTCAGCTTAACCTATAAATGTTAGAAAGATATAAGGTCTAATTTAAGACAAAGTTGAACTTAAAGTATTATTCTTTTTCTGCTGAATCAAATGGTATGAAACTGCTACACAAAGCAGCATGTTCACATTACTGATTTAAATAAAAAAAATTTAGCAGGCATGACTGATTTAAGATTATAAGAAATAAAACTGTTTTTTTAATTTCTTAGGGTTCCAGAAAAAAACTCAACAAAACCAAAATTAGTTTTGATTGCTCTTATACTTGATTGACACTTCAACACCAGAGAGTACTAATTAAAAATAAGATTAAATAATCTGTCTAAAACTTTTCAATGAAAAGACCCCAAAATTTTCATTTTTAACCTTAAGTGATTGCACACCAATTGGACTCAGTGTTTTGCAAAGATCACATTGACTTTTGTTACCCTTGAAATTTATTTCTGTATTATTCATTGGCTATAGTACATAACCTAACTTTTTGCTAAGCTGAAAGTCCAAGTTATCACTTCATAAGAAGTTATAGAAAAACAAATAAGTAGAATAAATTTATAAAAGGGTAAAGAAGATGGGAATTTCGGCAAGTTCTATACAAATAGCTTGTTCAAGGTAATAAAGTGCCTTCATTTCCAAGTAATCTATTTTTCACTAAAACATTTTAAGGCTTTTATAAGAAACCTAACATCAAAAATTTGATACTACATGGGTTTCAACAACCATATAGTTGAAACTGTTAATGAGCACAATTTCATATTATAATCCATATGAGATATTTTTGACAATTAGCAGCTTGAAATTATAAAATAGAATGATTAGTTATGAATTTTTTTGTGAGGAAAGGGGAAGATGGATAATTTCCAAGTGCTGGACAAATGACTGAAATGTGACTTCTAGTGAACAATCTAGCTTATGTCATAATACACAGCAGCCAAAACTGAAAAAATACAATAGAATATTTAATCCCATGGCAAATAAAGCCATCACGTCATTCATGAATATATTCTGTTATCGTCACATTTTAAATGATTGTGCAGCATTAAATGAAAAAGGACACAGACACTCTAAGATAAGTTCTTCAAATGCAGGCACAAAGAATATTTTTATTGCAATAGTTTATGCATAATTCTTTGATGTCAACATCTAATATTAAAGCAGTTATATTTGTTTTCATTTTGCTTATGCTACCCAGGGATGTATAACAGTAAATACTGGTAATCTAATGAAAGTTTATATTACAGTGCTAATCAAGGAAATTTTATTTCTTCTTGTCATTTCTCTTTGGAAGACAGAGTATGTTAAGCATAGTTGCATACTTATTTTGTCAGATCTAGATCTTTTGATAAATTCTGGTGATATACACATCAACTACTCAATTGGCTATAGTCAATAAAAAGTAATAAAATGTTTTAAAATGCTTTCTCAGATATTTAGTTATTTTGGTCAAAAGAATGACTAAAGTCAGGCACAAGATCAAATGGTCATGACACTTAAAATGCTTCTCTAGTATCCACTGGACTGATGTCTTTAAATGAAAGATTTTTGAGATTAGGATGGAGGAGGAAAGCTAACACTCATTGCGACAATAGTTTCAATCAAATATTTCATATAATTAGAAAAGCAGGAAATCTCAGCAGAAAAAAAGTGCCAGTCTTAAAATTGGATTTGTCTTGAATTGAAAGCCTAGTAAAAGTAATTTCTGGAAATTAAAAACAAAAACCAAAATACAATATAAACTTCTATAAGTGCACATTTCTTTACCAAAGTGCCACAAGTGACCACACTTATAGAAAAGTAGCACATGTAATGTAAATGTGCTAGGTTATACTTAGTAAAGTCAAGTCTTTTTCATGATGGCATAGTATGTTGTTTCACAAATTTAACACAAATATATGTAGGAAGATGAACTGCAATTTTCTAAAAATAGTATAGCATTGTTTTAAACATAACTTTTAAGAACCTTTGTCATTATGAAGATATAAAGCCAAACATAGTCAAAATAATCCCATAAACATATGAAAACTACAAGGAAATTTTAGTAATACTTTGTCTTGCAATGCAGAGATGGCTTATGCCTCTTAAAAGAAACATCAGCTTAGTTATCTTGCTTTTAAACTGACTACATTTTATACTTACTCTCTTCAATCACTGAAGTGATAATTTTTGAAAATAGTATTGAACACAGAGGTTTCTAGCCTTAGTTGGTCATTCTGTGTAAGCAGAACAAAAATGTTTGATACATCCGTTATTAACTTCTATGCTTCTAAGTCCTTATTATTCTCAATAGGAAAGCTAAATGGAAATGCACAGAGATAATGTAGTAAGGACAAAAGGATGTTATGGACCAAAGCAATGATATGAGAAACAAACAATAAGCAACTGTGTGGAAGTTCTCCATACTATTCAGTTCAGTAAATCAGAGGAAGACTGTAGAACACAAAAAATCTAATTTAGTGATGTAAATTTAATTGCATTGATAATTACATGAATATGCTAAAAATACATGAAATACACACAGATTAAAATTTAAATATTACCACCCCCACCCTTATCTCTTAAATAGCCAAAGTGATCCTAGGGGAAAGAAAATTGGAGTCATCACTTTTCCCAACTTTAAACTGGATGACAAAGCTTTAGTGATTAGAACAGCACAATACTGGAATAAGGACAGACTATCAGATCAATGGAATAGAACTGAAAACCTAGAGACAGATCTGCAAGTATACGGACAGCCAATCTTCGATAACGAGATATGCATGATACCCGATCATTAACAGCATTGTAAACCACAGTGCCTAAAAGGAAAAACAGAAAAAGAAAAAAAAGAGCCTGCCAGAGAGGCAGGCTGGTGGCAGGAGGGAAACTGGGAACAGTGTGAAGGGAAGTGGACACTGGTGAGGGGATTGGTATTTGAATATTGTATCCTTGGAAGTCATTCAATTGTCCTGCAATTTTGTAATTACTGGCAGTTCAACACATTTTTATTTAAAGAGAAAAATAAATGAAAGGAAAGGAAATGAAGAGGCAAGGAAAGTCTCTTCAACAAGTGGTGAAGTGGTGTTGGGAAAACTGGCTAACCACATGCAAAAAAAAAAATCTCAGACTCTTTCCTAACACTATGCACATAAGTCAAATCAAAAATCAAAATGGATTAAAGACGTTGATATTAAACTTGAATCCCTAAGTTTCACTGAGGATAACATAGACTCTCATGATCCTAAAGGTATCTTTAAGGAGTGAACCCATTGCCCAAGCAAACAGAAACTAGATAAATAAATGGGACTATAGTTTCTGCTTCATGCAGCAACCAAAACAACATGAAGTTTTTACAATCCCTCTTGCTAACACACAGATATTTTCTTGACTTTGCAGGGTGAGATAACTGTATTTACCCAACTTAACTCTTCTAGCAGTCTTATGGCTATGGCATAAATACTGAACACACGTGCTGGAGAAATTGTACCTCAAGAATGGGGCTTGCCTGGCATATGACCTGACTCTGGTCCATCCTGGCTTCTGAGCACAAAGCGAGAAATAGGTTTTGAGTAATGCCGAATGTTGCCCAAACATTCCATCTCCCCTCAATTACTGAACAGATCCATGAGAACCATTCCTACCATATAATTTAACTCTGTTCTCTATTATTCAACATTTTTACAGCACTTTTTGTTTTCAACAGCTCCACAATGAATTATACTCAAAATTTTCCATTTTATCTCTGAAAGGGAGATAAAGTTAATAAATTTATTGTGCAGTGCACTATGTAGCTTTTCTGAGGTATAAGATATTATCTAGAAGAGCCCTGTGATATTTTTCTAGACCATCCTCAGGATCAAAGACTGACTCTCCTCTGCTGTATAGATCTAGACCTAGGAAAGTGTTTAGTATCTACTGTATGTAAATAAACGTGCCGATTAAATGAGCGAGAAGTGAGATGAAGGTAAACAAGATATAACCCTCTAAATATCAACCCTCATTTGTGGCCCATTCCCCTTCTCCCAGCTGAATCAAATACGCTATGCCCTCTGACCTCGTGGTGCAACTGACCTCGGTAGCTCATCTGACCACAAAAATGCTGTGTCTACCCACTCATCCTTCACTTAACTGAGCAGTGACACTCACTCTGAAATCACAACGCAAAGCCCAGGTGGAATATGTCCCCTAGAAGATCAACACTACTGTACTATTACTTGAACAACTCCTCAAACTTAGAATTAATCACCTTTCTTTTTGCCAAGCGCTTGCATTTGACAGATGATTCTTTTCTTAAGCTAATCAGGTATAAAAAGTCAAGAACATGATACGCATAGCTGCAACCTTTAGTATGAGTCTGGAGAATATCAAAAGGAAATGAAAATAATTACACATATAAAAAAAAAGACCTAGGGACTAGGGATTCTCCAATCTTGTGGAAATCAATACCAGGAAACTTAAGATCCTTGAGCAATAGCAATTTAGTGAACTGGACGAATACTGAGGTCAGGCTAAATAACATGTAAAGTCTTTTCTAGCTCTAAAACTCTATTTTGTGCTGAATGGTTCCTATTCTAATAAAGTGAGAATAAAAAGTACTACAAATATATTCTACGTTAGAACAAAAACTAAAGTCAAGCTGAGAAGTTTGACACTTCTGGGTGTGACCCCAAAAGCCAATAAATAAATAAATAAATGAAATTTTGAAAAAAGGAAAGCAGATTTCCAGGGAGACACTGAGTGATTTTATTTCTGAAAAGGGGATGGTAGGCCAAAGCTGTTTGCAAACCTCTGCCTTAGAGACTAGGTTTTACCAATGAAGTACAATTCGTGACCTCATTTCCAGTCTCAAAGAGAGGAACATGGAAGAATTCCTTGTAAAAATGGAAATATGGTTTCAAGTCACCTCTGTGGAAAAACAAATAGTTATAACATTAAATCTGAACCTGTAAGTTGTTGTATATTTTAATCAAAACAGCAATATTATTTATAAAATTACAACTGAGAGGGAACAAAAACATGAACAATTCTACAACTAACAAGGAAAAATCTAATTTTGGCTAACTGGAACCATAAAATCATGAAAGGAGAAAAGACAATTTACTCTCAGCTTCGATTTCTGCTAAACTAAGAATTTTCAAAGTCCTTCAAACAGAGTATGCTCAGTGACAATCAGGCTTATAATTTTTTATTTCATAACAGAAGACCTCTTTACCCTTTTAACATTAAACTGACATCATAACTCAATTTCAAATGGGAAAAGGGCCATATTTTCATTTTCCCATATGGCAACAAGCATTATTGACAGTTGTTTAAAATTAATTACTACAACTAAAATGATGAGCTGCCTAGAGAATTCATGCATACTGCTCAAAATTACTTAATCATCTTTATAGTTTAAAACACATATCCTTGAGGCTTCGTATGATCACACTGCAAGCCTCTTTATGGGTTCTACTGTACTAATGAGATTCTCTTGGCAATTCAAATGTAACTGCCTTCTTATGTGACGTAGGCCAACTACTACACTAAAGTAGGTCATGTTAAAGGGAAGTTTCATTTCAGTATTTCTGGCAGCATCAGAATGAAAAATACAAGAATGGTATAATAAATTAGTAGATGTAAGAGAAAATAAGTATGAGATGGGAAAAGAAAAGTATGTGCAGTTAATGGTGAGCACAAAGGATAAAGAAGCAAGAAAAGAGTGGCAAGCATTGCTTAGTGGGTGAGTGAGCTGTAACCTCAAAAATACTCTCTCAGAAAAGTACCTGCCATAGAGGCAGGCTTGGGGTGGGGGTTACGTGGGTATTGGTGGTGGGAAAAGAACACTGGTGGAGGCGTGGGTGTTGGAACGTTGGATGGCTGAAAATCACGAAAACTCTGTAACTATATCTCATGGAGACACAGTGACTCAATAAAAAAAAAAAACAAGTATTTTAAAAAAGGAAAAAAATACTCTCTCCTTTCATTTGAGGGCCTTTTCCCTTCGACCTCATATATACACTGCAGTCCTATAACTTTTTCCTTGCTGGATCTGTGGAACATTGAAATTCACATGCTAAATTTCCCTACATATAAGAAAGTGCTGACTGTATATTATACTGGTATGTGTATTGTACTGGCATCCCGGGAATTCTGTTTCTGTAGCTTTGTATTTTAGTGTCTTAAAGCAGAGATAGTAAGGCCTGGGTGGGCCTTGAATTCAACAAAGGCCAGTTTGATTTTCTCTTTTATTAAGTTATATCAGAATTCAGACAACTTTTGGTAAGAAGAATTCTCTTGAAAGAAACAAAAAACAGTGAGAATTCACCCTTTAGATCTACCTATACAAAATTTACTATAGCTCCTTAGAATCATGACATAATCTTCACTTAAATTCAGAATTCATTAAATCCTGCTGAAAATGGCAAAAAATTAGTTAATTAGAACTTTAGAAAAGCACATGCAATTTGATGTATCTTTCACATTGCCTTCTTTCATTTATACAATCTTCTAAGGAATTAAAGATCAAAGTGAGTTTCTAATAATAATTGAGTTTAAAAGGTCACTGTTATATGTGTCAATATATTGATAAAAAATAAAAACACTCTAGTCGGCATGTTTTGATAGTTGATATCTCATAAGACACATCTTCTTACTAGATTTCCCCACACTCATTTACTTTCTAAATTCAAAGCAAAACTGCAAAGTGAAAAAGAAAAAAACCCAATTACAGTTCAATAGGTATTACAACTATAGATGTGCCCTTGGCCAGTTTTCAGCAGAATAATCTTGAGTCTTCCAAAAGACTACCCCTTGATGATACAATATTATTTTATTAATTTAAGCAGGGTAGTCTGAATGTTAGTACTGTGACTTAAAATTAACAATAGAGGGCATTTTGTTCTCTCCATTCTTCATACAGGTTTGCTGCATGATTTTTATAGCAGTATTATGTCAGTTAACATATTCAGCAGTGAAAGAAGCCAAAAGTAAAAAAAAAAAAAAACAACCAAAAAACCAGTGTGTTAACTTACATGAAACTGCAGAATAGACAAAACTAAGTTGTAGTGATAAAAATCAGACAAATGCTTGCTTTTGGAAGTCAGAGTGGAGTGGGGGTGTTTGCTGGGAAGGGGTGAACCAGAACTGCTGGAATGAAATGTTTTATGTCTCAAAATTCATCAAAAGTGATTGAATGGTATATTAAGACTTTCTTGTATGATTAAAAAAATTCATCTTAAAACCGTTTCTTTTACAGTATCCCATAAAAAGCAACAATCTCCTAGAAAGGGATCCATGACTAATTCTACACAGAGGATCTGGATTTTATAGCAGTGGAGTGAGCCAGGACAGGTTTAAGAAGATAAAGAAGATAAAGTCTCCTACAAAATGTATTGGCCTCCAGAAAGGATATTAAAACAGCTTATGTTTCAAAAAGAACTCTATAATGCTTTTCTGTAGAAGACATACAGATATGAACACATGAAAAAAACGTTCAACATCTATCATGCAAGTAAAAAGAACACCAGTAATAATGGCCTATGTCAAAATGATTGGACACAATGAGTGTTGGCAAGGATTTGAAGAAAATGTGAATCGAAATAGGTTCTATGGGAAATAGTATGTCTGTTCCTTAGAAATAAAAATTAAAATACTCATGAATCAGCAATGTGGCTTCTAGGTAGTCACCTAAAATATGAGAATACTAATCCAAAAAATGCTGCTTAAGGCAGCATTATTCTCAAGGGCTAAAACATAAGTCAATCTAAATGCCCACCTACAGATGACTAAAGAAGCTGAAGTATTGATACTCAACGGAATGTTAAAAAAGAGAAAAATGGAAGGAACCTGACATGATTATCTTAAATGAAATGAGTAAGGAAGTGAAAGACAGTGACTGGGTTGTTTCAGTCATATGTGAAATCTAAATAATTCAAAACAAAGTGGCAAAAAACCCCCAAAATAACCAACAGACCTCTGAGACTTGGTGAAATCTCTTATGGTTACCACGGGAAGAAAGGACTGGTGCAATAAATGCACAGAGCTGTGCATAGTGCAGGCACTGGTGCCAAGTGCCACGAAGCCTATACACACAGAGGAGTAAGGCTCTAATTCCGACATTCCTTAAAATGTTGAAAATTAATAACTTGATAAAAGAGGGGGTGGTATATATACATTATAGAAGAATAGGCTTTTCAAGTCAGATTATCACATAAAAAATACTAATTTATATACCAGCATAAAAAACAAACATTAGAATTTTGGCTTAAACGCTACTCAAAAGGGATCCTGGCAGTTTGGCCTTCACTCAAGTTTCGCCAGATGAGTGAACACTGACAAAGCAGTAGTACAGTACTAGCTTCAAAACAGGAACTTAAACCTCTAGGTGGGGGGCTGGAGAGAGAGCACAGTGGGTAAGGCACTTGCCTTGACACGCAGCTGACCCCAGGTCAGTCAATTCCTGGCACTGAATATGGTTTCCTGAGTGCCTCCACGAGTGACCCTTGAGCATATCCAGGAGCAGCCCTGAGCACCCCAGGTATGGTCAACAAACTGGACAAAAAAAGCTCAAAAGCCAAAACAAAAGACCAAAACCTTTATGTGGAAGGAAACACAATTTTATCCATGCTACTTTGTGAACTGTCATTTATCACATTCTAAAACTACTTTGCAAATGATCACCTCACCCCCTCAAATTCAAAAGCTCACAGGCCCAGTCACTTTAAAGAAATGCATTTGGAATCAAAGTAGCCAATAGATCCCCAATTACCTACAGAAAGAAACTATTACACCCTATGATAATTCTAAAAAAAAAAATGAAAAAATCAGTTAGTGAATAGTGGAGAATTCTATGGAGCAGAGGAAAAAACAGCAATGACCTGAATAGAATTTATCTGTAAGTGATGTCAACTATTCATGGAAAAAATTCAAACTGTAATCAAAATTCAGATAGCAATTTCTCCTACTTAATTCTTTTTTTTGTAATTCCAATTTGAACCTGCCAAAGAATTACATGTTCTTCCAAATCCATCTAAAATATGTGATTTACCACTCATCAACATCTCCATAAGATTAGAGGGCCAAAAAGAAAAGGAAAGTTTGCAATTTCCTTTGAAAACAAGCTCTTACATTGTTTGGAAATAAAACAAATAGGAGGAAATGATACATATTTTTTTCCTTAATGTTTTCAGAGCATAACACCTGTTCTATGGGAGGAACCAGATGAATTTTGTTGAATAACTAAATGCATGTTCTCATTTTCCTTAATTTGCTGTTTCTTATGTCACATAGTGGCTTCATCCTACGTATAAAAAATTCAATGTGGTTAAATCCTGGGCATATGGTCCCTTGAGAACCACCAGGAGTAATTCCTGAGCACAGAGCCAGGAATAACCTCTAAGCATTGCCAGGTGTGCCCCCCCCTCAAATAAACAAAAAGGATTCAATGTGATTGAACAGAAGATGAATAGGCGCATACTGAATTTTTCTATATAAAAAGAAGACACCCTACTGGATGGGGAGAAAATATTTGCACACAAGACATCAGATAAAGGGCTGATATCCAAGATCTACAAAGCGCTGACAAAACTCAAGAACAACAAAATCTAATGGCCCCACTCACAAATGTGATGAGGAGATAGACACTTTCCTAAAGAAGATGTAGGGATGGCAAACAGAGATATGACATATCATTGTCATGCATGATCAGAGATATGCAAATCAAAACAACACTGAGTTATCATCTCACACCCATGAGAAGGGCACATATCAAAAAAATCTGGAAACAGCCAGTGTTGGCAGGGCTGTGGTGAGAAAGGAATGCTTACCCACTGTTGGTGAGAACATCATGGAAAGAAATATGGAGATTTAGACCTCCCCCCATTTCCCTGTCTTTCTGGGAATTGATGGCCATTTCACAAACTGTCTCTAGCTCCCTATAAACTCATTAATGGCCATGGTCCAGACACTCACATAAATCTTGGAAGAGAGCCACAAGCTTCAGAGATAACTCTGGATACAAAAGTCATCACCAGTTGTATCACCTTATTTAAAATTTTAGAAGTCCTGGACCACATGCTGAAGATTTTATACTCTACTCCATTGGTGTACCATGAGTAGCACACCACATTTGATGGGTTGTAAAGTAGAAGGCAACTGATCTCTCTAAAAAAAAAATTAGCATACAAGGCTCAACGTGTAACAACATGTTAGTGATCTCTTATACAATGGTTCCAGGGTGAGATACAACAATCTTCACACATTTTCCTCTGAGGAAACTTTTTTGGATCATTTTTAATGGATTATTCATAACAAACAATACAAAATAAATTATTTAGGACCCACTTTTGGGGGAGGCTGAGGTGGGGATGGGAAAATCCAAAATAATGGTGATGGGAAGGTGTCACTGTGGTGGGATCGGTGTTGGGATATTGAATGTAATAAATTATTGTGAACAACTTTAAAAAACAAAAGAAATATGGAGATTGGGTTCACATGAGAGTTCTATCCTTAGGTTTTGAGAAATCTCCATATTTCTTGGCATCTACTTCCAAAGAACAAAAACATTAAGTCTAAAAGCACACCTATGTTCACTACAGCACTTGCTACATAATAGTCAGGATATGACCAACAAACCAAATGCCCAAATAAGAATGAATGGATCAAGAAGGTGGGATATACAAGCACAATAGATTGCTATGCAGCTTCAAGAAAGGGAAAAAAATCATGAAAGTTTCATAAAATGGATGATATTATGCTGAGTGAAGTCAGTAAGAGGCAAAGGAATACAGAATGATCTCTCTCATGTGTGGGACTTAAAGATACACAGCAAAGCAGCAAAAAAGGGCTAAAGGCAACATAATGGGGGAGTTGATCCACAGAACTGAGTGTTGGGGGGCTTAAAGGGAGAGGTTTTGGTGTTCTTGGAGAAGGGAGTGAATACAGTGATGATGGTATTGGAATTACATGCCTGCGAAACCATCATTAAGAGTATTGTAAATTATAAAATCTCAAATTACTACTTTTGACATAAAATTGCACAAATAAAAATTGTTATGTTGTAAAACAAAAAACTGATAAAAGATACTCTGAATTTAAAATATTACTTTTAAAAATTCAATTAAGACCAGGGGATGTGGCACAACGGAAAAGTGCATGCCTAGGTGAGAGTTGGTTTTGATATCCTGCACCATCAAAATAAAAGATTCAATTATATTTAAGGACATTATTTGCTTTCTTAGTGTGAACAGAAATAATAAAAACTAGAGAATTCATGGCATAAGTAGTTGAGATGCTTCATGTAAACAAATTAATACTTCTGAGATACTGAGAGCTCCTAAGTATCAGAGGAAAGTAAAACACTAAGTGTTAAAAGAAAAACATAGGGGCTGGAGCGATTGCACAGCGGGTAGGGCGTTTGCCTTGTACGCGACCGACCTGGGTTTGGTTCCCAGCATCCCATATGGTCCCCTGAGCACCGCCAGGGATAATTCCTGAGTGCAGAGCCAGGAGTAACCCCTGTGCAGAGCCAGGTGTGACCCAAAAAGAAAAAAAAAAAAAGGAAAAAAGAAAAATAAAAACATATTCATAACAATATAAAATGAGGGGAACAGTTTAGTGTGAATATGATGGTCTGTCAGAGATCTTCTGTGGGCTATGGTGACAGTGGTACAGAAACTAAATCCAGGGCCTCACACACGGCCTGAACTTTTATCACTGAGTCCCAGCTCCAGCTCCATGGAGCTTCCTTTTGTATCTGGAAACCTAAATTATAATTTAATGATTCCTTTAATATCCTGAAACCAAGAGGGAAAATATATATTAACTCTCAAAAACTTAAAAAAATTTTTTTTTCCTTTGGTTTTGGGCCATACTCAATGGTGCTCAGGGCGTACTCCTGGCTCTGCACTCAGGGATCACTCCTGGTGGGCTCAGAGAACCATATGGGGTGCTGGGGTTGAGCCTGGGTCAGCCACATGCAAGGCAAATACAGCCTTGCCTGCTGTATCATCTCTCCAACTCCTCAAAAAAATTTTTTTCTAGAGAAAAAATGATCCACAATCTTGTAATCATGTTTTTAACTTTGAAATAAACAGGTGAATTTTGGCTGAGAGAAGAAAAAGTTATTGAGAACTTGATATTGAACGGTGGAAGGATCACTTAACAAGGAATAAAGTTCTGAACTCACCCGTTAAATGATTTTGAACAAGACACCTTCAATATTTTTTTTTCCTGTTATACATGTCAGGGATATAATTCCCCAAACTTCTGGGGGCCAAGAGGTAGCTCAAATGGTTAGAGTATATGACCAGCAAGCCAGACGAAGTCCCCTGCATGCACGACCCCTGTCCCTGCCCTCTTCATCACAGGTTGAGGTTCTGCTAAGCCAGAGCAGCAGCGCACAGCCAGACGAAGCAGGGGAGGCCCACGTAGCTGGGCTGAGTATTACTGGGAGGGATCCCCAGGCCTTCTGAAAATGTCTTGGCACTTCCTCTTCTCCCCCCAAAGAAAACACCTTCAGGCAAAAACTTCTTATTTAGACAAGAAAATCTCAGATTGTCAAGTCACTATGAATACTTATACCCAAATAACGGAGGTAATCCTTTTAGCATTGGGGAGAATTGGTCCCCAAATCCTGCCAACTGCCTAATAATCACCTTTTCAAAGAAATGGCAACAAAGCAGCTCTGATTTCCTCCAGGAATAAAAATGTGCTTTGATATCCCTTAGTCTGTGGAAAGCTTTTTCATTTTCTTAATGATGCCTTTTGATGAGCAGAAAACTTTAATATTGATGAAGCCTTATTCATAATTTTCCTTCATAGCTGTGTTTTTGTTTCCTGTCCAAGAACTTTCTGCCTACACAGTTTTGCATTTTCACATTTGACTGAAAACAACTTAGTGATTATAACCAGCCGAACTCCCTTGCTACTGTTAAACCCAAGAAGTCCTGGGTAGAAGGAGGACCTCTTCCAATATTGCATAATTTTGTTAGACTTTCTGAGGAACCATTCAATTTAAAAGGTAGGGAAAAATATCCCCACTTTTTAAAAATTGAATCAATGTGACATACACAGTTACAAAGTTGTTCATGATTTGTTCATGACTGGGATGATTGACCATCCCTTCATCAGTGCACATTTTCCACCACCAATGTCCCCAGTTTCCTTCCTGCCACTCCCCAAACTCCCCTGCCCTGACACAGCCTGCCTCTATCACAGATACTTTTCTTCCCTTTCTTATGTGACAGAAAAATCGCTAGTAGTTTCATGTATGTTAACACGTTTTATTTTCCATAAGGCTATAGACTGACTAGAAGGTTCTGTGCGGGTATAGAAGTTTATGTTTTGTTATTGATGCATCCCTTGTACCTCATCCAGAACGCAGTGAGTCACTAAGTATAAACCAAATGCCAAAACTGACTGAACTTTCCTAACAACTCTATAAAGTTGTATCATTTGCCATGGCTTACACAGTGAGTGACAAATTGGTGCTGAACATCGGACTGACTAACACCAGAGTCTGTTTTCACTACTATGTTGTGGTGGGCCACTGAGATTACTAGATAACTCCGTAGAGACTTGTGTACAAATATGGTTGTAATTATTGCTGTTGCTCAAGGGAATAGAGGAAATGGGTAAAAGCTGTTGCTTTACTCCTCTCAAAAGAAAAACCAAAAGTGGAACTTATATTAATTAAATTCCCTTTTTACTATTCTAGGCATATTAAATATTTATCATCTTTGGAGGGGGGCTTGGGGAAACATCAGGTGGTACTCAGGGGCTTCTCCCATCTCTGTGCTCAGCGAGGAACCGGTGGTGCTCAGGGACTAGATGTGATGCCAGGGATTTGAACCAGGACTGCAGATCCAGCAGCCTCAGCAAGGCACGGAAGGCCTCACCTTCTGTACTTTCTCTACCATCCCGTTTTATACTATAATTATGTAGCACTGTGCAAAATGATTGAACGTGAACTTTGATGACTGAAGAAATAGATAAATTCAAACTGCATGAAGAAGTTAGAATTTGGCCTGCTTATGTCTCAGTGATGCTACAAAACCCTGATTAGCTAAGAATGCCAGAAACCAGGTCATTTATTTAACAGCAATTCTTAGCCAACAGAACTCTGCTCACAATACTTTTGATGGCATTTCATTTTGAAATACAATTGTTTATAGTGTGTATTATTTTTATTTTCTGCTTTGGCAACTACACCATGTCAGGCATGATGAAAGTTTCTGTATATGAGAACAAAATGTGCTCTAGTGTCTTCACTGTTTATTACTGTGATTTAAGTGTGTAACGATGTAAATGAAGATGTGGGTTCTTGAGCTAATCTTATAAAAACTGAGACTATCCCTTTTAATCAGATTTTGAGGAAATTTTCTTCGAGCTTATTAGTTGGTCATTTGTCTCTTGTTCCTAGAAGAGTAGGGAAATTAGTCAACAGTTATTAGCTGAACTTAAAGTGCAAACGAAGCAGTTTCATCACAACTTTTTAAAATACAATTTTCTAACCACTGCTCTGCAGTGCAGGTATCATGATGAGACTTGTCACAGGACAGAAAGGAACTGGTATTCTAGTTAAGATGAGGTTCTGAAAGGTTCGCTATCCTGGGAAGCTCAGGTAGTGAGGTTATTGATCAGAAGAGAGGATCAAAGATTTTAGAACAGCAGCAGAGAGGCTGAATTAGGCAAGTGATTTGTGTCCTGACACGAGCACCAATATAATGAGTTGCTCTGTCCTCTGCCAGGGCCAAAACTGGTAATAAATGCAGAATTTAGCCTGAAGTTTTGACAAATCCAGGGAAATACTTTGAAAGCATTTCAAAAAAAGCCAATTTAAAGTATCCATTAAAAACATTTTAAAATCCAATGTTGATTTCAACTTTACCTTTACAATTTCTAGTGCCATCATAAAAGCAATCCATATATTTTTAAATTTTATTATATCAGGCATATAATATATCAGGTACACTTAGGGAGCTAAGAGACTTACAACATATCATTTAGCTTGCCTGGGTCTGTTTTTCTCACCTGCTAAATCAGACTAATGACACTGAATTAAGCAAACCTAAATCAGTAATTTTATCAGGATGAAATGACAAATACCATGTAAAAGAACTCTGAAAACTATTTTTAATTATAGGTAAGCTATTATAATTTAAATCCTGTTAATTTTACAGAGAACTAGTTCAGTTCCTTACTTAATTTCCTTTTACTAGCTTACGAGTTCTTTCTGCAGTTTAATTTTACTAGTTTAATTCCTTAACCCAATTTACTTAATTTGAAAACATTTCAGAATTAACTACTAGTTAAGGAAAAACTTTCAGGACAAATGGATCATTCGTATCAGTAATTGATGGAGTTTATATATTAATGACTCTTGATTGCAACATGCCAATAGTGGCAGTTATTTATGATTTCTCACTTATTAACAGGGTAGAATCAGGCTTATTTTCTTTGGCTATGACATTGATTGGTAAGATGTTTGTTATTGAGGCCACTGATGGAATCTTGTAAAGCCAGGCATTTGTGAAGATACTGTGTATATGATGAGAGTAAGAAAATTAAAGAAAACTAAAAATCTCGGGCAAGGGGTGCAAATATATGATATGAATGTCATGATTCGTTATCTTCATTATCCTCTTCCCAACTCCCTTACACACAGAGAGATTATATTTTAAGATTAGACATCTTTATGATGAGCTCTGATGGAGTTGCACAATTATCAGTGATCTAGTGTCATTACCAATGGGATATAGTAGGCACAGAGATGAAAAAGAATTACTATTTTCAGCCTAGAGCATCAAAATAAATTTGGAATGAAAAGAATTATTTATTGAAAGTGTGTTGTGTGTAGTTCTCCAGATTTCATTCATGAAATATATTCTGAGAACTACAACAGAGTGTGGGTAAATCTCATTTAAAGGAAAAGTTATTAGAGGGAAAAATAACATGTAGTACATAGTAACAGACAGCTTCAGACACACTTTTCACATATATACCAACACTGTTTAACATATGAAAGTGAATCAGATGAGAATATCTTTTACATTAAAATGTAGCCTTGGCCTGGCACAGAGGAGCACTCAATACCCACTGAGCAAAAAGAGAAACAGAAGTATCTATGAAGCAAGGGAAAGAATATTTCTGAAGACAAGTGTATAATGTACAGGAAACAAACAATTCCATGTTTGCCTACACCTTAATTTATAACTCATTTTTGAAATAAAAATAATATTAGTTATCAGCTTTTAAAATGACCGCTTTCCATACTTGTCATTTTGATTTATTCTTCAAAGTCTGTGATCCTAAAACCACATGATTTCAAGACAAAAGGGAAAAAAAAATGGGGATGCTGCAGCAATTTATGTAGTCATAATGTTAGGTTAAAAGGGGGAAAACAAAAATAACAGTCTCTGAATTTAAACTTCATTTCTAGTTTAATAAAAATATCTTCATTAATATTTTTATATTGGAACTATTTAAAATGTAATATATTTAAATAGTTTAGATGTTATCTAAAACAATATTGTGGGCCACCTATATAAAGAGCCACTTAATGAAAACTTTTGGTATACAGAGTCAAAAGATAAGTTTTACTGAGATTTCAAATCCAAATATCTGTTAAGTTTCTATCTTTCCACCCAAACTGATAAAAGTCATATGAGATTTAGAGGTTCACTTGTGAAAATTTGAGAGGGAAAATCACCCATGGCAAATTCAGGTTAGAAAGATTTAGATTTTGGTTGTGAAATCTTAGGGGGTTTGCAACAGGAGGTTGTTAGATATCAAGTCATTCGTATTTGAGCTCAGGAGGTGGGGGAGAAACAGGCATTCCCAGTAATCACTGCCCAGGAAGCTCATCAATTTGATGATGCTTAATTTTAGATAACATACTTGGATTTATGTATTCAGTCTCCATGCTTAAAGTTAGTCCTAGATATTACCGTTAAGAACAGAACTAAAAAAATCATCATTCCATGGTATTATGATGAATGGTATTAAAACTAAAGCAATCTAACTGCAAACTGGCATGGAACAAAGAAAGGCAGCAATCCAAATCCACGAAAACCAAGGGCTCTAGAAAACTTGGATTAGAGTAAAACAAAAAGGTTTATTTTGGAATCCTCTTCTGAGCTACAAGTCAGAATTTCTTAAGATGAGGAAAAGAAGCTGCAATTTTAATATGTTGTATATACTAATGACTGAACTAAATTTTAAAGGGAGAAACTGGTATCATTTGAATGAAGATTAGAATTTATTAGAGGCAAATATAGAGTTTAAAGCTTAAGGTGGGGCTGGACAGAATCTGGAAAAACCCCGAGTGCCCTAGAACAGATGACTGGTTGAAGAAACTCTGGTACATCTATACAATGGAATACTATGCAGCTGTTAGAAAGAATGAGGTCATGACATTTGCATATAAGTGGATCAGCATGGAAAGTATTATGCTAAGTGAAATGAGTCAGAAAGAGAGAGACAGACATAGAAAGATTGCACTCATCTGTGGAATATAGAATAATAGACTATAAGACTAACACCCAAGAATAGTAGAAATAAGTACCAGGAGGTTGTCTCCATTGCTTGGAGGCTGGTCTCTCATTCTGGGCAACTCAGAGAAGGGAACACCAAGTAAAATGTGGTTAGAGGTCATGTGGGGGAAAGATGATGCGGGCCCAATATAGACTAGAGACTGAACACAATGGCCACTCAACACCTTTATTGCAAACCACAACACCTAATCAGAGAGAGAGAACAAAAGGGAATACCCTGCCATAGTGGCAGTGTGGGGTGGGGGAGATGGGACTGGGGAGGGGGGGAGGGATGTTGGGTTTACTGGTGGGGGAGAATGGCACTGGTGAAGGGATGGGTTATCAAACTTTGTAAGGGAGAAACATGAGCACAAAAATGTATAAATCTGTAACTGTACCCTCACGTTGATTCACTAATTAAAAATAAACTATTAATGAAAGAAAAAAGGTGGGGCTGGAGTGATAGCACAGAGGGTAGAGCGTTTTCCTTGCATTCGGCAGACCCGGGTTTGGTTCCCAGCATCCCATATGGTCCCCAGAGCACCGCCAGGAATAATTCCTGACTGCATGAGCCTGGAATGCACTGGTTCATTGGGGTTGTTGGGTGTGACCCCAAAAGCCAAAAAAAAAAAAACCTCTCAAAACTTAAGGGTATCATGGCATCCTGATGACATGGCACCAAGGCATTCTCGAGATTCTATACTATTTGAAAGGAGGGACTATTGGATTAAAATAATTTCTTTGAAGTATTTAAGAAACACATCCTTGGCATGTCACATGCAGTTTGTGCTGCGAGAGTGGGCTGTCTGGATAATCTGGAATTTTGAGAGCACCAATGAGAACTTTTATAGTTCCAAACCAAGGATGACAAATAGCAAATATTTGGCATGAACAGTTATTTTGTTCCCTCTAGATGCAGATTTAAAGTTTTCAGAACAGTATTTTGGGGCAGCCTATCAACTGTATCACCAAATAAGATGAAATTCATTTGTCATACTTCTCCAGGCACCTAGTTGGAAGCACAGAAAGGATTGTCTTTATAATTGTATACACATACAGTATTTATTTGTAGTAGTAACATTTCGGGCTGGAGTGAGCACAGTGGGTAGGGAGTTTGCCTTGCACACAGCTGGCCTGGGTTCAATTCCTCCATCCCTCTTGGAGAGCCTGGCAAGCTACCGAGAGTATCTCGCTTGCACACCAGAGCCTGGCAAGCTACCCATGTTGTATTCGATATGCCAAAAACAGTATCAAGTCTCACAATGGAGACGTTACTGGTGCCCGTTCGAGCAAATGGATGGACGAGCAACGGGACAACAGTGCTACAGCAACATACATTAGTTAAATATTTGGTAATGTGTTCATGTTTATAGTCTTTGTTGCATTATCTTTAAGCTTTTCAGATTTCTTTCACAAAGGTATTATATGTGCAGTGGAACTTAAGACATGGTAGAGAATCGTGTGAAAGGAGAGGAGACTGTGAAGAAGCGACAGGAAAACGTGACCTTTGAGGTTATGAATTAAGTTTCATATTGGGTCATACTAGATCCCGAATTTAGATATGACTGCCACAGCTACCCTTCTGTCTCTCTAGAAAACAATAACACTTTTTGTTATTCTTTTGCAGCCATAATCTATTTACTTGGAAATATTCTCAATAAAGAAAAGGTAATCACTGTTCTTTTTTTTTTTTTTTTTTGCTTGTTTGTTTGATTTCTGGACCACACTCAGGGGACCATATATGGTGGTAGGGTCAGCCCATGCAAAGCCGATGGCTTAACCCTTGTACTACCTCTCTGAAGTTAGTGAGCTTCTGTTGTTTCTATCTTAAGATAAATTAGCAGGGCAAGGGGGGAAAAAAAGGAGAATGAAAAATTTATTTGCCTCAGTTTTTTTTTGGTATTATTATTATTTGGTGGTGGTGGGGGAGTAGGGGCCGCATCTGGCGATGCTCAAGGGTTATTCCTGGTTCTGCATGGGGACATCAGATGGGATGTCAGGTACTGAAACCTGGTCGATAGCATGCAAGATAAGTGCCCTACTGGTTGTATTATCTCTCCAGTGCCTGCTACAGTTTTTAAAATAAAATCTGGATTTTTGGTAATTTACTTCATCATTGTGCGTCTTTTCAAGTAAACTCATAGCAGGGAATTTAAAACAGCAATATAAGACTTATTACTTTTGTTTGTTTGGGGCCATATGTGGCCGTGTTCAGGGCTTACTCCTGCCCGTGCTAGGGGGTCATTCCTGGAGGAACTCAACGGACTAAATGCAGTGCTGGGGCTCAAACTAGGGCTGGCTGCATGTAATACAAGTGCTTTAGCCCGTTTGCCTCTCTCTGGCCCCACAACTTATCCTTTTATGAGAAAAATATTAAAATCAAGCAATTTTTAGAGATTTTCATATGTAAAAATGAAGTTAATTTGCAGGATAAAACTAAACTCAGTTTGGAGGACACATTTTATAAAACTTAACCAATTTACTCAATTACTAAAGCTCACAATGACTGGGAAACCAGTCATTGTCTTGAAATAAAAGCAGCAGGAGGAACTGATATATTTTCTTCCTTAATGTTCTAAAAACACTAAAAAAATTGAAATCATACTCTTTTTAATTTTTCTGTTCGGGGAATCCCCAGGGCCTCACACAGACAGCATGTGCTTGATCCTAGAGCCAGACCCTAACCCAAAGCCATATTCAATTATTCAGCTTCGTATACTGACAAAAGACTCAAATATAAAAGTTCCAAGTATTAGTCCCCCCAAAACTTGGCCTCTCAGACTGGAAAAGAATCAACAACAATACAACAGAAATAACACTGTACTTGGAGTGTGTCCCAGTATTAAACTGGAAGCGACCATAAATCTTCATTGTCTGAAGCCTGGCCAGATTATAATTCAAAGATATTGTTGTTACTCTTTTCAGGTTTGTGGGTCACACCCAGCTGTTCTCAGGATTTATTCCTGGCTCTGTGCTCAGGGATCATTCCAGGTGGTGCTTACGGGACCATATGTGGTACCAGGGATTGATGCTGGATTGGCCACAGGTGAGACAAGTGCTTTAACCCCCATACAACTTGTTCTCTGGCCCTAACTTCAAATTTCTAACCTGAAAATTAAATTGTAGATACAATACGAACAAGATAACTTTAAATATTTGTTGCCTCTAATGAGCCTTTCAATTACACTTTCTGTGTCAACAATTAATCTTTTTCACGTTGAAAATTCATTAATTATTTTGCAGCACTAATTAAAAAACAGTAGTTGGAAAAAGAAGTTAACGAGCTTGTAGGATAGTCAAATGTCTATTTGTAAATTAATTTAGTATTTCCTATACTTGTGATCTACTAGAATACAGTTATTAAGAGGTCATGTATAGTCATATTAACAATATAATATACATATAAATATTAATTTTGGTTACCACATAAATTACAGTATACCCATAGGTTGGCAAGCATAAAATTATTTTTAAACATTATATTTTCAGATAATATCTCTAAATGAATATTCAGGTAAAGTATTTTAAAATTTAAATCAATGGGTCCAAAATTGTTATCTGAAAAAGTAATTTAATTACCCTAGTTCATAGTTCCTTTTCCCTACATGTTAGATATGACACAGGAAAATAGTGAAACAATTATTTTAAAATAAATGTACATATTTTAATGCTTGTAAATCTTAAGAAATAATGGTAGTATAAGTCTTACTTTATTTATGGTATAGTTAACCTATTTTTGTAATAATGAATTATTTGAGTTATCTGGTGTATATCTCAAAATGTAAAACTTAGGGATCAAGGTCACTTCAATTACTAGTATTCACAAAATCATGTATTAAAAATTCTTAAATACGTAATTCACTTTACTAAGATCACACATCAGAATCATTTAATTAAAAATGTTTCAGTCCCCTTAAAATTTAAAGTTCAGTTTTTCCTATAAAGGCTTTATAATTGCTAATTTCTATCAGAAATATCTTGATAGCTGTCAAGAAATCAGAGTGAATCAGACAGGTTATATGACAAAATTATTAAAAGATTTTTTTACCTAAAATCTAGTCAATTAATTATAAATCGTGTCAAATGTTTATAAACTCAACACAGAATAAGCTATACTCACTCTTCTTTCTATTAAGATGTTACAGTTGTTTTAAACGTCTTCACTCCCTCGTTAGCCAAAATAAAACCACATCAGCTTAAATAGTGGTTCTTAAACTGTGGATGCCAGACCGGTAGCATCAGCTCATCTGGGGATGTGGCAGAAATGCAAATACTTGGTCCTTCTTCAACCTCCCCAGACCCTTGGGGGCGGGGGCAGTCATGTCTAGTTTAATAAACCCTCTCAGTGTTTCTTAATCATGCTAACGTTTGAAAATCACTGGGCTAATGTCAAAATACATGTATCTATAACTAGGGTAGTCCTCTCAGCTTTATCCCACTGGAGTAATGAAAGAGGGCCTCCAGCTGAGCCAGCAACCCCAGGGACAGAGTTCGCCAGGAGAGCTCACCTTGCATGTATGAGGCCCTGGATTCATCCCCTGCCTCTCACCTCCCAGGCTGGGAGCAGGGGAAAGAATGAATCAATGCAGGAAGGATAAGATGGCAGAAAAAGTTGCAAAAATCAGTAATGTTCATGAAATTTATTTTCAAATCAATTAAAAATAACTAATTGTGTTAGATTCATGAGTATACACACACACACACACACACACATATATACAGTGAATAATGATTTGTCTTTAGATGAGATTATCTAATCATCTGATTGACACCTTTACTCTTTTTGAAATCTGAAATAGAAGTAGAGGTTTCCTTCTGTAAACTGTACTAAGAGCCAATTAAATTGTATTTATGAGCACCTTTTCTTTTTTTTTTGTTTTTGGGTCACACCCGCAATGCACAGGGGTTACTCCTGGCTCTGCACTCAGGAATCACTCCTGGAGGTGCTCAGGGGACCATATGGGATGCTGGGAATCGAACCCGGGTTGGCCGAGTGCAAGGCAAACGCCCTACCCGCTGTGCTATTGCTCCAGCCCCTATAAGCACCTATTTTGACCAACTAGATAAACTTTCATAGAAGCAAATGTCTCTTGCTAGTTTAAACTCTACATATAGGGATATAAATCCCAGTAATCTAAAGCAGATGCTTATAGTGGTGATTGGGATATATTATGCGTTGTTAGTTGTGGGGGGGGCAAATTTCAGTTTGGCCTGAGTAGCTCAAAGCTTTGTCAATTCCGGTTTAAAATGCATTTTTCTCTGCAATATTGATGGATTTCTATGTCTGAAAAATTATAATAAAATGGGATTATAAATGGGATTTTGTGAGAATTAGAAATAGTTGTAAGGGGAGTAGCAATGCTCAGTATATGGCTTAATTAACAGTTTTAAATATTAGTAATTCTTGATTATTCTTCCTTTTTTATCACTTTCTCTCTAGAAATAGTCATAGTACATTTTTTTCTAGATTTTAAATTCACTTGTTAAATTACTTGTAAATCATCCTACTCAAATTATTTTTTGAAGATGCACTGTATATTGAAAAAGCAGACCTTTTGGTACTTATTCCAAGTAAAACATCGAAACTTTTGTATGGTAATATGGTGAGGGTTGAGGTTAGTTGAGAAGCAGTAGCCCTTCCATAAACAGTAGTGTTTATAGAATTCTTTCAAAGGGCACGTCCTAAACACTCAAGGGGTAGCATTTAGTCTTTTTTATTCTGTTTCATGTATCACCTGAATAACTGACAGCTGGTCATGGGACTGTGAGGAAAAGTTCTTCCCCACTTCCAAAAGAGTACAGGGCACAGGGAGGAAACCAGGGAAGGGGGTTATGAGGAATGAAGTTTGCAGCTAAGTTTTTTTTAAACCTGATTATAGTAAGGTATGCTATTTTTGACTGCTATTAAACAAGATAATATTCTATAATAAACTCAGCTGAATTATTAAATATACTTTCCCATCGAAATTCTAGGGTGAATCCTTAGTATTAATCATATTTCTAGTATGAAGAGCTAAAAAGAAAACTGCAGTTTCTGAAGAATATTATCAAATGACTAGGAATGCTTCAAATCTTTGTATCTTCCTCATTCTTAATTCATTAATTTATGGTTCTGTGGTTTTATTCTGCTGACTAGTTTTGGCACTTAGGTGGATTCTTTTGGTAATGTTGACTGGAATGTCTGAAATTTATGTAAGAAATTTTATACAAAATGGCAAGGGCAAAGCACTGCTTAAAATATTCTTTTATATCCTGCTTAGATTTCAAACAATACTGAAGAAGCAATCAAAACCCCCAAATATCAGCTGTTTCAAGGAGAAGAGAGAAAAAACATTTCTCTAAAATTTGTTAAGAGACCAATCTGATTACTAGGGCTGAATCACCTCCAGGTCAAAGATTGTTCTTAAGTTGAATGCTTCTGCCACGGAATTTTGTATATTTTGGAATATTATGTGAATTTATGTACATTTTATTAGGTTTTTTGAAATTAACAAAACACATGTGCATAACCACTTCAAAATACACTTTGGTTTCTTAAACACTGTTTTTGGTAAACAAATAGGCACCCAAAAGAGAGATCTGGAAGAAAATGTCACTTTTTAAAAGTTTTCTGTTGACGGAGGCGGTAGCCTGGCATATTAGACGACGGGGCACCTAAATAAATGCCTCTAAGACAAAATCCTTGTGTCTTGCCTCTCTTCCCTTCCAATAATCAGCTTTTGCAGCTTTTGCAGTTTCTCAAGCTACACACACACACACACACACACACACACACACACACACACACACACACACACATGCTCATTTAGATGTTTCATCTTTGTATACTCTAGAACTTTCTTCTAAAGCAGGACAGTGTCCATAGCTCACAGTCCCTACTTTCCTTATTAAACGTCATTATTTATATCGGATGATGCTAACTAGAACTAAGCAAATGGGACCTAAAGCTCTATTTGCTTTTTCAGTCAGTGTATTATTAAGCAATGCCATTTTATTTCAGGTACAATGACATTTTAGGATGTGAATTATTTTTAAAAAGTATTTTACCATGCAGGTTACACACACACACCGCCACACAATTATTGCCATGCCAGGAATTGAACCCAGAGCCTCAACACACGCAAGGCATGTGCTCTACTGCTGAGCCACACCCAGCCTGCCTTGCAGAATAGAAATGATTACAGAATGTGCAGGAAACAAGTGATGCTACTTCCGAAGAATGAGATTGAGCAAGATTTAATGTAGATAATAAAAGTATTTCTTATAAAAATTAAATCATAGGAAAGTTATATCATTAGTATCAAATAATTTGGCTTTAATACAGGACTAGAAACAAAATTTTATTTAGTGTGGCTAGAGACACAAACATGTCATGAACCTTACGCTTCTATATGTTTTTTTGAGTGTTACCATGAGTTGCTACATTATTTGGGTTATTTTTAATATAGAGTTCACTTTACCTTTCCAATACTGGCAATCTCCTATTTCCTTTCACACTCCAGATACTGAATATTTAAAGTTTAGAGGACAGAACCTTAGCTATGAGTATAATGGTGTTCATTTTTTTACATTGGGAAGTCATCCAACAAAAGTGAAATGATCCACAAAGTGCCAAATTATACAGAGGCAGATCAGGTGTTTTTCTTTCTCAAATGCTCTTTTAGGATTAAAGAAGCAGGATTTAGTGTTGAGACTGACTAACCTGCTCCATTTGTTAGACTGATTTCTTCAGTTGTAGGCAAGCAAGTCACTCCCTTTTTCTTCCCTATTTCTTCTTTCACATTTGTAACTTTGGGGTTACAATTACAACACAGAATCCTGAAGAAGAGTATTCTTTTACAGAACCATTTTCTTCAAGGAAAATAAAATATCAAGTATTTGGAGTGAGTCTCAGATAAAAGATATTTTGATTTTAATCAGATCAAGTAAGATAATCTGATTTAATTTGAAAAAGATAAAACCAACAAAGCTTTTCCTTCTTAACCTTATATTCGGGGCAATTATGACTTTAAAGTACACTGAGCACTTTTCTTAGGGATCACATTCTTTGTCTCTACCCCTACTATTTCCTGGACACAACAAACAATGAGTAGAATAATATTCAGCGAAATTAAACATGAGGGAAAATGAAAACTCCTATTCAAACATAGAATGCAGTTACATTAAAGCAGAAATTGTACCCCATTTATATGAATTCTTTCCTTCATATTCATCCCACAAACTAACTTCGTGGTAGCAGCATTAATTCATTATGATACTTTTTATTTACTGTGGATGCCACTGGCCACATAAGAATAGCATTTTTTTCCACAAGGGATATTTAAAAGAAAATAAAGTTTAGAAAACACACATTATTAGAAAGCACTAACATGGGAAACTCCTTAACAAAGAGAAACTATCACAATATTTTTAGCCTAAATTAGAACAAAACTCATTCCTGAAGATGAATTTACCTTCTGTTGATCCCTTTTAATAAGGAGTGATACACAGAAAGCATTTTAAGTAAAAACAAATACTTAGATATCTTTAACAATGTTAAAGATACATTACAGGATAATAATTTATTCATCATTAAAAGAGCAAACTTTTACACTTTGAAAGTATGTTTACAAGGATCCTTATCTTCTATTAACACCTCTCTCATTTTACAAATAAAATCATGCCACCAGTTATGGAAATATTATTCTCCAGTTTAAACCAATGTTCAATTTTAAAAACATTTTCACACTTTCATTAAATTCAGAAACAAGACTTAAAAATTCTTCCTCAACCCACATATTCTTTAGATATATGTTTTTTGATTTTTGTTTTTCTGGTGGCCTGTCCAGGAAGGTTTTGTATTTTTAAAAACTGTAGTCTATAGTTGCTTAAATTTGTTATTACATAGTATCCTTTGGGATTCAAATGGGAAAAGGATCTTTAATTTTTCAAGTTTTTCATGGTGGCCGTTAGAAAAGTGACCTTAATAAATACAGCCCTGATATGAATAGAGAGAACTATGATTTTTTTTTTGAGGAATGAATTGAGAAGCAATTAAAACAGCTTTCTTTACACTTGCAGGAATAGTTATTGAGATAACTTCATTTAACAATTATGGCACTTGCTATCTTATATTCCTCCAAGAGAGAATAGAGGTGATTAATTGTACTTGTACTCTCATAGCTTCAAACTTCCATTCTTTCCCCAAATCACTTTAGTACTATGTGATCTCAGGAATCTGACATTCTGGTTCCCTTACTAGTGTTATTCCCCTTTTTTCATTTCTGAGTTGTTTAAATTGCCAAATGAAGTATTCACTATAACCCTCAGAAATATAAAAGCTCATGTCCATAAATCAAGTCAAATGATTTCAAGTCATACAATTTTTTTATAGTTCTAGTATTCACTTGTATTCATAAAGGCAAGGTCTTTGGATAAAACCAATATGAACAGAATTGCAAAAATTAATTGAAAGTGTTATTTTGTTAAAGCTTTTAAGCAAGTTCTTTCATTAGAGAACATAGTAAATCTACAATAAAACTTAAGTTAAATAATATCCTGACTCTCCTGAACTGTAATACTTCAGGAAAAAGACCAATACTTGTTTTGAAGGAAAGGGTAGTTAGCAAGGCATGGCGGTTAAATAGTTAAGGGAAAGTCAATCTTTATACATTTTAAATTAATTTTTTGGTGGGGGGATGGCACTGGAACTTTGGTGGTGGATACGGTGAATCCTATACACTTATAAAGGTGTTAAGCTACACCCCTAAAATTCTATGATATTGCAAACTAATGGTAAATCAATGAAAAGGAGAAATTTAAGTATCTTATTTTAAAGAAAATACCAATGGGGTTCATTCAAAGTTTTCTTAATGTTGTCTTCATGTAATAAGATACTTCAAATTAACATGGTCAAGTATAGTATAAGGCAAAGTAAAATGTAAATGAAAACTTAATTTAAAATGACAAATCTAGGCCAGGGAAGTAATTCATTGGTAGAGTTTATGCCAAAAAAAATCTAAAATAAATATTAAGAGAAAGAGGACAGTGTACATGTTTCATATGTATGTTTAAAAAGAGCATATGTATATATACATAAGTTTATATATGCAGAGTAATTCTAAATCATACACAAAAATTGGTAAGACTGGTTGCTACTTTCCACTGTTGCTCATCTGTGACATTTGAATTTTGTACGATATATATATTTCCCTGTTCAAAAATATTTATTAAAAGTCACTACTAAAATAAATTTAAATTATTAAAATTTCATATCGAATTAAGAAAAAAAGACTATTTTTTGCATTATACAAGAATGAGTACAAAGAGTATACTAACATATATTGGTTTTCTAGGATCCACATACATAAATTTGGGTTTATTTGTGACACAAAGATGTATCTAAAAACTGAACATTAGATTGGGAAAAATTCATTTTCTCTGTACCTCACTGCTACAGCATTGTGGACCATGGATTGTCTCAACAGCATGCTAATGTCCTTATTCTTTTTCTCTGATAGACTAGCTATTAGTCACCATAACTTTATGAAATAAAAGAAAGCTTTTAGGAAACGTCAGAAAGATTTTAAGTATATTAATTGGCAGTGACAATGATCACACCCATATTATTCTGTTAGTACAGAATCTACTTTAACATCACTGTGTGGTATGCTTTAGATTTGATCCTGCCAAAGATGTTTGGTGTTCTGGTAAAGAAAGACTTCAAACTACATGGTGACTAAGCAAAGCCCTTACATAAAACTTTGAATGAATAGGATTTTATAAATAGTTTCAATGGAAGACATTTGGAAATAAGAAGACAACTCACACTTATGAAAAATTATTTTCAGAAAACTACTTGAATTTCAAATTAAGTCCTATTCAAGTAAATATTAAAATAAACCATAAGATCTAAAGGAATTATAATATACACACAGCTTTCAATGGTAGCTGCTTATTAAAAATTAAGTGTTTGAGGGTGTATTCCAATTTTATCCTCTTCAAATTGTGCAGCTTAGGTCAACGTTTATTTTACTGAAAATATCTGCAAAATTACAATACCAATACATGATTATATTAAGATAGGATGACTATATATAATGTACTCTTATCCACAGATATAAAATGAATGCAGTAAATATAGCATACTCTTGATGAATTGTTAGTACACAGTGTTTCTTAGTAAATTACATACAACCTATTATTAAGCAACGATTATCTAGTTTTCAAATGTACATCTTAGGAAATTTCAGGATGGAGGGATATACTAAATCCCCCAATACCCTTTTTGGTTGGTGAAAGTTAGCTCTTTTGCAAAGTTTGAAATAGTATCAGATTTAGGCTTGTTCTTAGGCTCCTGACATATTCTAAATTTGAAACTTATTTCTTCAGGCAAACTTTTTCTTAAGGACTCCACATCAGCCAACCATACTTTTAATTCTAATACAGTATCATGTATTGTCTTTTCATTAGGAAACACATATTAACAATGAAGTAGAATCATTAAAAAAAATTGTCAGCACAAATTCCCAAAATTAACTTTCAGGGTACTATGGGGAGTTTCAACTAGATATAGTTTCAACTGTTACACTAATCTGGGCTAGAAAAAGTTCTTTTTTAAAAAATGATCCTAGTCCTTAAGAATACAAATATGAACTCTACTTTAAAATTCTTTGTTAAATGTATTGGGATTTGTTTCCAAAGCATTGCCTACCCTTCTCCATTACACTGATTTCATGGAAACTTGTTACTACAGCAGTTCCAATATGAACATATGCATGCAAGAGATCATCCTACAGTCTACATAGTTACTGAAACACATCCCACCTGTCAAGTGGCATAAATGTACATCTTCTATATACAAAAGGTAAAGTGCATTATTAAATTAGTGAACTGACAGATTGTCTGCCTGGACCATATAGCTTTCAAATAGACAAATGTGAAATTCTCCCATTAGAACCAATTGTTTCAAGAGGTTCCAACTAGCTTTTCCACCCTGTCATTTATTTTTTGGCCATGCTCTTTAGTGCAAATAAGCTTGTGTTTGACTCAAGTTTAAGGGACATGGCAGTTTGGGGCTTTAACAAGGAAAATTATAAAATGTGGCAGAATTTTAATACTTTTATAATACATTGCATCGTTTGCATATAAGCAACAGATAAGTGCTGCTTTCAACTGCTAGGAGCAGACTGCCAACTATTATGAGGAACCCGTTTCCAAATTTCATACTATTAGCTTATACTACTATAGTTTTGAGTCTGTACCACATTATGCTCGGATTATTATGTGCAAACATCATCAGTGTTTTAGAATTATACAGTGAACTAGCAATTTTGGTTACTACGTGAATGTTCATTTTAAACTTCTAACATCCAGTTGCCTGAATACTTGAATGTCTTCAAGGCAGGGATCCTATCATTTTGAAGAATACCACGTACACTGGTAACTCCATTTATATTACAAATGACAATAAATAAAATGTATATTGCACAGCTAAGAATAGTAGCTTATTTTAGAAGATACATGGCAGCACATGTCCTAATGCCAGAGTTTTGAACAGGATCTCACTTCGTTATATGGCTAATGAATGACTGGGAATTTTAAGCATCAAAAAACAACCATCGAATCATTGCATTTTTCAATGACTACATTGACTGAAAAAATAGAATAAAGGACTGGCAGAAGGCTTAATGATTCTAAAGTATCGTCAACCGTCAGAATATACTTATCGATCTATTTAATCTGTAGTTTTGAAATGGTAAATACTTAGAAGTATACATACAAGGTAGAAAAGTTGGCTACTTAAGTAATGCAAAATTAAGCTACTAAAATTTATATATAATAAATTAAGGATATTTGTCTAAGTCTGACATAGTATGTATGTGTGTATATATATAACACATATATACACATATGGATATATATAGAAACACATACTCAAATGTTATCAGACTAAGAATGAAAAAATAATTTAGGCTTCATGGATATTATTTTAAAAGGGAAGGTCTTACGAAACAGAGTATATAGTCACTGCAATAGTGATAGGAACACTCAAATACTGGAATATTCACAGCTCCAGTTTGCCAAATTCTGACAGGTCGATTATTATCAATAGGCACTATGATGGGCAGCAATAACAATCAGTAGTACAGTAATTCAAGTGCACACCACTCCTTCATATCGCAAAAAACTACTTTTTATCAAGCCTACTCAGCTATTTTACAGTTAGGACAGTTAAAAGATCCTTTGCTACTTTTAGAGTCTCAACATCCACCATGTGCTATTAACTCTAGGACTAACTTTATCTTCCAACTTTCAGTTGTTCCATAGTGATGGTCCATGTTAAAATGAACTAAAGAGATTCCTTCAAATCACTTGAGGAAACGTGAATAGAAACTAAACCAATACCAGCTGACATGCTGGGTGATTGCTCACCTGTTTTTAAGCAATACTATAAGTGAAATTAATTTTCTTAACCCACATCACAAAGTTTTCTCAGTGATCTTCCTTAAATGTATTTGGGAACAAAGCTCTGAAGTAAAAGAAGACTATGAAAATAATTTTGAATTACGAGCTACATTCTGATCTCAATCCACGCAGCCAGCTCTAATCAATGAGAGCTATATTTGGGGGCTGAAATTAGCTTCTGGCTCTTAAACATGATTAATATGGATGTATTGTGTGGGAGACAAATAAAGCCAAGATAAAAGACAATAATTTCCTTCAGAATAAAATGTAGCTCAACTGATAAAATATTTGTCCATGAACATAGGGTGGGTTGGTACACATATACACAGTACCCACTTGTCTAAAAATTTGCTTAAGTTTGAAGAATTTCTGTGGCTCTTCCTGAAAAAAAAAATAATTTTTTTTAAATATAGGTAAATGGGTGAGTCTTGTGCAAAGTAAACCATTTTAAGTACCATAAAGACAGCACCTTGGAAAATACCTGAATTTTTCTTGCAGATATTTTCATAACCAATCTTCAAATAATATTTTCCCCGGGCTGAAAATTTATATTCCAAATGCTTTTTTTTTTTAGAAAAAAAAAGTTTTGATCCCCTGCTAGTTCCTCCCCCCCCACACACCCCATTAAAACACTTGTAAAAGCCAGGCTTGAACTGAAGTGTTGACGTGACTCTATGGGTAGCAACTGCAAAAGTGCTACTGAAATATATTACTACAGATGCATTTTTGTATCAGTTAACTGGTGCACTAACCCCTCTGAAATAGTGCTAAGGAAGAAGCATATAATACCTCGAGTCCATGATATATTTTTTGGGAAATAAAAATCTCTCACAACTTTCAAATTAGCATGAAAAACTGACACAAAGATTTCCATAGCAAAGCCATAGGGTAGCGCCTCCCACTCGACAGGGACGTGAGAAGTACAGACGGAACTTTGGGAAGCCAATGAACACACATGGTCCAAGAAACAGGAGTGAAGGCGGGTTGGGGACTAGTCTGGGATGATCGAGTCAAACTCTCCCATGGCTTTGCTATGGCGACTACCAACTGTGGGTTCCCACCGCATCTGCCAGCTCTGACTCTGGTAACGCTAGGACCGGCCTTTCCATAGTACTGGTTAATACTCAGTGATTCAACGGACAATCGACATATCTCTGACGCGTTTCCATCACCAAGCGCGCTCCGTGTTCAAAGTCAGCTTCTGCTTCTGCGGCCACTGCCCTCGGGTGAGTTTAGCAGCTTCAGTGGAGTAAGGGGAAGTTTTCGGGGGAAGCTCGTGAGAGAGAGACCCACATGCCCACGGCAGGTCTGTTTCTTTCTCTCTCAGGGTCACGGCCTAGTGCAATGAAGACTTCACGCGGTGGTGTGGGGCGTCAGGACGTCTCCGGGCTGGTCTCAAACGCTGGTCCGGAGCGGCTGGGGCGGCTCAACTAGCTCGGGAGGCTGTTGGTCCCTGTCAGATTCAGCGTCCAACGGGTGGCGTGAGAGCCGGGCTTCAGGGGGCCAGGGCTAAGCCGGGGTCTCACTGGAAAATATAGATATAAAAAAAAAAAAGGAAAAACTTCTTCGGATGACTAGGGATCAGTACTCCTGGCTAACAGGAAGTCCTTTTCCCGATGACCAGGGGTCGGTACTCTTGGCCAAGAGAAAGAACTTCTTCAGATGCTGATGGGTCAGTACTCCGGGCCAAGAGGAAGATCTTCTCCAGACGACTAGGGGCCAGTACTCCGGCCAACAGGATGACCTTTTCCAGACGACCAGGGGTCAGTACTCCTGGCCAAGAGGATGACCTTCTCCAGATGACCAGGGGTCAGTGCTCTTGGCCAAGAGGAAGACCTTCTCCCGACGACCAGGGGTCAGTGCTCCGGCCAACAGAAGATCTTCTCCAGATGACCCGGGCCCGCACTCCGGCAAGGAGGAAGCCCTCCGGACGACCCCGGGCCAGCACCCGCCTGCCGCGCTAGCCGGGACAGCCCTGCTCGTCGGCGCCCGCGCCCCCGCCGTCGCCGCCCGGGTCCCGGCGCGCGCCGCAGAGCCGGCGCATCTCCTCCTCGTAGCGGATGAAGTTCTCGCCGAAGCGCGTCCAGGCGCGGAAGGGCACGGTGATGGTGTTGCGGTAGGGCGGCCTCACCTCACTTACCTTCAGGAAGACGCCGTACTTGTTGGCGCCCACGTCGAAGTAGAAGCGCTTGTTGTCCACGCGCAGCGCGGCGCCCTCGGGCAGCGGCGGCTCGCGGCGCGCGCCCGGCTCCTCGGCGTCCGCCTCGCCATAGTCCTCGAGCAGCTGCGCCAGCGCGTCGCGGAACTCGATCATGCCCTGCGCGGGCAGCACCACGGTGGGCTCGGCGCCCGGGGGCCCCGGCGGGCCCGCGCCGCGCGCCGCCGCCTGGCGGATGCGCAGGAAGCGGCCGCGCTGGTTCTCCTTGAGGTCCAAGAAATAGCGGCGGTGGTCGCGCTCGATGCAGTCGGTCTTGAGCACGCCGCGCGGGGGCCCGTCCGAGCCCGGCGAGCCGGGTGGCGAGGCAGGCGCGGGCGCGGCGGCGCGGAGGCGCGCGTCGCGGCCGGGCGCGCGCAGGCCCAGGCGCGCGTAGTGCTCGATGAAGGCGCCCAGGCAGCCGCGCAGCTCGGCGGCGGCGCGCAGCGAGAGCGTGAGTTTGCTCTTGCGCAGGCTGTCCTGGCGCCCGCGGCCCACCCACACCTCGGCCACCTTCAGGAAGCGGCCGCGCGGGCTCTGCTTCACGTCCAGGTAGAAGCGTTTCCTCTGGATGTCCACGCGCTTCGAGGCCAGCTCCTGGATGTCCGCGGCGCCCGCCGCCGCCGCCGCCGCCGGCGGCCCGGGGGGCGCCGCGGCCGCGTAGTGCGGGTAGCGCGGGGGCTGCGCGGGCGGGTAGAGTCTACTCCGGCCCGGGCCCGGGCCCCCCGCCGTCTTGCCGCCGCGCCCGCGGCCGCCGCCGCCGCCCCTCCGCCGGGCTCTTTCCATCTTCAGCTGCAGGCGACAAACAGACACACGGGTGGGGTGGGGGAGGGCGCGGGACCCCTGCCCGGGACCCCGCCCGGCCCGACGGTGGCGGCGGGTCCCGGCCCCGCGCTGCCCGCTCGCGCCGCCCGCGCCGGCCCCGGCCCCGCCGCCGCGCACTCACCTCGGCGCCGCCCGCGTCCTCATCGCCGCCGCCCCGCTCGGCTGCCGCCAGCTCTCGGCCCCGCCGCCGCCCCCCGCCTGCTCCCCCGCCGCCGCCGCCGCGGCCGCTCGCGCCGCCCTCCACCCGAGCAGCGGGGCAGGGGCATCGCCCGCGGCGCCCACCCCCGCCGCCGCCCCTCCAGCCTCGGTGCCAGCGCAGGCCGGCTGCGGCGGGGAGGGGCGGGGAAGAGAAGGAGAAAGGAGCGTGTGCGCGTGGAAGTGTGTGTGTGTGCGCGCGCGCGCGCGTGTGTGTCGGGGGTGCTCGGCGGCTAGCGGGGGGCGCGCGGGCGACCTCGCCTCCTCCGGCACCGTCGGCTGCGGGGACCCGGGGCTCTCGCGCGGCTCCGCGGGCGGCGCCCGGGCCGGAGCCCAGAGCGCGAGGCGGGAGCGCGCGCGGGGGGTGACAGCACAGGTGCGATGACGAGCCCCGGCGCGGGGGCTGCGCCGGCTTTTCCAGCTGAGGCCGCCGCTGCGGCTGGGGCGGCCCGGCGGGACTACACTTCCCGGCGTGCTCTGCGGCCGCCAGCCCACCTGCGCACGTGCGCCGCGCGGCCCGCCGGGCGCTGGAGGGGCGGGGCCGCAGCGCGAGCCGGGTGGCGAGGGGCGGGTCCAGCCGGAGCTGCGTGGGCAGCGACGCCTAGCCGGGCGCTCAGCCAGCGCGGGAACCCGCCGAGGTTCGGCGTGTGTCGGGGTCGCGCCCGGCAGGAGGGGCCTTGTCGAGGAGGCCGCCGCGCTGCTCAGCTCCGGTAAATGTCGCCCCCGTTCCCCCGTCCCCCGTCCCTGCCGCCGGAACCGCGGGCGTCCGGCAGCCCCCGGGCCCGGGCCTTCCTGGGGATTCCGAAGTCCCGTGCCGCCGTCCCCGGCGGGGCTGCGGGCTGGTTGCCGAGGGGGTCCCGGCCCGAGTCCGGGAGCCTTGCGGGTGGCCAGCGTGGCCGGGGGAGAGGCCCAGCGTCCAGGGCGGGCCCGGGACCGACGAGCATGTCAACAGGTGCGCTGTGTGGACCCTGGTGTGCCCGGCGCGCCCTCCGTCGCCCGGCCCGGCCCTCTCCCGGGTGCTTTCTGGGGGTCCGACTCGGGGTCTCGCCGCCGCTGCTCCTGGAGCCCCCCCATCCCCCCCGTCGGGCGGCACTGGCGCCTGTCGGTCTGCCCCTCACGTACTCTCGGTGTCCTGGAATGACTTTATGGTTACTTCTGGGAGTTGGTCTGTGGACCCTCCCGGCGTGCGCTCGGGACCCCACGGGACGCGGGGACGGAACCGGGGCTTGGCTGTGTGCGAGGCGGCGCCCGCCCCGCGGCCCCGTCTTCCTGGCCCGCAGGCTCACTTCTTGGAATCCCGATGCCTTGCTTTTACTCTCTGAGAACCGCTGCCCCCCTCCTTTCCCACCCGGGTGTCTCTGTAATAAAGGAGGGGGTAAGAGCGTAAGGGTCAGGGCCGCACCTAGACGGCCGCGCTGCGGAGGTCTGGAGGTAGTTTTTAATGAAATTTCATTTTTTAATAAAGTTGTTGATCTGCCGGTTTACTACACGTAGTGTATTCCAGCATCAGTCCCACTACCTTGCGCCCTCCCATCACCATTATTTTCAGTTTTCCCAGCCACCCCTCCAGCCTGCCCCTATAACAGGTCCTGAGCAGTTTATTGCATATTGTTTGTTACAAACGATTCGCTAAAAATGATCAAAAGTTCTTTTCTTAGAAGAAAGCGTGGAAAATTGTTGTATCTCACCTTGGAGCCCTTCAGCCCTTCTGTGAAGATTACTAACGTTCCAGGTTAAGTCTTCTCTGTGTCTCTATCTTGTTAATCGAGATTGGTTCCATTCTTTACATCGCATCCAGTGTGGTGTGCTACTCGCGGTTTATGAGTGTCGTAGAGTTGGAGATGTTGTGCGGTTGCTAATGCGGCTTTGTGTTCTAGGAATTTAAAAATGTTGAATGGGGTGATACATTGGAATTAATCTTTTTACTGGGTGGTGACTTTGGGTATGCCTGAAAGCTCAGCCTGGTGTTGCTGCTACTTGTTGATCTCTCTCGAGATTTATATATGAGCCTCGGGATCACGGCCAGTCACTGAGTTTATTTGGCTCCAGAGGCAGGTCATGGGCATGATTGCCAGGCTTCCGGAAAAACAGGGCGATGCAGGGAGGTAGCCCATCCCCAACTCCATGAGAGCCTAGAAATTTCAGTCACAAAACCTGAATACCTGAGCTTTTCAACAGATTAATTCTGGATGAGGCAGGTCATGGGCTTACCCCACCCCTCCTGGAGTACCCCAGGTGACTGGTGAGGGGTCCGGAAGCATCTCTGCGTCCTGAGATAGTTTTTGAATAGAGAGCTGAAGGACCTGAGTGCTAGCTTTCTGATCCTGTGGGGTCAAAGTACTGCAGAGTCTCAAAGGGGGCTCCTCTTAGTTGGTGTTCAAAGAGGTCAACATATGAGAGCAGAATAAGATAGTCAGAAAAGAATTATAGGAGATGAAATCAGACAGGAAAGAGCACAGGACAGACAGTATAGAATTTTGGAGGCAATTTTGAAAATTTGGGTTTTCATTTTGAGGGAAATGGGGAGTTACTGAGGTGTTTTGTTAGAGAAAGACAATAATCTGAATAATCTAAAACTATTGTGGTTAGAATATGTATAACAAAAATGGGCACTTTAACTTTTTGACTTTGCCATGCCAGGAATCCAAAATAGGGCCTCCCACATGCAAGGCAAGTGCTCTGCCACTGAGGGAGAGCATCTCCAACCCTTAACATGTTCTTCTGCGACCCAGATTTTACTCGTTGTTTTGTACAACTATCACTACTTTTTCTTTCCTTTTTTTTCTTAATTCTTTTTTTCAATCACAGTGAGGTACAGTTACATGGTTGTTCATGATTGGGTTTTAGTTATTACATAATGTTCCAACACCTGTTCCTTCATCCCATTGCTACTATTTCTGGTCGGGTGTTCATTGAGATTTTAAAACTATATTCCATCATTTTCTCATGCTGTGAATCAAGTGTATACTCCTTTGTATGTAAAGTCCCTTGATCTTGCTGCTTTCAACCTTTTGTTTTTGAGTTTTGTGGTTACAGTAGGTCTTGAGCTGTTTTTATTTAGGTCTATTAGCTGGAACATTCTGGACCACATGAATCTGAATGCTTTTACTCATCAACTCTGAAAATTTCTCCTTTATGATTTCTTTGACTAGTGGTTCTTCATCTAATTCGCTTTCTTGTTCCCAAGAGACTCTGATGATTCTTTATCGTTTCTCTTGATAGTTCTCTCATGTGCTTTTTATTTTATTTCAGACTTTTTCTCATTTTCTGTTGTTTTCTCGAGGACTCCTACATATCATCTTATAATTCACCGATTTTTTTTTTTTGGCAGCTGCTGTTACTCTGCTGTTAAGGCCTTTCATTGTTTTTACCTCACCTGTCAAACTCTTCACTCCTGTCTCCTCCTCTTCCTCTTCCTCCTCTTCGCTCCCTCCACCTCCCCATTCCTTCTTCTTCCTTCTTTTTCCTCCTCCTCCTCCTCCTCCTCCTCCTCCTCCTCCTCCTCCTTTGTGAGATACAGTTACAAAACTTTCATGTTTGAGTTTCTGTCATACAATGATTGCACACCCATCCCTCCACCAGTGCACATTCTCCATTCTCCACCACCAGTGTCCCCAGTATTACCACCGCCCTCCCCCTTTATTTTTGCTTTTTGGGTCACACCTGGCAATGGTCAGGGGTTACTACTGGCTTTGCACTCAGGAATCACTCAGGGACCGTATGGGATGCTGGGAATCGAACCTGGGTCAGCTGCGTGCAAGGCAAATGCCCTACCTGCTGTACTATAGCTCCAGCCCCATCTGCCACCCCCCCCCCCCCTTTTAACTCTCCCCATTCCTCTGTGGCAGACAATTCCCCTCATACTCTCTCTCTACTTTTAGGCATTATGGTTTGCAATATAGATACTGAGAGGCTAACACGTTTGGGCCTTTATCTACTTTCAGCACACCTCTCCCATCCTGACCTATCTCTCCAACCATCACTGACTTAGCGATTCCCTCTATTCCAGTTGCCTTCTCTCCCAGCTTACAAGGCAGGCTTCCAACTATGGAGTAATTCCTGGCCCTTGTGTCTACTGTCCTTGGGTGTCAGTCTCATATTCTGTTATTTGATACACAAATGAGTGTAGTCATTCTCTGTCTGTCCCTCTCTTTCTGACTCATCGTTTTATCTCTTCTGATTGCAGTTTTCTCGTTTCTGCTCTCATGCTGTCCTGTACCCATCTCATAGTTTTCTTGTTCTAAAGTTGTTATCAGAGATGTAGAGTTGTTTGGACTTGGTGGAGTTTTCTGGGCTATTACCTTCACTCGCTGGGCTTTTACTCTAATCTGTTTTGTCTGTTGCTGCATGGGAGTTTGTGATTATTTGTGTTCTCTGCCCTGCCCCCCAACCACCAACCAGCACACAGACACAAATACAAACACATCGGGATTCCGATGGCAATAGCATTTTTCTTCACTGTTGAACCTATCTTAGCAAGCTCTTCTGGTTCTGGTTTGTTGTTTTAACTTCTGGGTGTGGATTACAGAGTATCTTTCAATATCATTGTCCTTTCTTCTCCCTCTGGCAATAATTTATTTTTCTATGATTTCTCTCCACCATCATAGTCTTAGAGGATTTTTCTGTGGGAAAAATGAATTGGGCTAGGAATGAGTTACTATTAGCCTGAAGTGGCTAGGGATAGAGATAAGTACGAGTCTGGTTTACAACAAGAGGTCCAAGTGTGTGCCCTGAGAGGTCAGGTAACATCTGTGTGTAGTTCTAGAAACTATTAGAAATGATTCTGGAATAGAGGCAGCATCCAGTGGACACACTTTTTCATTTGATGTGGGTGCTCATCATCAGTGGGTGGCACAGGGAGGTAGATCAGTGCTAGGAGATCTATCTAGAACAAAGAGGCATTCTGTTAGAAGGGGACCCACCGGTCAGAGGCATGAAAGATGCCAAAACTTTTCCCATCACTCCAAACTCTGTTGCCAATTAAGAAAGCGATGATCCTCTTTGCCCCTCTCCTCAGTCCCTGTGAACTTCTATTTCATGCTCAGTAAATTTGCCTATTTCTGATAGGACTGTAGCGATAGCACAGCAGGTAGGGTGTTTGTTTGCCTTCCACGCGGCCAACCCGGGTTTGATTCCTTCGTCCCTCTTGGAGAGCCCGGCAAGGTACCGAGAGTATCTCGCCTGCATGGCAGAGCCTGGCAACGTACCTATGGCGTATTCGATATGCCAAAAACAGTAACAACAAGCCTCATAATGGAGACGTTACTGGTGCCCGCTTGAGTAAATCGATGTACAGGATGACAGTGCTACAGTGCTACATTTTTGATAGTATATTTAAGCAGAATCATGTTTTACTTTGATTCTGCTTTATTTTGCTTAGTCTAATTCCTTCAAGGTTCATGCATGTTGTGTTTGTATTAGAATTTTATGAGCGAGTACTAGTTAACTGTGTACCTTGTGATGGTTTTATTCTTCAATGTGTTCTTCTCTAACCGCCCCACCTCCCACTTCTGGCTATTATGAATAACAGTGGTGAAAAATAACTATAAAATATCTGCTTCAGAACTTGTTACCAATTCTTTCGAGGATGCAGCTCAGAGTGAACTCCTTGGATAGTATGATGATTCTATGCTTAGCTTTTTGATGAACTGCCAAACTATTTTCAACAGCTGCAGCACCATTTTTACATTCAACCAGAAATGTTTCTAGGGTTGCAGTTTTCCCACATCTCAAAAAGATGTTTTTCTCATTGCTTTTGTTTTCCGATCTCCCACTTTTTTTTCTCCCCTTCTCCTTCTCCCTCTTTCCCTTCCTTCCTCAAGTGGTATATTATTATGGTTTTGATTTACATTTCTTTAGCGACTGAAGTTGAACATTTTTTTTTTATTAGTGAATCACCATGAGGTACAGTTACAGACTTACAAACTTTCATGCTTGCGTTTCATACGATGATCGAGCACCCATCCCTCCACTTGTGCCCATTTTCCACCACCAATAGTCTCAGTATCCCTCCCACCACCCCCACTCCGTCCCCCCTGAACATCTTTTAAGTTCTTTATGATTATCAGTATATCTTCTTTAGAAATATTGGTTGAAGAGTGGACATTGATATTAGGGGAAGATTTCAGTATTGACAATGGGTGTCCTGATGTGAACAAGTAAGTGAAGCAGAGCATAGGCGAGATTATTGGAGGAGAGCTAGTCAGAAAACCATCAGTACTTTGATTCACTCGAGCGGGCACCAGTAACGTCTCTATTACACTCAGCCCTGAGATTTTAGCAGCCTTTCCCTACTTGTCTTTCCCAACCATTGGAGGCTCTTTCAGGGTCAGGGAAATGAGACCTATCGTTACTGTTTTTGGCATATTGAATACACCATGGGTAGCTTGCCAGGCTCTGTCGTGCGGGTGGGATACTCTTGGTAGCTTGCCGGGCTCTCCAAGAGGTATGTATATATCTTTTACTGTATTTGGGATATGAATATGCCATGGGGAGCTTGCAAGGCTCTCCCAAATGGGCAATAGACTCTTGGTAGCTTGTCATGTTCTCCAAGAGGGAGAACAAGGCTATTAGATGTTGGGTGGCTGCAAAGCTTCTGGGAGCTTGGTTTTATAGTCTCTGCATGTTGGCCGTTGGTGGGATTACACGGCGCCGGGGGCAGTTTGTGGGTGTGGCTGCCAAGCTACTGGAAAATGGCGGTCTGGGTGGAGAAGGCCCAGTCCCGATCTGAGCAGGCTTGGAGATCTCAGCCCCGGTTCCCGCACACCTGGGTCCCTCTGCTGGTTCCTTCATGCATGAGGCTTGTCTAAATGTGTGGAGAGTGGCCTTGAGGATGGCTGTGGCTAGGTTCTGGAGGTTTTCATCTGTCAGGGCTCTACTTGGGGTGGGGAGGGAAAGGCAACCCGTCTTGATCAGATACTGTGCATCGAACATTGTGACCTCACTGGCCAGTAGAGGATAAGAAAAGTAGATTCTAGATATAAATGGGTGTAATACCAAGGAAGATGGTGGCAGTGACGGTCCATTAACTCCCAATTACAATATTATTGATTTGATTTCTATCCAACAATATAATTAGATATTGAATTATATTTGGTGATGTTGTAACTCATTAACCCTTCATGAATTTCTGTTTTTATTAGACCATAAGGTAATTATTTTCATTTTTCTGTTGTTGTTGTTAGGTAACATTGTATATGGTAACATTGTATATGATATTGTAAATGTTATTTTTATGGGTAAATGTTAACATTTTTATAGGGGTACCATTTTACTATTCACACCAAGTCAGAATGTCTGTAATCTCTCCACGTCCACTGTCCTGCTGCACCCTTTCTTAGCCCATTCCTCTTAAAGGTTTATTATCACTAACTGTTGTTCCTACCCTTTGTTTCTTTATATGCCACATATGAAAGAGATTTTCCAATATTTCATACTTAGAAATTTATTTATAAATTAAATAATTTCATACTTAGAAATCAGTTCTAAAGGTATGATACGAATGCCTAAAGTTATATACATGCAAGGGTATTCATAAAACAGTGTGATAAAATTTGCAAGCAGCCTGTCATCAATAGGGTATAGTTAAATACATGATGAGAAATAAAGTACATGTTTTTCTTCTTCTGACATCTTTCACTTTTCATGACCCACATCAATTTTCAGAATTGTATTCTGTTGTGCATATATACACCAGTTCTTTATGTGCACATCTGTTATGGGCATTTGAGTTTTGGATCTTCCTTATTACAAAGATCATGGTAATGAACATTCATTCATCTTTGCAAAGTAGGATCCTCTACCCTCTTCCCCTTGGGGTAAATATCTCGGAGTGGAATTGTTGGATCATATGGCAGATCTAATTTTAATGTTTCCGAAGAATTCCCATATTGTTTTCCATTGGGAGCGGGCCAGTTTTCATTCAGACCAACAGTTTCCTCACACCTCGCCAACACTTCATGTTTCTGGCATGGACCTGAGTAGGGTGTGTGTGTGTGTGTGTGTGTGTGTGTGTGTGTGTGTGTGTGTGTGTGTGTGTGTTTTGTTTTGGAGTTAGAGCTGGCTGTGTTCAGGGCCTGCTCCTGGCTCTGCACACAGGGATCACACCAACAGTTTCCTCACACCTCGCCAACACTTCATGTTTCTGGCATGGACCTGAGTAGGGTGTGTGTGTGTGTGTGTCTGTGTGTGTGTGTGTTTTGTTTTGGAGTTAGAGCTGGCTGTGTTCAGGGCCTGCTCCTGGCTCTGCACACAGGGATCACACCTGGCAGAGCTTGGGGCCCTTATGCGGCCTTGCCTACTGTACTCTCTGTTTTGTAGGAGCAGCAGGGGACTTATAAAATTTTTCTTAGTTGTCAGTTTGAAATGCTTCACCAAGGGCTTATTACAGTGCAGCTCTGAAAGAAGTTGTTTTATTTTTGGCTTTTGGTATAGGTTTCTTCTTTGACTTCTCTTATCTTTCAGGACTGTGAATAATTTATCGATGAGAAGACAGGCAGAGAAGCTGGAGTATTCTATAACCTATTAATTTCATACTTAGAAATCAGTTCTAAAGGTACGATACGAATGCCTAAAGTTATATACATGCAAGGGTATTCATAAAACAGTGTTATAAAATTTGCAAGCAGCCTGTCATCAATAGGGTATAGTTAAATAAATGATGAGAAATAAAGTACATAGAATTCTGTACAGTTTTGAAAATCAGATCAAGAAGTGGTGACATTTGATTTTACGTATCTCATTTTGTTGTCCACAGAAATGCTTTTCTGTAGCAACTAATAAAAAAATCCCAAATCAAAACTGCTACAGAAGTTAACTTTTTTTTTGCTTTGTTCAGTGGGGTGGTTTGGGCCATTGTGTGGTGCTGGGGGCTCTGGGAACTTCAGGGACTGGCATATATGGTGCAGGTCAAAATGGCTCAGCCGAATGCAAGTAAGCACCTTAGCCCTTCTACTGTCTCTCCTGTTCCAGAAAGGAAAGGTCATTTACTAGCCTACATATTGGACATATCCTGAGCCAGGGGGACCTTTCAGCAGGTTCTGTTAGGGCTCATCCAGGTCTCAGAGCTCAGTATGAGTTCAGTTAGAATAGCTGAGACTCTATTTTTTAACTCTGTGTGTGGACTTCTTGAAGAAGGCATAGAGGTGTCTTCAGGGAGGTTTATTGCTTTTCTTTTTGTTTGGGTTATGCAATTATGATGAAATATTTATTGTTCCTTATGACCATTTATCACAGATTAGCATTTACTTTCAAATTAACTATAATAATTATATTCTCAGTTGCAAAAGACTTTAGGGATTAGGTATGCTTGTTTCATTAAGACCAATTATAAGAAAGCTTCGTGTTACTAACTTGCATTTCTAAAACATTCAGAATTGTGAAATACCATGGTTATTTATTTTCTGATACCCTGCTCAACTTCACCCCTCAATCCTACTTCTTTCTCCCTACCTTTCATCTTATTATTATTTTTTTTTTGGAGGGAGCACACTCAGCCATGCTCAGGGTGTACTACTAGTGTTGTGCTTAGAGATCACTTCTGACAGAGCTTAGGGGTCGACATGGGGTACCTGGGCTTGAGTGTGGATTGACCATGTGCAAGGCAGGTGCTTATGCCAATCATTGTACTGTCTTTGTAGCCCCCTGCCTTTCATCTTATCCTTAGGTAACAGTTTTTAGTCAGTGTCCATTGGTTGGTCTTTTTTTTTTTTTGTCTGTTAATTTTATATCCTTATATTGCACATATAGGTGAAATCATCCAATACTTTTCTCTTACCTTCTGGTTTATGTCTCTTTGCATAATTCCCCTGAGCTTCATTTTGCTGCGGATGGCAAAATTTCATCTTTTTAAAAATAGCTGAATGGTAACAGATTGCATAAATCTATTGCATATTCTTTATACAATCATCTAAATAAGCACTTCTAAGCATTTGCTGTATTTCATATATTAGTAAATAATGCTGCATTAGTCATTGAGGTGGATATTTTTTGAGGATTTTTTTTTTTTTTTTGGTGTCTCAAGTGTTCTCATGAGGTTGGGGATTTCTCCTAGTGATTCCCAGAAATATTTTCTTATATTAATGTTTTCATATTCTTTTTATAGTTGCCTAAAAGTGGGATTAATGAACATATATATGGTAGTTCTATCTTCAGCTTCTTGAGTAAACTCCATAGCAGTTTCCAAATTGATTTACACTTAACAGTGCACGAGAGTTTCTTGCTCCGTACACTCTCTCCAACACTTGTTATTGTTTTTTGGTTTTTTTTTTTTTAAATTTTATTGAATCACCATGAGATAGTTACAAGCTTTCATGTTTGGGTTACAATCACATAATGATCAAACACCCATCCCTCCACCAATGCACATTCCCCACCACCAATATCCCCTGTATATACCCCCCTTTCCCACCCTCCCCCTGCCTCCATGGTAGACAATATTCCCCATTCTCTCTGTCTACTTTTGGGGATTATGGCTTGCAACACAGACACTGAGAGGTCATCATGTTTGGTCCGTTATCTACTTCCAGCACGCATCTCCCATCTCGACTGATTCCTCCAGCCATCATTTTCTTAGTGATCCCTTCTCTATTCCATCTGCCTTCTCTCCTCCTCTCTTGAAGCAGGCTTCCACCTATGGGGCAATTCTCCTGGCCCTTGTATCTACTGTCCTTGGGTGTCAGCCTCATGTGATGTTATTTTATACTCCACAAATGAGTGCCGTCCTTCTATGTCTGTCCCTCTCTTTCTGACTCATTTCACTTAGCATGATACTATCCATGTCTATCCATTTATAAGCAAATTTCATGACTTCACCTCTGCAGAGTATTCCATTGTGTAGATGTATCAGAGTTTCTTTAACCAGTCATCTGTTCTAGGGCACTCGGGTTGTTTCCAGATTTTGGCTATTGTGAACAGTGCTGCAATGAACATGTAGGTATAGGTGTCATTTCTACTGTGCTTTTTTGCATCCTCGGGATATATTCCCAGAAGTGGTATTGTGGGGTCATGTGGAAGCTCAATTTCTAGTTTTTGAAAGACTGTCCATATTGTTTTCCAGAAAGGCTGGACCAGTCGGCATTCCCACCAGCAGTGAAAGAGCATCCCTTTTCTCCACATCCATGCTAGCACTGGTTGCTTTTGTTCTTTTGAATGCAACACTTGTTAGTGTTGCTTTGGATGGAGCTATGAGATAACCTCATGATCACTCTTTATAGGTTTATTTTCATCTGTCTGTCAGGCATCTTTACCTCTTGGAGGGAAGTGATTATTAACACAGTCTATTTTAGAATTTGTTAGTTGTTAAACTGTATAAATTCTTCATATATTGTGGATATAACTCCTTATCAGATATATGATGTACAAGTATCTTCTCCCATTTAGTAGACTTTTTGTTCTGCTTATGTTTTCTTCTGTGTACGTCTTTAAACTTATTGTAGTTTTTTTTATTATGGATTTTCTTTTCTATTGGTGTCAAATTCTCCCAAACATTTCCAACAATAATATCTTGAAACATTTCACCTATGTTATATAGAGGTTTTAATCCATTTTGAATTCATTTTTGCATAGAGGATTATAGAGCAGTTCAGATTCATTCTTTTTTTGGATTGGGGGTTTGGGGCCACACCTGGTGATGGTTAGGGGTTGCTTTTGGCTCTGCACTTAGGAATTGCTCCTGGGTGCTTGGGGCTCATTTGGGATGCTGGGAATCAAACCTGGGTTGTCTGTGTTTGATCAGATGTCGTGACCATGTGTGGTGCCGGGGATCGAACCTGTGTTGGCCTGTGTGTAAAGCTAATGCCCTATGTGCTGTGTTGTTGCTCCAGCCTAGTTTCATTCTTTTGAATGTGACTATACAGTTTTTCCAATAATACTTAAAAAATTGTATTTCCATTGCATGGCTTAAGACTCTGTTGTAAATTAAATATCAATAAAGGTGCACTTATTTCTGATTCATGTCTTTATGTTCTAATACTGTACCAGTTTATGTACTGTCACTTTATTCTACAGGTTCTTTGTTTTTGTTTTGTTTTTGGGCACACCTAGCAGTGCTTGGGGACCATATGTGGTGTCAGGGATTGAACCTGGGTTGGCCTCATGCAAGGCAAGTGCCCTACTCACTGTACTGTTCCTTTACCTTCTTATTCTGTAGTTTGAAGTTAGGTGTCATGATGCCTCCATTAGTTTTTCTTCCTTAGGTTTGCCATAACCATATGAGGTCTTGTGATTTCATATAAACCTTACTATTCTTTATTCTATAAGGAAAGTTTACGTTAAAAATGTCATTGGAATTTTGATTAGTATCATAATAATATGTATGTTAGTTTTAGACAAAATGGAGATTGGGTTAAAAAAAAAAGAATCTTCAGAATTAAAGCACAATTCCAAAAAGTAATTATAACTTTACTCAGTATTGGTCACTCATAACTTAGATTCTAGTCTCTATTAATTCAGACTCTATAAATTCACGGCCGCTTCTCCCAGAAGGGAGCATAAGGGGGCGGTTGAGAGCCCTCCCCACCCCAAGGGACCCAGCTCTGACAGCTGACCTCCACTACCCCACAGCCACCAAGCGTCAGGCCGTTTTCCACACGGTCAGGCCAAGCCTCACACATGAGTGAACATATTCCTGGACTGCATCATCATAAAGGGAAATATATTTATATGTATATATATGTATATGTATGCCTTTTGGAGTGCCCGGCAAGCTACTGAGAGTACTGAGAATATCCTGCCCACATGAAAGAACCTGGCAAGCCCGCGCTCTCCTCCCCTCCATTCGATATGCCAAAAATAGTAATAATGACAGGTCTCATTCCCCTGACCTTGAAAAGAGCATCCAATCATTGGGAAAGACGAATAAGGAGAGGCTGCTAAAATCTCAGGGCTGAGACAATGGAGACATTACTGGCACCTGCTCTAGTAAATCGATGAACAACGGGATGACAGTGACAGTGATTAATTCAGACTACATTAATTCTCATAGATGCATTGCCTCTTTTGTTGTATTTATTCCTAAATTATTTTGGATGTAGTTGTAAATAGGATTGCTTTCTTAATTTTTCTCATCTAAGAATGTAACAGATTATTGTATGTTATTTTGTTATTATTTATTTTTTATTGTTCTATTATTTATTTGAACACCTGAGTGCTCAGTGGGCCATGTAATGCTGGGTATCAAACCTAGGTCTCTAGCATGAAAACTATGAATACTGACACTTTCTTCCAGGCACCTATATATTGATTTTATAACCAGCCAATTTACTCATTGTTGGTAATAGTTTCTTAATAGAATCTTCTTTTGAAAATATTAATTTTATTTTTATAAAGTTGTTCACTGTGATTTATTACATTCAGTATTCCAATAGCAATCCCACCACAATTACACCTTCCCACCATCATTATTTCCAATTTTCCCAACCACCACCCAAACCTGCACCAATAGCAGGCTCTAAGTAATTTAATGTTGCTTCTTATGAATAATTCACTAAAAATGATCAAAAAATATTTTCTTAAAAAAAATTTGAGAAGATTGTTCTGTCTCACCCTGGAGCAGTTGAACCTCTTGTATAAGAGATTACTAACGTGTTGTTACAGGTTGAACCTTGTGTGTTAATATTTTCATAATCGAGATTAGTTCCCTTCTACTTTACATCCCATTCAACATAGTGTGCTAATCCTGGTATCTTAGTGGTATAGAGTATGAGATGTTGCTCCAGGAATTCTAAAATTTTGAATGGGGTGATACAGCTGGAGCTAAATTTTTAACTGGAAGGTGACTTTGGTTATTTAGTTATAACATCGCTACATAGTGAGCTTTACTTCTTTTCCTGTCTGGAACCCTTTTATTTCTTGTCTAATTGCATACATACATACATATATATATATGTATATACACAGAATTATATTTTGTATTAAAATGTTTCAGGGGTTGGAGCGATACTACAGAGTAGGGCGTTTGCCTTTCACGCGTTCAATCACCAGTATCCCATATGGTTCAATCAATACGGGTTCAATCACCAGTATCCCATATGGTTTCCCAAGCACTGCCAGGAGTGATTCCTGAGTGCAGAGCAAGGAGAAACCCCTGAGCATCATCAGGTGTGACCCAAAAAAACAAAAAACAAAACAAAAAAAATTCAATGCTAGCAACTATTGATAGTCTTTTTTTTTTTTTAAAACCTTGGCACGTAAGCTAGAGAATTTGTCATCTTAATACAGAGTTCTTTTTCATTCTTTTGTCGGCATCTAATACCATATGTATATATATTTTATTGAACTACTAATTTAGCCTTCTATTGATACAAGTACTTTTGCTATTACAAACTGATATAATGAACTTTTTAATTTGTGTTTTACTGTAGGGTGTATAATCGCTGATTTGAAGAATATGGGATTTATAATTCTGATAACTCATACGTAATGTCTTTTTATGCAGAGTTCTTATCACCTGGGCAAAGAGAGCTAGTACAGGGCTAAGATGCTTGTCTTGTAATTGGCAGACCTTGGTTGTACCCCTAGCGCTGTATGGGCCCCTGAGTGTGTGTAAAGCAGTCTCTGAGCATCTCTGTGTGTGGTTCACAACCCCTTCTCACTCTTTTCCCCATCCCCACAGAAGTGGTGAGACCAGATTTTATGCTATTGTAAACACTGTATGGCTAACTTCTTCAATTTTTGCTGATACTGGTAAATTGGCATTATAGCTAGTCTTGCTTGGCTATATTCATTTATTGAATTATTCTTTCTTAAACTTTGGGGCTGGGAGATAGTTCAGTGGTTATGGTCCGTGCTTAATATGCTAGTTAGTGATCAGGGTTCAATTCCCAGTGCCAAGTGCAGCCCTTGGCACGACAGAGTCTATACATGACAGAGATATCCTCAGCACTGCGGCCTGGGCAGTAAGTATCTCATCCTGGGACACTTACACTGATCCACATGCCCAGTTGGTTGAGAATCACTGGTAGGCTCCTGACCCCTCCCAAATTAATATTTAAAAATTATACACACTATTCCCTGCATACCTGCATATGTGGATTTCTGTATTTACTTGGATATATATATGTATATATATATATATATTTTTTTTTTTTTTTGGGGGGGTCTCTCATGCTGTGCTCAGGAGGCCTACAACCCTTCCTGGAGATTCTTGTGCAGCTGAGCTGGTGGCTCATTGCTTGTGCTGGAAAATGTGGTATTGTGCATGTCTGGCCAGGGACGACCCACCATCCTGATGGTGCTGGGCCATCAGTACTGCACCCTGCAATGCTGGTGGACCTGTCTTGTGCCAGGGATCCAGCTGGCGTCGCTGGCATGCTAGGCATATACCTTAACCCCTGAATGAAAGTCTGAGGTTTGGATATGCTTTTATATCAATTCAATATATGCATTTTTATTTTTGTTTTTATTTCTTGTTTTGGAGGCCACATGTGGCAGTGCTTAGGGCTTACTGCTTAGGTCTTCCTCTGGCTCTGAGCTCGTGGATTACTCCTGGCTGGGCTTAGGGGACATATACAGTGTTGGGGATTGAATCTGGTAGGTCACAAACAAGGCAAGTGCCCTATCCACTGTACTGTCTCTCTTGTCTTCCATTTCATATTATTTCATTCACTGCTTTATATTGATTTCTGTTTAGCTAGTGAGGTCTTAAAAAATTTCTTTTCACTACTCAAAATGTTTTATCTTCCTTGGGAACTGTAATAAAAATTTATGTGGTTCAATGAAAATTGGCTGATATTTTCTCTTTGTCTTGTATCTTGATGTGTAGGTTTAATATATTTACAGTTTTGAAACTATTCAGGAATTCAATGTGTCTCACATAGTCCTTTTTGGATGTCTTAGTAAGCTTTTCAGGTTGTCTTTAAAATGAATTTTCCATAATTTATGTTAGACTGTTCCTAGGTCAATTGTCATTTTTGCTATTACTAAGTTCAGATATCAATTATATTATTCTTTTATTTTATTATATTGAATCACCGTGAGAAAAAAAATACAAAGCTTTCAGGTTTAAGTCTCAGTCATACAATGATTGAACCCTCATCCCTTCACCAGTGCACATGTTCCACAACAAAGAACCCCAATATACCGCCCTCCCATCCAGCCCCCACCTAAGTAACTAATGATCTTCATTTTATTCTCTGTACTTTGAATACATTCAATATTTCAATAGAGAACTCACTATTATTGTTTGGAATTTTCCTCCAACAATCAGGCCTGTTGAAAAGGCATCATTTAATAATTTCATTGCTGAGAATGAAGATTCTATGGATTTCTGATATTTTGGATTTCTGATATTTTAGTTCAGTTCACAGTCTAGATGCATGTCTGTAAGAAGCCGCTCTGGGTGCCAAAATGGATTAGAAGACCTCTTGGATCATAGTCTGTACGAGCAGAGGGTCCCATGAAATTATTCTTGAATCCCCCCAAATGCCTTGATTTTATGCTGAATTTGGTTTATGAACCACCACTATGGTATGGGGAATATGATTATACTTACCAGTTGTATGAAGAACCATGGGAACTGGGAGAGAATGCAGATTGTTTGAACCACATTGACCTCACAGGTATAACTGGTCATTGTCTGTATTAAATTTATGTTTTTGCAAAAAGGGTACAAGGTGGAATGGATTCTGGTTAGGCACCCATCAATGTTTAGTTTCTAATGAGTCTGATAAAATTTAATCGTAGGCTATATAAAGTAGCAGTAATAAATATAAAAGGAAAAACAGGCAGCCTAAGCAAGTTTTAAATTGACTTACTTGAAAATGTTCTTTGTAGTTTCCCAGTTTATAATGGTTTATTTCAGCTGACTGGCTGTAGCTACTTACAGAACAGAGGAAATTCATTAAAAATAATGAATTATTCAGTGGGATAGTGAAATTCAGTTATAAAGCACTTTACTATGCTGTGGATTCAGTTCAGGTCAAGTCATTTTCCTGGTTTATGAGGAGTGCAGCTTCTCACAGTGACATGGCATAGGAGACTGTCTCCAGTCCTTTGTTAGTAGCATCTGAATGGTACTTTATTTGATATATATATATATATGCATATATATATATATATATATATGGTTGGTTTCATTGACGCTTTATTTCAACTGACTTTATTTAATTTAAGATTATCCTTTATGTAACAACTATTAAGTCAAAACGTGTAATACAATGTCTGATTGTTAGGAAGCTTGATAGGTACTCATGAAGAAATAGTTCTCTCTCCTAAAATAATTAATATTGATACTTTAAAGTTTTAAATTTTGGAATGACTTATGATACCAAGCCAGATGTGAATAGGGTTTTTTTTTGTTTCTTTTTTTTCCTTAAAGCTTTTCTAGTTTGCTCCTTTGTGTTATTTGCAGGGGACTTAAGCTCAGCAAAAATCTAGCAGTAAAAAATAAACTCTTAAAAGTTTAATTAGGGAATTTTGTGGAATTATGAGGACTCTGTCATGGGGTCTTTGGTTCTTTTTTTGTTTTCCTCTCCCCTTCTATTCCTATAAGCTCTTAGAAAAATAAAAGGGAATTCTCAAAAATGGTACAGATTATCTTGAAAGTTATTTATTGGGTATATAACTATATATACATTATAGATGGGAAATATAGCTATATAAAAGCATATATGAACACATATATGAACAGAATGCTAGGAATAATATCACTATATCACTGTCATCTCGTTGTTTGTTGATTTACTCGAGCAGGCACCAGTAACGTCTCTATCACACTCAGCTCTGAGGTTTTAGCAGCCTCCCTTACTCGTCTTTCCCAACCATTGGAGGCTCTTTAAGGGTCAGGGGAATGAGACCTACTGTTACTGTTTTTGGCATATCGAATATGCTACGGGGAGCTTGCCAGACTCTGTCGTGCAGGCGGGATACTCTCGATAGCTTGCTGGGTTCTCCGAGAGATATGTGTATATCTTTTAAGGATAATATAGTCAAAAGAAATAAAAACTAAAGTTCATTGCATTCTTAATTAAATTCCAAATATGACTGGAAGTTACTTCTCAGTAAAAATAATGTAATTTTATAACTGAAAACCAAAGTGTCTAACAGAATCAAGGGGTTGATAAAAAAATTGAATTGCTAAAACATTGAACTGCTTTGGTTTTATAAGCTTTCTGTGGTAGATTATTTAAAAACACTTATTAACACAGTCTTCTGTTACAGGACTTCTTTTTCTAAAATTTTTTCTTTCCTACACACCTGGAAATTTAGGTAAATATTAACTGTTAGATGAATATTAACTGTTGTAAGTTCTAGTTTGGAATCTCCTAATTATAGTTTGTATAGTAAGTATACCTCTTAAGTAAACTTAGAAAATAGGTATATGCTGAAATTTATTACTCCTTTTATCAGATCCAGTATTTTTTTGAATACATGAATCAGTTTTATTTTCTTCATTTGAATTTGGATCATTTAAAATAACATTTTACCTTTAAAGTTTATCATTTAAAAGCACTTAAATGCTTAATTAATTTTTGATAAATGTATATGGTTGGTCCTGTTTGTGTAGTTGGTATTTCTGTGTGTACCCACAAATTCCTGGTTGTGTTCAGTATATACTAAGGAATGAGGTATAATAGCAGGAGAGGATCTATGGGAACCATAGGAACTGGGAGAGTACTCTAGCAAATTTCTGTTCACATATGACTACAATTTAAAAGAGGTGATATTGCCACCTTCCACTGCCAGGGGAAAGACAGCCACTATGTCAGGGGACCATGTAGACCCCAGTAGCCTCCCTCTCTTCCCAGCCTGTCTGGCAGCTCCAGCAGTTAGCAGCTGCCAATTTAAACTCCAACTCAGGTTTGCTGACTGGACTAGGAATGTTTGTATGACTATTGTACTTCATCCACCTCACACACCCTAAGTGCAGGTGGGAAACCACAGGCTCTTATCAAAGCCCCGATACCTTCATAAAAGTCCCAGAGAAATTATACCTACACCTGTATGTCCACTGGAATACCTTTACAGGGCAATGGAAATAGTTTAAATTACAGAAATATAAATAGTAGCCTGTAAGTGTGAAATAGTGCATTAGGTCAGTACTCAGATTATCAGAAATTTAGAGCTCCTTTCTCAGCTTCCACAAACCCCTGAGAACAAAAAGAAAACCAAGTAATTCAGTAGATGGGAACAGAAGTCAAAATAAGTCCTTGAGCACTTCAGAACTCTTAGCCTACATGAGGAGGACCTCAAATCAATAATATTTCAATGTAATGACATTGAAAATGAAGCAGTCATTGACAGTGGAAATCAAGTAATCATCAGGAGAGAAATTCAGTCAACTCAAAGAAGAATTGATTCAAAGTATGAAAGTATACATAGAAATGGAATTTAAATTTGCTAAAGACAATAGCAAGTCACGGGAAGAGAATTCTATGTGTGGAGAACTTTATCAGCAATTTTGAAGACAAACTGCAACTCATGAACAACAATGATGTGGTAGAGGATAAGAGGTAAAAGAATAAAAAGAATATAAGATACCTAATAGACAATAGCCAAGAAGAATCATTTTCGAATAATAGGAATATTCGAGAAAGAGAAAGGTAAGGAATGACTGACTTGTGAAAGAGACAATAACTCAGAATTTTCCCAGTCTTTAGAGGGAGGCTTCTACACAGATTCAAGAGGTCCAAACAAAATAAACTTAAACAAAACAACCCCAAGACAACTTGTAATCAAAATGGCAAAAACCAAAGACACAGACTACTTAAGACATCTAGAGACAAGGGAATTGACAGAAGAATCACAACAGTTCTCCCACATGAAATTGTACAAGCAAGAAAGGAGTAGAATGACATATTCAAGGTACTGAATGAAAAAAACTTTTGCACCTAGAGTTCGCTATCCTGTAGAGCTATCATTTGCATTTGGGGAAGGATAAAAGTATTATAGACAGTGTTTGGTAGAACTAAACCAACTATACAGGAATTACTGAATGGCTGTCTATGAAAAGCAAATGCCAGTAGCAAAACCAAGCTAACTCTCATAGACAGAAAAACAGCTCTTAATGGCAATAATCTCTCTTAATCTCAGTGGATTTAACTTTTCAATTGAAAGACATAAAATGACTGGATGGATCAGGAAACGCAATCTGTGTATTTGCTTTTTATAGGGAACACACTTAAATTAACGGAATAAACAGACTCAGAGGGAAAGGGTGGAAAACAGTCAGACGAGTCAGTGGTAGACAAAGCTGGAACACCCAATACCAAACAGTAGCCAGTGAGAGCCTGAAAAAGCTGGAACACCCATACCAAATAGTCCTCAGTCAGGTCAAGAAGTACTCAGTCTGAACAAAGTACTTAGAGAGAGGGACAGATAATGCTTAATAGTGAAGGGAACAGAAGATCGAGAAGTACTACTCTATGCGCCAAATGAAGGGTCAGAAAGTCTATAGAACCTATGTTCACAGACCTAAAGAAACAATTTGACCAAAAACACAATAATAGTGAGAGATTGTAATTCTCCTCCTTTGCCATTAGATAGTTCAACTAGACAGAATATCAGGAAAGATGTAAGAGCCCTAAAATAGGAGTTAAAAGAACTGGGAGTTACTTGACATATACAGGACCCTTTGTTCTCAAAAGCTAAATATGCATTCTTTAGTCCATCTGGAATATTCTCCAGGATATGTCACATAATTGGTCATAATTCAAACATACTAAATTTGTGAATATAGAAGTTATGCTGAGAATCCTCTCAGTGCCATAAAGACAGAAATCAGTCATGTAAAAAAGATAGGGAAAAACTCTTCAACAAGTAGAAGCTAAACAAAACACTGCCAAACAACTGGATCAAAGAGGAAATTAAGGAGGAAATAAAAAAAAAAACACTCCTGAAACTAATGAGAATAAAGAAACAATCAGAATCTGTGGGATACATCAAAATCTACTAAGTCAATAATTCCTAGTAATGGAGTCTGTCCTATATTAGGAAAAAAGAAAAAGCTCCAATCATTGACCTGGACACATCTTAAACACCTGGAGAAAGAACAACAAATGAATCCCAAAGGTAGTACAAGGAGGGAGAAAATAAAAATTAGATCAGAAATCAGTGATACAAAAATCAGGAAAACAGTGCAATCAGTAGGATGAGGAGCTGGTTCTTTGAAAGAATAAATAAGAAAGACAAACCTTTGGTTATACCTTGCATTTTTTTTATATGATCATATGATTTTTACCTCGTGAGGAGAAAAAAGAGAAAAAGCCCCAGTAAGTCAGGTCAGAGACAGGAGAAATAAAAACAGACTCCTGCAATTCACAATATGGGAGGTTACTATGAGTAACTTTATGCTGTTAAGCTGGAAAACCTGAAAGAAATGTGTAGATTTTTATAATCATGTAGCACTGTAGCACTGACCTCCCATTGTTCATTGGTTTGCTTGAGCGGGCACCAGTAACATCTCCATTGTGAGACTTGCTGTTACTGTTCTTGGCATATCGAATATGCCACGGGTAGCTTGCCAGGCTCTGCCGTGCGGGTGGGATACTCTCGGTAGCTTGCCGGGCTCTCTGAGAGGGATGGAAGAATCAAACCTGGGTCGCCACGTTCAGGGCAAACACCCTACCTGCTGTGCTATCGCTCCAGTACATGTAACATTCCAAAGTTGAATGAGGAGGAAATGGAGAACCTGCACTGGGCAATGACAAGCAAGGAAATGGAAGCAATCTTTAAGAATCTCCCAGGAACAAAAGCTCTGGTCCAGAGGGGTTCATTGCTAAATTTTATCAACTCTTCAAAGAAGACTCACCACCTTTACTCCTCAAGCCTTTCCAAAATACTGAAGTAACAGGAATCCTTCCTAACTGATTTTGTGAAGCCAACATTATACTAATATTCAAAGTAGATAGAGTGCTTTCCTGGGTTTGAATCCTTGTTTGTTGTGCTTTCATACTTTTGGTTGCAATGCTTATCACCAAGTGTTCGATTGCACAGTGCTGGACATTGTACCCTTCTGGCACTGGTGATCCAGTGACAGTGCTGGCAGGAACAGTACTGGCAGGAGCAGTGTGGAACTGTGCTGGGGATCGGACTCAATGCTCTTCCACCTTCAAGGAAGGGGCTTTCTCACCGAGCCACCTCTAAATACCTGAATTGACACTTTTTGACTATGACAGAGTCTTTTTTTTTTTTTTTTTGCTTTTTGGGTCACACCCGGTGATGCACAAGGGTTATTCCTGGCTCTGCACTCAGGAATTACCCCTGGCGGTGCTCAGGAAACCATATGGGATGCTGGGAATCGAACCCGGGTCGGCCGCGTGCAAGGCAAACACCCTATCCACTGTGCTATCACTCCAGCCCTGACATAGAGTCTTTGAAGGAAGGAATTTGGAATAAGATTACTAGGTTAGGTACAAAGCTTACCTATAGGGCAATACAAACTTAAATTTTTTTTTTTAAATTTTATAAAGTAGTTCACAGTATTTGGTTATATTTAATATTAAAACACCAATCCCACCACCATTACACTTTCCCATCACCATATTTCGGATGTTTCCATCCCGAACCCCAATCCCTGACCCAAAGCAGAACCAAAATAATATATTTGTATTGTTTGTTGTGAAAAACCGCTGAAAATGCGGTATTCTTAGAGAGTGTGAAGAGTGTGAAGATTCACCCAGGGGCTATTCAGCTCGTCTATAAGTTTGTTATAAAAAATATATTCCCTCTAAGATTGACTGCCTCCTACTTTGAACCCCACCAAATGTGGAGCAGTATTCTTGGGGGTATGGGAAGGGTGTGTCCAGGAATAGGTTTATTCTTGGGTGAGGCTGGCCCGAGTATGGGGAGCGACTGCGAGCATGGTGGCGGTTGAGTTCTGGAGCTTTTCAGCTGCTGGGACTGGGTCCCTTGAGGTGGGGAGGAGTCTCACCTGCTCCCCTCTTGGGCGCCCGGAGTGAAACAGCCCGGCATGGGGTCAGAGGCAGCATGGTTATGCTCCCTTTTGGGAGAAGGACATGCAATCTTCGCAATACAAACTTTGGAGAGGGTTTTTTTTTTCTTTCCCATTTGATAAACGTAGTCCCATAGTTAATAGGTAAGAATTTTCAAGTGAACATGTAATTTCATTGAGCCTGAGGGTTTTTGTTTTTGTTGTTGTTGTTGTTGTTGTGTCTTTTTGGGTCATACCTGACATTGCTCAGGGTTACTTCTGGCGGTGCTCAGGGGACCACATGGGATGCCAGGAATTGAATGTGGGGCCGCCATGTGCAAGGCAAATGCCCCGCCTGCTCCTGCCCCAGAATTTGAGTTTTGATAAACAGAACCGGTGAGCCAGATAAGGTCCCTAATGAAATAACTCTCAGATGAACTTCTGCTTCTAGATGACCTTGAAAGTACATACTACCCTCTCTTTGTCTTCTGAATTTTAGGCAAGTTTTCTTGATACAAAGCAACACTGGAGCCCGTGTTTTCTGACTTCTTTCTGCTCTGCCTCCTTCCTTCTTCATAGTGTAATTTCTAGAATGAGAGCAATTGACTAACCTTTGCACAATCAGCTAGCCTTTATAATTAGTCTTCCTTTGTGCACAGTGGTAGTGATGAGTTTTCTTCAAAAACAGTGTGAGACTCTGTGCATATACTTGTAAAATTTGCATGACTGCTGAAACTGAGAATTGAATTTGTGCTTTTATATCACAGCTATTCTTTAATGACCGTTTACTAGCAAATTTTAGGATAATCGTAAACATTCTTGCATTTTTTTGTAATGAGAATTTCCAGAATTGTATTTAATCTATTTGCATTTATATAGTTTTTATTTATATATATTTTAATTTTAACATCATGATTTGCGGTCGTGCAACATCTTATGGCCTAGTTCTCCCTCTGGGAGAGCCTGGCAAGCTACTAAGAGTGCCCTGCCCACATAGGAGAGCCTCGAAAACTCCCCATGGCGTATTCATATACCAAAACCAGTAACAATGATGGGTCTCATTCCCCTGACCCTGAAAGAGCCTCCTGTGGGGCACCATTGGAAAGGACGAGTAAAAAGAGGCTTCTAATATCTCAGGGCTAGGATGAATGGAGACGTTACTGAAACTGCTCGAGAAATTCGACCATCAATGGGATGATGATGATGATGAACATCATGATCTACAAAGTTGTCTATAATCTACAGTTGTCTTGGGCATTCAGTGTTCCAACACTCATCCCTCCACCAGTGTGACCTTCTATTCACCAGTGCTCCCAGTTTTCCAACCCCCTCCCCATCTGCCCTTTTAATAGACACAAAGTTGCTTCCTGTTTATTGTTACAGCAAAGTGACAAATGGAATTATTAAAAATAGATCAATAATAGAATTTTTGATAATTGCTATAATTGAGCTTATTGGTGCTAGTTGATCTTATCCTCCTGTATTACAGTTTTCGCTTCCCGAATTCGGTGGGCTCCTATGCCACGTAGCCATCAAATTTGCAGTGCTCTGGTGGGGTCATCAATACTATGAAATGTGGAGGAGTTATATGACTTCCAGAGCTGTGGCGTTGGGCAGATTGAAGAGACTCAGCAGTGAAGTTGAGCTGTTTCTATGTCGGAGGATGGTTGGAGCTGCTGGTACTTCTGGCAGGAAGGGGAATCTGCTGTCCCCAAGTCTGAGAATGCCCCAGAGTCCTCAGCCCGGAGACTGGTCCACCTGGGACAGTTCAGTGGCTTGGCATCTCTTAGAGATTGTTGTAGAGCAGGGCCATTTTTATGCTGGAGGATGTCAGGTGTGGAAGAGGGCTTCTGAGCCATTTGGCAGGGAGGGACATCTGCCATCTCCTGTTCTGAGAAGGACCTGGAGTTCTCAGCCTGGAGACTGGTCCGCCTGGGACAGTTCAGTGGCTGGGTCTATTGGAGGTTAGTTGTGGGGCTAGGCTGCTTCTCTGCCAGAGGATGTCAGGTGTCGATGGGGGCTGCTGGGCCTCCCAGCGGGGGTAGGAATCGACCTTCTCCAATTCTGAGAAGACCCAGAGGTGTCAGTCCAGAGATCTGTGTACCTGAGATGATTTAGCAGTTTGGCATCTTTTCCTATGCTTATGTATTTTGAAAAGAAATAGAATCAAACCAATTTAGGTATCACTGTATCACTGTCATCCCATTGATCATCAGTTTGCTTGAGCATGCGAAACCAATTAGGTAGGAACTAAAATTTGTCTACATTAAATAACATAATTTTACACATTGGACTGCTTTCTAATATTTTTTTCTGGGACTTGATTATGTTCTTTTTTACTCTTTAAAAAATTTTTTTAAAAAGAGTTGGGATACTTTAGTCAGTTTAACCCTCAAGATGTTAGGCAAGTCAGTTACCATGGTAACAGTAGATATTAATTTTCTTAGAGAATTTAGGAACAGAGATATTTCTGAGCTAATTTATTGGAACCAAACTTTTCATGAAGCTGTTATTAAAGCCTGCTCATTCTCTAGGGCAGGGCTTTCTAACTTTTTTATGTGCCACCTTTTTTTACCCAAGAAATGTAACAGGGTGAGTACTGTGGTATCACCTCAGATTAATTATATTTTATTTTTTGAGTGTTTGGTTGTGCCTTCAGAAGCCTTTTACTGTTTCTGGGATTCTTGTGTGCCATGTACGCAGTTCTATGACCTCATGGGGTTCTGACCCACGGTTTAAGAAGCTAGAATCTAAAAACTACATGTTGTAAGTGGGGAAATGTGCTTTTAAAATAAATTCCTGCTCTCCAGAGTGAAGCAGCGTGTAGTTCAAAAGTGATGTGATTAAAAAGCTATTTCGTCTTAGCTTTTGGAATGTAAATGGCCTAATTTTCCTGAATCCAATAACTGGAATATTAAATCTTATTGGTATGATCTGTTGACCTGAACCAGAAGCTTCAGTACAAGTATGTCCTGCTGTCTAATTGCTCTCAGATAAAATCACTAGGATGAGTTACTTTCAAATCATAATTTATAATTTTGGCAGATAATATCAAAGTTTAATTGGCTAATATTGCTAAATGTGTAGTATAGTAAGTCCACTTGTTTATCTATTGTAAAGTTCGTTTTGAGGGCTGAAGAGATAAGTGGGCAGGGCACTTGCTTGCATGCAGTTGACCCGGGTTCCTTCCCTGGCACTCTATTGTTCCCCAGCATTACATTGAGTGATTCCTGAACACAGCCAGGAGTCATCCCTGAGGCCTGCCACATGTAGCCCAACCCCTCCCCCTGCAAGTAAATTTCATAACAAGTTTATAAAAAAGGCTTTATCAGAATTATACGTTAGATCCTTTTATTGGTTTTGGGGTCACACCCAGTCCTGTTTAGGTTTTACTCCTGGTTCTCTGCGCAGAATTACTCCAGGAGGGGCTAGGGGACCATATGTGGTGCCAGAATTTGTACCTGAGTCCATTGTATGCAAGGCAAGTGCCTTAACCCCTGTATTATCTCTGGCCCCTTGTCAGATTTTTTAATTGTCTATTATGGTGATAAGAAATAGCGGTAGTGGGTTAATAGTAGCATTTGACCTGTTTGCGCTTAGGCATTTTGACCATGTTTTATAGCAGGACTATGGGAAACTGACCAGTGGGCCTCATATGACTTGTTACTTGTTTTCATACTGTCAGTGAACTAGATTTTTTTTTTTATTTTTAACTGATTGAAAAACATCAAAATAGTATTTTGTGAACTATAAACTTTCACTTTAAAAATTAAGATTTTAGTGCCTATAAATAAACAGTGTCATTGTTTATGACTTTGTGCTACACTGGCAGGTGTATATGGTTATAATGGGGATAATATGGCCGATGAAGCCTGGATTATTTTCTTACAGAAAAAGTAACCTTGATTGTTCACATAAAGAACCAGTCACTTTTCGGGGAAAATATTCCCTGGCTTCCCAGGGAAGTAACTGTTCTTTCAATTTGGCCTTGACTCTGCTTGAACACATTAATTTTCATACTAGACCATCAAACTAATCCTTTTAGCATTCCGACTGTAAATTATATAGTTGATCCTGATAGTTGGTGAACTGGAGGAGCTGGAGCAGTGCTCCGCTTTGGGTGCATAGGTCTTAGAATTCTGAATTTAGGAAAGTAAATAGCTTAGTGGATGCTAGCATGAGTAACAGCTGTCATGAAATGTGGAGGGAGGAATGCTCTTGACCTTATGCGTTTGACACTGTAGTCTTGAAAGTAGGGGGTAAGGGGAAAGACGTGTACTGCATTATTAGAGTAATTCACATTTTGTTTCCCTTTCCTAGGCCCCCAGTCTGTTTTCTGGATATGCCACTTGAAGGAAATGCCATTTGTTAGCCAATTTCTACTCTTTTGCCATCAGTCATTTTGTAGTTTACCTACAAAAAACACATCCAAGTATTTCAGTCAAAGAATGACTTATGAAGTGGTATCAAATTAAATTTCTCAGGATACCCACATCAGTTGCTAGTGATTTGTTTACAGGGAGGTTACAAAGTTTGGCTTCTAAGTACTCAGTACAGTAGCCAGGATATGGAAACAGCCCAAAGGTCCAGTGATAGATGAATTAAGGAAGTTTTCATGTATATATTAACAATTGAATACTCGATAGCTGTAAGTAAAGATGAAGTTGTGCAGTTCACTGCAACTTGGATGGAACAGCTTCCAATTTTTTTGTTTTGTTTTGTTTGGGGGCTACCTTCAACTGTGCTCAGGGTGTCCTCCTGGCTCTGTGCTCAGGAACTACTTCTGGCGGGCTTGGGGACCTTAAGGGGTTCCAGGGATTAAATCTGGTTGGCCACTTGCAAGGCAAGCACTTTACCTGCGGTACTGTTTCTCAACCTCTGGAACAACATGTTAAAAAAATATATCGGGGGAGAAGGATAAATGTCGAATGATACCGTAACTCATCTGTGGTATGTAGAGAATTGAAGGGAATGGATAGTATCTAAAGAAGACAAACCTTTAGCCTTGGAACACACAACTAAGAATGCAAAGCAGTAGAGTAGGGAGGGCAGGGGGATGGCAGAATTGTAAAGGCTGTGGTTGTGGCTCTTGGACACTTGGGTGAAGGTGCAGTAACCGTGTACATCAAAGCCACAAACATTACGACTATATAACCATGTTACCTAAACTTAAAAAAATATATATTTAGCCTCTCAGGGGGAGAGATGGACATTAGATAGAAGATTATGTAGTTATACCATTTTCCCCTTTCTGTTGAAATAATAGAAGATCTGGCATTCGTGGGCTCCTACTGACTGTTGGTAAGACTTAGCTGGAACGAATGCGAATGAGTGGTTTCTAATCTCTGTTGTAAGAGAGTGATCAGGGGTACAGGCAATGCAAGATTTTGATGGTGTACATATTTCTGTAGTTCTCAGAAATGTATTTTATAGCCAAAGATTTAGAACAGATAAAATTGTACGTGAATATTTATCATGTAGATCCTGTTGCAAGTTACTTGATTTCAGTAACACACAACAGTGCCTCGGGAACACAGTTAGAGTTGTATTGTGACTTTGTCAAGTATTTCTTCTTCCTGCCTTTCTTGTTAGAAAATTTCTGATGTTATGTCTCATGTATGAAGTTTTGGGTTCCTCTCTGGAAAGTTTGACAAAGAACTTTCTTCAAATGCAGAGCAGGAAAACTAGTCTTCAGTAGGAAACTTGCCGCAGGGCCAAGAGTTCGGAGATAAAATAGGGAAGGAGAAAATGGTGGAAAGGAAAGGTGCCTGCCACAGAGTCAGGTTTGGGGTGGGAGAGAAAGTGGGGACATTGGTGGAGGGTTGGGGATGCTGGTGAAGGAATTAAGGCTGGAACATTGTATGCCTGAAACTCAATCATAAATATCTTTGTAACTTTGTAATTCATGGTGGTTACATTAAAACAACAACAAAACCATACCTAAAACTTCCCCCAAGAAGTAAAAGCTACATGGTGTTTTAAATTCTAGGGGCTGGAGCAATAACACAGAGGGAAGGGCGTTTGCTTTGCACGTGGCTGACCCAGGTTCGATTCCCAGAATCCCATGTGGTCCCTGAGCACCGTCATGGGTAATTCCTGAGTGCAGAGCCAGGAGTGACCCCTGTGCATTGCCGAAAAAAAAAAAAAAAGCAAAAACAACAACAACAGCAACAGCAACATAAATTCTTTATAAACAGATTTAATTTCAAATATATTTATTTTCTCTTTGTAAGATCTGACTTTCCAACTAAAGCGTCCAGATGACTTTCCAAGTGATCTGGTTCATGAGTTAAACATAATGGTGACAAAAAGCAGTAATCAGACAATAAAGGATAATCTCAGAATTCAATTTGGTGTTTCAGTTGTTCTCCATCTTTCTAAATCAAGTAATCAAGTAAAGCAGAATTATGAAACAAAATACTCTGATCCTTTTTTAGAAAGCATTTTAAACACAAGCTTTAAGTGTTCGAGGTGTTTTTTTTTGTGAGGGGTGCACACCTTGCAGTGCTCAGAGTTACTCCTGGTTCTGTACTCAGCGGTCACTCTTCATGGTCTCTTGGGCCATATGGATACTGGGTCAGCACATGCAAGGCAGGTGCCTTACTCACTGTACTATTACTCTGGCCCCTTATGTAATTGAGATTTTGAAAGCAACTTTGAGTACAGAATATGACAGCTTTAAAAGCATTAATAGAATTGAATATCAGGCTGAACTTTAAAAATAAATTATAGGATTATATAATTAATCTGAGATACCTTACATATTTGCCAATTTTTGTATTTTCCCCTTTGCCTCTAGTTTGTGACCAGTGAGGTAAAGTAAATGAAAAAGTTTTCACTTTCAATCATTCATTTAGAAAATGTATTAAAAATTTGTCGAAGACAAAGGTAACATTATTCAGAGATGATTTAATGAAGAAAGGTGTTTGTTGTACATCAGTGAACCCATAAATGTTGGTAATGGTCCTCAGAAATTGTCTTGAATCCTTGGAGAAAAATCCGGAGAAAAATGCCTGTGAGAACATTATTTACTTCCTAAATTAGTTCTAAAACAGATTTGTGAAATGTCCGAAGTGAGAAAAGAGTTTTGTTTGTTTGGGTGCTAGAGAGTGAATCCCGGACCTCATGCTTGTGAAGCATGCGCTCCAGGATTGAGTTACAGTCCCTGACTAAGGAAAGAATATTTTGGAACATACAAGATACTAGGTAAAGAGTGGGTATTTGGAATGGATAGGAGTAAGGAATGGGAAGGAATAAAGTGTTCACATAGAGTTCAATACAAATAAAGCAAAAGATACTCTCAATCATTTTCTTCACAGAAAAGTTCTTCTATATTAATGTTTGCCTGTAGTTCTAAATTCCATATTAAATAATGTCATAGAAATGGTGAGTCTAATGAAATCCAGCTGCTGTGGATGAAGAAAACGATTTCATTAACTGTAATATTTTCAGTTCAAAGGAAGACTTGTAAAAAGGAAAATTTCTCTTTGTGTGAATGATTTATACTCTGCATTATATTAAATAAGGGTATTGACCTCAAGGAACAGTCTCTTGGGACCAGGAAATAGCTTAGGAGTCTGGGCCCTATGTTGTGTATGCACAAGGGCTAGAGTGTGATCTCTTGTGCAGTATGGCTCCCAGGACACCACCAGCACTGCAGGACCTGAGCAGCACTGATTGCCATGCCTCTGCTTTGAAGTATCTGCCAGAGTATTGTAGAGTAGACCCTGGGCGCTCACGCTCTGCTTGGAAGGTGCCCACGAATGCTGTCCTTAATGGACATCCTAACAGTTAACTTAAAGAGCTGTGATTATGTGAAAAATGTTTACTAACACAATTTATGGATTCAGATTAAAAATTCAACTTTAGAATAATTTGCCCTGAATTTAAAGCAGTTTAAGTTTAAAATAGTTTTAGACTTTGTATTTCATTCTTGTTATATGGATATAAAAGAAGTAATCTGACTGGGAGTGGAGAGGGAGCTCAACTGGCTATAGTACATACCTTGCATATGGGTGACTTGATTTCAGTCCCTGGCATCATAGGGTCCCCACGTCATTACCAAAAGTGGCCCCATAATACTGAGCTGTGAGTAGCCCCAATTTCTCATGGTGTGTCCTCCACCACCCTGAAAGAGTAATGTTAGTAGAGCAAAATCAGTGTGTACCTGCCCAGGGAGAGCCTTGCCATTATGTTGAAATACTGGTATGAAAAAAGTCATGTGGCTGAAGAGGTAGTACAGCGGGTGCATGCCATGCATGCCACCAACCTGGGTTTGAGTCCTGGCATCCTGTATGCTCCCCTGAGCCCACCAGGAGTGATTCCTGAGTGCAGAGTCAGGAGTAACCCCTGAGCATCACAGGATGTAGCTCAAACACTAAAACCAAAATAAAAATAGTCATCTGTATGTAAAATATATTTACATTACCATCTTTCTTAGTGGGCTGGAGCGATAGCACAACTGGTAGGGTGTTTGCCTTGCATGCGGCAACCCAGGTTCGATTCCTCTGCTCCCCTCTTGGAGAGCCCAGCAAGTTACTGAGAGTATCTCGCCCGAACGGCAGAGACTGGCAAGCTACCCGTGGCATATTCAAATGCCAAAAATAGTAAAAACAAGTCTCACAATGGAGACATTACTGGTGCCCACTTGAGTAAATCGATAAAAATGGGATGACAGTGATACAGTGATCTTTCTTAGTAGAAGAAAAGGAGAAACTTTCAATTTTAAATTTTTTGAATTTAAGCGTGCTTGAGTCACAATTTAATTGTTGGGGTTGTAGTTAATAGTAAAACAGGAGTTATTAGTCTATTGGGGTAAAGCTTTCTTTTTTTTATTTGCTACCACTTGTGCTAATGAAGCTTCTTTGTTATAGTTGCTATGAAGAAAAAATTTCAAAAGGCTTAATCAGGAATTGTTGTAGCAATTTTAAGCATAAAACCTATATACAAAAGTTAAAGTCGTTTGGACATTGTACAGTTTCTAATTAAAAAAGTTGGAAAATTGTAATTTGTAATAAATAGAATAAATTTAATTTTTTTTTATATTTACACTTCCAGATTTCCTTCTGAATATGCTGTAAGAATACTTGCATTTGCTGAATGTGCCATGAAATTGAAATTGTTGACCACTGGTCTAGAGATGTTTACTTATAAATGAAGCCAGCAATCAAGAATCATCATGTATTTGAAGAAAATCAAAAGATATCAAGCCAAATAAGCCATATTGTTGACCCTTTGAGAAAAAATATTTCTGAATAATCAAAATACTGTAAGTAAAATGAGTGGATTCTATAGGAAACTTTGTTATAATAACTGAAAATGATGGGGAAAGGAAAGTTGGAGGCTGGGAATGAAAACATAATTCCTTAAATATTTAATAGGATTACTGTGGTAGAACAAATATGACTGAAAATTACAGTATCTGTTGAGTGAACTGAGTAACTGATGGTCTTAGGAAGCCCACCGAATTTTTTACATATTAAAGAACTCTGAGTGGAACTGTGTCTATTGGGTGAGTGTATTAGACATCTGTGAACAGATGAGTATTTTCTTAATGCCTCAGTAAAATTCTTTTGATTTGCTCTTTTTAGTTTCCTTTTTTTTTTTTAAATTTTTATTTTATCACTATGTGGAAAGTTACAAAGTTTTCAGGTTTATGTCTCAGTTATATAATATTCAAGCACCATCCCTTCACCAGTGCCCATATTCCACCACCAAAATCCCCAGTATACACCCCGCCCTCGCCCCCCACCCCCAACTGTATAACTGATGAATTTCACTTCATTTTCTCTTTACCTTGATTACGTTCCATATTGCAAAACAAAACTCACTATTGTTGTTGGAGTTTCCCCCCAAGAAAGACAGCCCTACTAAGGAAGCATATGATAATTGGTTTTCCATTAAAAGATGGTATGTTTTCAGATTTTAGAAAAGGTCGCGCGGCGGCCGCGCGGCTTGGATGTGTCCCAGTCCCGCAAGCCGGAGCCGTGTTAGTTGCTGCTCAGTGTCGCCAGGGCTCCATCTGGAGAAGGTGTGCAGGCGGCACCTCCTCCGTCCGGTTCCCCGGTGTTGCTGGCCCGGTTTCGGGTCCGGAGCATTTCTCAAGCCGCGTTGCTCACCGGAATGCCTGGCCTTTTCTCTGTTGAATGTGGCAAGATGGCGCCGAGGGTGGGTCGAGGGCGTGACTTCTGGCGGCCAGGACCACTTGGAGGTTGGGCTGGCGCCGCCCCACTCCAGTGGCCCCCCTCCCCCCCCACCCCCCGCGGCTCGGGTCTTTTTAGTTTCTTGAGGATCCTTTAGCGCTGCTAATTGCTGATTAGGTAGAGCTACAACAAAGTAAAAAACAAAAACAATGGTCCACCTAAGAAATTGAACATCTGTGGAAAGAAGCTGATAGAGCCTCTAGAATAGGAAAGTTGTTAAAGCAGGTCTTGAAATGGAATTAAAAATTTTATAATAGAATAAATAACCACCTTTAGGGAAACTCAATTGGAGCATGAAGAAATGTCCTGGGAAATGGAGATGTGGGCAGAGTGGGTTCTTCCTGAGTGCTAAGAGGGAAGGATGTGTTTTAGGATTTTGTGGATGACTGCCACATCCCCCGCAACCCACCTTCCCTACTACAATCTGTAGGGATTCTGATTCTGTTTCTGTCCACATTTTTCCTTTTTGTAACAACACCATTCATATTGGCTTAGGAACCACTAATGAATGGCTTCCTTTAAATTTGATTTTCTCTGCAAACTCTCTGATTCTCTGTGTCCAAATCAGACCTTACTCCAAGGTGCTGGAAGTTAAGACTCCAGCGTATTTGATTTTGAGGTGGTAGAGTTGTGTTTCTTCTCAGAACAAGAGGAAATTTTTCTGATTAAATGGTGAAAGACATTTTTTCCCTAAGGACTCACTGATCTTGAGGAAGTTTTAATGTGTGTCCCTTAGACTCTTTAAAAAACAAAAATCCTTAAACTCTGGGCTTGGGAGAAAGGATTTGTTTATAATTTAAAAAAGTGCCAGAAAAACATTTGCAGTATTAAAATTTGAACCAGAAACTTAAAACATTTGAGTAACAACGTGGTGTGGGAGAGAGAGAGCATTAAGTGATTGGCTTACACACGGGGACCAGAGTTCCACCCCTAGCACTGTAATAGGGTTGCCTGAGCACCACCAGGAGTGATCCCTGACATAGCCAGGTGTGCCCCAAAGATGAAAAAAGAAAGAAAATGGATAAATATCAAAAACAAAATCACACCAAACTCCAATTATGAGAACAACAAAATGACTGTTGCCAGAAGATAAGTGGGTATGGGGTGGGCAAAGTGTGTAGAGAAGGTTATTGGTATGTTGGTGGAAACAACTTTTTATTGGAATCATAATATAACACATATAAACATTGAATTATGCTCTATAACTGGAACATATATAATGTTATGAGTCAATGTTACTTCAATAAAAATTTCAAAAAAGAAATAGAAGACTGAAACATCTACAAACTCCTGAGAGATTGTTACATTCAACCAAACTTATCATCTTCCTATTCAAAAAATTCTACTCATGCAGGGGATTATGGTCCACCTGAAGAACAGTTTGAAGTTCTCTAAACCAGTGTCTCCAAAATGGTCAGTACTACGCCTAGCATGTACTGGGCCCATGAAGTATTTGTGAGATGGGAGTTGTAGCAGCATTGGTTGCCATTGTGGAGTGCTTCCTGTTTGTTCTCTCTCTCTCTCTCTCTCTCTCTCTCTCTCTCTCTCTCTCTCTCTCTCTCTCTCTCTCTCTCTCTTTTATTGACTCACCGTGAGATAGTTACAAGCTTTCATGTTTGGGTTACAATCACACAGTGATCAAACACCCATCCCTCACCAGTGCACATTCCCCAACACCAATATCCCCGGCATATCCCCTCTTTCCCACCCTCTCCCTGCCTCCATAGCAGACAATATTCCCCTTGCTCTCTCTCTACTTTTGGGCATTATAGCTTGCAACACAGACACTGAGAGGTCATCATGTTTGGTCCATTGTCTACTTTCAGCATGCATCTCCCATCCCGACTGATTCCTCCAACCATCATTTTCTTAGTGATCCCTTCTCTATTCCATCTGCCTTCTCCCCTCTGCTCATGAAGCAGGCTTCCAGCTATGGGGCAATCCTCCTGGCCCTTGTCCTTGGGTGTCAGCCTCATGTGATGTTATTCTATACTCCACAAATGACTGTAGTCCTTCTATGTCTGTCCCTCTCTTTCTGACTCATTTCACTTAACATGATACTCTCATTTGTTCTCTTAAAGAAGTTCGATTTCTTGGAGATGCTGAGTGATTTTTTATTTCTTGGAAAGGGTTGGGATAGAAAGTCATAAATTTGGGAACCTCTGAAGGCCTAAACAAATACTTAAGCCCCAGTAGAGATTGAAGGATAATGTAAAACATCATGAAGAGTATAGTGAGCTCCATAGATAATGTGTGATTATTTATGTATTTATGCATGTAGTAAGGATTCTTGAAGTATAAAATATTAGGAAATTTGTTAGACTATAGCTGAAACCTTGTCAGCAAAAAACAGCAGTTAGAAAGATGGAACACATTTCTAGAAATTTGCTTTGCTAGTTAGAGGGAAAGTACAAATGTGGGGTTCTGGTCAAAGGTAGCACTGTAGCACTGTAGTCCTGTTGTTCATCAATTTGCTCGAGCGGGCACCAGCAACGTCTCCATTGTGAGACTTTCTGTTACTGTTTTTGGCATATCAAATACGCCATGAGTAGCTTGCCAGGCTCTGCCGTAAGGGTGGGATACTCTCGGTAGCTTGCTGGGCTCTCCGAGAGGGATGGAGGAATCGAACCTGGGTCTGCTGTGTGCAAGGCATACTCCCTACCCGCTGTGCTATCACTCCAGTCCTTGGTGAAATGTATATGCTTAAATTATTTTATTTAGAGAGTACAGTATTGTAGGATAGGAGAATGTTAAACTTTGACCTTGACAATGAGGAAGGTCATGTTGAAAAAAGTGAATGATTTCAACAGGTTTTAAAATCATGGAAGATTAGTATGGGGAGACTGAAAAAAGTAAATACTACTCAAAGTAAGGTGAGAGAGAAAAAAAATTCTTAAAATGTGAGTCAGATGAATTTCTCTATTGAAAAAGAGACATGTCCAAAGTGGGCTATGCAAAGCAGAACAAAGTAAATAAAAACAAAAACCAGAAAGCAATAGCAACAGAAATCCCATGTCTGTCAACAGTTGCTTAAAGATAGCATTAAGAAATTAAAAAAAAATCTTTTAAAATATAACCACAAGAAAATTGTTGCTCGGATTGAATTATAAACTATTACAAATAGCTCTTGTATACAGTGACCTGTGTCCCTTCAAAGATTAATTTTTTTGGTGGGGGAGGGTTGGGTCATACCCAGCAGTGCTCAGGGCTTCTTCTGAGCTATGTGCTCAGGGATCACTCCTGGCATTGCTTTGGGGGCCATATGTGGTGCTGCGATCTAACCTAGGTCAGCCATGTGCAGGGCAAGTGCCCTCCTTGCTGTACTGCCTTGTGTTCCACCCAAGAATAATCTAAATTTAATTATTAAAATCCTTAATGTGTGTTGAATGCTTCCACTGCAGATTAGCCTATAATTTAAATTATATTTGCTTTAGTTACTTAAATTTTGGAGGGCCATGCCTGGCAGTGCTCAGAGCTTACTTTTGGCTCTGCACTCAAAGATCTCTCTCAGTAATGCTCGGTGGACCGTATGTGGTGCTGAGGATAGAATCTGAGTTGATGGTGTGCAAGGCAAGTGCCTTACCTCTGTGCCCTCTCTCCTGTCCCTTAAAAGTTTTATTTTTGTTTTTGTTTTTTTGTGCCACAACCAGTAGGGAACTTGGGGCTACTTTTGATTCAGTGTTTCGGGTTATTCCCAGTCGTGTTTGGGAGAGTATGTGGTGCTGGGGGTTGAACCTGGTGCTCCACCTGCAAGGTTGGCACTCTGGCTTTTTGTTTGCTATTGATCAGTCCCAGGACCCAAGGAAATTTAATAAAGATGTTTGGTTTGTTAGCAAACGTATTTTCAAATTCTTTGCTTGGAAGCACCTAGAGAGGTTTTGTGTGTGTGTATTAAACAGTACTTACATCTAAAAATTGGACATTTTAATTAAAATAACATTCTAGGTGGCTGTAGGGGAGAATTATTGAAGTTTTCCATTTTGACAGTGTGAATGAGTTATTTACATAATTCCAGGATTTTATAGTTGATTTTATAGAAATGTATATTACTTGTAGAAACTTCAAATTTCTGGCAGTTTTGCAAATGGTCTACTCTGTGAATAGCAAATCTTGTCTTTTAGGTTTATTAAAATATATTTTAAGATGATCTGTGTGCATCAGTCTCTTACTGCTATTGTGAGTGTGTTTGAATTTATGGCAAGTAATAAGCGTATTAACAAGCAGTAGCATTTATAATATTTACTGTTAATAGAATGCATTTTATATAGTATACATATTTTATCTTACTACTGATGATACAGGACGGGAGCGATAGCACAGCAGGTAGGGCGTTTGTCTTGCATGAGGCCTACCCGGGTTGATTCCTCTGTCCCTCTTAGAGAGCCCAGCAAGCTACTGAGAGTGTCCCACCTGCACCGCAGAGCCCGGCAAGGTACCTGTGGCATATTTGATATGCCCAAAACAGTAACGAGTCTCACAATGGAGACGTTACTGGTGCGCGCTCGAGCAAATCAATGAACAATGGGACGATAGTGCTACAGTGCTACTGATGATACAAACGGTAACACCAGGATTTGTGTTGTCAGTTTTAATTCAGTAAATCATAAATTTTTTATCCAATGCCACAGTTTGCTGATGACTATTAGTATAGATGATATATATGAGTCCCAGACTTTCAAATGTAGAATCATAATTATATGTTTTTTCTGTATTAGAGCATGTTATACTTTGGATTAATGGCTCATTTTGGATGGATGCAGAAAGAAAAAGAAAAAGAAAAAAACTGCACAAAGGAAGCTGTGTTGTTTTGGAACCTTGGCCCCTGCCATCCCCCCCTCCACTTTCTACCCATAAATTATCATTTTCTTTTTTTTTTTTGTTGGCAGTGTGCAGGCAAGCACCCTGTCCACTATACTACTGCTCTGGCCTTGATTTGAAATACATTAAAATATATTTTGAATTTCTCATAGGGATTTTAACAAAAAAAAAACCCAAATGTGTTGTTTATCATATTTTTAACATATTGAAGCCTTCAATGTGTTTATTTTATTTTTAGCTCAGATCAAAATTTATTCTGCCATCTTTTTATTTTTTTTTACTTTTTAAAATATTTTTTTATTTTTTTTAATTAGTGAGTCACAGTGAGGGTACAGTTACAGATTCAAACATTTCATACTTGTTTTTCCCTCATGCAGTGTTCGGGAGCCCATTCCTCCACCAGTGTCCATTCTCCACCACCAATGAACCCAGTATCCCTCCCACCCCCCCAATCCCATACGCCCCACCTCGCCTCTGTGGCAGGGCATTCCAATTTGTTCTCTCTCTCTCTCTCTCTCTCTCTCTCTCTCTTTCTCTCTCTCTCTCTCTCTCTCTCTCTCTCCTTTTGGGTGTTGTGTTCTGCAACAGGGGTATTGAGTGGCCATCATGTTCGGTCACTAGTCCACTTTCAGCTTGCATTTCCCTTACCACGCGGGATCTCTAATCACATTTTACTTAGTGTTCCCTTCTCCATTTGGTATGACTTTCCCCCAGCGTGTGAGGCCAACTTCCAAGCTATGGAGCCAACCTCCTGGTATTATATACTACTATTCTTGGGTATTAGTCTCCTACTCTGTTATTTTATATTCCACAGATGAGTGCAATCTTTCTATGTCTGTCCCTCCCTTTCTGGCTCATTTCACTTAGCATGATACTTTCCATGTTGATCCACTTATATGCAAAGTTCATGACTTCATCTTTTCTAAGAGCTGCATAGTATTCCATTGTATAGATGTACTAGAGTTTCTTTTTTTTAATTAATTTTTTAATTTTTAAAAATTTATTGAATCACCGTGAGATAGGTACAAGCTTTCATGTTTGGGTTATAATCTCACAATGATCAAACACCCATCCCTCCACCAGTGCACATTCCCCACCACCAGTGTCCCGGGTATAACCCCCCTTTCCCATCTACCCACTGCCTCCATGGGAGACAATATTCCCCATACTCTCTTTCTACTTTTGGACATTATGACTTGCAACACAGACACTGAGAGGTCATCATGTTTGGTCCATTATCTACTTTCCGCGTGCATCTCCCATCCCAACTGGTTCCTTCAGACATCATTTTCTTAGTGATCCCTTTTCTATTCCATCTGCCTTCTCCTCTCCACTCATGAAGCAGGCTTCCAGCTATGAGGCAATCCCCCGGCCCTTGTATCTACTGTCCTGGGGTGTCAGCCTCATGTGATGCTATCCTACACACCACAAATGAGTGCAGTCCCTCTATGTCTGTCCCTCTCTTTCTGACTCATTTCACTTAGCATGATACTCTCCATGTTTATCCATTTATAAGCAAATTTCATGATTCCATCTCTCCCAACAGCTGCATAGTATTCCATTGTATAGATGTACCAAAGTTTCTTTAACCAGTCATCTGTTTTAGGGCACTCTGAGTTGTTTCCAGATTTTGGCTATTGTGAACAGCGTAAAGCCCAATTTAATACTTTCCACTGACAACAAATTTACATGAACTATCTCAGATACAGAAAATCTGCAGATAAGAAAAGGAGGCAGTAGGGAATTAGTGGCACATATCAATTAGTGGCAGAATCACAATTTAAACTCAGACCATTGGAATCTGGAGCCATATTGTTAAACACATCCCTCCCTCCTCTCATAAATGAGGGATGTACTAGAGTTTCTTTAACCAGTCATCTGTTCTCGGGCACTCGGGTTTTTTCCAGGTTCTGGCTATTGTAAACAGTGCTGCGATGAACATATAAGTGCAGATGTCATTTCGACTATACTTTTTTGTTTCTCCAGGGTATATTCCCAGAAGTGGTATTGCTGGATCAAATGGAAGCTCAACTCCTAATTTTTTGAGAAGCGTCCATATTGTTTTCCAAAGGGGCTGGACCAGTCGGCATTCCCACCAGCAGTGTAGAAGGGTCCCTTTCTCCCCACATCCTCTCCAACAACGGTTGCTTTTGTTCTTTTGGATGTGTGCCATTCTCTGTGGTGTGAGATAGTATCTCATGGTTGTTTTGATCTGCATCTCCCTGATGATTAGTGATGCAGAGCAGTTTTTCAGGTGCCTTTTAGCCATTTGTATCTCTTCCTTGGAAAAGTTTCTGTTTATTTCTTCGGCCCATTTTCTGATGGGGTTGGATGTTTTCTTCTTGTAGAGTTCAACCAGTGCTTTATATACCCTTGATATCAACCCTTTATCGGATGGGTATTGGGTGAATATCCTTTCCCATTCTGTAGATTGCCTTTGTATTCTGGTCACTGTGTGTTTTGTGGTGCAGAAGCTTCTTAGTTTAATATAGTCCCATTTGTTTATCTCTGTTTCTACTTGATTGCTTAGTTCCGTGTCATCTTTGAAGATACCTTTAGCTTCAGTATCATAAAGGGTTTTGCCAACCTTGTCTTCGATGTACCTTATGGATTGTGGTCTGATGTTGAGGTCTTTAATCCATTTTGATCTGATTTTTGTGCATGGTGTCAGGTCGAGGTCTAAGCCCATTCTTTTGCATGTGGTTGTCCAGTTATACCAGCACCATTTGTTGAGGAGGCTTTCCTTGCTCCACTTCACATTTCTTTTTTTTTTTTAAATTTTTATTATATCACCATGTGGAAAGATACACAGATTTCAGGTTTATGTCTCAGTTATACAATATTCAAACACCATTCCTTCACCAGTGCCCATATTCCACCACCAGAATCCCCAGTATGCCCCCGCCCCCCACCCCCCACTGTATAACTGATGAATTTCACTTCATTTTCTCTTTAACTTGATTACGTTCCATATTGCAAAACAAAACTCACTATTGTTGTTGGAGTTTCCCCCTAAGAAAGACAGCCTTACTAAGGAAGCATTTGATAATTGGTTTTCCATTAAAAGATTGTATGTTTTCAGTTTTTAGAAAAGGTCACGGTTCGGATGTGTTCCAGTCCCGCAACCCGGAGCCGTGTTAGTTGCTGCTCAGTGTCGCCAGGGCTCCATTTGGAGAAGGCGTCCCAGGTGCACCTCCTCCGGCTGGATCCCTGGTGTTGTTGGCCCGGATTCCAGTCCGGACCATTTCTCATGCCGCATTGCTCACCAGACTGCCTGGCCTCTTCTCTGTTTAATATGGCAAGATGGCGCCGAGGGTAGGTCGAGGGCGGGACTTCCGGCGGCCGGGGCCATTTGGAGTTTGGGCTGGCGCTGCCCCACTCCAGTGCCTCCCCGTGGTTCGGATGTGTTCCAGTCCCGCAACCCGGAGCCATGTTAGTTGCTGCTCAGTGTCGCCAGGGCTCCATTTTGAGAAGGCGCACTTCACATTTCTTATCAAATATTAAGTGATCATACATTTGGGGTTGTGTGTAGGGATATTCCACTCTGTTCCATTGGTCTGTGGCTCTGCCTTTGTGCCGGTACCATGCTTTTTTAATTGTTACCACTTTGTAGTAAAGCTTAAGGTTGGGGAGGGTGATACCTCCCATCATCTTTTTCCCAAGAATTGTTTTAGCTATCCATGGGCATTTATTGTTCCATATGAATTTCAGGATTTTTCGATCCATTTCTTTGAAGAATGTCATGGGTATCCTTATAGGGATCGCGTTATGTCTGTATAGTGCTTTGGGGAGTATTGACATTTTGACAATGTTGATTCTCCCTATCCATGAGCAGGGGATATGTTTCCATTTCCTCATGTCCTCTTTTATTTCATGGAGTAGCGTTTTATATTTTCTTTGTAGAGGTTCTTTGCTTCTTTAGTTAAGCTGATTTCAAGGTTTTTGATTTCCTGGGGCACGATTGTGAACGGGATTGCTTTTTTCATGTCCCTTTCCTCTGTTTCATTGTTTGCATATAAGAAGGCCATGTTTTTTTTGGTATTGATATTATAGCTGCGACTTTACTGTACAGGTCAGTTGTTTCTAAGAGTTTCTTAGTAGAGCTTTTAGGCTTCTCTAGGTATAGTATCATATCGTCTGTGAATAGTGAGAGTTTGACTTCTTCCTTTCCTATCTGAATGCCCTTAATTTATTTTTCTTGCCTAATGGCTATTGCTAGTACTTCAGTATTGTATTGAAGAGAGTGGTGAGAGTGGGCATCCTTGTCTTGTCCTCCATCTTAGAGGCCCTCAGTTTTTCCCCATTCAGGATAATGTTAGCCATAGGTTCGTGGTAGATGGCTTTGACTATCTTGAGGAAAGTTCCACTAAAACCCATTTTGGTGAGAGTTTTCATCATGAATGGATGTTGGATCTTGTCAAATGTTTTTTCTGCATATATTCATATGATCATATGGTTTTTATCTTTAGTTTTGTTGATATGCTGGATTATGTTGATTGATTTCCGAATATTAAACCATCCTTGCATCCCCGGAATGATTTCACTTGATCATGGTGTATGATTTTTTTGATGATTTGTTGGATTCTATTTGCTAGTATTTTGTTGAGGATCTTTGCATCGGTGTTCATCAGGGATATTGGTCTATAGTTTTCTTTGTTAGTGGTCTCTTTCTTTCCTTTTGGTATTAGGGAGATGTGTGCCTCACAAAAACTGTTCGGGAGGGTTCCTGTCTTTTCAATTTCCTGGAAAAGCTTGAGGAGAACTGGCAACAAGTCTTCTTTAAACGTTTGGAAGAATTCGCAGGAGAATCCATCTGGACCTGGGCTTTTATTTTTGGGGAGACTTTTGATTACAGTTTTGATTTCCTGGATATTTATGGGCCTATTCAGGTATTTCAAGTCTTCTTGCTTCAGTCTTAGGAGATTGTAAGAATTAAGGAATTCGTCCATTTCTTTTAGATTCTCTTGTTTTGTGGCATACAGACTTTCAAAGTAGTCTCTGATGATCTTTTGAATCTCCTTGGTTTCTGTTGTGTTGCCCCCCTTTTCATTTCTGATTTGATTTATTAGGGTACTCTCTCTTTCTTTGTGAGTCTTGCTAGCGGTTTATCAGTCTTATTTATTTTCTCGAAGAACCAACTCTTTGTTTCATTGATCTTTCGGATTGTTTTTCGGGTTTCCATATCATTAATTTCTGCTCTAAGTTTTATTATTTCTTTCCTTTGATCTGGTTTGGGTTCCTTTTGCTGGTTCTCTTCTAAGATCTTGAGCTACGAAGTCAAGCTATCTATATAGGCCCTTTCTTCCTTCCTGAGGAATGCTTGCAGAGCTATAAATTTTCCCCTTAACACAGCTTTAGCTGCGTCCCATAGGTTCTGGTAGCTTGTGTCTTCATTCTCATTTGCTTTGAGGTATTTTTTGATTTCTTCCTTGATTTCCTTAATGACCCACTCATTGTTCAACAGTGAGTTGTTTAATTTCCGGGTGTTTGATTTGGCTCTCCGTGTCTGTGTGTGATTAACTTCCATCTTCAGTGCATCATGGTCTGAAAAGATAGTTGATACAATTTCTATCTTCCCAATTCTATTAAGGTATAATTTGTGGCCCAGAACGTGGTCTATTTTGGAAAATGTTCCATGTGTGCTGGAAAAGAATGTGTATTCTTTCATTTTGGGGTGGATGGCCCTGTATAGGTCTATTAGCCCTGTCTCCTCCATTTCTTCCTTCAGAGCCATTGTTTCCTTGCTGAGTGTTGTTCTTGTCCACCTATCCAGAGGTGATGAGGCAGTGTTGAAGTCTCCAACTACTATCGTGGTGCTAGTTATCCCCTTTAAATTCTGTTAGGAGTTCTTTTAAGTATTTTGCTGCTTGTTCATTAGGTATGTATTTGTTTAAGAGTGTGATTTCTTCCTGTTGTACATATCCCTTGATGAATAGAAAATGGCCTTCGCTGTCTCTTCTGATCTTTTTCAGCTTGAAATCTATGTTGTCGGATATTAGTATGGCCACCCCAGCTTTTTTGAGGGAGTTGTTTGCTTGCAGAATTGTTTTCCATCCTTTGACTTTGAATCTGTGTTTGTTCTGGCTATTCAAATGTTTTTTTGTAGGCAGCAGAAAGTTAGGTTTAGTTTCCGAATCCATTTTGCCACTCTGTGCCTCTTGATTGGTGCATTTAAACTGTTAACATTGAGAAAAATTACTGTCATGGGATTTTGTGCTATCTTTCTGTAGGGTTTGTTGTTCTTGTAGGGTTTTTCCTTGTCTTATAGTAGTCCTTTTAGTCCTTCTTTTAAGTTTGGTCTTGAGTCTATGAAGTTCTTGAGCTGTTGTTTCTACCTGAAATAATAGTGCATGGTTCCTTCAAGTTTAACTGAGAGTTTAGCCGGGTAAAGTATTCTTGGTGAGGCGTTCATTTCATTAAGTTTTTTCACTATATCCCACCATTGTCTTCGGGCTTGGAAGGTGTCTTCTGATAGGTCTTCTGTGAATCTAAGGGGTGCTCCTTTGTATGTGATTTCCTTCTTTGATCTTGCTGCTTGCAGCATTGTGTCTCTATCCACGGCATCCATTATTCTGACTATGATATGCCTTGGGGATTTTTTATTTGGGTCCCTTTTAGCTGGCACCCTTCGGACTCCTTGGATCTGGATGCCCACGTTCTCTAGCTCTCGGAATTTCTTAGCAATGATGTCTTTAATTGTGTGTTTTTTTTTTCATTTGGATTGGTTCCCTGTGCTTCTGGTACTCCAATGATTCTTATGTTGTTTCTCTTGAGGTCATCCCCTAAGACTCTAATTCGTTCTAGAGCCATTTTGAGGTCTTTTGCCATTATTTTTGTTGCCTATATGCTTTGTGCAGCTCATCTTCAAGCTCACTGATTCTGTCTCCGGCTGTAGTCATTCTACTATTGAGGGCTCCTGCTGAGTTTTTTCTTGCATCTACTGATTCTTTTAATTGTGTCACTTCTGTTTGTAGCTTTGAAATTTCTTCTCTCATTTCTTCCCTGGATTATCTTGGTGGACCGTTCCAAAGCTGCATCCATATCCTCCCTTAATTTATTGGATGTTCGTTTCATAGTTGCTTTGAGTTCATCAACCATCTTTACGATTTCCTCTCTGAATCCTTTATCTGAGAGGAGGTTATATTTCTGGGAAGTCCCTGTTAAGGTTTCTGAGATCCTCTCTTCCATCTCTCCTGGCGGTGGGGATTTTCGCTGTTTCTTCATGTTGTTATGGGCTTTGCTGTCAGGCACACTTCCTTAGCTTGTGAGGGGCCTCAGTTGAAGACATGGGCTATGGTCTCTTTACAAAGGACTTCTTCTGCAGCTTGATGTGTTCACTGGGGAAGAGGCGGGGCTCAGGATGGCGAGAAGAGGTGACTGCATAAATTATAATTTCCCCCCCCACAATCCTGGTTGAGATCTTTTTCCCTATCTCATGAGGTAGCTTACATTGCTAGCTGTTAACACTTATCTTGCCAGTGCTTAAGAGTGGTAGAGTTTGTTATGTATGGAGGTTTAAGTGGCTTAAAATTTTTCTTTCCTAATTATTTTTATCCTATTTGTGGGTTTATATTTAGCAAAATGAACAATTAAACATAGATACTTGCTGGGTGGTTAAAGATTTCTTCATAGTTCGTATTCCTAAATATTAAATGTAACAGGTTACTCCCAAGTCATAAAAATTTGTTTTGCCCATGTCTTACCATAGAATATGAGGGCCAGAAAGATAGTACATCAGATAAGGTGCTTGCCTGGCACTTGTTCAGCCGGGTTCCATTCCTGGCATTCCATAATGTTCCCAAGCATCACCAGAAGTGATTCCTGAGTGTAGAGCAGCAGTACAGGAGTGACCCCTGAGCACAACCAGGTGTGAGCTCCAGCCCCCCCACCCTGCTCAAAAGCAAAAACCAAAACAAAACCAAGACAATATTAGTTGGCTAGTATTTCATTGTGTTCATGTGTCACATCTGCTTGATTCCTCTTTTCTGTCACTGGGCATTTAGGTTGTTTCCAAATCTTGGTCATTATGAAGTATTGAAGAGAACATAGATGTGAATATATCTTTCCAATTAGTGTTTTTGTGTCTGTTGGATGCATAACTAGGAGTAGAATTTTTGAATCTATTTTTAATTTTTTTGGGAAATGTTCCTATTTTTCTGAGGATCTGACCAGTTTCCATATTCACCCAATGTATGACGCATGGGTCAGTCATTTCTTCTTTGAAACAGCACTTGATGTGTTTGGTCTTTAGATTCAGGGCACTGTCATAGTTGTGAAGTGATACCTCAGTGTAGGTTTTTGTTTTGGTTTTTGTTTGGGGGCCACACCGTTGGATCTCAGGGCTTACTCCTGGCTGAGTGCCTGGATTCCTCGTGGTGGGCTCAGGACACCAGGGGGGATCACTGAACCAGGGCTGGCCACATGCATTCAAGTGTCCTACCCTCTGGACCCTCTAGCCTGCCATGTTGTTTTGGTAATGGTCATAAACATTCATTTTTATTATAATTTAAGTCACCTGGTTATACTGGTGTTACTGTTAGAGTTCATGGTTTTGAGTATAAAGTTAATGTATCTTGACCATCCCCAAACTGCCCAGACTCTGCACCACTGTCCTTGGGTCACTTCTAGTCTGCCATTTGCCCTCTAAAATCCCTTCCCTAGCTGCTTGGTAACCTTGGCTTTTTAGAATGTGCCTCCTGGCCCTCTGTATGTATAAAGGAGACTCATTTTAGAAGAAGAAACACTAAGCACATAGTTACTAGATCTAGAACATGGCATTTGTTTCTCTCTTTTATATTCTAGCATGCGCTTTCTCTCTTTCCCTACCCTGTCTCTTTAAATTCTAGCTCTTTTGATCTATACTTGGGCTTGGAGATAACTTTCCTTAAATATGTGTGTTTCGTTCTTTAGCTGTTTTAACAAGCCTGTCCTCAGGTTTTTTTTTTTCCCCCCAAAGATTGCTCGTATTTACTCACAAAGTAATTTTGTTTCTGGATTTTGCAACTAGAGCATTTCCATGATGAGTAAAAAAAAGGAAACAGCTTCACAGCGGAGACTTCCTGAGTGGATGTCTGTGCAGAATAAGAAATGTGATGTAGAAGAGAAAAAGGTATGGAGTTTATCAATTAACTTTACATCCTAGAATTAACTTTGCTAGTAAAATGAGGCAATGCTCACTTTGTAATCCTCAATTAGTACTTGAATTAGAATCGTTATTAGGCGAATGAACCATAATCTAGTCATTAAATCGCATAGATTTATTGGGGTAGAGCAATAGGACAGTGGCTAGGATTCTTGCCTTGTATGAGGCCAGCCTGGGTTCAATCCCTGGCATCCCATATGGTCCCCTGAGCACTGCCAGAAGTAATTCCTGAGTGCAGAGTAATTCCTTGAGCATCAATGGTTTGGCCCAAAAGCCAAAAAAAAAAAAAAAAGTTTTAAAACCCATAGGTGACTATAAATGAGATTAAAATAGAATTGAGTTTGCAGTAATAGTTCTTTCTCTTATTTCCCTCTTGTCTTGTTTGTTTGGTTGACCTTACTAATTTGTTCTAGCTCAGGTAATAATTTAGGCAGTATTGACTTTGATGAATTTTGATAATTAAGACAATTTATGTCCTCAGATTTAAGATCTACCTCCCAGTCCTCACTGTTGTCAGGCAACATTATTACATTGAGAAGAGTATATAACTACATAAAACTCATTATTTAAAAAAATTTTTTTTTATTAGTGAATCACCGTGAGGTATAGTTACAAACTTATGAACTTTCATGTTTGCATTTGGTTTACATCCCTCCACCAGTGCCCATTCTTCTCCACCAATGTTCCCAGTATCCCTCCCATCATCCCCACCCCTACCCCCATCACCCCACATCTGGGGCAGGGCATTCCCTTTTGTTCTCTCTCCTGTTGGGTGTTGTAAAAAACTCATTAATTTAAGTGAGCTTTTGGGCAGGGTGTTTTGGGTCACTTCCCCTGGTGCTGGGGGTATTCTTGGCTCTGTGTCCTTAGGCATGATTCTGAAAGGTGCTCAGGAGCCCCTGTGGATGCTGGGGATAGAGCTGGGGTCAGTGCTTGCAAGGCAAGTTCTCCTGTATCTCTTGCTCCTAAGTAAGTGCTTTTATAAAAAACAGGATTAAGACTTTTTGGCAAACGAACTTCTTAGAAAAATAATTTCACTGTGGAAAGCTTGATTTTGTTACATGGTTTTTATGGCTTCATTAGATACAAAGAAATACTTGAGAAAATTTAGGATTATAATTTGGGTGCTTCTGTAAATTCTTTTATTATGTTGAACTTTTTTTATTTAATATGGACTTACCTATTTCTTTCCAAAATTCTCTTTAACTCAAGTTATCTATTCAGAAGAGTGTTTTTGAAGATGATCTCCCCTTCTTAGAATTCACTGGATCCATTATGTATAGTTATGAAGCAAGCGATTGCTCTTTTTTAGCGGAAGATATTAGGTAAGAGGTTTGCTTTTTTTTTCTAGTTCTATTTCATTTTGGAACCTTAGAAAAGAACTGTTTTAGTACTATTTGCAAATGGAGGTGTATTTAAGAGATGGTGATTTCTACATTGTAGACTATTACTGATGAGTTTTCATTTCTGATAATAGAACTTTAAATCACTGAGTTAAATTTGTAATATACTTTTTATTTATGTCTTTCTATGTATTGTAACTTTTTGAGTTTTCCTACCTAAGTTGTTTATAGAACTAATCAGCACATTATATTTTACCAATTTAAGGGGAACAAGGCAAATATTTAATTTCTAAACACCCTCTTATATATTTCATTAAAAATTCAACACAGTATTGAATAATGATTGTGATTGACTCTTACATTTAGTTAGCAACAATTACAGCAAATAAGCCAACGAACATTGGAAATGGTTGCTAGTAGTTTTAGAAATTGCCTTGTCAAACTAGGATTTTACAGTAATTCAATCTAAATCTCTTGGAACAGTTCCAAGTAAATGTAACAAGAAATTCATTCAAAAAACAAAAAACAAAAGAAGGGGCTGGAGCGATAGCACAGCGGGTAGGGCGTTTGCCTCGCACTCGGCCAACCCGGGTTCGATTCCCAGCATCCCATATGGTCCCCTGAGCACCGCCAGGGGTAATTCCTGAGTGTAGAGCCAGGAGTAACCCCTGTGCATTGCCGGGTGTGACCCCCCCCCAAAAAAAAGCAAAAAAAAAAAAAAGAAATTCATTCAAATCACTGTCACTGTCATCCCGTTGCTCATTGATTTGTTCGAGCGGGCACCAGTAGTGTCTCTCATTGAGAGACTTATTGTTTTTGGCATATCCAGTTCCCACGGGTAGCTTGCCAGGCTCTGCCGCGTGGGCTCGATACTCTCGGTAGCTTGCTGGGCTCTCTGAGAGGGGCGAAGAAATAGAACTCGGGTAGGCTGCGGCTAAGTCAAGATACAAAATATAATCAAACTCATTGTTGGTGAAGACTTCCTAGGAAGGACACTAAAGGGATATCAGTCAATTTCTTGACATTTTCTAAGAACTCAGAGAAGTGGAGAGAATGCCTACTAAAAAGAAAGAGAAACTTGAAAATAGGGCAAAGGTCAGCTATACGACTTGGGGTCCCAGCGAGTGCTTGCAGCCATGTGCCCAGACTGTGAACTAAGCTTTTGCTCCACGCCAGCTAAGGGGGGAAATATCCTTCCTTGGTTTTTCTTCCCTCCGGGAGGAATCGGTGCGGTGTCCACCATGTTATGGAACTTTTAGAGAGGTATGAACTTGGTGGCGCAGGAAAAAAAAATGTGTGTTTTAAATGTGAAACAGTGGGACGCTCGGACAGTCTCAGGCCGGGGCTGGTACTGGCTCGAGCTCCGCCGAGACTCAACCCAGGTGGCCATGCCTTTGCACAGCCACCTAGCTGCTATACGACCAGGATCCAGAGCCAGCTATACGACTTGGGGTCCCAGCGAGTGCTTGCAGCCATGTGCCCAGACTGTGAACTAAGCTTTTGCTCCATGATGTTCCAGGAAGGGAAATGATGCTATTTCCAACTTAAGTCTCCCTGGACTTAATTACTAAAATACAGAAATCCTAAACCGCGAGGCCGAGCGACTTTATTTCTCTTCATTCTCATCACTGGAAAACTAATTATCAAATGTTTCCTTGTCAATAGGGCTATATTCTTGGGGGATAAACTCCAACAAGAATAATGAGTTCTATCTTGAAACACCAACAACAATAATGATTTTTGTGTTGAAATAAGGAATGTAATCAAGGTAAAGAGAAAAGGAAGTGAAATTTGTCAGTCTGTGTGGGGGGGGTTAGGGGCTGGAGGCTGATAGGTATACTCCTTTTGTTTTGTTTTGTTTTATCTTTTTTAGGTGATGGAATATGGTCACTGGTGAAGGGATGGGTGTTTGAGCATTGTATGATCAAGACATAAGCCTGAGAACTTTGTAACTTTCCATATGGTGATTCAATTAAAAAAAAATCTTTTATGACATTAAAAAAAATAGGGCAAGAACAGATGACTGGTTGAAGAAACTTTGGTACATCTATACAATGGAATACTATGCAGCTGTTAGAAAAAAATGAGGTCATGAAGTTTACATATAAGTAGATCAACATGGAAAGTATCATGCTAAGTGAAATGAGTCAGAAAGAGAGAGACAGACATAGAAAGATTGCACTCATCTGTGGAATATAGAATAATAGACTAGGAGTCTAATACCCAAGAATAGTAGAAATAAGTACTAGGAGGTTGATTCCATGGCTTGGAGGCTGTTCTCTTATTCTGGGCAACTCAGAGAAGGGAGCACCAAGTAAAATGTGGTCGGAGGTCATGCGGGGGAGGAGTGACGCGTGCCGATTGTAGACTAGAGATTGAACACAATGGCTGCTCAATACCTTTACTGCAAACCACAATACCTAATCAGAGAGAGAGAACGAAAGGGAATACCCTGCCATAGTGGCAGTTTGGGGTGGGGGGAGACGGGACTGGGGAGGGTGGGAGGGACCCTGGGTTTACTGGTTGTGGGGAATGGGCTCTGGCGAAGGGATGGGTTATCGAACTCTGTATGGGGGAAACATGAGCACAAAAATGTATAAATCTGTAACTGTACCCTCACGTTGATTCACTAATTAAAAATAAACTATTAAAAAAATAGGGCAAAGGTGACAAGGCCCATTGTGAAAAAGAAATAAAAACCTATATCCCATGTAAAAAGTTAAGTCCAAAGAATTCTGTATACCAGGAGCGATCCCTTTGGTCTAATTTTTGTTTGTTCAGAGTAGCTCATAAAACATAAAGGAGAACATCCTAACTTACTCATCAGTGATGCTGCAAGGAAAGTGGGAAGGATGTGGAATAGCATTCCTGCACATGACATGCAATCTTGTGAAAAGAAGGCTGCTAAGCTGAAGTAAAGATACAAAAAGCATGTGGGCTTGCCTTGCATGCAGCCAACCAGGGTTTAATTCCCAGCATCCCATTTAGTTCCCAGAGTCTGCCAGGAGTGGTTCTTGGTATACTCCCCTACAAAACAAAAAAGATAAGGTGCATAATAAAAAGGATAAGGTGCATAGTAACTTAGTTTTAGCACAGCTTTTTTTAAGCCCTTGCTAAACATTTCTTGTATATAATTCTATTTTCAAAGAGTAAAATTGAAATGTAAAACCGTATAAGATGTGCTTTTAAACTGTTCAGTGTCCTTTTTCATATAGTTAATACACTGCTCCGTGTGTCTTCAGATGGTCTTGTTGTGAAACTTAGGGAACAGGAAAGGACTCGGAGGGCTGGAGTCTTGCTTTGCATACAGGAGTCCCAGTTCAGTCTCCAGAACTTCATGGGCCCCCAGCTGACAGAAATAACCCTTGAGCGCTAAGTAGAGCTCAGTAGTGCTCACAACAAAACAAAACAAAACAAAAAATAAAACATAGCCTATCTTGTTAGCATGTTTAATAGTTAACTCTGTCTGGCATAGGATGGAGGTTGTAAACTGGCATAAAATTTAAAGCAGGTTCTTGTTAGTGCACAGTACAGTTTTATCTGGGAGCTAGGTTTTGCTTTGGGCTTGGGTTGATTTTTGCAGAGCTGGGAGGGAACCCTGGGCCTCACACATGCAAGGCAAGTGCTCTATCCATTGATCTACATTCCACACTTCATGGTAGTATTTTTTTAAATGTTTAGTTGTCTCTAATGCAGTTTATATGAAATGATTTTTCTCTGAACTGAATACCATGCAGTAATTGCAAAACAAACAAAAAAACTTGGCACTTGTTATGTTGACATTCTGAATGCTTCTTCTAAGTAAATACAATTTTAAAAAATTAGTATTTTTTTTTCATGGGTCTGAAATGTTTTTCCTTTTGGGATTTCCCAAGTGGTACTTAATCTTTATTGAACTCACATTGGCTTATTACACCTATAAGTTTCAGACATACAGTCTTACAATTTGCTATCTGAATATCTTAATCCCTTAGAATTTTTTCAAATATCAGGGCTGGAGCAATAGCACAGTGGGTAGGGCATTTGCCTTGTGCGCGGCCAACCCGGGTTCGATTCCCAGCATCCCATATGGTCCCCTGAGCACTGCCCGAGGTGATTCCTGGGTGCAGCGCCAGGAGTAACCCCTGTGCATCTCCAGGTTTGACCCAAAAAGGAAAAAAAAAAAGAATTTTTTCAAATATCTCAATTCGAATTTTTATTCTCCTCATTATGAGATATAGTAGGTATATGGATGAAAAATTTTTATCAGCTAATTATATGAAAAGATAAATACTGTAACACATGTGACCCAAAATAGGCAAAGCAAAAGACTAACTTTCTCTCAAGAAGAAAAATTTCAGGTCTGGGAGACAAGACAGGGGTAGAGTGCCCTGACCTGGGCCTGATCCAGGTTAGATCCCCGGCACCACACAGTTTCTTTTTCGGGGGCTGAGCGGCACCCAGGAGCCTCAGGGATTACTCCTGGTTCTGCACACAGAAATTACTCGTGGTAGTGCTTAGGGGATCATACAGCATGCTGGAGATCGAACCTGGGTTGGATGTGTGCAGGACAAGTGCTCTACCCACTCTACTCTCTCTCCTGACACATGGTTTCCTAAGTCTATCAGGTACAACCCTGGAAGCCCCAGAGCATCACTGAGCACCCAACACCACAAGGGTGCCTGGGTAATTCCTGCCACTGCAGGGCCCAAGCAGCACCACATCCTTACTTAGGCTCTGGTACTGAAACATTCAAATATTTTTGGAAATTTTTCTACCTACCCATTTTCTTTTATTTTTTTGATACTGGGGATTGAATGTAGTGTCTCACATATAGAAGACTTGTGCTTTGCCCCATTCCTGACTCCTATAAGTTAAAAAAAAATCACGAATCAGGAATCACGAAATCCCGTTAATCACCGATTTCTCGGGCGTGCTCAGTAACATCTCATTTCGTCCTTTCCCTGAAATCTTAGAAGTCCATCTCGACTCGGCCCTCCTAACCTAATGATGTTGCACTGGGGGCTCTTCAGGGTCAGGGGAATGAGATTCAGCTTGTTACTGGATTTTGCATATAAATACACCATGGGAAGCTTGCAAGGCTCTCCCATGTGGGTAGGAAACTCTCAGAAGATTGCCAGTTTCTCCCAGAGGGAGAAGTAGGCTAAAGATATCTTGAGGCCACTTTGCTTCTGGGAGCTTGCTTTTAAGTCTCTCTCTGGATGTTGGCCGTTGATGGGATTACACACACCTGGGTTCCTCTGCTGGTACCTTCATGCGTGAGGCCTGTCTGAATGTGTGGAGAGGGGCCTCCAGCATGGCTGTAGCTAGGTTCCTGTGGTCTTTGGCCGCCGGGAGCTCTGCTCGGGGTGGGGAGGGAAGCTGGAGGCCATCCCCTCCGAGGGGCCCCAGGGAACACAGCCAGGAGTTCGAGCAAGAGACTCTCTTATAAAAAAAAAATAATTAAAAAATTATTTTAAATTGGATTGAAAGGGAGAGAGAAATTAAGTTGTTTGTTAATGGTTGTAGTCTGGAAATAAAATTCAGGTGTATTTTCCCCACTGTATTCATATGATCAATTTTGGGTCTCAGACATGGAACTTAATTTGTCTCACACACAAGGTAAAAATCTGTTATTTGTAATTATATAATACAACTGTTCTCTCCTTAGCATTGTTACACTCTGTGATACTTGTCATGGGAGAGGGTTGAACTACAGTTAATTGTGCTCTATGACTATTCCTGGTTCTCTGAACCCATTGTGATGCTTTATGGACCATCATGTGGTGTCAGGGATCAAGCTAGAGTTAGCCACAGGCAGGGCAAGCACCTTACTCCCTGTACTGTTTCTATGGCCCTTTCCTGCAACATAGCTTAGTGTAATACAGATAAGTGATTTGAAGAATGTAGAGTTGATAAATTGTGTTTTAGGAATTACAGGCAAATCCTGTTGATGGTGGGGTTGACCACATTATTTTTAGTTATTGTTGGTATAGCCTTTACACAGTGCGATTGTGCTCTGCCTCTGCAGTGTATTTGTCCTGATTGAGGGCCTCGTTGAGTTCTTTTGTGTATTTTAGGGTTTTGAGTTTTATTTAGCTGGGGCCAGCTCGAGTGCCCCAGCTAACAGTGTTTGCTGGTCAGTAGGGCTCTCGCCCGTGGTGGGGTTGGGGAGCATCCATGCGTTGATGGGGACTGAACTTAGGGCTTTGTACATGTGCAAAGGTTCAGCATAGTCAGGGATTGAACCAGGGGCTCCTGCATGCGGCCCTTGAGTCATCTCCTTGTCCCTTTTGTACTTTCAAAAATAATCTTTCCTCTAGATTCTTTGTGTTTTTTTTAAAGTCTGAACACTATTTGGTCCTTTCATAATGTCCACTAGTAATCTCCTTTTCTAATTTTTATTCTTTGTAGTTATTTTTTATTAAAATATTTTTATCCTATTTATGTTACACTTTTCTGCTCTTTGTCATGGGTGGCAGTCTTTTCGTTTATTATTTTTTTTAATTGTTCATTGTAATTTTACCTTGTGAAATGAATGTTGAATTTTGTTATCATCAGAAAAAGGGAGGAGACCATTACTCTATCAGGTAGTTAAATTATTGAAAGATTGATTTTTATTTTGTAACTTATTATTCTTTTTTTTTTTTTTTTTTGCTTTTTGGGTTACACCCAGCGATGCTCAGGGGTCACTCTTGGCCCTGCACTCAGGAATTACCCCTGGCCATGCTCAGGGGACCATATGGGATGCTGGGAATCGAACCCTGATTGGCCGCATGCAAGGCAAACGCACTACCCACTATGCCACCACTCCAGCCCCTGTAACTTATTCTTAATTCAAAATATTTTTGGAGTTCTCCAGTTATGCAAGGAGGCCCTGGGACCCTTCCCTCCATATTCAGGCTGGCCAGGCAGGCCTGATGGGTCATTGTTAGGGCCTGGCTCTGTAGTATTGTTCCAGCATGCAATCCTGGGACCACCAGTGCCATGCCTGGAGGTATTTAGGGGGGCACTTGGTACAAGCGTTCAAACTTGAGGACTTGCAAGTGCTACGGATGCTCTGGCCCTTTCGAATATTCTCCCCAGTTCTTGAGATTTATTTCTGAGTTTTGTTCTATAGAACCAGTCTGCAGGGTAATAAAATTAATCTGGGAATAATTTGACTCTGTAATAAGATACAGCCTTTCTAAAGTCTTTGTTCAGAATTTGAATGCCTCTTCCTGCTTTGCCAGCCTTAGGAGTTGTTCGGTAGAGGTCTCCTGGTGCTTTTTGTCCGGCCCCCTGGTTTCATTCTGCGCTTGGGTGTCTTTTCCTTGTTAGCTTCCCCCTACCCAGAGCTCCACCTACAACTATGTTTTAGAGCTCCTGAGTCTCTGATTATGAAACCGGTTTCCTCAACTCAGCACTTTACTTGGTATTCTCTCTGTTCTCTTGTCTGGAATGTGTTCTGGGCAGAAGGCTGGTACAGTGATAGGGATTACCCTTTGCAGAGCACATATTCCTGTGTTGACCATTGTCCATTGTTTGAGAACTCTGATTTATATTTGTGTAACACGCTTGTTCATAAAAGAAAGGGATTTCTGATCACTGTTACTCAGTATTGGCTCAAAGCGATGGTTGAACTAAATTTAAAAAAAATTTAGAATGTAAAAATATGTGAAGTAAGCAAATGTGAATGATAATCTAGAATAAAATAAAATTCTGCATTGTTCATACTTATTTTTATTAAATATTAATAATATTTCCCATAAATTTTTAAGAAATGCAACACTGGACCAGAGAGATAGTTCAGGGGTTATGGCTTTTGCCTTGCATGAGGGTGACCCTGGTTCTATTCCTGGTATGTGTATGGTTCACCTGGCAGAGGTGACCCCTGAGCACAGAACTAGGTGTATAAGTCCTGAGCACTGTCAGCTGTGGTCCAAACCCCACCTTCCTTCCACCAAAAGAGACATTGAAATACAACTCCAGCCCAGTATGTCCTTTCTGATCTTCCCCTCTATAGTTCTTCGAGACAATTGCAATAGGAATTAGTGTTTAGCATTATTTTATGTACCACATACAATAATTTCATGTGATAGTTAAAATTTATCATCAAAATTTCATATCCATAAATATAGGCTATATTTTCCATTTAAAAACTTACAAATTACTTTTAACCTATATAAATAGACTCATCTTTTTGATTCAATAGTTTGCTTTTCTGAGAAAATTTATTTTCAATGTATGTAGTTCAACTTTAGCCTTTATATAATACACCATTGTTCGATCTGGCTACAGTCTGTTTATTCTCTTCTGACAGAAATGTTATCATTTGCATTTTTGCCAGTAAGGGCAGTGTTGCAATGAATATTCTTAAACATTTCTGTCTTTGTGTGTACATACAAGAGCTTCAAAAATCTATGAGAAAAAAATGCCAGGGCATAGTGTTTATGTACCTTAAACGAGATATTGTCAAAGCTTCTTTCTAGAGCATTTTATCATTTCATATTCACTACTACATGATGTGCCCAAATAGATATCCTTTTTATCACTTGATAATATAAAATATAAAGCTCTTAATTTTTGCCAGTGGATTTCTTTGAGCTGATCGACAATTTGGTTCCTTTTTTTCTCCTCCCTCTCCTTCTCTTCCCCCTCCTTTTCTCTCTTCCTCTTCAAGATCATTTGTATTTTTCTTACTGAATTTCGGGGTGGATGGGACTCACCGGTAGTGCTCAGGAGGCCGGGGGGCCTTTCCTGGCGGTTCTTGTTCAGTGAGTGACCGGAGGAAGTGGTGCTGGTCCGCCTTGCTGTTGCCATGCTGGAGTAGCTATGCTGCACTGGTGCTGCCTGGGGCCTCGGAGCCACGCCGAGTGGTGCCTGGTGGTCTCTAGGCAGCCCCTGGTGCATGCACGGCACGTAGGCATGTGCCTTAACCCCTGTGCTATCTTTCTGACACCTTCTTTTTAAAAAATAGGGCAAGGGGTTGAACCAGCATCTCACATATGAGTCATTCTTGTTTTCTTCCACAAAGCCACATCCCAGTTACCTTAATGACCTTTTAAGAAATTTATAATATTTTTTTTTCTCGGGGTTTATTATCAGCTATATATATCACAGGTGTCTTGTCAGTTTTTTCTTTAAACTTTTTGAATGATGTCTGTAGTTCGGAGGAAGTTAAAATTCTAATGTAGTTAATTTTTGGTATTTTTCTTCCTTTAGCAAGAGTCTATCGGATGGACATGTGGTAGGATTTGATATAGAATGGCCACCAGTATACCGCAAAGGGCAACTGGGCAAAGTTGCACTCATTCAGTTATGTGTGTCAGAAAGCAAATGTTACTTGTTTCATATTCCTTCGGCATCAGGTTGGTATTCCTTTTGTTTCATTTCAATAATATTCAGTATGGATACTTATTAATGTAATCCTTCTAAAATTAAGCTTTCAAATTAGTTGGTGCTTCTTAGATCACCTTGTTTTTATTTCAGTATTTGTGTTCTACCTGATTTACTCACATTTATGATTTTTTTAGATGTTTGATTTATCTCACCAAAATGAATGTTATTTCTGGTTTGGAGAGGTAACATTTAAGTCGGTTGCTGTCTTATCATTTAACAACAGCACTTTTTTGTTTTAGATAATAAAAATACTCAGCATAAATGTATTTATGAATTTAAACCTACCACACAAATTTGGATACAAGCTTAAAATGTGTAAGAAATACAAAATAAATTTGTCCTATTTGATAGATAGTATGTAATAACAGTAAAATGTTAGTTTTTCCTCAGGGATTAAAACTGTTGCTTGAAAATGAAGCAATTAAAAAGGCAGGTGTAGGAATTGAAGGAGATCAGTGGAAACTCCTACGTGACTTTGATGTTAAATTGAAGAGCCTTGTGGAACTAGCAGATGTTGCCAATGAAAAGGTATTAGTAATCTACCTTTGTTTCAAGATGTTACTTCTGCATGAGTATTAGAATTTTTTTTTAACTGAATAACTAGTGATTTATTTCCTAATATGATGTAGAATTTGTAGAATGGGTCCAGGACTGTGACTTCACTTAGTGATATATTTTTTAAAAATTTAATTTTAGGCACCTGGTTTATAATATTGTTTTTTGCTTTTCTTAATTCTTTTTTTCATTTTTATTTTTTAAATTTTAATGATTTACAAAGTTGCTAGTAGTTGAGTTCCAGGCATACAGTAATTCAATACCAATCCCTCCACCAACGTTCCCAGGTTCCCTCCCCTCCCAGCCCTCACTCCAAGGCCACCAGTCAATTTGACAGGCGCATCGCAGAGTTTCAGCGGTTCCTGCTTAGAGGTCATGTTTTCAGTTCTATTGACTGTGTTTGGATAGATAGCTATATACCTCACTCTTATCACTGGCATAATTGAAGTCCTGATGCCTGTTAACTCTTTACTTCTTATTCTCTTCTTTATTCTTAATTTTTTTTTTTACTTCTGTGTTCATCTCTTCTCTAAACACTGGAGCCAAGGATGACATAAGTATCCCCCCTTTACTACAGTGTTTTCTCATCCAGTATTCTTTATTCCACAGATAAGTAAGCTCAGCTTCTGTTTGTCTTTGTTCTTCTTACTTCACCCAACTTGATATCTTCCAGTTCCAACCTCGTTGCAGCAAATTGTATAATTTCATCATTCCTTGCAGCTGCATAGTATTCCTTTTTTTTTCCCCCCCCACAATGATCAAACACCCACCCCTCCATCAGTGCACATTCCCCACCACCAATATCCCGGGTATACCCCCCTTTTCCCACCTTCCCTCTGCCTCCATGGCACATGGCAGACAGTATTCCCCATACTCTCTCTCTATTTTTGGGCATTATGGTTTGCAACACAGACACTGAGAGGTCATTGTGTTTGATCCGTTATCTACTTCCAGCACACATCTCCCATCCCGACTGATTCCTCCAGCCAGCATTTTCTTAGTTATCCCTTCTCTATTCCATCTGCCTTCTCCCCTCTGCTCGTGAAGCAGTCTTCCAGCTATGGGGCAATACCCCTGGCCCTTGTATCTACTGTCCTTGGGTGTCTGCCTCATGTGATGCTATCCTAAACTCCACAAATGAGTGCAGTCCCTCTATGTCTGTCCCTCTCTTTCTGACTCATTTCACTTAGCATGATACTCTTCATGTCTATCCATTTATAAGCAAATTTCATGACTTCATCTCTCCTAATAGCTGTATAATATTCCATTGTGTAGATGTACCAAAGTTTCTTTAACCAGTTGTCTGTTCTAGGGCACTTGAGTTGTTTCCATATTTTGGCTATTGTGAACAGTGCTGCAATGAACATATAGGGACAGATATCATTTCTAATGCCAGGCATAAAAGTCAGATCAAAGTGGATTAAAGACCTCAGTATCAGACATGAATCTATAAGGTACATAGAGGAAGATGTAGGCAGAACTCTCCATGACATTGAAGCTAAAAGCATCTTCAAGGATGAAACAGCACTGACCATGCAAATAGAAGCAAACATAAACAAATGGAACTACATCAAACTAAGAGGCTTCTGCACTTCAAAAGAAACAGTGACCAAAATACAGAGAGAGCCCACAGAATGGGAAAGAATATTTGCTCAATACCCATCTGGTAAGGGATTAATATCCAGGATATACAAGATACTAGTAGAATTGTACAAGAAAAAAAGCTCCAACCCTATCAAAAAATAGAGAGAAGAAATGAACAAGTTTCCTCAAAAAAGAAATACAAATGGCCAAAAACACATGAAAAATGCTCCACATCGCCAGTCATCAGGGAGATGTAAATCAGAACAACAGTGAGATATCATCTCACACCACAGAGACTGGCATGCATTCAAAAGAACAGAAGCAACCAGTGCTGGCGTGCATGTGGGGAAAAAGGGACCTTCTTTCACTGTTGGTAGGAATGCCGACTGGTCCAGCCTTTCTGGAAAACAATATGGACAGTGCTTCACAAACTAGAAATTGAGCTTCCATATGACCCTGCAATACCACTTCTAGGAATATATCTTGAGAATAATCTCTTGTTAAGCTGATTTCTTGGTACTTCATTTTTCGGAGGCACCTTTGTGAATTGAATTGTTTTTTAGTATTTTTTGTTGATATGGTCCATTAGTTGATTTGTACATATTGAACAAGCCTTGGTTCCCTAGAATGACTCTCTTCTGATTTGGTAAATGATCCTTTTGATACTGTTGTTGGATTCATTTTGTAAGATTTTGTTGAGAATATTTGTTTCCATATTCATCAGGGACATGATCTGTAATGTTCTTTTTGCTTCTGCTTTTGTTTGTTATATTGGCTTCATTGAAGCTGTTAGGATGGCTGCCTAACATTACTTTGGAAGAATATTTGAGGAAATTAGGTCGTAATCTTCGATGGTTTGGTTGATTTCACTAGTCATCTTGTTTGGATCTTGATTTTTGTTGGGGAGATTTTTAATTACTGTTTCAATTTTCTTATTCATGCTTGATCTGTTTGTCTCTTCCTAATTCAATTTTGGGAGATTATAGAGTTCTAAAATTTCATCTATTTCTTTCTAGGTTCTGAAGCTTAGAATCATAGTAACCTCCTGTGATTTTTTTTTAAATAAATTTATTTATTGAATTACCATGAGAACAGTTACAAAGCTTTTTGGTTTAAGTCTCGGTCATACAATGATGAAACACTCGTCCCTTCACCAGTGCACATTTTCTACCACCAAAAACCCTAGTATACCCCCCATGCCATACCCTCCCCCTACCTGTGTGTCAGATGATTTCCACATTACTCTCTCTCTACTTCAGTTACATTCAATATTTCGACACTAGACCCACCATTATCATTTGGGATTTCCCCTCAACACTCAGACCTGCTGAAAATGCAGCATTAGACAGTTTGTTTTCTATTGCTGATTATGAAGAACATATGATGTTGTAACTGAGTGGTTTTGGAATTCTGAAATTTTAATAATTAACTCTGGAGGGATTTCTGCCAAAAGCTGCTGGGTTCCGAGTTTCACTTGTGTGTCTCTGGGATCTGGTCGTTAAACAGCTCGATCAGTAGCCGGAGGGACTGTTCGTGGGCAGTGACTTGGGGTCTTGTTGGGGCGGGGGAGGACAAAGACTGGCTCCACCCCATCCTGTGAGGCCCCGAGTGTCTTGTCAGTGCTGGCCCATACCTGACTATCCACTGGCCTCTGGAAGATAGGAGCCACCGAGCCACCAGGGGAATAGGCGGAACCTCCTGTGATCTTTCATATTTATCAGATGTCTGTTGTAATTTCTCCCCCTTCATCTCTGTCTGATCGGTTTAGATTTCTCTTTTTACCCTCCTGAGTCTCATGAAGGTTTTTTCAATCTTGTTTATTGATTTGAAAAAACAAGTCCTGCTTCATTTATTCTGTATTGTAGTACTGATTTCCGTATCATTGATTTCTGCTCTCAGTTTTTATTATTTCCTTCCTTCTACTTTAGGATTCATTTTTTATTCTTTTTTTTTCTAGTTTTCAAACAGTGGGGTTAGGCTATTGATTGCAGCTTTTTTGCTACTTCCATGTCAGCCTGTGTTTCTGTATTCTTTCCTTGTAGCATTGCTTTACTGACTGCCAGAGTGTATGGGCGCGCATGAACCTCTTGGGATACTTTGCTTTTGGTATTTTCTGACTTGGGTTGGCGACAGTCTGGTGTTCCCACTTGGGGACTTCCTTTGTAGCATGAGCCTGTGGACTGCATGGTAGCTGGAACCCAGAGCCAGGGGTTGTGGTGGAGACTGCTACAGGGTGTCACTAGGCTGACACCCTATTAGGCAGAGCTCCCGACTGCCCCCAGTCAGCGCGAGGTGTGGTTGCACCTGCCTGCCTGGAGGAGACCTGAGACTACATGCTCCTAAGTTCCAACACGAAACTGAGTTCTGTGAAAAGTCTCAAACTTGAACCTCAGCACAAACCTGTTCAGTGGGGTGGTGCCTGTCAGGGTGGAGTCAGGACTGCAACCCTCTCTGGACTGGCTGCATCCTGCCTGTGCCGTGAGCACAGCCCCCGGTGTGCTGCTGTGAACGTTGGCATGTAACTGATATTCCTGTGTCTTTCATATCCATACCTTTCAGTGTGGCACCAGCATGCTGGGCTTGTGAGTCCCTCTTCTTCAGTCTCTGTTGCGCCCTAACCCCCATGGTGGGAAGCGCTTCTTAGCCCTGGTGTCATCTGCAGGTCTGCTTTCTTCAGAGTGAATTTTCTACCGAGATGGCTGTTTTCTCTCAGGAATTTCCTCAGCGAGGCCTCTTGTGTGGTACCAGGCTCTCTTCAGCTCCTGTGGGGTGCTGGGCTTCATTGCTGCGTTCCTGGGGACGTTTGTGTGTTCTCTGTGTTGGTGAACTCTTCCTTTGTGGATCTCTTGGCGCTCCTTGTTTTAGGCTGTGTTAGGTTCTATCTTTTGAGGTGGAGGGTGAATTAATATAAACTGTAATTTTTTTTGACAATAAAAGAGTTCTGATGCCAGTGTCCATGTGTTGAATGTACAGACAAATCATTTTAGTCTTTCTTCGTTTTGGCAGTCTAGTTCGTCCCCGAGCTTTTTTCAGCCTCTCTTTGCTCATCTTTCTTTTTTTTTTTTTTCTTTTTGGGTCACACCTGGCGATGCACAGGGGTTACTCCTGGCTCTGCACTCAGGAATTACCCCTGGTTGTGCTCAGGGGACTATATGGGATGCTGGGATTTGAACCCGGGTCGGCCGCGTGCAAGGCAAACGCCCTACCCGCTGTGCTATCTCTCCAGCCCCTTTGCTCATCTTTCTTAATGCTGCTGTATTGGGGGCTCTTCCGCTGACAGGTGAATGAGGCCAATTGTTGTTACTGTTGTTGGCATATCGAATATGAGACGGGTAGCTTGCTAGGCTCTGCTGTGCGGGCGGGATACTCTCGGTAGCTTGCCGGCCTCTCTGAGAGGTACGGATGTTTTTAGGGCAGCCTCCAGTTGCCCTTAGACGTGTTACCATGGTTCACACCATGGAAATAATAAATAATAAAATGATTGTCTGTACTTTCAACGCATGGTCACTGGCATCAGAAGCATCCATCGAGGACCTGATAGTAGAAGCACAGAAGATCAAGTACGACATCATTGGTCTGACCGAAACGAGGAGACATCAATCACATCACGCCATCCATTTTCAACACTGGAGAAGAATTGTTCCTTGGAACATGTGACAGCAGAGGCGTTGGTGGCGTTGGTGTCCTTGTCGACACGAACTTGGCCATGAGCATCGATTAATTCGAAAGCCTAACAACCCGAATTGGATGATTACGCTTGAATAGATGTGGCTCACTGCCTGCAGATTCTATCTTCATCGTCTATGCACCAACTTCCAACTATAATGAAGAAATTGAGAGGATCTACATGGAACTGGAGAAGTTCTATAAAGAAGACTACTCCTTCTACAAGATCATTGTTGGTGATTTTAATGCCAAGATAGGTCCGAGAAGGTCGCCCGAAGAACTCCACATTGGGACACATGGCCTAGAATGGAACAATCAGGGTGAGAGACTGTCTGAATTCATCGACCAAGACCATCCATGGTAACTCACAGTTCCAGAAGGCCGAATCTAAACGCTGGACATGGGAGTCTCCCGGTGGATAGTTCCACAATGAAATTGACCACATCATATTCAATCGAAGGTTTTGCCTGACACGATGTCGCTATTGTCCCAAAATTCCAAACGGGATCGGACCACTGTCTCCTTCGTGCAAAGTTCTACTTCACAGAGTGGGGAGAAAAGTCTGCAAAATTTAAGTCTAAGAAGGCAACTCCCAGAATGACCACCAACTGGGAGCTCTTTGGCACTATTGCAGCATCGTAGGAAGATGCTGTCCTTGACAATATTGACGAGGGATACGATCGACTGGTTCAGCACCTCCATGTCTGTGCAAAGAATGGCGAGAGTGAGAAAGCCACAAATAGATGCCTATCTTCGGAAACTCTCGAGCTCATTTGTCAATGTGGTTTGGCGTGAGCCTCAGGTAGCCACAAGCTAACGTCCCAGCTCACAAAGCTGTGCAGAGATGCGATAAAGGAAGACCTCAAAGAGAGAAGAGCAGCAGTGTTTGCCAGTGCAGCAGAAGCCGGGAAAAGTATTCACAACGTTCGCCTTTCCTTCGCCAACTACAAGACCAAGATGACTGCCCTCCGATGTCCCGATAGATCTATCACATCCTCCAGAAAGGCAATGGAGAGGATTATTCCCGACTTCTACTTGGATCTCTTTGACAGCCATGTCCACCTGCCCACATACCAAATTCCACAGGATGGATATGTCGTTCCCAACGTTCTCCCTTCTGAAATCCAACACGCCATTTCATTGGTAAAGACGAGAACAGCACCTGTTCCGGACAAGGTCAGACCCGAACACCTGAAGAATCTGCTGCCAGTACTCATCAATACACTGGCCCAACTCTTCACATGCTACCTGTCTGAATGCAAGGTTCTGTCTCAGTGGAAAACCAGTAGGACTGTTCTGTTGTACAAGAAGGGAGACATCCACGACATCGGCAACTATCGCCCAATCTGCCTGCTGTCTGTCGTCTACAAGTTGTTCACTCATGTCATCCTGAATAGAATAGGCAGAACACTAGATGAAGGACAACCATGCAAGCAAGCCTGGTTCCGAAGGGGATTCAGCACGATAGATCATATCCACACAGTGACCAAACTCATTGAAGTTTCGCAAGAGTTCAAGATGCGGCTCTGTCTGACATTCATCAACTTAAAGAAGGCCTTCGATTCTGTTGAGATTGAGGCGGTCATCGAAGCCCCGGCCAAACAGGGCGTTCAAACTCAGTATATCAAAATCTCTTTGAGCTGTATTGTGGATTTACCACCAGGATCTCATCATTCTACAAGAAAGTGATCATTGGTGTAAAGAGAGGGGTGTGGCAGGGTGATACCATTTCACCGAAACTCTTCAGTGCCGCCCTCGAGAACATCATGCAATGACTGGAGTGGGAAGGAATGAAAGTGAAGATAGACGGTCGGCAATTACACCACCTCCGCTTCGCTGATGACATCGTTCTCATAACACCAAACATTAGCCAAGTGGCACAAATGCTGGCCGACTTCGACCACGACCACGAGTGTGGAAAGGTTGAATTGCAGCTGAATCTCAACGAGACGATGTTCATGAAAAACGAACTGGTCCCTGAAGTTCCATTTGCTCTCAATGGAACGAACCTCTCCGAATGCAGCAGCTATGTGTACCTGGGTCGAGAAATCAACATGAGGAACGACTTGGTGCCAGAACTGCGCAGGAGGAAGAGAACAGCGTGGAATGCATTCAAGAGCCTCGAAGAAGTGGTTAAGAGAACGAAGAACCTCCGACTCCGGGCACATCTTTTCGATTCCACCGTTCTTCCTGCACCAACATATGCCTCAGAGACCTGGGCCCTACACAAACAGGATGAGAATGCTATTAGGGTATCCCAAAGAGGAATTGAAAGAGCTATGCTGGGAATATCATGTCTCACTCAAGTGAGAGAAGGAATCCGGAGTTCTGACCTCTGTCGATGGTCAAAAATCAGGGATGCTGTCTTGTTTGCCAAGGCATCAAAAATCAGATGGGCCGGTCATGTAATGCAATTCAGAGACGACCACTGGACTAGAGCTATTACCGACTGGATTCCACGGGACGTCAGAAGATCTCGTGGCCGCCCACCAATTAGATGGTCAGATTTCTTTGTCAAATCCCTGAATGAATGATTTGAGGCTCTTCCTGTTCCTGGAGCAAGCAGATATCATTGGGCTGCACTAGCACGCGACAGGGACAAATGGAGACGTTACTGGCACCCGCTCGAGCAAATCAAAGATCAACGGGACTACAAGTGATATAAGTGAAAAGAGTTCTGAATGAGTATAATAAAAACTTTTATTGTAAGACATTCCCTTAGTGTGTGTGTTTATATATATGTATATATATATATGTATATATATATATATTTTTTTTTCCCATGTCTTTGGAAGGGGGGTTTCTCCTAGTGTTAGGTTCCTAAGGACCTCTCTGCAGTAGTTCACAAGCCAGGCCAAGGTTTCATTCTGGGTCTGGCTGTGTGGTGCTCTGTGGGTGCACTGGTCGTGGGGCAGCCAGGCTACTCTCTCTGTGGTGCTGGGCATCGAACTCTGGGCCTCGCATAGCACATGCCCCTGATCCCTGTGCTGTCTCCTCAGCTCCATCATGCATTTGCTTAAAACAACAGCTCTTTGCCCTGAATATTTGGTGCTCTTTCACTGAATTAAGATTAAGATGTTATATTTTAAGTTCATCTCTTTAATTCATTTATACCACTACACTTAACACTTTTTTTTTTAATTAAAGAACCATGGTTTACAAGGTTACTGACAGACTGACAGTTGAGTTGTAGGTGTAGAGTTATTCAACACCAATTCCTCCTCCAGTGTCTGTCTCCCTCCTCCAGTGTCTGCCCTCCTTCTCCAGTGTCCACTCCTCTCCTCCAGTGTCCGCTCCCCTCCTCCAGTGTCCGCCCCCTCCTCCAGTGTCTGCTCCCCTCCTCCAGTGTCTGCTTCCCTCCACCAGTGTCTGCCCCCCTCCTCCAGTGTCCGCCCCCTCCTCCAGTGTCCACCCCCTCCTCCAGTGTTTGCCCCCCTCCACCAGTGTCCACTCCCTTCCTCCTGTGTCCACTCCCCTCCTCCAGTGTCCGCCCCCTCCTCCAGTGTCCGTCCCCCCTCCAGTATCCACTCCCTTCCTCCTGTGTCCGCCCTCCTCCTCCAGTGCCCGCCCTCCTCCTCTGGTGGCCACTCCCCTCCACTGGTGTTCCCACATTCCCGTCCCACCCCCAGGCCCCACTCCATCCAGCCTGTAAACTGGACTGGCACATTGCAAAGTGTCAGTCGTTGCTGCTTAGATATGCAGTATAGTTTTTTAAGGGAAAGCATATAGAGCTCTTGTGTGTTAATCTTAAGAGATTTGACCATCAGTTTCATTACCTGTATTTCACATATTTTATTAAGGTAGTCATTGAGTTATATTTGAATGTTTAGCCATATTTTAAAGTTGCATGAAAAGTCGCAAGCCTCCCAGTCTGTTTAACTTTTTAAACAGAATAATACTTTTGTAATCAAGTGTTTCAATTTCTATGTTCAGTAATTTTCAGAATTATATTCTTGTAATGTGAACTGCAGATGAGGTTTTTAGTAATAGGACATTTATTAAGGACTGTCCTTGACTTCTAATTTGAGATCATGTTTTCAGGGTGTTTTTTTTTTTTTTTTGGTGGCATGGTCATTTTGTAGTATTTCAGAATATCTCAAAATAGAAATAATTTTTGTGTATTTATTACTTCTAGTTGAAATGTACAGAGACATGGAGCCTCAATGGTTTGGTTAAACATCTCTTAGGTAAACAGCTTCTGAAAGATAAAGCTGTTCGCTGTAGCAACTGGAATGATTTTCCTCTCAGTGAAACACAGAAGCTGTATGCGGCCACGGATGCTTATGTATGTATTTAAAGATCTTAAGGAGATGATGTGGTCTTCAACTCTGTAATAAGTTACATTGGGGAAAATTTCTTGTAATAGTGGCACAAATTCAACTCAAATATTTTTAGTGAACTTGTTAAAAATGTTTATGGAGAAAATATACCTGATATTTTTCAATATTAATTGAAAAGTACTAATCAGTCAATTAATTGATTATTATAAAGCCAAAATAAATCACAAGTAAGAAGTATAAAATCTCAGGAAACATTAAAGGCTAATGAACTCAGACTGGAAGCACCTAAAAAGCTTAAGTCAATTTATTAAATTACACAAAGATCTAAATATATTCATTTAACCATACTAATTATGAGAAATGAAATTAAATGTGTAAAATTTTCTGAAGCACAGAGGGTATTGATGATATATTTAATTTATAAAAAACTACCATAAACATAGTTATAAAAGTTTCCATGCTGAAACTGACCTTATTTCAGTTTATATTTATGTTAGAATATGATAAACATTTCCAAAAGTGTCTCCACATTTAGTTTTCACACTGCTGTTAGTTGGAAGTATTTTCAGATTTACATATTCATACATAGTGAAAAGTGGGTTTATCTTTACATATAGCACTATTGTTTTTTTCCAAGGTGAAATGATGATTTCCCTTTTACTTTTATTCATAAAAATTGTAAAAACAAATTCAAGCTTTGTAGTACTTAGAGTAGCTTGATTTGCTCATTCCTGTTACTAGTATGTAGGTGGGCTGTTCATATGCTGACCCAACATTATCACCTGACCTAATAAAATATAGTGAGTAAATTGAAAGCAGATTTATCCTACTTGGTTAATTTTTAAAATTCTTATTCCAATTTGCTTTTTTGTTTGTTACTAGGGCCACACCTGGTGATACTCCTGGCTCTGTTTTCAGGAATTGCTCCTGGCAGTTCTTGGGGGATTATATGGGTTGCTAAGGATCAAAACCTGGTCACCTTACCTGCTGTAACTATCTCTTCTACCCTAATTTACATTTTTGATACTTGTTAAAAATGATTTTTTTGTGTGGGACTGGGGAGAGAGAGTACAGCAGGTGGGGTGCTGGCCTTTCATGGGACAGCCCAGGTGTGATCCCTGGCAACATAGCTGGTTCCCCCAGCACCACTCGGATTGTTCCTTGAGCACAGAGCCAGGAGTAAGCCCTGGGTACATCTGACTATGACCCCCAAACCAAACCAAAACCAAAAAGAAACTAGAAAGGAAAAGTTTACACATTCAATTTCATTTCTCATAATTAGTATGGTTAAATGAAAATATTTAGATCTTTGTGTATTTAATAAGTTGACTTAAGCTTTTAGGTGCTTTCTTTTACTGAAGAGACAAACAGTTATAATTTGGTTTATACAATACTTTCCTCTTTATTTTTTCTGTAGGCTGGTCTCATCATTTATCAAAAACTGGAAATTTTGGAGGATGATGTTGCACAAATATTTTCTATAAATAAAGGTATATGAAATCAAAATAAGACTTGTTTTTCACTGAGATCTGCAAAAAACATGTATGTGCATGCTAAGTTTTAGTAGTATTACAACTTCTTTCATTGTTCAAACAGTGTTAGTATTAGCATGAAATCAGTCTGGCCAAAAGCTCAGGGCAGCAGTTTAGATATTTGTGGTAAGTCAGGATTATGCTGCATTTTATTTTGACAATTGGTTATCATTAGTCTTCCACATTGGGGCTTTGGGCTTTGATAATGCAGTGATGCCACCCCTCTCTCTCAACTGAAGATTATATACCTATGCTATAAAGATTTAAATTGTATAAGCTACTTTATATTATTTTGGTTTAACTATAAATTTTCACCAGGGTAAAATAACACTGCTGTTCTCTCAGAAGAATGGGTACTCCGCTTACCTTTGTGTTTAGGGGAATTACAGAGGATAAAAATCTTGAATGAATGAAAAGATATTATTTTGAGATCACATGATAACAATAATGTGTAGTAGCAAAAGGGTATCATTTTATATCACATGCTTTAGAAGAGATAGATATTTTGAAGGACTAAAGGATAAGAGGAAATTCTAAGTAGGAAAGGGTTTGGAAAAGACAAACAAACCCTTGTTTGTTTTTTTGTGGTGTTGAAGGAGAATGACTTACCAGACAAAATGAACTTGAACATCACAGATTAGGAAGACTTGCTTTATATCTTAGTGATATAATGAGAACAACAAAGAAATGCTGTTAGGTAAGTTATGTTTTCCAACCTGTTTAGTGAGTGACAGCCTATGTGGTGGTACATTGATTTCTAATTTTGAAATAGTGCAAATGGGTTCAGATTTTCACCTCAGCCTTTTCCTGGTTTGATACATCTACTGGGTTTTTAATCTGTGTGAATGCAAATCACTTGTAATTTATTATAATATTTAAATAGCAGATATTTGAAAGGGGGTTTGGGAATAGGATTAGTAAGACTTTAGGTGGAATTCATTTAAGGAAAGAAACTGAAAACGTGACTCCCTTAATGATGTGGTAAAATATGTTCAAAAATATTTAAATATGTTAAAAATGTCTTTGCTGTGTGGTGTAAAAGTTGATATTGGTTATTTATTTATTTTTTTTCCAGAGGAGGAACTACCAGCCCACAGTGTGAAGAAACAGCTGACTTCCATGTCCAAGGAGATGATGGATCTGGCTGAACACCTTCCTGATACTTTAAGCAAATGTGAAGACTCACAGAGGTTATTTATTACCTATATAAAAAAATCAATTCTGTATGTTCTTATTGCATTTTCTTACATAGGGAGAATTACTTTTCATTCATGTACATTCACATAATGTGCTTGAATATATACAGAGACTGTTGTTATATGACTTGAGAAATATCTTCCCATTCGTTAAATTGTGCACCTAAAGCTTGAAAGCTTGTCTGTCTTCCTTTTTGTATAGGGCCTCCTCAGGGATGCTGGGGGTGGGATGTGGGGACCATTTCTGGCATGGCTTTTGGGACATCGTTCTGCAGTGCTGCTGGGGCCTGGAGAAGCCTGTTCAGGTGCTCAGGGGGACCATATGGGATGCTGGAATTCGAACCAGGTCGGCCTCGTGCAAGGCAAACTCCCTACCCGCTGTGCTATCGCTCTAGCCCCTCGCATACACAAGGTTTATGTTCCAACTTTTTTTTCTCAGGCACCTCTGTTTGCTTTTTAGGATGTCTTATGAAAAATAAAAATTGTAAGCATGAAGGAAAAATATTTAAAATCAAAATGGTCTTTCCCCCCTCTTTATATACATCTTTTATTTAGTTGTATTTATAGATTTGTCACTTGAAACTTACAAATAAAAGATGTTTTTATACTTAGTAGCTCCATTTTTCTACTTGATTATTATTTAAGAGTTATACATAATTAATTGCCTATTAAAACAAGAAACATTTTATTTTAAACTTTATTATAGCTAATGCTAAACCTTGGCCTATGGTTCTGTGTAACTCACTCTTTTTGGAAGCAGGCCTTACCCTGACCTCAATTGTGGAATAATTTCTTTATTAAATCTAAAGGAAAGGTTTCAAGCAGTGAAAAGTTATAATGTGCGAAATTTTCAGTCAAAATCTTTGTAGAAATTTAAAGCAGTTGATTGGATTTTTTTTTCTTTTTTGCTTTTTGGGTCACAACCGGCGCTGGCTCTGCACTCAGGAATTACTCCTGGCGGTGCTCATGGGACCATAGGGGATGCTGGGAATCGAACCCGGGTCGGCCGAGTGCAAGGCAAATGTCCCACCTGCTGTGCTATTGCTCCAGTCCCAGTTGATTGAATTTTTATGAATTTCACTTGATGTGCTCCCTTTGGCAAAACATACACTAAAATTGGAACGATACAGAGATTAGCATGACCCCTGTGCAAGGATTACACACAAATTTGTGAAGTGTTCATGTTTTTATTGGTTAATAAAAAATTATTTTAAAAAAAGAATTTCACTTGAGGGCTGGGGATGTAGCTTAGCAGTAGAGAAATTACCTTGGATTTGTGAGATCCTGGGTTCAATCCCTAGCATTGAAATTAAACAAAAAACCAATGTCACTCTGACTAATGCAATGTTAATGTTCTTTTTTTTTTTGTTTGTTTTGTTTTTTGGTCCATTTGTGCCTTTTATTTTTATTTATTTAATTTTATTTTACTTTTAATCTGGAGAGGATTTTTATTTCATTTTATTTATTTTTAAATTTTTATTGAGTCACCATGTGGAAAATTACTTTCAGGCATAAGTCTCAGTTTTACAATGCTCAAACAACCATCCCTTCACCAGTGCACATATTCCACCACCAAGAAAACCCCAGTATACTTCCCACCCCTCCCATTTCGGATAAATTTCACTTTACTTTCTCTTTACTTTGGTTACATTCAATATTCAACAAAAAACTCAACTATTATTGTTTGGAGTTTCCCCGCTAGACTCAGACCTGAAAAGTCGCAGCCGCGCAGTTTTGGATTTCTGTATTTTACTAAGTACAGGGAAATTTGTGGCAGAAATCGGATCATTGCAAGCTTGTGCCTCTCATTAGTGGTCCTCATAAGCTGGCAAGGAAAAGGTGAGAGAGAAAAACCTTTCCCCTTCTGGGCAGACATGGGGGCTTAGTTCATAGTCTGGAGACATTACTGCAAGAAGCTGCCGGTACCAAAAGTAGTTTAGCTAGCCTCTGAGATCATTCTCATGCAGCTGCGGAGAGGCCAAACACGTGTGGCACTGGGGTCACATCTCGGCGGAGACAATGTATTCTTTTTTGAATGGACTTTCTGATAAACTTTTTGGAGGGGGGTGGTTGGTAGGGAAGACACACTGACTGGTGCTCAAGGCTTACTACTGGCTTTGCATTCATTGATCATCCCTGTTGGGGGTTTGGCCTGGGGATTAGAAATCCCTGTTGGCCATTTGCAAGGCAAGCTTTGTACCTGCTGTGCGTATATTATTCCAGCCCAGGTTCCCTGTTGACCTAAATTGTGAAATTATAGGTTGATATGGAAATTCAGTTCTTTTAAGATGTTATTTTAAGATATTTTTAAGATTTTAGGAATTTCAGTATTAGAATTTAGTGTTAGAATTTTTAGATTTTTGTTTTTGTTTGGGTGCCACACTTGGCATGCTCAGGGATCATGCCTGGCAGTGCTCAGGTCTACATGTGGTTCCAGATATTGAACCATAGTTGTTGGATATCATTGGTTTGTCTTTTCTCCCTTGCCACAGAGTTTGGGTTTATCTGGTAATAATCTCTAAACAATTCTATACTACATTGGTATGTCCTGCTCCCCTTGCCACTGGGAGCTTAGGTATATCAGTCATGCCCATCAAAGTGCTCCCGAGTCACTCCCATTCCTTTGTTTTTCTGTAACCACTTCTACCAGTTTATCTTCTCTTCCTCTAATCAAACTCTGTTCTGTTCATTTGTAAGGTCAGACCTTGCTAGGACAGTGAACTTGTATTGTAAGTTAATATTGTCTTTCTCCTCTCATGTCTTTTGAATAGTTTACTTTAAAACAACATCCTTTTTGTATGGACAAAGAAAGACATTTATTAATATGCTTTGGTAACATGGGACTTAATTGGCTTTGAATATTATTCACTCCTGGGCATCTGCTTTCTCGACTTAAGCCTCAGCTGCCCTTACTTCCTAGCACCCCCAAAAGCAGGGTCCCGATGAGGGACAGGACGGACCCAGGGCAAGCGGTGAGTTATGTGCTACCCTGGCATCGAGATGGGCCTGGCCAAAGAGCCTAATGTTAACATATTAACTATATGTTAAGAGATTGGTCATGGACATGTCATGTCATGATCCAGAAGCAACAACGAGACTAGGACCCTGCTAGGGCTAGGAAAGACTAATCTGGCCTGGGCACTGTAGTATGAGATCGAGGTGACCCCCAGAGAGCAATTCTATAAGCTTAATGCATCTCTTGCTATGTCCATACAAAATGATTTATAATGTGAATACTTATATGTTAGTTGGACAAAGAGAGGGGAGACACACCCAGGGGATTCAGCTCTTGGGCAGATGTCCTGCTGAAAGAGATTTTGTCCTAGTGAAAGCATCCCCTAAGAGATAGAACTTTACCCCCTGTGGATTGTAACCACACCTATGCATAAGCCCAGCATCCTGGCCCCAGATGGGGGGTGGGGATTTAAGGTGGCTGGATGAGGGGGCTGGGGGCGAGTTCCAGGGCAGATCCAGAGGAGAAGGAGAATGAAGTAGGATCGGGGAGGAAGAAGCAGGAGGAGAATCTGAGGAGAATGGAGATGGGAATGGAATAAACTGCAACTGAGACCAACCGGCTTGCCTCCGTTCCTTCCTTCGCCTGCCTCATCATCGCCATCAACCTCCCCGGGGTGGGGGAAGCGGCTGTAGACTACTGAACGCGGGTGGCGGGAGAGACAGCGCCATTGCCCTGTGCCCTGTGCCTGGCTTGGTGCGGTGAAGCGCTCCTCGCCCCTTCCTTTTTCTTTTTTGTGTTTTTACACAATAGTCAGCCACATACCAAGTTCCTAAACCCTTGTACTGTCTCTTTGGCCCCAATTATTTTATTTTTTTTTTTTTTGCTAAAAACTACTTAATTTTAAAAATAGTTTTGCTTTTGCATTTGTTTGCACTGTAGATTTTGTTAAGCTTGAGCTCAACTTTGGCATGTTGTTAATGGTGCTACTTTCAGTGTGGAAATGATTTGTGAAATAACTTAGCACTTTCAATAATTTATTCCTACAAGTACAGATTTGTATTTGAATCATTAATCTAGGACCTCCAAATATCATGTTAGATTTCATTAGATTTTGATTTTAAATATAGAAAAATGACAACAGTCAAGGCAAAACATTGTTAGATATAAAACGTGTCTCTTCCCAGGCCAGCATTGCTTGGGCCACCACCAGGCTAGCCTGGAAGTGTTTGTGGGGTTTGAGCTTGGGACCTAGTGAACGCAAAGCTCTTACCCCCAGCCAGATGAGCTAGTTTCTCAGATCCAGGATACCTTGTTTTGTTCTCAAATGATTTTCCTGTTAGGTTGTTTGGTTTCAAGCTAGTTGAAATTGATTTAAATATAAGGATGTACAGTTACTTAGTTAAAAAATGTTAATTAGCAACAACAGTTAAAGAGTTAAGAAATTAATTGTAGGGACTGGAGAGATAGTACAGTTGTTAGGGCACTTGCATTGCACAAGGCCCCCGTGGGTTTTATCCCTGGAGCCCGTATGGTCCTCCAAGCCCACCAGGAATGATTTATGAGCACAGAGTCTGAATTACTTCAGGATGTGGCCCCCCCAAAAAAAACAAAAAGAAATTGTGTATACTAAGACCATAACTGCTAATGCCACTGTGATAAAATAAAAAACAAAAACTTTATAAGTCAGCTATATATAAAAAACAAAACTAAGACATAACTGAACTATTATTATAATTAAAAAACAAAAACTAAAGGGTCCACCAAAAAATTCATTCATTATACTAAAACATCTTTTTTATATTTTCTCATTTGTTGTATTTGCCCACGATAGATAGTAATTTTTCTCTTCCAAAGTATGTTTGTCATTTTAATAGTTTTGAAGATGTGAAACAGCATCATTTCCTTATTATAATATAAACTTTGATATGTTACAGCTGAGACTGTAATGTTACTTTCGGTATACTGAAAAGGGTAAAATATGAGATAAAATTTTTCTTCTAACTTAACATGAATTATATTTGGTTCCCAATCTTTTGATTTGCTTTATCAGTCTTTCACTAAGTGTAGGTCTCCTCTTTGGAGTTCCATAGAGAGCTTCTTATTAAAACTACACCTGCAGTTCCATTTTTTACAACTTTTAGTTAATTTCTTTAAAATGTATTGGAATCTTAGGACACTTGAGGATGTGTGAATGAAGACTGCTGGGAGTTTTAATTTCTTCTTTAAAGTTTATAATTGGTTATGTTACTCAGAAAAAGTAAATTAAGTATATTATTTAGAAAAATGTAAAGCCTCTTCCCGACCGCGAGGACGGGAGAGGCAGACTGCAGAGCTGACCTGGGCACAGTTTTCGGGCCGCAGGTCACTGTCCGCCGTGCTGGAATTGAAGGTTCCACTTGGCCGTGAGCAGTTTCCACAAGGAGCTGGTCTAGGGTGGACGTATGCGTGCAAGTCGAGCTTGGCATTTGGCTGTGGCAAGGCTTGGGTCATCTGCAAAGGTCTCTGATGACCTCACCTGGTCTGTGGTAGCAAAGAGCCCCTTGGTCCTTCTCACTCATGGACTTATTTTAGCAAGATGTGAGAGAAACAGACTGTGTAAAAGACAGCGGGGGGGCTGCGGTGGGGGTGGGGGGCGGAGCCATAGTACAGCGGGGTGGGAGGGCGTTTGTCTGGCACACACGGCTAACCTGGGTCTGATCCCCGGCATTCTTTTTTTTTTTTTTTTTGCTTTTTGGGTCACACCTGGTGATGCACAGGGGTTACTCCTGGCTCTGCACTCAGGAGTTACCCCTGGCCATGCTCAGGGGACCATATGGGATGCTGGGATTCGAACCCGGGTCGGCCGCGTGCAAGGCAAATGCCCTACCCGCTGTGCTATTGCTCCAGCCCCGATCCCCGGCATTCTTTATGGTCCCCTGAGCACCGCCAGGAGTGATTGTTGAGTGCAGAGTCAGGAGGAACCCGTGAGCATTGCCAGGTGTAGCCCCTGCTTCTCTCCCTCTCCCATACACACACAAAATCAGGTTTCATAAAACATTGCCATACAGTATATTATTTACAAGGGTTAGAATTAGCCTCACACTATTTACATAAGGAAAATAGTTCTGGTCCTTTGTTGTTACCTTTCACGTGACGTTTGGACACAGTGAGGAAACATGGCAAACTTCTGGAAGGTTCCTTTAACTGGCTATTGTATAAATAATAGTCCCATCACAGAAGCAGCGATAGTGAGCCCGGACCATTCCCACTTTGGAACTGTAGTTATTTGGGGTGGAATCCACTGGTCTGTTTGTTAGAGTGCTTGGGAAGAATGCGTCCATTTACTGTCTAGAAAAGATGGTCCATTTACTATCCAGAGAATGGAATGGTGAGTATTTCTGCTGCTTTTTTTCATGCATTTTTTCAGTGTATTGATATGAATATCAATATATATTGATATGAATATGAATAGCACTGTAGATCCTGGCAAGATCCCTGGGACGTATTTGATATGCCAAAAACAGTAACAATAACGGGTCTCATTCCCCTGACCCTGAAAGAGCCTCCAATACGGCAGTATTAGGAAAGATGAGTAAGAAGAGCTGCTAAAATCTCAGGGCTGGGACAAATAGAGACGTTACTGCCACCCGTTTGAGTAAATCGATGAACAACGGGATGACAATGATACAGTGTTTTGGGGTGTGTATGTGTCATGTGTGTGCATGATTTTTAAAAACGTTTACTTTAGGCACTTGATTTACAGTAAGGTTTCTTGCATAGAACATTCCAGCACCAGTTCCTCCTCCCATTGTGGACTTCCCTTCCCATTGACCCAGTGTGTCTCACCACTACACCCCACAGCCCCTCCCATGATAAGCGTCCCACTGAAGAGCAGTTCTTAGTTTCTGTTGTCTTTGGGTGTATGCCCGTTTCCTGCTGTTTCTTTATATGCCTTATAACTGAGAGATCATGCTGTGTCTGTCCATCTCCTCTGACTAGCTTCGTTCCGCATGGTACCTTCCAGATCCATCCACATAGCAGCAAATTGCAGTTGCATGAGTTCATCATTTTTTCAAGCCAAGTAGTATCTGTTATATATATGTACCATAGTTTATCTAGTTATCAGTTCTTGACACTTGGGATGTTTCCAGATTTTGGCTATTGTGAATAGTGCTGCAGTGAATATAGAAGTATGGATGTCTTTTTTTTTAACATTTTTTATTAATTTTTTTATTTTGCGAAGTAGTTCACAATATTTGATTACATTTAATATTCAAACACCACCATTACACCTTCCCACCACCATATTTCAGATGGTTCCAAAGGATGTCTTTCTGACTAAAGTTTCTTTGCCCTTGGGGTAGATGCCACGTAGTGAAATAGCTGTATCAGCTTCTAGTATTTTGAGAAATATTCCTATTGTTTTCTAAAGAAAAGTATTCCTATTGTTTTCTTTTTCTATTTTTTTTTGTAGTCACCATGTACCTCTGATTATATTTATATTTAACTTAATTACAAAAATAACAGTGTAATAATTAAATTGGATGGGACCAAACTCTAGTGATACTTGGTAAGCATATAGGTCACCTATTGGTAAGCATACAAGTCACCTTTGGCATTTCTACTTGTATAGCATACAAGTAGATAAACCAAGCTGAACTAGGAAGTAAGCTATCAGCTAGCTATGAGCAGATAGTTTGCATTAAGAAATGAAAAACAACTTTAGTCCCGTATATTCTTTAAGTGAAACTCTATTTAGAAATATTCTACTTACTAAAAACCATTAAACTGTACCTGTATAGTGCAATTATTGCTTAATTATCCTTCTTTTTTCTTTTTTTTTTAGGATGTGTTTACTGTTAAAGGATATTTCAGAAAATTTATATTCATTGAAAAAGATACTATTAGGTTCTTCTGACCCCAAGACTGAACTGCACCCCAGCAGTAATTTTAGCTTATTGCCAGTGGAGAATCCAGTTGTTGGTGAAGTATATCAGAAGCAAATTAGAAAACACAAAATTGTTAATAAAGTTGAAGATGAGAAATCTCTTGATAATTTAGTTGAGCATAATGCAGAGAATATATTTGGAGATGAAATAAAACAAGGAGAAAATAAATTTGAAGATCGATTAGAAGACCAATCAAAAACAAATACAGAGAGAACTTGTTTGATGTCATTAGATATTACAGATTATGAACTCCAAATTTTGGAACAGCAGGCTTCAGAAAAAGTTTTGAGAGATATTACTTGCAAATCTCCTGAGGTACTAAATAAAGAGAAAACACTTTTCATTCACTGCTAGATATTGGTTAATATATGTATGTATATCATTATATGCATTTTCCCCCCTATAGTAGACTGGTAGTGAATATTTAAGGCTTTTCTATCCACAAGCTCCTTGCTTTAACTACTCAGTTCTTTCAATGTGGTATAAAAGCATAGCATTTTAAGTAGTTTAAAACTATTAGACAATTGCTATGGCTGGAGCAATAGCACAGTGGGCAGGGCATTTAGCTTGCACACAGCCAACCCAGGTTCGATTCCCAGCATCCCATATGGTCCCCCAAGCACTGCCAGGAGAAATTCCTGAGTGCAGTGCCAGGAGTAACCCCAGAGCATCGCTGGGTTTGACCCAAAAAGAAAAAAAAAAGCTATAGACAATTATAAAGAGATGAGCCTGTGTTTCAATAAAACTTTATTTACAATAGCAAAAGATTGGCTAGATTTGGTTTTCATAGCTACAGTTTGTCACTTCTGACTTGGTATGAAAAGTAGAGTCATAAAATGAAAAGATTGTATGGTGTTAGAGACTTTCATTGTATTAGCTGTATAAGCATTTCCCCTGCTTTTTTTACATTATAGAGTTTCTCTATTTGTGCATTTCCCTTCCCCTATATCTACTAGTATTCCCTTTTCCAAGGTTATTTTTTTTTTTTGAGAATAAATTTCCTCAGGCAGATTTTTATTCACTTGCTACTTTTAGAGTCTCTCTCTCTCTCTCTCTCTCTCTCTCTCTCTCTCTCTCTCTCTCTCTCTGTCTCTGTCTCTGTCTCTCTCTGTCTCTCTCTCTCTCCCCCTACCCCGTTTACTCCCTCCCTCTTCTCCCCCACCCTCCAACCCTCTAACCCTCTTCCCTGCCTTTTTCCTCTATCATGTAAACACATAAATGTCTGTTAAAATTCATCTGTTTAAGAAGTGGTTATTTTACTATGTATTGTGTAGGAACTTTGTAGATAAAAGGTTATAGAATAATTTATGCTTGACATTAATATTTGAAATATTTTCTTTCTTCCCGAAGCATTTGTCTTCCAAGAGTAATGAAGAGGATATGTCTTATGTAATTGAAAGCGATGAAGATTTAGAAATTGAGATGCTCAAGGTATCTTTAAAACTATGAAAAATTACTTGAAGTGCTTTCCAAAGAACATTTGATGAAGTAAAATGTTACTTAATTTTAAACTAGCTCCTGAGTTAATTCTGTTTTTTTATAAGACCTGTGGGTTTGCTAAGTTGAGTTGTTAGCTAATTTTTATGTACTAGAAACTATAGTAGGCCACTAGATTCTGATATTTTCCTGAGAGTGTCTCAACTCTCCAGTACTGAAATATGTCACCTTTCGTTTTCATTCATATATATTCCCTTTCAAAAACAAAAACAAAACATGCAGATCTCCTTTCATTTGTAAGTTCTTTTTTGTCTTAGGTTTTATTAACATCGATATTTTCACAGACTGGAGTGATAGCACCGCTGGTAGGGTGTTTGCCTTGCATGCGGCTGACCTGGGTTGGATTCCTCCGTCCCTCTCGGAGAGCCCGGCAAGCTACTGAGAGTATCCTGCCTGTATGGCAGAGCCTGGCAAGCTACCTGTGGCGTATTTGATATGCCAAAAACAGTACAAGTCTCACAATGGAGATGTTACTGATGCCCACTCGAGCAAATTGATGAACAATAGAATGACAATGTAAGAGTGCAGTGCAGTGGATATTTTCACATTTTATTTATTTATTTAGGTTTTTGGGCTACACCCAGTGGTGCTCAGGGGTTACTCCTTGTGCTCAGTAATTACTCCTGGCAGGCATCATAGTTTGCCCTGTGTATACTTTTTATTATGCATCTTTAGGTCAATGTTACTTTTAATTTTTGAAATGAGCTTTTTTCATTTTTTTCAAATAAATTTATTTATTGAATCACTGTGAGAACAGTTACAAAACTTTCTGGGTCATACAATGATCAAACACCCATCTCTTAACCAGTGCACATTTTCCACCACCAAAAACCCCAGCAGACCCCTCATCCCACCCCCTCCCCCTACCTGTGTGGCAGATGATTTCCACAGTACTCTCTCTGCTTTGATTATATTCAATATTTTGACACCAGACCCACCATTATTATTTGGAATTTTCCCCAACAATCAGACCTGCCAAAAAGGCAACTTCAGATAATTTGTTTTCTATTGCTGATTATGAGTAGCATATGATAGCTATTATGACAATAGCAGCCGCGCGATTTTGGAATTCTGAAAATTTAATAATTTAGTCTAGAGATATTTCTGCCAAAAGCCGCTGGGTTTCGATATTCGTTTGTGTGTCTCTGGGATCATGGCCGTTAAGGAGCTTAATAAGTAGCAGGAGGGGCTGTTGGTGGGCCGTGTCTCCGTGTCTCATGGGGCTGGGGAGGAGAGGGACCGGTTCCACCCCTATTCTATGAGGCCCTGCATGCGTCACTGCTGGCCCGAACCTGAATGTCCAATGGGCTCTGAAAGATGGCGACCACCAAGCTGCCAGGGGCAGTAGGTGGAGGGACCACACCTTTCCCCACCTGGGGTCCCGGTGCTGGTGGCCTAATGGGAAGTCCACACGAATTTCCTCCAAAAGCGGCTGGGTTCTGAGATTTGTTTGTGTGTCTCTCGAAATGAGCTTTATTTTTGAGACGAGTAGTGGATCGTGATTTGGAATGTGGTTTCTGAGTTTAGATACGGTATTGAAGCTTGTCTTTCTCCATGTACTAGTTGTGTGACCTTGGGCAAGTTTCATAATTTTTTTGGATACATATATTTTTGTCGTCATTATTTACTACACGTGAAGTAGTGAGTCCAGAGATTTAGAATTTTAATTTAGATTTTAATTAAAATTAATCAATTAGATTTTAGATTTTAATTCAGAAGTATTAAATATTAGCAGTTATAATATTGAATAATATGAATGTCTTATTATATTCCTGTACTGATTAACCACTTCCCTGAGAAGTACTGTTTAAGTAGTTCATTTATAGAATCTTGTGAACTTTCACAAATAGGTATTATATATTAAACTTCTTAGAAAGCAAACTGAATACCCTTATGAGAGGACTTTTAAAAAGTAGACTTAAATAAAATAATCATAAACATCTTTTTTTTAGCCAGCATGAATAAGTATGCTTTAAAAAGGATGTCTTTTAATGTCAAATTCAAGTGTTAAGTTTAATAAAGTGAGATATGATAATTATGTTTTAATAATTCTCTCACTTTTTAGTAAAAATTTTAGAGATAAAACAATTCAGATATACCAGTTTTTAAATAGATAATCTTCATTTAAGGGATGAAAACATATAATGCCAAGTCAGGATAAAAACAAATATTTGAAATCTAAAATTATTTGAATCTTTCTTTCTCTTTGTTTTCATTTTTGGGCCATACTTGACTGCGCTCCTGGCTTGCTCTGACACTGTGCTCAGGTATCACTCCTGCTGGGCCACTAGTCATTTAACCCAGATCAGCTGCATGCAAGAACTGTTTCTTTGGCTCTGATCCTTATTTTTCCTAATTCTAAAAATGTATTTTATCACTTGCATATAGTTTAAAGTTACAAATTGCTCAAAATCAGTTTGGCTGATATGTTATAGATATAGAGAACCTTATTATAAAACTGATATCAGAACCCACACTTGCCACTTGGATTGAAAACATTGATGATAAAGAGAAAAATGTTTTTTAAATGTTCTAAATTCAAATTTTTGCTTGCTTCCTCAGGGTTTGCTGTATTCTATTAATGAACTTTGTTCATGCTGGAAGTATTCCATCTTTGGCCGTGTGCCGTGAAATTGTTCTTGCGCACACATTCAAACTGGAGCACATGTGCTCTTTTGTGTATTGCTTGCACATCTGCCAGCTCTGAATGAAATTGTAGGCTCTGTTAATAATGCTCCTTATGTATTTAGTGAAAAAAGATAGGACATTGTCAGTGGTTTTGCTTATAACATTTCTTTCAAACTTTCAGTCTTTAGAAAACCTAAACAGTGACACTTTGGAACCAGTTCATTCTGAATGTATTGAGATGGAAAGTAATCTGGATCTTCATTTTGAAGAAGAGGATGATGAGGATGAAGCGATTAAAGAGGAGGAAGAAGACATCGGTAAACACTTTAATTTTGAAATGACTTGTTGTAAGTGATTTCAATTTGATATTCAGTTTCAAACATTTGGGGATCCTGGATTTGGTAGTACGTATTTAATTATGGTTAAATATTTATAGTTAAATCCTATATTAAATTTATATATTATTAAATAATTTTTAATGATATGTATTTTGTTGTTGGTTTTGCAGGGGCCTCACCAGGTTGTGCTCAGGGATTATTCCTGGCAATGCTTGAGGGTCAATCAATCTGGGGTGTCAGGAATTGAAACCTGGTTGGCCACGTGCAAGGCAAGCACCTTCGCCACTTTACCTGCCACACGATCTTTCTGGTCCCGATATGAAACTTTTAATTATGTATTTTGTTTGTCAAATCCAGAGATCATTAATATTTCATTACTAATTACTTGTGTTAAATGTTACCTGTGGTTCAGTTACAGTGTATTCTAAAAGCTGAAATAAGTGTCATAAAATCAGATAGGAAACCTGATTAATTTTTTATTATGTATGCAAACTGTAGTAAAGAACTTACTAAATGACCCTCTCATTATTAAGGTTTAGTGATAGTATCCAAATGGCAAACTGAGACTGTAGTGTGTAGAACCATAGAAATATATTTTGTAGGTAGGGAGTATTATGAAGATATTGAAAAATGATTTTTTCCTTGTTTTCTTGTATTAAGGTCAAATATGGTATCTCCTAATCAGATTAGTTTTCTTTTTCAAACTGGTAAAGGTTTAAAATATAATGATAAATTTTATTTGTTTAGAGATGGATTTTTTTCTTTAGGTAATGTTTTATTTTTATGAATATGTTTTCCTGGTTATTGTGAGCATGTGATCAGTAAAGATCAGTGGAAATATTTATGGTGCACTTTCCTCCCTCTTTATTGTTCTTCATTATTTTGCACCATTATGAAATTCCAGGGACTTAACTCCGCCCCTCTGTGTGTTTAAGCTCATCACACACACCACCTGTGCCCTCGTCCTCCTCTACCGCCCCCCGTGGCCCCTCTTCCCAACCCTCTTGCCCTCATTCCAGTAGCGCTATGGTTTTTACAAAGCTTAGGAGTTAGTTTTGCTGGGATTTGGTAGCTTGCATACTTTTGTCCTTAAATCCTCAACATTTGAATGAAATCATCCAGTGATTGTCTTTCCCTTCTCATTTCACTTAGCATATTTCCCTCATGTTTCATGGATTTTGTTCCCAAGTAGTTCATTTCTCCTTCCAGTGGCGGGGGTGGTAGAATTCTAGGTACACCGCCGCTGCTTTGCGTGTTGATGACCATTTAGGCTGACCCTTGTTTGGACTGTTGTGAAGAATGATGCTGTTAACATGAAGAGATAAAATATCTTTTGGAATTGGTGATTTTATATCTTTTGCATAAATGCCCAGGTGTGGTATGAGTGGATTATATGCTATTTCCATTTTAATTTTTTCATGAGTTTTTGTACCGTTTTCTCTAGCGGTTGCTACATGTTATATCACTTTTGGAAGTGGCTCAGAGCTGTTTTTCTTCACGGAACCTGCCAATATTTGTTGTTTCCTATTCTTTTTGAGATAGGTAACATTATGATATTAGGTTAACATAAAGATAAGTTATATTTATTTTTTGCTTTGCTCTTTTTCGGCTTCTTCTGCACACTTGATATAAAGTAGACAGTGAGAATCAGTTGAGTAAAACTAATGTAGCATTGTACTATGCATTTAGATCTTTGATCCGAAGTTTTTTGGTACAGTGGTGGTTAATAAAATCAAGATTTGTATTCAGATTTTTGTGACACTGTTGTATTATTAAATTTGGATTGGTATATTGATTACCATGGTTTTGCTTAAATGTTCATTGATTTTTGCTTGAGTGAACACCAATATCATCTCCATTGTGAGACTTGTTGTTACTGTTTTTGACATATCGAATATACCACGGGTAGCTTGCCGGGGTCTTCCTTGCAGGCGGGATACTCTTGGTAGCTTGCTGGGCTTTCTGAAAGGGATGGAGGAATCAAACCTGGGTCGGCTGCGTGCAAGGCAAACGCCCTACCCGCTATGCTATAGCTCCAGCCTGCTTAAACGTTAGCATCTAGAAATATGGGGAATTACATAACATCATCTTTTCATAGTGATAGTAAATTGTGAGCCAAAATAAAAGTTCTGATCATTAATATTAAGTAGTAATCAGTGTTCACCTGCAGTGATGACTGGTACACAGAGAGACAAGTTGGTTGGATTTCAAAGGTAGAAAATAGGGCCTAGAGAGGTAGTACAGAGGTTCAAGGAACTGGCATTCCTAGAATTTGGCCACCCCCCAGTTTATTTATTTATTTTTTTAAATCTATTTTATTGAATCACCATGTGGAAAGTTACAAAGTTCTCAGGCTTATGTCTCAGTTATACAATGTTCAAACACCCATCCCTTCACCAGTGCCCATATTCCACCACCAAAACAAAACAAAACAAAAAACAAAACAAAACCAGTACACCTCCCACCCCCCACCCCCAACCCCACCTGCATAACTGATACAATTCACTTCATTTTCTCTTTACCTTGATTACATTTCATATTTCAACCCAAAACTCACTATTGTTGTTGGGGTCTCAACACAGAACCCACCATTCTTCCTATAGTCTACCGCCCCCAAACACGGCCCTATTGACAAGGAAACACCCGACAATCAGTTTTCCACTAATGAGAATGAAGAGGTACAAGGTCGTGCGGCCGCAGTAGTGGATGTGCGGTTTAGGATTTCTGTGCTTTAGTAATCAAGTACATGGAGATCCAAGTGGGGAATTTCATTTCCCTTCCTGGGGCTGCATAAAGCAAAAGCTTAGTTCTCATTCTGGGGACATGGCTGCAAGCACTTGCTGGGTTCAGAAGTAATCTAGCTGGCTCTGGATCTTGGTTGTTCAGCAGCAAAGCGGCCGTGCAAACACATGGCCACCCGGTTTGAATCTCGGCGGAGCACGAGCCAGAGCCGGTACCAGCCCCAGCCCAAGACTGCCCAAGCGTCCCGCTGTCTCAAGTTCAAAACACATTTTTTTTCCCACGCCACCAAGTTCATACCTGTTTAAACGTCCATAAGATGGCGTAAGCCACGCCGCTTCCCCCCAGAGGGAAGAAAAACCAAGGAGGAAGGATATTTCCCCCCTTAGCCGACGTCACCCCCAGTTTAATCCCTGGCACTGTGTGGTCCTCTGACCATTCCCGGGTGCTGGTCCTTAACTCTGCTGAGAGAGTGCTGGGGCTCGAACCTGAGGTGGCCGTGTGTAAGGAAAATGCCTGGCCTGCTGTACTGTTGTTCTAGCCCACACAGAATTCTTTAAACAAAGTCACTGAAATAAAACTCTGTTCTCTGAGATTTTAATATAAATGTCATTTCATTTTTTAGACCTTTCATTACCAGAACCTAGTGTAGAGCAAGTTACTTGCCTCAAGACCTACTTTGGCCATTCCAATTTCAAGCCGTGAGTATATTCTCATTAAATAATTATTGCATTTACTATTTCCTTCACAAAGGAGAAAAGGCAAGTAATTTGTTCATTTAACAGTAAAGCACAGCTTCACTCTATATTAGCCATGCTATGTTTTTTCTTTAAGCGGATACAAAGTTATTTTTAAGTACTAGTTCTCTAGAGTTCTGGGTAGAAATTGGTTTAAAACATTAACAGATGATTTCTAATTTAATGATGATGTTCTTTCATTGAGTATATTTGTGTGCCTGTTTTGTACTTCTTATTGTTCAAAGTGTGCTGGTTGATGTTCATAAGAGAACAATTTGAAGAACAATTAAAATCTTCTGAATTTTAATATAGCAGTTTTTATTTACAGATCAGGGTCATTTATAGTTATCAAATGGGATGAATGAGAATGAGCCCCCAAATAAGTATATTTGAATAAAGTTAGTAAGGCATTTGCTTTTCATGCAGCTGACCTGGCATCTCATATGGCCCCCTGATGCCACCAGGAGTGATCTCTTAGCAAAGAGCTAGGAGAGAGCTTTGCTGGGTGTGGTCCAGAAAAATGTAAATTTTTTGGCAAGATGTTTTCTTTTCTGGGAATTTAGTTCACAGAAGTATTAAAACAATTTTTTTTGTAAAGTTTTAATTTTATTTTTTAATTCTTTTCCTGGGCCATACCTAATTCCAGAGTTTAGCCTGCAGAACTCTGGGAATACTCCTTTTTTTGCTCAGGATCATTCCTTTTGGGGGGCTATATGTGGTGCCAGGATTGTGCCCATGTTGGCTGTGTGCATGGCAAGCATTGTACCCACTATATTCTCCCTAACGCTAGGTCTTAGTTTTTTTTTTTAAAGTATTAAGCTATTTTCTCTATATAAAAGAGAGCAGAGAACAGTTAATTCAGAAGTACAAATCAATGAATTTTAATACATTATCTGATTTAAAACTGAAATGTACATTATCAGTTCACCAGAAGATTGTCTTTCTAATTGATTTTTTTTCTCTGAATTTTATGAGGGGGAAAATTCAAAGATGCAGTAAAATTTTAATAATTTTTATTTGCCATAGATAGCTGTGTGTTATGGATCTGCATGTGTTTTGGGGTGCGTGTGTGCGTGCGTGCGTGCGTGCGTGCGTGCGTGCGTGCGTGTGTGTGTGTGTGTGTGTGTTTATGTATTTTGTCCTCACAAGCAGTGTTCAGGGCACCCAGTGGTCCTTTCGATTCAGTGCTTGCCGGTCCAGTGCCGAGACGGAGGTTGCCAAGCTGTTGGGCTTTGGGGCTGGGAGGCGGTCAGGGCCTCTGGAGTCACACCTGCGGCCTTGTGGTGGCCCTGGCTGGCAGTCGACTATATTTTATCACATACCCATCAATGTGATGAATCCATTTATTTCTTTAGTCATTTCTTAACTTTTCCAAGATTTAAAATGTGGCTCTCACAGCAGGTCGTCGATGTTAGTGCATTCCCCATTTCCCCCGTACTTCCTTCAGATTATACCTCATTTGCTGTCATTCAAAATAGTATTTTTCCTTACATGTAAAATTTAAGTATAAGTGAATGTTTTAACCTTATCTGTATATTTTCAAGTCTTAAGTGTACATGCATACACTTACATAACTCAAACCTCCATCAAAATATAGATTAACCCAGAACATTTTCTCATTTCTCTTTATGTAAAAGTCATTCCTTTTCCTGGAGCATTTCTCTTTATTTAAACTGATGAATTTAATGGCTATTTAGTATAAAGCCTGACATTTATTTTATATTGTAGATGTATATATGTATCTCTGTATATGTTAAAATTTAATACACGGCCAATGAAAATGCATAATTGTTCCGTTAGTTTTAATAGGATCGAGCAAATAAGGCACTCTGTTTCAGGGTTCCAGAGTTCATCATTTTATATAAAAGTTCATAAATGTAAAAGAAATTACATTAGGGAAAGGGAAGAAAACTGAACACATTTCAGCTTGTCCCTGGGGTTTTGTTACTAAGACAAAACAGCTTTTGCTTTTCACCCTCCAGTGTTCAATGGAAAGTAATTCATTCGATACTGAAAGAAAGAAGAGATAATGTTGTTGTCATGGCAACTGGTAAGTTGTACTTAAGCAAATAACCTAATCCTGTAAAAAATAAAACTTTAAAGATTTTGAAATGCTTTAATCTTTTCCTAAACTCTTGAAATATAAATATGATTGGTATGAAAGGTAGGGGAGAGTAGACCAAGGAGATGCTCAAATTTGTGGGTCTTAGTAGGTTAGTCATCATTTTATTTAAGTATAATGTAAGGAAAAACCAAAATACTGAAGTTTCATTTTGATAATCTTGGGTGCATTGTTTTCATTTCAAGGGTATGGAAAGAGTTTGTGCTTCCAGTACCCCCCTGTTTATGAAGGTGGGACCAGCCTTGTCATCTCGCCTCTTATTTCTTTGATGGAAGACCAAGTGCTCCAGCTCGAGTGAGTATTGTTTCATTGTCACAGTGTCTTTTTCTTTTCCTTCAATGAAGGAAACATCTGATTGAGCTGGTTAAAATATATCCCAGAAACACATTTCTGTAAAGATGCCTTTCTCTTTATTTGAAATAACTGGCCCACATGGAAAGGCGTTCTTCCTCCTTCCAGAGTCTACCTGGAAGGCGGTGCTCTCGAGCCTTCGGGCCTCACTGCTGACTCTCGGCCTTCAGGCTGATAGTTCAGTGCAAGGAAGCAGTGCTCGGGACCCTGGCATACCCAGGCACTGGGGGCTTCCAGGGCTGTGCCTGCGAACAGCTTCCTTTTTTAATAACTTTTTAAAAAACTTGAATCATAATTTCAAAATTATGAAGTTATTCATGATTTAGTTTAGTGTTCCAACACCAGTCCCTTCACTGGTGACGATGTACCTCCACAGGTATCCCATTTACCTGCCTCGGTGGCAGGCTCTTTCACTTTAGCTTTCTCTCTCCTTCACAGTGACCACTTCCCTCCACAGTATTGTATAAATACCCTCTCATAAGCTGTCCAACCACCAGTGACAAGTTTCCTACTGTAAACCCGTTCTCTTGCCCCTTGTTGTATTGCCTTTGGGCATTTTGTTATTCGCCCACTGTTTATATCTGGCACATGAAAGAGCTCATTCTATGTCTGTCTCTCTCCAGCTGAATAATTCACTCCTGGTAATAGTCTCCAAGTCCACCTATATAACAGCAAATTGCATTTCATCTTTGCTTTTAGCTGAGGAGTATTCCATTGTGTCTAGGTATACCACAGTTTCTTTATCCAGTTGTCTGTTCTGGGGCACTTGGGTTGTTTCCATCTTTTGGCTATTACAAATAGTACTGCAATGAACGTAGGAGTTAACAGATACCCTTTCTGCATTGCCTGTGGGCCTTTGGGGTTATATTCCAAGCAGTGATCGGATTGCAGTGACTCCGGAATGGAAACTGAATTCCTACGTTTTTGAGGAATGTCCATATTGATTTCAAAAAAACTGGACCAGTTGACATTCCTACCAGCAGTGAATAAGAGCCCCCCTCTCCCACCCTGCATCTGCACCAGCACTGGTTGTTGTTCTTTATGATGTGTGCCAGTCACTGTGGTATGAGATGATACCTCATTGTTGTTTTGATTTGTAGTTCCCTGATGATTAGTCATGCAGAACACTTTTTCATGTGCCTTTTAGCCATTTGTATTTCTTTGAAGTTTCTCTTCATTTCTGCTCCCCATTTTTTGATGCGGTTGGATTTTTTTCTTCAATGTATTTGCCTCTGTGGTTTCTGGGGTTTATGTCAGGCTTGGAAAGAACTTTGCTATTATGGTGCTTTCATTCAGTGATGTTTGGATGCTTGTCAAATCTTAAACTCGCAAGAATACAGTGGCACTGGGTTGCAGCGCTAGCCTCCTCTGTGTATTGCCAACTCTGGTTCCATCCCCAGCACCATGTGGTCCTCTGAGCATCACCAGGAGCAACCCCTGAGCACTGCCAGATGTGATTCAGCTCCCCTCACCCCCAAATAGAATGGCATTAGATGCGAAGTAGCAGAACTCTCCTTATGTTTCCTGGTGCGGGGGCAGGCATGTGGCTCAGTGGTAGAGCACATGCTCTGTATGTGCAAGGCACTCACTGCGTATGTTCCCTGGTACCCACTCCTCAAACACACAAACCAAGAAAAATCCTTCATTTCCTGGTGCTTGTTTTGTAAAGAAAAGTAAACATATACCACCGTTGAAAAACCAGGGAATTATATCTCCATGAGGTTTATGTGATTGTAGTGTTGTAATCTATTAGGACCCATGTCACTTTTTTTCTTTTTAACTCTTTTGGCAACCTCTTACTGTCTGGTTCTCCCTCTGGGAGAACTCAGCAAGGTACTGAGAGTATCCTGCTCATACGGCAGAGCCTTGCTCAAGCGGGCACCAGTAATGTCTCCATTGTGAGACTTGTTACTGTTTTTGGTGTACCGAATACGCCATGTGTAGCTTGCCACGCTCTGCTGTGTGGGCAGGATATTCTCCGTAGCTTGCCAGGCCCTCCGAGAGGGGTGGAGGAATCAAACCCAGGTCGGCTGTGTGCAAGACTAATGCCCTACCCGCTGCGTTATTGCTCCAGCCCACATCTAAGGGTCATCATCATCCTGTTGATTGTAGAATTTCTTGAGCGGTCTCAGTAATGTCTCCATTTGTCCTAGCCCTGAGATTTTAGAAGCCTCTCTTCACTCGTCCTTCCCAACGATGCCGCATTGGAGGCTCTTTCAGGGTCAGGGGAATGAGACCCAGCATTGTTACTGGTTTTGGCATATGAATACACCATGGGGAGTTTGTGAGGCTCTCCCATATGGGCAGGAAACTCTTGGTAGCTTCCAGTTTCTCACAGAGGGAGAACTAGGCTATAAGATACTGCAGGCCTGGGGAAGACAGCCAGGCGTGCGGGCAAGAGACTCTGCACCGCTCTCTTCTGGGAGTTTGCTTTTAAGTCTCTGGATGTTTGCCATTGATGGGATTGCACGGTGCTGGGGACAGTCCCTGGGTGTGACTGCCTAGCTACTGGGAAATGGAAAATCTGGGAGGAGGAGGCCCAGTCCTGATCCGAGCAGGCTTGGAGTCTTCAGCCCCGGGTCCTCTGCTGGTACTTTCATGCGTGAGGTTCATCCAAATGTGTGGAGAGGGGCCTTGAGCATGGCTGTGGCTAGGCTCCGGAGGTCTTCGGCCACCGGGAGCTCTGCTCTGGGTGGGGAGGGAAGTTGGAGCCCATCCCCTCCGAGGGGCCCCGGGGAAGACAGCCAGGTGCGAGGGCAAGAGATTCTCTGAGTCACTCTCTTCTGGGAGCTTGCTTTTAAGTCTCTGGATGTTGGCCATTGATGGGATTGTACGGTGCAGGGGACAGTCCCTGAGTGTGACCGCCTAGCTATGGAAAATGGGAAATCTGGGTGGAAGAGGCAGAAAATCCATCTAAGGGTATGGATTTTTAATTCTATTCCATTGATCTGTGGGTCTGTCTTTATTCTAGTATCATGCTATTTTATTTTACTTTTTTCTCTTTTGAATATTTATTTCCTTTTTCTGAATCACTGTAAGATAAACCCTTACAAAGCTGTTCATGATTAGATTTCATGATTAATCACACAGTGTTCCAACACCCATTCTTCCACCAGTGTACATTTCCCAGCACCAGCATCCCTGGGTTCCCTCCCCCCCCCATACCTCCCACTCCCCTATGGCAGGCATTTCTTTCTCTCTCTCTCTCTCTGTCTGCCCTCTCTCCTCTCTCTCTCTCTCTACCTCTCTCTCTCTCTCTCTCTCTCTCTCTCTGTGTCTGTCTGCCTTTTTGTCTGTTTCTTTGTCTCTCTGCCCACTTTTGGGCATTGTGGATTGCAGTCTTGACACTGAAAGGTTGCCAAGAATATCCCTTTACCTACTTTTAACCCTCAGATCTTGTCCAGCCTGATCAATCCCTGCTATTATTGTCACACTGGTCTCTTCTCTATCTTACCTACCCTCAGTCTGCCATACACTTATGGTTAGTTCCAACCGTTGACCAGTTCTCCTAGCCTATTTTCCCTGGCAATGAGTATTAGTCATCTACTATATATTATTTCTATATACCACAAATGAATGCAGTCTTTCTATATCTGTCCCCCTTCTGACTCATTTCACTCAGTATACTGTGCTGTATTTTTTTTTTTTTAATTCTTTTATTGATTCACCATGTGGAAAGTTACAAAGCGTTCAGGTTAAAGTCTCAGTTATACAATGCTCAAACACCCATCCCTTCACCAGTGCACATATTCCACCACCAAGAATCACGATATACCTCCCCCCTTCCCTCCACCTCCCCAGCCCCCCACCCCGCATGTGTAACTGGTAAATTTCACCTTACTTTCACTTTACTTTGATTACATTCAATATTTAAACAAAAAAATTCACTATTATTGATTTGGAGTTTCTCCCCCCTAAAGTCGATCTGCTGAAAAGAAAGCATTTGGTAATTTGTTTTCCATTGCTGAGAATGAAAAGATACGAGGTCAGGAGGCCCCACTAGCAGCAGCATAGTTTTGGATTTCTGTATTTTAGTATTTTAGTAACTAAGTCCAGAGAAATGTCTGCCAGGAATTGCAACATTGTAAGCTTGTACCTCTCAGCTACTTTATATTCCACATATGAGTGCATCTTTCTATGTCTGTCTCTTTCTTTCTGACTCATTTCACTCATCATGATACTTTCCATGTTGATCCACTTATATGCAAATTTCATGACTTCATGTTTTCTGATAGCTACGTAGTATTCCATTGTGTAAATATACCAGAGTTTCTTTAACCAGTCATCTGTTTTGGGGCACTCTGGTTTTTTCCATATTGTAGCTATTGTAAACAGAGCGGCAATGAACATAGAAATATAGATGTCATCTCTGCTATACCTTTTTGCCTCTCCGGGATATATTCCCAGGAGTGGTATTGCTGGGTCAAATGGGAGCTCAATTTCTAACTTTTTGAGAATCTTCTATATTGTTTTCCAACAGGGCTGAACCAGTTGGCATTCCCACCAGCAGTGAAGGAGTCCCTTTCTCCCCACATCCATGCCAACACCGGTTGCTTTTGTTTTTTGGGATGTGGGCCAGTCTCTGTGGTGTGAGATGATATCTCATTGTTGTTTTGATCTGCATCTCCCTGATGATTAGTGATGTTGAACATTTTCTCATGTGCCTCTCAGCCATTCGGATTTCTTCTTTGGAAAAGTTTCTGTTCATTTCATCACCCCATTTTTTGATCGGGTTGGCAGTTTTCTTCTTGTGGAGTTCAACCAGTGCATTGTATATCCTTGTTATCAACCCTTTATCGGATGGGTACTGCATAAATATCCTTTCCCATTCTGTACATTGTCTTTGTATTTTGGTCACTGTTTCTTTTGATTTGCAGAAGCTTCTTAGTTTGAGATAGTCCCATTTATTTATCTTTGTTTTCACTTGCTTGGCCAGTGGCGTGTCAGCTTTGAAGATACCGTTGGCTTCAATGTCGTGGAGGGTTTTGCCGACCTTATCTTCAATGTACCTTAGGGATTCTGGTCTGATGTTGAGGTCTTTAATCCATTTTGATCTGATTTTTGTACATGGTGATAGATGGAGGTCTAAGCCCATTTTTTTGCATGTAGCCGTCCAGTTTTGCCAGCATAATTTGTTAAACATGCTTTCCTTGCTCCACTTCACATTTCTTGCTCCCTTATCAAAGATTAGATGTTCATATATTTTGGGGTGTATGTCAGAGTATTCAACCCTATTCCATTGGTCTGCAGCTCTGCCTTTGTTCCAATACCATGCTGTTTTAATGACAACCGCTTTGTAGTAGAGTTCTTCGAGAAAATAAACAAGATTGATAAACCCCAATAAGACTCACTAAGAAAGAGAGAGAGAGAGAGAACCCTTATAAGCCGAATCAGAAATGAAAAGGGGGACATCACAACAGAAACCAATGAAATTCAAAAGATCATCAGAGACTACTTTGAAAATCTCTATGCCACGAAACAAGAGAACCTAGAAGAGATGGATAAATTCCTCAACTCCTATAATCTCCCAAGGCTGAACCAAGAAGACCTGGAGTACCTGAATAGTCCAATTAACATCAAGGAAATTGAAATGGTAATCAAAAGTCTTCCCAAAAACAAAAGCCCAGGTCCAGACGGATTCACTAGCGAGTTCTTCCAAACATTTAAAGAGGACCTTTTGCCAGTCCTTCTCAAGCTTTTCCAGGAAATTGAAGAAACAGAAACCCTCCTAAACAGTTTCTATGAGGCTCATATCTCCCTAATACCAAAAGCAAACAAAGACACCACAAAAAAAGAAAACTACAGGCCAATATCCCTGATGAACACAGATGCGAAGATCCTCAACAGAATATTAGCAAATAGAATTCAACAACTCGTCAAAAAGATCATACACCATGACCAAGTGGGTTTCATCCCGGGGATGCAAGGATGGTTTAACATCCGGAAATGAATCAACATAATCCATCATATCAACAAAAGAAAAGATAAAAATCATATAATCATATCAATAGATGCAGAGAAAGCATTTGACAAAATCCAGCATCCATTTATGATGAAAACACTCGCCAAAATGGGTATAGAAGGGACCTTCCTCAATATATTCAAAGCCATTTATCACAAGCCTATGGCAAGCATTGTTCTCAATGAGGAAAAACTAAGAGCCTTTCCTCTGAGAACAGGGACGAGACAAGGATGCCCACTCTCTCCACTTCTGTTCAATATAGTACTGAAAGTACTTGCAATAGCGATTAGGCAAAAAAAAATTTTTAAGGGCATTCAGGTAAGAAAGGAAGAAATCAAGCTCTCACTATTCGCAGATGATATGATACTATACTTAGAAAACCCTAAAACCTCTACCAAGAAACTCCTAGAAACAATAGACTCGTATAGTAAAGTTGCAGGCTATAGAATCAATACCCAAAAGTCCATGGCTTTCCTATATGCAAATAATGAGAGAGAAGAAAGTGACCTGAGAAAAGCAATCCCATTCACAATTGCGCCTCAAAAAATCAAGTACCTCGGAATCAGCTTAACAAAGGAGGTAAAGGACTTGTATAATGAAAACTATAAAACACTACTTCAGGAAATAAAAGAGGACACGAGGAAATGGAAAGACATCCCCTGCTCATGGATTGGGAGAATTAATATTGTCAAAATGGCAATTCTCCCCAAAGCATTGTACAAATTCAATGCGATCCCTATAGGAATACCCTTGACATTCTTCAAAGAAATGGAGCAAGTGCTCCTGAAATTCATATGGAACAATAAGCCCCCACGAATAGCTAAAGCAATCCTTGGGAAAAAGAAAATGGGAGGAATCAACCTTCCCAACTTCCAACTGTACTACCGTGCTGTTTTAATTACTACCACTTTGTTGTTCTGTTTGAAGTTGGGGAAAATGATGTCTTCAGTCTTTGTTTTCCCAAGAATTGTTTTGACTTTAGACGTGAGGATATTGTTCTATAGGAATTTGAGGAGTGTTTGATTGGTTCCTTTGAAGTATGTCCTGAGTATCCTTATGGGGACTGCTTTGAATGTATATGATGCTGGGGGAGTATTGCCATTTTGATGATACTTCTCTTAGTCCATGAGCAGGGCTTATGTTTCCACTTCCTTGTGTCCTCTTTTCTTACCATTTGTAGTGTTTCGCAGTTCTCTTTGATTAGTCTGTTCATCCCGTTTATGTTAATCTGATTCCTAGGTGTTTGATTTTTCTCAGATTCAGCTGTGAGTGAGATTTAAAAAAAAATTTCTCTCTTCATTATTTGCACATAGAAAAGCTATGGACTTTTGTATGTTGATTTTGTAACCTGGCACTTGTGGTTTCTAGAAGTTTCCTTTCTTTTCCGAGTTCTTTGTAATGCAAGGTTACCAGTTGGTCTCATCAGGATTTTGCTTAGAAAACATGTTGGTAGTTCACTTTGCTTATCCCAAATTCTTTCTTCTCTTTTGCTCATTAACTTGGTAGGAAGTAAATATATGAAAGTTAACTTAGAACAAAAAAATGTTTACTTTTATTTTTTTTACTGCCTTGACTCATTATTATGATTCATTTGCCAAATGGCATAACATTATATATTTTTAAGCATTTTATTAAAGAACCATGATTTACAAAGTTAATGATAGTTGAATTTTAGACATACAATGTTCCCACCTCCAGTCCCAACTTCCCTCTACCAGTGTTCCTCCCCCCCCACCAGCCTGCCACCTAGACAGTCATATTGTAAAGTTTGGTTGTTGTAGTTTGGATCTGATGCTTTCAGTGTTGTTGAATGAAAAACTTTTAAACTTCTTTTGTTCTGATTTGCAGTCTTTTTGTTGTTTGTTTGGGGCCACACTTGGCAGTGTTCAGGACTTACTCCTACCTCTGTGCTCAGGGCTTATTCCTGGTTGGGCTCGGGTCACCTTATGGGGATGCTGGGGATTGAACCTGGGTCAGTCATCTGCAAGGCAAATGTTCTACCATCTGAACTATTTCTCCAGCTTGGAATCTTTTTGAAAAAAATCTTACTATAAAATTTATCTTCTAACAATAGTCCTTGAAGGAGTTTATCAAATTAGTGAGTTACAAAAGGAGTAAGAAGTACAGACAGAATGTACATTATTTTATTTTTTTTCATTCCTTCTTAAGAATGAAATTAGTTCGTATTTATGATGTATACTTGACTGTAGAATATTTCTTTTTCTTCTTACAGAATGTCCAACATTCCAGCTTGCTTTCTTGGATCAGCACAGTCAAAAAATGTTATAACAGATCTTAAATCGTAAGTGTGAATTTATAGGGTTTATATGATTACTACGTGATTATGCGTTTTCATGCTTTTTTTTATTATCCAAAAATCCATATTCTAAAATCAGTTATATTCAGGTCTTAATATTATCTGTAAGATAAGTTCTGTAGACAGAGATTTGTAAAATTTTGGTTTTAGTGAGAATTTTAAAAACTTTATTTATTTTTGTTTTTTGTTTTTGACTGGATTAAACGACTGCGTTTTTGCTACGCACCTTATCTTTACAACACTGTCTTTTGGGGGTATATAGTTGACAGGGCTTGCCATATTCAAATATTTTTTAAGATGGCAATCTACCTGTCCAGGACAGGAATTAATCTTTTTAAAGTAAATTTGTTTTTCTAAATTTTATTTTATTTGTGTAAAGTTGTTCAAATATTTGATTACATTTAATATTCAGACACCAATCCCACCACCATTATACCTTCTGACCATCATATTTCGAATGTTCCCATCCTGAACCCCAAACCCTGCCCCCAAAGCAGAACCAAAATAATTTATTTTGTATGGCTTGTTATGAATAACCCATTAAAAATGATTCAAAAATGTTTTTTTTAGAGGAAAGTATGTGAAGATTGGTGTATTTCACCCAGGAGCCATTTAAAACCCTTCTATAAGAAATTAGTAACATGTTATTAAACGTTGAGCCTTGTGTGCTTATATCTGTATAAATATATTTCCCCTTTAAGATTGATTGCTTTCTACTTCAAATTCCATCAAATGTGGTGTGCTACTCTTGGTATATCAGTGGTGTAAAGTATGAGATGTCCAGGAATAGATTCTCTCATGGGCAAGGCTCATCTGAGTGTGTGGAGAGCGGCCGTGAGCCTGGTGGTGGTTGAATTCTGGAGGTTTTCGGTTGCCGGACCTGGCTCTTTTGGGGTGGGGAGGGGCCTCACCCGATCCCTCTGGGCTGCCGCAATGAACAGCCTGGCATGGGGTCTGGAGATATGTCTGTGGTGTATCCTTTAAGCAAATTTTACTAAATTTTATATTAAGGGTTCACAAATGATGTGTAGTCCTCATTCAAAGAAATTAGCTCACTCTTAGGAAGAGAGACTGGAATTGGGTGTTCAAAGTATATTAGGTTTCTCTTTATTTATAGTTTCTGTGTGCCTTTTTCAGTCTGTTCTCCTAGAATGTAAATAGACCCTGCTTTTTTTTAGTCACAGAATGTGACTCTGCCACTTCTCTTTTACATATCACAACCCTCGTACCTGGATGAGATTGTTTCTTGGCAGACCTTTGGGTTCTAGGACAGAGACTAATTGGCTTGGTTCTGGTATGGTGTCTTTTCTGAGCTCTCAGAATCCACTGGAGAATTATGGGTGTTGTGCATTTGCTCACGTTGAGGGGCAGGGATAGGTTAATGGCTTCATTGTCAGAGAGGGCTGAAGGTTTCTGGGTGGATTGCTAACACATTAAAAGGTTCACTGTAGGTTTGTGTATTTAATTAAGCTCTATACCTTTGGAACTTGATTGCTGGAAGTCAGAACCTAATTTCTAATGTCACCTTAATTCTGATTTGTCCTGACAGTATTGCCTTTTTAAATTTTGATGTATGAAGGGAAATCACAGAACTAAAATATGAGGCTACTACACACATGCATCATTATGTTCAGTTTTCAGTAAGTGACATGATGTGCTATTTAAAAATGTATCAGTCTTAGGGATTTACAGTTGTAATTAGGAATTTACAGTTGTAATTTATTGAATGATTGCTTTTATAAATTGTAGTATATTTTTACTTCCTGTTTATTTTTAGAGGCAAATATCGAATTGTATACATAACACCAGAATTCTGTGCTAGTTACTTGGACGTACTCCAGCAACTTGAATCTAATATTGGTAAGGAGCCTAAAATCTTAAAATGTCGTAAAGATTTTATTGATTTAAATTATCCTTTAAAATTAAAATCTATGGATAGATACTAATTTTTATTTCTCTTCAAGTTTGCTTCAAACCTTATCTCCTCTTGTATACTCTTAACAACGTAAGTCTGAAAGGTTAATATCAAAATCTGTTGTAAATTAATGCTAGTGTAATAAAAAATGGAAATAAACATTATGTCTCTAGGAAATTTCTCTGATACTGCTGGTGTCTTTCCTGTTTTATCCTGTAGGATTCTGTTATTTTCCTGCCACAAAACTTAGATTCCTGTATTATAATTGGCTAATTACACTATTTGTTTTCGTATGCTAGACTTAATAAAACATTCCAAATGAACACTACCATTCTTTTTTATTTATATTTGCAGTGTAGTACCTGGCATATAGTAGTAGACAGTTAAATGTATAATGAAAACAATTACACACTGTATTCTTTTAGTATATGTTAAAAACCAAAAAAGAATGAGAGCAGAAATTATCATTTGATTAAATATATTATGAAAGAATGTGTTCACCAGATGTTAAACTTTTTTTTTTTTCAATTGAATCACTGTCAGATACAGTTACAAAACTTTCATGTTTGAGTTTTTGATGTTAAACTCTTACTGTCAGGTTATATATTTGTTTTTATTTTTTATATATTTAATTTTTTTCTTTTTGGGTCACACCCAGTGATGCACAGGGGTTACTCCTGGCTCTGCACTCTGGAATTACTCCTGGCGGTGCTCAGGGGACCATGGGATGCTGGGAATCGAACCTGGGTCGGCTTCATGCAAGGCAAATGCCCTACGTGATGTTCTGTTGCTCCAGCCCCTATATATTTGTTTTTAATGGAAAAAAAATCTAATGTGTCTTATGGATTATTTCATAGGTTTCTTATTTTGTTTTCTTTTACTCTATGAAATTAGTAATTTTAGTAAATTCTAGTTTAGTTGTATGTTTCCTTTTAGAATTATGTATTCCTCGTAATCATGAATTACCTTTGTTTTTAGAAAAGTGTTTAGAATATGTTGTGTAACTAACTTAATAACCATAGTGATAATAGTTTTACAGTATTTTTAAAAACAGCAATTTTTTTATTCTACTCTCTTTTATGCTGAGCCCTGTCTTTACATTTTGGTAACAGATATGTTTACCATCTAGATAGGGGCTACCCACATTGGTTGGCTCAGTGGTTGGGGGTCACCTAGGTCAGCACAGTGCCTTTAGGGGCAGTTGGGGAACCCAACACAGGGCCTCCCAGGTGCTCGTTATGTGCTCTGCCACTTGAACTATTTCCCCAGTGCCTACTTTTCCACGTGTGGGGGAACTGAGGCTGAGAAGCTGACCAAGCGGCTCCAGGAGAGGCAGGTAGTGCATGGGGAGCCAGTTCTGCATTTGGGCCGCCTGCTTTGCAGCACTTATATTTCTCAGATCAGTCTCAAATAATGGTCATTTTCTGAAGGGATGTTTTTGTTTTTGGCCCAAATTGGGTTTTTTTTGGCTCATGTTTTAATTTAGTAATTGAGGACAGAGGTAATATTGTTTTTACTTTGAAAATCAGTTTACTGTAGAATGTGTGGGTGTTGTCCTTTGTCTTCAGAGCATTTCAGAGGATCTCTTGTGTGGTATGATGGGATCAATCATGGGGAGTGAGTGATACACTTAACCTTAATAGATATGATATTTATCTAGTAACTAAAAAAAATTTCTTTGACACTTAATCCATGATATAAAATTGAAGATATTACCAAAAAGGATAAAAAAATTTATTTGACACCTAATCTATGATACAAAATTGAAGATATTACCAAAAAGGAGTAGAACAGCTTTTTATTTTTTTAAAGGTCGGTTTTATTTTATATAGTGTTGTTCAAAGGGATGGTTTTGAGGATATTATATAAAGCAGATATTTATTTCTGTGTGTAATTTATGGACGGGAGTGATACCATAGCGGGTAGAGCATTTGCTTTGCACACAGCTGACCCGGGCTCGATTCCTTCTTCCTTCTCGGAGAGCACAGGCAAGCTACCGAGAGTATCCCACCCTCATGGTAGAGTCTGGCAAGCTCCCTGTGGCGTATTCGATATGCCAAAAATAGTAACAACAAGTCTCAGAGTGGAGACATTACTGGTTCCTGCTCGAGCAAATCGGTGGACGACAGTGCTACAGTGCTACAATAATTATGAAAGCTGGAATCCAAAGGATATTTTTCGAATTATGTATAAATTATTTTTTCTTTTATCTTTATTTGGATTACTTATCCTTTCTTTACGTGTAATATATACATATATGATATATATTCTGCATCAGTCTCTTCCGGGAGCTTTGTTTTATAGTCTCTGGATCTTGGCCGTTGATGGGATTACACAGCACTGGGGGTAGTTTGTGGGTGTGACTGTCAAGTTACTAGAAAACGGGGGATCTGGGTGAGCAGGCCCAGTCCTGGTCTGACCAGGCTTGGAGATCTCAGCCCCGGGTTCTGCATACCTTGGTTCCTCTGTCGGTTCTTTCATGGGTGAGGCTCGTCCAAGCATGTGGAGAGTGGTCTTGAGCATGGCTGTGGCTAGGTTCCGGAGGTCTTCCACTGCTGGGTCTCTCTTGGGGTGGGGAGGGAAACTCAACCCATCCCCCTCTGGGGTACTCTGGTGAAGACAGCCTAGTGTGGCTTTTTGCCATCATGCCAGGCTGTCTTCGCTGGAGTCCCCTCAGAGGGGGGTGGGTTGAGTTTCCCTCCCCACCCTGAGCAGAGCCCTGGCAGCCAAAGACCTCTGGAACCCAGCCACAGCCATATTCAAGGACACTCTCCACATGCTTGGACGAGCCTCACCCATGAAGGAACCGACAGAGGAACCCAGGTGTGTGTGGGACCTGTGGCTGAGATCTCAAAGCCTGCTCAGATCAGGACTGGGCTTCCTCCACCCAGATGCCCAGTTTTCCAGTAGCTTGGCAGTCACACCCACAAAGTCCCCTGGCACCATGTAATTTCATCAACGACCAAGATCCAGAGACTATAAAACAAAGCTCCTGGAAGAGAGCAACACATTTTTTCCTGGAGCAAATATGGCCGTGCGACTTCTTTATTTCTATTTTTATTTCTTTTTAATTTTTATTATTATTTATTCCCCCCCCCCCGCCTCACGGCAGAGCCTGGCAAGTTACCCGTGACACATTTTATATGCCAATAATAGTAGCAACAACATGCTGTTTTGTGTTCCTGGAGTGAGCACACGCCAATTAGGCTGCACTGCATGTGACAGGGACAAATGAAGACGTTACTGGCGCCTGTTTGAGCAAATCGATGAACAACGGGATGACAGTGATACAGTGATACAGTGATGATATATATTTAACCAAAGAAATTGACAGATTCATATGAATTTGTTCTTTTTGATTTTAATTTTCCCTGTTTCTGTTTTTCTCTTTTTATAGGAATCACTCTTATTGCTGTGGATGAGGCACACTGTATTTCTGAGTGGGGACATGATTTTAGAAATTCATACCGATCTCTGCACTCTCTGAGGAGAGTATTCCCCTCGGTAAGCTTTGCCAGCCTCAGTGACTAGGAGTGATGTGCTTAGCAGAGAAGAGTCCTGCATTACAGAGTGTCCAAGGCTGAGGACGTCTCAGTTAAGAGTAGATAAATGGATGATGTTAGCTAGAAAAAGATTTTTTTAAAAATTCTAACCCTGGTCTCCTCTTAATGGATGTAATTGATTTAAGAATACTATAGTGCAGGGACTGGCAAAGATTTTATGGAAGAGTTAGAGAATAAAATTTTAGATTTTGAATCACAAAGAAATGCTTTCTTTTTACAACCATTTAAAAAGTTTAAAACTGTACTTTGCTTGTTTAACATTGAAAAAAACCAAACCAAACCAAGATATGGGTCTGGTTTGACTTATAGAATCATTTATTCCTAAAAACTCCGGTTGGCTTCCGTTCTGTCTCAGTGATGTCTCAACCCATGTGACCTTCTGTTGTAGGATATTGGGAAGGCAGTGTACTCCTCTTTGCATCACCTTCAAAAAAATTTAAAAATTGAGCAATTCCAAAGAGGTTTTAATGCAGCTTTTACTACTAAAATTTCTGTCTTTACTAATTTTAATGAATAGCAAAGTTTCACAAGAATGTTCTACATGAATTATTTATCTTACAGGAATTGTTTGAATATTTGCAACATTTTTTTCCCTTAAAATTTCTACGAATCTTGAAGTCGTAGGAAATAGTGAAAAGCAGAAAGGGAGGTCCTGTATATCCTTCACCCAGTTTCCTTGGTGAGGTTTTGCTTGACTCTAGTATGATATCAAAACTAGGGAGATGGCACTGGCAATGTCTCCACAGATTATTTATTTATTTATTTATTTTTTTATTAGTGAATCACCGTGAGGTACAGTTACAAACTTACAAATTTTCGTGTTTGCATTTCACTCATATAGTGATCATTTACCCATCCCTCCACCAGTGCCCATTCACCTCCACCAGTGCTCCCAGTATCCCTCCCACCACCCCCACCCCATCCCCCACCACCCCACCCTGTCTCTGAGGCAGGGCATTCCCTTTTGTTTTCTCTCCATTTCGGTGTTGTAGTTTGCAATAGAGGTATTGAGTGGCCATCATGTTCGGTCTGTGGTCTACTTTCGGCATGCATCTTTCAAACTGAATGGGTCCTCCCAACATCCTCTACTTGGTGTTCCCTTCTCTATCTGAGCTGCCTTTTCCCCCAGCATGTGAGGACAGTTTCCAAGCTGTGGGGCTCCTGGTTCTTGCTACTACTCTACTACTTCTGGGTGTTAGTCTCCCATTCTGCTATTTTATATTCCACAGATGAGTGTGATCTTTCTATGTCTGTCTGTCTCTTTCTGACTCATTTCACTCAACATGATACTTTTCATGTTGATCCACTTATATGCAAATTTCATGACTTCATCTTTTTTAACAGCTGCGTAGTATTCTGTTGTGTAGATGTACCAAAGTCTCTTTAATCAGTCATCTGTTTTTGGGCACTCAGTTTTTTTTCCAGATTTTGGCTATTGTAAACAGTGCTGCAATGAACATACAAATGCAGATGTCAATTCTACTATACCTTTTTGCCTGACTGGGATATATTCCCAGAAGTGGTATTGTTAGGTCAAATGGGAGCTCAGTATCTAATTTTTTGAGAATAGTACATATTGTTTTACAAAAGGGCTGACGACTGGTTCATTCCCACCAGCAGTAAAGGAGGGTCCCTTTCTCGCCACATCCCAGCCAACACCAGTTGCTTTTGTTCTTTTGGATGTGGGCCAGTCTCTGGTGTGAAATGATATCTCATTGTGCTGCATCTCCCTGATGATAAGTGATGTAGAGTATTTTCTCATGTGTCTTGTAGCCATTCGGATTTCTTTGAGAAAATTTCTGTTCATTTCCACCCCTCATTTTCTGATGGGGTTGGATGTTTTCTTCTTGTAGAGTTCAACCAGTGCTTTGTATATCCTTGTTATCAACCCCTTATCAGATGGGTATTGGGTGAATATTCTTTCCTATTCTGTAGACTGTCTTTGTATTTTGGTCACTGTTTCTTTTGAGGTCAGAAGCTTCTTAGTTTGAGGTAGTCCCATTTGTTTATCTCTGTTTTCACTTGCTTGGCCAGTGGCATGTCATCTTTGAAGATACCTTTGGCTTCAGTGTCATGGAGGGTTTTGCCAACCTTGTCTTCAATGTACCTTATGGATTCTGGTCTCATGTTGAGATCTTTAATCCACTTTGACCTGACTTTTGTACATGGTGTTAGGTAGAGATCTGAGCCCTTTTTTTTTTTTTTTTTGCATGTAGCTGTCCAGTTTTGCCAGAACCATTTGTTGAAGAGGCTTTCCTTGCTCCACTTCACATTTCTTGCTCCCTTATCAAAGATTAGATGATCATATATTTGAGGGTGTGTGTCAGGATATTCAACCCTGTTCCATTGGTCTGGGGCTCTGCCTTTGTTCCAGTACCATGCTGTTTTAATTATAATCACTTTGTAGAAGAGATTGAGGTTGGGGAGGGTGATTCCTCCCATGTTCTTTTCCCAAGAATTGCTTTAGCTATTCGTAGAGGCTTATTGTTCCATGTGAATTGCAGGAGTGTTTGCTCAATTTTTTTTGAAGAATGTCAATCCTTATAGGGATTGCATTGAATTTGTACAATGTTTTGGGGAGTATTGCCATTTTGACAATGTTAATTCTTCCAATCCATGAGCAGCGGATATCTTTCCATTTCCTCGTGTCTTTTGTTTATTTCTTGAAGTAGTGTTTTGTAGTTTTCGTTGTACTAGTCCTTTACCTCCTTAGTTAAGCTGATTCTGAGGTATTGATTTTCCGAGGCATGATGATGAATGGAATTGCTTTTTTCATGTCCTTTCTTCTCTCTCTTTCTCTTATATTGGAAATCCATGATCTTTGGGGTATTAATTTTATAGCCTGCACCTTTACTATACAAGTCTGTTGTTTGTAGGAGTTTCTTGGATAGAGGCATTAGGGTTCTCCAAATATAGTATATCATCTGCAAATAGTGAGAGCTTGATTTCTTCCTTTCCTACCTGAATGCCCTTAATTTCTTTTTCTTGCCTAACTGCTATTGCATGTACTTTCAGTACTATATTGAACAGAAGTGGTGAGAGTGGGCATCCTTGTATTGTCCCTGATCTTAGAAGGAAGGCTCTTTTTTTTCCCCATTCAGAATGATGCTTGCCGTAGGCTGGGAGTAGATGGCTTTGACCATATTGAAGAAAGTCCCTTCTATACCCATTTTGGCTAGAGTTTTCATGATAAGCCAGTGCTGGGTCTTGTCAAATGCTTTTTCTGCATCTATTGATATGATCATTTGGTTTTTATATTTTCTTTTCTTGATATGATGGATTGTGTTGATTGATTTCCGAATGATAAACCATCCTTGCCTCCACGGGATGAATCCCACTTGGTCGTAGTGTATGATCTTTTTGATGAGTTGTTGAATTCTTTTTGCTAATATTTTGTTGAAAATCTTCACATCTGTGTTCATCAGGGATATCGGTCTGTAGTTTTCTTTTTTTGTGGTGTCTTTGTTTGCTTCTGGTATTAGGGATATATGAGACTCATAGAAACTGTTTGGGAGAGTTTCTGTTTCTTCAGTCTCCTGGAAAAGCTTGAGGAGAACTGGCAACAGGTAGGTCCTCTTTAAATGTTTGGAAGAATTCACTAGTGAATACATCTGGACTGGGCTTTTGTTTTTGGGAAGATTTTTGATTACAGTTTCAATTTCCTTGATGTTAATAGGACTATTCAGGTATTCCGGGTCTTCTTGATTCAGCCTTGGGAGATTATAGGAATCCAGGAATTTATTCATTTTTTCCAGATTCTTTTGTTCGTGGCATACAGACTTTCAAAAGAGTCTCTGATAATCTTTTGAATTTCTTTGGTAACTGTTATTATATTCCCCTTTTCATTTCTGATTCTGTTTATTAGGATTCTCTGTCTTTCTTTATGAGTCTTGCTAGTGGTTTATCAATCTTGTTTATTTTCTCAAAGAACCAGCTCTTGGTTTCATTGATCTTTCGAATTGTCTTTTGGGTTTCCATGTTGTTGATTTCTGCTCTAAGTTTTATTATCTCTTTCCTTCTGCCTGGTTTGGGCTCCTTTTGTTGGTCATTTTCTAAAATCTTGAGCTGTGAAGTCAAGTTATTTATGTGGGCCCTTTCTTCCTTCCTGAGAAATGCTTGCAGGGCTACAATTTTCCCCTTAATGCGGCTTTGGTTGCATCCGACAGGTTCTGTTAGTTCGTGTTTTCATTCTCATTTGTTTCCATGTACCTTTTGATTTCTTCCTTGAATTCCTTCCTGACCTACTCATTGTTCAACATTGAGTTGTTTAATTTCCAGGTGTTTGATTTGGCTTTCTGTTTCTGTACATGATTAACTTCTTTCTTCAGTGCATCATGGTTGAAAAGATAGCTGGTACAGTGTCTTATCTTCCTGATTCTGTTGAGGTATGTTTTGCAGCCCAGCAGATGGTCTACTCTGGAAAATGTTCCATGTGCACTGGAAAAGAATGTGTATTGTTTTTTTTTTCTTGTATATAAAGTCCTGTATAGCTCTGTTAGCCCCCTCTCTTCTTTTTCTTTCTTCAAAACCAGTATTTCATTGCTGAGTTTCAATCATTTTGATCTATTCAGAGGTGATAGGGCAGTGTTGAAGTCTCTAACTACTATTGTGTTGCTTGCAGTGTCCTTAAGGTCTGCTAGCAGTTCTTTTAGGTATTTAGCTGGTCCCTCATTGGGTGTGTACACATTTAGGAGTGTGATTTCTTCCTGCTGTACATAAATCTTGATTAATAAAAAATGGCCTTCACTGTCCCTTCTAATCTTTTTCAATCTGAAATCTATGTTTTCCGATACTAGTAAGGCCACCCCAGCTTTTTGAGGGAGTTGTTTGCTTGCAGGATTGTTTTCCATCCTTTGACTTTGAGTCTGTGTTTCTTCTAACTGTTCAGATATATTTCTTGTAGGCAACAGAATGTTGGGTTCAGTCTGAATCCATTTTGCCACTTTTTGCGTCTTGATTGGTGAATTTAGACCATTGACATTGAGAGAGATAATTGTTATGGAGTTTTGTGCCATCTTTCTGTAAGGGTTTGTTGTGCTTGTAGAGGTTTTTCTTGTCTTACAATAGCCCCTGTTGACCTTCTTTTAGATTTGGTTTTGAGACTATGAAGTTCCTAAGCTGTTGCTCATCCGCAAAATAGTGTATCGTTCCTTCGAGTTTGAATGAGAGTTTAGCTGGATAAAGTATTCTTGGCGAATTGTTCACTTCATTGAGTTTTTTCACTATATCCCACCACTGCCTTCAGACTTGGAGGGTTTCCTCTGATAGGTCTGCTGTGAATCTAAGGGGTGCTCTTTTGTATGTGATTTCCTTCTTTGACCTTGCTGCTTGCAGTATTGTGTCTCTATCCATGACGTCCATCATTCTAATATGATATGTTTTGGAGTTTTTTTAATTAGGGTCTCTTTTAGCTGGCACCCTTCAGGCTCCTTGAATCTGGATGCCTGCATCCTCCAGCTCTGGGAACTTTTTAGCAATGATTTCTTTGCCTGTGGCTTTTTCATTGGGGTTGCTTCCCTGTCCTGGTTCTCTGAGGATTCTAATGTTGCTCCTCTTGGAATCATCCCCTAAGACTCTGATTCGCACTAGAGCTATTTTGAGTTCTCTTCCTATTGTTTGTTGTTGCCTATAGGCTTCCTGCAACTCATCTTCAAGCTCACTGATTCTGTCTTCTGCTGTAGCCATTCTATTGTTGAGGACACCAACTGAGTTTTTTATTTCATCTACTGAATACTTGATTTGTGACACTTCATTTTGTAGCTTCTTTATTTCTGCTCTTATTTCTTCCTGTATTTTCTTGGTGTCTGTTCCATTGTTTCTTTCATCTCTTCCTCTAATTTAATGGGTATCTGTTCCGTAATTTCTTTGAGTTCATTGAACATCTTCAGTATTTCATCTCTGAATTCTTTATCGGAGAGGTCATGTTTGTGGGAAACACCTATTGAGGCTTCTGGACTCCTTTCATCATCCTCTCCTTGTGGTGTGGATTTGCACTGTTTCTTCATGTTGTTGTGGTGGTATGGAGGAGTGACCTTCAAGATCACTATCTCAAGGATTCTGGCTGGGCTCGGTCGATGGTGGTCGCCTTTTTATTTTCCTCTTCTAGAACATGTCCTTCCTCTTAGATGGTCCTCTGTTCCTTACCTGAGGCCTCAGGTGATGCTTTCGGAGTGTGTGCTTTTTTACATTGGGCTTGTAGTGCTGCTTGTATTCATTGGTGTTTTGGTGAAATTGGAATAGACTAGCGGCTTATTGGCCTACTGGGCTGGGGATAGCTAGGATGTTATTCACGGATTTAGGTAATGAAGACTGAGATCTAACAACAGATTGCTGGATTTGAGGAAAGTAACTTTGGGCTCTAAAAGAGGCCACGCCCACTTCTTTGGAGGCCTCGCCCCTGCAACATAGGCCACACCCCTTGCCCAGCTGTAGCTGGTTCAGAGGCGCTGTCTGGGACGTGGGAAGTGCAGGTTGGGGGAGGTCCCCTTCCTGGGCTGGAAGAGAAAACGGCTGCGGTGCTGGGGAATGGCGTGCTAGCCAAGTGGCAGTCCCGGGCTGGGGGCGCCACAGATTATTCTTGTCTCACCAATTGCACAGATACTCCTGAGTCTGTGTATATGTGTGCTGTTCTGTACAATTTTATGTGGGTTTGTCTGATGCTATTGAAATAAAGATACAGGACTCTTCCATTAACAGAAGGCTTCTCGAAACTGACATTTTAGGCCACACCTGTCATACTGCTCTCTCCACCTTCAGTCCATGGTGATCTCTAGTTCTTTCTCTGTCTATAACTTTGTTACATCAAGAATATTACATAGATGAAATCGTGCAGTTTTTTGTTGCCTTTGAAAGTGACTCTTTGCACTTTCTTGAGTTCATTCAAGTACTGATGTCTGTTTAAGTTTGTTTTTCTTAATTGCCATCTTAGTATGGGTTCCACCATCATTGGCTTAACCATTCACCGGTAGATGAGCTTTTTATGGTCTTGCAAGTCTGGGGCTCTTTTGAATATCACTGCCGTGAAAAGACACTTATAAGCCAACAGCATTTATTTATTTATTTTTGGCTTTTGGGTCACACTCAGTGGTGCTCAGGGGTTACTCTGGGTGTAACTCAGGGAATATATGAGATGCTGAGGATTGAACCCAGGTTGACTGCATGCAAGGCAGATGCCCTTTCTGCTGTACCACAGCTCTGACCTCAAGTAATTGAATAGTTAACTTGTGAACTAGAGATTGTTCTTCTTTTGGATATATGCCTGGGAATGTCATAACGAGGTTGTTATAAGTACATGATTAATTTAAGAATTTTCATTTTTATTTTTGTTGTAACGTTGACTTTTATTACTGTGTATGTTTTTGTTTCCTATCTCTTCAAGAGTGTATTAATACCATATCTGCCGACAATTTCACTGACCACCCACCACACTTCTCCAGACACCCCCTTCCCTGGTCTCCATTCCCACTGCCCTCCGGAGGCCTCCATCTGCATGCAATCCCCAAATTTAATATTTTGTTTATTCCTTTGCTTTGTGTCTTTAGTTCTGCACATGAGTGAAATCATCTGATGTTTGTCTTCTGATTTATTTCACTAAGCCTGATTCCCTCAAGTTCTATCCATGTTGCAAGTGCTGACTTCATCTTTTTTTAACATAACTGAGTAATATTTTCTGGTTTGCATATACTCTAGAGATTTTTAATGGACACTCGTTGGTGAAGTAAACATATAATTCTATATCCGTTGTTTATTATTGAGGGCAAGTTATCTTGAGCTCATCCACATTTTTTATTTTGATGTTCCCTACCCACATTTTATAATTTTGGTGTCTAATTGCTTCTTACTGGTTTTATTTTCAGTTTATAGGCATTCCTTTTGTTTCTCTTGTGAGACTGGCTTAGTAGAGATGAATTCCTCTAGCCTTTGTTGTTTTTTTTTTTTTTTAAATGTAGGAGTACTAGTATTTATTCAGCCATTTATTAAGCTGATTGAATTGTGAGTGAACTCCACATTACTTTTTTTATTCAGAATGTTAATTTATTTTTTATTACTATTTTTTTAATCACCGTGAGATAGTTACAAAGCTTTCCTGTTTCAGTTTCAGTTATACAATGATTGATCACCCAACACTCCACCTGCACATCTTCCCACACCAGGGTCCCCAGTATTTCCCCCATCCTGCCCTGCCCCCTCCTATATGGCAGATAATCTTCCCATACTCCCTTTTGTATTGCTTGTTATGAATAGCATAAAAAGTTGTGTGGCCTTGAGAGTAGCCGTGTGCTCCTGGAATTCTAGAAGTTTTAGATAATTAGGGTCTGGAGAAATCTCGGCAGAGAGTCGCTCAGTTCGGACATTTTTAATTTTTAAAAAAATTTGTTTTTATCAATTTATTTACTGAATCACCAGGAGAACAGTTACAAATCTTTCAGGTTTAAGTCTTGGTCATACAGTGATTGAACACCCATCTTTTCACCAGGCACATTTTTCACCACCAAAAACCTCAGTATACCCCCCATCCCTCACCTTACCCCTACCTGTGTGGCAGATAATTTCTACATCACTCTCTCTCTACTTTGATTACATTCAGTATTTCAACACCAGACCCATCATTGTTATTTGGGATTTTACACCAACACTCAGACCTGCCAAAAAGGCAGCATTAGACAGTTTGTTTTTTGTTGCTGATTATGAGTAGCATCTGATGTTGCGGCTGTGGTAGCGGCCACACAATTTTGGAATTCTGAAATTTTAATAATTAAATATAGAGGGATTTCTGCCAAACGCCACTGGGTTCTGAGATTTGTATGTGTGTCTCTGGGATGATGGCTGTTAAGCAGCTTGATCAGTAGCCAGAGGGGCCGTTCGTGGGCAGCAACTCATGGGACTGGGGAGGACAAGGGCCGGCTCCACCCCCATCCTGTGAGGCCCTGAGTATCTCGTCACTGTGAGCCCATACCTGACTCTCCAGTGGCCTCTGGAAGATGGCGGCCACCGAGCCATCAGGGGGAATAGGTGGAGGGACGACACCTTTTCCCATCTGGGTTGGCCTAGCACCAGTACCCAAATGCGAAGTCCAGATGCATTTCTGCCAAAAGCTGTTGGGTTTCCCTATTCCTTTGTGAGTCTCTGGATTATGGCCATTAAGCAGCTTGTTCAGTAGCCAGAGGGCTCAGAGATTCTTTTGTGTGTCTCTCCATCATGGCCATTAAGGACCTTAAGTAGGAACCAGAGGCAGTTTGTGGGCATTACCTCCAGAGCCCCATGGGGTGGGGGGATGGGGGATGAGAAGGACAGGCCCATCCTCTATCCCTTGAGGCCTGGACTTTGTCTTCACTGAACCCACATACCTACATTTCTTATTGGGTTCTGGAAGTTGGCAGCTGCTGGGGCTTTAGGGGGCAGGACAACGCCTGCCCCTTTTGAGGCACCCAGTGAAGTCGGCCTGGCTCAAAGTCCAGAGGCATCTCTGGGGTGAGCTGCTCGGTTTGGAGATTCTTTGTGTGTCCCTGGATCATTGCCCTTGTTTCCATCTTTTCCAGAGAAATAAACTATTGGCATATGCCCTACGGGGCACTCCTGCTTGCCCTAACTGCAACTTCTGATCTCTCTAGAGATTTTTGGGTCTCTGAAGTAAGGCCAATAAATGAGCTTGTATGGCTGAGTCGGAGGTGGTTTGTGGGCGTGGCTCCCACATACCTTTAATTTCTGGGTAAACTTGGTCCCAAGTTGTTGGGTCTGGCCAAAGGCTCAGCAGCAGTTTTGGGATATCTGGAAGTCTGAAGGCACCATTAGGCTGCTGATGCACCCGCCCCACAGGTACAGGTTGACCTGCTGGTGGCACCATACCCCCAGCCTTTGTTCTTGTAATTCCTTTATCACTCCTCAACTATGAATGATAGTGTAGCTGGGACAGTATTTTTTATTTAGTTTACCCTTCTGGTCTGTAAGAATTCTCTGCCATTCTTGGTTGACTTTCTCTCCCCCACCCCCCCTTCCAGTTTTAGGTTTTGATTACGGTTATCCTGGCTCTGTGATTGGGAGTAGCTTCCAGATCAAACCTGGGCCTCCTGCATTCAAGGCATGTGTCTTTTTGAATGTTTTTTTTTTTTTTTTCTAGTTTACTATCTCAGCTTCATGTAATTAACTTCTTAATCCTCTTTTATTTTTAAGTTTTATTTATTTATTTACAAACTTGGTCACAGTTTATTACATTCAGTATTCCAACACCAATCGTATTCTATTATTTTAGTTCAATTCTTGTGTTTTTTCTCTTTGATTTTTATTTGGAATTTGCTCATATTTTCTCTGTATTTTTTTTTAATGCTAAGTTTGTTCTTCTACTATTCTAATTTTAGTGAGCATGATAAAGAATATTTCCTTGCCCCACACTTGGAAACTGGCCTCACATGCTGGGGGAAAAGGCAGCTCAGATAGAGAAGGGAACACCAAGTAGAGGATGTTGGGAGGACCCATTTGGGTTGGAAGATTCGAACTAAAAGTAGAGTATAGACTGAACATGAAGGCCACTCAATACCTCTATTGCAAACTACAACACTCAAAAGGAGAGAGAAGAAAAGGGAATGCCCTGCCACAGAGGCAAGGTGGGGTGGTGGGGGATGGGGTAGGGGTGGCGAGAGGGATACTGGAATCATTGGTGGAGGTGAATGGGCACTGGTGGAGGGATGGGTAAACGATCACTGTATGAGTGAAATGCAAACACAAAAGTTCATAAGTTTGTAACTGTACATCACAGTGATTCTCTAATAAAAAAAAATTAAAAATAAATAAATAAATATATAAAAAATAGAATATTTTCTGAAGGAGCCAGAGCTTTAGCACAACAGGTAGTGTGTTTGCCTTGTATGTGGCCAACTGGGGTTTGTATTCGGCATTCTATATAGTCCTTCTGGCACTGCCAGTGGTAATTACTGAGTGGAGAGCCAGGAGTAAGCCCTGAGCACTGCCCCCAAAACGGAAAAAAAAAACAAAAAACAAAAACCAGAGTATTCCTGTGTATTCTTCTTCAGATGGTTCAGTTCTGTTGTATTACAACATTCCCCAAGGGTTTAGTCTTGATTCCAAAATTGGGTGAATTTATCTGTCTTCTTATTTGGTTCTGTACTCTGTAGTTATTGCTGTGAGTTAGGCTAGAAATGTTTCCTTCCCAGTTTCATCAAAACTCGTTGTTTCATAAGTCATCAGAACTTGATGTTAGAATCCAAGGTTTCAGATGTTGGGCTTTGGATGTTTGCCCGAGACACAGAACTTCCTGTTGAAGCAGAAGCCTGCTCCACCATCAGAGTGGCTGGAGCTCTAGAGGGGTGTGGCGGTGAGGGTAACCCTGCACCCTTTCTGTAGGGAGGAGACCAAAAGGTAGTTGTGTAGAGCCGGGTGTACAAGCCTGGGCCTCTGTGGCTCCGTGAGCAGAGGCCGCTGTGAGCTGGAACCACTGGGAATTAAGGCAGACCCGGCCAGAAGTGCTTGGACTGGAACCTCAGAATGCAGCGGACTCCTGAAGGTCCTGCAGGCAGTCCTCGCAGCTTACCTTAATGCAGAACCTCTGGTGTGCCGTGGGCCAGGCTGGCTCTGTCTCAGCCCAGGGAGCCCCAAGAGGGAGCCTCGATGTGTCTTCAGCCCAGAGTTTCCACAGTCAGGTCTTCCCGGAGGTGCCCTTGCCATTCTCCAGGGCGGTGAGTCCTGGGAAACCCACAGAAACACGCTTGTGTTGGGGAGCTTGCTCAGTGGGTGCTGGCATTGGTGAGCCCCGGGATGGACTTGGTGCTCCCAGCAAGTTCTCTGGTTTCCCTGAAAGGAATGCGCATGCTGCTGCTGGCTTGTGCGTGTGGCCTGGTGTTCACTAGGACCCACCAGGTACTTCGGAGCCCCGACAGAGGGGTTGGAGATGTGTCTTTTGACCTGAGTGCCTGTTTTATCTTCACCAGTGTTCCTTCCACCAGTGCACATGCTGTGCGGACAGAGAGCCAGTGGGTGGGGAGTCTCCATATTGTCCTCTCCTCCTCCTGCTTCTCACACTGAGGCTTCAGTTTCTCACAGTTCCAGTGTGTCTGTGTCCCTTCCAGCGAACCGCTCCCTTTGTGCTCAGATTCAGGATTTTTGCTCCCCAGAGTTCTGATCTCTGAGGGGAAGCCTCTCCTTTTCTTTTTTTCTTTTTTTTTCTCTTCAAAAATGATTTATATAAACTTAAGTGCATATTTTCATTTTACTCACTTTTTAAAAATAATCTCTGGTTTTAATCATTTTCTATTCAGTTAACAATAGATATGGAACAACAGTATCCACATTTTTTTTAATTTTTATTTTTTTAAATTTATTCTTTTATTGAATCACCATGTGGAAAGTTGCAAAGCTTTCAGGTTTAAGTCTCAGTTAAACAATGCTCGAATACCCATCCCTTCACCAGTGCACATATTCCACCACCAAGAATCACAGTATACCTCCCCCCTCCCCCCACCTTCCCAGTCCCCCATGTGTAACTGGTAAATTTTACTTTACTTTCACATTACTTTGATTGCATTCAATATTTCAACAGAAAACTCCTATTATTGATTTGGAGTTTCTCCCCCCTAACGTCAACCTGCTGAGAAGAAAGCATTTGATAATTTGTTTTCCATTGCTGAGAATGAAGAGATATGAGGTCGAGAGGCCACACTAGCAGCTGCACGGGTTTGGATTTCTGTATTTTAGTAACTAAGTCCAGAGAAATATCTGCCAGAAATTGCATCATTGTAAGCTTGTACCTCTCAGCTACTTTATATTCCACATATGAGTGCAATCTTTCTATGTCTGTCTCTTCCTGACTCATTTCACTCAGCATGATACTTTCCATGTTGATCCACTTATATGCAAATTTCATGACTTCATGTTTTCTGACAGCTACGTAGTATTCCATTGTATAGGTACACCAGAGTTTCTTTAAGCAGTCATCTGTTTTCGGGCACTCTGGTTTTTTCCATATTGTGGCTATTGTAAACAGAGCGGCAATGAACATAGAAATGCAGATGTCATCTCTACTATAGCTTTTTGCCTCTCCGGGATATATTCCCAGGAGTGGTATTGCTGGGTCAAATGGAAGCTCAATTTCTAACTTTTTGAGAATCGTCCATATTGTTTTCCAAAAGGGCTGAACCAGTCGGCATTCCCACCAGCAGTGAAGGAGAGTCCCTTTCTCCCCACATCAATGCCAACACCGGTTGCTTTTGTTTTTTGGGATGTGGGCCAGTCTCTGTGGTGTGAGATGGTATCTCATTGTTGTTTTGATCTGCATCTCCCTGATGATTAGTGATGTTGAACATTTTCTTATGTGCCTCTCAGCCATTCAGATTTCTTCTTTGGAAAAGTTTCTGTTCATTTCATCACCCCATTTTTTGATCGGGTTGGCAGTTTTCTTCTTGTGGAGTTCAACTAGTGCATTGTATATCCTTGTTATCAACCCTTTATCGGATGGGTACTGTGTAAATATCCTTTCCCATTCTGTAGATTGTCTTTGTATTTTGGTCACTGTTTCTTTTGAGGTGCAGAAGGGAAGCCTCTCCTTTTCTGCATGGGAATGAGGGCACACTCTTCTCCCGTTTCGGTCCGGAGGGCTGGGGCTCAGCCTTGCACTCCCAGGAAGAAGCTCCGTGTCCCCGAGCCTCCTCCCAGCCTTAGCTCATGGGGCCCAGGAATGCCCCAGGCAAGACCCTGTGTGGCTCCCCAATGGTTCACATTGCCTTTCCTTGTGGAGATGATCATCTTTGAGTCTCCAGTTTATCTAATTTACTTTTTCCCGAGGCAGGTTTTCTGTGGAGAGGAATTGACTCTGGGATCCTGCCAGTTTGTCGTCCTGAATTCGTGCAGACCCATGTTTAGTTTTTAAGAAGCCAAACTCTTCCAGCTTGCCAGCAGTGTGTGAGGGATCCAGTTGCTCTCCTGCTTCACTCACATTTGGCATTTCCACCATTTTTAATTTTAGTCGTTTTGATAAGTGTGGGTTGTTATTTTGTGTGTTTAATTTGCATTTCTTTAACAGCTAATGATGGTGAATATCTTTTCATGTGCTAATTGCCTCTGATGAAATGCCTGACCTAATTTGATTTTTTTTTACTGTTGAATTTTAAAGAGTCTTAAAAGTATATTGTATAAGGGCTGGAGTGGTAGCACAGCGGGTAAGGTGTTTGCTTTGCACACGACCAACCCAGGTTCGATTCCCAGCATGCCATATGGTCCCCCGAGCACCGCCAGGGTTGATTCCTGAGTGTAGAGCTAGGAGTGATCCCTGTGCATTGCCAGGTGTGACCCTAAAAGCAAAAAACAAACAACAAAAAAAACAAAAGTATATTGTATAAATGAAACCTCAGTCACATATCTAGTTTGCAAATGTCTTTTTTCCAAGTCTTTTCACTCTCTTCACAATATTGTTCACGTGGCAAACATTTTTTTTAAATTTATTCTTTTATTGAATCACCATGTGGAAAGTTACAAAGCTTTCAGGTTTAAGTCTCAGTTATACAATGCTTGAACACCCATCCCTTAACATTTTAAGTGGAGGAAAAAAAAAGTATTTCTTTTCCTTCACAAATTGTGCTATTCACCTAGCCTTGAATCCTGAAGACTTTGTCCTATATTTTTTTTCAAAACTCTGTTTACTAATCTTTTTTATCAAAGCCCATGATCTGTTTTGAGTTGTTATATTGCCTTCTCGAGTACAAGGTGTGAGGTTTTAGTTGTGATTGGCTTTTGGGTGCCTGTAGATTTCCAGGTCTAACCACTTGCTGGAAAGAGTGTCCTTCTTTAATCTGGAAGAGTGTGGGCTCAAGACAGGTCCCAGGGAATCCAGCAGCTCTTCTGTGGTTCTCAGCCAGCTGACTGGCAGTTCAGTGTGCAGGCTGGAGGACGTAGTACTGTGTGGGCCCTGCAGTGCCAGGATTACTCAGGCCACGCCAGAGGTGCTCAGGGACCTCTCCAGGTCCGCACCTGGGCCTGCAGGTACTGCCACCTGTGATGAGTGGGATCCGACAGTCAGCAGCATGCGAGGCATGTCCCTAACTCCTATACTGCCTCCTTCTCCACGGCTGACTTTCCATGGAAGAATCCCGACATACTCGGTATCTCTGTACACAGAAGACCAGCAAGCATCTCAGTCAGACGCAGAGCATCTCAGGTGTCTTCCAGATAATTCTCTCTACCCAGCTCTGCTCTTACCTCAGTCTCTGTCCGTCTCTTGGAGTCTCCACTCCACCTTCCTGCTCTTGTGTCACATTTGGAATTACTAAGTCTTTTTTCCTCCTCATACTTCATCCCACATTTAAATTCATCCCAGTATTAGGAAACCTCATGGGGCCAGCAGATGTGTCCATAGAGCATCTAATCACTTCCCTCTTGGTCCCTGCCATTGCAAGGACACAAGCTACCATCTGTCTTCACCTAGGCTATTATTGTCATCCTGCGTTTTTTGCCCTTTTCCTCCATCACTCTAAGTAACATCAGAGAGATGCTTTTTAAATATGTCAGATAGATCAGATCTACTGATCCAAACCCTCAGCTAGGAAGTCTTTTCATCTTAAAAGCATTATTTCTTTGTGTGTGTGTGTGTGTGTGTGTGTGGGTGGGTGGGTGCTGAGGATTAACCTAGTTGTATGTAAGGCATGTGCCACCTCTGAGCCAAATCTCTAGCCTTTTCCTTTGCTATTTTATTTTTGATTTTTTAAATTTTTCTTTTTTTTTTTTTTTTTGCCTTTTGGGTCACACCCGGCGATGCACAGGGGTTACTCCTGGCTTTGCGCTCAGAAAGTACCCCTGGCGGTGCTCAGGGGACCATATGGGATGCTGGGAATCGAAACCGGGTCGGCCTCGTGCAAGGCAAACGCTCTACCCGCTGTACTATCGCTCCAGCTCCCAATTTTTAAAATTTTTTTATTTTAATTTTTCTTTTTCTTTTTGGGTCACACTCAGAATGCACAGGGGTTACTCCTGGCTCTGCACTCAGGAATCACTCCTGGCAGTGCTCGGGGACCATTCCTTTGCTATTTTTTTTTTAAATGTACTTACTGTTTTAGTTGCTGGTCACATTTTATTAATTGTGAGCTCCTGCTAGAATATTCTTTGTGTGGAGCAATTTGTTTTTTTGTGGTTTAGCTTAAGATAGCACTTGAAGCTTGGTAGGTTCTCAGTAAGTAGTTGAGGAAAAATTTTCTCATTGCAGAGAAGTTCCTTCCTCACCTAAGAAGTTGGAGGTACAGTGGGACAACTGCTGTATAGAGACTGCTTATTCTAAAGCAAATACTTTAAAAGAAGTATCAAATAGAGTTTCTGCCCTAAAGTCACTTTATTGGGTAAAATAAAATGAGTCTCATATGAGTAGGAATAGTAGTGTCGGCTAATGAACGTATAATAATCGAGAAAGATGAATAATGTTAATAGATTTGTAATAGAGCAAGAAGGTATTTGGTGAAAGAATCTGGGTGTATTATTCCTTGAGGATGGCTTTCCATTAATTTAGAGTGGGTTAAAGTAAGCTTGTGGTAACTGGGAAAATTGCTTTCTATAATCCTTTACCAGGCATTTGATTTCTAGAAAGATTGCTTTAAATATTTTATGCAGTTCTTAAGCACTTTCAGTTTTGAATAAAATCTCATATTATGTCTCTCTGGTTGTGCACTCTACTGGGTCATTTTCATTTCTTGGGAGGATTTCATACAGCACCAGGTGCTCATGAGAGATCCGCCCTGACCCGCCCCGCCCCCCAAGGTGTTTTTACTGAGTGGTGGAAAGTGCCACCTGGTGGTTGTGGACACCATTTCCTTTACTGGTCTCCGTGCCTTCCCTTCGTCCACTTCTAATTACACTTGGTAATTTTACGGTGCTGAACAGCAATGCTTCACACCATGTTACTTCATTGGGCTTAAAAATAGCAGAGGAATCACCAAGCCATTAGCATGAGGATTCACATTTGGAGAGAATTGGTTAAAATGAGTCTTAAGAATTAGCAGTCAGACTGAAAACTCTACATCAGTCTTAAGATTTTAAACAATTCAAATAATAGGAACTGTGGGATCATGAGTTATGTTGGTTATTTTCCATGACCTTTTCTCCAGACCTTTCACAGATACCATTATATACTATGCCCTCAGTAACTGTGGAATGAGTGAATGAATTAATGCTATGTGACACGAGGGAGTACAGTTTGAACTAGCAGCATGGTCCAAACTTAGAAGCAGATGGAGTACTTATAATTCCCCGAATCTGTGGGTTTTATGCCATTGAAATATATGAGTATAATTACCTAGTCATATATACATATATACTTATATGATTTCTCAAATTATACTTACAAGATTAATTTATATTTTGTTTCTTGTTTTAATAAAACTTGGAATTAACAAACATTTGCAAATTAAAAAAATAAGAGCTTCATGAGTTAACTTGATATTCTGCTAGGTGACAATTTATCATTCAAATTTGTTTGCTTTGTTTGGAAATTATTTGGGTGTTTTGTTTTATGCTGCATCTGACCCCAGAAGCCTAGGAGGTTGTTCCTGATGGTGCTCAGGAGAGCATACAACACTGGCGATCAAATCCAGGCCTCCAGTATGGAAAGCATATGCTTACCCCCTGAGCTGCCTGTCTAGTCCTCCTGCTGCTGGAAAGGGTGTAAACCATTACAAATTACACTCTAATGACAACATAAACAGGGAGTGTCTCTCACCAGTTTGTATGGCCACTTTTCTCCTAACAAGCCAGGTTCTTATTTTTCATTTTACTGTTTTTTGTAAGGACAACTCCCAGGGAAGCTTGGATGCCACCAGGACTCGCCTAGTAATGCCTGTTCTAGAGGGTGGTGTCCTGCCATGCCAGGGCTAGACTTGGCCTTACATGCCAGGCAGATGCTGTACCATATGAGCGATCTTCCTAACCCCAGAGCGTTCTTTTTCTTTTTTTTTCTCTTTTCCCAAGATTTTTTTTATTGAATCACTGTGAGATAGACCCTTTCAAAGCTGTTCATGATTAGGTTTCAGTCATATAGTGTTCCAACACACCCGTCCCTCCACCAGTGTACATTTCCCAGCACCAGTGTCAGGCCTTCCTCCCCCAACTCACCCCAGCCTGCCTCTCACAGGCATCTCTCTCTCTCTCCCTCCATACCTCCCCCCCCCTCTCCCCTTCCCCCTGGTTTATAAATCTTAAGTATTATAAAACACCACATGGTTTTAAGTAAAGAGATTCTGTTCTGTCTAAAAATGTTTAGAACTTCTGAAGTGAATATAAGCAATTATTGCTTACATTTTAATATATTCCATTATTTTGTTTTCCAGTTGTGGAAGTGTTTCTTTTTCGTTTTTTTTTTTTTTAAAATAGATGCCCTTCTCAGTAATGCTTATGCCTCAGGCCAGCAAGGGTCTGGCTATATTTGGGGGCTACTGGAACCCCACCTTGTAATGCTAGCGGTGAGGGTTGGTGAGAGTGGGAAGCTGAGCTTGTGGTCTCAAAGCCTTGGGCTTATTAAGCTCCTACTATCCCACTAAATTATATCCCTGGCCTGGAAGCAGCATTTAAAACCAACTTTCTAGATTATTGGAGGTGAAAGAGTAAATTTGTAATTTTTCATTGTCAGTAGATCACTGAAGTAGTGATTTCTATTTTCTTATGTCCTAGAGCAGCAAAGTGGGTTTTTTTCCCTTTTGTTTTTGCACCACACTTGGGGGTGCGCAGGGCCTCCTCACGGCAGTGCTGCTGGGGCTCTGACCCAGGACTCCAGCACAGAAAGCAGGTGCTCCAGCCCTTCGAGCCACGTTCACCAGTAGAAGAATTTTTAAGTTAGAAATTTTAAGTCATGGACTCTTACCCGTTTCTAATTTTGGTGAAAAATGGAGGCCAGTTATGGTGGTTTGCTTTGCACGTAGCAGACCCAGGTTCGAATCAGTATTGAGCACTGTCAGGAATAATCTGAGCAGAGATCCAGTAGTTAGGCCTGAGTATAACTGGATGTGGCCCAAAATAAACAAAAAAAATTCTCTCCCCAAATGCATTGTCAGGTCTCGGAGTGGGCCCCTGTGCCTGGAATTCTAGCACAGATATTTTTTTTTTTTCACTGCAGTGACACTATCCAGGATTGCAGAACTTCTCGAATGCTTACTAGAAAATATGTCTAGCACATTACATATTTTATCTGTATTTTTCCTGCATTTGATCTTCACAGAGACTATGATATTGTTACTGTTATTGTTGTCATTTTATAGATGGGAAAAGCATAGCTTAGAGAGTGAAAGAGAAAACGCAATCTCACATCTTCTTAGTGACAAAGATTGGATTTAAACTTGAGTTATCTGATTCTAAGCCAGATTATTTTCAGTGTTATGCAGTATTTTTCCTGACTTTTCAGTTAACTTCTTCAATAGTAATCATGTTTCATTTAAAAAATGAATTTCCTGCCAGTGTATATACATTACATTTTGTGGGAATAAATGAAGCACTCATCCTGAGCTCTTTTTGGTGTGGGGGACACACACAGCTGTGACCAGGGCTTACTCCCAGCTCTGTACTGCAGAGTTGCAGGATATCTGGTCATACTGATAGTTTTTCCATTTTCAAAAGTACTTTCAAATTGTGTTACTTTACTGAACTTTGAGACACCCTCCTCCTTTTCCCCGATACACACTCACTCTTAGTTGTCGTAGTGTCTGGGTGGTGATGCTGGGGATTTCGGTGTCAGTGTGGCTCAGCATAGGTGACGTTGCTAGGGAACTTGTGGACTTCGCTCAAGGAAGGCGTTTTACTGCTGAGCCACACTCCCAGACCCTTAAGATACTTTCTAGTTAAAAAGAACTGTGTTAGTTGTAAAAGTAGTTTAAAATTTTAAATAAATTGTGTCTTGTTTTCCAAGTTCTATAACTGCCCTTTTGCCAGCTGTACATAGGATCTCACTCACAAGACACTCGCATTGACTTTTAAGGCAGATGCCCTGTGTCTCAAGAACTCTTCAATGAATCTTATCTACTGTATGCTTAATGGGTCAGAATTATGTCAGAAACTCATTTTTGGCTATAGATGACTTAGGAACAAATTTTAAGAGAATTGGTATTTTTTTTCCCTGATTTTGAAGTGTGAGAGGTTACTTAGCCCGCCCGAAAAATCGGTGATTAACGGGATTTTCGTGATTCGTGATTTTGAAGTAATAGCATAGTTGGTTTTAATTCCCTGTGTTAAGAGGGACAGAGTATTGTCTAGTTAAATGATGTTATTTTGCTTTAGAATTTTTAAAAGATTACGTATTCTAAAGATTACGTATAATGTACAAGAGTTTTCTGTGTACCTACTTTGCTTCCTGTTCAGGGAAATAATGTTGAAAACTAATGATAAAAATGAAAAAGTCTTATTTTAATTCTCTGTACTGTTGGTTAAATAAGATGCTATTTAAAAAAAATTATATTGATTTATCATTAGTTTTCAGCATTACATGGGACTAGAAATAGAGCACAGTTCTGGTTGCTGGAGGAGTAAGTCATAAAGATTTTTTTTTAATGTGTAGAATGTTACGATTAACATAGTAAAACTAGAAAGAAATAATTTGAAACTTTGTTCCTGGATCTGAGAAGCCATTTATCAGTATATGAATCAAAAAAGAAAACTCATTTTGCATAGTTAGATTTTCATTGAATTAAATAATTTATAATTTGTGAATTACATATTAATTAAAATACAATATCATTTTATTTATACTAGCATTATAAATGTTAAAATAACATGGAGAGGTTGTTAATATGTATGCTTAGTTGCAACAACGTAAATCATACTTAGACCTCTAAGTATTATTTTATGACTTGATTTTATTCAGAAGACTTGAAATAATTCAGAAGTTTCATTTCTCTTTAAAAAGCGAATTAAAAATTATTTTTGACATAGCACCACTTATAATTGTCTCATTAGTTTCTTTGTAAAAAGACAGTAGAAGTTTTGGGAACTAATTAGCTACTTCCTTTTTGAAAAAAGTGGTTTTTCTTCCTTTAGGTACCAATTGTTGCACTAACTGCCACAGCAACTTCTTCAATCCGGGAAGATATTATTCATTGTTTAAAACTGAAGGATCCTCAGATTACTCTTACTAGTTTTGATCGGCCGAACTTGTACTTAGAAGTTGGACGAAAAACTGGCAATATTTGTCAGGATCTGAAGCAATTTCTTGTCAAAAAGACAAGGTGAGATTTCATATTGATGTTTTAATAACTTCTTATTTTACTCTTTCTTTCAAATACATATTTATTTCCCTGATTTTAAATGTTGCCTAATTTTGGTTTAAGTGAAGCATGGTGTTATATAATCAAGATGGTGACTAAGGAAAAGGTCTTAATCATTTTAATGTTCTATACTGTCGCTTAAATAAGATGCTCCTTTTTTATTGATGTATCATAATTTTCAATATTATAGAATGTAAGCAGGTACAGTGTAACCCGTCTCTTCTTGTAAAGGTTTACTACATACATCACCAGAGGTCTAGCACCGTGCCACCAGCAGAAAGACCCCCTGTCTTTACCATACTCTTTCCTTTCGCTCTGCTAATCAGTACAGTTCCCAGCAAGGCTCAGAGTCAGTTTGTTTGCTTTGGTTCAGTTCATTGATCTTTCTTTTTTGTGTCTGTGTGTGTAATCCAGTTTCTTTTAATGTAGGAAGTAGTCTATAGTCATAGTATTAATTCATATACTATAATACTATAGATACATAGAGCAGAGCTTGGATATTTGAGTCCTGTCCCTCAGGTACAGCCACTGTTGCTGTGCTGGCCTTTAGCGCCACGGACATCTCTCACTCTATACTGGATGGCTTCATAGTCCCAGTTTTGGTTGATGTTAATCCAGAAATAGTTTCATAGCCTATTTTTTTTTCTGTGATTGTTCTCCTTTTATTTAAAATATTGGGGCTGGAGCGATAGCACAGCAGGTAGGGCATTTGCCTTGCACGCGGCCGACCCGGGTTCAATCCCCAGTATCCCATAGGGTCCCCTGAGCACCGCCAGGGGTAATTCCTAAGTGCAGAGCCAGGAGTAACCCCTGTGTGTCTCTGGGTGTGACACAAAAATGTATGAGACATTACAATATTTAATATTAATATCAATGTATGAGATATTGCAATATTTATATTTTGGCAAAGATTTTCAGTTTTTGAAAGTATTTTTAAATAGCATTAAAATAATTTATATATTTTTTAATATGTTTTTTTCTCCATAAAATTAGTCCCTTGTGACTTTATATGGAAAAACATTTGGGCACTATCAAAAGTTGCTTTGAGTTTATTATTTAATAAGACTCTTAGAGTGGAATTGCTAACTAATTTTTCTTGCTTTATTTGGTTTCCAAGGACTTTGCCATAGCCCCTCTTAAAGATTTTATATGCATTCAGTTTTAAATGTTGGCTTGACATTTGAAAGTCTGAATATATACAATAAGCATTAGATTATCTTTCATTATAATGGTTTTACTGTGAATATATGTGTGTATATATAGCTTTTGATGTTTTTTATTTTTATAAAATAGATTTCTAAAATCAAAATTGGATCAAAGGGTATACCCATTAAACAATAAATATAATGACCTTTTGTCAGTCTAAAATAGTATACATTATTTGATATTGATTAGGATAGCATAAATATGTTTCTATAAATGAATTTTTTTGGGGGGGATCACACCTGGCGATGCACAGGGGTTACTCCTGGCTCTGCACTCAGGAATTATCCCTGGCGGTGATCAGGGGACCATATGGGATGCTGGGAATCGAACCCGGGTTGGGCGTGTGCAAGGCAAATGCCCTACCCGCTGTCCTATTGCTCCAGCCCCTATAAATGAATATATTGAAGAATTAAGTATTCTATGGAAATCTTCATTTATACTTAAGCTTGGTTTTCTAATATATTTCCTATAACATAGTCTTTAGTTTACTTACAGTATCTTTGAATTATAAAATAATCTTTCTGTGAATTCTTTTCTTTGTAATTAACAAATCTAGACATGACTTTGTGATCAAGATAGAGTAAAAGTAATATAACAAATTTTATTCACTTTTCTATATAGTTATTTAATTTTATCACATAAAATAAGAGTGCTAATCTAGTGCTTTGCATTTCTAAAAGTATTTGTATCAGTGGTTTATAAGTTTTTATTAAGGCTTCAGCTTAAGGAAACATGTTTCTGATTATAAGTTTAATTTGCACCAAAGATGCGTTGAATGCTTGGGTGGTTTAACACATTTTTTCCCCCTCATTTGACTTTCCTAATGTTGTTTGGTATTCTTTTTTTCTTTTGGCTTTTTGGGTCACACCAGCAATGCACAGGGGTTACTCCTGACTCATACACTCAGGAATTATTCCTGACAGTGCTCGGGGGACCATATGGGATGCTGGAAATCAAACCTGGGTCGGCTGCGTGCAAGGCAAATGCCCTACCTGCTGTGCTATCACTCCAGCCCCCCATAATGTTTTAAAATTAAATATAGTTAAGTTTGTCATTTTTTTCAATTTTTTGTTTGCTTGTTTTGGCCTCCATTTGACAGTGGTCAGGACTTACTCCTGGCTCTGTGCTCAGGGATCATTCCTGGTGGAGCTCGGGGGACCATGGAGTGGTGGGTATTGAACCCGGCCACTGCCTTTAAGGTAAGCACCTTACCCAGTGTATCTCTCCAATCTCTGTAATTGTTTTCTATATGCTTGAGTATTTTATTCTTTTTGATTTTGGGCCACACCTGGCAGTGCTGAGGGTGTATTCCTGGCTCTGCACATAGGGATTACTCCTGGTGGGCTTGGGGGACCATATGGGATGCTGGGGCTCAAACCCAGGTTGGCTGTGTGCAAGGTGAGTGCTCTGCCCACTGTACTATTGATCTGCGTTGAAATTTAAAACTTGTGAAAAAATAAAAATAACGTAAAACTAAAACTAGTCTAAATAATATATATTTGTGTGTTTTTTTCCCTTTAGTTCTACCTGGAATTTTGAAGGCCCAACTATCATCTATTGTCTTTCTAGAAAAATGACAGAAGAAGTTGCAGCTCAACTTAGGTTGCTGCAGTTAGCCTGTGAAACATACCATGCGGGCATGAATATTAAGTCAAGGAAAGAGGTGCATCATAAATTCATGAGAGATGAAATTCAGGTGTGAGAATCAATTATCATTACTCCATATACCACATCATAGATGTGGTTATTTCTTTAATAATTATTTGCCAAATCTTTCTTGAATACTTTGTAAGTGTGTGTTGGGCATAAAGAAGTGTGTTATATAATATGAACAGACTGCTTTGGATTAGGACACACTGATTAGATACACGTAGGTTGCTAGTTACTAAGTTAGGTTGCACAACGGGGATGGTCCATCTAGAAGATGTAATTTGCGTAGAGTCTGAACATGTGGATAGAAGTTTGTCCAGTGTGCTAGGAGATGAAGTGATGAGGGAGCAGTCATTGGTACTAGGTTTCCAGGAAGAGGCCTAGCAGGTGCCGAGGCTCTGTGATACTAGAGTGCACACTTGATTTAGAAAACTATGAGTAGTTTGGATTGTGGGAGGGGAATAAGAAGTCAGAATGACAACATAGTACTGTAATAGTTAAAACAAAGAGAAAGGATGATACAAGAGAAAAGTTGCATGAAATAGTTGGCCAGGTTATAATGGCCTTAAAACTTGCAAAGAGGCAGGCAGGAATTGGTATTAGATGCCTGTCATTTTTCCAGTCTGTGTACCTTAGAGATTCTTAATCTAAGTGAGTTATCTAATAGACATAGCAGATTTAATGAGAATAATTCATGTTGAAATTGATGTGAAGGAGAAAGGGTTCCTAGGGTCTCCTTATCTCCAAGATAATATTCCTTTGGGCTCCCAGTAATCCTCAGACCCCTATAGAATATTATTTGAAAATCCTCATGACAGAGTTTTCTGTTTTTGAACAAGGTCATGCCATTATGGAAGCATAAGGTTTCAGCACTAAGAGGGCTGACTTTGAGAGGGAAGTACTGGAGGGATAGTACCAGTGAGATGACTGTGAGGAGTTACTGCTGAGATTATTGTAGTGATCGCACTGGTTCAGTGGGTTTTATTGAACAGAACATTTGAGAGGATGTCAACTCAAGCCACATGGATGGGTTTAAGGCAGCATCTTCACACTGTCAACACTGTGTCCATAACCTGTCCCTGTGGGCAAGCCTTCCTCTCAAGATCACTTCTCTTAACTAACCTTAAGCATTTTCTGTCCAATTTCTTCTCTCTCTGATCCTCCCTCTGATATGTGGGGGTAGTCTATCCGCACAAATAAACAAGTTAATTTTGTTTAAACAGCTTCCCTCAAGTGTGTTTTATGCGCTAAATAATCATTGTTTGATGTGTCTTGTTGTAAGACATATCTGCATGAAAACGTCTTTTCTCCAAAGATAGGATCATTACTCCAATTGTCTTGAATAGAGATTTTGTTAAAGATTATTAAATAAAGTCTATTAGGTTATTTAATCCATTTGCTGTATCCAATCAGTGATTGGACTTCTTCAATACGATTTTTCCCCTGTTTTATAAAAATTAAATCACAGTAATAATATACATTTACAAAGTTGTTCATAATTGGCTTTCATTTATATGGTATTCCAACACCCATCACTTCACCATTATACTTTTCGCACCACCAATGGTCCCAGTTTCTCTCCCGTGCCTCCCATTCCCCGCCTCCATCCCCGCTCCTACCACTGTGGCAGGCATGCTTCCTCCTTCCCTCTCTTCCTCCCTCCCTCTCTTCCTCCCTCCCTCTCTCCCTCTCTTTCTCTCTCTCTCTCTCTCTCTCCCCCCCCCCTTATAGTTTGCAATACAGATAATGAAAGGTTATCAGGTATATATATCCCTTTACCTGTGCCCTTTTCTTCCCCATTCACTCTTGTGGCAAGCTTCCAACCATTGACATGTCCTCCTGGCACCTATTTACCCTCACCTTGGATGGATTTATATATATATATATATATATGTATGTATGTATATTATATATCTTTCTGTATTATCACTGTCATCCTGTTGCTCATCAATTTGCTTGAGCAGCATCAGTAACATATCCGTTGTGAGACTTGTTACTGTTTTGGCATATGGAATATGCCACGGGTAGCTTCCCAGGCTCTCCAAGAAGGGTGGAGGAATCGAACCCGGGTCGGTCTTGTGCAAGGCAAATGCCCTACCCACTGTGCTATCGCTCCCACAAATGAATGCAGTTATTCTATACCTGTCCCTCTTTTTCTGACTCATTTCATTCAACACGATACTCTACATGTACATCCATTTATAAGAAATTTCCTGAATTCATTTTTCCTAACAGCTGCATAGTATTCCACTCTAGAGATGTACCATAGTTTCTTTATTAAGTTATCAATTCTTAGGCTCTTGGGTTGTTTCCAGATTCTGCCTGTTATGAATAGTGCTGCAGTGAACATCGAGGTGCAGATAACATTTCTGCTGTGTGCTTTTGGGTTACCAAGGTATATTCCCAGAAGTGGTATTGCTGGGTTAAATGGGAGCTCAATTTCTAATTCTTTGAGGAATGCCCATATTGTTTTCCAAAAAGGCTGGACCATTCAGCATTCCCACCAACAAAGAATGAGAGTCCCTTTCTCCCCGCATCTGAGCCACCTCGGATTGGTCCTCGTTTGGATGTATGCCAGTCTCTGTGGTGTAAGATGATATCGTATTGTTTTGATTTGCATCTGCCTTAATTTTTTTCACGTGCCTTTTGGCCATTGGATTTCTTTTTTGAGAAAGTTTCTGTTCAATTTCTCTCACCATTTTTTTTATGAGGTTGGATTTTGTTTTTTGTAAAGTTCTACCTGTGTCCTATATAACTTTGACATTAGCCCTTTATCAGATGGGCATTGGATGAATAATTTTTCCCATTCCATGGGCTGCTTTGTATCTTAGACGCTTAGAAGCTTCGTAGTTTCATGTAGTGCTATAGCACTGTTAGCACTGTTGTCCCATTGTTCATTGATTTGCTTGAGCGGGCACCAGTAATGTCTCCATTGTGAGACTTGTTACTGTTTTTGGCATATTGAATACACCACTGGTAGCTTGCCAGGCTCTGCTGTGCAGGTGGGATACTTTTGGTACCTTGCAGGGCTCTCCGAGAGGGACAGAGGAATTGAACCCGGGTCGGCCACGTGCAAGGCAGATGCCCTCCGTACTCACAGTGCTATTGCTCTGGGCATTAGTTTTGCGTAGTCCCATTTATTTATCTTTGCTTTCACTTGCTTCATCAGTTGTGTTTCATCTTTGAAGGTGCCTTGAACTTCAATGTCATGGAGGGTTTTGCCTACGTTTTCTTCCAGGTACCTTAGGAATTCAGGTCTAATATTGAGGTCTTCAATCCATTTTGATCTAAGTTTTGTGCATGACATTAGAAAAATGTCTGAGTTCATTTTTTTGCATGTAGCTCCCCAGCACCACTTGTTGAAGAGCTTTCCGTGCTCCACTTTACATTTTTTGCTCCCTTATCAAAGATTAAGTGATTATGTATTTTGGACTCTGTGTCAGGATATTCAACTCTATTTCATTGATCTGCAGGTCTAATTTTTTCCCAATACTATGCTTTTTTAATCACTACCACCTTTGTAGTAGAGTTTGAAGTTGGGGAAGATGATGTCTCCCATCTTCTTTTTCCCAAGGATTGCTTTAGCTATTCGTGGTGGTTTATTGTTCCATATAAATTTCAGGAGTGTTCGGTCTATTTCTTTGAAAAAAGTCATGGGTATCCTTATAGAGATCGCAGTGAATCTATATAATACTTTGGGGAGTATTGCCATTTTTACAATGTTAATTTTCTCAATCCATGAGCAGGGTATATGTCTCCATTTCCTTGTATCCTCTTTTATTTCTTGGAGTAGTGTTTTGTAGTTTTTCTTTATGTAGGTTCTCTAGTTCCTTAGTTAAGATAATTCAGAGGTACTTGATTTTCTGAGAAATAATTGTAAGTGGGGTTGCTTTTTTTCAATATCTCTTTCTTTTCTTTCGTTATTTGAATATAGGAAAATCAGGGACTTCTGGTATTGTTTTTGTAGCTTGCCACTCTACTAATATAAATCTATGGGCATTAGGAGCTTTTTGGTAGTGTCTTTAGGATGCTCTAAGTATAGTATCATTCCATCTGCAAAAAGTGAGAGCTTGGCTTCTTTCTTTCTTATCTGGATGCCTTTGATATCTTTATCTTGCCTAATAGCTATGGCAAGTACCTCTGGTACTATATTGAATAGAAGTGGTGAGAGTAGGCAACCTTATCTTGTGCTTGATCTTAAGAGGGAAGGCTTTCAGTTTTTCCCCATTGAAGATAATGCTTGCTGTGGGCTTATGGTAGATGGCTTTGACTATATTGAGGAAAGTTCCTTCAACTCCCATTTGTTGAGAGTTTTCATCATGAATGGTGCTAATTCCTGTCAAATGCTGTCTCTGTGTCTATTGATATGATCATATGGTTTTTACCTTTTCTTTTATTGATATAATGAATTACATTGATTGACTTGCGAATGTTAAATCATCCTTGCATCCCCGGAATGAATCCCACTTGGTCATGGTGTTTGATCTTTTTGGTGAGTCATTGGATTCTATTTGCTAGTATTTTGTTGAGGATCTTTGTACCTGTGTTCATCAGGGATATTGGTCTGTAGCACTGTAGCACTGTCGCACTGTTGTCCCGTTGCTCATCGATTTGCTCAAGTGGGCACCAATAACGTCTCCATTGTGAGACTTGTTACTGTTTTTGGCATATTGAATATGCCACGGGGAGCTTGCCAGACTCTGCACTGTGGGCAGAATACTGTTGGTAGCTTGCTGGGCTCTCTGAGAGGGACGGAGGAATCGAACCTGGGTCGGCTGCGTGCAAGGCAAACGCCCTACCTGCTGTGCTGTCGCTCCAGCCCATCAGTCTGTAATTTTCTATTTTTGTGGTGTCTCTGTCTGCTTCAGGTAGGAGGGTGATATTTGCCTCATAAAACTGGGAATGTTTCTGTTTCTTTATTTTCCTGGAAAAGCTTGAAGAGGATTGGCGGTAGGGCCTCTTTAAAGGTTTGAAAGAATTCACTAGTGAATCCATCTGGGCCTGGGTTTTTGTTTTGGGGAAAACTTACTGCTTCAATTCCCTCAGTGGTGATGGGTCTATTCAGGTATTCCAAATCATCTTGGTTCAACCTTGGGAGGTTATAGGAGTCCAGAAATATATCCATTTCTTTGAGATTCTCTTGTTTCATACCGGAAAGATTTTCAAAGTAATCTCTGATAGTCTTTAGAATTTCTGTGGTTTCTGTTGTTCCCCCCTTTCATTTCTGATTCAGGTTCTTAGGGTTCTCTCTTTCTTTGTGAGTCTTGCTAGTGGCTTATCTTATTTATTTTTTCGAAGAACTAGTTCTTGATTTAATTGATCTTTTGGATTGTTTTGGATTCCATTTTGTTAATTTGTGCTCAGAGTTTTAGTATTTCTTTCCTCTGCCTTGGTTTGGGACCCTTTCGTTGGTCATTTTCTAAGATCTTAAACTGTGAAATCCAGTTGTTTATGTGGACCCTATCTTCCTTCCCGAAATGCTTGCAGAGCTCTAAACTTTCCTCTTAACATGCTTTTGTTGTGTCCCACAGGTTCTGGTGGCTTGTGTCCTCATTCTTGTTTGTTTCCAGACATCTTCTGATTTTTTCTTTAATTTCTCTTTAACTCCTGGTTGTTCAGTAGTGAACTGTTTAATTTCTCTGCTTCTGTTTTTTCATGTGTGATAAACTTCCACTTTAAGTGCATTAAGGTCTGAATATATAGTCAATACCATTTCTATCTTCTTTATTTTATAGAGGTATGCTTTGTGTCCCAGCTTGTGGGGTATCTTGAAGAAGGTACCATATGCATTGGAGAAGAATATGTATTCAGCTTTTTGGGGATGAAAAGTTCTGTATAGATATACTAACCCTCTCTCTCCCATTTCTTTCTTCAAAGCCAGTATTTCTCGCTGAGTTTTAGTCTTATGATCTCTCAGGAGGTGACAAGGTGGCATTGGAGTCTCCGGCCACTACTGTGTTGCTGCCAGGGCCCTCCTCAGTCTATCAGCAGTTGCTTTAAGTATTTTTCTGACCTCTCATTGGGTGCATATATGTTTAGGAGTGTAATTTCTTCCTGATGTACATGTCCCTTGATTATTAAGAAATAGCCTTTGCTGTCCCTTTTAACCCTTCTTAGCCTGAAATCTCTGTCATAGGACATTAGTATGGTCACACCGACCTTTTTGAGAGTTGTTTGCTTGAAAAATTGTTTTCCAGCTTTTGACTTTGAGTCTTTGTTTGGTCTGACTATTCAAATGTGTTTCTTGTAGGCAGCAGAATGTTCGATTCCGTTTTATAATCCATTTTGCCACTCTGTCTCTTAATTGGCACAGTTAGTCCTTTGACATTGAGAGAGATTATTGTCGTGGGGTTTTATGCCTTCATTCTATAGAAATTTGTTGTATTTGTGGGTTTTGTCTTGCCTTACAGTAGTCCCTTCAGTCCATCTTTTAGGGTTGGTATTGATTCTGTAAAGTTCCTGAGCTGTTGTTTACCCATGAAGTCATATATGATTCCTTCAAATCTGAAAGAGAGTCTAGCTGGGTAAGGTATTCTTGGTGAGGCATTCATTTTATTAAGTTCTTAACTATATCCCACCATTGTCCTTGGGCCTGGAGAGTTTCGTATGATAGGTCAGCTGTAAATCTAAGGGACGATCCTTTGTATGCAATTTCCTTCTTTGATCTTGCTGCTTCCAGTATTGTATCTCTGTCTCTGACATTTGATATTCTGATTAGCATATGTTGTGGGTCTTTTTATTGGGGCCTCTTTTAGCTGGTACACTTTGGGCTTCTTGGATCTGGATGCCTGTGTTTCCAGCTTTGGAATCTTTTCAGCGATGATTTCTTTAACTGTTGCTACTTCATTGGGGTTGTCTTCTTTCCCTTTTTAACTCTGATAATTCTGATACTGTTTCTTTTGAATTCGTCCCATAGTTTGAGGTCTTTTTCCATCTTCTGTTGTTGCCGTATGCTTTCTGGAGAGCATCTTCAGGCTCACTGATTCTGTCTTTGGCTGTTGTCATCCTCTTGTTAAGGCTATCCATTGAGTTTTTCATTTAATCTACTGAGTTTTTTATTCATGACATTTTTGTTTGTAGTTTTCTTATTTTTGCTCTCATTTTTCCCTGTATTTTATTGGCTGTTTGTTCCCCTGTTGCTCTCATATCTTCCTATCCCTGTGTTTTCTTGGATGTCTGTTCTGTTGTTTCTTTGAGCGCATTGAACATTTTCACCATTTTATCTCTGAATTCTTTATCAGAGATTTTGTGTGTGGGTATTCCATGCTGGGGCTTCACTCCTACTTCCCCTCCTCCCCCCTCCCCATGGTGGGGTTCTGCGCTGTCTTCCCATAGTGCCTGTGGCAGCCTGGGGGTGGTGGGGTGGTGGTCTCTTTTTTCCCCTTTTAGGATATTTTCTTCCTTTTTGATGTTCCTTTGTAACTATGTGAAGCTGCTTTGGAGATGGATCTTAGGGGTTATATTGGGGGAGTTTCTACTGAAAAAGCCATGACCTTCTTGTTTCCCTGTGGGTGGGATATAGCAGAGTTCCACTGGTTTGAATTTTACTCATTTGCCTCCTAGAAACTTGCCGAGGGTCTGCACAGCTGCTTCTGTCCCCATAGCTGTTCCTGAAGCTCTCAATAATTTTTTTATGGTACTCAAATGTTCTAGTTTTTTTATTCATGTTCGTAATCCAAAGAATGAAATTGTTCTGTATTGTTTAACGTAAAAGTGCCTTTCCTCATTTCTTCTGTATTTCTGTTTTCTCTTCTCAACTCCTTTAGTCTGTTCTTTTGAGGGTACTACTGTATCTTGAAGTAATTTGTTTATATTAATATTATTTTGTCTTATTTGCTTATTAGTTTTCAGGATTATTTATTGATTTCCTATTTATGAGAGGTGAAAATTTAGCCTTCACATTTCTTCATGCTCTCTTTTCTTCAGTTTATTTATTTTTTTTTTTGGGTGGGGGGGATTTATACCTGACTCTGCACTCAGGAATTACTCCTGGCAGTGCTCAAGGGACCATATGGGATGCCAGGGATTGAACCCGGTCAGCCATGTGCAAGGCAAATGCCCTACCTGCTATACTATCACACCAGCCCTGCTCTTTTCTCCTCATACAGGCATTTCCTACCCCCTTTCCTCCCATTATTGATATCATAATTTGGTCTGTGATTAATTAGCAAAATATATAGCCAACATGAATATAGATCTTCATATATATTCAATGTATATTCAAACAAAAGCATATTAAAATATATTTATAAATGTGTTTTTATGTGTTTTACTCATAAACTGCATAGTATATTATAGTTAATTTTCTTGCACTTTTGTGTCTGTATTACTGATACAAAGAATTTTGTGTGAGTACTTATCACTAATTCTTCCCTAAATTTCCCCTATCATTGAAACATAATCCTGGTGTTTTCATGTATTCTATATATATATATATATATATATATATATATATATATTTAAATGCAGAGACAGGGTCTGGAGTGATAGTTAAGGGATTAAGGCACTTGCCTTATTTGTGGCTGACCCTGGGTTCAGTACAGTCTCTGGCACTGCATATGGTCCCCCTAGCACAACCAGGAGTGATCCTAGAACACAGAACCAGGAGTAGCCCCTGTGCACCACTTAGGATGGCCCACAACTCCTCACAATATAAATTTTAAAAGATACAAAGGCAGATTCATCTTTTCATACTACATCTTTAATGAGCTACTCCCTTCCATTGTAGAATAATAATTAGAAAATATTAAAGTACTGTGAAATCAGTTTCTTCATATTGGGCTAAGGTTCTTGATGTGTAATAGTCATATGTTATATAATAAATATTTAAATTTGATATCTTATATTCATAGAGGATTCACTTTATTTGCTAATTTTTATATTGACAGAAGCCCTGTTTTCTGGTGACCAATCTTTGCAAATTTTGTAGATAATTATTTTATCTATAATTGGTCAATAAAATTATTAAATTCAGTTTTATTGTATAGAGATTAGTTAATGAACTAATTATTCTAACCAAATAAATATAAGATGTTTAGTTTTGAAAAATTTGCCAAGCTGTGTTATTTTTTTTCTTAGTGCATCGTAGCTACCATAGCTTTTGGAATGGGAATTAACAAAGCTGACATTCGCAGAGTCATTCATTACGGTGCCCCTAAGGAAATGGAATCGTATTACCAGGAGATTGGCAGAGCTGGTCGAGATGGACTTCCAAGTTCTTGCCACCTACTCTGGGCTCCAGCAGACATTGCTTTAAATAGGTAAAGACTTTTTGTTTGCTTTTACCTGTACAGATTTCTTTCTGTTCATTTGAAAATATTGGGAAGCAGGGGGTTAAAATAAAAATTTTGTGCAGGTGGATTTAAAGGCAAATGTATACAAGTGCATTCAAAGCCAAAACAGCTTAGACGATATCTGAAAACAACAACTGTGTGGTGTTGATGCCCAGAAGTGACGACCTTTCAGTCATATGTCATTTAGTGTAGAGTTGTAACTTACTCAGAGCCATATTGGAAACATAACACAATTCCATGGGCTGCTTTGCCAGGGTGGGACACTTTTCTCTGCATTTCCTTTCAGGTTTTTTTGTTTGTTTGTTTGTTTGTTTTTCCTTTTTGGGTCACACCCAGCGATGCTCAGGGGTTACTCCTGGCTCTGCACTCAGGAATTACTCCTGGCAGTCCTTGGGGGACCATATGGGATGCCGGGGATCGAACCCGGGTCGGCCGCATGCAAGGCAAACACCCTACCCGCTGTGCTATCGCTCCGGCCCCTCCTTTCAGGTTTTGATATGTGCTCAGCCATAGTTATTTCTTATGCCACTTATTTTGTTACTATTTGTTATTCATTTTAGTTTAACCAATTATTTTGATATAAATTGTTATTAATATATCAAATGACATACCAGATTCTAGTTCTTTTTACCATTTGTTTTCTTTTTTCTGTAAGAAGCCAGCTGTTCTTGACCAAGAGTGACTAGCCATGCTGCGCTGTACTAATTGACTGCCATGGAAAAAAAGATTGTGTTTGGTATTGAGTATGGGAAATGCATTTTGTTTAGGCACTAAGCAGACTTGAATGGGGGGGATTGAGGTTGCACTTGCCCTGGCTGTGACTTGAGAACCATATAGTCCCACAACAGAACTGGGGTCAGCTGGGTGCATGGCAAACACCTTACCTCTGAAGCAAATTTTTTGTTGACACTTTCATGATATTTATATTGAAAAAGAAAATATCTTGCCAGCATTATTTGGGGAGGCTTTAGCAACTGATTTCCTCATTTTCAGGGAGAATATTTCTCATCTTTGATAGCTCAAAATGCAAGGGTGAGCGCATGTGTTTTGCTTACTGGAGCCCTGGGTTCTGTCTCTGATGGTGCATGGTCTATTGAGCAGCTACTGGGAGTAACCCCTGAGCATCATTGGGTGTGACCCCGAAAGAAAAACAGAACATAACAATTGCAGGAAAAAAAGTTTCTATGTAGCAGTTGATAGGCTTGCTGGAATGAGGTATTTTCAAAGTGCACTTCAGTGTATCTGAGTAAGTTGAGCTCTTGGATAGACAGAGCATCCCATTTTTATTAAATGGGTAAGAGCATTTAATGTAATTTTACATTTTGTTTTTCATTGTTACTGTTTTTTGAGTGCCTTCCTTCTTTACAGCATTATACTCTTTTGCTGGGAAGGAAATCAACTGTTTTAAGCCTGTTTTCATAGCGATTATAGCACTGTAATGAGAATGGCAGATAGTAGAATCACAAGCTATATATACAAGAATTTTATCCTCTTTTTGTGATTGAAAATTTTAGTGGAGTTTGAAAAAAAAGTCATGAAAATATAGCTGGAGCAATAGCGCAGCAGGTAGGATGTTTGCCTTGCATGCTGCCGGCCTGGGTTCAATTCCTTTGCCCCTCTTGGAGAGCCCAACAAGCTACCGAGAGTATCTTGTCCATACAGCAGAGCCTGGCAAGCTACCCGTGGCGTATTCGATATGCCAAAAACAGTAACAACGAGTCTCACAACAGAGATGTTACTGGTGCCCTTTGGAGCAATGGGATGACAGTGATACAGTGATGCAAATATATACATAAGTTACAACTATTAAATACTGTGAAAGAAAGATATATTGAATAGTAAGTGTAAATAATGGGTGCATAGTGTTTACCAAGTTAGACAAGTCAGATAACGATTTATGTATATTTTTAAAGGAAGTGATAGTTAAGCCAAAATTGAAAGAACTGTGAGGATTCTTTAGTTTAAAATATGTTACGAATGTTAAGCTCCTCCTGAGTAGTCAGTAACTTTTGTTTCTTACCGTAAACTAAGGAGTGTTCTTAAGTAGGATAGTTATTTTTGTTTTGATTCTAGTGTCTATATTGTGTTTTATAATGAATTTTAAAATAAAATTATTGGAATAACCCAGAGCTGTGCATACTGCTGTTAAATATATGACTGTTAAACATAAATCAGTTCCTCCCAGTTTTGCTTTTGTTTGTACATTATGTTAAATGTGCTGAAGACACAGCAGCCTGAGTTTCGGATTGTGGCTGTGAACATTCAGTCAATACAGTTATTGTTTTGTGTCTCCAAGATGTTTATTTTCTATTTTACTTGGGGGGCTGGGAGCCACTAGGGTACTCCTGGTGGTTCGGGCCTGGTGTTTTTGGTGTGTAGACCCTCTGGGCCTAGGGCCATTTTGGTACTTATGGGGCCCCCAGGACACACCCAGCAGTGCTGGAGGCTATTAAGGCTATGTCCAGTGATGCTGGGGTGGAGAATATACAACTATAGGGATTAGACCTTTTACATGACAGACATTTGTTCCAGCCCTTTGAGCTATTTCCCTGCTCCTCAAAAGAAATTTTAAATGGTTGTCTCATTGAGATGTAACAGGAAGGACAGAGATCAGGTGTCCAATATTTGTGCTGGTAAGCTGATACTTGAATGTTTAGTGTAGACAAGTAATGTTTTACATACATCATTTTATTAGAAGTTAATTATATGCTTAATTAGATTTAAAAAGAATTGACAAAGGTTGTGTCATTCTTGTCAAAAACCAGTTAAAACAGCATTTCAGACTAAATGAAATTGCTGACTTTTAGCTGAGAAGGTTGTTGTCATCAAAAAGATTTTAGAGCTTTCTTATGCACGAGTCTGAGGACTGAGTTTGTTCCGAGTGGTTCAGTCATCAATGTATTGCACAGTTTTACATTTTTTATCATAGAAGCAAAGTCTCAGTGTTTGCAATTGCTATGATTTGGACAGTCAAATCTAATAAAAAGATACTGTTTATTTTAAAGGAATACTCTATAAGATAAAAATTTACTTTTCAAGCTTCAGCTAATTTTGATATATGATATTATTTTTGAAATGTTTTTTCTGGTTCACTTATTTTCATTCTGTAGAATATTATACATTAGCAATTTTAATAGTCCCCACAGAAGAATAAATATTCATTTTGATTTCCTGCTAAGAGACATTGTAATTTAAAAAAAAAAAAACCTTACACTAATGAGGTAAGTTAAATATGGGTCATCTCAGTAAAAGAGGATCTAGTTCTTCCAGTGTATTTTTTCTTTGTTGTTTCTATTCGAGGAGAATGTGAGCTAAATTGAGAAGCAAAGCAAAAAGATAACTAATTCTTATTCCTCAAGGTAAGAAAATTGAGATCAGATGGTTTAATCTAGGAATTAGAATCAATATTTGCAAGAGAGTTGGAGAAAAAATACATGCAGTTCATGGTAGTTGGTGTCAAGTGATGAGAATATCTTGACCAAGAGCTCCCCTGTGCTGAGATTTTCCAAATCTGGCTGTAGAGAGATCAAAAAAGCTGGAGCTAAGACTTCACATCATTATGTGGGACTCAGGGATCAAATATCCAGGGCTCTGTGCAGGGCACTGTAGCACTGTCGTCCCGTTGTTCATGGATTTGCTTGAGCGGGCACCAGTAACGTCTCCATTGTGAGACTTGTTACTGTTTTTTGGCATATCAAGTACGCCACAGATAGCTTGCCAGGCTCTGCCTTGCGGGTGGGATACTCTCGGTAGCTTGCCGGGCTCTCCAAGAGAGACAGAGCAATTAAACCCGGTCGGCCACATGCAAGGCAAATGCCCTACCCACAGGGCATGTTCCTAAAATTAAGCAAAACTGAAAAAGTAAACCACGATTTTTCAAAACTTACTTAAATGTTGCTCCCCATTACTGTTTTAGAGTTCTAAACTTTTAGAGTTCCACGGAATATTGTTACCAGAAGGTTGAATGGTCAGAATGTTAGTAAGCAATTTCTATTTTAATAAAGAGTAGTATCACTTAATTATCACAGGGAAAGCATTGTTTTCTGTAGAAATCGCTGAAACCTGCTCAGCTCACACCTCTCTTTATTCTTGGAAGGATATACAAAACTGTTTGAGAGATTGTCTTTGGATATCTGGTACTCATGGAATTTCATGACAAAAAACAATAGGGACACAATGAGTTGTATCAGTGCTAACTTGTTAGAAGAGCAAATACATATCTAGTGTTATTTGACTATTTAAAATAAATTTAGTACAGTGAAAAAGTGATTAATAATTGAAGAAGAACCTTTCGTTACTTGTTACTTTCATTACATCATATTCTGTGATATCCTTGTTAGGCAGGAAGATAGATTTTTGAGTTTGAGAAGAGCTAATGGGGTGAAGGGTCATATTTATGTTTTAGTCTCTTTCAGTATTCTTTACATAATTGGAAAATATTTTTTAATGTAAAATAATCCCTTTTTATTGAGAGATGGTAAAAATTCATATATAGTAGAAAGATTACTCAAAGCATATAATATATAATAAATGGGAAAAAATGTAGTTTACAGTATTTTTTTTTCAGGGCATATAAAAAACTGATTTGAATATTAGGTGGAGTTCTTTGAAAAATAATTTTAATAAAGTCATAAAAATGCTTGTCTCTTTTGGAAGTCATTGACTTTTTGGAAGGGGACATAATAACAGGTTTGTGGATGTGACAGGTTTTGAAAAATAAAAAGTGATAAATGAAAAGTGATAAAACAATTAATACAATGTTATGTATTTCTGTGATATTTCTAATCGACAGGAACCGCCTTAATGAGATAAAAGATGAACAGTTTCGATTATACAAATTAAAGATGATGGCAAAGATGAAAAAATATCTTTATTCCAGCAAGTGTAGGCGACAGTAGGTATTACTTACTTTATTTCACCAAATGACATGAATATGTAGATGGTGATTTTTTGTTGTTGTTGTTTTGTTTTGGGGCCATACTAAGTGGTGTTCAGGGTTTACTCCTGGCTCTTTGTTCAGGGGTCACTCCTGGGGCTGTGGTCAGGGACCCTATGAGATGCCAGGGACCATATCGGATGCTGGGGTCTGCTGCTTGCGAGGCAGGTGTTCTTCCTGCTCTGCTGTCGCTCCAGCCCCTACAGATGCTGATCTTTTAAGAGAAAAAAGTTTGTAAAACAGAAGTATTTAGGAGCAATATTTTACTAATGTTAGGTATGTGCTGAAATTGTTTTTAAATGCAGAAGCCAAATAATGAGATCTCAGGTGAATCAATTAATGATGATTTTTATCTCATTATTTTCAGCAATGAATTTAACATGTATGTTTTTGTTCTTTTATTTAATTTAAAATTTTCTCTTGGGTAGAATCATCTTGTCTCATTTTGAAGATAAACAACTACGAAAAGCCTCCTTGGGTATTATGGGAACTGAAAAATGCTGTGATAATTGCAGGTCCAGGTAAAGATTGCTTTTTTGCAAATAGATAATTCTAAATGCCTTTGTTTCCTTTTCAATAGATTTTAAATGATTTTTTGTTACCTGATACTTTCCACAATTATAAAACAATTGATTTGTATATTTAAATAGAAGACAAAGGCAAAAATATTTTTTGTTTTATAAATAGATAAATAAATGAAATACTCAGATTCAGTAAAATTTTCAATAGCTATATTAAATGTAAATCATCTAAAAACATTCTGTGTGAAGGCACAGATTGGTGAGCGAGTTAAAAATACATTTTAACTGTATGTTATCCACAGACACACATATACAAGCTCAAAAGAACTACAGATACAATTATGCAGGAAAATTTAAAATAAAAAGGTAAAAACTACAAGCCATGAAAACACTAATTAAATAAACTTGGGATTTTGGGGCCCATTCCAGGGTGTCCAGGAGGCCTGGTGCCTCATTCTAGCTGTTCTTGGAGGTGGAACGTGAGGGTCTCGGGATTGAGTGCTGCTGCCTCTGAATGCCAGGGATTACCCCGCACACCTTAGTGGTCCTTGGGTCTCCAGGGTTCCTTTCAGCAAAAACTTGGGGAGCTGGAGAGACGATACAGGAGTTAGGCATCTCAGTTCTATTCCCAGTACCTCGCCGTCTTCTAAGGACATTACCCAGTGATGAAAGGATAATTCACCAATGTGTGAATAGTGTTTTAGAGAAATTCATACTCAGACATACTCATGCACATGAGCACACACAGATGCAGTTGTGTGGACTGACAAATCTGGTTGGGCAAGAAGGCAGGAGTGTTGGACAGGATTTCTGCTGTATTCGTGGGTCACAATTTCTTGCTCTCCAGTAAACCTCAGGCATTTTAAAATAATGGACTCTCACTTTAAAAGATTACAGCATCATGATGACTTCAGTATCATCGTTAAGTAACCAACAAAATCAGTAGGAAATTGATAAGAAGATAGAAATGAACAGTTACCAGTAGACTGGATTTAATTGCCTGGTAAAGATCTCTTCAAATAACAAAAGCAGAATGCATTTTTTTTCAGTGATACATGGATAGCCTTCATGAAAAATAGAACATATTCTGGGCCATAAAATGATCCTTTAAGAAATTTTAAGTTATATTCTTATAAAATATTTTTCTAACTGTAAAGAAATGAAATCAGAAACCAGTAACCGAGAGAAAAAACAAAGTCTCAAACAAACAAATAGTATGCTACTCAGTAATCTAGTAAATCTTATAGTATATTAGAAAATATTTGAAGCTGAATGAAATTAAAGTATGAAGTAAGTGGGGTTGTTTGGATGAATGAAATGAAATAAAATGAAAGTATGAAATAAGTGGGGTTGTGGATTGGCAAGTTACTGAGAGGAAAATTTACAAATAATTGAAAATGAAAGTGCAGATAATAAAAGCTTTATACTTAACTGCACTTGTAAGGTGTCATAATCTATTAACAAGAGAAGCATTAATAGATAATCTATTTATTTATTTTTTTTAGATAATCTCTTAACTGTGATAAATAGTTCTTTTCCTAAGAGCACAGAGTTGCTCTAAACACAAAATTAAGATACCTTACAGATGTATAAAACACAAGTTGATAGACTGCCTGAAAGGAATCAACAAATTCACCATGAATATGGGAGAGTTTGTTGGAATTTTTAGTTCATTGTAGATTAAACTACTAATTAGGGAGCTGTAGAAAATTTTTCCAATGTACTGAACAAATTAGATTTAACATGTAGTATACAGAACTCTATGAGGCAATTAGAGCAGTGTATCTTAAATTTTTTTGAGAGTATAATGTTAACAGTATTTCAATACTGTTAAAAATGATTTCTCATGCACATAATTTCAATACCACACCCATCACCAGTGTTGCCACCTCCCAGAATCCAGTGCCCTTCTCTCTTTTAATCACAAGTCCCCTTCCCCCCACCTTGCCCCGCCCCCTACCTACTCAGTTGTGTTGGTCAGGTCTCATGTTTCTTTGCACCTTTGCTGCTATTTGTCTGTGTACCTTAAGTCCCACGTGTCAAGAGAGATGGTTCTGTATCTGTCCCTTTCCTTTGGACTGACTTCACTCGGCATGCTAGCCTGTAGCGCTGTCCATGTGCGGCAAAAGACGTCCCAAGCATACGTGAGCAATTATAAGAAAACTGAATAGAATGAGGATTGACAGACTGGCCAACTCCTTTTGCCTGTGTCCTAGGAATAAAGTCACTTGGAGCTCAGGCGTGCCTTTTGTGTTGTCTGTGGCTGTTTTTACAGGACTTAGTAATGTAAACAGATAAGTGACTTACAAAGCCTCCACTCCATACCGCCTGGTCTTTTATAGGAAAGGTTTGCTGGGCCCGAGAGGTTGCTCAGTGGTTGGGCGCTGCCTTGCCTGCTCAGGGACCTGTGTTCAGTCTTGGCACTTCATGACTTCCAGAGCACTGGGTGTAGCCCTTTCAAGCTTGCTTGGGTATCACTTCAGGTGCTCCCTGAACTTCAGGAAGTCTCCTCCTCTTCTTGCCCCTTTGCCTCCAAAATGATTTCTTTTTGGATGAGGTTTTTTTTTTTTTTTTTAAGGTTTTATTTTAGACACTGTGGCTTACAGTGCTGTTAATGATAGGGCTTTAGGCATAACCTAGTCTTGTGGCACACCTTCTCCAGGCATCCCTTTCTTTCCGTCCTCATCCCTGTGTTCCCTCCCCTTCTGTCCCTGCAGCTGTTCCCTGTGGTGAGCTTCTGACTGAAGGCCAGTTCTGTTTCTTTTTCTTTTGGGCATTTTTTATGCCCCCCTTTTTAAAATTTCTATCCCATATATGAGACAGATCATTCTGTATCACCCTCTCGTTCTGTCTGGCTTCACTCAGCATGATACTCCCCAAATCCACGGTTTGATCTTTTCTTCTAGCTGAGTATAGTACATTCCATTGTGCAGATGTACTATAGTTTCTTTAACCAGTCACCTGTTCCTGCATGGTCTGATTCCAGATGTTGGTTATTGTGAACAGTGCTCCAGTGAATGTAGGAGTGCAGGTGTCTTCTGAATAGATAGAATTTTTTCTTTTCTTTTCTGACTCTTGGAGTAGATGCCCAAATTTGGAATTGCTGGGTCATGAAAGTTCAATTTCTGGTTTTTTGAGAAGTGTCCATATTGTTTTCTAAAAAGTCTGGACGAGTCAATATTCCACGAGCAGTGAATGAAGGTCCTTTTTTCGCCCCCACAAATTATGCCAGTGCTAGTTATTTTTATTCATGGTGATATTTGCCAGTCTCACTGGTGATCTTGTATGTATTTTCCTGATAGGTGACATAGAGCATTATTTTATATACCATTGGGATATCTGTGTCTTTTTTGAGGAAGTTTCTGTTCATGATTGAGCCAGGAATAAGCCCTAAGCACATCAGGGTATGACTCAAAAACAAAAGTCAAGTTTTTTACCCTTTTTTCTAGACACTTAGTGTTTTAAAATTTTCTACTCTCGATAAAAATTTCACATTTTCTGACTACATTGCAGTTAAATGATAAGAAGGGCATAAACACAAAATTCTTATTCATTTGAAAGTTACTTTAAGTAAATCCTCAGAGGAAAAACTCAAGCTGGAAATAAAAACATCTTTAGAACTTAATCATAATTACAATAATGCTGAAAAAACTTGCAAAATGGTGTGTTAGGTAATACATTGTGGAAATTTGGCAGTTTTTAATAGTCTTGTTAGAAAAAGAAAATTAACGAGCTAAGTATTTTACTAAAGAAGTTAGAATAGGGAAATAAATCTAAACATAGTCTTCTTCCTGCCATACTATTTCTTGCATAGGAGAGTTGTTTTTAGGTAAGAAAATATTTTTATATAAATCTTTTATTAGTAAACTTAGCACAAACACCTAACATTTACAAATATTCATCAAGGGGGCTATTTTAGCTGGTACCCTGCTCTTGTTTCTCTGCTTGTTGGAAATTTCCCTCTTCCTCCATGTTTTTATGTGCCTCCTCTGATTCTTGTTGTAGGGTGCTACTCCCACAACCAATCAACAAAGCACACCTGTGTAATATTATAGGGTGTATTTCATGTTTCAGATGTTTCACTTGCTTTTGGATGTGATCTTTTTTATTTTTATAGTTTCTGAAGTAGTTGCAACATCTGTGTGTGTGAGTGTGTGTGTGTGCGAGCGCGTGTGCACGTGTGTGCGTGTGCATGTGTGTGTGTTCCTCCCCAGTGATGCTGCTTGGGGCTGGGAACTACTGCCTCCTCTTCTCAGCCTGTCTGTGTAGACCTGATGATTAGGTGCTTGGGCAGTGATGTGGTGCTTTTGGGTGCTGAGGTTCTAGGAACCCCAGGGTGTTCAGAGGCCATGAGGTCTATGCTTGTTGCTCAGGGGCCTTGCGAGGCTGGGATGGAACAGAAACTTCCTCACAAAAGACACAGATAGCCAAATGGTATATAAAATAATGCTCTATATCACATATAAGGAAAGAATAAAAGAAGAAAAATAAATATTGTTTCTAAAGCTTGATGCTTGGACTAAAAAGCCTTCTTTAGAGAAGGGATCACTAAGTCAATGATGGCTGGAGGGATAGCTTGGGATGGGAGATGTGTGCTGAAAGTAGATAAAGGACCAAACATGATGGCCTCTCAGTATCTGTGTTGTAAACCATAATATCCATAAGTAGAGAGAGAGGGTAAAAGGGAAATTGTCTGCCATAGAGTCAGGGGGAGGAGTGGGATGAGAGGGGCGGCGGGGAATGGGGGAGGGACACTGGGGACATTGGTGGAGAATGTGCACTGGTGGAGGGACTGGTGTTTGATCACTGAAACTCAAACATGAAAGTTTTATAACTGTAGCTTACTGTGATTCAATAAAAAAAATAAACCCTCTTAAATATTGTTTTTATTTAGATTAAATTCTTGCTTTGCAATTGATGATACAGAGGAGACTCAACAGGACTTTGGTCCACAAGCATTCCAGTTATTATCTGCAGTGAACATCTTAGGAGAAAAATTTGGAATTGGCGTTCCAATTTTGTTTCTCCGAGGATCTGTAAGTATATCCGTGAGTCAAAAATTAGCTGTATTATGATGACAGCTTTGCTTTACTTCCTAAGAACTCTTAGTCAAACTTAGAGTTTAACTCTAAGTTAAACTCTTAGTCTTAGCTTAAGTTTCAGCTAAGCTCAGTGTTCATTACTTTTGATCAGGTCTGTGTATTTCATATGGATTGCTGTTTCCATGTTCCTGCCTGATGTTCAGCTCAGTCCCTCAATCTGGAAGCATTGTATTCGTTTATTATTTTGCTGTTGGATGAATGAATCCCTAGACTGATTTTCTGAGGATAATTAAGAAAAGTTAACTTTCATTGTCAAGGAACAAATAGAACAAAATTGGATTTTTTGGTATCCTGAATCATAATGAGTTGGTGAGGGCTTGTGAAGCAAAACTTTTAATTTTAGTGATTATGTGCAAATATATATGTTCAATAAAAATTATTTGTAGTATTTTTCCTTTTATAAAACTTTAATTTCAGTGATTATTTGAGAGTAAGTTCAGTAATAATATTTGTGGTATTTTTTCTTTGCTTTTGTAACATTTCTTATTATAAATCTTTTAAACTATAAAAATATTTTCTTTTGCTTTACCGATGAAGAGTCAGTTCAGCTACTTTTTTTCTCTTTTTGGGTCACACCCAGTGTTGCTCAGGGGTTACTTCTGGCTCTGCACTCAGGAATTTCTCTTGGTGGTGCTTGGGGAACCATATGGGATGCCGGGGATTGAACCCAGGTCGGCTGCATGCCAGACCATATGGGATGCTGGGGATTGAACCCAGGTTGGTTACGTGCCAGGCAAATGCCCTGCCTGCTGTGCTATCACTCCGGCTCCTCAGCTACTTTTTTTAGGACTGGTGTGTCACTCAGAGTTGTGGGTACAATATGAATAAGTCATGATCTTTAAAGTCAGAGTTTTTCCAACAATAAGGTATTATCTCTGTATTATCTACAGAGACTGGTAGACATAAAAAAGAACTAGAACAACTAGGGCTGGCATAGACATGGGGAGAAAAGGACTCTCTTTCACTGTTGGTGGGAATGCTTACTGGTCCAGCCTTTTTGGAAAACAATATGGGCATTCCTAAAAAAACTAGAAATTGACCTTCTGTGGTATGACCCTGCAATACTCACTTCTGGGAATATATCTTGAGGGTGCAAAAACACAGTAGAAATGACATCTGCATCTTTATATTTATTGCAGCATTGTTCAAAATAGCCAGAATCTGGAAACAACCTCAGTGCCCAAGAACTGGTTAAAAAAACTTTGGTACATCTACACAATGGAATACTATGCAGCTGTTAGGAAAGATGGAGTCATGAAATTTGCTTATAAGTGGATGGTCATGGAGAATATCATGCTAAGTGAAATGAGTCAGAAAGAGAGGAACAGACATAGAATGACTGCACTCATTTGTGGAATAGAAAATATCATAATATGAGATTAATACTTAAGGGCAATAGAGACAGAACAAGGAAGATTGCTCCATGGTTGAAAGCCTGCCTCATGAGCTGGGGGAGAATGCAGCTGGGATGGAGAAGGGATCACTAGTCAGTAATGGTTAGAGGGGTCACTCGGGATGGGAGATGAGATGTGTGCTGAAAGTAGACAAAGGACCAAACATGATGGCCTCTCATTATCTGTATTTCAAATCGTAATGCCCATAAGTAGAGAGAGAGAGCAAGAGGGAAACTGTCTGCCATAGAGGCTGAGGGAGGGGTGGGATAGGGGGGGATTGGGGGATACTGAGGACATTGATGGCGGAAAATGTGCACTGGTGGAGGGATGGGTGTTTGACCATTGTATGATTAAACTCAAACTTGAAAGCTTGAAATTGTAGCTCCTGGTGATTCAATAAAAAAAGTCAGTTTTTGTGTAGTGATATTTTTTCTAGGGGGAAGTAAAATCCCCAACAGACATGTATATTGGGTTTTTGGTTCACACCTGACTCTGCTCCGTGATTACTCCTAGCTCCATGTTCAGAGTTCACTCTTTTTTTTTTTTAATTTTATTGAATTTTACTGAATTTATTGAATTGGGGTTGGAGCGATAGCACAACAGATAGGGCATTTACCTTGCACGTGGCCGACCCAAGTTCGATTCCTTTCTCCTCTTAGAGATCCTGGCAAACTACAGAGAGTATCTCGCCCACATGGTAGAGCCTGGCAAGCTACTCATGGCATATGCAATATGCCAAAAACAGTAATAACAAATCTCACAATGTTACTGGTGCCCACTTGAGCAAATTGATGAACAGTGGGATGAGAGTGATACAGTGACAGTGATTATTGAATTACCATGAGATAGTTACAAGCTTTCATGTTTGGGTTACAATCTCACAATGATCAAACACCCATTCCCTCCACCAGTGCACATTCCCCACCACCAATATCCCAGGTATACCTCGCTTTCCCACCCTCCCCCCTGCGTCCATGGCAGACAATATTCCCCATACTCTCTCTCTACTTTTGGGCATCATGGCTTGCAACACAGACACTGAGAGGTCATTATGTTTGATCTGTTATCTACTTCCAGCACGCATCTCCCATCCCGACTAATTCCTCCAGCCATCATTTTCTTAGTGATCCCTTCTCTATTCCATCTGCCTTCTCCCTTCCTCTCATGAAGCAGGCTTCCAGCTATGGGGCGATCCTCCTGGCCCTTGTATCTGCTATCCTTGGATGTCAGCCTCATGTGATGTTATTCTATACTCCACAAATGAGTGCCGTCCTTCTATGTCTGTCCCTCTCTGATTCATTTCACTTAGCATGATACTCTCCATGTCTATCCATTTATAAGCAAATTTCATGACTTCATCTCTCCTAGCAGTGCATAGTATTCCATTGTGTAGATGTACCAAAGTTTCTTTATCCAGTCATCTGTTCTAAAGCACTCGTGTTGTTTCCAGATTTTGGCTATTGTGAACAGTGCTGCAATGAACATGCAGGTACAGATATCATTTCTACTGTGCTTTTTTGCATCCTCAGGATATATTCCCAGAAGTGGTATTGTGGGGTCATATGGAAGCTCAATTTCTAGTTTTTGAAGGACTGTCTATAATGTTTTCCAGAAAGGCTGGACCAGTCGGCATTTCCACCAACAGTGAAAGTGTCCCTTTTCCCCTACATCCACATCAGCGCTGGTTGCCTTTGTTCTTTTGAAAGTGTGCCAGTCTGTGTGGTGTGAGATGATATCTCATTGTTGTTTAGGTAGCTAAAAGAAACAATGGAAAGCAATGCCAATAAAATATAAGAGGATTTGAAGGTAGAAAAGCGGAAAATACAAGCAAAATTACAGACGGAAATGTCAGACATCATAGAGTTCACTTTTTCTAGTGCTTGAGTGACCATATGTGATGCTGGGGGTTGAACTGACTGTGTGCAGATGGCGCTTTACTCTCTGTCCTAGGTCCCTGGTCCCGGAATATATACTTTCTGACTTATGTTTTTTGTAAGGTACAGCCAAATATTATATATTGGTATGAGTTGAATGAATTAAAAGTAGAGCATGGAATCCTTTCCTAATAGGTATGCTTGCTTCAAATATTCTTAAAGGTTAAGGTTGAGATTCTCACATTGAGGTCGAATTCTTAAAATAAGCATTTATTTGTGAATACTCATATTTTATGTAAATATTTTCTGAGTATTTTGTTTAGGAAGGTAGATGCTATTTATGAAATATTTCTAATGAAATTTATTAAAATCTTGTTAACTTTTTAGATATTATAATGTTTTTAGAGAATTTAAATGGAATTTGAAGTTTTGTCTTTAACAAGTTTGAGTAGAAATTTAATAATAGAAATATTGCCTGAGGAGCTTGTTTTTAGCTGCTCTGTGTGTTACTGTGATTTTTTTTTTTTAGATAAAGATTCTGAGTTGCAGAGGATAGATTTTTATTTCACAGATCTCAAATGTAATTGAGGTCTCTGAAAATTTTTTTCTATTTCTGTGATCTTTAAAACCAGTGTATCACAGTTAAAAGTATAATTTGTAAACATTTTTCTTTATTATTCTAAAGGATAGTTTTTTATTTCACAGGTCTCAAATATGATTGTGATCTATGAACATTTCTTCTATTTAAAACTTGTGTATCCTGGTTGAATGTATAATTTATAAAAATTATCCTTCTTTTAATTTGCTATAACCTAGCAGTATCCAGTATCAACAAATAAGTGTAAGTGGGCTTCTTGACAAACTTGAACTGGTCACAGGAGGGATCAGGTTTCACTTATTACTTGAAAACCAGTCAGACTACTTATAGTGACATTCTCTTCTGGGAGTCCTCAAATTAAGAAGTTTCTTCTTTGTGAAATTTTATACTACCCTTGCTAGATAGAGTTGTAAAACTTTTTTAAAAGTACCACTTCATAAAAATTTATAGACACTGGGTGCAGTGAAAATGAGACACATTTCCCTCCTTCCCCCCAATTCAATGATCTTAGTATCTACTGGGATATTATTTTAAAAATAATTGTAATTTCTTTGGGAATTTAGTAAATTGTCCACCCGAACTAGTTTCTGAGGAACTAATATCTTGTAGGTAATTTTGATCTGTAAGATAAATAGGAAACTCTAGAAGTTTTTAAAAGAGATTTTATATACATATAATTTCAGCATATATGATGCTTACACAAGATATTTTTATTAGTATTGATGATTATAGAGCCCCTTTAGGTGATTATTGATGGAGTTTTTAATTTGTTTTTAAAGTACAAATTTAGATTGACATTAGATAGAAATGTCATGTAAGGAACTTTATTTTAGTTGTAAAGATTCATCACAGAAGAATTTCTAAAGACCCTACATGAAAAAGATATGCAATTAACTTGATTTTATAGGTTAGAAAGCAGAAGTAGTCATGACTTTGCATAATAAGGAGAGAGTAAAGCTTCTTTCCTGATCACATCAAGATTTTGACTTTTATTGTGGTTGCAGAATTTTAACCTTTTTGGTAAAAGGTGCTTTGGCTCTAGTCCAGTGTACAAAATCCCTTAAAATATTCAAGCTGAAGGGGAGGGTTCTCTGTTTAATTTTCTAGACATATTATTGTTTGATTGAAGAATACTCCTAGAAATTATACTCCTTTTTGGGGTTCTGTTTTGCGTTATAGAACAAGTACTTCAGTAATAACTATTGTAAGGCCTTAAGTGTCAGCTGTGAGTTTTTTGGTCTGTTGTTTTTTAGGCAAGTGTTAAAAATATAATTCGGTAAAAACATATTTGAACATAAACTATGGACTTATTTTGTACTTTAGAAATACAAGGATTTAAAGCTTCTTGAGTTAGAGTGTATGACTTATTTTTTATGGGGTTGGTTCGGGGAGCTGCCTTCTGAGCAGTGCTCAGGGGCCCGGGGCCAGCAGGGCATCCAGAGGTTCTCGGTCACCTGACAGTGCTAAGGTATCTATGTGCCATGGAACAAGCCTGGCTCCGGTACGTGCATGGCACGCTAGACTGGCACTACCTCCCTGTATTATTTCTTTGGCCTAGATTTGTAAAAAAGTAGTTACAAAATATCTGTTTTTGTGTAAGGCACTGTCTTCTTTTCGGGGAAAATTCAAAGCTGAAATAGATGAGACTTAGCTGGTAGGGGAGGTGGGTGTTGTTTGGGAAGAAATAAATGCTGTACAAAAATTATTAACATGTAAACTGTTTTCAAGTTCTGAAGAAAGATTGTTAATAACTATGAAATCAGAGAAGTCTTGTGTAGTATCATTTCTGTTTTGTGGACAGTATGGTGGATTTTGGCATCAGAACTAGAATAAGGAGAGAAGGATGAGGGGCCTTTTTAGCAGAAAGGATGACTACAAAACTATATATAAATTTTGAAGTAGTAGATTTAGATGAGCTGCAAATTTTAAAAAGTTTTCTCTATCAGATACTGCTGTACAGGTATTTTATTAGAAAATGATACTTTGGATCATGTATGGCCTTCTCACCTTCTTCAGTCTAATTTATCTTTAGTTAGTAAGTTGAAGATACATCTATTCCTTGACATATCAACTTGACGCCCATTGTTTTTCTAACCTGATGTTTTGGAGGTGCCACGGAATGATCTTTGGACCATACATATGAGACCTGAACACCACTGAGCTTGATCCTTGGCTACATACAGCTTGGTTTTTAAAGCAAAAGAGTGAGGTGATAACTTTTCTTTTTGAGATGTCATTCCATAGGGATATGAGCTCTTCCACCAAACAGACTATTGAGCCAACCACCTTATTTCACGCTGGCTGATACCAAGTCCCAGAAAATTTAATGACTTTCCCCAGGGAATATTCTTACATACTAGAATCAGGATAAGCAAGCAGCTTTCCTGTCAACCTGTTCCATGCATTTTTTACTTAGGCTTTTTATATGCAATTTGATTTTTTTACCTGTTAGATTGAAAGATCTAGAGATGCTAGAATAAAGATTTGTGATTAATTCATAGGATATACATGTATGAAATTGGGTCCTCCTTCATAATTAATGACCAAAACTTCTTTCATAATAGCTTTATCAGCTTCTAAGCTTTATCAGTGGAACAACGGAGTTCTACTCCATTGGGAGGTTAACCCAGAAGTTAACTAGTTAGCTAGACTTTAAGCAATTAGTAGAGATACTTAACTTAGGAGGAGTATTCACTAGACATTTGTTGTTGACAGTGATCTGTTTTTTTTTGGCGGGGGGTTAACTTGATTGACTGGAATTCTAGCTGAAAAGGGAATATTATTTCTAAAAACCAAAAATGCTTAGTATCAAAGAGCTGAGATATTTCATTCTATTTACAGTGATTGCCATGGAAACAAGGCATTGTAAATTTTTTTAACATAGTACTTGGTATCACAATAATTACTGATCATGAAGAGAAGGGAAAGTTACTCTTTATTTAACAAAGAAGTATCATTGCTTCATACTCGTAAATATGTCCATTTCCTTTAGGTTTTCTTTGGCTTACGAAAGGAAAGACCAGGGAAGTAAATTTTTAGTGTCCAGATTGCTATTAAGTGCTTGTCAGGTAATTTAATACCTTTGGTATTACTAGTTTGCAAGCAGTAGAAATTGCTATGACAAAGGTAAGTCCCAAGCAGATACTTTGCTACTATCTGTATTTAGGCTAATGCTGTTACAAGTGTTGCAGAGTAAATAAGTCATGGACTTTGCTTTTCAGTTAAGAAATACAGATTGAATTAAAGAATCATCTGTCAACTAATATAAGAGTTAATGTTGGCGGGGCCTGACCTGGTATTCAATCTATACAACATCCCTAAAAAACAGAAAGTCTTTGTTGGCAGGTGAAGAGATAGAAGCACATATTAATAATTCTCAAAGTTGGGAAGTTCTGTGTATTTGGTTCTGTGTATATAGTCAGCACATCAGTGTATGTCTGTGTGCATGTGTGTGTATGTACTTAACTAGATACTGGTGTCACCATATGTGTGTGTTTCTGTGTGGTAGAATAATAAGAGATTTAGACTAATTGGAGGCTTGTGTTCCAGGCCTAACTGCTATTTGACATCGTCGAGCCTCTGATCATTTGTAGGAGTCAGAATGTCTGTCCAGATGAAAAAAGCTGAATGTTCCTTCTATCTCTGAAATTCTGCATTCTTTAATTTTAGTCTTTCTAACCAAATCATCCCAAAGCCAGTTAGCCACCGAGTAGTACTGATAAAAAGGGAAAGGTGTTTCTGTACCCGGGCGTTTCTGTTTTTTTAATCTAAGCTTGATACTGAGGCACTGCTGCACATACTTCTGATTTAATTTCACTCCAGCCTAAGTGTTTTTGTGTGAGAATTCTACTTTATATCGGCTATTTCGCTTTCAATCACGTATTTAGTGTTCCAAAAGAACAAAGCAACCACAGCATTCTCATGACTTAAATAAAGCCAGTATTCTCTCTTACTTTTTTTTTTTGTGGGGATTTGTCCACTGTCCCTGGGGGCTCGGTCCCACGGGTTTTCCTCGTGCAGAGCACTGTGCTGCAGCCTCAGGTCGCCTCTGCTCTTAGACAGCAAGGAGTGCGGGCTGTCTGCTGCAGTCCACCGATACATTCTTTGGTATACACTAATAGTTAGACCTTTATTAAAGATAAAAATAGGTAAAAGATAGAAATATTGACTTACATAAAGGTTGTGTCTGTTACTAAAAATTTTGATTGCATTTAATATTGAAAAGTTTAGTAATCTCTTGATAAACCACCCGGTAACCTCTTGATATGCAGTACCTCGTGATAGATTCAAAGGAGGAACTTTTTTAAACGTGAATGTAACCCTAAAGTATACCACTTATATTAGAAAGCCTCAAGATACTTTATGTGATTTAAACAAAGAAATTAACTCGCTCGATCTGTTTGTTGCTAAGACAACACTGCATGTTAGTTCCCCAGGGGTGCCGCAGACTCTTCTGTGAACAAGAAGCTGTCTGGCAGTTTGAGAGTTGCCATTATAGCTCCTGAGGCCAAACTGCTCTGACAGAGAGCTGGAGCGGTTAGGAAGATCTGGTCTGCCTGCTCTGGTAACCACCAACCCTTGCTCTAATCTGGTTACAAACTGGATGCCACTCTTGGTAACAAGAATGCTAGTGGTCGTATTCTGGATTCTTTGCTAACAAGTCTCATAGAAAACAAACACCTCTACAGTTATTTATAACTGCAAAAATAGCAGAGGTATCGCTTTTTCCTCGCCCTGCTTGATTAATGGAGCTTAAATATGTTTGATTAATGAAACTAAATCATATCCAGAACTGTAGCTGAAAGGATATTTGAGAAATAGTGTTTGTGACTTCCCAGATTCTGTTAGGTGTTATAGCAGGTAGACACTAGAATGATGTTTGACTTCGAATCTGCAATTTTTGATAAAATCCTCTGTTGGTCTAATTCTGTATACTTTTGAAAGTAGAATTTTGGTGCTAGAGAGTACAGGGGTTAAGATGCTTGCCTTGTATACTGCTTACCACATTTTGAGCTTTGATCTGCAGCATGGCATATGTTCCCCTCAGCCCTGCCAGGAATAATCCTAGAGAACAGAGCCTAGAGTCAGCCCAGAGGATAGAGCCCAGTCAGCTCAGAGTATAGAGCCCAGAGTCAGCCCAGAATGTAAGAGCCAAGAGTCAGCCCAGAATGTAAGAGCCAAGAGTAAGCCCTGAGTACTGCTTGGTGAGCCCCAGAACAAAAATGAAAACAGACACCAAACACTGAAAATAGAATTTAAATGTGTGGGATAGGTAAAATTTGTAGCATGAGGGCAAAGTATATGAAAACCATTGGGTGAACTTGGGCAAGGCATCTCTGTTGAAGGACAGGAGAATCCCGATAATGTGCTGGCTTTCTCAGCATTTCTAAAACTTGATGGCTATGGAGAGTCTTCTGTAGGGATCTTCTCATCATTTAGGAAAAAGTATATTTATTTTGTCAATTTGGGGGCTGGAGAGATAGTGCCTTGGGTATGTGCTCTTTTTGCCCCGTGGCCGGCCCTTGTTCATTAAATCTCTGGCATCCATATGATTCCCTGAGTCTGCCAGAAATATGAGCCCAGCCTGGATCCTGCCCCCCACCCCATCCTCTCCCCCAAACAAATCCTCAGTTTTTCATGGACCTGCTTTTCCTGATATTTCTCAGTGCAGCAGGTAACTCAGAAATGAATGCATAAGTCTAACATATCACAAGAAGAAGCACAGGGCAAACAGCCTTGCACTGGAAATGGAGTTGCCCCGCCCTCCCTGAGTCTCTGCCATTGGATCGTAGACTTAACACCTGTGCTTCCCCCTGATCTGTGGTTGGTGGTCATTGTTTCCACGGGTCAGGGGATAGCTTTGTAGTGTTTCATCTCTAGTGCCACATGGTCATGGGAACGGTCCCTAAGCACTAAGCCAGGAGCAGCACCCACTACCACCAAAACCAGAAAAAAAAAAGCTACCCACAAGCTAATTAAACAAGGCAATGGTGTATGTGGATAAAATGTCTAAATATCAAAGATGAAGCGTTAGAGAGCCAGAGGGATGGTGCAGTGTATAGGGTCTTTGCCTTGCATGTGCTTGACCTGGGTTTGTTCCCCAGAATCCCATATGGTCCCCTGGGAATTACCAGGAATAATTCCTGGGTGAAGTACCAGGAGGAACACCTGAGCACCTCTGGTGATATATCTCCAAGCCCAGCCTCTAAATCATATGTGAATTTTTCTGCCATTATTTAGGAGATGAGGGGAACATTGTTTTGATTATATATTTATTTGTGACAGTATTCAGAGTCAGCAAGATGACTCTAAATTTTTCTTGGTTAAACTGAAATTTAGAGTCCAGGGATATGACTCAATGGTAGAGTAATTGTCTTACTGGTGTGATGCCCTAGGTTCCATTTCTGGCACCTCATGATTCCCTGAGCACTGCCAGTGGAGTAGACTCATGAGCTTTGAGCTAGAAGTAGCCTCTTAGTGCGCGCGCGTGCGCGCAAACACACACACACACACACACACACACACAGAACTCAAGTGAAATTCCAAAATTTAGTTTTAAGTCTAAAGCATTAATGAATAATTTTTTTATTTTGCTTAACCTATTGAATTAAATAAGCACTTTTAGATATTGACTTTTATTCCTAATTTCAGTATTCCCAGCGCCTTGAAGACAGATATCGAAAGCACAGTTTTTTTGGCATTGGCAAGGATCACACAGAGAGTTGGTGGAAGGCTTTATCTTATCAGCTTGTTATTGAGGGATTCTTGATAGAAGCTTCTGGGAAGAGCAAGTATGTGAAGATTTACAAACTTACAGAAAAGGTAAACAATGTTGGAGTCTACCTGTGTGGTTTAACTTTTCTTGTTATATTTTAAAAGATTTCTCTTTGTGTTATTTTGTTAGGGTAGAAATTGGCTTGATAAAGCCAGTACAGAGACTGCTCGGAAACTTATCCTTCAAACTAATGAAGAATTATGTTCATCGAGGTATCTACAAAGGTTCTTTTTTATGTTTTTTGCTTTGTTTTGTTTTGTTTAAATGATTCTGTTTGTGCAAATTATAGGTACCACACAGGTAAAATGAATCAAAACACTGGTTTGAATGCCTCTGAAAGTCCATTTGGAGTAGGGGTCAGAGGGAGGAAGATAAATCCTAGAACACTTTCTTGTCTAATACCAGATGGTTGAGTATAGTATTTCGAAGTGACTTTCTCACTGATCTTAGAAGCAGCAACGAGAACACTGTTGATTCCCATACCCCATTTCTTCCTTACCTGGAAAAGAAATGGTGGGAAGGAAATTACTTATTACTCATTATTAATACCCTCATATATATTATAGATCATTTATTAATTTTTCTAACTTAAACTTTCCAGAGCTTATCCTGGGGAAATATTTTTTTATTTAAAAAAATCAGGGATTTAAAAAGAATAATTTAATCTCCGCTGCCTTTGTGAGAGTGGAGGCATGATGATTCATGAAGGACATAATTGCATTTTAACATTTGAGATAATTTAATTTTATTGTTTTTCAGTTCTAAAATTGTGTCTTCAGGCAGTCGTAGTCAACAGTATTTCTCCAGACAAGAAGCAACTGAATTAAGTGCAGAGAGGAAGGTATGTTTTTATTGAAGGGACAGTTCTTATTTATTTTATTCTTTACTGATGCAGTTCCTGTTTAAAAATATTAGATTTTAATTTCCCTTCAGTTAAAGAGGAAAATTCTATATATAGAAAAACGTAAAATTTAGAGAAAAAGGTGTTAGGATGGTATTCAGTTTGCGGTGCATAATTTCTGGGGTTAATAGAACAGAAGTATTTGAGGAGGTAACTTACTATGATTCTTTAAGAATTTATTAAAAACGATTTGGTTTACATGTTATAATCTTTATAGTTGATAAGAAAAATAAGCCTCATTACTGTTTTCATTAAAGTTATGTGTGTATGTGTCTGTTTTATATCTCCACACACACAGTAAACAAATGTATGCATACACAGACACTAATGCTTAGCATTGCCATCTTTATTAACTATTGTAGATTAAAATATTACTCACAAGCTAACTAGAACAGTGGGGTAAAGGACAAATGTACTGAATTAAACTTTCTGGTAAACTTTTTTTCTGCTTTATTAAAGTATGCAGAAAATAATTGAATTATATTTTAACTTTGGCTTTCGTTGTCTCAGTGCATTCTTATGGTCATATATTCTTTATAGATTTGGGAGGGATACTACATTGGGTTATATTTCTAATGACCTTTAAGATACTAGAAATCGATTATTTAAGAGCTTATTGCCAGGTAATTTATTTGATTTGGTTAAGTCAGAAGAAAATATATGTCAGCTTTTGTATAATATTTTTTTTTGTATGTTTAAAAACAGTCTAACTTGGAGAAGGTTTATTCTTACAAAACATTTGATAAGGTGTCTTCTGGGAATAACAGTCCTAAAAAAAGGTACAGAGTTCAGTATTTTAATTTTCTATACTTGCTTTATCATTTTTTTCTACTTTTCAAAAAATTTTTAAAAGTTGTCGGGTCATTTCATTGATGTCAAGAAATGAAGGTTTAAGTTTGAGTTTCTAAACATTTACCAAATGATTCCACTCATAAAGAAACAAGGCAGGGGAATAGACAAAGCCCAGCAGAAGCAAATCCTTCAAGGCTCTGTGGAAGAAATGAGGTTGCCTAAGAGAAGGACATCAGGGAACTGAAGTGGGAAGGGCTGAGTTGTCTTGGGAGGTAGAGGTGGGTGTGCTATGGTCACATGCATTTTGAAGAGGTGTGAAATTATACACTTGAAAACATGTCTTATAAGCCAGTGTTACCTCAGTGAAAAACAGAAATAGCCACAGGGGCTTAAAACACTTGCCAGCAAGTGCAGGGCCATTAGTTCACACCCTGATGCTGCGCTGAGGCAATCTTCACTGCTCTGCTTCTAAGGACCCTTTGGCAGAAAGGGCCCCAGTGGCTGGGAAGAGAGCACAGGGGGCAGAGCATGCTCAGGGACCCTGGTTCTGTTCCCAGCAATACATGGGCCCCTTGTGTAGCTCTGAAAGCACCCAGGCTCTGTGAGGTGGCCCTGGCAACCAGCCATTACCACTCGCCCCAGTGTTAAACCATCTGGCTGGTAGGCTGACTCGGTCTGGGGGGTGTAGCCCCAGACTCTGTGAGCATCGCCTGGAAGGTTCAAGAAAATGGTTCCGTGACTTTATTTCTTTACATTCTGGGTTTGTGGCTATACCCAGCGGTGCTTAGGGACTTTTTCTGACTGTGCATAGGAGTCATTCCTGGTAGTGCTCAGGAGAGCGTCTCTGGTGCCGGGATTGAACCAGGGTGAACCACCTGAAAGGCAAGAGCCTTGGCCCCTGCACCATCTCTTTAGTCTCCTGACTCATGACTTTAAGAACTGCTCAGGGCAAGTGAGGCCGTGGGTTTACCCGTGCCTCTGTATGTGCTAGAATGGTCCTGTCAGCCCCCCTGTCAGGGGATCTCGGGTGAGGAAGAAACAAAATAGGAAACAAAAGCGAAAGCACAAGCCTTCAGTGTTAAAATTATTAAAGCAGTTGTATAAAGTAGTAGTATTAATGTTACTTTGCTAACTTCATTATTGGGTATATTTGTCCACCTGACTATGCCAAATAGTAAGCATTTTACAGATAGCCTATTTATCTGTAATTAACTATTATTTACTGCTGTTTGCTATTGAAGAGACCAAGGGCTAAGAAGTTTATTCATTTAAAAGCAACAACTAATAGCTGAGTTGGCTTTCAAGTAGTTTTGTAGATCTTTAATGTCTAAGTACTAATTATGTAAGAAATACATATTTTTGCTTTATAAGAGTCTTTATGGCAGTATAAAATGGTAGATTAATGATGGTAGGGAATAAAGGTAATACACAGATTGCTCTTTTAAGTTGCATATTTGACTTGTGTGTGAAGAATGTTTAGGATTATGGAAGGTCTTTAATAATGCATGACAATCTGTTCTTGTTTCATGGTTACAAGTATTTCCACTTACCTCTGGTGATATTCATTATATTTATTTTGAATTTCTCTGTACTTAAATTAGCATTTATAGGTATAACATTTAAAGTGTTTCCCTCATAAATTTTTGCTTCAGTGGTATATTATCCAGAATTTTGTCAGTATAAATGATACTAAAATTTCTTTGAAAAATATTTTAAGCAACCATTTGCAGATGGCATACTCTATAGAGTTCCAGAAGTAGTTTTTATTTTGGTCCACACCTGTGGTGTTCAGGGATTACTCTGGCTCTAGCTCAGTGATTGTTGTGCCAGGCAGGTGCCCTGCCTGCAGTACTATTGCCTTAATCCCAGAATTTTGGAGAAAATTGTGAATAATTCACCCCGTGAGTTATTCCTCAGGAACCCAAAATTAGACTATCTTAGGGATAAAAATCCTTAGATTGTAAATCTTAGATGTATCCCTCTTGTTTTTAAGAAAACGTTGAACCCCTTGGACTGGGGATGTGGCGTAAGTGGCAGAATTCATGCTTTGTAGATTCTGTGTGAGACTACAGGCTTGATTGCTGCCACCAAATGGCCCTGCTGAAAGCCAAGTGTTGGCCCCAAGTGTCCCCTTGCCCCATCAGTATCACCAGATGTAGTCCCCCAGCAACAGCAAACATGTTCTTCAGTACAGATACTGAATTACTTTCCCCAAAGCATTTAGCTAAGGGAGAGGGTTGTACCTGTGCTGCTCTGAGTCAGCACCACTTTGGGATGAACTACAGTTGCAGCTGAGACTTTTCCTGTGAGCAGCAGGGGGTGACCCAGCAGTGGTTAAGTGCTTGCTTAGCATTTGGGAGGCCTGGGCTCAATCTCACCATCACATGGTTCCCCTTGCATCTTGCCAGAAGCACCCCCAAATACTATAGGGTGGACCGCAAAGGGAAAAAAATTCTAAACATTCCATCTTCAGAATAGCCATATCTGATCCAAATTGTTCAGAAGTAAGCTATAAGTAAACACCAAATTGCCTTACTGGCATTGTGAAGACTAAATGTTAATGATCACTTTTGTTAAGATATTCTTATTTGTCAGGGTGACACGAATAGTGAACCAGGAGGGAAAAAATGCTTCCATTATCTGTTTTCTGTTAAAAATTTAGCCTCATGGTGGCGTCATTGGGGAAGTCTTCCAGATCTTCAGAATGCGTGATCTCAGCTCAAGAGCAGGAGACTCAGGTAAGGGTTTTGTAAAGTGGCCTTGTTCTATGGAAGGATAGTTAGGGTTTGATGCTTGCTTACACTTATTTAGCCAGTATGTGGTTGAGGTGGGGGAGGGGGGTGAGGTTGGGTCATACCTAGCAGTGTTTGAGGGCTGTTCCTGACTCTGTTCAGGCATGACCCTGGGTGGTGCTCAGGGTACCATATGGTACCTGGGATTTGAACCAAGGTTATGGTTACCATAGCATCTACATGCTTTGTCTTCTGTACTCTGTTGCCAGTATTTTTTAAATTAATTTTATTTTATAAAGTTCACAATGATTTATTACATTCAATATTCCAAAACCAATCCCACCATGATTACACCTTCCCACCACTATTATTTCCAATTTTCCCAACCACCACCCAAATCTGCCCCAATAGCAGGCAGGTCCTAAATAATTTATTTTGTATTGCTTGTTATGAATAATTCTCTAAAAATGATCAAAAGAGGTTTTCTTAGAAGGAAGTAAGTGAAGATTTTTGGAACTCACCATGGAGCCATTGAGCCCTGTATAAGAGATTACTAATACGTTGTTACAGGCTGAATCTTGTGTGCTACTAATTTTTTAATCGAGATCGGTTGCCTCTACATCACATCCTATCCATTGTGTGCTACTCCTGGCACATCAGTCGTGTAGGGGATGAGGTGTCCAGGAATTCTAGATTTTTGTATTGGGTGATAAACTGGAGTAACATTTTTAACTGGATAGTGACTTTGGGGTCTGGAGGCATCTCTGCAGCTTGTTTCTCTCTTCCAAGATTTATTTGTGTGTCTCTGGACCCTGGCCTGGTAATGAGCTTATATGGCGCCAGAGGCAGTCTGTGTGTGTGACCACAGTGAAGAATGTTGGTGGGGAGAGAGCCCATCCCCGACTCTGAGAGCCTGGAGATTTCGGCCACAAAACCGGTGTAGCTGAGTCTTTCAACAGATCCACTCATGGATGAGGCTTGTCCAAGCCTTGGCGATCAGCCATGAGCATGGTGGCAGTCGGGTTCTGGAGGTTCTCGTTGCCAGGGCTCTGTGGGGCAAGTGGGGAGACTCACCTGCCCCGCTCTGGGGTGCCCCGGGTATGACGGTCAGCCTGTGCTGCCAGTCCTTTTACAGTTATTCTTTAGTTGAGAGTCTGAGTTAGTGTCTATTTTTATCCTGAGAGAATGTTGTATTGAAGCTCAAAAAAATAATGGACTTGGTTTTCTTAAGCACATCTGAAAATGCTGAATTGTTAATCTTTGCTTTTATTCTTTTTTTGGTTCAGACTGTGTTATATTGCAAATTAGTAGAAGCCAGGCAGAAACATGCCAGTAAAATGAATGTTCCCCCAGCCATTCTGGCAACAAATAAGATATTGCTGGATATGGCCAAAATGAGGTAAGTCATCTATTTGGACATGTTTTATTTGCAAATAACACTAACATACATTCTTTTGTTTGTTTTGTTTTTTTGTCTTTTGGGTCACACTTGGCATTGCTCAGAGCTTACTTCTGGCTCTGGGCTCACTGAAGGATTCAGGGGACAGCCTGGGGTCCCAGGGATCAAATCCAGGTTGGCCGCATGCAGGGCAAGTGCCCAAACCACTGTACTATCCCCCCACCCCTGTGAAGTTTTTTACTGTGTGATAGAATGACTGACTTCAGCTGTCAGCTTAGTTGAGGTATATCTCAAATCTCTTTTCTGAGCTTGAATTTCTGCATGAATAAAAACTGCATGTTTTCAGGATTCATATCCAGAGTGTATATAATCCAGTCCAGGATTCATGAAAACCAGTATGTGTATTTTATGCAAAAACTGAACTCTTATAATTTTTTAAGTTTTGTTCCCATTCATGTAGGTTTAAAACTACTATTATTTTTACTTTTGTGTATGTATCTTCATCTTCCTCTTATTGTCATGGTTTTTGGGGTTAAATGTTCTTGTGTGTCTTTTAGGACCTTTCTCACTTTCCTTAGAGATACACTGTTGTCAGATCATTACCCTTTGACTATTGCCAAAAGTCAAATAGTCAAATGTTTCTTCACTGTGTTTTTTTTTTCCCATTCCTTTCTCTTTTCCATCTGACATGTAGGTGGCAGATTAGCTTTACTTTATCATATTGTACTTCTGCTTAAGTAATTTCCCAGTCTTTTTAAACCTGACAATTCAAGACCTTTAGTTCATAGACCTAAAGTTTTTTTTTCTATACAATTCACTAAATTTTGAAAGGTTAGAGTTACCTAGATTACTTACCACATACTGAATATCCCTTTTCAACTTCCATGTACTTTCTTTCAGTGTTATTTCTGTTTTGCAGTTTCCTTGATTGTCCCAAATTCTTGTTAGGAAATCCTTAAGGATTTTTGTTATACTGCTACATTTTGGAATCTTGTTTCATATCAGTAAGTCAGTTCTTCCCTATGGAATATTATTAAAGATCTTTAAAATTCCAAGGATGGCATTTGTCAAACAGTATTTTCTTTTTCCTCCTTATTATTGGTATACATGTGTTAGAGTTTCTAGATTTAATATTCTGTGGCTAAAGATATTTTGTTCCTCATCTCTGTGTCTTCCAAAGCACTTTTTACACTGCCTAATAAATACTGAATGGTTAATAAATATAAAGATGTTATTTTCAAAGACTAATTGGCTGGTGGTTATATTGGTTCTATTTGTCTTCTCTGTTTCTTTTCAGGAAGTGGTTTCTATCACTAAATTTATTCAAAAGATTGTTTGTTTGTTTGTTTTGAGGCCACATCCAGCTGTGCTGAGCGCTTGTCCCTGACTCCATGCTCAGGAATCACTCCTGAGAGTGCTTGGGAACCATATGTGGTACTGGGGGTCAAACCCAGTTTGTCGTGTTCAAGACAAGACTGTGACCTCCTCTCTTTGACCACAGGAGATACTAGGACAGAGTTTCCTAAATCTAATAACATTTGAGCATATATCTTGCAGCAAATATTTCATTAAAAAATTAATTTGGGACTGGATTGATAGTTCAGTGGGCTTGAGTGCATGCTTCACATGTATGAGGCTAGACCCTTGGCACTTCATGGTCCCTGAACACAGGGAGTATCTTCTGAGCACCACTGAATGTGATCCCCTGCCCCAATTTTTTTTTCCTAAGGCTGGGGAGATGATATGCTGGGGTGCATGTTTTATAAGCAGGAATGCCGGGTTTGATACACAGTGCTTGACGGCTTCCTGAGCACCAGTGGAGCAGCCACTGAACCCAGAGTAGCCCCCAAGCACCTTGGCGTATGTATGACCCTAGAACCAATATGGGGGGGTTTGGGAGAAAGTCCAGGAGTTAAACCTCTTGCCTTGCAGGTGATCAGTACTTCATGCTGTTCCCTCCCACCCTCATCCCTGCAAGGTGTGACCCCTGAGCACCACCAGGCGTGGCCCCAAAACCAAAAAGAAAAGTTTTACACCATACTTTGTTGTCTAAAATACACATTGAGAGGAATTGAAATGATCATTAGATTGGTAGTTTCTAAGAAAAAGGATATCATGAAGTCTCAGGGAATTGACATTGTAAGAAACCTCAGAGGTGGGGCAGAGACATATCTCCATGGTAGAAGGTCAGCTTCACATGTATGAGGCCCTGGATTCAGTCCCAACAAACACTCACACCCCATAAAAGTAATGAGTTAAAAGCCTAAGTTAGTGAGGTTTAACTCGTGTAGGTAAATACTTTATAGGTAGTGAATGGGATTTCTTTTTGAGTGTTCTTATTTCTCTCAGTTACTATCAGAGCATCATAGTTTTTTTTTTCTGATCTATAACAATAATATAACCTGTATTGTACGTTGTTTTGGGGCTATTAGAAAAAATGTTTACTGAACATCAATATGAAGCTATGTCCCTGAGATGATTTCTTAGCTTTCTTGACTTTTTTTTTTTCAATGACAGACCTACTACTGTTGAAAATGTGAAGAGGATTGATGGGGTTTCTGAAGGCAAATCTACCATGTTGGCCCCTCTCTTGGAAGTTATCAGAGATTTCTGTCAATCAAATACTATTCAGGTAAAGTACACTGGATTGCAGGAATTTGGAGAAAAAAAATCCCCCTTTTGACCATGTCAAAAGCACCCATGAAAAGTATTTAGACTTGGAGTGATAGGACTGCGGGTAGCATGTTTGCCTTGCATGCAGCTAAGCTGGACTCAGTCCCCAGCACTCCATATGGTTCCCCATGGACCCCACCAGGTGTGATTCCTGAGCACTACCAGGTGTAGGCAGCCCCCAAACCCCCAGCCCCCACCCCCCCGCCCCCCCCAAAAAAAAGAAGAAGAAGAAAACACTTTCTTTCCACTATGGCTACTTAGAAGATGAATTCAGGTTATGTCTCATAAAAACAGAGTATAAAAACAGAGTAGTTACATTTCACAATGTATGTACAAAAGTGGGGGACTAGACTCCTCATATCTTTCTACTTTGTTAGAATTGTTTAATTTAAACACTGCATTTTACTTTGTTCTGGAGTCACACCTTGCATAACTCAGGGCTTCCTCCTGGTGGTGCTTGGGGAACCATGTGTGGTTCCAGGAAGAAACTGGGTTGGTAATGTGCACAGCAAGTACTTTAGCTCTCGTCCTGTCTCTCCCAACAATACTGTAGTTTTGATTGGCTAGTTCTTGTACCTTCAAAGTTGTGAGACTTGTTACTGTTTTTGGCATATCGAACAGGCCATGGGGAGCTCACCAGGCTCTGCTGTCTGGGCAGGATACTCTCGGTAGCTTGCCGGGCTCTCCAAGAGGAACACTCGAGCAAATCGATGAACAACAGGATGACAGTGCTACAGTGCTACCGTCAAAGTTAGATATAAATGAAAGCAGCATTTTTCCTGCTGTCTCTCTGTAAGCGGCCCGGCTACCTTGTTTCCCTTACTGTTGGCTAACAACTTTCCCCTTCAACCATGATTTTTTTTTTTTAAATAAAGCATGTTATTTCATGTTCCCTTCAATCATCATCACATTTTCATCATACCCTCTATTTTAAGTGAGCCTTTATATAAGGATCATTTAGGTTTAGTTCTTTTAAAAAAATTTTTTTTTTTTTAAAAAAAAAAAAACATGGTGCCCACTCAGTGTCTGTGTTGCAAGCCATAATGCCCAAAAGTAGAGCGAGTATGAGGAATATTGCTCATGATCAGGTTTCAGTTATACAGTATCCCAACACCTGTCCCTCCACAAGTGTGCATTTCCCACCACTCAAGTCCATTCCCTGCCCACTGTCCCCCTGTTACCCCTGGCGGTGCTGGAGGACCATATGGGATGCTGAGAATCGAACCTGGGTTGGCCGCGTGCAAGGCAAATGCCCTACCCGATGTGCTATCGCTCTAGCCCCAAGGGTGTTATCTTTTTTATGAATTAATGCTATTATTTAATAATGAATTCACTTTCCCTCCTACTCCTTTTTCAAGAAAGGAAATTGAAATCAGGCAAAAGTACTCCAAAGAATAGGTATAAAACCTTTTCAAACTTAGAGAAAATGTTGATTCCTGTTTTGAGGAATTATACTGGACAATGCAGGTCAAGAATATTACTGAATAAATATACTCTAATATTTTTTAAGCCAGTATTATCCTTTTAATATGTTTACTTGAAAATTTGAAGTAAAACTTAATACTGTCATAATATAAATCAAAAACTGTGAGGGCATGAATATTAAAACTCATTAAGCTGATCATTTAAGAAAAATATTTTCTCATTCCTCCATCCTTCTTGGAGAGCCCGGCAAGCTACCGAGAGTATCTCGCCTGAACGGCAGAGCCTGGCAAGCTCCCCGTGGTGTATTCGATATGCCAGAAACAGTAACAAGTCTCACAATGGAGACGTTACTGGTGCCCACTTGAGCAAATTGATGAGCAACAGGATGATAGTGACAGTGATAAAGTGATTTTCTCATTTAAAATATTTAAATCCTTTCTAGAAACACATATAATGAAAATTTTGATGCTTAACTTTAAGCCCATCTCTTCCTCCAAAGATAGATTCAAGTTGACATCTACTTTGAAAAGTTTATAAAGATAGAAAACTTTAAGTACAGTAACATACTGTAGTTAATATTGAAACCTGTAATAGATACTAAATAATTAGTCTTATGAATGTATAGGTATCATTTTGATAGAAATTTACATTTTATTTTCATATCTTGTCATTTGAAGATTTTAATAAAAATGATATTGAATATTATTGAATATTATTTTACTGCCTGATAAGGAATAGAAATAAGTGGGTTTTTTTTTTAATATACCACTTAATTTTATAAGGAAGAGCCTGGCAAGCTCCCAGTGGCGTTTTCGATATGCTAAATACAGTAACAATAACAGGTCTCATTCCCCTGACCCTGAAAAGAGCCTCTAATCATTGGGAAAAAACGGCTAAGGAGAGGCTTCTAAAATCTCAGGACTGGGACGAATGGAGACATTACTGGTGTCTGCTCTAGTAAATTGATGAACAACGGGATGACAGTGATACAGTGATTCCGTGATAATTTTATAATTTGAATTATATGACCCAAGGCAGAATCTTTTCTAAAATTTCTATAATTTTATTTTGCATATGCAAAAATATTGGAGCTCTGCACATTAATACAAAAGCTAATTCCAGTAAAGTAATCCTAGGATTGGGGATTTCGTGTTCTTAGTATATTTGCCTATATAAAACTGATCCAGGTGCATAAATTTCTGTTTTTATTTTTGAGCCTATTTATTGCAGGTTTTTTCTTTTTATTAACCTTTGGCTCTGTAGTTCACAGTGTTTTTCATATGTAGCACTTTACCTTCTTTGAGCTCCTCCCCAGCTTGAAAGCTTCCCTACACCACTGTTGCATTTTCTCTCCTCATAGCCACCCCCGTCCGTGTCCCCAAAAGGGCATGCTTCCTGCTGAAGACCCTTCTCAGGGTCTCTCCTTGGCCTGTGCTGTTTCACTGTGACGAGTTCTTTAGATCCCATGTAGGAGAAAGATCATTCGTGTCTGTTTCTCTCCCTCTCCTTCAGACCAACCAGCAGCTCCATTTTTAAATCAAAAATGTTTCTCTTTTTTAACATTTCCTAAAGACAGCCTGGAAGCCTTAGCTTTCTGTTTGATTTGTCTGTTTGCTGAATTGCAATATGGGAACTGGGAACTAACCTACTCACCTTTTGCTTAGGGTGGAAGTGGATGAGTGTGGTTTACAGAGAATCTCTTTCTTTTGGATTTAGTTTTTTTTTCCTTTTTCTTTTTTGGGTCACACCGGCGATGCACAGGGGTTACTCCTAGCTCTGCACTCAGAAATTACCCCTGGTGGTGCTCAGGGGACCATATGGGATGCTGGGAATCGAACCTGGGTGAGCCGAGTGCAAGACAAACACCCTACCCACTGTGCTATCACTCCAGTCCTGGATTTAGTATTTTTAAGTTATTGTTTCTTGGGTTTTAGAGAGTAGAGTTGGCATTTTGGAGGCAACCTGTTCATATATTTTTAGAATCATACATGGTACAGTTATTTCAAAATGATCATGGGCTTTTTAAAAAATACTTTAAAGTTATTTCAAAATGATCATGGGCTTTTTAAAAAATACTTTTTTTTTTGTTTTAAACATCTCTTAAGGAATCATATTTAAGAATTTATGGAGTACTTCAAGTGTAGGGCCACAACTTATATGTATCTTTTTAAATGAATCCTGTCTGGAAGTTGGAGAGACACAGTCCAGGAGGTAAGGCGCTTTCCTTCCATAGATCAGCTCCTGCTGACCCTAGACACCGGGTCACGGGGGCACCACCAGGGGCACTCCTGAGCCCAGAGCCAGGAATAGCTCCCAGCTACTGCCATTGTGACCCAAAAATTAAAAACAATTTTTTAAGTAGTAATATATTTCCTTATGACATTAGCAGAAAGGGTAGGTACCTTGATTTGAATATTAATAATTTATTCTTTAACTCTTCCAGAGGACTAGATAACAAATTTAGAGCTGCGTCATGTCACTCTTTATTTTCTTCCCTCTTATTAGCAAAAGGGGACTTAGAAATTTTTAATCCTATAGCTGTATTTTACTGAAGTCTTATTCCTTCTAGTCATATCTTACCTTTTAAAGTCAATGTATATTTTGAAAAAAGCATTTCTGACTATCAAGAGGCTTTAATTGTATTTTTTCCAATTCCTAGTAATCATATAGACATTATACCTTTAAATGAATTTTACTGATCATCTGCGTTATGTTTAAAACTTTCTAGACAGACATCTTTTCAAGTACAGAACCTCAGGAAGGACTGAACAACAGACTGGGGGCAAAGGAAGCTTGTTCACTATCACCGTCCGTGTCCAGCACAGACTCTTTATTCCAGCTAGAGAAGATGACTTTGGTAAATGTCACTTTCTAGAGGGAGGGAATATTTAACTTAAATGTGTTTATTAACTTTTGAATATTATAGCTATATCTTAGGAAAAATTTCTTTTAATTGTACAAGTATTATTTATTTTTTGCATAATTATTATTTTAGAAAGATTTTAGTCTTGGGCACCATTACTCAATACTGCTAGTGATAGGGTTTTATGCATACCATGTTCTATTTATACTTCATGTATTACCGAAGTATATTTATTTGTAATTATTATATTATTTCAATCATGAATTAAAAATAAGTTTACTTGTATCACTTGTCATCCCATTGATCTTCTATTTGCTCGAACGGGTGCCAAGAACGTCTCCATTCGTCCCTGTTGCATGCTAGTGTAGCCCAGTGGTATTTGCTCACTCCAGGAATACAAAGAGCCTCAAACCATTCATTCAGCTTTTGATGAAGTCTGACAAATAAGTTAATAATTAATAAAAATAAAATTAATAATTGCACGGCAGAGTCTGGCAAGCTCCCCATGACATATTTGCTATGCCAAGTACAGTAATAATGCTGGGTCTCATTCCTCTGACCCTGAAAGAGCCTCCAATACAGCACTATTTGGAAGGATGAGTAAGGAGAGGCTGCTAAAGTCTCAGGGCTGGGACGAATGGAGACATTACTGACGCCCCCTCGAGCAAATCAATGAACAACAGGATGACAGTGGTACAGTGATATGGTGAAGATTAATAATTAAGAACTATGAATATGTGTCCCAATAATAAGTAATCGCCAAGATTGCCTAAATGTAATCGGAAATTGTAGAGCAGGGTGAATGGCAAACACATATATTCTGAGCAGGCTTAGATATTTGAGTATCCTGTACAAAGATGCGTAGACTGATCTCTGGAAGACTGTCCAAGGAGCTAGAAAAGTGTTGGTTGCATTTGGTTTGTTTTGGGGCCACATTGGGTGATGCACTGAGGAATTACTCCTTGTGGTGCTCAGGGCACCCTAGGGATGCCTGAGATCGAATGTGGCTGGTCCACATGCATGGCAAGAGCCCTGCCACTCTGGCCCCTAGGAATGTTTTAAAAAGCAACAAACTTGCTTTTTTCATTCTATACATTTCTATTTTAAACTTCATAATGATCTTTGGACAAAATGTGTTAACTGTGAAAAATGGCTAAGCCTGATGTTTCTTAATTGTTCTGCTATAAATCCATGAGGCTTTTGGGGTTTTTAAACATACAGAATGGAGAGTTATCTTAATGGAATAAGAACAGAATGAGGCGTCTAGTAACTTTCATTGACCTGTGCTCCACCCTCTTTGACACTAAATTGAAAAGGGCGATGTGGCTCACTGTCTTCGTGGCTGATCTCTGTGCCTGTATACAGTAGGCTTCGATATATGGTTTTATTGTGATTAAGGTTTAATATAAATAAAAGAGTCAGTAGCTTGTCTTAGTAACTTAATAGATATACATTCAGTTAGTCAAATCCCTTAATTAATACAAAAGCCATTACACAAGTAACCAAATAATTCTTTGTGCTGTTTTTGAAATAGGATAATGGGAACCTCAAGTTCAGTTTTTTAATTTAAATAGTAGCTATGCATATGTTAAATGTGCTTATCACTGTCACTGTCATCTCCTTGCTCATCAATTTCTTTGAGTGGGCACCAGTAATGTCTCTCATTGAGAGACTTATTGTTACTGTTTTTGGCATATCCAATACGCACGGGTAGCTTGCCAGGCTCTGCCGCGTGGGCTCAATACTCTGGGTAGCTTGCTGGGCTCTCCGAGAGGGAAATGTGCTTATATGTACATAATTTGATTATATTCTCCAAAATTTCTGCACAGAATGCATTCCAGTACGTAGCTCTGATAGGTTTCATGTATTATATTACAAATTCATACTTAAGGCTGTAAAGAGTGATATATCTATTTCTTTTGATATTGTTGGTTATATTTTATCGTATAATATGATGGCATAATTATCTATACCTCCCAGGAGTCTTAGGGGGTCTTACAAGTTAACCACAAAATTAAACATGCCTAAGGACTAATTAATCAGGAGCAATAATACAATTAGTTTTAGGTAATTTGATGCCTGGTATCAAGTAACCCTGAAATTAGGCACACATGGTGCATACTGTCTGGTAGAAAAAGGTAGAAATTTAATGGAAGTAATTTTAGACCAATCTTTGAAGGTTGAAAATTTGGCTTGCATTCTGTTCTGTAAAAATGCCCACATTCACACAAATACAACTCAGATTCAGACTCAGAATAAATTTAAAGCATATTGAAATAATTTAGAGATGAGTGACTATAAAGTTGAGTGTTTAAAAGAGTATGAATACTTAAATAGGCTTGGGGCATCATTTGTTTAAAAAAGTTATATATATATGTCTGTGTTTGTCCTAAATTTAACACACTGTTCTAAATTTAACACACTTCATATTAGGTTCATGAAATGAATTTATGATGAATTAGGAAATGATAGCCATTGTTAAATTGTGGTTATTTTTATGAATAGATTGGATTTAAAGTATCTATAAATATTCCCAATAACTATTTATAGAATCCATGCGGAGCCTTACATTATTACCAAACAATTTAGTATTTACTTCTTGGAATTCATTCATCTAAAGTACCATGTGTTTTTCAAATATCAGAAATAGTCGGTTACACTTTGCTATATAATTTATTCAAAGGTGTGGCAGCTGTCAGACTTAGAATCACAACTGTTTGATACTAATAGTTTTTAAATTAATCACAGAAGGTAAAGGATTGATTTTTTTCACGGATGCCTTGTGAGTTTGTTTTATTCAAAATAATAAGTATTAACAGAATATGTAGCATTCTTTAATGTTTTCAAAGAATAGTTTTCAAAGAATAGTTGAAGTGAAAATTTAAGCCAAAATTGTATCCATTGTTTACTTCTCAACATTTATTTCCTTATGGTTTTGTGTGTTTTATTTCCATACCATGCAGTAGAGCCTTTGGAAACTCACTGCTGATTTTATTGCTGTCTCTAGAAGCGCGTGACTGAGAGCAGGACTCTGCCCCTCATCTCAGTTGGCAGGCCCTCATCCCAAGCGGGAAAAGCTGGCTACCCACTCCAGACGGAGCGAGCGGGCCTGACTCCAGAGGTTCAGAAGATTATTGCTGATGTTATCCGAAACCCTCCCGTCAACTCAGGTGATAACCATGATCCGCCTCTACACTCTTAATGACTTGAGTCATTGAACCCCGGTGAAACAAACAAGCAAGCCACTAATATTTTCCATTTTAACAGCATTAACTCTTTATGTGGCTGTGAAAACTTCAGTCTTGTGATGCTTTGTTTTGTTCAGAGAGCAGTCTCTCCTCCCGTCGTCATGCAGAGAGAAGCTAGTATAAGAAATTCTTGCTTCGCTGCCCATCTTCAGATTATGATGTCTGGACCTATCTCCAAATATTACACTTTTGTCCTTTCCTAATTCCACCTAATCACTGAAAAAAAACAAACTTCTCCTGCCATATTCATATCTTATACCTTGCTGACTTTTGGCTTTTCTGAACCTTTCTGATTCTTTGTCATGGTTTTAAGTTTCTAGTTAGAAGACTCGGTGATGGCAGTCACTGTGGACAGAGAAGGGTGGGCCACGTTCTGCAGCCCTTTGTCATTAGCAATCCCAAGAGCTTCCTTTTGTCATTTTGCTGTGGAACTTCAGCTGCAGTTACAAAATATTGAGCGAACTTGCTTTCCTTGTGGGATTGTTTTTAATATGCCTACATTAAAGTTATGATTTGGTTTCTATGAAGGAAAGAAACACTGAAAGTGCTGCTGATTTCTTTCTGAACTATCTAAGATTGACCCTTAAGCAACATGAAGGTGTGGAGAGTGACGACATTCATTGTTGGTTGGATCTATGAATGTGGAACCAAATAGAGAAATATCTATAAATAATTGGATCTGTATACTTCACATCTTTGTTTTCAAGGGTAGGATTTTAGATTTGGAAAAGAAATTAGATATCATTACATTTTCACTTTCTAATTTCTACCCTGTTTCAGAGAGAATAATCTGAGAGTATAGAGTTTTGAAATTGTTTTATAGCATATCAAAGCTAGTGACGATGAATTTTTTCTTAATTTAATTTTGATATAAATGTTATATGTCTAATATAGATACCTATTTTCCTCACTTATGTAATACTTTATGTAATACTAACCATTTCTTTGAAAGAAACATGAAGTTTCTAATTTTCATACAGGATTTTGGTTTATGAATCTTTGATTGATGAGTAAAATGAAATGCTTAATTATATCCAGGTTAATAGAAATGGATCTGGTTATTTTCTACCATGTCTAGTGCCCTTTATGTTCTGAGTTTACTCCATTTAGTTTCTGACATTAGATAATCTTTAAATTAAGCAGTGTCAAAAATCAAAGAAAATGGGGCCGGAGCGATAGCACAGTGGGTAGGGCGTTTGCCTTGCACGCGGCCGACCCGGGTTCGATCCCCGGCATCCCATATGGTCCCCCAAGCACTGCCAGGAGTAATTCCTGAGTGCAAAGCCAGGAGTAACCCCTGAGCATCGCTGGGTGTGACCCAAAAAGCAAAAAAAAAAAAAAACCAAAAATCAAAGAAAATATATAAGCAAGAAAATTATAGTCATTAAAAATATCAGGTACCAAATTAAAATCTTTGTAATCCATTAATGACTAAAACACTAGTGAAAACATGTGCCTTTGGCCTGGGGAGATAGGTGGTCAGTAGATTGGAGCGTGCAGGACCCCAGTACAACCCAGCCCAGTCACCACCAGGATTAATTCCCAAGCACCACTGGGTGTAACCAATAAACAAAACAAAACCAAAAAAATTGGAAAATAGAAATCAAACATTTGTCTTTAAACTACACACTAAGGGATATAGGGACTACATTTTATTCAGCTATAATTAATTAAGTGAAATTAAAAAAGATGATAAAGAATTCTTAGTATACCATTTTTCTCATTTTTTTATTAATGCACTGTATGTAAATTGTACTCAAAAATATGAAAGACATGTTATTTGGCTTACTACAAGTCAAAATTGAGAAAGTTAAAAAAGGTTATAACTATCATTTATACATTTTATTTCCTTTGAAATAGATATGTAATCTATAAATCTATTAATCTAAAATTGTACTTTTGAAGTTTTTAAGAATAAAACATTTGTTCACTTACTGGCAGAAGCATTATTGAATTTTATTTTTAAATATTTCATATTTTTGGTGTTTGAGCTACAGCTGGCAGTGCATGGAGGCTACTCCTAGCCTGCATTCAGGACATACAGTGCTAGGGATTGAACCCAGGCTTCTTGCATGTAAAGCATGCACTCAGCTGTTGAGCTGTCTCTGGCCCTGGGTTTTAATGATAAATGTACTGCATTAATGATTAATGTCTTGGGTGTTATTCCTCTTTTCTTTAACTGTAACTGCAATACTTAGCACATTGACATTAGTGTCTACCATCAGTGGCTCACACTTGGAATGTGGCTTAATTTACACAAATTGCATCACCCATGTTAGTGTGTTAATTCAGGTTTTAATGAGCAAGTTTGATTGGTATTTAAATTTTATACAGTCTTTATTTGGGAATATTTCTGTACATTAATATAATTTTGTACCTAAAAATAGGTTATTTGAGAATTCAGAAGTTTCATCTATAATTTTCATGATATCTTATTTGCTAAGTAGATTTTATCTTTTAGCTCTTAATATTTAAAGGGATTCTAAACCTTTTACTTCTTTTAGTTCATATTTATATAATTTTCAGCTGCTTTGTGGAATTTATATTTTAATTCTGCTTAATAGTAAATTAAGCAAAACTTTTAATGAGGCGCCTAGATTACATTTTGAGTAACCTTGTTTCCCCGTTCTTTCTGCATGATATTGGAAAATTAGGGGTGGCTTCTAAGGGACCTGCCATAAAAGTAGAGGAAATATGATCTCTTTTAAAGCACTAAAGGAGTTCAGCCAGTGTTCATTATTTTTGTTTCTAGTGGATATTTTCGGCATTTACTTGCATGGGAAGTAGGGCCGAATGCATCTTTAACACCTGATGCCACTCATTTATATATAAGGAAAGTAGAATGCCTTTAAAATAAAAATATAAAGGGTACTTATAGAAGTATGTAAGTAAATATGTGAACTTTCTGGTTATATCTAGAAATACTGTTGATAGCATAATAACTATACACTTATTACACCATTAACTTAATTTAAAATAAAATTTTAATTTTAGAAATAAATGGATTCAAATTGAAGCACTTCATTATTTTTTCAAACTTAACCCGTGATACTGATACTGTGTGATAGTTTATGATTGTGTGATTTTTTCAGAGGAAAATTGGTTTATAAATGTTGCATGACAATATGAGGAAATTAGGTAGTTATCCAGTTTTAAAGATGACAGACAAGGCAGTTAGAGTTATTGACAAGTGGGAAAATCTATGATTTTTCTAGAGCACTATTGCTGAGAAAGGTATGTGAGCCACATGTACAGTGTTAGATTTTCTAGTAGGCATCCATCTTAAAAAGTAAAACAGCTATGATTAATTATAATTATGTAATCTAATTAACCCAGTATATTTAAATATTCATCATTTCAACATGTAATCAAATTTAGAAATTGCCAATGAGATATTTATGTGCTGTTAAAATTAATCCTTTGAAATTAGTTATGTGATTTACATTTATAATATTGCAATCCTAGTGCTAAATTTCGAGCTTGATGGATAGCACAGTGGGTAGGGCCTTGCATGCTGCCAACCCGGGTTCGATTCCTCTGCCCCTCTCGGAGAGCTCGGCAAGCTATCAAGAGTATCCACCCGCACGGCAGAGCCTGGCAAGCTACCCATAGCGTATTCGATATGCCAAAAACAGTAACAAGTCTCACAATGGAGACGTTACTGGTGCCCGCTCGAGCAAGTTGATGAGCAATGGGATGACAGTGATTGTGCTAAATTTTATTTTAAAATACTTGCTGTGTATCAGGCTTTCATGAAATTTGCCACTAAATAGGTAGATGAAGGTACTAAAGTTGTTCAGTATACATAAATATTCCTGATAACTAAATGCAGTACGTTAAATTCATTAGAATTACATAGAAATAACAATTTGGTTCCTTAACCACACTAGCCATATTTTAAGTACTTGGTAACTGCATGTGGTTGGTCATTATTGAGCTGAATGGTTAAGTCTAAAGGTAATTGGGCCATATATGTTAAAATGTAAAGTGTTTAACCTTAAAAGTGTGTTTAACCTTAGCACTTACTTAGCTAGAAATTAGAAAAATGGGAGGATCTGTGTAATTTAAAGTTCATGAGACATTTATTTTTATTTTCATTTTGTTTATTTGGTCTTTGGGCTACACCTGGTAGTTGTCAATGTTCTACTGGATGTGGTGGCTGGATGCTCAGGGGCCACTCTCAGTGGTGCTCAGGGGACCACATGTAGGGCTAGAAATTGAACCCAGGTCTCTGCAGCTCAGCCCATTGGGCTACCCACTTAGCTCGGGAACATTTTTTTCCTTAAAGAAAAATAAACTCAAAATAAATTCTGAGTTACACATACAGATTCCTTGGCTGTTGAATATAGTAAAGCAGTAAAATTGGCATGTGGGATTAGTGGTACAATGCAAGGAACAAATCATTTTGGTTTGGTTCATAGACTGTTTGTTACCTTAAAGATTTAATTATATTCAGGGGTTATCTTGACTTTGAAGCATTTGATTACCAGGAGGTTTACATTTTAATACTGTCTTAATTTTTATTAACACTGTACACTTCTCTTCCTGACTTTTTCACCTCAGCTGCTGTATTTTGGGGCTGTCACACAGTGAGTGACATAATAGGATCTGTAGAGTAAGGAAGAAACAGGGAAAATAAAATAATAAAAATCAAAAGCTGTCATTTAAAGACCACTTTTTCATGTGACTTTAAAAATAACGTGCTTCCTGGCTATTAATTAGAGTGGAATGTCAGAAAGTGTAACACTAGTTTTATGCACTACACACAGGTGAGTGAAAGGCTCCCAGCTGCTTGGTACCTCTGTTCTCTAAACCAAGCTCTCAGATGAACGTCATGTTGTAAAGATAAGCCTGAAACATAAAGAATGGCTTCTAGGAGATTTGTAAAGAGACTGACACCTCTGACACCTCTGAATCAATTCAATTCTGTTGGATTATATTTTTAAGTATATAGTTTTTAATAATTCTTAATTAAAAGTTTCAAATAAAAATCAAGAGTCAGAATATTCATAATTTTTCTATATAAAATTATATATGAAAAATATATTTCATTATTCCATTATTTTTGTTGGTGCAATATTTTTTGTGATTCTTTTTTTAATTTAAATTTATTTTTTAATTGAATTACAGTGAGATACACAGTTACAAAGTTGTTCATGATTGGGTTTCAGTCATATAATATTCCGACACTCATCCCTTCACCAGTGTACATTTCCCACCACCACGGCCCCAGTTTCTCTCCTGCGTCCGCCCCACACCCCATCGAAGGCACCCCCCTCTTTCTCTCTCCCCCTCTTCCTCTCCCCCTTCCCCCCTCTCCTGCTTTCCCTCCCCCTCCCTCCTTCCTCCCTCTCCTTCTAAGTCATTTCACTTAGCATGATACTGTCCATGTCCATCCACATATAAGCAAATTTCATGACTTCATTTCCCGAACAGCTGCATTGAATTCTATTGTGTAGATGTGCTGTAGTTTCTTTATCCAGTCATCTGTTCTCAGGCATTCAGATTGTTTCTATTTTCTGGCTATTGTGAATAGTGCTGCAATGAACATCGAAGTGCAGATGGTGTTTCTGCTGTGATTTTGGGCCCCAGGGTGTATTCCCAGAAGTGGTATTGGTAGGTCAAAAGGGAATTCAATATCTAGTTTTTTGAGGAATGTTCATATTGTTTTCCAAAAATATACTGTTGGGTTATTTTTAAACATGTTTTTTCTTAATACTTAAAATAAGACAACTTTCCAAGATTACTCGTTAGTTAATTGGCACTTAAAAGAAGAGCTATCTTTCAGGATATTGTGATGTTCATTTGTAAGGTCCTTTTTATCAGCATTTTGTTTAAAGGTACTAGCTACTACATTAAGAATAATTTGTAAGAAACTAATTTGTAATTGCTATTTAGAATTTGGAGTTTAATTTCCTTTAGGAAATTCTCTGTTAATTGTGATTAACAAAAATTTCTGTTTATTTTGATTCACATGGAAGTCTGTAAAAGTCAAAGGAAAATTTTGAAAATCTTTTCAAATTGTGAGCTACACATGCAGTCAGTCACACCACTGATATTCTCGATCTGGGAATTTGAAGGTACAGGGGTTGCAGGAGAGAGGGATGTGTGTTTACACCATTTCTTTCCTTTAGGACCACAGATCTTTGAAAGAGTGGAACATTTTCTTAGTAAACCTTCCTCCCTTCTTTCTAAAACATATTTCACTGTTTGTAGCAGTTAGGTTTTCTATTATAGTCTGCATAATTTTAAATTAAAAAATTCTTTTACAGATACAAGTCAAATGAAACTAATTAGAACGTTAGTTCCTGAAGACATTGATACATATCTTATCCACATGGCAATTGAAATTCTGGAAAAAGATCATCATAATAAATCTTTCTGCCAACCTTCATATGATTCCAGCATAAAGAGGTGTTACCCTGACTCTGAAGAGGGCTGTTCAAGTTCAAAGAGAAACAAGGAAGACGGCATTAATAGCAAGGTGTTAATTATATGTACAGTTTTTAGTGTATAAGATTATTCAGTTTGTATATTCTAATACTAGGATAAGTTACTATAAGAAGTCAGTGTACTGTACTTTGCTTTTTGTAAATCTAATCTGATAAGTGATTTTATCTATTTATTTGTTTGTTTGGTTTTTATTGAATCACCATGTGGAACGTTACAAAGATTTCAGGCTTAAGTCTCAGTTACACAATGCTCGAACACCCATCCCTTCACCAGTGCACATATTACACCATCAAGAACCACAGTAAACCTCCCACCCCAGCCCCCCAACCCCCCCACCCCCCACCCGGCCTGTGTAGCTGATAAATTTCACTTTACTTTCTCTTTACTTTGATTACATTCAATATTTCAACATAAAACGTACTATTATTGTTTGGAGTTCCCCCCCCTCCCAAAGTCAGACCTGCTGGAAAGGAAGCATTTGACAATTTGTTTTCCATTGCTGAGAATGAAGAGATATGAGGTTGTGTGGTTTTGGATTTCTGTATTTTAGTATTTTAGTAACTAAGTCCAGAGAAAGCATTTGATAATTTGTTTTCCATTGCTGAGAATGAAGAGATATGAGGTCGTGTGGTTTGGGATTTCTGTATTTAGTATTTTAGTGATTAAGTCCAGAGGGCTTTCTGCCAGAGGTTGCATCATTGCAAGCTCATACTTCTCTGCTACTTTATATTCCACATATGAGTGCAATCTTTCTATGTCTGTCTCTCTCTTTCTGACTGATTTCACTCAACATGATACTTTCCATGTTGATCCACTTACATGCAAATTTCATGACTTCATGTTTTCTAACAGCTGCATAGTATTCCATTGTGTAGATGTACCAGAGTTTCTTTAACCAGTCATCTGTTTTTGGGCACTCCGGTTTTTTCCAGATTGTGGCTATCGTAAACAGTGCTGCAATGAACATAGAAATGCAAATGTCATTTCTACTATACCTTTTTGCCTCTTTGGGATATATTCCCAGGAGTGGTATTGCTGGGTCAAATGGGAGCTCAATTTCTAATTTTTTGAGAATCAACCATATTGTTTTCCAAAATGGCTGAACAAGTCGGCATTCCCACCAGCAGTGAAGAAGAGTCTTTTTCTTCCCACATCCACGCCAACACCGGTTGCTTTTTTTTTTTTTTTTGAATGTGGGCCAGTCTCTGTGGTGTGAGATGGTATCTCATTGTTGTTTTGATCTGCATTTCCCTGATGATTAGTGATGTCGAGCATTTTCTCATGTGCCTCTCAGCCACTCGGATTTCTTCTTTGGGGAAGTTTCTGTTCATTTCATCACCCCATTTTTTGATCGGGTCGGCAGTTTTCTTCTTGTGGAGTTCAACCAGTGCATTGTATATCCTTGATATTGACCCCTTATCGGATGGGTATCAGGTAAATATCCTTTCCCATTCTTTAGGCTGTCTTTGTACTTTGGTCACTGTATCTTTTGAGGTGCAGAAGCTTCTTAGTTTAAGGTAGTTCCATTTATTAATCTCTGTTTTCACTTGCTTGGCCAGTGGCGTGTCAGCTTTGAAGATATCATTGGCTACAGTGTTGTGAAGGGTTTTGCTGACCTTGTCTTCAATGTACCTTAGGAATTCTGGTCTGATGTTGAGGTCTTTAATCCATTTTGATCTGACTTTTGTACATGGTGATAGGTGGAGATCTGAGTCCATTTTTTTTGCATATAGCTGTCCAGTTTCGCCAGCACAATTTGTTAAACGTGCTTTCCTTGCCCCGTAATAAGTGATTTTTTTAAATGACAGAGGGAATATAGTTAATCTATTTAGCTTGTGTGAAGTGTCAACTTAAAATTTACATCTTCTCATATGAACTGCATAGCTTGGAAGTTCATTATTAACTGTTAATAATACTGGTTTTAAGTGTATGGCGGTTTGTGTGGTGAGTGAAACTGAAAACAAAATTTAGGTAAAGCACTGCCAGGCAATTTCATCATTCTGACATTCTTTGTGCTCTGTTCCTGTTACACTGAATGAGGATAATTACATTCCTATTACATTGATGATATGAGGGTAATTGCTGATCAGGATTTTGGGCACATCCCAATATGTTTTTATTTTTAAAGTTTCATATTTTATTCTTTCAATAAATTCTTACGGAGGATCTGCTATATAATAGGTATGATTCTAATTGTGATGCAGTATTTTTTAAGCACTTTTAACCATTTCTATCGATGTACTGGGATTTCTAATATTGGTACTTAAGCTTTGCACGCACACAGTGTTCCAGCAGCACGCCCATCACCAGGACACCTGCTCCCTGCACCTGTATCTCAAGGGCCTCTCCCAGCCAGGCCTTCTTTGTAACTCTAATTCTGATGACTCTGGCAATTTGTTGTTGGTCCTTACTATGTTTCTTTATATCCCACATATGAGGAAAATTTTTTTTTATTGTGGAGGTGTTGACATCTACATATACACAGATAAATAAAGCTAAACTCCTGAAGTTTCTCCAACATGTAAATTAGGAAGTTGATAAGGAAAAGTTATTTTTAAAATACATGCCTTTTTTATAGGTAAATAAAATTTTAAAGTTATTGGTGTGTATAATACTTTGCTCATACATTTAAAAATTAACATGAAGTAGAGAAATCCTATATATAAAATTTAGTAATAGGAGAATTAGGAAAAATTTAAGGAAAACCTGAATAGACCCATAAAACTATGAAAGTCTGTTTTATCCTAAAGAATAGGTATTGACTTTATATTAGGAAATACAGATAATATTTAAGTATCTGTGTTAATAGGTAACAGCTTGCAATGAAAAATCTCTATACATACAACAAAATCACCTGAATAGATTTAGTACATTCAGTATAAATGAAACATCAGTTCATTATTGGAAAAGAATAACTTCCTTAGCAAGTTGGGGGTTAACAGAGCTTTCTTAATCTGGTGGAGAATAACTGTAAGTGCCACGAGTGAATGCCACACTCAGTGGCCAATGAACGAGAAGCTTGTTGGTCTTTTAAAGAAGTTCCTTAACGCTTCTTGGAAACTGGCTTCAAGGATGAACTGCGTAAATGGCTACTGTTCGTGGAGCTCTGAACTAGGGAAGGTTCATCTGAACTAGGGAAGGTTCATCAGGAACCAGGCACCTGTCCTGCTGCCCAGAGACTGCACTTCCTGGCTGTGGCACTCACCCATCTTCTTAGTTGTGATTGCTCATGGGAGTTGCAACCCTTGGTATGGTGCCTACCTGCTGTCCAGAGAGAGAACTTGTAGCACTGGGGATCACAGACTGCAGATCTGTGTGTGGGATGCTGGTCCTTGGAACAGTGTCTCGTACCCTTGGTCTCTGCAGTATCCTGCGGCTCTGAAATATGGAGTTTTTAATTTAATACAGAGTTATAGTGTTCCAGCTTGGATTTCAGGGAAATTTTCTTTCTTTCTCTCTTTCTTTCTTTCTCTCTCTCTCTCTTTCTTTCTTTCTTTCTTTCTTTCTTTCTTTCTTTCTTTCTTTCTTTCTTTCTTTCTTTCTTTCTTTCTTTCTTTCTTTCTCTCTCTCTCTCTCTCTCTGTCCCCTTTTTCCTTTCTCCTTTCTCTCCTCTCCTCTCTCCCTCCCTGTCTGTCGCTCACTCTCTCAATCTTAGATTTAGTTTTTTGGATTGTACCCGGCAATGCTCGGAGGTTGCTTCTGGCTCTAGGCCTGGCATAGCTAGGGACCATATGTGATGCTGGGGACTAAACCTGGTCAGGTGTATGCAAGGCAAGTGCCTTAGGTTCCCTTCGTCTCTCCAGCCCTATCTTCGTTTCCTTTCGATTTAAATTGCTTTTCCACCTTCCTCTTACCTCTTTTTGGACATATTCTGGTTTTTATTGCATTTCCCCCTAATCATTTGTATTTACTGCTTTAACTTCCCCCTTTTATTTCTACTTCTTACCTGACCTCCCCCCTCAGTTTTCAGTTTTTCTAAGTTTAAGATATTCTGTCCTTTGAGTCATTTTCTTTATGTGCTTCAGCTCACGTTGGAAGGTTGCAGTTTTATTCTGTATATTAGCAGGTATTGCAGATGTCTAGAATTGGGCCTCAATATTTTTCTATCGCTCACTTTCATTTGAAGTTACTTTTCATACTTTCAAAAAAAAGTTATGGTTCAGGATAGTGTTTTCAAATTTATAGAGTTTCAATTCTGTTGATAATTTTTGGTATAAAAGGGGCTGGAGCGATAGCATAGCTCTTGAGCATTGGCCTTTCATGCGGCCAATCTGAGTTCGATTCCTCCGCCCCTCTCGGAGAGCCCAGCAAGCTACTGAGAGTATCGAGCCCGCTTGGCAGAGCCTGGCAAGCTACTCGTGCATATTGGATATGCCAAAAATAGTAAGTCTCTCAGTGAGAGACGTTACTGGTGCCCACTCAAACAAATCGATGAGCAACGGGATGGCAGTGACAGTGACAGATAATGTTCAAAATACAGTTAGTTGGTGTCTGAGAGATACTATTCTGTGACTTATTTGAAATTTCTCTTTTCTTTGTTATATTTGTCCTGCCTGACTTTGATTTCCCCCATTGCTCTGTTCCCTTTGTTAACCCTTGGAAGGAAGGGAGCTTTTGAGCTGGTTAGGAAAGCTCATGAGTGCAGGTGCTCTGGTCATCTGCAGCCCTGCCGTGGGGTCTGCTGGGGCACGTGCTGTTGAGCTGGGCGAAGGCAGTACCTTTGGGGTATTGTTCTGAAATTAATTTAATGTGCTTTCCATTATGTACCTGTTAGCTTTTGGGGATTTTACTGTTCACAGGTCCCTCAGGATGTGCAGATGATTTCTTCCATATAAATGTGGAATACGTAGGTCTTATGGCTCTTGGTGTTTTTGTCTCCACGTTCTTATAATTTGGGTTTTCCGAGAAGATCTTTAGGTTTTGTTTCACTGTAATGTTGGTGGACTTCTAGTCTTGCTACCCAGTTTACCTGCTTTTCTGCTAAATTCAGAAAGATTTTTAAAAATCTTATTTTACTGCATAATTTCCCAAATTTTATGCTAAATTTTGAAAAATAGTGACGAGGTGATCATTACATGAAGCTTATGAAATATTTTTGTGTGGATATTACTTAAAAATAGGATGCTGAATTATGTGGTGTCCTGCTAACTGCTGCCCACTCCCAAACCCTTTCTTGCATCACTTGTTTTTTTACTTGCATGAAAGTGATCTATCCTGTGCTGTTTCATTATCAGTTCAAATATAAATTGTTATTTAGAGTCTGCTGTAAGAGCCTCAGAAATGCCTGATGGGTAATATTGCTGAGCATATTATTAAAATTCAGTCCTTCAGAATTATTTTCTTAAGTCTTGCTTTTTTTAGATACAGGTTTTTTACTTTGCAAAAAAAAAATAGTACATACTATAACTATCTTATATTCCATACAAATTTTGAAGGTCAATGAGAAATGTTTTGATGATGTTGCATTGAAAGAAGAGAGTCACAGGCTGACTTCTTGGGGGCAGCCGTTCAGCGATTCAGAAATAGAGGATCTGTTTACAGATTGTTATCCACAGGTATGATTGATTTAATAAAATAGATTATAACTAATATCTGGGACTACACTTGTGCTTAGGGCTTACTTCTGGCTTGATTTTCAGGGATCACTCCCATGGTGATAGGGGACTTACGACATGCCAGGGCTTGAAACCAGGCTGGTCACTTTACCAGCCCTACCGTCTCTCTGGCCCCAGCACTGGATTTCTTTAATAACTTGTGACATATAACAAGTTTAACCTTTTTCAAGTACAAAACTTTCATTTTCTGCCAAGAATTATTTTTTCCCCATTGAAATATTTGGAAATAATATTTTTGGGGAGGCCACACCTGGTGATGCTCAGGGGTTACTCCAGGCTCTGTGCTCAGGGATTACTTCTGAGTAAATTACTCCTGAAGTACTTGGAGGACCATGTGAGGGTGCCAGGGATTGAACCTGGGCCAACCGTGTGCAAGGCAAACACTCCCTACCAATTGTACTATTTGCTCCAGCCTCCTGGAAATAAATTTTTTTAATTTAAATTTCATTGAATCACTGTGAGATACACAGTTACAACGTTGGTCATGAGTCACTGGGTTTCAGTTATACAGTGTTCCAACAGCCGTTTCTTCATGAGTGCTAGAAATAATTTTTAAATGTTGAAAACATGTTTTTTAAAAAGCAAGCAGTTGATGAATAATACATACTTATGGCCTTCTTTTTTTTTTTTTTGGCTTTTTGGGTCATACCTGGAGATGTTTAGGGGGTTACTCCTGACTCTGTGCTCAGGAGTTACTCCTGAAGTGCTCAGGGTACCGTATGGGATGTGGGAATTGAACCCTGGTCAGCCATATGCAAGGCAAATGCCTTTTCTGCTATACTATATTTCTCTGGCCCATGGCCTTCATTCCTGAAATGGAATAAACTACATATTTGTATGTTAGATTAATAGACACTTTGTCTGAAGCCTCATTTTAAATGAGCCCACCTTATAAAGTTGATCAAATACTTGCAGGAAGTAACTGTCAGATTTCAAGTGGTTTGATTAAAATCAGGTTTCATAATAATTTCTTTCCTATGTTAGTTTGAGGATCTAATGTTTAAACTGAGATAACACAAATGAATACAATTATAAGTTTAGGGACCACTTAGTTACTTAAAATATTTTTTTCACATGCAGATGGTCTAGTATATAACTTCTGTGTTTAAAAATTTTTTTTTGTTTCCATTTTTTTTGACTCAGTAATCAAAAATTTCATTTGATATGGGTGCCTGAAAATCCTGCTAGGTATCACGCACATACTTGTCTATTTTCCTTAGAAGTGGATCTCTAGTTTTTACTAGAGTCTCGAGTATCTTTAAAACAAAAGTCACTGTCACCGTTGCTCATCGATGTGATTGAGCGGGCACCAGTAACGTCTCCTTTTTTTTTTGAGACCGTTGTTACTGTCTCAAAACAAAAAGTACTTAAAAAAATTAACTTGGTAAGTGGCTTTTGAGTATGTGCTATCTCTCACAACTTCTAAGGTAATGGTGGTGATCGGGCTGCTCTTGCAGGCCAGCATTGAGATAGGGGAGTTCCACGTTCTCCTAGTGGCCACTCTCTGTGCTTTTTTGCCACACGCGTGTGTGCCCAGAACTACATGGGTCTGTGCACACATTTGCAGGCACCACTTCATCAGACATTTTTCTGAGAAAAGATTTGCTGTTTTGGCCAACCCAGAGTAAATATAGCAAGGAACATAGATGTGGAGTAATGTGCAGTTCTTTTCTTCCCTGGTAAATGTTGGCACTTGAGTGTCTAAGAGTGGCTTGGAATAAGATGACAGGTATTAGCCTGAATAAATGATAGAGCGAGTTTGGGGTTTTTTTTTTTTGGTTGTTGTTTGGTTTTTTCATTCAGATGTAAATTTTATAGATGGCATCATTTTGTTTAGTGAGGGAAGGGTGCTGGGTGTATATCCAATAAGATGTGTTGTTCTGCAAAAGGGAATAACCATATTCAATGATGAAATATTTCTTTTTCTTTTCCTAGACTTACTCTGAGACTTCGAAGGAAAAATTACCTGCCCGAGGAAATTATGTCAGAAAAAAAACAGTAGCCAAAACCAAAAACAAGGGTCTCTTTGGTTAGTTTGGCAATTGTGAGAGAGTTTCTGTCTCACTGTATTATAAGAGGAGTTTTTATTTTATTTTTGAAGAGTAATATATCAGTTTTTGAATTAAGAGACTCCTCAAAGTAAAACTCAACTTATTCAACAACTTCTATCTTAAAACAATTTTGTATGAAGTTTATATTTGTGTCATTGAAAGCCTGAGATTATCATTGAATAAAATATTAAGTATTTTGCCATTAAGATTTATTTAAGAAATTGTGCCACTGCCTTGTTTTATAATTTCTTTATCCTAGCAGTCTATTTGGAAAATGTAATGCTCAGTGATTTCATCACTAGCAGTTTTTTGATGAACGTGATATTTTCCAATACTGTGAGAATTCGCCCTATAAATGAAGAACGCATAGCTAAGTTGTCCTTACTCTCTGTAGAAGAAGGTCACATTGTTAAATGGTTTGTGAACTAGTTCAGTAATAGTGAAATATTTGGGGCTCCATGTAAGTAAGGAAAAAGAATAAGGGACACCTGTTATACTAAGCAACTGTACACTTTATTTTTATACACTATTTCTATAATTTTAAGTAATCTATTATATGACCTTTAATTGACACTTTTCATGTAAAAATAATTATGAATAAATATTATAGAAGAACTAGAGAATCCAGCATGGACGAAAGACAAAAAAAAAAGTCTTTCTATCCCCATTTTTTTCTCATCCCACCAGTTCCATTCCAGAGGCAGCTACAATTAAACATCGGGCTATATTGTTCTCTAGCCGTTTCTTCCGGTTTTGTATGTTTTTGACTGTTATTTCGGAGTGAAGCATAGCTCGTGGTGCCTAGGGATTTACCTCCTTTGCCAGCCCCTGAAAGTGTTTTTTAAAACAGAAATGGGATTATGGTATATGCAGTTTCTGTATATTTTTTACTTGATATTTAATAAAATTTTTCACATCAGAATGATGCTGATGACTTCATTTGGTAACTATACTCTGTTTGAGCGAATATACTTTTCTACTGACTTTATCACTTATCCCCCATATTTCATGATATTTCTAGAAGTAGAATTAGAGTCAGACATAAACATTGGTTTTTTACTTTCATTCCACTTGGTGATGTACTGGACAAGCTTTATCTTTGTTATTAAATATTCTTCCACAGAAGTTTCCCTGCTTGGTTCATATATCAGAGCTTGGCCCCTGTTAGGGACATCTGCAAAGCCAAAACTAATCAAAAAAAAATTTTTTTTTGCCTTTTTAAAAAATTGATTCAGTGATATGCATTTACAAAGTTGTTCATGATTGGATTTCATCATATAGTACAAAACTAATTTTTGAATGCTATGATGTGACTTGCCTTTTAAACTAGGTTGATTGCTGCATGTGGGGTATGGAGCAGTGAGTGAAACCTCTGATATATAAGTGCAAGTCAAGACAAAAGCACAGATGACTGATGCCTCGGATTCCCAGTCCCTGAGTGCACATCTCTTCAGTGTTCCCTGTGAGCAAGTGGATCAAAGCATGTTGCCACCTGCCAGCACATGGTGGTTGGCTCTCAGGTGCACTCCTTGACTGAGCAGTGAATTGAAATAGCTCACATTCCCCTGTGGAGCACCCTGTTTTTGATCTGTTTCTGGTCCAAATCGGACAGCGTTCAGGACTTACTCCTTACTCTGTGCTGAGGGATCACCACTAGTGGGGCACAGGGGCCCGTATGCAGTGGCAGAGAATTCAGCCTGTATTGACTGTGTGTAACAAGTGCCTGACGCCTGAAACGATCTCTCTGGACTCAGTTTTACTAACAAGAATGATTGACAGAAAACTGCAGTTGGTTATTCACACTTGGATGTTTGATGGAACAGATTCATTGTTTCACTTCAGGAAAAGTTGATGTCATTTGTTGCCAATGGTGAAAGTTTAGATTTTTTGCAAAATTAGTAACCCTAGAAAACTTGTGTCTGACACTGAGATCTTGACAGTTTCCTTGATTTTCTGATACGGTGGGTAAGATGAACAAATGTGACTTTTGGGTGTATTACGTAGTGATTTTTAATCGGCATTGGAAGATCAATGTAACTAACAGATCAGTGTTTTACAGATGACTGAGACGTGATGTTACAAGATAAGACAGAAGAAAGGTCCATTCAGAGTACAAGATGGACCACTAGAGGTATTGATCACAAATCACAGACAATCTTTTAGAAACTAATATATTCCCATTTTTAGTATAATATTGATAAAGAATGTACCTAAAAAAACTAGTAAAACCATCCTTCCTTTTCCAAATACTGCGTGAGGCAAACGTTTTTTGAAACAGATCAGAGTATCCGGCCATTCTTAATTTATTTATAACAATTGAACTTTTATTTGGAAAATTTTTGCCTAAGGTGACAACTGTTTTTTAATTATTTTTTAAAGAATAAAAGGAACGGGGGTCCCTGCCGGTTCCTACGTGGCCGGTCCTGCCTGGGTCGTCCAGCATCCGTCCAGTCACTGCACCTCCCCGCCTGGCTCCCTAATACTGCCCCTGCCTCCAGGTAATCGGACCACTTCCCGAGCTCCGCCTCCCAGGTCCCCGCCTGTTCCTACGCAGCATCCGTCCAGCCCAAGAGGATACTGGGGGCGTGGACTATATCTCGGGGCATGGTCTCAAAAGGGGCGTGGCCTCCTGCCTGAGTGGCTGCAGTTATTATTTCTTGCTTTAGCATAGTAGGTATAGTCTGTTTCTTTCAAAATCACCCTAGCCATCTCAATCACTCTATTCCAAATAGCCCATAAGCTTATTCTAACTTCACAAAAACTATCAGTGAATAATAGAAACTGCGCAAAACCTTGGTAAAGAGAACATAACTTTAAACCTTCACTAGAGACCCCACATCAATCTGGAAGAGGGCCTTAGAGTAAGGAAGAACTCTAGAATAGGAACAAAGCTGCCATCAGCAATAGCACAACCAGAGTTCCCCTCCTCCCGCGGCAAGAGGGAATAGGAATAGACAACCACAAGGTTCCAACCCTATACTTCCACAACAATATGAAGAAGCAGCGAAAATCCCCTCCACGAAGAGAAGAAGAAAAGATTCCAGAAACCTCAACAGGGGCTACTCAGATCTATGACCTCTCAGATAAAGAATTAAGAGAGGAAATCTTGAGGAAAGTTAACAAACTCCAAGCAACCATGGAACAGATATCTAATAAATTAAGGGAGGATACAAATGAAGCATTGGAATGGTCCACCAAAAAAATACAGGAAGAAATGAGAGCAGAAATTTCAAAGCTACGAGTAGAAGTCACACAAATAAAGGAATCGGTAGATGAGTTAAAAATCTCAGTAGGAGCCCTCAACACTGGAATAGCTACAGCCGAAGACAGAATCAGTGAGCTTGAAGATGAGCTGCAGAAAGCTTACAGACAACAACAAATAATGGCAAAAGACCTCAAAATGGCTGTAGAGTGAATCAGAGTCCTTGGGGATGACTTCAAGAGGACTAACGTAAGAATCATTGGAGTACCAGAAGCACAGGGAAGTAACCCCAATGAAAAAATACAGTGAAAGACATCATTGCTAAGAAATTCCCAGAGCTGGAGAAGGCAGGCATCCAGATCCAAGGGGTCCGAAAAGCACCAGCAAAAAGAGACCCGAATAAAAAGACTCCAAGGCATATCATAGAATGACGAATGCTGTGGATAGAGACACACTTCTGCAAGCAGCAAGGTCAAAGAAGGAAATCACATACAAAGGAGTGTTGGAATAATTCCCCTTTTCCAGCTGCCTTCTGGAGTTAATTTCAGAGGCAGTTTCCCTTTTGTCACAGAAGCCTAGCTGATCTTTGACATGCAGATTTTAGGTGCCAGCCAGGCCTGACTTGACATTGTAGATTGCAGGCTCTGGCCTAGCCTAGTCTTTGGGATGTAAATCTGAGTGCTTTCAGCCCAAAGAAGGCTTCGGTTTTGGTTTTGTATCTTCTTTCCGGGGCCTAGATTAACGGCCTGCAGATACAAGAGAATTATGTTGCCTCAATGTTCTTCCTGTAAGATCTTTTGGTGCCTTTGGTGACGTCAATGTATTAACTTTGGAAGGGCCATGATCAATAAAAGGGGTTCGGAGAGGTGAGGGGGCGAGTGTATAGAGGTAAGATTGGAATAAACTGCAAGTGAGACCAACCATCTTGGCTCCGTTCCTTCCTTCGCCTGACACATCATCGCCATCAACCTCCCAGGGGTGGGGGAAGCGGCCGGAGGCTACCGAAGTTGGGTGGCGGGAGAGACAGCTGCTGCCTGGCTCGGTGCGCTGAGGCGTCCCTTCCCTCGCCCGCGCCTTTTCTTTTTATACAAAGGAGCACCCCTCAGATTTACAGCAGACTTATCAGAGGAAACTCTCCGAGCCCGAAGACAGTGGTGGGACATAGTGAAAAAACTCAATGAAATGAACGCCTCACCAAGAATACTTTATCCAGCTAAACTCTCACTCAAACTCGAACCATACACTATTTCTCGGATAAACAACAGCTCAGGAAATTCAGACTCAAAATCAAACTTAAAAGAAGGTCTAAGGGGGCTATTGTAAGACAAGGAAGAACCCCATAAGAATAACAAACCCCACAGAAAGATGGCACAAAACCCCATGACAATAATCTCTCTCAGTGTCAATTGCCTAAATGTATCTATCAAGAGACACAGAGTGGCAAAATGGATCCGGAAACTAAACCCAACATTCTGCTGCCTGCAAGAAACACACCTAAACAGCCACAGCAAACACAGACTCAGAGTTAAAGGATGGAAAACAATCCTGCAGGCAAACGACTCCCTCAAAAAGCTGGAGTGGCCATACTAGTATCCAACAACATAGATTTCAGGTTGAAAAAGATTAGAAGGGACAGTGAAGGTCATTTTCTATTTATCAAGGGATATGTACAACAGGAGGAAATCACACTCTTAAATGTATACGTACCTAATGAACGACCGGCTAAATACGTAAAACAACTCCTAACAAACTTTAAAGAGGACATCACTAACAGCACAATAGTAGTCGGAGACTTCAACACTGCTGTATCACCTCTGGATAGATCGACAAGAACAAAGCTCAGCAAGGAAACACTGACTGAAAGAAGAAATTGAAGAAAGGCCTAATAGACCTATACAGGGCTTTACACCCCCAAAAGAATATACATTCCAGTGCACACGGAACATTTTCCAAAATAGACCGTGTACTGGGACACAAAACATACTTCCAGAGAATTGGAAAAATAGAAGTTGTATCAACCATCTTTTCAGACCATGATGCGCTGAAGATAGTAGTCATGCACAGACACGGAAAACCAAATCAAACACCTGGAAATTAAACTACTCAGTGTTGAACAATGAGTGGGTCAGGAAGGAAATCAAGGAAGAAATCAAAAGATACCTAGAAACAAATGAGAATGAAGACGGGCTACCAAAACACATGGGATGCAACTAAAGCCATGTTAAAGGGAAAATTTATAGCTCTGCAAGCATTCCTCAGGAAGGAAGAAAGGATAGATAGCTTGACTTCACAGCTCAAGATCTTAGGAAAGGACCAGAGAAAGGAACCCAAATGAGAGTGAAGGAAAGAAATAATAAAAATTAGAGCAGAAATTAACGACATGGAAACTCAGAAAACAATCTGAAAGATCAATGAAACCAAGAGCTGGTTCTTTGAGAAAATAAACAAGATTGATAACACATTAACAAGACTCACAAAGAAAGAGAGTGAGAGAGAACCCTAATAAACTGAATCAGAAATGAAAAGGGGGACATCACAACAGAAACCAATGAGATTCAAAAGATCATCAGAGACTACTTTGAAGGTCTGTATGCCACGAAACAAGAGAACCTAAAAGAAATGGATGAATTCCTTGATTCCTACAATCTCCCAAGACTGAACTAAGAAGACATGGAATAGTTGAATAGACCCATTAATATCAAGGAAATCGAAACTGCAATGAGAAGTCTCCCGAAAAACAAAAGCCCAGGTCCAGATGGATTCACTGGTGAATTCCTCCAAACATTTAAAGAGGACTTGTTGCCATTTCTCCTCAAGCTTTTCCAGGAAATTGAAAAAACAGGAACTCTCCCAGTTTCTATGAGGCATATATCTCCTTAATACCAAAAGCAAAGACTCCACTAACAAAGAAAATTACAGACCAATATCCCTGATGAACACTAATCCTCCACAAAATATTAGCAAATAGAATCCAACAACTCATCAAAAAGATCATACACTATGATCAAGTGGGATTCATCCCAGGGATGCAAGGATGGTTTAACATTCGGAAATCAATCAACATAATCTATCATATCAACAAAAATAAAGATAAAAACCATATAATGTCAATAGATGCAGAGAAAGCATTCAACAAGATCCAATATCCGTTCATGATGAAAACTCTCACCAAATTGGGTTTTGGAGGAACTTTCCTCAAGATAGTCGAAGCCATCTACCACAAACCTATGGCAAGCATTATCTTCAATGGGGAAAAACTAAGGGCTTTCCTCTAACATCGGGAATAAGACAAGGATGCCCACTCTCACCACTTCTCTTCAGTATTGTACTGAAAGTACTAGCATTAGCCGTTAGGCAAGAAAAATATTAAGGGCATTCAGATAGAAAAGGAAGAAATCAAACTTCCACTATTTGCAGATGATATATCTAGAGAAACCTAAAACCTCTACTAAGAAACTCTTAGAAACAATTGACTTGTACAGTAAAGTCACAGGCTATAAAATCAATACCCAAAAATCCATGGCCTTCCTATATGCAAACAATGAGACAGAGGAAAGGGACATGAAAAAAGCAATCCCGTTCACAATCGTGCCTCCGAAAATCAAATACCTGAGAATCAGCTTAACTAAAGAAGCAAAGGACCTCTACAAAGAAAAGTATAAAATGCTACTCCATGAAATAAAAGAGGACATGAGGAAATGGAAACATATCCCCTGCTCATGGATAGGGAGAATCAACATTGTCAAAATGGCAATACTCCCCAAAGCATTATGCAGATTCAATGTGATCCCTATAAGGATACCCATGACATTCTTCATAGAAATGGATCAAGCAACCCTGAAATTCATATGGAATAATAAACGCCCACAGATACCTAAAACAATTCTTGGGAAACAGATGATGGGAGGCATCACCCTCCCCAACCTTAAACTTTAGTACAAAGTGGTAACAATTAGAACAGCATGGTACTGGAACAAAGGCAAAGCCGTAGACCAATGGAACAGAGTGGAATATCCCTAAACAGAAACCCAAATATATGACCATCGAATCTTTGATAAGGGGACAAGAAATGTGAAGTGGAGCAATAAAAGCCTCTTCAACAAATGGTGTTGGCATAACTGGACAACCACATGCAAAAAAATGGGCTTAGACCTCAATCTGATGCCATGCACAAAAATCAGATCAAAATGGATTAAAGACCTCAACATCAGGCCACAATCCATAAGGTACATCAAAGACAAGGTCGGCAAAACCCTCCATGATATTGAAGCTAAACGTATCTTCAAAGATGACACGGAACTAAGCAATCAAGTAAAAACAGATAAACAAATGAGACTATATTAAACTAAGAAGCTTCTGCACTGCAAAAGACACAGTGACCAGAATTCAAAGGCAATCTACAGAATGGGAAAGGATATTCACCCAATACCCATCCAATAAAGGGTTGATATCAAGGGTACATAAAGCACTGGTTGAACTCTACAAGAAGAAAACATCCAACCCCATCAGAAAATGGGCTGAAGAAATGAACAGAAACTTTTCCAAGGAAGAGATACGAATGGCTAAAAGGTACATGAAAAATGCTCTGCATCACTAATCATCAGGGAGATGCAGATCAAAACAACCATGAGATACCACCTCACACCACAGAGAATGGCACACATCCAAAAGAACAGAAGCAACCGCTGTTGGAGAGGATGTGGGGAGAAAGGGACCCTTCTACATTGCTGCTGGGAATGCCGACTGGTCCAGCCTCTTTGGAAAACAATATGGATGCATCTCAAAAAATTAGAAATTGAGCTTCCATTTGATCCAGCAATACTACTTCTGGGAATATATCCTGGAGAAACAAAAAAGTACAGTCGAAATGACATCTCCACTTACATGTTCATTGCGGCACTGTTTACAGTAGCCAGAATCTGGAAAAATCCTGGGTGCCCGAGAACAGATGACTGGTTAAAGAAACTTTGGAACATCTATACAGTGGTATACTATGCAGCTGTTAGAAAAGATGAAGTCATGAGCTTTGCATATACGTGGATCAACATGGAAAGTATCATGCTAAATGAAATGAGCCAGGAAGAGAGGGACAGACATAGAAAGATTGCACTCATCTGTGGTATATAAAATAACAGAGTAGGAGACTAACACCCAAGAATAGTAGTATATAATACCAGGAGGTTAGCTCGATAGCTTGGAAGCTGGCCTCACATGCTGTGTGAAAGTCATCTCAGATAGAGAAGGGAACACCAAGTAAAATGTGATTGGAGATCCCACGATGGAAGGGAGATGCATGCTGAAAGTAGACTAGAGACTGAACATGATGGCCACTCAGTACCCCTATTGCAAACCATAACGCCCCAAAAGAGAGAACAAATTGGAATGCCCTGCCACAAAGGTGGGGTGGGGGGATGGGATTGGGGCGTGGGAGGGATGCTGGGTTCATTTGTGGTGGAGAATGGACACCGGTGGAATGATGGGCTCTCGAACATTGTATGAGGAAAACACAAGCACGAAAATGTGTAAATCTATAACTGGACCCTCATGGTGACTCACTAAAAATGGTGACTTTTTAATTAATTTATTTAAAAAGAAATTAATTAGGCCATCTTGCCACATTGAACAGAGAAGAGGCCAGGCAGTCTGGTGAGCAACGCGGCCGGAGAAATGCTCCGGACCAGAATCGGGGCCAACAACACCAGGGATCCAGACAGAGGAGGTACAGCTGGGACGCCTTCTCCAAATGGAGCCCTGGCTACACTGAGCAGCAACTAACACGGCTCCGGGTTGCGGAACTGGAACACATCCGAGCCGCGGGGGGGCACTGGAGTGGGGCAGCGCCAGCCCAATCTCCAAATGGCCCCGGCCGCCGGAAGTCACGCCCTTGACCCACCCTCGGCGCCATCTTGCCACATTGAACAGAGAAGAGGCCAGGCAGTCTGGTGAGCAGCGCGGCCGGAGAAATGCTCCGGACCGGAATCTGGGCCAACAACACCAGGGATCCAGACGGAGGAGGTACAGGTGGGACGCCTTCTCCAAATGGAGCCCTGGCGACACTGAGCAGCAACTAACACAGCTCCGGGTTGCGGGACTGGAACACATCCGAACTGTGACCTTTTCTAAAAACTGAAAACATACAATCTTTTAATGGAAAACCAATTATCAAATGCTTCCTCAGTAAGGCTGTCTTTCTTGGGCGGAAACTCCAGCAACAATAGTGAGTTTTGTTTTGCAATATGGAACGTAATCAAGGTAAAGAGAAAATGAAGTGAAATTCATTAGTTATACAGTGGGGGGTGAGGGGCGGGGGGTATACTGGGGATTCTGGTGGTGGAATATGGGCACTGGTGAAGGGATGGTGTTGAATATTGTATAACAGACATAAACCTGAAAACTGTATCTTTCCACATGGTGATATAATAAATTTTTTTTAAAAGAAATTAAATAAAAAAAGAAAAAAGAAACATTTTTCTTTATTTTCTTAAAAGTGAGAGAATTTACTTATTAAATGTAATTGTTTGGGGGGCTGGAGCGATAGCACAACGGGTAGGGCATTTGCCTTTCACGTGGCCAACCCAGGTTTGATTCCCAGCATCCCTTGTGGTCCCCCGAGCACCGCCAGGAGTAATTCCTGAGTGCATGAGCCAGGAGTAACCCTTGAACATTGCCGGGTGTGACCCAAAAAGCAAAAAAAAAAAAAAGGTAATTGTTTGGGATTATGGAATATTATTTAGGCAAATTCTGAATCCAAGCTCTGTATCCATTGTATAAATGATGGCACAGTTACTCATCTCTATTGACTATGCATCATAGAACAGGGTGAGGGAAGGAACAACCATATTTCACATCACCCCTGTTAATGTTTCCCCTGTTAAATCTTCTTCCTTTTTGAGGTCTTTCTTGGTATTTCTTCTCCAGGTTTGTCATATATTTTTTAAATTTTTCATTTTTATTGAGTCACCATGATATAGAGCATTACAAAATCATTCATGATTGTGTTTCAGTCAGTGTTCTAACATCCATCCCTCCACCAGTGTAATTTCCTAGCACTAGTATCCCCAGTATCCCCCCTCCCCCCACCTGCCTCTATGGCAGGTACCTCACTTCTCTCTCTCTCTCTCTCTCTCTCTCTCTCTCTCTCTCTCTGTTTCTTTCCTTTTAGGCATTATGGTTTGCAGTACAGATGCTGAAAGCTTAATGTCTACATCCGTTTACCTGCTTTCAACACTCAGTTCTTGTCCAGAGTGATCATTGTCAACTGGTATTGTCATAATGGACCCTCCTTATCTTAGCTATCCTCCTCCTCCCAGACTGTTGACCCACCATTAACCAGTCCTCCTGACCCATTTTTCCCTGGCCTTGGATATTAATGCCATACCTTTTTTTTTTTTTAATATTCCACAAATGAATGCAGTCATTCTATATCTGTCCCTCTCCTTCTGACTAATTTCACTTACCATGATACTCTCCAAGTCTATCCATTTATAGACAAATTTCATGACCCCATTTTTACTGGTGGCTGTGTAGTATTCCATTGTGTAGACGTACATGTTCTTTATACATCTTTTCTTGGACACTCAGGTTTTTTTCAGATTCTGACTATTGTGTATAGTGCTGCAGTGAACATAGAAGTGCAGGTGGTGTTTCTGCTGCGTGTTTTGGAGACCCCAGGGTACATTCCCAGAAGCGGTATTGCTGGATTGAATGGAGCTCAATTTCTAGTTTTTTGAGGAATGTCCGTATTGTTTTCCAAAAAGGCTGGAACAGTCGGCATTCCCAGTAGCAATGAATGAGGGTCCCTTTCTCGCCGCATCTATGCCATCACTGTTTGCTTTTGTTCTTTTGAATGTGTGCCAATCTCTGTGGTGTAGATGATATCTCAGTGTTGTTTTATTTTGTTTTCATTTTTATCTCACTGATGATTAGTGATGAAGAGTATTTTTTCATATGCCTTTTGGCCATTCGAATTTACTTTTTGAGGAAGGTTCTGTTCATTTATTCTCCCTGTTCTTTTATGGAGTTGGGTGATTTTTTTTGTTTTGTTTTGTTTGGGGGGGGTTTGTTTGTAAAGTTCTGCCAATACCTGTATATCTTTGATATTAACCTTTTATAAGATGGGTATTGGGTGAATAGTTTTTCCAATTCCATGGACTGTCTTTGTATCTTGGTCACTGTTTTGAGGTGCAGAAGCTTCTTAGTTTTATGAAGTGTCATTTGTTAGTCTTTGCTTCACTTGCTTGTCAACAGTGTTTTATCTTTGAAGATGCCTTTAGCTCAATGTCATGGGGGTTTTATCTGTGTTTTCTTCCATGTACTTTATGGATTCAGGTCTGATGTTGAGGTCTTTCATCTTTTTTGATCTGACTTTTGTGCGTGGCATTAGTAGAGATCAGAGTTCATTTTTTTACATGTGCCAGCCCCTCTTTTAAACCAGATAAGAAGATCTGTAAAAATGTGAACCACTGTTACTCTTGTCACTGTTTATTCTGTGGGGGGGGGGAGGCTGAGGGTGGGTATTTTAGGGGCTGCTTAGGGCAGGGTTTGGAAGTCCACACTGCATGTTCGTGGTATCAAGCAGAGCCACGAACATCGTGGACAGGACACGGCATCAGAGTTTCACTTTGTAGCCACCTGCCCGCCTCCCGAGGTCACCCTGTGCAGTCACGTCCAGGCCCTGCCCTTCACTAGCTGTGTGACTGAACAAGGTACTTAGTGCTCCGAGTGATACTTAAATTGTCGGCAAAATGAAGAGAAATTGCTGGGCTGAAGCTATGAACATTCAGCAGGTCTTTGTGTGACTGGATGCAGCTGTCATGGTTTCCAGTGAGAAAAGCACAGGGTCATCAGGCGGGTCTCCAGGGAGTCATTTCTCCTTCTTGGATGTTCTTCAGTTTTCCCCTTACTGTGCTGGTTGGAAATCCAGCATGTCAGCAGGTTTCTGAAGCTGTGGTGGCAGGTGGGTTCGTCTCTCAGGAGCTGATCCAGGCCTTGGTTATCCAGGTTCTCAGAGTCCAAAGTAATCCTTGGTAGGTATGGGCCACCTACTGTGTGCCAGCCGCTGTTCAGTGTTTTCTGTTAGGTGGGGTCCAGTGGGGTCAGTACGGCGGTGGGAGAGGGGTTGGGGAGGCCTTGCTGAGGGGTTCCTGTAGGCTTGCCGGCCTGTCACTTTGAGGAAGCCAGCCCGCTCAACCCTGTGCACCAGCATTGGTCAGGGGGAGGGAACGGGCAGAGCAGCGGGGCAGTGAAACGCAGCAGAGCCTTTGGCAGTGTCACTGCAGGAACAATCAGACCACTCTTGGCCTGTAAGGAAGTCACAGGAGAGACCACATAATAAGAAGTCTGCCCAGTGATTTGACTTATAATAAAGTTTGGGTGCGGAGAGCAGTAGCACAGCAGGTAGGGTGTTTGTCCAATCCTGGCGCCCTATATGGTCCTCCACACCCCACCAGGGAGTAAGCTCTGAGCACTACTAAGTGTAGACCCCAAATGAAAATAATAACAAAAAAATATAAAGTTGTGTGTGGAGGGGGGTGTGATAATTTAAGGGCACTGTGCTAGGTTTTCCAAAGTACCAAAAGTAATGGGTACTTTTTATTTAGCAAAGGATACAGGGATGAATATTCCAGAAGGTTTTATGAAAATCATTAAGATATTTTAAAGTTTGGGGCTGGAGCGATAGCACAGAGGGTAAGGCATTTGCCTTGCATGCAGCCAACCCAGGTTCGAGTCCCAGCATCCCATATGGTCCCCTGAGCACCGCCAGGAGTAACTCCTTAGTGCAGAGCTAGGAGTAACCCCTGAGCATTGCCGGGTGTGACCTAAAAGCAAAAAAAATTGAATAAATAAAATAAAATATTTGAAAGTTGGGAACCAGGGAGATGGGTCAAGCGGTAGAACAACGCCTTGTATGTTCCAGACCTGAGTTGCTCCCAGCATTGTTTGCCCACCCTTCTGTTCTCTCCAAGCACTGCAGGCACCTGGGACTGAGCACTGAGCCATCAGATCTGCACCCCCACACCAACATCCCCCTGCTGGCCCCTCTGGGAATCCTGAGCACTGCAGAGTGTGGCTCCTCTGATAAAAAGCTGAGTAGAAGTATCTTAAAGGTGGAATATTCTAGCGTAGGAATTATCTGTTAAGACAGCCTCAAGCACCTGAGAGCAATTGCTTTTAACAGTATATTTTAAACTGTTTTTGTAATATTTTATAGTCCTTAAATTGCTTTTAATGTGTATCTAGAGCAAGAGGAGTAAGGGGAGAGAAAGGCATCTGTTGGAACTGTGGGACTTATCATCCCCTCCTCCCAGCCCTCCTTATCTTGGGTCATAATAATTTAGTAATTTAAAGCTCATTATTTTTGTTGATCATGGTGACTCCCCACTAGGACTGGAGTGATAGCAGTGACTGCGGGTAGGGTGTTTGCCTTGCACGTGGCCGACCTGGGTTTGATTCCTCCACCCCTCTCGGAGAGCCCGGCAAATACTGAGGGTATCCTGCCCACACAGCAGAGCCTGGCAAGCTACATGTGGCGTATTCCATATGCCAAAAACAGTAACAAGTCTCACAATGGAGATGTTACTGGTGCCCGCTCGAGCAAATCTGTGAACAATGAGATGGCAGTGTTGCATAGCTATTTTTATTGAATTGTTTGAATTTTGTTTATTTTCAAGGTTATTTACCAAGAGATTTTTTTAAAAAATTTTATTGGCTCAAGTCCACCATCTACTGGTCGAATTTGGTAATTCCTGTTTCTGTGACAGGAAAATGAGACCATTTGGTCTAGGTTTTGTTTGGTCAGTGCACTTAGCAATTTTGCAGCTTTCTGGGTGAAGAACGATGTGGAAACTAGCGAGTTAATGCAGGACATGGAATGCGTATTTTGTCATGGTCAGTGGAAGCTTTTAACTTTCTAACACCCACTCAACAGTTAAATGACATTGATTGGAGAGCAAACTTGACAGGCTGCGAGAAGGAAGTGGGTTCACACCCCGCTGTTGTCTTGGGGCTGCAGAGAGAGGGAAGGGGGGGGGCTCTTTGTGCCAGCACCCACCGTCTCAGCATGTGGAGAGAAAGAAGGTCGCTGACTGGAACTTGAGAGGAGCTTCTAGAAGGAGAATTCTGACCGAAGCAGCAGGACCGCTTCTGAGGTTGTGTCCAGACCAGGGAGGAAACACACGTAAGGACGGATGAGGGGACAGTGGAAGACCTTTCTGATGCGCTGAGGGTGCAGGCCGGGCTCAGAACAGCACTTGAGGGAGAGACAAGATCTTTGGTTTTGCCAGAAGGTCAAGTTTCAAGACAGGCAGTGGGAGAGTAGTCCTGGCTGCCGTGTGCCGGGTCTGGCCATGCGGTTACGCTGCGTCTCCCGTCTCCCTGACTGTCCTCTCCCTTGTCCCTCAGTTCCCTTTTTGGTGTGGACTTTGGCTATCCCTACTTCTTCCTCAGCTCAGTAAAGAAGCATCACGTTGTCTTCATGTGATCTTAGCATTTCCTGCCAAGGTTGCTGGGTTTGTTTGAAAGGCCTCATGCAGACTCGGGTTCATATGTCCTTCTAAAAGTTCAATCCACCTCCTTGATGCAGGTTCCCTTCTGTGGCATCCAAGGAAGGGACACTTCTCTTCCTCCGTCTCCATGTCTAGAATAATTCTGCTTCTGTTACTTTTTCCCGGGCGTTCTTCCTTGTGTCCTGTGACCCCAAGGTTCTAAATGATGGGGGCGATCATCGCCAACCTAATTCTGTGGTAATCACTAACCGCCTGCGAGGGTTCCATGGTCACTATTGAGCAATAGATGTGTGTGGCTAGTGCAGCCGAGAAGCTAAGATGTCAGTATACTGCAAGTGAACTTCGTTTGCATTTAAAACCACACGTGGCTAGTGGCTCCCCCACTGGGCAGCACATGTTTGCCCTGTGAGGGAGACGGTTCCTCACACTGCAGTTGCTGTGAGAGTGGGGAGTTGGGCTGCCTCACAGCTCTATGCCCGTGCTGCAAGTAGGTTTCAGCACGTAGTTGTGGCACAGTCAATAATGATTTGCCCCCAAAAACGCAGATGTTGGGGTACATGAGGTTCTACTAAGTGTATCACTAGAAGGCCGTGAATACCAAGGGGGACAGTAACGCTGACCTTTACAGTGGCTCTCAGGCCCCACTCACCTGGCTAGTGGGAATTTAGTTCTTTTACCTTCAGATCTGATCTCTCCAAGCATTGCCAGGCAAATGTGCTTGTGTATATGAACTAGTTCTCATCTGCTGGGGTTGGGCCTAATTTAAGCCACTAGCCTGGGTTGTGGGGACAGGACGTGTCGGCCTCTTGGTCTCAACTGCTGAAAGTGCTGTCCCAAACTGTCCGTGATGGCCCAGTGATGTATCGATGCCATCAGTTACATTGTCCTTTGTCGTGGGAAGCCCTGTCCCATCCTTGGTAATTTTCTTCTGCATTAGCTTCATGGTAGATCTCCATGAGTCCCCAGACACTAATGATTCCTCAAGGTGAGGGTGGGTGGGTGAAGGATCTGGCAGTCAAAGCCTCTCTCTCTCCCAACAGTAGAAATCCTACGTTAGTGCTATTTAAAGAAGCTTTAGCAAACCAGCCCAGCAAAGACTCAAGGATTCAGAATGAGGCAGTACTCAACGCACATGTCTGAGAGATCTGAATTGTGAGCCCTTACCTGCTCCCCACGCCCACCCCTAGCCCCCATGAGCTTCCACAGAAAACTTACAGTTCCTGTCAGGATTAGCACAAGACTACAGCGATGGACCAGCAAAGAGGGTCTGTGTTTATCAGAGACTGGGAAGAATTAGCATCCCTGGCTTTTGGGTAGTGACTTTGGGGTAAGTGTTCTTTGCAATTCTCCCTGATGAATGCTGCACTATTCTTCCAGTCCACCCTGTGTGTGATTCTCTGGCGATTGGCACAGGTGCATATGTGTGTATGTGTACTTGCAGGCACGTGCACATGAAAACACACACACACACACACACATTAAAGCCTTATGTGTGTATGTGTGTGTGTGTGGGGAATCCAATTCTTAGATGTCCATTTTTGTCATGTTAGAGGAATTCAGTCAAGTCAATGGCTCTGTTTGATTATTCTATATGTGAACTGTGCTGCAGGAAGGAAATCAGAATGAGCAGAAGGTGATTTATTTGTTTATTGATTTATGAGGCAGGAGAAAAGTATGCTTCCTGCTTAGCTCTGGTCTCTGCATGTCAATAATTGATTTTGTTTTTAAGAATAGCAAAAGGGAATATAAAGCAGTGTGTGTGATTAATGGTAGTTGTTTTGTTTTTATTTTTGCTTAACAAGCTAACGTAGCACCAGGTAGAAGTAAATAGTCTCCGTTCAGGGTGCTGGAGGCATGTCAGGAACCGAGAGCTTTAGGAAGCTTCTGTCTGGCTGATGTTTGAGGATGCTGTTACCTCCGGCCGCTTGCTACAGCCACGTGAAGCTGGGCTCTCCCATGTAAAGAGCAGCAGAATGGAATCTGCCAGCTCTGTCTTGCAAAGTAGAGTGTGTCTCAACTGGTAATCTTCCTTTAATTCATGGTGAGAAAAAAATGGTGGCTTCTCACAATCCAGAAAGGGGCTTCACAGTTTTTTTCTCTTCAGGGCAACCTGGAGAATTCAAACCATGGCCTTGTAGACAGATGACCCTTGATTTTGTCTCCAAACCTAGATTGTAAATGCCTTAACGATAGAATTGCAGCCTTCGGGAGAGCGTTCCTGAAGCCCAGAGTAGCCCCGTGCTGATTGCCATCCTGGCCCCAGCCTGCAGTGATGGCCTGAGTTACGCTCTGCCAGTACATGCCACAATTCCACCACTTTTATATGTTGAAGATCTAACCCCCCGCCCCCAGCCCCAGTGACACAGACTGGAGAGAAGGTCTTTGAAGAGGTGATTAAGTGAAAACAAAGACATTGTATCCTAATTGGGATCTTTATTGGCAGAAGATTAGCACACAGACACTCAAGGAAGGCCACCACACCTGGAGATGAGAGATGAGAATCTATCTGCAAGGCTAGAAGTGAGGCAGTTTACCTCCTCCTTACCTGTCCATCTAACTTCATTCCTGGTAGTTTGTGTTGCTCTTGTAAGTGCTTCATAAGTAGAAATGTATCCCATTACATTTTTAACTCATTTTAATAAGACATAACCTTTTTGGGAAAAGAACTGTTAGTGATTTCATTGATTCTTTGATCTAATAGGTAGGCTATTATTTTATGTGACAGAAAAGATTGGTTGTCTTATTGTGACAAATAACTTATTTGACAATATATCTCAGTTCTTCTTTTCTAATTGCACTGGAAGAACCTAGAGTAATTGTGATGAAATCAAGTGTACTTATGTTGTTTTTCTGGCAGAAATTTTACTTTGCCATTGATTATATAGTGATTTCTGACAACCCCCATCTACTGTTTGCAGTAAATGTAATTCTATATATAAGCTCTTACTTGTTTTCAGATTGAATATTATATATTGCAAACATTTCTATTGATGACTGTCTGATTCCTTATTTTTTACATTTGGTTGTCACTGTCATTGTCATCCCGTTGCTCATCGATTTGCTCAAGCGGGCACCAGTAACGTCTCCATTGTGAGACTTGTTATTGTTTTTTGCATATCGAATATGCCACGGGTAGCTTGCCAGGCTCTGCCATGGGGCCTCAATACTCTTGGTAGCTTGCCAGACTCTCCGAGAAGGGCAAGAGGAATCAAATCCCGGTCGGCCTTGTGCGAGGCAAATGCCCTTCCCGCTCTGCTATCGCTCCAGCCCACATTTGGTTGTCACTGTCACTGTCATCCATTGCTCATTGATTTGTTCGAGCGGGCACCAGTAACATCTCTCATTGAGAGACTTATTGTTACTGTTTTTCACATATCCAATATGCCACGGGTAGCTTGCCGTGTGGGTGAGATACTCTCAGTAGCTTGCCGGGCTCTCCGAGAGGGGCAGAGGAATCGAACACAGGTCGGCCACGTGACCTGTTTGGTTGTAAATATGACAAATTATAAACAAATTATAAACAAAGATTTCCCCTAACATTTAACAATTCTTTTTTTCTATGGTGGTGAATGTTTATTTATATTATAGACAGACAGACACTGAGAGGCCATCACACTTGGTCCTTTGTCTCCTTTCAGTACACATCTCCCATCCCGAAAGATCCCTCCAACCATCACTGACTTAGTGGTTCCTTCTCCATCCCAGCTGCTCTCTCCCCAGCACTTGAGGCAGGTTTCCAACCATGGACCGATCCCCCTGGCCCTCGTCTCTACTCTGCTTGGGTGTTGGTGCCATACTGTGTTATTTTGTATTCCACAGATGAGTCTGAGCAGCTCCTCTGACATTGTGTCTTAGTTCTTTCTCCCTTCTCTTCTCTGCTGTGGTTGCCCTGTCAGGGGAGGTGCCTTTGCACATTGAGCTGTGGTGTTCGCCAAGTCGCACTCCCAGCTGCAGGGGCTCGCATGCGCTGTGTGATGTGCCCATGTACCGTTGCTCAGTGTGACTGCAAATAGCTAAAGGTACTGCCGGTCTCAGTGGAGACAAGGATAGTGTTTGGCACATGTGGGGCGCCCCGGGGTGAGAACGTGTAGCCTCAAGTTTGCAGGGCAAGTACCTTAGCTGTGGAGCCCTCTCTGGCTCCAACATTCTTTCTTCTAATGCATATTGATTTTGAATTTCAAGTTTTTTGGGCAAAGATTTTTGTTTTGTTTTGGGGGCTGCACTCGGCTGTGCTTGGGGTTTACTTCTGCCTCTGTGCACACGGAAAGCTCCGGCAGAGGCCTGGGACCTGGGACCGGATGAGGTACCAAGGATCTAACCCAGGCCTGCCACTGGCAAGTCACGTGCTCTGTGTTTGCTGTGTTACATCCCTGGCATCGTCCAAGCTTTTCTCAATGTTCATTAGAAAAAACGTGGATGACAGTGTGAAGAATATGACTTTGATGTCAGGTGGCATCTATTTCCCAGGTGAAAAAGGGAAGCTGTTGTCATGACTGTAATTTTATCTGTGCTGAGTATATCTGATCACTTTGGATTAGGGAAATTACTTCTTCAAGACTGATCCCAGCCCAGAATCCCTTCCGTTTCCCATTTAAGTACTAATCCGACACGACCCTCCTGGGATTCCGAGGTCAGACGAGACTGGGAGGTATGGCCGTAGACAGCCCTTCATTTCCTCTCAGAATCTCAGCACCTAGAGACACAAGACATCATGCAACATCCTCCACCTCCTGTAAGTGCTTCACCTCCAGGGCAGAGTGATGGTGCTCCCAATGGAGGTGGTGGTGCTCCCAGTGGAGTGGTGCTGGAAGGGCTGGGGGGAGCAGGGGGGCCAGCGTGGTGGAGCTGTCCTCCTGGGGTGAGGAGCAGCTGGGGAGAGTGGTGGCCGACATGGGGATAAACAAGCTCTGAACTCCTTTCTTCTCCCAGATGTCTCCCAATTCCCAGAAATGCTCTGGGTTGCCACTGTAATTTTTTAATTACGGAGATGAACTCTACCCTATAGAGTGCTCTGATCAAACTGGTATCGCCTCACTAATTATTGCTAGTCCATACCATTGCGAGTCTCCACAATTCGTAGGCCAGAGCCCAACCTGCTGACCCGTCGATACGTTGGCTCAGAGTTCTGTCAAGTGAGCTGAGATATTGATTTATAAACAAAATGATGTGCTGCCCAGCACTGATGATATTAAAAAGGTAGCTAATTCAATTGAAAGCAATAAAGAAAATTGCCTTGCATTTGGAGATATGGAGATGTGTGATTTCGAGCCTCTCAAGCTTCCGAAGACTCATTTCTTCTCATGGAGACTTATTTAATTTAATTCAGAAGCTTCTAACCCTGAGCTTTGGGGAAAATGATGCTGTAGGTGTTTGTTGGTGATGTCATGCCTTGAATGTATTCAGAACGCACTAGCTTAATGAGCAGGCTTATAGATATTTTCTTCCTGGTTTTCCTTTTAGAACCCAGGGCCTCGCATATAGAAGGCTAGTGTTCTACTAAGCCACATCTGCAGTTCTTTCTGGACATTTTCTTGACTTAAATCACCTGGTATGAGAAGTAGAAGTTGAGCTGGCTTTATACATTTTGCTAGAGTTAATAATGCAGATGTATTCACTTTCAAGCCTCCCATAAATGGATGCAGTCACCCTGTGTCTGTCATTCTCCCTCTGACCCATTTCACTCAGCATGATACTCTTCATTTCAGTCCATTCATAAGCAAATTTAATGATTTCATTTTTCCTGGCAGCTGCATAGTATAGACACACCATTGTGTAGAGGTGCCATAGTTTCTTTATCCAGTCGTCTGTTCTTGGCACTCAGGTTTTTCCAGATCCTGATTGTTGTCGAACAGTGCTGCAGTGAACATAACAGTGCATATGGCTTTTCTGCTGTGTGTTTTTGGGCCCCCAGGATATATTCCCAGAAATGGTATTGCAGGGTTGTATGGAAGCTCCATTTCTAGTTTTTTGAGGAAAAATCCATATTGTTTTCCAAAAGACTGGACCAGTCAGCATTCCCACTCCCTGAATCCACACCAACACTGGTTGTTCTTGTTCTTTTGGATGTGGGCTTGTTCTGTGGTGTGAGATGATGTCTCACTGTTGTTTTTATTTGCATCTTCCTGATGATTAGTGATGAAGAACATTTTTTCATGAGCCTTTGGTCATTTGTATAGAAATCAAACTCAAGAGAAAATGAAATAACCCTACCAAATTTGAAACTGCTAGGTCAATTGCCAGAGTAGTGAATTCTGTTGCTTTTTTCATTACAGTTTTTAATCCTAAACCAAACTACCTCTTTTGTTTGTTTTTGTTTTTTGGACACACTGGCTGTGCTCAGGGTTTATTCCTGACTCAAGGCTCAGGAATGACTATGGAGGGGTTGGCAGATCCCAAGAGACTGAGCCAAGGTCAGCCACGTGTTAGGCAAGCACTTTATCTGCAATAATATCTCTACAGTTCCAACTTTTCTTTTGGTGGGAGAGGCCACACAGCATGAGGCTTGGGGGAATCCTGTTGCTTCAGGAATTTCACCTGGGGGGGCAGCTTGTAATGCAGGCACTCAGTCTCATTGAGCTGTCTCCCTGACCCCAACATTTTATTTTTAATTGAATTACTTTGAGATACACAGTTAAAGTTTTCATGATTGGGTTTCAGTCATACAGTGTTCCAGCACCCATCCCTTCATCAGTGTACATTTCCCACCACCAATGTCCCCAGTTTCTCTCCCACTGTCACCCCTTCCTAGCCCTAACCCCCACACAGCCTGCCTCTGTGGTAGACATTTATCCTCCTTCTCTTATCTCTGTCTCTATGTCTCTCCCACCCTCCCTCCCTCTCCATTTATTCTTTTAGGCACTGTAATTTGCAATACTGTTACTGAAAGGGTATCATGAATATCACTTTATCTCCTTCAGCACCTAGTTCTTGTCCAGAGTGATCATTTCTAACTATCATTGTCACAGTACGCTCTCTCTGCCTATGTGTGGGAAGCTTCTGACCATGGACCAGTCTTCCTGGCCCTTGTTTTCTCTTGTCTTTCGGGTATTAATCTTATACTATGTTCTTTTTTTTAATGTCCCATAAGTGAGTGTAGTCATTCTATGTTTGCCCCTCTACCTCTGACTGACCCCAATTTTTAAAAATAAAGGTCTAAACTGACCTTTTATATGTCTGTTTATATTGTTTTCTTAAAAATAAGTATTAAACAGTGAATATAGAGAGATATTTGCATAATACTGAATTTACAGATTTTAAAAATAGAACTTTACTGGGTCAGGACATGTTTCAGCAGAACACTTGCATGTGTGAGACCATGAGTTTGTCTTTCTGGCATTGCCAAAATTAGAACTTTCTAAGGAGAAAACATTATCTTATCCCAGCTACTACTCTTCTCTCCATCAGCCCCCCCCCCCCCCCACTCCATTGCTTTTTAAAAAGTGGCATTTATTTTAAAATGAGTACTGGAGCAATAGCACAGCGGGTAAGGGGGTTGCCTTGAATGCAGCCAACCCGAGTTCGATTCCTCCACCCCTCTCGGAGAGCCCGGCAAGCTACCGAGAGTATTCTGTCTCACGGCAGAGCCTGGCAAGCTACCCGTGGTGTATTCGATATGCCATAAACAGTAACAACAAGTCTCATAATGGAGACGTGACTGGTGCTTGAGCAAATTGATGAACAACAGATGACAGTGCTACAGTGCTATAGAGGTTTTACTGAATATAGTATCAGTTTCATTTGTTCTGGTGAAAATCCACACTCATTTTCTTGGGTTTGGGTATGGCAAGTGATGTTTAAAATGGCCTCCTGGACATTCTGGGAATTTTATTCTGAGATTTCGAATACCATTGAGGTCATGTCTCTTCACAGGTCGAGGCCAGTGTGTGGGTGCTGCTAAGACACTGTTCCTTTTCTCCAAGTTAACCCTTTGAACACAACTTAATTGCATCTCATAGTGCTGGGTGGAGGTGGAAGTCTCCAAAGGGTGCTGAAGACATTGGAAATCTGAATGATGTTTAATAATAATAATAATAATAATAATAATAATAATAATAATAAACTCAGGGAAAACAAACAACAAAGTTTGTTTTTAGTAGTTTTTATTTGTTCGGGGGCCACATGGGCAGTGCTCAGTGTATCCAGGGACCACTCCTGGCAGGCTCAGGGGACCATATGTGGTGCCGGGGCTGGAATGTGGTTCAGCCACATTCCAGGTAAGGAGTTTACTTGTGTCCTATTGCTCCAACCCCTCCGTGGTTTTTCTTACTCCTCGAAGGCTGTTTTTTGGTAGCTCTTATTAAGAAAGAACATTGATTGGCTCTTCTTAATTTTCCTCGTGTTAAACTCAAGTGAAATTGAATTGGATTTTTTTTTATTGGCATGGCCCATTTAAGTAAACATCATTAAATCTATCCATCACCATGCTGGATACTCAGCAGACACGGATCCTTAAACACAGACAAATGCTCTCTTTTGGGGAGAAGACAATATGTTCTTTTCTAACTCTCTCAGTGAAGTTGCTCCCAAGACCTAACACTTGGAATGTGTTTCCCCATCAGGGTGATATAGCAGCATGTCAGGCGGAGAAGGGGGGCTGCCTAGGATTCCTTGGGCCAGAGGACCCCAAGTGGCTCTGCCAGCAGAGCCCCTGGAGGTGCTTGCTGCCTGGACCATCTTCTCCCCTGCAGTTAATCGGGATGAAGGAAGTTTGGTTGCTTCCAGGGGACACAGGTGGACCGAGTAGGGGAAAGACCTGGCATGGGGCCATCCTAGGAACTATCTGGCAACGTTGACTGGAAAAATGAGGAAAACTAAATGTAAAGAAACTTGAAGTGTACCTCAGGAGGCCCAGGGCTGAGGAAGGAATTCCTAGAAACTTCTCTGCGAGTGTGGAACCTTTGAGAACTTTCTAGAGAGCCCAGGGGAAGCAGCACCACTGTCCATGCACTGTGAACATCTGGACCCCTTGGGGGATACTCAGGCAGCAAGAATTTCTACATCCTCTGTTATTGCTGGCACCTGCTAGCTAGAGGGAAACTGGAGTGTCCATGGAGGAGGTGAGGTAGGAGAAAAGGCAGGCCACCCCCTCTGGAGCCAGCAAAAACAGCCAAGGATGGTGATTAGCCATAAGGTCATTGAGTCCTTGTCTGGGGGTTTGCTGAGCTGTTTGTTGTTGAGCTTCTTGTGTTGCTGTTTTTGTGTATTGCTTGTGTGTTCCTTTCCCATCAGTCAGGGCATGCTCCTGCCAGGCTCTCAGTGTTGTGGGATCCGGAGATGTCTCATGGCTGCACACCAGGAACAGCAGGGTCTGGAGAGCTGAGCCAATGGACGAGTCTTCATGGCAGCAGTGCTGGGATGTGCCATCGCTGCCAGAGCTCCTGGAATTGCAGGACTGGGGGTGGGGAGAGGTTGCCTATCCCCACACTGACCAGACCTCAGTGTCTTCAGCTTGGAAAACGGTGTGCTTGGGATTTCTGTTGGTTGGCTTTCTCTGCAGAGATTAGTCGTGAGGCAGCGGAGTTGGGCTGTCGGCATGCAGCGGCTGCCAGGGCCTTGGCAGGTTGGAGAGTTGGCACCCCCTTCCAAGCGCACCCCGGAGTTTTCAGCTTGGAGAACAATGGAAGCTCCTTTTTAGAAGGATGGATGACAGACCACTGGGTGCCAGAATGAACAGTGAGTTTCTTTGCAGGCTGGTTGTCCGCAGTGGCTCACCCTGTCTCACCTGCAAACATCAGTAAAGGGTTAGACAATCGGGGGAAGAACATAGTTCAGCTGCTCCTCTGAATTTCTCTGGGCCAGTTTCACATAGGCCACCGCTTTCCATAATAAATCTGAAGCCAGGCCAAGGACAACTAAAGGTGAGGTAGTTTGTCCTCCTCTTGCCTTTCCCTAAAAAGCTTCATCCTAAACCTAAGTTTAGACAAGGTGTGCCTCAGAATCAGCCCACCCAGGGCTTCTAGTGTAATTCTGGACCCCACTACTCTGCAACCCACCCTTCACTCCCAGTTCTTTCCCTAGAGAAGACTTTTCTTGTGTCTGTGCAGATGAAATGGTTGTTTTCAGGACATGAGTCCACTGTCTTCCACCCTGCCGGTTGTTGCCAGTATGACTCTTGACTTGTCTCTAAATCCATTGGCCCTCGAGTGACAACAGAAGCGAACCTGTGTAGTTCTGAATCTGTATATCAAAAGGTCAGAAAGTTCGAACTGCTAAAAGCACACCTGAAAAGCACACCTAAAAGCACACCTGAAATATTTCTGATGAAAATGGATTATATCATCATCTAATTATACAAATAAATGAAAAATAAAAGTTTAGGAGACTTTTTGAATGGAGACTAGGAAATACTTGAAAACTAAAGGAGGCACTAGTATTACCACAGTCTTTCTTTCTATTGTCAAGTTGTTAAACTTGAAATTGGAGACTGCATTGAGAAAGCAAATTAGAATGTGTATTAATTTCACTTGGCTGCAGGACACTTGGATATTTGTCAGGCTGGGTGCTGCTGTGAGGGTTATTTGTGGACAAGATTAATCCTGGAATCAAGAGACTGAATAAAGTAGATTGTCTTCTCTTATGAGTCTCATTCACAGCAAAGAGCCTTCGTAGAACAATAAAAGCCTTGAAGAGAGCAAACTTTCTTTGGTCTGATTGCCTTCCAACTGGGACAGGATTCTTTCTAGGGAGTGTGATGGGCACACCCAGTGGTGTTCAGTGGAGAGAGGACCAAAGTGGGGGCACCTGGAGAGCATTGTAAAACCTTTTGTGTCACTTCCCTGGCCTGGAAGAAGATTCTTTCTTGCCTTTGAAGGAGACATGGGCTCTCTCATGCCCGCACCTGCTAGTCTGACTGGGAGACAGATGACCGATGCTGGGCCTGAGCTGGAAAGGTGTGACTAATGTGTGGCACTAGCCTGACATTTTGAGATTTGTAAGTTTCCAGATGAAATGAGCCAGATCCTTATACTAAATATGTCTCGCCTTTATGTAAATAGATATGAAAATCTCTCTTCTATTCCTTGGAAGAACCCTAATATAGAGGGTAAATTTCTTTGAGCCAAACTTTAACACCTAACTGTATCACTGTATCACGGTCATCCCATTGTTCGTTGATTTACTCGAGCGTGCACCAGTAACGTCTCTTTTCCTCCCAGCCCTGAGATTCTAGCAGCCTCTCCTTACTTGTCTTTCCCAATGATTGGAAGCTTTTTCAGGGTCAGGGGAATGAGACCTATCGTTACTGTTTTCAGCATATTGAATACACCATTCAACATGCTCTGCCCGTGCAGACAGGATACTCGGTAGCTTGCCGGCTCTCCAAGAGGTGTGTGTGTGTGTGTGTGTGTGTGTGTGTGTGTGTGTGTGTGTGTATTACTCTCTATGATTTGTTGCCTACTGTCTGAACTCCATCAACTATGGTGTGGTAATTATGGAAAATGGGTAGGAAGTGTCTTATAATGTCCAGAAAGTGGCCTGGTTGGGTAGTGGAGGTCGGCTGCTGGGGCTGGGTCCCTTGGGGTGGGGAGGGTTCTCATCCGCCCCCGTCTGGGGGGCCCCGAGTGGAAACAGCCTGGCATGGAGTCCCAACACCTAACTGAACATTCTGAAAGAACTTTAGAACAAAAACATGACAAAAAGACAAAAGCCAACGAAAACTTAGCAGACTAGAGGGCTCAGTGGCCCACTTCCTGACCAACCAGTACCGTAGATTTTGTAAACAGAAAGGACACCGGGAGGGGCAGGGTGGGGGGCATTCTATTTTAGTGACTAAAAATTGACACAAAGAAAATCCTCAATCCAGATCAATACGGGTGCTCCGACGAAGCACTCACTGTCTTGCCATACCCGAAACACTCACGATGAATGAACTCAGAATGTAGGTGGTATCTTCATCAACTCCTGGAAAATACAGGTGTTACTGTTTCCACATGAAACTCATTTCCTCTTACATCCCTTTCCTCAGAGTGAACATGCCCCAAAGAAGTAGGTATTGCAAATAACCCATAGTTTTCCTTCTTGTCTCCCATACCTCAGCCATAAACCTTGAAGCCTTGATCAAAAACCATTTTTTCCTGATTTTTGATACCACTGGGCTGGAGCGATAGCTCAGCCGATAGGGTGTTTGCCTTGCACGTGGCCGACCCATGTTCGATTCCTCCACCCCTCTTGGAGAGTCCGGCAAGCTACCAAGAGTATCGTGCCCGCATGGCAGAGTCTGGCAAGCTACCCGTGGCATATTCGATATGCCAAAATAAGTAACAAGTCTCACAATGCAGATGTTACTGGTGCCCACTCGAGCAAATTGATGAACAACAGGATGACAGTGACAGTAACTTTTGATACCACTCCTGCAAATGTAATAGGGAGAGAGACTGGCTTGGCAAATGGGGCGATACTGAACACATTTTCATGTCCCTCCATCGTAGGGCAAAACTTCTCCAGCAAAGCTCACTGTTTCTGGGGAACAAGGTTTTGCAGTCATTACTGACTGAGATCAAACACACACACAAACAAAACCATTTCGGCCTGCCACGGAACCTCCCAGGATTTTGTGACTCTCTCTTCCTTGCAGTACTCTAAAAAATTCCAAGATGCACATGCTTGTGGGAGGGGGAGATGCAATGTGTGTTGTGTTGTGTTGTTTGCGGGCTCTTGGGGCAGTTCTCTCTCGTGCGCACCGCTCGCGTTCGGTGCTCTCAGGAGCTGCTGTGTATGGGCTGGATCCGGATGGCTCCTCCTTGTGCTCTGCTTCTGAGTGTGCCACTGTGCTCTCTTCTGTCTGTCTCTCTATCTGTCTCTGTAGTCTCTCCTCTGGTCTTTTCCGACCTCTCTCTGTCTCTGCTTCTGTGTCTTCTCTCTCGCTTCTGTCTTCTCTGCTGTTTCTTCTCCTGTGTCTTCTCCTTGCTTCTGTCTTGCCTCTGTCCTCTCCTTGCTCTGTCTTCTTCTGTCTGTGTCCTGCTGTCTCTTCTTCTGTCTCTGCTGTCTCTTTTTCTGTCTCCACTGTCTCCTTCGCTTCTGTGTCTTCCCCTCTGCTTCTGTTACAGTCTTAGTTTATATAGAAATCACATAGGGCGGTAACATAAAGGTGGGTTGAACATTAACAAATCAACAAAGAAGGGTAAGAGCATTTCTCCAGGAGATTAACAAAGTCTCATCTAAGGAGATTACTCCAGATTACTAGTAGATCTGCTCAAAAAAAAAAAGTAGTCCGCTTAATTAGTTATAGTAAATCTACTTCTAATATTTCTAGCAATGTCATTCTGTATGAGCACAGTAAGAGATATATCAGACTTAAAGTTTGGTTCTTCCTGAGGACATCTCACTATATATTCCAGACTACAGTCCTCAGGCCAGGTTAGTCTTCCTAACCCCAGCAGGGTCCTAGTCTCGTCTTTACTTTTGGATCATGACAGCATTTGTCTATGACCATGCTCTCAACTTATATAGTTGAGTATTGTGGCGCTTTGGCCTGGTCCATTTCAATGCCAGGGTAGCTCACAGCTTGCCCTGGGTCCATTCTGTCCCTCATTGGAACCTTGCTTTTGGGGTGCTAGGAACTAAAAGCAACTAAGTCGAGAAAGCAGGAAAAGACTATTTGGATCTTTAAGATTTATCCTTATGGCCTGGGATTTGCTTTCCTGGGCTGGGTGGAACAGTTGGAGTTCCGGACTCTTAAGCCCCTTACAAAGACTATCATTCTTTTTTGTTTGTTTTGGGGCCACCCCCAGGGTGCTCCTGATTTGCTCCTGCCTCTGTGCTCAGGGATAACTCCTGGTGGCTCTGGGGGCCATGTGGGGTGCCATAGATCAAACCCAGGTCAGCTGTGTGCAAGGCAAGCTTTCACCCTGCTCTACTATCTATTGCTTCAGCTCCAAAGAGACTACTATTCTTTTTGCCATAGAAGTTCCATTTTTTTTTCTTTTTGGGTCACACCCGGAGATGCACAGGGGCTACTCCTGGCTCTGCACTCAGCAATTATCCTGGCGGTGCTCAGGGGACCATATAGGATGCTGTGGCAGTTGACCTGCAAGCACTGGCCACCTGACTCCTTCCAGGGCTATAATTAGTTGCCTTTTGTCAAGTGGCAAATAGCATGTACCTCACAACCAGGAGGTCTGTCCTTAATTTGTGAGAGAAATGAGTGACTCATTCTTTTTGCCTGTGTATTTTTCAATAGCTAAAGCTTCCTGAAGCTCACCCTAGGGAACTTCATTCAGGCTTCATATTAAATTTATCTTTATTTCTGAATGACCCTTCAAACTAGTCGCCAGTTCCCGGGAAGAGCCCGGCCTCTGGCTATCGAATGCTTCCCCACTGGATTTCTCCTGCCAGCAATGGCTCTTCTCCTAGACCCCAAGATAATCTCAGATCTTGTTGGCTAGTTATCTGCAAGTCTTTCAAACCCATCTAAATGTTTTTAAAATTTTAATCCTTTTTTAAGACACTGTGATTTACAGCACTGTTATTGGCAAAGTTTCATGCAAAACACATTTCAGCAACAGTGCTACTCCCTGCACCAGAGGGTCACTTCCCTCCACCATCGTCCATCCCCTCCTTTTCCTCATCCCTCTGCTGGTGAGCTTCCTACTTACATGAAGACCAATTCTCAGTATATTGTCTTCAGACGTTTTTATTCCTCTATTGGAGCTATAGCACAGAGGGTAGGACATTTGCCTTGCATGTGGCCGACCCAGGTTAGATTCTTCCGTCCCTCTCAGAGAATCTGGCAAGCTACCGAGAGTATCCCGCCCACACGACAGAGCCTGGAAAGCTCCTTGTGGCATATTTGATATGCCAAAATAAGTAACAAGAAGTCTCACTATAGAGACATTATTGGTGCCCGCTCAAGTAAATCAATGAGCAACGGGATGACAGTGACAGTGACAGTGATGAGAGTCATGGCCCAAAAGCAGGGCTGGGGGAATGTGTGAGGGGCAGGGTGGAGTGGGGAGGGTAAAACCTAAAAGGAAAAAATTAATCCTTTGAAATGAATTATATGATTTACATTTATAATATCTCAATCCTAGTGCTAAATTTCAGGCTGGAGTGATAGCACAGTGGGTAGGGCATTTGCCTTGCACATGGCCGACCAGGGTTTGATTCCTCTGTCCCTCTCGGAGAGCCCGGCAAGCTACCGAGAGTATCCCGCCCACATGGCAGAGCATGGCAAGCTCCCTGTGGCGTATTCGATATGCCAGAAACAGTGACAACAAGTCTCACAATGGAGACATTACTGGTGCCCACTTGAGCGAATCGATGAGCAGCAGAATGACAGTGAAACAGTGCTACTGTGTCTCTTTATATCCCACACAAGAGAGCCATCTTTCTGTGTCTGTCCCCTCTCCCCCTGACTGGCTTCACTCCACATGATACTCTCGAGATTCATCCATGGAGCAGCAGGTAGCCTGATTTTATCTTTTCTTGTAGCTGAATTGTATTCCATTGTGTATATGGTGCCAGGGTTTCTTGATCCAGTCATCTGTTTTTTTAACCCTTGCGAACCCACATGTTTTTGATCTTCTGTAGTCTCCATTCACTTTCTGTCTGCTCCCACGGGAAAGACTCTGAGGTCTGGATGAGATGGAATCTCTACAGAGCAGATCTACATTTCAGCATCAGCTCAAGGTCACCAGAAGGCTCATTTGCCAAAGGCTTCAAGAGTTCCTTTCTTTAGACTTGCATTTGGGGTCTCTGAGCTTATTAAGAGACTCTCAAAAAGTCCATTTAGGGTTTTGACACTCACATATGGTACTGTGAGGCTGGGGTGCTGTCCCTGGCTCTGAGCATGGGAACACTCTTAGTGATGCTAAGGGACCACTTTTTTTCTAAGATAACAGTCATCACTGTGACAACAAAGGGTGGATTTTTTTCCTTTGTTGGAAGAAACTCTGATTCATAATTATTTGCAGAATTTTTTGCAGAAATGCTAACAATCTTGACTTACAACTTTAAGTTATTTTTAAACAGGTTTAAAATATCAAATAAGTAAGGAAATTTTTAAAGGTGTAAAACAGAAGCATGATTATATAAATTATGTCTTTTATTTACTTTCAAAGGAGGTTTCTCTAATAAAACCCCATAAAATGATTTACCTATTTAAAATTTTGTAGGCTATTTGAAACTAATGTTTTGTAGGCTTCAAGTTATCTAACATATAAAACAAGTTACTTCAATTTTGATATTCCTCTTGTATCACTGTCACTGTCATCCCATTGCTCATCTATTTGCTCGAGCGGGCATCAGCATCATCTCCATTGAGACAGTTGTTGTTACTGTTTTTGGCATATTGAATACGCCATGGGGAGCTTACCAGGCTCTGCCATGCGGGCGGGATACTCTCTGTAGCTTGTCGGGCTCTCTGATGGGGGGCAGAGGAATCGAACCCAGGTCGACTGCATGCAAGGCAAGTGCCCTACTCGCTGTGCTATCGCTATAATGAGATATTTTATGAAAAAGAGGGAACTATGACTCAAGTATATAGCAAGGTTGAAAAAACACTCAGCACACTTACTGTTATAGAAAGAAACAGAATTCAGAGTTACAAAGTGGCTGATGTCTTTGTTAGAGACTCAAATGTTACCAGCATACAGTTGAAGTGTTGGGTTAAAATAGTTTGTGGTAGCCAAGGAGATAGTACAGGAACTGGGGTACCTGCCCTGCACTGCTCCAGGATCAATTCCCAGTACCACGTGACCCACCGATCACTGCAGGGGCGTCTGGGCAATCCTCAGAGAGCAGTGTCCTTGCATCCTCGCCATCCTCGCCTTGGGACACCAGCCTGGCTGGCTGAGAATTGCTGCAGGTGACCTCCATGTCCCCCGAACACTGCCTGGGGGGCCTCCACGCCCCCTCTACCTCTACAAAACAAACATCTTGCATTTGTGCGTGTAAAGATGTGAACATGTGTGCATGCGTGTCTCTGTGTGACCGTGCATGAGCGGGGAGGTAGTCTGAACCTAGGGAGGAAAAATGCTGGTGGATTTCCCCCGGGGAACTTTGCAGATGTGATTGAAGAGTGGATTTATTTGTACTTCTCAGTGGAAACACATGGCTTGCTTCAGTCGAGTCCAGTTTCTCCACATTGTTCTTAGTGAGAATTAAAGGTTTAATTCCCCAATGTGGCTAACTGTGCCATTCGGCCGCTGTTTTATAGAATGAGCCCCTCGGCAGCCCCTCACAGGTTCCTCCCTAACGACCGCCTCAGTGTTCTGAGTGCACCGTGTTGTTGTGTGCATTCACAGCGGGACTTCTAAAATGCAGCATCCAGTGGTTTCTGGAGAAAGCGAGTCTTCTCATTACGGGAGAATGACAGGCTCTGGGAGCTGAGCACTGTTGGAGGAGCCTCATGGAATTAGGAGATTTGATGATTCATGGAGAGAGGATTCAGAGGCCAGACCCCTATTGAGAGCTGAGCCACTGAGTATCTTGATAGGGTAAAAGATGTTCTAGAAAGCGTGAGGGAGAAGCACTCACTGCAAAAACAATTTTTGATTTACCTGAAGAGCAAAAGAAGAGCAACTGCAAATAGTATTTCCTGGTCCGTGTGAAAAGAAAAGCTAGTAGAGCAGGAATTGTCCTTTACAGACTGGTGATGGTGACAGGGACACACCAGTCCTGCTGTACTCTTCCTCAGCCAGCCTCCTGCCCCTGTTTTATTTTGGGGGGGGTCACACCCAGTGATGCACAGGGGTTACTCCTGGCTCTGCACTCAGGAATTACTCCTGGATGTGCTCGGGGGACCATGTGGGATGCTGAGAATAGAACCTGGGTTGGCCGCATGCAAGGCAAACGTCCTACCCGCTGTGCTGTTGCTCCAGCCCCCTCCTGCCCCTGTGAGGAGCTTGGCTGAGACACTCAGGCCACAGAATGGCATCGGGCTGCTTTTGAGCCATCAATGAGTTCTTAGGAATTTGTTTTTATTCTTTGCCACATGCATTTTCTCAACTAATTCATGGTGAAGTCATTTTGCAGTTAAAAACAAGAAAAGCTCATGAAGAAAAAGAGGGACATTATTTTGAAAGTACATAATAAACCCCCCAAATTTCATAACCAAGTTAAAATTATTACAAGTTCTTTTAATTTTTTAATTATTTATTCATCTGGTTTCTGGGCCACAGCCAACAGTGCTCAGGGCTTACTTCTGGCTCTACACTTGGGGGTCACTCCTGGCAGTGCTTGGGGGATCATGTGTGATGCCAGGGATCCAACCTAGGTTGTCTGTGTGAGAGGCAAGTGCCTCCCACTCTACTCTCTCTCCAGCCCCAATGTAAGCTCTTTTTAATATTAAAAATCTTCCATCTCTTTGGATTTCTCTGTATCATTATATATGTTTTTTCTTTTAAATATAGAACAATTTTGTTGAGAGACAAATTAAGAAACAGACAACAAAGTCATACAAAACAAATCATCATCATTATCATCATCCTGTTGATCGTCAAATTTCTCGAGCGGTCTCAGTAACATCTCCATTCATCCTAGCCCTGAGATTTTAGAAGCCTCTCTTTACTCGTCACAAAATAATAAGCTTAATAAGGTGGACAAACTCATGTGAATTACAGCCCAGGTGAAGAAATCAAGCTTTGCTGCCCATCCCGGAAGTCATTCTTCTTTCTCCAGCTCAATCATAGTCCTCCTCGCGGCTAATTTTGTTTTATTTTTTTTTTTTGAACTTTTAAAAACTGAATCATGGGGGCTGGAAAGATAGCACAGCGGGTAGGGCGTTTGCCTTGCACGCGGCCGACCCGGGTTCAAATCCCAGCATCCCATATGGTCCCCTGAGCACGGCCAGGGGTAATTCCTGAGTGCAGAGCCAGGAGTAACCCCTGTGCATCGCCAGGTGTGACCCAAAAAGCAAAAAAATAATAAAAAAAGAATAAAAAAAAATAAAAACTGAATCACTGTGAGATAGACCCTTAAAAAGCTGTTCATGATTGGATTTCAGTCATATAGCATTTCAACACCCATTCCTGGAGGAAACCTGGGATCATTACATATATTTAATGAATATATCTGACAGGACATGTTGTGATGGCATTGGAAAGTTCCATCATGCCCAGTCCTCACATGTACCATTATCTAGATCAGATGCTGTGCCAAATATAAAAATTCTACCTACATCATGTTCTTCACCAACAAATAGCAAAAATATTTCACCATCAAAGTTTTATATACATATATATGCATGCTCTCTCTCTCTCTCTCTCTCTCTCAGCTTTTGGACAATTATAGGATCTTGATTTTTATTTATTTATTTGTTTGTTTGTTTATTTATTTATTGCCTCCAGTTTCCAGTACTCATGAATTTGTTTGGTCTCTAGGCCACACCTGACAGTGCTCAGAGGCTACTTCCAGTGCAGGGCTTGGGGATCACTCCTTGCCATGTTGGGGAACCAGGATGAAAAGCAAAGCATGACAGCCCACTGAGCTGTCTCTCTGGTCCCTGTAGCATAAATTTGGTTTGGAAAGGCATCAGATGACAAGCTTTGTGTCTAAGTGAGCAAGGAATTGGTGACTGAAGTCCTGCAGACACTGGTGTGCACCCCTCGCTGTTCTTTGATGTTTGCCAAGACAGGTAAGCGTTCAATTTCGTGGGGGGAGATAGGCTGTGACCGTGCTCTCTCTAAGCTCTACTGCTCTGTTTTTTCCCCCAGGTGTCATGATTAGTGGTTATTATCTACTATTTTAAGCCTCATCACTATCTAGGCCAGTATGAAGGCTAAGATTTATGATATACAAACAGAACTACCATGTTAATTAAAGTAAGATTTGGAACCAAACTGTCAACCAGTTATTTTCTCTTTTATAGCTAAAGTGTCTTACACCCAATTAAGTTTGCTGTAAAAACACTTGCAAATAATTGACTGCCAGATAGGCTTCTGATGTGTAGCAGTGTGGGGACAGAATGCACACTTGATGTGAACTTCCAACGCCTACCTTCACTCAACATTTACCAATCCAGGGATATACGCACATCACTGAAGTTCTTGTAACTGCTGAGGTAATTGGTAAGTAAATGCTGCTAACATGTTTATCATCTAGTTATTTACATTCCAGCTACACATATAGCAGCTTAAGAAGGTAAAAATGCACACTTCACCTTAAAAAGAAATGATAGGGCCTGGGCGCCGGCTTAAGTGGTAAGAGGACATGCCCAGCGCATGTGAGGCCTGGTGTTCTGTTCCTGGCACTGTATATGTCCCCGGCAATATTGCTGTTCTAGCTCCAGTGGCACACGAGCATTGCTGGGTTGGTTGTTATTAAAACACAATTTCTTTGTTTTAAAATTTACTTTTATTTATTTATTTATTTTAATTTAAATTTTTAACTTTTATTTTCCTAAAGTTGTTCACAGTAATTGATTACATCCAATGTTTCAACACCAATCTTGCCACATTACCTATTCCCACCACCATTATTTTGATGTTTCCCACCACCACTCAAGTCTGCCCCACAGGCAGATGCAAGATAATTTATTTTGTATTGCTTGCTATGAATAGTATGAGATGTATGTAAGGGTCTATCTCACAGTGGTTCAACTAAAAAGCAAAAAAAAAAGTATGAAATATTGTGGTTGCATGCTCCTGGGAGTCTAAATATTTAAATGGGGTCCAGAGGCATCCCTGCATTGAGCTACTCAGTTCTGAGATTCTTTTGTGGGTCTCTGGATTATGGCCGTTAATGTGCTTAAATAGCACCCGAAGGCAGTTTGTGAGCATGACAGCCAGGACCCTGAGGGGTGGAAGATGGGCAGGGATGACCCAGTTCTGACCCCCTGAGGCGTGGAATTTTCAGTCACTATAGGGCTTCTTTTGGAGGGAACTGTCACACCCAGTGGTGCTCAGGGACTATTTCTGGTTAGGGCTAGGGATGCTCCTGGAATGCTCAGGGGACCATGTGGTGCCATGGACCAAACCCAGGGCTCCAGTCCTTGAATGATCTCTCTGGCCCTGTGATGATTATGATAAAACAGAGTTGACTATTGTGAACAGAGCGGCAATGAACATGGAAATGCAGATGTCATCTCTACTATACCTTTTTGCCTCTCCGGGATATATTCCCAGGAGTGGTATTGCTGGGTCAAATGGGAGCTCAATTTCTAACTTTTTGAGAATCGTCCATATTGTTTTCCAAAAGAGCTGAACCAGTCGGCATTCCCACCAGCAGTGAAGGAGAGGCAGACATTTCACTAGATTTAGTTACTAAAATACAGAAATCCAAAACTATGCTGCTGCTAGTGCGGCCTCCAGACCTCATATCTCTTCATTCTCAGCAATGGAAAACAAATTACCAAATGCTTTCTTTTCAGCAGATCGACTTTAGGGGGGAGAAACTCCAAATCAATAATAGTGAATTTTTTTATTGAAATATTGAATGTAATCAAAGTAAAGTGAAAGTAAAGTGAAATTTACCAGTTACACATGCGGGGTGGGGGGCTGGGGAGGTGGGGGGAAGGGGGGAGGTATATTATGATTCTTGGTGGTGGAATATGTGCACTGGTGAAGGGACGGGTGTTTGAGCATTGTATAACTGAGACTTAACCTGAAAGCTTTGTAACTTTCCACATGGTGAACTAATAAAATTAAAAAAAAAAAAAGCAAAATAAAAAAAATGTAAAAAAAAATGAATAAAGGTAAACTACAAAAAAAAAACAGATTTGAAAGAGATGTTGGAGATAGGGCAAGTCTAATCATCTCATTTTAGGGCAGCCAGGAGAGGCCAGAAGAAGGGTACATACCCTGGAGCCCCTCCAAATGTTCTTCTGTCTGTCATCTGCAATGGCCATCAACCCTGAGAGCAAAGAGGAGCACGATCACTCTGAGGAGGCCTGTGGGTGCTCTTGAAATGCCGATGCCTTTCTCCTTGTGGCGATCACGTTTGAAGACTGCCTCAGCAGAGATGGCGCAGTATATTTCTCTCGGTCCTAGGGACTCAGCTTTACACTGGTATGTGGACAAAAGCTTCCCCCTGCGTGGGACTCACTCAGCATCTCTGCCCCTATGTCTGTTGCCTTGGCGCTTTTGTATTGAGGTGCCATAATTTACAATGATAAAATGGTACTAGGGCTGTGTGGTTACAGGCAGGCGCTCGGGTCAGCCTGAACGCTCACAGTCCCATCATGCAAGTGTCTGTGTGTTCCTGGAAGAAGCATTTTCAACCCTATTCCAGGGACCGTGCGGAATGCATAGGGGACTCATTCTTCCCAAGAAAATCTCATCACAGAGATTTTCCATGTTGTTTCTCCTCACATGTTTCTGGATGGTTTCCAGAATATAGGACCTCTCACTCCCCTCTTTGAAAGTACGATGTTCCTCAGAGATCTTTCCTAAGACAGACTGGCATAAAGAGAAGAAACAGCATCAATTATATTTTGCGTTAAATTTTTTCAACATTTATTTTTATTGAGATTATGTAGCACTGTAGCACTGTCATCCCCTTGTTCATCGATTTGCTCAGGTGGGCAACAGTAATGTCTCCATTGAGACTGGAGCAATAGCAAGGCGGGTAGGGCATTTGCCTTGCTTGCAACCGACCCAGGTCCGATTCCTCCATCCCTCTCAGAGAGCCCGGCAAACTACCAAGAGTATCCTGCCCGCATGGCAGAGCCTGGCAAGCTCCCCATGGTGTATTCGATATGCCCAAAACAGTAACAACAAATCTCATTGAGATTATGTAGTTTGTAAAATTTCCTTTTTGATGTTTGTGTGTGTGTGTGTTTGTTTGGGCTATACCCAGGGATGCTCAAGGTTTACTCCTGGCTCTGTACTGAGGAATTACTCTTAGTATTTCTCAGGAGACCATATAGAGTGCCTGGGATCGAACCCAAGTCAGCTGCATGCAAGACAAGTGCCCTATCCATGGTACTATCTCTGGACCTAACAGTTTCCTTCTTATTTTATATTTGAAATACTATTTTACCTTTTCAACCACTAGAGTGTTAGCACCCTATGACCCCCTCCCTCATCTCTCTCTCTTCTCTCTCTCTCTCTCTCTCTCTCTCACACACACACACACACACACACACACACACCTGGCAATGTTCAGCGGTTACTCCTGGATCTGCACTCAGGTATTACTCCTGGAAGTACACAAGAACAATATGGGATGCTGTGGATAGACCCTGGGTTGGCTTTATGCAAGCAAGGCAAATGCCCTACCCACTCGTCCCTCATTGGTAGCTCTCTTAACTCTTGCTTTGCTTCTTCATACTACGCTGTATGAGTAAGACCCTTTGGTGAATATCTTCTTCTATTCACTTAGCCTTTCTCCTTTAAACTCCACCCAGACTGCAGAAAACTGTATGATTTCATCCTTTCTCATAGCCGAGGAGCAGTCCACTGGGCATAGATCACAGTTTCACTATCCCTTCATCTCTGTCAGATATTTGGGTTGTTCCCAGATCTTGGCTGTAGTGAAAAGTGCTGCCTTGAACTTTGGTGTGTGCATATCCATGTGGACTTAAGCTTTAGTGCTCTTGAGGTAGATGCTCAGTAAGATAATTGCTGGGTCATATGCAAAGTCTAAACTTTGTAAGGATTCTTTGCACTCTGTTCCATGCAGGCTGGACCAAATAAGTCTCAACCACAGTGAACAGAGTCCTGTGTCACCACATTTCCACTATCACGGGTTACACAGAAATTTTCAGCATTGCCAGAACCTCTTCACCCCCACAAATAATCTAACAAGTCATAGAAAATAACAAATAAAATGTAAAGTTACACCGAGAGGCAGGGAAAAGACATATGACAAAGACAACTTGCACAGAGGCATTCCTGGGGACAGGAGCTGGCTGCCCGCTGCTCTGCAATGGCCCCCAAGCACCGACTCTGAGGGCGGTGTGGGCATTCTCTTTCTGTCACGCAAGCTGAAACCCCTTCAGATTTCCTCCCATTCAGAGAAGCAGGTAAATCCATAGCAAACTTTGAAAAATGGGAAATGGGAGATCTGTCCTGAGTTTTGTGAAAAGGTCTTTGGAGGACCTATGGTAGGAGCTGGTCCAGAGTTGTTTTTTTTTTTTTTTTTAGCTCTTGTATGTGGGGTGCTAAGAATTGGTGTTTGATTTTTTCTGGTTTCTCTTTGGACTAGAGGATTGAGGGAGAGATTTGGGTTTGGTAGCTTTACCTGTGCATAAGCAGAGAAGATTGAGGGGATAGCAATTTTGGCATTAGTTATTTTCATAATTAGCAGGAAGACTTTATTTCTGAGACTCAATTGCTCTCTTTGGGAAGGATTCACATTGTTTCCATTTGATGTCAATTCCTGTTATTTCTAAAGGATTTGGGGCTTAAAAAATGTCCATGCTCCTTGCACACTTCCTGGGGAGCTGTGTTAGACAATGCAGCTGGGTGGAATTTGAGTTAGGAGTGAGTTTTGGCTCAGGGCACTTTAGTCTTGAGCTCAATTGAAGCATTATTAAATTTTGGTCTCTAAGGACAAAATTATCATCTACAGGAACTTAAGGAAGGTGCACAGGGCTAGTGACGTCTCATGAGCATGGAGACAAAGCTGCCCTAATATATACTGCAGATTCTCTTTCCCGAGAGAGAGCAAACATGTTCCTAGGTTATTGTAAACTCAGTTGTTTAATCTCTGAGCTAAGAGTACAGATTGTGAGTGTGAGTGACTGTGTTCAGGTAAGTTTGAGTTTAAGTGTGAGACTGAGTGTGTATAAGAGTGTGTGAGTATAGCTGTATGTGTCTGAGCATATATGAGTAATTGTTAGTGTATAAGTGTGTGTGAATGATGTTTTTAGTATGAAGATGTGTGGATATGGGTATATGTGGGTGAGTGTATGTGAATGGTTGCTAGTGTGTCTATATGTGTGTGAGTTTATGTAGATGTATATGTGAGTTTGGGGCTGGAGTGATAGCACAGTGGGTAGGGGGTTTACCTTGCACATGGCCGACCTGGGTTTGATTCCTCCATCCCTCTCGGAGAGCCCGGCAAGCTACAGAGAGTATCCCGCCCGAATGGCAGAGCCTGGCAAGCTCCCCATGGCATATTCAATATGCCAAAAACAGTAACAACAACTCTCTGAATGGAGATGATGCTGATGCCCACTCGAGCAAATAGATGAGCAACAGGATGACAGCGACAGTGACAGTGATACGTGAGTTTAAGTATGTGTGTTTGAGTATGTACGAGAATGTGAACATGGTTGTGTGTAAACTTATATGAGTGGTCGTGAGTATGTATATATTTGTGGGCATGTGTTAAGTTTTAACTATGCGTATGTTTGACTATAAAACCAAGCTCCCAGAAGCGCAACATCTTATAGCCTACTTCTCCCTCTTGGGGAACCTGGAAAGCTACCGAGAGTTTCCTGCCCACATGGGAGAGCCTTGCAAAGTCCCTGTGTCATATTCATATGCCAAAACCAGTAACATGCTGGGTCTCATTGCCCTGACCCTGAAAGAGCCTCCAATGCGGCACCATTGGAAAGGATGAGTAAAGAGAGGCTTCTAAAATCTCAGAGCTAGGATGAATGGAGATGTTACTGAGACTGCTCGAGAAAATCGATGATCAATGGGATGATGATGATGATGATGATGAGAGTGTGAGTATGGTTATCTGTATATGAACACATATGAATGGTGTAAGTGAGCATGTGTGTGTAAGTCTGTATAGGTGAGTATGGGTAAGATGTTGTGTGTGTGTGTATGTGTGTTTGAGTATGTACAAGAGTGTGTGAGCATGGGTTTGTGTGTGTGAACGTATATGAGTGGTTGTGAGTGTGTCTGTGCCTGTGTGCGTGAGTGTCTCTGTGTGTGTTGGTCAAGGAGAGGTTTCCCCATTGCTGTTTTTGTCAACTGTGAAGGGGCTCTGATCCTGCTCTCAGAGAGGAACTAATCTGCTGGCTGATCTTGCCTTCCCGTCAGGAGGGGCTTCATTCTGCCAGTGCTCCCACGTGCATGGTCTTTCATTCATGCCTCTGTGAAGACTTCATCAGGCCTAGTTTGGGCTCCTGCCTCTCGGTATGAGGCTTTCTAACTTCTGAGTGTTCAGTCTGTGGAGAGTGGATTAGGACTGAGCTCTGCTGGGACACTTAGGGACTGTGGGGAGGTGATTTGTTTAAGCCAATTATTTCATAACTAGGCTAAGAAAGTTTTCCAAGAAAAATCCAGCATGTCTAGGTCAATATTTTGATGTCTCTGTTTTTTTCTATTTTGGAACATTCTTTGTTTTTTACTGTGGGAGTACTGCTATTTGTTTAGCCACTGACTAAGCTGATTGCAGCAGGCATGAACTCCACATACTTAAAAATTTTTTTTAATCATAAAGTTGTTCACAATAACTGTTTACATTCAATATTTCAACACTAGTCCCACCACTATTGTACCTTCCCTCCAATACCCCAGACTGCCCCTTAGGCAGATGCCAAATAACTTATTTTGTACTGCTTGCCTTGAATTGTATGAGGTGTCATGCAGCTGCAAAAGTGGCCGCGCATTCCTGGAATTCTAAAATTTTTAACTATTTGGGGTCCGGAGGCATATCTGTTTATGCAGGTATATGCAACTCCATTGTCCAATATGGCTAACAGAAATTCTGCAAGGACTATATATCTTGGAGTTTGAGGGGGTTGGAAAAACGGGTTCTTGGGCTCTAGAAGGAACAAGAGTGGGACCAGAAAACCCAGTGAGGGTTGTAGCAATAGTAGAACCCGATAGAACAGGTAAGATGAGAAGCTCAGTTCTGCGTGGGTCTGGGCTGGATGCACTGACCAGTGGTTGGCTGTGAGTGTGGGGGCTAGGGGCATGTTCAGGCAAGTGGGTGGATGGTGGGGCTGATGAGATGGGGGCCACTCAATGAGACAGCAAATACTAGCAAAGGAGCACACTTAGGGTAAAAATAGTCAAGATGGGTATTGGGTGAATGTTCTTTCCCATTCTGTGGGTTGACCCTTATCTTTACTTTTTGTCATGCAAATGCCCCAAACATCAGTCTTGGAGTAGACTGAGGATGCAGTAGGAAGTGTTTAGGAGCCCTTAGTCAGGACGGGTACCAACAGTGCCTGTGAGTTGCAAGTGCTTCCCTTCTGAGTTCTGTACTTGTGTGTACTTAATTCTCTGCACGGCGCTCACCCAGTCCCTGTCATCAAGTTGTTGTGTGTTAGTCTCTCTGCTTATAAGGAATGGGAAACAGGTTGAGGGAGAGAAGAAAGATCGGGCTGGTCTCTTAGTAGGATTGGTGGGTGGAGGTTGGCAAAGGAGGGAGGTTTTGGACTGGCGGGTCTGCTGGGACTCTCCTGTCTGGACAGTGGGGAGAGGGGACAGTGGTCCGAGACATGGAGGGAAGGGGAGGGAAGGAAGCTAAGGCTGGTCAGACACTCCCACAGACTGTTCTACCCGGAACAGTCTGGGTAGAACCCCACCAGTTATCTACCCTCCTGTCAGAGATCAGAGTTCGAGGCAAACACTGTAACTATGTTCCAGAAATTGTAAGCTGGAAGCTGTTCTTGGCAGTGATGCCGTTAAACTGCTGCATGTCAGTCAGATCTTGACTTGCCCGCAGTACCATGCAGCTGTACTGTCCAGGCTGCATCGCTGCAGTTTCTATGGTAGCCACTGGATGGCGGGTTCGGCTCACAGAATCTGCAGCACCAGCCCCTTTCCCCCCTCTTCCTCCTCTTCCTAACCAAAGGAAAACAAGATTAGGGAAGCCAAGGTTGGCTGTTACGTAAAAATGAGAGGGTAGAGATGCAAAACACTACGCGTTTATTGAATAACCAGTGTGGGCGTGTGCTGCTGATGAAGCCTTGTTAGTGACAGAAGTGTTTTCCCTTGTCAGTCGATGCAGCTGAATGAGGAGTTTGGCTTCTAGGAGATAACTAAGGTGAAGTGGAGTCTAAAGGAAAGGGTGTTGATCCTGCAGGATAGGTATTTTTAAAGAAAGGATTTAACCTTTCAGGATTATTTCAATGGCAAGTACTAGGGAACTGAAGAAGACAAGACAGGAGAATAGTTAAAATATTTTTCTCCTGCTCAATTGCATTAAAACAAAATCCTCCAACGTCTGTAATTCAGACATGGTGTTGGGTTTTTACTTAGGATCTACAAAGGAGTCAGTGAAGTGCAGCAGATTTTCTTGAGTCTGCCCTACCAGTTTTCCCGTACTTTAAAATTCTAAATTAGAGACAAGAGCACTTACTTCCTCTGCCATTTGCTTTGGGGCTACCAGGGTTTGTTTGCTTTGGGGCTACCAGGGGTTGCTCCTGGCCATGGCTGGGTGGACCATGTCCTCTCTCCTGTATGCAATGCCCTGTGAGCTATCCTTCTAGCATTTTTCAATTTGGAATGTAGCTTAAAAGTGCATGTCCATCAACACTTATCTTAAAGCCTTTATCCTATTGAATAAAGATGGACCCTCTGCTATATAGACCAGATGGTCCCAAATTGTCCTGCTGCCTCTTTTTTTCAGAAGAGAAAAGAATGAGTACCACCCTCATTCTAATATATACCTTCTTTATTTTTATTTCCATATTTTGTTTTTTGGGTCATATCTGGTGCAGCTTGGGGCTTACTTCTACCTTTTTGCTCAGGGATCACTCCTGGTTGAGCTCAGGGGACCATGAGATGCTGCAATTGAACCCAAGTTCACTGGGTGTGTGAAATGCAAGGGCCCTAATTGCTGTCCTATTGCTCCATCCCCCTATACCTTTAAAAGAGAACAAACAGTGCCTCTCAATCATAACCAAGGCTAATACTGGCCCCATTGCTCTAGCAACCCCTAGGGCTCACTATTATCTACTTTGGGAAAGGTTGATGTAGATCTTTAGTGAAGTAGTGTAAGGGCTGGTAATCAAGAAAAGGGTAAAGGTGAGGGAAGGTATAGAAGAAGGCAGTAAGAGGACAAACTAACTGATGCAGAATTAACAGGGTCCATGCGGCAAGAGCAATACAGCACCTAGGGCACTTCCCCTGTGGCCAGCCTGATCCCCAGCACCACATATGGTTAACCAAGCCCCGCCAAGAGTGATCCCATACTTCAGAGCCAGGAATAAGCCCTGAGCACTCCAAAAACAAATAAGAAAACAACAACAAAATCAGTGAGTCCCAAATTTATTCAGTCGCTTTCATATTATACTGACTTTGGCTCTGGTACAGAATGAATACACTTCAATTTGGAACGGACCCAAACTTCAACCTCAGATGAGAATGTGTTATGCTTTAGGACAAGGTCCTTTCTGACCCCCTTTTCCTGGTATGTTCTGAGCCAACAGCTTGGTAGAGCTGTAATTACAGAGACGATGTCAATGGGATGGCGCTTCCCAAGCCTCTCTCCTGCTCTGAGTAGCTCTGAGTTTGGGTTTAGGATTATTTGTCAGGGTTTATGTCCTAGTTCAGAGCAGACTCTCTGGAATCAGTATTTGGTTTAAATCCTCCTCGACCCCTTATTAGTTAGGCTGTTTGAACAAGTTGCTTGACAAGCTTTCTCCTCTGCCACTTGAGTCTTATCATTTTTTTTTTTTATTGAATCATCATGAGATACAGTTACAAAACTTTCATGTCTGAGTTTCAGTCATACAATGATTGAACACCCATCCCTCCATCAGTGCACATTCTCTACCATCAATGTCCCCAGTATTCCCCCATCACAGCCCTCCCCCTGCCTCCATGGCAGAGAATTTCCCCCATAGTGTCTCTCTACTTTGGGGCATTATGGTTTGCAATACAGATACTGAGAGGCTATCACATTTGATCCTTTATCTACTTTCAGCACACACCTCCCATCCCAAACTATCCCTCCGACCATCATTGACTTAGTGATCCCTTCTCTATTCCAGCTGCCTTCTCCCCCAGCTCATGAGGCAGGCTTCCAACTATGGAGCAAACTTCCTGGCCCTTGTGTCTACTGTCCTTGGGTGTCAGTCTCATTATGGTATTTTATATTCCACAAATGAGTGCAGTCCTTCTGTGTCTGTCCCTCTACTTCTGACTCATTTCACTTAGCATGATCCTCTCTATGACCATCCATTTATAAGCATATTTCATAACATCATCTTTCCTTACAGTTACATAGTATTCTATTATGTAGACATACCAAAGTTTCTTTAACCAGTCGTCTGTTCTTGGGCACTCGGATTGTTTTCAGATTCTGGCTATTGTGAACAGTGCTGCAATGAACATACAGGTGCAGATGTCATTTCTACTGTGCTTTTTTTGCAGCCTCAGGATATAGTTCCAGAAGTGGTATTGCAGGGTCATCTGGAGGCTCAATTTCTAGTTTTTGAAGGACTGTCCATATTGTTTTCCAGAAAGGCTAAACCAGTTGGCATTCCACCAACAGTGATAAAACATCCCTTTCTCCCCACATCCACGACAATGCTGGTTGCTTTTGTTCTTTTGAATGTGTGCCCATCCCTGTGGTGTGAGATGATATATCATTGTTGTTTTGATTTGCATCTCCCTGATGACTAGTGATGTGCAGCATTTTTTCATGTGCCTTTTGGCCATTTGTATTTCTTTTTGAGGAAGCTTCTGTTCATTTCTTCTTCCCATTTTTGGATGGAGTTGGAGGTTTTTTCCTTGTACAGTTCTACTAGTGTCTTATATATCCTGGATATTAATCCCTTATCAGATGGGTATTGGGTAAATATTCTTTCCCATTCTGTGGGTTGAGCCTTATCTTTACTTTTTGTCATGCAAATGCCCCAAACATCAGTCTTGGAATAGTCTGAGGATGCAGTAGAAGGTGTTAAGGAACCCAGTCAGGATGGGTACCAACAGTGCTGGAGCCTGTGAGTTGTAAGTGCTTCCCTTCTGAGTTCTGTACTTGTGTGTACTTTGTTCTCTGCATGGTGCTCACCCAGCCCCTGCCATGCAGTCATTGTGCATTTGTCTAGAATGGAACATTTCTCACTGGTTCAGAACCCACAGCATCTTTTAATAAGTGTAATAGAAAACAAACCCAGATTCATTTCCAGATTTGGATTCCTTACTCCTCTCTCTACCATTGTGTTGCCGTCAAAGGATTATCTCCTCCCAAGAGGCTTTCCGTGACTTCCCAAGGCAGATCTTCCCATCTTTGCACTAAGATATCTGTATCCCGCAGGGGCTGGTGGATTGCTGAGAAAATGACCCCTTCAGCGAATTACTGAGCTGTAGGGAGAATCAACCCCTTCCCTTTCTGATTCCCTGGTAGTCTCCTATCACAAGTTCCCCTCTAGCATCCATTTCCTAGGGGCCATTTCTTTTTTTTTTTTTTTTGGAGTACATGTATTTTATTTTATTTTATTTGAATTTATTTATTTTTAATTAGAGAATCACCGTGAGGGTACAGTTACAGATTTATACACTTTTGTGCTTATACTTCCCTCATACAAAGTTTGGGAACCCATCCCTTCACCAGTGCCCATTCTCCACCACCCGTAAACCCAGTGTCCCTCCCACCCTCCCCAATCCCATCTCCCCCCCACCCCACCCTGCCACTGTGGCAAGGCATTCCCTTCTGTTTTCTCTCTCTAATTAGCTGTTGTGGTTTGCAATAAAGGTGTTGAGTAGCCGCTGTGCTCAGTCTCTAGCCCTCATTCAGCTAGGGGCCATTTCTTGACCATGAGCCTCTGGTGGGTAGAATTCCAAGATGATCACCAGTTCTCAGAATTAGAAAATAAAGATTCTCAGAACTAGAAAATAGAAAGGTTTATTGGAAAGTAGAAGAGAAAAGAAAAACAACTTCCCAATCAGGGAGGAATTTAGTTTGGACTAAGTTAAATATGGAATATGTAGTGGAGTGTTTTTTTTATAGGAAACCTGGGTCTTTGTGCTACTTGTCAAGTGATAAGAATGTTACAGAGGATGCAAGGACTTTATAGAGCGATCTGCCTAGTTGGGGGCCTTTTACGTTATCTATGTGACCATTTGCCAGGGTATCCCCCATTATCTCCTAGTTTCCTCTGAGCATAATCTGTGATCTTGAGAAATGCTTAACTTCCCATTCTCTGAAAGAGCCCAGGAATTGGCAGGAATGTTTAAAATGTGGAGTGAGGGACAGTTAGAGTTGAGTTGCTCACAGCAGCTGCCAGGGGAACTGAGGCTTCCCTCAGTTGTCCCACAGGGGCTGGGCCTGATTAGGGAGCCTTTCAAAGGCCCAAGCAGCAGCTGACTGTGAAGAAGCAAACAACTGTGCCTTGAACTGGAACTGTTGTGAAGAAACAGCACAAAAGGTGAAAGAAAATACGAAGAGAGGAATGTGCAGGGCATTACATATTTTTAAAAAAATTTTATTAGTGAATCACCATGAGGTACAGTTACAGACTTACAAACTTTCCTGCTTGCATTTCAGTCCCAGTTTCCCTCTCACCACCTCCACCATATCTCCCTCACCCCACCCTGCCTCTGTGGCAGGGCATTCCCTTTTGTTCTCTCTCTCCTTTTGGGTGTTGTGGTTTGCAATAGAGGTATTAAGTGGCCATCATGTTCAGCCTATAGTCTACTTTCAGCGTGCATCTCCCATCCCAAGTGGGACCTCCCAGCACCCTTTACTTGGTGGTCCCTTCTCTATCTGAGCTGCCTTTTTCCCCAGCATTTGAGGCCGGCTTCTAAGCTGTGGAGTAATCCTCTTGGTACTTATCTCTACTATTCTTGGGTGTTAGTCTCCCATTCTGTTACTTTATATTCCACAAATGAGTGCAATCTTTCTATGTCTCTCCCTTTCTTTCTGACTCATTCCACTTAACATGAAACTTTCCATGTTGATCCACCTATATGGAAATTTCATGACTTCATCTTTTCTAATAGCTGCGTAGTATCCCATTGTGTAGATGTACTAAAGTTTCTTTTTTTTTTTTTTGATGATCGATAGAAAATTTTTTTTTATTTTTAATTAGAGAATCACCGTGAGGGTACAGTTACAGATTTATACACTTTTGTGCTTATACTTCCCTCATACAAAGTTTGGGAACCCATCCCTTCACCAGTGCCCATTCTCCACCACCCGTAAACCCAGTGTCCCTCCCACCCTCCCCAATCCCATCTCCCCCCCACCCCAACCTGCCACTGTGGCAAGGCATTCCCTTCTGTTTTCTCTCTCTAATTAGCTGTTGTGGTTTGCAATAAAGGTGTTGAGTGGCCGCTGTGCTCAGTCTCTAGCCCTCATTCAGCCCGCAACTCCCTTCCCCCACATGGCCTTCGACTACAATGTAGTTGGTGATAGCTTCTCTGAGTTGACCTTTCCCCGGAACGTGAGGCCAGCCTCGAAGCCATGGAGTCAACCTCCTGGTACTTATTTCTACAGTTCTTGGGTGTTAGTTTCCCACTCTGTTATTCTATATACCATAGATGAGTGCAATCTTTCTATGTCTGTCTCTCTCTTTCTGACTCATTTCACTCAGCATGAAACTTTTCATGCCCATCCACTTGACTACAAAATTCTTGACCTCCTTTTTTCTAACAGCTGCATAGTATTCCATTGTATAGATGTACCAAAGTTTCCTCAACCAGTCATCCGTTCTGGGGCATTCGGTTTTTTTCCAGATTCTGGCTATTGTAAACAGTGCTGCGATGAACATACATGTGCAGATGTTGTTTCGATTGTACTTTTTTGCCTCTCTGGGATATATTCCCAGCAGTGGTATTGCTGGGTCAAATGGGAATTCAATATCTAATTTTTTGAGAGTCGTCCAAATTGTTTTCCAGAAGGGCTGAACCAGTCGGCATTCCCACCAGCAGTGAAGAAGGGTCCCTTTCTCCCCACATCCTCTCCAACAGCGGTTGCTTTTGTTCTTTTGGATGTGTGCTAGTCTCTGTGGTGTGAGGTGGTATCTCAAAGTTGTTTTGATCTGCATCTCTCTGATGATTAGTGATGCAGAGCACTTTTTCATGTGCCTTTTGGCCATTCCTATTTCTTCCTTGGTAAAGTTTCTGTTCATTTCTTCGCCCCATTTTTTGATGGGGTTGGATGTTTTCTTCTTGTAGAGTTCAACCAGTGCTTTATATACCATTGATATCAACCCCTTATCTGATGGGTATTGTGTAAATATCCTTTCCCATTCTGTGGATAGTCTTTGTATTCTGGTCACTGTATCTCTTGCGGTGCAGAAGCTTTTTAGTTTAATGTAGTCCCATTTGTTGATCTCTGTTTTTACTAGATTGCTTAGTTCCGTGTCACCTTTGAAGATACCTTTATCTTCAATATCGTGGAGGGTTTTGCCGACCTTGTCTTCAATGTACCTTATGGTTTGTGGTCTAATGTTGAGGTCTTTAATCCATTTTGATCTGACTTTTGTGCATGGTGTCAGGTCAAGGTCTAAACCCATTTTTTTGCATGTGGTTGTCCAGTTGTGCCAGCACCATTTGTTAAAGAGGCTTTCCTTGCTCCACTTCACATCTCTTGCTCCCTTATCAGAGATTAGATGGTCATACATTTGGGGTTGTGTGTAGGGATATTCCACCCTGTTCCATTGGTCTACGGCTCTGCCTTTGTTCCAGTACCATGCTGTTTTAATTGTTACTGCTTTGTAGTAAAGTTTGAGGTTGGGGATGGTGATGCCTCCCATCATCTTTTTCCCAAGAATTGTTTTAGCTATCCTTGGACGTTTGTTATTCCATATGAATTTTAGGATTGCTTGATCCATTTCTTTGAAGAATGTCATGGGTATACTTATAGGGATCGCATTGAATCTGTATAATGCTTTAGGGAGTATTGCCATTTTGACAACATTGATTCTCCCTATCCACGAGCAGGGTATATGTTTCCATTTCCTCATGTCCTCTTTGATTTCATGGAGTAGCGTTATGTAGTTTTCTTTGTAAAGGTCTTTTACTTCCTTGGTTAAGCTGATTCCGAGGTACCTGATTTTCTGGGGCACGATTGTGAATGGGATTGCTTTTTTCATGTCCCTTTCCTCTGCCTCATTGTTTGCATATATGAAGGCCTTGGATTTTTGGGTATTGATTTTGTAGCCTGCAACTTTACTGTATAAGTCTATTGTTTCTAAGAGTTTCTTAGTAGAGGTTTTAGGCTTCTCTAGATATAGTATCATGTCGTCTGCAAATAGTGAGAGTTTGATTTCTTCCCTTCCTATCTGGATGCCCTTAATCTCTTTTTCTTGTCTAATAGCTATCGCAAGTACTTCCAGTACTATATTGAAGAGGAGTGGTGAGAGTGGGCATCCTTGTCTTGTGCCTGATCTCAGAGGAAAGGCCCTTAGTTTTTCCCCGTTGAGGATAATGCTTGCCGTAGGCTTGTGATAGATGGCTTCGACTATCTTGAGGAAAGTTCCTCCAAACCCCATTTTGGCGAGGGTTTTCATCATGAAAGGATGTTGGATCTTGTCAAATGCTTTCTCTGCATCTATTGATATGATCATATGGTTTTTATCTTTACTTTTGTTGATATGCTGGATTATGTTGATTGATTTCCGAATGTTTAACCATCCTTGCATCCCTGGGATGAATCCCACTTGGTCGTGATGTATGATCTTTTTGATGAGTTGTTGGATCCTATTTGCTAGTATTTTGTTGAGGATCTTCGCATCGGTGTTCATCAGGGAAATTGGTCTGTAAGTTTCTTTCTTAGTGGTGTCTTTGTTTGCTTTTGGTATTAGGGAGATATGTGCTTCATAGAAACTGTTTGGGAGAGTTCCTGTTTTTTCAATTTCCTGGAAAAGTTTGAGGAAAACAGGCAATAGGTCTTCTTTAAATGTTTGGAAGAATTCGCCAGTGAAACCATCTGGGCCTGGGCTTTTGTTTTTGGGGAGGTTTTTGATTACCGTTTCAATTTCCTTAACATTGATGGGTCTATTCAGGTATTCCAGGTCTTCTTTCTTCAGTGTTGGGAGATTATAGGAATCAAGGAATCCATCCATTTCTTTTAGGTTCTCCTTTTTTGTGGCGTAAAGACTTTCAAAGTAGTCTCTAATGATCTTTTGAATCTCACTGGTTTCTGTTATGATGTCCCCCTTTTCATTTCTGATTCGATTTATTAGAGTTTTCTCTCTTTCTTTCTTTGTGAGACTTGCTAGCGGTTTATCAATCTTATTTATTTTCTCAAAGAACCAACTCTTTGTTTCATTGATCTTTCGGATTGTTTTTTTGGTTTCGATGTCATTAATTTCTGCTCTAATTTTTATTATTTCTTTCCTTCGGTCTGGTTTGGGGTCCTTTCTCTGGTCCTTTTCTAGGGTCTTGAGTCGTGATGTCAAGCTATCTATGTGGGTCCTTTCTTCCTTCCTGAGGAATGCTTGGAGAGCTATAAATTTTCCCCTTAACACGGCTTTAGCTGCGTCCCATAGGTTTTGGTAGCTCGTGTCTTCATTCTCATTTGTTTCTAAGTATCTTTTGATTTCTTCCTTGATTTCCTTCTTGACCCACTCATTGTTCAACATGGAATTGTTTAATTTCCAGGTGTTTGATTTGATTTTCCGTATTTGTGGGTGGTTAGCTTCTATCTTCAGTGCATCGTGGTCTGAAAAGATGGTTGATACAATTTCTATTTTTCCGATTCTATTGAGGTATGTTCTGGGGCCCAGTACATGGTCTATTTTTGAAAATGTTCCATGTGCACTGGAAAAGAATGTGTATTCTTTCTTTTTGGGGTGTAAGGCCCTGTATAGGTCTATTAGGCCTCTCTCTTCAATTTCTTCATTCAGAGTCAGTGTTTCCTTGTTGAGTTTTGTTCTTGTGGATCTATCTAGAGGTGATAAGGCCATATTGAAGTCTCCGACTACAATTGTGCTGTTAGTGATGTCCTCTTTGAAGTCTGTTAGGAGTCGTTTTAAATATTTAGCCGGTCGTTTGTTAGGAGCATATACGTTTAAGAGTGTGATTTCTTCCTGTTGTACATATCCCTTGATAAACAGAAAATGACCTTCGCTGTCCCTTTTGATCTTTTTCATCCTGAAATCTATGTTGTCGGATACCAGGATGGCCACTCCAGCTTTTTTAAGGGGGTTGTTTGCTTGGAGGATTGTTTTCCATCCTTTGACTTTGAGTCTATGTTTACTCTGTTTGTTCAGGTGTGTTTCTTGCAGGCAACAGAATGTTGGGTTTAATTTCCGGATCCATTTAGCCACTCTGTGTCTTTTGATAGGTGCATTTAGGCCATTGACATTGAGAGAGATTATTGTGATGTGGTTTTGTGTCATCTTTCTGTGGGATTTGTTGTTCTTATGGGGCTCCTCCTTGTCTTACAGTAGCCCCTTTAGACCTTCTTTCAAGATTGGTTTTGAGTCTATGAAGTTCCTGAGCTGTTGTTTATCTGAGAAATAGTGTATGGTTCCTTCGAGTTTGAGTGAGAGTTTAGCTGGATAAAGTATTCTTGGTGAGGCATTCATTTCGTTGAGTTTTTTCACTATGTCCCACCATTGTCTTCGGGCTCGGAGGGTTTCTTCTGACAGATCGGCCGTAAATCTGAGGGGTGCTCCTTTGTATGTGATTTCCCTCTTTGACCTTGCTACTTGTAGAATTGTGTCTCTATCTACAGCATCCGCCATTCTGACTATGATATGCCTTGGAGTCTTTTTATTTGGGTCTCTTTTTGCTGGCACTCTTTGGACTTCTTGTATCTGGACGCCTGCCTTCTCCAGCTCTGGGAATTTCTTAGTGATGATGTCTTTGACTATGTTTTTTTCATTGGGGTTACTTCCCTGTGGTTCTGGTACTCCAATGATTCTTATGTTGTTCCTCTTGAAGTCATCCCCCAGGGCTCTGATTCGCTCTATAGCCATTTTGAGGTCTTTGGCCATGATTTGTTGCTGTCTGTAAGCTTTCTGCAGCTCATCCTCAAGCTCGCTGATTCTGTCTTCGGCTGTAGTCATTCTGCTGTTGAGGGCATCTAGTGAGATTTTTATTTCATCTACCGATTGCTTTATTTGTGAGACTTCCGTTCGAAGGTTTGAAATTTCTGCTCTCATTTCTGCTCTCATTTCTTCCTGTATTTTCTTGGTAGACCGTTCCAGCGCTTGATTCATCTCCTCCCTTAATTTATTGGATGTCTGTTCCATAGTTGCTTGGAGTAGGTCGACTCTCCTCCATATTTCCTCTCTGAATTGTTTATCTGAGAGGTCGTAGATGTTGGGAGACTCTTTTGAGGTTTCTAGTATCTTTTCTTCTCCCTCTCTTCATGGAGGGGATTTTCGCTGTTTCTTCATATTGTCACGGAAGTGCAGAGTTGGAACCTTGTAGTTATTTATTCCTCTTCCTTTTTGTGGGAAGAAGGGGCTCCGATTGTGCTAAACTTCCCTTATTCACTGATAGCTTTTATACTGTCAGCCTAAGCTAATGGCTATTTTGCGTAAATGTTTGAGATCGCAAAAGTGAGTTTTCAAAGGAATACACAGTACGGATTGAGCTGAGGTAGCAAAGAATAACTGCGGCCGCGTTAGCGTTGGCCGCTCTGAGAGGAGGCCACGCCCACTTTAGACCACGCCCACTAAGACACAGGCCACGCCCCCAGTGTCTTCCTGTTGATGGGGGGGACGTGCGCAGTTACAAGCCGGTTCGGGAGACGGGGTGCGCCGGGCGAGCAGGGAGTGACATCAGAAACTCGGGAGACGCAGACGGCAGCGGGAAGTGGGGGAAAGGGAGGGCGTGGCCGAGGGATGGTCCTCGTACCTGATGGACGTGCGCAGTTACAAGCCGGTTTGGGAGACGGGGTGCGCCGGGCGAGCAGGGACTGACTTCAGAAACTCGGGAGACAAAGACGGCAGCGGGAAGTGGGGGAAAGGGAGGGCCTCAGGGAGTTCTTTGAAGGAATGAATTCTATCAATTGTGGCCAAAGGAGAAGGCATGGAATGGTAAAAAAAAAATAACTGCGGCCGCGTTAGGGGCCGCCGCTCCGGAAAGAGGCCACGCCCACTTTTAGGCCACGCCCCCTGAGATGAGGACACGCCCCTAAGCAGCAGAGTGGGGATTGGTCAGGATCGGATGGCGGCGGCGGAAAGGTGCCAGGCAGGGGCTTCAGGAGAAGCCCCGAGCCGCGGCGGGCAGGGGGCGGGGAGGGGGCTTCTCCGCGCTGAGGCAGGCTCTCCAAGGGATTGCCTGTTTACCTGCAGGATGGAGATTGGTCAGGATCGGACGGCGGCGGCGGAAAGGTGCCAGGCAGGGGCTTCCTAAAGTTTCTTTAACCAGTCATCTGTATTAAATTTTTATTGTAGCACTGTAGCACTGTCATCCCATTGTTCATCGATTTGCTCGGGTGGGCACCAGTAATGTCTCCATTGTGAGACTTGTCACTGTTTTTGGCATATCAAATATGCCACAGGTAGCTTGCCAGGCTCTGCCATGCAGGCGGGATACTCTCAGTAGCTTGCTGGGCTCTCTGAGAGGGATGGAGGAATCGAACCCAGATCGGCCATGTGCAAGTTAAATGTGCTACCTGTTGTGTCTCTTTCTTTTTTTTTTTTAATTGCTCTGTTGTGGGTGTTTACTCAATTCCAATGAGCCTGGAATCACACTCTTAGTTGTTCACACAAACACACTTTGTTGTGGTGTGCTGAGAATCATACTTGTTGTGATGCCGAGGATCATAACAACAATGCCAGGGATCATACTGGATAATGGGACCTGGTGCCTGGAATCTAACTTGAGCCCTTTTAGATGCCGGGCAGCCACTCTACCGCAGGGCCACATGTCCATGTCTGAAGAAGTAAAGCAAGACAAGAATGAGTACCCTCCATGTTAACACCTCACAAGCAGATGGTCAGGGAACATCCCGTGGGAATACACTGACTGATCAGGTCCAGTGCTTTGAAGAGGAAGGTAAGATGATAAACAGGTAAAGGAAGCACAGACAGGGTCTCCCAAGAAGCCATACTGAGAAAGGAGGTTGAGGGCTGGTGACCAGAGGGGGCCTAGGACTGCTGTGTGGTTTTTCATCCTGGAAAATACTTGAGACTTGTTGCTGCTACAGGGAGACAAGGCAGAGTGAGAGATGATGGAAGGAGGGTGCTCCTTGGCACAATGTCCCCAGGGCAGTAACCCTGAGCAAAGATGAATGTTTGCCCCAACAGCAGCATAGCTGTCCTTTAACTGTCCTTGAAAGGAAAACTGGGTGAAACGTAGAAGTAAAAGTAAATGAATTTGGAGGGGAGAGGGATTGATCAAGGCAGTGTAGGACATAAAAGCACTCATGCGTGGGGCCGGAGCGATAGAACAGCGGGTAGGGCGTTTGCCTTGTACGCGGCCGACCCGGGTTCGATCCCCGGCATCCCATATGGTCCCCCAAGCACTGCCAGGAGTAATTTCTGAGTGCAAAGCCAGAAGTAACCCCTGAGCATTGCTGGGTGTGACCCAAAAAAGAAAAAAAAAAGCACTCATGCGAAGGGCCTCTTTCCTCTGTGATATAGGAAGCAGTGCTGTCCACTCATGATGGATGGTTGAATATTTGGGCAGAATTTGCTCACAGGTTTTTTTTATATAATTGTTGAAATTATAATTTACATATAGAAAACTTGCATGGACATAACCATTCTAATCAGTAAGCTATTATAATGTGAACCGATCTCTGTAGATGAACTGTAGCACTGTCATCCAGTTGTTCATTGATTTGCTCGAGCAGGCACCAGTAATGTCTCCATTGTGAGACTTGTTGTCACTGTTTTTGGCATATCGAATATGCCACGGGTAGCTTGCCAGGCTCTGCCATGCGGGCGGGATACTCTCAGTAACTTGCTGGGCTCTCCAAGAGGGATGGAAGAATTGAACCCGGGTCGGCCACGTGCAAGGCAAACACCCTACCCGCTGTGCTATTGCTCCAGTCACATAGATGAACTAGCACTCATTTAATACTACACAAATCTTCAAATGCCACCCATTTAAAGGCACTGAATATTACTAGCACCCCAAGCCCTTTCTCTATTCCCAATCAGGTAGTGAATGTTCTTTAAAGAAGTCACCCCTCTGAATTCCACCATCACCATCAATTTTATCCTTCCTCTATACACTACTTGACAGGGAGTATATGACATATATTCTTTGATATTTGATTTCTCTTATTCAATACTGGGTTTGCATGACCCAGACATGTTTTAGGTATAGAAATAATTGATTAATTTGCACCGCTATAGAGTATTTGATCACTGCATACATCACAATTTATTTTTCTCTTCTCATGTTGATGGACATTTGGATTATTTCTATTTATGGCTACCACAAACAGGGTTGCTTTATAAAGATAAATGGCATGTCTTTTGGTGGCCATATGATGCATTTTTGCCAAGTGGAAATATAGGAATGGAATTGCTGTGCATTCAGTTATAAATGTGTTCAGCCTTCTGATATATTGCCTGGAAAGGAGAGGCTTGGCAGTGGTCTTGCATTATTCCTGAGAAAGAGGGGAAAATGACCCAGGTAAATCCTCTTATAAACATGCTAATGAGAGACCTGCTGGCGAGAACTTGGATGGTTTTTACTCATGTGAGAATCCTTATCTGAAATGCTTTGCAACAGGGTGTATTTGAAGAGTTTATGTTGTGTTTGTTAGCAAAATAAACTGGACTCTCTGAGACATGGCTTCCAAGAAAATGTCACCTAAGCTATTTAATTATCAGAATGTAAAATATAGATGTTTCACAACTCTCATTTGCATGTCAGGCTCTAGTTGCTTATAGACTTGCTAGCACAACAAGAAATAACCTGTAGAGTCTTACCGGTGATCACTAATGTCTCCTTGCTTTGCACATTTGTTACCTGCTATTATTTGGCTTGTAATGGGTGAGTGGTAGTAGGGAGGGGTTGAGGGAGAGCTTTAAATCTTTGAATTCTCTCTGCTCCCAAAAACCTTCCACAGTGATTGTTTCAGTTTGTCCTTCCAGCAGTTGTTGAGGAGAGAGAAAATTGCTTTCATTCTTGGTAATAATTGGCAGCATCATTAGTTTCAGACATTCGGAGTTGCATGTGAGCCTTCCTCTCCTTCCCCCTCCCCTGCCTTCCTCTATTTTTATAAATTACAGAATCCAAATTTTTACCAATTTCTTTACCAATTTCTTATGACAAATCTCTCTGAATATTGATTGAGAATATTTGATCAATATACAGATATGGCAGAAAGGGTATATGTTCAAGATTTAGTGCTCATGTATATTTCAAGACTTAGTGGGTTATATTGTGCTCTATAGTTTATAAACATGACTATTTGAAATAGGAGCTTGACAATGTAATTAACTTAAAATGAGATTGAAAGAGGAAGTGTGTTTCCCCGTTCCAACAGTTCCATAGTAGTTGGCCTAACATATGCCTCATTCCCAAGATCCCAGTCTACATTTTATCTACATTTTAAACATTCTTGTTAAAATCTTGGGCTCTTCCTGAGGAAGGGAAGTTAACAGTTTCCCAAGACCTTAAGTTCTTCCCCAGAACTTAGGCTCATTGGAGACCAAGAGATATGGGCAATACCTAAGGCAAATGGCCAAGTAGATAACCCCAGACTGAAGCCAGCCAGTCTATATAATCCTTGCATTTTCTGTAAACATTCTTATCTCTCACAGAAAGGCAAAGAACCCAGTTCTCGTATATAAAACTCCACAAACATGCCATATTTGACTTAGTCTTATACCAAGTTCCTCCCTGGTTGGGAAGTTTCTTTCCTTTTCCAATAAGCCTTTCTATTTACAGCTCTGAGTCTGAGCATATTTCCTACTCAATATTTTAATTCTTTTAAAAAAATTAAAAAAAATTGAAATTCCATGAGATAGACCATTACAAAACTGTTCATAATTGGGTTTCAGTCATACGAGATCCAGCAACCGTTCCTCCACCAGTGTGCATTTCCCACCACCAATGGAAGTCCCTGTTTCCCTCCCGCCATCCCCCAATCTCCCACCACCACCCCCAGCCTCCCTCTATGGTAGGCACTTTCCTTCTTGCTCTCTCTCTCTCTCTCTCTCTCTCTCTCTCTCTCTCTCTCCTTTTCCTCTTGTGCATTATAATTTGCAATACAGCTATTAAGAGGTCCTGGTGTTTATTCAGGGCATTCAGTATTTTTATCAGGATGGTAAGGCTAGGCTTGAGTAGCTTTTTCATTGGGTGGCAGCTTTGGGGGTGTCTGCCTCTGTGGCAGGGCATTCCTTTTTGTTCTCTCTCTCCTTTTGGGTGTTGTGGTTTACAATAGAGGTATTAAGTGGCCATCATGTTCAGCCTATAGTCTACTTTCAGCATGCACCTCCCATCCCAAGCGGGACCTCCCACCACCCTTTACTTGGTGGTCCCTTCTCTATCTGAGCTGCCTTTTCCCCCAGCATTTGAGGCCGGCTTCTAAGCTATGGAGTAATCAATCCTCTTGGTACTTATCTCTACTATTCTTGGGTGTTAGTCTCCCATTCTGTTACTTTATATTCCACAAATGAGTGCAATCTTTCTATGTCTCTCCCTCTCTTTCTGACTCATTCCACTTAACATGAAACTTTCCATGTTGATTCACCTATATGCAAATTTCATGACTTCATCTTTTCTAATAGCTGTGTAGTATCCCATTGTGTAGATTTACCAAAGTTTCTTTAACCAGTCATCTGTATTAAATTTTTATTGTAGCACTGCAGCACTGTAGCACTGTCATCCCGTTGTTCAATGATTTGCTTGAGTGGGCACCAGTAATGTCTCCATTGTGAGACTTGTCACTGTTATGGCACATCGAATATGCCACAACCTCCAAAATGGCATTTTATAAATTCTATTCTCAACACAGGTCTTTTTTTTTCCCTTTCTGCTTTTTGGCCACTGCCAGGGCTACTCAGGAATCCTTGCTATCAGGATCGAACCTGGGTCTGCCATGCAAAGCCTACACTCAGTCTTTTGAGGTCTCTCACCATCCTGCCAATGAACATTGTAACAAGTTAAAAGTTAAGTTAGAATATTTCACTTCTAGCCCTAAATCTATCCAATCTCAGTCCTACAGAAAAACAAACACATTTACAACAGCCAATAAATTCCTCCATTTGTTTCCTTTCAGTCACCTGATCACTTTCTTCTGTTATTCAACTAGGTCAACTACCTTCATAGCTTTCAAAGTTGTGGTTCCTTCCTTCTGCTTCCACATGCTCAAGGTTTGTATACCAGAACAACTCAATCACAAAATACTGTAGAGATCAATTTTTGTCAGGGAATCAAGGTAATAGAAGTTCTCATACACTTACATGTATGGGCATGTAAATCGGTATTGTTATCTTTGGAATTTGAGAGTATCTGTTAACATTAAATATGCACATGCCCTAAAGCCCTTGATTAAGTGTACCCCTAAATGCAGGCATGTTTTCATTAAACGACATGAAAACAGTTGCAATAAAGGTAAATAAAAATAGGGACGGGGAGATCTTTGAAGTGATAGAGCTCATGCCTAACATGGATGAGATCATGATTCGGATCCCTGGTACCACATACACCCCCTGAGCACCACCAGGCTGAATGTTCAGACCCACCTGGATCATCATCAGGAAGTGGGCCTGAGCCCTTATGTCCCCCAGCACTGTTGGGTGTGACCCTGAAAAAAATGTTAAAAATAAAGTAAATGATGAAAATATAATGGACGCTGGTGAGCATGTAACATGTCCCTGGCGGTTCTTAAGCCCCCATTGATCCTTCCCCTTCATGTTATTTCATTTCATTTAATCAGGTTTTGTCTAGTTCTCAGTCAGGCTAATTCTCTCATGATTGTAGTGCACTCTTATTTGTAGTGGGAATTATTTTATTGAGAATGCTAAATAATTTTCTAAATTTTCCTGCTGGATTGAGAGTAAATAATTTCCAGATACTTGCTCTTCATTGAGCCTTTAAAGGCTCACTGTGTCTCACTGTCTTGCTCTATTCCCCCGCCCCCCGCCCCACCCAGAGCCGTCAGGCTGCTTTCTTTCTATGGACTGCCAAATGTCCAGAATCCTTTCAAATACACCACATGTTACACACAGTGTGTTGTGGGAGCACTTGCTGCCTCTCTGCCTTTGATTTGTTGTTAAATTCCCTTCAGGGATCTAATGGATATTCAGGTCTATGTCCCCTACCTGGGAGATATCCAAAACCCACTGTGAAGTTTTTCAATACTTTGAATTAATGTATGCATGGCACACTGCAAGCCCCAGGATATACATTTCCACTAGATTTCTTATTTTTATTCTTGTCCTGCACTGCTTCTTCCCTGATACAAGTGTGGACTATAGGTAGTTGAAAATAGCATTGTGAAAACTCACATAGTTGTTCTAAGCCTTTTAAGAAGTAACATCGGCTTGTAATTTCTCCTCTCCCCAGGGAGTTTAGGTGTTTTGAGTTATCCCCATCACAGTGCTCCCAAGGCACTCCCAATTCCATCAGGCACTCCCAATGCTCTATGTTTAACTTCTCTGTTGTGCTTTTCTTGCCCTAATATCCCACAATCATACACTGTAACTTATAAAGTCAAATTCTTCTGAGGGCTCTGGATTTTGAATATGTAAGTGAAATATTGCTTTTCTCTTTCTTTTATGTCTTTTGTATAGTTCACTTTAGAGTGTCTTTTTTGCATAGACACAGGAAGACAGTTAATGCCATGCTTTTGTAATTTGGGAGTTAATGAACTCTGAATAATATTTACTCCTGGGCATCCGTCATATTTACTTGACTTAGCCCTCAGTTGCCCTTAGTTCCTAACACACCAAAAAGGGGGCTCCTAGTGAGGGACAAGGATGGACCCAGAGCAAGCTGTAAGCTTCCCTGGCATTGAAAAGGGACAGGCTGAGTGCCATAGAAGTAAGAGCATGGTCATGGAACAAACTCTGTCATGGCCCCAAAAGAAGTAGCTGAATCAGGACCCTGCTGGGGTTAGGAAAGACTAACCTGGCCTGAGGACTGTGGTCTGGCATATATAGTGAGATGTCCCCAGGAAGAGCCAACCTGTAAGCTTAATATATCTTTTACTGTGTCTATACAAAATGACTAGAAATATTATTATTATTATTATTATTTTGCTTTTTGGGTCACATCCAGTGGTGCACAGGGGTTACTCCTGGCTCTGCACTCAGGAATCACCCCTGGCGGTGCTCAGGGGACCGTATGGGATTCTGGGATTCGAACCTGGGTCTGCCGCAGTGTAAGGCAAGTGCCCTACCCACTGTGCTATTCCTCCAGCCCCCATGACTAGAAATATTATTAAGAAGTAAATTTAAGATGACTAATACTGGCTAAGGAAAGGAGAAAGCAATACACCCTTAGACGGAAATCTGTCCTTGGGCGATCTTTTAGCAGAAATCTAGGCTGTTGAGCACTTAGATGAGATTTTGTCTTTGAGTATCTCCTCGAAAATACTCCTGAAGGAACTTCCCCTGAAGGAAGGGCTTTACATCTGTTCATTGTTTATGATAATGTTCAACCACACCTATGTGTAATTGCTACCCCCAACCTTTCGTGATTTCTCTATAAATAACACTATGAGACTTGAATAAATGGCCATTGATTACCAACATGTCTGGTGGTTTTTGTTCCTTTGTTCATCTGTCATTCATCTGTTGGCCGGCCAGGGGGATCCCCCCCCCCGAATACACCAGAGAACCCTCGGATCATCACAGATGGGCTGGTGTTAACCACTCATGCCAAAAGAGCGACAATACATGATTTATGCAGAGCCTTCTATTTTGTGGTTCTAGAACTCTCATTTTCTTTATCTTCTTTACTACCCCTTTTTCCCACTCCCTCTTCCTACTTTTATTTCATGAGCACTAGCAGGTGGTTTTCCTTGGGACACTTTTTATAATCACTTGATAAATGTTACTTCATCTAGAAGGTGAACCGAGAAGTATGATGCTGTTTTGAGATATGGGGCATGGATCTGCTCATGCATTATTACTTAGTGACTCATTTTGGCTCACTGGCATTACAAAGAGTATAGTACCCACTGTGCTTCAGTAAACTTCTAAATTTGGGTCTTTCAGATTTGTAGTTTTGAAGTGAAAATATTATGTTATTTCTTTAATGGTCCATAACTCTAATTTACTTCAATACTTTTTTCCCAGTGGAAACCCAAGATCATTCAAGAATAAATGTGGTAAATATTTGAAATCTAGGATTCCAAAGGAAGACTGGTTCTTTGGTAGAAAATTGTAGCCATTCCTTCTTACAGGTTCTGGCTCACTTATTTTCAGAGCTATGATTTACTTAGGTTAAGTATTATTGCTTCAAATATGTCTTTCATATCTGCAAAAGATCACTAGTCAGATTTTCTGTTCCTTACTTTCAGTGTCTGATCTCAGGCCTCGGAGGAAACTTGCTTTACATTATCTCTTATTTTTAGAACTATTTTTATAAGAGAATGCATGGCCAGGCCCTGAAATAGCTATAAAATAAATGAGGTCTGTCTTCTGTGACCTCAGATTTGTTCTCTGGGTTAGGCACTATTTCTTTCTTTTTTTCAGTCATTATGTTTTAATAAGTATTGCTGATCAAGAATAAGAACCCTCTTCTAGGAATGCTGAGTCATTTTGTTGGTAGAGTATGAAGTAACAGGAATAGTAACCATCTGCTCACAAACTGAGATTCTTTTCAATTGACACTGGATTACTAGGTTGCAGCTTTGTAAATGAGATAAAATGAGGATCATGATGTGAGCGTTTCTGATTTTTTATTTATAAATACACACTGCTAAGTTACTGCCAAAGAAATACATTAAGATTTCCGCCACACAAGGCCTTAACCTATTCATTAGCAAATGCTTTCATCAGAGACTTAGACAATAAATCTAAGACACAATTGGCTTCATGTGTCTCATGGTCCCTGCTCCAGCTACTCACTGCTGCCGTGTTGGCATAAAAATGGCCATAAGGGATATATAAACAAATGGGTGTGGCTGAATTCCAATCAAACTTTATCTACAGAGACTGGGGGCAAGCAGATTGGCCAACAGTCTGTGGCTTGCCAACAACTCCTGTTTTTTAGCCCAACATTCTCTGTTCTCTTGGATCACTCTATTTTCATTTTTCCCAAGTGCTCTAATTCCCTTAAAGAAAAACCCTATAAAAGAAAATATGAGGATGCGTGTCAACGGGCAGGAATGTGACAAAACACAGAGCTCTGTGAAATTTGAGGCCTTAAGGGAAGTGATTTTGCCACTAGCCTAACTCCAAACTTTTGAATGAAGCCATTTCTAGGGCCACATATCCATGGCCTGTCTATGACTTCAGGAACCAAAGACAGGACATTGTCAAAAGATCGGTGTCCCCCAAAACATACTCATCATCTGAGTGGGAAGTGAGGGGTGATCATTGAGGGCGAGGTATGGACATGGGATCTTTCAGAGAGAGTCTAGAGGGAAGATTTGTCCACAACTGTGGCAGTTAAGCCTATTTTAAAAGTTTGAACAAACACACCCTGCAGCTGGGCTATGGTTGGTTGATTTATGACTCCAGAATGCTCAATTCCTGCGTTGGAATGTGACCAACAGTTACACTGTTCTGTACGCTGCCTGCTGCTTCCTACACTGATAATTACCAAAGGCTAATTTGCAGACGCCAGCGGGAATGGAAATGGAGTGAATGGCTGCCCACAGAGCTAGGAATTGGATTTTATCAGCGTCACAGAGCAGCACATTCGCCCTGGGACGGTGGTGGTGGGGTGGGGATGGTGTAGGGAGGTTAGTTTAGAAAAGAGATTAGTTAAGAAATATGACAACAAAACGAATTATCCAAAGGGAAGTGCAGTATTTAAAAGTACCATATATGAGGGGCCAAAGAGACGGTAGGAGGGGAGGGTGCTTGCCTTGCACGTGGCCAGCCCAGATTTGATCTCTGGCAGCCCCTGTGGTTCCCTGAGTACTGCCAGGAGTGATCCCTGAGTGCAGAGCTAGGAGAAACGCCTGAACATCACTGGATATGACCCCTGAATAGACAAATAAATAAAAGCACTGTGTTTGAGTTAGATAACCCAGGATTTAAAATCCTTAATGCTTTCTGACGGCTACATAGTATTCCATTGGTTAGATGTACCAGAGTTTCTTTAACCAGTCATCTGTTTTGGAGCACTCTGGTTTTTTTCTAGATTCTGGCTATTGTAAACAGTGCTGCAATGAACATAGAAATACACATGCCATCTCTACTATACCGTTTTGCCTCTCCGGGATATATTCCCAGGAGTGGTATTGCTGGGTCAAATGGAAGTTCAATTTCTAATTTTTTTGAGAATCGTCCATATTGTTTTCCAAAAGGGCTGAACCAGTCGGCATTCCCACCAGCAGTGAAGAAGAGTCCCTTTCTCCCCGCATCCACACCAACACCGGTTGCTTTTGTTTTTTGGGATGTGGGCCAGTCTCTGTGGTGTGAGATGATATCTCATGGTTGTTTTGATCTGCATTTCCCTGATGATTAGTGATGTGGAACATTTTCTCATGTGCCTCTGAGCCATTCGGATTTCCTATGTAGCCGTCAGAAAACATGAAGTCATGAAATTTGCATATAAATGGATCAACATGGAAAGTATTATGTTGAGTGAAATGAGTCAGAAAGAAAGAGACAGACATAGAAAGATTGCACTCATATGTGGAATATAATGCAACTGAGAAGTACAAGTTGGCAACGATGCAACTTCTGGCAGATATCTCTATGGACTTAGTTACTAAAATACTAAAATACAGAAACCCAAAACCGAGAGGCCGCTAAGTGTGGTCACTCGACCTCATACCTATTCATCCTCAGCAATGGAAAACAAATTATCTAATGCTTCCTTTTTAGCAGGTCTGACTTTAGGGGAGAGACTCTCCAAACAATAATAGTGAGTTTTGTTGAAATATTGTATGCAATCAAAGTGAAAGTAAAGTGAAATTTATTAGTTACACAGGCGGGGGGGGGCTAAGGGTGGGGGGGCTAGGGGCGTGGGGGGTTAGGGGTATGGGGGTGAGGGGTGGAGCTATACTGGGATTCTTGGTGGTGGAATATGTGCACTGGTGAAGGGATGGGTATTCGAGCATTGTATAACTGAGATTGTTTTTTTTTTTTTTTTTTGCTTTTTGGGTCACACCCAGCGATGCTCAGGGGTTACTCCTGGCTTTGCACTCAGGAATTGCTCCTGGCAGTGCTTGGGGGACCATATGGGATGCCGGGGATCGAACCCGGGTCGGCCGCGTGCAAGGCAAACGCCCTACCCGCTGTGCTATCGCTCCGGCCCCATGTATAACTGAGATTTAAACCTGAAAACTTTGTAACTTTCCACATGGTGACTCAATAAAAAAATAAAATAAAATAAAATAAAATAAAATAAAATAAAATAAAATAAAATCCTTAATGCTTCACTTAATGTGAAAACCTTGGCTGAGACGCTTAACCTCTCTAAGTTTCAATTCTTTACCTGCAAATCCTTTGTCCCTCTCCAAGAGCCCGGCAAGCTACTGAGAGTATCCCGTGGGCATGCCAGAGCCTAGCAAGCTACCCGTGGTGTATTTGATATGCCAAAAATTGTAGCACTGTCATCCTATTGTTCATTGATTTGCTCAAGCGGGCACCAGTAACGTCTCCATTGTGAGACTTGTTGTTACTGTTTTTGGCATATTGAATACATCACAGGTAGCTTGCCAGGCTCTGCCGTGTGGGTGGGGTACTCTCAGTAGCTTGCTGGGCTCTCTGAGAGGGACGGAGAAGTTGAACCCGGGTCAGTTGCATAACACCTTACCCATTGTGCTATCACTCCAGTCCATGCCAAAAACAGTAACAACAAGTCTCACAATGGAGACATTACTGGTGCCTACTCGAGAAAATCCATGAACAATGGGACAACAGTGCTACAGTGTTACCTGCAATGTTAAGGTAATGTAGAATTTGTTTCAGCTTGTGAGGAATAAGTATCTGGACCAAAACAAATGATCAATAAATGCTCACCATTACTCTAATTCATACCTCCAATTTAGGGTTTACATTTTCTTCTGTATTTAACAATCACAAATAATCTCTTTTGACCTTGGTTCGGGCCTCTAAGAGTAACTGCAGATCAGGTGGAACAAAAACAGAGATTCATGACTTTATTATATTATTATTATTATTATTATTATTATTATTATTAGTGAATCACTGTGAGACAAAGTTACAGACTTACAGGTTTTAATGCTTGTTTCAGTCATACAATGATTGAGTGCCCATCCCTACACCAGTGCCCATTTTTCACCACCAATGGTCCCAGCATCCCTCCCACCACTCCCACCCTGTCCCCTCACCTCACCCTGCCTCTGTGGCAACTCATTTCCATTTGCTCGCTCTCTCTTTTTGGGTGTTGTGGTTTGCTACAGAGGTAGTAAGTAGGCATCATGTTCAGTCTATAGTCTATTTTCAGCCTGTATCTCCCATCCCTAGTGGGCCTGCCTAACACCCTTTGCTTGGTGATCCCTTCTCTATCAGAGCTGCTTCTTCACCTAGCATGTGAGGCCAGCTTCCAAGCTGTGGAGTACACTTAGAGGTACTTATCTCTACTATTCTTGGGTGTTAGTCTCCCATTCTGTTACTTTATATTCCACAAATGCGTGCATTCTTTCTATGTCTGTCCCTCTTTTTCTGTTTCTGACTCATTTCACTTAACATGATACTTTCCATGTTGTTCCACCTATATGCAAATTTCATGACTTTATCTTTTCTAACAGCTGCATAGTATTCCATCAGGTAGATGTACCAAAGTTTCTTTAACCAGTCACCTGTTCATTTGGTTTTTTTTTTCCAGATTCTGGCTATTGTGAACAGTGCTGTAATGAACATAGAGGTGCAGATGTCACTTTTACTATACTTTTTTGCATCTCCAGGATATATTCCCAGAGTGGTATTGCTGGGTCAAATGGGAGCTCAATTTCTAATTTTTTGAGAAGCGTCCATACTGTTTTCCAAAAGGGCTGAACAAGTCGGCATTCCCACCAGCAGTGAAGGAGAGCCCCTTTCTCCCTACATCCATGCCAACACAGGTCACTTTTGTTCTTTTGGATGTATGCCATTCTCTGTGGTATGAGGTGGCACCTCATTGTTGTTTTGGAGATCCATGACTTTAAATCAATTGCCAAAGGTTAAGGATCGAGGGAATCAGAATTAGCATCATTCACTGGTCCTTACTATGTAAAATCCCCAATATTTGCCAGGAGAAGGGGGAGCTTTGGTACGTTTGGGATCAGCTTTGTTCTCATACTATTCTACTAGTCTGTGCATCAAAGTAGACCTTATAGGGATAGCCATTGGCATATTACATCCCTTGATCCCAGTTTGCCTCTATCAAATAAGCAATTAGATCGACTGGCGAGATAGCGCAGGGCTTAGGGTGCCTATGTTAACATGGCTCCAAACCTGGGTCAAACTCAATATCTCATTGTTGTCACCTCCCCAGCCTCGCCTGGTAGGCCCCAGCAACCTAGGGCCCAAGCAGTGCTGCATCCTTGGTTAGCACTGGCACCATTGGTGAGAATGGTTGGGAGTTGTCTCCGGGGTCCTCTGAGCACCACTTGGGAAGCCCCTCACAGCCCTCCCCTCAACATAACGAGCATAAAGGAGGCATGGTTGTGTAGAAATAATCCTCGGAGGCCGGGCACATGGCTCAGAGACCGAGACTATGTTTCACATGTGTGAGACTTTGGGATTGATCTTTTATCACCACAAAATCCAGGACTGGAGATGATTCCTATTTTTTCTAATTCTGGAAGTTTGAATCTAAAAGTTATATAAGGAAACTTGCAATGTGGCCTTTTCTATTCTGGAAAAGCCCATGTTGTCTCTTGAACGCATAATTCCTCTCTATACTCTCAAATTTTGTTCAATGAAAACTATTTTATTTCACTAGATAAATAAAAAAGAACAAAGAGACCCATAATGAGGTGAAAGTTTAGAGTCATGGTAATAGGTGGGACATGGTTCATCAATGGTCTCATTGTCAAGAGAGCATTGGTTGGTAATTTTAATTAAAGTGTTTGGGATTGTATTCACAGTTTTCTACTGCTGTTTCCAAATGGAACAATACTCTTTGGTATAATTTGGTAGATTATGTACTGAGATTGGAAATGCCTCATTTTCCCTAACAGTCTTAAATCCAATATGTAACCTATCAAATCATACCAAAGAGAATAATCCACCTTCAGAGAACAAACCTGTAGCAACGAGCCCAGCATTTCCCAACCTGCAACCTATTGGACATGATGGCCGGCATAAATTTATCCTGGAACGAGCATCACCTGGATACATGGACCAGAGATTTTAGAAGCAGAGGAAAACTTACAATCTACAATATTCAAGCATGAGGATAAATATCCTGTTTTCATTGAACACTGATTTAGGAAAATTTATGTTATGTTAGAAATAATCAGTTAAATTAACAAATGAAGATTTTTAGAATTCACTTTAATCTCTTCTACCCCCAAAACACAAAAATATTAGTTTGATAAGTTATATGCTCGCCTATGTTCATTGCAGCACTTAGTCAAATATCAAGATATGAAAACAAAATAAATGTCCAATGATAGATGAATAAAGAACAATGAAAAAGAACAATGATTAAAAAATCCAGTGGAAAGCCATGCAGTCACAAGAAAAACAATGAAATCATGTAGTTCTCAAAACCTTGCTTAGAACTGCGGGGTATCATACTGAGCAAAATAAACCAGAGAGGGATAAGTACCAGATTATTTCAGTCACCTGTAGTATACAGTAAAGAGTATAGACCATATTAGTTGTTAATAAACCCCAGGCACTGAATTACAGATCTAAGAATATGAGGTTCGGTGGAATGGGAATAATGAGGTGGAGTAGAAGTAACACAAGGGCATTGTCAGAGGGTCTTGGGATCTTTAGTGGTGGTGAGGCAGGGGAACTGTGTATACCAAAACCACTCAGCACCCAGTGGAGTCTTAATTTGTCTTTACCTGATGCTAAGTGTCCATGGACACTTTTTCATATCTTCTTGGCTGTTTGTCCTATTTGTGGAAGTGTCTATTCATCTCTTCTCCCCACTTTTAGTGTGAGCTTACTGGCCTTTTGGTTGCTGAGCTTAGCTTTGTGAGTACTTTATAGATTTTGGATGTTAGTCTGATGTATACAAATATATCCTCCCAGTAGGTTGGGCATCTTTTAATTTTAATTCTTTTTTTTACCATGTAATAACTTTTTAACTTCCTATAGTTCCACTTATTTATTTTTGGTTTTGTTTGCCAGTGGAGTCAGATCTTTGAAATCAGCTTTGGCGTTCAGATCCGGCAGCACTCTGGCTATGTTTTCCGCTGTATATTTTATGAATTTTAGTCTATATTCAGGTATTTGACCCACTTTAAATCAAATTTTGTATATGGTGTGAGATGTGGGTCTCTATTATTCTTGGGTGTTAGTCTCCTATTCTGTTATTTTATTTTATATTCCACAGATGAGTGTAATCTTTCTATGTCTGTCTCTCTCTTTCGGACTCATTTCACTTAGCATGATACTTTCCATGTTGATCCACTTACAGGCAAATTTCATGACTTCATCTTTTCTAACAGCAGCATAGTATTCCATTGTGTAGATATACCAAAGTTTCTTTAACCAGTTATCTGTTCTCGGCATTTGGGGTTTTTCCAGATTCTGGCTATTGTAAACAGTGCTGCAATGAACATTTGAGTGCAGATGTCATTTTGACTGTATTTTTTGCCTCTTCTGGATATATTCCCAGAAGAGGTATTGCTGGGTCAAATGGGAGCTCAATTTCTAATTTTTTGAAAAGTGACCATACTGTTTTCCAAAAGGGCTGATCCAGTCGGCATTCCCACCAGCAGTGTAGGAGGGTCCCGTTTCCCCCACATCCATGCCAACAGTGGTTGCTTTTGTTCTTTTGGATGTGTGCCAGTCTCTGTGGTGTGAGGTGGTAGCTCATAGTTGTTTTGATCTGCATCTCTCTGATGATTAGTGATGAAGAGCATTTTTCATGTGCCTTTTTGCCATTCGTATTTCTTCCTTGAGAAACTTTCTGTTCATTTTCATCCCCCATTTTTTGATGGTGTTGGGAGTTTTCTTCTTGCAGATTCCAACCAGTGCCTTGTATATCCTTGATATCAGCCCCTTATCTGATGGGTATTGGGTGAATATTCTTTCCCATTCTATAGATTGCCTTTGTACTTTGGTTACTGTATCTTTTGCAGTGCAGAAGCTTCTTAGTTTAATATAGTCCCATTTGTTTATCTCTGTTTCCACTTGGTTGGTCAGTGGCATGTCATCTTTGAATATACCAATAGCTTCAATGTAGTGGAGAGTTTTGCCAACCTTGTGTTCAATGTACCTTATGGATTCTGGTCTGATGTTGAGATCTTTAATCCATTTTGATCTGAATTTTGTGCATGGTGATAGGTCTAGATCTAAACACATTTTTTTACAAGTGGTTGTCCAGTCATGCCAGCACCATTTGTTGAAGAGGCTTTCTTTGCTCCACTTCACATTTTTTGCTCCCTTATCAAAGATTAGATTTTCATACAATTGGAGTTGTGTGTAGGGATATTCCACCCTGTTCCATTGGTCTGTGGATCTGCCTTTGGATCAGTACCGCCAATATCCCTAATGAACATGGATGCGAAGATCCTCAACAAAATATTAGCAAATAGTATTTAACAACTCATCAAAAAGATCATACACCATGAACAAGTGGAATTTATCCCGGGGATGCAAGGATGGATTAACATTCGGAAATCAATCAACATAATCCACCATATCAACAAAAGCAAAGATAAAAACCATATGATCATTTCAATAGATGCAGAAAAAGCATTTGACAAGTTCCAGCACCCATTTATGATGAAAACTCTCACCAAAATGGGTTTAGAAGGAACTTTCCTCAAGATAGTCAAAGCCATCTACCACAAACCTATGGCAAGCATCATCCTCAATGGAGAAAAACTTAGGGCCTTCCCTATAAGATCAGGGACGAGACAAGGATGTCCACTCTCACCATTTCTGTTTAACATAGTACTGGAAGTTCTTGCAATAGCAATTAGGCAAGGAAAAGACATTAAGGGCATACAGATAGGGAAGGAAGAAATCAAGCTCTCACTATTCACAGATGATATGATACTATACCTAGAGAAACCCAAAACCTCTACCAAGAAACTCTTAGAAACAATAGACTTGTACAGTAAAGTCGCAGATTATAAAATCAATACCCAAAAATCCATGGCCTTCCTGTACGCAAATAACAAAGCAGAGGAAAGTGACATAAAAAAACCAATCCCCTTCACAATCGCACACAATCAAGTACCAGCTTGAATCAGTTTAACCAAAGAAGTAAAGGATCTCTACAAAGAAAACTACAAAATGCTAATCAATGAAATAAAAAAGGATATGAGGAAATGGAAACATATTCCTTGTTCATGGATAGGAAGAATGAACATTGTCAAAATGACAATACTCCCCAAAGCACTGTACAGATTCAATGCGATCCCTATAAGGATACCTATGAAAAACTTCAAAGAAATGGAGCAAACACTTCTGAACTTCATATGGAACAATAAACGCCCACGAATAGCTAAAGCAATTCTTGGGAAAAGGACGATGGGAGGCATCACCCTCCCCAACCTCAAACTCTACTATAAAGCAGTAATAATCAACATCCAGAGACTTAAAAGCAAGCTTCCAGAAGCGCATGGCTGCAAAGCTTGTAGCCTGCTTCTCCCTCTGGGAGAAACTGGCAAGCTTCTGAGAGTTTCCTGCCCACATGGGACAGCCTTGCAAGCTTCCCATGGTGTATTCATATGCTAAATCCAGTAAGAAGCTGGATCTCATTCCCCTGACCCTGAAAGAGCCTCCAGTGCGACATCTTTGGGAGGGCCGAGTCGAGAGGGACTTCTAATATCTCAGGGAAAGGATGAATGAGAGATTACTGAGCCTGCTCAAGAAATCAATGATTAACGGGATTTCGTGATCGTGATCGTGATGTTCAAAGTCCTTGAAAAATATTATTAGAATTATAGTGGGAACGGAATTAAATTTATATAATGCCTTGAGTAGGATAATCAAGTTGACAATATTAATTATTCTAATCTATGATCTTGGATTGGAGCAATAGGACAGTGGTTGGGTGTTCACCTTTCACGAGGCTGACCCGAGTTCGATTCCTCCACCCCTCTCGGAGAGCCCGGCAAGCTACCGAGAGTATTGAGCCTGCGCGGTAGAGCCTGGCAAGCTACCCGTGCATATTGGATATGCCAAAAACAGTAACAATAATTCTCTCAATGAGAAACGTTACTGGTGCCCGCTCGAACAAATCGATGAGCAATGGGATAACAGTATGACAGTAATCTATGATTTTAGAATATTTTTCCATTTCCTGGTGCCCTCTTCTATTTCTCTCATAAGTGACATAGTTTTCAAATCTTTCATTCAGTTAATTCTTAGGTATTTGACATTTGAAGGCACCATTTTATTTTTTTTTAATTAGTGAATCACCATGGGGTACAGTTATACACTTACAAATTTTCATGTTTGCGTTTCAGTCATACAATGATCGAGTATCCATCCCTCCACCGTTGCTCATTCTCCACCACCAATGATTCCAGTATCCCTCCCATCACCCCCACTCTATTCCCCCCACCCTCCCACATCTGTGGCAGGGCATTCCCTTTTGTTATCTCACTCCTTTGGGTGTTGTGCTTTACAACAGAGACATTAAGTGGCCATTGTGTTCATCTATAGTCTACATTCGGCATGCATCTCCCAACCCGAGCAAATCTTCCAAACACCCTTTACTTGGTGTTCCCTTCTCTATCTGAGCTGTTTTTTCCCCCAGGATGTGAGACCGGATTCCAAGCCATGGGGCAAACCTCCTAGTCCTTATTTCTACTATTCTTGGGTGTTAGTCTCCTATTCTGTTAGTTTATATTCCACAGATGAGTGCAATCTTTCTATGTCTGTCCCTCTCTTTCTGACTCATTTCAATAAGCATGATACTCTCCATGTCTATCTATTTATAAGCAAATTTCATGACTTCATCTCTCCTAACAGCTGCATAATATTCCATTGTGTAGATGTACCAAAATTTCTTTGGCCAGTCATCTGTTCTTGGGCACTTGGGTTTTTCCCAGATTCTGGCTATTGTAAACAGTGCTGCAATGAACATACAAATGCAGATGTCATTTATACTAGACTTTTTTGCCTCTCTGGGCTATAGTCCAGAAGTGGTATTGCTAGGTCAAATGGGAGATCAATTTCTAATTTTTTGAAAAGTGTCCATACTGTTTTCCAAAAGGGCTGAACCAGTCAGCATTCCCACCAGTAGTGAAGGAAAGTCCCTTTCTCCTCACATCTATGCTAGCACCGCTTGCTTTTGTTCTTTTGGATGTGGGCCAGTCTCTGTGGTGAGATGATATCTCATTGTTATTTTGATCTGTATCTCTCTGATGATTAGTGATGAAGAGTATTTTTTCATGTGCCTTTTGGCTATTTGGATATCTTCTTTGAGAAAGTTTCTATTCATTTCATTGCTCCATTTTTGGAGGGGATTGGATGTTTTCTTCTTGTAGAATTCAACCAGGAAGGCATTATTTTCAATAGTCTTTATAAAAAATCATATGTATTTTTAAATTAACACATTGTGATTTACAAGATTATTTATTATAGAGTCTTAGGGATACAATGTTGCAACATCAGTCCCATAACCAGTATGACTTTCTCTCCATTAATGTTCCCCAGTTACCTACCACTCTACAACCTGCCTCCTCGGCTATAAAAACCTAAACATTTTAAAGTTTAGTTGTTATAGTTTTAGTTTCTTGCTTGAAGTATTGTTCACTCTGTGTTTTAGATATATACTTCTATAATATCAATATGTCAGGGGCCTCTGGCACCTGCCCGTTACTTCTTGTCGTACTCTTCTTACTTAACTCCTTGATTTATTTCTTTCCCTGTAGTTTTCATTTCTATAATCTAGGGTGCATGGTAATCTGGTATTTTACCTTTGATCTTAAATTCCCTTGTCCTATTATCCAGCATACTACAGATTAAGTGAGGTCATTTAATATTTGTCCTTCTTCTTACTTACTTCACTTAACATGATATCTTCTAGCTTCATCCAAGTTGCAGCAAATTGCAGGATTCCATCATTTTGTACAACTACATAGTATTCCATTGTTTATATATACCACACCTTCATGATCTACTCTATTTGATAGAACCAGAACACAAGTCAGAGTGGCAATAGCAAGTCCTTAAATATCAATAATACCCCTAATGAAAAATGGGCTGGACTCATTGATCAAAAGGCACATGATAGATGAAAATTTAAAATGCTATGCTGTTTCTGAGACATTTACTTAAACTAAAAGAAAAAGAAAGACTTTAAGTTGAGGGATGGGGCTTGGGGGTGTAGCCCAGTGGTAGAGCACCTGCACTGCTTGTCTGAGGTCATAACTCAATCCTGGGTACCACTCTATATCACCAAGTATGATCCTTGGCACTCCTGAGTACAGCTCTTTGGCATAATCCAAGTGTGTCATATGTGATTGTATAGCTCTGCAATAAGTATTTAGATGTTTAGACATCACAAATACAACCCCCACAGCCACAGCAGCGGCATTCAGAGTGTGAAGGGATAGAAGTTGGTGCTCCTAGTCAATGGAACACTTAAAAAGGTAGGAACTTTTTTATTCTTACCAGAACAAAAATAGACATTAGTCAAAAATGAGAGCTAGAAACAAAGATAGACATTGTATGATGATAAAGGGATGGATACAATAAGAAGATATTATATCCCCACGCACAAAATATAAAGTCAACATTAACATGGCTAAAGGGAGGCACTGACAGCAGCACAGAAATAGAAGACTTAATACCTTTCTTAGTGTCTACACAGAATTCAGACAGAAAATTGCCAAGGAAACAAAGTCTCTTACCTCATAATGGTATGAGACTAGAAATCATCCAAATGAAGAAAGAAACCAAAACAAAAAATTTTGTGGAGAATATACAGCATGCAATTAATCCAATGACAAAACAGAAAGGAAGATTTAAAAAAAAATACGTGGAGATAAATGAGAATGAATATATTATTGATTGGAGCCTCTGGAATTTAGTCCAATCAGTACTGCCCTGCCCTGCCCTCCCGTTGTTCATCGACTTGCTTGAGTGGGCACCAGTAACGTCTCCATTGTGAGACTTGTTACTGTTTTTGGCATATCGAATATGCCACAGGTAGCTTGCAGGCTCTGCCGTGCAGGTGGGATACTCTTGGTAGCTTGTGGGGCTCTCCAAGAGGGGTGGAGGAATTGAACCCTGGTTGGCCGAGTGCAAGGCAAACACCCTACCTGCTGTGCTATAACTCCGCCCAGTGTACAATCAGTACTAAGAGAAAACTATATGAGACAAGCACACCTAAGGAATAAAGAATGCTTATAAAATTTCACATTTGCACGTAAAAGAACTAGAAATAGACAAAAAATTGAAAACCAAAATAAGATAACGGAAAAGGAAGTAATAAAAATAAGAGCAGTTAATGAGCTAGAGATTTAAAGTAAGACAATTCAAAAGATTAATAAAACAAATATTTGGAAAGATTAACTAAATTAAAAGCGTTTATTTATATATTTTTGGTTTTGAGGCCAGACCCGGCAGTGCTCAGGGTTTACTCCTGGATTTCTGTCCCAGAGTCATTCTGCGCTGGGCTTGGAGACCATGTGAGGTACTGAGGATTCAACCCAGGTCAGTGGCATGCAAGGCAAATGCCCTACTTGCTGTATTATCTCTCTAGCTCCTAAAAATATTTTGTCAGATTAAAAAAATAAAAAAAATAACACATCTATATCTAAACACATCTAAATCACTGTAGCACTAGTCCATTGATTAGCTCGAGCAGGCACTAGTAACGTCTCCATTGTGAGACTTGTTGTTACTGTTTTTGGCAAACCAAATACTCCACGGAGAGCTTGCCAGGCTCTGCCATGTGGTCGGGATACTCTTGGTAGCTTGCTGGGCTCTCCGAGAGGGGTGGAAAAATCGAACCTTGATCGGCCGCATGCAAGGCAAATGCCCTACCCACTGTGCTATCGTTCCAGCCCAACACATGTAAATAAAACAATAAATTAAAGAAAATACACAATAAGATGAAAGGGATACTACTGAAATACAAAGGAGTATAGGAAGTAGTATAGACATTTATATGGCAACAAATGGGACAACCTGGCAGAAATGGGCACATAAAAACATCCAATTCCCTAAGACTAAACTAGGAAGAAACAGGAAACCTGAACAGACCGTTCTGACTAATGATTTAAACAGTAATCAAAAGCCTCACCCCCAAAAATTTAGGCCCAAAGGCATCATTAATGAGTTTACCAAACTTTCAAAGAAGAACCAATACAGTCCCATCTTAAACTGTTCTGTAAGCATAAAAAGGAGGAGTAACTTCCAGGCATACCTCTACATCATCTATGTAACAAGGAGTAATAACCAAAATATACAAAGAACTCATAAAACAAAAAGCAATCTAATTTTAAAAAATAGGTTGTAGGTATGGGCGATAGCTCAGCAAGTAGGGCGTTTGCCTTGCACGTAGCCGACCCGGGTTCGATTCCTCCATTTTTCTTGGACAACCGGACAAGCTACCAAGAGTATCCTGCCCATACAGCAGAGCCTGGCAAGCTCCCCGTGGCGTATTCCATATGCCAAAAACAGTAACAACAAATCTCATAATGGAAACGTTACTGGTGCCCGCTCGAGCAAATCAATGAACAACAGGATGACAGTGCTACGGCAGTGCTACAGTGCTACAGGTTGAAGGTATGAATAGATACTTTTCCAAAGATGATAAACAAATGGACAGTAGATGTATAAGAACTATTATTAGGGAAATAATATCAAATCTTCAATAAATTATCCTGCACTTGTGAGAACGGCTATTATTCAAAAGTCAAACAAAAGCAAAAGGAAGTGCTGAGGAGGCAGGGGAGAGGAGGAACCCCAGATGCTCTGCTGGTGGGAATGTAAGTTGGTGCACACATAATGAAAGCACCATGAGTATTCCTTTAAAAAGCTGGAAATAGAACCTTCTGATATTTTCTCCCATAATACAAATGTACTTATTTGAAGAAGTTTTTTCAGCTTTATTTACCATATCCAACAATTATAAGCAATAAACAACCTATGTGCTCATTCCCGGATAATTGGATGAAGAAGACGACGTGGATATACACATCAAGAATACTATTCAGTGCTGGAGAGATAGTACAGTGGGTAGGGCGTTTGCCTTGCACGCAGCTGACCAGGTTAGATCCCCAGCATCCCATATGGTCTCCCAAGCACCGCCAGGAATAATTCCTGAGAGCAGAACCAGGACTAACCCCTGAGCATCGCTGGGTGTGACCCAAAAAAGGAAAAAAAATAGAATACTGTTCAGCTCTAAAGTCAGATGAAATCCTGTTATTGGCAAATATCTGGATGGGCTTAGAGTGTATTATACTTAGAGAAATAAGTATAGTATGCAGAAAGACTAATATGATTTTGCTCTTCTGTGGTATATATGAAAACAAAACAGATGAGCAAAATAAAACTAAAATAATTTTGAACTACTGTTACCAAGAAGTGGTTACCAGATTGAAAGTGGAATAGTGGGTAAATTAGAACAGAGAGTACAAATATGTAGTGGGTAGAATCAAACATTCAGTGGGAAATTTAATGTAGTGTAGACTCGTTGATTTAAATGATGCACAACTAAAGTGTAGAAAACTTCAAACAGTGTTTGTAACATAATACATATGCTCTATGTATACTTGATGAGAATAATCTTTGAAGGAGGGTGTGATTGGAAATTGCAGAGTTAGAGAAATTTTCCTATTTATTGGTTGATAGTACTTTTCTTTTAGTTTGAACAATTTTTCACTTTTCTTCCAGTTGGAGAACATTCCTGGATACTATTAGAATAAAAATCTTTTAGCCTCCTAATTTATCGTTAAGATTGTCAGTGCTGATTTACTTTTAAGGTTTGCTGTTTTTTTCACTGATTTAAGAAATTAGCATTTACATTTAAGAAATGAGCATTACAGTCTTTCAGGAAATTAAGAAAATTCAGGGACCCCAAAAGAACAGCTATTATATTCTTCTCACCAGTACAATCATTGATTTAATTTGATTATTTATTCTAAGTGCCATTGACACATTTATTAAGTCCATAAGTCAGAAAATGTCTTCAGAGTCAAGACTTTCCACTATGAGCCTTGTAGAGATTTGTCAATGCTCTCATCAACAGAAAATAGTTTCTTTCTAATGCAATTTAATGATTACTGTTTGTAAGGAGACAGTGCAAATTGTAGCAGTTGTACTCCCAGAATTAAGAGCGTGCCCCAAGACATCTTCCTTGTGAGACAGGCTGTATGATTTGCATTTTTGGCTCCAGTCAGAGAAGCTTCTCACCCCCAGTCCTGTCTGTAGCAGAACTCTGCATTGGCTGCACTTTCTTTCATACCACCTCTTTCAGGTCATGGAGACAGATCAGAGCAACAGCTAACACAGGTTTCTAATAGTCTAATGTCATTCAGTGTCTTTAGCTAAATGTATTTTTTTCTTTTGGACTGGAGCAATAGCACAGTAGGTAGGGCGTTTTCCGTGCATGAGGCGGACTGGGGTTTGATTCCTCCGTCCCTCTTGGAGAGCCTGGCAAGCTACCGAGAGTATCCCGCCCGCACGGCAGAACCTGGCATATTCAATATGCCAGAAACAGTAACAACAAGTCTCACAATGGAGACGTTACTGGTGCCCACTCGAGCAAATTGATGAGCAATGGGGGTCGACAGTGCTATAGTGCTTGGCACATACTTTAATTTCATTGAGAATTAAACAGCAACACCTAACACCCCTACCCCCCGCAAGGCAAATGTTTTACTGTCTTACCCACTGTATCATCTCTCTGGCTCTTTTCTTTCTCTTTGAAGCCAACACCATTGCCCCTTGTATCTCTACGCACTTGCATCCTGGTCATCATGAGAAAACAAGTAAGAACTTGTTTTTCAACAGTAAGAAACTGGTCAGGGAGGAGGTGGTGTTGAAAGTGATACTGTAAGCCATAGTGCAAAAATGTAACCAAAAAAGGGCTTCTTGTAGAGGCAGATTAGTGGGACACAAACTGGGGGCATGCATTGGTGGAGGGAAGGGGGCACTTTTGAAGGGATGGTATGGAAATATTGTATGCTTGAAACCCAGTCATTAATGACTTGGTAATTTCATGGTTTAAAAACAGAAGAAAAAAAAAAGAACTTGTTGATTGTGGCACAGTAGGACCCAGGAAATTAGTAAAGAAAACATTAAGGAAGATACTGCATTTTTTTCCCTTTTAGAATGGTCAATTAATGGAGAATTTTTTCTTACCTTTTTTAATTTTTTTGCAGTCACAATTACTTTTTTTCCATTTAAACTTCTGTCACACTACTCAGTGAGTCCCGTCAGGAGAGTAGTTTTGGTTTATTAACCAGTGAAATAAGGCACTAGTTTACTGCTAACAGAGTCACGTCTTTTGAGGAAAGTCATTCAATCAGCTGGGAGCTCTGACAAGCCTGCCCTCCCCCTTCTCCCCTGCTATGCTTGCACTATCAATTTTGTAGAAGAACCCAGAACAGAAGTCAGGCTGAATTGCCAAAGATGGATGGCAGAGGAAATGGTGATCCTTCTCTTCCTTCTCAGAGGCCACTGTTCAGGGGCGTCCAGGAACAGTAGAAAACACTTTGTTTCTCCATAGCTCCCATTTCACAATGGGTAGCTCTGTCTGGAGACTCGACCTTCTTTATTTGACACTGCTAACTGCTTATATTATAAAAAGTCTCTATCTTCCACAGTTTACTATTTACTTGTTGCACAATCTATATCAGACAAGGGTTCCACACCCGTTTTCTTTATCAAGTGAAAAACCATCAGTACTGTAGTTGATCCCCTTGTTTTTTTTCCCTCTGTGTGTGTGTGTGTGAAAGAGAGAGAGGGGGGAGAGAAAGAGTGATAGAGAGAGAGACAGGGAGGGAGGGCGAGGGAGAGAAAGAGAGAGAGGGAGAGAGAGAGTATTTTATTTGGTCTGTTGCCTCTTGCGTTGTCTATAATAGATGTTTCTTTAGAGCTGTGTTCCTCAACCTTTTTTCTTTCTGACCACACCCCTTTCTCCCCGTGTTTAATTCCTGTACTTTTTGTGTCCTATCAGTTGGCTCTTACTTCTTGTGCCCTGGTCTCTCAATTACGTGTTTTCACCTGTGACCTTTTTGGAATATACTGAGACCCCATGGCAGGCCATCTGGCCTCCAATTGAGAGACACTGGTCCAGAATCATGTTTTTCAAACATTTATCCATGGAGTGGAACAGGTCTGCAGATAGAAATTTTGAAAACCACTGGTCTTAGTTGTAATGGCCAGCCCACAGACCAGTATGCAGGATAGGTACAGATATTAAGTGACTGAAGAATGCAGATATAGAAGCTTGATTAGAGTCAAGTTCAACTTTTGGGGCCAGAATATTACAAAGGTGGTTCTTGTATGTCTGGTTGTATTGCACCAGCAGACACTTGCTGTCTGGTTGTTCCTGAGTTCAATCTTTAAACATCCAGTTTGAATCCATAATCTGCCAGTTGAAACTTTGAATATTACCATTTGGTTTCTGCTAATCAGCTAATGTGAATAATATTAATCAGTGATTTTCAAATGAAATGAACTCCAGTTGCTAAAGATACTTTGAACAAAAGACCTGTGCATCTGATATGAAAGAGAATCTTATTGGGATATTGCAGTGGAACATGAAGATTGAACAGGATGCTGAGATCGAGGAGTCAACATATAATTAATAGAAAAGCTACTGGTATTATTTTCCAGCCAGTGGTGTGGCTATAGGTCTCTGTAAAGATGATTAGTTTCACCAAATGTTTAACTCCAACATCTACTGGGAACTTCTATATTTAGAGAACTTGCTAGGTTTCATGGGGTGTTTGCCAAGATGAATAAGTCATTCTCTATCCTTCATGATGCTCATACTTTACTGGAGTGACACACCTAGTGTCACTGAAATCTAGGCCATATAGTGTTGCACACCGCAATAGAAGTGCTGATGTTGGGATTACAGGAACACAATGGAAGAAATTATTAATTTCTGACACATAGGAAAAATTAATTCATTAGAGGATGTGGCATTTGAGTTGGATTTGAAGAAGATAAATGAATTTCACTAAATGTTAGTGAAAATGAAGAGAATTCCAGTCCACAGAAATGGCCTAAGTGACATATAGAAATATGTTAAAGTGATGATGTTTTCAAGGCCCGGTAGAAGTTCACTCTAAAGAAGCACAGTGCATGCCGGGGTATATCATGGAGATGAGGCGTAAAGCTAAATAGGAATATAGCCCAGAAGGGAGGTAAGGAACCAGAAAGGGAGTTGCTTTAAAAACTGTGTTAAGGGGCTTAAGAGTTTTTTCTGTATGTAATTAGAATCTTTATAAAAAAGAAAAGAAACAGGACGAGACTTATGTTTTATGAAAAGTAACTTTGTGGAGAGTCTAGGAAATCAATACAGCAGGCAGAGAAAGTCCTGCTAAGTCAAGAGTCTCACTGTCACTGCATAGGACCAGCCAGGGATTGGGCAGGGTGGACTCAAGAGAAAATTTAGAGGTAAAATAGAAAGATCATGAGACATAGTCGGAGGTGAATGGTGATAAGGGAATAGTTCAAGATGACTCATGTTTGTAGCCACAAGTAGATGGTTATGTTGTTGAACTACAGCAGAGAATTGAGAAAGATGAGCATTTGGGGAACGGGAGAAAATGAGATGGATTTTCAACTGCTGAGTTTAAACTCTCTGTGGTACATTAATTTCTTGAACAGAAAGACATAGGTTGTATTTTACCGGCTGGGATGCAGAGGTGAAAACAAGACCACAGGTAAGGCCCCTGCTTTCACAGAGAGCCCGTTCTAGGGGGAAGATGAGAGCAAATCAAACCAAAACACAGAATCTCTGTGTGTTGAAACTCTAATCCCCAATATGATGCTAGTTGAAAAAGTCTAGTTTGAGATAACATTTGTCAAATTACTAATTACAAGTAATGCGATACGATGGGATCCATGCCCTTTCATGAAGCAACACGAGAGAACTTAACTGCTCTTTGCACTCTGCCAGGTGATCATAGAAGAGGATGGATTATGCAAAGTGGGAAGTTTCCTGGCCATGATGCCACTCTGTGTCTACCTTAGCACTGGAATTATCACCCTTCAGAAGTCTTAGTAATATATTTACTCTTGAAGCAAAAAAAGAGGGGGGGGCAAAAAAATCTTTCCAATTCTAAAAAGCACCAGAAAGAAAAATTAAAAATTCCTAAAGATTAGGAAACTGTTAGAATGGTCAGGAGAGGTCTCTGTGAAGACTCTTTTGAACTGAGGTCTGAGTAACAAGAAGCCAGTCTTGAAAGTAGCCAGAGAAAGAGTTCAGGGAGCTAGGCAAAGGCCATGGGGCAGGAACTAGCAAATGTGTTGAAGAAGCATCAAATCAGTATCACAGTATCACCCTAGGATAGACTTGGAAGGCAGTTATATGAATCTCGTTACAAAGGACACTGGTTTTGAACCCGGGTCAGCCACGTGCAAGGCAAACTACGTTGGTTTTCAGCCTGTGTTCCCAGGAAGAGCATAAGATGATACTCTTTGACTTATCTTTGAAAAGGATCATGCATTACTAAGAGGAGAACGAACCCTGGAGGTAAGGGCAGAAGAGATAGGAAGGAAGCCCTGGAGAATGATGATGGCAGTTTGGGAAGGGGAAGTAGTAGTGAAGGTGGTCAATTTCTGAAAACATTTTAATTTTTTGGGGGGGCCATCCCCTGTGGTGCTCAGACTTACTCTTGACTTTGTGCTCAGGATCACTCTTGGCATATGTCGTGCTGAAGATGGAACTTGGGTTGGCCACATGGAAGGCAAATTCCTACCCCCTGTAGGATCTATCTGACTGCAAAATTCTAGGAACATTTTAAAGGTGGAGCTTAAAGAATGATGGAGGAAAATGTTTGGGGTTGAAGCATCTAGGTAAAGTTGGTGTCTTTGGTTGAGAGGGTCAAAATTAACAGGGAATCGAAAAGAACTTTGGCAATATGAGGCTCAGGCTTGTGACGGGATTTGAAAATTTAGGCTGTAATACAGGGGAAGAGGTCAGATCTAGAGATGTAGAGTCCAGAGTAATCCCACCAGTGATGAGCTAGTAGTCGTATTGTCTGAAAAATAATTGGAAGATTGTTACTGGGGCCTGAGAACTGCTCATGCAGAAAACAGATGAAAACAACATCAGAAATGGAGAAGAAAAAAAGACAATTTTGCACTTTGTGCATGGACAACACGAGAACCTATGCACATGAAGGCCAAAGCCCCAGTTCTGCCCATCCAGTGACTTTCTGAAGGACAGGACGAGGAAATCATAGTGAGTATAGGGGTGCCTGTTCGACAGAGCAGAGATTCCAGTTTGACTGAGGTGAAGATAAAAAGGCATTTGAGGCCACTTATGAGATTAAGTTTCAGGGCCTAAGAAAATGCTTGGGGGACTGGAAGATGGTTATAGTGGTTAAGGCATTAGACGGTACATGACTTGGGTTCCATCCCTGGAAACATGTGGTTCACTGAGTGTTCCTCGGGACAGCTCTGAGGTTCCTCAGCATCTCAGGGTGTGGCCCTGAGGGCCTCCAATAACCAGGGGTGGTCTGGGTAATTTGTCATCTTAGATAGTAAGTAACACTGCATCCTTCGGCCCTTATATTCAACCATAGGTTGGTCCTGGCCCTCCTGAGTACTTCCTGTAAGACCTCCTCCCCCCCTCAAAAAATGCTTGAAAGTTGAACTTAGAAGCAAAAGCTCTTCAAAGGTTTTTTATTCCATGTGATGAGAAAGGAATGAAAAAAATTGTTTGAAAGTGGGTAATTGGGGCATCTAAATGATGTGTATTCATGTGATATGTCATATTGTCACTAAACTTGTCATGATTAAAAGTAACTCTGTATCTGATGTATGTCCAGGTGCATTGGAAAGGGGTGTGAATTTGTGTATGAGTCTGTTTTTTTGTGTGTAGATGTGTGTCTATGTGATCTATAAAACTATTCACCTGGGGAATTCCCTTAAACATTACAGGGATTATATTGTCACAAAATATATTTAAAGTCTAAGCCTAAATGATAGTATAATTAGAAAAAGAGCTGAATAGTCTTCATGATGGCAACATTTCAAGAGAGAGAAGAGAATTACAGGTAAAATCTGAATAAGAGGAATATCCTCAATCATGCCAATATAACTGGCCTTGAAAATTAGAGTCCCAAGCTTTATGTTTTAAATAAAAAATTAAAGAAGCTAACTAAATAAAAATAGATTAAATAAAATTAGAATGATGCAGAGAAGATAGGCATGGCCCTGCACAAAAGTGACATGCAAATTCATGAAGCATTCCACATTAAAAATATACATTTTTGCTTATCCTTAACATATGATATCTCAAAGTGAAATAATGCCAATATTTATAGAACTTAAATTATGGTATTTTTATTAAATTAAATTAAAATTAAAATCTTGATTTCAGTACGTCTTAGGCACCTCAAATTCAAAACAATAGAAAAACATTGTCATGATATACTCAACACATCTCAATCCATTCTCCTTCTGATTTTAACTCAATAGATGGCGCCATGTAGTTGATCTTATTCAAAACTTGGCCGTCAACCTTTTCTGGCATTCCCACACCCTGTCACCTCTCTAGAAACTTTTCTGTCCCCAGTGCTTCTCTACACTCTCCCGTCCTTTGTCATTCCTCAGTCCAAGGCTTCAGGCACTTGACAGATTTGGGGCAATGTTGTCAGAAACGAGAGATGTTTGGCAATATCTAAGGCAGTTTTGATTGTCACAGCTGGGAGAAGAATCTAGTGGTTAGAAACTTGGGATGTTACTAAACACCTTACATGCCCCAGAAAATTCATCACCACAAGGAATCCTCTGGTTCAGACTGTCCAGAGGTCCGCTGTTGAGAAACCTTGGCATAGGACGACGACATTTACCATCTGCCTCTCCCAAGATACAGTATTTCCAAAGCAGCCTGCATAATCGCAAGCATAAACATAGTTATCATTCCTTTAAAATGAGTCATTTCACTTAAATGTCTAAAACACTTAAGACCTAAAATGTACATCTGTTTTATACTTATACAACAAATTTTACTAAATAATCCCCAATTAATCCAATAATTAATGATTGTTGAACTAGTTAATTTTAGGAAACCCTGGCTTCTTTAGTTTATACTCATTGGCAATGTTCTCTGTACCGATTTATACTGGTAAGTGTACCTGCTCAGATCGAGTTCATTTATAACTATTATCCTCCTAATCCCATCAGTGGTCAAGATCCAGAGACTATAAAACAAATCTTCTGGAAGAGAGTGATGCAGAGTCTCTTGACTCCGTGCCTGGCTGTCTTCACCGGGGCCCCTTGGAGGGGTTGAATTTCCCTCCCTGCCCTGAGCAGAGCCCCGGCAGCAGAAGACCTCTGAAACCCAGCCACAGCCATGCTCAAGGCCATTCTCCACACACTTGGACGAGTCTCACGCATGAAGGAACCTACAAAGGAACCCAGGTGTGTGGGACCCAGGGCTGAGATCTCCAAGCCTGCTCAGATCCACCCAGACCTCCTATAGCCTAGTTTTCCTTCTCGGAGAACCCGGCAAACTACTGAGAGTATCCTGCCCTCACCACAGAGCCTGGCAAGCTCTCCGTGAGGTATTCGGTATGCCAAATACAGTAACAATGATGGGTCTCATTCCCATTACCCTGAAAGAGCCTCCAATGTGGCACCACTGGGAAGAACGAGTAAAGAGAGTCTGCCAAAATCTCAGGGCTAGGACTAATGGAGATGTTACTGGTGCCCGCTCAAGCAAATCAATGATCAATGGGATGACAGTGATACAGTGATCCTCTTAAATATTCTTAAATAAGCATATTTAAGAATATGCTTATTGCTAGAAATATTCAATGTAATATTAGTCAATGTGATACTCAGTGTCTAGTAATTCAAACTTAAAAAACTCAACAAAACATAAATAGTAAATGCCAAGTAAATGCAAATAATATTGCATTCACCAAATGGCATGGAAGGAACAATAAATGAAATTACCACTGCTGTAAACTGTGCTGCTGAAATGAGTCAAATGCAAACAATCCTTTGGAAATGACATAGCAGGTTATGTAAGTGTAGAGTTAATGCATCAAGGCTCTCTTCTCCAGAGATGATACACACCGAGACTCCAGTAGATGATGAAAAATATGCCTCAGTATGGAGCAGGATCTCAAATGGAACTCAAACGTACTTGTGTTCTCCTAATGAAATTGGACATTGTAGGTTATGAGTATATTACATTTGTGCTCTTTTATATTAAGTAACGATATCACAATGGTTTCAAACATGCTGAGTTTCAGCATCTTTTGCTGGTTTTCTTTGCTATTTGGATCAAGTGTAAACTCTTGCCTAGAGCTTAAAAAAGCACAATCTGTCCTTCCCGAACTCTCAGATCCTTGCATATGTAAAGCTCACTCATCCTTTTATCTCTGCTATTTTTCATATATCATTTGGGCTATAGGATTCTCCCCTTCCTCAACCCCAGCCTTCCTTGCAGCCTTCTCTGCTCCCCAACTCTAAAGTGTGCTTTTGTTGTCTGCAGTGTTGAAAATTGCTGGATGTTTTAGTGAATCTCATTTAAGCATCCAGGAAAACATAACCTCCTTCCACCAAAATAAAAACAAAACAAAAAAAGAAAGCAAAAATGATTAGAAGCAAAGTATTTTGTTAGTGGTAAATACTGTGCTTATTAATACTATCCCTTGAGTAGGTTATTCTCTCTCTACTAGTTGTTGATCTTCATTTATAGTTTGGTCTTTCTATAACACTGTAAGGAGTCATCATCACAAACTATCAGTAATAGTAAAATGATTGGAGCTAACAAAAATGAAGGTGGGGACTCTATCACCAAGAAGGGAAAATCTCTAAAAGAATTTAAACTTCTTAGACATCCTTGATGATTTTCTTATCATCCCATAAAATATTCTAGGAGTGATTTTTCTTTGTATGAAACTAGATCATATCATTCAATAAACCTAGTTATGTTACCATTATCTCTGAGTTAATTATTTCAGGATCATTTTAAGAACTCACCTTTCCAAGGTGAAATATAATTTTCATACTAAGGATAGTGTTTTGACCTTCTCTTTAGAAGAGAGAATATAAAACTCATCTTAATGCTTAGTGATCAGGAGGCTGTATTACAGACTCACCCTGTGATCTCAGGAAGTCCATTTTGGCTCAGTTTGAATTCTGGTTTCCAACAGGGCTATGTCCTTGCTCTATCTGTCCTCTGAATTTTTCAAAGACACTATTAGGGAGAAAAAATGATAATCTGTGAAAGTGTCGATGAATGCTTCTCTTAAATATAATATATTTATGAATTTTATGATTCAATGATGATGTTACTCAATTTTATACTACTTGAGTAACAAGTATGTATTTATACTTGACATTATGGTCTATATAAAAATTATTGTGTCTAAATAGGCATAGAAGCATTCTAGAGCTTAGCATTTTAGAAAGGAAATTCTGTGTGTGTTAGAGAGATGTTTCTTCTAAAACTTTGCTTCATTTGCTTTTGTGGGGTTGGCCCCATAGTGATATTCACAATGTGAGCCTGTGGCTACCTTTGGAGTCACATCACAGCCCCTTAAGGTTTTGAAGGATGTAGAGATTAGAAAGTAAAAAACAATAAGGATCAGATACAGTGATAGAGAACATAACTTGATGTGAGGCCAGTTTTTTAAATTTTAATTGATTCACGGTGAGCAACACTTACAAAGCTTTCAGGTTTGAGTTTCAGTCATACAACAATCGAAAACTCATCCCTCCCCGGTGCACATTTTCCACTACCAATGTCCCCAGTATCCTTCTACCTACCCCCTGCGCCCTGCCGCATTCTACCCCTTCCCCTGCTTCTATAGCAGACAGTTTCCCTCTTACTCTTTCTCTACTTTTGGGCATTATGGTTTTTCTTTTTTATTTTTTTAATTTATTTTTATTTTTTTTAATTTATTTTATTGAATCACCATGTGGAAAGTTACAAAGTTCTCAGGCTTATGTCTCAGTTATACAATGCTCAAACACCGGTCCCTTCACCAGTGCCCATATTCCACCACCAATAAACAAAACAAAACAAAACAAAACAAACCCAGTATACATCCCACCCCTCACCCCCCAACCCCCCCGCGTAACTGATAAATTTCACTTCCTTTTCTATTTACCTTGATTACATTCCATATTTCACTCACTATTGTTGGAGTTTCAACACAGATTCACTATTTTTGTTGGAATTTTTCCCCCAAGAATACAGCCCTATTGACAAGGAAATATTTGATAATTAGTTTTCCACTGATGAGAATGAAGAGATAAAAAGTCGTGCGGCCATGGTAGCGGCCGCGCAGTTTACAATTTCTGTATTTTAGTAATTAAGTCCAGGGAGATTTAAGTTGGAAATTGAATCATTTCCCTTCCTGGAGCAGCATGGAGAAAAAGCTTAGTTCACAGTCTGGATACATGGTTGCAAGCACTCGCTGGAACCCCAAGTCATATAGCTGGCTCTGGCTCCTGCTCGTTCCGCAGCCACGCGGCTGTGCAAAGGCATGGCCACCCGGGTCGAATCTCGGCTGGAGCCCGAGCTCTGGCCCCGGCCAGAGACTGCCCAGGCGTCCCGCTGTTTCTGGGCATTATGGTTTTTCAATACAGATAATGAGAGGCTGTCATGTTTGGTCTTTTATCTACTTTCAGCAGACATCTCATCTCTCATCCTGAGTAATCCATCCAGTTTTCATTGACTGAGTAATCCCTTCTCTATCTTAGCTGTCCTCTCCCCCAGCTCTTAAGGCAGTCTTCCATCCAGGAAGATTGCTTGGCCCTGTCTCTACTACCTTTGGTGTTAGTCTCATACTATGATATTTTATATTCCATAAATGAGTGCAGTCCTTCTATGTCTGTCCCTCTCTTTCTGACTCATTTCACTTAACATAATACTCTCCATGACCATCCACTTATAAGCAAATTTCATGACTTCATCTCTCCTAACAGCTGCATAGTATTCCATTGTGTAGATGTACCAAAGTTTCTTTAACCAGTCGTCTGTTCTTGAGCACTCAGGCTGTTTCCAGATTCTGGCTATTGTGAACAGTGCTGCAATGAACATACAGGTGCAGATGTCACTTCTACTGTGCTTTTTTGCACCCTCGGAATATATATTCCCAGCAGTGGTATTGCAAGGTCATATGGAAGCTCAATTTCTAGTTTTTGAAGGACTGTCCTACAATATTGAAAGAAAGATCAATACTTCTTTAAGGAAGAGGAACTGATACAGAATGACCTTTCTCGTATGTAGGGTACAAAGAAACATAGTAAAGGAAAACAAATGGCCAAAGTCAACAGAGCCTTAGAACTATCTAGATAATTGATCTTATTGTGATATGGGATGGGAGTGAGGGAGGCTGAAAGGAGGGACACAGGTGCAGGGTATGCTGTTGTCACACGGTATGCACAACACCCTATCATTAACAGTATTTAAACCACATTTGAATGCCTAACATTCAATTATTTTTCATTTAAAATTTAACAATTTAAAGTTAAAAAAATTTATTTAATAAAGCACACAACCCTTCTGTATGTGTGATCTAACCTAAACAAAACAGTTATTCATGTGCAAATATGTTAGAATAGAATTTCTGGGGAATATCTTGCAAGCCAAACTGCACATTGCTAGGTAGTCCTCTCAGACTAACCATGCCTTTGGCATATAAATGTCCATGTTCCAAACTGAGGTCTTCTTTTTATTTTTTAACATAAGCAATTGCTACAACCACAGTTAGATTCAAAGTCAGCCTCCTTCTGGCATCCCTTAACCATCTTAACTATCATGCCTGATCCTTCTTCAGTGCCTTTATCTCACCAGGTTAATGTACAAGGAAGCAGGGGTGTGCCGAAAGTAGATAAAGGACCAAATGTGATAGCCTCTCAGTCTCTGTATTGCAAAGCATAATGCCCCAAAGTAGAGAGAGAGTATGGGGAATATTGTCTGCAGGGAGGAGTTGGGAGAGGGGGGTATACCCGGGATATTGGTGGTGGGGAATGTGTACTGGTGGAGGGATGAGTGTTTGTTCATTGTGTGATCGTAACCCAAACATGAAAGCTTGTAACTATCTCATGGTGATTCAGTGAAATTTTAAAAAATATTGTAGACTTCATTCAATGAATTCTGATGTTTATTTCATCTTAAGAAGATCTCATGAATTTCATGCTTTGACTAGTCTTTAAAACATCTAGGATGGTGTTCTGAAGAATTAGAAGCATTTTATGGGAGGGTCTTTTCTAAACACTATACTAGATATTTTATTTATATTATAAAATTCAGTTAATATACCTATGTATTATTTATAATGCACATATTTGTTCTTTAATTTAATAAATATTTATGGAATGTATATTATTTTTCAGGCACAATGGAACACTTACATAATTGCTTACATTTTACAAGACAGAAAACACGTTCAGCAAATGTTAACTTTGCTAAAGTTTCTCTGGTAGGCACTACGACCCACATTCCTTGCAATGTACTAATTCCTGGAACCTGTTTATTTATAATCTTACAGAGCAAAAGACACATATATGATGTAAATAATATTATAAATTTTATTTTTAAATTTCTTTATTTTAATTTTTTAAATGTAGGAATACTGCTATTTACTCAGCCACTGGTTAAGCTGGCTGAAGCAGGCATAAGTTCCACATTACTTAAAATTTCTTTTTATTGAATATCCATGAGATACACCATTATAATGCTGTTCATGGTTGGGTTTCAGTCACACAATGACCCAACACCCATCCCTCCATCAGTGCCCATTTCTTCCCCTCCACCCCCTCACCCCAGTTTCTTTCTATTTTTGTGCATTATGGTTTGCAATACTAGTACTAAGAGGTCATGGTGTTTGTTCAGGGCATTCAGTATTTTTATCAGGACAGTAAGGCTGGAATAGCTTTTTAATTGGGTGGTGGCAGCTTTGGGGTGTGGACGTGACTACCAAGGCCTCTGGAAATGCTGGGAGGTAGGGGGAGGTAGCGCATCCCAGCTCCGAGAAAGCCTGGAGATTTCAGTCACAAAACCTGCAAACCCAAATTTTCAGCAGATTATATCTTGATGAGGTCCATCCTGAGAAGGTGGAGTCAGGCCAGGAGCATGGCAGCAATTTTGGATCGTGGAAGCAAGCAGCTGCCAGGAACTCTGCTTAGGTGGGCTCCAGGCTAACCCACCACCCTCTGATTTACTCTGGTCTGTTCAGCTTAACTGAAGCTTTTGATCTCTTTCAAGATTTATTTATGGGTCTCTGAAGCAAGACCAAAAAATGGGCTAGTATAGCTGAGCCGGAGGTGGTGTGTGGGCATGACTCTCACATACCAAGATTATATATTAAAAAATGGAAAATTAGCCTCCATTGTCTAAGTAGTTCCAACCTATCCACATGAGTACTTAAAAGAGAAGAATGGTTCCAGCTCCAGTTAGAGAGAAATGTGATGACAGAGATGGATTAGAGATGCAAATGGATTAGAGATGCAACCTTGCTGAGCTTCAAAACAGAGATGGCTGGGGGCTGGAGCGATAGCACAGTGGGTAGGGTGTTTGTCTTGCACGCGGCTGACCCAGGTTCGATTCCCAGCATCCCATATGGTTCTCTGAGCACCGTTAAGAGTAATTCCTGAGTGCAGAGCCAGAGTAATCCCCGTGCATCGCCATGTGTGACCTAAAAAGAAAAATAAAAACAAAACCAGAGAAGGCTGTGGGGATAGTTCAAAGCCCTGGAGTGCTTGTTTGGTATGCAGATGCCTTGGGTTTGATTCCCAGCACTCCACGGGCCCTCAAGCATTGGCAGAGTGTTTATGGTACACTGCTGGGCATGAGAATCGCAGGATCCTCTGAGCCCCCTTGGAAATGTCTGCCCTGAAAAAAAAAAAAAGACCAGTTTCCAAGCTGTGGGGAGACCTCTTGGTCCTTATCTCTACTACTCTTGGGGGTTAGATGTGAACTGAAAGTAGACTATGGACCGAACATGAAGGTCACTCAATACCTCTATTGCAAACTACAACACCCAAAAGTAGAGAACAAAAGGGAAGCCCTGCCTCAGAGGTGGGGTGGTGGGGGATGGGGTGGGAGTGGTGAGAGGGATATTGGGATCATTGGTGGAGGTGAATGGGCACTGGTGGAGGGATGGGTAAATGATCACTACATGAGTGAAATGCAAAGACAAAAGTTCATAAGTTTGTAACTGTACATCACAGTGATTCTTTAATAAAAAATTTTAAAAAAGAAAAAAGAGAGAAAAGAAAGAAAGGAAGCAAGAAACAAAGAGAAAAATAAACGGAGAAAGATTGACAAGGCAAAGTCTATGGGGTCATCTACAGGCTTGAAGAACTCAGGAAGCAGCTTGCCTCCTAGGGTCCAGGAATATCCCATTCCTGTGAGAATAGGATCTTACGGAAACTATATTAATTATAGAGGTTTTTATGGCAATTTGAGTCTTGGCTGGTATATCTGTGAAAATATAATTCATATAGCAGAAAATTAAATGACAATAGAACCATTGACGTTTATGAATTTAAGACAAATTTACTGTTGGGAGGAAAGTAAAGAAATTAGTCACTGGCAAGAATTTGGGAAAAAGGTTTAAAGGACTATGCCAACATGAAAACCTTCATTTGTTTCAGGCTATCCATTCAGTTGTGTGTGTGTGTGTGTATGTGTGTGTGTGTGTGTTGCCAGGGATCAAACAAAGGGTCTCATATAGGCATAGCATGTGCTCTACAACAGAAGTAGATCACTGGCTCATCTAGATGATCTAGAATATATACTTGATGATAATATTTTTATGAACCAAAGATGAATCTCTGGACCTGTATATAAAGTATGATCAGAATAATTGGAGAAATCTTCCTGCCACAACAAACATGCACACACATACAGACACAAAGACACAGACATACACTCACACATTCACACACCACAAGTGACTTTCTACTGCTAACGTCACTGTCACTGTCATCCCGTTGCTCATTGATTTGCTCAAGCGGGTACCAGCAACGTCTCCATTGTGAGACTTGTTGTTATTGTTTTTGGCATATCAATACGCCACGGGTACCTTGCCAAGCTCTGCCGGGCGGGCGAGATAGTCTCGGTAGCTTGTCAGGCTCTCCGAGAGGGGTGGAGGAGTCAAACCTGGGTCGGCCAGCATGCAAGGCAAATGCCCTACCGGCTGTGCTATCGCTCAAGCCTGCTAAAGTAGTAAAACAAAACTCATTACACAGAGGGAGATAGTGAGTATATATATGTCATCTTAGCCTAGGCTCAAGCTCTAGGGGGCAAAGAGCAAAATCTCAGGGAACTTTGGACTAGAATTCATAATAACTGGATGATCCCTGAAGTTCTAAGTTGGAAACTTAGTTTAAAGTGGCCCAAGATTGATAGTGTTTTATGTACCCATTAGAGGTAAACACAAATATTTCTTGCCATAATATAACTCCAGCCTAGACCTTAAAGAATTTCCACTGAGATAGTTTCAAAAAATATAATAATCTCATGATTTAAAAACAGTAGATGAAATAGGGAACAAAATCCTTTGTCAGTAGAAAAATATAAAAAATGGTTATAGATATCATAATTATGAATATCTGCCTAATGGATATATATAAATAAATCACTATACGGATATATAACATGAAGAGTGTTACTGTCATGCCTTTCTACTTATATTCGTCAAAAGTAAACCTTGAAGATATAAAAAATGTAATAATAAAATTAGAAACTAATGGATAGATTTTAAATAGTGCCATTCATTGAATATAATTTCATTGTAGTATTGATAAGATAAAAATTAGGCTATGTGAAAGAAGTGACATTATTTTAACACCTGCTTTTTATGTGCCATTTCACTTAAAGTTTTAGTTTCCAAGAATCTATCAGTGATGTTATGTGAAGAACAGTATATTTGATAAAGTCAAAAAAGAGAACAGACCAAATTATGTGAATCCAGTTCAGAGAGATAGACAGACGGGAAACCTAGTCAATTAGGGGAGAAATAAAATTTAAAATGGGAAATTACAGCATGGACTATAATTAGTTCTAGAAGAAAATGGAGAGTATTGAGAACTAGAACTATAAATAGGAGTCTTGATCTAAAATTTTCTAGAATTCAGGAACTTAGACTCAGGAAATCCTAAAATGTAAGTAGGGGAAGTTCAGAAAATTAATATCTGGATATTTATAGTAATTCTTAAGCATAACTCCAAAGTCAAGGATAAGATAATTAAAAATAAAGAAATAGCAATTCTTTTATTATTATTTTTTAATTAATGAATCACCATGAGGGTACAAATACAGATTTACATATTCTCGTGCTTGTACTTCAGTCATATGCAGTTTGAGTATCCATCCCTCCACCAGTGCCTGTCTTCCCCTGATGACCCCATCATCCCTCCCACCCCTCCCACCCCATCACCCCCACCCCGCCTCTGTGGCAGGGCATTCTCTTTTGTTTTTTCTCTCCTTTTAGGTATTGTGGTTAGAAATGGAGGTATTGGGTGGCCATCGTATTCGGTCTATAGTGTGCTTTAAGCATGCCTCTTTCATCCTGAGTGGGTCCTCCCAGCACATTTTTACTTGATGTTCTCTTCTCTATCTGAGCTGCCTTTTCCCCCAGCATGTGAGGCCGGCTTCCAAGCCATGGAGCAAATATGGTACTTAGAAATAGCAATTCTTTACAAAGGAAGAAAAGGAAGAACAAATATATTGAGATGGTAGATTTTAAATTCAAAGTATTAAAATAACAAATGTAATCTAGTACACTATTCCAGAAAAAAAGACCTAAGTGTAGGATGATTTAATTTCTAGTGGAAAAACTTGTCTGGAAACACAAGGTAGGCAAATGAATATTTTTTTCTCTTCTCTCCTCTTTTGCACTGTTTATAGGGATGTCTTCTTTTAAAACCTTCTGTGAAATTGGAGTCTATGTGATAATATACCTTTCTTCCATTCCTTCTTACCCTCTTTTCCTTTGTTCCTTTTTTCTTACTCTTTGTTTATTTAATGTTCACTCGAAAGCCCATTCTAGAAACATGATTGACAAAGATGATAAATTTATCAGTAGAAATTTCTAGAAAATTAGAACTTATGTATTAAAAATAAAATAGAACTAACTAAATAAAATAGAACTAAAGTCCTGGACAAATAATAAAGGTGGTGATATAAGTGAAAAATATTTTAAGATTCAGATCTTGTTTAATTTAAGCCTTACTTCTGTAAATTTAAGCTTTAATTTCTAGAGTCTTAATTAAAATACATTGGGCTAAATTTTTTTTAAGTACAGAAAATTAATTAGGGGAAATGAGAAATATTAAACCCAAGTCTATCTGGAAAGAAGGCAAAAAGATGAGGAAAAAAGATGGCAAATATGTGACAAAAAGTATGAAATATGGTGGCTATTTGTAATTGGAACCAATAAATGTGGAAACTACAACTAAAAGACAAAAGCTCCTTGATTTAGTGAAAACATTGAACACTGATGTATATGCTGTTTTTGAAAAACATGAAGTTGTAAGGCCAATGTAAGAAAAGATAACACTATTCATATACTAATCCCCCAATCTGCTGTGACAATGTTAATATCTGACAGATGAATTTCAAGAAATAAAGCATTACAAGGAATAAGTAGGACCATAACTGATGAGAATCTTAGCTCATCAGGGACATACAATATTATAAGCTTAAATGACCCAATTATATCTGTAAAATAAAAATTAATATTCTATAAAGAAATTGAGAATATATAAGAGGAAATTTTTAACACACCTATATTTTTTTAAAAAAGCATACAATGATAGTATATAAGACTTAAGTAACATAATTGTTACAGACTTGAGTATTTCAGTGTCTTAAAAATATGTCTTGATTCAACAAATAATCTAACACAAGTTTTGCTAATTAGTATAAAGGCATTTTTGTGGCATGTCGAGGTTCTGTATAATGTGGTTATTCAGGGATCCTAAACAACAGATGGCATCATCACATATTTCCAAGATCACCCTATCAAACTCTCGTCAGTAGGTACGGAAAGACAGCTTGGAAAATCACATGGGGAGTTTATATAGATAGCCCAGAAGAGGTTTATTTCCCTTCTATCCTTATTTCATTTGCTAGCGCTTAAACATATGGCTATAAGAGAGGTTGAGGAATATAAGCTTATCGGAGTATAAGTGCAATATTTGGATTAGTGAGTTGCATTTTTATGGAGAGTTTTAAAAGCATTATAAAGCTCAATTAAAATCATGGTACCATTTACAACAGCAGAGTGTGAAGTATCAAAAATAATTTGAAAAAGATATTTTTTCGAAGAATTACACAAAAGCTGAATAAATAAAGAGCTATAACATGTTCACTGATAAGAAGAGATGTCAATTTTCAACATCATAGAGATGTTATTGTTTATGAAACTAATCTATGGATCGAAAGCAATTAAATCAAAGTTTCAATGTGTGCTTTTTTGGTTTGTGTGTGTGTAATTTGACAAATTGGGTGTAAAGTTTCTATGAGTGAATAAATAATGAAGAATCATATACATGTTTATTTTTTAAGTTGAATTATGTGGTGGTACGGGGTATTGGGACCAGAGAGACAAGATGGCAGCTAAGGCTCTTGCCTTGCACACAACTGACATGGGTTTGATTCCTAGGACCACATAAGATTTGGCACTGCCAGGAGTGATCCCTAAACACACAGTTAAGAGTAAGCACTAAGTACCCCAGCTGTGGTCCCCCAAAACAAAACAGAAAGAATATAAGGATATACTGACTTAAATAATGTGACAGAAGGCATCCAAGAAATCAATGGCTAGAATATGAGGCCCAGAAACCTAGTGACATTTATTTGGAAACATGAGTTTAGCAGATCTGGTACTGTGTATCTTTTAACAATGATGGACTGTTCTATAAGTGGTCCTGGAGAATTTCTCAGGAGGAAAATCATGATATATATCTTCATGTATTACCATATATATATTTGAGTATATATATGTAGCACTGTGTGTGTATATATATATGTCCCCCAGGTGTGCAGGACCCGGGGATGAGATCTCCAAGCCTGCTCGGATTAGGACTGGGCCTTCTCCACACAGAACTCCCCCATTTTCCAGTAGCTTAGAAGCCACACCCACAAACTGCCCCCAGTGCTGTGTAATTCCACCAATGGCCAACATCCAGAGTCTATAAGACTAAGCTCCTGGAAGCACGAGGCCGCAAAGTGGCCGAGCAACTTCTAATAGCCTTGTTCTCCCTCTTAGAGAACATGACATATTCGATATGCCAAAAACAGTTATGATAGACCTCATTCCCCTGAACCTGAAAGAGCCTCTAATCATTGGGAAAGACGAGTAAGGAGAGTCTGCTAAAATCTCAGGCTGAGTGTAATAGAGATGCTACTGATGTCCGCTCTAGTAAATCAATGAACAATGGGATGACAGTGATACAGTGACAGTGATATGTAGCACTGTAGCAGTCGTCCATTGTTCATCGATTTGCTTGAGCGGGCACCAGTAACATCTCCATTGGGTAGCTTACCAGGCTCTGCCACGCAAGTGGGATACTCTCAGTAGCTTGCTGGGCTCTCCGAGAAGGACGGAGGAATTGAACCCGGGTCAGCTGCTTGCAAGGCAAATGCTCTACCGGCTGTTCTATTACTCCAGTCCATCTATGTATGCATACATATATATATATACATATATATATACATATATATACTCAAAAATCAATTCCAAATAAATCAAAGACATAACTGAAAAACAAATCTTCAAAACTCTTAAATGTAAAACATTTAAATGTAATCTCATGAGATATTTATAGCAATAGTTGTAACTCAAGAGAAAGTAAGAAAGCAAGACTTCAGCTTTCTTTTTTTTTTTTTACGTTTGTGCAACATTATTTTTAATTCTTCTTCATTAGGCATCTCAGTCTTTCTTTTTTGCTTTACAGAAGCTAAAGCCCACTTCTATTTGTCATATCCATTCATTTTATTTCTCCTGTCCAGCCATATTCTTGTCTGTTACTAAGCAAGGCAGGCAGGCCAATAAGTAAGTTGTAATTTTGAATTTCTCAAAATGGTTTGCTTCTTTTTGTAGGACACAGTGCTGTTTCGGACCCTTTGGGGGGTAATTTCCCGAGTTTTGACTTTTCTTTTCTTTTTTTTGGGTCACACCTGGTGATGCACAGGAGTCACTTCTGGCCCTGCATTCAGGAATTACTCCTGGCATTTCTCATGGGACCATATGGGATGCTGGGAACAGAACCCGAGTCGGCCGCGTGCAAGGCAAACACCCGACCCGCTGTGCTATCACTCCAGCCCCGATTTTTGACTTTCTTTCAATGGAATGAATCATACTTGTCAATTCAATGGGAAGAAGGGAAAGGATATTGATGAGTTTCTTTGTTTAGAAATCACAAAGTTTAGGTTTCCTCTTCAAGCCCATGTTCTCCTTTGAATATCTCTCTTGCAGAGTGTCTCTGCTTCTTTGCTTGTCTTTTTTCACTGTGAAGAAGACTGTATTTTCCACATTCTTCTCCTTCCTCTCCCTCACATCTTTCTAAATAAGTTTCAATACAAACTTCACCAAAAAACAAAACAAAACAAAATGTCAAACAAACATCGAGTTTATAAATCCATAGCTTTTTTGGTGATTTTTAAAAACTAGAGACTTAGGGTGAAAGAATTATTTGACTTAATTTATTGATTCATGCTTGTAACCTTCAATACATCCAGTAATTATTTAGGAAATTAGTGTTCCTCACTTCAATGTGCCGTTTTCTATAAGTGAATCATCAGCTTATCCCTCCCCAGGCCCCGCCAACTACTTGAATATTGGAAATGGTCCTGACACTATGGCTACCACTTAGTCTTACTGTCAAGGGCTAAAAAATAGTCTGACTTAGATAGACAACGAAGTCATGTTTCCATATTTGCTTGCTCAGAGTTCAAATTTATTGCAGTGCCTTGTCCTTCCTACCCCATTAAACTCTTTGGATATAAGAAATTCCCTGCCTCCCCGAGAGATTGATTAGCTCCAGGAAGTAAAAATGTCTGTTGTCACCCACATGCAATAAGAATAGTACATTTACTTTTTTTCAAGAGAGAAGTACAATAAGGTTATGGAGAAGTTTGAGAAAGAAGGAAATCCATATGCATGATTTAGAGTCAAAATCAGATGTAGCATCACTTTTTCTCAGGGTTTTGTAGGCACCCATGGTAAGAACAAACTGCTAGGGAACAAGTGAGCAAGAAAGACAGAAGTCAGAGGGCTATTGCCAAGAAGTTACTCACCGTGATCAGGGGCTAAGGGTGGAAGTAATAGGAGTCGAAGGCGTTTGTGATGGATTAGACTCAGGACTTAAGAGGAACACAGAAATCAAACACAACTTTTAACTTGCCATATGCATGAAAAATGCTCAACATCACTAATTGTTGAGGAAACTCCAATGAAACCATAAGAGATTTTACCTCGGCTCTTGAGAACAGCCTACATCAAAAATACTAGAAATGACAATGGCTGGAGAGGATGTGAGGCTTTTTGGGTCACATCTGGCGATGCTCAGAAGTTACTACTGGCTCTGCACTGAGGAAATACTCCTGGCATTGCATGGAGACCATATGGAACGCCAGGGATCGAACCCAAGTCTCCAATGTGCAAGGCAAATGCCCTACCTGCTGTACTGTCACTCCAGCCCTGAAAAAGAAATTCTTATCACTGTTGGGGGGTATGTAAAGTGGGCCAGTGTCTTTGGCAAGGGTGGTGAATGTTGGACTTTTGGGATCAATAAGTACCCTGCAAAAACCCTAGCACATGATGGTACAGACACAGGTGCTTCTTGTTGGCTACCTGTGGCCCATCTGCCTTTATGGATGGCCTGTGGATGACCTTATAATATTTTAATGGACCTCGGCAGAAAAAAAGATTCCTTACTGTGGAAATCAATAGGGAAATTTCTTAAAAAACAGAAAATAGACATTCCATATGATCCAGCAATTTCACTTCTACACATTTGTCTAAAAACCCCCACTAATTTGATTGCTCTTTCAATTTCCTTGATATAAATGGGTCTATTCAGGTATTCCAAATCTTCTTGGTTCAGTCTTGGGAGGTGATAGGAATCCAGGAAATTGTCCATTTCTTCTGGGTTCTCTTGCTTCGTGGCATACAGACTCTCAAAGTAGTCTCTGATGATCTTTTGAATTTCAGTAGTTTCTGTTGTGATAACCCCTTTTTTATTTCTGATCCGGTTTATTAGGGTTCTCTCTTTCTCTTTCTTTGTGAGTCTTGATAATGGTTTATAAATCTTGTTTATTTTCTCAAAGAACCAGCTCTTGGTTTCATTGACCTTTCGGATTGTTTTTTGAGTTTCCATGTCATTGATTTCTGCTCTAAGTTTTATTATTTCTTTTCTTTGGCTGGGTTGGGATTCCCTTTGTTGATCTTTTTCTAAGGTCTTGAGCTGTGAAGTCAGGTTATCTATGTAAGTCCTTTCTTCCTTCCTGAGGAATGCTTGCAAAGCTATACATTTTCCTCTTAACACAGCTTTAGCTGCATCCCATAGGTTTTGGTAGCTCGTCTCTTCATTCTCATTTGTTTCCAGGTATCTTTTTTTTTTTTTTGTATACTTGGAAGTGCTTTATTTTTTTTTAATTTTTTATTAATGAATCACCGTGGGGGTACAGATACAGGTTTACATATTCTCGTGTTTCAGTCATATACAGCTTGAGTATCTATCCCTCCACCAGTACCCATTCTCCACTGTTGACACCATCATCCCTGCCACCCCCTCCCACCCCATTCCCCTACCCACCCCGCCTTATTGGCAGAGCTTTACCCTCTGTTCCCTTTCTCCCTTTGGGCATTGTGGTTAGTAATGGAGGTCTTTGGTGGCCAATGTGTATGGTCTATAGTCTGCTCTGTGCACTCCTCTCCCATCCTGAACGGATCCTCCCACCACATTTTTGCTTGGTATTCCCTTCTCTATCTGAGCTGCCCTTTCCCCCAGCATGTAAGGCTGGTCTCCAAGCCATGGTGCAAATCTGGTACTTATTTCTGTTATTCTTGGGTGTTAGGCCTCCATTCTGTTGTTTTATATTCCGCAGATGAGTGCAATTCTTCTATGTCTGTCTCTCTCTTTCTGACTCATTTTACTTAGCATGATACTTTCCATGTTGATCCACTGTATGCAAAGTTCATGACTTCATCTTTTCTGACAGCTGCATAGTATTCCATTGTGTAGATGTACCAAAGTTTCTTTAGCCAGTCATCTGTTCTTGGGCATTCAGTTTTTTTCCAGATTCTGGCTATTGTAAACAGTGCTGCGATGAATATACATGTGCAGATGTCATTTTGGCTATATCTTTTTGCCTCTCCAGAGTATATTCCCAGAAGTGGTATTGCTGGGTCAAATGGGAACTCAATTTCTAATTTTTTAAGGAGCGACCTTGTTGTTTTCCAGAAGGGTTGAACCAGTCGGCATTCCCACCAGCAGTGTAGGAGGGTCCCTTTCTCCCCACATCCTCTCCAACAGCAGTTGCTTTTGTTCTTTTGGATGTGTCTAGTCTCTGTGGTGTGAGGTGGTATTTCATGGTTGTTTTGATCTGCATCTCCCTGATGATTAGTGATGATGAGCATTTTTTATATGCCTTTTAGCCATTCATATTTCTTCCTTGAGAAAGTTTCTGTTCATTTCTTTGCCCCATTTTCTGATGGGGTTGGATGTTTCTTCTTGTAGAGTTCAACCAGTGCCTTATATACCCTTGATATCAACACCTTATCAGATGGAAATTGGGTAAATATCCTTTTCCATTTTGGAGATTGCCTTTGTATTCGGGTCACTGTGTCTTTTGCAGTGCAGAAGCTTCTTAGTTTAATATAATTCCATTTGTTTATTTCTGTTTTTACTTGATTGCTTAGTTCCATGTCATCTTTAAAGATACCTTTGGCTTCAATATCCTGGAGGGTTTTTCCGACCTTGTCTTCAATGTACCTTATGGATTGTGGTCTGATGTTGAGGTCTTTCACACATTTTGGTCTGACTTTTGTGCATGGTGTCAGGTCGAGGTCTAAATCCATTCTTTTACATGTGGTTGACCAGTTATGCCAGCACCACTTGTTAAAGAGGCTTTCCTTGTTCCACTTCACATTTCTTGCTCCCTTCAAAGATTAGGTGTTCATACAATTGGGGTGGTGTGTAGGGATATTCCACCCTGTTCCATTGGTCTGTGGCTCTGTTCTTGTTCCAGTACCATGCTGTTTTAATTGTTACCGCTTTGTTTCCAGGTATCTTTTGATTTCATTCTTGACTTCCTTCCTGACCCACTCATTGTTCAACATTGAGTTGTTTAATTTCCAGTTGTTTGATTTGGTTCTCCTCATTTGTATGTGGTTAGATTCTATCTTCAGTGCATTGTGGTCTGAAAAAATAGTCGATAGAATTTCTATCTTCTTGATCCTATTCAGGTATGTTTTGTGGCCCAGCACCCCAGCACGTGGTCTATTTTAGAAAAGGTTCCATGTGCACTGGAAAAGAATGTGTACTCTTTCTTTTTGGGGTGTAAAGCCCTGTATAGGTCTGTTATCGCTCTCTCTTCTATTTCTTCCTTCAGAGCCATTGTTTCCTTGCTGAGTTTTGTTCTTGTTGATCTATCCAGAGGTGACAAGGCAGTGTTGAAGTTTACAACTACTATTGTATTGCTGGCGATGTCCTCCTTAAAGTCTGTTAGCAGTTGTTTTAAGTATTTAGCTGGTCCCTCATTAGGTGCATATACATTTAAGAGTGTGATTTCTTCCTGTTTTATATAACCCTTGATAAATAGAAAATGGCCTTCTCTGTCCTTTCTGATTTTTTTCAACCTGAAATCTATGTTGTCGGATATTAGTATGGCCACCCCATCATTTTTGAGGAAGTTGTTTGCTGCATTATTGTTTTCCATCCTTTTACTTTGAGTCTCTAATTGTTCTGATTGTTCAGATGTGTTTTTTGTAGGAAGCAGAATGTTGAAATCCCCCACTAATTTGAAAAGACATCAGCACCCCTATATTCACTTCAATATTATTCAAAAGCAAAACAGGTAGTTCTTAATGGAAATGGATAAGGAAACTGTGTATGTATGTGTATATATATATAAATATATACATATACATATCTGTGTATATATTCTCAGTGGACTACAACTCAGCTATTTAAAAGAATGAAATCTTGCTCTTCCCTCTGGAGGAGGAGGCATGGTGTCCAACATTTTATGGGACCTTTGAGCAGGTATGAACTTTGTGGCGTGGGAAAAAAATGTGCTTTGAACTTGAAACAACGGGACGCCTGGGCAGTCTCGGGCCGGGGCTGGAGCTTGGGCTCCGGTTGAGATTTGACCCGGGTGGCCATGCCTTTGCACAGCCGCGTGGCTGCGGAACGAGCAGGAGCCAGAGCCAGCTATCTGACTTGGGGTTCCAGCGAGTGCTTGCAACCATGTATCCAGACTGTGAACTAAGCTTTTTCTCCATGCTGCTCCAGGAAGGGAAATGATTCAATTTCCAACTTAAATCTCCCTGGACTTAATTACTAAAATACAGAAATTGTAAACTGCGCGGCCGCTACCGTGGCCACGCGACTTTTTATCTCTTCAATCTCATCAGTGGAAAACTAATTATCAAATATTTCCTTGTGAATAGGGCTGTATTCTTGGGGGATAAATCCCAACAAAAATAGTGAGTCTGTGTTGAAACTCCAACAACAATAGTGAGTTTTGTGTTGAAATATGGAATGTAATCAAGGTAAATAGAAAAGGAAGTGAAATTTATCAGTTACGCAGGGGGGCCTTGGGGGGTGAGGGGTTGGATGTATACGGGTTTTTTTTTGTTTTATTGGTGGTGGAATATGGGCACTGGTGAAGGGACGGGTGTTTGAGCATTGTATAACTGAGACAAAAGCCTTAGAACTTTGTAACTTTCCAAATGGTGATTCAATAAAATAAATTAAAAAAAAATAAAAGAATGAAATCTTTCCTTTGAGGCCATATGGGTGGAACTGATCATGCTAAGCAAAGTAGTTATAAAGTTAATACTGGTGGTGCCATTCAGATAAGAAATGAAAAAAAAAGTAAGTGATAAGTTCAACAGACTCTTAGAAAATGGTGGTGGTCACCAGAAGAAGAGGGAAAGGGGTCAGTCTGCCTCAAACTACCTTACGGGTACTGTGTGGTATACACCTGATCGAGGTGTGACCTGTCCCTCCAACTACCCTTCCTATACAATACTGCAAGCTTCTAGAGCATAATTAATGGTACATCAATAACTATTTTTTTAAATTATGATATAGGCAATGGGTTTATAGCAGTGTGCAAAGTTTCTGATACTGATGTACGAATTTACTGTCCACCCTCATCGCTAAAGTGCCCACTGCTCCCCCCTCCATTCCTGTGTTCACTGCAGGCCAATGTTCTTTCCCTCCCAGCCCTGCCTCCATTAATAGTTATGGTTTTGGTCACTGTTGCTTCCCTTAACACCACCCACGTGCCTGAGACCCTCCACTAATGTTCCATGTTACTTTCCAGCAGCCTGTTTGTTTACTTCCCTGCACCCCTGACTGGACACTTTCAGGTGTGTATTTCAGTATCTATAGTTCATTATTGATTGATACTTCCTATACCATTGATATGTTCCTCTGATAACCACGTCGAGTGAGAGCATCCTTTGTTTATTTGTTCTTCTACCCTTGGATTATTTTGCTCGGCATGATACCCTCAAATTCTAAGTTGCTACAACTGCAAGACATTTTTTCCCTCTAGTGGCTACATACTGTTTGTCTCACAACTTCTTTGTCTGTTCATCTGTTGTTGGACATTTTTGTTATTACCATATCCTGGCTTTTATACTGTGGGCTGCAGGGTACACAGGTCAAATGGGGACTCCATTTTTTTTTTGTTTTTTGAAAACCTCCATATTGTTTTTCATAGAGGCTGGACCAGGTGACAGTCCCATCAGCGGTGAATGAGGGTTCCTTTTACCACAACTCCACCAACATTTGTTGTTTTCAGCTTAAAAATAGTGTTGCTGTGAATGGAATTGTTGATGACTCCATGCAGAGCAGGTGTATGGAGTGGCTAGTAAGGGTTTGGTCCTGAATAATTGAATAAATAAATTTAATAAGCTGAAAAGAGACAGTGATCTAGTGAGTGAAGACAACTCTCTTTGAAGACTTTTTGTGTAGAAATGTGGCTGTAACTAACAGGGGGAAGTTTTTGGGGGGGCGTTCATTTGTTTTGCTTGTTATTATTAAAAAGAGAGAAGTAAATACAAGCAAAAGGAGGAATTCTGTACGGGGTGGGGGCGGAAATTGATGATTCCAGAGAAAGGGTTTTCAGTGTATTTCCTTTGCTACATGAATTTCGGTCTCTGATTTCCTCAGGTCATTTTTTTCTTACTGTTACTTTAAGAGAGTCTCTTGCCCTCATGCCTGGCTGTCTTCCCCGGGGCCCCTCAGACGGGATAGGCTCCAGCTTCCCTCCCCACCCCAAGCAGAGCTCCCAGCAGCCAAAGACCACCGGAACCTAGCCACAGCCATGCTCGAGGCCCCTCTCCACATGTTGGGACAGGCCTCATGCATGAAGGTACCAGCAGACGAACCCAGGTGTGTGTAATTCCAACAACGGCCAACATCCAGAGTCTTAAAAGCAAGCTCCAAGTTGCAAAGTGGCCGCGCAATATCTTAGAACCTACTTCTCCTTCTGGGGGAAAGTAGCAAGCTGCTGAGAGTTTTCTGCCCACATGGGACAGCCTAGCAAGCTTCCCATGGTGTATTCATATGCTAAAGCCAGTAACAAGCTGGATCTCATTCCCCTGACCCTGAAAGAGCATCCAATGCAGCACCTTTAGGAAGGCCGAATGGAGAGAGCTTCTAAAATCTCAGGATAGGACGAATGGAGAAGTTACTGATCCCGCTCGAGAATCGACAAACAACAGGATTTCGTGATCTTGATAGTGATTGTGACTTTAAGAACACCTGAAGAATCTGTCACCAGTACTCGTCAATATACTGGCTCAGCTCTTCACATGCTACCTGTCTGAATGCAAGGTTCTGTCCCAATGGAAAACCAGCAGGACTGTTCTGTTGTGCAAGAAGGGAGACATCCATGACATCGACAACTATAGCCCAATCTGCCTGTTATCCATCATCTACAAGTTGTTGGAGTCATCCTGAATAGAATAGGCAAAACACTAGATGAAGGACAACCATGTGAGCAAGCCGGGTTCCGAAAAGGATTCAGCACAATCAACCATATCTACACAATGACCAAGCTCATTGAGGTTTTGTGAGAGTTCAAGATGCCGCTCTGTCTATCACTCATTGATTTAAAGAAGACCTTTTATTCTGTTGAGACTGAAGCAGTCATCGAAGCCCTAGCTGAAAAGGGCGTTCAAACTCAGTACATCAGGATCCTCCATGAGCTGTATCACGGATTCACCACCAGGATCTCACCATTCTACAAAGAAGTGATCATCGATGTAAAGAGAGGGGTTTGGCAGGGCGATACCATTTCACCACAACTCTTTGGTGCCACCCTTGAGAACGTCATGCGATGACTGGAATGGGAAGGAATGGGAGTGATGATAGATGGTCGGCAACTACACTACCTCTGCTTCGCTGATGACATCGTTCTAATAACACCAAACATTAGCCAAGCGGCACAAATGCTGGCTGACTTCGACTGCGAATGTGGAAAGGTCAGACTGCAGCTGCATCTCAGCAAAACAATGTTCGTGAAAAACATAACTAGTCCATGATGTTCCAGTTGCTCTCAATGGAACGAACATCTCTGAATGCAGCAGTTATGTGCACCTGGGTCGAGAACTCAAAATAAACAACGACTTGGTGCCAGAACTGTACAGGAGGAAGAGAGCAGCGTGGGATGCCTTCAAGAGCCTTGAAGAAGTGGTTAAGAGGATGAAGAACCTCTAGCTCCAGGCACATCTTTTCAACTCCACTGTGCTTCCTGCACTAACATACACCTCAGAGACCTGGGCCTACACAAACAGGATGAGAATGCTATTTGGGTATCCCAAAGAGGAATTGAGAGAGCTATGCTTGGAATATCATGCTTCACTCAAGTGAAAGAAGGAATCCGTAGTTCCGACCCCCATCGATGATCAAGAATCAGGGATACTGTCTCGTTTGCCAAGGCGTCAAAAATCAGATGGGCCAGACATGTAATGCAATTCAGAGATGACTGCTGGTCTAGAGCTGTTACTAACTGGATTCCACAGGACATTAAAAGACTGCGTGGCTGCCTACCTACAAGATGGTCAGACTTCGTCAAAACCTTGAATGAACAGTTTGAGGCTCTTCGTGTTCCTGGAGTGAGCAGATACCATTGAGCTACATTAGCAAGCGACAGGGATGAATGAAGACGCTACTGGTGCCCACTCAAACAAATCGAAGATCAACAGGATGACAAGTGATACAAGTGATTTTTTCTTACAATGCGGTTATTTCTTCGCATACCTGGATGGCATGGGCACTCTGGAACTTTACCAATCAGCACTTTATGTCATAATAAAGCAAAAATTGATTCAAACTGTGTGTATGTCTCAGAGAGACACAGAGATAGAGAATCTGTGGAAAATGGATAACAGATACTGAATGTGGCACTTCAGATTTGAACAGTTAAACTTGGATTAAACAAAAATGGTCCTGGTGTTCCTCCCTGGAGCCCTTCGACCCATCTTTGCAAGTCTCTCTTTACCTTATAATTTAGTAAATAAAACTTCACTCAGGCTCCCTCTGGCCCTGCCCAAAAAAGAAATCCCCAAACTTCTAAAAATACCCAAGTTTTCAAGATGTTACGAGTTAGTAGTATGGCAAACTACAAACTACAGTTCTAGAAAGGAAGTCTAGAATAATGAGGCTGTTTTCTTGTGTGATGTTCTCCAGAGGCATGGAAGGGCCAGGAGCATCTCATTCTCTCAAGGGGCAGGGTATAATTTGCTTTGGGAGGGAATTCACTCCGGCCAGAGGGTTTCAGGAGCTAGAGGTAGAAGGTAGAATTGTGATCAATTGAAAATGCCAGTATTGGAGACACTTGTGCAAAACACGCTATTTCAGTCCCTCTGCCTTGTGACCTCTTCTGTGACCTTCTGTAAATTTGAACCTTCGTGCTAAACACTCCATTGAATTTGAGCTGCCCACATCTGCTTGGCCCTATGTCACTACAGGGTGCCTGACTTTGTGCCTCCTGTAGGATATTGCTGTCTTACAATTGCAGCAGGAATTGCAGTGTAGGACAGATAGAGTCTGGACCATTTATAAAAGAGGAAAAACCTCGCAGACATTTTCTGAAATCTTTTTATCAGGGAGATGGGGATTACTTGCCCTTTCTGTTCTCCTCACCATAAGGGAAGAAGGTATCTTCTAGTTGACATCTCAGAAATAGAAGAGAGGTGGTGATTAGTGGCTGTGTCTAAAAGGGGCCTGGGAAAGAAGTGTTTTGGAGCATTCGCAAAATCCCAATTTCTGTATGTTTTCAGTTTAGACTCAGAGTCTCTCAGAGCATCAACTCTCTCTGGTGCCATGGCTGTGTGTCAGGTATATGTCTTGCTTCCTGAGGAAGTAAGGAAGTTGGGAAACACTAATTAAAGGAAAAAGACATAAAGAAAGTGAAGAAAGGTAAGTGGTGTTAATAATTACGCTTACTGTTATTTTTGTAAGAATATGCTTAATGAGGCGGCAACAATTCCCCCCAGTGATCGTTTGACTGTTGTGATGTGCTGGGAACTGTGAGGACTTTTAATGACCTTCAGTATTAGCTGATTCAGATGCTTATAATTTGATACCAGCAAAGTGTATCACTAAGGACTGTAGCCGCAGAGCCATAAACCTTTGGATTTATATCTTGGGGTTGCCTGAAGTGAAATTGTCTTTCCTTTGTGGGTATGGAGAAGGAGCCTCATCATTGGGAGGAAAGAGATTTGAACATTGTAGTTTCCAAGGAAGATCAATTTTCATTTATTAATATGTCATTATGTGCTCCTTAAGTGGAGTATAAATATATATTTTTTCTACATCATGGGTATTCCATAGCATGTTTAAGTGCTTTTGTTAAGTGCTTTCTCATTTAGTTAGGGAAGAGCAAAGTAGATTCTGAAGACCCTCATTGTAAAGCTTAGCTATAAATTACTGCTCCCCTGTAGCTTCCCTGGGCATATGCTCAGGGAAAGGGATGGTAGTTAGAGAAAATTGCAATTATATTCTCTTTCTTTAGCTAGCAAGCACCAGGGCACAAACTTTCTGGTAAACTTGACTTCTTACAAAACAAAAATAGTTTGTGGCAAGGCAATTTGTTAAGAAGGAATGCACTGAGAATCTTTTTTTTTAAATTGTTGTGTGACTCATCGAGTGGCACAAATGGTACTGGCCTCATACTCCCCATGCCTGTTTCTATCCCTGAGCCTCTTGCTGGGCCCCAGAAGGTCACGCTTCTCTTGACCAGTAATTAAAACAATTCCTAACAATTCTTTGAAAACATTCACTTTTTTTTCTACTGAAGCAAGAATTTTTATTGAAAGAAATTTGAGAGATGTAAAGGATTGAAGGAGGGATAAGGGGTGGGGGGAGAGACAGAGACAGAGATAGAGAGAAAGAATGAATAAATGAACAAAAGAAATAAAGAAAGGAGAGACAGGGAGATAGGGGAGAGAGAGGAAGAGATAGAGAGAGAGGGAGGGGGAGACAAAGAGAGGGAGAGAGAAAGAGAGAGAGGAAGAGAGAGAAGGAGGGAGAGAGAGAGGAAGAAAGAGGGAGGGAGGGAGAGAGAAATATGAGAGGTCGCGCGACTGCTTTCAGAATTCTAAAATTGTAAATTGTTGGGGTCCAGAGACATCTCTGTAGGGAGCTAATCCATTTTGAGATTCATTTGGGAGTCCCTGGATCATTGATCATTGATCATCAATGCGCTGAGATGGCAGATTGTGGGCGTGAGAGCCAGGACTCCCAAGTATGTGTGTGGGGGAGACGGGAAGGGTCAGCCCATCTCGTCCCCTGCCGCCATGTGACCTGAGTTTTAGTCCCCAAACCCGCGTACCTGGGTTTTTCTCTGGAAGCTCATGGCCATCAGTATTTCATTTGGAGCGGGCAGAGAGGGCACACCTTGCTCCATCTGAGTGCCTCGGTGAAATCGTCTCCCTCTGGGTCTGGAGAGATCTCCAGCAAGCTGCTGTCTTCTGGCATTCACCACTGTGTCTCTGAGATCCAAGAGTTTTAAAGACTTTAAGCTGAGGACGGTGACTTGAAATTAGTATTTTTTGTTTGTATCAGGACAGAGTTTAAAGTCCTATCCATTTCATTCTGTAGAAAACCCTGGGTTGATTATTGGTGTCAGTTAGAGGAATGATCGAGTCTGGTTGTGCCTACCCTCCGGATTCCTGAGTAGAGGTTGGCAAATGTCTTCTGTAAAAGGAAGGGTGGTAAACATTTTAGACTTTGTTTATTATAGACACTCTACACAGTCACAGGCAACATGAAAATTAAAAAGGGGAGAGAGAAAGGGAGACTATTCTAATAAAATTTTTATTTATAAAAATATAGGTGGCAGGCCTTTGGATCCGGCTGCGGAGCGAGCATGATGGAAGAGCCCAAGGGAGCGCCCTTGGACTCCAGGCAGCCCACTGAACTAATTCCGGCATGGGACCAGAGACCCCACGGTGCGCTGAAACAGTGGGACCCGGGCATCCCCCAATTCTTTTAACCTCTCTCTCTCTCAACTCCTCCCCCCTGAGCACAGCGCAGGACTTCTCCATCTTATGAGCACCATAAAAGGGTAAAAGTTTGTAGTGATGTTATTTCTGGTTGTACCTTCCCTGGACTTTATACAGAAACCCAAAACTGCGCGGCCGCAGTAGCGGCCGCGCGACCTAATGTCATCTTAGCATCAACAATATGTAATGGTTCGCTTTTAATGGGTCGGACTTTTGTGGGAGATCCTAACAAGAATAGTAAGTCTGTTGCTGAAATATTGAAGGCAATCAAAGTGGTAGCCATCTCTCTAGACTGAACTAAGCTATGTCCCCAAGCCGGCTGAGAAGAAATTTTCTTCTTTCTCGGGAAGAAACGCGGCGTGTCGTCAACTACAGTGTGATGTCCATTAAGCAAACAGACCTGGTGGCGTGGGAATGGGATATTAGGGGAAAAATTATATACATGGAACAATGGGACGCTGGTGGAATCTCGAGCCGGAGCCGATACCAGCGCAAGACCTTCAGTTCCAGAAACTGCTTGCAGACACTCTACTAGTCTATCAACTAAGCCAGAGCCCCACGCCTGCTGATGACGGGAAATAACCATCCTTTTCGTTTTTGTTTTTTTTTTCCCTTGTCAGGCAGCGTGGCGATTACTAAACAGGAGTGAACTCGGTGGCGCGGGGCAAGGGGGAAAAAGAAAAGTTATGTAACAAACAGCGGGACTTAATATCTCTATATTCTTAGCAGTGGAGAACTATCAAATGCCTCCTTGGCAATAGGACTGCTTTTCTTTTTTGGGGGAAACCCCAACAACGGTAGTGAGTTGTGTGCTGAAACATGGAATGTAATCGAGATAAGGCATAAACAAAGTGAAACTTATCATGTACAAGGGTGGGGACTGGGGAGGTGGGAGGGGGCGGCAGGTATACTGGGGGGGTTGGTGATGGAAGATGGGCACTGGTGAAGGGAAGGGTGTTTGAGAACTGTATAACCGACATAATCCTGAGAACTATGTAACCCTCCACATGGTGACTCAATAAAATTAAAAAAAAAAAATATAGGTGGCAGGCCAGATTTAGCTTAGGAGAGTACTTACAACTACTAACCCAAACTGACCTGTCTCGGGGGGCTTGCTTTATATTAATGTTTTGTATTTTTGCCAGATACTCTCATCTTTGTATAAATGCTTCACACTCTACAAAACCTGTCATGCCTTCACTAAGATTGCTCGACGACACACTTTTCCCAGAGTAAATTCTGCAAAAGAAGCCTGTGTTAGAGCAACAGCTGAGGACTCCCCCAGGGAAGGATTTAGGTAGCACAACTTCAAGTGCACGTGTACAACACTGACAACATTGGGAGCAAATTTCTGGGGGAATTGTCAAAGCATAAAATTAGGTCCAGTTGAGAAAGAATGCAAGTCCCAAGTTATGACTAAACTGAGACAGCAGGATAAAGAAAATTAACAGTGGGATAACATAAGCTTCAAGATACAATATTTTTCATAAGAATTAGTGCCTCTTGAGAATGATATTTATTGTAGTTTATTTAATTTTTATTGCTTGAGTAGATTAGAAACTCATTCTGCACAATCCAAATGAAATGACTCCAATTACAAAAATATCTCCTATTATTATGCTTCCCAAATCCTGCCAAGTCACACCTGCACAGGCCTAACTCTGAACAGAGTGCCATTATGTGTATATTTTCTAGAAGGAAAATTTAATCTATTCTTAGTCAAAAGGAAATTCTAGTTTCCTGCCAAAATAACCATATATTTTGGCCTATGTATAAAGCAAGCCAATAAGTTTCTGTTACTAGATTTGAGCAATATAGGTTCATCTACTGAAAAAGTCTTACTCTAACATTTACTAAAGTGTAGGAAACTTCTAAAATTATAATCCGTCATGGTAGCACCATCTCATATATACACCAAAAGGCACAGGGTAAATGAAGCAAAAACGATGCCTTATAAAAATTTGTTTTCTAGATTTAGCAGTGAAAAATGGGATTAATAATATGGCTGTGTATTAAGCATGCTAGTTACAAGAAAGATTCCAATTTTTATTTTTTGAAAGGGGCATGACTTCTAGTTCTATGATGAATTTGGTATTCAAGTTCTTTAGTGTTACTATTTTTATGGCATCCTCTTTCCAATCTCAATAAATTGCAGTGTGAAATAAAAGTCACTCTGATTTGACGTGAAGTATATATTTGGAACCAATACAGGGAACAAAAAATAGTAAAGGAGACATAGAGAATTGAATACCATGAAAACAGGGCCAGGTTCATTTTTCAACATCGCAACTCAGATGTGCACAAAATGTTATGTCCTTTATTTGTCTGCAATTGGGAAAAGGCCACCAGGACTCTTTTTTTTTTTACTGTGTATATAGAAAAAGCATATACACCTATCCTTAAATTTTATATATTTAAGGATCTTTAGACAATTTCAGGCCACTCTACCAGTCAGATTTCTACCAGGGTCATTTGTTTCTCTTCCCAATGTCCTCCTTCATCTTCTGTCCAGTCTGACAGAGGGACACAGACAGCCTTGTGGCCATAGTGAGAGGGATGTTTGGGATGAGTTTTGGATTTCTTTGTCTAATTTTGCCGACTATGATGTTCTCCTGGTTTCTAGGTTTTGGTATCTGTCTTCATTTTAGCCCTGCTGAGGTGATTGTTACTTGAGATCCCTTATTCTCTCTGATTTGAGTCGACCTTTTATGCCTTACCTAACTGCTGAAACAAACTTACTTGGTTTCTTCTTAGGACACTACCACCGAGGCCTGGCTCCCCTGTGCATCAGGCGGGGAAGGAGACCTGTCTCCAAGCTTTGCCAAGCTGCCCTTTCTGCTCTACAGTGGCGCTGCTTGACCTAAACCACCTTGAATGTCGGTGTGTTTCTGAGAAAACAAACGGAAACCAGGACCCCACTTCCTCCAAGCTTTTCGTTAGAGCTTCTGTGTTCTGAACCCAGGTCCTGGTGGAAAGACCAGGTGGGTCATGATATCAGATTCTTGAGGGATCAGACAAGACCGATCCTCACACAAAACCAAAATAGAGCATTTGTTTCTATTCCACCTAGCAACTCATTTGTTCAAAAGGAACTGGCTAGGAGCTGATTTGAAGAGAAAGTTAAGTGGCACTCACATATGCAAAAACATCGTTTTAGTTAGAAAGCTAATAAAATTAAAACACTGAAAAGCTTCCATCATTTATAAAATATTTTGCTGCAAAACAGCTTTTAAATGCATTCTGAAATGTCCTCAAACATAGAGATACAAAAGGACATTTCTCATTGCGATAAAGCAAGTATTTGTGCATTTACATTATGATAATACCTGGAGTTGTAGGAGACTAAAACAGTTCTTTCTGAGATGAACTCAGTATAGTCTGCTGACAGATGCTGATTTTTAATGCTGTAAACCCAAAACTCATATAACATTTTAATGCAATATTATGTTCTTTCAAAAAAAATGAAGGTAGAAATGATCAGTAGATCACTGCACATAAACTTAATTTGGGACAGTCAAAATGAGATCAAGTAGTTCATCTTAGTTGCCAGTATGACACTTCCTGTTAACATAGGGCTGGGCAGGGAGGCTAAAATGGGCCAGCCTCTTTTTTAAAAAATTTATTTTATTCTTTAATTTGTGAATCACCATGAGGGTACAGATACAGATTCACACATTTTCGAGCTTGTATTTCCCTCATACAATGTTCACAAACACATCCTTCCACCAGTGCCCATTCTCCACAACGAATAAGCCCAATATCCCTCCCACCCCCAAATCCCATCTCCTACCTACCCCAACCTGCTTCTGTGGCAGGGCATTTCCTTTTGTTATCTCTCTCCAATTGGGTATTGTGGTTTGCAATAAGGGTATTGAGTGGCTATTGTGTTCAGTCTCTAGTCTACTTTCAGCATGAATCTCCCTTCCCAGGCGGAATCTCCAACCACATTTCACTTGGTGTTCCCTTCTCTATCTGAACTGCCTTTTTCCCCAGCATGTGAGACCAGCTTCCAAGCCATGGAGCCAACCTCCTGGTACTTATTTCTACTCTTCCTGGATATTAGTCTCCTACTCTGTTATTTTATATTCCACAGATGAGTGCAATCTTTCTATGTCTGTCTCTCTCTTTCTGACTCATTTCACTTAGCATGATACTTTCCATGTTGATCCACGTATGTGCAAAGTTTATGACTTCATTTTTTCTAACAGCTGCATAGTATTCCATTGTATAGATGTACCAAAGTTTCTTTAACCAGTCATCTGTTCTAGGGCATTTAGGTTTTTTCCAGATTCTGGCTATTGTAAACAGTGCTGTGATGAACATATAAGTGCAGATGTCATTTCTGCTATACTTTTTTGCTTCTCCAGGATATATTCTCAGTAGTGGTATTGCTGGGTCAAATGGGAGCTCAATTTCTAATTTTTTGAGAAGCGTCCATATTGTTTTCCAGAAGGGCTGAACCAGTCGGCATTTCCACCAGCAGTGTAGAAGGGTCCCTTTCTCCCCCTATCCTCTCCAACAGCAGTTGCTTTTGTTCTTTTGGGTGTGTCTAGTCTCTGTGGTGTGAGGTGGTATTTCATGGTTGTTTTGATCTGCATCTCCCTGATGATTAGTGATGTAGAGCACTTTTTCATGTGCCTTTTGGACATTTGTATCTCTTCCTTGGGAAAGTTTCTGTTCATTTCTTCACCCCATTTCCTGATGGGGTTGGATGTTTTCTTCTTGTAGAGTTCAACCAGTGCTTTATATACCCTTAATATCAACCCCTTATCGGATGGGTATTAGGTGAAAATCCTTTTCCATTCTGTAGACTGTATTCTGGTCACTGTATCTTTTGCAGTGCAGAAGCTTCTTAGTTTAATGTAGTCCCATTTGTTTATCTGTTTCCTCTTGGTTGGTCAGTTGCATGTCCTCTTTGAAGAAACCATTAGCTTTAATATCCTGGAGGGTTTTTCTGACCTTGTCTTCAATGTACCTTATAGTTTGTGGTCTGATGTTGAGGTCTTTAATCCATTTTGATCTGATTTTTTGTGCATGGTGTCAAGTCCAGGTCTAAGCCCATTCTTTTGCATGTGGTTGTCCAGTTGTGCCAGCACCATTTGTTAAAGTGGCTTTGCTTGCTCCACTTCACATTTCTTGCCCCCTTATCAAAGATTAGATGGTCATACATTTGGGGTTATGTGTTGGGGTATTCCACTCTGTTCCATTGGTCTGTGGTTCTGCCTTTGTTCCAGTACCATGCTGTTTCGATTATTACCGTTTTGTAGTAAAGTTTGAGGTTGGGGAAGGTGATGCCTCCCATCATCTTTTTCCCAAGAATTATTTTAGCAATCCGTGGGCATTTGTTGTTCCATATGAATTTCAGGATTGCTTGATCCATTTCTTTGAAGAATGTCATGGGTTTTCGAGGAACTTTCCTCAAGATAGTAGAAGCCATCTACCACAAGCCTATGGCAAGCATTATCCTCAATGGGGAAAAATGATTGCGTTGAATCTGTATAATGCTTTTGGGAGTATTGCCATTTTGACAATGTTGATTCTCCCTAACCATGAGCAGGGGATACTTTTCCATTTCCTCATGTCCTCTTTTATTTCATGGAGTAGTGTCTTGTAGTTTTCTTTGTAGAGGTCTTTTACTTCCTTAGTTAAGCTGATTCCGAGGTACTTGATTTTATGGAACACAATTGTGAATGGGATTGCTTTTTTCATGTCCCTTTCCTCTGTCTCACTGTTTGCATATAGGAAGGCCATGGATTTTTGGGTATTGATTTTATAGCCTGCAACTTTACTGTACAAGTCTATTGTTTCTAGGAGTTTCTTAGTAGAGGCTTTAGACTTCTCTAGATATAGTATCATATCGTTTGCAAATAGAGTTTGATTTCTTCCTTTCCTATCTGGATGCCCTTAATATCTTTTTCTTGCCTAATAGCTATTGCAAGTACTTCCAGTACTATATTGAAGAGAAGTGGTGAGAGTGGGCATCCTTGTCTTGGCCCTGATCTTAGAGGGAAGGCCCTTCGTTTTTCCCCATTGAGGATAATGCTTGCCATAGGCTTGTGGTAGATGGCTTCTACTGTCTTGAGGAAAGTTCCTCCAAAACCCATTTTGGTGAGGGTTTTCGTCATGAACAGATGTTGGATCTTGTCAAATGCTTTCTCTTCATCTATTGATATGATCATATGGTTTTTATCTTTACTTTTGTTGATATGATTGATTATGTTGATTGATTTCCGGATGTTAAATCATCCTTGCATCTCTGGGATGAGTCCAACTTGGTCATGGTGTATGATCTTTTTTATGAGTTGTTGGATCCTATTGCTAATATTTTGTTGAGGATCTTCACATCGGTGTTCATCAGGGATATTGGTCTGTAATTTTCTTTATTAGTGGTGTCTTTGTTTGCTTTTGGTATTTGGGAGATATGTGTTTCATAGAAACTATTTGGGAGAGTTCCTGTTTTTTCAATTTCCTGGAAAAGCTTGAGGAGAATTGGGAACAAATCTTCTTTAAATGTTTGGAAGAATTTGCCAGTGAATCCATCTGGACCTGGGCTTTTGTTTTTCGGGAGACTTTTGATTACAGTTTCAATTTCCTTGATATTAATAGGTCTATTCAACTATTGCATGTCTTCTTAGTTCAGTCTTGGGAGATTGTAGGAATCAAGGAATTCATCCATTTTTTTTTAGGTTCTCTTGTTTTGTGGCATATAGACTTTCAAAGTAGTCTCTGATGATCTTTTGAATTTCATTGGTTTCTGTTGTGATGTCCCCCTTTTCATTCCTGGTTTGGTTTATTAGGGTTTTCTCTCTCTCTTTCTTTGTGAGTCTTGCTAGTGGTTTATCAATCTTGTTTATTTTCTCAAATAACCAGCTCTTGGTTTCATTGACCTTTCGGATTGTTTTCTGGGTTTCCATGTCATTAATTTCTGCTCTAATTTTTATTATTTTCTTTCTTTGGTCTGGTTTGGGTTCCTTTTTCTTGTCCTTTTCTAAGGCCTTGAGCTGTGAAGTCAAGCTATCTGTGTAGGCCCTTTCTTCCTTTCTAAGGAATGCTTGCAGAGCTATAAATTTTCCCCTTAACACAGCTTTAGCTGCATCCCATAGGTTTTGGTAGCTTGTGTCTTCATTTTCATTTGTTTCGAGGTATCTCTTTATTTCTTCCTTGATTTCCTTCCTGACCCACTCACTGTTCAACACTGAGATGTTTAATTTCAAGGTGTTTGCTTTGATTCTCTGCATCTGTATGTGGTTAGCTTCTATCTTCAGCACATCGTGGTCTGAGAAGGTAGTTGATACAATTTCTATTTTTCCGATTCTATTGAGGTATGTTTTGTGGCCCAGTACATGGTCTATTTTGGAAAATGTTCCATGTGCGCTGGAAAAGAATGTGTATTCTTTCTTTTTGGGGTGTAAAGCCCTGTATAGGTCTATTTGGCCTCTCTCTTCTAATTTTTCCTTCAGTGTCAGTATTTCCTTGCTGAGTTTTATTCTTGTCGATCTATCCAGAGGTGATAAGGCGGTGTTGAAGTCTCCGACTACTATTGTGCTGCTAGCAATGTCCTCCTTAAAGTCTGTTAGGACTTTTTTAAAGTATTTAGCCGGTCACTCATTAGGTGCGTATACATTTAAGAGTGTGATTTCTTCCTGTTGTACATATCCCTTGATAAATAGAAAGTGACCTTCGTGGGCCAGCCTCTTCTTGAGGGTCCGAGAGACAGAAAACATGGGGTCTAGATGCCTGGGTGTATTGAAAAGACAAACCCAAGCCCAGTGATGAATCAGGCAACAAAGAGCCACCCTCAACATGTTTACAAGACATCATCTGAATGACAGCATCGGGTGCAATATGTCAGTGTGAATGACGCCCAGTGGAGAGGGCATAGCTGGGAGAGCTATTGCTAAACCCAGTGAGCAGCTGTTCAACAGAGGCCTGGTCTTTGGGTAATGTGGAAGAGTTTGGAACAGAGAAAGACCAAGAAGAGCAAGAAGAGATCATATGTCACAGTATCACTGTATCACTGTCGTGATACTCCAAGCATAGCTCTTTCGATTCCTCTTTGGGAAACCTGAATATATCACAATAGAAGTTTAATTGTGGTACGGGTACAGAGGAGCAGAAACTAAATAACTCAAGAGTCTACATGGGCCTCTTAGACCCAAAGTATAGCCATTTTTGGCGTGAACCGAAGTGCAGCCATTTTAGTTGTTAGTAGCCATTTTTCTATTGTGTAGGATTATGTAACCGACAGCTGAACTGGGCATGAACCCGAGACCATATCTTGGGAAAGGAAACAGAACAAACAAAATTTACAGTGCTTGCAAATAGTGCCAGCCACTCAGTAAAAAGAAGGAATCTAGTGGTTGGCCAGGTATGGAAAGAATAGAACAAAGGGGCATCCACAGGTGACATTAACCAATCAGCTTACAGGTCAGGGAGAAAGAACAATGTGGTTTTAGGGTATTTAAATATTTAAACCCTTCCCTGCAGTTGGTGGGGGTCGTACCCCGACTGTTTCTCTATGGGTTACAGCCCTGACTGGTCAGTCTGTAACACCTCTCTCTCTCTCTCTCTCTCTCTCTCTCTCTCTCTCTCTCTCTCTCTCTCTCTCTCTCTCTCTCTGTGTCAGTACACTCTCTTTAATAAAACCTTTGAACTCCTCATGGGTGCCTTGTATTCGAATCATGGACCCTAAGAGGACTCCAGGAAGCTTCACTATGGATGCTGACTACAGTGTTCAGAAACTACGAGGACTTAGGGGGTCGCAGCTGTCAGACATGTACTGGGGCCTAACATGAATACTAGAGTATTAGACTAGCCTACTCAAGGATAGATTGCCTGGACACTGGGACTGGTGAAGCATTTGGACAGGAAACAATGTAGCTGGGAAACTGCAAGCTGATAGGTAGGATTAAGGACAATGTTTCCTAACTGTTATTTTCCTAAATTGGTTTAGCAACTGTCTACTGCCTCAAGACACTGGGTTTTATTAGAGTACTCAATTGAAGCCAGAAGTTAAGAACTAGAGTGGCTCCTCTCATGACATGTTGATTTTATATAAATAAATGTTCATTGATTTTCTATTATCTGGCTATGTAGGATACATAGGGGCATATTGGTGAAAAAAATTAGAGCAAGTTGAAGGAAAAATTGTATTCTTGTTTTGTTTTTGGGACCCACATCTGGCGGTGCTCAGGGCTGACTCCTGGCTCTGCACTCAGGAATTAGTTCTGGTGGTGCTCGAGGGATCATATGAGATGCCAGGGATAAAACATGGTGAACCACATGCAAGGCAAGCACCCTACCCAGTAGGAATGTACTGGATCATTCCCGTACTATCATTCCAGACCCAGGAATTGTATTCTTGAAAGAGGGCTCAGACAAATTTGCAGCCACTCTGGAGCTCTGTGATCAGTGTCAGGGGATAGAGGCATGCTAGAGAATACCTAATTAATCTAGACTGGGGGTTCTTGGAGAACTTTCAGAAAGCTTAGCCTTCTTGTTTTACAGTGTAAATAAAGGAAATCCAAGTAATTATTTTATGCCACTGAAAGCATCAAGACTTACTTCGGCACTGAGAAGCTCATCTGCTCACAATCCTAGGTACTTAGTCAGGCAAAGCATAGCAAAGGTCTAGATGGAATCAGTCCAACTTCTAATTCCCTAGCAATTACCTAATCTGGGCAGGACTACAGATAATCTTATTTCCTTTCAGAGCCTCCAGATGATAAGAGTACAGCATGCAATTTTCAAAAGTATTTGACATGTGAATTCAGATTAGTTTATTTGCAAGGTTTCTTGCTTCTTGACTTGCTTCTCCTGTATGTGGTTGGTTTCAGGGTATCAGGGATCCCCTTCTGGAGCAGGACTTATAACATGGCCTGATCTCTGTAAATCTCTCTCTCCAAGGGATGCTGGTAACTCAGAGGGCTGGAGGCTTCATCTTATACAATACCTACTTGAAATCTTTCCTATTAAATCAACTCCACAACTGTCCCTTGCAATGTGGTATTTTACTTTCAACCTACTGCACTTCTATTTGTATTTGATACACAGACATACAGCAGAAAGGCAAATGCTTGGGATAAACCTCTGGATGCATGTGTCAGAAGAGCATCACAGATTCAGAATTTGATAAACCATATCTGGTGTTAGATGCAGATTGGAAAGCAAAGGATTGCAGCATGTTTTCTGTGTAGCAGTGTCCATTAAGAGATTAACCTAAAAGTATGTGCTTCATGTTCTGGTCACTTTTTGTGGTAAGTTTAAGATGTAATGCTCACTTGGAGTACAAAAGTTACTTAATTATTCAGGACTGACTGGAAAGAGGAGACGTATGATTAAATTTCAGTTCTGACACTTAGAGTAAGTCATTGAAAATTTTTAATAGCTTTTAACATTGGCTGATAGAACATTTTAAAGTTTTGATAATTAATATTTTAAAAATTAACAGAATAGCATGTACAGAACCTGGAGCAGAAATGATGCTTCATTAATATTTACCAAATTTAGCAATTCTAACACATATGCTTTCATAGTAAGGCTCCCAAACAACACACAAAATGGCATATAATCAAGTGCTAAATTGTCGGGAAAAAATGGAGGAAGTTATGAAGGCTTATTCACAAGTGGCTTGATGAAAAATTAGCTGTCATATTGGGGTAATGAATTTCACATGGACTCAGTTACAGGAAGCAGTTGTTTGGATCTCAATTCCATAATTTAAGTTTGACATCAGATAAAGAGAATTTCTACTTCTTTCTGATTTTAAAAATGGTATAGACATATGTAGAATATATGAGTAATAGAGTAATGTTTAAAATTAAATCAACTAGAAAACTCATTTCTAGATATAGCCATTATTAATACTTAAATACATAATATTTTGTATGCATCCAGCACCTTTTTTATGTCCTCTGCTTCTTAATTTATGTTGTATGGTGAGATGAGTTATTAATAAAAACTTCTGGGGTTGAAGGAAGAGCTAGATTAGAAGTGACATAAGGGACAGTGGAAACTTGGTCATAGTAGAGTGTAGTACTTTTGTAAAGCAGCACCATAAATCTTAATACTATTGTAACTGTGCAATCTGAACTATATAAATTTTTAAATAATTCTGGAAAACTGTATTTATAATTTTAAGTAACATTGAATTAAAATATTATGTAGGCTTTAGATATGTTTCATTATAAATTAACATCTGTATACACTACATTAAGTTCATGAGTATTGATGCATGTGCAAGTCTACTTGCCACACACACAGAGTTTTTCCCTTTGCGCGATTGATCCACTCACTGCTCCTTCCTTGCTGGTAACCACTGATTAGGTTGTGTTTTCTAAAAGTGTGTGTGTGTGTGTGTGTATGTGTGTTTTAAATTAGATTCATCTCTTTTTTTTCTCTGGAGTGATAGCACAGTGGGTAGGGCATTTGCCTTGCATGTGGCAGACCCAAGTTTGATTCCTTCGTCCCTCTTGGAGAGCCCTGCAAGCTACCAAGAATATCCCGCCCGCACAGCAGAGCCTGGCAAGCTACCCCTGTCGTATTTGGTATGCCAAAAACAGTAACAACAAGTCTCACGATGGAGAGATTGAGCGGATTGGTGCCCGCTCAAGGAAACTGATGAACAATGGGATGACAGTGCTACAGGGTATATATCACATGAATAAAATAATGAGTGTTTCTATTTCTCCATCTGACTTGTTCCAACTAGCATCATACCATTTAAGTCAATTTGTATTATTGTAAATGGCAGGATGTTATTCTTAAAAAAATATTCATTGAGCCATATTCCAGTGTCTAGATGTGTTACATGTTCTCTTTCCAATTATCTGTCCATGGGCACTTAGATTGTTTCTAGTTCTTGGTTATTACATTTCAGGGTGCAGTCTACATAGGTGAGATATAGCTTAGTTGTTTTTGAGGGGTAAATAACCAGAACTGGAGTAATTGAATTATATGGAATTTCTGCTTTTAATTTTTCTAAGGACTCTCCATGCTGATTTCCATAATGACCACATCAGTTTACATTCCCACCAACACGGCATCAGGATTCCTTCTTGCCACATCTTTTCAAACACTTACTGTTTCTCATCTTCAGGATCACAGCCATTCTCATAGTCTTGAGGTGATATTTCATTGTTGTTTTCATTTGCATTTCCCTAATAAGAGATGATGAATATCTTTTCACATGCCTGTTGACCATCTGTGCATCTTTTTGGGAGAAGTGCCTGTTCAGATCCTCTGCCAAGTTTTAAATTGGGTTGTTTAATGCTTTTTTGTTGTTGAGTTGAGTGAGTCCTTTATATATAATTGGGTATTAACCCCTTATCTGACATACATGCTCAAATATCTTTACCCATTCAGCGATGTGTCTTTTATTTTCATGTACATTTATTTTGTTTGCAAAAGCTTTTAGTTGAACAAAATCTATTTGTTGATTTTTGCTTTTCCTTTAGTAGCCATTGGAGTCCAATTCCCAAAGTCATCTCTAAGGCTAATGCTCTGAAGCATATATAGCCTATGCTTCCTCTAATATTTCACTTTTTCAAGACCTTATGTTCATGCTTTTAATCTATTTTACTTTATTTTTATGTACAGTGTTAGCTAGGGATCTCCTTCATTTTTTTACACCTGTCTGTCCAGTTTGGAAAACTATATAACAGATGTGAAATATACTGTTTCATTTATGGATTACTCCATTTTAAATTATGCTCCTATTTTACTGACACATTTTCTTTATTCTCTCCTTCTCTTTTATTAACATTTCTGAAGTTACATCTTTTCAATACTTGAGTCATTGTTTAGAATGGTGGAAAATAATCCGGTATTATCTGGTAACATTTTAAGGTTTTTAATTAGATTTTCCAAATTGCTTTCCTAAAAAGTTTTATCAGTGCTTGTTTATCTGGAACAATTTATGAGCAAACCCATATTACCCATATCCTTATACAGAAGCATAAATATTTTTAAATTGATTTGATAAATAGGAAGCAGTATTTAAGATATGTGTTTAATTGGTTTAGCATGAAAGTGAATATTTTATCCTAATTATTATATTGGTCTCTTAAATATTAAGGTGGACTGCTTTTATTTGTGAAATGTCTTAGTAATTATTTTATTAATTTTCTACCAGTTTATATGGACGTATTTTAATTTTATGTTGTATAGTTTCTTTGGAAGAGGCTGTAATTTTTATTTTCCCACAAATTTTTTCTTTTGTTATAATCTATAATTATATGCATAATTTTTACTTTGTCTTATTATCAGCTAAATACGTGTTATTGTTTATTGCATTTAAAAAAAAAGTGACTGTTTAAAATATTTCAAAAATATTAAAGTAACAATAATATAAATAATGTGGCATTGCTATAAGAATACACATGTAAATCTAATTTTTCAAAATTCAGTCTAACATAAGTTTGCATTTCAAATAAGTTAAGAATTATTTGTTAATAAAGAGTTTTAGACAAGCAAGCTATTGCTATTTAAATATCCAACATTTTGATATATAAGTGTATGTATACTATTTCTTAGTATTTAACATAGAAGTACTTGGGGCTGGGGCGATAGCACAGCAGGTAGGGCATTTGTCTTGTACACGGCCGACCTGGGTTCGATTCCCATGCATCCCATGTGGTCCCCTGAGCACCGCCAGGAATGATTCCTGAGTGCAGAGCCAGGAGTGACCCCTGAGCATTGCCGGGTGTGACCCCAAAAGCAAAAAACAAAAACATAGAAGCACTATTACTTTTGTTTCTGTTTTCTTTTCCATTATTTAGTATTTCATATATGAACCCAATTTTGTTGCTAGTTTTTCTCCAGTGTTTTTTTTTTTTTAATTGAGCCACCATGTGGAAAGTTACAAAGCATTCAGGCTTAAGTCTCAGTTACAAGATGATCAAACACCCGTCCCTTCACCAGTGCACATATTCTACCACCAAGAACCCCAGTATACCTCCCCTCCCACCCACCCCCCGCCCCCGCCTGTGTAGCTGATAATTTTCACTTTACTTTCTCTTTACTTTCATTACATTCAATATTTCCACAAAAAACTCATTATTATTGTTTGGAGTTTCCCCCCCAAAATCAAACATGCTGAAAAGGAAGCATTTGATAATTTGTTTTCCATTGCTGAGAATGAAGAGAATGAGGTTTTGGATTTCTGTATTTTAGTACTTTACTAACTAAGTCCAGGGAAATTTCTGCCAGAAATTGCATCGTTGCAAGCTCGTACCTCTCTTTAGTGGTCCTTATGGTAGTCGCCATGCCTTTCCCTCCCCCTATCCCCTGGAAAGAAAGGGCCGATAGAGAAAAACCTTTCCCCTCCTGGAATGTCATGGGGCTGTAGCTTAGTTCACAGTTTAGAGACATTTCTGCAAGAAGCTGCTGGTACCAAAAGTAGTTTAGCTGGCCTCTGGGATCGTGGTCATCCAGCAATGGAGAGGCCGCACACATGTGGCCACTCAAGTCACATCTTGGCGGAGAGTGGCGCTGGTCTCTCCAGTGTTTTTGATGTTGTATGCTCAGTTTATATTTTCAATAGTGATTAAATTGGTGACTGGTTTCTTTTTTTAAAATCTTTTTGAAAGGACACGTTGCTCTATATTTTCTATTTGGCAATAAATATACTACAAAATGTTATCTTTTGAGACTTCTCTAATGAAGGCAAGCCTTTTTTGCAACTTTTAAAAAATTAATTCAGCTGTGAAATTAATTTTTATAACAAAGATTTTTTTAATTTAAGGTTTAGTTTAGATACCATGATTTATAAAGATGGCCATAATAAAGTTTTAGGCCTACAGTGTCCATTATCAATACCTCACCTGTGTCCCCAGACTCCCTCCATCCCCCAGCTAACTTCCTTAACAGTCACATTTTTCAGTTAATTATTAGAGTTTGGGTGCCATTCTCATGCCAGAGTTGGCTCTGTGGTGTAGATGTGTCCACGTATGTGTACATACAGCACACTTCTACACAACCTCTGTTACCTCCTCTAACTTATCACCTCCATTTCTTTCCTTCCCTGGCCTTTCCATAGGATTTTGTTAAGTTCATTTAAATCGCTATTTTCCTTAAATTAAAAATATAATCTTGATAATGCACATGTTTGCCTAATATCAACTACAAGGTTTATTTTCAAACATATTTAAAATCATTGTTTACACTTACTTTAAAGTAGACAGGTGGTTTATATCCTGTATTTTTATTCCTTTTACCCATAAATAATGACTAGAAAATTTTCTAGTTTAAATTCCTGCCAAAATTATGTTGACATCTTCTGTTGAAGTACAGTATTTATTTCAGAGAAGGCTGAAGCCATTTGATACTTATTTCTTTTCAGATTGCCCTTTTTTGGAGAGGGGCCACACCCAGCGATACTCAAGGCTTACTCTTGCCTCTACACTCAGGAATCACTCCAGGCTGCTCAGATGACCCATAGGATGCTGGGGATTGAACCCGGTTTCCTGTGTGCAAAGCAAGCACCCTACATACTACACCATCTCTCTGATTCCTCACACTGCCCTTTCATAACAATTTGAATGCCTAAATATTTTTACTATTAAGCATGTCATTCAATATCCTCGATGAAAATGCACATGATAATAGAATCTTGAGTATGATAGAAATGTACTGTATCTGAATTGTGCCCCTCAATATATTAACTACTAGATCAGTATGGCTATTAAGTATTCTGGGCCTTGATTTTAAATTTTATGTAATTTTAATACCTTTTATATGCAGAGCTCTGGCAGCCAAAGACCTCCGGAACCCAGCCACAGCCATGCTCAAGGCCCCTCTCCACACATTCAGACGAGCCTCACCCATGAGGCTCCAGCAGAGGAACCAGCAGAGGAACCCAGGTATGTGGGACCCAGGGCCAAGATCTCCAAGCCTGCTTGAATTGGGACTGGGCCTTTTCCACCCAGATCTCCCATTTCCCAGTAGCTAGGAGATCCCACCCAGAAGCTGCCCCATGTAATCCCATCAAGGCCAACATCCAGGGACTATAAAACCAAGCTCCCAAACATCTAATAGCCTAGTTCTCCCTCTTGGAGAACTTGGCAAGCTACTGAGAGTTTTCTGCCCACATGGGAAAGCCTGGCAAGCTCCCTGTGGCGTATTCATATGCCAAAACCAGTAACAATGATGGGTTTCATTCCCCTGACCCTCAAAGAGCCTCCAATGCAGCATCGTTGGGAAGGACAAAGAGAGCCTGCTAAAATCTCAGGGCTAGGACGAATGGAGATGTTACTGAGACTGCTCGAGAAAATCGACGATCAATGGGACGATGATGATGATGATTAATAACTTTAAGTTTCTTTGAGGGTTCAGACCTGTTAGTATTCAGGGATTCCTCCTGGTTCTGTGCTCAGGGGTGCCTCCTGCCAGTGCTTTGGAACCATGTAAGGCAAGTTTCTTAATACCTGTTTTATTTCTTCAGCCCTAAATTAATTTAAATTTAAATATTGACTCTACTATTGGGCAGTGCAGCTTCGTTGCTTCCTTTTTGTTCGTCTTCTGAATAGGGATGGAACTATAAGGGCTGCAGGATCAACACCAAAACCACCCGCTTTCCAAGGAGTGAAAATTTCCTCTATAGTTGGAAACAGATTGACTGTTAGTATCATAATTTGATAATGGAGAGGTGTGATAGGCATTTTGGTAGAAATTTGAAAATCACTACATAGAGGAATATTAAATAATCTTTCAGAGCATGTCTACCATGTCCCCTAGTCTGCTCCCTTTTCCTTCCTTCTCTCCCTTCATCCTCCCCTTTCTCCCCTCTTTGCCTCCCTTCCTTTTTCCATTTTTACCTCTTTTCCTCCCTCCCTTGTCTTTTTGTCCAGCCCATCCTCCCTTCCTTCTATTTTTAAGAATTCTTACACTAAAATATTATAATCACCCTTTGTTATACTTTTTCTATGCTGGCCCTTGGTGAATTAAATTTATTCTGTATATGAAAATTAGTATTGAATTTGTGTTACTTAAAAGTTTGAGTCACTGTTATATCATTGACACTGTTAGTGTTGTCACAGACTTACACTACTGCTAGAGAAAGGGTTTCATGACTACAATGTTTCAACACCCTCTGCCAAGGCTTTGGCTTCCATCACAGCTGTCTTAGGACTCCCTAACTTCCCTTCTCTCCCACTCCCCCAGCCAAGAATATGTTTTCTGGGGCTTGGTTTTTTAGTTAAAATAATTGTCAAGAAAGATGAAAATAGTGTAACACTTGGTTGATGGATATTGAGTATGAATATTAAGTAGCACTGTCATCCCATTGTTCATCGATTTGCTCAAGCAGACACCAGTGATGTCTCCATGGTGAGACTTGTTGTTACTGTTTCTGGCATATCGAATACACCACGAGGAGCTTGCCATGCTCTGCCGTGCGGGCGGGATACTCTCGGTAGCTTGCCGGGCTCTCTGAGAGGGACAGAGGAATTGGACCCTGGTCGGCCATGTGCAAGGCAAATGCCCCACCCACTGAGCTATCAGTCCAGTCCATGAATTTTAAGTATAATATAATGAATATTAAGTATAATATACATTGAAACAGTACTGTCTTATAGAACTTGATGTTCTAATTAACAGGGTTTGCACAATAATGCAGGTAACTTAATTTTTCTAAGATACAATGCTAAGACTTAGCAAATATTCATTTTTTAAAAAATTTTTTTATTGAGTCACCATGTGGAAAGTTACAAAGTTTTCAGGTTTAAGTCTCAGTTATACAATGCTCGAACACCCATCCCTTCACCAGTGCACCTATTCCACCACCAAAAATCACAGTATAGCTCCACCCTGCACCCCCACACCCCTAGTACCCCCACGCCCCTAGCTCCCCCCACCCTTAGCCCCCCCCACCTGTGTAACTAATAAATTTCACTTTACTTTCACTTTGATTGCATTCAATATTTCAACAAAATTCACTATTATTGTTTGGAGAGTCTCTCCCCTAAAGTTGGACCTGCTGAAAAGGAAGCATTAGATAATTTGTTTTCCATTGCTGAGAATGAAGAGGTATGAGGTCGAGTGACCACACTTAGCGGCCTCATGGTTTTGGGTTGCAAATATTCATTTTTTAAGACTAAAATCTATGATTTCTAATCATTTTTACATTATTTGCTTTAAGACCTACTTTATATGAACATTGAAAACCACCTTAGTACTTGTCAACCTTTTTATGTTGTAATTCTATCTCACTTAAATCTTTAATGTTTCCTTTCTAAAAGTTAGATAGAGGGTAAGCCAGTTATTTGATTTCACACATGGGCATTGTGTCCACTACCTGCCAGACACGGGTTTAACTACTGCTTGGGGAAGGAGATGCCCCAGCAGGACCAAACTGCAACATACTGAGAGTCGACTTGGCCCACGATCAGAAGTTTCTGCTGGAGAGAGAGACTCGGAGAGGGATTCATCACGACGTGACTGTGACTCTGAAATGCAACTGGAAGTCTTTGAGATTATTATTATTATTATTTTTTGCTTTTTTGGGTCACACCTGGCGATGCACAGGGGTCACTCCTGGCTCTGCACTCAGGAATTACTCCTGGTGATGCTCAGGGGACCATATGGGATGCTGGGAATCGAACCCGGGTCGGCTGCATGCAAGGCAAACGTCCTACCCGCTGTGCTATCGCTCCAGCCCCGATTTGAGATTAATTTTAAATCCTCAAAAGACCTCCATTTGATATGCTCTGCTCTTGCCTGGGTAAGCTTTAGCATCAAATTGAAGCAATTTTATGCTTGATGCAAGAATTGAATGAAAAAGAAAACTCTTAAAGGTAAAATACTCCAACATCCTTCCCCATCAATATTGCACGCACTGTCATGACTGAAGGTTTAAAGTTTCCTCTGGACTGTTGCTTTCTTTGTGCTGTCGGTCGAAGGTGCCCCTAAAGCTCCAGGGAAACAATTTGGACACAGTAATATCCCCCCCCCCCACCCGTGAAGGAAGAAAACAGAACTCTACTAATATGCACCTATTGTTGCCAATATTGATGTATGTGTGGACTCACAAGTCTGCTCCCCAGTGTCTCTGAGAAATGGTCCTGGCTATCTGTGAGAGGAGAAGCCCAAAGGAGGGAGAGGATTCTGAAAGAGAGAAGCTGCAATTCTTCAGTGGAGCAGCGAGATTTATTCTGCACCATCTCAGCACTTTCCACTTTAGTGAAATCCTGAAATTCTCTTGGACTTACTTATTCTTCTTTTTCTACTTTTGTTGGAGAGAGGATGCAAAGTTTGGCTTGTTTCTATCAAGATAAAGAGTAGTGTAACTTAAAGTAGATTCAGATGCGTAGTTTAGGGTCATTATGTGTAGGATAGGATGATGACAAGAAGGGATATGACCCCTTATTTTGTGTCAAAGAGCAAAAAAAGATTAAAAAAATCATTAATTAATTGCAAGAGTTCTGGAATGCAGTAACAATTGGAGGTGGAGGTTTTTGGGGGTTCTAGAGTTAATTCTATGATTGTGGTACTAATCACAACAGCCTCTTAAGTGCCTGTTGCTTTAGGTTATGAAATAGAATTTTGGGACAGGTTGGCACATTTTCCTACTGTACTCCATATTGACTGACTTCATTCAGTGTCCTCTAGCCTTCAAAAGCAGTGTTGAAGGTTCTCTAAAGTCCTTCTCCTCCCTGCTTCACATAAGTCACCCGTGGGGCTCACTGACATCAAGACCATATGGGGTGATGAGGATGAAATGGAGTTGTTGCATGCAAAGCAAGAACATGAACCCCTATGCTATCTTTCTGGACTCTGGGTAAATTTTTGTTACTCTTTTATGTTAACATGCATTGTTTACATGTCTATGGAAAGGTCTTTTATTTATACATGATTTTATCTTGATCATTTGTAAAATATTTGTTTTCTAAGTTATTCAGATCTTCGAAAAATGTTGACATTCCATTCCAAAATATAAAAAAAAATCATATTCATTAGTTTTAACACTGACCTCACCAAAAAGCCTTTATATTGGGAAGTTTTCAAATCTTCTTCTCAAAACTTATCATTATGTTGGACATTATGAAATATTCCGGTTTATGCTACAGCTCAAATGTTATCATTACCAACAAATATAGTCCATTACTATAATGTGACAGGCTTACTTCATTTAGTTTAGAGAAAAAATTTCATAAAGTACTTGTCTAAATAACATTATTTGCCTGTCATTCTTTCTAGTTAAAAGGGTGTTTCAGGAAGTAACTAGTTCAGGTTATAAATCAAAGTGCACAAATGCTTTTCCTAAGATGGTCATGGCTCAGTAGCTACTTAGAGCTTTGAAAGTACCTCTTGTTTTAGCACACTGAACACTAAAGGGTCTCAAAGGCTGCACTTAGGTGAGATCAATAATGTTTTATCAAGGCCATTCACTCCTCCTTCCACCCCCCCACCCCCAAATGCATTTTGGTGAAGAATACACTTCCATTCACTATCTTGATTATAAGGCAGAAGCAATTTGATAATTTGATTCACCTTTGCTATTGTCCTCTCAATGCAAATCCCAACACAGTGGAAAAGGCCCAGGTGATGCCTTAGCTTTGTTATGAAAATGTTAGGACCCTGAAACCTTTTGACCCCCATGGCCCCTGAGAGTATTTTCACAAAGTTCCTGAAATTTGCCTGGGTTCTATTGAGCTCCAGGGTGACAAACCTTGAGAATTCTACCCTGGAGGGTAAGTATGGACTTTAGTACTCAGGTTTTTAAAAATTTCTCTTTGCATCGTACTTTTAGTAACTGGTGATTGGATGACAAAAGTTAAGGAATGAAAAAGCAAACACTGTTAAGAGTTTTTAACAGATTGCATAGACTTTATTTTTGTTTTTGTTTTGGAGCAACACCGGGCCATGCTCAGAAATTACTCCTGGTTCTGCCTTAGGAATCACTCCTGGCAGTGCTCAGGGGACCTTATGGAATGCCAGGGACAGAAGCCTGGTTTGTCTCGTGCAAGGCAAGCACCCTATCTGCTGTACTACAGCTCTGGCCCAGAGACTGCATTGACTTAAGGACTTTATTTATAGGTTTTCCCAAATAATGCTCTTGGTTAAAATTTTTTTTTTTCCTTTTTCTTTTGTCAGGCCTTTGTACCTATGCTTGAGAGTCCTGTGTCCACTGCTGGTGATGTGCGGCCTGGCTGCTAGGAGCATGAGTTTGGCTATATGGTGCTAATTGAGCCGAGCAGCATTGGAGGGCTGGAGAGATAGCTCAGCGGGTAGGGCATTCGCCTTGCACGTGGCTGACCTGGATTCAATTCCTTTGTAACTCTTGAAGAGCCTGGCAAGCTACCCAGAGTATCCCGCCCACACAGCAGAGCCTGGCAAACTCCCTGTGGCATATTCAATATGTCAAAAACAGTAACAACGAGTCTCACAATAGAGATGTTACTGGTGCCCGCTCGAGCAAATTGATGAGCAACAGGATGACAGTGACAGTGACAATGACAGCATTGGAGCTCCGAGGACCAAGTGGGCAGTACAGACTGACTATGTGAGGCTTGCAGTTCACTCCTTCACACAGTCTCCCGGGCCCTACTATGTGGTTTTCAAGTCGATCTCATGTCTGCTCCATGTCTAGGAAACATAATGTGATTCAATGAAAAGATTGTTTCCCAATGAGAGAAATAGATTTCGCCTCAAATAAATGCTTATATTTTTATATTTGTGCAGTTTATGCTTTAAAGGCTTGGAAAATAAGAGGGTCAGAATTCCAGAAAGCGTGATTTTTTACACTGTGGAAATATTGCTAGAAAAATAAAATGCTAGGTTAGACTAAGCAGGTAAATAATCAGGTAAATAGTTCCATCAAGGAAAAAGCTCTTTAAATTCTAAGAGATCTTATACTGGGGGCATTGGTGGTGGAAAATGGACACTGGTGGAGGGATGGGTGTTTGACCATTGTATGACTGAAACTTGATCATAAAAGCTTTGTAACTGTATCTCATGGTGATTCAATAAAGAAAAAAAAACTGAACTATAAGAGTCTGGATGAATACTTGAGATATTGAGGGAAAGGAAGATTAACTTAAGTACATTAATGAGCCCAACCCAGTTAAATTCACAATGTTGGCAAAAAAGAAGTTTTTTAAATAACATGTTATGAGAAAATGTTACAGCAAAAATTCTTTCTTTGGAGGAAAAAGTAAAGTATGTGGAAATGTTATTTATTTAAGAGATTTTCTTATTTTAATGTATGTGATAGAGTATGTACTATAGATACAGGCTTTTAAAAAATACAAAAGTTAAAGATCCTTGAAGTGACATCTACCTCATTAAACCAATTAGTTTATTTTTAGAATTTTCTAAGCCCATGGATTATGACATTCATGCAAAGTTATATCTACCCTCTTTCTAAAAATGCAAGATATCTTTGGAAAAATCTTATTTTATAATAACATTTTATGTGAGAATGCTGAAGCATATTTGTATACTTTGCCCTTTGGTAAATTATAGTTCTCTAAGAATTACTTTTTCAGAATAGCCACGGAAATTGAAAAGTTAAAAAAGATTAAATTTCTTTTTCTCTTTACACTTTATGTAAACACTGTTTTGAGAAGTTGTTTATGATGATTTGTTACAGATATTTAATATTCTAATACCAATCCCAACACCATTGCACCTTCCCACCACCATTATCCCCAATTTTCCCAACCACTCATATGCCTGCCCCCACAGCAGGCCCTCAATAACTTATTTTAATTGTTTATTATAAATAATTTGATAAAAGAATGATAAAAAATATTTCCTTAGAAGAAAGTGAAGATTGTGATATTTTGCCATGGAGTCATTAAGTTCTTGTCCAAGAGATTACTAAACTATTATAGGTTAAGTCTTCTGTGTTTATACTTTGTTGATCAAGGTTGGTTGCTTTCTACATTACATCCCATCCAATCAGGTGTGATGCTCTTGGTGTGTCAGTGTCACAGAGCTTGAGATGTCTCCTAGCAGTGAATGTGGCAATGTGCTCCAGGAAGTCTGGAATTTTTAATGGGGTGATACAGCTGAAGTTGAATTTTTAACTGGGTGGTGGCTGTGGAGCATGTGCATGACTGCTGAGTCTTCTGGAAGTACAGGGAGGTGGGGGTAAGGTAGTCAACCCCCAGATCTGAAAGCCTGGAGATTTCAGTCACAAAACCCGCCAACCTGAGTTTTCCAACAGATTAATTTCTGGGTGAGGCTCGTCCTGTGCTGTGGAGTCTGGGGGTGGGGGGTGTGGTAGTGATTGTGGAGTCTAAAGACTTTCAGATGCTGGGCTCTGTTTGGACCAGTGCTGGGCTCACCCACCCCCTACATTGAAAATTTTTTTTCATCCAAAGGATCTTCCACAAATCCATAATGAATGCTAGTCTAAATAATTACACAATTCGAGGTAATGAAAGAAAATAGTCATTAAATAGAATGATGTAGAATATATTATAGACTACTAGAATAAATCAAGTCAATGGCTCACTACTGATGTGTGTGTTAGAGGAGGGAGAGAGAGAGAGAAAGAGCCAGACAGACAGATAGACAGACAGAGAATACAGCTGCACAAAATGTATACTGATTGTCTCTGAAAGTTGGTAAAGGTGGCAGGGGTATAAGATCACAGACAATTTTTCACTTTTTACTTATATTTCTATGTTGTCTAACTTTTCCCAATTGATATTATTCTTTTAAAAGTCAGGAACAGGTGCATTAAAACAAAAAATAAGATGCTGGATAGAGTAGATGGTAACACACTTGTCCTGTATGCTATGGACCCAGGTTCTATTCCTGACACAGATAGGGTCCCCTGAAAACCTCCAGGAGTGACCCCTGAACCCAGAGGAGTAAGCCCTGAGTACCATGGGGTGTATCCCCCAAACAAAAACAAAATCCAAAAACAAGTAGCCTTGCTTTTCTCTATAATAAAACATATGGAAAATTGGAAATTAGAAAAATTAAAAATCTTAAGTTGAAAAGATAGGACCTAAAACAACTAAATTTCAAGGTAGTAGAATCATACACTTATTAGTATTCCATGCATAATTTTCAGAAACTACTTTTCTAAGATTAGAAATAACCATATGTCACTTTATAATGATGGTGCCAGGCACAAATTTTACTCCTAAGTTATTTTGTTGTTCTTATGAATGAATAAAGACACAAAGTCAGGCTAGAAAAGTAAAGCTTCCTGAGGGTTTTAATTCCAAATTTTTGAAAGTTTTTTGTGTTTACCTTGATGGGGAAACCCACAGTGAAATAAATCAGTGGATAGATACCATGTCCATCATTTGCAAAAGTCAAAAATACCTTGTTTCTGAGAAACTTTGCAATTTTCTTTCATACTAGCAAGATTGTAGGCAAAACAAGCTCTAAAAACCTTCATTTTCATAGAAACAAAGAAAAAACAAGGGCCCCTGGGCAATAGTTACCAAAAGATCCTTACAAATGTTCCCCTAGGAATGTCATCCAACCTTTGCCAAAACTGAGGGCAGATGAAAACATAGACAATAAAGTTGAAATATCCTGGGTCCAGCCTGTGCTCACTAGAAGTAGATTTTTCATTTTCCTGATTAGACTGTTGAAGGAAAAGAAGACAATGGTTTAGAGTATTTTGCTGTAACTAGAAGACCATTTATTTCAAGTTTTTCCAAATATAGTTGCAATGAGCTTCTATTGTTTTGGCATAAATATTAATAATTTCCTCTTTTACACTAGAAAGTATTCTGAAAGATAAGTTATGGGACATTCTTATTAAGGCTGAACAATTGGGAAACATACAATTGAGAATATGGCAGGCAGTTGATTGATTGGAAAGCAGTCATTCCCAGTCTAATAATTGATAATTATCTTAAAGTTTATCTTCATTTAGAGGCTTGAAAAATCAAATACTTTTTTCTGTCTCTTTGAAACAAGGATGACCGTGTACATAGTTTAGGTAAAATTTTTGGGAAAGCTTACACATTTTTTAATATTGACTTCTTCTTTCCTTATTTTGAATATGAATGGGATACCTGAAATTGCTAATCACCTGATATGAAGGAAAATGCCAACAGAATCTCAGAGAGCAGAATCTTAATGGTATTGACCCATTGATCCTATGCCAGCAATTAACTAATCCAAGAACAACTGTTCAGATGTTTCAGTTTTCTATTACCTGTGACTGAAATCATTCCCAATGTACAAAATGAATTATTTTCTTTCCTTATTTTACATGATCCAAATAGTGTCCTAGTTCTGATAATCAATCTGTTCTTGGGCATTCAATTAAAGTGTTCTTACTCATAACAGACTTTTAACATCTCCCATTTAGTTTCTGTCCACCTAACCAGCTATCTATGAACTACTATATATCATATATATTATACAGATGCTATGTATGTGTATAAATATAGAGAGAAACAAAATTATAGGAAGAACAAAGAGAAAGTATAGAGAGAATGAGAGCAATTATAGGGAAGCATCCGTTTATCTTCTTTCATCGGAGGTAGTTCTTATTTTGGAAACACCACATTTATTTTCTGAGAACTCTGAGGACTATGCAATTGGCAAAAAATGTTCATTTTTCATCTTCCTCACTAATGTCTTAAGGGAGAGGAAAAGATTAATGTGAATGTCATCAGGATGCATACGGAGCTGAGGACCACAGTTGTTAGTGAAGTTTTCTCCAAAGACCCATTTGGATCCTCAGCAAAGAAGCTACAGAGGCATCCCTATGATGTCATCTCCCCACCCCCTTAGGAGTCCAAAGACCCAAATTACCTTGAGTTAACAAGAGTGGAACTAGAGGATTAAAATACTTCTACAACTGCCCCCATAGTGCTGGTTAGATGGTTAGGTCCTGGTTCTCTGGTAATTATTACTTTAGGGGGTTAGGTATTTTATTGTGGTGCTGTTGAGGAAATAGAATACCAATCATAGCAAGCCCTAAAGCAATTTGAGTGTAGCAAAGTAACCCCAAATAGAATTCACTTGAATGTGGCCAGAAATAGAAATGTCAATTTCTTGAAGCTTAAAGGGAGAGAAAAGTAATTTGGGAAGCAGACAATCCTTTGAAAATTTCTCCTTTGACTTTCTTTTTGAGGTTTGTATTATCACTGAGTTCAACATTGTGGTTATTTTTTAAGAGGCTATTTATTTTATTGTTTTTCCAAAGAATTTCCTCCATCTATTACTCATTCCATATCTAAACTCACATCAAGAACCTGGCAGGAAACGATCAGTGCTTTTCCTGAATCCGATTCTGTTCCCATCACAGCCCCTGAAAAAAAATCAAGCCCAAATGATTTCAGACTTTGTTTTATGTGTTTATATACATGTCTTTCAGTTTACATAAACCACTGGATTCTAGCATTGGTGGCTTGGTGAGCAAAACAGACAAAATGGCTCAAAAGAACTTACTTTTTAAAAATGTTTTTGTTTGCTTGTTTGTTTGTTTTTGTTTTTGGGTCATACCCGACTGTGCTCAGGTCTTAAATACTGATCAAATATAAGGCAAGTACCTTACTCGCTGTAGTATCTTTCCAGCCCCACAACTCACATTTTTCTTAAAAAAATTTTAAGCCTGAAAGTAATATGGATGCTAACTGACATGATCTTGCAGTTGTGTGTTAGTGTGTGATGTGGTGGTGGGGGGAGAGGGAGTGCTTTCATTTTGATAGATACGAAGTTATTTGCCTAGAGAAAGGTCAAAATGACAAATTAACTGCTCTTTCAAGAATTATCTAAAATGTGGATAGAAATACATTTAAAAACTCATTCAAAGGACATTTATTTCTGAGTAATTTTTTCCTCACTCTATTAAAAAGAGTCTCCTGCCCGTGGGCCAGGCTGTCTTCACTGGAGTCCCTCGGAGGGAGGGTCAGTTAAATTTCCCTCCCCACCCAAGCAGAGCCCCGGCAGCCAAAGACCTCCAGAAATCAGCCACAACCATGCTCAAGGCCACTTTCCACACGCCTCACACATGAAGGAACTGGCAGAGGACCCAGGTATGCACGACCTGGGGCTGAGATCTCCAAGCCTGCTTGTGTCGGGACTGGGCCTTCTCCACCCAGGCCCTCATTTTCCAGTAGCTTGGCAGCCACACCCACAAGCTGCCCCCAGTGCCATGTAATCCCATCAATGGCCAAGATCCAGAGACTATAAAACAAAGCTCCCGAAAACACGACCTCTTATAGTCTAGATCTTCTCAGAGAACCCAGCAAGCTACCGAGAGTTTCCTGCCCGCATAGTAGAGCCTGTCAAGCTACCTGTGGTGTATTCGATATGCCAAAAACAGTAACAATGATGGGTCTCATTCCCCTGGCCCTGAAAGAGCCTCCAATGTGGCACCATTGGGAAGAACGAGTAAAGAAAGGCTGCTAAAATCTCAGGGCTAGGACTAATGGAGATGTTACTGGCTCCTGCTGGAGCAAATCGATGAACAACAGGATGACAGTGACAGTGACTATTAAAAAGAGGACAAGATATTTACATTTTTTGTTTGCTTGTTTAGGCCAGTGGGGTGGTAGGTGTAAGCATTGTAGATGCCAAGTGTGACTAGTCCATGAAGATTTAAAGTAAAGCTCACTGACCTCAGTGGAACAGTTCAAACATGAGTGTGAAATCAGCAATAGGCCCGAAAATTTTGCAAACATTTGTTTTACTAAGTTTTGCAAAATAGAATGTAGTATTCCATAGTTTTACTGGTTTCTACAGAAAATTTCTGATATTAGTTATGTATCTCTAAAGTCCCTAATCATTGGAAATTAATTATTCTCTATGTGGTAGGTGGAGTTCTACTACATTATCATTGTGACAGAAAAATGACACTATTTCTCAATGAGAAGCACTCAGATAAATTTTCCAAAAAGTTAATTTCTTCATTTTTTTAAGTTTTTAAGATTTTAAAAAAATTTTTCTATACAAAATTGAATTGGCATGATTTCAAGATATATATCTTCTTTAAATTATAGATATAGAAACATAATATAATTTGAAAGATTAAATTATTTTAGAAAATTACATTGAATTGTGTCTACATAATTTACTGAATTCTTTTCCATTATAGTTGATTTCATGTTTGTGATCTGTTCTTTGAATTTCTATGGGAATTAAAAGTAGGTAGAAGACAACTCTTTATTGGGGAGAGGGGTATACACTTGGCAATGCTCAGGGGTCACTCCTAGATTTGCACTCATTACTTCTGGTATTGTTCTAGAAACCCTGTTGAACCTGGGTTGGCTATGTGCAAGGCAAGCGAGTGCCCTACCCATTGTACTATCACTCTGGTCCCAGAAGACTTGAGTTGCTTAATAATAAAATGTAAGCTTTTTTAGGCAAATGATGAGGGATGGGATAAAAAAATTCCTACTTTAGGGGCTGGAGAGATAGCACAGCGGGTAGGGTGTTTGCCTTGCACGCGGCCGACCCGGGTTCAAATCCCAGCATCCCATATGGTCCCCTGAGCACGGCCAAGGGTAATTCCTGAGTGCAGAGCCAGGAGTAACCCCTGTGCATCTCCAAGTGTGACCCAAAAAGCAAAAAACAACAACAACAACAACAACAAAAATTCCCACTTTAAGGGAAGTAGCAAAGAGATGGCGGATATGCCATTTTGTTTAGAATGCTCAACATTTGACAGTATTTCACAAGAGGATCTAGAAGACATTCTGTTTTCCCAAGTAATAATAAATGTGGTGAAAGGAATATTAGAATTCCCCTGAAGTTTAGGATCTCAGTAAATGAGGCTGACAGCTAGAGAAGCTAATTTAGAGCCGCATTCTTGACAACAGTGAGGGGGAGGGAGACCTGAAATATTAGAATCTGGGAAGAAGTTAATGACCAGAAGAAAGATGCAATTATCATAGTAAGTGGCAAAATTAGAATGGCAGCCAGAAGTCTCAGTCTTCAGAGGCACTGTTGATATGCCAACGGGACATGGAGTAATCTGAGCAACAGGACGCCTGGGCAGTCTCGGGCCAGGGCCTGTGCCGGCTCCAGCTCCGCTGAGATTCGACCCGGGTGGCCATGCCTTTGCACAGCTGCTTTGCTGCTGATCGAGCAGGATCCAGAGCCGGCTATATGACTTGGGGTCCCAGCCATGGATCCAGACTGTGAACTAAGCTTTTGCCCCACGCCGGCTAACGGAGGAAATATCCTTCTTCCTCGGTTTTTCTTCCCTTCTGGAGGAGGAGGTGTGGTGTCCGCCATTTTACAGGATTTTTAAGCAGGTATGAACTTGGTGGCGCGTGAAAAAAAAAAAGTGCTTTGAACTTGAAACAGCGGGATGCCTGGGCAGTCTTGGGCTGGGGCCGGTGCCAGCTCCAGCTCCGCCGAGATTCGACTCGGGTGGCCATGCCTTTGCACAGCTGCTTGGCTGCTGAATGAGCAGGATCCAGAGCCAGCTATATGACTTGGGGTTCCAGCGAGTGCTTGCAACCATGTATCCAGACTGTGAACTAAGCTTTTGCCCCATGCTGCTCCAGGAAGGGAAATGATTCAATTTCCAACTCAAATCTCCCTGGACTTAATTACTAAAATACAGAAATCCTAAACTGCGTGGCCGCTACCGCAGGCCGCGCAACTTCATATCTCTTCATTCTCATCAATGGAAAACTAATTATCAAATATTTCCCTGTCAATAGGGCCATATTCTTGGGGGATAAATTCCAACAAGAATAGTGAGTTCTGTGTTGAAACTCCAACAACAATAGTGAGTTTTGTGTTGAAATATGGAATGTAATCAAGGTAAAGAGAAAAGGAAGTGAAATTTATCAGTTATGCGGGGGTGGGTGGGGGGTGGGATGTATACTGGTTTTTTTTTTTTGGTGGTGGAATATGGGCACTGGTGAAAGGACGGGTGTTTGAGCATTGTATAACTGAGACATAAGCCTGAGAACTTTGTAACTTTCCACATGGTGATTCAATAAAATAAATTAAAAAAAATAAAGGTGTGACTTTAAGCTGTGAAAAAACCCACAAATAGATGATCAGGAAGCAAAGGGGAAAAATATCCTCAGCAGAAGGTCACGATCAACTACTCAGTCATTGAACATGGACCAGCTTTCAGAGTCTTGGCCCATTTATTCAAAGGAGATGTTAGAGCACTGTGAGGAAGGACCTGGCTTTGCTGTGTTATAGTTAATAGGCAGAGTTTTTCTATGCCTTCCCTCAAATGCACGCCCCCCGCCCCGGGTCTTTTTTGGGTCACACCCAGCACTGCACAGGGGTTACTCCTGGCTCTGCACTCAGGAACTATTCCTGGTGGTGCTCAAGGGACCATATGGGATGCTGGGAATCGAACCCAGGTTGACCGCGTGCAAAGCAAATGCCCTACCCGCTGTGCTATCACTCCAGCCCTGAGTCTACAGATATTTACTGGGGCCACTTAATCTGGGGAATGGTGCATGCCTTGATTCTGCAGTAATTTGGGCCTTAGTGTCTGATTTCTGTTGGTGCTTTTTGTACACAATGTCCCACAATGATCCTGACTATGTGGCAAATGGAGATGACTCAGTCCTAGTTCACTGTGAGTATGTGGGTCTACATGATACTATTTCCTTGAACCTGCAACATAGAGTTGGAGAGGAAAGATTTGGAAATCATCAGAATACTCACTGTGTACCTGAGGGGTAAGAAATTCCACAGAAGGGAAATCCAGTGGAAAGTCTATGAATCTGATCTCTTTAATTCCATGAGTTGTCTCAGATACTAAGTAGTAAGTAGAAATAATTGTAATGAAATTGGGGGAGGAGATTAATGCCATTTTCCCCCTGTAGTTAAAGTATGTTGGTTGGTGGTTTCAATTACATCTTTATTTGTAGTAACTTTAGTGCAGTGGCTATGCTGCTGGATGTGGTAATTTTGTTGGAGCCCCTTGACATAGCCTCTGGCATATGGTCCAAAAGTTTTCTATTATGAGGGACTGTGAAGCGGTTTGAAGTCAGATAGCATAGAGAAAAGCAAAATATGTATTTAGGATCTTTCCCTTGGGTTTCCACCTTTAGTCACTTACAATTTTTTTGACAAGTCCATGAGTTACCATATAAATGACAAAGATGAAGGCTCCAGTGATTTTAGTGCCTCTTTTTCTTGTGCTCTCTGAGGATACATTCCCAAGGATGCCAAGCAGTTACGACCAGGTAATGGAGCCTATTAGGTACTAAGCTGACAGACTATTAAGAGAATTTCAAAACTTTATGAAATGTACATAAAACTTTTATTGTATAAAATTAAATTTCATAAAAACTCAAATCTTATGAAAAGATTTGGAAAGTTTTCTTTTTTTAAAAGACAGAAATTGGTCTATAAAGTTTCCAACATAATTTTTTATATTTTCTTTTCTCATAATCCAAGAGATTTTGATTTCCAGGGCAACCTTTGGAACATCCTGCATGTATCATACAAACCACATATATATGTGAGTGAAGCCAGTGCTGCTCTCTACGTTCCTGTATGACTACACAGAGTGGAGCTCTTTTCGGGAAACACGTATTTTACGTGATTTAGAAATAAGCTCTTATTGAAATACTTTCAAATTTATAGATTAGAGCTGCAAGTCTTAGGTTTTAGATACTGATTCCTGAGTTAGGCTATTGCAACAAAAACCTCCAATGTGTGAACTGGCTTAGCAGTTAAGTGATGAAGGAACTGGTATCACAGGTGAAAAAACAAAACCAAATCCTGGTGTTTCATCTTTGAGCAGTGACAAAATCTTTGGTAAAACAGTTATAGAAACCTAGGTTCTTCTGACCTTGAGAAATAGAAATTTGAGACAGTGTTTCCCTCACACAGTTTACTGAGGGGAGGGTCTTGTGAAAGAATGCAGCAGGGGCAGGGAACCTGAGCTTGAGCACAGGCAGGCAGAATAGGATGGACTGTCATGGCTGACTCAAAAAAGGAAGCATAGTTAGGAGGGTTTTGGACTTATTTTTTGTGGGTATGGCAGGGGTGAGATCCCCACTATTCTCAGGGCTTCCTCCTGGCTCTGCACTCAGGCATGACTCCTGGTGGCACTCAGGGACTCCGTGGTGGGTGATCAATCCCCAGTTGATGGCAGGCAAGGCAGGGTTCTGACTCGTTGTGTTCTCTCTCTAGCGCCTGCATGCTCAGGAGCCTTATGCCCTCACACACGGGATTCAAAAACATCTTTCCAGTCCAGCAACAGGCTTCTCTGTTGCCCAGAAAATGTTAACTTTGCTCCAATTACTGACTCTCTGGTTTGCTCATGATTGAGGTTTGTCGTGGCACACGGCACAAGAAAGTTCACAAGCCAAGGACATCAATAATATGTGGTCCAAAGTGACAAAGTCGCATATTGCTGCTGTCCCAGGAAGGCTGTATAGTGGACAGGCTGCCTAACTCTGGGCAAGTGTAGGGCTAGAAAGTTGTCCCTGCCTTGCTGGGTAGTTAAGTAGTTTACAACTAAAGGCCTATACTGAGGCCTGAAGAGTTTATAGACTGAGAGGTGTTTGGCTTTGTAGTAAGTTCTCTGTAGGATAACATAGCCTCAGGTAGTTTAGGTTTATTGGGTTACTCCTGTTACAGTGCTCCTATTCCTCTTTGTTTATTTGTAGCTTCTTTCTTAGTGTTCTGTTGACTTGTAAATAATGTTTTTCTCTTCTCCTTGAGTCCTTTGCATAGTTTATTCACAGCAAGTCCTTTTTGTATGGACACAGGAAGACTTAACATGTGTTATGCTTTTGTAACCTGGGAGTCATTTGACTCTACATGATATTTTCCTCCAGGGCATCTGTTCTCTTGACCTAAGCCTCAGCTGCCCTTCCTTCCTAGCACCCCCAAAGCAGGGTCCCAACAGGGGATGAGAAGGACCCAGGGCAAGCGGTGAGTTGTGTGCTACCCTGGCATCGAGATGGGCCTGGCCAAAGTGCCTAATGCTTAACTATAAGTTAAGAGCTTGATCATGGACAAATGCTGTCATGATCCAAACAGTGATAACTAGATTTGGACCCTGCTAGGGTGAGGAATGATTAATCTGGCCTGAGTGCTGTGGTCTGAGCCTGTGGCAAGATGTTGCCAGGAGAGCTGCCTTGCAAACCTCAATGTATCTCTTGCTATGTCCATGCAAAAATAACTAGTATTAAGATGTTAATGAGTGTTTGGAATGGGGAGAGGAGAAAAAACCCTTAAGAGGTATTTTGCCTACTGGCAGTCAGGAAGGGCTTTAAAACGCCCCTAGGTTATGTCCCCTTTAAACCTGACAGCCCTCAGGAAGGGCTTTATTATGTTGATTTTGCTACCTGGCTGGGTGTAGCCTAGAAGGCAAGGTGGGAGAGAGAAGGGGGAGGAGACAGAGAAGCGAGGGAGAGGCAGCAGTTGATCCAGAGAGAGGCCAGAGCAGAGCTGGGAGTGCGGGAGATGAGAAAGATGGAAGATTGAATAAATGGTAACTAATCAGCAACTAGCTTGGTCCTCGTTCTTCCTTCGCCTTTCCTTGACCACCGGCCGTCCCGATCCAGTCCACACACTGAGGTTCCAGGGCACCGAACGCGGGCGGTGAGACAGAGCCGCCCGGAGAGCCCGAGAGTGCACTCGCCCCTCGGCGAGCTTTAGTTTTTTACATTCTCAGAGGATATACAGGTTGGGCTTCTCGATGGGTAAGAGGGTAACTACAGTCCACATTTGGATTCAAAACTACCATCCTGAGAAAGCTTGTTCCTACTAAATCTCTAATTACAGGGTGCAGGGTTGAAAAGCAAGATATTGGTATTGTCTGCAAACCTGGTCTGGGAAGATTAGCCTGGCTGGGTATTCAGGGTGTTGACTTCACTGCAAGAAAGAATTCAAGATAGTGTTTAGAAAAGTAAAGCAGAATAAGCATTTTATTAAAAGCAAAAGAACATACTTGATAGAGTACAGGCACACTTAAGAAAAAGAAACATCACTTAAAAACACATTTCTAGGTTATATAAGTACAGGGCAAATTAAAAGGGACAGAATGTGCATGAAATTTCAGAAAAGAGCAGTGGTGACTTGGTCATTTCTTAGAGTCAAAGCTCCATCCAGATTTTAATTGTATTTGGTTGTTTCCATGACAGTTGTAAATTGTCATGACATGAACAGGTGTGAGTTTTGTAAAGTAAATGCATAATAATGAGTGTATAATAAAGTTGAGGGTCATCTGTTGGTCACTTGGTCCTTCATTTTGGATTTATCGGATTCCAACTAGCTTTAGACTCTGTCGTGTTTAACTTTCAATGTCCAGCATCTGTAACTCATTAACTTTGCTGGCATCTGTATACCATGTTCTCAGTCTTTGTGTGAAGGCCTATGTGAGAAAACCTGGTCAGAGATGGGAAGGGAGATGATCCTGCTGACATGTTAAAAGACAGGCTACAGTATTTATTGGTCTTTGTGTAAGCATGCAGATGTTTGCTCAGGGGAACAACAGGATGCATGAATTGTTAGACTTCACAATGTCTGCATATTGAAATGTTTTCCCTCCAAAAATAAGTCTCCTGATTTTCACTCCATTGAGGTCAACTGCAGATCACATTTGCATCAGCCGTTCTCTTGTCTTATTAGGAACATAAATTGGTTGTTATTGGCTGTCATTAGCAAAAGATTGCAGTAAGATGAGTGCAGGGAAAATTTATTGGTCTGGAAAGACATTGCAGGGCACAGACACGTGCAGTACTCCAAGGCCTTAGAGGCCTGGAAATGTTCTTATTGTACTGGATCACCAAGCAGGAAAAGATAAGAGATTTTTTGTTTTTAATTTTGAAGACCCATTCAAAATCAGCCTAAGGTAAAAGTTATTTCTGTAAGGACCATCATTTACATAACCAAAAACTCACTAATGTGCTTTGCTAAATTTAAATAGGTTACTAGCTTTTAGACGCCTTTTGTGAAGTGACAAACTATCCAAAGACACAAAATCAGAATTTTATAAAAACGTTGACCAAATATCCTTGATCAAATTATTAGGCAAGTCACCTTTCTATAGTGGTGATCAGGGGTAGGGGTGAGTTTGCTTTGCTTAATAATTTAAAAAAATTGCGTGAATTGCACTCTTAAGTTTCAAGAACGTCCTATAATGGGGAGCTGGTTCAACCATAATGTGACCTAATTCTGTTCACAAAAGCAGACATTAGGCACATACAGAGCTGAAGCAGAGTAAAACACTAAAAACTGACAAGAGAGAGACAATTTTTTTAGGTTTTCAGAAGAATTTGAAATGACTGACAACTCAAACATGTGTGGAAGACTTATGTCATGTAAATCATTTGAACCAGTCTTCAAAGCATCAGGAGGGCTTCAGTGTATACAACCAAGTTGTGAAAAGATGTTTCAGGTGAAAGGTGGATTAAAGGCATCAAGTGCAGTGTCCATAATGCCCGTGTATTTAGGTAGGATTTAGAAGATAAGCCAGACATGTGAGGACCCTGGATTTCATACTGAAACTGTGATATTTAGTTGCAGTTATTACTGTACAGATATTTAGTTCAGTCATTACTATGGGGGAATCTCAGATATTATCAGCAAGCATTGCTGAAAGAGAAACCAGCAATATGTTAGGTGTTATCTAACATACTGTTAGCACTATGGTAGAGAATGCAACGTCTTTTGGAGAGAAAATAAAATGTAGAAAGACCTGTTGGCAGCCCATCATAATAATTTTGGTCTGGGAGGTAAATTGGTCCAAGTACATGACAGAAAAAATTTAATACAGTCAGTGATAGAGAAGAAGTCTGGATCCAGGAAAAATTGACAAGCCTTGATTTCTCAGCTCATCCATGGTTTTATAAATGTTAAAGTGTGGTATATTTTGGGGGCTGGAGAGATAGCACAATGGGTAGGGCATTTGCCTTGTATGCGGTTGACCCGGGTTCAATTCCCAGCATTCCATATGGTCCCCTGAGCACTGCCAGGAGTAATTCCTGAGTGCAGAGCCAGGAGGAACTCCTGTGCAACGCCAGGTGTGACCCAAGAAGTAAAAAAGTGTGATATGTTTTTAAGAATTATGTAAAACCCAAAATCACAAACAAGTTATCTTTCTCAGCTAAAGTAAGGATTAAAAATGTTAAAAAAAACCTTATTCTCAATATTTTGTTCATAAATGTATACAAATTACGAAATGGGTAGGACAAACATCTCTTAAAAGTCAGCATTATTCAATGTCTTTCTATACAAATATCTTAGTTTAAGAAGAACCAGACTTGCAAGCATATTTAGTTAACCAACTAAAATTCTACGTCATGGTTGCCATAAGGAATTATTATTGTTCATAGGGAATTTATTATTATTTAACAACGAAGTTAACGTTTCTCACAAGAAAAGTGTTGTCAGTTACTATTAGTCTAGGGCCAGTAAGGATCGTGGAGTGGGGGAGTCACAGATGTGCCCATCACCAGGAGCTGAACCAGGCTGGTCAATGGAAGGTGAAGGCATCTGTGTGATTCCCACACTGTGACAGAACCAGATACCTGCACTCCACCACCGCGGGACTTGGTGGTGGAGACAATCATAAGTGTCTCTAGAAAGGGAGTAGTGTACCTGGATTGAGGAAAACAAAATTTATAAACACAGGAACATGCAATGTTTATTATAACAGTAATATGAAAATGGGGGGCCATCATGATGACTCACAGGACTAGACCACGTGCTTTTCAATCCCTAGTACTGCATTGTTCCTTAAGTACTGCCAAGCATAAGAGGGAGAGGGAGGGAGGGAAGAAGGGAGGGAGAGAAAGGGAGAGGGAGGGGAGAGAGAGAGGGAGAGAGAGAGGGAGGGAGGTAGGGAGAGAGAGAGAGAGAGAGAGAGAGAGAGAGAGAGAGAGAGAGAGAAACTGGGTAATTGGGCTAAGGCATGTAGAAAGGGAAAATTTTTTTTATCACTTTTCCTAAAATCTGCAAACACAAAATATTAAACAAAACTCCTACATTAAATAATAAATAAATTATTGAATTAAATTGAGAACTGAGTAAAAATTCAAAGCCATATTAATTAAAGTTAAGCTGCTGGACTGGTAAGTCCTGTGTCTTAAAGAATATGGACAATGGGTCCAGGAAAATAATACAGAGGCTAAAGCATTTGCCTCGCATGTGCCGACCCCAGTTTAGATCCCTGGAAACATATATAGTTTTCTAAATGCTACCAGGGATCTCTCCTGAGCACAGAGCTGGGAGTAGTCCTGTTGGGAGTGGCCCTCACCTCACTGTCCACCCTCCCCACAAGATAATAGAACAATTTATTTCTCTTTCATGTTAGTGCTACGAGGTGAGTTATTCTCGGTCAGAGAGAGCTCCGTGTTCTCCGTGTTTTCATTCAGGAACACAGATTCCTTTCTTTGTATCGGCTCATTATTTCTTCAATGATGTTTCTTTTAAACTTTAGTGTGAATCAGAATCACCCAGAGAGATCGGGACAGTCCAGACCACATCAACCTCTCTGACACATTAGGCTTTGAGTGGGGTCTGAGACTGGCGTTATAAACATTTTCCAGGGATAGGAAAGGGGAAAGGAATAGAATATGTTTAATTGGTGTTTTTTGGTTTGTGTTTGGGGGCTACACTTGGTGATGCTCAGAGCTTACTCCTGGCTCTTCACTCAGAGATCACTCCAGGTGGTGTTAGAGGGTGTCGGGGACTTAACCCATGTTGGCAAACACCTCACCTGCTGTACAAGAAGTTGTTTATGTTATTTTTTTATATTACTGATAAATAACCGAGACTGAAAATTGGCATAGGAAAAAGGCAATCTCTGGACAATAAACTACTGGCAAAATATGTTCCAATTTTGCATTTAGGAATATCACACTGGTAGTTTGAAATGGGCCATGAGGTAAATAGAGTGTGGAAATTGTCAAATGAGTATTTAGGGTTCCCCATCCAAGGGCCAGGCAGACGTTGAACACTTATCAGCACTAGGCTTCTCTAGTTTATCCACTGCATTTCCAGATGCAATTCTGCTACAGTGGATTTTGAGCAGAATAAATTTAGTGAGCAATTAGCAATTTGAGCCAAATCACTAAGAACTTAATATAAAAATATAATGTCAAAGAAATATTAAATAAATGGCCTAAATAGAAAAACCTAGGTAAGATTAATGTTATGAGTTACATACCAGTTCAACAGAGGCAGAAAATGTAACTGATACAATTTAGTACAAATTTATGATAAAATCAATTAGTAACTATAACAAGACTATTCCCCCAGCCCCTTCATTGTTACTGACCCAGTGACTAGAGATCCCATTTATGCTTAGATGTGATGCTTTCACATCTGGTTGTTGTGTTCACCAGGGACACACACTTTTAATTGTGGTGTTTATTCCCAAGCAAGTTGGGAGTCATGTTCCTTTTATTGTGTTTATGTACATTCTGGTTGTGGTATTCACTGCAGTGGTGGCACATGTGCTTTCTGGGGGTTTCGCTTCTGCTCATTTGTAGGATGTGTGTTTGCCACATGGGGTTGCTCTGGGTTAGAGATCACACATTTTATTATAGTGCCAGGGACCCCAAACCACAGCTACCAGTACCGTTCTTGTCAAATGTGGGCAGCATTGGGATTGAACTCATAGTCTCACTCTTGCAGGGCAGGACTTCAGTCAATGAACTAAAACCTAGGACCCTTATAACTGAGACTTAAACCTGAAAGCTTTGTAACTTTCCACAGGGTGATTCAATAAAAGAATTAATTAAAATAAATAAATAAATAAAGTAGTAACTCTTAAAAAAATTAAAAAAATAACAATCTTGATAAAGAGTGTCAAAAAGCCAATGCTTTTTGAGAGTTTGAGATTGAATTAATAAAAGACAGATTATTGAAAGACAGAGATAATTCATGTTTATAATCAGGAACTCAGAAAATGTAGCAGTTAGAATTTGGGACTTAATGTAACAGCTTAATAAAGGAGGGGAGAGACACTTATGGGAAACAGACGACTTCCAGGGAAGGTAAAAATGCAAATAAATGGGAGATGTCAGCTTTGAGACAGTTTTCCGGTCTTGTAATTTCTTATCCCAGGGTCAACAGCTTGTCTCCAGTGATAGGTGTGAAATTTCCCTGGCTGTGAAATTATTGGAAAGGACATTTATGACATTTATGACTTTTGTGGGGGGAATGATTTTGCTATTAGGTTGCTAAGGGAACTCAGAAAAAAAAACATATCAGAAAAAAAAGCCACATCCTCTAACATATATTGATTTTCATGTCTTTAGCTCAGAATAATCCTTAACACATAGTGGTATATTTTGATCTTCTCAAAATCATCTATGTTTAAAACAATCCTAGAGCAAATATAAAGGTACACCTCTCTTTAAGAGCTTTGTTCTGAAAATGTCTTCAGATTCCTTTTCTATTAAGATTTCATTTACTAGAATTTAGTTATATGGCTAAATGTAATTGCAGGGGAGATTGGGAAATGTTATTTTGGAACATTGATAGATACAGGAAAACAGATTGAAGTCTCTGGCATATTCTCATCCCTTGATTTCCTTCTCTCTATGATACTTGTCATCACTGAACATCATATTTACAGCATATTCTGTTGATCTTCACTAGAACGTAACTTCCATAAGGGCTGCTTCACTGGAAGCATTTAAGTGTCTGTAACTTAGTATAAAATATGGAATATGGGCCGAGATGTGACCCGAGTGGCCACACGTTTGTGTGACCGTTCTGTGGCTGATTGACCACAATCCGGAGGCCAGCTAGACTACTTTTGGTACCAGCAGCTGTTTGCAGAAATGTCTCTAGACTGTGAACTAAGCTATATCCCCATGTTGCCCCAGGAAGGGAAATGATGCAATTTCTAACATAAATCTCCCTGGACTTAGTTACTAAAATACAGAAATCCCGAACTTCATATCTCTTCATTCTCAGCAATAGAAAACTAATTATTAAATGTTTCCTTTTCAGCAGGGCTGTTTGTTTTGGGGAAAACTCCAACAACAATAGTGAGTTTTGTGTTGAAATATGGAATGTAATCAAGGTAAAGAGAAAGTGAAGTGAAACTTATCAGCTACACAGGCAGGGGTCGGGGGGTGGGGGGTGGGAGGTATACTGGGGTTTTTGGTGGTGGAATATGTGCACTGGTGAAGGGATGGGTGTTCAAGCATTGTATACCTGAGACATAAGCCTGAAAGCTTTGTAACTTTCCACAGGGTGATTCAATAAAATAAATTTAAAAAAAAACATGGAATATGGTATACAGTCAGAAAATATTCGGTTGCTATTAAAATGTAATTACTGAATGAATATTAAATGCATATAAAATATGTTAAAGTACTATTATAATTTTATATAAAATTAATAACTTTATTCTTCCACCAAGATGACTCAAATCTTTCATTCTAGATGACTAAGAAAATGATGGTTTTATATAAAAACACAAGGAAGATTAAGGAAGTTGAATTTTTGGTCTTAATTTTAATTTGTGGGTCAACCAGATGGGCAGAGGCCACAGTTCTGAAAAAATAAATAGTCTGAGCATTTGTGAAGTGCCCCAAGAATAGATTGTTAAGGAAGAGATATGCTAAGGGCAGAACAAGGACAGTAGGGAAGGGTGGGGGAGATAAGGTTTTCGTGATAGGAGGCATGGATCAGGTAAGTTAGAGATGAGCAGAACCTGGGCAGGAATTGGCAGGAGAAAATTCAAAGTAGTTGGCATATTTAAGGTCTGTGGAGGGGCTGGAGTAAGGTCTTGCTTTGTGTGTGGTTGATCCAGGTTGGATCCCCAATACCCCAAGTGGTCCCTCAAGCACTGGCAGGAATCATCTCTGAATTCAGAATCAGGAGTAAGTCGGGTGACCCACCTTTCCCCAAACAAAAATAAATAGAGCACATGTTTACTAAAATATGTCTAGCTGTGTGGTCAGGAAGATGGGAAGAATATAGCATTGGGTGAAGTGTCTTTGACTTAATCCTGTGTTAGTTCCTATGCTGCTGCAAAAAATATCACAAACTTGGTAGTAGGAAAAATATACACTTATTCTCTTTTGTTCTTATCCTTATTTATATTCTCTTATAGAAGTCAGGCGTGTGAAATGGGTTTTGCCTACTTGAAACCCAGATGTCAGCAGAACCTCTTCTAGAATTCTGTGGGAAAATTTCCTTGTTTTTGTAAGCCATGAGGGTGGAATTTCCTGTCTCAAGGCCCCTTCTATACTCCAAGTCATCAATACAGTATCTTCAAAGTTCACTTTGATCCATTTTCACAGTCTTTTTCTCTATCCTCAGTGCTCCTTCTTTCAAGGATATTTGCCATTTTGATGAAAGAACTGGATAGTACAGGATATTTCCACGTCTCTAGATCCTTCAACTGAATCACACCTGCTGTTATACTGAGTATACCTGTGCAAATAACAAAAGTAGCATTGGCAGATATTAGGAATCAGGATCTTGGATCTCACTGGGTATATAACTGAGTCTGCCACACTCTCTCTTCCCTCCCCTCCCCTCCCCTCCCCTCCTTCCCTCCTCTCCCCTTCCCTCCCCTCCTCTCCCCTTCCCTCCCCTCCTCTCCCCTTCCCTCCCCTCCCCTCCCCTTCCCTTCCTTCCCCTCCCCTTCCCTCCCCTCCCCTTCCCTTTCCTTCCCTTCCCTTCCCTTCCCTTCCCTTCCCTTCCCTTCCCTTCCCTTCCCTTCCCTTCCCTTCCCTTCCCTTCCCTTCCCTTCCCTTTTTCCTTTTTCCTTTCACCATTTTCAGGTCATATCTGACTGCGTTCAGTATTTACTCCTGGTTCTGGCCTCAGGGACCCTTTGTGGCAGGGCTCGGGACCATATGTTGTGCCACACATGGGACTCAAGTCAGTTAGATTCGAAGCAAGCATCTGATCCAATGAACTATTTTTTTCAGCCCCCACCATACTCTGTTGTGTTAGGTTTATTTTGTTAACCAAAAATCCTTGGGCAAAAAAAGGCTGAGCTGAGTTTGGAGGCTGAAGAAGGAAGAAGCTGGAATTTTATAAAAGAGATCTCAAGGAAAACAATTTTTGTGGGTGGTAAAATGGTGAGGCAGAAAGGGTGACCATTTGAGGGTGAGAGGACCAGGATTCCAAAGAAGTCAATAGCACTTGTTGCAAGAAATGATCAGAGATACATAATCTGGGACTTTCTAAAGTCACACAAGAAAGATCTTGAGCATTTTGTTGGAATAGCGAAGTAGTGATCTCAAAACACTGCATGATGGGAAACATAAAACATTATAGTTACCTGGCATGAAACTCAGTACAGAGTACCTTGTTTATGGAGACCGGCTATAGTGAATGCTTACGCTGCAAAGCAGTCACGACTATACTCCACTCTGTGATAAAAATGATAGCTTTAAGAGTTCAAAAATGAAATTTATTTTAAGAAGCAAAGGATTTAATTTTGAACCTAATTCTGTTTTTTTCTCTCTCTCCCTGAAGCCAAATCCTAAAGTGTTCCCATTACATTTTGCCTCAGGTCTTCTTAAGTATCATTTATTCTGACAGTGCAGCTCATGGGAAACGCGTAGGCTCATTTCGAAAAGACCACAGACTAATTTCAATATTTTAAGATCCAATACTATTATTAAGGTAAAGACCAGTGATAAGATTGGTACCACTTAAGATTTGAGAAGTGTGGATGATATTTTGTTGTTAAAGGATTTTCTGACAAAATAAAAAAACTATTTTTCCTTTATTGTAGCATCTTATTTCACCAGGGAATTATATTTAATATTTTTACTTCTATTTTTATGCCTCAGATTAGCAGTTAAAGTTGCAATCTCCTTGATTATCATTAATTTTTGTAACAGACTAGAAATTTTATTTTCAAACGCTGAATGTAATGGGAGTGCAATCTAAATTTTTTTAAATTTCAAATTAAATTTTATAATGATGTTCTTATGCCCAGATCCCCATCCAGTAGCTAGGCAGTCACACCCACAAAATCCCACCCTGCCCCCTCCCGTGCTGTGTAATCCCATCAACGGCCAACATCCAGAGACTATAAAACCAAGCTCCTGGAATCTTATAGCCTAGTTCTCCCAATCGGAGAAGTTGGCAAGCTACCCAGAGATTCCTACATGCATGGGAGAGCCTGGCAAGCTCCCTGTGGCGTGTTCATATGCCAAATACAGTAACAATGATGGGTCTCATTCTCCTGACCCTGAAAGAGCATCTAATGCGGCATCGTTGGGAAGGACGAGAGGCTTCTAAAATCTCAGGGCTAGGACGAATGGAGATGTTACTGGGCCTGCTCAAGCAAATCGATGATCAACAGGATGATAGTGATAGTGATAGTGACAATAATGTTCCAACACCAATAGCACCACCTTCGCACCACCAATATTTTGAACTTTCTCCACCACACCCAAGTCTACACCAATAGCAGGCCCTAAATAACTTATTTTGTATTGCTTGTTATGAGTAATCTTCTAAAATTGCTCAAAATTTCCTCAGAAGAAAATGTGTGAAGATTGTTCTGTCTCAGTGTGGAGCCATTAAGCCCTTGTATAAGAGATTGTACTAACATGTTGTTAAATGTTGCACCTTGTGTGCTAATATTTATTATCTATCTATCTATCTATCTATCTATCTATCTATCTATCTATCTATCTATCTGTCTGTCTGTCTGTCTGTCTCTCTCTATCTATCTATCTATGCATCTGTCTGTCTATCTATCCATCCGTCTGTCTGTCTATATCTATATACCCATATCTATCTATATACATTTGTCTTAATCGAGATCAGTTGCCTTCACTTTACACCCCATTCAATGTGGTGTGCTACTTCTGGTATATCAGTGCTGTAGAATAGGAAGTGTCATGTCCACACGTTCTAGAAATTTGAAAATTTTAAATAGGTTGATAAAGCTTGAACTAAGGTTTTAACTGGAGGTGACTTTGGGGTCCAGAGTTATCTCTGCAGATTGTTGCTCTCTCCCAAAATTTGTTTGTGAGTCTCTGGATCATGGCTGTTAATGAGCTTATATGGCGCCAGAGGCAGTTTGTGGGCATGACTGCCAGGGTCCCTGAGGCACAGATAGAGGTGAGGAAGTGGCCCATTCCCGACACCATGTGAGCTATTGTGCACTTTTAATATCAATTTGTTTCCCCAAGTTTTCATTTAAACTTTAGTATGGGTGAAATGCGGGCTGGAGCAATAGCACAGCCGGAGGGCATTTGCCTTGCATGTGGCCAACCTGGGTTCGATTTCTCCGTCCCTCTTGGAGAGTCCAGGAAGCTACCAAGAGTATCCTGCCTGCACGACAGAGCCTGGCAAGCTTCCCGTGGTGTATTCGATATGCCAAAAACAGTAACAAGAAGTCTCACAGTGGACATGTTACTGGCACCCACGTGAGCAAATCAATGAGCAACGGGATGAGAGTGCTACAGTGCATGGATAAAATGTATCAGGCCATTAAAAAATACAAACAAGTGTACTTTTGGATGAAAAGGAAATTTTTAATTAGGAAAATGAATATTGATGTACCTGACAAAACAAACTTTATGTTTGCCTTTTCTTCCAACTTTATTGATGTGTACTTAAAGTACACATAATTAAAGTGCACATTTGCCCAGTTTTGACACATGTGTACCCTTTGAACCATGTGAGGAACTGGGAGCCATCAGTCCAACTTTGAGAGAGGATAGAGTAGTACTGCCATCAGACTTCTGGACAATGTATCAATCAATGTTATCTATGTAATAAGATTTCAATAAAAACTCTGGACACCAGAGTTCAGGTGAACTTTCTGGCATGTGTCCATAAATATTGCTGTATATATATGCCAGGAATGGAATGTGCTCTCCACCTTAATGAAAATTTTGCATTAGGAAGCTTTCCAGACTTTCTCTTATCCTTGTTTTTCCTTTTGCTTACTTCTAATGTGTGTCCTCTGCTGCAAATAAAAATTTATAGTAGGTATAGTGTCTTGCAAAGCTCTGAGTCATTTAGTAAATTACAAAACTGGAGGGAGTTGTGGGCATCTTTAGGTTTGTATCCATATGAGAGCACCCTTGGATATGCCTGAATATGTGGCTGATGTAGAATGAGTATATTTCTGTGGGGGAATATTTGTACAGACAGAAGTTTGCCAAACTCATTGTTCTTGTTCTAAAGAGACTTGGGTAGACCTACCAGTCTGGAGGAAAATAAGCCAGTCTGGTTTATTTTGTTCATAGAATTTTGTTAATTTTTTAAAAGTCTATAGAATCTGTGATGACAAAATATTTTCATTTCTATTTATGATATATACTGTGCTATGTGCTATGCTATGCTATAGAACAGCGGGTAGGGTGTTTGCCTTGCATGCCGCTGACCCAGATTCGATTCCTCTGTCCCTCTCAGAGAGCCCAGCAAGCTACCGAGAGTATTGCGACCGCACGGCACAGCCTGGCAAGCTACCCGCGGCATATTCAATATGCCAAAAACAGTAATAACAAGTCTCACAATGGAGACGTTACTGGTGCCTGCTTGAGCAAATCAATGAGAGCAATGGGATGACAGTGATACAGTAAAACTTGCATATGGAAAAATGAGAAGTGAGAAACAGGATGAAAACGCTATTCCGGTATCCCAAAGAGTAATAGAAAGAGCTATGCTTGGAGTATCACGTTTCACTCAAGTGAGGGAAGGAATCTGGAGTTCGACCTCTGTCGATGGTTAAGAATCAGGGATGCTGTCTCATTTGTCAAGGTGTCAAAAATCAGATGGGCCGGACACATAATGTGATTCAGAAACGAGTGCTGGACTAAAGCTGTTACTGACTGGATTGACAGGACATCAAAAGACTGCATGGCCGCCCACCAATAATAAGATGGTCAGACTTCTTTGTCAAAACCCTAATTGAACGGTTTGAGGCTCTTCCTGTTCCTGGAGCGAGCAGATATCATTGGGCTACACTAGCATGCAACAAGGACGAATGGAGACGTTACTGGCGCCTGCTCAAGCAAATCGAAGGTCAACGGGATGACAAGTGATACAAGTGAGAAGTGGGATGTTCTTGAGTTTTGAATGAAGTAGCTAGTATTTTTTAAAATAATTAATTGATTTTTTAATTAGTGAGTCACAGTGAGGGTACAGTTACAGATTCACAATTTTTCGTGCTTGTTTTACCCCCATGCAATATTCGAGAGCCCATCCCTCCACTAGTGTTCATTCCCCACCACCTATGAACCCAGTATCCCTCCCACCCCCCATCCCATCCCCCCCACCCCACTCCGCCTCTGTGGCAGAGCATTCCAATTTCTCTCTCTCCTTTTGGGTGTTGTGGTTTGCAATAGGGGTAATTGAGTGGCCATCATGTTCAGTCTCTAGTCTACTTTCAGCACGCATCTCCCTTCCCGCTCGGGATTTCCAATCACATTTTACTTGGTGTTCCCTTCTATATCTGGGATGACTTTTCCCCAGCGTGTGAGGCTAGCTTCCAAGCCATGGAGCCAACCTCCTGGTGTTATAAATTACTATTCTTGGGTATTAGTCTCCTACTCTTCCATTTTATATTACAAAGATGAGTGCAATCTTTCTATGTCTGTCCCTCTCTTTCTGGCTCATTTCACTTAGCATGATACTTTCCTTGTTGATTCACTTATATGCAAAGTTCATGACTTCATTTTTTCTAACAGCTGCATAGTATTCCATTGTATAGATGTACCAAAGTTTCTTTAACCAGTCATCTGTTCTTGGGCACTCGGGTTTTTTTCAGATTCTGGCTATTGTAAACAGTGCTGCGATGAACATATAAGTGCAGATGTCATTTCGACTGTACTTTTTTGCCTCTCCAGAATATATTCCCAGAAGTGGTATTGCTGGATCAAATGGAAGCTCAATTTCTAATTTTCTGAGAAGTGTCCATATTGTTTTCCAAAGGGGCTGGACCAGTTGGCATTCCCACCAGCAGTGTAAAGGGTCCCTTTCTCTCCACATCCTCTCCAACAGAGCTTGCTTTTGTTCTTTTGAATGTGTGCCATTCTCTGTGGTGTGAGGTGGTATCTCATAGTTGTTTTGATCTGCATCTCACTGATGATTAGTGATGCAGAGCATTTTTTCATGTACCTTTTAGCCATTCGTATCTCTTTCCTGGAAAAGTTTCTGTTCAATTCTTCGGCCCATTTTCTGATGGGGTTGGATGTTTTCTTATTGTAGAGTTCAACTAGTGCTTTGCATACCCTTGATATCAATCCTTTAGGACCTCTACAAAGAAAACTATAAAACGCTACTCCATGAAATAAAAGAGTACATGAGGAAATGAAAACATATCCCCTGCTCATGGATAGGGAGAATCAATATTGTCAAAATGGCAATACTCCCCAAAGTATTATACAGATTCAATGCGATCCCTATAAGGATACCCATGACACTCTTCAAAGAAATGGATCAAGCAATCTTGAAATTCATATGGAACAATAAACGCCCACGGATAGCTAAAACAATTCTGGGGAAAAAGATGATGGGAGGCATCACCCTCCTCAACCTTAAACTTTACTACAAAGCAGTAACAATTAAAACAGCATGGTACTGGAACAAAGGCAGAACCGCAGACCAATGGAACAGGGTGGAATACCCCAACACACAACCCCAAATGTATGATCATCTAATCTTTGATAAGGGGGCAAGAAAAGTGAAGTGGAGTAAGGAAAGCCTCTTCAACAAATGGTGCTGGCATAACTGGAGAACCACATGCAAAAGAATGGGCTTAGACCTGGACTTGACACCATGCACAAAAATCAGATCAAAATGGATTAAAGACCTCAACATCAGACCACAATCCGTAAGGTACATTGAAGACAAGGTCGGTAAAACCCTCCACGATATTGAATATAAAGGTATCTTCAAAGATGACATGCAACTGGCCAACCAAGTGTAAACAGAGATAAACAAATGGGGCTACATTAAACTAAGAAGTTTCTGCACCGCAAAAGACACAGGGACCAGAATACAAAGGCAATCTACAGAGTGGAAAAGGATATTCACCCAATACCCATCCAAGTAGCTAGTATTCTTACTGGATCTAGCATCCTCTGAAAGTTTCTCTATGACTGATAGTATAGTCTACCAGGGAACGTTTGTGACATTCAACCATAGCAGAGCTGGTTGGAGGTAATTAATAAAATAATCAGCAGAGCTTGTCAAGTTACCCATGGCATATTCGATATGCCAAAAACAGTAACAACAAGCCTCACAATGGAGACGTTACTGGTGCCTGCTCAAGCAAATCAATGAACAACGGGATGACAGTGCGACAGTGCTACAGTGCTTTATGATATGTATTATGTTCTTAATTATTATTTAGCAGTGTTGTATCAGTTCTTCAAATCTTTCCTTAGAATCAATATTGTTCCTTGTTAATTTTTCCATTGCATCTTTTTTAATGTAATTGATTCTGTATTTTTCCTTATTATTTTCTTCTCTTTACTTGCCCTCAGTTTATCTTACTCTTATTTTTAGTTACTTAAGGTAGCTGGGGAAAAAAATGTACCTTATGGCAGCGTTGGCCAATGATTTTAGGTCATTCTTATTTTACAAGATTAGGATTTAAAAATATAAATTGCTTATATCTTTAGCTACATCTCACTATTTTTTTCAAAAGGAACCGTACTCATAGGTGTCTGTGATATCAATTTGTAATGGGGTAAATGTGGTAGGAGGGTCATATTTATGGTGATGGATGATGTTGGAAAATTGTAGGCTTGAAACACTACTATTAAAAGTATTGTCAATCATAAAAAATAAATAAATAAAAGTATTGTCAATCATAATACCTAAATAAAAATTGAGAGGAAAAAATAAATACAAGACAAATAAATGGGATGATGTTCTGTGCTTACAGGTTAGAAAAAATAACTGTTAAAATGGTCATTCTATTAAAAGCAACATATATATGTATACACATAAATGTATATATATGTATATACTCTATGTACAAAACAAATAAATGGGATGATGTTCTGTGCTTACAGGTTAGAAAAATTAACAGTGTTAAAATGGTCATTCTATTCAAAGTAACATATATATGTATACACATAAATGCATATATATATGTATATACCTTATGCCATCCTTATCAATATTCTAGGGAATTGTTCAAGGAAATAGCAAAGCAAATTTACTAAAATTTGTGTAAGATCCTGAGTAGCCAAAGAAATTATGAAAAAATGAATGAAGGTATCATACTTCACAACTCCAATTTAGGCAATAAAACCATAGTCGTAAAAAGTCTGTGGTCTCACCCTGCAGCCGCCCTACCCCGTGTCCTCTGCACCCCGGCTCCTGACCTGGCCCCCTAACTGCGGCCCGCCCTGGCAGGAAGACACTGGGAGCGTGTCCCGTATCTTAGTGGGCGTGGTCTAAAAGTGGGCGTGGCCTCCTCTCAGAGCAGCCGCAGTTATTCTTTGTTACCTCAGCTCAATCGGTACTTGTATTTTTTTGAAAATTCACTTTTGCGATCTCAAACACGCAAAATAGCCATTAGCTTAGTCTGACACTATAAAGGCTGTCAGTTGATAAGGGAAGTTTAGCACGATCAGAAACCCTTCTTTCCACAAGAAGAAAAAGGAATAAATAACTACAAAGTTCCAACTCTATACTTCCGTAACAATATGAGGAAGCAGAGAAAATCCCCTCCACCAAGAGAGGGAGAAGAAAAAATTCCAGAAACATCAATGGGGGCTACTCACATCTACGACCTCTCAGATAAACAATTCAGAGAGGAGATCTGTAGGAGAGTCGACCTACTCCAAGCAACCATGGAACAGACATCCAATAAACTAAGGGAGGAGATGAATGAAGCACTGGAACGGTCCACCAAGAAAATACAGGAAGAAATGAGAACAGAAATCTCAAACCTACGAACGGAAGTCACACAAATAAAGGAATCGGTAGACGAATTAAAAATCTCACTAGATGCCCTCAACAGTAGAATGACTACAGCTGAAGACAGAATCAGCGACCTGGAAGATGAGCTGCAGAAAGCTTATAGACAACAACAAATCATGGCCAAAGACCTCAAAATGGCTATAGAGCGAATCAGAGCCCTGGGGGATGACTTCAAGAGAAACAACATAAGAATCATTGGAGTACCAGAACCACAGGGAAGTAACCCCAATGAAAAAAACACAGTCAAAGACATCATTGCTAAGAAATTCCCAGAGCTGGAGAAGGCAGGCATCCAGATACAAGGAGTCCGAAGAGTACCAGCAAAAAGAGACCCGAATAAAAAGACTCCAAGGCATATCATAGTCAGAATGACGGATGCTATGGACAGAGACACAATTCTGCAAGCAGCAAGGTCAAAGAAGGAAATCACATACAAAGGAGCACCCCTCAGATTTACAGCAGACCTGTCAGAGGAAACCCACCGAGCCCAAAGACAATGGTGGGACATAGTGAAAAGACTCAACGAAATGAATGCCTCACCAAGAATACTTTATCCGGCTAAACTCTCACTCAAACTCGAAGGAACCATACACTACTTCTCGGATAAACAACAGCTCAGGTCCTTCATAGACTCAAAACCAAACTTGAAAGAAGGTCTAAAGGGGCTACTGTAAGACAAGGTGGAGCCACATAAAAACAACAAATACCACAGAAATATGACACAAAATCCTATCACAATAATCTCTCTCAATGTCAACGGCCTAAATGCACCCATCAAGAGACACAGAGTGGCAAAATGGATCCAGAAATTAAACCCAACATTCTGCTGCCTGCAAGAAACACACCTGAACAAACAGAGTAAACATAGACTCAAAGTCAAAGGATGGAAAACAATCCTGCAAGCAAACAACCCCCTTAAAAAAGCTGGAGTGGCCATCCTAATATCCGACAACATAGATTTCAGGTTGAAAAAGATTAAAAGGGACAGCGAAGGTCATTTTCTGTTTATCAAGGGATATGTACAACAGGAAGAAATCACACTCTTAAACATATATGCACCTAATGAGCGACCAGCTAAATATTTAAAACAACTCCTAGCAGACTTCAAAGAGGACATCACTAACAGCACAATAGTAGTCGGAGACTTCAATATGGCCTTGTCGCCTCTAGATAGATCCACAAGAACAAAACTCAACAAGGAAACACTGACTCTGAAAGAAGAAATTGAAGAGAGAGGCCTAATAGACCTATACAGGGCCTTACACCCCCAAAAGAAAGAATACACATTCTTTTCCAGTGCACACAGAACATTTTCTAAAATAGACCATGTACTGGGCCCCAGAACATACCTCAATAGAATCGGAAAAATAGAAATTGTATCAACCATCTTTTCAGACCACGATGCGCTGAAGATAGAAGCTAACCACTCACTGACACGGAGAATCAAGTCAAACACTTGGAAATTAAACAATTCAATGTTGAACAATGAGTGGGTCAGGAAGGAAATCAAGGAAGAAATCAAAAAATACTTAGAAACAAATGAGAATGAAGACACGAGCTGCCAAAACCTATGGGACGCAGCTAAAGCCGTGTTAAGGGGAAAATTTATAGCTCTCCAAGCATTCCTCAGGAAGGAAGAAAGGGCCCACATAGACAGCCTGACTTCACGACTCAAGACCTTAGAAAAGGACCAGAAAAAGGAACCCAAACCAGATCGAAGGAAAGAAATAATAAAAATTACAGCAGAAATTAATGACATGGAAACCAAAAAGACAATCCGAAAGATCAATGAAACAAAGAGCTGGTTCTTCGAGAAAATAAACAAGATTGATAAACCGCTAGCAAGACTCACAAAGAAAGAAAGAGAAAGAACCCTAATAAATCGAATCAGAAATGAAAAGGGGGGCATCATAACAGAAACCAGTGAGACTCAAAAGATCATTAGAGACTACTTCGAAAGTCTATATGCCACAAAACAGGAGAACCTAAAAGAAATGGATGGATTCCTCGATTCCTACAATCTCCCAAGACTGAACAAAGAAGACTTGGAATACCTGAATAGACCCATCAATGTTAAGGAAATTGAAACTGTGATCAAAAACCTCCCCAAAAACAAAAGCCCAGGCCCAGATGGTTTCACTGGCGCATTCTTCCAAACATTTAAAGAAGACCTGCTGCCTGTTTTCCTCAAACTTTTCCAGGAAATTGAAAAAACAGGAACTCTCCCAAACAGTTTCTTGAAGCACACATCTCCCTAATACCAAAAGCAAACAAAGACACCACTAAGAAAGAAAATTACAGACCAATATCCCTGATGAACACCGATGCGAAGATCCTCAACAAAATACTGGCAAATAGGATCCAACAACTCATCAAAAAGATCATACATCACGACCAAGTGGGATTCATCCCGGGGATGCAAGGATGGTTTAACATTCGGAAATCAATCAACATAATCCACCATATCAATAAAAGCAAAGATAAAAACCATATGATCATATCAATAGATGCAGAGAAAGCATTTGACAAGATCCAACATCCTTTCATGATGAAAACCCTCGCCAAAATGGGGTTTGGAGGAACTTTCCTCAAGATAGTCGAAGCCATCTATCACAAGCCTACGGCAAGCATTATCCTCAACGGGGAAAAACTAAGGGCCTTTCCTCTGAGATCAGGCACAAGACAAGGATGCCCACTCTCACCACTCCTCTTCAATATACTACTGGAAGTACTTGCGATAGCTATTAGACAAGAAAAAGAGATTAAGGGCATCCAGATAGGAAAGGAAGAAATCAAACTCTCACTATTTGCAGACTATATGATACTATATCTAGAGAAGCCTAAAACCTCTACTAAGAAACTCTTAGAAACAATAGACTTATAGAGTAAAGTTGCAGCCTACAAAATCAATACCCAAAAATCCATGGCCTTCATATATGCAAGCAATGAGGCAGAGGAAAGGGACATAAAAAAAGCAATCCCATTCACAATCGTGCCCCAGAAAATCAAGTACCTCGGAATCAGCTTAACCAAGGAAGTAAAAGACCTCTACAAAGAAAACTACAAAACGCTACTCCATGAAATAAAAGAGTACATGAGGAAATGGAAACATATACCCTGCTATGGATAGGGAGAATCAATGTTGTCAAAATGGCAATACTCCCCAAAGCATTATACAGATTCAACGCGATCCCTATAAGTATACCCATGACATTCTTCAAAGAAATGGATCAAGCAATCTTAAATTCATATGGAACAACAAACGTCCAAGGATAGCTAAAACAATTCTTGGGAAAAAGACGATGGGAGGCATCACCCTCCCCAACCTCAATCTTTACTACAAAGCAGCAACAATGAAAACAGCATGGTACTGGAACAAAGGCAGAGCCGTAGACCAATGGAACAGGGTGGAATATCCCTACACACAACCTCAAATGTATGATCATCTAATCTTTGATAAGGGAGCAAGATATGTGAAGTGGAGCAAGGAAAGCCTCTTTAACAAATGGTGCTGGCACAACTGGACAACCACATGCAAAAAAATGGGCGTAGACCTTGACCTGACACCATGCACAAAAGTCAGATCAAAATGGATTAAAGACCTCAACATTAGACCACAAATCATAAGGTACATTGAAGACAAGGTCGGCAAAACCCTCCACGATATTGAATATAAAGGTATCTTCAAAGGTGACACAGAACTAAGCAATCTAGTAAAAACAGAGATCAACAAATGGGACTACATTAAACTAAAAAGCTTCTGCACCACAAAAGATACAGTGACCAGAATCCAAAGACTATCCACAGAATGGGGAAGGATATTTACACAATACCCATCAGATAAGGGGTTGATATCAATGGTATATAAAGCACTGGTTGAACTCTACAAGAAGAAAACATCCAACCCCATCAAAAAATGGGGCGAAGAAATGAACAGAAACTTTACCAAGGAAGAAATATGAATGGCCAAAAGGCACATGAAAAAGTGCTCTGCATCACTAATCATCAGAGAGATGCAGATCAAAACAACCATGAGATACCACCTCACACCACAGAGACTAGCGCACTTCCAAAAGAACAAAAGCAACCGCTGTTGGAGAGGATGTGGCGAGAAAGGGACCCTTCTACACTGCTGGTGGGAATGCCGACTGGTTCAGCCCTTCTGGAAAACAATATGGACAACTCTCAAAAAATTAGAAATTGAGCTCCCATTTGACCCAGCAATACCACTGCTGGGAATATATCCCAGAGAGGCAAAAAAGTATAATCGAAATGGCATATGCACATGTATGTTCATCGCAGCACTGTTTACAATAGCCAGAATCTGGAAAAAACCCGAAAGCCCTAGAACAGATGACTGGTTGAGGAAACTTTGGTACATCTATACAGTGGAATACTATGCAGCTGTTAGAAAAAAGGAGGTCACAATTTTTTTTATTTAAGTGGATTGGCATGAAAAGTTTCATGCTAAGTGAAATGAGTCAGAAAGAGAGAGACAGACATAGAAAGATTGCACTCATCTATGGCATATAGAATAACAGAGTGGGAGACTAACACCCAAGAATTGTAGAAACAACTACCAGGAGTTTGACTCCATGGCTAGGAGGCTGGCCTCACATTCTGGGGAAAGGGCAACTCAGAGAAGGGATCACCAACTATAATGTAGTCGAAGGCCATGTGGGAGAAGGGAGTTGCGGGCTGAATGAGGGCTAGAGACTGAGCACAGTGGCCACTCAACACCTTTATTGCAAACCACAACAGCTAATTAGAGGGAGAGAACAGAAGGGAATGCCCTGCCACAGTGGCAGGGAGAGGTGGGGGTATATGGGACTGGGGAGGATGGTAGGGATGCTGGGTTTACTGGTGGTGGAGTATGGGCACTGGTGAAGGGATGGGTTCCCGAACTTTGTATGGGGGAAGCATAAGCACAAATGTGTATAAATTTGTAACTGTACCCTCATGGTGATTCACTAATTAAAAATAAATAAATTTATTATTAAAAAAAGTCTGTGGTCTCAGAATAAATATAGATTCTTAGGTAAATGGAAGAGAATTGAGGCATCAGGAATAAATAATAAATTATCATTCATAAGACAGTTGATTTGTGACAAATGAGCAAAGAACACAAAATGGAGAAAATCTCTTCAACATATAGTGCTGGGAAAGGAGAATAACAAAAGAATGAAACTGGATTATAATTTCACGCCAGGCACAAAATAAACCAAAAAATGAGTAAAGTTTTGGGTTGGAATGATAGTATGATGGGTAGGCACTGTCTTGCACATGGCCACCTGGATTTGATCCTCAAGCCCCACATGGTCCCTTGAGCCCTGCCAGGAGTGATCCTTGAGCAAAGAGCCAGAAGTAAGCCCTAAGTTCTATTGGGTCTGATCCAAAATGCCAAAAAAGAAAAAAAAAAGATTTAAGCTTGGATTTTAAAAATTTTCAAGTATAGGCTATTATATTAAATGTTCATGTGACCATAACAATAAGTGCTCTTAACTACTTTTAAAAAATGGATTGCATTCTTTCTAGCAATTTTGATGCTCTAGTTTTTCACTATATTTTTTTGAAAGGAAATGTCTCACAAGTTCATTTTTTTAAAAAAAATATTTTAGGCATCATGGTTTACAAAACTGTTAATATAGGGTTTCATGCATAAAACATTCTGTACCACATTCTCCACTAGAGTGTTCGCCTTCATCTGCCATGGTCCCAAGTGTCCCCACAACCATCTACACCACTTCCCAAACCCAAGCCACACCCAAGCCAAAAAGTTTCAATACCAAAGTGAGCTTCCCACTGAAGACAAATTCTCAGATTCTGTTGTCTTTGGGCATTGTTATTCCCTATTATTTCTTTCTTTGTTTGTTTTGTTTCTGTAAGCTGCCAAATTGAAAGACAGACATTTTAATTTAATTTAATTTTTTAAAAATTTTATTGTAATGACTCACCATGAGATACTGTGCCAGACTTCCAAATTTGCATGATAGATCAACAAGACTAAACCAGCAAGGAACTACTGGCTTTGAAGGATGTAATGCAAGAGAAGGGGCTAATAGATCTATACAGGACTTTTCATGCCCCCCAAACTGAATATCCAATCTTTTTCAGTGCACATGGAACATTTTCCAACATAGACCATTTGCTGGGCCGCAAAACATACCTTGATAGAATCAGGAAGAAAGACATTGTATCAGCTCTTTTTCCAAACCACAGTGCACTGAAGATAGAAGTTCCCTATTACGCTTTATTTTATTTATTTATTTATTTTTAATTAGTGAATCACCGTGAGGGTACAGTTACAGATTTACTCATTTTTGTACTCATGTTTCCCTCATACAAAGTTCGAGAACCCATCCCTTGACCAGTGCCCATTCTCCACCACCAGTAAACCCAGCATCCCTCCTACCCTCCCCAATCCCATCTCCCCCCACCCCACCCTGCCACTGTGGCAGGGTATTCCCTTTTGTTCTCTCTCTCTCTCTCTAATCAGGTGTTGTGGTTTGCAATAAAGGTGTTGAGTGGCCACTATGTTCAGTCTCTAGTCTACATTCAGACCACATCACCCTTCCCCCGCATGGCCTCCAACCATGTTATACTTGGTGATCCCTTCTCTGAGTTGCCCTCTCCCCAGAATGTGAAGCCAGCCTCCAAGCCATGGAGTCAACCTCCTGGTACTTATTTCTACTATTCTTGGATGTTAGTCTCCTACTCTGTTATTCTATATTCCACAGATGAGTGCAATCTTTCTATGTCTGTCTCTCTCTTTCTGACTCATTTCACTTAGCATGATACTTTGCATACCGATCCACTTATATGCAAAATTCATGACCTCCTTTTTTGTAACAGCTGCATAGTATTCCATTGTATAGATGTACCAAAGTTTCTTCAACCAGTCATCTGTTCTAGGGCATTTGGGTTTTTTCCAGATTCTGGCTATTGTAAACAGTGCTGCGATGAACATATAAGTGCAGATGTCATTTCGACTATACATTTTTGCTTCTCTGGGATATATTCCCAGCAGTGGTATTCCTGGGTCAAATGGGAGCTCAATTTCTAATTTTTTGAGAGTTGTCCATATTGTTTTCCAGAAGGGCTGAACCAGTCGGCATTTCCACCAGCAGTATAGAAGGGTCCCTTTCTCCCCACATCCTCTCCAACAGCGGTTGCTTTTGTTCTTTTGGATGTGTGCCAGTCTCTGTGGTGTGAGGTGGTATCTCATGGTTGTTTTGACCTGCATCTCCCTGATGATTAGTGATGTAGAACACTTTTTCATGTGCCTTTTGGCCATTTGTGTCTCTTCCTTGGGAAAGTTTCTGTTCAATTCTTCGGCCCATTTTCTGATGGGGTTGGATGTTTTCTTCTCGTAGAGTTCAACCAGTGCTTTATATACCCTTGATATTAACCCCTTATGTGATGGGTATTGTGTCAATATCCTTTCTCATTCTGTAGATTGTCTTTGTATTCTGGTCACTGTATCTTTTGTGGTGCAGAAGCTTTTTAGTTTAATGTAGTCCCATTTGTTGATCTCTGTTTTCACTTGGTTGGCCAGTTGCCTGTCATCTTTGAAGATACATTTATCTTCAATATCGTGGAGGGTTTTGATGACCTTGTCTTCAATGTACCTTATGGTTTGTGGTCTGATGTTGAGGTCTTTAATCCATTTTGATCTGACTTTTGTGCATGGTGTCAGGTCAAGGTCTAAGCCCATTCTCTTGCATGTGGTTGTCCAGTTGTGCCAGCACCATTTGTTAAAGAGGCTTTCCTTGCTCTACTTCACATCTCTTGCTCCCTTATCAAAGATTAGATGATCATACATTTGGGGTTGTGTGTAGGGATATTCCACCCTGTTCCATTGGTCTGCGGGTCTGCCTTTGTTCCAGTACCATGCTGTTTTAATTGTTACTGCTTTGTAGTAAAGTTTAAGGTTGGGGAGGTTGATGCCTCCCATCATCTTTTCCCCCAAAATTGTTTTAGCTATCCATGGACGTTTGTTGTTCCATATGAGTTTTAGGATTGCTTGATCCGTTTCTTTGAAGAATGACATGGGTATCCTTATAGGGATCGCATTGAATCTGTATAATACTTTGGAGAGTATTGCCATTTTGACAATATTGATTCTCCCTATCCATAAGCAATGTATATGTTTCCATTTCCTCATGTCCTCTTTTATTTCATGGAGTAGCGTTTTATAGTTTTCTTTGTAGAGGTCTTTTACTTCCTTGGTTAAGCTGATTCCGAGGTACTTGATTTTCTGGGGCACAATTGTGAATGGGATTGCTTTTTTCATGTCCCTTTCCTCTGCCTCATTGTTTGTATATAGGAAGGCCATGGATTTTTGGGTATTGATTTTGTAGCCTGCAACTTTAAGTTTCTTAGTAGAGGCTTAGGCTTCTCTAGATATAGTATCATATCATCTGCAAATAGTGAGAGTTTGATTTCTTCCTTCCCTATCTGGATGCCCTTAATCTCTTTTTCTTGTCTAATAGCTATCGCAAGTACTTCCAGTACTATGTTGAAGAAAAGTGGTAAGAATGGACATCCTTGTCTTGTGCCTGATCTTAGAGGAAAGGCCTTAGTTTTTCTCCATTGTGGATAATGCTTGCCATAGGCTTGTGGTAGATGGCTTCGACTATCTTTAGGAAAGTTCCTCCAAAACCCATTTTGGTGAGGGTTTTCATCATGAACGAATGCTGGATCTTGTCAAATGCTTTCTCTGCCCTATTACGCTTTATAGCCCACATAGGAGAGAGATCATTCTGTTTCTCTCCTTCATTCTGTGTCTGTTTCTCTCCTTCTGACTGACCACTCAGACAGATACTCTCCAGATCCAGCTTTGTAGCAGCAAATTGCATGATTTAATCTACTCTTAACATTCCATTGTGTATATATACCATAGTTTCTTTATCCAGTCATCTGATTTTGGACACTTGGGTTTTTTTCAGATTTTGGCTATTGTGAATAATGTTGCATAGGAGTGTCTAGTATGAACTGTTTTGGGGCCCTTGAAGTATATACCAAGAAGTGGAGTTTCTGGTTCATCACTGTCACTGTCATCTTTTTGCTCGTCGATTTGCTCAAGTGGGTACCAGTAACGTCTCCATTGTGAGAATTTTTGTTACTGTTTTGGGCATATCAAATACGCCACAGGTAGCTTGCCTGGCTCTGTCATGCAGGTGGGATACTCTCGGTAGCTTGCCAGGCTCTCCGAGAGGGACGGAGGAATTGAACTCAGGTCAGCTGCATGCAAGGCCCTACCCACTGTGCTATTGCTCCAGATATGAACTTAATTCCTAATTTTTTGAGGAGTGTCTATAATGTTTTCCAAAAAGGCTGAACCAATTGACATTCCCACCAGCAGTAAATAAGGGTCCCTTATTTTCTACAGCCACTCCATCAATGGTTGCTTTTGTCCTTTATAATGTGTTCCAGTCACATTTGTATGAAATAATATTTTATTGTTGTTTTGGTTTTTGTTTCCCTGATAATAAATTATGCAGGACATTTTAAAATATCATTTAGTGATTGGTATGACTTCCTTGTGGAAGTTTCTGTTCATCATTTGCTTCCATTTTTTGATGGGGTTGATTGTTGTTTTTCTGGATTTAAAACTTAAAATGATGATATACACAGAAATAGAAATAAAATACACAGAAGAAAATTTAGGCAACAGATATACAATCTTGATTCACTGATATCTTTGGGATTCAGCTCTAATGGCAAGGTAAAGAAAAGCAAAAGTAAGCAAGTGGGACTACATCAAACCAGAAAGTTCCTGCATAGCAAAGAAACTGTCATTTGAAAATCAAAACTCTTAGTATATGTGGACAATAACTTTCTGAGGCTGGTTTTGTTGCCTGTTCCTGTCTGTAAAAAAATCTGCAAGTCATGGAGTTGGTTCCACTTCTCTTGGCGTGACATCTACAGTGTGAGCTGGGTGCTGGTCAGGACAGCAATCTTTGGTCTTCTGTTCTATGCTTTTTATGAATGATCCAGGATGAAGATGAATGAGCACTCAGAATTTTTTTTTTTTTAAAACACCCAGTGGTGCTCAGGGCTTATTCCTATGGGGTGCTGAGGACCGAACTCAGGTTACCACATGCAAAACAAATGCCTTAACTGCTCCAGCCCAAGGACCAGAGTTCTTGTGTGTGTATGACGGAGCTAATGGAGAAAGGGAGACCCTACCCTCTTGTTTTTGTCGACTGCATCGGTGTGTAGCTTCTGCAAGCGGAGTCAGAACTAATGGGAAATGGTGGCTGTTGGTGAGATGCTATATCTTTTGCTTAGGAACTGAGAAAAGAAGGAAACTACCCTTTTGGGTGAGACCCAGGCTTAAGCTTCTATCAAGCTCCTTTGATATGTGGACATGAACAGGGTGGTTCAACTGCCTCTCACTGTTTTCAGTGAGATTTTGAAGTTTTAAAGTAAATCTTTTTTTCTTTTTTGGGTCACACCCAGCGATGCACAGAGGTTACTCCTGGCTCATGCACTCAGGAATTACTCCTGGCAGTGCTCGGGGGACCATATGGGATGCTGGGAATCGAACCCGGGTTGGCCACGTGCAAGGCCCTACCCGCTGTGCTATTGCTCCAGCCCTAAAGTAGATTTTTTAACGAATATTATTGTATGTCCTTAAAGCAGTTTGCAAAGATTCATTAAAAAAAAAAAACTAATTTTTGACAGTTGTAGTTGTTTCATTGGAAAACTTGTCCTTGAACTCACATCACCATTTTAAAAGTGAAATTTTCAGCACATATATTTTCCTCCACTTCATCCTATTGTTCTTATTTTTAAAGACAAACTGAAGATAATAGAAAATTCATTTAAAACATATACCCACTCTAAAAATTAAAATATATATATATATATATACCCACTCTTACATAATACATCATGTGGTGGAGGAATGTGATTTTTATTCTAAGTCTCTAATACCTCCTTTCAACTTTAGTTTTCTCATTTTTGAAATAGGAATAACTCTCATTCATTTTCTTGCTTCTTAATACTTCCTTTTTTTGTTTGTTTGTTTTTGGTCACTCTTTGTTTGTTTGTTTTTGGTACTCAGAGGCTATTCCCAACAATGCTTAAGAGAGCATATAATGTTGGGTTTGAATCCTGGCCTCCTGCATGCAAAACATTTGCTCCAGCTCATTGAGGCTTTTCTTGGGTTCTTCCATCTTGATTATTTCTGGAAATGTTCTACAAGGGCCTGCCTTGTGCCAGCCAGTGTGCCGTAGTTTTGTGGCCTCCAGAAGATATTCTCCTTTTCTAGGAGATCTAGTCATGGTTTGCAAAATGAGCTATAGAGATACTCATAAAAATCAAATGAAATAATGAATTTCAAAAAGATAAAACAGTCCATCTTCAAATGAAATATTGATATTATAGTCATCATAGTACTATAATACCAAGGGCCTGACAAGATGTGATTCATTGGCATTTGCACTAAGAGAAAGATTATAATTCAGGTAATACCACAGCTTTCCTATTCCTAAAGAATGCTTCCCATAAATTCACAACCATTAAAAGGAACCTGTGGAGTTCATTATGGCATCTGACACCGATGGCTTTTGGCTTATTCAGCTTTGTTCTTGACCAGATGAAGTCTTCCTTTTATTTATTAGTTTATGAGTCACAGTGCATTCATGGGTATTGTACTATGAATGCCAATCCTGAATCAGGAAACTGGAGTTGCTTCTGGTTTTGGGGGTAAAAATATCTACTGGCATATCTGCTTTTGCAATTTATTAGAAATAAAGTCACCCTTTGGGGTCACTCAGGGTGCACCGACCTCTAGCATACCTGGGCCCTGGCTGTGCTATGACTGACTCCCTCTCATCTTGGGTGCTTTGACTTCTAGAATTCTGGCAGGGTTCTGGGTCTCCTTCATTTGCTCTTGCTCCATTTTCCTTGCTCTCTCTCTTTCTATTAGCAAGATGTCGCCAGCTTTCCGGGAGGAGGGTTGCGTCATCCTTACCATAAGACTACACAGAGGCCTAGATGCCTGGTAATAGCTGTGTCCTTTCCACTCACTTCAATCAAGGAGAAGAGTGACAGATTGCTGGCTGAGGGAGTCACAGAGGCTGCTGGCTAATGATTGTTATAAATTCTGATAGTAAACATAGCCATCATAAATAATATAAAATGGTAGCATTGCCGCAGCTGGTATTCATGCTGTTGGGACTCTTATTTAAGAATTAAAACAATTCTGAGGGGTCATGAGAATTTTGGATCATGTGGTATCACTTAGACACAAGGACTTGAAGGGCAGACAGGGAAAGCAATCCTGGAGTTGCCAATCCTACCTTAGAACCATGGGAGTGAAAAGTAAATATTTGCTGTGCAAGGCTCAAGGACTGTAGATTTTGGCTGTTACATTACAGTAGCAGAGGTTACTCTCATTAGTTTGGTTACTCAGAAATCTGCTGGTTACTTTTCTCATAAGCTATATATCTGAGACACCACAGCTAAGTTCATTCTGGTCAAAAACATTAGACATAAAGTGTATTTTTTGTCAAGTTAGTAGATTTTGTAGTCATCTAGTGACTTTTAGAAGCCTGACTTTTAGAGAACTGTACATATTCTTCCAAAAGGAAGCTTGTTTCACTGAAAGAGTTAATGCTGTCTATTCAATACTTCTCCTTTTAAAGTCTACAGTATAGGAATCTCTACATTAAAAAAATATTATCTCTTGCATTATAGAAACAAAGCATGTGAATCATGAAGCATGACTTGTAGGTTTAGTATTTATAATTAACTTACATTTAACAAGCATAAGCATATAGACACTGGTTGTTTTTTCTGGGAATTATAAATGCCATTGTAAATGCACTGTTATCTATATCAAGTTTCTATAATGGAGAAATAAAAAACAAAAGGATGTTGGCTTTGAGATGCAGGATCTCAGTATATATCTTGATTGTGAGCAACAGAAACCATCTCTGGTCCTCAATGGATGAGTCCATGCTATTATGTGGTCATCAGAAATTTGAAAAAGAATATTTCTCTCTTTATCTTTCAAAGATGGAAGTAGTCCCTTGTGTCTGACAGGGAAGTGGGGGAATTTTCTGAACTGGGAATAAGATCAACTAAGAGGCCCCAACAAAAACTACTGCTCTCAGCAAACCAGAATATGCATAAAAATCACAGGTTCACTGGCATAACAATAGAGGATTATGGTAAATTATCCAATAAGCATATATTAAGGTAATATTAAAATATTTTTTTCAAATTTAATGTCAACAGTGAGATATTTTTTCCCCTCAGAAAAAGATCTTTGACAGAGCTCCAGTGCATCAGATGAAATTGATATAGCAAAATAAACATGAGGGTCATGAGTTCTTTTATTAATAATATCCCTTCTTTGTTCCTAGCAGCCATGAGATTCATCATCTGAATCTAGGACCCCGAGAGGTCTGAGCACTAGTATAGATGGCATTGCTTACTTTGCACATGGTTGACATGGGTTCAATCTACATATGCTCCCCTGAGCCTGCTGAGAGAGATCCTTGAATTCAGATCCAGGAGTAAACCCTGAGCATCACTGGGTGTGACTCTAAAACAAAGAAAACCTTAAACTCCTGGACCATTGTTGAAAACTCATCAGGATGCATTCAATCAGATACTGGATATCTAACGCAAGGATCCTTTTAACTTTTCTTGCCCTCCTAATTGCAGTAGATAAAACTGAAGTTAAAGAGAGGGAGCAGGGGGAAATCAATGACAAAACAAACTCCCAGCAAAAAGAAAAGGCTCAATCCCGTGTTTTCACCTACTTAGAACAGCAGCAAACCAAAAAGGAAAAGAGTAAGCTCAAAAAAAAAAAAAACAAAAAACTTTCCACTCAGGTTACAAGTAAGAGAGTGAGTGCTTCTTTGAATGCTAATTGCAGTTCAGATTTTTGCTCTGTGCTCTGATGATCTATCGGTCTTAACTGCATTTTATAGATATCAGCAGGTGCAGGTCTGGGAGCTGGGCTTGATCTTGTCCTGCGATTATGTCATTCCTGGCACACTCCACTCAGATGTGCTTTGAATTATTCGGTTGTTCTTGTCTTGCCTGGCTGACGTACACTCAACCCCAGGCGGAATCACAATTTAGTCACCACCCCATTTAGAGGTCAGTATCCTCTGTCGCCCAAAAAAGAGATATTCTTAGTCTCACCTTCCCCTTGATCCCACTTTTTTTCCCTTTCTTCTTATTTTAGTGAAGAGGAGGAGGAAAGTAGCCAGGAGGTAAGCCACCATTGTGCCGTAAAACTTGAGGATGATGGCAACAATAATGCATTTAAAACTGTTTCCATTCCAAAAATGGAATAGGATTCCCATTCCCCTAAGAGTCAAGGTACGTGAAGTATTTGGCAAATTTATCACAGCCTTACCTCTTCCTTCCTTCCTTCCTTCCTTCCTTCCTTCCTTCCTTCCTTCCTTCCTTCCTTCCTTCCTTCCTTCCTTCCTTCCTTCCTTCCTTCCTTCCTTCTTTCCTTCCTCTCTTGCCTCTTTTTCCTATTTTCTTTTTCTTTTATTTTTGTTTTGCTTTTGTTTTTGGACCACACCCAAAGATGATGAGGTTCTGCATTCAGAAATTATTCCTGGCAGTGCTCAGGCACCATATGGAATGCTAGAGATAGAACTAGCCTTGACCATGTGCAAGGCAAATGCCTTCCCACTCTCTATGTAGCCTGGGCCCCAGATCAGGGAGATTTTCTTCCTCTTGTTGCTCTTGAAGATCTGGGACTAGGGCTTGGCATTGGGATGTACTCCTAAGAGACACAGGTGAGAAGATGCTGTGTGGGAGAGGAAAATAGAACAGGGGCACAGTAATACATGGACTGACACTGGGACCAGTTGGGGCTTAGTTGCCCTGGAGCCTTCAGAAGTTGTATGTTCCATGAATTGGAGACTAGGACCCTGATCCACTGACTTCTCCCTGCCCTCCATTGATGTCCATTCACGCTTCTGGCCATAACTGGCGCAGCAGGCTAATTCTCTTGGTGTAAGAGCAAGCCCTCTGACTGAGAAGAGAGGCCCAGAAGCTAGTGGGTGGTGTTTGCCCACTCAGGGGAGTTCAGCAGGGTCACAGTCTGTGGCCTGATGGGCTGGAGTAGCTGTTACAGCTTCATACCTAAGCAGGGTCCATTATGATGCACTGACAAGGGATCAAGAAATGTCGATGTAATTCACATATTTTACTGTAATCTAGACTAAAGCAGTTAAAATAGATGATTTGTCTGTATAGCAGATAGCATTCAAAAGGAATTCTTATGAGTTCTGGACTGACACCCCTGTAATAAAATACAGAGGCAGTAGAGAACCAGCAAAACTGGAGGAAAGGGAGCAAGCTAGAGAGGTGAATTCAGTATTCAGGTTTAAATATGCCATTGGAACATGGCCTTCCTGAAACTTCATTATTAATTAAATAGTGCCTAAAAAAATTGGGGCTGGAGGAATGTATTTCATCAGGAAAGGAGAGTGACTGAGGCCTGTCAGGCAGAAAAACTGATTATTTGAATAACTGCTCTTTTCAAAAAATAAAGTGGATTCTGGAAGATGTGACTGAAGCCAGAGTCGTATCTGTGAGTCTTGTTAGCCATCTTAAAGATTTACCCTTGTACTGTGCATGGTGGGAGGCTAAATTTCGGAAAGTTTCAAGCACACACTTAAGGTTAGAGGAAGGGGTGGGGGATCCAGAACTCATTGGGCAAATGCTATGTGACCATGGAGACATTTCATCTTCTGTCTTGGAGACTTGAAACCGCTCTCCATGAAGCTGTCCGTAAAACTGGCTCTCTTGTCTTCTAGGGAATTTCCAGTGCTGTAAGTGGAATCTCATTTCTTATTCTATGAATGTTTCAAATTATTGAAGACAGACAGCCCTGCATCCTGAGCCACGATCCCATCACGACGGGGATCTGCATCCTTTCAGGTCTCCTTGGGAACGCAGGGGAGGGGTGGAGACTTACTCCACAGTCCTGCCCTAATGTTCAGAGTAGGAGGGGGTTGGGCCTGCATCCATGGTCCCTAGGGAGTCTGGACTCTTCTGATGCTGGGATGGATTGACTCAGTTCAGCACCTCAAAGAGCCTGCATGGACTGTTTCTTGCCTCTGCGTCTCATTTTTCGCATGAGGAACTTCTGTGTAATTCTAAAAACCCTTCAAACAACACATGTCCTCAGCGAAAGGCAAGGAGAAAACTTAGTTATATGGGAGACAGAACTTTCAGTTGCCCGTTGCAGGTGGAGTAGCCACTGCTGCTCAGGCCTCCTGGGGGAGATGGCTTTCCCTTGCCCCCCACCCACCCCATCTTCCCAGTTCCCAACACTTCCCCTCTGCTCTCTGCCCAGCCTGCTCTAGCCTGTGGGCTCATTTGTCTTTTTCTAGGACCCTCTTCTGGAAGTCCTTTCACTCAATGAATTACTGTAGCACTGTAGCACTGTGGTCCTGTTGCTCATCGATTTGCTCGAGCGGGCATCAGTAACGTCTCCATTGTGAGACTTGTTGTGACTGTTTCTGGCATATCGAATGCACCACGGGGAGCTTGCCAGGCTCTGCCATGTGGTGAATACTCTAGTTGGCTTGCCAAGCTCTCTGAGAGGGACGAAAGAATCAAACCCGGGTCAGCCATGTGCAAGGCAAACACCCTACCCGCTGGACTATAACTCCAGTCCAATGAATTACTAAACTTTCAAAAAAATTTCTTAGAAGGTCAGGAAGCAAAACAGAACAAAGTGTGCATTGTTCTACTATAGTGTGTACATCACGGTGTCCTCCAAGCCAGAGGCTGAGGGAAGGGGGCTGTTCAGCCATTGGCACGTCCAAGCAGGATTACTCACGGCTCCATTATTTTATCATCAAACAGCAGGGTACTGTTTTTATTTGCCACTCATCATTTGGAAGCCAATTCTGTTTAAAGTTAGTTTCAAAATGCCCAGCTTCGACCAGAGCGATAGTATAGCAGGTAGGACACTTGCCTTACACGTGGCCCACCTGGGTTTAATCCTCGCCACTGCATATGGTTCCCAGGCACTGACAGGAATGGTTCCTGAGCCAGAGCCAGGACTAAGCCCTGCTGGGTGTGCCCTGTGCCCTCTCCCCCATGCTCCCAATGCACAGCTTTGTTGTTAAACAGCTCTGTCTTGTCACGGGAGGGAAACTCTGGTTGACTATCAGTATCATAACCCAAGTATAGGCAAATTAGCAGCAGTAATGCCTGAACGGAGAGGCCTGTCATCTCCCCCTGGTTCTGGAAGTGTCAGTGTTTGAGGCCAACTTAATTTTCTTTGCATGACCCTGGACACTGTCCACCACATCTGTTTGAGATAACAGTCCAGCTGTTGAGAGAGGGCTGGTCTCAGAGACCATGGAATCCACCACGATGATTTTCAGTGGGAGACAAAGTGAAGCCTGAAGGCCACAGCTAGACAGTGGGGATCTGAGTTCTCTCCCAGATTGTCTGATGCCAAGGTCTGCTTCCTAGGATTCAGCACGGCTGCCGTAACAGAGTGTCCAATTCCGAGTCACTGAAACTCCAGATGTTGATTTCTCAACTCTTGGGAGACTGGGAGGTCTCATTTAGGTTTCTGGTGAATTTTCTTACCTCTGCTTGCAGATGGCTCTCTGCTCACTGTCACCCTGAATGACAGAAAGAGTAGGGGAGGGGGGGGTGGACTCAGGTCTTCTGATTTGTTTTTCATATAAGAACACTAAGCCCATCAAGGGTTCTGCTGACTTCAAGTAAAATGAATCACCTTTCAAGGACCCCACCTCCTCAAGTCAACACTTCGGGGCTAGGGCTTCCACTGAATATTGGGAGGCAAAGATTGGATCTATCATACTAGACCAGCCTTCATTCTAGTCTAGCACACAGCTGAATTACCCTCATCTAATGTTTTTAAATACTTCCAAGTGGTCTAGGATAAGCCCTCTTGAAAGATGCCTAGTTTAATCCCCATGTTTAAAATGCCTGAGATCTTGAGGGCTGAGACTGACCCTGGGAGCACCGTACTGTTAGTGGTGTGGTCCCTGCTAGCAGCCCAGGAGAGCAGAGACGGCCCACTGTCACTCAGTTCTGCCTCCGTGTTCCTGGAATTGGCCTCACCACAATCTTTCCAGCATAGATTCCAATGATTTTATTGACATCTCTCCCCTTCTTGTGATTGGCTCAGAACATTTTATAAGCAACTCACTCTCTTCCCAGAGCTGGCTACACTTCTCCTGCTCATCCATCTCCCAGAATTAATTACTACACAGAGAGTAGAAGCTTCCTACCAATCCTAGACACATATAATAAAAGATGCCCCAAGACTGTGCTAAGGGGTTTCCCTCTCTCTCTCTGGAGGCTTCTGCAGACCAATGTGACCAGTACACTCTCTTTTAATAAACTTTCTTTGCTCTTAACGGAATCGTCTCACTTTATTGGTAAGCTCTTTTACCACCCCAACATTCAGGTCCATGGGACTGGGCTTGAAATCCTCCCCTTTACTGCTATCTTCTAGTCTTGGACTTCATAATATTAAAAGATTTCACTGTATCACTGTCATCCCATTGCTCATTGATGTGCTCGAGCGGGCACCAGTAATGTCTTCATTGTAAGACTTGTTGTTACTGTTTTTGGTATATCGAATATGCTTTGGGTAGCTTGCCAGGCTCTGCCTTGCGGGCAGGATACTCTCTGTAGCTTATTGGGCTCTCCGAGAGGGATGGAGGAATCAAACCCAGGTCAGCCGCATGCAAGGCAAATGCCCTACCCTCTGTGCTATTGCTCCAGTCCATTAAAAGATTTATAAGTTTTTAATCTATTCATTATATTTTTAAAAGTATGTGTTAACACACACACACTAGACATCGGGAAACATTTTGGAAAATAAAACTTACCCTCCCATCCAATCAAAAACTACCAGTAAGTTAATTTTCTTCTGAACATATATGTATGTTTCTATACAAATATATACATATAGTCATAAAGTTTTAAAAACAGAATTTCATTAATACTATGAAATTTAAAAAGTACTACTTTAAATTCATTTAAAATGCAAACTCTCCTTTCACAAACCTTCTCTTTTTAATATTTTTGCCTATCTGGATTTTATCTGCATTAATATGTTATATTACTTGGAAGACTTGGAAGAGGTATGCATTTGCTTTAATCCTCTCCACTTTTAATATTTGATTTTAAAACAGGTGTGTGTGATGGGGATGGCACACCCAGCAACGCTCAGAGTTCACTTCTGGCTCACTTCTGCCCAGAAGCAACCCAAGGGCTCGCTCCTGGAGGTGCCTGGGGACCCATAGGTGTCGTCACGGGATTGGAGTTTGGCTCAGGTGTATGCAGGGTAAGAGTCTAAATCTCCGTACTGTCTTTCTGGTCCAAAGTTTTATTTTTTGAAGGGATTATTTTAAATTTTTAGAGGTGCTCTAGGTAGGGTGTGGGAAGGAGGGCATGACATGCAAGGAATCCAATCATGGGCCACGTACATATGAAACATTTACTCTACCACTTGAGCTACATCCCTGACCATAACTCTTAATTTTAAAACATGTTTTAAAAGGATTTTTCAAAGTTTCAAGTCAAGACAATTAGTGGCCTCTTCATTCTTCCCTCCCTTACTTGAAGTACTTAGCCCATCTTTCCTTCACTGCCGTTTTGGACAAAGCCTAGGTTTCAAAAAGTCCCAACTATTTATTTTTTAAATAAAAAGAGAGGCTTCTAAAATCTCAGTGCTAGGATGAATGGAGACATTACTGAGACCGCTTGAGAAATTTGACGATCAATGCGATTATGATGATGATGATGATAAAGAAGAAGAAATATATGGACAGAGGAACTAATTTTGCATGTGAACTATGCGTTTGTTACAAAACATCTCAGCTGGCAATTTTTCTACATTATATTAATGGTTTCCATGAGAAAGACACACAGAGGATTAGCCTGGATCCTGGTGCCCTATTCAAGCCCCAGAGTTCCTGCAGGTTCTCAGGGAAACTCTAATTATTGTGACTCTAAAGCTTTTGATTCCAAGACCCCTGGAGGGTCTTGGCCCTGGGCTAGAACTCGTAGAGCACAGATCAGTTTGTCCCTGCTGTCTTATGATTATATTATCTGGTTTTGACGCTAGACCAACACCAGAGAAAGATGAAGCCTTTAGGAAGTGTATAAGAGATGGAGCCTTAACTCTTAATTGTAGAACTCTTGAACTCTGCCAAGCATCTGAAGCCTCTTTCCCTTCTGCTGTCCTGATTCTTGTTTCTGTTCGATGTTGTCTTACAGTGCTGCTCTAGGAACCTCTGATTGCCTTTTTTTAAAGTTTTACTTTTAAATTTTAAATTGAAGGTGTTGTGATTTACAAAGTTATTCATAGTTGACTGTCAGGCATGTGATGTTTCAATACCAGGTCCACTACCACTGTCAACTTCCCTCCACTAGTGTCTTCAGGTTCCCTTCCACGTCTCTCCCATCCCTCCCCCAGCCTCTGTGACAGGCACATTTTAAGGATTTTAAGGTTTGGCTGTTGTAGTTTGAATCTTGTATCTGTAGTTTTTACCATGTTTCTGTGGTATAGATAGATCTACCTCATGTCTTCACCACCAATGTGCCCGAAGCCCTTGCCTCCTGTCCTGTTACCTTCTGTCTATCTTCTTACTTCCCTCTCAGTTTCTTTACTTTCCATGATCTAGAATAATCAGGTATCCCACCTCTGACATCTTGCATTCCCTCATCCTATTATTCTGTATATTCTGTATACCACAGTTAAATGAGATCATCTCTTGTATGTCCTTCTTCTGACTTAACATAGTATCCTCCAGTTCCACCCAAACTGCAGAGAATTGCATAATTTCATCATTCCTTGCAGCTGCATAGAGTCCTACTGTGTATATACACCACACCTTCATTATCCACACATGTGTCATTGGACGTGTAGATTGATTCCATAGCCTAGCTATCGTAATACGTGTTGCAATAAATAACAGTGTGCACATGAATTTTTAAATGAATGCTTTTGTGTACTGGGAGTAGATACCATAAGTGGAATTCCTGGATCAGTTTGTTGCTCTATTCTTACTTTTCTGAGAAATCTCTATACAGTAAGGATTTAACCAGGTAAGGCAACATTACCATGGGCATTGGATGAAAGTTTCTATTTTTTTTTCATTTTCCCACCAACACAGATATTTTTTGAACATTCTTAATGTGATAGGTTATCTCATTATCATCTTGTTTGAATTTCCCTGATGAAAAATAATGTAAATTATTTTTCATGTGCCTATTGCTCATTTGTCTGTCTTACTTGGAGAGGATTCTGTTCATTTCCTTTTCTCATTTTTGATAGGGTTTTTGGAATTTTTATTTGTTTGTTGTGAATTTTTTATACATCTTCTATATTAACCATTTATCTCATATGTTGAATGTGAATATTTTATCCCATTTAGTTCAGTAGTTTTTGCCTGCGTGCGTGTGTGTATGTGTGTGTGTGTGTATGTGTGTTGCCATGCAGAAATTTTTTAAGTTGATCTAGTAGAATTGATTTATTTTTATTTCCTTTGCAATGGAATCATATAATTGAAAACACCTTTGGGGGCTAGCTAGAGTGATATACAGTGTGTAGGGCATTTGCCTTGAATGTGGCCAACGGGGGTTTGATCTCTTGAATCACTTGTGGTATCCTGAGCCCTGCCAGGAGAAATCACTGAGTGCAGGGCCAGGGCTAAGGCCTGAGAACTGCTGGGTGTAGTCCATAAAATAAAGGGAAAAAAAGAAGAAAGTAAGAGAGGGAGAAAGAAAGAAGAAAGGAAAGAGGAGAAAAGAGAGAGAAAGAAAGAAGAAAAGAAAGAAAATATCCTTGGGGTCCGAATCTTGGAATGTTCTAAGTATATTTTCCTCATATCTTTTATGGATTCTGGTTTGATCTCAATGTCTTTGATACACTTTGTATTGTATTGAAGTTTATGTATGGTGTGAGATATGAGTGCAATTTTATTTTTTTCACACGTGATTTCTATTTTTCCTACTACCATTAGTTGAAGAGGTACTTTGTCAAAAATCAGTTGGCCAGAGATCTGGAGATTTATCTTTGAGCACTAGATTCTGACCTACTGGTCAGTGAGATATCCTTATTCCAGTTCCATGCTGTTTTGACTATAACTTTATAGTGTAGATTCAGGTTAGGTTATGAGACACCATCCAGTTCCTTATTTTTCAGTATGACTTTGGCTCTTTGGGCTGTGTGTTATGATTCCATACAAATTTTATTATTGCCTTGAGAAATGTCATCTGACTTGGATGGGCATTGCGTTGAATCTACATAGTAAAATAAGTGGGGTGGTCATTTTGACAATATTGAGTCTTCCAATAAATTATTATGGTCTTTTATCCACTATGGTATTCTACATCTTTCATAAATAACTTATACTTTTCATTGTATAGATCATTCACCTCTTTCATTGATTTTCTAGATGCCTGATTTTTGGGGTGCTATTTTGAATAGAATAGACTCTTTGATAACTTTCTCTTCTAGTTCATTATTTGTATATAGGAATACAACATATATTTTTGTTTGTTTGTTTGTTTTTAATTTTATTTTATCACCATGTGGAAAGTTACAAAGTTCTCAGGTTTATGTCTCAGTTATACCATATTCAAACACCATCCTTTCACCAGTGCCCATATTCCACCACCAAAATCCCCGGTATACCCCCTGCCCCCCACCCAAACTGTATAACTGATGAATTTCACTTCATTTTTTCTTCACCTTGATTACGTTCCATATTTCAACACAAAACTCACTATTGTTGTGGGAGTTGTACCCCCAAACAAGATAACCCTATTAAGGAAGCATTTGATAATTAGTTTACCATTAAAAGATTGTATGTTTTCAGGTTTTAGAAAAGGTCGCGAGGCCGCGTTAGCGGGCACACGGCTCGGATGTGTCTCGGTCCCAAATCCCGGAGCCATGTTAGTTGCTGCTCAGTGTCACCAGGGCTCCATCTGGAGAAGGTGTGCTGGCTGAACCTCCTCCTTCCGGCTTCCCGGTGGAATACAACATATTTTTGTGTGATGATTTTGTAGCTTACTTTGCTGTTTAGGATTAACAACAAAGTAAGTAATTGTGGACTTTTTCAGGTCTTCTATGTCTATTATTATGTCATTTGAAAGTGATAATTTGGCTTCCTCTATTCTAATTTGGATCTCTATTTGTTTATTTTTTACTTGGTTGTTGTTGCTAGGACTTCTAATGTTATACTGAATGTAAGTGGACATCCTTGCTTTTTTACCTGAATTCAGAGGGACTACTTTCATTTTTTTCACCATTGAGAATTATATTGGCTGTGGATTTGTTATGGATAGTCACTATTCTGAGGAAAGTTTCTTCCCTATTTTATTGTTTTTTTTTTAATCAAGTCAAAATGCTGTACTTTTCTTAACATTGATTAATGCACTGTATCACTTTCATCCCATTATTCATTGATTTGCTTGAGCAAGCACCAGTAACGTCTCCATTGTGAGATTTGTTACTGTTTTTGGCATATTGAATATGCCATGGGTAGCTTGTTAGGCTCTGCTGTGTGGGCGGGATACTCTTGGTAGCTTGCTGGGCTCTCTGAGAGGGACAGAGGAATCGAACCTGGGTTGGCAGCGTGCAAGACAAACGCCCTACTCTCTGTGCTATCGCTCCAGTCCTTTGCATATTTTGAACCATTCTTCCATCCCTGAGTGAAGTCCATTTGATTGTGGGCTATATTTGATATCTGTTGGATTTGGTTTGCTAAGATTTTTTTGAGGATTTTTGCATTGATATTCATCAAGGGAAATGGTCTGAAATGTCTTTTCTAGCAGTGACTCTATCTTTAGGTATTGTTATAATGTTGACTTCACAGAATCTCTTTGGAAGAATTCCCGTTTCTTCAATATTTTGGAGAGCTTAAAGAATAAGGGTAAGTCTTCTCTGAAGACTTGATAGAAGTCACCAGTGGAATCATCTAGGGGAAATTCTGCTTCAGTACTTGCTTATGATTGGCCTGTTCAGATTTTCAACTTTCTCTTTACTCAGCTTTGGGATATCACATAATTCTAAAAATCTGTCTGCTTCCTTGGGATTCTCCAGCTTAACAGTGTGAAGTTGCTCATAGTCATCTCTTGATTTTATTTTTGTTGTAATTGTGAATGCATCTTGAAAGGATGCTGTCCATTGATTGTACCAAACACTGAGTTGGTAAGCAGATCATAGAATGATGTGTAGGGCTTGGCTCCATATTGAAGTTTAGACAAATTAGTCATAGAATCTTGTTTAGTTGGTGTCAAAGAAAAAATAGGATTTTTAAAAAACATTTTTTAATTGAATCACCATGAGATGCAGTTACAAAGCTTTCATGCTTGGGTTTCAGTCATACAATGTTCCAACACCGATCCATCCCTCCACCAGTATGCATTTCTCGCTGCCAATTGCCCCCTGCCCCTGCCCCCCGAAGCCTTCCTCTATGGCAGGCACTTTTCTTCTTAGTCTACTCTCTATATCTTTCTCTCTCTATCTCTTTCCTTTTGGCATTATGGCTTGCAATAGAGATACTGAGAGGCCATCATTTTATTCTTTACCCATTTTTCAGCACAAATCTCTCATCCAGAGAGATCCTTTCCAACCATCATTGTCATAATGGTCCTTTCTCTATCCTAACTGCCCTCTCCCCCAGCCCTTGAGGTAGGCTTCCAACCATGGACCATTTTAATGAAAAGTGTGAGGATGTCTGTCTATCATGTACTGCCTAAAAAGTGGGTCACCTTGAAAAGTGACACAGTATTGACCAGTGTAATAGATAGTATGATAACTAGTGAACAGTGTAATAACCAGATGTTTCAGAAAGCACGGGACATTTTTATTTAGAAATACTGTGTTTTACAATTAAAATTATTCCTGGTTTATTTAGTGCTACTGTTTCTTGAGTGTCAAAATTATAGATTCCAAAATATGTGCTACAAAGATAACAAAGTTGAGAACTACTGATCTGAAACCTTTCTATTAATACCAGTCAGCAACCATGGGAAAGACTTTCATTGTCTAGAGAAAAGGATGAACAGAGAAAATAGTTAACTGAGAGGAAAGACACCTCCAAATATTTAATTATTTCAGCTTGCTAGAAAGCCTTTCATGATCCATGCCATTTATTCTGACTCTACCACATTTAAACTCCACTAGGAGAATTCACAGCAAAGATTGGTTTTGACTCTAGAATCTTTCTATTATTATTATTATTATTATTATTATTATTATTATTATTTTGCTTTTTGGGTCACACCTGGCGATGTACAGGGGTTACTCCTGGCTCTGCACTAAGGAATTACTCTTGGCGGTGCTCAGGGGACCATATGGGATGCTGGGAATTGAACCTGGGTCAGCTGCGTGCAAGGCAAATGCCCTACCCGCTGTGCTATCACTCCAGCCCCAAGAATCTTTCTATTTTTAAAAAACATTGATTCACCCATCATACAAAATACTTTCTGTCTTAGAGTTCATGTAGAGGAACAAAAAGTATAACACTTTACATGGGCTGGAGAGATAGCACAGCAAATAAATTGCTTGTATTTCATGTGGCCAACCTGAGTTCAATCCCTGGCACCTCATATGATCCTTCAAGTCCTGCCAGGAGTGATCTTTGAGTGCAGAGCCAGAGGTTAAGTCCTGAGTACAGCCATGGTGGCCCAAAAGTGAACAATAAAATATGTAAAGAACATTATAAGTATTTTTCTGAGGGGCTTTTCTTTCTTTTCTCAACAATTTCACTTATTTACAAATTGTATCACTGTCATCCCATTGTTCACCGATTTACTGGAGCAGGCACCAGTAACATCTCTGTTCATCCCCCCTGAGATTTTAGCAGACTTTCCTTACTCATTTTTCCCAACTATTGAAGGCTCTTTTCAGGTTCAGGGGAATGAGACTGTTATTGTTACTGTATTTGGCATATTGAATACACCATAGGGAGTTTTCCAGGCTCTTCCGTGTGGGGCGGGATACTCTCGGTATGAGAGGCATGTGTGTGTGTGTGTATATATATATATATATATATATATATATATATGTATATATATATATGTTTTTCATATATATTACTTGTCACTTGTAGTCCCGTTGATCTTCAATTTGCTCGAGCAGGTGCCAGTAACATCTCCATTTGTCCTTGTTGCGAGCTAGTGCAGCCCAATGATACCTGCTCACTCCAGGAACAGAAAGAGCCTCAAATCATTCATTCAGGGATTTGACGAAGAAATATGACCATCTAGTTGGTGGGCGGCCATGAGGTCTTCTGACATCCCGTGGAATCCAGTCTGTAACTGCTCTAGTCTCTGAATCACATTACATGACCGGCTCATCTGATTTTTGATGCCTTGGCAAACAAGACAGCATCCCTGATTTTTGACCATCGACGGAGGTCAGAACTCCAGATTCCTTCTCTCACTTGAGTGATACATGATATTCCCAGCATAGCTCTTTCAATTCCTCTTTGGGATACCCTAATAGCATTCTCATCCTGTTTGCGTAGGGCCCAGGTCTCTGAGGCATATGTTAGTGCAGGAAGAACGGTGGAATCGAAAAGATGTGCCCGGAGTCGGAGGTTCTTCATTCTCTTAACAACCTCTTCGATGCTCTTGAAGGCATTCCACGCTGCTCTCTTCCTCCTGCGCAGTTCTGGCACCAAGTCATTCCTCATGTTGATTTCTTGACTCAGGTACACATAGCTGCTGCATTCGGAGATGTTAATTCCATTGAGAACAAATGGAGCTTCAGGGACCAGTTCGTTTTTCATGAACATCGTCTTGTTGAGATTCAGATATATATATATATATATATATATATGCATATATATATAGTGGGGTCTTTTGCATAACTTGGGATTTAATTGACTTCAAGTAATATTTACTCTTGGGCATCTGCTTTCTCAACTCAGTTGCTCTTAGTTCCTAGCACCCCAAAAGCAGGGTCTTGATGAGGGACTGAATGGACCCAGGGCAAGCTGTGAACTATGCTGGCATTGAAATGGGCCAGGCCAAAGCACCATAACAAATTGCCAATCAATTTTCCCAACTTCAATAACCCTGTGTTTTTGGATCCCTAGTATTCAATAAATTTCAGACTCTCCCACCTGCATATTTGTGTGAATATAAAGTAATTCACATCTATCATGATTTTGTACTTCCTAAATCTAGTCTTCTTCTTTTAGTATATCTCCAGACCAGCTTGCTCGCAGGGTGTTCTTACCAACAGCTTTGCTCTCTGTGTGTCTTAAGAGCAAGTCTCTAGGTTGCCATGGTCCCCAAGCCTGCATTTCCTCCATGTGACACTGCCAGATACTGGAAAAGTTTGCTGCTCTGATGGGAAGATCCTTTCTCTTCTAGTCAATAGAAAGGCTTGGATTTTGTTATCAAGAATAACAAACCTTTATTCCATCTAGCTCCACCTGAAAAAGATATTTTAAAGGAAAACAATTTCTTGAATATTAGCTCCCTACAGTCAGACAGTAGCTGGTAAAATTCTTGCCCAGCCAAACTCTGAACTTTGACATTCAAGCCTAATTAGATTTATGGGACCTGTCTTCACTGACCCTAAGAAGACCCATAAGTCTTGCAACTGGCCTCCGTGTTTTCTAGCGGTATAATACAGGCAGCCGTAGGTTATATCCCAGTTATTTTCAAATGGCTAGAGAGCTAGCAAAAAAACAAAAACATCTCTAGCTGTGATTTATGTGGGCCCCTTCTTCCCTCCTGAGAAATGCTTGCAGAGCTGTAGATTTTCCCCTTAACACTGTTTTAGCTGTGTCCACAAGTTCTGGTAGCTCGTGTTTTCATTCTCGTTTGTTTCCGGGTATCTTTTGATTTCTTCCTTGATTTCCTCCCTGACCCACTCATTGTTCAACATTGAGTTGTTAAATTTCCAGGTGTTTGATTTGATTCTCTGCATCTGTGTGTGATTAACTTCTATCTTCAGTGTATTGTGGTTTGAAAAGATAGTTAATACAATTTTCTATCTTTCTGATTCTAGTGAGGTATGTTCTGTGGCCCAGTACATGTTCTATCTTGGAAAACGTTCCAAGTGCCCTGTAAAAGAATATGTACTGGGTTTTTGTGGAATATAAGGTAACAGAATGGGAGACTAATACCCAAGGATAATAGAGGTAAGAGCCAGGAGGATTACTCCACGGCTTGGAAGCTGGCCTCACTTGCTGGGGGAAAAGGCAGCTGGGATAGAGAAGGGACCACTAAGTGAATGATACTTGGAAGGCTTGCTCAAGATGGGACATATGTGCTTAAAGTAGACTATAGACCAAACATGATGGCCACTTACTACCTGTAGTGCAAGCCATGACATCCAAAAGGAGAGAGAGAGTAAAAGGGATTGTGCCTCTGTGGCACAGAGGCAGGGTGGGGGATGGGGTGGGGGTAGCAAGAGGGATACTGGGAACATTGGTGGTGGAGAATGGGCACTGGTAGAGGGATGGGTACTCGATCATTGTAATACTGAAATGTAATCACGAAAGTTTATAAGTCTGTAACTGTATCTCACGGTAATTAATTAAAAATACATTAAAAATAAAAAGCAAAAACAAAACTTAAAAAAATCTATTAGAATCTCAAAGAAGACTTTCTTGGTCCTAGAGAATCTACATAGAAATTTGACTTGTTCGTATAAACATGATCTAGTCATTTATCTAAGACGTGTCACTTTAATTACTTTTATTATGCATAAATAGTCCTATTAAGTGATTGTTTTGCTGGTTTCTTAGCACACCTGGTAGTCTGCACATAATTCTTTCCGTGGGCACAGGGAAGTATTGTTTGTTATCATAGTGTCAATCGCAATGTTGTGATTGTCCTTCTTAAGTGCCTTCTTAGGCAATTTGTGAATAGCAAAGCCGGGGACTGAGCTACCCGCCATCTCAGTTTGACATCCGGTCTCACTGCTTTTAAGCTTCTCCACTTCAAAACATTTCTGCAAGTGAATCATTGTTGTTAAGTAGGTCTTTGATAGAAAGGCTTTAGAAAACTAAGCTTAAAACAGCCAAGATATCCCAAATACATGTGTTGGTAGAAAATAAAGCAAAATAACCCATTTTGATAATTTTACGGTGGAGGTGGAGAGGCAAGGGAAGAGTGCCGGGTAATCTAGTAAAGAAATTTGCCATTTTAAATCTTGACAACATGAGGCATAGCCAGCCAGGTAGATAATGGGAATGACTGAGGGTGGAAATAAAAATGCTTAAACAGGGTGCACATATCTGGAACTTTCCTCTTGGACCCTATGTTCTGGTTTGATGGCAGTTCTGGGGCTGGGTGTTAGGAGGTGGTGGATGATGGTGACAGGCAGAAGTTTAGAATAGGCAGGCAGGAAGAGCAGCAGGTAGCTATCCAGTTTTCCCAGCACCACTTGTTGAAGAAGATTTCCTTTTTCCACTTTGCATTTCTTGCTCCTTTGTCAAAGATTAAGTGGCCATATATTTAGGGGTCTGTAACAGGATATTCAACTCTGTTCCATTGGTCTGCAGGTCTATTTTTATCCCAATACCATGCTGTTTTAATTACTACTGCTTTGTAGTAGAGTTTGAAGTTGGGAAAGGTAATGCCTCCCATCTTCTTTTTCGCAAGGATTGCTTTAGCTATTTGTGGGGGTTTATTGTTCCATATAAATTTCAGGAGTGTTTTGTCTATTTCTTTGAAAAATGTCATTGGTATCCTGATAGGGACTGCATTAAATTTGTATAGTGCTTTGGGCAGTATTGCTATTTTGATAATGTGAATTCTCCATTTCCTAGTGTCCTCCTTTATTTATTGAAGTAGTGTTTTGTAATTTTCCTTGTATAGGTCCTTCACCTCTTTTGTTAATCTGATTCCAAGATACTTGATTTTCTGAGGTACTATTGTGAATGGGATTTTTTTTTAATGTCTCTTTCTTCTCTTTATTCTCTTTCATTATTTGTATATAAGAAAGCCATGGACTTTTGGGTGTTGATTTTGTAGCCTGCCACTATACTATATCGACTTATTGTTTCTAGGAGCTTTTCTGTAGAGTCTTTAGGGTTTTCCAAATATAGTATCATATCATCTGCAAGTAGTGATAACTTGATCTGTTCCTTTCCTATCTGTATGTCCTTGATATCCTTTTCTTGTCTAACTGTTATGGCTAGGACTTCCAGCACTATATTTAATAGGAGTGGCAAAAGCAGGCAACCTTGCCTTGTGCCCAATCTTAGAGGGAAGGCTTTTAGTTTTTCCCCATTGAGAATGATACTTGCAGCCTTTCGGCTGAGGCTGCTGCTCGAGCAAGACCGAGGAGCCCAAATGAACTACTTTGGACACCAGCAGCCCACTGAAATACTTCCAGAATTTGAACTGAGAGTTTACGCCAGGCTGTGCCAGTGGGGAAGGGTATCTCTCTCTAGATTTTTCCATCTTATGAGTACCACAAAAGGGTAAAAGCTTGCAGTGATGTAATTTCTGGTAGAATTTTCCCTGGACTTTATACAGAAACCCCAAACCGCGAGGCCGCGGCCGCACAACCTAATGTCATCTAATCATCAGCAATATTAAATGGTTCCTTTTTAACGGGTTGGACTTTGGGGGGGAAATCATAACAAGAATAACGTCTTTTGTTGAAATATTAAAGGCAATCAAAGTAGCAGCCATCTCTCTAGACTGAACTAAGCTATAACCCCACGCCAGCTGAGGAGAAGAAATAGCCTTTTTTCTCGGGAAGAAATGCGGCGTGGCATCAGCCATATTATGATGTCCATTAAGCAGACACGAACTTGGTGTCGTGGGAACAGGATACAAGGGGAAAAAAAAAATTATTACGTACTTGGAACAGCAGGACGCTGGTGGAGTCTCAAGCCGGGGCCGATACCAGCACACTACTTTTGGTTCCAGAAACTGCTTGCAGACATGCTGCTAGACTATCAACTAAGCCATAGCCCCACGCCGGCTGACGATGGGAAATAACCCTCTTTCTTGGTTTTTTTCCCTTTTTCGGGCAGTGTGGCGTCAGTCATAGTATGAGGATTACTAAACAGGCATGAACTCGGTGGCGCAGAAAGGAAGGGGAATAAAAAAGAAAAGTTATGTACCTGGAACAGCGGGACTTAATATCTCTACATTCTCAGTAATGGAAAACTAATTATCAAATGCTTCCTTGGCAATAGGACTGTCTTTTTTTTGGGGGGGGGGGAATCTCTAACAACAATAGTGAGTTATGTGTTGAAACGTGGAATGTAACCAAGGTAAAGAGAAAACGAAGTGAAATTTATCACTTACGTGGGCGGGGGCTGGGGGGCAGGAGGGGGCGGGAAGTATACTGGGGTTGGTGATGGAATATGGGCACTGGTGAATACTGAAACTGGGTGTTTGAGTATTGTATAACTGACATAAACCTGAGACCTATGTAACCTTCCACATGGTGATTCAATAAAATAACATTAAAAAAAAGAGAGAATGATACTTGCAGTGGGCTTTTGGTAGATAATTTTGACTATGTTGAGGAAAGTTCCTTCGATGCCCATTCTGCTAAGAGTTTTCATCATAAACGAGTGCCGAATCTTGTAAAATGCTTTCTCTGCATCTATTGATATGATCATATGGTTTTTATTATTTATTTTATTAATATGATGAATTATATTGATTGACTTGCGAATGTTAAACCATCCTTGCATCCCCAGGATGAATCCTACTTGGTCATGGTGTATCTTTTTGATGAGTCATTGGATTCTATTTGCTAATATTTTGTTGAGGATCTTTGTGTCTGTGTTCATCAAGGATATCCGTCTGTAATTCTCTTTCTTTATGGTATCTTTGTCTGTTTTTGGTATAGATTCATAGAAGAAAATGTAGGCAGAACTCTTCATGACATTGAAGCTAAAAGCATCTTTAAGGATGAAACAGCACTGACCATGCAAGTGGAAGACAACAAACAAATGGGACTACATCAAACTAAGAAGCTTTTGCACTTCAAAAGAAACAGTGACCAAAATACAAAAAGAGCCCACAAAATGGGAAAGAATATTTACCCAATACCCATCTGATAAGGGATTAATATCCAGGATATATAAGACACTTGTAGAATTGCACAAGAAAAAACCTCCAACCCCATCAAAAAATCGGGAAAAGAAATGAAGAGAAGTTTCCTCAAAAAGAAATACAAATGGCCAAAAGGCACATGAAAAAATGCTCCACATCACTAGTTATCAGGGAGTGCAAATCAAAACAACAATGAGATATCATCTCACACCACAGAGACTGGCACACATTCAAAAGAACAAAAGCAACCAGTGCTGGCTTGGTTGTGGGGGAAAAGGGACGCTCCTTCACTGTTGGTGGGAATGCCAGCTGGTCCAGCCTTTCTGGAAAACAATATGGACAGTCCTTCAAAAACTAGAAATTGAGCTTCCATATGACCCCACAATACCACTTCTGGGAATATATCCCGAGGATGCAAAAGAATACAGTAGAAATGACATCTGTACCTATATATTCATTGTAGCACTGTTCACAATAGCCAAAATATGGAAACAACCCGAGTGCCCTAAAACAGATGACTGGTTAAAGAAACTTTGGTACATATACACAATGGAATACTATGCAGCTGTTAGGAGATATGAAGTCATGAAACTTGCTTATAAATGGATAAACATGGAGAGTATCATGCTAAGTGAAATGAGTCAGAAAGAGAGGGACAGACATAGAGGGACTGCACTCATTTGTGGAGTGTAGGGTGGCATCACATGAAGCTGACACCCAAGAACAGTAGATACAAGGGCCAGGGGGATTGCCCCATAGCTGGAAGACTGCTTCATGAGAGGAGGGGAGAAGGCAGATGGAATAGAGAAGGGATCACTAAGAAAAAGATGGCTGGAGGAACCAGTTGGGATGGGAGATGCATGCCAAAAGTAGATGATGGACCAAGTATGATGACCTCTCAGTGTCTGTGTTGCAAGCTATAATGCCCAAAAGTAGAGAGAGAGTATGGGGAATATTGTCTGCCATAGAGGCAGGGAGAGGGTAGGAAAGGGGGGGTATACCCGTGATATTGGTGGTGGGGAATGTGCACTGATGGAGGGATGGGTGTTTGATCATTGTGAGATTGTAGCCCAAACATGAAAGCTTGTAACTATCTCACAATGATTCAATAAAATAAAAAAAAATTAAAAAAAAAGAATAAACAGGAAGAGCAACACGCAGCAAGAGAACAAAGAAAACCAGAGGGATGAAGAGTTGCAAGTACGAGCCAAGAAAGGCAGCCTACAAAGCATCATCGGCTTGAGAACTGCATGCACTTGGAGGGGCAAAACCCAGGGAACAGTGTGGATCAGGCAGGAACCTGTGTGACGCTTGAACATAGGGACTCAAAGTTATTGTAGCACTGTAGCACTGTTGTCCCAGTGTTCATCAATTAGCTGGAGCGGGCACCAGTAACGTCTCCACTGTGAGACTTGCTGTTACTTTTTTTTGGCATATCGAATATGCCATGAATAGCTTGCCAGACTCTGCCGTGCAGGCGGGATACTCTCGGTAGCTGCCTGGCTCTCTGATAGGGGCGGAGGAATCGAACCTGGGTCAGCCACGTGCAAGGCCAACGCCATACCCGCTGTGCTATCGCTCCAGTCCCAAAGTTAAATAAATAAATATAACTTATGAACACCTGGATGTTTCATGCCAATTTTTCAAAATTCAAGAATATAACTTAGGAGTTTATTTTGCGGTAACAGTAATGGGTTATATTTCCATAACTAGAGAATCAGGGCAGTAACAATATAACACATTCATCTAGATAGTTTGAGAACAACTCTGTAAGCATCATTAATGTAAGTGAATGAATAGCAGTTAGCTTCATCTTAAACTACACTTTCTCGATAACTTGGGAGTGTGACTCAGTGGTAGACCACAAGTGAGCATGGGTGAGACTCTGGGCCACAAAAGGGAAAAAAAAGCTCAGTTCTGGCTCTGAAATAATTTCTGCACTAAAGTGAAGAGAAAAATCTATTCAGATAGTAGATACAATGAATTTTCATCAAAGGTAGCAGCCTACTTTCATTGCCTTTTGTTAAGAGAAAGTTGAATGAAATAACAATTTAGATACTCATTTTAACCAAAGTTGAAATCTCTCATAAGAGCTGTCTTGGGGCTGAGAGATAGTACAGCAGGTAGGGCTCTTGCCTTCACACAGACCACCGGGATTCGGCCTTGCCATCCCATATGGTCTGCTGTGCACTACTAGGAGTAATTCCTGAGTACTGAGCCAGGAGTAAGCCTTGAGCATCACCAGGTGTGATGTAAACACCAAGACCAAAACGAACAAACAAAAATTTCCAAATAGAACTGTCTTGAAACCAGTCTATTATTTTGAAATTAAACTTCCATTTTCCTCTTATTTTGCATCAACCGAATTTAAGTGAGATAGAAGATGTAAAAAAAGAAATTATAAAGAAGGAGATTAGGACATAAAGAAATTTGTTTCTTTTGCATTCATTTGAATTCAAAGTAGTTCCTGGCATAAAAGAGATATTCATGAATGCTTGTTAAATTACACATAACCTAAGTTTGGTTGTTTTACTGCTTGCCTTTGAAAATTTATTTTTGTTTTTTGCTCCTGTGTCTTCATTTAGGGGTTATTTTTGGTAACCTTGGGAGAGCATGTTCTTGGAAAATTTGGAAGATTTTAGCTCAGAGAAAAACCTCTAACTGCCTTGAAAATAATAATAATAATAATAATAAAAAGATTACACGTTACTTCCAGCTGTAGTATAGCACAAGACCAGGGGAGGAATACTATTTGAAAGGTCAACTTTGATGCTCTTCCTGCGTGGTGATTGCTGGCCCACCCGGTGAGGGTCCCCTTGGTTGTCTGGGGCCCATCACTGTTTCCCCCAGCCGGTCAACTGCAATGAAAGAACAAAGGAACAGGGCCACCAGGCTGATTGGTAATCAGTGGCCATTTATTCAAATCTCACAGTGTTAGTTATAGAAATATCATGAAGGTTCCCAAATATACGCCTATATGTCCAATATATGTGTATGTATATATGTATGCATATATATGTGTATATATATATATATAAAGCAGCTTTTCTTTTGAACTCCAATCTTAAGGATATAGGTGGATCATAATTCTGCTAATTAAGATAAAGTGAAGAAGAGCAAATGAGATTTGGTGACAAACCTACTCTGGGCATTCTAAGTTTAAGATATCTTGATACATCTTATTGGGAATAATGGTGATTATTGTATGTATAAGTGGGTTGAATAAATGCTTGATGCATAAAAAAAAGAAATATCTTGAAGGGTTAGGGGTAGCAACTACACATAGGTGTGGTTGAACATTAACATAAACAATGAACAGATGTAAAGCCCTTCCTTCAGGGGATGTTCTTCTAGGAGATACTCAAAACAAAATCTCATCTAAGTGCTCAGCACTCTAAATTCCTGCTAGGAGATTCTACTAGGAGATCTGCCCAAAGGCAAAATTACATCTAAGGGTGTATCACTTTCCTTTCCTTAGCCAATATCCATTTAAACAGTCATTTACTTAATAACATATTTAATTTTTTTGTATGGGCACAGTAAAAGATATCACTTGTCATCCTGCTGCTCATTGATTTGCTTGAGCGGGCACCATCTCCAGTCGTCCCTGTCAAATGATAGTGTAGCCCAATGGCATCTGCTCACTCCAGGAACACGAAGAGCATCAAACCATTGGTTCAGGGTCTTGAAGAAGAAGTCTGACCATCTCATAGCTGGGCGGTCAGGTGTTCTTTTGACGTCCTGTGGAATTCCATTGGTAACAACTCTAGTCCAGTGGTCATCTCCAAATCACATTACGTGTCTGGCCCATCTGGTCATCTCCAAATCACATTACGTGTCTGGCCCATCTGATTTTCAATGCCTTGGCAAACAAGACAGTGTCCTTGATTCTTGATCATCGAAGGAAGTCAGAACTCCGGATTCCTTCTCTCACTTGAGTGAAAGGTGATACTCTAAGCATAGCTCTTTTGATTCCTCTTTGGGTGACCTGAATAACGTTCTCATCCTGTTTTCGTAGGGCCCAGGTCTCTGAGGTGTATGTTAGTGCAGGAAGAACGGTGGAGTTGAAAAGATGTGCCTGGAGCCAGAGTTTCTTCGTCCTCTTAACAACTTCTTCAATGCTCTTGAAGGCGTTCCACACTGCTCTCTTTCTCCTGTGCAGCTCAGGTGCCAGGTCGTTCATCATGTTTTTGAGCTAGGTACACATAACTGCTGCATTCAGAGATGTTCGTTCCATTGAGAGCAAGTGGAACGGCAGGAACTAGTCTGTTTCTCATGAACATTGCCCTTGTGAGATTCAGCTGCAGTTCGAATTTTCCACACTCACAGTCGAAGTCGGCCAGCATTCGTGCCGTTTGGCTAATATTTGGTGTTATTAGAATGATGTCATCAATGAAGCAGAGGTGGTATAGTTGCTGACCGTCTATCTTCACTCCCATTCCTTCCCATTCTAGTCACATGACATTCTTGAGGGTGGCACTGAAGAGTTTTGTTGAAATGGTATCACCCTGCCAAACCCCTTTCTTTCCATTGATGATCATTTCCTTGTAGAATGATGAGATCCTGATGGTGAGTCTGTAACACAGGTCACAGAGGATCCTGATGTACTGAGTTTGACTACCCTGTTTGACTAGGGCTTTGATAACCACTTCAGTCTCAACAGAATCAAAGGCCTTCTTTAAATCAATGAACGTTGGACAGAGCAGCATCTTGAATTCTCACGAAACCTCAATGAGCTTGGTCACTGTGTGGATATGCTTGTTCACATGGTTGTCCTTCATCTAGTGTTCTGCCAATCCTATTCAGGATGACTCAAGTGAATAACCTGTAGATGACAGACAACAGGCAGATCGGGGGATAGTTGTTGATGTCGTGGATGTCTCCTTTCTTGTACAACAGGACAGTCCTGCTGATTTTCCATTGGGACAGAACCTTGTATTCAGACAGGTAGTGTGTGAAGAGCTGAGCCAGTGTATTGATGAGTACTGGCAGCAGGTTCTTCAAGTGTTCGGGTCTGACCTTGTCTGGACCGGGTGCTGTACGCTTTACTGACAAAATGACTTGTCAGATTTCGGAAGGGAGAACGCTGGGAATGACATCCATCCTTCAGAATTTGGTATGTGGGCAGGTGGACGTGGCTATCAAAGATCTGTGTAGAAGTTGTGGATAACCTTCTCCATTGCCCTTCTGGAAGATGTGATATCCATCAGGATGTGATGTGACATCCATCAGGATGTCGGAGGGCAGTCATCTTGGACATTAGCTTGTGATTGCCTGAGGCTCGTGCCAAACCATGTTGGTGAATGAGCTTGAGAGTTTCCGAAGACAGGCATCTTTTTGTGGCTTTCTTTCTCTTGGCGTTATTTGCATAGCCATGGAGGTGCTAAACCAGTCAATCGTATTCCTCATCAGTGCTGTCAATGACAGCATCTTCCCATATTGCCACAATAGTGCCAAAGAGCTCCTAGTTGGTGTTTGTTCTGGAAGTTTTCTTCTTAAACTTTGCAGCCCTTTCTCCCCATTCTGTGAAGTAGAATTTCACATGAAGGAGACAGTGGTCTGATCCCATTTGGAATTTTTGGACAACAGCAACATAGGTCAGGAAAAACCTTTGATTGAATATGATGTGGTCAATTTCATTGTGGAATTGCTCATTGGGAGACTCCCATGGCCAACATTTAGACTCAGCCTTCTGGATCTGAGAGTTACCATGGAAGGTCTTGGTCAACATGATGAACTCAGACAGTCTCTCATCCTTTTCGTCCCATTCTAGGCCGTGGGCCCCAATATGGAGTTCTTTGGGTGACCTTCTAGGTCCTATCTTGGCGTTAAAATCACCGACAATGATCTTGTAGAAGGTGTGGTCTTCTTTATAGAACTTCTCCAGCTCCATCTAGAACTTCTCAATTTCTTCTTCATTGTAGTTGGATGTTGGTATGTAGACGATGAAATAGAAACTGCTGGCAGTGAGCCACATCTATTTAAATGTAAGCTTCTGATCCAAGTTGTTAGGCATTCGAATGAATCAATGCTCATGGCCAAGTTTGTGTTGACAAGGACACCAACACCACCGACACCTCTACTGTCGCATGTTCCGAGGAACAGTTCTTCTCCAGAGTCAAAAACGGCATAAGAGATATATTAAACTTAAAGGCTGGCTCTTCCTGGGGACATCTCACTATATATCCCAGACTATAGTCCTCAGGCCAGGTTAGTCTTGCCTAACCCCAATGGGAACCGTATTTAATTACTTCTTTTTGGGTCATGACAGAGTTTGTTTAATGACTGTGCTCTTAATTTATTATACTTCTTATGATGCTTAGCCTATCCCTTTTTGATGCCAGGGTAGTTACGACTTGCCCTGGATCCATCCTTATCCCCCATCAGGACCCCCTTTTGGGGTGTTAGAAACTTAAGGCCAACTGAGGGTTAGGTCAAGTAAATATGATGGATGCCCAAGAATAAATATTATTTTAGAGTCAATTAACTCCCGTTGCAAAAGCATAGCACTGTCTTCCTGTGTCTATACGAAAAGGACATTGGTCTAAAATACATTATGCCTGAGACATAAAGGAAAGAGAAAAGCAATATATCACTTATAATACAAAATTCTGAGCTCTCATAAGAATTTGACTTTATAAGTCTTAGGGTGTGATTTGGGGATATTTGTGATTAACAGGGGGAAAATAGCACATAGGAAAGGTTAAAGATAAACACAGAGGATTGGGAGTGCCTGATGGAATTGAGTGTGCCTTGAGAGCACTGTAGTGGGAGTAACTCAGTAAACTTATGCTTCCTGTGGGGGAGAAAAGACAAACCAATCTTATTTCTTAAAATGCTTAGAACTGTAATCCAACACAACTCAAAGCAGTGCTTGGCTAGGAGAAAGAACTAGTAATCAAATAGGTCAGCAGAGTCAGGGCGACCTCGCTAGAGTCTATGCAGGTGCCAAAGCAGGTAGATATGCTGGACACAAGCATTATCCTTTTTGTAGGAGGCCTCCTACATGCCTTTCTTTTTATGGGTTGGTGTCACATCTGTATCAAGGAGTTTGTTCACTTTTGTGAGTGGATGAAAGGAAATTTCTCTTTCTGGAGTGTAGAGCATTCTCTTACAGTGCTTAGAGGATTTTGCTCAGTGTTGGTGATGTTTGACCAACTTGACTTGACTGTCACTGTCACTGTCATCCCATTATTTGCTCGAGCAGGCACCAGTAACGTCTCCATTGTGAGACTTGTTGTTACCGTTTTTAGCATATCGAATACACCACGGGTAGCTTGCCAGGCTCTGCCGTGCAGGTGCGATACTCTCGGTAGCTTGCCAGGCTCTCCAAGAGGGGTGGGGAAATTGAACCCAGGTCAGCTGCATGCAAGGCCAACTCCCTACCCACTGTGCTATTGCTCCAGCCCAACTTGACCATAGAGCCTGATATTTTAAAGTGGTCCAAGGGCATTTGATGATGCAACCAAGAAGTGTCTGTCAAGAGGAAGCTCTGCTCCTACTTATGAACCTTGACCAAAGGGAGGCAGGAGATAAGAGCCCTCCTGTATTCTCTCCACAGTTTACCCTAAGATTCCTCTCCATATTTTCTTCACAAGCCTGGACGTTAGGCTCTTGCCTGGTCAATGGACTGCCTTTTCTCCTCTTACTCTCACTGTTTGGTTTCCAACAAATGGATCCGATTTCAGTTCCCTCTCCAGACTTTTTTCTAAAAGATTGCAATTTAGATGCTAACTATCCCAAAGATTCTCCCACTGAACTCCTTTCCTTTTAGTATTTGTTGGCATCAATCCACGTACTAAAAGAGAGAAAAACTTTCTTAAATATCAATCTTTCCTTTACATTATCCATTTTGTTTCACATTTTTTACTCTGTATACTTACAGAGTAAAAAACATTTCCTGAGGGAAATGTGTATGTGAGTATGCAAACTGCAGCATTAACATAATGATTTCCTGTTATATCTAAGAGCTGTTAGACAACATCAAGTATACTTTTGTATGTGTCATTAGAGTTCTAAAAGCAAAAGAGAGGAAGATAGTCCAGAAAACCATTTGCTGAAAGAATAGCTGAGAATTTCTTAAAAATCAATGACAGAACCCACATTTCTATTGTCCCTGGGTAATAATGTCATTTTGTGTTTTTATACCCCACAAATGAGTATAATCATTCTGTGTCTGTCTCTCTCTTTCTGACTCATTGCACTCCACATGATACTCTACACACCTATCCATTTAATAAGCAAATTTCAAGACTTCATTCTTCCTGGTGGCTGTGTAGTATTCCATTGTGTGGATGAAAAACAGGAGGACTGTCCCAGGATTGGGTGCTTGTCACAAGTGGGGGAAAGGGGAGAGAGCAGTCAGGATAGAGAAGGGACGACAATGACAATTGGAAATGTCAAAAACCTTGACAAGAAACTAGGTAAGAGAATATACACCATAACCTTACACTGCCTGCACTGTAAACCATAATGACCAAAAGAGGGAGGGTGGGGAGAGGGAGGGAGAGAGAGAGAGAGAGAGAGAGAGAGAGAGAGAGAGAGAGAGAGAGAGAGAGAGAGAGAGAGAGAGAGAGAGAGGGAGAGAGGGAGATGGAGACAGAGACAGAGAGAGACAGAGAGAGACAGAAAGATCTGCTGTAGAGCAGAATAGGGAGGGGCAGGTAGAAGGAGGGAAATTGGGACATTGGTGGTGGGAAATATGCACTGGTGAAGGGACTAAACCCAATCATGGACAACTTTGTAACTGCTTATCTCATGGCGATTTAATAAAATAATTTTTAAAAATTCCAAAACCAGAAAAAAATTTCATACTGCCCCAGGAGGGGAAAGGTTTTTCTCTCTCAGCCTTTCCTTTCCCTGGAGGCGGCCACCAGCTTATAAGGCCCACTAAACAGAGATACAAGCTTGCAGTGACACGACTTCTGGCAGAAATTTCTCTGGGCTTAATTACTGAAATACCAGAAATCCAAAACAGCGGCCATGTGACCCCATATGCTCTTCATTCTCAGCAATGGAAAACAAATTATCAAATGATTCCTCTTCGGCAGGTCTGATTGTTGGGGGAAAATTCCAAATAATAATAGTGAGTTTCCTGTTGCAATATTGAATGTAATCAAAGTAAAGAGAAAGTAAAGTGAAAATCATCAGCCACACAGGTGAGGGGTGGGTGTGGGATGGAAGGTATACTAGAGTTCTTGGTGGTGGAACATGTGCACTGGTGCAGGGAAAGGTGTTTGGTCATTGTATGACTGAGACTTAAGCTTTAAAGCTTTGTAACTTTTCACATGGTCATTCAGTAAAAATTTTTTTAAAAAATTTTTAAAAAATGATAGAACACAAACCACAAATCCCACAGTCTCAGAGAACATCCCCCTCCCCGCCACACACATACACACACTTATACAACCCCCCCCCCAGACACCACTAACCATCCTTTTCCCAAAGTACAAATACCTAGATAAGTAAGAAACTGGGCATCCATCTGATCTGGAAGAACTTCTTCAAAGTGTTGAAGAAAAATGTCTGTTGGGGGCTGGAGTGATAGTTTAGTGGGTAGGGGGGCATTTGTCTTGCACAAAACTGACTCGGGTTTGATCACTCACATCCCATATGTTCCCTGAGTTCAGAGTCAGGACTAATCCATGAGCATTGCCAGGTATGACCTAAGAAGAAAGAAAGAAAGAAAGAAAGAAAGAAAGAAAGAAAGAAAGAAAGAAAGAAAGAAAGAAAGAAAGAAAGAAAGAAAGAAAGAAAGAAAGAAAGAAAGAAAGAAAGAAAGAAAGAAAGAAAGAAAGAAGGGGAGGAAGGAAGGAAGGAAGGAAGGAAGGAAGAAAGGAAGAAAGAAAGAAAGAAAGAAAGAAAGAAAGAAAGAAAGAAAGAAAGAAGGGAAGAAAGAAGGAAAGAAGGAAAGAAAGAAAAAGTCTGTTAACAAACAACTCTATACCAAATGAAAATGACTTTCAAAAATATTTTTTAAAAAATAGGAAGATTTTCTCAAACAAGCAAAATGGAAGAAATTTAAGTAAACTTGTTTATTAAGTTTTTAATTGCTCCCAAATGTTAATATTTCTGTAGCACTGTTGCACTGTTATCCCATTGTTCATCAATTTGCTCGAGCGGGCACCAGTAACGTCTCCATTGTGAGACTTGTTGTTACTGTTTTTGGCATATTGAATATGCCACAAGGAGCTTGCCAGGCTCCACCGTGCAGGCATGATATTCTTGGTAGCTTGCTGGGCTCTCTGAGATGGACAGATGGACGAAGGAATAGAGCCCGGGTCGGCCACGTGCATTTCTGAGGCAGAAAAATTCCTGTTCTGAATGATTACTATTGAAGGCAGAAATAATTATAGTGTGTGTTTATAGCTTAAGTGGAAAATGCGGGATATGATAGCAATAGTACAAAAAGTGGGAAAGTGGGATTGGTACTAAAGTGTCAGTTATTGTTCTTAAACTACACCACCAATAATATTATTTATAGGTAGACTAATGTTAATTAAGAATGAATATTTTAAAACGTATAATATTTAAAAATTAACTAAAATGGGACAGTTACTCAACTAACAAAGGAGAAAACTTTGAAAAAGAGAAACACAAGCTAAAAATCAGATGGAATAAATAGAAAACAGCCAATAAGACAGAATATTCTAATCCAATCACTTCAATAGTCACATAAAACTCTTTTATAAGCTCTTCATTACTTCAGTATCCAAACCAAATCAGAAAGACTCCCTGTCAATAAACACAGATATAATTGTCCCCAACAAAATGTGAGCAAGTTGAACATAGCAATGTTTTATAAAATGATTCTGAGTGGGACTGGAGCGATATCACAGTGGGTAGGGCGTTTGCCTTGCTCTCGGCCAACCTGGGTTCAATTCCTCCATCCCTCTTGGAGTGCTCGGCAAGCAACTGAGAGTATCGTGCCCACCCAGCAGAGCCTGGCAAGCTACCCATGGCATATTCGATAATGCCGAATATTTATGTAGCTCATAATATTCATAGTCTAAAAAGAAAAACATTATATCATGGATACAGAAAATACTTGATAAAATCTATCATCCATGCATGATTAAAAGTGCCAGCAAGCTAGTAATAGAAGCAAATTCCTCAATGTACTCCAAAGGCATATATTGAGCCAAAGAGATGGCACAAGTGGAGGAAAACATTTCTGGAGTGTAGAAGTCTTACATTAAGCTTTCCCCTAACACTCATGTAGACCCCATAACAATTTTAATGGGCACCTATTAAATCCTACATATAAAATTATCCTTTGAAATTTTTATTGAAGTAGCACTGGTTTGTAAACATTATGTAGATTTTAGGTGTCTATGAACACAATTTAACATCTATAATTCTGTTCACCACCAAAACTCTAGTTCTATCCTTCTCTGTCCAATTAACCCCCTTTACTTTTCTTTACCCCTCCTCCTTGCCCCTTCTCCCATCTCTTCTGGTAACCACTCTTTTGTTCTTCTAGTCTATAATTGTTTTCATTTTGTTTTGCTCTTCATTTTCTGAGTGAAATAATACAGTGTTTTGTCTTTCTCCTTCTGATTTATCTCACTTAGTAAAATACCCACTGATCCACCCATGCTATTACATATTGCAGGATTTGATCTTTTTTATATATAGTTGACATTTTATCACATAAGCATACTTGTATTTACTACAAAATATATATATTTGTGAGTGATAGCACAGCAGTAGGGCATTTGCCTTTCACGAGGCCGACCTGTGTTCAATTCCTCCACCCTCTCAGAGAGCCCGGCAAGCTACCGAGAGTATCTCGCCCACACGGCAGAGCCTGGCAAGCTACCCGTGGTGTATTGAATATGCCAAAAACAGTAACAATAAGTCTCTCAATGAGAGACATTACTGGTGCCCGCTTGAACAAATTGATGAGTAACGGGATGACAGTGACAGTGATTACATATGTATATTTGTGTATATGCACATACATACACCATATCTCTGTGAAATCTCTGTCAGTGGGCATTTAAGTTGATATGTGAATAGAGCAGAGATAAACAGAAGGATTCATGTATCTTTTAGATTAGTGTGGCTAATTGCTCTTAATGACAAAATATTCACTGCTTTTCTTATAAAATCAAAAACAAAACAATAGTTTCATTCTTACCTTGCTTATAGCTCGTACTACTAGATGTCTTAGTGTAACAAGGTAGTAAAAAGAAGTAAAAGGCATGCAAACTGAAGGAAGAAAAGCTGCCTCTCGGTGTGATAGTATGTGGTTATTTGTAAGAGTTTCAGGAATTTACTAAAAGGCTCTGAGAACAGGTTTGTCAATATTGCAGGCCACAAAATATACACATAATATAATTTTTACACACTAGCATCAACCAATTAGGATTGTTTTTTAATTTTTTTTTTAGGATTGTTAGTTTTAAAATGGGCTGGAGCTATAGCGGTAGGACGTTCTCCTTTCATGTGGCCGACTCGTGTTCGATTCCTGCACCCCTCTCGGAGAGCCTGGCAAACTACCGAGAGTATCGTGCCTGCACGGTAGAGCCTGGCAAGCTACCCATGGCATATTAGATATGCTAAAAACAGTAACAATAAGTCTCACGATAAGAGATGTTACTAGTGCCCACTCGAACAAATCGGTGAGCAACAGGATGACAGTCACAGTGACATTGACAGTTTTAAAATTTTATTTTATGGGGCTGAGAAACAGTTCAAGGAACTGAGCATGTGCGTTGCCTCTCAGGGACCCAGGTTTGATCCCTGGCACCATCAAAGCCCCCCACGCACAGAGCTGGACTAACCCTTAAATACTACTGGGCTTGTCCTCCCCCCAACAAGCAAAACAAAACTCCTAGGCAAACAAGAAGAACCCTAAATATTTTACTATGATTAATACTTAATATTAATATAAGTAATATTTAATACTTAGCGGTAAGTCCATGAAAACACATATAAAATCTGTATGTTGTAACCTACTTAACACTGATGCAGGAAATCAAAGATCAGAATAAGTAGAGAAACTTTTTGTATTTATGACTGGAAAATAACACAGTGACATTGTTAACTTTCTCTCAACTCCCCTTCTCTTCCTTTTCATAACTAAGAAAGTCAGTTTCCTTTGGCTTAATTGGTTTAGAGTAGGGACAGCAACAGTTCTAGCCAATGAGGCAGAAGGGGACTTGTAGGATGACATTACTTTGTCCTTTCCCCCCTTGCCACAAGGAGCTTATCCCGGTTTATGGCTTATCCCAGTCACACCCATCAAGGTGTTCCCGAGTCACTCCCATCACTTCTCTATGCTCTCTTACCCAAAACAGTTAATCAGCTTTTCCCGCTAATCTGACTCTGTTAATTTTTAAGGTCAGAACTTTCTAGGACACTGAACTTATAAATTAATATTGCCTTTCTCCTCTCCTTGTGTCTTTTGAATAGTTTACTTTAAATAAATGTCCCTTTTGTATAGACACAAGAAGACAATATTATTCTTTTGTAACTTGGGATTTAATTGGCTTCGAATATTATTCATTCCCAGGCATCTGCTTTCTCCACTTAAGCCTCAGTTGCCCTCAGTTCCTAGCACCCCAAAAGCAGGGTCCCAACAAGGGACAGGACGGATTCAGGGCAAGCGGTGAGTTATGTGCTAACCTGGCATTGAGTTGGGCCTGGCCAAAGTGCCTAATTCTTATCTATAAGTTAAGAGCTTGATCATGGACAAATGCTGTCATGATCCAAAAGTAATGATGAGACTAGAACCCTGCTAGGGATAGGAAAGACTAATCTGGCGTGAGCGCTGAAGTCTGAGATGGAGATGGCCCCAGGAGAGCAATTCTATACGCTTAATACATTTCTTATTGTGTCTATACAAAATGATTAATATTGTGAATGCTATATGTTTGCTGGGCGAGGAGAGGAGAAACACACTCATGGGACTCCGCCCTTGGGTGGATGGTCCTGCTGAAGGAGAATCTGTCCTAGAAGCAACATCCCCTGAGGGGAAGAACTTTACCCCTGTTGATTGTGACTACACCTATGTGCAAGCCCCAACCCCCTCATGCTGGGGGGATTTAATGAGGCTGGAAGATTGGATTGTGGGGGAGAGATCCAGAGCCGGGAGAGAAGCAGAAGAGAGAATGAAATAAACGACAACTGGCAACCAGTCTGGCCTTCCTTCCTCCGCCTGCCCTTGACCAACAGCCACACACAGCGGTTCCAGAGCACTGAACACGGGCGGTGAGACAGAGCTGCTCAGAGAGCCCTCGAGTGCACATGCCCTTCGGCGTGCTTTAGTTTTTTACAGGGACTGTTCTAGGTTACTGGGAAAGATATTTTTCCCTAATAGCAATTTGAGGAGAAATTCTACTCTCCTATGCTAACATTATATGCTGTTGTATAAGGACAGGGTGCTTAGAACTTCAGTTGCCATATTGGATGCCTGAGAGATAGGACAAAAAATTACACCGAAACCAGGGTTCAGAGATCACTGAAGAGTGAATTAGCAGAATCTGGAATGATTTAGTCTTTTACCTCTGTGATATTATAAATTTCTTATACTAAGTCATTTTTAGTGAGGGACTTTTAAAAAATTGCTGTCCAAGCCATTCTAAATGATAAACAAGATGATTACATTTTCTAATTTAGGGGTTCAACCATCCACAAAAGTATCTGATGGAGTTAATGAATATCCTTTTTTTTTTTTTTTTTTTTTGCTTTTTGGGTCACACCTAGCAATGCACAGGGGTTACTCCTGGCTCTGCACTCAGGAATTACCCCTGGCTGCGCTCAGGGGACCATATGGGATGCTGGGATTCGAACCTGGGTCGGCCGCGTGCAAGGCAAACGCCCTACCCGCTGTGCTATCGCTCCAGCCCCAGTTAATGAATATCCTTCAATAATTTTCAAATTTTGTATTTAAAACACTTTTGAGTTGATTACTTATTAAAAAATTTGACATTTGAGAAAATAGATGTTTTGATCATTTATAAAACTAAAAAGTGAAAACTCATTCATAATAAGCATGATTCATTATAGAATTATTAGTGGCTCTTATGTGAACTTGAAGATGTAAGTCTATTGTGGGTGGAATTTGGGCAAAGGCATGACCCTGGCAGTGTTTGGGGGACAACATGTGGGGCTGGGAATCAAACTAGGGCCAATATTATCCTTGTACTACTTCTTGGTCCTGTTTATATTATATTCCTTTTTCATTAAAAATATTAATAAGGTACAAAGTATGTGCTGGAAACTTGATGAGTCAGAAATGATTGTTGCTCTTCAAAAAGTTATCGATTGGAGATATAGTTGTTTAAACTTACACTTTAATTAAAATGCAGAATAATATATATTAGTAATCTATACTAATAGTAGAATATATATAGAATTATTTTGGAATATAAGTAGACTTTTTGGGGCAGTTTTCCCTTTATATGATCATATTTTTCTTATATATGAGAACAATACATTTCATTTAGTTTTAGGTGGCTGTGTGATAGAATGTGCTTTGCATTTCATAATATGAGACTTAAAACAATAAATATTCGTTCTGGAAATGAAAATGGACCTGAGGTAACTGCTTTGTATTTTCTCCTATATTTTTAGCTTGGCTGTTATCTCAAAGGATCGCAGTACTTAACTCAAATTCTTAATGGATTCACATTCTTAAAGGTAAATTCCTATATTTGATGGTTTCAAAGATAGATCAAGTGTATTTCCAGTTATTTAAAACCGGCCTATTTTGCATATTTTGCAGAGCTACGCCCATCCTCTCTAACCTGAACCATTTGTGATTTAGCACCGCAGATTGATGCTGCTCTTTTAGGTTGTCTGACCAGAGACTCACTGTCTTGCTGCTGTGAGAGGTCATTCTGTCACCCCCGCTTTAGGGATCTCCTCCTGGGGACCTCCCTTATCTTCCTCTCTATGGGCTGGGAGAGGGCTCCTTTGGAACCCGTCTCTCAGTCCTGCACAGGAGACACCCAGTAACACTTTCTGTATTGTCTCCTACTACAACCTTATGCTTGTCTTTGCCGTGATCATCCCCAAAATGCTCGAACTTATTTCTTCTGCTACTGTTTTTATTGTAATGTTTATGCTAGAAAGTGTTTTGGGAATGATCTTCCGTGGATGTCAGGGGCTGAATCCTCACACGCTTGTGTTCAGTGACTCCACACCTCTTCTCTTTCTGTGTGTCTTTCTGAGACAACACCCCCTCCCCCCACATACACAACTTTCTGATAATGCAACCTATAGTTCTCCAATATCATCTACCTGCACTTCAAAATATCCCTCATTTTCCTCTGTTTCTTCTTATTTTTTAGTACTTATTACTTTCTAGCACAAGACCTTTTACTTGGCTATGTTTGTGTCACCCTCTGTTAAAATATTGTTTCTAAGGACCTTGGGTGCATCAGTAATGTTACAGTGGTATATTGAAACCACCAAGTCAGCAACACTGAAAATATTACACCCAAACTACAGCAACCAACTTAATTAATTTATTTTATTAATGAATCACCGTGAGGTACAGTTACAGATTTACAAACTTTTGTGCTTACAGTTCACTCATACAACGATCGCGCACCCATCCCTCCACCAGTGCCCATTCACCACCACCAGTATTCCCAGTACCCCTCCTCTGTCAGCCTCTGTAGCAGGCACATTCCATTTTACTCTCTCTTTTTGGGTGTTGTGGTTTGAATATAGGTATAAAGTGGCCATCATGTTCGGTCTTCAGCACACAACTCCTATCCCGAGCAGGCCCTTCAACCATCCTTTATTTGGTGCTCCCTTCTCTATCTGATCTGCCTTTTCCCCCAGCAGGTGAAGTCGGCTTCCAAGCCATGGCGCCAACCTCCTGGCCCTTATCCCTACTATCCTTGGGTGTTAGTCTTCCATTCTGTTACTTTACATTCCACAAATGAGAAACAACCAAACTTTAAAATGTGCCTGTCTGGGTGGCAGGAGGGGGGAGTGGGAGGGAATTAGGGAACAGTGATGGAGAGAAGTTGACACTGGTGGCGCTGTTTTAAGGGAGTTTTGAGAGACACAGATGGGCAGCACTCAGAGGCAGAATTTGGAGCCTTTATTATAGAAGCCAATAAGTACTAGGTTCCAAGGAACTTGCAACCCCAGGACACTACAGTCAGGGATGAGTTTATATATACACACAAACACACACACACATACATATACATATGTATGTATATATATAATGTGTGTATACGCACAGATATACATGTACATATATGCAAACACACAGAAATATATACATATATCTATTAAATATATACATATATAATTATATATAAATGTATATATGTAAATGTATACATATATTTGTATATGTACATATACACATATACACACACATATGTTCAGTCTTCAGCACACAACTCCTATCCTGAGCAGGCCCTTCAACCATCCTTTAACCATCTGGCTCTGCACTCAGGAATTATACCTTGCAGTGCTCAGGAGACCATGTGAGATGCAAGGGATGGAACCCAGGTTGGCTGCATGTGAAGCAAATGCCCTACCCACTGTAATATAGCTCCAGCCCAGGGATGAGATTATAAAGGGAAACAATCACATCCCCATTAGACAGTGAATATGATGTGAAGGGGCTGCAGGAGCTGTGATCAGCAATGCAAGTTACAGAGGCAAAATAAGCTAGTTAATGGTTTAACTGGCTTAGGTTCACATAGAACATTGGCTTGTGATTAAGGAAAATGATCATAATTAGGGGGTAGTGGTTCCAGGAGCTGAACAGGTTGTTTATGGGTTATACTTGTAAATGGGTTAGTGGGTTAATGGGTTACCTCTCCTTGGAACAATGGAGAGTGTTTCCTTTCCTGCTGACAGGCTAGGAGAGGGTCCCTGATGTCAAGAACCCTTAGTTCCTTGGAATGGGTGCTAGAACATTCTATGTCTAAAACTCAACTATCAATGACTTTGCAAATCATGGTTCTTTAATAAAATTTTAAAAAATAGAAAAAGTTTAAGATAATGCTTAATTGTCTGCAAGTGATGTTGTGACAAGTCAATTCCAACCTGATTTTTTTTTCCCAATAAACATTTGGATTCTTGGTTTGTGGAGTTTGCTATGTGAATTATACTTATTTTCCCCTGTGATATTTAGAACTTGTAGAACTTTGTTTCATGCAAATGAAGGCTTATCTTTTACACTGTTTTAATTTTTAAAAAATGCTGTATGTGAGAATTATTTAGTTAATTTTTACTTTTTCTGTTATAATTTTCTGCCTATCGAATTTTAAAATATTTTATTTTATGAATTTGTAGGGTCATTATTTTGTTATAATTTCACAGATTCCTTTTCTTATTTCTTTGAAGGGATTCACTATTCATTTTTAAGATATTCTTTTCCTTTGTGTTTTAGGCTATTTTTGCTGAGTTTTTCTATCTTTCATGGGTGTTCATTTTTCTCAAATGTTGCATGATTCTAACTATGTTGCTCATTGTGAGATCGCTCTCTCCCTCTTCTTTCTCTCTCTCTCTCTCTCTCTGTGGTGTGTGTGTGTGTATGTGTGTGTGTGTGTGTGTGTGTGTGTGTGTGTTTCAGAGTACAGAGTTCATCTTGTATGGTTCAGGAATAGATGGAATGCTTATGGGATTTTTGACTCTGGGGGTGCTGGGAGGCTATAGACTTCTGGGAATTAGTTATTTGGGGTTTGGGAGTTAGAGTGGGGGGAGCAGGCTCACGGACAGAGCGAACCCTACCTCCTGAGAGTCATACAGAACCAAATGACACAGGCTACAAAATTGTCTTCCTCCTCTTTTCTTTCCTTCCTTGTCTGTGTAAACTCAGCGCTGCTCTGGCCCTCCTCTTCTGGTTTCCGTCCCACATACCTGTTCAGCCTGGGGTTGTCTGCTCTGCACCTTTACAAACTGCTGCAATCTCTGTCTTATACCCAGCAATCTTGATTTACTGGAGCTGGGAAGCAGCCTAGGCATGGTTGTTTTGTTTTTTTTTTAAATTCCCCAGCTGAATCTAATTTACAACCAAGTTTGCTAACCTCAGTTCGAGGAAATGCCTCAGGCAGATCTCTCACATCTGCCTAGAAAAAGATCTTGGGGTTTATCTGAGGGCAGAAACCATTTTTATCTACTGCTGTCTGTGAAAATAGATAGGAAGGAGGCTGCCTGTACAACATCTTAAGGCCCAGATCTTTAATTAGTCAGCCTGCTGTTTGTCCTACAGCCTTTCATTCTTCTGCATCTGTTAACCTTAACCTCACTTCAAGAATTTAGTGCTTTTGTCTGTCATGCTTTTAGCTTTCCTTCTTTGGGGCAGAAGTTTTGCTTTTCATCTTTTATCTGTTACTCTGCTATCAATGATACTCCATTTTCCAAGATTACCCAAAATCCCTGGCCTAACGATTAACACTGTTATTCATTTTCCAGTGCTGATGTACATGTATATTTAATTTTAAATATATATAATATTGGTATTTCAATGGACTTTGAGAGGAATGGATAAAATTTATTCTGCCAAATTTATTCCATCTCCCAGTGCCACTTGTCATCCATCTTTCCCCCCCTAATAGATCTATAAAATCTGGAAAGAGATGTTTTACAATATCTCACAACAGTTCTATTTTTGTTTTATATAATTTGATGCCTTATAAAAGCTCGAAGGTTCATGGCTATTATAAATTTTATGTAGATTTTGCCTTTTATGAATATAAAATGAATATAAAATGACCCTGCTTTCCATGGAAACCCTTTTGCCTTACATTAAGTCTGTATGACATAAAAAGGACCACAATTTCTCTATTTAAAATTTCATTTATGTGCTAAGCCTTTGCTTAGCCTTAAAAAATATTTCTTGTCAACTTAATGTGTTTCCTTAAGCTTAAAAGGCATATGACTAGGTTCTAAAAATCTTCCTTTTTTAATGAGGACTTGAAATAATTTAAATTTATTATCATAACTTAGACACATGGCCTGGCTTCTGTCATCTTGTTTTATATTTTTAGGTTTTATGTTTCTTTGTTTTTCTATGGATTTATGTCTTTTATGTTGTGTTTTATGCTTTGTTTACTTTTTCCCTTTTTCAAATTTCTGAAAGAGAAACAACCCTCTTGAAATGCTTGTCTTCTGGTTTTTAGAAAATAATAGCTACACAATTATAAACCACTCTTTCTGGGTTTTCAGGCCACACTTGTCTATGCCGAGGGTTTGCTCCTGGCTCTGTGCTCAGTATCTCTCTTGGCAGTGCTGGGATAGACCAGCATCTTAATGCGCAAGGCAAACTCCTTATCACTGGCACTGTCCCTCTGATCCATAAACTGTTCTTTTGTCTTAACAAACTCATTTGAAAGTAGTGAAATTGTTTCTTCTTAAATTGTGTAGAAAGAGGAATTTTAACCTCCCCACCCCCTCCAGCACCCCAGGAAAAGGAACCGATGAGAGAGAAAGCAGGTACCCAGGGATTTCTCATGCTTCTGGGTATCACTCATTCATCAACCAGCACACAGAATGGACTATGCTTAGGTCTCCAGCTATGACATGAGCTTGAGGGGACAAGTTCCTGTCCTTTTCTACTTCTGTAGTAAAAGGTCAGACGTTGCTTGCACCCTTCACCAAGCCCCAGATCCCACCTCACATTCAACCTCTTCAGTTTTTCACCTGTGGCTACACTGCCACTCAGGGACCAGCCAATCAAGTGACGAGATGACTAGTGGAGCAAGAGCTTCGGATCAATAAGCTGGATGGAAGATGGTGGACTCACGTCCTCCCAACAGCCATCTAGCCTACCTGGTGTCAAGAGGCACTTTTTACGACAGGAGACATTAGGCAAGCACAGTTTTTCAATAGGGTAAACAGCTTCCTGGGGGTGCCAGGGTACCAATTAAATTCTCTAGTGGGCAAAATTCCTCTGTGGACATTCTGTTAACACTGAAAATCTAAACAAAGGGCTCTGATTAGAGGCTGAGCTGCATGTTTACTTACGGATAAGACAAAAGGGTCAGAGAGATAGTACAGTAGGTAGGTCTCTTTACTTGCATGTGGTTGACCAGGGTTTGATACCCAGCATCCATATGGTCTTCTGAGCCCCAGCAAGAGTAATTCCTGAGCACAGAGCCAGGAATAAGTCCTGAGCACAGAGCCAGGAGTAAGCTCTGAGCAGAGTTAGGAGTAAATCCTGAGCACAGAGCCAGGAGTAAGCTCTGAACACTGCAGGGTGTTGCCTCCCACCCACAAAAAATTGAACAACAAAAATACTATCGCAAACCATGATATTCCATAAAAATAAAAATAAATTTGCTTTATAAGTTTATTATTTCTTAGTGGAAATTGTACACACACAAATATATATATACACACATACATGTATATGTACACACACACACACACATATATATATATATATATATATATATATATATATATCACTGTCACTTTCATCCCGTTGCTCATTGATTTGCTTGAGAAGGCACTGGTAACGTCTCCATTGTGAGACTTGTTACTGTTTTTGGCATATTGAATACGCCACAGGAAGTTTGTCAGGCTCTGCCGTGTGGGTGGGATACTCTCGGTAGCTTGCTGGGCTCTCCGAGAGGGGCAGAGGCGAACCTGGGTCGGCCGCGTGAAAGGCAAATGCCCTACCCACTGCACTATCGCTCCAGCTCATATATGTATCTCAGCCCTGGGTCTCGCATACCTGGGTTCCTCTGCCAGTTCCTTGATGTGTGAGGCTCATCCAAGCATGTGGAGAGGGGCCTTGAGCATGGCTGTGGCTGGCTGGGTTCCAGAGGTCTTCAGTTGCTGGGGCTCTGCGTGGGGCGGGGAGGGAAACTCAACTCACCCCCTCCAAAGGGCCCCGGTGAAGACAGCCAGGTGCAGGGGCAAGAGACTTTGCATGCTCTCTTCCGGGAGTTTGGTTTTATAGTCTCTGGATGTTGGCCATTGGTGGAATTACACAGTTATGGGGGGCAGTTTCTGGGTGTGACCACCTAGCTACTGGAAAATAGGGAATCTGGGTGGCAAAGGCCCAGTCCCAATGTGAGCAGGTTTGGAGATCAGGACTGGGCCTCTTCCACCCAGATCCCTAGGCGGTCACACCCAGAAACTGCCCTCGGCACCATGTAATCCCATCAACTCAATGGCCAACATCCAGAGACTATAAAACCAAACTCCTGGAAGCTTATAGCCTAGTTCTCCCTCTCAGAGAAGTTGGCAAGCTACCGAGAGTTTCCTGTTGGCATGGGAGAGCCTGGAAAGCTCCCCATGGTGTATTCATATGCCAAAACCAATAACAATGATGGATCTCATTCCCCTGACCCTGAAAGAGCCTCCAATGCAGCACCATTGGGAAGGACGAGTAAAGAGAGGCTTCTAAAATCTCAGGGCTAGGACAAATGAAGACATTACTGAGACTGCTGGAGAAAATCGACAATCAACGGGATGAAGATGATGATGATGATGATGATGATGATGATGATGAAGAAGATGATAATGATGATGATGATGATATATCACTTGTATCACTTGTCGTCCCATTGATCTTTGATTTGCTCAAGTGGGCACCAGTAACGTCTTCATTTGTCCTTCTCAGGTGCTTGTGTAGCCCAATGATATCTGCTCGCTCCAGGAAGAGGAAGAGGAAGAGAATGAACCATTCATTCAAGGTTTTGATGAAGAAGTCTGACCATCTCATTGGTGGGTAGCCATGTGATCTTTTGACATCCTGTGGAATCCAGTTGGTAACAGCTCTAGTCCAGCGGTCGTCTCTGAATTGCATTACATGTCTGGCCCATCTGATTTTTGATGCCTTGGCAAACGAGACAGCGTCCCTGATTCTTAACCGTCGAGAGAGGTCGGAACTCCGGATTCCTTCTCTCACTTGAGCGATACTTGATACTCTAAGCATAACTCTTTCAGTTCCTCTTTGGGATACCCGAATAGCGTTCTCATCCTGTTTACGCCCAGGTCTCTGAGGCATATGTTAGTGCAGGAAGAATGGTGGAGTAGAAAAGATGTGCCCAGAGTCAGAGGTTCTTTGTCCTCTTAACTACTTATTCAACACTCTTGAAGGCATTCCACGCTGCTCTCTTCCTCCTGCGCAGTTCTGGCACCAAGTTGTTCCTCATGTTGAGTTCTCGACCCAGGTACAGATAACTGCTGCATTCGGAGATGTTCATTACATTGAAAGCAAATGGAACATCAGGGACTAGTTCATCCTAAAATATATATATATATATATATATGTATATATATATATATATATTAGTATGTAACTATGTAGATCTCTTCTTCAGTAAACTTAAACAATTTGTGATAGACAGCCAGACACAGGGGCAAGAGACTCTGCCCTTTCTCTGACTACTTGTTTTTATTCTTTAATATTTACACAACAAACACCAACATCCCTAGAACCCTTTTGAATTCTAGTCTTGATTTCCTTAAATCTTTAAAAAAAAATCCAGTATGTAAGTAAGTAAATTTGTTTACTTAATTCCTAACTTTCACAGTTCAGGAAACTATGAACTTTCTCAGCTTTACATTGCCACTAAGTCTGAATTTGAAGTTACTTTAGTTCCAAAGTTTGATGAGATCCTAAACAAGATACTATTTTACTAACATTCTTTCCATTTACTATAATGTGGTTACTATAGTTTTGTGCATTCAAATATCTCCTTGGACTGGAGAGATAGTGCAGGGTTACTTTTTACAGGTCGAAGAGATAGTACAGTAGGGAAGGTTCTTGCCATGCATTTGGCCAATCCTGATTCAAATCTTTGACACCACGTTTGGTCCCTTAGCAGTGACAGGGTTACTCCTGGACACAGCTAGGAATAGCCTCTGAGCACTGCCACGTGTGATTCCACCATTTCCAATCCTCCATAACCTACTCCCCATTCTCTTCTAATGGTTCTACCCAATGTCCAAACTTTCATCACTTGGGTGCCAGGTAGTATTAACAAATACCTTTCTTTTTCCATTAAAATAATGATATTGCCGTGTGCTTATAAATCATTTTAAGAACAATTTTCTAATTATTTCTTTATAAAGTTTCTTGAGCAATAAATATGAAACTCGTGGTTAGTATAAAATTAAAAATATGTATCAATTTATGTTTTTTTTTTCCAGAAGTTTTTTTCTTTTCATATTATTATAAAGTTGGGAAACATTACCATATAGACAGAAATTCCCTTCATTAAAATATTCACCACGAATTTTTCTGTTCAAACTCATTTTATATCTCAAAATGACCTCTCTCTATTTTCCTCTTGCTGGCATCAGATTTGGTTGGTATCTACCAGATTCTTTATTTTTAATGAATACTTTGAGTTTTTAGAGATAAATGTATAAATTTGCATGAGTTTAAGAGTTTAAATTTTTTCTTCCCAGAGACTTTGACATCTTACCAAGATTTTAACTTATAGGATCTTTAATGAATGAGGTAATTACCAAGATATTGTAGTAGAAAATGCTAGTAGACAGTTAAAAAAAATAGACTAGGGCTATAATCACTCAATTTGACAATTTACTTATACCCCATAAACTAGTTTTCTGCTTTCTTTGTCCTTTTCTTAAACCTGGGAACATAATGACATTTGAACTCATCAATAAAGAAAGTCATTTAAATTAGCTCACTATCATTTGTTGGGTCTATTTCAAACTAAATGGATTTTACTAATTTCATTCTCTTTTTGCTGTATCTTATTTTCTGAACAATTTAATTTTATTGAGTTGGGGGTTCTCTGGAGGGAGCCACACCCAGTGGTGCTCAAGGACTGCTCTCGACTCTGTGCTCAGGGATTGCTCATTGAGAGAGGCTCAAGGTAACATGAGGTGCTGGGAATTGAACTTGGGTCAACTACATGCAAGGCAAGCAGTTTAAACCCTACACGATCTCTCTAGCTCCTCATTCTGTTTCTATATATATGTTACTACATAAGAACTTTTGTTGCATACTAAGAAAATTGACTCTACTAAGGGTTTTAAAACAGTACCCATGATCACAACATTTGTTCTTAATTAAGTTAGCAATTTTCCCCAAATCGTTTATTACTTAATCATAATTTTTAATCTATAGGAAAGTAAGTTTTACTAAACACTGCAATAAATACAAACATAGGCATACATATTTCTCTTCAAATGGGTGTTTTTATGTTTAGGGGTAAGACACCAAGAAATGAACTCCATGGGCTAAGGGGGAACACCATTGTTATTTTTTGTGAGGAATCTCAGTACTTCCATCCACAGGGGCTAAAGCAGAAGACATCACCACTGACTCTGCATGCTACTTCTCTTTCCACTAATTCCTGACAATAGGTTTCATTCCATTCTGTTCGATATATGCCACTCTCACTGGTGTGAAATGATATCTGATTGTCATTTTAGTTTGGATTTCATATGCCTACCGGCCAGCCATCTATCTTCTGCAGAGAAGTGTCCTTATTTTCTCTCCCCATTTTAAAAGATGGAGTTACTGCATTTAATTTTGTTTATATACATTTTGTTTATATATGAAGCTCTTTGTGAGATCATATATAAATTATATGTATATTATATAAATAATATTCAACTATATTCTGGATACTAACTCTTTACCTGATGTATTATGTACAACTATTTGCTCCCATCCAGTAGGGCATCATAATTATAGTTCACGTTTCTTTTGATACGCAGAAACTTTTCAACTTGATGTAATTCTACCTGTTTATTTTTATCTTTGCTGATGGAATCATGCAATTTGCTGCAATTTGGATGGAACTGGAGGAACTTGTGCTCGGTGAAGTAAGTCAGAAAGATAAGGGTAAAAACTGGCTATTCTCATTGCTCAGTGCTTCGTAGACTAGTAGGACTATGGGAATGATGGCTATCAGAGGTAGGCAAACCCTTGGCTCTAGGTTAAAGGAACGGAAATGTCAGAGAAGGAAAGAAATGAAGGAAGGAAGAGGCAACCTGAAAGTAACTCCCCAGTGTCAGAGGCCTGGGACTTACTGGTAGTGTAGAGATGAGATAGATATCTGTATACATCTAAACCACTAGGTACAACACTACTGCAAATAGAAGACAGAAATCGAACTTCTGAGTTTAGCTAAAATAATTAAACTCTAAAATGTGTCAAAAGACCGGTTGGTGAAGAAGGGAACCTGGGTCATAGGTGGAGGAATGTGGCCTCTGGTGGCGGGATTAGGGTGGCATATTGTATGCTGAAGACTATTGTCAACAATTCTGTAGATCACATCACCTAAATAAAAATACAATACAAATGCAAATTAAAGTTTTAAAGCCAACAACAACAAAAAAAGTGAAGGGACCTAGAGCATTTGCATTTATGTTTGCCTTCATTTCTGAGCATTTTTCATCTCTCTCTTTCTGTAGATGCAAAGCACTTTTTCTACCTTAGGCTTCTAACTTTTAGTGTTTTGAAACATAAAAGGAAACATCAAAGACCTTCATTATGTGCATTTCAGACCTTCCTCTCTGTTGGTAATATTGAGAAACTCGACATTATTCCAGGCTTGTGAGGGACGTTTGACAATGCCCTTTGTTTGCACTGATCATCCTGTTTCCTTCTGCTTGACACTCAGAGTGCGATTATTGAGTGCATGAGACTCATTCTTGAAGTCAGAAAATCCCAGTAAAATTTTTTTCTTAGAACTTCTTATTTCATTTGTTGAAAAACACTCTGAATAAAGTGTTTATTCAGGGTCATACAAAGCTTAGAAATGTAGATGATTCTGAAAAAATGGGGAAAAATTACAGCAAGATTCAGTCACATTGTTCTTTATCACTCTAAGATTTTGTCCCAGGTTATGTACTCTCAAAGTGAAGAAGAAAAGTCATGAAAATGAAGTTTCCTGTATTCTCAGTTGATAGACTTAAAAAATGGAGATACTTGAATCAAATATTTCACTTTTAGATGGTGTTGTTTGCATCCTAGTTGTTTCATCTTACATATTTCTAATGTTCTTACAAATAAAATTGTATTATAATAATTTGCCTTATAACCCATTTAAAACTAGCCTAGTTCTGATACCATTACAAGATAAATTCTAAGTTAAAAAAATTAAGAGATCGAACATATAGGTTTATTTGCAGGTAATATCATCTATTTACTATTTATAATTAAGACAACTTTTTCATCTGCTTATGTTTTGTGATTTATATTTTCACAAGAAATACACAAGATTCCCTTCATTTCTGACGCCATCTGAAAGACTGGGTGTCTTTAAAGCTTCCTCGGGTTTGATAATTTGCTAGAAAAAAAAGAGAATTTATGAGATACATAGCCAAAGGACAATAAATGCTTTCTGAGACACAATTAAACTAATGCTGTGAACAGAAAAATATATTTGCTTAAGGGTGAAGAGCAAAAAAATTTCACATTCCATTTAAGCAATTTTTTGTTTGAGAAAAGACATTCATTATTTAGTTAAGAATCAATGTTTTGAGGGGCTGGAGTGATAGCGCAGCGGGTAGGTCGTTTGCTTTGCATGCGACCGACCCAGGTTCGATTCCCAGCATCCCATATGGTCCCCCCGAGCACTGCCAGGAGTAATTCCTGAATGCAGAGCCAGGAGTAACACCTGTGCATTGCCGGGTGTGACCCAAAAAGAAAAAAAAAAAGAATCAACGTTTTGAGCGAGCAGTGAGGGGACAGGTAGATAAGTATCTTTCTGTGAATTCTGATGGGTTGCATTGTGTAATTGAGATTGTTGGTTCCGAATCCTTTCTTCTGCTCTATGGTAATCCTGTGTCTTCTTTCCTAGGGTTGCCCACTTAGCTCAATTAGGTGAGAAGATGTTTCTCCATGCCATCTTCGCCAGTCTTCCCCATCATGGCCAATTATTATTGCATTCTTGCAGTTGGTTAGTACACAAGCCTTATGTACATCTATATTGGTTATTATTACTACGTAAAAGCCAGCCATAGACTTAGTTGCTTAAAACAAGATCCATTTATTTGCTCAAACATCTCTAGGTAAAATACCTGAGCACGGTCCATCTGAGTGCTTCACTCAAGGTCCACAAGAGCAATTTCACTCAGGGTTTTCTTCCAAAGCTGTTAATCTTAGTTGCAGAATTTGTGTTTTTTTGTGGTTGTAGAAAGAAAGTTCCCATATTCCTGCTTGATGTCTGTGAGAGTTTACTTGTAGTTTTTAGAGCTCCTGAAAGTGAGACTCTCTCACCAAATGGCAACTTCCTTCTCTGAGTTAGAATGATTTTTCTCCAGCTTGCTAAAATAAACTTTTACATACGTGCATATGTAATTTAGTAAAACGATCATCTATTTCTTTTGTGATCTAAAAAAATCTTTGAATAAAATTCATAAATATAAAAAGTAAACTAGTAAATTTAGATATCCAAAGAAGGAAAACATCCATACAAGAAGTAAAGAGAAGAAAAAAATAATATTCAATGTACCTAGAAAGTTAGGACAGTGGAAAAAGAGAAGCAAAAATTACCTGGTCAAAAGATAAAAGGTTTATATAAATCCAATTTTTCCAATACCACAAGAAATATTTATTTTTAGATATTGCATCAATAAAATATGTCATTGGATTAGAAAAAATACAACTTAATTAGTTTACAGAATACTTATAAAAATAGTGATCTAGAAAGGCTTATACTATGTTAATTTATATTTTTGTCCCAAATTATTTTATTTTCTAAAGATCTTTAGTGAACAATGAACATTTCCTGTCATCAGGAAGCTGGCACTATAGTTAGGGAACTGATAAACAAGTATCATGGACAATGTCGCACTGTTGCACTGTCATCACACTGTTGTCCCATTGCGCATTGATTTGCTCAAGCGGGCACCAGTAATGTCTCCATTGTGAGACTTGTTGTTACTGTTTTTGGTATATCGAATATGCCACGAGTAGCTTGCCAGGCTCTGCCGTGTGGGCAGGATACTCTTGGTAGCTTGCTGGGTTCTCTGAGAGGGATAGAGAAATCGAACCTAGTTGGTCACATGCAAAGCAAACGCTCTACCCATGTGCTATCACTCTGCCCCACGGACTATGTATTAAAGCATACCAAGTGCCATCAAGAAGAAACATAATGATTGGGAGGGGGATTTACCGGATTCAGAGCTTCCATTCACTTGGGAAATAAAGTGATTGGATAGTTTGCTTCTGGGAACTCACATTTGCTCTGCACCAGCATAAAGTGCCTTCCTGGGAGAAAATGGTTTTGAGTTCTTGGTCACCAAAGATCAGCTCCTCTGGATTCTGCACATGCTCCAGGCCCAGCTTTTCAAACAGTTGTCAGTGGTCTTCAGAATCCAGTTCTGGAAAAGGTTCTTTCAGGAAACAAGAAGAGCTGGGAAGACAAGCAATTCTACAACTAAGGAACAGAGTTTCAATGCGGGATTCAGGTTAATGGCGGGTGGTAAGACCACCTGGATGACTGACCGGAGACCCATCTTGTTAGGCTTCAAAATGAAGATGAAGAAAGGTATTTATTGCACATATTTTCCATCATTCTTGTCACTTAGCTGTGGAAATACAAAATGGATAAAAGTGACACAGTCTTGTTCTCATGGGTTGCCTGCTGAATCATCTATGAAATATTACAGAAATAACAACACTAACAAATTGCTCAGCTAGGTCCAAGAAAATGCTAATTTTATTATTTCTTTCCCTGTCTTCTCTAAAAGCTATGCTCTTTTGTTTGCTCTTTCAAGAGTTAAATTTAGAATATTTCAGGCCTGCCTGGGCAATTTTTGGACTAGCTATTGGTGAATGAATCACTGATTATTCAACCATACAACAACTTCTGGCTGTGTTGTGTATTCTAGCAGCAAGTTTGCCAAAAAGCATTTTACACGACAAGCTACATTTTATCTGGAGCATCTGAATTTTCCAAGTAACCTTTGCAAAGCATTTATTTATACCACAGAGTTGTCTCAGTTGTTGACGGGGAACGTATTGGTTGGAGGGCAGCAGAATTGCTTGCTTTTTCTACCTAGTTTGCATGTGTTTCACTCCAATAAGTCTAGGCTTGTGACATTTAGACAAGGATTTATTTTTCACAATTCAACTGCAAATAGGACATTCCCTTGTGAGTGCTTTTGAAAATGTATGATTGTGAAGAGGTTGCCAAAACCCACAGCTTTTTGACTTTTGCTGAACGCCCTGGAGAAAGCCTCCTTTTTTATTACTAAGCATTTAAAACTTGTGGGGAAAAAAATGGAAAAACCTAGAGTGACGTTTCTGTGCAGATGTTGGGAGGAGGCCTGAGGTAGCGTCAAGACTGGCTCTCTCAACTTTTTGGTCAGAATAAGAGACAATTAATAAGAGGGAAAACATATTTATTACCTTCTTAATATTTGCTCTATCTCATTAACTATATTGAAAAATGTTTGCAAAAAGAAAGAGAAAATTCAAGATTTTGGTGTGTGTGTGTGCGCACGCGCGTGCGTGTATCACTGTGTGTGCGTGTGCGTGTATATGTGTGTGTGTGTATTTTCAGAAGCAGGTTTGTAGTAGGTAGTTTTTCTTGTTCTTCCTGTTAGTAACCAGTAGAGGGGAGTGTTTTTTATCTGATTATGAAGTTGGTTTTTGTTTGCTTTACCTTTTCTGTAAAGAAATTTTACTTAGGTTAATGTTCCCCTTATCTCATTCTGTCCTAGTAGGAAATTTCTGGAGTAGGAAATTGCAAGTAGTCATTAAAATAATTGCACGCACTCCTGTCAGTTTATTTTCATCTTGAGTGTGAGGATGCCTTGGGAGGGCAAATGTTTCCATTTTTCTTTTCATAAAGGAGGCCTGTCACAGTCAGAAACGTATTCAATGTTGTTTAGTGAACACGTTGTCCTGTATCCCTATGAAATTGATAATTGAACTCCCATATTAATTTTTAAACTTGTTTGATAAGGACTGTTGTATTGATTGATGCCTTCTCCGAGACTTCAATTGTAACCCAAATATTAATCACATGGATACAGAATGCAGAAATCCAGTTACCCACAATCTCCACAGCAGAGACATTCAAATTGAAGACAATGAGCTTACATGGCAAATTACAATAATTGTTCACAGTCATAGTCACAGTTGTCCCGTTGCTCATCAATTTGCTCTAGCGGGCATCAGTAACATTTTTATCGTGAGACTTATTGTTACTGTTTTTCACATATCGAATATGCCGCAGGTAGCTTGCCAGGCTGTGCCATGCAGTTGCAATACTCTCAGTAGCTTGCTGGGCTCTCTGAGAGGGGCAGAGGAATCGAACCCGGATCAGCCGCGTGCAAGGCTAATGCCCTACCGCTGTGCTATCACTCCAGCCTCACTTCCTCAAAACAATCTCTCTTGCAGAACCTGGTGCTATTAATTTAATCAATGGAAACTCTCTGTAGCATTAAATCTGCAAACAGAGGTCTGAGTATAAGAACTCCTGTGTCAATGATAGGGATCTCTGATTTTTTTACTGAGTCCAAAACTCTGATTTGTCTCTTTAGTTCAAGAGTTGCTATTACATTTCCCCAGCATAGAGCAGCTTTATGTAACCATTGCTCACTTAGCTCCTTTTCTAGAATAGCAGTTGTAATCATTAAACCTTACCATTAAGCACTAGTGTACGTGCTGAATGTTAACTTGACTAACTGTTCTAATGGATGGTACTGGGATCATCAGGTGGAGTTGTTATAATAGACGAATTATAAACTATTTTACTACATGTAGGTGACAAAATATTACATATAGAAAATCTTGATGGGGCCATTGAAAAAATTGAGTAAACTCAGGAAGATGGCAGAGTATAAAATCAATTCTATTTTTATACCAAATCTGTATCAATGAAACTCAATTCAACTTTTATGCTTGCAATGAATAATTAGACATGAAATTATGGAAACAATTATGTTTACAATCTCATCAAAATATAAAATAGTGGATAGCACATTTAATTGCTAACAAAAGACATAAAAATTTATATTATTGGGACTGGAGTGATAGCATAGCGGGTAGGGCATTTGCCTTGCACGCAGCCGACCCAGGTTCGATCCCCAGCATCCTATATGGTCCCCCGAGCACCTCCAAGAGTAATTCCTGAGTGCATAAGCCAGGAGTAACCCCTGTGCAACGCCGGGTCTGACCCAAAAAGAAAAAAAAATTATATTCTTTCTTTTTTGGTTTGTTTTTGGGTTCTGCACTCAGGAATTACGACTGTCAGTGCTCAGGGGGCCCATATGGGATGTCCTGGATCGTACAAGCATATTGACTGCTATACAACCTCTCCAGCTCACAAATTTATATTCTGGTGGGTTTTTTGTTGGCTTTTTGGGTCACACCTGGCAATGCACTGTGGTTAAATCCTGGCTTTGCACTCAGGAATTACTCCTGGCGGTACTCAGGGGACCATATGGGATGCTGGGAATCAAACCCAGGTCAGCCACATGTAAGGCAAACGCCGTACCTGCTGTGCTATCGCTCTAGCCCCACAAATTAGTATTCTTAAAGTAAATAAAACAGTTTAAAGATATTGGAGGGTCTATGTAAATGTAAAAAACATTTCAGACTCATGGATCTGAGGTTTTAACATTTGTATGAAAATAGTACTTCCAAAATGATCTCCAGATTAAAAATAATCCCTTTCAAGTTCTCAGTTTACTTATCCATAGAAATTGACAAGCTAATTCTGAAACCCATGTGGAATTGTAAGGACAGAATAATCAAAACATCTTCCAAAAAGCAAAGTAGGAAATCTCATATTTTCCAGTTTCAACCCTGTTGGATATCATTGGTTTGTCCTGCTCTCCTTGCCACTAGGAGCTTAGGTTTATCAGTCACACCCATCAAAGTGCTCCCGAGTCACTCCCATTCTGTAGAGAGCCGCCACAGACTGTGCTTCGTGGACACCTGTTTCTTGTTAATTACACCGTGCTTCGTAGATAACACCTGATAAGGAATCAGGATGTCTTGTCACGCCACAAGCTGTAACTAGTTTATCAGCTGCAGACTCTTGGGCGTAAGCAGGCAGCAAGGGGTAGATAAGGAGGGAAGCTGCCTAGCTAGGTATGGTTCCCCCTCGTTCATCCCTCTCTCTTTCCCCGTTTCCCCTCTTTCTCAATTCATGGAAAGTCCCTGAATAAATTGTGGCAAGAAGGATCTCCGAGTTGTGTGTTTCTTTGCTGGTCGAAGCGGCGCGCGACAGCTGGTGGCCCGTACGGGGAACCCGACCTCCAGTACCCCCCGGCGGATTCAGAACTTGCTGCGATTCAGGCCGATGAAGTTCACAAAAGTTGTGACGATGAAGTTCCTGTGGTGAGTCAGGACTATAAGGTTCACGAAAGTTGTGACGATGAAGTTCCTGTGGTGAGTCAGGACCATAATATCCATGGATGTGTATGTTTTGTTTGTAGGTTGGATTTTTATTTGTCTTTCCTTTTGTTTTTTTGCTTTTGCTTTCTATGCTTACATTAAGGATCAGAAGTGCGGTAAGGCCGTACAACCGGGACAAGTAGTGTTAGAAGAGACAAAGAAGGAACTGTTGGACAGAGGCAGCTGTCATGGCATTATAGCCTCTGAGCTAGAGGTGGGTTCGGACGTGGAAAGCAAGGCCTCTAGGGGAACCCCGATAATGCAGGGACGCGCCCCAAAAAAGAGAGGAAGGCCCTGAGAACCATCTGTGACCCGTCCGTCTCTTTATCCCTCGCTACGTCAATTTCAGCAGGGACCGGCTAATGGGGATGCTGACCTCCCTATTGAGGAGGAAGCTGGAACACATGATAGTGACTGATACTTGCCGCTAAAGGGCTCTGAGGATGATCCGCCCCCTTATCTTAACAAAGCGAGAGACGGACTTTCTTTCGAAAAACCCAGGCTCTGGGCAGAGGTTAGGCGAGAGCTACAGTTAACTTATCCTGTTTTTGAAGATAATAATCAACAGCGATATCACAAGCCCCTAGATTTTAAAATAATTAAGTCCTTGGCAGAATCAGTAAAGGTGTATGGAGCCAACGCGGCATTTACTTTAACTCAAGTAGAAGGCTTATTCAGATATTGTATGACCCCAAATAATTGGCAACAGGTGGCTAGAGCGGTGTTGACACCCGGACAATACTTGGACTGGCGCACTTTCCTAATGGAATTTGCAACATTGAGCAAGCTTTTCGGAATTTGGCAGGCTCAAATATCTCCATGTATCTGTGGACATGTGCTCCGGTATCATTCATGCCACTCCCCTTCCTGGAGAGCATTCCACAAATGTTATCTCTCATTGCCTTGAAGCATGGGCAGCCTGGGGCATCCCAGCCCAACTGAAAACAGATAACGGTCCAGCATACACCTCTGCAAAATTCACCGCATTTTGTGCCCAGATGGGAGTCTCTTTATCTCATGGCCTCCCGTATAACCCACAAGGGCAGGGCATCGTTGAGCGTGCCCATTCCACCCTTAAAGCATGCTTAATAAAACAAAAAGTTTTATTAAGTTGGCCTGGGACGGCCCCCTCGAGAAAGAACCTCTATTGCACTTTTTACTCTAAATTTTTTGATTATTGATGATAACGGCACCTCCCCTGCAGCTAGGCACTCTTCGAAGATCCCTGTGTGCCAAGAATATGTTAAATGGAAGGATATCCTTTTTGGTGAATGGCGTGGCCCGGACCCCAGCCGTCCCTCCCCTACCCCGAACTGCCACCCTAGTGGCTGGCATGCCGGCCCCAAGCGCTGCAGCCATTGTCTCTTCCGGCACAGGTGTGTGACACCCCTCGACCCGCCCTACCCGCGTCCCAGCCTGTGCCACAGATATTCTCCTAAAACCCATCAATATATTGTTTCATCTCAGCCTTCATTACCTATGTCATGTCCTAGAGTACCATCCTAGCTATCTGTAAACAGTAGGACAATAAAACACAACACTTCACATAAGGATTAGAGGAACATCTGAGTAGGAGGCCATGTTCTAGAAGGGGAAAATAAAAAGGCAAGCACCATTGACCGAGCCCATCCACAATCCTTTATCACAACAAGAGGGAACAGGGATACAGATCTTGAAGGTCCCTCTTCCATACCACCACAACAACATGAAGAAACAGTGAAAATCCCCACTGCAAGGAGAGGACGATGAAAGGAGTCCAGAAACCTCAATAGACATTTCCTAAAAACTTGAGCACTCTGATAAAGAATTCAGAGTTGAAATCCTCAAGATGTTCAATGAACTCAATGGAAAGATTGACAACTTAAAGGAGAACCTGACAGAAACGGTACAACAGACAGCCAACAAAATACAGGAAGAAATGAGAGCAGCAATAAAAAACCTACAAAAAGAAATGAAGGATTCGCTAGATGAAATAAAAAGCTCTCTGGCTGCCCTCAATAATAGAATGATTGCAGCGGAAGACAGAATCAGTGAACTTGAAGATCAGCTGCAAGAAACCTACAGGCAACAACAAACAATGGGAAGAGACCTCAAAATAGCTCTAGGGTGACTCAGAGTCCTAGGGGATGATTTCAAGAGGAACAACGTTAGAATAATCAGAGTACAAGAAGGACAGGGAACCAACCCCAACGAAAAAGCCACAGTCAAAAAAAATCATTTCTGAAAAGTTCCCAGAGCTGGAGAATGCAGGCATCCAGATTCAAGGTGCCTGAAGGGTGCCAGCTAAAAGAGACCCTATCAGAAAACCCCCAAGACATATCATAGTTACAATGATGGACATCATGGATAGAGACACAATATTGAAAGCAGCAAGGTCAAAGAAGGAAATCACATACAAAGGAGCACCCCTTAGATTCACAGCAGACCTATCAGGGGAAACCCTCCAAGCCCGAAGACAATGGTGGGATATAGTGAACAAACTCAATGAAACGAACACTTCACCAAGAATACTTTATCCGGCTAAAATCTCATTCAAACTTGAAGGAATGATACACTATTTTGGGGATAAACAACAGCTCAGGAACTTCATAGACTCAAGACCAAACTTAAAAGAAGCACTAAAGGGGCTATTGTAAGACAAGAAGAACCCCTACAAGCACAACAAACCCTTACAGAAAGATGGTGAAAAATCCCATAACAATAATCTCTCTTAATGTCAATGGTCTAAATTCACCAATTAAGAGACACAGAGTGGCAAAATGGATTCAGAAACTGAACCCAACATTTTGCTGCCTGCAAGAAACACATCTGAATGACCAAAACAAACACAGACTCAAAGTCAAGGGAGGGAAAACAATCCTGCAAGCAAACAACTCTCTCAAAAAAGCTGGGCTGGCCTTGCTAGTATTGGACAACATAGATTTCAGGTTGAAGAAGATTAGAAAGGATAGGCAAGGCCATTTTTTAATTAATCAAGGGATATGTACAGCAGGAAGAAATCACACTCCTAAACGTGTACGCACCCAATGAGGGACCAGCCAAATTCCTACAACAACTGCTAACAGACCTTAAGAAGGTCATCTCGAGCAACACAATAGTAATTGGAGACTTCAACACTGCCCTATCACCCCTGGATAGATCAAGAAGACTAAAACCCACCAAGGAAATACTGGCTTTGAAGGAAGAAATAGAAGAGATAGGGCTGATATATCTACACAGGGCTTTATAGATATTCCCCCCAAAAAGGGAATACACATTCTTTTCCAGTGCACATGGAACATATTCCGGAATAGACCATGTGCTGGGCCACACAACATACCTCAACAGAATCAGGAAGATAGACATTGTATCAGCTATCTTTTCAGACCACAATGCACTGAAGATAGAAGTTAACCACACACAGACACAGAAAACCAAATCAAACACCCGGAAATTAAACAACTCGATGTTGAACAGTGAGTGGGTCAGGGAGGAAATTGAGGAAGAAATCAAAAGGTACCAGGAAACAAATGAGAATGAAGACACAAGCTACCAGAACCTGTGGGACTCAGCTAAAGCCGTGTTAAGGGGAAAATTTATAGCTCTGCAAGCATTCCTCAGGAAGGAAGAAAGGGCCCACATAAATAACATGACTTCACAGCTTAAGATCTTAGAAAAGGACCAACAAAAGGAGTCCAAACCAGGCAGAAGAAAAGAGATAATAAAACTTAAGGCAGAAATTAACGACATGGAAAACCAAAAGACAATTCGAAAGATCAATGAAACCAAGAGCTTGTTCTTTGAGAAAATAAACAAGATTGATAAACCGCTAGCAAGACTCACAAATAAAGAGAGAGAGAAAACCCTAATAAACTGAATCAGGAATGAAAAGGGGGACATCACAACAGAAACCAAAGAAATTCAAAAGATTATCACAGACTACTTTGAAAAGCTGTATGCCACGAAACAAGAGAACCTAAAAGAAATGGATAAATTCCTGAATTCCTAGAATCTCCCAAGACTGAACCAAGAAGCCCAGGAATACTTGAACAGTCCTATTAATATCAAGGAAATTGAAACTGTAATCAAAAGTCTTCCCAAAAATAAGAGCCCAGGTCCAGATGAATTCACTAGCAAATTCTTCCAAACATTTAAGGAGGACCTGTTGCCAGTTCTTTTCAAGCTTTTCCAGGTAATTGAAAAAACAGAAACCCTCCCAAACAGTTTTTACAAGGCTCATATCTCCCTAATACCAAAATCAAACAAAGGCACCACAAAAAAAAGAAAACTATAGGCCAATATCCCTGATGAACACGGACGCAAAGATTCTCAACAAAATATTAGCAAACAGAATTCAACATCTCATCAAAAAGATCATACACCACGACCAAGTGGGATTCATCCCGGGGATGCAAGGATGGTTTAACATTCGGAAATCAATCAACATAATCCATCATATCAACAAAAGAAAAGATAAGAACCATATGATCATATCAATAGATGCAGAGAAAGCATTTGACAAGATCCAGCACCCATTTATGATGAAAACTCTGGCCAAAATGGGTATAGAAGGGGCTTTACTCAATATATTTAAAGCCATCTACCACAAGCCTATGGCAAGCATCATCCTCAATAGGGAAAAACTAAGAGCCTTCCCTCTGAGATCAGGGACGAGAAAAGGATCCCCCCTCTCTCCACTCCTGTTCAATATAGTACTGGAATTACTTGCAATAGCAGTTAGGCAAGAAAAACGTATTAAGGGTTTTCAGGTAGGAAAGGAAGAAATCAAACTCACTATTTGCAGATGATATGATACTATACTTAGAGAACCCTAAAACCTCTACCAAGAAACTCTTAGAAACAATCGACTTGTATATTGTTTCTTGTATATAGTATAGTTGCAGGCTATAAAATCAGCACCCCAAAGTCCATGGCTTTCTTATATGCAAACAATGAGAGAGAAGAAAGCGACATGATAAAAGCAATCCCGTTCACAATTGTACCTTAAATGATCAAATATCTGGGAATCAACTTAACTAAGGAGGTAAAGGACTTGTGTAATGAAAACTACAAAACACTACTTCAGGAAATAAAAGAGGACACGAGGAAATGGAAAGATATCCCCTGCTCATGGATTGGAAGAATTAATATTATAAAAATGGCAATATTCTCCAAAGCATTGTACAAATTCAATGCGATCCCTATAAAGATACCCTTGACATTCTTCAAAGAAATGGAGCGATCCTGAAATTCATATGGAACAACAAGCCCCCACGAATAGCTAAATCAATTCTTGGGAAAAAGAAAATGAGAGGAATCAACCTCCCCAACTTCAAACTCTACTCCAAAGCGGTAGTAATTAAAACAGCATGGTACTAGAACAAAGACAGAGCTTCAGACCAATGGAACAGGGTTGAATACTCTGACACACACCCCAAATATATGATCATCTAATCTTTGATAAGGGAGCAAGAAATGTGAAGTGGAGCAAGGAAAGCATTTTTAACAAATTGTGCTGGCAAAACTGGACAACTACATGCAAAAAAATGGACTCAGACCTCCACCTATCACCATGTATAAAAGTCAGATCAAAATGAATTAAAGACCTCAACATCAGACCAGAATCCATAAAGTACATTGCAAAACCCTCCACGACATTGTAGCCAATGGTATCTTCAAAGCTGACATGCCACTGGCCAAGCAAGTGAAAACAGAGATAAATAAATGGGACTACCTTAAACTAATAAGCTTCTGCACCTCAAAAGACACAGTGACCAAAGTACAAAGACAGCCTACAGAATGGTAAAGGATATTTACCCAATACCCATCCTATAAGGGGTTGATATCAAGGATATATAAGGCACTGGTTGAACTCCACAAGACGAAAACTGCCGACCCAATCAAAAAATGGGGTGATGATATGAACAGAAACTTCCCCAAAGAAGAAATCTGAATGGCTGAGAGGCACATGAGAAAATGCTCGACATCACTAATCATCAGGGAGATACAGATCAAAACAACAATGAGATACCATCTCACACCACAGAGACTGGCTCACATCAAAAAAAAACAAAAGCAACCGGTGTTGGCATGGTTGTGGGGAGAAAGGGACTCTTCTTCACTGCAGGTGGGAATGCCGACTTGTTCAGCCATTTTGGAAAACAATATGGTTGATGCTCAAAAAATTAGAAATTGAGCTCCCATTTGACCCAGCAATACCAATCTTGGGAATATATCCCAGAGAGGCAAAATGGTATAGTAGAAATGACATTTGCATTTCTATGTTCATTGTAGCACTGTTTACAATAGCCACAATCTGGAAAAAACCAGAGTGCCCAAAAACAGATGACTGGTTAAAGAAACTTTGGTACATCTACACAATGGAATACTATGCAGCTGTTAGAAAACATGAAGTCATGAAATTTGCATGTAAGTGGATCGACCTGGAGAGTGTCATGTTGAGTGAAATGAGTCAGAAAGAAAGAGACAGACATAGAAATATTGCACTCATATGTGGAAGATAAAGTAGCAGAGAGGTACAAGCTTGCAATAATGCAACTTCTGGCAGAAATTTCTCTGGACTTAGTTACTAAAATACTAAAATACAGAAATCCAAAACTTCGTGGCCACTATTGTAGCCACACACCTCATATCTCTTCATTCTCAGCAATGGAAAACAAATTATCAAATGCTTCCTTTCCAGCAGGTCTGACTTGGAGAGGGGGGGGAACTCCAAACAATATTAGTGAGTGTTTTGTTGAAATATTGAATGTAATCAAAGTAAAGAGAAAGTAAAGTGAAATTTATCAGCTACACAGGCGGGGTGGGGGGTTGGGGAGGTGGGGGGTGGGGAGGAGGTTTACTGTGGTTCTTGGTGGTGGAATATGTGCACTGGTGAAGGGATGGGTGTTTAAGCATTGTGTAACTGAGATTAAGCCTGAGAGCTTTATAACTTTCCACATGGTGATTCAATAAAAAATAATCTAAAAAAAAATTATTTTCTCTATACACCCAAAAGTGTCAACATGAAGTGTCAAAATTTTTTAGAAGAAAAGGTAGGGGTTAGTTTTAATTATCACATGTTTTTTAAAAAATAGCATAACATTTAAATTTGATTATAGTTTGGATAACTTAGTTACAGTAGTTCTAGCATTTATGGCTTTGGTAAACAATGGTATATCTTCACCACTACGAATATGACCAAGACCCTCTACCTCTACCGCTTTTCATTGATATTTAAATATAATCAAAATGACTAGCAGCAGAAGAAAAATTGGAATAATTTGAATCTCAAAAGCTTTTGTTCTTCAAAGAATATCAAAAAGTATATTAAAGACAACCTATAGAATAATAGATAATAATTTACCTGATAAAGTACTGATCACTATAATATATAAAGAATTTCTTTAACTATTAATAAAAAATAAACCCAATTTAAAGTGATCAAAAGATGAGTATGATGACTCACAATGCTGTAACACATGCCTTACATGTGGGAGAAGCTGAGTTTAATCCCTGGCACCACATGGCCACCAGAACATTACTGGGTTTATCTCTAATGGCCCAAATGTACCCCGTGGCTCAAGTAGCTTTGTCTCAGCAGGCCTGGTATGGTTAAACCGTCTAGCCTGGTGCAAAAGAGTGACTTCTGGCCTACCTGAGCTTTGCTTGAGGGAACCCCCAAATAAAATCCCGCAGAGCAGATGAACATGAATAGAAGTTCCTCTTTGATAGTAATATCACGGACTTACAAGTTAACTAATATTTCATAGTCCCACAGAGGTAAAATTAGAAACCTGACAATTTGAAATGGTGAACATATGTGGAGAAATCGGATTCTTATACACTGCTGATTAGAGTCAAAATTTCATTTAATCACTTTAGAAAGATCCATTGAGTATACTTAACATTTAAGTTCCATTGTTTCTCCATCTTCTTCTTTATGAAGCAACCATTAATCTATTTACATTTTCTGTAATTTTGACATAACAGGAAATAATACATGGAATTTTGTGATTAGCCTCTTGTGCTTAGCATAATGATTTTGAGATTTATTCATGTCATAATATGTGCGTGATTTATTAGCCAAATAATATTCTGTTTTATGGATTTAATACATTTTGTTTACCTATTCATTCATTGAGGGACATTTTGATATTTCAGTCTTTTATTTAAGTAACTGGTCATTATGAATAATGCTTATTATATAAAAAAGCATGTGCAAATTTTTTTCTGTTTATATTTTTATTTGTCTTACATCTAGGAATAGAATTAGGGGATCATCCCAGAGAGGCAAAAAAGTACAATCGAAACAACATCTGCACATGTATGTTCATCGCAGCACTGTTTACAATAGCCAGAATCTGGAAAAAACCCGAATGCCCCAGAACGGATGACTGGTTGAGGAAACTTTGGTACATCTATACAATGGAATACTATGCAGCTGTTAGAAAAAAGGAGGTCAAGAATTTTGTAGTTAAGTGGATGGGCATGAAAAGTTTCATGCTGAGTGAAATGAGTCAGAAAGAGAGAGACAGACATAGAAAGATTGCACTCATCTATGGTATATAGAATAACAGAGTGGGAGACTAACACCCAAGAACTGTAGAAATAAGTACCAGGAGGTTGACTCCATGGCTTCGAGGCTGGCCTCACGTTCCGGGGAAAGGTCAACTCAGAGAAGCGATCACCAACTACATTGTAGTCGAAGGCCATGTGGGGGAAGGGAGTTGCGGGCTGAATGAGGGCTAGAGACTGAGCACAGCGGCCACTCAACACCTTTATTGCAAAGCACAACAGCTAATTAGAGAGAGAAAACAGAAGGGAATGCCTTGCCACAGTGGCAGGGTGGGGTGGGGGGGAGATGGGATTGGGGAGGGTGGGAGGGACACTGGGTTTACGGGTGGTGGAGAATGGGCACTGGTGAAGGGATGGGTTCCAAACTTTGTATGAGGGAAGTATAAGCACAAAAGTGTATAAATCTGTAACTGTACCCTCACGGTGATTCTCTAATTAAAAATAAATAAATTTAAAAAAAAAGAATAAAAAATTATACCATATTAAAAAAAAAAAGAATTAGGGGATCATATGGTATCTCCATATTTAATCATTTGAGAAGAACCATACTGCCCTCTAAAGAAGTGGTACTATTTTATAGTTCAGCCGTCTTTAAGGATTTCAATTTGTCCACAATCTTGTCAATACTTGCTATTTACTGAATTCTTTTATTCTTGTGAAACTAACATATATGAAGTGGCATGTCATTGTACTTATGGTTTAAAATTTCCTGATATCTGATTATTTTGATCAGCATGCACTTTTAAGATCCTATTTTCTGTTTGCTGGTTGTTTTATTTTTCTGATTGATTTTTATTTTTTTATTTTTTAATTTTTTTTGCTTTTTGGGTCACACCTGGCGAAGCATAGGGGTTACACCTGGCTCTGCACTCAGGAACCACTCCTGGCAGTGCTCAGGGGACCATATGGGATGCTGGGAATTGAGCCCAGGTCGGCCGCATGCTAGGCAAACGCCCTACCCACTGTGCTATAGCTCCAGCCCTTTTGATTGATTTATTAGAGTACTTGGAGACCACAATGTGGAGTACCAGAAGTACTTTCATCTCCTTGGTTAGTTCTGGTTCTAGGTCATTTCATCAATAAAATAAATTCTTCCATCTCCTTTTCCCCAAATACACAAGACTTTCAGAATTATACCATATGTACTATAAATAATATTAGAAGAAGAAATTATTTTCATTTTTGCACTACACTTTTATGAAATAAAACTTCCATTCTAAATATAATTAATATTTAATATAGCACAATTTTAAACTAGAAACATCACAAGGTGGGAAATTAATTTACAATCCAATAATTTATATTTATTCATATTTCATGAGTGTGAACATTTAATAATATTTATCATTCTTAAAAATACTTGAAAATTGTTTAGATAGTAAATTTTTTAATACTAGAGAATCACATCCCATTGAGAATTTTGTTTGTAAACACTGTTTTATGAGTACAGGTTCTTATGCCTTTATACCTTGTCAGGTGTTCTATCATCCTATGTCTGCTACCCAAATCCACTGGATCCCTTCCATCTTTTGTTCTTCTGGAAATTCTCAGTTCAATGGTAATAAATCAATTATTTGCCTTTGTTGTATTAATTTTGCTTTGTTTTTCATATGCCATGTATGAGTGAAATCATAAGGTATCTTTCTTAGTCCTGACTTATTTCACTTAACATGACCTCCTTCATTTTCATTCAAGTCATCACAATTGGCAGGGTTTCACCTACCTTTTAATAGTTGAGTAGTATTCTTGTGTGTATCTATACAACAGTTTCTTTATTCAGTCCTCCATAGTTGAGAATTTAGGTTGTATTCATATCATGACTATTGTAAATAGAACTGAAATGTACAATATCTAAAACACAATAAGAAGTGTATACCATATCTTATTATTTTAAATAGAAAGTAATGTGTTCCTAGCCCGTACAAAATCCCCAGTTACTTCTAGAATATTACTAAAATATTTCTAAACATCTGTAGAAAAACATGTCTAAATTGTAAAGTATTTAAAATACGAGCTATAACAAAAAAGGAGAACCTAAAAGAAATGGATGGATTCCTTGATTCCTACAATCTCCCAACACTGAAGAAAGAAGACCTGGAATACCTGAATAGACCCATCAATGTTAAGGAAATTGAAACGGTAATCAAAAACCTCCCCAAAAACAAAAGCCCAGGCCCAGATGGTTTCACTGGCGAAATCTTCCAAACATTTAAAGAAGACCTATTGCCTGTTTTCCTCAAACTTTTCCAGGAAATTGAAAAAACAGGAACTCTCCCAAACAGTTTCTATGAAGCACATATCTCCCTAATACCAAAAGCAAACAAAGACACCACTAAGAAAGAAAATTACAGACCAATTTCCCTGATGAACACCAATGTGAAGATCCTCAACAAAATACTAGCAAATAGGATCCAACAACTCATCAAAAAGATCATACATCACGACCAAGTGGGATTCATCCCAGGGATGCAAGGATGGTTTAACATTCGGAAATCAATCAACATAATCCAGCATATCAACAAAAGCAAAGATAAAAACCATATGATCATATCAATAGATGCAGAGAAAGCATTTGACAAGATCCAACATCCTTTCATGATGAAAACCCTCGCCAAAATGGGGTTTGGAGGAACTTTCCTCAAGATAGTCGAAGCCATCTATCACAAGCATTATCCTCAACGGGGAAAAACTAAGGGCCTTTCCTCTGAGATCAGGCACAAGACAAGGATGCCCACTCTCACCACTCCTCTTCAATATAGTACTGGAAGTACTTGCGATAGCTATTAGACAAGAAAAAGAGATTAAGGGCATCCAGATAGGAAGGGAAGAAATCAAACTCTCACTATTTGCAGACGACATGATACTATATCTAGAGAAGCCTAAAACCTCTACTAAGAAACTCTTAGAAACAATAGACTTATACAGTAAAGTTGCAGGCTACAAAATCAATACCCAAAAATCCATGGCCTTCATATATGCAAACAATGAGGCAGAGGAAAGGGACATGAAAAAAGCAATCCCATTCACAATCGTGCCCCAGCAAATCAAGTACCTCGGAATCAGCTTAACCAAGGAAGTAAAAGACCTTTACAAAGAAAACTACAAAACGCTACTCCATGAAATCAAAGAGGACATGAGGAAATGGAAACATATACCCTGCTCGTGGATAGGGAGAATCAATGTTGTCAAAATGGCAATACTCCCTAAAGCATTATACAGATTCAATGCGATCCCTATAAATATACCCATGACACTCTTCAAAGAAATGGATCAAGCAATCCTAAAATTCATATGGAATAACAAACGTCCAAGGATAGCTAAAACAATTCTTGGGAAAAAGATGATGGGAGGCATCACCATCCCCAACCTCAAACTTTACTACAAAGCAGTAACAATTAAAACAGCATGGTACTGGAACAAAGGCAGAGCCGTAGACCAATGGAACAGGGTGGAATATCCCTACACACAACCCCAAATGTATGACCATCTAATCTTTGATAAGGGAGCAAGAGATGTGAAGTGGAGCAAGGAAAGCCTCTTTAACAAATGGTGCTGGCACAACTGGACAACCACATGCAAAAAAATGGGTTTAGACCTTGACCTGACACCATGCACAAAAGTCAGATCAAAATGGATTAAAGACCTCAACATTAGACCACAAACCATAAGGTACATTGAAGACAAGGTCGGCGAAACCCTCCACGATATTGAAGATAAAGGTATCTTCAAAGGTGACACGGAACTAAGCAATCTAGTAAAAACAGAGATCAACAAATGGGACTACATTAAACTAAAAAGCTTCTGCACCGCAAGAGATACAGTGACCAGAATCCAAAGACTATCCACAGAATGGGAAAGGATATTTACACAATACCCATCAGATAAGGGGTTGATATCAATGGTATATAAAGCACTGGTTGAACTCTACAAGAAGAAAACATCCAACCCCATCAAAAAATGGGGCGAAGAAATGAACAGAAACTTTACCAAGGAAGAAATACGAATGGCCAAAAGGCACATGAAGAAGTGCTCTGCATCACTAATCATCAGAGAGATGCAGATCAAAACAACCATGAGATACCACCTCACACCACAGAGACTAGCACACATCCAAAAGAACAAAAGCAACCGCTGTTGGAGAGGATGTGGGGAGAAAGGGACCCTTCTTCACTGCTGGTGGGAATGCCGACTGGTTCAGCCCTTCTGGAAAACAATTTGGACGACTCTCAAAAAATTAGATATTGAATTCCCATTTGACCCAGCAATACCACTGCTGGGAATATATCCCAGAGAGGCAAAAAAGTACAATCGAAACAACATCTGCACATGTATGTTCATCGCAGCACTGTTTACAATAGCCAGAATCTGGAAAAAACCCGAATGCCCCAGAACGGATGACTGGTTGAGGAAACTTTGGTACATCTATACAATGGAATACTATGCAGCTGTTAGAAAAAAGGAGGTCAAGAATTTTGTAGTTAAGTGGATGGGCATGAAAAGTTTCATGCTGAGTGAAATGAGTCAGAAAGAGAGAGACAGACATAGAAAGATTGCACTCATCTATGGTATATAGAATAACAGAGTGGGAGACTAACACCCAAGAACTGTAGAAATAAGTACCAGGAGGTTGACTCCATGGCTTCGAGGCTGGCCTCACGTTCCGGGGAAAGGTCAACTCAGAGAAGCGATCACCAACTACATTGTAGTCGAAGGCCATGTGGGGGAAGGGAGTTGCGGGCTGAATGAGGGCTAGAGACTGAGCACAGCGGCCACTCAACACCTTTATTGCAAACCACAACAGCTAATTAGAGAGAGAGAACAGAAGAGAATGGCTTGCCACAGTGGCAGGGTGGGGTGGGGGGGAGATGGGATTGGGGAGGGTGGGAGGGACACTGGGTTTACGGGTGGTGGAGAATGGGCACTGGTGAAGGGATGGGTTCCAAACTTTGTATGAGGGAAGTATAAGCACAAAAGTGTATAAATCTGTAACTGTACCCTCACGGTGATTCTCTAATTAAAAATAAAAAAAAATAAAAATAAAAAAAATAAAATACGAGCTATAAATACATATTAAGTATTCACATTTGAGAAAATCATGTTTATTTGTATTTTATGAAACAGTATATGCTAGTGTTCAGTAAAAATTAAATATTTCTTCTCTCTTGCAAATAACATGTACTATAATGTAAATTGAACAAATATATTAAGACACTTTAATGTAAATACTGTTTTTCAACATGAAATTAACCAACATGATAAATAAAAAGTATTTCATTGTTAAACAAATAACTACCTGAATGAAGCAGAATAGTCAAGTTAGCCTGATACTGTGGCCAATAGGGTTGCTTGAATGGTGAAGGGTAGCTTGGTTAAGTGTGAATGTAGGAGACTGAGAATAAACATGGAGGTCAGGGTGAATGGTGAGTATATTCAGTTACCTACTGAAGTGTAAGAAAACTTTTTTTGTTTTAATACACTAGGGGCAACAGATTTTTTTCCCCCTATTTATTGCAATTCATTTGATGTTACAACTACTCTCTTAGGTTTACAATATCTTCATTCCAGGGAATTCTACTTCCTTTATTGAGACACACATTTATGATATTTCCCCTTACTTGTTCATGAAATTAGGGTCAGCCAGATGGTCGGCATGAGTTATTTTACTCCTAATACAAGTGGCATTAACGGATATGAATGCCTAGCTTTTCATTTTATGCAGTGCAGGTGTTGGCTAGTTAAACTTGCATGTAAATCATATTTTATCTTTAAACTCCAACATAGTCTACTCAGAATCACCAAGTAAGAAATGAATACAGTTAAGCTCTTAATATACATTAAGACCAGGGTGATCTCAAATTTTCAACCTGATTAAAGTTTAGTCTAGATCTTAAAGGTTTGGTTGAAGCACAGATAGGTATTGAGATTATATGTGCTTTGTAAAAATGAGTATTCCAAAAAAAGACTTCTGCTTTGCTAAACGCAAGCAGTAGATTTGAGCTCATGAGCTATCACAGTTATTTTCTAATGGATGCTTATGAAACTGCAAACTAATGGGTAAACATTACTTTGGATAAACAGGATAAAATGGATAAACAGGCTGGTTTATTCTAAAAATCAGTTAGAATTTAATATTCTAACTGATACTTAATTCTTGGTTTGGGGTCTTCTATGAATTTTGAAGAATTGGTGGGAAATTGCATTGCCAGGACTTGAGATGAGCAGGTTCAGGAAAGTATTTTCAGATTATCAATTTCTATCCACATATCTACAAAAATATGCCCACACTCCACCAGGAAAAAGGATCAGGGTTCATTAACTCAGTTGCTCTTCCCACATTTTTGGAAGAAAATAGGCTTTTATTTTTAATTTTAAACTACTTTCTTTTTCAGTAATGTTTAATGAGACAAAACTGTTTACAAAGATATTCCTTATAGATTTGTTCCTGGCAAACAATATTTTAACTCCAATTCTACCATAATGCCCATTTTCTCCACCAACATCCCCAGGCTCATTTAAGTGTCTGTGTACATCTAATGGGCTTTCCTTTGTACATAAGTTCCTATTTAGACCTTGCTGCATTTAATATTCCATCCCTATCACTGAATTTTTATTATTTTGAGAACAATGTGTCTCAGAGTTTTTCTAATTTGGGCCTAATTTCACTGGGACCCTGAATCTTGGTTCCTGTAATCCTCAACTCTGAAAGTTCTTATCAATGATTTCTTTAACTATTGTTTCTTCATCACATTATTTTGTTTCACTGTTTTTCTTCCTGTTCTTCAGGGACTCTGGTGACTTTTATAATGTTCCTCTCGAACTCCTCCCACAGTTCTCTTGTAAGGTATTAATTCATTTTCAGGCTTCAGGCTATTTTCCACTTTCTACTTGTGGTTTTTTTTTTTTTTGTCACACCCAGCAATGGTCAGGGGTTACTCCTGGCTCTGCACTCAGAAATTACTCCTGGCTGGGCTTAGGGGGACCATATGGGATGCCGGTGATTGAACCTGGATCGGCCGCATGCAAGGCAAACGCCCTGCCCGCTATACTATCACTCTACTGTTTCATAGTGGTTTCCTCCTTCTCGTCTTGTAGCTCCTCAATCTTTTCCCCCAGCTTCTGTTATTCTGCTGTTCAGAGCTCTATTGATTTTTTAAAATATCACTAACCATGTTTTTCATTTCTGTCATTTCTAAATATAGTAGATTTTTTATTTTGAAAAATGCATTCTTGAGCCTTGCTGACTATGCAATCGTTTCTTTGAACTCATTGAGCATCCTCATCGTAGTGCTACAGAGAATTTGGTGATGCTGTTACATAAGTCTTTAGTGATACTGTTGCTTGGTGGGCCTCTAAGTGTTTTCCACATTTGTTTTTCTGTGTTCTTGTCTTGAGGGTGAGCCTGTGTAGTTACCTCTTCCCCCAGCCCACAGTAGATAGTGAGGGATTTTTTTCCCACTTTTTGGGTCACACCTGGCGATGCTCAGGGGTTACACCTGGCTCTGCACTCAGGAATTACTCCTGGCGGTGCTTGGGTGACCATATGGGATGCCCGGGATTGAACCTGGGTCAGACGCGTGCAAGGCAAACGTCCCACCAGCTGCACTATTGCTCTGGCCTGATACTGAGGGATTAAGCTAGAGAATGCTTTCTGACTTCTCTGCCCATTCTTACAGAATGGAGCAGCATGTAACATGTTCAGTAGGTTTGTCGAGTGGCTGCAGAGTGCCATGCCCTTGGGGAACTGTGGGATGGGCCCTGAGTGTAGTGCAGGTCTGGTTGTGGTGGCTGCTGGACCCCAGCAGGTAGGGAAGGGCTCTGCTCGTGATCTGGGTAGGCCTAGACATGTTCCCCAGAAGCAAGCCTCACTTGGATGGGGGAGCTGCCTGCAAAGGGTCCAGGATGTTTTTTTTTGTTGTTGTTGTTTTTAACTCCCCAGTGATTACTTAAGATCTCATACTCTGGGGTTGGGAGACCCAATGTCTGTGTCCATTGAAGAGCAGTGGCAGCTACCCTGAGTTTCCAGGTGCTTCTAATAATTCAGGAATTCCTGGCTGAGGCACGGCCACATATTCCTCCACTGTCGCTGGTCCCACTGATGTAAGTGACACCTGAGTTTGTTGAGATGCCCAGAGATATAGACTGAAATATAGCTTGAGCTATACTGAAATGAACACGTAGATGCATGTGCACCCGTACCTAAATATTTTTTCTTGGTTTTGGGGTCATATCTGGTGATTTTCAGGACTTACTCCTGGCTTTGTTTTCAGGGATCACTCCTGGTGGTGCTCAGGGGACCATATGCAGTGCCAAGGATTGAACTGGGGTCAACTGTGTGAAGAGCAAATCCCTTAACCCATTAAATGTTTAAATTAAATGTTTCTGTGGTTATAGCATAGTGTTTATTGCCAAGCCACTTGTTGACTCTCTGGCCCACATAAGTGATTTTTATGGGGAAATCTCTGAGTGAAAAATGTTTGTAAAAATAAAGTCTAGAGGGGTATATTAAATGGTTTAAAGTATATATACTGTGTGATATGAGTTTGTTCCCTGGTACCATATGACTCTCTTATACTCCCAAGTGTATGACCTCTGAGTATCACTGGACTTGCAAATAGGATGAGTATCATCAAAGGTGGATCATCCCTCAAGCACTGATGGGGTGGCTCTTATGAAAATTAAATCATGAAATTAGGTAATTTAAGGAGGGTCATAGAATATAAAACAGGATTCTTGCCTTCAAGAAACTTAAAATATAACTTGAATAGTGTGTGGCCAAAATGCAAGACTTAACATAAAAGGAGTGGTCCTAGCAAATTCACTTTCTTTATTCTTGACTTGAGTTACTGCCCTGAATTCTCACGTCTTTTCCAGTGCAGTCCCCTTGTGAGGCCAACCATAACCCTTTCACCTGTTTTAGACTTGTTAAATTACCCCAGGAAAGAAAATGATTGCTGATTGTCAATTTCCCTAGGAAAGGCTTTCTGAAAATTTAGTTCATCTATTTCTCACTGCTTTTCCTTAAACATGATTCTTGTAAATTACATTTTTTTCCCTCCTAGTCAGAAGCAGGAGTATTGACCTGCCATCCCTACTACAACTCTTCTAGAAAGTTGTATGTTCTGTTAATGGAAAAAGGAGAAAAAACTTTCATCCCTTAAAGCTCAGCAAGTTTGTTTTATATATCATGAAAATTCTCAAACTTGTTACAAAGCAGATAGAGTTATTACAAAAAGGATTTATTACAAAATAAATCTAAAGTAGGTTTTGCAAACTTTAGATAGTCCTTTTTAAAAAAAAAATAAGATGATAGGAATAAATCTCTGAAATTCAGGAAGATAGTTAAAGATTTCATTATATCCCTTTGTTAACATGAAGAAATGTAAGATTCATGAAGAAATGCAAAAATTATGTTATTACATTTAGATGGATTTGCAGCATCAAAGACTCTGGATGACTTTTTAAAGAGAGCAATGCATCTTTGAAGAAATGTTTCAGTGCTTACAGCACAGTGTTGTTTTCCAGGCCACTGGTTCATTTAAGAAATGAATTTGATGAAGACAAAGAGAGCACACAGATCACGTAAAGACCGAGTGAATACCAGTAAATCAACAGAATAAAAATGTGTTTATAAACCAAAGTCACTTTAATTAAAAACAAAAGAACCAAAATAGCTTCAGCTGGCAGCAACAAATAGAACATAATGGGTACAAATGTAATATTCTACATTTGGATAAAATAAAAACTGCTAAAATGCAGGTGGAAAGACAGGGCTTAAGAGGAATAGATATTAAAGAAAAACCCTTGGGAATCGCTGTTGGCATCAACTCAGAATGAGTCAACATTGTGACATGGCTGCCAAAAAGGTCAGTATGATTTAGGGCTGTGCTTAGCGGGAATACAAGGCCCAGCGTGAGGTAGCTGATACAGCCATTGTACTCAGCAGAGTTTGGCCGGTGCTGTTGCAATGTGCTTTGAGCTTCATACTTGGGGTGGGGGTGGGAGTCTGTATCTGTAACTCACTCAGAGGAGCATATCCGAGACACAAAGTAGGGAACACGAAGACTGAATCAGGTGAAGGATGTAAGAGTTTCTAACTTGGAAAGAAGACTGGGGGGACATAAGATATGTCTTTGACTGCATATGGGATTGCTTTGTAACTGAGGATAAAACAGGAACAGATCTGCAGGAAAAGCTTTTATTTCCAACAATAAGAGCTTTCCCCAAATAGTGGTGTGTGTTTGATTTTTTTGAACAAGACTATTGAAGGTAGTTTGAAGATCTAGAACTTCAGAATCAGGGAAGAATTTAATACCAGATTCCTGTCACTTATAAACTCCAATTTTTACCCAATCTTTGGATTTCTTTACTTCTTAATGAAGATGATGATAGGACCATTTTAAAGGGTCATTATTAAGTTTAAGGAAGTGATTAAAATAAAGTGACTTTTCTTACATATATCCAATATATAAGTAGTTTTAAGTTATTGAAATGTGATAAGGAAAAAATCCCCCACAAAGCACCAACCATTAACAATGACTATAAATTTACTTCGGTAATTGGAAAAAGTCCCTCCCACTCTGAATTTATACTTCATTTAGAAATGGAGGTAGAATTAATCTGATATTATGGCAAGAGTCTACAGACCATGTCATTTTTATGTAGATCTTCTGTGTAGATAAAACCATACAGTGAGATGATAAAACAATTTATTTATTCTTAGGTGAGCAGTTATTATTATTATTATTATTTTACAAAATGACACATGTGTATGTGTAAAATGCATCCTGGATTTGGGAAGTAAATCTGATATCAATTATTCTATACCCTGCTTCACTAAAACATTGTTCACATGTATTTAGGAAATGTTTGGAGCAGAAGAGCAGAACTTACATACTTAAGACAGTCCAGATCACTTTCTGTTAAGAAATATGGTTCAAACTCTTGTGAGGTAGCATTTTATACTCGTAAGCAAAGATTAATATTCAATATGGAAAAGAGAACAATGATGGGATTGCTGGTGAAATGGGATTACTATAATCTCACCAGGTACCAAATAGTTAAAATCTGTTTCTCCATATAGGCCAGACAAATTCTGCAAATGTTTGCCACGGGGAAAATGTATCTAATGTCCACCATAATATTAAATACAAATATGTACCAAGTAGAAAACAAAAAAAAGGAATGCTATGGTTCCATTTCTGAATGAATTATTTACCACCATTTAAGTTGAATAAACCATAGTTACACCCATATGCGTGGATAAAATTAAGAAACAAAATATTTAATTAAAGCATTGCTTTTTCTATGGTTACACCCATGTGCGTGGGTAAAATTTAAAAACATATATAGAATTAAAGTACTCACTGCTTGTTTTGAGATGATATGCAATAATTATGTTTATAAGGATTAATTAAAACAATATTAAATAATTCCTATGATTATAGAGACAATATGTGGAATATTCATGACTTGAGATTTCATCCCTGGAGGAAAATAAGACATAAATATGGGCAAATAAAGGGCTTAATTTTGTCAAAAATAATATCACTGTCACTGCCAAACCATTGTTCATCGATTTGCTCGAGCAGGCACCAGTAACATCTCCATTTTGAGACTTGTTACTGTTTTTGGCATATCGGATATGCTACAGGGAGCTTGCCAGGCTCTGCCATGCAGGTAAGATACTCTCAGTAGCTTGCCGGGCTCTCCGAGAGGGGTGGAGTTTGTCAGTAATACTTTATTAAAATAAATAAAACTGATGCAATATGTAGATAATGATACTGTATCACTGTATCACTGTCATCCCATTGTTCATCGATACAAGTGGGCACCAGTAATGTCTCTATTCCTCCCAGACCTGAGATTTTAGCAGCTTCTCCTTACTCATCTTTCCCAACGATTGGAGGCTCTTTCAGGGTCAGGGGAATAAGACCTATTGTTACTGTTTTTGGCATATCAAATACGCCACAGGTAGCTTGCCAGGTAATGATACTATTTGAGAAAACATGGCATTATGTATAAAACCCTTTTCTTATCAGAATACTTATTATATTTTATGTTTTTTTAAGGGGAAAAAAAAGTTCTTGCTTATTTTTTCTTGGAATGAGTTTGATTAAGATGTAGAAGACTCTTGGGGCTGGAGTGATAGCACAGCGGGTAGGGCATTTGCCTTGCACGCGGCCGACCCGGGTTCGAATCCCAGCATCCCATATGGTCCCCTGAGCACTGCCAGGAGTAATTCCTGAGTGCATGAGCCAGGAATGACCCCTGTGCATTGCCGGGTGTGACCCCCCCCCCAAAAAAAGATGTAGAAGACTCAGACAATTAAGTGAACCTACAGCTAGGAAAAATCTTTGCCTCTAGTTTGAACTTGTGCAATAGAGAAAATGGGCATTTTAAGTCTACTGAGGATTATGCTCAGTTACCAGGTTTGGAGATTAGATGGAATCTTAAAATCAAGATGCTAGCTAGTAAATGAAAATATTCAAAGATCCTTTATAAATATAGAGTGTTTTATTTCATACAGATGACATTATTTGTTCAAAGATTCAGAAACTTTAGTGCTATGCCCATAATAAGATTTAATTACAAACTGGAGAGGGAATGAATGGTAAGTATAGAGGATGTGAAGGATTCCTGAGGGGAGTCCTGGTTACTCAGGGCCCATGTAGGGATCCTGGATTCTTGAGGAGAATGGTAAAGTGGCAATAAAGATTGAATTATGAATGGAAAACATCAATGCTTGATTCTGCAACTCTCCACTATTGCTTGGTGTTCTTTGGGAATAACTCCCCTAGAGAATTCAAGACCCACACAAGAAAACTTGGAAGACTTAATTTTTAATAAAGATCAGTTATTTTGTTCAGGAACAGACCTGGACTTGGCTAAATGGAGAGTAACTTGGTCCTTGATCTCCAGGATCCAGAGGGATCCCTCTCTGTTAGCATGATCCTTCTCTGTTAGCGTGATCCCTCTCTGGTACTGATCCTGAGCATGCCAGAGACGGAGCTTCTAATCCAAAGCCTTCTGACTTTGGGGAGCAGCCTTCACTTCTTTAAGATGCATCCTTAGAGAAGAAAGCAATTCATAATCAGCGAAAAGTTGCTTCCTTTTAGGTGTATAAAATGATTTTTTTATTTGAACCATGAAACAAATTGTGAGGACTTGAGGACTCATAAGTCTATGTTGTTATATAAAAGTGTCATGAACTCTATCTAAAACTTTGGCTTAAAGAAAGAATAGTAAATAGTAAAAAAAGAAGTTCAGGGACCTTCCAAGGCAGGATGGAGACAGACTTTAAAATTGAGGCCCCTGTTCACAATTTATATTATACATACATTTATGTTTGTTTTATACATATATTGATTATACATATGTATTATAGGCAGTAGAGAGCTATAAAGGGATGTGTGAGGGATAGGATGCATAGTAGATGATGATAGTGTTGAAAAATGCTCATTTGATTCCTGATGTGGACAGAAGACAGTGGATTTTCATCAGATTTTTTCTTTTCCACTTTAAGGGCAATTGAAAATTTCCATTGGTTAGACCGTACTGCCATCCTCTATCTTTTCTGTCTGCCCTATCCAGAGATAGTAAGGCCAGGCCTGCCAAGACTGGCATAGACACCATGGACCAGGTTATACTGCCTGCCCAGTGCCCTCTACTAAGGTGCTGATAATATATGCAGATACTGGTGGGCTGACTTAGAACCACGATGACCTGGTTTATGACCTTAGCCATCATGATTCTATGTATATGTTCACCTAAGTTGAACACCTCATCTATTCTCAAATTAACAAAGGCACATGTGTGAAGACGAGGAGTGAGTTACTGGCTTCTAAATGAAGGAGGCTATAAGAATACTTAAGTTTGGGGGCCAGAGAATACAGTGAGGTTCTTGGGGGCACTTGTCATATATGTGGCTAGCCTGGTGTCAATCCCGGGCACCACTTATGGAGCCCCTGGGGCCCTGTCAGAAGTGATCCTTGAGCACAGAGAGATGAGTAAGTCCTGAGCACAGCCAGGGGGTGCCCAACCCCCCTCTCCACCTCCCACCCATTTTCCTCCAAATAGGGTTAGTAACACACTGAAGCTCATAAATTCTATTGTGAAGGGATTTTTTTGCAGTTCCTCAGAGTTGACTTTAATTTTTTTCTGTAACCTGGCAGGAATCTACTGTGGAAATTAAAATTATAGTCTTCAGAATCACAGTTCAGAGAAAGGTAATTGATTCTTTCTGGTGAAAAGCTCTCCCTATTTAGTAGTCAGATGGATTTTTGACACTCTGAGAGTCATATCTATAAAGAGGAAGAGAAGATATCGAGAAAGGAAACAGAAACACAAAAATTATTGACTTTTGAGCAGATACAGCCAAACCTTTTCACACACAAAACACCTTTATGCATCTAAGCACATAATACATATACACACATATGTACACATGTATCATATTATGAAGATTGCATAAAGTAGGGAATATATTTGTAGAGAACTTAAATGTAAAAGAATCAGGAAATATTGTAGCACTGGTCCTGTTGTTTATTGATTTGCTCCAGTGGGCACCAGTAATGTCTCCATTGTGAGACTTGTTACTGTTTTTGGCATATTGAATATGCCACGGGGAGCTTGCCAGGCTCTGCCGTGCAGGCAAGATACTCTCGGTAGCTTGCCGGGCTCTCCAAAAGGGATGGAGGAATCGAACCCTGATCGCCTGCATGCAAGGCAAATGCCCTACCCACTGTGCTATCGCTCCAGCCCAGGAAATACTAATACAAAAAATTAGAGATGCTAGATCATAAAGTTTCATGCCAGAGTAGTAGGTGCTTAGGTGATTGAATCAAACCAAGAATCACAAGTAGACTAAGGTCAGCCACAAAACCAAGACAAAATAAAAGTTCTGTAAAAGTCAGGAAAACAAACATAGGAGCCAGAAAACCAATGCACTATACTTTCGGACAGAAGTTGATGTACCAGCAAGGAAGTCTCTGATTCTAATGCCCAAGAACACATAAAACCACTGGGACAAAAGAAACATATGCCGTACTAAGACAGAATTTAATTTTTTTGTTTCTTTAATTTTTTTTTTTTTTAACTCATGATAGTTCATAGAGGCACCATCCCTGGAGAGCCTAAGGGAACTTGGTTATAGGGAACTTGGAAAGGTATTAGCTCTTTTACTGAGGAGAGATCCATGGCAACTATGTGTATATTGTGTGTGTGTGTGTGTGTGTGTGTGTGTGTGTAAAATAGTATGTCCATGTAAAAGATTAGATAACTGTTGGTTTACTTTTTGTAATTCTTAACTAATTAATTTTAATTGTTTTGCCTTAAAGTATCAGAATAGAAATTTTGTTTAATGAACTAATTAACTTTTTTGGTTTGCTTTTTTGGCCACGCCCAGTGATTCTCAGGGCTTACTCCGGACTGCATTCAGGGATCACTCCTGCAGGTTCAAGAGACCATATGTGGTGCCGGGGTTCAAACCTGGGTTGGCAGCATGCAAAGCAAGTGCCCTACCCATTGTACTAATCTCCAGTGACAGAATAAAGCCTTTATGTCAGAAATTAGATAAACTTGGAAGGATAAATACAGGTCATATTGAATTAGGGGACTGGAGAGATAGCTCAAAGGCTAAAGCACAATATTGCATGCATAGGGTCCTGGATTCATACCCTAGGAAATATGGTCCCCTCTCTCCCCACAGTTCACACACACACACACACACACACACACCGAGTACTAAAAATAATAATAATTTAGGATCAAGGAATATTTTCTGCTGATAAATCACAAGAAGATCCAAGTTAAGATACTCACCCAAGCAGGTGGCTATAGTTCCTTTAGGAAAACTATTCTGATAAGTAGGTGCAAGTTGAAAATGTAATACCAGTGATTGTCCTCGTCTTTTTCCTACAGCAGATTGTTAGAATACAACGAGATAGTCCATCGTGTGTAAGTACTTCTAATGCTAAGAGCCAATTTATTTTATACTAATTGGTGAGGTTAGAAAAACTGTTCAGATGATTTTAAAAGCTTTTTGCTGTTAAAGTGTGGTTAGGAAACCTGCTCAGTCAAAATTATGCTGAAAAAACATGAGTCACGAAAACCAGAATGATTCTAATTAGCTTCTCCGCAATTCAGCACAATAGAAATCTTTAATATGCAAAAGCACATCTTTTAAAATTTGACACAAGAGGGCAGATCAAAATCTTTGCTCTCTTCCCATCTTGATTACTGACCAAGTAAAGGTTAGGTGAGCTGTTTTATTAATTTTTTTGAAAGATTCCTAGTCTGTTGGATGAGGTTCCCTATAGAACTTCAGCATTTTTGAGTTTGAGCAGGGGAGGCAGGGGGTGGGGGCGGGTGGGGGTGGGGATTGTGTCTCCTCAAAGTCTTTTATGTACAAGGAGCACAGAGGAAAGCTACTTTCAGCTTTCTCTCCCTCTCATCTCCACCTTTTCCTCCTTCCTTCCTTCCTTCCTTCCTTCCTTCCTTCCTTCCTTCCTTCCTTCCTTCCTTCCTTCCTTCCTTCCCTCCCTCCCTCCCTCCCTCCCTCCCTCCCTCCCTCCCTCCTTCCTTCCTTCCTTCCTTCCTTCCTTCCTTCCTTCCTTCCTTCCTTCCTTCCTTCCTTCCTTCCTTCCTTCCTTCCTCTCTCTCTTTTTCTCTTCCTCTCTCTCTCTTTCTCTCTCTCTTTTCTTTCTTTCTTTCTTTCTTTCTTTCTTTCTTTCTTTCTTTCTTTCTTTCTTTCTTTCTTTCTTTCTTTCTTTCTTTCTTTCTTTCTTTCTTTCTTTCTTTCTTTCTTTCTTTCTTTCTTTCTTTCTTTCTTTCTTTCTTTCTTTCTTTCTTTCTTTCTTTCTTTCTTTCTTTCTTTCTTTCTTTCTTTCTTTCTTTCTTTCTTTCTCTCTCTTTTTCTTTCTCTCTTTCTTTCTTTTATTTTTCACAATTGTCTATGAGAGTCAGTTTAGCCTAATTTCATCTGGCATTTTTCTGGACAGTAAATGACAAGGTAAACCATGGAAGACTCAAGCTGTGGAGAAATCCTCTTATTCTAGATCTTCTGGGTTTCATGTTATCATTGAAGTTCATTGGTTCCTTCTAGAAGCCCCTCATGCTATCACACACATTAAGTGGCACTTGGTATGCTTTTAATACATAGTCCGTGGGGCAGAGTGATAGCACATGGGTAGGGCGTTTGCTTTGCATGTGGCCAACTGGGTTCGATTCCTCCGTCCCTCTCAGAGAACCCAGCAAGCTACCGAGAGTATCTCGCCCACACGGCAGAGCCTGGCAAGCTACCCGTGGTGTATTGGATATGCCAAAAACAGTAACAATAAGTCTCTCAATGAGAGACTTTACTGGTGCCCACTCGAACAAATCGATGAACAATGGGATGACAGTGACAGTGAATTTTGTAATAAAATGAAAAATATTTTCTCTTTATTGAAATATTTTTGTACATTTGTATTTATCTAATATTAAGCTGAGAGCTGATATATTTGTTATAGCGAGCACTAATTTTGGGTTTTAGATTGATACTTTTCTGGAATTGACTTTTTGATGTTCCATTTTCTGTCTATTTGCTTTAATGCTGTTAAACATTTTAGGAAATATACATCTTGTTTCCATTCTATGAGCAGTTACTCAACAATTTTCTCAAAAATGCATAAGGTGATTCTTGAAGAATTTTCTTTTGGGTCATCCTCATTCACTGTCACTGTCACTGTCATCCCGTTGCTCATTGATTTGCTCGAGCAGGCACCAGTAAGGTCTCCATTGTGAGACTTGTTACTGTTTTTGGCATTTCAAATATGCCATGGGGAGCTTGCCAGGCTCTGCCATGTGGGCTAGACACTCTCGGTAGCTTGCCGGGCTCTCCGAGAGGGATGGAGGAATCGAACCTGGGTCAGTCGCGTGCAAGGCAAGCACCCTACCCGATGTGCTATCACTCCAGCTGGTCATCCGTATTAACATGAAAATTTAGAATATTTTCCTTTTACTTCTCTTTCTCACAGCATTATCATGCTGTACACCCCACTCTCTAAATCCTTAGTCTAACTCGGTGCTCTATTATTTTACATGCTAATAATTGCAGTCAAATTGTTATTTTTATACTATATATTGTATTATTGGGGGCATTTTTTGCTCAATGTTCATCTTTTACATACAGGCTTGAAAATATTTTCTTCTAAACAAATTTAATGCAGTCCCTATCAGGATACCCATGACATTTTTCAAAGAAATAGACAAAACACTCCTGAAATTTATATGGAACAATAAACCCCCACAAATAGCTAAAGCAATCCTTAGAAAAAAGAAGATGGGTGGCATTACCTTCCACAACTTCAAACTCTACTACAAAGCAGTAGTAATTAAGACAGCATGATATTGGGATAAAAACAGACCTGCAGAACAGAATTGAATATCCTGTCACAGAGCCCCAAATATATGGCCACTTAATCTTTGACAAAGGAGCAAGAAATGCAAAGTGGAACAAGGAAAGCCTCTTCAACAAGTGGTGCTGGGAAAACTGGATAGCTACCCGCAAAAAAATGAACTCTCACCTCTGTCTAATGCCAGGCACAAAAGTCAAATCAAAGTGGATTAAAGACCTCAATATCAGACATGAATCTATCAAATTCATAGAGGAAAACGTAGGCAGACCTCTCCATGATATTTGAAGCTAAAAGCATCTTTAAGGAAGAAACAGCACTGACCATGTAATTGGAAGCAAACATAAATAAATGGGACTACATCAAACTCAGAAGCTTCTGCACTTCAAAAGAAACAGTGACCAAAATACAAAAAGAGCCCACAGAATGTGAAAGAATATTTACCCAATACCCATATGATAAAGGATTAATATCCAGAATATACAAGACACTTGTAGAATTGTATGACAAAAAATCCTCCAACCCCATCAAAAAATGGAAAAAAGAAATGAACAGAAATTTCCTCAAAAAAGAAATAGAAATGGCCAAAAGGCACATGAAAAAATGCTCCACATCACTAGTTATCAGGGAGTGCAAATCAAAACAACAATGAGATATCATCTCACACCACAGAGACTGGCACACATTCAAAAGAACAAAAGCAACCAGTGCTGGCTTGGATGTGGGGGAAAAGGGACGCTCCTTCACTGTTGGTGGGAATGCCGACTGGTCCAGCCTTTCTGGAAAACAATATGGACAGTCCTTCAAAAACTAGAAATTGAGCTTCCATATGACCCCACAACACCACTTCTGGGAATATATCCCGAGGATGCAAAAGAATACAGTAGAAATGACATCTGTACCTATATATTCATTGTAGCACTGTTCACAATAGCCAAAATATGGAAACAACCCGAGTGCCCTAAAACCGATGACTGGTTAAAGAAAATTTGGTACATCTAGACAATGAAATACTATGCAGCTGTTAGGAGAGATGAAGTCATGAAACTTGCTTATAAATGGATAAACATGGAGAGTATCATGCTAAGTGAAATGAGTCAGAAAGAGAGGGACAGATATAGAGGGACTGCACTCATTTGTGGAGTGTAGGGTGGCATCACATAAAGCTGACACCGAAGGACAGTAGATACAAGGGCCAGGGGGATTGCCCCATAGCTGGAAGACTGCTTCATGAGCGGAGGGGAGAAGGCAGATGGAATAGAGAAGGGATCACTAAGAAAAAGATAGCTGGAGGAACCGGTTGGGATGGGAGATGCATGCCAAAAGTAGATGATGGACCAAGTATGACGACCTCTCAGTGTCTGTGTTGCAAGCTATAATGCCCCAAAGTAGAGAAAGAATATGGGGAATATTGTCTGCCATAGACGCAGGGAGAGGGTGGGGTATACCCGGGATATTGGTGGTGGGGAATGTGCTCTGGTGGAGGGATGGGTGTTTGATCATTGTGAGATTGTAACCCAAACATGAAAGCTTGTAACTATCTCAGGGTGATTCAATAATATTTTAAAAATTTTAAACAAAAGAAAATATTTTCTTCAACTTAATATCTATATCTAATTGATACTAAAGGATTCTGTTCACTCTATTTTGTTAGTTGGAATACTTCTTCAAGTAATATCTTCTTGCATAATAAAAATGTTTCCACTTTGAAAATTCATAATATCTTAAATTTTGCTACATTTAGCCCTGGCATTTGGTAGTACAGAAGAGAAGTGAGAGGTCAAATTGGATTTTACTTCTTTGGTGCTAATTCATTGGTATGAGGATAGAAGTCAGAGATGACTGGAATTCTCTCATTGTGTCATTTGAAAATGTTATCTATCATACTTGTATGCGGAACTTTGTGACTGAGAACTCTGGGTTCAATGAGACCGAAACAGAGATCCACAACTCGTATCCCCATCTCCGGCAGCTCAGCAGTCACACCCATACGCCACCCAGGCTGACCCAGATAATCTCATCACCAGCCACCATCCAGATCACACAGCCTTCTCTCCCAGAAGGGAGCAACATGACACTCACCATAACCAATGGGCCCCTTGCTAGACTGTTTCACTCAGGGTGCCTCAGAGGGGGCAGGTGAGGCTCCTCTCCGACCCAAGGGACCCACCCCAGCAGGTGAAAACCTCCAGATCCCAGCTGCTGCCCTTCTCCCAGCCACTCTTCACACACTCGGGCCAAGCCTCACCCATGAGTGAATCTTTTCCTGGACTGCGCGGCTGCATTCATGGTGCGTGACACTTCATAGGACACACCTACCTGTACTCCAAGAATACAGCACCACATTTGATGGTATACAAAGTATGAGGCAAACAATCTTAGAGGGAAATGCTATATTATTTTGGTTCTGCCATGGGGCTGGGGTTGGGGTTTGGGGTGGAAATACCCGAAATATGGTGATAGGAAGGTATAATGGTGGGATTGGCGTTTGAATATTAATTGTAACCAAATATTGCAAACTACTTTATAAAATAAGAATATTTAAAACAGAAAATGTTAGCATAGTGGTTTTTGTTGGATATCATTGGTTTGTCCTGCTCTCCTTGCAACTAGGAGCTTAGGTTTATCAGCCACACCCATCAAAGTGCTCCCGAGTCACTCCCATTCCTTTGTTTATCTGTAACCATTCCTACCAGTTTATCTGCTCTTCCCCTAATCTGACTCTGCTAATTTGTAAGGTCAGAACTTCCTAGGACACTGAATATTATAACATTGCCTTTCTCTCCTCTTTATGCCTTTTGAATAATTTACTTTAAAGCTATGCCTTTTTTGTATAGACACAAGAAGACAATATTATGTTTTTGTAACTTGGGACTTAATTGGCCTCGAATATTATTCCCTCCCGGGCATCTGCTTTCTCCACTTAAGCCTCAGTTGCCCTCAGTTCCTAGCACCCCAAAAGCAGGGTCCCGACGAGGGACAGGAAGGATCCAGGGCAAGCAGTAAGTCATGTGCTACCCTGGCATCGAGATGGGCCTGGCCAAAGTGCCTAATTCTTAACTATAAGTTAAGAGCTTGATCATACACAAATGCTGTCATGATCCAAAAGTAATGATGAGACTAGGACCCTGCTAGGGATAGGAAAGACTGTTCTGGCCTGAGCACTGTAGTCTGAGATTGAGATGGCCCCAGGAGAGCAATTCTATAAGCTTTAATGCATCTCTTATTGTGTCCATACAAAATGATTGATATTACGAATTCTTATATGTTTGCTGGCTGAGGAGAAGAGAAACACATTCATGGGACTCTGCCCTTGGGTGGATCCTCCTGCTGAAAGAGAATTAAGTCCTAGGAGAAGCATCCCCTGAGGGAAAGGAACCTTACCCTATTGCTGACCACACCTATGTGTACGCCCCAACCCCCTCATGCTGTGGAGATTTAACTAGGCTGTAAGAGTGGGTTGGGGGCCAGATCTACAGATCGAGAGAGAGACCGAGAGCCAGGAGAGAAGCAGGGAGAGAGAATAAAATAAACCGATTGAGCAACCAGTTTGTCCTTCTTCCTTCCATCGCCTGCCCTTGACCAATGGCACACACAGCAGTTCCAGGGTACCGAACGTGGGCGGTGAGACAGAGCCCCCTCGGCGAGTTTTAGTTTTTTACAGGTTTTGGGTATTATATTTCTTTGACTTTTCTTGGGATATGGTAACTTCCTTATGTATTTATTTGCATTTAGGAGGACTTTCTAGTTAAAATAATTTTATGTAAAAATTTTATTATCCAAATTTTACATTGAAATCCACTGAAATATTTATTTTTGATCATTGGCTAAAATATTATAGAATATCAGATCTATAGATTTACACTTCATGTGTGTATAAGTGGCTGGGGCGATAGTACACTGGGTAGGGCATTTGCCTTGCACGAGGCCGACCTGGGTTCGATTCCTCCGCCCCTCTCGGAGAGCCTGGCAAGCTACTGAGAGTATCTTGCCTGCACAGCAGAGCCTGGCAAGCTACTCGTGGTGTATTTGATATGTCAAAAACAGTAACAACAAGTCTCACAATGGAGACGTTACTGGTGCCTTCCCAAGCAAATTGATGAGCAATGGGATGACAGTGACAGTGTGTATAAGACTCAACACATCTCCTTCAATGTTCCAGTGACATCTCACCTCCAACGTGACCTTCTGTCCTCCCATTTCCTTTCCCTTTCATTCAGGTAATTTTTGCTAGTTTATTTGTTTTGGTTATTCCACATGAGTAGTAACATCCATATTTTTATTTCTTTACTCATTTTGCTTGTCACAGTCACTTCAAAGCCTATTCCTTATGCTCCAGCCCACAGTGATGGCAGAGTAGTATCCCACTGAGCACATTTGCCACAGGGTCCTGATGGAACCATTCGTTCCTGGGCACTGGGATTCTCCATGCTTGGTCGTTGTGCTATGCTGCTCAGTAGGGGTGAGGGGACAGAGACCTTTTCAAAGTAGTGTTTAAATATCCTTTGAATTGGTGTCTAGATGTGATATTGCTGAATGCTCTCTGATTTCTGTCTGTTTTTTTTTTTAATTTCATACCATTTTCCATAGTTTCCAAATTCCATTTCCATTTTCTAAATTCCAACAATTTACCTTCCTATCAACAGTTTGCCTTTTTGTCACATCCTTGCCAACATTTATTTTTAATATTTTTCCCAGGCATTTCTGGTGAACTTCTATTTTATCAGTTGTGAAATAACCAGTTTCTCCCCTTTTGCCTGTGTTACTATTTATTTTTTAGAAAAAATTCATTCCAGTCTTTCATCCTGAGCTTGTTCTTGTTTTATACCTTCAGTGAGGCTCCTGTACATAACCTAGGCAGACCCTGCTTATATAGTCACCCAGCCACTCCATCTTTTGAATGGAAAATTGACTATTCACATTTTGGGAGATTGGACTGGTTTATTGCCATTCTTCTGTTTTCTGATTATTTTATATATTTTATATTTATATTTTATATTTATATATGAAAATAACTATGATTTGGAGTCAACCTAGTAGCACAGCGGGTAGGGCATTTGCCTTGCACGTGGCCGACCTGGGTTCGATTCCTCCATCCCTCTCGAAGAGCCTGGCAAGCTACTGAGAGTATCCTGCCCGCACGACAGAGCCTGGCAAGCTACCTGTGGTGTATTTGATATGCCAAAAACAGTAACAAGAAGTCCACAATGGGACGTTACTGATGCCCACTTGAGCAAATCAATGAACAATGGGATGACAGTGCCACAGTGCTATATTTATATTCCTCCACGCCACCCTGACTTGTTTTTAATCTCAATTTAGCTTTTACATTTTGATTTGTTTTCCCTAATAATACCTTCCATTTATTCATTTTTTTCTTTCTAAATGTCCCTGTTCTAGATATTTTATTTTGTGGTTCCTATAAAGATTGGATCAACCTACTCTATCTAAAATTCCTGTGTGTTAGTATCAGCTTATTATCAGACAACTATACAAAATATAGTTGTATAGTTTGATTTTTGATTTTCTACCTTGAGATTTTCTAAGTTTGCTTTCTTATGATAGTTGTCCTGAGTTTCCTAATGTAGAGTCTTTATGTCTTTCTGATTGACATTTGGAAAACTGTCTTTTGGGGTAGAGGCTATCGTGCAGTGCCCAAATACTGCCCTGAAGTTCACTTCCTGCAGCCAATTGACCTGGTTGTGTCAGCCAGAAGAAGGCTTGCTTCTCAGAACTAGCCATGTAACCAGGGAGGCAACAGCCCACAGTGTCGGGGAGCCCATGAAGTACCAGAGCTCCAATTCAGACTTTTGTGCATGCCAGGTTTCACTCCAGCCCTTTGGCCTCTCTTTCAGTCATTTTTTTTCCTTTAAGGCATTCCATTTAACTTATACTATGGTTAGCACTATTTCCCCCATCCCTGCTTCATATCTGAGTCAGGGCTTTTTCCTCCCCCCACCCCTGTAGATGGCCTGGTGGTTGGAGTGTTGGGTTTTCCTTTTGCTTCTTGTGGCTATGATTGACAGGTTGTAAAGGAGATTGAAAACCTTGATTGTAGTGTTAGTGGAGGGTGGAAAGAATGGATCAGCCTCAGGGGAGATTGTTTGCTGCCCTCCTGCCTCCACAGCCACTTTTATTTTTTTTAATTGACTCACCGTGAGATAGTTACAAGCTTTCATGTTTGGGTTACAGTCTCACAATGATCAAACACCCACTCCACCAGTGCACATTCCCCACCACCAGCATCCTTGGTATATTCCCCCTTTCCCACCCTTTCCCTGCCTCCATGGCAGACAATATTCCCCATATTCTCTTTCTACTTTTGGGCATTCCCCATATTCTACTTTCTACTTTTATGGCTTGCAACACAGACACTGAGAGGTCATCATGTTTGGTCTGCTATCTACTTTCAGCATGCATCTCTCATCCCAACTGGTTCCTCCAGCCATCATTTTCTTAATGATCCCTTCTCTATTCCATCTGCTTTTTTCCCTCCACTCATGAAGCAGGCTTCCAGTTAAGGGGCAATCCCCCTGGCCCTTGTATTTACTGTCCTTGGGTGTCAGCGTCATTTATGTTATTCTTTTCCCTAATGTTACCAAATGTCTACACTGCAGTTCTCCACCTCTAGAATATGGCCCAATTTTTCACCCTTTCCTTCCTTCCTCCCCTAGAGCTAGTGCGGGTATTCTGGAAACGTAGTTGATTTCTGGCTGTGATTTAGTGGGAGCCTTGCTCCTCACTCACTACTGATTCTATTTATCTGGAGGTTGGGAAGATTTTCTTTTAATACCTCACTTACTATTAATATTTCTCTTGTTATAACAATAATAATATTTTGTTTCTTACTTTTGTTCTGTTTTTTTTCCCTTGGGAACCAACTATATTGTCATCTTTCATCTCAACCATATCGCATTGAATCCTTCATCTTTTATACTGTCCATGGGTTTTTTTTAACACTCATTTAGATATATTTATATTTTCCCTTAGCATGCTGACATACTTCCTTAAGTTTGACTTTCACATTAAAAAGTTAGTTCAGTTGGTGGGAATGCCGACTGGTCCAGCCTTTTTGGAAAACAATATGAACATTCCTTCAAAAACTAGAAATTGAGTTTCCAGATGACCCCACAATACCACTTCTGGGAACATATCCCAAGGGTGTGAAAAAGCACAGTAGAAATGACATCTGCATCTGCATGTTCATTGCAACACTGTTCACAATAGCTAGAATCTGGAAACAACATGAGTGCCCAAGAGCAGATGACTGGCTAAAGTAAGTTTGGTACATCTACACAATGGAATACTATGCAACTTTAAGGAAAGATGAAGTTATGAAATTTGCTTATAAGTGGATGGTCATAGAAAGTAGCATGCTAAATGAAATGACCAGAAAGAGAGGGACAGACAGAATGACTGCACTCATTTGTGGAATATAAAATAACATAATATAAGACTGACACCCAAGGACAGTGGAAACAAGGACCAGAAATATTGCTCCATAGTTGGAAGCCTGCCTCATGAGCTTGGGGAGAAGGCAGCTGGAATAGCGAGATAATGGTTGGAGGGATTGTTCAGGATGGGAGATATGTGCTGAAAATAGACAAAGGACCAAACTTTGCCTCTCGGTATCTGTATTGTAAACTATAATTCCCATAAGAGAGAGAGTAAGAGGGAAACTGTCTTCCATGGAGGCAGGGGAAGGGTGGGAATTGAGGGTGGGGGGAAATGCTGGGCACATTGGTGGTGAGAGTATGCACTGGTGGAGTGGGAGGTCGATCACTGTATGACTGAAACTCAAACATGAAGGTTTTGTAACTGTATCTCACGGTGATTCAATTTTTTAAATTTTTTTTATATTAAAAGTTAGTTCAGAGGCCAGAGCAATAGTGCAGCAGATAAGGCAACTGCTTAGCATGTGACTGGTCTGGGTTTACCCTAGCTATCTGAGCACTGACAGGAGTGATCCCTAAGCATGGAGCCAGGAATAATCCGAGTAACACTCTGTGACTCACCCAAAAAATCAAAACAAAATTAATTCAGGGGCTAGAGAGATCTTTTAAGGGGTTTGCTTTGCAGGTGGCTGACCCTACTTTGAGTCCTGGTACCACATACGATTCCCTGAGCACTGTCAGGAGTAAATGCCAAGCACAGTCCCCTTTCCCAATTAATAAAAAAATCAATTCACATTTAATTTCACATTTAATTACCCCTTATCAATTCTTTCTCAGCTGCTCTAATGTGGATTTAACTGGTTGTTGTTATTTCATATTTGATTATTTTGAATTCCTTGTTTTTTAAAAATTCTTGCTTTTAATCTTATAAATAAAAAATCACATTTCCATCTCAGCCATAGATTAATATAATATTCTATTCTCTTTTGAAAATACGTAATACTGAGTCACAGTATCACAGTCACAGTCATCCCATTGCTCATTGATTTGCTCGAGCAGGCACCAGTAACGTCTCCATTGTGAGACTTGTTACTGTTTTTGGCATATCGAATACGCCTTGGGTAGCTTGCCAGGCTCTGCTGTGTGGGCGAGAGACTCTCAGTAGCTTGCCGGGCTCTCCGAGAGGGGCAGAGGAATCAAACCTGGGTCGGCCGCATGCAAGGCAAATGCCCTACCCGCTGTGCTATACTGTGTAATTGTAATACTCAATATTCTTAATTATTCCTATGGAATTTATTCTATTTAACTTACCCCATTGTGTTTCTTTATACTATCATTCTGTAATTTTCCCACTTTTTTTTAATTGAATCACCATGAGAACAGTTACAAAGCTTTCAGGTTTAAGTCTCGGTCATATTCTTTTTTCATAGGGATCTAGAACTATTCTGTGCTTGTTAATGTATTATATTGAAAAAATATCTACGATTAGGCTGATTTTTAATCCTTTTTTAACAGACTAAAAATTTTCAGAATAATTATGTGATTATTTTCTCTCTGAAATTTGAACATTACACACGATTATGTCTGGTTTAGAATAGCCAGTCACCCATGAACATTTTCTAAACATCAACATGCACTTTAAATATTCTACTTTCATGTAAAATTTAGATTGGAAATATTTTCTTTTAATGCTTCTCTGCTATTTTGTTTCTTTTGGTTTTGAGTGCCTTATTGAATTTGAGTAGAACCTTCTAGAAATCATCTTTATAGCTTTCATTTTCTACTTTTTTGTTTTCGTTTTTATCTATGTCCTCTTATTCTGGAAGAATTCCTTGAGTTCATCTTATTCATTAACAGGTCACTTTCTCTAGCATCCCCTATCCTATTTTATTGCCTTTTATTATATTCACTTATTTCAGTTTCTAATTTGTCATTATATTTCTCAAATTCTCTCTGCTTTTTCAGATTTTAGTTATCTGTCTATATTTGTCTAGACATCTGGATACCATGACATCTCAAATTAAAAAATAAATTAATAAAAAGGATGTCATCGAAAATTTTCTTTTAAGTCTTAACCAAATGTTTGAACAATATGCCACTGTCATAAATAGATTACTCGAGGAAATTTTTTTTTTGAGGCAGGGGTAGGGGATGTCACACCTGGCAGTGCTCAAGGCTTATTCTTGATCACAGTGATAAACACATTTTGAAAGTTGTTCACGATTGGATTTCAGTCATATAATGTTCCAACATCCATTCTTTCACCAGTGTACTTTTCCCACCACCAATGTCCCCAGTTTCTCTCCTGCCATCTGCTGGCTGCCCCCACCCCCCGCCTGTCACTTTGGCAGGTTCTTTTCTTCTCTCTCTCTGTCTCTGTCTCTCTCTGTCTCTCTCTTCTCTCTGTCTCTGTCTCTGTCTCTGACTGTCTGTCTCTGTCCCTCTCTCCCCCCGACCCTTTTGGGCCTTGTGGTTTGTAATACAGATAATGAAATGTTCTTTTTCAGTTCATTTTGAGGAATTTCTTTAACCCTATATTCTCACTCACTGATCAGATGTTTTACTTCTGTCATTCTGTTGTTGAATTCCTTTATTTTTTTGTTTTAGTTCAGTTTTAGTTACTGCATTTTTTTAACCCAATCAATTCTAATATTTTCTCTTTGTTGAAGTTCTCCTCCATTGACTTCCTAATTTTGGGTGCTCTTGTTTTGAGATCTTCATTCCAAACTTTACACAGCACTTGGGGTTCTTCTAAGCTTTTGTCTTTGTCAGTGTGAGTCGATGTGTCTATTTCCATATTACACTTGGTATTATACAAGAACTGTGGGTGAGGCTATGTGCTCGAGGGCATGGATAGGAAGAGGGGCTCACAATAACAAGTGCCAAGCAACGGGTCTTGTTCAAAGTACCTACGGGTCTGTGCCACTGTCAGGAGTTTGAAGTCATGAATGTCCTGAGTGACTATTGCGCTGAGACTGAGCAGGCTGGAGGGTCACCTGAAGCTACTACGGTAGGGCTAGTGTCAGAGTGAAACAGGGTTGGGCAGCGACTGGGAGCTTCCCAACACAGACGCCTGACAGCTTCTGGGACAGTGTGTATAGCTGCAGGAGTTTTGGTCATGAACATCTGGCAACAGTTGTGAAAAGATCAAGTGGAGTTTTCCAGTGACTTATGGTGTGAGGGTGAAAGTGTTTTTCAGGGCCAGTGGTACCAAGCTGTGGTGGGCTTGGGTCGCAACCAACAGCTGGAGAGAGCAAGTGCCTGGGGAGAGGCTGGGGAGTCCGAGGGTGTGTTCTCAGGGCACCAAGACTAAACAGATCTGCCCACAACCCAAAGTGTGGTTTTGTAGAGTTTCCACAGGTTTACGAGGTGACTGGGGTGTAAAGATCACAAGCATTTATTCATTTATTTTCTGTTTTTTTCCTTTCTTTTTTATTGAATCACCGTGAGATACAGCTACAAAGCTTTCATGTTTGAGTTTCAGTCGTACAGTGATTGATCACCCATCCCTCCACCAGTGCACATTCTCCACCACCAATGTCTCCAGTATCCCTCCCTCCCCCATCCCAACCCTCCCTCTGCCTCTATGACAGACAATTTCCCCCATACTCTCTCTCTACTTTTGGGCATTAATCTTTGCAATACAGATATTGAGAGGCTATCACATTTGGTCCTTTATCTACTTTCAGCACACATCTCCTTTCCCGAACAATCCCCCAATCATCATTGACTTAGTGATCCTTTCTCTCTTCCAGCTGCCTTCTCCTCCAGCTCATGAGGGAGGCTTCCAACTATGGAACAATATTCCTGGCTCTTGTGTCTACTGTCCTTGGCTGTCATCTCATATTATGTTATTTTTTTTATTCCACAAATGAGATCACAAGCATTTACAGGCATCTCTGGACCAAGTCTAAGAGTTAACAACTCCTAAGATGCAATATGGATTCAGGGGTGCCAGGCCAAGAAGCTGCAGCTTCACACACGTGGGCAGTGGCTGAAGAGCCTGTGCCAGGGCGATCTTAAGAGGAGACTGGGATGTCTGTCAGAGAGCAGGACGCGCAGCAGAGGGCCCCCAGGCGAAATGGCTGTACTTTGAGAAGTCCATAGGAAGTTCTTACGCCAACTTGTTAGTATTAAGATGTGAAAGAGGAAGCATGGTCTGTTTGCCTGTTGGATTTCAGCAATCAGGATTACTGTCTTCCAGCACTAACTAGTTAGCTGGGGACATTTTCCCTCCAGTTCTATTACCATGAATGTGGCATCCAATACTCTGTAGATCAGCAGGTTGTGAGAAGTCATTCAGAGGCTGTCTGCCATGACTCGGATCCCTATTAATATACTGTAGTTTATCTTTCATTTCAATGTCATCAATATAGGATTGGTACACCAGCTGTTGCACATAACCACTGCCTTCTACACCGGGGGCAAAGCTCTTTTCCAGTTGCAGATTTGTGGTTGCAGTGGGGTTTCTTTCTGGTGAGAGAATCTCCCTGTCTCCAGTTCATCAGGGCACTTTCCTTCTGTCCTTCACTGTTTAAGTTTTGGTGATTGAGATTTCAATTCATTTCCTGGGTAGATTAATCCAAGTTTTAGTGTGACTTTGCTGTGAGCCCATGAGCATCCAACCTAAGTTGATCCTATCGGGCCACCCTGAACCCACGCGCAGTGGTAATTTTTACTGATTCTGAATCCCGGCTCTCAGGCTATTCTGCCAAATCTGGAGACAGATATTAGTCTGATCATTTTTTTTTTATTTTTGGGTCACACCCAGCAATGCTCAGGGTTTACTCCTGGCTCTGCACTCAGGAATTACTCCTGGCGGTGCTTGGGGGACCATATGGGATGCCGGGGATCGAACCCGGGTTGGCCGCGTGCAAGGCAAACGCCCTACCCGCTGTGCTATCGCTCCGGCCCCTAGTCTGATCATTATGTTGGACCAGGAGATGAGGGGAAAGGCTCTGGGAAGTCTAATTAATTGAATTAAAAAATATCATCCACTAAAGAGGTAGCTGATAAAATATATAATGGAATGGCCGGGGGTTGGAAAATTAGTATGATGCAAAAGAAGCCACCAGTCAGGAAACTTCTTCTTGACCCTCAGCTGTGTCTGAGTGGATGGCAGGAAAGTAACAGCCTCATTCACGTGCATGTGACTAGATGACTAAGGAAACTGAAGGAGCAGAGGTTGAGCCTGAGAGACAGGCTGTGGAGCACCAACAAGAGACTGCAGAGCAGCAAGGGGACTGGCCACAGACTTCAGACTCTAGACCTGGTCATCATATACTAGAGGGAATGACTAGAGGGAATGAGAGAAGAGAGAGAGAGAGAGAGAGAGAGAGAGAGAGAGAGAGAGAGAGAGAGAGAGAGAGAGAGAGAGAGAGAGAGAGACCAGGACATCAGGGAGGGACCTAGAACCACCTACTTAATCTGTCCAACAGGCTCTACCTTCAGAATTGTCTGGAATTTTATATGCAAATCTTTCATACATCACTCAAGGACCCATCAGGGCTAGTCCAGTTTTTCAGTGAAAATTCTAATCAAGTCAGTGACTTTCATTTCTCAGTTGACCCAGGTAAACCTATCTGTACATTTAACCATGAACTGGGGACTCAGGACAATTGACCTTTTCCCTGCTAAATAATTCAAATCCTTCATGTCAAAATATGGACAGCTGCACATTAAAGTTAAGTAATATATGGATGGCCACAAAATGGAAGCAACAATGAAGTTACTGATTTTGTGCAATTTTTATTAGCATAAAATGTTGTATACTTGTTATATTTTTCATATGTGCAAAGGACTCTGAAGGGAAACCATGACCTCTCGCCACTTTTCTAGGACAAAATAACAGAGGAGGATATTCTTTAGGAATCAAATCAAAACTAATGGATGTGTCATATGTCCTGAGAGCCTCCTGGCACACCGGATTTCTCTGACCTTTTATTATCCCACCTGCTTCTTGGAGGAAAATCTTACCAAAGCAATCATACAAAATCTTACTGAGAAAACTGCATGTCTGGGAACTTGCATGTCCCTGAAAGTGAGTTGTCCTATGGTATAAAGACAGAGGCACTAGTTCCTTTCTGTCTGTCATTGGAAAATTTGATGGCTAACAGATGTCACTTGTAGAGAGAAAAGGAAATCAAAGTATTGAAAGTCCAGCTTTCTCCCCCCCTATTTTCCTGGGCTATTTTTAATATGTCAGAACTTCCACAGTGACCCAAACGAGGCTGGATCTGTAGCAGGTTGGAGGCATTCTTTGTTCCCAGATTCTAGACACGTCTATGTTAAGAGAAGTGTTCCTGGGGCTCTTCCATAATAAACCCAATTTGGACACTGTCCAGAATGGACCTGTACACTGAATTCTGAATGATAATGGGGAACAGTATAGTAAAGCTCTAGTGTATTTCTCTCTGTGTCCTAGAACATTAGGTATTTTTCTCTGGTAAACACATAGACAATAACCAACCTTATGCCAGTCCAATAAACCTATTTTTGCAGTTAATTAGCATGCCAAGTGTTTTCATTTTACATGCTCATTTCCCTTTCTTTCCCACTGTTTGTAAACTGCTGGGGAGGTGTGCTAAGGTTTTGTTTCATTGTCACTGGGAGTTGAAATTGTCATGGTGTCAGAAACTGGGGATGGAGGGATGTTGCTTTACAGGAATAAATTTGGGGGGGAGAAGGTACACCCAGCAGTGCTCAGGACTGACTTCTGATTCCCTGATTACCCCTGGTGTATTCAGGGGTCATATGGGGTGCCAGCAATCAGATTCAGGTCAGCCTCATGAAAGGCAAGCTTTCTACCTGCTATATTATCACTCCAGCCCAGGGTATACATTTTTTAATTCCATTTTTGCCATCTAAAGTTTATTTTTGCACCATAATGCCTTAAAATGGGAGAGAGGAAGAGAAAAGGAGAGAGATAATAGAAAGAATAGGAGTAAGAGAGAACAGAAAGAATAGGAGTGGGGGTGAATTGGTGGGGATGGGATGGGGAGAGAAATTGGGGACATTAGTGCTGGGAAATTACATTGGTGGAGAGATGGGTATTGGAATATTGCATGCCTGAAACCCAACCATGAATAGCTTTGTAATGCGCTATCTCATGGTGATTCAATAAAATAAAAAAATAAAAAATAATAATTTTGCAGAGTGATAGGTAATCAGAATAATATTTGCTTTAAATTAAATTTATTTCTAAAGCTGTAATAATGTTTTGCAAATTGGGTGCCTGAGAACAACAGTAATCCATTATCCTTTTCTTTTTTGGAGATGGAGGGTCACACTCGGTTATACTCAGAACTTAGTCCTGGCTCTGTGCTCAGGGATCATTCCTGACTGCGCTTGGAGGATCATACATGGTGTAGGGGACTGAACCTGGATGGGCCTTGTGCAAGACAAGGACCTTACCTGCTATACCATTATTCCTGTGGCACCAGAAATAATTTTCTTACCATTTGGGTGGCCAGAGTTTGAAATTAGCATAGTCAAGGACATTTCTGTTTCTGAAGATGCCTGGGGGAGACTTTTTCTTTGGCCCTTTTCTTTTCTTTTCTTTTCTTTTCTTTTCTTTTCTTTTCTTTTCTTTTCTTTTCTTTTCTTTTCTTTTCTTTTCTTTTCTTTTCTTTTCTTTTCTTTTCTTTTCTTTTTTCTTTTCTTTTCTTTTCTTTTCTTTCCTTTCCTTTCCTTTCCTTTCCTTTCCTTTCCTTTCCTTTCCTTTCCTTTTCTTTTCTTTTTCCACTTTTTTGGGGGGTCAGAACAGGCGATGCACAGGGGTTACTCTTGGCTCTGCACTCAGGATTTACTCCTGACGGTGCTCAGGGGACCATATTGGAGGCTGGGAATTGAACCCAGGTCGTCGTGTGCAAGGCAGACAAACACCCTACCCGCTATGCTATCACTCCAGCCCCAAAATTGTTTTAGGCAGGTTACTCTTTTTTTTTTTTTTTTGGCTTTTTGGGTCACACCTAGCGATGCTCAGGGGTTATTCCTGGCTCTGCTTGGGGAACCATATGGGAGACCTGGGATCGAACCCAGGTCAGCCTCGTGCAAGACAAATGCCCTTCCCACTGTACTATTGCTCTGGCCCCGCTTTGGCCCCTTTGTAACCTTAGGTGGGCCACTCCTTGGTATTCCTTGACTTTTATTACTCAGTTTCTGCTGCCCTCTCCTCTTCCCAGTGACTCTTTGCCATACTTTTCTGTTCTTTTTTTTTGCTTTCTGGGGCACACCTAGCGATGCTCATGGAGTAAGGGTTTAAAATTGGGCATACAGAGGGATTATTCTATACATTCTAGATAAGAGTAGACAGAATTCATGGAATCAGTCATAGTATCTGGGTGAGGTATTACACTGTTTGCCTATAATGCCTGTTTTCTCAATTTAGGATACAAACACATAACTGTGAAGCATTTGGGCTGGCGGATTAAAGGGTTTTTAATCTTTTCCCAGACATTCTTTAAGGTTCATGTCCTGCTCTCAGATTTGCTCTACATTTTCTCATTGTTCTCCCTCTCGGAGAGGCCGGCAAGCTACCAAGAGTATCCTGCCCACACGGAAGTGTCTGGCAAGCTCCTCGTGGCATATTCGATATGCCAAAAACAGTAACAATGGAGACATTACTGGTGCCCACTCAAGCAAATCGATGAACAACAGGACAACAGTATGACAGTGCTACCCAGCAATGCTCACGGGTTACTCCTAGCTCTGTACTCAGGAATCCCTCCTGGCAGATGCTCAGAGATGCTGGGAATTGAACCTGGGTTGGCTGCAGGCAAAGCAAACTCCCTGCTCGCTGTGCTGCAGTCCCAAACTTCTCTCTTTTTATAAGAAGCTGCTGGCAATGAAGTGAGCGGAGAACCACAGAGTGGGAAGAGGCAGCCCAGCAGAGAATGGCACTGCCTTGCTAGCTTGGTCCACCTCGGCCTTTGCTAGAGAAGTGCTCAGAGAGAACAGAGCTAGGAGGAAGAGTTAGTTCTGGACTCCACCCAGTTCGGGCCTTTTGTCTATTCTCACAGAGAAAAATTTTAGATGGCAGTGAAGCAAATTAACATTACAAAAGATTTATGGGAGAGATGAGAGGGAAAAGGAAATACACTCAAGAGAGAATGTGAGCCTCACCACTGAGAAGAGAGAACCCCATAAACAAAAGAAATTTGGTGGGGTAGGGTGATTGCCTTGCATGCAGTCAACCTGGGCTTGACCCCCAGCACTTCAAACCCTTCTGGGAGTGATCCCTGAGCATAGAGCCAGGAGTAATCCCTGAGCACAGCCAAGTATGGCCTCCAAACAAAAAAGATATTATGTCGCATGCTCCTAGAATGGGGATCCAGAATGGAGTGTTCGGAGCAAAAGAAATGACATACCCCAATTTGCGTGCAATGTGGGCAAGGCCAGACTGGAGTGCACAGGGATTGCATTTGCAAAGCTGGTGTTTGCAAAACACTTCCCAGGCTGCTAGGCCAGGGGCTTCCAGTGCAAATAGGGACTTTGACAAGGAATAAGCATTTAGGGATTATTTGGTGTGGTTCCATTTTATCAGCGCCTTTGATTCCTGCTGACTGATCTCCTGGGGTCATCAAGCCTCAGAGTATGGCACACTCAGTCTGCAGCTGGGGGCTGCCAGAAGAACTTTTCAGATCACATCTTGGTTTTACGGTTTCTTATAATTCATTGTCATATTCTCTCCTTTCTCTGTCTGCTTCAGAGCCAGTATGACCCCATCTTCACTTGATGATGTCTTCACAGAATCTGTTTCCTTAGGTAATGCTCTGAGACACTGGGAATTAGGACTTCCACAGATCTTTGGGAGGGATGCAGTTCGACCTTTAATACAGCCAAAGGGAGACTTCACTTTCACATTTGCTTAGAGAAGGGTCCCTCAGGGCTGTGATATAGCTGTGTGTTAGCCATTTTAACTTGCAAGCCTCAAAAGAGACATGAGAGAGAGAGAGAGAGAGAGAGAGAGAGAGAGAGAGAGAGAGAGAGAGAAAGAAAGAGAGAGGGGACTTGCTTTTCATATTAGGTAGACAGTCACCCACCAAGTTAATCTGATTTAATACTTTATAGTTGAAGATATGTGTAAGCATAGCATGTTAAATCAATTGCAAAGTTCACATAGCTGATGGTGAAACACTGAATGTGCAGATGACTGTTACTTGTCTCCTGCCTGCTAAGGCTAAACAAGAGATTATTAAGATACAAAGCAAATCAACCTATGGTTACCCAGGGAAACAGGGAAAGGTGCTTTAGATGCCTGTTACACTGTGAATCCGATGGAGTATCTTTTAGTCCAGCTTGTGGCAAGGAACCTCAAATTCTTCCCTGAAAAGGTGAGGGGTAAACCAATTCGATGAATAAAACAAAGCTTGAGAGGTTATCTGTCCTCTGGGTCATGTACATTTGAACAGAGAAATCTGGGCTGCATCCCAACCCATTGAATCATAAGCTTCAAGAGAAAGAGAGAGGGAGGTTGGGAGAACCCCAAGTAATTCATACCACAGGGCATTTTTAGGTAATAGGGGAATTCAGACTTCTGGAAAGAGATGAAGCAATTATTTAGTAGAGGAGTTTTAGGTAAGAATCAGGTGGAGTTAGATGGCAAAGTGAAAACTCATTATTCCATGCCTTCCAAGGAACACAAGAGTCACACACATAATTTTCCTTTCTTGGTGCCAACTTTGAGGTCTGCTGTCTCAGAGGGTATTCAAAGGAAGCAGGAATTCTGGGCCAGTGCTCAGCACTCCTCTGAGGAGAAGCAAAGCAGATTTAGGACTGCTGATTACCTCTACGTCCTGGGGCTTCTGAGGGATTGATGAATAAATTCTCAGGAAGGGAGGGAGGGTATCCAAAAATTTTAGCCTGATTTTATCACCTCCTTGTTATCCAGCTCTCAGTCAGTGGTTATACACTCATCATTTGTTTTATTTATTTATGTATAAATTTTAGCTTTTGGGTCACACCTGGTAGTACTCAGGACTTACTCCTGGCTCTGCACTCAAGACTCCTCTCAGGGCCTCTGGGGACCACACGGGGTGCCAGGGATCAAACCTGGGTCCGCTGCATGCAAATCAAATTCTTTGTTTTAAAGAGTTTCTCATTATTCACACTGTATCCATAGTTACAATGTAGTGTCTGAGGCAGCACATTTGATTGTTTGCCAATGAAAGTAATAGGAAAGGCATAGAAATGATGGGGAAAATCTCAAGAACAGACAATAAGATAATGTTGTTTTGACTTCCTCAAAATAAACATGGCACTAAAAGCTACAATTTCAAGTAATATTTTTGTTAGGTATTTTCAAATTAATTATTTTTTAAGACTCCTACCCTGAAATTGAATTTGCAGTCAACTTAACACCTAACTTTGTGAGCTTTACCAGAGTCTCTTTTCCATTTCGTCTTTACAAGTTTAATTTTCATTACAATGTCATCTTCAGGATAGAAATCCGCTGCTGGTTCTTGTCTGAAGGGGATCCTCAGTACAGGAACACCTTGTCATTTATTTTTTTCTTTTAAAAAAATTGTCAGCCTCTCTTTAGTTTCATGTTCTTTAATAACATTGCTTGAGCATTTTCATTGCATCAGCCCCGAGTTAGCATTGAGGTACAGGTGTCTGTGCAAAAATTAGAAGCATCACCTGACTGAGAGAAAGATCTAGAAAGGTTTCTCTTCGATGCATTAAGAAATATGATATATCCTAGAGAAGCCTAAAACCTCTACTAAGAAACTCTTAGAAACAATAGACTTATACAGTAAAGTTGCAGGCTACAAAATCAATACCCAAAAATCCATGGCCTTCATATATGCAAACAATGAGGCAGAGGAAAGGGACATTAAAAAAGCAATCCCATTCACAATCGTGCCCCAGAAAATCAAGTACCTCGGAATCAGCTTAACCAAGGAAGTAAAAGACCTCTACAAAGAAAACTACAAAACGCTACTCTATGAAATCAAAGAGGACATGAGGAAATGGAAACATATACCCTGCTCGTGGATAGGGAGAATCAATGTTGTCAAAATGGCAATACTCCCCAAAGCATTATACAGATTCAACGCGATCCCTATAAGTATACCCATGACATTCTTCAAAGAAATGGATCAAGCAATCTTAAAATTCATATGGAACAACAAACGTCCAAGGATAGCTAAAACAATTCTTGGGAAAAAGACGATGGGAGGCATCACCCTCCCCAACCTCAATCTTTACTACAAAGCAGTAACAAAACAGCATGGTACTGGAACAAAGGCAGAGCCGTAGACCAATGGAACAGGGTGGAATACCCTTACACACAACCCCAAATGTATGATCATCTAATCTTTGATAAGGGAGCAAGAGATGTGAAGTGGAGCAAGGAAAGCCTCTTTAACAAATGGTGCTGGCACAACTGGACAACCACATGCAAAAAAATGGGCATAGACCTTGACCTGACACCATGCACAAAAGTCAGATCAAAATGGATTAAAGACCTCAACATTAGACCACAAACCATAAGGTACATTGAAGACAAGGTCGGCAAAACCCTCCACGATATTGAAGATAAAGGCATCTTCAAAGGTGACACAGAACTAAGCAATCTAGTAAAAACAGAGATCAACAAATGGGACTACATTAAACTAAAAAGCTTCTGCACCGCAAAAGATACAGTGACCAGAATCCAAAGACTATCCACAGAATGGGAAAGGATATTTACACAATACCCATCAGATAAGGGGTTGATATCAATGGTATATAAAGCACTGGTTGAACTCTACAAGAAGAAAACATCCAACCCCATCAAAAAATGGGGCGAAGAAATGAACAGAAACTTTACCAAAGAAGAAATACGAATGGCCAAAAGGCACATGAAAAAGTGCTCTACATCACTAATCATCAGAGAGATGCAGATCAAAACAACCACAAGATACCACCTCACACCACAGAGACTAGCGCACATCCAAAAGAACAAAAGCAACCGCTGTTGGAGAGGATGTGGCGAGAAAGGGACCCTTCTACACTGCTGGTGGGAATGCCGACTGGTTCAGCCCTTCTGGAAAACAATATGGACGATTCTCAAAAAATTAGAAATTGAGCTCCCATTTGACCCAGCAATACCACTGCTGGGAATATATCCCAGAGAGGCAAAAAAGTATAATCAAAATGGCATATGCACATGTATGTTCATCATAGCACTGTTTACAATAGCCAGAATCTGGAAAAAACCCGAATGCCCTAGAACAGATGACTGGTTGAGGAAACTTTGGTACATCTATACAATGGAATACTATGCAGCTGTTAGAAAAAAGGAGGTCACAAATTTTTTATTTAAGTGGATTGGCATGAAAAGTTTCATGCTAAGTGAAATGAGTCAGAAAGAGAGAGACAGACATAGAAAGATTGCACTCATCTATGACATATAGAATAACAGAGTGGGAGACTAACACCCAAGAATTGTAGAAACAACTACCAGGAGGTTGACTCCATGGCTAGGAGGCTGGCCTCACATTCTGGGGAAAGGGCAACTCAGAGAAGGGATCACCAACTATAATGTAGTCGAAGGCCACGTGGGAGAAGGGAGTTGCGGGCTGAATGAGGGCTAGAGACTGAGCACAGTGGCCACTCAACACCTTTATTGCAAACCACAATAGCTAATTAGAGGGAGAGAACAGAAGGGAATGCCCTGCCACAGTGACAGGGTGGGGTGGGGGGAGATGGGATTGGGGAGGATGGGAGGGATGCTGGGTTTACTGGTGGTGGAGTATGGGCACTGGTGAAGGGATGGGTTCCCGAACTTTGTATGGGGGAAGCATAAGCACAGATGTGTATAAATCCGTAACTGTACCCTCATGGTGATTCATTAATTAAAAATAAATAAATTTATTAAAAAAATAAAAATATATATAAAAAAAGAAATATGATATATCACGCACCTTGTCAGCATGCTTAAGGGATGTGGAAATGGTGACTTGGCCCTTCTTGCAGTGGGGGTGCTTCTGAATGTGCTTCCTCAACTAACTAGAGCTGAGACTTCAAGTATGAGTGTAGAGCAGAGAGACAGTATGTTGGCTTCTCGGGAAGAAAAAAATTCCATACAGTCTTAGGCTTAGTGTCTGGGCCTGCAAATCACTGTATCACTGTCACTGTCATCCCATTGTTCATCCATTTGCTCCAGCGGGCGCCAGTAACATCTCCATTGGTCCCAGCCCTTTCATTTTAGCAACCTCTCTTTACTCGTCCTTCCCAACAGTGCTGCATTAGAGGATCTTTCAGGGTCAGGAGAGTGAGACCCATCATTGTTACTGTATTTGGCATATTGAATACACCACGGGGAGCTTGGCAGGCTCTGGCGTGCAGGCAGGATACTCTCAGTAGCTTGCTGGGCTCTCCGAGAGGGACGGAGAATGTATATAAGAGAATACAAGCAAGTATGTTAAAACCAAACACATATGTGCTGCTTTGGGTATGTCAGTGGGCTAGACTATAAGAGGTCACGTCCAGTAGCTTTGTTTTATAGTCTCTGGATCTTGGCTGTTGATGGGATTACATGGTGCTGGGGGTAGTTTGTGGGTATGGCTGCCAAGCTACTGGAAAATGGGGGATCTGGGTAGAAGAGGCCCAGTCCCAATCCAAACAGCCTTGGCGATCTCAGCCCTGGGTCCTGCACATCTGGGTTCCTCTGCCAGCTCCTTCATGCATGAGGCTTGATCGCGTGTGTGGAGAGGGCCCCTAAGCATGGCTGTGACTGGGTTCCGGAGGTTTTCAGCTGCCTGGGCTCTGCTTGGGGCAGGTAAGGAAACTCTACCTGCCCCGCTCCAGGCCTGCAAATAAACTAACAAAATACATGTTAAGAAGAGGAAACTAGAGTTTACTAACATGTGCCTTGCATACCTGTGGTAGTAAGATTGCCCTCATGTACTTTGCTTAAAAAAACACAGTAAGGCAATAACAAATGGCTTAAGGCAATGGAATAGGAAAACGGGTCTCAGCTTTCTAGAAATTTTCAGTTTCTAGAACTCAGCTTACCAGGTGAATGTGTGGGGAGAGGAGACACTGAGATAATCACAAAGGGAAGCGCAAGTGGGTTTGGTGTTAGAATATTGTGTGCATGCAACCCTGTCACTACCTGTATTGGAAATGCCTCAAGTAAAAATTATTATTTTTTTAAAAGCTCATTGATGAGAAACTTGGCTAGAACTGAGCTTATATAGAATGTTAAAAAATATATATATATATTTTTAGGGAAGTGACTGTCAGAGGTGCCTGATTCCTGAGTCTGTTCATTGAGTCTGTATCTGTTTTTTTTTAATTTTTTATTAGAGAATCACTGTGATGTACAGTTACAAATTTATGAACTTTTGTGTTTGCATTTCACTCATACAGTGATCATTTACCCATCCATCCATCAGAGCCCATTCACCTCCACCCAGTATCCCTCTCACCATCCCCACCCCATCCCCCACCACCCCACGCTTTCTCTGTGGCAGGGCATTCCCCTTTGTTCTCTCTCCTTTTGGGTGTTGTAGTTTGCAATAGAGGTATTGAGTGGCCATCATGTTCGGTCTATAGTCTACTTTCAGTTTGCATCTTCCAACCCAAATGGGTCCTTCCAACATCCTCTACTTGGTGTTCCCTTCTCTATCTGAGCTGCCTTTTCCCCCAGCATGTGAGGCCAGTTTCCAAGGTGTGAGGCAGACCTTGTGGTCCTTATCTCTACTGTTAGTCTCCCACTCTGTTACTTTATATTCCACAGGTGAGCACGATCTTTCTATGTCTGTCTCTCTCTTTCTGACTCATTTCACTTAACATGATGCTTTCCATGTTGATCCACTTATATGCAAATTTCACGACTTCATCTTTTCTAACAGCTGCATAGTATTCCATTGTGCAAGAGCCTGTATCCGTTTTAATCAGCAGAGTTTTGACTCCTGGGAAGGGAGATCTGCTTCTTTTTGTTTCTTGTCATTCTTGGGGCCAGCCTACCAAATGTGTGTGCCAAACCACCCTGACACGTTGGCGTGCTGTGTCACCTTGTCGTGTGTAACTGCTGCTCCCTTCCCAGCCACACGTACAGACCATTCTGTACCCATAAATGAAAGATGAGTACAGAGTACAGAGGAATGAGCCCCATAAATGTGGCCTGAACCTTGGGCCACTTTTTCAAATTTTGGAGATCACTCTGCTGAGCTTGCCCCAGTGCTGAATAAACTTTGTTGTTGTTGTTGTTGTTCCTATGAGTCTGTATCTTTGTCCCTTCCTTCTGCCGGGAATTTTGAAAAAACAAAAGGGAAAAGAGTGTTAGGTTTTCAAAGATGGCAAGGTTATTGTGTGTGGGGATGTGATGGAGGAGGTTTGGTCTCGACAAGCCCGTCTTACCATTAACTTTGTGGTCCTCATGGCCATCAGAGTTTCATGGGAGAAATAATCCTCATTTCTCAGAGGTTCCTCTTTTCATCAGACAGAGGATGCTCCAGGAAGGCTTCTTTCTGTATCTGTTTATTCTCATTTTCTTCCGGCATAAAATAACCCTTATGCCAAAATGCCACACTTTGGGTTGGCAGTGGCATATTCTGATTAGTTAACGGTTCTCCGTGTGTACTTTGCAATGTGTGCTGCAGTAGACGGTCTGTATATGCTTCTGTATAGGCCAAATCATCCATTTCTTGTACTCGATTCCAGTCCCTGACATTTTCAAGGACCAGGTTCCTGCAGTTAGCCTTTCTCTACTCTTCAGTAGCAGTTTATACTGCATGCTGTGTCTTTTGCATCGGTATGCAAATATGGTATAATAGAATATCTTATTTCTTTGAAAATAAAATTCCCTTGACCCACATCTATCTCTAGCTACTGTCTCATTTTTCTGCTTCATTTTACAGGAAACTCCTTTAGATGGTTTCTTATATTTACTCACTACTTTGTTTTACATACTTCTGGAAGTTCTCTGCAGTGAGTATACCTTCACCATTTGACTGAAATCACTTTGTTCAAGGTTGCTAGCCACCTCCCATGCCCATAATACCCCGGTGAATGGTCACTTCTCAGTATCAGCTATTTTGATTATCAGCTGCATTTGCCATCATTGATCAGACCCGCCTCCTTTATGCATTTTCTTCCCTTATCTAGGGCATTATGTACTCTCTACTTCTGTCCTATCCCACTGGTCATTCATACCCTGTTTCTTATTTTTTTCCTAATTCTTTATCTGCAGATATTTAAGTGTTGCAGAAATTGACATTATTTTCTTTGCCTAACCTATTTTAGTGGTTTGAATACCACTGTTGGTAACTACCTAGTACACATCTGCACCAGTGGTGTGCTAGTTTTAATAGCCAGCATCCCGGGAAATTTAGTAGCCAGCACCTTAGGCAAGACAAAGGCCTAATTGCAAAACTTTTGTCAATTGTGGACTGAACACTCCCCTCACTACTGATTTCAAACTACCATGTATGACCCCCTACACTGGGAAGTGATATGCTATACACACTCCATTCCATTGTATTTCCACTATAAATACTCATGGTTGTGAATGCTCTCCAAAGCATAGAGAGTCTGTAGCAAACTAAGTAGAAATGAAGGCATTTTAAGTTTTAGCTTTGTTTTTAGTACAGTGTATTTAATTATAAGTTTACCTAACTTTTAGTCATGATTAGGTTGTCAAGATAAAAGCATGTATGAATCGAGTTCTGTATCACGTTTCCACTCCCCCTACCCCCGTACCACACACACTTATCTTTGATCTGAGTTAGAATTCAAGGACAAGACAGTGTAGATAATTGATATATTAAAGAGATAGTACACAGGTGAGACACAGGGCCAGGCACTCTCAAAAGAGCCACTCTGGGTTATGGGGTGAGAGCTTATTAAAAACATTTTTTTTTAACACAGTAAGATACTGTTACAAAGTTGTTCATGATTGGATTTCAGTCATACAGTGTTTCGACACTCTTCTTCACCAGTGTACATTTCCCACCACCAAGGTCCTCAATTTTCCTCCCACCACCAACACCAACCACCCCCACACCCATTACCCTGCCTGCCTCTATGGCAAGCACTTTTCTTCTCTCTTGTGCAGAGCGAGGAATTCTTTAGTACCAAGATAGCTATGGAGAAGAATACGCACAGGAATTGGGCATGAGTAGCCCTATTGGATGGTGCCAAAGCTGTACATGGCTATAAGGACTACATGCTTGCTCATCTTGTTGCATGTATGATTATCATCTGAGTATGCTATCAGCTGACAATGCAAGAAATTCACCTTCACAGTATTTCCTTCAGTTTCTTTCTCTAGCCCTGGGTCATGATATCATTTTCAGTGGCCTTGACCTCCTCATCATTCTGCAGGGTATCAGTTTGCTCTGGACTCTGGTTCCTGTGGGTAATGCTACTGCCAGAAGACCCTGTAGTGTTTCTGCAGCAGTAGGTGGGCTCTTGTCTCCCACCACTGAAGACTGAGATGTAGGAGACAGACAAAATGATCAGGTTCAAGTAGAGGAAAACTTTATTACAAGACAATGAAAGGAAGAAAGTGAAAACTCCCAGCACTGTAGCAGAGAGAGGGACATCTCAAGATGGGAAATATACCTGGGAGTAACTGTCCTCCCTACTTTATACCATCCCAACTATGCCTGTGTTTAAACAACAATTTTATTATCTTATTATGCTGCTGGCTTGTTAAGTCCCAATCTGCTCCTTTTCTGGTCAATGGTTCTTAGATGGAGCTTGAAGCTTCCTTCTTTCTGTGTTGTAAGTCTGTGTGGTCAAACCAGACATCCACTCTGACATCCCATTTCGGGGCCCTTCTTTCTCTGTTTAACCCTTTGTTAACCCTAGCTTCCATTTTGGTTTTACTTATCAAGAGGCGAAGAATGGGTTAGTACATTAGGCTGAGATTTACTTTATAATTTGTATTTATGTTATTGTCATGGGGAAGTTGCTTTATTCCTATGCAATGGAGTAAGGAGGAGTTTGTCGGAGATATAAGAAATTTCTTGCAGTGCTTTTCAGAACTCTCAAACTATAATTACAGTCAGAAGAAAACTTTGTGGTTTTATATATAATGTAATGTAAACATTATTACTAAGACACAGAACCTTCTAGAATGAAAGTGTGAATCAACCTTCAGAAAAGGAACCACAAATAGCTTGGATTCTTATCAAGAACAAAGAGAATAGGAATCACTGGCAATGAATGGCCCCTCCAGCTACTGATTAAGCTGCTTAATGGCCATGATCCCAGAGATACACACACACACACACACACACACACACACACACACACACACACACACACCTCAAAACACCGGTTTTTTGCAGAAATCTCCCTAGATTTAACTATTAAAATTTCAGCATTTTAAAATTGCATGGCCGCGACATCATATGCCATTCACAATCAGCAATAGAAAACAAATTGTCTAATGTTGCCTTTTCGGCAGGTCTGAGTGTTGGGGAAAAATCCCAAATAGTAATGGTGGGTCTGGTGTCGAAATATTGAATGTAATCAAAGTAGAGAGAGAATAATGTGGAAATCATCTGCCACACAGGTAGGGGGAGGGTGTGGGATGGGGGGTATACTAGGGGTTTTGGTGGTGGAAAATGTGCACTGTGAAGGGACGGGTGTTTCATTGTTGTATGACGGAGACTTAAACCCGAAAGCTTTGTAACTGTTCTCAGGGTGATTCAATAAATAAATTTATTTTTAAAATAAAAGAACAAAGAAAATATAAAGTGGATAGTGGATGAAAGTAGCTATAAACACCATGAATAAAACGACCAATTGCAGGAATGAGAGCTAGGATAATATGTGCATTTCTTCTTACTTTTGAACTGAACTTAAGTGTTCCACTTTTCTACTTCTCTTACAATATCTTATAAGATAAGCTAATGAAAGCTAATTTATATCTCAGTTACAATTTCAGGATATTGAAAAAAATGAGGGATGAGAAATGTGATTTAGAAGATTTCATCCAAAGATGGATAAAGCAGTTTGTATCCTCCTTTGAAGGAAGAATCAGTATGTCTTCCAGTACATAGGGAACACTTGATTCATGTTTCTCATTCTGCTGCCATTTTCTTTATGTGGCAATTAAGTAGGATTGGGAGAGATACACATAGATAACAAGTACACATAGATAAATTGTGGTCATTTTTATTGTGTCAGTTTAGTTAAGTATATATAAGCTTACTGTATGTATCAGTAAGTTTAAGTATATATCTCAGAATTTCCTTCCCTGTCAATTTCAGAATATCCTAGGTCACAAGAAACACTTTTCATCAGATTGGGAGCACTAGCAGTGATGTCATTATTATTGATTTCACCTTGGAGTGTCTGGACAGCCGGTGTGGGGTGCAGTGTACTGTGAGAGTTCACACGCGCTGCCATTTCTCCAGCGCACCTGCGTGGTGTGTGGCTCAGGGTCAAACCGTCCAGGGCGTTCACTCTTTTGACTGGATGCGTGTTGGACTCCAGGAAATAAGAGCCACCGTTGATCCTGCAGAGCATTCCCATCATACGGGTCAAAGGTCGCAGCGGGCACTGGCTGTTCCGGGTGCATCCAGTTCGTAACTGTCAGTGTGCGTCTGCTTCTCTGCTCTACTTATACTCATCTTTTCTTCCCTTGCGTTCTTTTCCGGCCTGTACTGCAGACTTCAGACTGCAGCACAAAACACAATCAGCAGCATCACAACCACAGCTCATAACAGCTCACATTGACACACCATAAAGTCCCTATTGTAAGTGATACATACATCCCTGATTGATAACAATTTTCTTTGGAGTTTTACCCTGTTTCCTTGACAAGAAATACCCATCCCTTTTCAAGCATAGAAAGTATTAGCTAATTTTTGGTTCACCAGCACAGATAATAGTAACTGATATTCCTATTATTCTTGTATCCTAAAATTGCAAGAGGACACTAAAGAATTTGAGATTATATGATTCATTTATAGGATCTCAGTATTTGTGACTGCCAAATGGACTCACAATAAAAATATTGGTATGGTCAGCAAGGTCCAGATTAAGACTGTAAATGTAGGGGTTAGCATGGAAAAATATAGACATTTCATTTAATTTTTTCTCCACATTTTAAAGACAATCTCTTTTCCTGTACTGCTTTCTCCTCAATGATCTGTCACAGGTGAGCTGGCAGATCCCTTCACATCAGATAGTGCCCTAAGGCCCTATATTTTCATTTAAAAGTTCAGGAGGATGCTAAAGCCCACCAGGTGATCAGTATTACTACTTGCCTCTAGCACCCTTCTCTGGAACCTTCTGCACCCCACTCAGGAATTACTCCTGGCAGTGCTCGGGGGACCATATGGAATACTGGGAATTGAACCCAGGTCAGATGTTGCTGAAACAAAAGTAGCAAAAATCCATACTTTATCAGAACACAGCCCAAGTTGCAGTGAATGAAATAAATATGAATAATTTGCAGTGATGGAGGAAAGTTTCAGTAGAGAAAGATGGCTCCCGTTAGAGGTGAATTTGGTACAAATTTCCCCAGAAGAGTGCCAGGGCGGTTGATGGCTCAAGAGAGAAAAGATGTAAAAGGAGATGATGAAGGAGCACAGAAAAACTAACTCGTAGATATAAAAAGTTATGAGGATTTTTGTTTGTTTGTTTGTTTTGAAGTCATACCCAGTGATACTCCAGGGTTGTTCCTGGCTCTGCACTCAGAAATTATTCCTGGCAGTGCTTGGAGGAGCATATGGAATGCCGAGGATTGAACCGAGGTCAGCTGAGTGCAAAGCAAGTGATCCACAGTACTGTCTCTCTGGCCCCAATAGTTCATGCTGGTTTTTTTGTGTCTGTGTATGTGTCACACCCGGCATTGTACAGGGGTTACTCCTGGCTCTGCACTCAGGAGTTACTCCTGGCGGGGCTCGGGGGACCATATGGGATGCTGGGTATTGAACCCGGCTCAGCCATGTGCAAAGCAAATGCCCTGCCCACTGTGCTATTGCTCCAGCCCTAATAGTTCATACATTTGAACAACATCTCAAAGGCTTTTTTGTTGTTGTTGATATTTTTGTGTTTTTTTTTTTTTTTGGTGGGGTCAGGAGGGATAGGGACCTTTCCTGGCATCTTGGCCAACCAGGCCAGCAGGTCAATGCCAGGGCCCGAGGTTTTGATGCTGCTGTTGTGCCCGGAATTACCTTGGCCTCTGGTGTTGCTTGATGGACCCCCAGGACCACCCTTGGCTGTGGGCCTCTGGGTTGTGCAACTGGGGACTGAACTGGGTTGCTACGTGCACGGGACATGCCTTAGCTTTGTATTATCTTTCTGACCCCTCAGTTTTTTAAAATGCTTTTTTTAAAAAAAGGCTTTTTAATTCCCTTTAGTTTTACTAGCTTCGGTTTTAGTTTTTATAAAATATGTTATTACGTAGCATTTTTAAGTACTAATTTTAAAATTTATCTGTTTGGTCAAAGATTCAAACTATTATTCCAGAAAATGACTAGTAACCAATTCCTCATTCACTGGTAACCTAAAAGGAAATTTATTAGGCAAAGTGAGTACCTTTTATTCTGATTTCAACTTGAGTGTGATTACAAGGTGCTCATCATTCAGCCATTTGGGATTGGATCAAGTATAGAGGGAGACCAATTTACTAACAGAGATTACAATAATGAATAGGGGGAAAAATGGAAGTTTCAAAGTAGCATCCTCCAAGGAACTGTGTATAATATATTTATGGTACAGAGAAGGAGATGAATAGAAACTTTTAGACATATCACAAAAGTTAATTGTATCCCAAATCATATTTTTCTCATATATAGTATTAAATATAGTATGAGTATATAGTATGAGTGAATGCCATAAATTCTGTTACTAATTTGAGTTTACTGAGAGGATTTTATAAAAGAATTTGACTAAAAATTAATATATTTCAAATTCAATTTATGTTCCCAGTACCATGCTATTTATATATTTCACATAATCATTATCAAAATGCATTATATTACCAAATAACTGAGTCAATAGTTAAAGAATAGTAGCTTAAGGAAAACATTAGGAATGAATCAGATAGAATATTCAGAAGGAAAAAAATGTCAGGGATAATTTCAAGTATTTCCATCAAGCATTTGATGGAAAAGTGTAAAAAACTAAGGCACGCAGAGGGGTGTGTGCACTTGTGGGCTCTCCGGGCGGCTCTGTCTCACCGCCCGCGTTTGGTGCTCTGGAACCGCTGTGTGGAACCTGGATTCTCCTTCACTAGTCTCTCCCCCTACTTGTCTCTCCCACCTTGCCCTCTAGGCTACACACAGCCAGGTAGCAAAATCAACATAAGAAAGCCCTTCCTGAGGGCAGCCAGGTTCAAAGGGAACACTACCTAAGGGCGTTCCAAAGCCCTTCCTTACTCTTAAGGTGTTTTTCTCCTTTCCTTAGTCCAAACATTTATTAACATTTTAATACTAGTTATTTTTGGATGGACATAGCAAGAGATACATTGAGGCTTGCAAGGTAGCTCTCCTGGCAACATCTTGCCACAGACTCAGACTACAGCACTCAAGCCAGATTAATCATTCCTAACCCTAGCAGGGTCCAAATCTAGTTATCACTGTTTGGATCATGACAGCATTTGTCCATGATCAAGCTCTTAACTTATAGTTAAGCATTAGGCACTTTGGCCAGGCCCATCTCGATGCCAGGGTAGCACACAACTCACCGCATGCCCTGGGTTTGTCTCGTCCCTCAGCGGGACCCTGCTTTTGGGGGTGCTAGGAAGTAAGGGCAGCTGAGGCTTAGGTTGAGAGAACAGATGCCGAGGAGGAAAATATCATGTAGAGTCAAATGACTCCCAGGTTACAAAAGCATGGCATTTGCTAATTCTTCCTGTGTTCATACAAAAAGGACATGGCTCTGAATAAACTATGCAAAGGACTCAAGAAGAGAAAAACAATATTTACAAGTCAACAGAACACTAAGAAAGAAGTTACAAATAAACACAGAGGAATGGGAGCACTGCGATGGGAGTAATCCAATAAACCTAAACTACCTGAGCTATGTTATCCTACAGAAAAGGATAGTAGAGTTTTCTAAAGAGAAGTCAGGAAAAATAGAAGAAAGTGATTCAAACTTTGAGAAGCAGAGATTTTATTTTTAATAAGGAGAAAGTGAAGTGATATGTATTATATGATTCTAGTGATTGAATTTAGAGTTTATGGAACAAAACAGAGATTCTTCAGGCCTAGAAGAGGGAGTGAAGTGCAAATACCCCTAAAGGGCCTTGAACAGACACAGAAAATGCAAATTCTTTGCCAATTTTTATTTCTAGTCACATAATACTTATATTTATGTATATAAAACTGATTGATTAATATGAGACCATACTTGTCAGTGCTCCGGGGACCATATGGGGTGCCAGAGGTAGAACTCATGGTAGGTTACCACATGGCAGGTTAGTGCCCTGCCCGCTGTACTATCTTTCTAACCCCTACATTTATAATATTAAAAAACTATAACAACTGCAGTTGTTCACAATAACCAGAATCTGGAAACTTGAGTGTCTGAAAACAGACATCTAGTTAAAGAAATTATGGATAGTACATATATACAATGGAATACTATGCAGCTGTTAGAAAAACTAAAGTCATGAAATTTGCTTATACATGGATGGACACGGACAGTATCATACTAAGTGAAGTGTGTCTGAAAGAGAGGGACAGACATAGAATGACTGTACTCATCTGTGGAGCATAAAGTAACATAATATGAGACTGACACCCAAGGACAGTAGACCCAAAGAGCAGGAATATTGCTCCATATTTGGAAACCTGTCTCATGAGAAGGAGGGGTGAGGCAGTTGGAATAAACAAGGGACCACTAAGTCAGTGATGGTTGGAATGATCACTTGAGATGGGAGGTGTGTGCTGACGTAGACAAAGATGAAACATGATGGCCTCTCAGTATTTGTATTGTAAACCATAATGTCCCAGAGTCAGAGAGAGATAAAGAAAGAAAGTGCCTGCCATAGAGGCAGGGGATGGCTGGAGTGGGGGTGGCGGGGGGATACTGGGGACATTGGCGGTGGGAAAGATGCACTGGTGAAGGGATGAGTCTTTGATTATTATATGACTGAAACTCAATCATGATAGCTTTGTAATTGTACTCCTTGGTGATTCAATTAAAAAAATTAAAACAACTAAGACTTATTATTTCCTGTTAAAAATCATTTAAGATCATTACAATTTTATGTGCATTAAATTTAGGATATTGCTATACTTTTTTAGTTCTTCGAATCAGTTTTTTCTGTTCTGTTACATTTGTAGAAAAACTATTGAAGCACTGTAGCACTGTCGTCCCATTGTTCATCGATTTGCTTGAGCGGGCACCAGTAATGTCTCCATTGTGAGACTTGTTACTGTTTTTGGCAATTGAATATTGAATATTGGTAGCTTGCCAGGCTCTGTCATGCAGGCAGGATACTCTCGGTAGCTTGCCAGACTCTCTGACAGAGATAGAGGAATCGAACCCGGGTTGGCTGTGTGCAAGGCAAACGCCCTACCCACTGTGCTATCTCTCCAGTCCAGAAAAACTATTAAGAGATAAAAAAATATATTTATTGCTAAATTTCATACAAATGCAAAACTATGACCAAAATATCAAAGTTGATTTGATATATAATGTTTTATGTCATTTACAATTTTAATGGAGAAATGACACTATCATCTTAGTAGAAGAAGAAAACTGAATAACTAATAATAAAAATTCTTAAGAAATTAAGAATGGGACACTCAGGGGCTCTCGTGAAGGGGGCGGTACCGGCCTCAGTCTCCCACGAGATGTGACCCCAGTGCCACACGTATGCGGCCTCTCCGCTGCTGCATGAGAATGATCTCAGAGGCCAGCTAAACTACTTTTGGTACCGGAAGCTTCTTGCAGAAATGTCTCCAGACGATGAACTAAGCCACGGCCCCATGTCTGCCAAGGAGGGGAAAGGTTTTTCTCTTTGGTCTTTTCCTTGCCAGAGGCGGGAGGGCGTGGAGACCACCAGCTTATGAGGACCACTAATGAGAGGTACAAGCTTGCAATGATCCAATTTCTGCCACAAATTTCCCTGGACTTAGTAAAATACAGAAATCCAAAACCACACGGCCTCAATAGCCACCATATCTTAATCAGACCTCATATCTTTTCAGGTCTGATTCTAGCGGGGAAGCTCCAAACAATAATAGTGAGGTTATTTTTTTAAATTCTTTAATTAGTGAGTCTTTGGAATACCCTAATAGTGTTCTCATCCTGGTTGCATAGGGCCCAGGTCTCTGAGGCATATATTAGTGCAGGAAGAACGGTGGAATCGAAAAGATGTGCCCGGAGTCAGAGGTTCTTCGTTCTTTTAACCATCTCTTCGACGCTCTTGAATGCATTCCACGCTGCTCTCTTCCTCCTGCGCAGTTCTGGCACCAAGTTGTTCCTCATGTTGATTTCTCGACCAGAGTACACATAGCTGGTGCATTCGGAGATGTTCATTCCATTGAGAGTAAATGGAGCTTCAGGGACTAGTTCGTTTTTCATAAACATCGTCTTGTTGATATTCACCTTTCCACACTCGAGGTTGAAGTCGGTCAGCATTTGTGCCGCTTGGCTAATGTTTGGCGTTATGAGAATGATGTCATCAGCAAAGCGGAGGTGGTGTAATTGCTGACCGTCTATCTTTACTCCCATTCCTTCCCATTCCAGTCATCGCATGATGTTCTCAAGGGCAGCACTGAAGAGTTTCGGTGAAATGGTATCACCCTGCCGCACCCCTCTCTTTACATCAATGATCACTTCTTTGTAGAATGGTGAGATCCTGGTGGTGAATCCACAATACAGCTCGCGGAGGATTTTGATATACTGAGTTTGAACGCCCTGTTTGGCCAGGGCTTCGATGACCGCCTCAGTCTCAACAGAATCGAAGGCCTTCTTTAAGTTGATGAACGTTAGACAGAGCGGTATCTTGAACTCTCGCAAAACTTCAATGAGTTTAGTCACTGTGTGGATATGATCTATCGTGCTGAATCCCCTTCGGAACCCGGCTTGCTCGCATGGTTGTCCTTCATCTAGTGTTCTGCCTATTCTATTCAGGGTGACACGAGTGAACAACTTGTAGACGACAGACAGCAGGCAGATTGGGTGATAGTTGCCGATGTCGTGAATGTTTACCTTCTTGTACAACAGAACGGTCCTACTGGTTTTCTACTGGGACGGAATCTTGCATTCAGACAGGTAGTGTGTGAAGAGTCAGGCCAGTGTATTGATAAGTACTGGCGGCAGATTCTTCAGGTGTTTGGGCCTGACCTTGTCTGGACCAGGTGCTGTTTGCGTCTTTACCAGCAAAATGGCGTGTTGGATTTTAGAAGGGAGAAGGTTGGGAATGACATATCCATCCTGCAGAATTTGGTATGGGGGCAGGTGGACAGGGTATCCCAAAGAGGAATCGAAAGAGCTATGCTGGGAATATCATGTCTCACTCAAGTGAGAGAAGGAATCCGGAGTTCTGACCTCCGTCAACGGTCAAAACTCAGGGACGCTGTCTTGTTTGCCAAGGCATCAAAAATCAGATGGGCCAGTCATGTAATGTAATTCAGAGACGACCGCTGGACAAGAGCTATTACCGACTAGATTCCATGTGATGTCAGAAGATCTTGTGGCCGCCCACCAACTAGATGTCAGATTTCTTCGTCAAATCTCTGAATGAACGATTTGAGGCTCTTTCTGTTCCTGGAGCGAGCAGATATCATTGGGCTGCACTAGCTCGCGACAGGGACAAATGGAGATGTTACTGGGGCCCGCTCAAGAAAATCAAAGATCAACAGGACTACAAGTGATACAAGTGAATTAGTGAGTCACCATGAGGGTACAGATACAGATTTACACATTTTAGAGCTTGTTTTTCCCTCATACAATGTTTGCAAACTCATCCCTCCACCAGTGCCCATTCTCCACCACCAATAAACCCAATATCCCTCCCACCCCCCAATATTGAATGTATCCAAAGTAAAGAGAAAGTAAAGTGAAATTTATCAGTTACACAGGTGGGGTTGGGGGAGCTGAGGGGGATGAGGGGATCAGAGGTATACTGGGGTTTTTTTGGTGGTGGAATATGTGCATTGGTGAAGGGATGGTTATTTGAGCATTGTAAAACTGAGACTTATGCCTGAAAGCTTTGTAATTTTCCACATGGTGACTCAATAAAAATTAAAATAAAATAATAAAATAAAAAATAAAGAAATTAAAAGTAGAAACTTCCTTAAATGAAAAAATTTGTTGCTAGAAACCTAGAACAAATATTATTCTTTAAAAGATTAAATACTAGAGATAATGCTTTAAAAAGAAACAAGACACAGATGCATAATATCTATATTTACTTCCCACTCTTTTCAGATTTTCTCTTCCTTTTTCTCATCCTCTTCTCACATTTTTCTTCTTTACTACACTTTTTTTCCTTCCCAATCTCTTTTTATTTCCGATTTTGTGAGTCTGACACTTTATAGGAATACAAGAAAGTTAGAATAAATATAAATGGATTTAAAACTAGATGATATAATTGACTACAAAGAACATTTCAACAATCATTTACTAATAAGGCCTAATAACAATATAGAATATAGAAGCACTGTAGCACCATTGTCCCATTGCTCATCGATTTGCTCGAGCGGGCACCAGTAACGTCTCCATTGTGAGACTTGTTCTTACTGTTTTTGGCATACCAAATATGCCATGGGGAACTTGCCAGGCTGTGCCATGTGGGTGGGATACTTTCGGTAGCTTGCTGGGCTCTCCGAGAGGGACCAATAGCACAGTGGGTAGGGCATTTGCCTTGCACGCAGCCAACCTGGGTTCAATAGAATATAGTAATAACATAAAACCAATATCACTATTATACACAAGAAAAAATAGGAAATAAAGGGGCTAGGAGATACACATGCTTTGCATGTATGAAAACTTGCATTTGATCCCATTTACCGAGCAGGCAAGTGAGAAAATAAGTATTTTATTAAAATATCTTATTAAAATAAGTATCTTGTTAAAATATTTATTAAAATATTCAATATAAAAAAGAAATTTAACATTTTAATTTTTTCCTATTTAATTTAAATTTTACTTTTTCTTGTCCATTCAGGGGCCCTGGTTTTGGACTTGGAAGTCACTCATGGCAGTTCTCTGAGTATTATATGTATCTGAGATCAAGCCCTTCTCTGCCATGCCAAGCATTTGCATCAGCCCTTTGAACTTATTTCTGGCCCCTTTAGAAATTTTTCTTTAAATTTGCAATATTTTTAATCAAAAAAAGGGCTGTGCACTTGAAAAGTGCCTTTAACAAAGGTTTACTAACCAGAATATATAAATAACTCCTATGTTTCAATAAAAATGTAGGAAACATGCAGAGAACATCATCATCACTGTCATCACTGTCATCCCATTGCTCATCGATTTTGCTCGAGCAGGCACCAGTCACGTCTTCATTGTGAGACTTGTTGTTACTGTTTTTGGTATATCGAATACACCATGGGTAACTTGCCAGGCTCTGCCGTGTGGGTGAGGTAACAAGTCTCACAATGGAGATGTGACTGGTGCCTGCTCGAGCAAATCAATGAGCAACAGGATGACAGTGACAGTGATGTATAGTAGATATACATATATACTATGTACATATGTAATAATTCATACATTTGTAATAATACATACTATATATGTATATATGTAATATACTATGTGTATTAATATAATATATTGTTTTAACCACCTCCACATCATTATAGACACCCATTTTCTTTCTTTTTAATTGCAGCAACTCTAGTAGATGTGAAGTGATATTTTCCTGTGTCTCTGATTTTCATTCCTACTGGCTAAGAATACTGAGCATCTTTTTCTCAATTTATTGGCCATTTGGATTTATTTGGTAAGATATGTATTCTTTAAGAATATAGAATATTTCAAAATAAATTAAATTTGGACTAAGAAATCTATGTAGACAATTTGTGTCAGATAAATTTGGCTGTAGATGACAGCAAAGATAAGTGATTACTCAAAGGAGATAAGAGTTGGAGTAAAACTATATTTTCTTTGTTCAGAATTTAAGTGCCTTGCTGATAAATTTTGTAGTGCCAATCTTAGTGGTACAGAGTGAGTAAGGCAAGTTGAAAGCATTGAAGAAAAGGATGGATATGAGATGCAATGGAGTCTATTGCAAAATGAGAGGTATGATTGAATTGATAGCGGATGATGCACGTTGAAAGTGGGTTCTTGTGGATTTGAAAGAAACACAGAAGTCATTGGAGAATAGAATCCCCGGTTCTAGGCAGCTACTCTTGATTCCCTCTCTGCTAGGCAACTTACCACTCTAGATTCACAGGAACTGTTTGAAAAAGGAAAAGTGGGTTTATTTTTTAAAGCACGATCTACAAAAGGCTCTTCAAGAAAACACTAATGTTGACTCACAGATAAATCTCGAAAGAGAGCAACATGATGTGAGATGCCACCTCACCCACACCAGGAGGCCAGGCTGACTTCACCCAGGTACCTTGGAGGGGGCAGGAGTGAGGAGTGTTCCTCTGTCCTTTCTGTCCCTCAACAAAACCCCAGTACTGCAGCCTACAGAACACAATCCCTGCCATGCTCACGGCAGATCCTCACAGGCTCAGGATGAGCTCCAAACACATGAAAACGAATTTGCTGAAACATACAGGTAACAGGTATGCTGGCTTTGTGACTGAAACCTTCAAGTCACACGGAATCTGGAATGGGCCTCCTCCCTCATCTCGCTGGGTCTCTGACTGCCTGGCAGTCACACACATAACTCACCTCTGGGCTCCGTATGAGCTCATTAAAGGCCGTGATCCAAAGACTTACACATAAATCTCAGAAGAGAGCAACACACCGCAGAAATGCCTCCAAACCTACAAATCACCATCCAGTTAGCACCTTATTTAAAATTTTAGAATTCCTGGACTGACATTTCATATTTAATAGCACTGATATACCAAGAATAGCACACTACATTTGATGGGGTGTATAGTAGAAAGCAACCAATCTTGATTATATGTATCTATATACACACACACATATATATATATTTATATACATCTATGGACTGGAGCAATAGCACGATGGGTAGGGCATTTGCCTTGCACGCAGCCGACCCAGGTTTGATTCCTCTGTCCTTCTCAGAGAGCCCAGCAAGCAAAGTATCCCGCCCACACAGCAGAGCCTGGCAAGCTCCCCGTGGCTTATTTGATATGTCAAAAACAGTAACAACAACTCTCACGTGGAGACGTTACTGGTGCCCGCTCAAGCAAATTGATGAACAATGGGATGACAGTGCTACAGTGCATACATCTCTCTCTCTCTCTCTCTCTCTCTCTATATATATATATATATATATATATAGAGAGAGAGAGAGAGAGAGAGAGATCACACAAAGCTCAACCTGTAACAACATGTTAGTGATCTCTTATGCAGAGGATTAGTGGCTCCAAGGTGAGATACAACAATTTTTTTTTAATTTACCTATTTTTTAATTAGTGAATCACCATGAGGGTACAGTTACAGATTTATAAATGTTCCTGCTCGTGTTTCCCTCATACAATGTTGGAGAACCCATCCTTTCACCAGTGCCCATTCTCCACCACCAATAAACCCAGCATCCCTCACAACCCCCAATCCGATCTCCCTCCACCCCACCCTGCCTCTGTGGCAGGATATTCCCTTTTATTCTCTCTCTCCAATTGGGTGTTTTGGTTTGCAATAGGGGTGTTGAGTGGCCATCGTGTTTAGTCTCTAGTCTACTTTCAGCATGAATCACCCTCCCCCTGTGTGGCCTCCAATCACATTTTACTTGGTGTTCCCTTCTATATCTGAGCTGCCTTTTCCCCAGCATGTGAGGCCAGCTTCCAAGCCATGGAGTCAACCATCTGGTACTTATTTCTACTATTCTTGGGTGTTAGTCTCCTACTCTGTTATTTTATATTCCACAGATGAGTGCAATCTTTCTATGTCTGTCTCTCTCTTTCTGGCTCATTTCACTTAGCATGATACTTTCCATATTGATCCACTAATATGCAAAGTTCATGACTTCATTTTTTTCTAACAGCTGCATAGTATTCCATTGTATAGATGTACCAAAGTTTCTTTAACAGTCATCTGTTCTCGGGCACTCGGGTTTTTTCAGATTCTGGCTATTGTAAACAGTGCTGCGATGAACATATAAGTGCAGATGTCATTTCCACTATACTTTTTTGCTTCTTCGGGGTATATTCCCAGTAGTGGTATTGCTGGGTCAAATGGGAGCTCAATTTCTAATTTTTTGAGAAGGTTCCATATTGTTTTCCAGAAGGGTTGAACCTGTCAGCATTCCCACCAGCAGTGTAGAAGGGTCCCTTTCTCCCCACATCCTCTCCAACAGTGGTTGCTTTTGTTCTTTTGGATGTGTGCTAGCCTCTGTGGTGTGAGGTGGTATCTCATGGTTGTTTTGATCTGCATCTCCCTGATGATTAGTGATGTAGAGCACTTTTTCATGTTCCTTTTGGCCATTCCTGTCTCTTCCTTGGGAAAGTTTCTGTTCATTTCTTCGCCCCATTTTCTGATGGGGTTGGATGTTTTCTTCTTGTAGAGTTCAACCAGTGCTTTATATACCCTTGATATCAACCCCTTATCGGATGGGTATTGGGTGAATATCCTTTCCCATTCTGTAGACTGTCTTTGTATTCTGGTCACTGTATCTTTTGCAGTGCCGAAGTGACGGCTGGGAAGCTCAGAAAGGGAAAGAAGCACCAACACCCAGAACCTTTTAGTTATATGTAGATATTTTGTATTTTTAACCAATGTTCTCAATCTCTAGGAAATCAGAAAATAACAAACTAGGGCTATATCTTTGTATTTTTAGTCTCAGGGAATATTGAAACAAAGAATAGATGTTGGACCATTTTATAATTTCTTTGCCAACTGCAATGTTTTTGGTGATTCAACCAAAGGAAGATGCAAAATAAATATGTTTTGTAGCGAAAGTAAATATATTCAAGCAGTTTTTTTTGAGTAGATCTAATTTGTTTGCATGAAAATTTTTTGGGCACAGACTTTATGAAACAAATCTCTGACATTTAATACTGAACTTTCATTTTATTCAATGACTGAATGAGAACAATTCACAAAACTTTTTCTGGGTTGATCTTCTGACATATTGATGTTAAAATAATCCAGGGTGGGTGTGTGGTTTTATTCTAGGAACTTAACAGATTGTTAAGTGGCTATTTACCTCTGTATACATTCACTAGAATTTCATTGTTGTATGTGATTTTTTTTGCTTTTAACATTTCAGATAAAGATATTAGATAATATTAACTTGAAGTGTAATATTGTTTTTAACTGGCATTGTTTCTAGAGGCATATCTCCATCTCAGATCTCTTATTTTTTCCTTGGTGATAATAATAGTAATTACTGCCTTGAGAATTGTTTCTTTACTTGTAAACCTACTTGTAGCACTGTAGCACTGTCATCCCATTGCTCATCGATTTGCTTGAGTGGGCACCAGTAACGTCTCCATTGTGAGACTTGTTACTGTTTTTGGCATATTGCATACACCACATGGAGCTTGCCAGACTCTGCCTGAACATACTTGTGGGTATTACAATTAATATAAAATTTATTTATAAACTAAGGTATTCATATGTTGATTTTCAGTGAGGAATACCTAAAACCTTCTGTTATAATGCAATAGTGTTGCCAAAAACTTAAACTTTATTAGTAAACTGTAAAAAAGCTATTAAAGAATATTAGCTTTTATCTAATAATAATATCACTATCATTATGCCATTTTGACAATATCAGTGATTTGAAGGAATTTAATATCAGGAAATGAAAAAAATGCTTTCCTTGAACTTCCCAGAAGCGCACACAGAAACATTTTTTAGCAAGTCAAGGGTTTTATATAGCATTTGGCATGGGAATAAGGTGTTGGCGTGGCATTTTAAAGATATTAAATTGTGGATAAATTTGATGAGTAGAAGGAAGTAACTAAAATAGAACCAATTATGATTGATTGGTGATTGGCAAACATACTTTTTAGAGGAGCTTGGAGATTCTCATAGAAAATTCACGGTTAATAAGGAAGCCTGCATTCTCTTTATGCTCTGAAAGCCCTAAGTCCGAATTATTAAGGATTTTTCTTTATCTGTGAAAGTGGGATCATACTAGCCTACCCTAATTTTTTAATTGTATTAAAAATTACTATACTATAAAATCATGAAAGCTATGCAGTGTTCTCTTAAAGCCCTTATTTTTCTGAAAAGAAAATTAATAGAACAAGTCATTTATACCAAGTCAAAAAACTATTAAGATTTGACTTACTGGAGGCTTTCTAAATTGGAAGAGACTTTTTAGTTATGTATTTGAATCTTCTACTAAATTGGAAATTATCTCCACTATGTCTGGCAATCATTTTGAGATGTTTTCCATGCCATGAAATTGACTGCTATTCAGAACAGGATTCTATTTTTGGATCATTCTAATTGCCAGGCAGTTGTTGCTTATATTGAGTTGGACCCTGATTTCCTTTGACTTTTATACCTTGATTCTCACGGGCAGATTCCTTAGAAAGACTCTAAGAGAGAGAGAGAGAGAAAGAGAGACAGACAGAGAGACAGAGAGAAAAAGAAAGAGACAGAGAGAAAAAGAAAGAGACAGAGACAGACAGACACAGAGACACAGACACAGAAAGAGACAGAGATCAGCAAGGCAGTTTCAGTGGAGTGTAATGGGGCATGAAGTTCAGAAGACAGAGTGAACTGCAAGCTTCTCGAGTTGGAATGAGTCGCTGTTTCTGACTGCTGAGGTCTGTCGCTGAGTGCAAGCTATGCTGGGACATGAACGTGAATTTGAGTGAAGCAGCTTTTCACCCCTTGATGCAGTTTCCAAATTATGGTATCTGAGGATTGTTTGCATTCAGAGCAACATGAAGCTAAAGGGTCGAATTCCTTCCTTCCTCAGAGGGTGACGTCAGAGTAGGATTTCTTGTCATCCTGCAGAAATGAAAATTTAGAATAAATTTTAAGTTCCTAAACACTATGCTGCTTTCATCTGGATTGTGGTATGCTTACAAGTGAATTTATGAAGGGTGGTTATGTATTAACAACCCTGAGTCCTCATTAATATTTTACATCCCTTTATTGTTCTGGTGTTAATTTTCATTAGCAATATTTTTACATTTTCAACTCGAATATTCAAATATATTTGGATAATAAATACATTAAATGCCTAAAATATACTTAAGCATTTAATGTGGATTAGATATTTTTTAAACGGCACATTTAAATTTTCTTCTAAAAATAGTTCCTGTTACTAAATAGAAGTTTAATTATAATTTTTCTTAATTGACTTAATATTCTGACACCCTGCTAAAGCTATTCTGGGTCATGGTCAAAGTAAATTTTCTAGAATTTCTAAGCTTATGATCATAATAACCCCACACCTGGCTGTCTTCACTGGGGCCCTTCAGAGAGGGAGCAGGTTGAGTTTCCCTTCCCACCCCAAGCAGAGCCCTGGCAGCCGAAGACCTCTGGAACCCAGCCACAGCCATGCTCAAGGTCACTCTCCACATGCTCACACGAGTCTCATGCATGAAGAAACCGGCAGAGGAACCCAGGTGTGCGGGACTCGGGGCTGAGAGCTACAAGCCTGCTCAGATCGAGACTGGGTCTCCACCCAGATTCCCCATTTTCCAGTAGCTTGCAAGTCATACCCACAAACTGCCCCTGACACCATGTAATCCCATCAATGGCCAAGATCCATGACTATAAAACAAAGCTCCTTATCTCTTATTGTCTAGTTCTCCCTCTCAGAGAACCTGGCATGCTACCAAGAGTATCCTCCTGGCACTGAAGAGCCTGGCAAGCTTCCAGTGGCATACTCGATATGCCCAAAACAGTAACAATGATGGGTCTCATTACCCTGACCCTGAAAGAGCTTCCAATGTGGCACTGTTGGGAAGGATGAGTAAAGAGAGGCTGCTAAAATATCAGAGCTAGGATGAATACTAGAGCATTACTGTTGACCGCTTGAGCAAATAGATGAACAATGGGATGACAGTGATAAAGTGATACAGTGATACGATCATAATAATAATAGGGTGACACTGGCTATCTTCTGAATGGGTCCTTGATTATTGTATGTAAAATTACTATACAAAACTTTAGATGTTTATGAAGTCATAATTACATATTTAACAGCTTTAAGAAAGTAGTTTTGGGTGTCCTGGTGCTCTCTGTCCACGCTTCATGTGAATGCTTTATATGGTTCATGCTGGTTTCTTGCTGCTTCTGTCACTCAGTGTCAAAGTGATCTTGATGGTCCCTGGGTCGATGCTTCACGGTCTGCCTGTCCTTGCTGATGCTTGCTGCTCTTTCTTTGAGTTTCCCTGATTCTCCAACTGCAGGTTTATGGGTGAGAACTGCTGCTTTTCATACTATCTGCCAGGACATTTACATCTCTCCTGATCAAGGAGGAAGTTACCTGGAATGGGAGAGAATGTGCAGCGGGTAAAGTGCTTGTCTTGCACATGGCCGACCTAGGTTCAATCCCCAGCACCTCATATGGTCCCCCAAGCTCCACCAAGAGTAATCCCTAAGTACAGAGCCAGGAGTAATCCCTGAGCACCATGAGGTGTGGCCCAAAACTAAAACAAAACAACAAAAAAGAGGATGTTACCTGACCTATACCCCTACTTTTCTAGTGTTACTATTCCTGTCTCTTAGGACTTTTCATTATCTGACTGGCTACCTTCATGTTGGTGAAATTGAAAATGATCAGTTGTATTACCTAGATGGTATCCCTCCCTTCCTCTCACCCTCTTCATGCATGGTAACAATTGTGACTGTGAATATACATTTACTTTATTTCCAATATATATGTCTTTTATTCCTTTTTGTTGCAATGGCTATGAGCTGCAGCATATGTAACACTGAGAACAGGCATGCTTTCTCTTTGTTCCCAGTCTGCTTGAACAACATCCTGTCTTGATATTAGTCGATTGGAGCAAGTGAACTAAAGTTCTAGCATAGCTACATGAAATGTACATTAAGAGTCGATTGTTTAGTTAAATGCTTACATTCACTTTAACTGATCCCCATTGGACCTAACAGTAGGTGGAAAATTTATAAGTAATTTTCTACTTCTCAGCTTTGAAAGAGCATGTTTCAAATCCTTAAGCAAACTTCTTTCTAAAGTAATGATGGGATAACCAATTCTTCATCATACAGAAACAGCATACTTTCCTGAAAAAAAATATTGACAAGAGGAATATGAAGTAGCTGTCTCAGATCTTTGTAATTAATGTTCACTGATGTTTATGCTGAGAGGTTCATGCTTATACTAGTCTTCAAACAAACCTGTCTGGGGTAAATTTTTTTGTCTGACTGCCTTTTGAAAGGATGTTGACATTGCAACACTAAATTCATAAAGATATCTATATAAAGATATCAATATAAAATATCCCAAAACTAGGCCTTGTTGCAAGCAAATTCTGAGCATATTCAGGGACTAATTTCTCCATGACCTCCTGTCACCACCACCAGCAATGCCTCTCCCCCCCCCACACACACACACATTCTCATGCATGCACACATGTAACAATTCAGTCCTTTTAAAACTTCCTCTTTGTTAACTCTAGAAATTCCCAAGATTACTTATCAGTTGTTCCCAGTGAATAAAACTTCTGACATGGTATTACTTTAGTCTTCCTTTTTAGATCTCACTCCTCCCTGAAAATGTCAGTATTTCTGTTGGATGTCCTGTACCCTGATCCTCCTGAAGTATGGGCTTGGTTATTTACACCCTAAGTATGTCAGTGGCCTGGTCAAGCCTTAGACAGTCTTTTGTGGTCAGTACCTCCAGCACACCTCTCCTTCCCTCCTTAAGAATCACTTAGAGATGTAAAGTGAGAAATCCCTTGATCTTTTTCTGTTATTTTCTCCATAATCTTCTCCAATGAGTCATGCCCCAAACAAGCAAAAAATGCCTTTTTTTCCCTTTAGCCAAAACTCTAAAACTGCTGTGCAAGTAACCAACACAAATGAATACCTGTAAGGGTGCCCTACAGACCAGTTACAGTAAACTAATTTGACCTGGGTGGGAAATCTGACTATAAGGTGATGTTTTGGTTGGTGAAATTTCACCAGTTTGGTGTTTGCATATACAAAATCAATTCAATATACAATAACTAAGGACCCAGAGTGTCCTTGGTTATGGGTATATTGAAATAATTATGGATTCAAAGAAATGATGTTATCTTCTTCCTGCCTTGCATTTAAAACAGCTTCTATGTCTCATATCCTTTCTGTTTTAGCATTACCTTATTTCAAACTGACTAAAATCATGGTCTTTATTTTCTCAGAACAATTGTCTGTTCCATACATTTAAACGCATACATATATCACACCTGACAATTAGTAGTGGACATTTGGCCATGGATACAGTAGAGATGATTGTGATTTTATATGCAGATAAAGAGTGCTGAATTAAATCAGACTTTGAGATTCTCTGTCAGTCAAAAATCACACTCTTTCTTTTTTTTTAACTTTTTCTTAAATCACCATGTGGAAAGTTACAAAGTTCTCAGGTTTATGTCTCAGTTATACAATATTCAAACACCCATCCCTTCACCAGTGCCCATATTCCACCATCAAAAACCCCAGTATACCCCCCGCCCCCGCCCCCTACCCCCTACTGTATAACTAATGAATTTCACTTCATTTTCTCTTTACCTTGATTACATTCCATATTTCAACACAAAACTCACTATAGTTTTTGGAGTTTCCACCCAAGAGAGACAAACCTACTACCAAGGAAGCATTTGATAATTAGTTTTCCATTGCTGAGAATGGAGAGATGTGTAGCCCCACTGCTACAAGTACAAAACTCTTCTTTTTTTTTTCCTATTTTCTTTTCCCTTTTTTTTTCCTATTTTCTTTTCCCTTTTTTTCCTCCCTCATCCCCCTTCCCGCGCTTCATAGTATGGTGTACGCCATGCAGCGTCGGCCAGCGTGGGGCTTTTGCTTAGTTCACAGTCCAGAGAGGTGGCTGCTACATTAATAACCTTCAATATTTCAACAAAAACTTACTGTTATTATTTGGAGTTTCCCCCTCCCAAGTCAGGCCTGTTCAAAAGGAACCATTTCACATTGCTGACAATTATAAATGTTAAGCTGCTGCGTCCGCGCGGTTTTGGATTTCTGTATAAAGTCCAGGGAAAATTCTGCCAGAAATTGCATAGCCCAGCTCACAGTCCCAGTGCATTGCTCTAAGAAGTCTCTGGAATCAAAGTCTTTAGGTGCAGAGGGTCCACTTCATGCTCAGCAGCTCCGGATTTATCTGGGCCAAGGGTGTGCCGGTTATACCCCCTTCCCGTGAGTCCCTGGGAGCCCCAAATGTAAAAATCGAATACCTCTGGGTTAGGATTCTTGGAAGATGGCGCCTGCCATGTGGGTGCCGCCAAGCCGCCGTTTTCCATGCAGGAAGATGGGGTGAGAAGGAAAAAATCCACCCCCGGGCAGCACAGAGTTATAGCCCAGTTTGCAGTCCCAGTGCATTGCTTTTAGATGCTGTGCTGGATGCCCGAATGTGTTAGGTCTCTGGAATCAAAGTCTTTAGGCACAGAGGGTCCGCTTCACGCTCAGCAGTTCCGGATTTATCTGGGCTGAGGGCGAAAAATCACACTCTTTCTACAAACTCAAAACTTTATATTTGTAGCATTGATTGCTGCTACATATGGTCACTTAATTACCAAAGACAAGAATAATTGGATGCAAATAGAAAACATGAACATCTTCAAAATATCAGCATGAGTGTTCTATATATCATTTGTGAAATTTTTACTCTAAGCATAGTCAAATATTTTTCTGTGTCACTTTTACTATATTGGGAAAACAAAAGCTGGAGCAATGATAAACAGCACTACATACTTTAATCATTGTCTCTTAAATTAATACAATAGTTATGATTTGTCTTTATTTATAAAACTAGGTCAGACAATACTGTCTCCTAAAAGACAGATTTCATTTATAAGACAATTTTTGGAAATTCTCTGCTCATTTATCAAATTGGAGGTTTTGATGAATAAGACTGTTAAGATTTTAAAATATACATTTTTTTTACTTTGCTCATGGAAATTTAATGAGCCAGTCTAATTCATAACATCTATAAACATTAATATATGTGTTTCATTCTTCCATACATTTTTGGCAACAGTGCAAATACAAGAGGTTTAAACCACTATTTCTTTGCTGCTTCAATTAAAGGTTTTAAGCTTGTTCCTTCAAGCTGCCACTGTATGAGTCATATCAGGAAATATGAGAAATCAACATCCTGAAATAACTTGAATTGGGTTTTAGTTAATGGGGGGAATGGAGCACTATCTCACAGAAACGAAAGCTCTTTATTAACTCTGAAGAAAATGGAACCATCACCAGGCAAGAAATCCTTCATGGAGCCTGAGAAGGATAAGTTCCCCACTTTGGTCCTCAATGTTCCCAAGTCGAGAAAAATGGGCTGTGCCCAGATCAGATGGCAGTGACCAGCTCATTTCCTGCCTCTGCTATCACTAACATTTCATTCCCAATTTCATATCTGCTGATTGGTTTCATATCCTCTTCCTGCTTCTCTTAAAGCTAAAATTGGAGCCATTTTTCAAGGTCTAGCTTAGGTCTTACTACTGAAAACGTTTTCCGATCCTTCCAGCTTGATTGAATCTCTTCATTCTAGCTCCTTATGTGCTAGTCATTTGACGCTTAATCATGTGCTACTTTATGTGGTTGATTGCATTTTCAGGTTTACTTATCTGATCTTAGCTAGCTGAAAAAGACTTGTAGGACTGTGACTGTTTTACGGTTTATGGCTAATGGCTTCTACAGAAAGAAACTGTTACCTGTTGATAACATGCACCTTCAGTCCATAATCCTTTAGCTTCAGGAGGGAAGCCTGCATTATTAGTTTGCTCCCCCCTCCCATCATCTGAAACAAAACAAAACAAAACAAAACAAAACAAAACAAAACAAAACAAAACTCCCTATGGGGCCCTGGAACCACTTTCCAAGATTCTCTGCCAATCAGGGCAGCACTTCAACAGCAGGACTCACGGGTGGGAATTACCAGGGTCACCCCAGGAATTCTGGCTGGAGACACTTGAAGGAATATACCTCAAGGTGTCAGAAGGCCAGGTTTTGGAGATGGAAGGTCAGGCATGTTCAAGGCATAGGCATTAAACCCTGTGCTATTACCCAAATATTATTATTATCATTATTATTGTTGTTGTTGCTGTTGTTGTTGCTGCACATCACTGTATCACTGTATCACTGTTATCCTGTTGATCACTGATTTACTCGAGTAGGACCCAGTAACATCTCCATTCATCCTGGCCCTGAGATTTTAGCAGTCTCTCTTTACTCGTTCTTCCCAATGGTGCCGCATTAGATGCTCTTCAGGGTCAGGGGAATGAGACCCATCATTGTTACTGGTTTTGGCATATGAATACACCACAGGAAGCTTGGCAGGCTCTCCCATGTGGGCAGGAAACTCTCAGTAGCTTGCTAGGTTATCCATGAGGGAGAACTAGGCTATAAGATTGGATGTTGGCCATTGATGGGATTACAAGGCACTGGGGCCAGTTTCTGGGTGTGACTGCCATGCTACTGGAAAATGGGGAACTTGGGTGGAAGAGGCCCAGTTCCGATCCAAGAAGCCTTGGAGATCTTGGCACCGGGTCCTGCACACTTGGGTTTCTTTGCCGGTTGTTGCATAAAGCAACAGAAATTTTCTTTCACTGTTATGCAAGTTGGAGTCTGAAATTAAGGCACTGGCAGGATCATTCTTCTGAATTCCAGGAGAGAACATATCTTCAATCTCCCTAGTTTCTGCTGTTATTGGCAGCCCTGGGTGTTTTTTTTTTTTTCTTCTTCAGCCAGAACTCTTCAATCCCTAACTCCATTATCACATGGCTCTTTCTCCCTGTGTGTTCTTGCAGGAGACCTGGCATCACTGGGCTGTGAATGCTTGCCTGAGACCCACTCTACTTCTGCTTTCATAGCTATAGTCTCAGCATCAGATGAATCTAATTCAAGTGCTAGATCCACCACTTGTTAAATGACTAGGCAAATTTATTAGTTTTTTTCAAATATCAGTTTTCTCATCTAAAAATGAGAGGAATAATAAAGTTGCTGTGGGGACAAATTAGTTGATTCTATGAAACACACAGCATGGGGTGCCAGGGAATGAGTTGCAGAGGTGAGTGTGGGGAGCATCTACAAGACAAGTATCTTGCCAGTTGTACTATCTCTCCAGCTCCTGAATTACTCTTGTATACCAGAAACTGTTACCTGTGCTGGAAATAAATACATTTCCCTCCCTTAGAGGTCTTCTGAGGACTGAAGGGAAAAAGTTGATTAGAAAAAAACCTAGAGATAATTTTGTATTTTAAAATGGAAAGTGATTTGTAATACTGTAACTGAAAGGGTATTGTTCATATCATTTTACGAACTTTGTTCTTATTCAGAGTGATCATTTCCAACTACCATTGTCATAGAGGTTCCTTTTCTTCTCCCCTCCCCTCAACCCCCACGTGACAAAGTTCCTACAAAGAAGAAAAGTATCTGCCTTAGAGACAGACTGGGGACCAGTGGGAAATATGGGAGGGAAACTGGGAACATTGGTGTGGGAAATGTACACTGTTGAAGGGTCAGGTGTTGGAACACTGTATGACTGAAACCCTATCATGAGTAGCTTTGTAACTATATCTCACAGTGTTTTAATGTGTTTTTAAAATTAAAAAGTTTTAATTATTTAAAAATAAATAAATAAAAATAAAATGGATAGTGAGGATAAACCTTATTGAGAACATTATATTAGAGCAGAAATGTTAAGGAGATATTTTCTTACTTCTGAAACATTTAAAAAAAATCAAAATCCCTTCTCATTTCAAGAGCATATGGTTTTTAAAAATTTCATCACTTCCATATTTTTAGTTGTTGGGTTTTTTAAAAAGATTTTTTTTAACTTCTACACACACTGATTTCTCTTTACTCTAATTTCATTATACTCTGCTTTAAAATTATTTTTGTTTTGTTTTGTAAGTGAGTTTAAAGCTTTGCCACCAGTTTTTGATGACATTTGATCATTCAGCATATCACATATGAAATATAAAACATTTATTAGGAAGTTCTATGTGTGTCTCTGCACATGCATGCAGCTGTGTGTATGTGTGTGTTTGTATATGTGTTGTGTGTCTTGAGGTTTACTTTGTCATACACAAGCTCTCATGAATAAACTAGGTGGGGATTTTACTTTGGGAAATTTCTTTCGGGCTGGTTGGTTTCTCTAAAAGTAGCTTTGTTCTGTTCTGTGAGACAGATATGCTGATCGTCAAGACACTGGAGTCAAATCATTATGTGGAGAATCATTTTGTTATCTCAGGTATGACGGAGAGTATATTCTACCCTCAGCTGTTACCATTTGCCTGGGTCTAGAACCTCTTTGGGTATTTTTCTCCTAATGGGAAGCTCTTGGTCCGGGTAAAATAGGACAGGGGCAGTTATTTGGTATTGTGGATTTTGGAGAAGCTACAGATGTCAACTGATTTTTATATTTATACTGATATTTCTTACCAGCCCTCTTTCTGTCAACTATAACCCACAAACATGTCTTGGGAGTTAGTTACTTTATATCTCCATTTTCTGAATCACGTGACTTGACTTCCATTTGACAACCATCTGCCCTTGAAAACTGATGAAAGGATTTTACTTCTCTCTTCTCTGCTAAATTAATCACCATTCATGTATATGTCAACATAGAAACAACCAGGTTGTAAATATCAAAAGCATGCGAAGCATTCATAGGAGAATAGGAACAAGGATTGTATTTCACAACCTTGAAGCTGTCCCATGTGTACTCTATCAGCAAAAGGGAAGGGAAAATGTTTCAAGTGTCCAGCAGGAAACTGAACTGGGCTTGGATGATTTGTCTTGAAAGCTTTTTGATTTGGTTCTTTAGTTCATTTGTTTTGTCATGATTGGTTGATGGGGATCTCCAGACAAAAGGTATGTGATCCTTGGCAACAATTAGCAAATGGTTAATTGCCAGTTAAATCTTATTTCTTTCACAGTAACTGAGAAAAGAGGGAATTATTGAGTCAGGCTGTACTTAGCAACTCTTCCAGAATCCTTAACATAATCATGAGGGACAAGAGGGCTTATTTGAAGACTCACATATTCATATCTCATCTTCTAAAGCATCAGCATTTCCATCTACTATTTTCTATGGGTTCTATGCCCTTTGTGCTCATATGTTTTTATTGAAAGTTTACACAAGTATAAGCTTTTACTTTAGTATAGAATAAGATGGAGAAGAGATTATTCTGTCCAATAGTTACTTGTGAATTTTCTTTAATTTGTTAAACAGTTAACTTTGAGAATGGCAATAGTCTTTCTTTCTCTATACTTCCTCCAAAATAATTTAGTGATTAAGAGAGTAGATGTATTTCTATAGCCAGTGTTGGCAGAATTGTGGTGAGAAAGGAACCCTCATCCACTGTTGGTGGAAATGTCATTTGAAAAAGTTAACCTCTATGGAAGCAATATAGAGATCTCTCAAAAACATGGGAATAGATGTTCCATACAACCCAACTTCCTGGCATCTATCCCCAAAACAAAAAAAGCATTAATTTAAAAGTGCAGAATGCACACCTTTGTTCATCACAGAGGTTAATACAACAGCCAAGATACAGAACCAACCCAAATGCACAGATACAGATGAATGGTTCCAGATGTGTAGAATATGCACAAGGGGATACGATGAAGCTCTAAGAAAGAACAAAATGATGCGGTTTGTTGCAACATGGAGGAGGATATTATGCTGGGTGAAGTTGGTCAGAAGGAAAGGGATACATACAGAATGATCTCTTTCTTATGTGTGACAAAAACACACAGCAAAGTAGCAACAAAGGGCCAAGGGCAACACAAGGGGAGAACTGAGCTGGTGGAGAGAAGGTTGTTGAAAGGGAGGGGTATTTGGGCCGGTGGGCACACTGATGATGGGTGTGTGTTGGAACGATGTGCATAGAAAGGCATCACTAATGGTATTGTAAATTACAGAATTTCAATCAATGAAAATAGTTTAAAAATAAAATGACATTCTAATGTAAGACAAAAGAAAGAGAAAATATGTATCTTAATGTTTTGTGAGTCTTTAGGTGCTGAATTTAGGTATTACTACTAGTTAGGATTGAGCATATTAATTATAATAATTATTATAATTATTATTCATTAGGTTCTATTTCAATATTCAGAGTAGTTTGTTTTTCCTCTTAAGAAACTTAAAAAATTTTAAGATCTATTATTTTAATATACAATTAATGTTATTTTAATTAATATTATTTTAATATACAATTCTTAGGTCTAACAGTAAAAAATAAAACAATACTTTAATAAGTATATCATAATTAACCAATTACAAAAAATATGTAAGATTCTATCAGTGTTGAACCTAGCAGTATTATTAGTTAACTAGACCATAAAATATTAGAAAGACCACTTGTTATGAGTCCAGTAAACTTGAAATGTTATTACAATTCTATCAGTGGCTATGTGAATTTTTAAAAAAATTAAACATTTGCATTTTATGCATCATAATTTATAAGCTATTAATGTAAGGAGCGATAGCACAGCAGGTAGGGCATTTGCCTTGCACGTGGCCGACCTGGGTTCCATTCCTCCATCCCTCTCAGAGAGCCTGGCAAGCTACCGAAAGTATCCAGCCCGCAAGGCAGAGACTGACAAGCTACCTGAGGCATATTCAATATATCAAGAACAGTAACAACAAGCCTCACAATGGAGATGTTACTCGTACCTGCTCAAGCAAATCGATGACCTATGAACAATGGGATGACAGTGCTACAGTGCTATTAATGTAAGGGTTTCACGCATGCAATGTGAAACTATGCATTACACCCAGCCCAAGTATTCTCCCACGTGAACCCATCCTCCCACTGTACCCTCACCATCTAGCTTCCATTTTGTAATCTAGATCTCATGTTCTGTTGCATTGGGCCATCTGCTATTCCCTAATTGTGTTTCTTTATATCCCACGCATGAGAAGAAATCTCTCTGCATACATACCTCTCCTTCGGACTAACTTCATTCAGTATGATACTCTCCAGATCATCTATGGAGTAGAAAATCACATAAATTTTTACTTTCTGGTTGTATGACTTCCAACAAAAGAAAGAGACATTTTTGTTAAATTTGAGTTCTTATATCTGTAAAATCAGCCTTAAACTAGTTGCCTTAACACTAGTATTGAGTGAAACTTTGGTATTGATACTTTGGAAATGTCTTAGCTGAAGGTGTGGATGGAGACCTTATTCATGGTGTGTCCTCATGCACGAGGACCTGGAAATCTGCAAAGTCAGTCAATGCTTTTTAAAAAAATTATTTTTTAATAGAATTACCACAAAATACACAGATACATAGCTGTTCATGATCAGGTTTCAGTCATAGAGTGATCCAACACCCATCCCTCCACCAGTGTACATTTCCCACTACCAATGTGCCTAGCTTCCCTCTTGCTATCCCTCCCCCCATTCCAGCCTGCCTCTATGGCAGGCACTTCTCTTCTCTCTCTGTCTCTGTCTCTCTCTCCCCCCTTCTGGGCACTATGGTATGCAACACAGATACTGAGAGGTTATCATGTTTATCTCTTTCTTACTTTCATTCCTATCCATGTGATTCCTATCTAGAGTGATCATTTCCAACTATCTTTACAAAGTCAAACTTAACATCAAATACACTAAAAGTTGTGTTGTCTCCTGTTCTTTGTGTACTCTTCCCTCCAGTGTAGGCTTTAGAACAATCATATTAAAGGGAAGCTGATAATAGTTCTGAAATCTTATTCTCCTGATTTGTTCTATTTGTTGTTTGTTTTGGGGCCTCTCAGGGGACTTGGGATCACTTCTGTTTATTCTCATCCAACTGAGTCATTTTGTTCAATGGGAACACCTGAGGAAGCATGCTGCTATGTTAGTACTGCCTGGACCCACCAGGGTCACACACCAAGTGATGCTCAAGAAGCTATTTGGTGCCAAGGGTCAAAGCAAGGCCTTGCATACCCTACTATCTCCGTGGCCTTAGTCTTTGGTGCCTGCAGTAGTTTTACTGAGAAATCTAGGAAAACTTTTTTCTCGGTTCAAGAAGAAACTTTATTGGTAATTGGGATAGGAGATCTTTGGAAAGGAAGTTTCACTAGCAAAATGGCGCTTAAATAGATTAAATTTGAGGTAGGCCACAACTTAATCCCAAATCGTTTTTTTCAATCCTTAGAAGTTAATGATAGTTTGCTGAATTTTAAATGTTTCTCTCATATATTTCTCATATTATTTTGATGCTTACTTGTCTATATTATAACTAAAGTACACAATGATTCTTATTTGTTTTGGGGGGGTTGGGGGAATACTCAGAAGTGCTCAAGATATACTCCTGGCTCTGTAATCGGGTTCACCCCTGGCAGGGTTCAGGGGACTGTATGGAATGTTATTGATTGAAACAGCATTGGCTACAAAAACCCTATCCCCTATACTATCACTCCAGCTTCCTGATTATTCTTTATTTATTGCAGAACCACATTTTTTCATGATTTTACATTTCTCATTATTTCATGTGCTTGATCTTGGAATCAGCTCTTAGTCGAAGCAAGGGAGGCCTGGAAAGAAAAGCATCTTGTCATTTATACAGAGAATAGTCAAACAGAGTACTGTACTCAAGAAATAAAATCCAGAAGAATTGTGCTCAGTCCAAATAGGGAAAGAAATTGATGGGTAATGGACCTCCTGACCTGGAAAAGACAAGTTACCCCACAAGGAAATCTGTCTCCAGAGAACAATTCACTTTGATATGCTTCCTTTTGCTGTTTGATTAGCTCAGGAATACTTCACTTCTCATGGTTACTATGGATGTGAAAAAAGAAATATAAACTTACTGGTACAAAACAAGAAATAACTTACTTAAATGGCAAAATGACTAGAAAAATTATATTCATTTCTCCTTACTGTATGAATTCTCATTCTCTAAGACTTCCCTTTACAGAGACTATTTATTAAGAAAAAACTTTGGTGATGATATTATGGTATATAAGCATTTGAAATAAAATGATCAATGGGTAGTATAAAATAAGCCAGTATGTAGTAAATTTTGTAATATTTTAAGTCACGTTGATGAGACACTTGATGGGAGTACAATTTGCTTTTATTCTGGCCTCATCATTTGTTTTGAGTAAAGCTAGAAAACAAATAACATGATTTGCATAATGAAACCATGCAGAGTAAATCGCTGTCATTCATCAGAGGTATGTGTACCACTTTGACTTACAGTTTAAATTCATTCAAGTTTATTTTCTTCCTTATCCCAACTGAGGCACGCTTTTGATTTATTCTTGCCATTTTGTGTCATATAAAACAAAGCATTCTAGTAGAAAGAGAAACAATTTATCAAGAAGAAACTATATTAAATGAAGCAGTCTCTCTTTATGTTTTTAATTTGTTTTATTCTGATTTTGTTATTGTCATTTTCCCATCTGCCAGTGGAGATAAGGGAACTTTTCATTCTTATGCTTTTGACTTAGCAAGACCACATGATCATTTTGTCAACCGGGGATCATCTTTCTCCATCAGCAGGGATGGAAGTCAGTTTAGGAAGGGAGATCCAGCAGTCGGACTCAGTCTGGGGACCCGCCCATCTGCAGGTCTGTAGGACAGTTAACAAGAGTGCCTGAGCAACTTTCTAGGGGCGGTAAGGAACTTTGGAAGATAGGCATGTTACCTGGGCTGAAGAAAGCTGGTGTTCACTCAGACTTTTCTGAATACGTTATGTACATGTTTGAATCTTCTTTCCTCTGATGGCAGGAGTTAGTTTTTAATAAAGGACCCATGGATCCACAAGAGATCCTTAAACAAAACTCAAATGACCTGTAAAAATTCCATCTTTTTTGTTATAAATTATTAACTAATAATAATCATCCTTTCAATTATATATCTAGGTACAGTCTCCATTGGTATTAAGACTGTGACATTGTCACTAACAGGAATGACAGTTTTCTTCTTTACATCAGAGCAGTTGTTATAGATCTCTAGGGATAATATTTGTGCTTTTTTACTGCTTTATTTTGGGGGGAAGGTTGGACCACACATGGTATTTATTGCTCAGGGGTCACTTATGGTGATACTCAAGGGATTGTATGCAGAGCAAGTGAATGAACTGGGGTCAGCCACATGTGAAACAAACAACCTTTAACTTTTGTATTTTCTCTCCAGGCCCAGTACAAACTCTTATGAAAAAATGTTTTCCTTCTAACTGTTTTAGCCCCTCATATCAGTGTCTATCTTATAGGGCCTCTATTATTGTAATACTTTAAAGATCATAATTTGGGGGGCTATAGAGAGAGGACTGGAGAGGATAGGACATTTGCCTTGCATGCGGTCAACCCGGGTTCTGTTCCTCCATCCCTCTTGGAGAGCCCAGCAAGCTACCGAGAGTATCCTGCCTGCACAGCAGAGCCTAGCAAGCTCTCTGTGGCATATTCGATATGCCAAAAACAGTAACAACAAGTCTCACAATGGAGATATTACTGGTGCCCACTCAAGCTAATTGATGAACAATGGGATGACAGTACTACAGTGCTATAGAGAGAGGACAGTGGGTAGGGTGTTTGTCTAGTACATGGATGTCTCTAGATTTGATCCCCGGCACCCTATATGCTCTCCAGATAATTGTCAGAAGTAATTTCTAAGCACAGAGCCAGGAGTAACCCCTGAGCATCACTGCATGTGACCTCCCCTGCCAAAAAAAATCACTACTTTAAAACTACATTATTAGATCTGCAGCTAGGGTTAGTTATTTTTTTAAAACTGTGTTTCCTTTATAGTTGGTATCTTCTCTAATTCCTTGCATTTTTGCTTGCACATTTTAAAAGGGTCTGGGACCTGGAAAATGACATCATGGCTTAAAGCACCTGTCTCTCTGACAAAACAAAGACGGGAATCCAAACCCTTAGGGACCCACATGCACGGAGGGAACCTGAGGTCTGTTGTAGGAAGAGAGGGCTCTGAGGATGGCTCACTGACTTAGGAAGTGCTAGAGTCCTGAACTTCATCCCTAGTGTTGCACATGCACAGAACAGATCCCGATCTCCTCATAGTCTGGGAAAAATTAGAATAAATAACTAAATGAAAACGTTACTGTGGGAAATAGACCAGAATCTTCACAAGACAGCCAAAGATGTCAGTGATACAGAAGAGGTAGAGAGTTAGATGTGTTATCAGGCCTGATAATTTCTTTCTTCATTCAATTCCAACAGAAAAAGAGGAGGAAGTGGAAAGTTTCGAGGAGCGATTTCACTTACTAAATTTTAATCATCAATTGCATATAAGTTTACAAGCTATCAGTGTTCACATTTATCTCATATGATCATTATGTTGATAATTAAGTTATTCTTAACTTGCATTTGTAATCTTCACAAATTTTTCTGTCTGTTGTTGCTTACTCACCTTTATGTAATCTGTCTTCTTGTGACCCTGGGATATCATTTTAAATCCTAAATATTCTTTGTCTGCTAGACAAAAGTATACTATTTTACTAGTATACTTTGGCTTAGTATACCTAGTATACTATTGCTGTTTTTTAATTTTTAAAAATTTTTTTGGGTCACACCCAGTGAAGCCTAGGGCTTACTCTTGGCTTTGCACTCAGGAATTACTCCTGGCTGTCTTCAGGGGACCATATGGGATACTGGGAATCGAACCCAGGTCGGCTGCGTGCAAGACAAATGCCCTACTTGCTGTGCTAGCGCTCTAGCCCCCTATTGCTGTATTTTTATTTGTGGGAATTATGTCTCTGGCTCATGGTAGGATCTTTAAAGATATTAATTTAATAAAGGGCAAAGAAATTTCTGGGCAATTTGAAAGAATTACACAAACACACAAATTAAGTTTCATTTCAGTTACAAATGAAACTGAGCAGTTACAAACTCTTAAAAGGATAAGTTGGTGCAACTGGTTCTGGAATATAATATGCCTAGAACTCGACTATAAATAGTTTTGAACATCAGTGTCTTATTTTTAAAAAATCAAACACATAGTAAAGAAAAGACAAACCATTTTAAACTTGAAAAGAAAGAAAACCTGTTTGTGGGCTTTAAATAATATTCTATCATTCAGAAAATTTGTCTTTATTCCAGTAGCTCAGTCTTTACATGCAATAATATCTTTAAATTTTAGTATAGTTAATTTTTTTTGGTTTTCTTTTGTTTGGGGATCATGCTTGGTGATGTTCAGAGGCTACTTCTGGTTCTGCACTCAGGAACTTCTCATGGTGGTGCTCAGGGGACACTATGAGATGCTGGGGATCAAATTCAGGGTAGCTGTGGCTGTATGCAAGCACACTGTGCTCAGGCCCCAAATCTTAGTATAATTTAAGTTTTTTAAGGAGAAATGTGTTCATCTACTTTTGTTTCCTAGTACTGTTTTGTTTACTCAGAGGTTTAATTACTCCAGATTAATTCCAATATCATTTGATCTATGTCTGTTTAAAAAGTCCTGGGTCTGAGTCTCATGGGGTCATCCCGGAGGGGCGTGGATGAGCCAAGCAATGGCTCAAACAGAGCCATGGCAGCCAAAACCTTCATAACCCCTGCTCACAGCAGGACACCACAGGCTCTAGATGCGCCTCATCCAGGAATGAATCTGTTGAAAAACTCAGATATGCCTGAAATCTCCAGGCTCCCATGGTGTTGGGGATGGGTGACCACCCCCATCCCTCTCTGTTCTTCCAGGAGCCGGGCAGTCACACCCATGAACTGCCTCTGGTGCCAAATAAGCTCGTTAACTGGACACAATCCAGAGACTCATCATTAAATCTCAAAAGAGACTTAGCCAACAAGCTGCAGAGATGCTCCTGGGCCCCAAAGTCACCATCCAGTTCAAAACTTAACTCTAGCTGTATCGCCCCATTCAAGATTTTAGAGTTTCAGGAGCAACTTCTCAACTCTACACCACTGATTAACCAGGAGTTGCGTACCACATTGGATGTGATATAAAGTAGAAGGCAACCAGTATTGATTAAGAAAAGATTAACATACAAGGCTTCACCTGTAACAACATGTTAGTAATCTCTTATACAAGGCATTAATGGCTCCAGGGTGAGATACAATAATATTCACACACTTTTTTCTAAGAAAATCTTTTTTGATCATTTTTAGCAAAATATTCATGACAAGAAATATAAAATAAATTATTTAGGGCCTACTATTGTGGCAGGCTCGAGTGGTGGTTGGGAAAATTGGAAATAATGGTGGTGGGAAGGTGTCATTGGAGTTGGAATATTGAATGTAATAAATTATCATGGGCAATTTTATAAAAATGAAGTTAAATTTTAAAAGCCCTTAGTACTTTTATAGGGACTATGGTGAATCTGTATAGTACTTTGCGGATATTTTTCATCTAGAAAATCTTAATCCTTCCAACCATAAAGAAGGAATATGTTTCTGTTTTCTTGAGTCTTCTTCTATTTTTATTAGTAGTGACTTGTAGCCTTGACTTTATTTTGTATTAAGTTTATTCTCAGATAGGGTTTTTTTTTTGAGGCATAATTGTGAATGGGATTTAATTTTTTCTTCTACTTCATTGTTTGCATATGAAATGAACTTTTTTTGTGTGCTTGACATTGTAGCCTGCAAACAATATGTACCCTTCTCAGTATATAATAATTAATCTTTCATCTGACCTAGCAATTCCAATTCTTAACATTTATTCCAAGGGCCCCCAAGCAATATTTTGAAAAGACATTTTCACTATGATACTCATTGTATCACTGTTTACAATAGCTAAAATCTGGAAACAACCCAAACTTCTAAGAACAGATGACTAGATAAAGAAATTGTGGTGTATTTATATAATGGAATACTACTTGGAGAGCCCAGTAAGCTACCAAGAGTATCCTGCCGCACGGCAGAGCCTGGCAAGCTATCTGTGGCATATTCAATATGCCCAAAACAGTAACAACAAGTCACACAATGGAGACATTACTGGTGCCCGCTCGAGCAAATTGATGAGCAACGACAGTGATACAGTGATATATGAAAAGACAAAATTATGTGATTTGCTACTATGTGACTAGGACGAGAGGGTATCATGCTGAGCAAAGACAGTCAGAAGGAAAGAGATGCATCCAGAATGATCTCTCTCATGTTGAGGATACAAAGAAATACAGTAAGGCAACAGCAATGGCCAAAGTTAATAGAAATTGAAAACTGACCTACATAAATCAGCTTATTAAAGGTCGGGAATAGGAATGGACTGAAGGGGCCCCTGGGATAACGGTGGAGGGATGCAGACACTCTGGTGGGGGATGTGGAGTTGGAACAACTTATTCGTGAAACCCTTTCAGGAACAGTACTGTAAAGCACAGTGCTTCAAATGGAAAAATGAAAAAGAAAACCTGTCTATGAACTATAAAGGGCTTTATCATTGTTTGGTAAAGCTTTGAAGCCTAATAATATCAAAAGTACATTCTGTGATAATTTCTATGGTGACAATGCACTAGGAAATGTTATAGCTCTCAATTTTTCAAGCTACTATACTCTTTTACTGTTAACACAGTTCCACATGGTGAAATTCACAGAGTGTATTTCCACTGTTGGGATGGATGTTGCAGTTAAAGGGGCATTAGTACCTCATGGTGTATCTGTGACCGTAGCTGCTTCTCAGTCACTGAAGGAATTGCATCATTCCCCATGCAGATCTGAGAGCATGTTACTCTAGTAGAGTTAAGGAATATGCTGGTACATCTATCATCTTAGTTCTTGCAGACAATTAAATTTTCAATATGATAAAGAGACCAAAATTTTCAATAAGTAACAAATTTAGACTTTTCTAGCACCTAATATTACATTCTGTGGCTAAAATACATGGAAAAGTTGAATGTGAATTTCAAAGTCATGGTTGTAATGCAACATCTCTCCTGTCGCTTAAATCAACATTGCAGCCAATATATCTTAAACTTTAGGTTGATGGCAATTAACCCAGAAGCCACCATGTGTAAGGCATTTTATACTGGTTTCATACTGCTCAGAATCTCCCTTGGTGACACTGAGCTCTATTTGGAACTGTTTTGAGAGTCTTTGAATTGACGCACAAAACTTCTCTCCTTTACTGGGTGAAGTTAACAGACTAGAAAGGGAAGTAAAGAACAAACAGTCTGTAAGGCCAATAGACAAGTGTGTCCCCAAGAAGTTTCTTAGATACCATTCTTATTTCTGGTAGTACACATTCTAGGCTATTGTTACCGTTCAACTTCATGCCAGTGTTCTGAGCTCTGACAAGCAATGGAGTCGAGTAGGTTGCTATTTGATAAGTGTCAAAAGCTCTTGAACCCTTGCCTGCTTAACCAGAAACCTCTGGTTAACATCAAGTTTTAGTAACATCATCACAACTGTTGCAATCATATACTCTTTTTTAAAAAAGAAAGAAGTGAAGCAAGAAAACAAGTCTGTATTAGTTCTCTGACCTTATGAAATGAGAATAGGCAAATGCTTTTGTAGCAAAACTGAGTAAGAATCAGCACTAAGAATAGGGTCCACAAGACAACTTTGGAATTTAGAAAGGTTTATAACAAGAAGACTCAAAAGTTTCATCTTATAGCTTAAAGAAGTTGGGTTTTATCCTCTTACTGGTTCAATAAAATTAATTTTTTTCCGTTTTGGGGGCCACACCTGGCGATGCTCAGGGGTTACTCCTGGCTCTGCACTCAGGAATTACTCTTGACGGTGCTCAGAGGACCATATGGGATGCTGGGAATCGAACCCAGGTCAGCCTCGTGCAAGGCAAACGCCCTACCCGCTGTGCTATCACTCCAGCCTCTGGTTCAATGAAATTAAATGGCAGGTTTGAAAAGAAAAATACCCTACTGTTGACATTTATTGAACAATAAGAAATAAACAAATTTCTCAATGGTAATTAGCAACAAGGAACATCTGGGGGACATTAACCTGGGAACTGCACTGTTACTCACTTTTTCTCACTGTACCATGAAATCTCTATTTCACATAGCTTAGAGTCTGAACCAGACCAATTTATATATGTATATACACACATTTATATTAAATGTGGCTATTTTCAAAATACATGATTGATTTGGAGAAAGGAGAAGAAAAGGTAAAGCTTCATTTCAATTATTTAGAAGATTTCACTGTACCTTTGAGACAGGTGAACAACATGCACCCCTTTGTTGTGGGTGGCTGTCAGTGCAGGAGTTAAGATCATCCTTTAAAGAGTCACCACTTTCTGACATTAACTGCGCCTTGATGGAAAGCACACCATGTGAGTTATGAATTTGAGCCTTTGAGCTGTGAAAGATGACTCAGAAAATATAGCCCTGGTGAGCTAACTGAGGAACTCCTCTGGCAGCTCTGAGCCCTGAGCAGACTCAGCTTCTTTCTATTTTTGGCACATCTTCAGATGTCCAGAATGTCACCAGCCAGCTCCCAAGCCCATTTCTAATTGCTTCTGTGGCAATGTGCTGACATCTCTTTCTTTCTCCCTGAGAGCCTGTGTGGTCAGTCAGAAGGACAGTGTGAGGCAAACTTGACAATGGTGACTTGAAAGGGCTAAAAATCGAATATGATGGATCAAAAGGAAGTGGGGAAAAGGCATTAGGAAAAGAGAAGCACTTGGAATTTTTTTTCTGAAGCTCTTTAGTAAATACATCTTATGAATATAGAAGACCAATATAGAAAGTTTATATGAGGTTTGTAACAGAAAGATAGGAAAGAGAACATGAGAAAGTTTTATAATAGTTTCCATCCCTATTGTTTGTATCCAGTTTTCTGGGAATGGCCAAAAAAAGTACATGTAAAACCAGATTTTTAAAAAGTCAATAAGGAGCAAAAAGACAAGAAAGTATAAAGTAATAGAACTTTAAAAAATCCTTTCTGGCAAGCACTAAAAAATTCATAAAGACTTTAAGATTTCTCCCCTAAGCAACAAGGTTATTTATAAAATTGAAAATGCCACCTTTAGTGCCTTATTATAGAAATAATGACAAGGGATTTATGTCTTTAGATTCACCAGGTATTAGAATTGTAAAGGACATTAAGGACACCAACAGCTTCTCATTTTAAAGATAGGCCCAGACACTTGGAGTAATATCCCTCTAAGTTCACAAAAGAAAATTAACAGCCATTCAGGAACTGGAATACAGCTGTTCTTGTTCTTATTCCCAAACTAAGGACACAGCCTTTATTTTCTTTTTCAGTAAAAGTGCTGAGGAAAATAAAGGTTATGTGATTTATTGACCTACTTGTCATCAGCAGAAGCAAACATGTGGCTAGAACCAGAATTTTTCATTTTAATTTCTGGTCCAGGACATGAGTTTATTTAATCTGACATAATCACCGGTTTCATAGGTTGCATTTCTGGGTGTGATATGGAGATAAAGAGGAAGAAGATATATTAGGGAATTTCTTTGGAAACCACATCCAGAGAACAGATGGGAAAAAGTAGAACTGGCCTTCTATGGGGAAAATTAGGTAATGACAATGTCTACTAAGGGCTGTAGTGAGACCAGAGACAGTCTAAGACTGGGATGACTCCGGAGAGGGGTGATTTGGGGTGGAATGTCCAGGCCTCTCACCATCAGTCCTTACATGGCTCCCAGAAGGTTCTTGAGCAAGAACACTCTTTTGAGGCAGGGTCCTGCACATGGAGGCCTGGCAGTTGAGCTGGCTTCCAGCAGCAGCTCTACTACCAAACCAGATCTTTACGGATGCCTTGGCAGGATATCCGCAAACAGCTTGTACTGCTTTCTTTCACTCCTTCTTATAAATACTGCGAGTCATTTTTCCAGGATTCCATTCTTTGAATTATTCCAGGAATCATTCTTTTACTGGAGTAATCTTGTAGGAATAAATTGGAAGAGAAATAAAATCTTTATTGGTATAGTTAATTTTAAAGCCACAAGTGTTGTTAACTTTTCCACTATTCACTGTAGGTTTCCCTTATTTTTTGCTGGCCCCTTTGGTTGTATCATGACCATTACCATCCTGAATTTATATCAGCAAACCTTTCAGCTTTAGTTATATGAATTCATTTTCAATAAAGCTTAAGAAGTTGGATGATCTGGGCACTAAACATATCTCTCCCTGGTCCCCATGAATATAAGAAACACTACTTTTTCCCATTAACTAATTACGTACTCTAATTACAGAAGAACATCAGTAGCCATAAGTACACTGAACAGACACAAATTCCAAACAGAGAGAGAGATTTGTTGACTGACAAATGAATCTGAAATTAACTGCACTGTAGCACTGTTGTCCCATTGTTCATTGATTTGCTTGAGTGGGCACCAGTAACATCTCCAAAAATATTTCCCATAAATTGCCTAAATGTAGCTAACTATAGCTCATACTAATATAAACTACTTTATATTAGTTTATAAACTAATAAACAGTTTATAGTTAGCTTCCATGTTTCACTGGAAAACGAGGCATTTTTTTGTTATGGAGCTTACTACTTGCTGTTGTAGCACATTTCATTACATGTTTAAAAACTGTAGGTGTGTTGTGGATTGGAATTAGTCCATAATTTATAATCACTTTAAATATTTGGACATAATGATGTTAAAAAGACTTTATGTAATTACAGATATGAGTATGATATTGTTTGACAGTGGGTAAAGCATTTGCCTTGCACGCGATCGACATAGGTTCAATTCCTCCATCCCTTTCATAGAGCCCATCAAGCTACCTAGAGTATCTCACCCGCACAGCAGAGCCTGGCAAGCTACCTGTGGCATATTCGATACGCCAAAAACAGTAACAACAAGTTTCACAATGGAGACGTTACTGGTGCCCACTTGAGCAAATTGATGAGCAACGGGATGACAGTGATGCAGTGATACAATGGCATTAATTTAATCAGAAATTGAAAATATAACTTAAGTGAAAGGTCATATCTAAATTATTCATTTAAGTAGTACTTTCCTTATTATTTTCTGTCTTAGCAGTTTTGTCTTTGCTTGTTGTAACTTGTTGTTACCTTGCATACAATATATTTTGGAGAAGAATGACTGTAGTTCACACTTCCATCAAGGAAGTAGGCAATTTGTTTACTTTGTTTATTTCAGTGTTTCTTACTCCTACAAGAGTTCCTGACCTATGATAATGCTCTATAAAAGTTGGGTCACTGATAAATATGAATCTTACTCTATTTGGTTAACATATTTTCCTACTTTTGGAGCACATGTTATTGCTAAAATTAAAATTATCAATTAGACTAGAAATTAATATTTGCTATTGAAAAATCAGGCATTAAATTTATATAATTTTTCTCCATAAGTCTATGAAGTTTTAGTGAAAATTAACTCTAGTTAATAATTGATGAGTACTCTAATATCAACTAGAGACTTTTTTTTTGTTTCTAGTGATGCTCAGGGGTTATTCTGGGCTCTGCACTCCGGAATTACTCTGGCAGTGCTTAGGGGACAATATGGGATGCCAGGGATCAAACCTGGATCAGGTGCATGCAAGACAAATGCATTAACCACAGTATTGTCTCTCCAGCTCAATAACTAGTGACATTCTTATTTTATCACTTGTTTGGTTATTTTAGCTTTTGACAGCTAATAATGGTCATCTGTAGATAATGATTATAATCATAATGATCATGATACTAGCCAACATTCATCACAAATTTAGCATTTGTTAGCTTATAAAAGAGTTTACATTTTGCTAATTAGAAAACTGAGGTTTAAAGAAGTACATGAAGTTAGACCTTTATCTAATGATATTCACAAAATTCAGGTCAAAATGGGTTAAAGAGGGGCCAGAGTGATAGCACAGCGGGGAGAGCATTTGCCTTGCATGCAGCCAACCTGGGTTCGATCCCTGGCATTCTGTATTGTCTCCCAAGCAACACCAGGAGTAATTACTTAGTGCAGAGCCAGGAGAAACCCCTGAGCATCACCAGGTGTGACCCAAGATGCAAAAAAAATGGGTTAAAGACCTCAACATCAGGCCTGATTCCATAAGGTACATGGAAAAAAACATAGGTAAAAGCCTCCATGACATTGAAATAAAGGCATCTTCAAAGATGAAAGACTGATTATCAGGCAAGTGGACGAAAGGACAAACAAATGGTACTACATTAAACTAAGAAGCTTCTGCACCTCAAAAGAAATAGTGACTAAGATACAAAGACAGCCCATGGAATGGGAAAACTTATTCACTTATTATCCATCTGATCAGTGGTTAATATCAAAGACATATAAAGCACTGATAGAACTTTACAAGAAAAAACATCCAACTCTATCAAAATATGGGGAAAAGAAATGAATAGAAATTCTTCTAAGAAAAAATTCAAGTGGCCAAAAGGCACATGAAAAAATGCTCTTTATCACTGATCAAATTAGGGAGATGCAAATGAAAACAACAATGGGATAACATCTCACACCACAGAGACTGGCACACAACAAAAAGAGCATGAACAACCAGTGTTGGCATGGATGTTGGGAAAAAGGGACTCTCAGTCATTGTTGGTGGGCCATTCCTCAAAAAAACTAGAAACTGAGCTTCAATATAACCCAGAAATACCACTTCTGGGGGCATATCCTGGGGGCAGGAGCACAGCAGAACCATCACCTGCACTCCTGTGTTCATTGCAGCACTATTCACAATCACCAGAATTTGGAAACAATCTGAGTGCCTGAGAACAGACAGCTGGATAAAGAAACTGTGAGACATCTACATAATGAATGCTATGCAGCCATTAGGAAAAATTAAGTCATGAAATTTACCTATAAATGAATGGATATGGAGAGTATCCTGCTGAGTGAAGTGAGTCAAAAGGAGAGGAACAGGTATAGAATGACTGAATTCATTTGTTGTAAATAAGAAAAATACTATGAGACTAATATCCAAGACCAAGGCAAGCAGGTGCGAGGAGAACTAGAATCTACATGTGTGTAGGGTGTGGAGGGTAGGTAAGACAGAGATGGGATCAATATGACAATAATAGTTGGAACTGAGTATTAAAAGTAGGTAAAGGGATATAAATGATAATCTTTCAGTATCTGCATTGCACACCACAATGCCCCAAAGGGGAGAAAGACAGAGAGAGAGGGGGTGGGGAAAGGGAGAGAGAGAGGGAGGAAGGGGGGAGAGGAAGGGAGAGAAAGAGAGAGAGAGGGACAAAGAGGGAGGGAGCAGGCAAGGAGGGAGTGAGAAGGAGAGTGTAGGTAGAAGAGAGAGAAGAAAAGTGCTTGCCATAGAAGCAGACTGAGCTGGGGGCAGTTGGGGCATGGTGGGAGGGAAACTGGGGACACTGATGCTGGGAAATGAACATTGGTGGAGGGATGGGTGGTGGAACACTGTGTGACTGAAACCTAATCATAAACAGCTTGTACGTCATGGTAAGTCAATAAAAATTTTTTTTGTAGTGTGAGAGCAAGCTTTGTCTCTATCAGTATGACAGTAACAGCTAGGAATGATCACCCTGGACAAGATCTTAGTGTTAAAAGTAGGTCAAGGGATATGCTTGAGTGAGAGAGAGAGAGAAGCGCCTGCCATAGAGGTAGGCAGGGGATGGGGGTGGGGAGTGAGGGGTGATGGGAGGGAACCTGGGGACACAAGTGCTGGAAATGTACACTGGTGGATGGAGAGATAGGTGTTGGAATACTGTATGAGTGAAATCTAATCATGAACAGCTTTGTAAGGGTCTATCTCAGTTCAATAAAAATGTAAAATTAAAAAAATAGATAAAAAGAAAAAAAAAACTATTACCCACACAAATCAATAACTGTGAATGTAAATACACATTAGAATGAAAATGTGAAATTTTTTAAAATATAAGAAATTAATTTTATGTTAAGTCCTGAGGATATGATTAAAATTATAAAATAATTTGATTTATAACAAAGTTAATAACATAAAATTTGATTTGAAAAAATAAAGTGAGAGCAATTAAATGTAAGTAATAATACATATTATTATTATTATAATATGTAAAGTGTAAATATGCAAATGTGTAAAACATGAAAAAATGTAAAGAAGTACACCCAGCCGGTGGGAAAACCTATATCTGAGCTGGAAGAAGACACAGTCACTGATCTTAATTATTCTGATATTTTGAGCAGGAACCACACAAAAAAAGAGAGAAAAAAGAAGAAGAATATGAATGGAAAGAAATCCGATACTTCTCTTTCAAATTTGTTAGTTGGAAAAAGGCAAGAAGATTTAGGATAGCTCAGAAATGCCTTCATTACAGTAGAGTCCACTGGGCAGGGCTCTTGCTTGCACGTGATCCACCCAAGTTCAATCCCGGGCATCCCATATGGTCCCCCAACCCCTGCAGAAGCGTCCCTGAGAGTAGGACCAGGAGTAAGCCCTGTGCACTGCTGGGGGTTGCCCACAAATGAAAAAAAAAGAAAAAAGGAAACACCTTGTGAAGGAAGTAATGCGTATAAATCAGAATGACCGTGGGAATGTCGGACACTACTGGACATTATTTGAAAGTCTGTGGGAGCAGAGGTGGAGGATGGGGAGAAGTTCTGTTGAGTTCGTAGCCAAACTCTCTCTCTCTCTCACACACACACACACAAACACACACACACACACAGAGTTTTAACTGATGAAAATAAAGCTATTGCCTAGAAACTTGTACATACAGCTGGGAAAATCACAAAACCACCTTGGATAGTTTAAATGAAGTACAGCCTCAAGGCAGGGAATTGAACCAAGTGACCTGACATGGTCCCATCAGCCCGTTAGCTCTGAAACTGAATTGAGAAAGTATTACTGTTTTTAATTGGTTCCCATTTGACCTTATTAAAAGTTTAAGTGTGCTTTTTACTCTAACCTTTATCCTCTTGACATTTCTTTCTGGATATTTTATAGGTTCTTTTGTCTTTCTTCATCACATTTTTATTTTATATTAGACTGTGTTTTCTTCCAGAAAAAAAGGTTTATCTCTTGGCAACTTATTCAAGGGACTAACTAAAAAATATTCTTGATGATAGGAACTGCTCTTATTAGCTGAGTCGCTAAAAGATTTATATGAGACAATTTTTTTATCCTTTTTTGAGATTGGCTATGAATTTTAACAATAATTACTTGCAGATATGTTTGATTTTATACTCTTATTTGTGGGAAAACGAGGATATTTATGTCCTTCTCCATTTCTCCAACAGCTTCATACAGAATAAATTTGCAATAAATGTGTAAGTAAGTTAATAATTGATATTGCACTTTAATTATTTATTCATTCAAATATCCATCATTTTTGCTAGGTTAAATTTAAGGATGGCAATCAACTCTTAGTTATCTTTCTGTTACCAGTACTTTGCTTATGCTACTCATGTAGCAGGTATATTCAATATATAATAGTGAATGAAAGAAAGAACAAAGGATTATATAGAGTAGTTGTGATTCTACATCATTTCCTAAGGGTGGTGGAGAATCTCCCTTCAAAATTACTTTTCTTAGATGCCTGTCAATGATGTGGGTAATTCTGATGTGGTCATGCACTTTCTGCTGTTAAGAGGGCTTCTTGATGAAGTCAGTCCAAAGTTTAGGAAAGAGTCAGGTCAGTTTTAGAAATGTAATTACTTACTCACAGGATGAGAGCATGGGCTACCTAAAGGAAAGGAAATTGTAAAGTTGGACAAAGGACACTGACAGAAGAAACCTTTACTACTTTATAATTTGCTCTCAGTCACCCTGCGGGTAAAAATAACACTGCAGACTAGTGTGTAAGTATTAAAAAAAAAATTACCCCTGTGCACAAGTATTACAAAGAATAAAAGCAAGTAAGGCAAACACACAAATGAGAAGTTTCATTTACATAACAAAAAATATTTGTTTGAGTGCTGACTATGTGCAGTCAAACAAATATTTTGAGGGCAGGTTTTCCTCAGGGAACTGAAGATTAGAAGAAAGAAATGAGAAGGAATCCTCCTGACCCAAGTAGTTTTATTTTCAGAAGAGATAGTACAGTGGGGGGAGGCTCTTGTCTTGGATGTGGACCGGTTCAGTTTCTGTAGCCCACGGAGAAGTGATCCCTGAGGACAGAGCCAGGAGTAAGTCTCAAGCACTGCCAGTGCGGCCCCACAACAACAAAAACCCAACAGGAGATGGAAAAGGAAATGGCAGGAGTTGTTCAGGAGCCCTGGAGGTAAGGAAGGGGTCCCAGAGTGGAAGGAAGGGGTCCCAGAGAGAAGGAAGGGTGCTCCCAGAGGGAAGGAAGGGGTCCCAGAGGGAAGGAAGGGTCCCAGAATGGAAGGAAGGGGGGTCCCTGAGGGAAGGAAGGGTGCTCCCAGAGGGAAGGAAGGGGTCCCAGAGGGAAGGAAGGGGGGTCCCAGAGGGAAGGAAGGGGTCCTAGATGGAAGAAAGGGGTCCCAGAGGGAAGAAAGGGGTCCCAGAGGGAAGGAAGGGGTCTCAGAGGAAAGAAAGGGGTCCCAGAGGGAAGGAAGGGGTCCCAGGGTGGAAGGAAGGGGTCCCAGAAGGAAGGAAGGGGTGGCAGAGTGGGTTGTCAGTAAGGAAGGACAGTTCCCTGTTTTTACAAATTTGCAAAAAGTGAGATGACTCAACATGCTTTTTATTTTGCTGTTAAAGTCTAAGATATATTTTTCACCTTGCTTGTTGATGAGCCTCAGAGCTGCAGGGTCTTGAAAGTCTAAAGAATGTGAAACTGAGACTAGCACTCAGACTATGGCAATCACCTTGGCCTTTTATCAGGTCTGGCCCTATGACATTCCATTTATCCTTCTTCTCAGGACAAAACTTTTTCCTTTCCCTAATTTTCCCTATATTTCCTCTGTTCTTCATTATTCCTGTACCAGGTACCACTGGGCATTCTGAGGACTGCAACATGATAAATGTTTTTGTTATGGTAAACTCAACCAATTATGTAGAAGAGATAGTGAATAGATAGTGAATATCACTTGAAATATTTATTTGTAATTAGAAAAGAAATCACTGTAGCACTGTCATCCTTTTGCTCATCAATTTGCTCAAGTGGGCACCAGTAACGTTTCCATTGTGAGACTTGTTGTTACTGTTTGTGGCATATTGAATATGCCATGGGGAGCTTGCCAGGCTCTGCTGTGTGGGCAGCATACTCTCGGTAGCTTGCTGGGCTCTCCAAGAGAATGGAAGAATCGAACCCCGGTCGGCCACGTGCAAGTCAAACACCCTACCCGCTGTGCTATCGCTCCAGCCCAAGAAATAGGAAAAGAAAATAATTGTTATGAGGCGTATAATAAAATACCTGACATTGTGATGGGACCATTCTAATTTTAATTTTTATTTATTTTAATTTTAATTTAAAATTTTATTTTAAATTTTAAATGTCAGGGACAACATTCTTTTTTTTTATTAGTTTATTTTTAATTAGAGAGTCATCGTGAGGGTACAGTTACAGATCCATACATCTTTGTGCTCATGTTTCCCCCATACAAAGTTCGATAACCCATCCCTTCACCAGTGCCCATTCTCCACCACCAGTAAACCCAACATCCCTCCCCCCCTCCCCAGTCCCGTCTCCCCCCACCCCACCCTGCCACTATGGCAGGGAATTCCCTTTTGTTCTCTCTCTCTGATTAGGTGTTGTGGTTTGCAATAAAGGTGTTGAGTGGCCATTGTGTTCAGTCTCTAGTCTGTATTCGGCCCGCATCACATCACCCTTCCCCCACATGACCTCCAACCACATTTTACTTGGTGGTCCCTTCCCTGAGTTACCCAGAATGAGAAACCAGCCTCCAAGCCATGGAAACAATGTCTTGGTACTTATTTCTACTATTCTTGGGTGTTAGTCTTATAGTCTATTATTCTATATTACACAGATGAGTGCAATCTTTCTATGTCTGTCTCTCTCTTTCTGACTCATTTCACTTAGCATGATACTTTCCATGTTGATCCACTTATATGCAAACGTCATGACCTCATTTTTTCTAACAGCTGCATAGTATTCCATTGTATAGATGTACCAGAGTTTCTTCAACCAGTCATCTGTTCTAGGGCACTCGGGTTTTTTCCAGATTCTGGCTATTGTAAACAGTGCTGCGGTGAACATATAAGTGCATATGTCACTTCGACTATACTTTTTGGCTTTTCTGGGATATATTCCCAGCAGTGGTATTGCTGGGTCAAATGGGAGCTCAACCTCTAGTTTTTTTGAGAATCGTCTATAATGTTTTCCAAAAGGGCTGAACTAGCTGGCATTCCCACCAGCAGTGTAGAAGGGTCCCTTTCTCCCCACATCCTCTCCAACAGCGGTTGCTTTTGTTCTTTTGGATGTGTGCCAGTCTCTGTGGTGTGAGGTGGTATCTCATGGTTGTTTTGATCTGTATCTTCCTGATGATTAGTGATGCAGAGCACTTTTTCATGTGTCTTTTGGCCATTCGTATCTCTTCCTTGGTAAAGTTTCTGTTCATTTCTTCGCCCCATTTTCTGATGGGGTTGGATGTTTTCTTCTTGTAGAGTTCAACCAGTGCTTTATATACCATTGATATCAACCCCTTATCTGATGGGTATTGTGTAAATATCCTTTCCCATTCTGTGGATAGTCTTTGGATTCTGGTCACTGTATCTTTTGTGGTGCAGAAGCTTTTTAGTTTAATGTAGTCCCATTTGTTGATTTCTATTTTTACTAGATTGTTTAGTTCTGTGTCACCTTTGAAGATACCTTTATCTTCAATATCGTAGAGGGTTTTGCCGACCTTGTCTTCAATGTACCTTATGGTTTGTGGTCTGATGTTGAGGTCTTTAATCCATTTTGATCTAACTTTTGTGCATGGTGTCAGGTCGAGTTCTAAGCCCATTTTTTTGCATGTGGTTGTCCAGTTGTGCCAGCACCATTTGTTAAAGAGACTTTCCTTGCTCCACTTCACATCTCTTGCTCCTTTATCAAAGATTAGATGATCATACATTTGAGATTGTGTGTGGGGATATTCCACCCTGTTCCATTGGTCTGCAGCTCTGCCTTTGTTCCAGTACCATGCTGTTTTAATTGTTACCGCTTTGTAGTAGAGTTTAAGGTTGGGGAGGGTGATGCCTCCCATCATCTTTTTCCCAAGAATTGTTTTAGCTATCCGTGGGCGTTTATTGTTCCATATAAATTTCAGGATTGCTTGCTCCGCTTCTTTGAAGAATGCCATGGGTATCCCTATAGGGATCGCGTTAAATCTGTATAATGCTTTTGGGAGTATTGCCATTTTGACAATGTTTATTCTCCCTATCCATGAGCAGGGGATATGTTTCCATTTCCTCATGTCCTCTTTTATTTCATGGAGTAGAGTTTTATAGTTTTCTTTGTAGAGGTCCTTCACTTCTTTAGTTAAGCTGATTCCAAGATATTTGATTTTCTGGGGCACAATTGTGAATGGGATTGCTTTTTTCATGTCCCTTTCCTCTGTCTCATTGTTTGCATATAGGAAGGCATGGATTTTTGGGTATTGATTTTATAGCCTGCGACTTTACTGTATAGGTCAATTGTTTCTAAGAGTTTCTTACTAGAGCTTTTAGGTTTCTCTAGGTATAGCATCATATTGTCTGCGAATAGTGAGAGCTTGATTTCTTCCTTTCCGATCTGAATCCCCTTAATATCTTTTTCTTGCCTGATGGCTATTGCTAATACTTCCAATACTATATTAAAGAGAAGTGGTGAGAGTGGGCATCCTTGTCTTGTCCCCGATCTTAGAGGAAAAGCCCTTAGTTTTTCTCCATTGATGATAATGCTTGCCCTAGGTTCGTGGTAGATGGCTTTGACTATCTTGAGAAAAGTTCCTCCAAAACCCATTTTGGTGAGAGTTTTTATCATGAATGGGTGTTGGATCTTGTCGAATGCTTTCTCTGCATCTATTGATATGATCATATGGTTTTTATCTTTACTTTTGTTGATGTGATGGATTATGTTGATTGATTTCCGAATGTTAAACCATCCTTGCATGCCCGGGATGAATCCCACTTGGTCATGGTGTATGATCTTTTTGATGAGTTGTTGGATTCTATTTACTAGTATTTTGTTGATGATCTTCGCATCGGTGTTCATCAAGGATATTGGTCTATAGTTTTCTTTGTTAGTGGTGTCTTTGTTTGCTTTTGGTATTAGGGAGATTTGTGCCTCGTAGAAACTGTTCGGAAGGGTTCCTGTCTTTTCAATTTCCTGGAAAAGCTTGAGGAGAACTGGCAACAAGTCTTCTTTAAATGTTTGGAAGAATTCGCCAGTGAATCCGTCTGCACCTGGGCTTTTGTTTTGGGGGAGACTTTTGATTACAGTTTCGATTTCCTTGATATTTATGGGCCTATTGAGGTATTTCATGTCTTCTTGGCTCAGTCTTGGGAGATTGTAGGAGTCAAGGAATTCGTCCATTTCTTTTAGGTTCTCTTGCTTCGTGGCATACAGACTTTCAAAGTAGTCTCTGATGATCCTTTGAATCTCCTTGGTTTCTGTTGTGATGTCCCCCTTTTCATTTCTGATTCGGTTTATTAGGGTTTTCTCTTTTTCTTTCTTTGTGAGTCTTGCTAGCGGTTTATCAATCTTATTTATTTTCTCGAAAAACCAGCTCTTTGTTTCATTGATCTTACGGATTGTTTTTCGGGTTTCCATATCGTTAATTTCTGCTCTAAGTTTTACTATTTCTTTCCTTCGATCTGGTTTGGGTTCCTTTTGCTGGTTCAGGGACAACATTCTTGAAGAGGAAGTTTCATAAGATAGCACTTGAGGGAAAATGCGTAGGTACAAATTAGGGAACAAACTAGGGAGTTGAAAGTTGTTTTTGATAAAAGTGAGATTAAATGAGATGATCTCAAGTCAGGAAGAATGTGAGCATTCTTGAACTAAAAGAATATTGTGGCCAGAGCTTAGTTGGACATGGGGAAAATGAAGCATTCTAAAGCCAGGAAGAAACGGGATAAGGGAAAGGCAATGTGGTACTTGAAGGCAAAATAGTTTGGATTTTATTTTAATAGGAAAATATTGAGTAACTTAATTTATGGGAAGGATGTTATCCAAGGTACATTTTAATTAAAGGTCATAATGGAATATAGCAAAATAGGATATTTTCCACTCCCCACAGATATATCGGTCCAGCTTCCTAAAGTAGCTACTGAAAAACCTAGACACTGGTTATGGGTCTGTGGCAACCTAATGAGACCCCACCAAGGAAAATAAAAACACTGAAGATAGTAGGAAATTTGGGGATGCCTTTGTTCACTTTTCCCCTAGTGCGTGAACCTGACGTCCTTAGAAGAAATAAAAACAAAACTCTTGGGAAAACTGAAACATTTGAAAGCAGCCATATATTTAGAAGATGGGTGGACAGAAAAGTACACATTCGGATTGAGAATATTTCTACTCAGTAAAGGCCAGAGAACACTAAGTCTTCACATTCAGAAAAGGTCTGTGCAGAGCCAAAGATTGAGTGCGGAAGCTATTTTTTCAAAGACCACAAGGCAAACAAAGAAACAAGGAAACAGCACATTTAAAGGAGAGAACCAAGTATTCAGAAACTGATTCCAAAAGAATCACTGGCTTTAGCATTGTTTGATAGCACTGTAACTGTAGCACTATTATCCCGTTGCTCATCGATTTGCTCGAGTGGGCAGCAGTAACGTCTCCATGTGAAACTTGTTACTGTTTTTGGCATATCGAATACACCACAGGTAGTTTGCCAAACTCTGCTGTGTGGGTGGGATACTCTCGGTAGCTTGCCAGGATCTCCAAGAGGGACGAAGGAATTGAACCGGGGTCAGCCGAGTGCAAGGCAAACGCCCTACCCTCTGTGCTATCACTCCAGTCCAGAATTGTTTGATAAAGATTTGAAAACAACTGACTAAATGTGGTTAGCAAGCTAGAAGGAGAACAGAGAAGACTGTGGGAAACTAGAAATTTGATCTGTGAACAAAAAGGAGACTATCAATCCTGAAAATCATTTTAACAGAGCACAGAGGGACTGAGAGAGATGAGAGCTAGTAAGGGGCTAAGGTGCCCGCCTTGCGTGTGGCCATCCCCAGTGTGATGTGACTTGCATACGGTCTCACTGCCAGGAGTGACCCCTGAGCCAACAGCCCCAGCCCCGTGGTGAGCTCTGAGCATGAGAGGATGTGGTGAAAAAGCCAATAAATAAACAAATAACAAATAAGTGAAAGAGACAAAGAGAAATTTTTGTTGCTGCTGTTAGTTGTGGGGACCACACCTAGCAGAAGTTGGGGCTGGGATCACTTCAGGCACTGGGATGGGAGAGAAGCTCCAGACGTCTCAGGAGCCTTCAGGGCCTTTCCCAATGATGTGCAGAGCATCATGTGGAGCCAGGTGTTAACATACAGCCTCCCCCACACATGCAGAGTCTGTACGTTACCATTAGCCATGTCCCTGCTCCGGGATAGTTCTTGAGATAAAAGTGGTATAAATAAAATTTAAAATCTTTTAGGGTTCCAGTATCTGACATGAACAGGTAATCTTGAAGATAAGTCAATTTTTTTAATTTAATAATAGATGTTTTATTTATTATTTAATGTTACTTCTTTATTTTTATTTATTTAATTTTTTAAAAGTTCTTATTTTATTGAATCACTGTGAAAAAAATTACAAAGCTTTCAGGTTTAAGTCTCAGTCATATACTGATTAAACCCCCATCCCTTCACCAGTGCACATGTTCCACCACCAAGAACCCCAATATACCCCCCTCCCACCCACTCCCCACCTAAGTAGCTAATGATCTTTATTTTATTCTCTCTATACTTTGAATACATTCAATATTTCAATAGAGAACTCACTATTATTGTTTGGAATTTCCCCCCCCTCAACAATCTGGCCTGCTGAAAAGGCATCATTTAATAATTTCTTTTCATTGCTGAGAGTGAAGACTCTGAGTTCGCGCGGCCGTGATATTTTATCTCAGTTCACAGTATAGATGCATTTCTGCAAGAAGACCTCTCGATCATAGTCTTTAGGAGCAGAGGGTCTGTTTCTCACGCCGCAGCTCCGGATCTAGATAAGTCAATTTTGTTTTTATTATTTTTTTATTTTTTAATTTTTTTTTGCTTTTTGGGTCACATCCAGCGATGCTCAGGGGTTGCTCCTGGCTTTGCACTCAGGAACTACTCCTGGCGGTGCTTGGGGGACCATAGGGGATGCCGGGGATCGAACCCGGGTCGGCCGCGTGCAAGGCAAACGCCCTACCCGCTATGCTATCGCTCCGGCCCCTAGATAAGTCAATTTTGAACTGATCAAATCTTAGGACAAGAAGGAAGGAAGGAAGGAAGGAAGGAAGGAAGGAAGGAAGGAAGGAAGGAAGGAAGGAAGGAAGGAAGGAAGGAAGGAAGGAAGGAAGGAAGGAAGGAAGGAAGGAAGGAAGGAAGGAAGGAAATAGGGAGGGAGGGACGGAGGGACGGAGGAAAGGAGGGAGGGAGGGAGGGAGGGAGTAAGGAAGGAAGATAGGAGGGAAGGAAGGGAGAGAGAAAGAAAGAAAGACAGAAAGAAAGAAAGAAAGAAGAGAGAAAGAAAGAAAGAAAGAAAGAAAGAAAGAAAGAAAGAAAGAAAGAAAGAAAGAAAGAAAGAAAGAAAGAAAGAAAGAAAGAAAGAAAGAAAGAAAGAAAGAAAGAAAGAAAGAAAGAAAGAAAGAAAGAGAAAGAAAGAAAGGCAGAAAGAAAGAAAGAAAGAAAGAGAGAGAGAGAGAAAGAAAGAAAGAAAGAAAGAAAGAAAGAAAGAAAGAAAGAAAGAAAGAAAGAAAGAAAGAAAGAAAGAAAGAAAGAAAGAAAGAAAGAAAGAAAGAAAGAAAGAAAGAAAGAAAGAAAGAAAGAAAGAAAGAAAGAAAGGAGGTAAGGAGGGAAGAAAGGAGGGAGGGAGGAAGGCAGGCAGGAAGGAAGGAAGGCAGGAAGGCAGGCAGGAAGGAAGGAAGGCAGGAAGGCAGGCAGGAAGGAAGGAAGGCAGGAAGGCAGGAAGGAAGGAAGGAAGGAAGGAAGGGAGGGAGGGAGGGAGGGAGGGAGGGAGGGAAGAAGGAAGGAAGGAAGGAAGGAGGGAAGGAAGGAAGGAAGGAAGGAAGGAAGGAAGGAAGGAAGGAAGGAAGGAAGGAAGGAAGGAAGGAAGGAAGGAAGGAAGGAAGGAAGGAAGGAAGGAAGGAAGGAAGGAAGGAAGGTGGATGAATAGAATCAGAACTCTTATGGTATAACAACAAGTAAGCCGATATGTGTGCTATGGAAGTTCAAGATTAAGAACAGAGAGATTGAAACAGAAATCTTATTTAAATAAATTAAACTGGCTAAAACAATTTTCTATTTGCGAAAATCTTGGACACAATATGGAAACCTCAAAACACTCCAAGAAGGGAATACCTAAAGAGATTCCCAAGAGATATTACAAATTCAAATTTCGAAGTCAAAAGGAAAGAATTTTGTATGTAGCAAAAGAGACACACAGTGTACACAACAGATCCTCAATATGAGAGCCCTGTCAATCATAAATGAGTTCAATAAACTCAAATATTAAAAAACAACAACAACCACCCAAACCATGGCAAGTAAGAATTATATATCTGGCAGAATTGTTCTTCAAAAGTGCGGGAGAAAAAAATAGTGCAGGAGAGGACCAAGGAGATGGCCCTGAGTCAGAGTTGCGTGCTTCCTGTGTGCGGGGCCTGTCTTCTTCTTTTTAAATTAATTAATTAATTTATTTTTTATTGAATCACCATGAGAGACAGTTATAAGCTTTCATGTTTGGGTTACAATCTCACAATGATCAAACACCCATCCCTCCATCAGTGCACATTCCCCACCACCAATATCCTGGGTATACCCCCCCCCTTTTCCTACCCTCTCCCTGCCTCTATGGCAGACAATATTCCCCATACTCTCTCTCTACTTTTGGGCATTATAGCTTGCAACACAGACACTGAGAGGTCATCATACTTGGTCCATCATCTACTTTTGGCATGCATCTCCCATCCCTGCTGGTTCCTCCAGCCATCATTTTCTTAGTGATCCCTTCTCTATTCCATCTGCCTTCTCCCCTCCACTCATGAAGCAGTCTTCCAGCTATGGGGCAATCCCCCTGGCCCTTGTATCTACTGTCCTTGGGTGTCAGCCTCATGTGATGCCACCCTACACTCCACAAATGAGTGCAGTCCCTCTATGTCTGTCCCTCTCTTTCTGACTCATTTCACTTAGCATGATACTCTCCATGTTTATCCATTTATAAGCAAGTTTCATGACTTCATCTCTCCTAACAGCTGCATAGTATTCCATTGTGTAGATGTACCAAAGTTTCTTTTACCAGTCACCTGTTTTAGGGCACTCGGGTTGTTTCCATATTTTGGCTATTGTGAACAGTGCTGCAATGAATATATAGGTACAGATGTAATTTCTACTGTGCTCTTTTGCATCCTCGGGATATATTCCCAGAAGTGGTATTGCGGGGTCATATGGAAGCTCAATTTATAGTTTTTGAAAGACTGTCTATATTTTTTTCCAGAAAGGCTGGACCAGTTGGCATTCCCACCAACAGTGAAGGAGCGTCCCTTTTTCCCCACATCCACGCCAGCACTGGTTGCTTTTGTTCTTTTGAATGTGTGCCAGTCTCCATGGTGTGAGATGATATCTCATTGTTGTTTTGATTTGCACTCCCTGATAACTAGTGATGTGGAGCATTTTTTAATGTGCCTTTTGGCCATTTCTATTTCTTTTTTGAGGAAATTTCTGTTCATTTCTTCTCTCCATTTTTTGATGGGGTTGGAGGGTTTTTTCTTATACAATTCTACAAGTATCTTGTATATCCTGGATATTAATCCCTTATCAGATGGGTATTGGGTAAATATTCTTTCACATTCTGTGGGCTCTTTCTGTATTTTGGTCAAAGTTTCTTTTGAAGTGCAGAAGCTTCTTAGTTTTATGTAGTCCCATTTGTTTATGTTTTTATGTTTGCTTCCACTTGCATGGTCAGTGCTGTTTTGTCCTTTTTTTTCTTTTTTTCTTCTTATTTTTTAATGAATCACCATGAGGTACTGTTTTTTCCTTTAAGATGATTTTAGCTTCAATATCATGGAGAGGTCTGCCTACATTTTCTTCTATGAACTTTATAGATTCATGTCTGATATTGATGTCTTTAATCCACTTTGATCTGACTTTTGTGCCTGGCATTAGACAGAGGTCAGAGTTCATTTTTTTGCGGGTAACTATCCAGTTTTCCCAGCACCACTTGTTGAAGAGGCTTTCCTTGTTCCACTTTGCATTTCTTGCTCCTTTGTCAAAAATTAAGAGGCCATATATTTGAGGGTCTGTGACAGGATATTCAACTCTGTTCCATTGGTTTGCAAGTCTGTTTTTATCCCAATACCATGCTGTTTTAATGACTACTGCTTTGTAGTAGAGTTTGAAGTTGGGGAAGGTAACACCTCCCATCTTCTTTTTTCCAAGAATTGCTTTAGCTATTCGTGGGGGTTTATTGTTCCATATAAATTTCAGGAGTGAACTTCCAGTACTATATTGAATAGGAGTGATGAAAGCGGGCAACCTTGCCTTGTGTCCGATCTTAGAGGGAAGGCTTTCAGTTTTTCCCCATTGAGAATGATACTTGCAGTGGGCTTTTGGCAGATGGCTTTGACTGTATTGAGTTAACTTCCTTCCATGCCCATTCTGCTGAGAGTTTTCAATGTAAACAGGTGCTGAATCTTGTCAAATGCTTTCTCTGCATCTATTGATATGATCATATGGTTTTTATTATTTCTTTTATTGATGTGATAAATTATGTTGATTGACTTGCAAATGTTAAACCATCCTTGCATCCCTGGGATGAATCCTACTTGGTCATGGTGTATGATCTTTTAGATGAGTCATTGGATTCTATTTGCTAATATTTTGTTGAGGATCTTTGCTTCTGTGTTCATCAGGGATATCGGTTTGTTATTCTCTTTCTTTGTGGTATCTTTGTCAGTTTTTGGTATCTGGGTGATATTTTCTTCATAGAAACTGTTTGGCAGTGTTTTTGATACTTCAATTTCCTGGGAAAGCTTAAAGAGGATTGGGAGTAAGTCCTCTTTCAAGGTTTGGAAGAATTCATTAGTCCTGGCCCATCTGGGCCAGGACTTCTGTGCTTGGGGACTTTTTATTACTATTTCAATTTCTTTGTTGGTGATAGGTCTGTTCAGATATTCCAGGTCTTCTTTGTTCAGCCTTGGAAGGCTATAGGAGTCTAGGAATTTATCCATTTTCTCGAGGTTTTCATGTTTCGTGCCATAAAGATTCTTAAGTAATCTCTGAGGATCCTTTGAATTTCTGTAATTACTTTTGTAATGTCCCCCTTTTCACTTCTAATTCGGTTTATTAATGTTTTCTCTCTCCCTTTTTTTGTGAGTCTTGCTAGAGGTTTATCAATCTTGTTTATTTTCTCAAAGAACCAGCTCTTTGTTTCATTAATCTTTTGGATTTTTTTTCCTATCTCATTAATTTCTGCTCTGATTTTTTATTATCTCCTTCCTCCTGTTCGGATTGGTCTCCTTTTGTTGGTCATTCTCCAATCTCTTAAGCTGTGAAGTTAGGTTACTTATGTAGGCTCGCTCCTCCTTCCTGAGGAATGCTTGAAGAGCTATGAACTTTCCTCTTAACACAGCTCTTACTGTGTCCCATAGGTTTTGGTAACTCGTGTCCTTATTGTCGTTCGTTTCCAGGAATCTTTTGATTTCCTCTTCGATTTCCTTTCTAAGCCACTCATTGTCCAATAGTGAGCTGTTTAATTTCAAGGTGTTTGATTTCCCTTTGTTTGTGTGTGTGATTTATTTCTAATTTCAGTGCATCGTGGTCTGAGAAGATCGTTGATACAATCTCTATCTTCTTAATTTTTATGGAGGTATGTTTTGTGGCTCAGCATGTGGTCTATCTTGGAGAATGTTCCATGCACACTTGAGAAGAATTTATATTCAGCTTTTTGAGGATGCAATGTCCTGTATATATATACTAAATCCCTTTCTTCCATTTCTTCCCTCAGATGCTGTATGTCCTTGCTAAGCTTGAGTCTGGTTGATCTATCAAGAGGTGATAAAGTGATGTTGAAGTCTCCCACCAATATTGTGTTGCTATCGATGTCTTTCTTCAAGTCTATGAATAGTTGTTTTAAGTACTTTGCTGGTCCTTCATTAGGTGCATATATATTTAGTATTGTTAGTTCTTCCTGTTGTACAGATCCCTTTATCAATAAAAAAATGACCTTCACTGTCGCTTGTGACCTTCTTCTGTGGTCTGATCAATGTGGTCTGATACTAAGATGGCTACCCCAGCTTTTTTATGGGAGTTCCTCGCCTGTAGAATTGTTTCCCAGCCTTTGACTTTGAGCCTGTGTTTGCTCTGACTGTTGAGATGTGTTTCTTGCAGGCAGCACAATGTTAGGTTCAATTTTCTAATCCATCCTGCCACTCTGTGTCTTTTAATTGGTGTGTTTAACTCATTGACATTGAGAGAGATTATTATTATGGGGTTTTGTCCCATTGTTCTGCTGAAGTTTGCTGTATTTGAGGGTCCTTCCTGTGTTGTCTTAAAGTAGCCCATTCAGTTGTTCTTGTAACCATGGTTTTGAGTCTATGAAGTTTCTGAGTTGTTGTTTATCTGTGAAACTGTTTTTCCTTCTGTTATGAATGAGAGTCGAGCTGGGTAAAGTATTTTGGTGAGGCATTTATTTCATTGAGTTTTTTCACTATATCTCACCACTGTTTTTGGGCCGTGAGGGTTTCATCAAACAAGTCGGCTGTGAATCTTAAGGATGCTCCTTTATAGGCAATTTCTTTCTTTGATCTTGCTGTTTTCAGGATTTTGTCTCTATCTAAGGTTTTGGTCATTTTGATCAGGATGTGTCTTGGAGTATTTTTAATTTGGATTTCTTCTAGCTGGTACACTTCGGGCCTCCTGAATGTGGTCACATGTTTTCTTCAGCTCTGGGAACATCATAGCAATGATGTCTTTGACAGTTTCTTCTTCATCAGGGTTTTCTTCCTGTCCCTCTGGGACTCCAATAATTCTTATATTACTCCTCTTGGCTTCATCACGATCTCTTGCCATCTGTTCCTGGATTGTCAGTCTCTTTTCCATTTTTTGTTGTTTTCTAGAGAGTCTCTGTACTTCATCTTCGAGCTCACTAACTCTGTCCTCAGCAGCTGTTACTCTGCTGCTGAGGCTGTCCAGTGAGTTTTTTAATTCTCCTAGCAGGTTTTTCACATATGACATTTCAGTTTGTATTTTCCACATCTCTACCTTCAAATCTTCTTGTATTTTATTGGTATTGCTTTCCATTGTTTCTTTTACCTCCCTAAACATCCTTAGTAGCTCCTTTCTAAATTGCTTGTCAGAGAGGTTACATAGCATTTCATTGTGCTATTGGGGTCTTCTGGGCTAGCCTCTTCAACAAGTAAGCTTGATGGGGATCTGCGTTGCTTTACCATTGTGACCTATGTATCTCAGCCCTTCACATTCACTGTTACTATTCTGTTTATGATGCAATATGCGTTGCTTTACCATTGTGACCTATGTATCTCAGCCCTTCACATTCACTGTTACTATTCTGTTTATGATGCAATATTAATTTAGGTGGGCCGAATGAGATATTGGCTAATGTGTTTCTGTTGGTTAAGCTAACCTGGTGAAAGTTCTAGCTAAGAGAGTAACTTCTGGTTCTTGTGGGATATGGAAGGAACGTGGCCGCAGCTCCGGGCAGGAGCCCTGACCCTGCCTGGTACCTGAATAGGGTGGCAGAAAGCGCGCCGGGGCCTGTCTTCAAACCCCAGCACCTCCTGGGCCAGATGAATCAGGGGCACAGGCCTTGAAACCCCCAAACATTCCTAGGTGTGGCCCTGGTGGTCTTTGGTACTTCAGCTCCTAGCATCAGACTATCTGTCCTGATTAGCCAAGCACAGTGACTCCCAGGCCCTCTGAGCACTGCTTGAGAAATTTAAAAAATCAAACAAACAAATCAAAAAATATTGACAAAAACAAGCAAGAAACTTTTGCTGGATACCAAAAGTTGAGGAATCTAACACTAGACTTGTCTGATAAGAAATGTTACTGTAAGTTATTCAATTTGAAACACAATTATGCTAATATAAAACTGTGCTACTTTACAAAATTACCCAGAAAAAGTAAACACATGGACAAATATAAAATCCTATAGTGTTCTGATTTACTTGACACAAACTTGACACTTAAGTCTACACTTATAATTTTTATAAACATAACTCTACAATTCTTATAATTTTTATAAATTTAAACTCCACTTCTTGACTTATATTTTTTTTCTTTTGGCTACTTGGAGATGCTCATGACTTACTCCTGGCTCTGCACTCAGGAATAACTCCTGATGGGCTCAGGGGACCGGATGTGGTGCCAAAATATAGATCCGGATTGGATGTGGCAAGGCAAGTGCCCTACGATCACTCAGGCCCCTTGATTTATAATATTTAAAAGACAAAAACAGAATAACCAGGTCTGAAGACATAGTACAGACCAGGAGTAAACCCTCAGCACAGCTATGTATACCCCCCCCCAAAAAAAACAGAATAAGAAAATGATCATAAAGCTATATTAATGTGTACACAGTAAACAATCACTGTATCACTGTCATTGTCATCCCGTTGTTCATTGATTTACTTGAACAGGTGCCAGTAATTTCTCCATTGGTTCCAGCCCTGAGCTTTTAGCAGCCTCTCCTTACTTGTCTTTCCCAATGATTGGAGGCTCTTTCAGGGTCAGGGGAATGAGACTGTTATTGTTACTGTTTTTGGCATATCGAATATGCCACAGGGAGCTTGCCAGGCTCTGCTGTGCAGGCAGGATACTCTCGGTAGCTTGCTGGGCTCTCCGAGAGGCATATATATGTATATGTATATATATGCATATATATGATTTTATGGGAAATAGGTAAAGAACAATAGTATTATTATTTATATAATTTGTGATATAAATAGAATAGTGTTGGGGGGAAAAACACTAAAGAAGTAGAGCCTTTGTATACAACAGAAACTGGGCTGTTATCAGTTTAAAGTAGATTATAATTCAAGGTTATAAGAAGTTGCCATAACTAAGCAAAATATCTGTAGAATATATCTAAAACAGAAAAATAAAGGTATGTCACTATAAAAAGCAATACAAAATAAGTAAGAATAAATAAGAATGAGAATGAAAGACAAAAAATGTTAGGCATACAGTAAATAAATAAATAAATAAATAAATAAATAAATAACAATGGGTCCAGAGAGATAGTACAGCGGGTACAGAGTTTGCTTTGCACGTGGCTGGCCCGTGTTCAATTTTCAGCATCCCATATGGTCCCCTCAGCACTGCCAGAAGTAATTCCTGTGCACTGCCAGGTGTGATTACACCCCCCCAAAAAAAGCAAAAAACAAAAAAACAAAAATGACTATAGTAATTTATTTGTACAAATATCAGACCTATTAATTCCACAAATAAATGGGAAGAACTTTACTACTGAGGTATGCCCCTATAGTATTTATTACTTATTTATTAATAATTACTCTAACTATAAATTAACTAACCTCTCCAGTCATAAAAATGATGCTTGGTAGATTGAATAATGAATTGTAAGAGTAGTATCCCAATGTTTGGTATTTGCTAACTAAATTTAGATTTTTGATAGATGTAGGTAAATGGTGAAAAGATGGGAAACTAAAGGAAGTAGTAACAAAAGAAATCATTGGCATTTATACTAGTATCAGGAAATACATTAATTTTAAATGGAAAATTTTTACACGAGTCAAAGAGGAATATTTTGCAATGGCAAGAAGGTAAATAACAATAAATAAAAACATATGCACCAAACACTGTAGCACTTAAATATAAGAAACAAAATATGAACAAAACTGAAATTTTTTTTAATGAATGGAGAAATTCATGGCTCTATAATTATGGCAGCCGACTCAATGCTCCAATTTCAGTAATGGTTGAACGACCAGAGAAGTCAGTAAGAAACAGAACTTGAACAGCAGGGTGAGCAAGCAGGATCTCACAGACACATAAGAACACCCCATCCAACAACAGCAAAGACACTGTATAGCTGAAGAATCATGGAGCATGTTCCAGGATAGACCATACACTATGCCATGAAATAAATCTTAATAAATATTTTAAAATTTCTTTTTCTAGGATGATTAAGTTTTTCAAAGCAATTATTTGCAAACTCGAAATAACCCTGTCATTATTTAAACTTAATGTTTTTGTTTTGTTTTTATTTATTTTTGGGTCACATCCAGCGATGCTAAGGGGTTATTCCTGGCTATACACTCAGAAATTACTCTTGGTGATGCTTGGGGGACCATATGGAATGCCGGGCATGAAACCCGGTTCTGCCGCGTGCAAGGCAAATGCCCTAGCTGCCATACTATCACTCCAGCCCCTTAAACTTATATGTTTATCAATATATAATTTAATCCTAACTTTCATAGTCACATAGTACTGTAAGTCTCTCCAATTTTACTTATACCTCACTTCTCTCCAGCTAAAACTTGGAGAGAAGTTTTTTTGCCTGGTAAAAACCATTTTTAGCTCTAATCTGTTCCCCCTGCTGTTACTTCTGTATTTATTAATAAGATGTTTTTATTATAGTGCTTTGGTAACAAGATATCTATAAACTCTTTGTGATGAAAGATGAGATTAATTGTCTCACTACTTTCCCTCTCTTTGGATTTTGCTTCCTGTTGTCTCTGTATAGTCAAGTTGCATTTTTAAAATTCAAATGATTGCTTAGTATTTTTATTATGACCTTGCAATTACGTTTCCAGCTGAGAATATTTTCAGTCTCTCTTTTATCTTAGTTTATGAGTCACATCGGCTATGCTCAGGAGTTACTCCTGGCTCTGTGCTCAGGAATCAATTCTTATGGTTCTCAAGGTACCATATGGGATGCCTTGGAACAAACCCACGTAGGCCACATGCAAGGCAAGCGCCTCCCCGCTATACACTCGATCCTACCCCTCAACTCCTTTTAAAATATATTATTTCAAAATATTAAAATCATTCAAAGTTCTTTTCTGATAACAGAGGAGTGAAACTAGAAATGTACAGAAAGAAAATTTAAAAGCTCACAAATATATGGAAATTCAGATACTCTTTTTTCTAAAATTTTATTTTATTGAATCACCGTGAGATAGTTTCAAGCTTTCATATTTGGGTTACAATCACACAATGATCAAACACCCATACCTCCACCAGTGCACATTCCCTACCACCAATTCAGATTCTCTTAAAGAAGAAATTATAGAAGAAATTAGAAAATATCTTAAGATAACTGAAAACATGGGCTGGAGCAATAGCATAGTGGGTGTTTGCCTTGCATGCAGCCCACCCGGGTTCGGTTCCCCCGTCCCTCTCAGAGAACCTGGCAAGCTACTGAGAGCATCCCGTCCATATGGCAGAGCCTGGCAAGCTACCCATGGCATATTCAATGAGCCAGAAACAGTAACAACAAGTCTCGCAATGGAGACATTACTGGTGCCCGCTCGAGCAAATTGGTAAACAACAGGATAACAATGACAGTGACAGTGACACTGAAAACAAAAATGCCACATACCAGAAGTTATAGGATGCAAACAGTCACTGTTAATATGGAAGTATATAATCTACATTTACAAAAAAACTATCTTAAGCCAATAATCTAAAGTTATACCTTAAGAAAGCATAAATAAAAAGAGAAGATTTAGCACAAGTTAGCAGAAGGAAGAAGATGAATACTACTGCAGAGAATTAAAAGCAATAAGAAAAATAAATGAGACTGCGTTGGGTTCTTCAGATAGAAATCAACAAAAACTTGACAACCTATAGCTGGACTTATTAAGAATAAACACAGAAGTTAGATAACTAAATCAGGAATGAGATAGCATTATCATTTCAATTTTACAGATATCAATGTGTCATAAGAATACTATGAACAAGTGTTCTTTTAAAAAAATTGGATAACAGTTGAAATGAACGTATTATTAGATAAATTTAATTTACCGAGAGTGGATCATAAAGAAATAGTAAACTTAAGCAGATATATAACTAGAAAATGATTGAATTCACAATTTAATACATTCCAACAAGTAAAAATCTAGAATCATGTGTTGTGGGATAATATTGGTTTGTCCTTTCTGCCTTACCACAGCGAGCTTAGGTTTATTGGGTTACTACCATCACAGTGCTCCCATTCCTCTGTGTTTATCTGTAGCCTTTTTCTTTGTGCTCTGCTTCCCCAACTGGTCAATTACCTTTATCTCCTAATCAGATTCTGTTAACTTGTAAATATTGTTTTTCTACTCCCCTTAGTCCAATAACTTAATTAACATATTAATTCTACTTCTTAATATTAGTTATTTTGTATGGACACAGTAAGAGATACATTAAGCTTGTAGGGTGGCTCTCCTGGGGACATCTTGCTATAGATCTCAGACTACAGTGCTCAGGCCAGATTAATCTTTCCCATCCCTAGCAGGGTACTATCTAGTTGTACCTTTTGGATCATGAGGGAATTTGTCCATGATCATGCTCTTAACTTATAATTAAGTATTATGGAGCTTTGGCTTGGCCCATTTCAATGCAGGTTAGCTCACTGCTTGCCCTGGGTCCCCCTCATCAAGACCCAGGTTTGGGGTGCTAGGAAGTAAGGGCAACTGAGGCTTAAGTTGAGAGAACAGATGCCCAGGGGTGAATATCATTCAGGTTATAAGTTACAAAAGCATAGTATTTACTGTTTTCCTGTGACCATACGAAAAGGACATTGCTCTGAATTAACTCTGCAAAGGACTTAAGAAGAGGAAAGCAATATTTACAAGTTAACAGAGTCTGATTAGGAGATAAAGGTAATTGACCAGTTGGGGAAGAAGAGCACAAAGCAAGAGGTTATAAATAAACACAGATGAATGTGAGCACTGTGAGGGGAGTAACTCAATAAACCTAAGGTCTCTGTGGCAAGGCAGAAAGGACAAACCAATGGTATCCTATAGTATGTTATGATTGGTAAATTGTTTTGTTTTGTTTGGGGCCAGATTCAGGCCTTACTCCTGGCTCTACACGTAGGAATCACTCCTGGTGGGCACTTGGAAGATCCATCCAGCATGGTCTTGTATGAGGTGAGTGAATCATTGGTAAGTTTTACCAAACTTTAAAGAATTAATGTCAACCCTTCTCCAAGGGATGTATTTTGTTTATGGGGAGGCTTGTGTGGTACTCCTGACTCTGTGCTATGGGATGGCTCCTGGCAACTCTCACAATACTGGAAATCAGATAGGTGCTCCATCTGTCGTGTTCTCTGGCACCACCAATTATTTTTTATTAAAAGCTTTGGGAATGGAGGTGGGTGTGAGTTTCCAAGAAAAGGTGTGGGCACACGAGGGGCAAGCGCCTTTCCCCTCACTGACCCATGGTGCTGGACAGGTGAAGGACGGGGGAGTGGAGAACAGGGCCCAGTCTGGTTGGGAGTCAGTTTATTTCTCTCTCCTCCCCAGTATAGTCCGATCTCTCCCTTTACAGCACAGTGTACTCACAGTTTAGTCCGAAATCCCAGTCATCACGGTTCCACCACCTGAATCTCTTTGTAGACCTCAAGGTCCTCTACCCTAGACCCCTTACAGCCTAATTATATAGAAATCATGAAGGGTGGGGTACACATAGGGCTGAACATTGTCATAATAACAAACAGAGGTAAAGCCCCTGCTTCAGGGGAAGTTCTAGGGGATTAGTTCAGGGACAAAATCCCATCTGAGGGTTCAGCACTCCAGATTACCAGGAGATCTGCTCAAGGGCAAGATTCCATCCGGGATGTATTGCTTTCTCCTTTCATCAGCTAGTCATATACAGTTAAACAGCCATAGTAAATCTACTTCTTATAATATTTTTATTCATTTTATATGGACACAGTAAGAGATATATTAAGCTTGCAGGTTGGCTCTTCCTGGGGATATCTCACAATGTATCCCAGACCACAGTCCTCAGGCCAGGTTAGTCTTTCCTAACCCCAGCAGGGTCCTTATTCAGGTACTTCTTTTTAGGACATGACAGAGTTTGTTCCATGACCATGCTTTTACCTTATTATACTTATGGTGCTTAGCTTGTCTGCTTTGAATGTTGGGTAACTTATAGCTTGCCCTGGGTCCATCCAACCCCTTCGCCAGGACCCTGCTTTTGGGAGTGTAGAAACTAAAAGCAACTGATCATAAAGTCCAGTAAATACAATGGAGCAAATATTGTTTCAGAGTCAATTAACTCCCATGTTACAGAGGCATAGCATCAACTGTCTTCCTGTGTCTATACAAAAAGGACATTGCTAAACCATGCAAATGACAATAAGAGAAAGTCTATATAGGATTCTTAGTGCCTGATGGAATTGGGTGCACCTCAGGGGCACTGTTTGGGAGTCACTCAATAAACGTAAGCTCCCTGCTGGAGGAGCAAGGACAACCAAATGTTATCCAACAGGTGGGTATACTGGTGATGGGTGTACTGGTGTTGGAATTGTGTATAGGGAAAATTATTATTAATAATATTGGAGACAATATTGTAATGATATTGTAAACTACAGTATCTCATTTTTTTAATAATGTAGGAGTACTGCTATTTATTCAGCCATTGATTAAGCTGATTGATGTGGGCATGAACTCCACATTAATTTTTTTATTCTATTCTGAATGTTAACTTTATTTTATTATTTTATTATTTCCCCCCCCCTTTATTTTTAATTCACCATGAGATACAGCTACAAAGCTTTCATGTTTAAACTTCAGTCATACAATCATCAAACACTTCACCAGTGCACACTTTCCACCACCAAAATTCCCAGTATTCCCCCCACCTCCACCCCTATTCCAAGCCTTCTCCTGCCTGTGTGGCAGACAATTTTCCCCATACCCTCTCTCTACTTTGGTTGCACTCGATATTTCGACAACAATCTCACCACCACTCAAACCTGCCAAAAGCCAAGCCAATGCTAGACGATATGTTTTGTATTGCTTGCTATGGATAGAATATATTGTCCAGGAAATTCTTTGATGTTCTCTTCCAAGAGCTTTACTTTATAGTCTCTGGGTTTTGGCCATTGATGGGATTACACAGCCTCTGGCAGTGTGTGGGTGTGACTGCCAAGCTTCTGGAAAACTGGGGACCTGGAGGGAGGAGGCCCAGTCCTGATCTGAGCAGGCTTGGAGATCTCAGTCATGGGTTCCTACATATCTGGGTTTTCCTACCAGTCTGCTCTCTGGTGAGGTTCATCCCATCATGGGTGAGGCTCGTCTGAGCATGTGGAGAGTGGCCTTGGGTATGGTGGTGGTTGGGTTCTGGAGATTTTGGGCTGCCAGGATTTGACTGGGGCAGGGAGGGAAATTCAACCCACCCCCTTTCGAGGTGACTTGGTGAAAACTAGTATCTCATTTTTTAAGATCTAAAAATATTTAAAAAACAATATTTTAAAACTATTGTTTTTAAAAACATATAGCAAGAAGGAAAATGTCTATACTCATTTATGATTTCAGCAATTTTCTTATACCTACACCAGACAAATTCTTACAAGAAAACTACAAACCAACATCACTGATAAATATTGATGCAAAAATCCTTAAAATAATATGAGAAAACAGGATTGAATAGCATATTAAAGGGAATATGTACCATGACCTAATGGAATTTATTCCTGGAATGCTAGAATATGTGAAGCAAATGTTTAACATGCAAAAATTTATCAGTATATTATACCACATTAACAAAATGAGAGGGGGAGAAACATATGATCATCTCAGATGATGAAGAAAAAGAATTGACAGAAATTCACATTACTTGTCATGGTAAAACACTGGGGAAAAAACAGGACTAAATGAAAACTACTTCAGTGTGATAAGAAAAATTTATGTAAGTCCACAGCTAACATACTCAATGGTCAAAGACATTTTCACACAAAAATTAGAACAAGAAAAAGATGTCCACTGTTATAATTTCTATCCAGCATCATATTAAGAAACCTAGCTAGAGCATTAGGTAACAAAGAAATAAGAGGCCCCCAGAGTGTAGAAGAAGTAAAGTTATCATGCAGGGAGTATTATGTAATATGTTTGTGGAATTGCCTAAGATTTCACAAACAAACTTTAGAACTAATAAATTTAGCAAAGTTGCAGAGTATGATATCAAAACACAAAAAGCAATGGATTCTGTATCTTAACAGTAAAGTATCTGAAAATAAAATTAAGAGAACAGTTTCATTTAAAATAATCTATAAGAATAAAATTCTTGGACTGAGGCGATAGCACAGCGGGTAGGCCGTTTGCCTTGCATGTGGCCAACATGGGTTCGATTCCTCTGTCCCTCCTGGAGATCCTGGCAAGCTACCGAGAGTATCCCACCCGCACCACAGAGCCTGGCAAGCTCCCCGTGGCGTATTTGATATGCCATAAACATTAACAAGTCTCATAATGGAGACGTTACTGGTGCCCTCTCGAGCAAATCGATGAACGATTTGTGCTACAGTGACAGTGCTATCACTTAGTTATTCAAGAAGGTAAAAAAATACTTTGAAAAACACAAAATATTACTAAAAATAAATGCGAGAAAGCACAAAATAAGTGCAAGACACCCAAGCTTGTGGATTGAAAGACACAATATTTTTTAAGATGCTGATACAACCCCAAGCAAGGTACATATTCAGTGTGATTAATATCAAAACCCCAATGGTGGTTTTTCAGAAATAGAAAAACTCATTCTAAAATTATATGAAATCTCATGTGATCTTGAATTGTCAAAATCATTTTGAAAAGAATAAAGTATAAAGTGTGTCTTCTAGGTTTCAAAATCTATTACAAAACTACAGTAAACCAAACTGTGAAGTTAGTACAAAAAATTAATAAAACAATAAAATAAGATGCACTCTTCAGAAAAAACTTTTTACATAAATGGAAATCAAGCGATTATTTTACAAGGATACTAAGAACATTCAAGAGGGAAAATATAATCTTGTCAACAAATGGTGCTAGGAAAACTAGATAAACACACACCAAAGAATAAAATAAAGGATGCATTTGTAGCATATACAAAAACAAATTTAAAATGTATTTAAGGCTTAAATGTAAGAGATAATGCCATAAAGGTCTTAGAAGAAAATACAAAAATTTTCATGGAGTTTACAAAGATTTCTTGGCTATGACACCAAGAGCACATGAAACAAATAAAAAATATCTGATAGAGAGCCGTATCTATAGAAGTTCTTATGACTCAACAAGAAAAATAACCAGACTTAAAAGAAACTACAGTGCTTATAGGACATGTTTCTTCAATGAAATACAAATAATTAAACAATAAGCAAATAAAAATTTGCTTAACATAAACTTGAACATAATGCAAATATAGACCATAACGAAATACCATCTCATACCCATTAAGATGTTAACTATTTTAAAAAGTAATAAAATGACATTTAAAAAAAATTTAGAAATAAGAATTCTTTGCGTTGTTATAGAGGTTTACAATGTGCAATCACCGTGAAACTTAAAAATATGATACTGTATTTGCCAGAAATTTAACTTCTGGAAATATTTGTAAAATAATTAAAAGTAAAATCTTAAACCCATGTTTATAAACAGCATTATTTATAGTAGTGAAGAGTGAAAGCAAACCCTCATCACTAACAGATGAGCCAATAAATAAATGTGGTGTATATGTATAATGAAATGTTACTCAACCTAAGGAAAGATAGAGTTTCTGCCTCATCTTTCACCATGAATGAAACTTCAAAGATATTATGTTAAGTGAAATTTAAATCACAAAAAGACAAATACTGCGTTTTACCACTCCATGAGATATCTCACTTAGTCAAATTTATAGTTCCAAAAAAATAGAGTATTATTTGCCTGGGATTGGAAATTGGATAGAAAAAGTGGCCTTCCTCTGCCAGCAAAGGACCTGAACTGTCCCTCCCCGGGTCCCGCCTGCCCAGCAGACTGGCTGTCATGCCCACAATTTGCCTGCAGGCACCATCTAAGCACACCAACAGCCCTGGCCCAGAGACACAGCAGCAAGTCCCAGAAGACACCACAGTGCCAGAGAGCTCTTTGGGCCCCATACTGGGTCATTTTCACAGGGGCACCGCAGATGGAGCAGGTGCAATCGCCCCGCCTACTCCAGGTGGAATCCCAGTGACCAAGAGCTTCCACAAGCAAGGACCAGGTATGCGGGTTCTAGGACTAAATCTGCAGGCCACATGACCACAAAGGATCTGGGCTGTCCCTCTCTGCATCCCCAACTGCCCAGAAGACTGACCTACAATTTGCCTCTAGGTGCCATCTTAGGGCACCAACAGCCCTGACCCAGACACTCCCAGTTGAATCCCAAAATGTATTAGTGACACCCAGAGATGTCTTTGGAATCCAATCATTTACAATCTAGAAATTTACATTTGTAATCGCAGCCGTGCAAGCTCTCTTGATACTCAAAATGAGCAATGGAAAATGAATTATCTAGTGTCTGCAGGTAGGCTTGAATGGTGGTGGGAAATTTCAAGCAAAACATAATGCCCAAAATTAGAGAGTTTGGGGAAATTGTCTGCCGTAGAGGCAGGGTGAGGACTGGGATATGGGTGGTAGAAAATGTGCACTGGTGGAGGGATGGGTGTTCCATCGTTGTGTGGCTGAATCTCAAACATGAAATCTTCATAACTCTATCTCACGATGATAAAATTTAAAAAATAAGTAATGTGGAGTTCATACCCAATTCAATCACCTTAATCCATGGCTGAACAAATAGCAGTACTCCTACATTATTAAGAAAGAAAGAAAGAAAGAAAGAAAGAAAGAAAGAAAGAAAGAAAGAAAGAAAGAAAGAAAGAAAGAAAGAAAGAAAGAAAGAAAGAAAGAAAGAAAGAAAGAAAGAAAGAAGGAAAGAAAGAAGGAAAGAAAGAAAGAAAGAAAGAAAGAAAGAAAGAAAGAAAGAAAGAAAGAAAGAAAGAAAGAAAGAAAGAAAGAAAGAAAGAAAGAAAGAAAGAAAGAAGGAAAGAAAGAAGGAAAGAAAGAAGGAAAGAAAGAAGGAAAGAAAGAAGGAAAGAAAGAAGGAAAGAAAGAAGGAAAGAAAGAAAGAAAGAAAGAAAGAAAGAAAGAAAGAAAGAAAGAAAGAAAGAAAGAAAGAAAGAAAGAAAGAAAGAAAGAAAGAAAGAAAGAAAGAAAGAAAGAAAGAAAGAAAGAAAAAGTGGCCTTATTACTTATCGGCTAAAAGTTAAGATGAAAAGAATTCTGGAGATGGAGAGCAGTGATAGTTGTACAAAAAGTTAATCCATCTGAATGAAACACTTCTTTTTTTATAATAAATTTTATTTTGATAAAGTTGTTCACAATAGTTCATTACGTTTAATATCCAAACAGAAATCTCACCACTGTGCACCTTCCCACCACCAGGAAAGTGTGTGAAGACTGTTGTGTTTCATCCTGGAGCCATTTAAGCCCTTGTGTAAGAGATCACAAGCATATTGTTAAACCCAAACAAATGTGTGCTACTCTTGGTACATCAGCAGGATACAGTATAAGAGGTCGCAGCTGCATGCATCAGGACGTTCTGTGTCACTCTCTTCCAGTAGCTTTATCTCAGGGTCTCTGGATCTTGGACATGATGAGATTATGTGGCGCTGGGGGTGGATTGTGGGTGTGACTAACAAGCTGCTGAAGAAGCTGGGGAGAGGAGGCCCATTCTGTTCCAAGTGAACTTGGAGATCTCAGTCATGGGTTCTTCCTACCTGCGTTTTTCTGCAGGTTTCCCCCTAGGTGAGGCTCCTGAGAGCCTGTGGAGAGTGGCCTTGAGAATGGTTGCTGTTCGGTTCTTGAGGTTTTCCGCTACTGGAGTTCTGCTAGGGAGGGGGAGGGAAATTTAACCCGCCCCCTCAGAGTTGCCTTGGTGAAGACAGCCTGGTGCGGGGTTAGGACGTTCTATCACTAAACACTTCTAGATTTGATATTCCATATGTATTTAATTATCTTTAAAAAACTAATCAAAATATAAGCATTATATTTCAGCTCATTCACTTTCTTCCTTACCACTCTTACTTTGTATTTATTATAAATAAAAAAAGAACTAAAAAGGAATTCGAAAGTTCCAAGAAAGGATGAGATGTAGGGGTACAGAGACATGAAACTGATGAATAGCTTACAAGAATATCATCACCTGAAGATCCAAAGAATTCCTGAATAGTGTTCAGGAAATTTGAGCAGACACAAAAATGGACAAGAAAGGGCAATGACAAGGAGCTGCTCTTATATTTTAAAGAAAAGCATTAGAGCCAGAGTGGGTAGGGCATTTTCCTTGCATGCAGCCAACCTGGGTTTGACCCCTAGCATGCCATATAACCCCAAAGTACAGCCAGAAGTAATTCTTGTATGCTGAGCCAGGAGTAATCCCTGAGCATGGTCAAGTGCAAACCGCCAAAATATAAAATAAAAAATAAGGTATGAAAAATTTTGCTTAAAATTATTAAGTTGGAAATAATGCGATAGTTTTAGCTTTATTCAGGTCACTGTATCACTTTCATCCCATTGCTCATCGATTTGCTTGAGTAGGCACCGGTAACATCTCCATTGTGAGACTTGTTGTTACTGTTTTTGGAATCGAATACAACACAGGTAGCTTGCCAGTCTCTGCCGTGCAGGGGGGATACTCCTGGAAGCTTGCTGGGCTCTCCAAGAGGGATGGAGAAATCAAACCCGGGTCGGCTGCGTGCGAGGCAAATGCCCTACCCACTGAAAAAGGAGGAATTTTTTACTAAATATTTTGGTTTTGGGTGTTTTTCTTTGGGGGACATGGTTGGTCACCCCTTGCCATACTCCAGGTTATTTCTGCCTCAGAGCTCAGGGGCAGTTGGGCAGTGCCAGGGGGCCAAGCGGACAGAGGACTGAGCCAGGCTCCACCAGCAAAGCCAGCACTCAGTCCTTGGTGCTGTCTCTCCAGCTCAGGAATCTCTTTTCGTGTCAATTTATTTTCTGCTTTAATTTGGATGCATTCTTCTGCACTATATTCAATATGAATTTTCATATCAATATCCTGGTTACATAACTCATTTTCCAATTTGCCTTTGCTGAAAAAGTAGCCAAAGTTCAATAAAACTGTATTTTTTTTCCTCTTTAGGAATCTGTTTCTCAGCAATTAAAAGAAAATGCTCCCAAGGACCTTCATGATTAGACCTTGATGACCCGACACAGTGTTGCCAGGGCTGAGCTTTCATTTGAAATGAGTTTTGCTCCTGAATATTCTCTGTATCATCTCATTTGTCTCCTCCACAGTCTTAGGACAAAGACATTATTTCCTCATTATTTAAATGAGGCAGTTAGAGCGCAGAGGTCTGCAAATCACCCAAGGTCACACAGGTGCGTGTGGACAGGGAGTTGGAGCATGTGTTTGTTCTATTCTCAGGCAATGTGAGTGTCTTTGAGAGATCATTAAGGACTGACATGGGAAAATTAAGCTCACTCAATCTCTTTACCCATTTCTCCATTAAGCTTCATGAAGAGAATTTGTGAATAGGCTGCCTTAGAGTTCAACTCTTGGTCTTGGCTAGGTAGCTGTTCAAGGTTTTAAAAACCCAGTGATTTTTTTTTTCTCAAGCTGATGTTGGTAGCATCTATCTGAGTTACCAGAATACCTCCTGCATCTCGTCTTTGTGATCCACATACATGTTTCTTTTGATCCTGTGGCAGTTTCTTATTGCCTTTCCCATATTCTCTGACTCTCTTTGTATTAATTCAGTGTAAGTCATGGTATTAAGAATATCCACTCTGCCTTCTTATGACTTGGTTGTTTGTACCAATTAGAAACAGATGAAAAAAGTTTTGCAAACTGTGTAAACAAATCTACACTTCAATGTTAGGTCATTCAATTTATGTAAGAATTATCAGTGAGCAGGAAAAGAGGTACATTTTCTCAAGATTTTTTTTGTTTTAACTTATGGTCCTTACTTTGTTTTATTTTGTGAAAAACGGGGAAAGAACGAAGATATAGACCATTCTTTGTGCATACAATCATAAAAATTCAAGGAATGAATGTTTTACCACCTGACAAATTCTAGCATGGTAGATAATTTCCCTGAAATTTAAAACAGTTAATTTTATTCTATATAATTTGTTCTTTAAAAAAGTCTTTAAAAGACGTTAAAGGTTAAAAATGTTGGTAACACCTTAAAACTTACATTGATGGCTGCTCACATGACACTACCTGACATCGTCTGCCATTGCTTCAAGTAGTATTCAAAACAGGAACCTGCATCAAAGCAAACATCTAAATCCAGTATCCAGTTGATAGATTATCTCACAGGCAAAAGGTATCTTGATACTCCAAGGGGATTTAGTAAACAAAATTCTTTAAAAAAATATTTATTTATTTGTGCTTGTTTGTTTTTAATTGAATCATGGTGAGATATAGGGTCACAAAGTGGTTCATGATTGGGTTTCAGTCAGATAATGTTCCAACATTTGTATTGTATCCAAACTTGTTGTTACTGTTTTTTTGCATATTGAATACGCCACTGGTAGCTTGCCAGGCTCTGCGGTGTGGGCGGGATAGATATTCTCGGTACCTTGCTGGGATCTCTGAGAGGAACAGAGGAATTGAACCAGGGTCAGCCGAGTGCAGGGCAAAGGCCCCACCTGCTGTGCTATCACTCCAATTCATAAAGTGGCTTTCACCAGTGTACATTTCCCCCCACCAATGTCCCCAGTTTTACTCCTCACTCCCCCCCACACACACACACTTTTCTTTTATTTGGACATCTATTTGTTCAGATCTAAACATCTCTCTCTCTCTCCATTTGGGCATTATGGTTTGCAATACAGATACTTAGAGATTACCAAGTATATCCTCTGTAAAAAACGTGTGCACTCGCGGGCTCTCCGTGCGGCTCTGTCTCACTGCCCATGTTTGGTGCTCTGGAACTGCTGTGCGTGCTGTCTGTCAAGGGCAGGCGACGGAAGGAAGAAGGCCAAACTGGCTGCTCAATCATTTTATTTCATTCTCTCTCCCTGCTTCTCTCCCGGCTCTCGGTCTCTCTCTGGATCTCTGGATCTGGCCCCCCAACCCACTCTTCCAGCCTAGTTAAATCTTCCCAGCATGAGGCGGTGGAGATCTACACATAGGTGTGGTCATCATCAATAGGGTTGAGGTTCCTTTCCCTCAGGGGATGCTTCTCCTAGGAATGACTCCCTTTCAGCAGGAGGATCCACCCAAGGGTGGAGTCCCATGAGTGTGTTTCTCCTTTCCTCAGCCAGCAAACATATAAGAATTCATAATATTAATCATTTTGTATGGACACAATAAGAAATGCATTAAAGCTTATAGAATTGCTCTCCAGGGGCCATCTCGAACTCAGACTACAGTGCTCAGGCCAGATCAGCCTTTCCTATCCCTAGAAGGGTCCTAGTCTCATCATTACTTTTGGATCATGCATTTGTCTATGATCAAGCTCTTAACTTATAGTTAAGCATTAGGCACTTTGGCCAGGCCCATCTCGATGCCAGGGTAGCACATAACTCACCGCTTGCCCTGGATCCGTCCCGTTCCTCGTCGGGACCCTGCTTTTGGGGTGCTAGGAACTGAAGGCAACTGAGGCTTAAGTGGAGAAAGCAGATGCCAGGGAGGGAATAATATTTGAAGCCAATTAAGTCCCAAGTTACAAAAACATAATATTGTCTTCTTGTGTCTATACAAAAAAGACATAGCTTTAAAGTAAATTATTCAAAAGGCATAAAGAGGGGAGAAAGGCGATGTTATAGTATTCAGTGTCCTAGGAAGGTCTGGCCTTACAAATTAGCAGTGTCAGATTAAGGGAAAGTCGCGGATTAACTGTTTTGAGGAAGAGAGAATAGAGAAGTGATTATAGCTAAACAAAGGGATGGGAGAGATTTGGGAACACCTTGATGGGTGAGACTGGGGTAAACCTAAACTCCGGAAAAACCAGGACAAGCTACTCATGGCAAGGGGGGAGAGGGCAAAGTAATGTCATCCTACAATCCTCTTATCTCTTTTCAACACTCAGTTCTTGTCCAGAGGGATTACTCCCAACTATTATTGTCATACTGGTCCCTTCTCTATATCCTTAAATTAAAATTTGTTCTTATGAACAAGATGAAAGAGGTGAGGTGGGAACCTAAAAATTTAGATAATGAATTCATATATCATATTCAAGATTCTAATTCCTCACTTTGGCATTTATGCCTTTTATCATTGCATTGTATAGGTGAAGCCACTTGCTCCATTCATTGAATCTGGGGTCAGATACATTTGACTTTCCCTATTATTAACATACTCTATTACATAGTACTTTGTTATGAATAAGAAAATATTTGTATGTGAGTATTAAATAAAATTAATGATTGACTTATATTTCCTTCATTTTGCTGAATATTCTATTTTTGTTCCAGAATTCCATTACATCTAGTTGTTTTCTCAAAGTACCATCCTGTTGGCTATGATAGTTTCTTTGACTCGATAAACTTAATTTTTGTGAGGAATTCCAATCTGGTATTTTGTTGAATATTTCTCATTTGCCATTTATCTGTTTGTTTTAATAATTATTAGACAATGTTTATGGGTTGAAGGAGAAAGGCCTCACATACCAAAGAAAGGCACATCTGTTCATTATATCACTGTATCACTGTCATCACATTGTTCATCAATTTACTCGAGCAGGCACCAGTAATGTCTCACTCCTCATAGCCCTGAGATTTTAGCAGCCTTTCCTTACTTGTCATTTCCAACAATTGGAGGCTCATTCAGGGTCAGGGGAATGTGACCTGTTATTATTACTGTTTTTGGCATATCGAATACGCCACAAGGAGCTAACCAGGCTCTGCCCGTGCAGGTGGGATATTCTCAGTAGCTTGCCAGGCTCTCTGAGAAATATATATGTATATATATTACTCTGTATGATTTTTTTGCCTACTGTCTGAACTCCATCAAATATGGTGTGGTAATTATGGAAAATGGGTAGGAAGTGTCTTATAATGTGTCATTCACAAGTGTGGCTTGGCCGGGGTGTCCAAAAAGTGGCCTGGAGCATGGCGGCCGTTGGGTAGTGGAGGTCAGCTGCCGGGGCTGAGGTCCCTTGGGACTGGGAGGGTTCTCACCCAGCCCTCTCTGGGGTGCCCCAAGTGAAAACAGCTTGGCATGGAGTCTGGTGGCATGGCTGTGGGGGCCTCATTTTATATTCCCCTCTGGGAGGAGCAGCTGTTGACATCTGGAGTGTGGCCGATGAGGATACTGTCTGGTGCCGGCAAGGTGTGGCTATGGGTGTGATCCCTGGGTCACTGGAGATTGGGGGATAGCAGGCAGAGGATCTCTGTTAAACATTCTGTTAAGGGTTAATACTAGTGATGGAAACCTTGACCACTCAGCTGAGTTAATGTTGCTCAGGTTTCTTCACTGAGAGAACATTCCTTTCCCTAATCCTCCAATACTCTTTGAAAAGAGTTAGCACCACAAGTGCTCGAGGAGTGGGTAGTTATACTCTGCTTGAAGAAGAAAGTCTATATCAAGACTTTCTCGTAGCACTGTCGCCCCGTAGCACTGTTGTCCCATTGTTCATCGATTTGCTTGAGTGGGCACCAGTAACCTCTCCATTGAGACTTGTTACTGATTTTGGCATATCGAATATGCCACGGGGAGCTTGCCAGGCTCTGCCGTGCAGGCAGGATACTCTCGGTAACTTTCTGGGCTCTCAGAGAGGGATGGAGGAATCAAAACCAGGTCAGCCGTGTGCAAGGCAAACACCCTACCTGCTGTGCTATCACTCCAGTCCATAAAGAAACTATTTGTCATTACTCTTCATGAGATATTTGTCACTTTCCTATTTGTTGGTCCAAGCAATCTTTTGAGTAAGTATGGATATGTATAGATATGTATAGGTATTATCATCATCATCAGCAGCAGCAGCAGCAGTAGCAGCGTTGATCGTCAAATTTCTTGAGCGGTCTCAGGAAGATCTCTATTCGTCCAAGTCCTGAGATTTTAGAAGCCTCTCTCTATTCGTCCTTCCAACAATGCCATATACTGGAGGCTCTTTCAGGGTCAGGGGAATGAGACCCAGCTTGTTACTGGTTTTTGCATATTAATACACCATGGAGACCTTGCCAGGCTCTCCCATGTGGGCAGGAAACTCCCAGTAGTTTGCCAGGTTCTCCCAGAGGGAGAAGTAGGCTATAAGATATCGCGCGGCCACTTTCGGGAGCTTGCTTTTAAGTTTCTGGATTCTGGCCGTTGATGGGATTCCACGTTGATAGGATTCCACAGCGCTGGGGGCAGTCCCTGGGTGTGACAGCCTAGCTACTGGGAAATGGGAAATCTGGGCAGAGAAGGCCCAGTCCAGATCCGAGCAGGCTTGGAGGTCTTAGCCCCGAATTCCACACACCTGGGTTCCTCTGCTGGTTGCTTTGTGCATGAGGCTCGTCCGAATGTGTGGAGAAGGGCCTTGAGCATGGCTTGAGCATTCGGACGAGCCTCATGTATAGGTATACTGGATGAAAATTCAACACTAGTTAATTTTGATAATCTACTTGCCTAGATCTAAACATTGGAGTTTATTCACTTGGCACTTTCATTTTTGGTTTATCTTTATCATTATATTGCGGGTTTTATTTGGGTATTTACTTACTTCCTGAAACTGCAAAACATTAAAGGCTCATGTTATATATTCTTTATCACAGTTTTAGAACAGGTGAATATATTTTTTTAAGTTTTTGGGTCACACTTGGTGATGCTCAGGGTCACTCCTGGCTCTGCACTCAAGAATTACTCCTGGGGCTGGAGCGATAGCACAACGTGTAGGGCATTTGCCTTGCACGCAGCCAACCTGGATTCGGTTCCCAGCATCCCATATGGTTCCCTGAGCACTTCCAGGAGTAATTCCTGAGTGCAAAGCCAGGAGTAACCCCTGTGCATCGCCAGGTGTGACCCAAAAAGCCAAAAAAAAAAAAAAGAATTACTTCTGGTTGTGCTCAGGGGATCATATGGGATGCTTGAAAATTGAACCTGGGTCAGGTGTGTGCAAGGCAAGCAAGTAACTTACTGTACAGTCCTAAAACCAGTGCATTTTCTAAAAATTCTTTTTATTGGTAGGGATGCTTTTAATTGATTCCTTTTATTGAAGAACGACATTTGAAACCAAAATCTGGTCATTAGCTTGCTACCAGGATGGGTGCCTGTGCTTATGAGCTTTCTCAAGTAACAGTAAGAAAAATTATGAGTATATTAGCCATAGAATTAAAGTGAATACTTAGAACCTGTTTTTGACAATTTGGCCCATTCTTGACACTTTGGACAATTCACAGGCTAGGAGAAAACCTTTAAGTCTGCACTTTGAGCTGAGGTGCAGAACTTTTCGTTCTATTAACACAGTCATTTGGAGAGAACAAGAAATTTTAACAGCTCTTAATTCTTGTTCCATCATGGGATTAACACCCCATCCTGAAAATATTTCATCTAAGCCAGAATATACAGCAGGAGAGGAACATTTGGGCATTGGAATGAGGTTTCCAAAAGGAAGTTGATGGGTGGTTTACCAAACAAGGAAAATGCTTTAACACTAGTGAAAACCGTCTTCCATGGGAAGGGACTGAACAGGACAGTTAGATAGAAGGAACTCAGAACTATGCTTTCTGTGCCATAAATTAACCTAGTCTCTTGCCCCTGAACCTGGCTGTCTTCATCGGGGTCTCTCGGAGGGGGTGGGTTGAGTTTCCCTCCTTGCCCTAAGCAGAGCGCTAGCAGCCGAAGATCTCTGGAACCCAGCCACAGCCATGCTCAAGGCCACTCTCCACACGTTTGGACAGGCCTCACACATGAAGGAACTGGCAGAGCAACCCAGGTGTGTGGGACCTGGAGCTGAGATCTCCAAGCCTACTCGGATCGGGATTGGGCCTCTTCCATCCAGAACCCCCATTTTCCAGTAGCTAGGCTGCCACACCCAGAGACTACCCCCGGCGCTGTGTAATCCCACCAATGGCCAACATCCAGAGACTATAAAACCAAGCTCTTATATCATAATTCTCCCTCTTGGAGAACCTGGCAAACTACAGAGTTTCCTGCCCACATGGGAGAGACTGGAAAGTTCCCCGTGGCATAGTTATATGCCAAAACCAGTAACAATGATGGGTCTCGTTCCCCTGACCCTGAAAGAGCCTCCAATGTGGCACTGTTGAGAAAGACGAGTAAAGAGAGGCTTCTAAATATCAGGGCTAGGATGAATGGAGACATTGCTGAGACCGCTTGAGAAAGTCAACGATCAAGGGGATGATGATGATGATGATGATGATGATGATGATGATGATGATTAGCTATACAGAAATATCTACAAATATATCTTTCAATTTTCTAAATTGAATCACTATGAGATACAGTTACAAATCTTTCCTTATCAGATTTTAGTCATACAATGTTCCAACACTCGTCTCCACCAGTGTACATTTCCCACCATCCAAATCCCCTGTATTCCTCTTGCCACACCTTCCCTCACCCATCCTGCTTCTATGACAGGCACTTTCACTCTTCTTCTCCCCCCTCCCCCCTCTCTCTTTCTCCCCTTTGGGCATTATGGTTTCTCTCTCTCTCTCCCTCATCTCTGTCTCTGTCTCTGTCTCTCTGTCTCTGTCTCTCTCTCTCTCCCCCCCTTTGGGCATTATGGTTTCTCTCTCTCTCTTCCTCTGTCTTTGTCTCTGTCTCTCTCTCTCTCTCTCTCTCTCTCTCTCTCTCTCTCTCTCTCTCTCTCTCCCCGCCCCCTTTGGGCATTATGGTTTGCAATACAGATACTTAAAGGCCATCATGTTTGGTCCTTTATCCACTTTCAATATAGCTATTAGTTTCTAAAGTTAACTGATGTCTACAACTTTAGCCCACCACTCCATGGATTAGTCAAGCTTTTATGTCTTATTTGTCTGTAGTTTCCTAATTTAGCACTAAGGTACTTGAAAAAGTAAATGATTCCTGGGGGGGGGGAAAGATGATGGTAATGATGATCCTTGCAGTGCTCAAGGCTTCCTCTTAGCTCTGAGCTCAGGGATCACTCCTGGTAGTGTTCAAGGGACAATATGTGGTGCCAGGGATGGAACAAACCTGGGTCATCTATGAGAAAAGCTAGCACCTTAACTACCCCACTAATGCTTTGGCCCCAAAGGGTAAATTATTTGGCTTTACACTTCAATTCAAATGAGGTCCTATTAAAAATAGTGAGGTTTGTCTAAGGAGAGACTTGGCTATTGAGTATTGGCAGCACGCTGACTTAGGTATCCTGTGGATGGGTCACACCCTGCTGTGCTCAGCATTTCTTCCTGCTCTGTGCTCAGGGATCACTCCTGGCAGAATTGGGGACCTATATGTGGTGCCAAGAATCAACCTTGGGTAGGGGAGCATGGGAGGCAGGTGCCTTACTTACTGTACTATTTCACCAGTTCAGGTATTGTTTTAAAATTCTGTTTGAACAGCAAGATACTATTTTAAATTATAGTTGAGGATTGAGTAAAGAAGTAGGAAGACCACTTAGCGCAACCACTGATTAATACACTAGTTATGTTTGCAACCTGTTTTTAAATATTTTAGTGTTTTTATTTAAGTTTAAAATAACTTTACAAAAAAATTTTAAAAATAACTTTACAGAATATGTAAGGAATCCAAAATTTTGCAACTGTGGTCAAGCTAAGTATATATTACTTTAAATCTATGATTTCACATTTGTATATATTGAAAACTGATCACCAAAACAGATCTGGATAACACTCATCTCTATACAGTTAAAATACTTTCTGCATGTGTGAATTGAGGGTTTTTAAAACCTACTTTCTTAGTAATATTTTAATAAGTAAAAACAGTATTAACTATATTAACCATTAGCTATGTTCTGGGCTGGAGCCATAGCACAGCGGTTGGGCGTTCGCCTTTCACGAGGCCAACCCGAGTTTGATTCCTCCACCACTTTGAGAGAGCCTGGCAAGCTACTGAGAGTATAGAGCCCGAGAAGCAGAGCCTGGCAAGCTACCCGTGAATATTGGATATGCCAAAAACAGTAACAATAAGTCTCTCAATGAGAGACGTTACTGGTGCCCGCTCAAACAAATCGATGAGCAATGGGATGACAGTGACAGTGACAGCTATGTTCTACACAAAGTCACATACAGGCCTGTACGTTGTATACCAGGTCTTAATTATTTTATAACTTTATTCTATAATTTGTTATCTTTAACCTACTTCATTCAACCCATCCCCTATAATTAAATTCTATTTTTAGCCAGCTTACCTTCAAGAGATTTCAAATGTGTATTTAATCAGATTTAATGCTGGTTATATTTGCTATATCCATTAACTACATGTTTCTTAGCTTTGTGTTGTGTCATTTATATTTTGCTAGTAAAGAATAAAGCTCTGGCCCTTGCATAGGCAGTTTTGAAAAAGAAAAGAATCTAGATATTGCTCTTTAGGGATAAACTAATAATCACACCAATGTATTCAAGAGACCCCAACATGCATTTGCACCTGTTTTAAATCAACATCTTTCTTCAATCTGTGGATAAGATTGAAATTCAATGTGTATTCTCTGTGAGGCTCATAAAAACAACTCTCCAATTTAAAGGTTCTAATAGCCTTAGAACCCCCCCCCCGAGAAATGTAGATTAATGGAGGTTACTCGGAGAACTGCAGAATATAAGGAATCCAGCTAGTGAATGTGTAACACTCGAATCCAAAAGCTAAAACGCTCTCTCCTGAGGCAAGGCAAACAAAGAGGAATAGCCACAGATGTAACAGAATACTGATGACGTCAGTCTGTCCTGTTGTGTTTTGGCTTCATGGATACAGCATGGGTTTCTTTATGTCAATTAGATCAGCCTAAAGTACAGATTATGGAGGGACCTATGTTAATTTTCACTATTCAACTATTCAATACTTTTCATGGTCTCTTAGGATCTTGCTTCCTATATTTATAAAAATACTAAGCTGGCTGTCATCTGTGATTAGTCATTATTTTCCTTAATTGCATTTAAATCACAAATCTTGACCCAAAATTAGAATTAAAATACCATCTATATAATCATTTTATATACAGAGAGTCTCTTGCCCGCACGCCTGGCTGTTTTCCCCGGGGCCTCTCAGAGGGGATGGGCTCCAGCTTCCCTCACCATCCTGAGCAGAGCTCCTAGTGGCCAAAGACCACCGGAACCTAACTACAACCATGCTCGAGGCCCCTCTCCACACATTTGGACAAGCCTCACGCATGAAGGTACCGGCAGAGGAACCCAGGTGTGTGTAATCCCATCAATGGCCAATGGCCAGAGACTTAAAAGCATGCTTGCAGAAGTGTGCGGCCACAAAGCTTGTAGCTTGCTTCTCCCTCTGGGAGAAATTGGCAAGCTTCTGAGAGTTTCCTGCCTACATGGGACAGCCTTACAAGCTTCCCATGGTGTATTTACATGCTAAATCCAGTAACAAGCTGGATCTCATTCCCCTGACCCTGAAAGAGCCTCCAGTGTGACATCGTTGGGAGGGCAGAGCAGAGAGAAACTTCCAAGATCTCAGGGAAAGGACGAATGAGAGGTTACTGAGCCTGCTCGAGAAATCAACAATTAATGGGATTTCGTGATTCGTGATATAATCACTTGCACTTCACAAGGTAAATCTCAGTCCCCATGATCATAGGAGTGTGTAGCCTCTGTTTATTGGAAGAGGAAAGGTATAGGGAAGAGATGAGATGCCTGGAACACACCTAGTAGACTTCAATGGTGATGAGTGATTTTCCGAGGAAATGAAGTTTCTCTTCTCTTTGTTCACTGGCCAGATCAACTCATTTCTTCTAATTTCACACTGATTTGGGAGTGTTTGAGACAGTTAATCATTGTAACATGTTATTTATTATAGAAGTTTATGAGCAAGCATAGTAAATACTAAATTTCAGAGACAAAAGTATTGCTTTTTTTCTTTCTTAGTTGCTAGAACAAAGTCCTAAGATAGAAAAACAAATTAGCAAATAGAATTGAACTTCATGTGGCAGGCAGTTCCATCAACTCTTACCTGAAAGCATTGTGTGGACATAGCAGACTCTGATACCACTTAGTTTTTGCTGTTACTAACATCCTGGAATGTCACAGGTTTCTTGTTGTACACTAATTCAGATAGAAACATTTTTTTAAAAATTGACATCTGAATTAATTCATGGGATTTGGATATTTAAATTTTTATTATGCCAAGAAGAATGCTTAAGATGCAATTATCATGTAAAATCATCTTCATTTTTTTTTAATTTATTTATTTTAATTAGAGAATCACCGTGAGGGTACAGTTACAGATTTATACACTTTTGTGCTTATACTTCCCTCATACAAAGTTTGGGAACCCATCCCTTCACCAGTGCCCATTCTCCACCACCCGTAAACCCAGTGTCCCTCCCACCCTCCCCAATCCCATCTCCCCCCCACCCCACCCTGCCACTGTGGCAAGGCATTCCCTTCTGTTTTCTCTCTCTAATTAGCTGTTGTGGTTTGCAATAAAGGTGTTGAGAGGCCGCTGTGCTCAGTCTCTAGCCCTCATTCAGCCCGCAACTCCCTTCCCCCACATGGCCTTCGACTACAATGTAGTTGGTGATCGCTTCTCTGAGTTGACCTTTCCCCGGAACGTGAGGCCAGCCTCGAAGCCATGGAGTCAACCTCCTGGTACTTATTTCTACAGTTCTTGGGTGTTAGTCTCCCACTCTGTTATTCTATATACCATAGATGAGTGCAATCTTTCTATGTCTGTCTCTCTCTTTCTGACTCATTTCACTCAGCATGAAACTTTTCATGCCCATCCACTTAACTACAAAATTCTTGACCTCCTTTTTTCTAACAGCTGCATAGTATTCCATAGTATAGATGTACCAAAGTTTCCTCAACCAGTCATCCGTTCTGGGGCATTCGGGTTTTTTCCAGATTCTGGCTATTGTAAACAGTGCTGTGATGAACATACATGTGCAGATGTTGTTTCGATTGTACTTTTTTGCCTCTCTGGGATATATTCCCAGCAGTGGTATTGCTGGGTCAAATGGGAATTCAATATCTAATTTTTTGAGAGTCGTCCAAATTGTTTTCCAGAAGGGCTGAACCAGTCGGCATTCCCACCAGCAGTGAAGAAGGGTCCCTTTCTCCCCACATCCTCTCCAACAGCGGTTGCTTTTGTTCTTTTGGATGTGTGCTAGTCTCTGTGGTGTGAGGTGGTATCTCAAAGTTGTTTTGATCTGCATCTCTCTGATGATTAGTGATGCAGAGCACTTTTTCATGTGCCTTTTGGCCATTCGTATAATCATCTTCATTTTTAACTGTAGCACTGTCGTCCCGTTGTTCATCGATTTGCTCGAGTGGGCACCAGTAACGTCTTCATTGTGAGACTTGTTATTACTGATTTTGGCATAATGAATACGCCACGGGGAACTTGCCAGGCTCTGCCATGTGGGCAAGATACTCTCAGTAGCTTGCTGGGCTCTCCGAGAGGGACAAAGGAATCGAACCTGGGTCAGACGCGTGCAAGGCAAATGCCCTACCCGCTGTGCTATCGCTCCAGTCCCATTTTTAACAATAATTTTAAATGTACATAAATGGAAAGATAAGAATCAAGGATATATCCCTAACTATATAAATTTATCAGTACTATGCACATTATAAATAACTGAACTTACCATCTGTGGATTTCTGGGTTTGTTTTTAAATTTTTCAAAATCGCAGCGTCAACTGTCATGTTTTCAACTTGAGGACTAGGATCTAGACTAATAATGTCTCATCACTAATTTTTAAGTTAGAATGTTCCACAGTTCCTTCAAACAAATCTGATGAATGCCTTGCACATCACTAAAGATAACCTCAGATGGGCTAAAAAAGCCATCATCAGAACAGAATAGATGTAGATATATGTTTATTCATGAAGATAAGGTAGATGAACAATAAAATATTGCTTTCAAAAGTAGTAGGCAAATTTTTATTTTATTGAGAAATATAAAGGATAGAGATGGACCCAATTGTTGTATTTGAAATAACATCTACAGTCAGGAGAAAGGGGGTTAACTTTTAAAAACAAATGACTTAGGGCCCATGGATAACTGAGAAGGAGAGCACCTGTTCTGTAGGCAACTGGCCAGGAGTTTGGTCCTTCCCACTGTTCCACATAAATACAATTCCCAAGTGCTACAACAACGAAGCAGACCACCAAAGCCAAGCATGAGCCAACACCATAGACTAGCGTGTTTACCTCATGTGTGCAGCCATTCCCTCACAGATGTGTTGCAACAACAACATAAAAGGTGGACAAGGGAACCATTTAAAAATTTACAATAAATAAGTAAATCAAGGACTCAGTTGATGATAAGTATCAGCACCTTTACAGGAAAAATGATTTATTCTCTAGCAGGAATGAGTTTGGAAAACCAGTTTATAGTTAACCCTTGGATCAAGAGCATTCTCTTTCTACCTTCCTCAAAGTTTTTGATCTCAGTTGTGGAAACACTAATATAAAAAAACAATGTTTGTGCCTTGCTGGTATGTATACATCATAACTGAGGGCCACAAAAAAATGTGCAGCTGTTCCCTTACTGCACCAGGAAAAACAAAGGTCTTTGCAGTGTTACAGTGCTGTATGTTTATACCTTTCTAACTTGCTTCTTCCAGAATAATTCCCTCCTTTCCCTGCAAGCCAAGCAGTCTACACAGAAGGCAGGTGGGCATGCTAGTTTCAGGCTTTTTCTAAAGTTGTAAAGATTGATGGGCACGTTACTGGTTGGCTGGTGTACAAAATTTTAAAGGGTTTTATATCAAATCAACTGTACTTAAGTTTCTGTCCCAAACACCTCTACATTTATTCAAGAGCATGCGATAATTGAGAAAACAGCTTCATAAAATTCTGGCTTTTAAAAAGAAGATAACGTTGTTTAAAAACAGTTATAATGTATATTGTTGTCTCTTCTGTCTTTTAGAGTAATCACAATCACAATCAATCACAATATCCCGTTAATCACCGATTTCTCTGGTGGGCTCAGTAACATCTCATTTCATCCGTTCCCTGAGATCTTAGAAGTCTATCTCAACTCGGCCCTCCTAATGATGTTGCACTGGGGGCTCTTCAGGGTCAGGGGAATGAGATCCAGCTTGTTACTGGATTTTGCATATGAATACATCATGGGAAGCTTGCATGGCTGTCCCACATGGCTGTCCCATGTGGGCAGGAAACTCTCAGAGGATTGCCAGTTTCTCCCAGAGGGAGAAGTAGGCTAAAGATAATCGCTTCTGAGAGCTTCCTTTTAAGTCTCTCTGGATGTTGGCTGTTGATGGGGTTACACACACCTGGGTTCCTCTGCCAGCACCTTCACGCATGAGGCCTGTCCGAACGTGTGGAGAGGGGCCTCCAGCATGGCTGTAGCTAGGTTCCGGTGGTCTTAGGCGCTGGGAGCTCTGCTCGGGGTGGGGAGGGAAGCTGGAGCCCATCCCCTCCGAGGAGCCCTAACTATTTTAGTGTAATAGCTATACTTTTTTTCATGCCCTGCTATATTGTTCATATTTGTTTTCTATAGATGTTTTGTTTTAGTTCTAAGACATTCTTTTACTCCAGGAAGGGAAAATTCTTCCTTTATTTATTATACTAAAGATAACACAGGGAACCCTTATTATACATGCAATTGGGTGAAGCTAGTGCAAGACAAAATGATTTTTCATGGATAAAATTTACATAGTTGAAAACATCACATTTTATCTCTAAAATAAATATGACCATCATTTTTTTTGATTATTGCTCTTCAATTCTCATGAAAAACAAGTCAGTTAAAAAGAAAAATCATATCTCTTTACAAAATAGTACACACATATGTATATATAGCTTAAATTTCCTAAGAATTAAACTTATTTTTATTAGTAATCTTTTATTATCCTAGATGTAATTACATTAAGTAATTCGGTTCCCAGAGAAGTTTGAGTAATTAAAAGGCATCTGCTGATTTTTCTCTAGTTAGGTAAAAAAGTATTTTAACGATACACAAACAGAAGAAAATAAGACGATTTAAATAAAAGGATCATTTTAACTAGCCTATTTGTTAAATTTCCAATTTTGAGCTTAGAATTGCATTTGTATCAAGTCATTCATACTACCTATTAGATACAGATGGATTACATTAAAAAGAGATCAACTCTGTTATTTTTTTAAAATGTAACTTAATGATCCCGTTGCTCCCTCCCCCAGTCTGACTGTTCAATATCCATATGGAAGACATGAATTCTAGCTGACTCTCTGGATTACCTATGGAATTAGGGTGAAGGCTAGCAGGATAAATGATATCCACAGATAATCATAGGGCATTCTAATATTCATCTCTCCAATCTCCCTTACCTTCAGATTATTTCAGGTCACTGAGATGCATCAAAATGTGCCATGTGTTTTTTCTCCATTTCCTATGTTGGCTGATTATCTTAGCAGAAGTCTGGAGGAAATGGAATGGTCCATCAGTGTTATAGACAAGAGGAAAAAAGATACTAGAATGAACATAAGCATGGAAGAGTTTACCGTACTCTTATAAACCTTTTTATTCTAGTCTAAGTTCTAACCTAACTACTGGTGCAAATGTTCCTCACCCTTCTTCATGCCTAATGACTTCTCAGAACCCAACTGAGATAAAAGTTCCAGATGCCATCCACAAAAGCCATCCTGTACAAGCAGAGTGAATGGTTGGTTGCCCAGATTTGGGAACAGCTATCCTAGTTATCATCCTAAATTGTTTTGGACCCGAGGGTTATTTTCACCACCACATAACGGTTGATGATAAAGAAGACTGTCCTTTGGTGATTTGTCTTATCAATTCAGAGGGTGAAGATATGACAAAACTTCTGAAATGCTTGACACCTCAATAATGATTTTAAGAAAACTGGCCCCCATGTCTATTTGGAGGTTATAATGATTCTACTACTACATTTATAATTATTTATGCATTTCTTTCTGTGAATTTTTTTCTAAATGATTAAGGAAAGCTTGATGGCTTAGGTTAAAAAAATATTTTAAAAAATTCAGTGAACCTCCTGCTATGTTTTTCCAAGTTAACACTATTCTGCAAATAGGCATTAGTTTTTGTTTTTTTTTTTTTTGCTTTTTGGGTCACACCCAGCGATGCTCAGGGGTTGCTCCTGGCTTTGCACTCAGGAATTACTCCTGGCAGTGCTTGGGGGACCATATGGGATGCCGGGGATCGAACCCGGGTCGGCCTCGTGCAAGGCAAACGCCCTACCCGCTGTGCTATCCCTCCGGCCCTAGGCATTAGTTTTTGTTTTTTTTTTCAAAAATACAAATAGCAGGTTCAAATAAAGAATCTCAGTTGTCTATTTGTAAATACTCTATGCATTTATAACTTTATTTATTTATTAAACAATCTTCCTTTTCACTAAAAGATTTATTCCAATTTATCTGGTTTTTAGAAAAAACAGCCATCCAAGATTGAAACCTTCAGTATTTAAACACCAGGAGGTGCTATAAGATAACATTGAGACACTTCCCCTCCCTTCCAGGCTCAGGGGTTTTCAGTTATAATTATACAAAGTTTATGTCCAAATGTTAGGTAGGTAGTTTGACATTCTATTCTCTGTATCTAAAAGATTGTTTCAAGAAAGGACGGTAGTCTTGTCTAGACTTCAAAATATCAGTAAATATTTGTGGAAATATTTTCTATATTCCTATAACCTGCAAATATTTGTGGATAAACATAAGGAAAGAATATTGGTAAAGTTTTTTATTTATGTAACACAGAGTATCGTGAAATCAGAAGAAGCTAGACTATAAAACTCATACTCTGAAATTGATACATTACCTCTTGCATGGGTATTTGGGCTGGAGAGATAGCACAGTGGGTAGGGTTTTTGCCTTGCACATGGCCCACCCGGGTTCGATTCCTCCATCCCTCTTGGAGAGCCCGGCAAGCTACTGAGAGTATCCTGCCCACATGGCAGAGCCTGGCAAGCTCTCCGTGGCATATTCAATATGCCAAAAACAGCAACAACAAGTCTCACAATGGAGATGTTACTGGTACCCTCTTGAGAAAACTGATGAACAACGGGACGACAGTGCTACAGACAGTATATGGGTACTTGCCCTTCCAAATGAGTATCAAGTAAAGCTATGATGACAAACATTTCAAGTTTAAAAAATTTTATTTGTATTGTCTAGACACAGCATGTGTCAATCAGTAATTGCATTGTCTCCTGAGGGAAGCATCCTAATAAGTAATTAGAAATTATTAGCTTCCTTAATTTATCATGATCACGATCACGAAATCCCATTAATCGTCGATTTCTCGAGCGGGCTCAGTAACCTCTACGTTCGTCCTTTCCCTGAGATCTTAGAAGTCTCTCTTGACTCCGCCCTCCCAACTTAATTAATTATTAAGTTAATTTATAACTTAAAAAAAATAAAGCCAGCCAGATTTCAGTGTACTATTTGATCATTTTGATGGTAAATACTCATAACCATCATTAATATAGTAATATATTTGTATCACTAAAATAAATCCTTCATGTCTACTTTCATTTAATACCATTATAACGCATCAAGGCTGGAGCAATAGCACAGTGGGTAGGGCATTTGCCTTGCATGCAGCCTTCCCGGGTTCAATTCCTTCGTCCCTCTAGGAGAGCCCAGCAAGCTACCAAGAGTATCTTGCATGCACAGCAGAGCCTAACAAGCTACCTGTGGCATATTTGATATGGCAAAAACAGTAACAAGTCTCACAATGGAGATGTTACTGGTCCTCGCTCAAGCAAATCGATGAACAACAGACGACAGTGCTATAGTGCTATAGTGCTACAACACATCGTAAAACCTGGTAACCATCGTTATTTTCTATGGCTCTGCCTTTTGCTTTTCCTAAGTGTGTATGTGTGTGTGTTTGTGTGTGTCGGTTTGTGTGTGTAAGGGGATACACCTGGCAATGCTCAGGTTTACTCCTGGTTCTTTACTCAGGAATCACTTCTGGTGGGGACTGGGAACCATAAGTGGTGTCTGGAATAGAAGCCAAGTTGTCTGAGTTCAAGGCAAGTGCCCTACCCACTGTACTATCTCTCTGTTCCATCTTTTCTCAATTTTATATTAATCTTTTACATACAACATATTTGCATTTTTTTATGTTTTCTTTTTTATTTTTCTTTGTTTGTGTTTTGGGGCTATTTTAGGGGCTCACTCCTGACTCCTTTCTCAGAGGTCACTCCTGGTTGGGCTTGGGGGACAAAATGGTCTTCCAGGAACCAACCCCAGGTTGACCGCATGCAATGCAATCGCCCCACCAGCTCTAGTCCCCTGTATCCAACACTTTTACTTTTCGTGATTTTTGAGATTTATCTATGCTGAATGTATTAGTAGAATAAAACTGCAAGGTAGATGCTCATTTTCTAACTACATGGGAATGAAATGATTCAAAACTATAATAGGTAAATGTTTATTATTTAAATAACAGCTATGATATGTTCCAAAATTATCATGCCCTTTTACATGATCACAAGTGGGATATGGAAATTCTATTTTCTCCACATTACACCAAACTTTGTATAGCTAGTCAATTTAATTTTAGCTATTTGTGGTGGTTTTAATCTTGCTGATTTTTGATACTCTGAACAACTTTTCATGTCTTTATTTGTCACCCATCCATCTTCTTTGGCGTATGTATAAAGTATTTTGCCAGTTTGGAAGAGTGGGCCACACCCAAGGGTACTCAGGGTTTACGCCTGCCTCTGTGCTCAGAGATCATTCTTGACGGTTCTCAGGAGACCATATATGTTGTCAACAACTGAACAGAGGTTGGCCCTTGCAAGGCAAGTGTCTTAACCCCTGTACTATATCTCCCTCCTCCCCCACCCCAATTTTTAATAAAGTTGAATTTTCTGATTATTGAGTTTTGGGAGTTCTTTACATATAAAGATACAAATAATTTATCAAATTTATGCTCTGCAAATATTTTCTCCCAACTGGTGGCTTGGTTTTCATTCCTTTTTTTATAAAACTGAAAGTTTTAGTTTTGTCTTTTTGATTAATTGTTTTCTTTTAATTCATTGTGTTCAGTATCTCTTTTCCTTTGCTCTTTTCTGAAAATGATGTCCATGTTAATATCTCCAGATTCTCAGTCTCAGCTTTACCTAGGTTGTGTTCCTTTCTCTTCTATGCTTTGAAAGTTGTTACAATTAAGTATATTTGAAACAATGATAATGGATTATTTTTTGTCTGATTGCTTTTTGTCTCTGAAATCACTGTACTTTATGAAAATACACATTATCTTGAAAACTAATGTTCAATACATTTTATCTGGTTTCTGGTTGTTGTTTTTATATCAAATCAGAGGATATAGGGTAGATCAGGCCCTTTCTTAATTAGAAGTAAGGCCCTCACTTCTTAGTCTTTGATTTGTTGGGGTATATATTATCTATCTTCTCCTTATTAAGAAAGTAAGTTTGAACTTTAATGATAAGCAAAGTTTTAAAGTAAATGTTTGAAAAACAATCAGGAAAACGGTGACCTATAAAGGCATGATTGGACTTATAACAAAGTGTCTCTCAAACTAAATGAGATAATGAGACAGGAAAGGGCATATATATTGAATACATTGATTTACATATCAATGCATTAAAGGAATGAACACTCATTATCATATTCGCATGGAATGAAGTCACAACAAAATAAAAAAGGCAGTTATTAAGTCTTTAGAAAGATTTCAACAGCAGCAGTGTAGTGGCAGTATGAGACTTGAAGATTCCACTCTACTTGATGGATAGATCAACCAGACAAAAATAAAGAACAATTTTAAATAAGGATTGTAAGTGTTAGGGTTGACAGACATTTACAGGGGTCTCTCAGTCAAGATCTGAAAGCACATTCTCCTCTAGTACACATGAAATAGGATAGACCACATGCTGAGAAACTAAAGAAAAGTGTCAGTAAAGTTACAGAGCAAAATCATGTCAAGTATTTTTCTTCAGAAGATAATGCTATGAAAATAGAAATTATCTGTAAAATGAAATCTGAGAAACTTCAAAATACTTGAAGACTAAAAGATGTGCTACAAAACAAACAAAAAACAAATCTTGGACCAATGAGGAAATCAAAGAAGAGATAAAAGATTTTCTGGAAGTCAATGGGAATAAAGACATAAACTATCAGAACATGTGGGTCACAGCAAAAATGGGGCTAGGGAAAGAAGTACATAACAGTATAGTTTTATACTGGGACACAAGAAAACACTCAAATAGATAATGTAGCTCACAAAGTAGAAGATGAGCAACAAAGGAAACAACTCAAAAAGACAATACAGAAGGAAGAAGCAGACTAGGAATGACTAAAACACAGTAGTGGAGGGTTCGGAACAAGTTGGTTGTGAAGGTACAGCAATATTTACAGCAGTGTCATGAAAGTTAATGTTACCACAACCATGTTACCTATACTACATTAAAACAAATTTCCTCTGCAAAAGCAACAACAAATATTTACAACAAAAGAGCTGAGGACATTCTATAATGGACCTAGGAAGGCTGATTAACAATTTTCTCACACCATGAATGAAAGTTAATTCAAAATGGATTTAAGATTTATATGTTAGACCCCAGTTCAGAAATTGCATAGGCCGAACACTCTGTGATATTGGCTTTTATGGTATCTTCTATGATTCTGGTCAATTGGCAAGGAAAACAAGAAGAAACAAATGATTAATCTGAAAAGCTACTACACTGAAAGAATCTGTCACCAGAACAAAGACATCCTACTGAATGAGATAAAATAGTCACATACCAACCTTCTAACAAAGGGTTATTCACTGTATTATTGTCACCCTGTTCCTCATCTATTTGCTCGAGCAGGCACCAGTAACATATCCATTGTGAGACTAGTTGTTACTGTTTTTGGCATGTTGAATACACCACGGGGAGCTTTCCAGGCACTGCCATGCTGGCAGGATACTCTTGAATCTGGGTCCATCATGTGTAAGGCAAATGCCCAACCCGCTGTGCTTTCACTCCAGCCCTAATATCCAAGATAAATACTGTACTCACAAAACTCTACAACAAAAAATTTGAAAAAATGGAAACAGAGCTTTCATCAAGAGAAATGCAGATGGGCCTGTGGCACATGGAAAAATTCTTCTTCTTTGTTTTGTTTTTTGGCTACACCTGGTGGTATTCAGGGCTTACTCTTGGCTCTGCACTCAAGGACCACTCAGGGGGCCATATGTGTTGCCAAATTCAAATCTGGGTTAACCACACTCATGGCAAGTGCCTACCCACTGTTCTATTACTCCGGCACAGAAAAAATGCATTGTATCAATAAGTATTAGGGGAATTCAACACAAAATCACAGTGAGATAGCATCTTACCACAGCCTGTATCAAAAGACCAGATACAAGAAGTGTTAGCAGAGAGATGGATAGAGGCAAAATCTCAATTGCTGTTGGGAATATAAATTGCTTTAGCCAACGTGGAGAACAGTATCAAGATTTTTCAAAAATTTAAAGTAGAACTACCATCTGATTTAGCTCTTCTATTCCTTGGTTTCAATACTAAGAATACAAAACCACGGAATTTGGAAAAGACATTATACACACTTCTGTATGTTGTAGCAGTATTTCTAATAGCCAATAATTGGAAATAACCCAAGTACTCAGCAACAAATGAGTGGCTAAGGAAATTTTGCTAGATGGCCAGAAAGACAGTATGGAGTGTTGGGCATTTGCCTTGCATGTGGCAAACTCAGGTTTGGTCAGAGGCACCACACCTGGTCCTCCAAGCACTGCCAGGATTAATGCTTGAGCATAGATCTAGAAGAAAGCCCTGGGTATCACTGGGTGTGGTGTCTACACCAAATAAGTAAAAGACAAGTCATAATAAAAGAAAAAATAAATTATATTAAATACATGTGACCCGAAGACCTCTGAAGACCTCCAGAACTCAGCCACAGCCATGCTCAAGGCCCCTCTCCACACATTCAGATGAGCCTCACGCATGAAGGTACTGGCAGAGGAACCCAGGCGTGTGGGACCTGGGGTTGAGACCTCCAAGCCTGCTCAGATAGGGACTAGGCCTCTTCCACCCAGATTTCCCATTTTCCAGTAGCTAGGCAGTCACACCCAGGGACTGCCTCCCAGTGCCGTGTAATCCCACCAACGGCCAACATCCAGAGACTTAAAACCAAGCTCCAGGAATCGCGTGGCTGCTTTGCGGCTGCGCGACATCTTATAGCCTAGTTCTCCCTCTGGGAGAACCTGGCAAGCTACTGAAAGTTTCCTGCCCACATGGGAGAGCCTCGCAAACTCCCCATCGCGTATTCATATGCCCACACCAGTAACAATGATGGATCTCATTCCCCTGACCCTGAAAGGGCCTCCAGTGCGGCATCGTTGGGAAGGATGAGTAAAGAGAGGCTTCTAAAATCTCCGGGATAGGATGAATGGAGATGTTACTGAGACCACTGGAGAAATTCAACAACCAATAGGAGGATGATGATGATGATGATGATGATGATGATGATGATGATGATGATGATGATGATCACATGTGATTGAATAATTCTCAGCTATAAAGAAAGATGAAATCTTGTTTTTTACTACAACATGAATAGAGCTCATCAGGATCATGATAAGTGAGGTAAATCAGAAGGAAAAAGACAAATACTGGATAATCCTCATAGATATAAAGAAACAAGGTAAGATTATATCTAATGAAAACATAACTGTAAACTGAGAATGGAACTGAGCCTAAGAGCAGAGAATGGACAGGAAGGATTTATGGTTGTGGTGGGGTGTTATTGGCACCTTTTTGATGTTCTTTTTCTAAAAATCTATTTCTGGTTTTTGGGCACACACAGCAGTGCTTAAGGCTTACTCCTGGCTCTGTGTAGAGGGACCACACCTGTAGGATTCTGGGGACCCGTGAGGATGGAAACCGGGTTCGTTGGCTGCATGCAAGGCAAGAGCCTCACGGGTTATATTATCTCTCCGGCCCCCTTTGTGGTACTCTTAAGTATGTACTTGTAAATTAATGTTAACTCAATACACTAATAATTTAACAATAAAATTAATATACTTTTTATTTTACTTTTTTACTGAACATGAGTAAAATACTTAAAAATAAGGCATTTGATTTAAAGGGGGTGATGACAACGAGCACAACTATCTTGGAGTTTTCTGTATCCAATGATCAAGTTATCTTGACACTTCTCTTCCATTTTGATCATTAATAGCTCTTTCCAAAAGAATTTGAAGCTTCTGATAATTGCTCACTGTTTCTAGTCTAAGTGTAGGGTTCATTCTCATTACACAGAAGACAAAGCAGAGCATCTTAGATTTTTTTCTGCCCTTAAATTTTTCTTGCATTAGTAAACAAAATTCCAGAAGCTTTTAACTTATAGAAGATATTGAGTGTGTAAATTCAGATACTAATTTTAGTTTATTCCTGAATTGATGTTAATTGTGAGAATTATATAGCATAAATCTAAGTTCTCATTTTTAGTTCTAAAATTGCTCTATCTTAATTATATTATTTCTGAGAATCAGTAAGTTATAAGTTATATCATCAGTAAGTTATAAGCTTATCATTGATATTTGCTCCAGTATGAGAAATATTTAGTTTATGATACAACAGTGCCAGTACTTACAGCAGCTCACTCTGATAAATTTTTATTTTATTTAAAAATATTGACACAAGGTAAAATTTATTACATTGTAAAATTTTCTCTTCTATTTTATATACCTGTGCCTTTTGGAACACTTCAATGAAACTATTATGCAATTCTTGTTCTTTCAATAACGTATGTTGAAGAAATGTCGCACTGTAGCACTGTCATCCCATTGTTCATCGATTTGCTCGAGCAAGCACCAGTAACGTCTTCATTGTGAGACTTGTTATTGTTTTTGGCATATCAAATACATCAAAAGTGGCTTGCCAGGCTCTGATGTGCAGGCAGGATACTCTTGATAGCTTGCCAGGCTCTCCAAGAGGGATGGAGGAATCAAACCTGGGTCAGCTGCATATAAGGCAAATGCCCTACCCAGTGTGCTATCACTCCAGTCCATCTTTTGTCAACAATATTTATTATTTTTATAGTTTTCACTATTTTTATATTTTTTCTAAGCGTTCATTCATGTTTATCTATATTCACCTATAATATCAGTCTCTTATTAAAAATTTAAAGAAAATTATAAGTTCAACTAAAGATATTAGTATCCACTATACCTTTATTTGATGTTAAACATCTGTGAACTCTTTATGTTTGTTTCTATTTACCGAATTTTCTGGAATTTTGGGACCATTTTAGCTGGCATATTTAGATCATAATTTCTGGCCCAGATAAAGAGAAGCTTTTTGGAAAGTCTGCAGAAGCATCCTCTACAGCAACTTTCACTGGCAAAAGCACGGTCCAGAATGAAGCCAGTCAGTTTTTTCAGCTCCACTGCCTTGCCTTAGAGGGCATGAGATGTCAGTATCTTTTCTGCAAACGTTTCAGAAGAATGCCTCAATGCATAATTGGCAGATGGGGTTTAGTAACCTGGCATAAAGGAAAACCACAAATAGGTTCGTGTTTACTGACTATGCATCATCATAATCTTAAAATGTGTATTTATTCATACTTGTAATTAACAGGGATTTTTTTTTGACGTTGATATTCTTTCTATGAAATTAAGAATACTATTCTCATTTTCCTTTCCATATGTGTTTTGGCCTCCTTAGCAGTACTCAGGAGGACAGGAGTCCTGCCAGCAATTTTGGCCTATCAGAGCTGTGGTTCAACGGGTAGCCCTGAGACAATCAATGGTGCTAATAATGCCAGAAAATCGCCTGGCCTACCCCAGTGGTCCACAAAAATCAAGGTTCTTGGGGGAACCATGAGATAGCATCCAGGGCTGCAACTAAATATGCTCAGGGGACCATGTGGTACTGGGATTGAACCCAGGACTGGTTCATGCTGCGCGTGAGCTCTGAACCACTGTAATACCTCATGGCACAGGAAATAAAGCATAGCATTTTCAAAAGCTATGATTATTTAGAGATACTAATATTGTTTTATAATAAGCTTGACTGTGGAATAATTTTATTTAAAAAACATATGAAAATAAAGAAGAAAGCAAAGATCACTTTGAAAATATTACAAATGTGTCATGAATTCAATACTTTTTATCCTAAAACCAAAAGACACTTCTTTAGATATTATCAATTGAGTATCAATCACTACAGCCCTGGCACAAAGATTAATGAAGAGAAGGCATCATGCGCATTTGAGGGCTTCCCATTTTCTTGCAGAAGAGATAAGGAACAACTAATGTTTGTTGTTTGAATCCATTAGGAACATAATTCATCATATATTCATCATATATTGTCTCTTATAATCTTCATGACAACAGTGTGCCCCGAGAGTCAATGGTATAGGAGATTGAGTAAGATTTCACAGTTAGCAACTAAGTCATGATCTATTTTTTTCTCAAATTGTATTCTTATTTCCTCTAGAAGAAAGGGTTTTTCCACTCTTGGATACTGTGTGTTTGTGATATTGTATGTAGAGTTGCAGAATTCTCAGAATTGCAGAATTCTCAAATATTTTGTATATTTGTAAATAAAAAAATTCATATTATATTCTTTGTTTTGAAGAAGGAAGAAAATAAATTTTAATATTAGAATATGGGGCTGGAGAGATAGCGCAGCGGTTGGGCTTTTGCCTTTCACGTGGCGGACCCGTGTTTGATTCCTCTGCCCCTCTTGGAGAGCACAGCAAGCTACCAAGAGTATGGAGCCCGCATGGCAGAGCCTGGCAAGCTACCTGTGAATATTGGATATGCAAAAAACAGAAACAATAAGTCTGTCAATGAGAGACGTTACTGGTACCCGCTCGAACAAATTGATGAGCAACGGGATGACAGTGATACAGTGATTAGAATATGAGTTTATTTCTATTTTTGTTTTATGGACAAACCTGGCAGAGTTCAGGGCTTACTTCTGGATCTGCACTTAAGGATCACTCCTGGTGGGGTTAAGGGACTATATGAGATGCCAGGGATCAAACCTGGGTCAGCATATAGGTGACACTGCAAGGCAAATGTCCTACCCTCTGTACTATAACTCTAGGCCTGTGCTTGCTTCTTTGGATGGAGAAAAGACTAAGAATTTGATCTTTGACAATTTAAAGGAAACCATATTTTAAAATTCTGGTGCTGGAAAATAAATTTCTTGTACCATAGTGGAAGCAAGTCTAAGTAAAAATATATTTGTATGTAACACCTTTTCTATAGCCAGGCACAAAGACTAACTTTTTTGAGCAGCATGTCTGGCAGAGAGTCTCTTGCCCACACGCCTGGCTGTCTTCCCCAGGGCCTCTTGGAGGGGATGGGCTCCAGCTTTCCTCCCCACCCCGAGCAGAGCTCCTGGTGGCCGAAGACCACTGGAACCTAGCTACAACCATGCTCAAGGCCCCTCTCCACACGTTCGGACAAGCCTAACGCATGAAGGTACAGGCAGAGGAACCCAGGTGTGTGTAATCCCATCAACGGCCAACATTCAGAGACATAAAAGCAAGCTCCCAGAAGTGATATCTTATAACCCACTTTTCCCTCTGGGAGAAACTAGCAAGCTACTAAGAGCTTCCTGCCCACATGGGACAGCCTCGAAAGCTTCCCATGGTGTACTCATATGCCAAAGCCAGTAACCAGCTGAATCTCATTCCCCTGACCCTGAAAGAGCCTCCAGTGCAGCATTGTTGGGAAGGCCAAGAAGAGAGAGACTTCTAAAATCTCAGGGATAGGACGAATGTAGAGGTTACTGAGACCGCTAGAGTAACTCGACGATCAATGGGATTTCCTGATTCGTGATTCGTGATGTCTGGTATAAATTCAAAGTTTGTTTTTTTTTTTAATGTTCAATATCTTAATTATCCTCATTTGTCATTAAATCTTTGGTTAAATATTTTACATGGAATAAATATCCTTGTGTTGATTTTAATGTGAATAAAGCAGTGATGGGATGGATAATGCTAAAATGGGTAAATAGTAGGGAAAGGGGAATAGAGTGACTGTGAGTAGCACTCAACAATTAAGTAGGAAGAGTAATTGAAAGGTGAGATTTCACTTCTCCAAATTCTCATTGTGCTTTGTTCTGAGAATCCTTAGAAATATTAGGGTACTCAGGGCTGGAGCGATACCACAGCGGGTAGGACGTTTGCCTTGCACGTGGCCAACATGGGTTTGATTCCCAGCATCCCATATGGCCCCCCAAGCACTGCCAAGAGTAATTCCTGTGTGCAGAGCCAGGAGTGTGTGTGTGTTCTAAATGTATTGGAACACTTCTAAGAAGTATGAATGACTGATGACTTAGGGGTATTTGGTTTGGATACTTTCAAATTTTTTTGGTTATGTCATTTATATAGTTATAAGATGCCTCACAAAAATATACTCCTATAGTTATTATCCTCAGTAGTTCTGAAATTGAAACATATATCATGGTATTAGTTGATAACTAATGTCTTCAATGTATATAACTGCCATGTTGAGTTCTTTACTGCTTTCTTCCTTTTATCTTTCATATTTCATGTTTGGGGTTATATGTGAAGCTGAGTATAATTCCTTACATATAGAAAGTAGCTTTTTCCCCTTAGTGGTTTCAAATTCATGTGGACATGTAAGTTTTTGAAAGAATCTCACTAATATAAGAAGACTAGGAGTTGAGTTGCAAGACAATATGCAGCAGAATATGAAGTTTATCTACCGCAGCATTAGGTAAACAACTCATATGAACTTCTAGGTTATAAAAACGTTGTGTGTTATTGTTTTATTTATTTGTGTGCTATCCTTAAGTAAGGAAATCTTACTGTGCTTTGTGTTTCTGGAAAAATCAACATAAAAGATCAAGCAAAATTTCCATTTTACTCTTATATAAACCTAACAATACAGCCTCATTTTAATAACTATCACTTCCAATGTCTGTCCTTCTCCAAAATAGACCACATTGTGGGTCACAAAACAGATATAGATAAAATCTCAAAGATAGAAATTGTATCAACTCTTGTCTCAGACCATGAAGTTATGAAAATGAGAATCACAGAAATAGGGGAAAAACTCAAATATTTGGGGATTAAGCAATAAATAAAAGAATTTTCTGATCTATTAAAAAAAAAGACACAAAGCAGAATCTGGGCTGGAAAGATAATAAGGGGAGGTGCTTACTTTGCATGTGGTCAACTGGGTTTGATCAAGCATTTTTATGGTCCCTGAGCACCACCAGGAGTGATCCCTGAGTAGGGCCTGGGCATTGTCACGTGATTCCAAAGCAAAGCCAACAACAGACAAAACGAGAATCTATAGGGAAATAAAAGATGCATAGTAAGGGAACAAGTGGCCAAAGGCAACAAACTGATGGGAGAGTTTTCTGCAGAACTAAGTTTGCCTGGTGAGCTTGGGACGAGACGAAGCGATGGCTGGAGGTGAGGTTATTGGGAGGGGTCTTTGGGCATTGGTGGAAGAAAAAAGGCCCTCTGTTCATGGCGGTGGTTTGGGACAATGTAGACACGAACCTATAATTAGCACTATTGCTGATCTTGCTACCTCAATAAAAATGGGGTGAAACTACGGATGACTATTTTATGTATTATGAAAACATGACTTATCACAGATAAATAAAAATAACTTGTATCACTTGTCATCCCGTTGCTCATTGATTTGCTCAAGGGGGCACTAGTAATGCCTCCATTCATCCCTGTCATGTGCTAGTGTAGCCCTGTGACATATACTCACTCCAGGAAAACGAAGAGCTTCAAACCGTTTGTTCAGGGTTTTGACAAAGAAGTCTGACCATCTCGTAGGTGGGCGGCCAGGCGTTCTTTTGACGTCCCATGGAATCCAGTTGGTAACAGCTCTATACCAGCGATCATCTCTAAATTGCATTACATGTCCGGCCCATCTGAGTTTTGACACCTTGTCAAAGGAGACAGCCTCCCTGATTCTTGATCTTCAATGAAGGTCAGAACTCCGGATTCTTTCTCTCACTTGAGTGAAACGTGATACTCCAAGCATAGCTCTTTCAATTCCTCTTTGGGAGACCCGAATAGCGTTCTCATCCTGTTTTCGTAGGGCCCAGGTCTCTGAGGCATATGTGAGTGCAGGAAGAACAGTGGAGTCGAAAAGATGTGCCCAGAGTCAAAGGCTCTTCGTCCTCTTAACAACTTCTTCGACATTCTTGAAGGTGTTCCATGTCACTCTCTTCCTCCTGTGAAGTTCAGGTGCCAGGTCATTTGTCATGTTGAGTTCTTGACCTAGATACACATACATAGCTGCTGTATTTGGAGATGTTCGTTCCATTGAGGGCAAATTGAATGTCAGGAACTAGTCCGTTTCTCATGAACATTGTCTTTGTGAGATTCGGCAGCAGTCCAACTTTTCCACACTCGAAGTCAGCCAGCATTCGTGACACTTGGCTAATGTTTGATGTTTTTAGAATGATGTCATCAGCGAAGCGGAGGTGGTGTAGTTGCTAACCGTCTATCTTCACTCCCATTCTTCCCATTCCAGTCGTCACATGACGTTCTTGAGGGTGGCACTGAAGAGTTTCGGTGAAATGGTATCACCCTGCCGAACCTCTCTCTACGTCGATGATCACATCCTTGTAAATGGTGAGATCCTGGTGGTGAATCCGTAACACAGCTCATGGAGGATCCTGATGTACTGAGTTTGAATGCCGATTCAAATGAACTTCAATGACCGATTCAGTCTCAACAGAATCAAAAGCTTCTTTAAATCGATGAATGTTAGACAGTTTAATTTTAAATTTAGTTTAATTTTAAAATTAAAATTTCTTAACTAGATTGTGTATGTGTGTGTGTGTGTGTGTGTCAGAATTCTCTCCTTTTCTAAGAGATAACTCACTGAAGCAATTACTTTTTTCCTTAATTTAATCTCCTTTAGGGACCAAAGAAATAGTATAGCAGGTTGACACTTGCCTTGTATGTGGCCAACCTTCGTTAGATTTCCGGCATCCCATATGGTCTTGAGCCTGTCAGGAGTGATTCCTGAGCTCAGAGCCAGGAGTAAACCTGAGCACTGACAGGTGTGGCCCCCTCACATTAATTAATTAATTAATTAAATCTCCTTTAGGACTGCTATTTTTTATTCTTACACCTTTATACAATTTTTCTGGTTTATCTAAGTAAATTAAATTGCTGTTTCATGATCTGACATTCTTTAAAAACTGAATTGGCAATACAAATTGATTTGAATGTTTATAGAAGATATCACCTTTATATCACCACCCAAATGTTAATAAATATACACACAACTTCATTAAGTGAGATGGCCCTGAGATGCTTAAGAGCGTAGCTGGATTTTGAAAGTTGATGTCAGGGTTGGAATCCAAGCTCCTCTATTTACTAGCTGCCTGAAACAAAGCAAATACTTTAATCTCTCTGCATATGATTACTTCATCTGGAAAATGGCAATTAATTAGAATGTAGTTATTCAAGTGTTTGTGAGAACTGAATGAACTGAAAGCATTTACACGTAAAGCGTTTAGAATGTTACTGGGACATAGTTATTATGGAAAGCTGGCAAAGTGCATTTTAAAACTAACAAGCAATTCCTCCCTTAGTATTTAATAGTTTGAATTTCTAAAAAAAACTAAGAAGCAAATCATTTTTGTGGTTAATTGCAAAATTCTAAACTAGCATCATCTCGAATGCAATAATATGTAGATTTGAATAATCTTTGATGTTACCTACATTATCTCAACTCTTGTAGGAAATTGTTTAATTAAACATTTTTTTCCTCAGGCAGGATAAAGAGACCTGAATAATAAAATACTGAAAGCACAAGTAAGTATCTGGGTTGATTATAATGCCATAATTTATCATTTACAATTTTAACAGTACTAAGCATTTTTTAAAAAACACAACTCATTTCTAAGATAATTGTATAGGATGCCTTTATCTTCATTGTCAATATTTAACAATTAATAATGAATCAGTAATTCTTATTGAGTCACCTTGATTTACACACCTTATATGTTTTATCTGGGAAGCATTAGTGTGCATTGTTCTCCACCAAGATGTATTATCACTCCACCTCAGTCTACCCAACCCCAACTCCTTACCTCTGTTGCATGAAGAAAGTAAAGGTTTGTTTTTGTTTTAACTTTGTTTTCTTGCCTTGTTTGGCTTATAAATCCCTTATAAGAGATCATCTGTGTTTGTCTTTCTCCTGACTTATTTGACTTAATATGACCCCCTCCAGTTATATACATTTTTTACAAAAGGCAAGAGTTAACTTTTTTACTTATGACCTAGTAGTATTTATTTTTTAATTTATTTTCCCCAATTATTTATTTTTTAATTGAATTACACTGATATACACGTTTACAATGTTGTTCATGATTGGACTTCAGTCAGATAATGTTTGAACACCCATCTCTTCACCAGTACACTTTTTCCACTACCACCAATTTTCCCAGTTTCTCCTCCCACCACCCACTGCTCACCACTATGGCAGGCATCTCTCTCTCTCTCTCTCTCTCTCTCTCTCCTTCTCCCTTTCTCTCTCTCCCTCTCTTTCCTTTTGCGCCTTATGGTTTGCAATATAGATAATGAAAGGTTATCAGGTATATACCTTTACCTGTGCCCTTCACCCCACACACACTTTTGCAGCAAGCTTCCAACCATTGGCCTGTCCTCATCTCATTCAACAGGATACTCTCCATGTCAATCCATTTATAGGCAAATTTTATGACTTCATTCTTTCTAACAGCTGCATTGTACTCCAATATGTAGATGTACCATAGTTCTCTTTATCCAATCATCTGCTCTTGGATACTTGGTTGTTTCTAGATTCTATATATTTCCTGGACACTGTTTTTGTAGGCTTAAGGCTGAGTAGCATTTTTATTTCTTCATCTGTCTCTAAGTACTTAGGTTGTTTTCAGATTTTGATGACCGTGTACAGTGCTTCAAACACCAAATGAACATAGATATATATATATATATATATATGAATTTTTAAATTAATGGTTTTCTGGGCAGGCTGGAGCGATAGCACAGAGGATAGGGCATTTGCCTTGCATGCGGCCGACCCAGGTTCGATTCCTCTGTCCCTCTTGGAGATCCCAGCAAGCTACCGAGAGTATTCCACCCACACAGCAGAGCCTGGTAAGCTCCCCATGGCGTATTCTATATGCCAAAAACTGTAACAACAAGTTTCATAATGGAGACGTTACTGGTGCCCACTGGAGCAAATCGATGAACAGTGGGAGCACAGTGCTACAGTGACAGTGCTATTGTTTTCTATTCTTTTGTATTCTGGGGGGCTGGAGCGATAGCACAGTGGTTGGGCTTTTGCCTTTCACGTGGCCAATTCGTGTTCGATTCCTCCTCCCCTCTCGGAGGGCCCTACAAGCTACTGAGAGTATGGAGTGCGCACGGCAGAGCCTGGCAAGCTACTCGTGCGTATTGGATATGCCAAAAACAGTAACAATAAGTCTCTCAATGAGAGACATTACTGGTGCCCGCTTGACCAAATCGATGAGCAACGGGATGACAGTGATACAGTGATACAGTGTATTCTGGGATAGATATCCAGTGATGAAATTGCTATTTTATTATGGTAGATCTATATTTATATTTTGGGAGCTCTTAATGATAGAGACTATAACAATTTATATTCCCAGTAAATGAATACAAGAGTTCCTATTTTTTCACAGAGTCACCAATCCCTGTATCTGGTCTTTTTTGGTTTGGGTTATTCTCACTGATGTGGAATGAGATCTTATTGTTGCTTTTGACTTGCTGATAATAAGTAATAACGTGCATTTTTAAAAAAGTGCCTGTTGGCTATGTGTCTTCTTTCGGAAAATGTCTATTCGAGCCTGTCCTGTAATTTTAAATGGGGTTGTTGTTTAATGTTGTTGATTTAGAAGGTTTTCCTTATGTATATTGGATATTAACTTTTCTCAGATATACAGAGTACATATATTTTCCCATTCAATAAGACATTTTAAAACATAATAGTTATTATTTCGCTTTTCAGAAGTTTGATGTAATACCATTTGATTACTTTTGTTATCTATCTATTACCTATCTATCTACTTGTCATACTCAGTGGGCTCTGGATCTAGATCAAATGGATCTGGGAACCTCTGATGGGTATGTTGATAAAAACAAAGTAAGCTGGGTTTTGCATGTTATTTTTTTTTTCATTTTAGACAGCATCATTGATTTGTATATACTTTTTGTACTTGTTTTAAAGATATATTTCAATGCTTTGAAAAAGTGAATCTTACAGATTTAACCAATCATTGCCAAAAGTCAGTTTTAGAATGTTTCCAATATTCTATACGGGTCCTTAATACTAGTTTATGGGCATTGTTCATGTTCATCCCCAGACAACTATGCCCTGATCTATTTTTTGTCTTATTTATGTGATTTTATTTTTATGAGCATTTCATATAAAGAGAATAATACACTCTATGGTCCTTTATGTATGGCTGGATTTTGTTCTCCTTTTCAGCTTCATTCATATTAGAGCATATATGTTACTTCATTTCTTTTTATGATTGGTTAACATGGCATCATGGACATATCACATTTTAATCATTGCCAGTTTATGACTGTTTTCAATGTTTCTATGTCGTGTTTAATAAAATAAACAATCTTATATAGAGCAATATACTTAATTTATCAGAATAAAATTGCAAGATCATAAGGTAAAATTCTGTCATGTTGTTTTAGATAATATTTTAAAATAAAATACTTAATGGCATAAGACTTTTAAATAATATTTTTAGAACTTAATTCAAGCATTTAAAGTATACTTTATTTTATATGATAAACAACAGTATGAATATTAAAATTATGCCTTTAAATATGAGACACATAATACCAACTCTAGTCTATTACTCATACAAAATAATCTGTAGGTGTTGAATACTTAATATCACCCAACATTATTAACAATGGGAATACTTAAACTAATGTAAAATGAAACTTATTTTTTTATTTAGATTTATAGATCTAATTTATCATACACATTAGAAAGTAAAAGGAGTACTTTTTTTTTTAATTTATTTATTTTTAATTAGAGAATCACCGTGAGGGTACAGTTACAGATTTATACACTTTTGTGCTTATATTTCCCTCATACAAAGTTCGGGAACCCATCCCTTCACCAGTGCCCATTCTCCACCACCCGTAAACCCAGTGTCCCTCCCACCCTCCCCAATCCCATCTCCCCCCCACCCCACCCTGCCACTGTGGCAAGGCATTCCCTTCTGTTTTCTCTCTCTAATTAGCTGTTGTGGTTTGCAATAAAGGTGTTGAGTGGCCGCTGTGCTCAGTCTCTAGCCCTCATTCAGCCCGCAACTCTCTTCCCCCACATGGCCTTCGACTACAATGTAGTTGGTGATCGCTTCTCTGAGTTGACCTTTCCCCGGAACGTGAGGCCAGCCTCGAAGCCATGGAGTCAACCTCCTGGTACTTATTTCTACAGTTCTTGGGTGTTAGTCTGTAAAAGGAGTACTTTTTATACTTATATAACATCTCTCAAAAAACCAGAAATATAAAGCAAATTAGTGTACATTAAATACTAATAAAGAATTTAGAGCAAATACAAGAAACTAAACTCAGAAAGTAACCCATTACTTCTATAATAATGAGTTGCCAATGTTCTGATGATCTTATTCACCAGGTGAAATGTTCATTGATCTTAATAAAGAGTTTCATGAGTGTTACTAACTGTTTAGAAGCAAAAATTTTGGCAGATTTTCACAGATTAATAAGGTTAACTAGAAATTAAGTTCAGAATATCTAAAATATCTTCAAAAGCACCTGCTCTGTATAAAGACTTTTTTTAGCACTGCACAGTTATTTTACTTACTTGAAAATTCTAGAAGGAAGGACTCAGTAATTAAATAGTTAGAGAATAGTTTGGAGGAAAATATTATTAAAATAGTCACTAGTTAGCTTGCCCTCTGCTTAGAGTGGAATAGATTAAAAATGGATTAGGAGTTAAGAAAGATTGGCATACATCAATACATAACAAATACTTAACGGGTCCAAGGGAATATATAATATAAGATTGTTGGTAAAATTCTTGGAAGTTTTATCTTTATTATATAAAAAGTGAAACAGTTGTATTATTCTGGGAGCCTTTGTCTGGTCACCATTGTCCAAAAGAGATGATATTCTGCAGAAGGAGATATGGTATTTCTTGCATCCTAAACTTCAGGACGAGAGGCTGTGTTATTTGTGGGCCAGAAGTAGGTCACAATTCTTTATAATATTGAGCTTTAATAGATGCCATCTGTTTTTTTTCTTTTTTGTTGTTCAAATGTTATATACATATTAGAGATTTTAAAAACTTGTAATAGATTATATAAGTATTCAAACTAGGGCACCAAGTTTGGGGAATTTATAAGTCAACTTCAGCATGAAAAAAATTAACTGGCAAAACTGGGCAATAATGCTTTGTGAGTAAGTGCCCTGAGCTAAGCATGATTCTAACATTCAGATAGTCAGACTGTGGTGAAAAATCTAGCTATTGATTCCATAAATGTATAAAATAGTGATTTAGCTAAATGGAAATCATTGCTGAAATAGGAATAAGTAACTTTAATGTGTTCAAGTTAATACCTAAGATAGGATTGCTTGGAGAGGGAAGATTTACTACATTATTTAATTTAAAAATTAGTCTTGAAACCCTTAAGCTAGGGAAAATGAAACTGTTTACCTGCAAATAATTGATATGCTAATTTTGATAACAGTTTTCTAGGCATTAAACCAAATTTCATAAAAAAATTATTCTGGTAGTTTTTTGATTCATTTGAATTATCTTAGGCACTTGCAAGGTTTTAAAAAATTATATTTCTCTAATCAGCAATTTAACATTTTAACTTTTTCTGACAGTTCTTTCCTTGGTTACTTCAAGGGTTTACTCTCAAGTTTGACTCTAATTTTTTAGGGTGCATTTTTTTCTATTCTAATAGAATATGTTAAAATGTTAAAATTAAGTAACTATTCCTTGGATAATACAGGAAATGCAAAAATATGTCTCCATTGTTGCATTAACATAATAAAATGGACATTAAACAAAATTAAAGCAGTCAATAAGGATTGTAACTCTTGCTAAATTTTGAAGTGGTGGTAACTAAGGCCTTTGTTACCTCTCTTATAAAGGGAGTGCTTTAGGCTCTTTTAAAATTCCCTGAAGAAGAGCTAGAGAGATAGTATAGAAGAAAAGATTCCTACCTTGCCTGTGGCTGACTCCTGGGCACTGCTAGGTGAGGCCCAACACAAATTCCCTCCACCACTATACACACTGTATTACTGTATCACTGTTTCACTGTCATACTGTTGTTCATCAATTTGCTCAAATGGGCACCAGTAACGTCTCCATTGTGAGTCTTGCTGTTACTGTTTTTGGCATATCCAATACACCATGGGGAGCTTGCTAGGCTCTGCTGTGAGGGCGGGATACTCTCGGTAGCTTGCCAGGCTCTCCGGAGGAATCGAACCGGGTTGGCTGTGTGCAAGGCAAACGCCCTACCCACTGTGCTATTGCTCCAGCATAAATAAATTCGGTATTGATATTTAAAATTTTCACTGTTGAATTCAAACTACTTTAGCTAGGTGAAGAATAAGAATCAGTCCTTTCCCACCCAAATTGACCCATGGTATAAAGTTGAAACCTTTACACCATGAGAGAGTGTTTGGAGATTAGGTCTTTGGGGAATATTTGGATCATGGAGTCACCAGTTTAGAAGTTATAGAATGTGGCAAACCAAGTGTGCGTTCTCTCTCTCCACCATATAAGGATTCAAGGGGAAATGGCTTTCTCCATGTTAGGTGACCTAACTGCTGGCATTCTGAATGCTAACATCCACTTCAACGTCTGAGGAATTATTTTCTGTCATTAAAGCCACTCAACCTTTGATATGGCAACATCTTTCAGTAGACTAAGAACATTCATAAAGAAGAAAATATATTAAATTGATTTTTTAAGCTTTTCCTTTAACATTGGCCTCTAGCCTACATTTATGTATATTCTTTGCATTTGCAAAAGCTATGTAGATAATAATGTTTAAGTTACATAGGTCACTTTAGTCTCTCTCTGTCTCTCTCTGTCTCTCTCTCTGTCTCCGTCTCTGTGTGTGTGTGTGTCTCTCTCTCTCCACCCCCCCCCCCACTTTTGGGCCACACCAGTTGTGCTCAGGGCTTACTTCTGGCTCTGCATTCAAGAATCAGTCCTGGTGGTACTCAGGGGATGATATGGGATGCTGGGGATCAAACCAGGGTCTGCTACTTACTACTTGCCCTACTCACTAGACTACCTCTGTGACTCCTCTTTTAGCCTATTTTGATTTTGTAATTTAGATGGTTTTGTTATTGCCTCTGTAAATTGCTTATTTTTTCTAACTTTGTGATGTGTGTTTTTTGATGGAATTATAGGTAACATCACTGTCACTGTCATCCTGTCATCCCATCGTTCATCTATCTGCTCAAGCAGGCACCAGTAACGTCTCCATTGTGAGACTTGTTGTTATTGTTTTTGGCATATCAAATATGCCATGGGTAGCTTGCCAGGCTCTGCCGTGCAGGCGTGATACTCTCGGTAGCTTGCCAGGCTCTCCGAGAGGGGCGCAGGAATCGAACCCGGGTTGGCGGCATGCAAGGCAAACACTTTACTGTCGTGCTATTGGTCCTGCCCATAGATAACGTATTGGCATATAGCTTAAATCTTGATAGTCATGGTAAAAGAAATAAATTAGAAGTGATAATTTGATTCACTTTAAATTTTATTACAATTAAATGTAAACTAGGATAAGATGTATAAGAACATATGGGCAATGAATTAACTTTTAGGTCCTACCCATTACTTCTTGGATATTAAAATATATTAATTTTATTAGTATTATCTATAACTAAAAGAAATATGCTATTATTGTTATGGTAAAAATGCATGGTGGGCTGGGAAGATTCAGTGGAGCTAGAACACCTGAATGTAGTCAGGAGTCCTGAGTTTGAGTCTGGATACTGCATGATTCCTTATTTATTGCAGGAAGTGATCACAAAGCACAGAGCCAAGAGTAGCCCTAAGAACTTCCAAGTGAGGACCAACCCTCTCCAGAAAAAAAAACACATCTATATGTATATGTTTATATTTGTGCATGGCTTCTAGTCTCTTGAGACATTTTTCTTTTTTAAAGAGAAATAGTACTAGTGCATAGTAGTGTTACCTTTGAGAAACTGTGAATAGATATCACAATGAAGATCAACTATGTTTTTTTACATTATAATATGTGATTTTAAAAAACTTCTTGAGGATCTGAATAACTCAAGGTGACATCCTGAGAAATGATGAAGATGAAATTAGAGTGAGGAAGAAGAGCCTGTTTCTGTATTAACATGGGAGGGTTCCGCTATTTCAAGCCCTTGAGATGGCTGAGTGACCTTGACTTCCCTTGAACTCACGAAGTCTGTTAAACATAAACTAGGCATGGAATGTAGATGTAGTTTTTGTGTGTGTTTCAGCACACCTAGGAGAATATGTAGGGAGGTGTTGTCACTATGGTTCTCAGGGGGAAACACTCTGACATGGATGTGAAGGATTATTGGGCAATACTTTGGGGACGTGGGGTCAACTGGAGTGCAGAAGCAGGAAAGAGAAAGGAGGAAGGGGATTCAGGAAGTACCTGACCTGAATGAGTATCTTTCTTGCTGAGGTGGGACTGTTTTCTGCACCAAACTCTTGGCAGATATGCTCTGACAGTGACAAGATGAGACCTTGAGCTAAATCTGGGACCAAGGAGGTGACCAAAATATACACTAGTGCAAAAGTCAGATGAACTGACTTGAAGTTTGCTTCTACATATTCTATTTTACTGGCTATGCCATCTCAGATCCAGAGACTATAAAACAAAGCTCCTTGAAGAGAGTGATGCAATTTTTCCTAGAGTGTGCGGCTGCAAATGCGGCCATGCAACCTCTATTTTTATTTTTGTTTATTTATTTCTTTTTCCCCACACAGTAGAGCCTGGCAAGCTACCTGTGATGTACTTGATATACCAAAAATAGTAACAACAACGTGCTCTTCATGTTCCTGGAGTGAGAAGACACCACTGGGCTATACTAGTACGCAGCAGGGACGAATGAAGACATTGTCCCTGCTTGATGCCTGCTTGAGCAAATCGATAAACAACAGAATAGCAGTGACACAGTGATGTCATCTCAGGCTAATTTATTCACTTTCCCATTCCGACTAAGTGGGGATGAGAATATCTCCAAGTTTCTCATGGCAATATTGTGGAAGGGACGATTGAACACAATTCAAGTTCAGATTATTATTAAAAGTTACTGTAAAATAATGAGTCTGAATTTAAAACTAATTTGCCTATATGAATATTTGTTCTTGTAAAGGAAGAAAGAGCTCATGATCCCTAATTGCTTAAAACACCAAGACCTATTTGGCCTTGGAGCCCGTCCCTTGTGACTTGGCTGGCGTTTGTCTCATTCTGGATCTAAGCTGACAGACCAGCCACTCGCTGGATCATTGTTATTCATGTGGAAGGGGGAAAATGAGACAGCACTTCAAATGCATGTTGGCACAAAATATCAGCTGGAAATGACACATATCATTTCTACTCCGATTTTATTGGTCAAAATAAACCACATGTACACATAATTGGTGGGGATCAGACAGTAGGCAACAAATCATAGAGAAAAACATATATATATGCATATATACATATTTTCAGATATATATACCAAAGCTCACATCACCCAAACTTTAACCACATGTTAGTGATATCCTATGTTTTAATGGCTCCTGCCAAAATATAACAATTTTAACACTGTTTCCTATTTGAAAATGTTTTTGTAAGCATGTTCAGCAGTTCTTCGTAAGATACAATATGAAATATGCTATTTCTCTTGTATTTTGGGACAGGGCTTGGGGCTTGGGATGAAAACATCTTGAAATTGTTGTTTGGAAGATATAATGGTGGTGGGATTGGTGTTTGAATATTAAATGTAATCAAATATTGTGAACTAACTTATAAAATTTTTTAAAAAAAAATATAAAACCTGGGCATCACCCAAACAGCAACAAAACAAAGGAGAAATGCCCAGAATTCTAGAGGCTGATTGAAATGGCATTAGCAAGTGTTGGCCTTACTGACCATTGCCATTTTGCTTTGGCTTTGAGGTGAGAGACCAGTTACTAACAGAGGCTTTGGGTCCCCTCTTTCTTCCCATCTCGAATTTTCAGCACAGGGTGCTTCGTCAAAAGGTCGAGGGACTGGAGATGGAGAAACAGTTCTCTGAATGACTCTCAGTCCCACTCCTGAGAGGAACTTTGATAGCTAACTTTTAAATGCACATGATATGTGACAGAAAGTATGACAAATAGAAAACCTATAAAATAGATTCTGTTAATATTCCAGTACAGTAATTTAAAAATAAAAATAACTTAGACTAAAGAAACTTGATCAATATCATGCATGTAGAAAGTAGTAAACCTGGACTTAAATTCAGGCCTGCCTGATTACAAAGAGTTTTTTTTCTTTTCTTATTTTTTATTTATTTATTTTTAAATTTTAAATTATTTATTTTATTGAATCACCATGTGGAAAGTTACAAAGTTTTCAGGCTTATGTCTCAGTTATACAATGCTCAAACACCCGTCCTTTCACCAGTGCCCATATTCCACCACCCAAACCCCCAGTATACCTCCCACCCCCCACTCCCCCACCCCCGCCTGCATAACTGATAAACTTCACTCCGTTTTCTCTTTACCTTGATTACATTCCATATTTCAACACAAAACTCACTATTGTTGTTGGAACTTCCCCTCCCCCCAAAACGGCCTTACTGACAAGGAAGCATTTGGTAATTAGTTTTCCATTGCTGAGAATGAAGAGATATGAAGTCGTGCAGCCACAGTAGCAGCCGTGCAGTTTAGGATTTCTGTATTTTAGTATTTTAGTAATTAAGCCCAGGGAGATTTATGTTAGAAATTGCATCATTTCCCTTCCTAGGGCAGTATGGGGCAATGGCTTAGTTCACAGTCTAGAGACAAGGCTGCAAGCAGTTTCTGGGACCAAAAGTAGACTAGCTGGCCTCCAGATCATGGTCAATCAGCAGCAAAGCGGCCGCACCAAAGCTTGGCTGCCCGGGTCGAGTCTCAGCAGAGAGAGTGCCAGTATTGGCCCCAGCCCGAGACTGCCCAAGTGTCCCGCTGTTCCAAGTACATAACTCTTTTTTTTTCTTTATCCTTCCCATGCCACCAAGTTCATACCTGCTTATAGTCCTCATAATATAGCGGACGCCATGCTGCTTCTCCCCAACAAGGGAAAAAAAACCGAGAGAGGATATTTCCCCTCCTCGGCCAGTGTGGGGTAATTCACAATCTAGAGACATGGCTGCAAGCAGTTTCTGAGACCAAAAGTAGTCTAGCTGGCCTCCAGACCGTGGTCAATCAGTAGCAAAGTGGCCGCACCCTACAAACATTTTTTAAACTTTTACTTTTAAAGACCTGCAGTGACACTGGCACTACTTAAGAGATTTCAAAACCAGTGCTATTTAAAAATTTTTTTATCTTAAGGAGTTTCTACTGGAGTCCAGGTCATTATTTATAGGAAGAGAGACACTTAACCAGATAATGAAGTGTGAAATATAGTAGTTTTCTTTCTTGTTCCCATGATGGTAGCACTGTAGCACTGTTGTCATCGATTTGCTCGAGCAGGCACCAGTAATGTCTCCATTGTGAGACTTGTTGTTATTGTTTTTGGCATATCGAATATGCCACAGGTAGCTTGCTAGGCTCTGCCATGTGGTCGAATACTCTCGGTAGCTTGCCAGGCTGTCCGAGACGGGGGAAGGAATCGAACCAGGGTCAGCTGCATGCAAGGCAAACACCTTACCTTTGCTATTGCTCCTACCCATAGATAACATATTGGCATCTAACTTAAATTTTGATAGTCATGGTAAAAGAAATAAATTAGAAGTGATACTTGATCACTTTAAATTTTATTGCAATTAAAAATCAAATTAGGAATTGAACTCAGGTTGGCCGAGTACAAGACAAACACCCTACCCACTGGGATTGGATGCATATTTACTTCAAATGAAGTATATCACTTTTAAAGACTAGAAGAAGGCCTATTATTGGACCAAGCATGGAAGTGAAGAGAAGAAAATCTTCTATTTACAACTGCCTTGAAACTTTATTTTGACTACAAGGACTGGGAAAAGTAGTTAGCTGTACACTTAGTGATTCTTGCTCATGATACATTGACTATGTTTTGCATTATTTTTGCACTCAGAGACCCTAAAATGGGGTAGATGCATTTGAGTTTACCAAGGAGTACCTCAAAAGTATCTCATAGTTTGGCCTTTATCCTCTATTACTTGAATATACCAGAGTAGTGTCTAATTTGAGTTTGTTCTACTTTCTAACATTTAGTGAAAAGGATGTGGTTAGAATTCTTTACCTTTTCTGTAATTTCCAAGTGAAATTTTGTGACTTTTTTTTCAGTAATGATTCTTATAATAAGCATTAAACAAGCCTGCCCTGTGGCTACTGCAGGGTGAGCTCACATGCCCTGTGGACCAGCCAGGCAACAAGGTACTCTGAGGTCTTATAGGAGAGCAGCCAAGATAAAACTTATCTTCACCAACAATGCTAAGAGTTTTTGAGAAGTTGTGCAGTGTTTGTTGTAAGAAATGGATTGATAAACTGGAAGAGATTTTTAAAAGTTGTCACTTGTATCACTTGTCATCCCATTGATCTTCAATTTGCTTGAGCGGGAGCCAGTAACGTCTCCATTCGTCCCTGTCGCCTGCTAGTGTAGCTAGAGTGAGCAGTGGTATCTGCTCACTGCAGGAACACGAAGCCTCAAACCATTCATTCAGGGTCTTGACGAAGAAGTCTGACCATCCTGTAGGTGGGTGGCCACGTGGTCTTTTGACATCCCGTGGAATCCAGTTGGTAGTCCAGCTCTAGTCCAGCAGTCGTCTCTAAATCACATTATGTGTCCATCTGATTTTTGACGCCTTGACAAATGAGACAGCGTCCCTGATTCTTGATAGTTGACGGAGGTCAGAACTCCAGATTCCTTCTCTCACTTGAGTGAAATGTGATACTCCAAGCATAGCTCTTTCGTTCAAACTCAGTACATCTAGATCCCAATGAGCTGTATTACGGATTCACCACCAGGATCTCACCATTCTACAAGGAAGTGATCATCAACGTAAAGAGAGGGGTTTGGCAGGGTGATACCATTTCACCGAAACTATTCAGTGCCATCCTCAAGAACATCATGTGATGACTGGAATGGGAGTGAAGATAGACAGTCAGCAACTACACCACCTCAGCTTCACTGATACTATCATTCTAATAACACCAAACATTAGCCAAGCGGCACAAATGCTGGCCAGCTTTTAAAGGTTCTTGCAATGAATTCAGAATTTAAACACAACATCATTAACTTTTAGAAGCTTCTTTCTTTAGGCTGGGAAGGTGAGACTGAATCTCCTATTCTCATGTTAAATCATCAAGTTAATGAAGTCTTAACATTGTCCTCTGTATTATCCCATATTTTTAGGTCACTGTTATTATTGAGAAAGGTCTAGTGACACATTTTAAAGCATTTTAAATAACACTTTTAAAGCATTTTAAATACTCAAGAATCAGTGTATTAAGAACATTGTAGGGTCTGGAGAGCTAGAATCGTGGCAAAGGCTATTTGCTTTTCATGTGGCCTATGCCATTCAATTCCTGGCATCCTGTTGATCTCCTGGCATCCTGTTGAATACCTTATCAGAGGTATTGTGTCCCCACTCAAACTAAAAAGAATAATTGTAAATATTCACACAGCATAAACCTCCAACACCAGCAATTGATGTTATCTGATTTTCCTCAGGTCAAAGAATTAGTTGCTAATAACATATTGAATTGTTAAAGCAAATTCTCCTGATTCACTTTTCACTGTTTTTCCCACCCAACCATGCTGTTTTGAAATTATTTTAAATATATACAAAAATAAAAAAATATGTTCTGGAGCATAAATTCTTATTTGGGGAAAGACCTTACCAATTCGGTATTAAATGTGGTAAATGCAATTGGTGACCAAGTTACCTAAAGCTTTTTTGAAAAAAAAAAAGGTGTACTATAACCTAATATGGTTTGGGAGGCTCATAAACCTACACATAATACATATCCTCTAAACATTAGTTTATTTGAGAACAATTAAAATATCTAAAACTCATATCTTGATTCTATAGCCATGTGACTTTTTCCTGTTAAGATCAGAACCAGATCTAAGGAAATTGAAAACACAGGCTTAGAGCCAAATGTGGCAAGTTTAATGATTTCCACATTTTAAAACTGAAAATTTTAAGTGATTTTTATTTTGTTTGGTTTCAGTTTTTGGGCCACACCTGGAGGTACTCAAAGATTACTCCTATCTGGGTGCTCAGGGATCACTTTTGGCAGGCCTCAGGGGACCATATGTGGTGCCAGGAATTGAACCTAGGTCTTCTGAGTTCAAGGCAAGTGCTTTACCCACTGTACTCTCTTGCCAGCCCCCATATTTTAAATAAAATCTAGTGAGTGTAGCCCAGTTTCTGTTTTAACTTTTGAAAGGAATTATTAATAAAGGTAGAGAAAGAAGGTGCAAGTATTACTTTGTTAGATGATTTACTTCATTTAATTCTCAAACCAGTTCATTGAACAAATAACATTCACGTCGTACAGTTGTGGATAAGTCTGATGCTTCTTGGAAGCTAGCAGCTAGTGAGAAGCAGAACTAGAATCAGAATGCAAGTGCATTCATTCCAAAGCCTCGTTTTTCCTACCAAATAGTGTTTCTTTCCAAGGAGAAAGAATGAATGGAGATAAAGGAGGTTGAATAATAATTCCCCTAAGTATGTCCATGTCCTAGAACCTTTGAATGTGAGTTACTTGGAAATTATTTATTTACTTATTTATTTCCTTTTTGGGTCCACACATAGCGATGCTCAGGGGTTACCCCTGACTCTGCACTAGGAATTACTCCTAGTGATGCTTGGGGGACCATATGGGATGCCGGGGATTGAACCCGGGTCTGCCATGTGGCAAGGCAAGCACGCTACCCGCTATACTATTACTCCAGCCCTAGAAAATATTCTTCTTCTTCTTCTTCTTCTTCTTATTATTATTATTATTATTATTATTATTATTATTATTATTATTATGGTCTTCATTCCCCTGACCCTGAAAGAGCCCCCATATGCCCCACTGGGCTACACTATCACGCAACAGGGATGAATGGAGACATTACTGGCATCTGCTTGAGCAAATCGATGAACAACTGATGACAGTGACAGTGACAGTGATGATGATGATGATGATGATGATGACAATGATTTTGTAAACGTAATTAAGAATCTTGAAATGAGGTGATCCTGGATCATCCAGTTGGTTTCAAAATCTGACATGTATCATTACTAGAGACACATAGGAAAGAAACAGGAGAAAGGAAAAAAAATAGAGAAGTAGAGTTCCAGGTTTGAATGACACAATGGTGAGTGAACACTGGCAATCAGCCACAGAAGCAGGAAGAAGCTATGTGTAGTCTAAGCCTATTGTCTCTGGACCCTTGTTCAAAACTTAGGCTTATGTGAGGACTCTGCTGGTCCATGGAAATTTCCTGGAGGTCTGCCACAATTCTGCCAGCCCCCCTCAATCAAGGCAGCAGATATCACAATAAATAACATTTGTATTTTTATCACATTGGATTTTTTGGTAAGCATTGTTATTTTAAAAATTTTTTATTAGTGAATCACCGTGAGGTACAGTTACAAATTTATGAGCTTTCGTGTTTGCATTTCAGCCATACAGTGATAGTTTACCCATCACTCCACCAGTGCCCATTCTCCTCCACCAGTGTTCCCAGTATCCTTCCCACCAACCGCACCCATCCCCCACTACGCCACCCTGCCTCTGTGGCAGGACATTCTCTGTTGTTCTCTCTCCTTTTGGGTGTTGTAGTTTGCAATAGAGGTATTGAGTGGCCTTCATGTTCGGTTTATAGTCTACTTGTGGCATGCATCTTTCAACCCAAATGGGTCCTCCCAACACCCTCTACTTGGTGTTCCCTTCTCTATCTCCATCACATTGGATTTAATAAACAAATGCTATCTTCATTGGTTTGTGATTCTTTCTTAGCTGTCAACTGGTCCACATATTATTTACCTTGGTCTGCAGGTATAAACAGGTAGGAGAACACTGCTCTACAGGGGATGTGGCTCTACAGGGAATGTGGCTCTGGTGACACCCTGATTTCAGATTTCTGGAACCTACACTCAGGAGAAAATGCATATTTGAATCAGATGGTAAATTTGCTGCAATTTGTTATGGAGGCCTTGAAAATGAATCGAGGACTAGCTGGGAGAACATGTTGGGAGAATGAGCACGCTGATTCATTTAGGAGCAAAGAAGAAAGATAATGTCTTTGGAGCCAGGTAGACATGGGGTTGAATCTTAATTTGATACTAGCTTGTGTCCTCTCTAGATTTCCCCATCTATGAATTACAAATTTGCACCAACATACGCCTCAGGAACCCGAGTCCTATGAAAACAGGATGAGAATGCTGTTTGGGTCTTCCAACAAGGAATCGAAAGAACTATGCTTGAAGTATCACATTTCACTCACGCGATAGAAGGAATCTGGAGTTCCAACCTCCATCAACGATAATCAGGGACACTGTCTTGTTTGCCAAGTCGTCAGAAATCAGATGGGCTGGACACGTAATGCAATTTGGAGACGATGCTGGACTAGAGCTGTTGCTGACTGGATTCCACGGGACATCAAAAGAACACCTGGCTACCCACCTACGAGATGGTCAGACTTCTTCGTCAAGACCCTGAGTGAATGGTTTGAGGCTCTTCATGTTCCTGGAGCAAGCAGATGCCATTGGGCTACACTAGCACGCGATGGGTACAAATGGAGACGTTACTGGCACCCGCTCTAGCAAATTGATGAGCAATGGGATGACAAGTGATACAAGTGATGAATTAGAAATTAAAAGGCACTCTGGATTTTAAGTATTGAGATGTATAAGTATATAAAGTATATAAAGCACTTAATAGAGGTCAATTTATTTCTGTCCATGGATTAGAAAGTTGTTTAATAGTGAAATAAAACATTATTATTTTGAGTAGCTCATATGATTTTTAAGTAACATAGACAATGTAGCATAATGTTATACGGTCCATAATAGAGATAAATCTGAGGTGAAGCAGTGCCACAAAATGACAACAATTGACTCAACTTGATTGAACCAGGCAACACTCTTGAGCTGAGATTAAAATATGAGCCACATGCTGAGCAAAAGATGGAGGAAACATAGTTCAAATAAATGCAAAAGAATTCACAAATATCCTGAGGTGAAATCAGAATGGTATGTAGTAAATGAGGTCCTGGGAGCAATGCCTAGCACACATACAAAAAGCAAGAAAAATGAAAGGAATGGAGAGAAGAAGGAAGGAAGGAAGGAAGGAAGGAAGGAAGGAAGGAAGGAAGGAAGGAAGGAAGGAAGGAAGGAAGGAAGGGAAGAAAGGAGAGATGAGGAAGGAGGAAGGAAGGAATGAAGGAAGGAAGGAAGGAAGGAAGGAAGGAAGGAAGGAAGGAAGGAAGGAAGGAAGGAAGGAAGGAAGGAAGGAAGGGTGAGAGGGTGAGGGAGGAGGAAGGAAGGAAGGAAGGAAGGAAGGAAGGAAGGAAGGAGGGAAGGAGGGAAGGAGGGAGGAGTTAGGAAGGAAGGAAGGAAGGAAGGAAGGAAGGAAGGAAGGAAGGAAGGAAGGAAGGAAGGAAGGTAGGAAGGAAGGGTGAGAGGGTGAGGGAGGAGGAAGGAAGGAAGGAGGGAAGGAGGAAAGGAGGGAAGAAAGGAGGGGATAGGAAGAAGGAAGGAAGGAAGGGAGGGAGGGAGGGAAGAAATGAGAGATGAGGAAGGAGAAAGCAAGGAAGGAAGGAAGGAAGGAAGGAAGGAAGGAAGGAAGGAAGGAAGGAAGGAAGGAAGGAAGGAGGGAAGAAAGGAGGGGTTAGGAAGAAGGAAGGAAGGAAGGAAGGAAGGAAGGAAGGAAGGAAGGAAGGAAGGAAGGAAGGAAGGAAGAAAGGAAGGAGGGAAGGAGGGAAGAAAGGAGGGGTTAGGAAGGAGGAAGGAAGGAATGAAGGAAGGGAGGGAAGAAGGAAGGAAGAAGGGAGGAGTTAGAAAGGAAGGAAAGAAAGAAGGAGGGAAGAAGGGAGGAGTTAGGATGGAGGAAGGAAGCAAGGAAGGAAGGAAGGAAAGAAGAAAGGAAGGAAGGAAGGAAGGAAGGAAGGAAGGAAGGAAGGAAGGAAGGAAGGAAGAAGGGAGGAGTTAGAAATGAAGGAAGGAAAGAAGGAAGGAGGGAAGAAGGGAAGAGTTAGGATGGAGGAAGGAAGCAAGGAAGGAAGGAAGGAAGGAAGGAAGGAAGGAAGGAAGAAAGGAAGGAAGGAAGGAAGGAAGGAAGGAAGGAAGGAAGGAAGGAAGGGAGGGAGGGAGGGAGGGAAGAAAGGAGAGATGAGGAAGGAGGAAGGAAGGAAGGAAGGAAGGAAGGAAGGAAGGAAGGAAGGAAGGAAGGAAGGAAGGAAGGAAGGGAAGAAAGGAGAGATGAGGAAGGAGAAAGGTAGGAAAGAAGGAAGGAAAGAAGGAAGGAAGGAAGGAAGGAAGGAAGGAAGGAAGGAAGGAAGGAAGGAAGGAAGGAAGGAAGAAAGGAAGGAAGGGAAGAAAGGAGAGATGAGGAAGGAGGAAGGTAGGAAGGAAGGAAGGAAGGAAGGAAGGAAGGAAGGAAGGAAGGAAGGAAGGAAGGAAGAGAGGGAGGGAGGAACGAAGAGAGGAAGGAAGGAAAAAATAATGCATACCAAGGCCAGCATAAGATGTAATAGCAGAAAAGTTGAAAAAGAAATAATTAATGATATATATATGATATGGGAGGTATGGATATAAAAAGTAATTTACTTTTTTACATAGAAGTGGATGTGATAAAAAACATTTAAATCTTTTGATGTCACAGTTCCTTTTTCAGAAATTTACACGTATTTACAATTAAAAACTGTAAATAATTAAAAACTGTAAATAATTAAGAATACAGGCAAACATGTAGCTATAAGCTTATAATATATTTGTTCCCAGTATTACACAATGAAGATATGAGCTACCAGAATATTTGGAACACAGCAAAAGCAGTTTTGACAATGGAACACTTTGTAGCTGCAAGAAATGAAGAAATCATGCAATTCACTACAATTTGTTTGGAAGTGATTTTAGCATGTTAAATGAAGTAAGTCAGAAAAATACATAACGTTTGTCACATGAAATGTAGTCAGTTTTCCACAGTCTTCTGTGTTCTCCTCTTATCTTGCTAATCATATTTAGTCAGTTCTTTTCAAATCTTTATCAAACCATGCTGGACTGGAGCAATAGCACAGTGGGTAGCTTGCACGCAGCCGACCTGGATTTGATCCCTCCATCCCTCTTGGAGATCCCGGCAAGCTACTGAGAGTATTCCGCCCACAAGGTAGAGCCTGGCAAGCTCCCTGTGGCATATTCGACATGCCAAGAACAGTAACAACAAGTCCCACCATGGAGATGTTACTGGTGCCTGCTTGAGCAAATCAATGAACAATGAGATGACAGTGATATAGTGAATAAAGTTAATAAAATTAATGAAATAGTATTACCATCTGTATTAAGTAGATATAAAAAAACTGATGTGAAACAAATCTGTAGGGCAGGGAGCCAATGATTTTTCATTTTGATATTTTCTATTTCAAGTCTTTGTTTTTCAAGTTCCTACACTTCATTGCCCTCCTCCAAGAAGCAATCTGTCTTCCCAAATGAGACTTTTCTTTCAAGCAGAAGTTGGCACAGAGAAGTCATGGTTTTCATGGAGTTTTGTTTACGTTAAGGAGCGTAAAGTATTCTACTGTCAGTGTGTGTTGACCATTCCAAAGCAGAACAATCTGTCAAATCAAGAAAAACAAAAGAGGCTAAATTGGGGTCTGTCTTGAGCAAATAAGGTGGAATATAGTTCTACTTTAATACTAAAGACATTGATTCATTCGAATGCCTAACAACCTGAATCGGCCGATTATGCTTGAATAGATGTGGTTCACTGCCGGCAGTTTTTATCTGCGTCGTCTATGCTTCAACATCCAACTACAATGAAGAAGAAATTGAGAAGTTCTACATAGAGCTGGAGAAGTTCTATAAAGAAGACAACACCTTCTACAAGATCATTGTTGGTGATTTTAATGCCGAGATAGGACCAGAAGGTCGCCAGAAAAACTCCACATCGGAACCTAGAGTGGCCTAGAGTGGAATGAACAGGGTGACAGACTGAGTTCATCATGTCAACCAAGACCATCCATGGTAACTCACAGTTCCAGAAGGCGGAATCTAAACGCTGGACATGGGAGTCTCCTGGTGGACAGTTCCACAATGAAATTGACCACATCATATTCAATTGATGGTTTTGCCTGAGCGATATTGCTGTTGTCCCAAAATTCCAAGCGGGATAGGATCACCGTCCGCTTTGAAGTAGAGCAAAATTCTACTTCAGAGGGTGGGGAGAAAGGATTGCAAAGTTTAAGTTTAAGAAGAGAACTCCCAGAATGACCACCAACTGGGAACTCTTTGGTACTACTGCAGCAACGTGGGAAGATGCCATTGTTGACAACATCGATGAGGAATTGATTGTGTGAAAAATGCTGAGACTGGGAAATCACAAACAGATGCCTGTCTTTGGAAACTCTCAAGCTCATTCGCCAATGTGATTTGGTATGAGTTTTAGGCAACCACAAGCTAACTTTCAAGTTCACAAAGCTGTGTAGAGAAGCGATAAAGGAAGACCTCAAAGAGAGAAAAGCAGCAGTGTTGGCTGAAGCCGGGAAAAGTATCTGCAACGCTCGCCTGTCCTGCACCAACTACAAGACCAAGATGACTGCCCTCCGACGTCCTGATGGCTCTATCACATCTTACAGAAAGGCAATGGAGAGGATTATTCATGACTTCTAGTCAGATCTCTGCGATAGCCACGTCCACCTGCCCACATACCAAATTCCAAAGGATGGATATGTCGTTCCCAACGTCCTCCCTCTGAAATCCAACATACCATTTCATCGGTAAAGACTTGTCCAGCATCTGGCCCAGAGAAGGTCAGACCCGAACACCTGAAAAATCTGCCTCCAGTGCTCATCAATACACTGACTCAGCTCTTCACACGCTACCTGTCAGAATGAAAAGTTCTGTCTCAATGGAAAAACAGGACTGTTCTGTTGTAAAAGAAGGGAGACATCCACAACATTGGCAACTATCTACCAATCTGCATGTTATCCATCATTTGCAAGCTGTTCATTCAAGTCATCCTGAGTAAAATAGGCAGAACACTACATGAAGGACAACCCTGCAATCAAGCTGGGTTCCAAAAAGGATTCAGTGACCATATATACATGGTGATTCAATTGACCATATCCACATGATGACCAAGTTCACTGAAGTTCACAAGAGTTCAAGATACCGCTCTGTCTAACGTTCATCGATTTAAAGAAGGCCTTTGACTCTGTTGAGACTGAAGCGGTCATTGAAGCCCTAGCCAAATAGGACATTCAAACTCAGTATATCAAGATCCTCCCCAAACTGTATTATGGATTCACCACCAGGATCTCACCATTCTACAAGGAAGTGATCATTGATGTAAAGAGAGGGGTTTGGCAGGGTGATACCATTTCACCAAAACTCTTCAGTGCCACCCTCAAGAACATCATGCGATGCCTGGGATGGGAAGGAACGGGAGTGAAGATGGACGGTCGGCAACTACACTACCTCTGCTTCGCTGATGACATCATTCTCATAACGCCAAATATCAGCCAACCGGCATGAATACTGGCCGACTTCAACCGTGAGTGTGGAATGGTTGGACGGCTGCCGAATCTCACAAAGACAATGTTTATGAAAAACGAACTAATCCCTGACGGTCCATTTGCTCTCAATGGAACGAACATCTCTGAATGCAGCAGCTATGTGTACCTAGGACAAGAACTCAACATGCGGAATGACTTGGTGCCAGAACTGTGCAGGAGGAAGAGAGCTACGTGGAACGTTTTCAAGAGCATCGAAGATGTGGTTAAGAGGACGAAGAACCTCCAACTCTGGTCACATCTTTTCGACTCCACCGTTCTGCCTGCACTAACATACGCTTCAGAGACCTGGACCCTACGTAAACAGGATGAGAATGCTATATCACGTTTCACTCAAGTGAGAGAATAGAAGGAATCAACGGTCAAGAATTAGGAACGCTGTCTTATTTGCCAAAGCATCGAAAGTCAGATGGACTGGACACGTACTGTGATTTAGAGACGACCACTGGACTAGAGCTGTTACCGCATGGCCGCCCACCTACGAGATGGTCAGACTTCTTTGTCAAAACCCTGAACGAACAGTTTGAGGCTCTTTATGTTCCTGGAGTGAGCAGATACCATTGGGCTACACTAGCATGCAACAGGGATGAATGAGATGTTACTGACTCCCACTCAAGCAAATCGAAGATCAATGGGATGACAAGTGATGACAAGTAAATACAAGTGATTTGTTTTCCCTCTTTGTGATTAGAGGTGCATATTCATAGTTTCTAATCCGTTTGGGGCTAGTGGTAGTGGTGACAAGGGGGCAGGGTTGCTCTCTCCCCTTCTCTTCCAGCTAAGGGGGGTGTTCCTGGTTCTGTGCTCAATACTGCCCTCTGGAGGTGCTAGGAAGACTATTGGCATTGCTGAGGCTCCAACAGTTGTCATTCCCTCAAGGTAAGAGCCTACATTTCTGTACTGTCTCTCCCTTTGAGGATAGATTGATATTGATTTTTCCATAATGAAATAATCATAAAATTATTTTACAAAAATTAGTGTCACAATATAATTTTTGAAAAGCATAATTTATAATTTTCCTTTTTTGTTGATTCAGCAGAGCTGTATAGCATTGTAAAAGTTTAGAAAAATATTCTATCACAAACATGACCACTTAATTTTCCACAAGATCTTCACATTTCTTCCTGGAATATATTCATCCTAAGAAGTTCCCTTAGAAAGTTTATGTAATATCCTTAGGATCCCTTTGTAATAATAATAATAAAAAATTATTTTTATTATATACCAAACACATAATATACATAATGTATATATAAATATATAATTTTTATTATATATCATATATAATGTTGACTTTTACCACCAGGGAAGATAAAACATAAAACTAATTTAACCATCACTCTACTTTTTTTGGGCACCTAGAAGTCATACTTTTAATTTTTTCCCTCCATTCCATGATTCCAATGACAAAACAAAGATGGCTTCTTTTTTACACCTCTATCTTCCTTAAAAAGAAATAGTACATACAAAAGCATTATATTTGCCTTTTTTAACTTTCTAACTTGTTAAGGCAAATATTTTTTCATTATATAAATAAACAAAACATTGTAAATTATTCTTACTGGGGTTAATGTGTTGGCTTTTTTTTTTAAATCCCCCTCCTTAATGCCTCCTTGACTTCCTTGTTCCTAAAACTATAGATCAGAGAGTTCAACATGGGAATAATAATAATAATGTAGAACTGATGGTATCTTGTCCTGCTTATCAGAGTGCCCAGAACTGAGATGCCCATACACAAGTTGAGGTTTGCCATAAAAGACTGGTCACAAGCGCCAGGTTGGAGGCACAGGTATTGAAGGCCTTGATACTACTGTGGATTGAGGATATTTTCAGAATAGAAGCAGCAATGTAACCATAGAATCGCTGGATAATTGGCAAAGAACCAAACCCAACAGATGTCCCTACCAGAAAAGTAGCTGGTGAAAAGACTAGAGCAAGATAACAATCTCAGGAACATTACAAAAGAAATTCTGAGTGAAATTGGACCCACAGTAGTACAGATTAAAGGAATAGATTGTTTCAATGAAGCCACAGAGGAAGCCCATTCCTTAGCCCAGCAAACATCTGACAGAGCCCAGGCCCCATGACGGTTGAATACTTCAGAGGGTTACCAATTGTCACACCTCTACCCCAGGCCATCCTCAGCCTGACCTGTCCAAGATGCAGCAAAATACTGAAACTTCGCCCTACTTTTTAACGCATGTGGCATATTTGTTAGTAACAATAAGCTCCATAAGTGTTCCAGAAATCAAATGTGTATTAATTACTGTTATATGTCAGCATACAATGGAATTTTCAAGCTATTTCTTTTTTGAAGGGAGTCATGTAACATGTACATCTTCATTAAGATCTTATGTAACATATTTCTTTCAGATGGTTTATATGTTATCTGTTGACAAGGCCTTACTACTAGTGAGGAATAGGGAACTTTTGTTGAAAGAAAACTGTAGCACTGTAGGACTGTCATCCCTTTGTTCATTGATTTGCTCTAGCAGGCACCAGTAACATCTCCATTGTGAGGCTTGTTACTGTTTTTGGCATATTGAGTATGTCACGGGTAGCTTGCCAGGCTCTGCTGTTCAGACAGGATACTCTCAGTAGCTTGCCGAACTCTCTGAGAGGGACACGGAGGAATTGACCCCGGGTCAGCTGCGTGCAAGGCATACACCCTACCCGCTGTGCTAGCGCTCCAAATAAAAATATTATTTGATCCCAACAATTGCTTCCATCCACGTTCTGCAAAACAATAAAGTTCTGTACTCATCCTCGTATTATTTGCGAACAGTTATGTTAACAAAATTAACATCCATCATCCCATGGTCCCTTAAGTAGCACTGAGAAGGCCATATTAATATTGTTTTCTATATTTTCTGGCTCCTTAGTTTATATGACATAATCCCAGGGTCTTAATCTCCACCTATTCTCACCAGTTGTGCGCTGATAATGACAGGGAATTTCCACTAGGGGGGCTGGCACATGTGGAACAGTAACGAAACCTGTTCCTGCGGAATTTCAGCTTCTTTATGAAGAGGTGCTGCCGTGAGCACACGGCCTCTCCTCCTCTGACACGTGTGATCACATCCCCAGAGTTTCTCAAGCGTCCTTTGGGGCCCATCGGCAGAGGTCCTTCCTCCCAGAACAAAAAAAAAAAGGTCTTCTCTTTTATTTTCTCCTTCACACTTCCCTCTGAGATCTAAAGCACACAGTTAAGTTTTGGCTTTTGTTTTGGACTGTTCTTCACCAAAAACTGCTCTTCCTTGTCATTTTTGTTCCTCAGGAACATAACCCATAGCCAACTTCCTTAAAAAAAAGTCTTCCCCACTGTTACTTTTCCACGTCTGAAAAATAATTAACTCCCGCAAACATATGGCAGAGATGATGGGAGAGACTGAGCTGCCAGCCCCATATCAGCCATCAGAGCGGTGATATGACAACGGTGTACACCAGAGAATCCCTGTTGGAATTTTATGAGCACACCTTTAAATAAGCATCTTAGAATGTGTGGTTGAAACATCTTTTAAAGCAGCTGTGTCTAATAATGAAATAAACATCCCTGGGAAGTTGTGGGTTTCTAACAAAAGATGTATTTACTGAAATATATGAATAACTTTAAGGAAATTTCAAAAATTTGCTATTTTTATTTACTGGGATGGTGAGTCTTAAGGGCAAGATATAATTTGTTCATTTTGTATTTCGCAAAACCCTGGAGTTTCTAAAGATTTTCACGTTTACTGAGTTATCTTATCTTGGCAAGTATCCTGTAAAATAAAACAGGGACTACAGGATAAAGAAACAGACTCAGAAAATTAATAACCCATTCTTAAGGTCACAGGAAGAATAAAAGTCTAAACTAGAATCAGAATAATTATGTTCCCAACTTTATGGATATTGTCCAATGTAAATGTCCAGTGAATGGTTATCTTTTGGTGATAACCCACTAGTAGAACTATTAGTGGGTTATGGAAGGTCACTCAAGTAAAGAGATTCTGTTTTCTGGTACTTGCCACAGAGTTCTAAGGTGTCTGGAATCACACACACACACACACACACACACACACACACACACACAAGAAAGCAATCATAAAATTTGTTTGCATTCTCTTTTCTCCCTTCCAGCTCGGCTGAAATCATGCAATCAACTAAATTTAATTCCTACTAAGATATTGTCATTCTAAAATATACAGGTAGCCCTAGCTTCTAATAAACTAGTAGCTCTAGCTTCTAAGTTTCTGCAGGGCAGGGCCTCTCATATCTGTGTTCCAGGCTTATGCCACATAGGATTGCTCTGTTTATTATACAACCAAAGAAAAAATGTGGATAGTTGGAGGGTGAAAGGAGGGCCAGATAGGAGAAAGAATGGAAGTAACCAGTCCCTAAAGTCTCATGCCAGAGGCTCTGTCCAGTTCTTGAAGACCTATATTGCACCTGGTACTTAATAAAATGACCTTAACTTAGTAGTTACTTTTCAGTTGAGACATTTTGCCACATTGCTTCTCCTGGATGTTCTCTGTGGACCCAAAGTCCACCAGTTCTTCTCTCCAGTTTAGCTTATTGTTAATTTTTCATGTCTAAATTGTCCTGAATCCAAGACAACTGCTAAGTTAGTATGTGGTTTCTTTGAGAGACTGTGAATTGAGGACTTCAGAACCAGAAGTGTAGTTGTTCGTGATTTATGACCAGAGGTGTGCACTTCTGTGTGTCACTGGTAAATGATGATAAAGCGGATACCAGTGCCTCTGTGGATTTTCTGTTGCCCCTTCCCTTCAATAGCCCACGTTTAGAAGCATTTAATCAAGTGAGAGTGCTAGAGGTGAGAAAGCATCGTCAGCTTGCCACTGCACTATGGATTCACCTTTTCAAACCTTCAAAACTGTTTTTTTTAAAGGCAGAAAATCACAGCCAATATTTCACATTTACTTGTATAAATTGATCTCTCTTTCTGGGATTCTTGATTTGCAGTCTCAGGAGTTCTGTAAAACCTGACAGTGATCCTGTCACAGAGGGCAGGGGACACTGAGCAGAGCCAGACCCGTCCGAGTGCACTGGCGCTTCTCATAAGTCAAGAACCTTACTAAGAGGGTTTTTCTTGGGATTTCTCATGACAAGTAAATCTCAAACACACTTGGCAGGATCTGAAAAGTTTTTATAGAAGTCTTAATGGCTTTCAGATACGATGTACAGTTTAGAGGGACTCAGTTAAATGTTACTTTCTGAACTGTATAGGGAGAATGGGCAAAGTCTACAATTCCAGGATTGTACAAGTTCCGCTTTTAGGTCAACAGGTGGTCACAACCCAGTGATGATCTTCTCCAACTCCATTTGAGAAGATAGACTATTTTTTGGTAACAGGATGAAAACTGTTCTGGGGTCAGAGATGGCTAAAAGGACTAGAGTACACTTTGCACGAAGGCACCCAGATTCAATCATTAGCAATGAATGACCCCCCAATACCACCTGAAGATGGCCTTTCAGGTGTTAAATCCTGGGTTCAGTTATCATCAGCATGACACACACATATGCATACACACAACACCTGCTGTGATTTCTAGTTTTCATTGGGTTCCAAGACAAATTAAGCCATCAAGGAAGGAAGCACACACCTTTGCCTTAATAAGTGAGTCGTCCATGACTCCATAACCTGTTAGACTAAGTCTATAGAGCATATGCCTCAAACAACTGAAGAAGTAGTCCATCTTCTTTTTTGAAAGTGGAATAGATAAAATTCATGATGGAGGGGAGAGTGAACATTCGCAACAATACCTGTGTGTGTTTACACACATTTGCTGTGTCACTATGCTTTTCTATATCAAAGCTCACAAATGCAAGCTTTGGGGTAATGGTTTCCAAAGTGTGTTCTCTTGGCCACCTTTGTAGAATTAGAATCTGATTTCTACAGGCGTACTCCTCAACTTCTGGAATTTGAGCGGCTTTGTACTGCTAGCCTTGACCTTCTGCCATTTCCGAGCTTAGGCCTCCAAGAATCCTGTGTACTTCTGGTCATATGTCTAGGTATTGCGCACTAGCTATGCTAAGCCTGCAGAAGGAGGTCACCTTCTCCTAAAGATGACTTTTCTCAGCACAGGCCATCACCATATAGTCAGCTGAGAAGAGAGCTGAGCACAGTGAAAAATACCAACCCACATGGTCAAGTCCAACCGCTTTACCAGGGCTTGAAAATACATTCTGGAATTCAGTTCTGTACATCCTGCCATTTGGGTGATTTCTTTGGAAGCACTCTACTGGGGCACCATACATAGGAATTCTTGAATGCTGAAAGTACTTGGCGAACATCAGAACCAGCTCTCTCCAAGCTGGACTTTGAAGGATTGAGATGTTTTGTAGCTAACTCTATTATGCAGAGGAGAAAAGATCTTGGTGACCTAGAATCTGTTTCTTTTGTGGCTGGAGAGCTGGGGAGGGATTTCCAAATCGCACTCAGGAGCCCCTGGATCCCTATGGGTGATTTCCCGTTGGTTCAATGGGACCATTGCTTCAATGCAAAGGCCCAAGGACTCGACACTGCTCAGATCCTCTGGTGCCAGGGACAAGTAGGGTCACACCAAGCTATGCTCTGGGGGACCACAGGGAGACCACGGGTGGCAGGAACTGATCCGTGTCATGTATGCTATCCACTGCACTATTTCCCAGCTGCATTATCTATTTTATATCTAATATATATATATAAGGGTTATATAATATCATTTTAAGCTACTACTTGAGACTACTAGGATCCAGAGTAGAGGATATTATGGAGTTACTCTAACTCCACTTGAAATGTTTACTTTTCACAATGTTGATCTCTTGAACAAGACTGACAGTTTAGTTTCATTAGGTAAATTGGGCAGGATGTTCACCATCAAAGGAAACACAGAACAATCACCCTCCAATGCTAAACAGGTGCACTGCTTCAAAACAACTCTGGGAGGTAAAGGATTTCTCTTTGGAGGAAACTTCTTGAATTCGACAGGACAGAAAGGAGTTGGGGATTTCAGGGGGTGAAGTGGAGTGAGGATGAAGAGTCTGGCATAAGAATGATCTTGACAGTGTAGAACAATATTTAACCTACGGCTGTCTCTGGGATTTTTTTGTTGTTGTTGTTGCAGCAGCCAGTGAAGTTTCTTCCAATTCAGTAATTTTTGGAGAAAGGCATGAATTGACAAAGTGCCATCAACTTCAGACCAAATGGCTTTATTGAGCAACTACTTTATTTAGACTGCTCTTATCAGCAACTGCAAAACCTTGAGCCATAGGGTTTTCCAACAGAGAGAGGCAGGGATGATTAGGACCCGAGCCTGGCGTCACCCTGGAGGGGACGCGGCGTCATCCCCGAACCGCTCCCCAAACGAGTGCGCGTCTGCAGATGAGAACGCGGGCTGCAAAGTTGTTTTAATAGCTCCTAGTCTCCCGTGAACATGTTGCTCCCCTTGGACGCTCCAGGAAACAGTTTCCCCAAAACTTTTTTGGGGGGTTGGGGGTGGGGGAGATCTGCATCCTCGCCGCGTCCCCGCAGCCTTCTCCGCCCGTGCCCGCCCCCCACCCTGGCGCTGCGCGCGCCCCGCTAACAGGTCCCCCTCGCCGGGGCGGCCCCGCTCGCTCCCCGGGAACCCGGGCAGGCGCCGGGCCCCCACTGCAGCAGGCGGGCGGGCGCGGGGGGCACGGCGGGGCGCTGGGGGACGCGCGGGGCGCGGCGGGGCGCGGCGGGCGGGCTCCCGCCCGGGGAAACAGGCTGGCGAGGCGCGGGCGGTTTCCAGGCACGCAACTCCGCCTCCAGGGCGCCCGCGGCCTCAGCCGCCGCCGCAGCGCTTCACACAAAGGACCGGGAGCCGGAGCCGCGCCGCCAGCTCCGTCTCCTCCCCGACAGCGGGGCGCGGGCGCGGCGCGGGGACGTGGCTCGCCGGCGCCCGAGGCCCCTCGCGCTCCCTCCGGACCGGACCCTCCTCCGCGTCCGCCGCCTCGCATCCCTGCGCGGCCGCCCGCCAGCCGCTCCCCTCCCGGCTGCTCCCGCCAGGAACAGCGCCCCGCGCCCCGCGCCCGCGACCCCCCAGCCCCCAGCGGCGGCGGCGCGGGAGGAGCGCGGGGGCGGCGGGTCCGCACCGACAGGCGTCCGCACGCGCCCCGCACCATGCGCTGGCGCCGCGCCCCGCGCCCGCCGCTGCTGCTGCCGCTGCTGCTGTGCGGGGCGGCCCTGGCGCGGGGGGCGGCGAGCGGCGGCTGCCCCGCGTCCCCGCCCGGCGCGGACTCGGTGCGGGAGCTGGCCCGGCGCGCCGCCGTGGTGGTCGAGGGCCGGGTGCAGGCGCCGCGGGGGCCGCCGGGGGCCCTGGCCGGGGCGCGGGGCGCCGAGCGCCCGGCGCCCGCCTGGGACGCGCCGCGCGGCGCCAACGGGACGGTGGCCGGGGACGACGCGCCCTATCTGGTGCGGGTGCGCCAGGTGTGGGCGGCCAAGGCCGGGGGCCTGAAGAAGGACTCGCTGCTCCGCGTGCGCCTGGGCGCGGGGGGCCCGGCCGCCTCCCCGCCGTGCGGCCGCCTCCGGGAGGACGCCAGGTACATCTTCTTCCTGGAGCCCGACGCCGACAGCAGCCGCGCCCGCCGCGCGCCCGCCGCCTTCCGAGCGTCGTCCCCGCCGCTGGAGACAGGGCGCAGCGTCCGGAGGGAGGTCAGCCGGGCGCTGTGCGAGCGCTGCGGTAAGTGCCCGACGGCGCGGGACTCGCTGGGGGCGCCTGGAGCGCGCGGGCTCCACAGGCGGCGCCGTCCGCCGCGGCCCGGACGCGCAAGTTTGGGGCTCGCCGGGGGCGGCGGGGGGGGGGCGCCTCCAACTTTTTCCTTTGCGCCCCGGTGAGGAGGGGATGCGCGGGGCGGCGGGGGGCGGAGTGGCGTGTGCCGCGGTCCTGCCTGGGCTCGCCCTGCTGGGGGCCTGGCTTGGGGGAGTCGGGAGGATGCGCTCCCGTGACCGGGAGGAGGGGGCTTCTCCTCGGACGGGGGAAGGGGAGCTCCGAGGTTGGCACTTGGCCTTTTCTTGGAGAGCGGAGTTGGGAGGCTCTTCTGCGGGGTCCTCTCACCGGGAGGGCCGTGCGCCCGGCTAGCGGAGACCTGCGGCCGAGTTTGGGACCAACCCAAGGTCTCACGGGGACGTGTCGGCGGAACCTGGGGAATTCCTGCCCCGGAGCAGTAGAAAGTTGTGTCTCCGGGGTGAATTCATCCCAAGAAATTTGTGCTTGCGTCGTATTTGGTTTTGGAATGTGTTTTGGTGCTGGCTTGCCCGAGGAAAGAAGAGCCTCATTTTGGGGGCGCTTCAAGTGTAGGCCCGGAGACTTTCCGCAGATAAATTCAGCAGTTGGTTCCCCAGTTCTTTCCCGATTTTAAACAGAGAAGTCTTCTAGCAAGTTTCCCTGAAATAGGTCTGAGAAATTAGCTAGTGGCCTAACTGCATTTTTCAGGTAGCATTACGTTTATGCCATTCATAAAATACTTTCTAGGTTCAAAATATCTGTGCATTTTCCTGATTACCATATAATCACTAAAGCACAGCGGGGTTTCTTCTGAAACCATAAATTAACATGATTACACATTACAAATTCTAACGTGCATAATAGCTTTTTCCCTGGGTCTTTATGTAGCTATCTAATAGTGGGTTGGGTTAATTGAATTTTTACAAAACTCAGCACCTTGTCATGCCCAGTCTGTTTTTGCAAAAGTGTGTCAGTTCTTTGAAATGTGTACCGGGTGTTGGCCAATTACTTACATGTCAGATTCACTTTTGTGGTGCTTATATCCTGCAATTAATTTACACCTAAGTATAAGGTTTTAATGACGGGAGAATATTGCTGTTCCGCCAGTCTTGTTTCAACTGTGCACTGTGTGTGCTGGAGACCCGTGAGAATTGCTCCACTCTGGACAGAAGCTGTTCTCAGACTAGTGGTGCTGAAGGACTCTGAGTGAGATTGGGATTCCACGGGCCTGGCTGATGGATGTCATTGTAAAATACGGGAAAGGCTCTGCTGGGAGCTGTCTTATCAGGGAGCATGAGAGCTGAACCCCACTGCACGCCAGCATCTTATTCTGTTCTAGTGTCTGAAGCAAAAACTTTGAAGCCATTTCCTAGTTCAGCTTTCATGTTTTATTCTATGTAATTCAGGAAGAATTTTGCCTCTGTCCCAAATCGTATTGCTGTGAATCACATACTGCATGTGGGGAGTCGATATAAAAGACACCATGTTTGCCAATGATGCGTAGGACTGGGAGACTCATACTAGGTTGGCAAGGGTGTTAGTTATGCCAGTTAATCAGAATAAATGTCACATTTCAGGGGTAAAGTGCTTAGAAGCACCTAGGGGATGTTTGGCAATGGAAAAATCCATGTTGCTTGGAGGAATACTTTGCTATTTCTGTGCATCTAAGGGGAACAAAGTTTCACTAAAGGTAATTTTACCCTTTTGTTCTCCAAAACGAAAAAGGTGGTTATAGTAACTTTCAGCATGCTAAGCAAAGAAGGTTTTTAATGCACTGGGATTCTCCCTGCATCTGAGTCAAGTAAAAAATCAGGAAGTTACTTCTCCAATGTTTGGTAGTTATGGTATGTTTGGTGATTTTAATGTTATGTACATTTACATTGCATAATGTTTTGATGGGTTTGAAGAGGACTAACTGCGACAAGTTTCTCTTATCTGGACCTTTGAGATAGTCATTGTACTGTTGCAGGATTCAAGCAAATGGTATAAGCTGTTTTATGTGGTGAGAGCTCAGTCGATTCATGCTTGAAATATTGGGTGTAGTGTGCTTCTGTGTGTATGAAAACTTGTGAATTCATCCAGCTGTGAAATCTCAGGTAACAGTGTCATTCAGAACCCACTGGGCAAAGGAACACAAACAAACTAGCACCCATACTCTGAACACCGGCACTGATTTGTCCTGCTTGAGCGCCGTCTTTGTGCTTCTGGCCAGAAGATTTCAGGGAGAGTGATGGACCGGGGGTTCTTATCTGAGCACAGGAGCTGCCCAGGGGCTGTACTGCCTGTGTTCCTGCCTGAGCCATGATGCTCAGTGAGGGAGGGAATAAAGCAAAGTCATTTTGCGCCATCATACCCAGGGGGACAGTTCACAGCTTTCGTGCTCCCAGCTACAAGTTGCTTATCAATGGAGAAACCAGTCATGCAACAGATTATGGGCCTTAGGGTTTCAGTAATAGATGGCCTCACTGAACGTTGTTCCGTTTTGTCTCTCCGCCCCCCCCCCATGATAAATTCCCTAGTAGTGTTCTGAGAAATACCTGTATATTAAGAATCTCTTCTCTGGAAAACAAACCTATTGTAATAGAAACTGTTCCGTGTATTTTAAAGGACAGGGCAGGGCAGAATCTCATTGCTTGTTTTACCTTGGTAGTCGGTGTAAATGACACTTCCTTTACAGTTATTTCAATTGTGGCTGGTCTTTGCCTTTTTGCTTCCTCCTGGAATGATTTAAGAAATATTTCTAGGCTTTCATTTGTTGCAATGAAAATTCATTGCTGTTAATTTAAATTGCATTTAAAGTGATATCAATAGAATCAATGATATGTTTAATAGAATTGATGATATGTTTGATATCATTAATAACTTTTATTAATGATATCAAACATATCTCTGTTTGATGGAAACACTTTTAATTTTCACAGCTTTCCAGTTATATCAGCAGAAATTTTATCCCAAGAAGAGTGAAAATAGTTGTTGTTGAAAACTGTAAGTAGAACTGCTAGACTTATATCTATAGTATTCTTATAAACCAATCTAAGGGGTTGTTATATCATCTGATATTGAAATTTATTGGTATTGGTAATGTAGACATACTCACCAAATATTTATAACTGACACTCTTCCTAATATCCCCAATAACTATTAATGTGTGCTGACCTTAAGGCATTATGGAAATGAAAAAAAATTGCTGTAGGGATTTTCCAGCCATTCCCAAAGAAAATAATTCTTAATAAAAGCTGATGAAATTTGTCTTCTTTTTCATTAATTTTTGTCTTTTTGCTAGACACATGCAACTTGATTATAACTCTGTATACATGAAATCCCCATTAAATCATTCCATGAGTATAAATGTCTTTGCACCGTCACTTATTAGATGGTGGTAATCTCTCTTCTAGGCTAACTATTGAAGGAAGAAAAAGCCTCATTTTGAGTCCTCTTTTCTGGGCGTCTGATTTGCTGAGATGGGTTCTGTAGGAAGAAGATGTTGGGCTATTTCCGATGATCTCTCTTTTTACCACGCAGAACAACCCCTTCCTCATTCTTGCTCATCTTATTTAGGAGATCTCGGTATTCAGAAATTCTGGTGTTCTCCCTCAGTCCCTCTTCCAGATGTAAAACCGTTCTAGCGTTACGAGTTCAGTGGCTGGAACTGAATACAGACAAGTATTTTTTGTGCCCCTAACAAGTGATTAGACTCTTCCTCACTGGCTTGTTTTCCCCTTACGGTGAGCTCTTGGTTGGAATCCCGGTAGCTTGGCATGTGTCCATTCAGGTTCTCATGAATAATGAGATCCTTTTCCTGTCCTTCTGCACTGGACCCTGGAGACAGCCTGAGCGATGATGTGTTATTGGGGAAGCAGCAGATGTGAGAGCAGCGTTCTCTCCCGAGGCGAGAGCTCCCCTGGTGCACCTCTGTTCAGACCTGCTGGGGAGACTGTTTGCTTCAGCTAGAATCCCTCATTAGACTTTGAATCAGGGCAAGGGTTCTAACATGCAATGCTTTTTGGTGCCTGCCAGGGTGGAAGTGCTCTCGACTTAGATGGGGAGGTGTCTTATCCCATCATGCACACAAACTGACCGCCTCTTTGAGATTTTCCAAGCTCCCTACTTTTTTTGCAATCCAGGACACTTCTGAGACGCTTTCCGCTCTGTGGCCTTCATTGCCTTCTCTTCAGTTTGGTCACTTCTTGTCTCTGAAAGCTCTGGCAACTTTTCTTTCCTGGAGGAGGGGCTTTACCTTAAATTTGTAACATTTTTGAAACATGCTTATTTTGGTGAGTAGTGCTGTTTTATTTTTATCCCAAATTATATTAAAATAATATTTACAATTTAAAAACTTTTGTAGTGACCTGTTCATATTGTTGGGTAACCAGCTCACCAGATGTATGCAAAACTTTTCATCTTTCTCGATTACAGCTACCATTTGACTCTGTCTCCATGAATTTGACTGCTCTCAGCTCTTCGTGTCAGTGAAAACATAAAGTGTTTCCCACTTGTAGGGGACTGGCTTATTTCATTTAGCTCAATGTCCCTTTAGATTCATGGGATGTCTCAACAAGCATAAATTTCCTATTAAGGCCAAACAAAATTGCGTCGTATGTTGTATGTATATATTGTTTACTCATACATCCGGTAACGAAAGCTTCAATTGCTTCTACTTTTGGGTTATTATGAATACCGCTTTTATGATCAGAGCTGTGGCAAATATTTGTTCATCCTATCATCTCTCTAGTGTTTTGCTAACTAGTGGATTATCACAACTTTAGTGGGTTATGGAGAGCTGAGAAGCAGTTTTTATGTTATTGTTTTCTATTCTAATCATGTTTTTAATTACACTAGTACTAAAAAAAGCAAAAACACTTGAAAAACGGATACTCATCTATTCAACTGTCATTTTACTCGACATTTAGACTCCTGATTCTTAAGCTACCCCAAAGCAAAATTACTGCACATAGTAGCTTAATAAAAATTAATGAAAATTTAAAGAGTATACTTGGCCTTTGGTCACCATAATAACATTATATTCCTATTCATATTGCTGTCAGTATATTTTAGAAAGGCACTCGGTCACCCTTGGATTTGGATCAGAATCTTTTAATTGATTTTATTTTTTCACAAATTTTTCACTTCCCTGCTTCAGATATTCCTGCTTTTGTTCTGTCCACTGCTCCAGATCACTGCCACAAAACACTGACTTTGAGAGTGAATCATTCTGAAAAAATGACTTTTGTGTATGTGTTTTCCAAGCTTCAAAACCTGAAAAGGATATACCATACATATCTCCAAAACTCTGGTATCCACTATTCTCCTTAGTCAAAATGGAACCTAATCTTCCTCAGCTTTATTTTGTGAACTCCTGTAGCTTGTCTCCCAGCATCGTGGCAAGTCTGTGCACCTTTCTCACCTCTCTGTAGTAATATATGGCGTTTCCTTGTCTGAATCTGCTCCTCCATTCCCCCCTCCCCATTTAAGTATGTGGAAATCTTCTATCTCCTTAAAGTAAAGAGACTTATTTCTACTACTCACGTGGTGAGCTTAATAATGACCCCACCAGAAGTACATGAACCTTTAAACACGAAGTTTTTACTGCGTATACATTTATGAATGGTGCTATTACAGATTTCCTTATGTCATCTCTTTTTTTCCTCCAAAACTTATTGTTGTTTATTTCGCCAGGATCAAACCCAGGGCCTCGCATGTGCAGGGCATGTACTCTACCACTAGCTACACCTATATCATCTGTTTTAGTTTTTAAAAAATTCTGTTTATGTACCTTCCTTCATCCAGTGGGGCATAGTCTCCCTACAGGAAGATCTTTAGTTTGTTCGCCAGTGAAAAGTATCAGGGTTCACAGCTGAGACAGTTCTTTTCTCCCCCAGCTTTGTAGTTTAGTACCTAGTGGCTTAGTAACTTTATCTCTTTGGGTCTCAGTTTCTTAATAAGCAAGAGGAGTAGGTAGAACTAAATTGTTTTTTCATGGTTCATTTAAACTGCATCTGGTCTTCGTCTTAAAAATGACCAAAACTTAAAAACTGCTCCGCATCTGCCCCTTAAGCTTCTCTTTCTTCTTAGTATCGGGGTTCTAAGGGGAATAACCACAAGGAAGTCGGTTATTATAACTTTTAGACAACCCGAGAGAAGAGGAGCAAGGGGGAATTTAATGAGAGAGAAGCTTGTGGGAAGCTTCTTGCTTCAGATATGATCACCTTTGATTGCTTTTTTTGGTGTCATCTTCTCATCTTGTCTAAAATACTGAGTTATTTGCATTCATAAGCATAGTATTTTCAAGAAGTAAATACCATTATCTCTGCATAATTTATTTTAAAAGGATAAACCGATTAATAGATTAGTACACACACAGAAACTTTTAAAACAAGAAAGTTAAGTGACATGTTTTGATAAAATGAAGATTTAGATTATTCATGTTTTATCGTACATTTTTGTTTTCTCAAAAAATGTAAACCTGCACTATTTTAGATTCTCACAATGAGCTTTGTTGCAGGAATAGATGGTCCAGTACTGCAGGTAGGGAGAGTTTTCAACTAAATTTTTTTTTTGCATGTTTTGGGGACATGGTGGTGCCCAGGCGGTGCTTGGGGACCATATACAATGCCAGGGAGAGAACTGGGGTGGGAAGTGTGAACAGCAGGCACCTTAACCTCTGTACTCTCTATTCAGCTCCTGAATGGCGGTTGTGATGAAGATGAGGCAAAGATTCTGACTTGATGTGGAACTTGGACTCAGAGACCTACTTTCTATCTTATATTCCTTGTAGCTTGTGCAAGAAAGTAAATAGTTTAGTGCTTTTATGAGTGGAATGAGCAATGCAGAATCAAGTTGTCAAGTGGAGAGTAATCTGATGTGACTTTTAAATTACTGCGTGAAGAGGCCTTGGCAATGTTGAGGGGCTGCGCAGGGCCTTTGGGCATGCAGAATAAGAGAGGCTTTAGCAGAGCTGTGTGGCCAGTTCTTATTTTTTCCTGTCAGTTTGGCCTCCTTGAGCCAAATTGATGTGAGTTCCTCTGCTCTAGAAAATCCAATCATGAGATAGAAGATCCTAAATTGATCCCAGATTCGTGCCTCTTAGTTGGAACTTATTTTTGGCCAGCGTTTTTCTCAATGTCAAAATACTTATCTGATAAGACACACCATCATCTTATAGATGCTGTATAGAATATACTAATCCGTGTCTCATCAGTTCCTCTATTGTGCAGCTGTATACTAGCACTCACTAGTATTGCACAATCACTGCTGTTGCTTACTGTTACTACAGTGGCTTCCTTGATTGACAACTTATTTTAAGCCAGATTGCTTAGTAGTAACTGCTACTAAATATGAATGATAATGAATTCAGCTAACTTCTTACCCTACAGTATCGTCTCTGCCTTCTTGGTTACTCCGACCAAATACTTCTTCCTCACATCAGTGTTGTGAGGAGCGGTAGACACATTTCCTTTCTGCTGTCTCCCTGTCGTGGGTGAACCTAGTAGGTATTCATAGAGTAGATCATCACAACCACCCATTGTATTACAGATAAATAACATATTAAATTCATGTTCCTTATTGTGATCAACTTAGCAGTGAATGGGTAAGTTTTGCAATTAATCTTTAATGATCTCTAGGTCTGACTGTATTTAATATCATTGAAAAGCAGTACAGGCCATATTCCCTATGTCTTTTGCTGGCATTTAAGATGTCTTTTACAGCTTCATGTTGAACAAATCATTTGATATAGGGGCACAGAGAAATACTCTCTGGCTTTTTCACTGCTGACTTAATTGGGTTTCATGATGCACATTTCTTCTTAGTAGGATAAATTAAAAATGGCTGATAAAGCTGAGTGCAAAAACAAAATTGTTAGGTTAAGCCTGCCAGTGTTTTAATGTATTAAACACTGAAGGGTTATATTTCCATTGTGTTTAAATCACTTTTATTAACTTTTTGGTAGTTTTATTTCTGGCAACTTGCTAAATAACTAACATTTTATACTCAGTAATCTTTCTTTTTAATATACTATTGAAAAGCCTATGAAAATGACTAAGGTATCAATATCACCCGCCTGCTTTCTGCTAGGAAGAATGTTTGGTGATATTATGATTAACTGGATGTGTCCTTCATTCATGCCATCCAGGAAGAAAAGAAACCAATTCGGATCAGTGAACAGAGAGGGTGAATGGTTTTGAAACCATAAAATAATTTTTTGTGCATATATATCACACTTGTTATGTTTTAAAAATATTTCCATTTAACATTGAGATGATAAAGATGATTCTTAGAATAATGACTTAGCTGTGGTGTCCTTCCTCCACTTGTCTCTGTCATGGGCCATTTGACTCTTTCAGATTCCTGAATTTCCGGTGACTGAAGAACATCTAAGCCTTTGTCTTTCCTGATGATCAATGGGGTATTTCTACTCATTAACTAAAGTAAATTAGGTATCTGTCTTTAATTCATTCCTTGCCTTTTTTTCAGCCAGTTTGTGGAGTCCTCTATTTAATTCTTCTCTAGTTTAGGCAAACTCTTCTTTGGGAAAAGTTCTAAGGGCTTCCTGTGGAGATTCTTTGAACAAATTATGAGACTCATGAGATCACTAAACATAGCAAAGGAAAACTCATGAACCTGCTTTATTAATATGCCTATTAAATATGTATTGTTCACCCTTTATTTACTAGTTTCTGCATTGCTTTTGGGATCACGGTGATGAAGAAATCAGGCCTGGCTCAATGGGACTAAATGGGTAGGAGACTGCAGTTACACAAAGTATTGTGTGATAAATATTCACAATTGTGCTAGACTTTGTAAGGGAAAAGCACAAGGTAAAATGAGAGTGCATAGCAGAATATTACCTCCAAAGATGCAGTAAGTTCTCCTTGCAGCAGTTCTGAAGCCTGGAAGGTAGACAGAAGAACATTTCTGTTACTGAGACAAATAAGGAAAACAGAGGCCAAATCCAGGTGAAAGAAGTGTAAGGATGGCCTTTGAGGGAAGGTGAAAAATGAAAGATTATTCTGGAGTTTCTGAGGGTTCTTGGTTTTGTCCTAGACAAATGGGAGACCTCTACCGGCTTCCAAGCCTAGGAGTTACATTGCATCTTTACCGTCAAACCCTCCCAGCTAGGGGCCTGGAGCGAGAGCACAGTGGGGAGGGCGCTTGGTTGCACGCAGCTGGCCCAGGTTCGATTCCCAGCATCCCATATAGTTCCCCAAGCGTATCCAGGAGTAATTCCTGAGTGCAGAGCCAGGAGTAAGCCCTCTGCATCGCTGGGTGTGACTCCCCCAAAAGAAAAAAAAGAAAAGCCTCCCAACTACCTGTGATGCTGAGAATGGAGCAAGGAGACTGGGACCTTAGAAGGGCTTTAGGTGAGACTAGCCTACGGCCAGGCCTTGCGCTAGACTGTAAGTAGCAGAGCTAAAGACGTGCCAAAGAGTATAACTTCAATGCAAATTTACTTCCTGTTCAAGGGGTTGATAGAACCCAAGAGCACATGACTCCATGGCTGATCCAGATTTCTGGCACATAATGCAAAATCATGTGCAAAATTAATTATCTATCAAAAATATTAGATTTAGAAAGATCACATTGGAGACATAATTTATTTTACTTTGGGCTTTGGGGCCACACCCGGTGGTGCTCAGGGCATGAATTCAAGGACATCATTTAGTCTTGACGATTCAAGAGGCATGCTTGCAGAGTGAGATGCTGAAACTGGCCCCTGTGTTTAGGGCATGAACATTTGTATGTGTGGGAAGACTGCAGGGTGTTAGAGAAGTGTGGACAAGGGTTTGATTGTTTCTCCTTGGAGCACGTACAGTTGTGTTCTGTAGAGAGAAAGCAGGAGGAGCAGCACTCTTAAAGAGGAAGTGTGAGCAGAGGAGTGAAAAAAGACCTCGAGGGGATTGAGGATGGAGAAAGAGCTGGCAGGAAAAAAAATTTTTAGAGTATGGGGAAGTGGTTTCCTGAAATCTGGTTCCTGCCAAACAAGCTTCTTTTAACGGAAAATGGAAGCCTTATGAAGCTGACAGGCCAAGTGCTAGGGTCAAGCCCAGATTGGAGGTGGTGAATGATGTACGAATGGTCACTTCTAGATGATTAAATTTGGAGTGTAACTAGCAGGCTTTGCATATAACTAGCAGGAAGCTGTTTTAAGAACACAACTTTTGCGGGGCGGGGGGGGGCAGACAAGAAAAAAAAAAGAACACAACTTTTTTTGTCTTTTGGCACAAGGCTGGGAAAATGGACTCTACTGGTTCAAGATCTTATTGGCAGTCTGCATGTGATTTTAAAATTTATCAAATTGATTAAGTCCCATGAAGCACTGTAGCACTGTCCTCCCATTGCTCATTGATTTGCTCCAGTAACGGGCCCCAGTAACGTCTGTATTGTGAGACTTGTTGTTACTGTTTTTGGTATATCCAATATGCCATGGGTAGCTTGCCAGGCTCTGCTGTGTGGGCGGGATACTCTCAGTACCAGTCTCTCCGAGAGGGACGGGGGAATTGAACCCGGGTCGGCCACATGCAAGGAAAACGCCCTACCCGCTGTGCTATAGCTCCAGGTCTTAGGTCACATGTAGTGTTACTAATATGTTACCCAAAAGGCCACTTTTTTAGTAATGTTTTCCCCTTCATTAAGAATTCTTTCCTGTGTGCCATGTATGTAAAGCTAGTGACAAACTCTTGTTCAAATTTTACTTGACACGCCAGTTGGGAAATAACTGTTGTTGCTGTAATTGGTACCTAAGTCCTACGGGAATTTAATGCCTCAATACTTAGAAAGTGATGTCTATCAATCTAATTAAGAAAAAAAAATCTGAGCCAATGGGGTCCTTGGATTGTGTATTAGTGTATGAGGTTAACACAGAACCACCTTTATCCTAGACCATGACAGAGCATTTTAATGAATAGCAGTCAAGAAAGGCAAAGGTATTATTCTGACAGTAAGTGAATGCAGTTTTCCTTCCTCTGGATTCAGTCTTTCTATTGTCTAGTAAGCTGCTGAATTGATGCATTCAGAGCTCTGTTTGCACAGGGACTTGGAACCTTCATGGCATGAATGGTTTTGAGTTTCCTGTTTTCATTTGTTTGCTTTCTGTCCAAGAAGAGTATTTTCATGCAAAATTTTTTCTTGGGTTTTTCTAATTTTAATATAATATGGTTCCTGTAAATAAATCCAGGAGTCACTTAGAGAATTTATTATTAAGTTAGAAGAAAAAATGGGGAAAAGAAGGAAAAGAAAACTTTCCACCAAATAGGAAGGAAAGTTGTGGAAACCTTGATGTCAAATAAAGCTCCTTAATCTCCTTCACCCTGAGAGCCTCACATGAAGTTTGAATCGGATGTTCAGCCCATGGACAAAGGAGTTCAGCAAAAGTGGCCTACACTTCAGGTAGACCCACGGGCTACACTCCTCTAGAGAATTATTCATTGTGTCCCAGGTTTGTCCTGGAAATTCTCGCTTTGTGGACTCTGTAGGTGATTTTGTTGTGTTCTTCCAAATGAGCTACTTTGAATCCTGTGGTCATTAAGTGTCACTTTTTTTCAACTAATTTACTCAGAGATTTTTCTGCAAAACTAGATGAATAAGAAAAAGAAATTGAAATTATGGAGTCTTTGATATGTACAGAACATTAAGATTTGTTTTAATTAAATCACCATAAGATAAAGTTACAAACTTGTCCTAATGATTAATTTTCAGTGATACAGTGTCCCAACACCTGTCCCTTCACCAGTGTACATTTCTCACCAACGTCCCCAATTTCCCTCCTTCCGCTGCCTCTCCCATACACTGTCTCGACAGCACACACTGTTCTCTCTCTCTCTCTCTCTCTCTCTCTCTCTCTCTCTCTCTCTCTCTCTCTCTCTCTTTCTTTTGGTCATTGTGGTTTGCAGTACAGGTAGCACTGTAGCACTGTAGCACTGTCGTCCCTTTATTCATCGAATTGCTCGAGTGGGCACCAGTAACGTCTCCATTGTGAGACTTGTTATTACTGTTTTTAGCATATTGAATATGCCATGGGGAGCTTGTCAGGCTCTGCCATGTGGGCAGGATACTCTCAGTAGCTTGCCAGGTTCTCTGAGAGGGATGGAGCAATCAAACCCAGGTCAGCCGGTGAAAGGCAAATACCCTACCCGCTCCAGTACAGGTACTATAAAATTATCATATATATCCCTTTACCTGCTTTTATCACTCAATTATTTTTTTTTTTTGCTTTTGGGGTCACACCGGGAGATGCACAGGGGTTACTCCTGGCTCTGCACTCAGGAATTACTCCTGGTGGTGCTCAGGGGACCATGTGGATTCTAGAAATCGGACCCAGCTCTGCCGCATGCAAGGCAAACATCCTAAATGCTGTGCTAGCGCTCCAGCCCCAACACTCAGTTCTTGTCCAGTGTGATCTTTCCAACTGTCTTTGTCATAGTGGTCCCTTCTCTATCCTAACTGCCCTTTCTCTCTTCCCCACTCTTGTGACAAGCTTCCAGCCGTGGACCAGTCCTCCTGGCCCTCACATCTATTGTCCATGGGTAAGTCTCATACTCTGCATAATATTTTTTTAAAGATATTTTACCTTCTTGCTTTTTTGGTATTGCTTTATTGTATAATTCTGATTTTAACCCAGGATTCAAGAAGGATTCTCAGACTTTGAAAGTCACATGGTGGCTGGGAGGCAGAACCTTGGTTTACATGCATGTTTCTCTGTGAGGACCTCTAGGCCCTCCAGAACAGCCTTAAGGTGGAATTCCTAGCATGTTCTTTCTGGAGGATGGTCGATTTTCCCTTTCTCATAGGGAGCACCCCTTGCTCAAGGTCCTGTTTTCTATTTATCTTCTGAGAAAATATGGGTAGGTGATTGGATAGGGCGAATGGGATGTGTTTGAGAGTTTGCAGTCCTGTTCACATGGGCCAAACTCTGCTTCCGAAGTCTGCTTCAACAAGTCAGATTATTGCCTCCAGAGTTGTCATTGAGTCTTCAGTTTGAAGAGGAACCAGCTCTCACTGTCTTCCGCATTTCCCTGGGAAGAAAATCAGTTGGGGGCAGGGGAGTCCAGGGCCATGCTGCCCTGTGGGAACAAGCATGCAGCTCTGGGGCCTGGGGCCCAGGGTCTCCCTCTCTCCCCAGGGACCTTGGAGCTTGGTTTGCAGCTTCTCACCTTGATGTAAAACAGAGCATGGTGTTTTGTGTTCGGAGGCGACGGCGTCGGGGCTGGGCTCATTCATGCGCAGACACAGGTGGGAGCAGGTCTCTGTAAGCTTCCACGGGGAGAGCCAAGTCGATAGCCACGCTGCATGCTAAGCCCAGTAAGACTGTCATGTTCTCAGAGTCAGAGACACAGGGAAGTTTCGGCAGAGGAGGCAGAAATCAACAGGGCCGTCACCTGCTCGATTGAGTACCGTGCTTTTCAGTCTCCCATTCGGGTCCTTGCCTGTGGCTGGGGAGCAGTGTCTCGGCACTGCTCATTCTGCATAATTATTGCTCATTAGAATTCACAGACTGGGCGCCAGGCCTCAGGCCACTGCCCTGCTGAGGTTCCCAAGCTCTCGGGTGGCACAGCTGCATGGGTGACTTATGTCTGGGCACGCTGAAGCCAGAGGCTTATCTGGCCCAGCCCAGGCACGCACAGTGCTCGGGGGAAGCTTTTCCAGGAGAAAGCCTGATGCCGTGACAGGCCACAGACGCTGAGGTGAGGACAAAGGCCACCGGAGGAAAGGCTTCTTAGAGAAGCTCAGTGGTCACAGGCCCCTTATGATGACCTGGCAGCAGGAGTGAAAATGAGTAGTCATGAAGGACCTGGGGTGGATCATTTCAGAAAATCAGCTGGCCACCACAGGGATAGGGGAGATGACCAGAAGGGAGTGTGGTCTGACTTGCAGAGACACAAGAGACAGAGAGAGACAGAGACAGAGACAGAGAGAGACAGACAGAGAGAGAGGGAGAGAAAACAGAGAGAGGGAGAGAGGAGAGAGACAGAGAGACAGAGGGAGAGAGGAGAGAAGTGAGAGGAGAAAGGAGAGAGATTCCTCCTCGAACCCAGAGCCAAAGCAGCAGCAGTTTGGAGCGTGTGCCTTTGGGGAGGGACTGTAATTGAAATGGCTCCATTCCCGTAGGGACTCTGAAGGGTCCTTTCCAGCGCAGAATGCAAAGCAGCCGCTAACTGGAGTGCCGTGTGGCCTTCAGACACTGGGGACTCAGGTCTAGCGAAGATTCCCATCTTGAGTGTGCTCTGTGGAACAGACAGGAGAATTTTTGCATTTTGAATTTCTCAGGAGAATTGAGCAAGAAAACTCATTTTTTTTCCCATCTACAAAAATGGACACAGTGCCTTTTCTCTTCTTCGGGGTTTATTCAGTGTGTTTGTTCTGTACAAACTTCATCTAGTTAGAATGTTAAAACCTGATAACGTAGAGAGTGGCATTAGTATTCCTAATTAGCATGAAATTGTGGCAAGGAAGTTGTGGTGTTTGCCCAGCACCATCTGTGAAGCCGAGACTCAGAACTATGTAGAGGTAGTTATCAAATCTCCTTATATACTAAATTAAATGCAAGCTTTCTCTACACGAGTTTTAGGAAAAAAACCCAATTGCAGTGTATGTGACAGCCATTAATTACAACATAAACAATACAAGAGGCAGTATTTACTCCTTGTCCTCTTTAATCCATCAAGCCCATACTGACCCTTTATTGCTCCTGGCATGCCACCGTTGAGTGTGTGTAACATATGGAGAAGTTGAAGGGCTTTGCAATTCAGCCACAGAGAAAGGACAGGCTTTACCAGAGTGGGGGTGTTGCCATCAGGTGTCACAAATGTCTAGACTTCTTTAAGGTGAACTTCTCCCATAAAAGAAAAGGCACTCCCCTTGAGAATACACCCCAAAAATCTATAATCTGATTAATATTCTTACTAATTTGAGATAACACATTTTGGGTAGACAGGGTTAGTTTTACTTTATGTTTGCATAGTGTGTTTGAAAGCGTTTGCAGAAGTGTCTTGTATAGTTTTTGTCTTGTTTTGCAGAAACAATTAAAACAGGGAGTTTTTTTTTTCTTTTATCGATCTTAGATATATGTCTCTTCTTTGGGTAAATTCTGTATAAGTTCACCCGTCAGTCGAGATAATACATCTCCAAACAGGGAGGATTTATTTTTGTGTTCTTCTGGGATGAAAAGAAAATGTATGTCAACACTTCTCCTTGGTGGAAGAAATTTAATTCTATTTTTAGTAGAATAAAATAGAATAACTCCCTGGCTTAAATTTTGTTATCTGAAAGCTTGATTTTATCTAGAGTTAAGATTTAAAAAATTTTTAAAGAATTCTGTGAGAGTCTGTAGTAAAAGTCACTTCCTATGATATTAATTGACCATCATTCATTCTTTTAAATTCATGTCTCTAATCTCATTTATAAGAGTTTTTACATCTTTTATTACAACATTTAATGGTGACCACCCATTAAAACTGTTGCAGTATCTAAGTATATTATAAATTTGTCTGACATGTTATTGCTTCTGGATTATAAACTGGAAAATAATTACAATACTTGTACTTGTTGTAATACTATTATTGATGATTTAATTTCCCTGCAAAGCTTATAGCATATAGCACTTTTCTTCATTTGTATGCTTCTTTGTTTTCTGGGCAGGATATTTCAATGTTTATTTAAAAGAAATGAAGTCTCAAGAGCTGTTGATTTGAGAAATCCTTTTACTACCATGCCAAATTAATCTTTTTAACTCTTAGATATTTCTTTGAAGATCATAGAGATTTTCTGGTCCACTCCAAGAAGGTTGATAGTCTTTTATATATCTTAATGAAAGTGATTAATGTTCCTCAGCTTATCAAGATGTGGTCTTGACCCTAAATGAAAGTTCACACCGAATCTTGAAAGAGGAATATTAGTAACACAAAAATAATTGCAAATTTTTTAACCTCCTATTTTCTATTGCCTAAGGTACATCCTACCTTGTGAGGACCAGCTATGGTTTTAGGAAAACACAAATCATCCCTTTTCAAACTTGAATGATTATTTGGACTTGTGTCTTTCATTTGAAATACATCAGAAACACTTTGTGAAAATGTAGGTGTGAAGCATCTGCTTCTGTGACCAATCATCTGAATTACCAGTACATTAATGGTATCATTTATTTCCATTGATGATTTTTTTGAAATATACTTTATACAAAATTATTGGGCTGGAGCAATAGCACAGAGGATAAAACGTTTTCCTTGCACACGACCGACCTGGATTTGATTCCTCTGCCCCTTTCAGAGAGCCCGGTGAGCTACTGAGAGTATTCTGCCCCCACAACAGAGCCTGGCAAGCTATCCATGTTGTATTCGATATGCCAAAAACAGTAACAAGTCTCACAATGGAGATGTTACTGGTGCCTGCTCAAGCAAATCAATGAGCAACGGGATGACAGTGACAGGACAAAATTATTAGTTAATTGAGATTATCCTAACCTTCTAAATACTGTTCTCTGGAGATCTAGTTTTGTTTTTATTTATTATTTTGTGTGTTGGCTTGGGCCACACCCAGTGGTGCTTGGCTCTCCTTGTTCAGAAGTGACCTCTGGCCATGCTCAGGGGACCATGTTTCGAGTCCGCTGAAGAGAGGCTTAACCTCTGCACTGTCTCTCCGGTTCCCTGTTTCCAGTCATGTATTGTTGTTTGTTTTGTTTTGCGGCAGTGCTCAGGGGTTTCTCCTGGCACTTTATTGGGGAATAAATAAAGTGATGCTCCAGGGACCATCTGGGGTGCTGGGGATCGAATCGGGATCTGTCTCAAGCAAGGGAAACGCCTTACCTATTGTCCTATCACATGGGCTCTTGTGTCTGCAGTTTTAATCATTAACAAATTCAACCAAAATGTATTCAGTATAGTAGTACTTGTATTCTATTTTTCGGTCATTGATTCAGTGAATATATTCTCAGCACTTACTTGAACCAATTCTGAAAATATCCATACATCACTGAATAAGGTGCATATTTGTATTTTACAGTGTGTTAACTCAGTCTCTGGAAGTAAACATCTTTTTTCTCTCATGTGATTCCTGAAATTCAGGGTGAAAGTCATCTCAATGATTACATAATCATCATCATCATCATCATCATCATCACTGTCATTCCACTGTTCATTTCTTTGCTCGAGCGGGCTCCAGTAATGTCTCCATTCGTCCCTGTTGCATGCTAGTGTGGCCCGGTGGTATATTGGGGGCTCTTTCAGGACCAGGGGAATGAGGACTGTTGTTGTTACTGTTTTTGGCATATTGAGTATGCCACGGGTAGCTTGCCAGGCTCTGCCGTGTGGGTGGGATACTCTTGGTAGCTTGCCGGGCTCTCCAAGAGGGACAGAGTGCTTTTGGGGCGGCCTTTAATCGCCTTTACAGGTGTTCCCAGTCTAATTGAAGTTATGCTCTTTGCTTTTATTGGGGGTGGGGTGGGGTGGGGAGGCAGCACACCCGTGATACTTACTGGCTCATCCTGCACCGCACCTGGGAATTACTCCTGAGGGTGCTTGCGACTATTTCTTCTATTCTTTGTTTTCTTTGACTGATCCTGGTAATGTAACATCAATAATATTAGGACTCCACCAAGCCATTCACTTTGTAACAGATGCAAGTAGAGGTTTTCTACAGAGCTGATTCCTCTAACTAATTGCATTTACTGTGATGGAGCATCCTCCTTGGTCAGCATAAGCACCTCCCTTTGGACAGGCTGGAGTTTTGAATACTAGAAACAGTTAAGAATCCTAGACGCAGCTCCTTGTTGGGAGGGGAGAAGAGAGAATTCAGGATTTCTTTGGCGTGCTTTTCTTTGTACCATTCCACTTACATAGCCCCTCCCTCTGTTAGGAGGAGATGCTTACATCATCGATCCAGGTGCCATGTGTCATTTGGCCCTTCTTTCCCAGTCTTCAACCCTGCCCGGTAAGGCTCATGCTTCCCAGTTTGTCTTGGTGCACTGTTTGTCCGCTGTGGATTGCAGGTCCACTTGCCCTTCCTAGTCAATGTACGGGGGACACCCAGGCCAGGCTCCACTCCCTGGGATGCCTGTAAGAACTCCATCTGGCTACTAGGTTGAGCGTTGTTCTGTGCTACAGGCCCAGGACATATGGCGTTAGAGAAAGTAGGGAACTGAGCTTGGTACTTGAGCAAAGTTTATCAAAGGAGTTAGTTCTGAATTTAGAAGGTGTAAGGCATTTAAAACTTGTCTAATAATTTTTAAAAGCTATGGTACTGATTATTTATTTCTCCTAATAAAGAATCCTAGAAAGGAAGGGAAAGGGAGGGCTAGGACACAGAAAATATCCTTTCTCCCAAGGGTAAGCTAACGGCATGGAGTCTGAGTAGGGTCTTGTACACAGACTTTAGTTGGTATCGTGTTGCCTTAGTTGTCAATGATGTCAATGTGTATGTACTTGGTTTTCTGTTCTGATTGAAGATCACATTGATGAACAGATTGATCATACTGTTGTACTTATGACATCCTGTTGAAGTAAAATGAGATTTTAGTGGCACAGAGAGGGTTAGTGGGTGGATATGTAGGTTACAACACATTTTTGAGTAGGTGAGGGACCCAATTTATTATCACTATTTTCATCTGTTTGAGGGCTGTTTCCAGCAGTGCCTGGGGGCTAGGGTCATTCTGGGGTATGCTGGGGACAGAGTTGGAATAGGTACTAGGGATTGAACCCAGAGCTTCTTATATTCAAGACATGTGCTCTCCTACTTGAGCCTTCTTTTGCCAGCTTTGTAAACATTCATTTATTTGGATTCACGGCTTTGCAAAGGGCATTCTTTTCCATACTGTAGTAGTACCAGATTGCTATAGGTATCTCAGGCTTTTATAGGAAGATTTGTTTAAACATACAGTATAGGACTTAAAAATCCTGTAAAGATGCCACAAAAAAAACCCGTCAAAAAAGCTATCATTCTAACTTTCTCTCTGTTGTCCCTACGTCCAGATTTGCTTTGCCACTCAAACAGTTGTATAAAAATAATAGTCTCAAGCCCATGGCAGAGCCTGGCAAGCTCCCCGTGGCGTATTCGATATGCCAAAAACAGTAAAAAGAAGTCTCACAATGGAGACATTACTGGTGCCTGCTCGAGCAAATCAGTGAGCAACAGGATGACAGTGACAGTGACAGTCTCAAGAGACTGAGTAAGATTACATACAGCCAGAGATTAAAAAAACAAAATTAAACAAGACCAGAACATTTCCAAAGGGCCAGGGAGATAGCTTAAAGTGCTGTTAGGCCACGTCATTGGCCTTTTGTGTGGGACTGTATGAAGTAATTATTTTCTTGATATATGATGGCTAGCAACAGAGAAATCATGGCCAGTGGTTTATAGTCTGATACTGAGGGTACCTGAAATCTGGGAACTGATCAGGATTATTTTTATTTTTAACAAAGTCTCAAATGAGCATTCAGAGGTGGCAGAGCTATTTTGACTTGGTATAAGAATTAGCATTTTTTTAATAGGCAACACTCAGCAGTGCTGGGGGCCCACCAGGGCTGTACCTGGTGGTGTTCAGAGGGCTGCAGTGTCAGGGTCAACTCAGGGCCTCACACTTCCTAGCCATGTACTCTGCCACTGTTGCTACAGCCCCAGGCCAGAATAAGTTTAAAAAATTTCTTAAATGGGGATAAGGCTAGTGATGGATCTTACATGATGAATGCATGGTGTTAAGGAAAACCAGAGAAGGACAGTAGTTAAAGCAGTGTATAGATGCCCTGATTTGATTCCAGACAGTTTCAGTAGAGAGAAGGAGACCTTAGTATAGAACTGGACTCTGTTCCCAGAATAGCATCAGTAAGTGGGAATTGATAGACAAGAGGATGTGGGAAATCCGTGAATGGAAAAGTACTGAGAGAAGACGTCAGTAATCTTTTTTTTTTTCTTGAGCCGGGATGCACACCTGGCAGTTCTCACTGGCTTTGAGCTCAGGACAATATGAAGTGCTGGGGATTGAACCTGGGCCACCTGTATGCAAGATAAATGTCCTACCTGCTGTGCTATCTCTCTGGCCCCATCTTTTTATACTTCTGTCTAAATCATCCTGAAAGGATTCTTGAGAATGTCAGTCCCCCTGGATCTGACATCACTGGGGGACGTGATCAGACTGACGATGATCATTTATTGGATTGGGGGGGTTTCTGGTTATACCGATTTAACAGGATGCTTATTAAGCTTATTAAAACTTAAGTGAATGAAGACATATATAGAAAGACTTGGAGTGAGAGCTCTAGGAGCCTGACTAAATTTTTGTCAGACAAAATATCTTTGTTAGGACACAGGAGGAAGAAGAGATGTGAGTGTTTGGCAATGAGTTGGATCTGGGCTTCTCTTCAGTATAGTGTGTACATTACAACACTTTGACAGTTCCTGCAGAAAGCTCTCTTACTCTCCATTTTTCTTAAGAAGGAAAAGCAGTTCTAGAAATGATAATAAACGTGTAACTCAAGCTTCTTCCCCTATTGATAGAAATAGTCAGAGTTGGGTTTTAGACCCAGGGCCTTGTCTAACAGCAGTTTGCCTTCACAGCATTTTGTACAAAGACATGGTTTGGGAGTAAGAGAGTGACCACGGATGAAAGATGAATCTACATTATTTGTTGGGGCTACAGAGTCATTTTGGAAATAGTAGTTGGTGTGAATTTTAAAGATTACCCTGGGACTGATTATTGTGGGCAAATGGAGAGGCTGAATCTTCCATAAGGAAAGGGCCATTGAAGGAATTTCAACCAGAAAAGACAATCTGTGTTTTTCAGTAGCTCTCAGAGTAAAGGGCTATAAAAGGAACAGTTTTGTAAATATGGCAAAAAGTTTGAATTAGCTGGTAACATTTTCAGCTAATCACTATTAAACTTTTAGTTTAGAACGACATATAAGAAAATCAATTATTGATACAGTCCACCTTTACTTAGTCTTTATCAGTCAATACTGAAATGCATACACTTGCTTCGAAAGGAGCCCTTTTAATTCTTGTGGTTTTGTTTTGTTGCACTTCATTCATCCTGCATGCATTAATGAAGTGGTGTGATATGACCCAGGGCTCCCATCTGTTTAATTTTGCTAATTTGCTTCATTTTCAAATGAATTTCCTTGGCTGCTGGAGCAGCAGCCGAGCATGAACACTGCCAACAGGAATTTAAGTTACACCTCTAGTGCCACCTTGGCACATCCCCCACCTTCCCTTGCCACTGGGCAATTTTCTTATTGTGTGTGTGTGTGTGTGTGTGTGTGTGTGTGTGTGTGTGTGTGTCATTTGGGAACACAGCCACATTTTTTGTAAATGAAATATAGTTTTAAAATATGCCTCCTGATGTGTTTTTATTGAAAGAGAGCCACTTCTCCAGCAAAATAAAATACCATTGATTGAACCAAGAGCCCTTAGAAAAAACTTTAATTACTGCATTAATTGCAAACTTCAGGATGAAGAAGGCCCAGTAGTATTAAGCTATTGGATAGATCCTTGAACTGTTTTAAGGGAAATGTTAAAAATCCTTTGAATTGAGAGAAGTGGCTGCACTTGGGAAGCTCTGTCTTCTTCTAGCTTTGCACTTCCCCTTAAAAAATGTTCCTTTCCCTCTCTGCTTTGCATTTCCTGAAGTCTCAGTGACTCACTGCACTTTGGGAAACAGGGAGATTCTATGGTGTTGTAGATGAGAACCTCTGAAAAAGAAAGGGCTGGGAAAAAGCAAAAGTCTTTTAATATGGTAATTCGGATGCCCTTTATTCTGAAGAAAAAGTAAAAGGTGAGAAATTTCATTTTATTGTGGTACAACTACTGAGTTAACTTCAGGCTCAGTTTCTTTAGTGTTGGTTTTTGGGCAAATTATCACAATGTGAGTTGGGATTTGGGAACTCCTAAAAGATTACATAAATCGGTTTTTATGACTTTTTTCTTGAATTCTTTCCCAAGAGAAATAGTCGATTAAATACTAAGGTGACTAGACGGAATGAAATACCATCTCTCAGTGATTCAATGAGTGGTGTCTTCTTTCTAACATGCTTTTCATTGGAAATTGCACATGCCAATTCTGGTAGGACTAGGAGAGGTCTCAGATCCTAAAATAGCTAGTAAACCACATATGTTTTTCTGATTTATATTATTTAAATATTATGTGTCAAACACTCTATGAGTCAAAGTTGGGAATGTATTAACTGATAAAATCTTCACACAACCCTGTGGGGTTGGATCATCATAAACCCTATTTCGTAGGTGATGAAACTGAACCTGTGAAGGAAGCTAGTTGTTTGGGCCCAAGGCCTCGTTATTCTAGCCTACCACTCTAGAATATTCCACATTTAACATTGCCTTGGATTGGAGCGATAACACAGTGGTTAGGGTTGCACAGTGGTTAGGGTTGCCTTGCACGTGGCTGACCCGGGTTCGATTCCTCTGCCCCTCTTAGAGAGCCCGGCAAGCTACCAGGAGTATCACGCCCACACGGCAGAGCCTGGCAAGCGTATTCAATATGCCAAAAACAGTAACAAGTCTCACAATGGAGAGGGATGTTACTGGTGCCCACTCGAGCAAATCGATGAACAACGGGACAACAGTGCTACAGTGCATTATTGCCTTGAGTTGATTATTGATATTCTTTTAAAATTCTACTTGATGTTGTTTGGATGCATGTTGGATGTGTTTAGGGGTTACTCCTGGATTGAGGTTTGGGGGACTGTATTCTAGTGCACCCATGATCTTGAGCACATGAAGGGAGAGAAGCTTGGGCCCGATTATTGTTATTCTTATTCTTCCCAATGGACCATCTAGTAACCAGTTTATTTAACAGTCATTTGGGAGCAAGAATGAGCAATAAAATATGAGGATATGTCTTTCTTGATGTTTTATTTATCTTCTCATATGGAAAGTGGATAAGTAACTGCTATGTTAGAGTGAAGCCTCTAGGCTTACGAGGACTCCTTCATTACTTCTTAGTTTTAGCTAAATGTATTGCCAGAATATATCACGAGGGAAGAAAAATAATTTTTCCTCCCTACCTCTAGATTCTGGTTGAGAACTACCTGAATAAAAGACAAATACATCGAAGAAAAACAAGCAAATACAGGATTAAAAAAAATCCTCTAAATGGCCCAACACATCACTTTAAATGTTGTCTTAAGTTAAAGATTAAAGAGAGATGTTGGGGATAGGAGGGGACCAGGTGTGGGATGTTACTAGGATAACACAGAAGTAGGAAGGTTGTACAGATTCAGGTCAGTGCCTCCTCTGTTGATGAACGTTTCTGTAGCTCTAGTCATGGTACCCAGGGGAAGACACAACTGGAGCTCTCCCTACCGGTGCAAGATCGATGACTAACAGGAAACTTCTGCTTACTTTACAGCTTTCTATGTCACTGATGCTTCTTTCTCTTTTTGGTTTTGAACAACATTTGGCTATGTCAGGGGCTATTTCTGGCTTGATGCTGGGGGCCAGAGAAGGGGACTGCTATTGGCAGGACACCATGTGGTGCTGGAGATGGAATCCAGACGTCCACATGCAAAGATTGTGCTTCAGTCTCTGGTGTTCTCTCCCAGACTTGTCTGTTGCTTCTGCTTAAAAATAAAGCATCTTACAATAATTCTTGTGCCAAGGGGCATATTTTCTGGATATATATTCTGCTGTTCTTCAGCCTCACCGGTTGAACATCAAACAAGAAGTTTCGGAAGTTGAGTTGATAGATTGCTCCATTTCATTGAACTTCTCTCTTCGTACTGAGGAAAACGTCAAGTAGACAGTTGTATCTCATTCGGGTGGCATGCAGCTAGGTTTGCAGGTAGATTTGTATTGCAGAAGAAGTGAGGTGTGTAACAAGGGCATATTCATCAAAACAAGCATCACAAAGGACTATAAATCCAGTCTTCAGTCCTGATCACAGTCACTCGAGAGATTTCTGGACATCAGTTTCGAAGCATATTTTATACATTTTTTGGTGCCAAACTTGGCAGTGTTCAGGGCTTATGACCTATTCCTGGATCTATTATCAGGGATCACATCTGGCAGGGTCCAGGGAACCATACCTGGTGGCTGGAAATGAAGCCAGGTTGACCTTCTGCAAGTCAATCACTCTACCTGCTGCATGAGTGATCAGGCCCCTCTTTTACACTTTTATTTTATTTATTATGTATTTGTTACTGTTGTTACTTCTTTGTCAAAACCCTGAACGAACTGTTTGAGGCTCTTCGTGTTCCCGGAGCAAGCAAATACCATTGGGCTGTACTAGCATGTGACAGGGATGAACGGAGACGTTACTGGCGCCCACTCAAGCAAATCGAAGATCAATGGGATGACAAGTGATACAAGTGATTTATTTATTAATTTTTTTAATCTAGGCACTAGTAACTTTTTATTACTATTATGTGTAAAGTAACACGCAACCCGGAGATTCTTCTTGCAGCGATTTATTAAAAAACTTCTCATGCAAACGGAAAAGAGGACGAACGAAGGCTGGACTAAGGACGAACGAAGGAAAAGGAACCAGGGGGGAATCCACTAGCTAGGCAGCTTCCCTCCTTATATACCTCTCGCTGCTTGTTTACGCCCAAGTGTCTGCAGCTGATAGGCTAGTTACACCTTGTGGGCGTGACAGGACATCCTGTGTTCTTACACCTTGTGGGCGTGACAGGACATCCTATTTTTCAAAGCACGGTGAAATTAACAAGAACAGGTGTTGTTTATGAAGCACCCGGTCCTGTGGAGGCTCTCCACAGTTCCCCCTTTTTGTTTTAGAACATCAAGTCTGCATAGCAACCTCGGCCCCCTTGGCCTTACCCGTCATTGGGAGCCTTCTCGCTTGTAGGTCCCTGTCTTAGGTTGGTCCAAGAGTCAGGTGGGGTATAGTGCACCCTTTCAAACTCCTCAACCACAGGAGGTCCCCTGCAGTTAAGGGCTCTCAGCTGCATAATACCTTTGCTACATCCAGCTAGACCTGATTGTTCTAAGCGAGAGTAAGCCAAAGCTGCGGGGATTGCTGTGCTTCCAGGGCCACAAATGCCCGTAAATACCACGCCCTATAAGTAGTTGTTCTTGCTGCATTTTATATAGACACCAGGCAAAAACCAAAGCAGCGAGAAGCAACAAGGACAGTACTGCTCCCACCCCCGCCCACTCTTTGATAAATGGAGGGGACTTCTACTCTGGTCCTATCAAGATGGGTAAGGAAGGGGATAATCTATGCACAGGCGTTAAAGCAGGCCATGTTGTAGCAATGGCCCAGGAAGCTGCTTCTTCAGCTCATATCCTCACAGGAACCAGGCTGAGAACGAGCACCAGTTTGCACATCTTGGTCTTATGCTCACTTTTTTTTTTTTTTTTGCTTTTTGGGTCACACCTGGCGATGCACAGGGGTTACTCCTGGCTCTGCACTCAGGAACTACCCTTGGCAGTGCTCAGGGGACCACATGGGATGCTGGGAATGGAACCCGGGTCGGCTGCGTGCAAGGCAAATGCCCTACCCGCTGCACTATCGCTCCAGCCCCTATTATGGTCACTTTTATTTACATCCTGTAAATAAAATCCTGTATTTTATTTGAATTTCATTGACATAGAAAATGTAGAAGAGAAGCTGGGCCCTATTCTGGCCTCTTTGCCTCAGGCGTAGAAGGCTTCCAAGCTAGATTCCCCCCTCGGAGGAAATGGTTCTGTCCACACTGTTTCTTTCTTCACATACTCAGAAAGAGCACTCTCCAAGGAACTTTGGAGATTACCTGCAGATGGGGTGGAGAAATTCAGAGGTGCTGTGGTCACAGTCACAGAAGCCCAGTTGACTGGATGTAACTATAATAATTAGAGCCAATACAGTCTGCACGGCTCCCCTTTCCTTTCTGCTTTCACAAGCACACAGGGAAGAAAAATAATGGCCATCCTAGGGACACTGTAGCATAAGCTTCAGGAATTAAGCAGAAACAGGGTTTAAGCATTTGCCTTGTATCTTGGTTTGAAGCCCCATATTTTGCACTTTTAGTAATGATGATGTCAGCACATTTAATCATCTGACCATTCCAGTTAATTTGCTGAATGATCCACAGTACAACAGGTACACAAATTCTCTGTGTGTCGGTGGATTCTTATAGCATTTGCTCTGAAGAGGTTTTTTTTTTTTGAGGTGGGGGGGGACACTTGGCAGTGCCCCAGTCTTTACTGTACTCAGGGATAACTCCTGGTAAACTCAGGGAATCAAATGGGATGTTGGGATCGAACCTGGGTCAGCTTCATGCAAGGCAAACACCCTATTATGTTATAGCTCTGGCCCCAGGATTTTTTAAGTCGTTTAGCTTCAACATGAAAAGACTTCAGGAAAAAAGGAAGTTTTTTTTCTTAGTGATTCCAACTCAAAAGAGTGGGAGAAAATTAGAAATGTTAGTTTGAAGAGTTGGGGCCAATTAGTGGAGAAAACGAAATGACTTCAGGATTTCTTCGAGTTTACTGGTAAATAGAAACCCTCAAGGACAGTGAACTTCACTAGAATGTAATATCTGCAAAGGTGTACACATAATTTTCTCTGTAAATTGCTCCTGTTTTTTCCCAAAGAAAATCTCAGTGAAACTAATTTGTTTGAAAATTAAGCATAGTTCCAATAAATATGGCCTGATTATTTACGTAAGTGCAGCGAGAATAGCTATCAACCGTTGGAACCTCTGTAAACCTGCTCTGCTGAAACTTTTAAGTGGGAATCTCACATCCAATCTTTAACAGCCTTTGAAGGTCAGGAAGCAAGTCTACCTGATTTCATTTTTTTCTGGAATATTCATACTCTGTGTTCTTGAAGCGAGCAGATACCATTGGGCTACACTAGCGCACGACAGGGACGAATGGAGATGTTACTGGCGCCCACTCGAGCAAATCAAAGATCAATGGGATGACAAGTGATACAAGTGATTTATTTATTCCATTTTTTTCATTTTATTTTTCCATTTTATTCCATTTATTTATTTCAGTTTTTATTTATTCCATTTTATTCCACCATTTAATTTTTTTCCTGGAATATTCATACCCGTACCCTTGACGATCCATACATTTGGGTGAGTGTTTCTATCCATTCATATCCCCCAGATATTCCCAGGTACACGAGTGTGGCAGGAAGGCAGTTTGCTGCTACAGGGGTGGATTTGGAAAGTATCGTACTGAGTGTAGTCAGAGGGATGAACATAGAACGATCTCTCTCATATGTGGGATATAAAGAGGCATAGTAGGAAAATCATAAAAGCCCAAAGCAAAACAAACAAACAAACAAACAAACTTAGAAACAATCATCAATAGAAAGTTGGGGAGGGGCTCAGCCTAGGGTGGGGGAGAGGATGGGGCCACTGACAGAGACGGAAGGATGCAGCCACAAGTGGAGAGTTTGGTGCTGGAACGTGTCATACAGGAAATGTTACCATTAAAAGTATTGGAAACCACAGTGACCAACATCAAATAACTTAGAAAAAAGAAATATATTGCCCTGTTAAACTACTATTATTACATTTTATTGTCCTTATATAAAGTTAGCCGACTTCTGCATTCACTTGCTTACGCTTTTTCTACAACTTTCTATATTATTTATATTCCAAAAATAGTTTGTATTTTTTCCCATTCTGAAATGATCACTGTAGAACAAAATTACTTGCATTTATTTAACAACAACAAAAAATACATCTCCACATCTCAGAGCTTTTTTGGATAAAAGTACACTTCACATTTGCATGCAGGGTTTCCCCATTCGGTATATCAAGTAGGGTTAATTTGTCAGAATTCTTTAAAACAAAAATCAGAATTATTTTTTAAAAAATATTTATTTATTTAATGAATGAATCACCGTGAGATAGTTACAGACTTACAAACTTTCATGCTTATGTTTCAGTTGTACAATGATCTAGTACCTATCCCTCCACTGCCCATTCTCCACCACCAATGATCCCATATCCATCCTGCCTCCCCCACTCCACCTCTGTGGCAGGCAGGTTCCCTTTTACTCTCTCTCTCTCTCTCTCTCTCTCTCTTTCTCTCTCTTTCTCTCTCATTTAGGGTGTTGTGGTCTGCAATGCAGGTATAAGTGTCCATCATGTTCAGTCTACAGTCTACTTTCGGTACACGTCTCCCATCCTGAGCCAGTCCTCTAAGCACCCTTTACTTGGTGTTCCCTTCTCTATCTGAGTTGCCTTTTCCCCCGGCATGTGAGGTCAGCTTCCAAGCCATGGAGTAGACCTCCTGGTCCTTATCTCTACTATTCTTGGGTGTTAGTGTCCCATTTTGTTACTTTATATTCCACAAATGAGTGCAGTCTTCCTATGTCTGTCTCTCTCTTTCTGACTCATTTCACTCAGCATGATACTTTCCATGTTAACCCACTTATATGCAAATTTCATGACTTCATCTTTTCTAACAGCTGCATAGTATTCCATTGCATAGATGTATCAAAGTTTTTTTAGTCAGTCGTCTGTTCTCGGGCATTTGTTTTTTTCCAGATTCTGGCTATTGTAAATAGTGCTGCAGTGAACATACGAGTGCAGATGTCATTTCTACTATACTTTTTTGCATCTCTGGGGTATATTCCTGGAAGTGCTATTGCTGGATCAAATGGGAGCTCAATTTCTAATTTTTTGAGAAACGTCCATACTGTTTCCAAGAGGGCTGAACCAGTCGGCATTCCCACCAGCAGTGAAGGAGATCCCTTTCTCCCCAAATCCAGGCCAGCACTGGTTGCTTTTTTCTTTTGGATGTGTGCCAGTCTCTGTGGTGTGAGATGATATCTCGTGATGAAAAATCAGAATTCTTTTATGTTGTTGTTGCCAGGTATTGAATCCAGGGCCTTCTGTATGCAAGGCATGTGCTCTACCTCTGAGCCATATTCCTGGTCATTAATTAATCATAACTATTAATCTTTAGAAATCTTAATTTTTAGTGAAAACCAAGAAGTAAGCAAATGTGAATATAGTCTGTTACATTCTTTAGATGCATAAATCTCTGAATGCATAATTTATAGAAGCCTATGCTTCCTCATAGCATAAGTCTTACAGTGTGCTATAGTATATGTTTATTAACAGAGCCAATTTGTTAATCCCTACATAATAAGATGTGAAAAGTAGATAAACTTATGTTTAGTTATTTGGTGTTAGCAACTATAGGAAACAATCTAGATATAAATTCTGACCATTTTACTTAGAAAGGCTATTAGGTTTCCAGTTACCAAAAGGGATTTGGAAAACACTTTCAAGTAGACAGTGCATAGTGTATTTTTCCCCTAAAAAGTTCACTTGAAAACTCTCCCTGGAGGCGGGAAAGATTGATCAAGTGGCCGAGTACCTGTGGGAGGCGCAAGTCTCATCCCCAGCATGGCATGTTTCCACTGATCACCATGGGGAGCAACTCTTAATATAAGTAGGAGAGACTTAAAAAGATAATTAAGTGCAGAGTCAGAGTAGCCTCTGAGCACCACTGGGTGTGGCTCCAAAAACAAATAAAAAATGGACAACAAGATATTAGGCGAAGCCAGTCATCTTGCTAAGTTATTTTTCTTGCTGGCATATTTTGTAACAGGATTTCTGATCATATAGGACTAGAAAATCTTGATAGAATAAAAGTTGTGAGTCTGCATTATCTTTACTGATGATCTCTCTGAAAACATGCCTATATACATCAAGAAATAAAATTAACTAATTTTTATTGATTGAAAATATCTAAGGTGATCATTTTCTTTCATATGAATGTGAAAAGCATTGGAGTTAATTTTCATACCTTTGAGAAATACCTCATCCACAGGATCACTTAATTTTCTTTAAATTATTTTAGAGCTTTTATAAATTAACCTTGCAGTACTATCTGGAGGAACAAAACCACACATCTACAAATTGCATGCATGTAGACAGACACAAATAGAGACCTTATAGATGTAGCTTCAAAAATGTGACAGGAATCAGGTAATATGAAACTCACTAGTTTATGAATAAACTATTGGACTAATTTTTTTTCCTGACAAAGTAGCTTTACCTTCTATGAGAATAAAGTTTTCTCTAATATTTGTGGAAAATAAACTTAGGACTTTTCATTTGTCCAATATCCAAATAGTCCCCTTCTTTTTTAAAATTCCCCTCTTGAGACTCACTTCCAGAAATTGCATTTCAGGAGTGACTCCACTATCTTAAAGAAGGAGGGATAGACATTTTACAGAGAATGTCTGTTTTTCTCCAAAGTTCGGGAATAATAGTTGCCTCTGATAAGAGGTCTAGGTTAATTATTATTTAAATTTTTCCTTTTCCCCCAGAAGTTCAGGTAAGTTCTGCTGCTTCCAATGTCCTGATCCTTTACGATATCTATGAATACTTTGATATAAGTAGGAGAGACTTAAAAAGATAATTGGGATTTAAATCACTCCTAGAACTGCACTTTTGCTTTGGCCAGAATTTTTTTTCTTCTTTTTGGGTTACACTCTGCAATGCTCAGGAGTTTTTCCTGGCTTTGCACTCAGGAATTACTCCTGGTATGCTTGAGGGACCATATGGGATGCTGGGAATTGAACCCAGGTCGGCGTGTGCAAGGCAAACACCCTACCCACTGCGCTATAGTTCCAGCCCCCGGCCAGAATTTTTTTAAGGTAAAGACATTTCATTTCTCAAATAAGATGCAACTTGAATGGTACCAAAATTTGACCCACCCATCTAACTCTGTTTTCTGTGTATTCTTCTTTATACTAGGGTAAAAAACACACTCTCTCAAATGGAAATCTACAGCTCTCTTGAGCTTTGGAACTTTATCTTCAACAGCTCTGAAAAGTCTGTAAAATGAGTTCCACACAGACCTCTGAGTGCTCTTTTTCTCTGACTTTAAACTTCAACTTTCCAAGTTTCCGTAGTGAGAGATGCCCCTGCTTTGCTGCTGTAGGTCCTGAACATAATCTTTTCACGGAAGCATTTCCTGGTCATTGGGCTTCTCTGGGATGCGTCCCCTCAGGAGACTGTCTGACTCATGATAACCACAGTGTAATCCAGGTGAGAAGAAGGTCCCCTAGTGAGTGAGATTGTGAATGGTAGGGTGGTCTCAAACTTGATTTTTCTCTTTGGTGAAGCCATAATCGGTAGTGATTAGGGTTTTTCCCTCCCTCCATTTTCATTCTTGGGGGACCAAGTAGACTTGAATCTGGGACCCCTTGCAGGCAAAGCATATGCTTCAGTTCTTTGAACCATCTCCCTAGCCCTCTAAGTATTTTTTTTCTAAACTAAGTGTTTTCAGTTCAAAAGCTCTATCATCAGATGTTGACAAATAGGATTTTCAGTGTTGAGTGATTCAAGTCAATAAACTTTTCTATGAAGTAACCATGGATACAAGAAGTATCCTTTGAGATGACTTAAAATACGTCTCCTTCCAACAATTCAGGGAGTGAGAAAAGACACAACCTCCCTGGTCATAGAGTGTAGGAATTGTAAGAAAAATGGTGTCTCTGGTTTCCTGAGAGTACAAGAGAGGCCCCCAGAAGCAGCCTTTGAGTCTGTCACCCAGGGCCAGTGCTACCAATATTGAGGAAAGGGTCTCTGTAGACCAGGACATCAGTGAACTACCCTGGCACTGTTGGATAGAGACGGCACTGCATCTTATCCACAGCCGTGGGCTCTATGCCAGCTGCATCTCACACACACCTCTTCCTATGGCAGAGACCAGACACTGTTCTCTCCCACAATGTCAAATTTGCAAGACAGAACAAGGGGAAATTAAAGTTTCTTGTGATAGGAGATGTAGTTTATACTTAGATATTAGAGCATTCCCTATGTATGTTTTTTTTTTAATAAGCTCACCATCCTTCATGGGCCAAAGAGGCATATTTTGGTATAGGAGATTCTGACTTCTCCTATGGGTAGTTAATGTTCCCCACATTCAGTAGTTAAGGTCCAGTTTGGGGAGGGTGGCAAGCAAGTGGCACATTGCAGTTTGGTGTTAGAATTGCTAGGGGTGTGCTCAAATTCAGCAAAACGCCAGTATTTGTCAAAGTACAAGGCATCAAGTGGGGTAATGGCTGTTCAGGAAGCTGCATGATGACTTAGTGTGTGTGGAGACCAGAGTGAGGAGTGGTAAGAGGTGAAGCTAGAGAGGCCATTGGAAAGGACTGGACACCAAGATCTGCCCTCTGGGGAGCATGGCCACTCTCAGGATGATGTGAACAGGACTTCGTGTCCATCACTGTAGTTTTAATTGAGAAGTAGAAAAGCAGAACTAGAGAGTGGCCAAAAATTAAGCAATGATAGAGGCTTTATTTCAGAAGATCTGTACATTTTGGGAGATCAAAAACCACTTGTTGATATTTTCTAACTGGAGGTAGACTGTGAAGGAAAGACCTGCGTCTGTGTCTACTTCTGGAATATTGGTTCACAAATCAAGATTTCGTTAGAGGAACAAAAAAAGAGGGATTACAAAAGAAGACAGATGAAATTAATTTCTGATTCATGAGGATGGATGCCTCAAGGCCACAGTATGGAGCAATGAGACTAGCAGAGATAATATATGGATAGATATTTGAAATTTATCTATAAGCAAATAGTGAGAACATTTTAAAACTAAGAGATTTTATACTTTTTTTTGGTTGAATCACTGTGAGATACAGTTACCAAGCTTTCATGTTTGAATTTTAATCTAAACTGACCAAACGCCCATCTCTCCACCAAGGCACATTATCCACAAACAATGTCCGAAGTATACTCTCTCCTTCCCACCCTCCCCCTGACAATTTCCCCCCTCTCTACTTTTGTGCATTATAGATTGTAACACAGACACTGAGAGGTCATCATGTTTGGTCCTTTATCTACTTTCAGCACACATCTCCCAACCTGAATGATTCCTCCAACCCTCATTGTCTTAGTGATCCCTTCTCTATTCCAGCTGCCTTCTCATGAGACAGGCTTCCAACTATGGAACAATATTCTTTGTGTCTACTGTCCTTTGATGTCAGGCTCGTATTATGTTATTTTATATTCCACAGATGAGTGAAGTCACTCTACGTCTGTCCCTCTCATTCTGACTCATTTCACTTAGCATGATACTCTCCATCTTATAAGCGAACTTCATAATTCCATAACTTCATCTCTCCTAACAGCAAGTTTCTTTAACCAGTCATCTGTTTCGGGCACTTGGGTTGTTTTCAGATTCTGGCTATTGTGAATAGTGATGCAATTAACATACAGGTGCAGATGTCATTTCTACTGTGCTTTTCTGCACTTGCAGGATATATTCCCAGAAGTGGTATTGTGGGGTCATATGGAAGCTCAGTTTCTAGTTTTTGAAGGAATGCCCATACTACTTTCCAAAAAGGCTGGACCAATAGGCATTCCCACTATCAGTGAAAAAGCGTCCCTTTCTCCCCACATCTACACAACACTGGTTGCTTTTGTTCTTTTGAATGTGTGCCCATCTCTGGTATGAGGTGATATCTCATTGTTGTTTTGATTTGCATCTCTTTGATCATTAGCAATGTAGAACATTTTCATCTGCCTTTTGGCCATTTGTATCTCTTTTTTGAGGAAGCTTCTGTTCATTTCTTCTCCCCATTTTTTGATGGGGTTGGAGGTTTTTTTTCTTATACAGTACTACTAGTGACTTGTGTATCCTAGATATTAATCCCTTATTAGGTAGATAATGGGTAAATATTCTTTCCTATTCCATGGACTCTCTCTATTTTGGTCACTATTTTGAGGTGCATAAGCGTCTCAGTTTAATGTAGTCCCATTTGTTTATGTTTGTTTCACTTGCTTGGCCAGTGGGGTTTCATCCCTAATGATACTTTTAGCTTCAATGTCATGGAGGGTTCTGCCTACATTTTCCATCTTGAACCTTATGGATTCAGGTCTGATATTGGGGTCTTTAATCCATTTTATCTGACTTTTGTGCCTGGCGATAGACAGAAATCAGAGTTCTTTTTTTTTTCAGGTTGATATTCAGTTTTCCCAGCACCACTTGTTGAAGAGGCTTTCCTTGTTGCACTTCACATTTCTTGCTCCTTTATCAAAGATTAAGTGATCATATATTTGAGAGTCTGTTACAGAATATTCAACTCCGTTCCATTGGTCTGTGGGTCTGTTTTTAGCCCAATACTATGATGTTTTAATTATTCCTGCTTTGTTGAATGCAGATGCAAAGATCCTCAACAAAATCCTAGCAAACAGAATCCAACGACTCATCAAAAAGATCATACACGATTTAACACTCATAAATCAATCAACATAATCCATCATATCAATAAAAGAAAATATAAAACCATATAATCATGTCAATAGATGCAGAGAAAGCATTTGACAAGATCCAGCACCTGTTTATGATGAAAACTCTCAAAAAAATGGGCATTGAAGGAACTTTCCTCTATATAGTCAAAGATGTCTACCATAAACCCACGGCAAGGATCATTCTCAATGGGCAGAAACTAAAAAGCTTTCCCTCTAAGGTGACAGGACATGGTTGCCCACTCTCGCCACTCCTATTCGATATAGTTAGGCAAGAAAAAGATATCAAGGGTATATAGATAGGAAAGGAAGAGGTCAAGCTATCACTATTTGCAGACCACATGATACTATACTTGGAAAACCCTAAAGACTCTACAGAAAAGCTCCTAGAAACAATAGATATATATAGTATATATATAGTAAAGTGGCAGGCTACAAAATCATCACCCAAAAGTCCATGGCTTTCCTATATACAATAATGAAAGAGAAGTTAAAAAATCAATGCCATTCACAGTGGTACCTGAGAAAATCAAGTGCCTCGGAATCAGCTAAACTAAAGAGGTGAAGGACCTATAACAGGAAAATTATAAAACACTACTTCAAGAAAAAAAAGAGGACACTAGGAAATGGAGACACATCCCCTGCTCATGGGTAGGGAGAATTGATATTATCAAAATGGCAATACTTCCCAAAGCAATATGCAGATTTAATGCAGTCCCTATTAGATATCCATGACATTTTTCAAAGAAAATAGATAAAACACTCCTAAAATTCATATGGAACAATAACCCCCCACAAATAGCTAAAGCAATCCTTAGGGAGAAGAAGATGGGTGGTGTTACCTTCTCCAACTTCAAACTGTACTGGAAAGCAGTAAATTTTATACTTTTCAAAATTAAAAAAAGTGGAGTGGAATTGGAGAATGGGTTGCAGAACCTCTTGTTTTTGGATCATTGGTTTAGATAGATTCCCAGATTATCAGTAACTAAAAGTTATTTCAATTTCATGTCTGCTGAGTGATGGAAAGAATGTGGGTTAATGGATGCCGCTTTGCATTTCTGCGGAGTAATGCCCCAGTCACAGAAATCTTAAATCTCACTGACTTTCCTGATATCTCCCCAGATATTTTTCACACTACATTGTCAAGAAGAGACCTGTCTTTGCCTTTGTGCTGTGTTCGAATGGATTGTGTTCCAAGAGTATTGCTAGAAGAATGAGTCTAATTTCTGTTTATGGTGAAATTCAGTGCATCAGAAAGAACAATATCTCCAATGAAAAACTGATGACTTGAAAATTGTAGACTAGATGTTTGGAACTGTCAAAATTCTGGAAAATGCAGAGTTACTACAGAATGAAGACTTGTACAACACAGAAAGGAAAATTTTAGATATTAGATAGTTACAGATTCAGAAACTAAAATATTCCTATGTATCTATTTTGTTGTAATTTAGTTTATCGTGCCACGTCACTTTTTCTTTTAATGGTCTATAGGGCACTGAAATATTTGTTTTGTGTAACTTTTTAAAAATTAGTTTTTTAATAAAAATAAATACTCAGTGAGATACACAGTTACAGTTGTTCATGATTTGGTTTCCATCATATAATGTACCAATATCCGTCCCTTCATCAGTGTATATTTCCCATCACCAACATCCCCCCAACATCCCCAGTTTCCCTCCTGTCCCTCCCTGCTGCCTCTGTTGCAGACACTTTCTCTCTCACTCTCTGTCTCTCTCTCTCTCTTTCTTTCTCTCTCCCTTCTCCCTTTCCTTCTGGGAATTATGGTTTGCAGTACAGATTCTGAAAGGTTATTATGTGTATCCCCTTACCTACTTTCAACACTAAATTCTTGTCAGAGTGATAATTTCCAACTATTATTGTCATACTGATTCCTTCTCTATCCTAACTCCACTCTGCACCCTTCCTCCCTGCCCCCCACCCCCACCCCTACCACACACACACTTGTGGCAATCTTCCAATCGTGTTGCTTTTAGGAAAAAAATTGACTAAAAGCAGCCTGTTCAGTACGGAGTCTTTACTCACTGAAGCCACCATTGCTGTCCTTTGATTTCATCACTGCTTGTCCTTTCAAATCCAGGCCCAGTTCTCCTGAGCTCCCAGGAGGTCAACCTTCCTTTATGTTTCATATTATACTAAAGTCTGATCAGGGTTTGTTCCTTCCATTCAAACTCATCAGTGAACCTTGCATTGCCCTTGCTACATTTTATAATAGTTATTTTCTAAAATGACATGATAAATGCATCTGAAATAGAAGATATTGATAGGTGACACACCAGGAAGTGTGATTATGGGCAGAACTGTACTTTGGACAAGCTTTGTTAGGACTATCATTTACTTTGCTTGTAGAAAATCTCCTTTTGGCAGAAACAGGCAGATTAAGACACTCCCCAGGTTATCTACTAAGCTTGTCCCACATTGCTTTTTCTATATCAATGTTAAGTGAAGGTCTCTTTTGGTCTTGACGGCAAGTTCTGGGAGTCCATTCAAGGTGGAGCAGTGAAAGCAATGCTGGAAAAACCAGGAGAATAGAATCTTAACCTATACATTTTTTTGAGCCGCACCTGGAGATGTTCAGGGTTGCTTCTGGCTCTGCAGTTAGGAATTACTATTACTCATGGTGGTGCGTGGGGGAAGCATCTGGGGTGCTGGGGATCAAACCCAGGTTGGCTGAATGCAAGGCAGACACCCTACTGGCTATATTATCTCTCTGGCCCTATTTACACTTTTTTTGGATGTAACTTTTGAGAGCTGTTTTCTATGATTGCAGTTTGCTTGGACTGTTTTATATGATTTCCTGGGGATAGGATGTGCTGTCAAAACTCAATTTTTTCTTCTCTAGTATAAAGAGATGACAAACTACCAGGGTAAATACAGAAGAAAGTTAAAAAAAATATTTTGTTCACTTTCAAGCATCCGTTTCCACACATTTGTGCTATTATAAAAAATGAGATAGGGGAAGCTGACTTTTATGTATCTGTCAGTTTTAATGAGGGATAAGAGAATCATAAACACAACCATTTCACTAGCGATTTATTAACATAGTAACTTCTAAGAGTGTATGTACACTTAGGGTTTCATCAATATCTCACTATTCATTGCGTAATAAGTCTTACTTTACTAAATCCAAAGCAGAAGTAAGCACAAGTCAAATTTTGGCCTAACCAGGTGTGATTCTAAGCCACTTTAGCTGGCTTAGAATTTTTTAGGGGTCCTTCCAGTGTCCTGGGGCCATCAAGACCACACCTATTGTTGCCCAGGGGGTGGAAGTAGGTTATGGCATGCCAGCGACATACATAAAGACCTCATAAATGCCAGACATATGCTTACCATTTATGCTGTCTCCCCAGATAATAATTTTTATGAAAAATGATTGAAATTCAGCAAGGGCATTATTAAAGGAGCACTGTAGCACTGTCGTCCCATTGTTCATTGATTTGCTCAGGCGGGCACCAGTAACAACATCTCCATTGTGAGACTTGTTGTTACTGTTTTTGGCATGTCGAATATGCCACAGGGAGCTTGCCAGGCTCAGCTGTGCGGGCGGGATACTCTCAGTAGCTTGCTGGGCTCTCTGAGAGGGGCGGAGGAATTGAATCCGGATCGCCCGCGTGCAAGGCTAATGCCATACCCACTGTGCTATCGCTCCAGTCCATTAAAGGAGCAAAGGGAAGACAAATCTGATGATACTATGGTAGAAGAGAAGTAAGAATTTCATGAGGTAGAGCAGTAAATAGCCCACCATTCATTTTTCAGAGGACAAAATCATTGTCACTAGCAAAGAGATATGCTCCAGAATATGGCTTCCTGATCTGAGGAACAGTTCCCAGGAGCAATAAATAGAGTTGTTCTCAAGACATATGTTAGATCTTTCACAGTTGATCAGAAAAACAGTAGTATTGAGAGAAAAGAGAGGGAGCAAGTGAAAATACTGAGAATGACTATCAGTGCTGCATTCAGGATGGCATTGAATGTCACTACTACAAGAGTTCTTACTGTATTTATGCTTTCTATCTATCTGGATTTGCTTGCCGAAAATTCTTTTCAGTTGTCAGTTTGGGACATGAATTCTATCTAGGTTATTTCCATCCCTACAAAATATCAGCAATACATCATTTTCCAAAATTGGATAGGATACTACTGGGACTATTTCTTACCTCCAGCTCAATTTATTGTTTATACAGATATATCTTTATACTGCTCTAAGAAAATACCAGACACCAGCTTAGTTGTGGATGAGACATTAAATCAATATTCTAAGATTCAAATAGTTCTGATACTGGCTTCCATTATTTACACTATTTTAAAAAAATGATAAAATCACTGAACAAAAATGGAATGTGTATAGTTTCACTGGAGCTGTGAATGTGATAAAATCTATGGACAAAAGATTTCTGTCAAATGGCATTCTGAATTTGTTTCAGTGTTTAGATTTCCAAGGTTCTGTGGAAGAGCTGTGTCTGTCAGCTTGTGATTAAGGACCCATACATAAGGACTGAGGCTGGATTAACATAAGATTTTGACTTGTAGCACTGTACATATGTTTCTTTGGAGCACATGCTAACTTGATAACTAGTTAGTGATTTGTAAGAACGTTGTTACTTTTCTGTCAAATAATCCATGTGTTTTATAGAAGAAGGTAGGTTTTGATAAGTTTAATAAATAAATTGAATTTTTTAGCTACTATGATAGCTCACTTAATTGGCATTTTTAGCTAATGATATGCTCTAAATTCATTTTCTTTAGAAAAGAAATATGTCCCTTAAATGATTAAGCATCTAATTGTCACCAATATTTTAAGAAAATATTTGCAAATTGCATCATATATTTCTATGTTTCAGTAAATATATTAGACGGTTTATAATATGATATATATATATGTATATATATATGTGTCTAGATAGATAAGATTTGTGTCCACGCCTGGTGCACTTGAGAATCACTCCTGGTAGAGCTCAGGGGACCCTATGGGTGCTTGGCCTAGTGAAAGGCAAGCACCTGACCTACAGTACTATGTTGTGGCTTGAGAGGTAAATTTTCTATGAGTTTAAAGAAATTTTATGGGTTATTAGAAAATAATGTTAACATTGGCAGTGTTTGCTACAATAGGATTTGTAGCTAAGATTTCAGCTACAAGTAAGGTTTGGATTTCATGATCCTTAAGATTCCTTTTATCTCTATTACAGTCACTGTCATCCCGTTGCTCATCAATTTGTTCGAGCGGGCACCAGTAACGTCTCTCATTGAGAGACTTATTGTTACTGTTTTTGGCATATCCAATATGCACGGGTAGCTTGCCAGGCTCTGCCGCTTGGGCTCGATACTCTCGGTAGCTTGCCGGGCTCTCCTGAGAGGGGCGGAGGAATCGAACTCAGGTCAGCCATGTGAAAGGCGAACAAGAATATTAGTGTTTTAAATTTCAGTGTGCACACGATTTGCTTGGAGTTCATGTTGAAAATACTCAGACTAAATCCCTGGAGGTTCTGCTTCAATAGATTTGCTGTGAGGAAGAGGATCTGTATTATACACAAACACTCATGGCCATGACCTCTTTGAGAATCACTGGTTCTCTTTTCACTTGTTACTCTTGTGGGACATGGGGTCCTGAAAACAATCATTGTGTGCATCCCCATTGGTATTGGGCAGTGAGTCAACCAGGTGACTATGCTTTGTTGGTCTTTTCTTTGGTTCCTTTCATTGGCTTGCTTTGTAATTGTTAGTTGCTGATAGAAACCAGATAATTGAGTTTATTAAATCAGGTGCCTTTTGTTGGAAACATATAAGTCATTACATTCTAATCCTAGGCCTCTCTAGGGTCAGAGGCAGGATTTCCCATTTTCTCCCGAGGCTATTAGCATCAGTTGAGTAGTCAGCATCTTACTACCCTTTGAAGATGTTTTGTTCTGTTGTCATATTTCTTGTCACTCAGAGTGAAGTTTTCTGTAACTCTGACAAGGAGTGACATGTTACTATATGAATACATTAACATTTTACACTGAGATGTTTAATCAGGATTTTACATGACATCTTTTGGAACAAATTTAATTCTTACACGCTTTTATTGGAGTGAAATTCTCATATCACAAAATTCATCCTTGAGAAATATACAATTCAATGACTTTCAGGAAAATCTGAAGTTAGAGAGTTGTGTGCAACTGTAATTTAGTTCAACTTCAGAACATTTTCATCATTCTCCAGAAGAAGTCTTGTACCCATTTGCAGTTACTCCTCTTTCCTCAGACCCACTTAAGCCAGTGTTTACTTCTTATCTAGATAAGTTTGGCGCTTCTAGTGTTTTCATATAAATGCATCACAGATTGCGTTGTGCTTAATATGTGATGTCTTTTTCACTTAGCATGTTTTTGAGGCTCATCCATGTTGTATCATATGTTGTACTATCAAAAATATTCTGCTGTATGGAGGTCACACATTTTATTTGTCCTTGATGAGTGTATGAACATTTGGACAGTTTACGCATTTTAGCTATTATGGCTAACGTACGCTAAAACTTGTAATATTACCTATATATTACGTAGGAGTATGCGTGATGACTCAGATGGCAAATCTGCTACTCCAGTCAGTAGTTTCAAATTTTACAGTTCTGCTAGCAGTGACTGAGAGCTTCTGTTTTTCTGCACCCTTGCTACCAATTATTATTAGTGAATAAAGAACAATAATAGATGATTTTCTAATACTTTGTCAGAGTCTGTGACTTGCCTTCTTACCATTTGTGTGGTAACATTGGAAATTCATAATGCATTTTTGATTTTAAGCTTTCTTTCTGTTTTCCTTTTTTACTCATTATAATTTTGCTGTTAAAATCTTGACCTAACCCAATATCTATGATTTCTTGAGGTTTGCCTTAAGTACTGTAGGCTTTCTTTGATATGAACTCAATGGTGCTATGTAGTATATTGTGCTCTGTTTAATTCATTTAGAGAATAATATGCCAAATTTGGAACCTGAACCTACTCTAATGAAAATCTGCCTCTACTTTTCACGATTGCCAAAACCGTGTGAATGACTCATCCACATATTGTCTTGGCCCTGTCCTTCTGAGACTCTCTTCGTCCAAGTCTTTGCCATCAGCAAATGAAGAAGGAATGTAGGTCTTCGATTTGCATTGTGTGAAGTTTTCATCTTACTCCATTTTCAGAGTTGGGTTCCAGGCCCTTATCTAAGGCTCCACTGTTGTGAGAGCACAACCCATACCCACAACAGGTTTCAGAGATGGTGTCCGAATGGCAGCTCTAAGGCAACTCTCTCATAGCAGAGAAAAATTCTGTCTTAGAACATGTTGGTTTTCCCTGTTGGCAGGGAAAGGGCCTTCCTGAAGCAGATAGTTTCTGCATTTCCTGAGTTATGTTGTGTCTGTCCTTCTTTGCCTAGTTTTATTCTCTGGTAGATTTTCCCCACCAAGATTAGACTTAACGAAATATTTTCAAGTCCCAGCTTTAAAAATGCCTGAAATCTCTTGAGCCTGAAAGCCATGTCTTGTTTTTAAATAATACTGGACTCCCCTATGTAGAAAAAGGCTTAAATATAAGCCACACATTAGCAACTTGTATACAATGTAATATTTTCCAAAGTAGCAATAGCACTTTACTTGAAATAGTGTTATATGATTGATCAAATGTTGTCAAGAAAATTATTACTTATGATCCTCGCATCTCTGTGAGAATTCTTTTTTTTAATGGAGAAAGTGACTTGTCAGAAGCCATTTATCCTCAGACAGAGGACTCTGACACCCAATTTGATGCCTTTTAAAAATAGAATACCATGCTTCCTTTCCAAAGTAATGAATCTACAATTTTATTTATTTATTTATTTATTTATTTATTTATTTATTAGTTTTAATTAGTGAGTCACAGTGATGTACAGTTACAGATTCACACATTTTATTGCTTGTTTTTCCCTCATGCAATGTGTAAGAGCCCATCCCTAAACCAGTGTCCATTCTCCACCACCCATGAACCCAGTATCCCTCCCACCTCCCCAATCTCATCCCCCCCACGCCACCCTGCCTCTGTGGCAGGGCATTCCAATTTGAAATCTCTCTTTCCTTTTGGGTGTCGTGGTTTGCAATAGGGGTATTGAGTGGTCATCCTGTTCAGTCTCTAGTCTACTTTCAGCACACATCTCCCTTCCCGCCCAGGATCTCCAATCACATATTACTTGGTGTTCCCTTCTCTATCTGGGATGACTTTCCCCCAGCGTGTGAGGCCAGCTTCCAAGCTATGGAGCCAATCTCCTGGTATTATATACTACTATTCTTGGGTATTAGTCTCCTACTCCATTGTTCTATATTCCACACATGAGTGCAATCTTTCTATGTCTGTCCCTCTCTTTCTGGCTCATTTCACTTAGCATGATACTTTCCATGTTGATCCACTTATATGCAAAGTTCATACTTCATCCTTTCTAACAGCTGCATAGTATTCCATTACATAGATGTACCAAAGTTTCTTTAAACAATCATCTGTTCTCGGGCACTCGGGTTTTTTCCAGATTTTGGCTATTGTAAACAGTGCTGAGATGAATATAGAAGTGCAGATGTCATTTCGACTATACTTTTTTGCTTCTTCTGGGTATATTCCCAGAAGTGTATTGCTGGGTCAAATGTGAGCTCAATTTCTAATTTTCTGAGAAGCGTCCATATTGTTTTCCAGAAGGGCTGAACCAGTCGGCATTCCCACCAGCAGTGTGGAAGGGTCCCTTTCTCCCCACATCCTCTCCAACACTGGTTGCTTTTGTTCTTTTGGATGTGTGCCATTCTCTGTGGTGTGAGGTGGTATCTCACGGTTGTTTTGATCTGCATCTCCCAGATGATTAGTGATGCAGAGCAGTTTTTCATGTGCCTTTTGGCCATTTGTATCTCTTCCTTGAAAAAGTTTCTGTTCATTTCTTTGGCCCGTTTTCTGATGGGGTTGGATGTTTTCTTCTTGTAGAGTTCAACCAGTGCTTTATATACCCTTGATATCAACCCTTTATCGATGGGTATTGTGTAAATATCCTTTCCCATTCTGTAGATTGTCTTTGTATTCTGGTCACTATGTCTTTTGCGGTGCAGAAGCTTTTTAGTTTAATATAGTCCCATTTGTTTATCTGTTTCTACTTGATTGCTTAGTTCCGTGACATCTTTGAAGATACCTTTATCTTCAATATCGTGGAGGGTTTTGCCGACCTTGTCTTCAATGTACCTTATGGATTGTGGTCTGATGTTAAGGTCTTTAATCCATTTTGATCTGACTTTTGTGCATGGTGTCAGGTCGAGGTCTAAGCCCATTCTTTTGCATGTGGTTGTCCAGTTATGCCAGCACCATTTGTTAAAGAGGCTTTCCTTGCTCCACTTCACATTTCTTGCCCTCTTATCAAAGATTAGATGATCATACATTTGGGGTTGTGTGTACGGATATTCTGCTCTGTTCCATTGGTCTGCGGCTCTGCCTTTGTTCCAGTACCATGCTGTTTTAATTGTTACTGCTTTGTAGTAAAGTTTAAGGTTGGGGAGGGTGATGCCTCCCATCATCTTTTTCCCAAGAATTGTTTTAGCTATCTGTGGGCGTTTATTGTTCCATATGAATTTCAGGATTGCTTGATCCATTTCTTTGAAGAATGTCATTGGTATGGGATATAGGGATTATAGGGATTGCGTTAAATCTGTATAATGCTTTGGGGAGTATTGCCATTTTGACAATGTTGATTCTCCCTATCCATGAGCAGGGGGTATGTTTCCATTTCCTCATGTCCTCTTTTATTTCATGGATTAGCGTTTTATAGTTTTCTTTGTAGAGGTCTTTTACTTCCTTGGTTAAGCTGATTCTGAGGTACTTGATTTTCTGGGGCACAATTATGAATGGGATTGCTTTTTTCATGTCCCTTTCCTCTGCCTCATTGTTTGTGTATAGTAAGGCCATGGATTTTTGGGTATTGATTTTGTAGTCTGCAACTTTACTGTATAAGTCTATTGTTTCTAAGAGCTTCTTAGTAGAGGCTTTAGGCTTCTCTAGATGTAGTATCATATCGACTGCAAATAGTGAGAGTTTGATTTCTTCCTTTCCTATCTGGATGCCCTTAATTTCTTTTTGTTGCCTAATGGCTATCGCAAGTATTTCTAGTACTATATTGAAGAGAAGTGGTGAGAGTGGGCATCCTTGTCTTGTGCCTGATCTTAGAGGAAAAGCCCTTAGTTTTTCCCCATTGAGGATAATGCTTGCCGTAGGCTTGTGGTAGATAGGTTTGACTATCTTGAGGAAAGTTCCTACAAAACCCATTTTGGTGAGAGTTTTCATCATGAACGGATGTTGGATCTTGTCAAATGCTTTCTCTGCATCTATTGATATGATCATATGTTTTTTATCTTTACTTTTGTTGATATGATGGATTATGTTGATTGATTTCCAATTGTTAAACCATCCTTGCATCTTTTCTAAGAGCTGCATAGTATTCCATTGTGTAGATTTATCAATGTTTCTTTAGCCAGTCATCTGTTTTAGGCACTCGATTTTTTTCCAGATTCTGTCTATTGTAAATAGTGCTGCAATGTGCATGTAAGTGCAGATGTCGTTTCTCCTATACTTTTTTGCATCTCCGGGATATATTCCCAGAAGTGATATTGCTGGGTCAAATGGGAGCTTGATTTCTAATTTTTTGAGAAGCGTCCATACTATTTTCCAAAAGAGCTGAGCCATTCGGCTTTCCACCAGCAGTCTGTGAGTGGTTGACTTATATGTTCAGTGTCTCATGATCTGCAAAGGTATTTGATACAATTTCTATCTTCCTGATTCTATTGACGTATGTTTTGTAACCCAGAACATAGTCTGTTTTGGAAAATGTTCCATGTGCACTAGAAAAAATGTGTATTCTTTCCTTTTGGGATGCAATGCTCTATTAGCCCTCTATTAGAATGTAATCTATAACAGATCTGTTAGCCCTCTCTCTTCTATCTATTCCTTTAATGCCAGTGTTTCTTGCTGAGTGTTAATCTTGTAGATCTATCTAGAGGTGATAGGGCAGTGTTGAAGTCTTCAATTGCTATTGTGTTATTAGCAATGTCCTTGTTAAAATCTGCTAGCCTTTGTTTTAAGTATTTTGCTGGTCCCTCATTAGGTACGTACAGGTTTAAGAGTGTGATTTCTTCCTGCTGTACTTATCCCTTGACTAGTAAAAATTGGTCTTTGCTATTCTTTCTAATCTTTTCCAACCTGAACCATGGCATATTTGATATGCCAAAAACTGTAACAAGTCTCACAATGGAGATGTTACTGGTGCCCACTCGAGTTAATCAATGAACGATGTAGGATGACAGTGCTACAATGCTACAGTATTATACTAGTGGTATGGATATTCTACATGTTGTTATTTACATTTTGGATAGAATCCAGAGAAAACAATATATTCATCTCTTAATGTTTGTTTCCCAAGACTGTATTTTTGACTAAAATGTGATGGGTTTTGTTTTCCATTAAAGGAATTCTATACATCAGGTAACTGGGCAGAGTTTGTGGTGGTAGCCATTGCGAGAAGATTCTGAACAAGAAAACTTGGACTTTGTTCAGGTAGTTTAGGTAATTTTATGTCATTTCTACTCTCAAGAGTTTCCTCTGTGGGGTTTGACGATTCTCGAGTGGCCCTCTGGTGGCTTAGGTCTCCTTCCCAGTGATGATTTGTTGACCTAATTGGTGGTTCAGTGTGGGGGCCCAGTGACACAGTTGTGTTCAGCCCTGTGGTACCAAGGATTACCTGTGCTACCTGGTTAGTGCTTAGGGGTGCGTCTGGGGCCGCACCTGGCCAGGGGCATGCTAGGTATGTGCCATAACTGCCGCATTATCTCCCAGTCTCTAAGAAGATTTTCCAGGGAGACAAAAACTGTTTCCAACTGATCATAGCTTGACCGCAATTAGTACATGCTTCTTGCTTTACTCTTAATTCAATAGCATCATGATTTACCAGGATGTTCTTGCTTTTCAAAGTTTCTTATTGTGATCTTTCTCTTCCTATGTCTTGACTTCCCTTTGGCTTAGAAAGGTAGCGCCTTTAGAACAAAATTATCCTTCGTCACAAACACAGATGAGGGAACTGCAAAATCTACTCATTGGAAACTCTAGGTGATAGGGTGCAGCAAAGTGTGTTTGACACAGTTCCAGGGAGATCCGTGCGCACTAAAATTCGAGAACCATTGGTGTGTGTTAAGTGTAAAGATGCTGGGATCAGCTGCCACCTTGCACATTTTAGTTGTAACTTTCAGCAATCACTGTTGCTGCCACCTGCTCATGTAAATAATCTCTGGCGAAGCTATTTCCCTTTTTTAAGTTTGTAATTGTCTTACCTATAAAATTATAGGATACGGTAGCAATTACTTCCAGAGGAAGTTGGGAAGACTAACAAGGGGTGCACGTTGTGCATCATTCGTGCCTACCACAGGGTGATTGTGTCCAAATGGAGCTGTTATGGTTGATTTTGGCTCTGGCCTTCATCCTTGCCTGGATTGCACTCACCCTTTACTGCTGTCCCAGCAGTTGGCAATTTAGCGCTCATTTCTTAAGCCATTCCTGAACCTGAGCATTTGCTCTGTGCTCCATTTTCAAAGATATGAAAATGAGAATAGTTTTCACACTGAAATCCCTCGATGAACTATATTTGAAATCTTGCTTATGTCTTCGCTTTGTTTTCTGCCACCAAGACATTTTTTTATGTGGAGCAGAATTTCTCCTTGGATGGTAATTTAATATTTAAAATCTTTGTTTCAGAAAGTCCTGTATACAGTCTAAGTAAATATTTAGTGTCAGTTTATTTACTGATTTATAAAATTTGGACATTTTTGCATTATCTTCCCTGTGAAAACACAAGAGCACAGCACAGACATTAGCTCTTTAACCCTTTACACCACAGTGGATGTATTGAAGAGATTTCCATCTTAAGAATGAAGGAAGTGAGGCTCTTAAGAGCACTCATTGGCCTCTGTCACATATATAGAATGTCACACATACCATGTATGTCACATATGGAATGTCACAAAGTTTCATATATACACGGGTATAGAATTAATTATTGTTAATTATTTTATGGCAGAGCCTGGCAAGCTCTCCATGGCGTATTCATATGCCAAAACCAGTAACAATGATGGGTCTTATTCCCCTGACCCTGAAAGAGCCTCCAATATGGCACCATTGGGAAGGACAAGTAAAGAGAGGCTTCTAACATCTCAGGGCTAGGACGAATGGAGATGTTACTGAGACTGCTCGAGAAAATCGACGATCAACGAGATGATGATGATAATGATGCTGATGCTGCTGCTGATGATGATAAAATTTCAGATATTTTAACTTTATAGAAGATCTACCAATAGATCTAGAGTCTATCAACCTAAGTATAGATCCTGGTAGATTTTATTATATCTGTTCTATTTGCTCTACTGCTGTCAGCCACATTGTCCATCTATTCTCCAGGAATACCAAAACATGCCCTAGACTGCAAACAAATATCAGCTTGTTCCATATTTTTTCAGAGGCCTTGTAGAATCTATTCTTGGACTGTGTCTTTTTATCTAACTTTGCCTATAAATTCATAGCTCTCCTCATAATAAATCAGAGGTCTGGTTGGAATATATTCTATTCTGGTGATTTATTTTACTTTAATTTCCCAGTTATCTCCTGTAAAATTATTACATTTATCATTCAAGATTCTCACATATTTGGAAGGCCGTTAAGAAGAGAATTTGTATCCAAATAACCTCTTCAGCAAAATGTGTCAGAATTTTGATGAATTTGCTTTGAGCATTCTTTGCTCATCCATGCTGTCATGTTGCTAATGTTCTTGTCTGGCTTTCTGCCAGTAATATGTTAGAAAAAATCTAGTAGCCAGAATATATATATATATATGTCTTACCATAAATATTTATATATCACTTACTCCATTCTAGTGTTTATTTCTGTACTTCTTCTGTGTAAAGGCTTTTTTTTTTTGGTGTTTGGGACACACCTGGCAGTGCTCAGGGTCTGCAGTCAAGGGTCACTCTTTGTGGCAGTGCCAGAGGACCATATGTGGTGCTAGGGACTGAACCCAGTTTGATTGTGTGCAAGGCTGGCTCCCTACTTGCTATACTATTACCCCAGTCCCTTGCGTAAAGTCTTTTGTCTCAGATAACCACCCGGGTTTTCCTCACCTACTTCTTCTCCTCATTAAGGCTCCTTTTACTACTGCATCAAAAATTCCAGTTGTCTTCCTCTTCAGCACTACTCATTACCATCCTGTGTGCTAATTTTAAACATCTTTATATAGTTTCATACTTCCGTAGTCATCATATTAGGACATAACACAATCATATCCTCGTTAGTATATAACGATCGCATTAGTATATAACATGCTAAGTGTCTTATTTGCTTCTTTAGCTTGTCTTCCCTTAATACAAATCACTCTCCAAAGCAGACATTTTCATCTGTCCTATCTCTGCTTTGCTTTATATTTACTGTCGAGCGCAGAGGGATTTGTTGTAGGTGTTAAATTTTTGATGGGATGAAAAAAACATAATCTCAGAAAATATAGAAAGTGAACTTCATAAAACCCAGTATCTATTGATCTTACAAAATCAACAAAGTATGATTACACATTTAGTAAACCTGATACTTAATTGTGGAAGATAGAAAGCAAGTATCCTTTCATGACATTGGAAACAGGACACTCTTACTCACTAAGAAAATATTGCTGTGTATCCTTACATATGAAGTACTAACTAAAATGAATAAAGAAAGTGAAATAAGTAATTTCTGTTTGGAGAGGAAGCACAGTACTGTGTTTGTTCTGGCTATTCAGATGTGTTTCTTGTAGGCAGCAGAAAGTTGAGTTTAGTTTCCGAATCCATTTTCCCAATCTGTGCCTCTGGGTTGGTGCATTTTGACCGTTAACATTGAGAGAAATTATTGTCATGGGATTTTGTGCCATCTTTCTGTGGGGTTTGTTGTTTTTGTAGGATTTTTCCTTGTCTTATAGTAGCCCTTTTAGTCCTTCTTTTAAGTTTGGTCTTGAGTCTATGAAGTTCCTGAGCTGTTGTTTCTCCGTGAAATAGTGTATGGTTCCTTCAAGTTTAACTGAGAGTTTAGCTGGGTAAAGTATTCTTGGTGAGGCGTTCATTTCATTAAGTTTTTTCACTATATCCCACCATTGTCTTCGGGCTTGGAGGGTTTCCTCTGATAGGTCTGCTGTGAATCTAAGGGGTGCTCCTTTGTATGTGATTTCCTTCTTTGTTCTTTCTGCTTGCAGTATTGTGTCTCTATCCACGGCATCCATCATTCTGACTATGATATGCCTTGGGGAGTTTTTATTTGTGTCTCTTTTAGCTGGCACCCTTTGGACTCCTTGGATCTGGATGCCCACATTCTCTAGCTCTGGGAATTTTTTAGCAATGATGTCTTTAATTGTGTTTTTTTCATTGGGGTTACTTCCCTGTGCTTCTGGTACTCCAGTGATTCTTATGTTGTTTCTCTTGAGGTCATCCCCTAAGACTCTAATTCGCTCTAGAGCCATTTTGAGGTCTTTTGCCATTATTTGTTGCTGCCTATATGCTTTCTGCAGGTCATCTTCAAGCTCACTGATCCTGTCTTCAGCTGTAGTCATTCTACTATTGAGGGCTCCTACCGAGTTTTTTATTTCATCTACCGATTCTTTTAATTGTGTCACTTCTGTTTGTAGCTTTGACATTTCTGCTCTCATTTCTTCCTGGATTTTCTTGGTGGACCATTCCAGTGCTGCATCCATATCCTCCCTTAATTTATTGGATAATCGTTACATAATTGCTTTGAGTTCGTCAACTATCTTCACGATTTCCTCTCTGAATTCTTTATCTGAGAGGAGGTTATATTTCTGGGAAGTCCCTGCTAAGGTTTCTGAGATCCTCTCTTCCATCTCTCCTGGAGGTGGGGATTTTCGATGTTTCTTCATGTTGTTATGGGCTTTACTATCAGGTGCACTTCCTTAGCTAGTGAGGGGCCTCAGTTGAAGACGTGGGGCTATGGTCTCTTTACAAAGGACTTTTTGTACAGCTTGATGTGTTCACTGACAGCTTTTGTGAAATTAGGATAGGCTAGGTTAGTTGACTATTAGCATGTAGTGACTGAGATAACCAGGATATTCTTCATAGGAATGGGTTATACAAATTGTGATCAAAGCGTGATGTATGGAATGGGAGAAATAACTGTGGCTGCTCAAGAAGAAGGCCACGCCCCCTTTTGAGACCACGCCCCCTAAAGTGAGGACATGCCCCCAACAACCTGGGGAAAAGGCGGGACTCAAGGCAGCACCAAGAGGTGACTGAGAGCAGTGAGGCCAGGTGGCTGGGAGCTTCACAGCCCCAGACCCTGGGCGGGGGGCGATAGGAGGGCACTTCTTCGCTGGGCCAAGGAAGCACAGTACTGTTTCTAGTCACTGAAGGCATTTTGTGTATGTAGACGTACACCAAACCATTCTACCCATAAAGTGTTTAAAGGGCTAAAAGAGGTTAACAGGCATGCCACAGACAAAAATCAGTATACAGCATCAATTGTTTCTATACTTTGCTACAGAAACTTAGAAAATTCAATTAAGGGGCCAAACTAATGGTATACTGGGTCAAGCACTTGCATGAAACTGGACCGGGTTTGATTCTCTGTGCCCCCCAGATATGGTCTCTGAACACAGAATCAGTAGTGAGCCCTGAACACAGCTGGGTTTGGCCCAAAAAAGCAAAAAAAATTGAATCTCATTTTTAGTATTATCATAAATATAAAAGTACCTAAAATCATAAAAACAAGCACCCTTATGTGGAGTAAATGATGAAACAAAGACAAGAACAACTAAAGAATGGGGAGACAAGTCACTCAAGAGTAGAAAAGCTCAACCTTCAAAAGACAAGATTCTATCAAATTGTTATGGGAAGTTTATAAAACAAAAACCAAAATGAGATTCCTTTCAGCTCCCAGGCTCTGTGGAATGGGCAATCTTCTTTGTGACTGCAGATGGAAGAGTGGATGCCTTGCTTGATGATGAGACTCACTCTCCTCCGATGATGAGACTGTATAAAAAGAGGAAAATCCATGTTGGAAAGAGAGTGGAGAACCCAGTTATATACACAAGGGTGTATGGGAAGAGAGTTTATAACCCCTGGCTCTGAATTAGGTAGAAAAAAATTGACTTGTCAATATATAGTTTGATGGAAGTTGGTTATATATTTGGAAAAACAGTCACAACATCTCATTATACATGAAAATAATACCAGGGCTGGAAAGGAAGGTCAGCAGGCTGAAGCACTTTTTTGTATTCTGTAGACCTGCCTTCCATCCCCAGGACCTTATGGTTCCTGCCCCCGCCCCCACCCACCAAGCACCATAGGGAATTATACCTGAATGCTGTGTGGTGTGACTCACGAAGAAACAAACAATAGCACTGTAGCACTGTCATCCCGTTGTCCATTGATTTGCTTGAGTGGGTACCAGTAACGTCTCCATTGTGAGACTTGTTACTGTTTTTGGCATATCAAATATGCCAGGCTCTGCCGTGTGAGCGGGATACTCTTGGTAGCTTGCCAGGCTCTCCGAGAGGGACAGAGGAATCGAACCCTTGTTCAATTCCTCAGCCATGTGCAAGGCGAACGCCCTACCCGCTGTGCTATCACTCCAGCCCAAAACAAACAATAAATAAGTAAAATGTCAGGTTATATAAAACAAAGGTAAAATTTGAATAACATATAACAGGAAATTTAAAAAAAATTTGCATTGTCAGAGATTTAATCTGGGACCTTACCCAGTTGAGGAAAATGGCGTATACCATCTCTGCTCAGGAAAATATATTTATGGCTTCACAATTGAGCGAGAATTAAAACATACACAATAATCATTATTCGTAAAGGAAAAGAGTTCATTTCATTATATGGATGCATCAAAAGACTCAAATAGAGAAAAAAAGATGCCACAATTTGGAAGGTTATATTTATAACATGTTATGAATATCCCAAAAAACATGTTACAAATATTCTGAAGAAAAACCATAATAAAGATTATGTCCATTCTCAAGGACCGTAAACCCCTAATATGGAGAGTAGAGGGAGCATTTCACAGAAGAGCAAACATAAGTGGCCCAAATGCATGTGAGGAGATACACACTGTGTCAGTAATCAAGAGAACAAGTTTAAGCCACTATGACACACAGCTTCCTACCTAGACAGTATCTGGAAAACCCAAAGTCAACATTGGTTTCAGAGTGGCCAAGGCAGGAACTCAGACATCATCTGAGAAGCACATTGGTCTAGTCAGTTTGGAAAAACATCTTGACCTTATCTGGTAACCCTTAAGATAGCCTTTGGTCTACTAGTCCAGTTCCTAGGTATGTAACTGGATAAACTCATCCACAGTAGCCACGCCTGGTGATTTTGGGGTCTGGGTAGTGCTGGAATCAGTATAGTACTTGCACATACTTGGTGCCATTTGAACTACCCTGTCCTTCTCTTGGTAAATTTTAATAATGCAATGTAGCGTTATCAATAATAGTCTCCATGTTATACTTTAGATCTTTGGACCTCATGTATCTTGTAGGTGAAAGTTCTCAGGCTAATTTTTAGAGTAGTTTTAATTTCACAGCAAAATTGAGTTTTTAAAATATAAGAACTACTTGCTGTCCCTACGTAGGTATAAATCCCCATGTATTCAGGTCAGCAAACAGACAAGTATATTTGCTACAACTTATGGATCTACATTGACACATTATTATTACTGTAAATACATAGTTTACATTAGAGTTTATTCTTGGTGTTTTATACTCTAGAATTTGCATAGTGTACACATGTATCACACAGAATAATTTCATTAACCTAAAATTTTTTGTGTTCTAACAATTCATCTATTCCATGTCTCACACCCTTTAGCAATTATTAATCTTATAATGGTTCTTATATTTTATTTATTCCAGAAAGTCACATATTTGGAATTATATAGTAGGTGATATTTTCAGTTTGACATATTTCTGATGATGTGAATTTATTAAAAGATCCCTTTATGTCTTTATGTGGGTTGATGACTTTCTGGTTTTTAAGCATGGAATAATATTCCATTTTCCTGGATGTATCACAGCTAATCTACCAAAGGGCATTTTCATTGCTTCTGAACTTCGGCAATTAATAATAAAGCTATTTAAAACCTGCATGTAATGTACAGGTTTTGGTGTGGTGTGCATTTTCATCCCCTTTAGATAAATGCCAAGAATTTTGATTACAGGATCATATGCTAAGGGAAGGTTTTATAAGAAATTGCTAGACCTTCTCCTGAAATTCCAGAACCATTTTGCTTACCTGTTTGGAGTGAATGAGAGTTCATGCCACTTCATCTTCTTGCTTGTCTTTGGTGGGGTCAGTGCTCGGGTCTTTTTTCTAATATTTATAATTGAATAATAAATAAAATAACTCAGTTATTAGAATGGTTTTAAAACTTGAGAGTTTCATAACATATCTTATGTCAGAGGCAATTTCCTAGTTTTTATATTGTAGTGTAATTAGGATATAACCATTAGGGGAAACTTGGTGAAAAGATAAGAGAACCTTGTACTATTTTTACAGCTTTCTATATACCTATGCATTTTGTAAAAAATAAAAAAACTAATAAATTTTAGAGATATTTTCTTATAGATGAAATAGTGTCCAATAATGAGAGTAATACACAGGGCTACAATTCAAAAAACATCATGTTGTATAGAGAAGAAATTTGCATAATAAAGATGTTAGTGTAAAGTTCAAAGTTCACAGCCTAAGTAACATATTATTTTGAGATACAACTGTGATAATACTATCAGGTACAGCAAGCGAATAACAAAACAGCAGAGAGCATTTAAAGGCCTGTGAAGAAAAGAAACTCAAATCTTCAAAGGTGATTGTAATGTTTCTTTTGTTATTAGCCACTAGTTTATAACAACTCTTGAGAAATTTTTAAAAAGTATAAAACTGATTTTTAACTTCTCATTTAACCATCACCTTTGTTTAAAGAATAAAAGTAGATTAAAGTGAAATTAAGTTTAGTGAAATATGACATTTTTTTATTTCAATTTTTATTCCTGCACTTTGATTTACAATGCTATTCATAATAGCATTTCAGGCATACCATGTTACTGTACCACACTTAATGTCTGAGAGAACGTCAGCTTTCCTCCACCAATGTACACAGGGTCCTTTCCTATTTTTTTCCCTTCCTATTCCGTAGATAAACTCAGTTCTGCAGGCCTCCTCTTAGGATCTGTTACCATTAGTCATTTACAATTGTTATTCTTTTATTCAACACCTGGGAGAGATTGTTCTGTGTCATTCTGCACTGTCCTGCTTCCTCATAGATCCCTCAGCTTGTTACCCTCTAGTTCTATGCACATAGGAGTGAATTGCAGAGTTTTTGGCCTTACATGGAATAGTTTTCCACTGTTAATATATAAGATAGTTTCTTTGTGGAGTTATCTGTTGATGGACTTGGACCACTTCTAAATTGGCTATTGTAAATAGTGCTGCAATGAACAATAGCCATTCTAGTTAAAGCACTATTACAGAGTCAATGCCGTTCCCATAAAAATTATCATGATACATTAAAATTTGTATGAAATAATAAAACTCTTTGGATAGCTAAAGAAATCTTGGGGGGGAAATAAGATAGAATATTTACCTTTATATTCTTTACATTCTTGTTACCCAACTTTAAATTATACTGTCAAGCTACAGTGATCAACACTTTGTCATACTAAAATCAAGGTTGACTCTCCAACCACTGTCACTGCCACTGTCACTGTCATCCCGTTGTTTATCGATTTTCTCGAGTGGGCACCAGTAACGTTTCCATTGTGAGACTTGTTGTTACTGTTTTTGGCATATCAAATACGTCACGGGTAGCTTGCCAGGCTCTGCTGTGTGGGTCAGATACTTTTAGTAGCTTGCCGGGCTCTCTGAGAGGGGTGGAGAAATCGAACTCGGGTCGAAGGTGTGCTAGGCAAATGCTCTACCTGCTGTGCTATCGCTCCAGCACTATTGCAATATAATTGACAGTCCAGAGATAGACTCTCAAATATATGACCAGATACTGTCAGACAAAAGATCTAGGGATATGAAGCAAGGAAAGCCTTGCTCAACAGATGGTGCCAGGAGAAATCAATAAAGCTGGATCCCTCGCTCATATACAAAAGTTAATTTAAGATGTACCAATGGCTTCAATATTACACAGAAATCCATAAGGTACATTGAGGAAAACATAGGCAGAATTCTATGTTGTATTACTTCTAGAGGCATCTTCAGTGAGTCGAAGCCTAAGAAAACAGAAGCAAAAATAAATTAGCACATCCAATTAAGAAGATCCTGCATGCAAAAGATATGAGGGCCAGAGCGGAAAGACACCCTGTCAATGGAGAAAAGTACTTATTAAATCACATCTAACAAAAGCTAAACTAAGATCTATAAAGCACCTATAAAACTCAGTGGCATAAAAAACAAGGAACTGCAGCAAAAAATGAGGAAGGAACTGAACAGAGGTCATTTTTCTATGTCAAAGAAGACATATAGTCAACAGATATATGAGATAGTGCTTTCCATGACTTCTCAGGGAGATGCAAATTGAAATCTCAAATTTATCACCTCACACCAGTGACAATAGCAAATATATATATGTATATATGTGTATATATACATATATAGACAGATGTGTATATATTGACCAGTTTTGTCAGAGATGCAGTGAAAAAGGAGCCCTCATTAATTGTAGTGAGAATGTTCACTGATCACTGTCATCCTGTTTTTCGTCGATTTGCTCCAGTGGGCACCAGTAACATCTCTTCCTCCCAGCCCGGGGTTTTAGCAGCCTCTCCTTACTCATCTTTCCCAAAGATTGGAGGCTCTTTCAGGGTCAGGAGAATGAGACCTATCGTTACTGTTTTTGGCATATCAAATACGCCACAGGAAGGTTACCAGGCCCTGCCCGTGCAGGCAGGATATTCTTGTGCTCTTGGTAGCTTGCTGGGCCTCTCCGACAGATGTATATATATATCTGTCTATATACATATATATGCACACATATTATTCTCTGATTTGTTGCCTACTTTATGAACTCCATCAAATATGGTGAGAATGTTTTCTGTTTTTTTTTCTATGAAAAACATATGGAGATTACTCAAAAAATGAAGAATTGAGCTTCCAGAAATTTCCCTGGACTTAGTTGCTAAAATACAGAACTCCAAAACCGCACAACCTCATATCTTGTCACAGCAGGTCTGAATCTGGTGGGGAATGCCTAACAATAATAGTGAGTTTTTTGTTGAAATATTGAATGTAACCAAAGTAAAGAGAAAGTAAACTGAAATTTATCAGTTACACAGGCAGGGGTGGATGGGTGGAGGGATGGGAGGTATACTGGGTTTTTTTTGGTGGTGGAATATGTGCACTGGTGAAGGGATGCTTGTTTCAACACTGTATAACTGAGACTTAAGTCTGAAAGCATTGTAATTTTCCACATGGTGATTCAATAAAATAAAATTTAAAAATCCAAACAAGAAAAAAATAAAGAATTGAGGGGCCGGAACGATAGCACAGCGGGTAGGGCGTTTGCCTTGCACGTGGCCGACCCAGGTTCGATCCCCGGCTTCCCATATGGTCCCCCAAGCACCGCCAGGAGTAACCCCTGAGCATCGCTGGGTGTGACCCAAAAAGCAAAATAAATAAATAAATAAATAATTGAGCTTCCACATGACATAGTAATTTGTTTCCTTTGTCTCTATTGTCTCCACCCCAGGGGCCCCATCTCAATATTTCAAGAAGATATATGCAATCCTATATTCAAAATTATTGTTGTTGCTGTTTTGGGCCACACCTGGTTGTGCTTGGGCTTACTCTTGGCTTTGTACTCAGGGCTAACTTCTGGCAGGGCTCAGGGGACCATGTGGAGTACCAGGCATTGAACCCAGGTCTCTGCATACACTCTACTCACTGTACTATTGCTCCAGCCCACTGATTTTCAACATCAAACATTTTAAAAGGCATCTCTAACAGCACATCCAAGAGAAGATTCAGTTCTAGCTTGAGTTCTGATCTAACTTTAACTTTGATCAACCTGCTTTTGGTCAGGGATTCTTGAAGCATTGCCCCTAGGCCAGTAGCATAAGTAGTACTTGGATATTAATTAAGTATTAAAATTATCAACCCCCTCCACCATTATACCTCTGGAAGAAGGATCAGGAATCTATAGTTTAACTCTATCCCTTTGTGTAATTCTTATGTGCACAGACTTTTATAAACCCGGTGGTAAATTAAACATTTTTATCAGTCAAATAAGAAAACAAAATTTGATCATATTTTCCCTCCAAGTGTGGTATACATCCTGTTGATATGTGCAAGATGTGATAGGTGATATACATACATATTGAATCTTAAATCTCACCGTGTTTTTATTTTAGTGTTTATTTAAATAATATAAAGAGTTTATCAAAGCTCCAACCTTACTAATATTATATCTCATGTGGGTTTGTTTTGTAAAATAAAGGATGGAATGAAATTTAATGCAAATAAGTATAGTAAGCCAGAAGAATATTATATGAGAATACCACAAAGTGCATGGTATATCTTTTTTAAAATAATGTAAGAGTACTGCTATTTGTTCAGCCATTGATTAAACTGATTGAATTGGGCTTGAACTCCACATTACTTTTTTATTTTATTGTATCACTGTGAGATAGAGTTACGAAGATTTCATGTTTGAGATTCAGCCATACAATGATAGAACACCCATCCCCCCACCAGTGCACATTTTCCACCACGGATGTCCTAAGTATCCTGCCTCTCCCCGTCCCCTCAACATCCCAGTCTTCACCCTTCCTCTACGGCAGACAATCTCCCCAATACTCTCTAATTTTGGGCATTATGTTTTGCTCAGATTTTCCCATCACCATTCAAGCCTACCTGCCAGGGACAGACGCTAGATAATTTATTTTCCATTCCTCACTTTGAATATCATGAGAGATGAGAGCTCATGCAGCCATAATTATAAATGTAAATTTCTAGATTGTAAATGGTTGGGTTCCAGAGACATCTCTGTATGGCATTAATCCATTTTCGGATTCAACTGGGAGTCTCTGGGCCAGGGCTATTGGTGCACTAAGATGGTGCCTGGAGCAAATTGTGGGCACGACAGCCAGTCTGCTGGGCAGGCGGAGACCCGGGGAGGGACAGCCCGGGTTTTTGCCACCATGCATCCTGGAGATTTAGTCCTAGAACCCACATATTGAGGGTCTTGCCTGTGGGAGCTCTTGGTCACTGGGGTTCCATCTGGAGTAGGTGGGGAGACTGCACCTGTTCCATCTGGGGTGCCCCGGTGAAATTGGCTCAGTATGGGGCCTGGAGAGATCTCCAGCGCTGTGGTGTCTTCCAGGACTCACTGTTGTGTCTCTGGGCCAGGACTGTTCATGTGCTAAGATGGCAGCCTAAGGCATATTGTGGGCAAGACACCCAGTCTTCTGGGTAGGCGGGGACCCAGGGAGGGACATCCCAGGTCCTCTGCCCCCATGTGACCTGAAGATTCATAGTTGGTATCAGTTCTGATATCTTAAATTTTCAGTAAATTTCTGAAGTAGCTGAATCTCTAAAATATTTCGATTCTAAAATTTTAAGCTTATTAAAGTTCAAATTAATACCACCCTGGGAGGTAATATGCTTTTTTGTATTGAGGGGTACTTATTTGGGATTGAAATTTTAACTCTGGGTAGTGGACAAAGTTAGGTAATTAGTATAGAAATAGTCAAAGTTAAAAATATTAAGGAGAAATCTTTTTTGAAAACAACATCTAATTTTAGAAACAATTTTCTACCCTCAGTACTTGCAATATTTATAGTGGCACAGGCAGCTGTTTTCATATAAGGCAGTGAAATGAAATTGAGGACAGTAAAGTGCATTTTGATAATTAGGGAATTTTCTTTATAAAAGGACACACAAATTATACACAGCTACAACATAACTGACCATTTAAACTGGCATTTGTAACAGGTTTCTGAACTATAATACACTCATTTAAAGTGTACAGTTCAGTGGGTTTGTGCAATCACTTGACACAATTTAAAATGTTTTTTATCAGCCTGAAAAGAAAATGTCTGTCAATTAGTGGTTATTTCAAATCCCTTATCTTTTGTTTTTTTTTTCGGAGACCACATGTGACAGTGCTCAGGGCTTACTCTTGGCTTTGCACTTAGGGATCACTTCTGGTCATCCTGGGGACCATGTGGCTTGCCAGGAATTGGACATATAAGGCAAGTGTCCTACATTCTGTATTATCTCTTTGGTTCCTCCACCTCCCCCCCTTCCCCCCAATTATCCTTTCTCTATCCCGACCCTGGGCAACTTATTTACTTTTTTTCTTTTCTTTTTTGGATCACACCTGACAATGCACAGGTGTTACTCCTGGCTCTGCACTCAGGAATTACTCCTGGCAGTGCTTGGGGTAACATATGGGATGCTGGGAATCGAACCTGGACCAGCCCTGTGCAAGGCAAACACTATACCTGCTGTACTATCACTCCAGCCTCTGGACAACTTGTTTACTTTTTTTGCTTGTTCTGAATATTTTGCGTAAATGGAAGCATATAATATTTGTGATTGGCTTCTTTGTCCATGTATTTTCAAGGTTAGCTATATTCTGTTGACATCAACATGTACCCATTTTTCAGTTGGTGGAATTGTTTCCAGTGGTTGGCTGTTAGGAATTATGCTGCCATGGACATTCCCTTACAAGTTTTTATGTAAATAAATGCTTTTATTTTTCTTTGATTTATATACTGGAATAAAATATTTGGGCCCAATGATAACCATAATAACCAATGATAACCATGTTTTAAAGAAGAGAGTGAGTCAAAAAGCACTGTCATTCAAATCAACGTGAAATCATAACTGTAAACTAAAACCATGTCCATTTTAACTTTTAATTAGGTATCAATTTTGTATGTTGATGATATTATACAAAATGCCCCTCTAAAATTCTTTTTGACAAATGTCATCATTAAAGTACATTTTTGAAAATGGCAGCTTATAAGCTATAATTCTACATTACAATTTATCATCATTTATCAAAATTGTCACACTCTTTTGTGACATATTCTCTGCATATTTCATTGCTGCCTGAGTCACTTAGCATTTAGGAGCAAAAATGGCATGGGATATGCTTTCAGGGCTGATGGAATTCGTGTTTTAGGGGGTTGACGTTTCCAAATAAATTACATGTTGTTAAGAAACCAATGACAGTTTTCTTTTTAAAAAGTTTTTACTTCAACAATACGGAAAACATATTTATGAAACCAAAGTAGCATTTTGGACTCTAGCTGCATCTGAGAGACTATATTTTGCTATATTGACATATTATTAATATCTTAAAATTTTAAGAAGAGATACTATTTGTCACAACAAACTTTTTGTGTCAGAATAGCTACTTTATATTTCTTTATAGAAATAGACTTTGGTATGCTCTTTATTAATATATAGTTATAAAATTCACTTTTAGTACTTTGGTATTAGAAAGTAATATTACAGTACAAAAGTGTAATGAATAGGTAGACAATAAAGAATTGGTGACAGCTTCTTTCTTGCCAGTGGCACAAGGACAAAACTCCACTGCTTCCTGACTTATCTTTTCAGAGATGCCAGGCCAACAAAATATCCACGTTCATAAGTTTTCAGGCTAAAAACTGAGTTCTTCTTGGAGTGATGGCAGACTTCTCCCCCACCCCACCCCATACTGTCTTTACTTCCAGGAGTCTGGCGGCTGCACCCACACCCCACAGCTGTGGCCATGTGAACCCATAGGTCCATCTCTATAGATTCTGCAGTTCATGGAGTGCTTGGCCACACATGTGGCCGCGTGACATATCCAAATTCCACAATACTTGATGTTCCAGTTGGAGCACACTGAATTGAATGGGTACGTAGCATAGAAGCCAGCTAAACTTAATCCATAAAAGCAGTAACACAGAAGATTGAACTAAGAACAGACAGCTTACCTCAGACAAGGACTTGAACCTTTTCATAAGATAAAACAATTTTACCGTATTCTATTTTTCTGAAGTATTTTTTGGTAATTTTATTATCTATTTCACTGTAAGAAGCAGTATGAAATCAGTTATTTTCTGCCTGCTACTTGGAGAGTTTCCGGGGGTGGGTTGGAAACAGGGAACAATGGTGAGGGGAAGGTCACACTGATGGTGGAATGGGGTTGGAACATTGAATGCCCATAACAATTGTGTTATAAACAACTTTGAAACCATGGTGTTTAGAGTAAAAATAATTTTAAATAAAGAAATGGAATGCAGAAAAGAAACAGCCTTCAGAGTAGGTAAGGAAACTCAGATTTAAATGAATAAGATTTGTTTATGGATAAAGTGAAGCCACACTGCAGAAATAAGGCAGAAAATTGTGTTTTCTGTTCTTGAAACGACAACATGATGCATATTTCACCTTTTCTACCCATTTTACCGCATACTCTTTATTTCTTCAGAAAGTTATGTCATCTTCTTTAAAGTATATTTCTCTACCTCTCATTTGTCAAAAAGTAAATCTTGGTCATGAACATAATTTAATCTCACCTGGGGCCCAGTTGCAGTTTCCTAATTGATTTTCTTCTACCCTGGGCACTATTGGATTAATTATATAGAGTCATTGTTATATTATTTATCTATGTACTTTATTGATTAATAATTCTAATTGTTGTGATTTACAATACTGTTGATGGTAGGGTTTCATGTATCCAAGGTGCCATTCCCATACCTTCCATGAGACTGTCCGCTTCCCTCAACCACTGCCTCAGGGGTTCCTCCTAAACCACCCCACTCCTGTTATCTCTTCATCATGATGAATTCAATTTCGTAGTTCAGTTCTTAGATTACAGTGCCTTTAGTCATTTGTTATCTGTCACTATACTTTTTGATATCCCACACAGATAGATTATTATGTACCTGTCTCTCCTTTGGTTTGATGTCACTCACTGGGATACTCTCCAGATCCATCTGTGGAGTGACAAATTTCATGATTTCATATTTTCTTCATAGAGGAGTAGAATATGATATTGTGTACAAACCCCCCATATATATAATAGTTTAAAAGTTTTTATCTTGGACACTTCGTTTGTCATCAGATTTGGCTGCTGTGAAGTGTCACAGTGAACATAGGAATGAAAATTTATTTTCAGAATAGAGCTTTGGGGCCCTTTGTTATGCTGCATCTTTCAATATGGGATTGTGTGAGTCCACAAAAATCACTTGTAATCATTGTAATATTTTTGTAGGATAATATATCCTATGCATAAAGGAGTAGAGTAATGGATGTTTATAATGAAAAATTCAAGGATCTCAGTTTGAGTTAAGTGCGGGGTGCAGTCTAAGGTAGGGTTCAGTGTGAAGGATATTGGTTGGTGAGTGACCTTGGGATCAGCATAGGGGAGTCAGGAGAGGGCAGAGGGAAAGACTAGTGCTCCCTTTCATGACTGAATTTTTCCTAAAGGCTGCATAGTATTCCATTGTGTAAAGGTACCGTAGTTTCTTTCACCAGCCATCTGTTCTCAGGCACTTGGGTTGTTCCAGCTCCTGGTTACTGTTAACAGTGCTGCAATGAACATAAAAGTACAGATGTCATTTCTGTTGTGTGATTTTGGGTCCCCCGGGTATTTTTTAGAAGGAGTTTTGCTACATCACACAGAAACTTAATTTCTAGCCTTTTGAGGAATGCTCATATTGTTTTCCAAAAAGGCTGGACCGGTGGGCATTTCTATCAACAATGAATGAGAGTCCCTTTCCCCTTCATCCTCGCTAGCACTGGTGGTTCTTGTTCTTTTTTAATGTGCCAGCCTTTGTGGTGGAAAATTATATCCATTGTATGCATTCTCGAAGAATGCCGAGAGGGAGAAAGCCACAAACAGATGCCTGTCTTCGAAAACTCTCGAGCTCATTCGTCAACGTGGTTTGGCACGGGCCTCAGGCAACCACAAGCTAACGTCCGAGCTCACAAAGCTGTGCAGAGATGCAGTAAAGGAAGACCTCAAAGAGAGAAGAGCAGCAGTGTTGGCCAGTGCAGCAGAAGCCGGGAAAAGTATTCGCAACGCTTGCCTGTCCTTCGCCAACTACAAGACCAAAATGACTGTCCTTTGACATCCTGATGGATCTATCACATCCTCCAGAAAGGCAATGGAGAAAATTATTCACGACTTTTACTCTGGTCTCTTTGACAGCCATGTTCACCTGCCCACATACCAAATTCCGCAGGATGGGTATGCCGTTCCCAACATTCTCCCTTCTGAAATCCGACACGCCATTTTGCTGGTAAAGACTCGAACAGCACCTGGTCCAGACAAGGTCATACCCGAACACCTGAAGAATCTGTCGCCAGTACGCATCAATACACTGGCCTGACTCTTCACATGCCACCTGTCTGAATGCAAGGTTACTTCCCAGTGGAAAACCAGTAGGACCGTTCTGTTGTACAAGAAGGGAGACATCCAGGACATAGGCAACTATCGCTCAATCTGCCTGCTGTCTGTCCTCTACAAGTTGTTCACTCGTATCATTCTGAATAGAATAGGCAGAACACTAGATGAAGGACAACCATGTGAGAAAGCCGGGTTCCGAAGGGGATTCAGCATGATAGACCATATCCATACAGTGACCAGACTTATTGAAGTTTCGCGAGAGTTCAAGATACCGCTCTGTCTAACGTTCACTGACTTAAAGAAGGCCTTCGATTCTGTTGAGACTGAGGCGGTCATCGAAGCCCTAGCCAAACAGGGTGTTCAAACTCAGTATATCAAAATCCTCTGCAAGCTGTATTGTGGATTCACCACCAGGATCTAACTATTCTACAAGGAAGTGATCATTGATGTAAAGAGGGGTGTGGCAGGGTGATACCATTTCACCGAAACTCTTCAGTGCCGCCCTTGAGAACATCATGCGACGACTGGAATGGGAGGGAATGGGAGTAAAGATAGACGGTCGGCAGTTACACCACCTCTGCTTCGCTGATGACATCGTTCTCATAACACCAAACATTAGCCAAGCAGCACAAATGCTGACCGACTTCGGCCACGAGTGTGGAAAGGTCAGATTGCAGCTGAATCTCAACAAGACGATGTTCATGAAAAACGAACTGGTCCCTGAAGCTCCATTTGCTCTCAATGGAATGAACATCTCCAAATGCACCAGCTATGTATACCTGGGTCGAGAAATCAACATGAGGAATGACTTGGTGCAAGAACTGCGCAGGAGGAAGAGAGCAGCATGGAATGCATTCAAAGAGCGTCGAAGAGGTGGTTAAGAGAACGAAGAACCTCCGACTCCGGGCACATCTTTCCGATTCCACCATTCTTCCTGCACTAACATATGCCTCAGAGACCTGGGCCCTACACAAACAGGGTGCGAATGCTATTAGGGTATCCCAAAGAGGAATCGAAAGAGCTATGCTGGGAATATCCTGTCTCACTCAAGTGAGAGAATGAATCCGGAGTTCTGACATCCGTCGATGGTCAAATATCAGGGACGCTGTCTCATTTGCCAAGGCATCAAAAATCAGATGGGCCAGTCATGTAATGCGTTTCAGAGACGACCGCTGGACAAGAGCTGTTACCGACTGGATTCCATGTGACATCAGAAGACCTTGTGGCCGCCCACCAACTAGATGGTCAGATTTCTTTGTCAAATCTCTGAATGAACGATTTGAGGCTCTTCCTGTTCCTGGAGCAAGCAGATATCATTGGGCTGCACTAGCTCGCGACAGGGACAAATGGAAACGTTACTGGTGCCTGCTTGAGCAAATCGAAGATCAACGGGGCTACAAGTGATACAAGTTGTTTTAATTTGCACCCCCTGATGATTAGTGATGAAAAGCATTTTTTTAATGTGCCATTTGTTTGCCTATTTGCATTTTTTCTTTGGGGAAGTTTCTGTTCATTTATTCTCCCAATTTTTGGATGACTGGACTGGAGTGATACCACAGAGGGTAGGGTGTTTTCCTTACATGAGGCCTAGCCTACCCGGGTTCAATTCCTCCATCCCTCTCAGAGAGCCCGGCAAGATACCAAGAGCATTCGGCCCACATGGCAGAGCCTGGCAAGCTCCCCCTGGTATATTCAATATGCCAAAAACAGTAGCAACAAGTCTCACAATGGAGCAAGTAGACATCAAAGCATGGTGGGAGAAACCAGGATGAGGAATTCAGAAGCAACCCCCAAATACTGCTTGACATCAGTGGATACAAGATGCATTAATAATTTTACAAAGGAGAGTTAAAGTAACATTGGACAGTAGTAAAATTTATTTCCCTAGGTTGAGTAGATTAAAAGATGAAATATGGGATGTCTGTCTCATCCGTGGATAGTGTGGGAGTGAACAGTGAAAATTAGGGTGAAAACAGACCTGTTCTTTTTATGTAATTGTGTACATAACAAGATATTATAAAAACATTCATTTTAAGAAGTTAAATGTTTGTATTTTTTAAAAATTCGGTTATCTTTATACTGGTTCTTCACATTGATTATTTTTGTGAATATTTAGAAAAGCAGACAGTTGAAACCATCTTGGAAATGATCCCATATTATTCAGAGCTCAACCTTGTAAAGCTCATTGATGGATAATATTCATGTGATTTTCTTTTATGTATTGCTAATTTATTGTAGAATCCTCATTGTTTGTCATAGTCATAATTGGTTAAAGGTGATTTGGAAACTATATTGAGCATATATCTTTCTAGAGCGTAGAGGTCACAGACAGTTTCTTCAAGGATTTTATATTCTGGTTTTTTTTTTCATTGTTGGTGATTTTAATACCAAGATAGGACCGAGAAAGTCGCCCGAAAAACTCCACATTGGGTCCCATGGTCTAGAATGGAATGAATAGGGTGAGAGACTGTATGAGTTCATCATGTCGACCAAGACCATCCCTGGTAACTCACAGTTCCGGAAGGCTGAATCTAAACGTTAGACATGGGAGTCTCCCAGTGGACAGTTTCACAACGAATTTGACCACATCATATTCAATCGAAGGTTTTGCCTGACTGTGTCGCTGTTGTCCCAAAATTCCAAACGGGATCGAACCACCATCTCCTTCATGCAAAATTCTACTTCACAGAGTGGGAAGAAAGGACTGCAGAGTTTAAGTTTAAGAAGAGAACTCCCAGAATGACCACCAACTGGGAGCTCTTTGGCACTATTGCAGCAATGTGGGAAGATGCCATTGTTGACAACATCGATGAGGAATACAATCGACTGGTTCAGCACCTCCATGATTGTGCGAAAAAGGCTAAGAGTGAGAAAACCACAAATAGATGCCTGTCTTCAGAAATTCTATTGCTCATTCGCCAACATGGTTTTTTACCTTTTTTAAAAAAATTTATTCTTTTATTGAATCACCATGTGGAAAGTTACAAAGCTTTCAGGTTTAAGTCTCAGTTAAACAATTCTCGAACACCCATCCCTTCACCAGTGCTCATATTCCACCACCAAGAATCACAGTATACCTCCCCCTCCCCCCCACCTCCCCAGCCCCCCACCCTGCATGTGTTACTGGTAAATTTTACTTTACTTTCACTTTACTTTGATTACATTCAATATTTCAACAAAAAACTCACTATTATTGATTTGGAGTTTCTCCCCCCTAAAGTCGACCTGCTGAAAAGAAAGCATTTGATAATTTGTTTTCCATTGCTGAGGATGAAGAGATATGAGGTCGAGAGGCCACACTAGCAGCCGCATGGGTTTGGATTTCTGTATTTTAGTATTTTAGTAACTAAGTCCAGAGAAACATCTGCCAGAAATTGCATCATTGTAAGCTTGTACCTCACAGAAGACCTGGAGTACCTGAATAGTCCAATTAACATCAAGGAAATTGAAATGGTAATCAAACATCTTCCCAAAAACAAAAGCCCAGGTCCAGACAGATTCACTAGCGAGTTCTTCCAAACATTTAAAGAGGACCTGGTGCCAGTCCTATTCTGGGTTTTAAAAGTTAAAACATTAATATAAATGAACATAAGCACTTAGCTGGGAAATCATAAAATGGTGCCATTGAATCTCTGATTTCCATATTACTCTCTCTGTTGAGAGGGAAATTTATTTAAAAGATAGATGGAGAGAGGAGAATTTTCTGTATACTTGAGAATAGAAAATTGGACTCACATTCAACTGCCCTGATGAATAAACAGTTACTCTGCTTGACTAATAATATTCCACATATCTTTTAATTAATTTAAGATTTGGGTATATCAGGCCTATCTGTCAAAGAGAAGTCAAGTAGCTGGCACCATTTTGGAAGGTGGCTGGGCTTTGCTGGGTCAGAAAACTGAGTCAAGAAACATATGTCAGGGCTTTAAATGTGAGTAAAGTCAGAAATTTCACCATATCCATCCATTACTTGGAAGCCTTTCTCAAACCAGAAATCCCTGTGTTCTAAGAGAGTTTCAGATTCCCTGTAGATATGACTGGGTTATGTCTTGGAGAGTTATCCAAGATCTATTATGAATTCAGTCTTTGAAAGGTAATGTCAGCTGTGTTACTGCTCTTGAATTTGTATCTTCTAGGTTCAGGCTTTTAAAGCCTCTTCTGTTGATCTTGAGGCCCACACTGAAACGACCTCCCACTCCGTTCTGCATCTCAGCTTCCCTTATTTCTTCGCTCTGGTATTACTGTGATATTTGTTTATCTGTAGGAAATTTCCAGAGCTCCTTGGAAAACAGGAAGTAGCTGGGAGTCTCCTGTGGTTTGTATAACTAGGCAGGGTGGGGGTTAGGAGGGTGTCACCAATTTATGATTTGCAACTTCAGTCATCTTTAAGCCTTGGTTGCAAGTGCAGAGGACTTCTCCGGACTAGAATTCACCCTAAACTATTTTGAGAAGGCATGCACCAGGCATGAAAATGTACATTTTCATTTAAAACACACGGGAATAAGTCACAAGAAGGCTGCAGAAGTTGAGGCACGTGTTTATTGTTATATGCTGTTTATGGACCTTCATCTTATAGTCATTTATCTGAAAAGCAATGAAAAAATAAAGAATGCCTGCCGCAACAGGCATATGCTGCTTCTCAGACTCACAATATGTTTTTGTGATACTGTGTTTGCTTGTTAACATGTTGATTATAGGTGCTGTGTGAGATGGGGGCTGCTGTCCCATGCTCTCTTGGACATCCTAATTTGTGGTTCCCTTTGAGAAAGAATAAAGTTCTTTTTTTGGCTAAAGAATTTGATAGCTTAAGTATTATAACAGTCAATGGCTTATTTTAATTTTTGCAAGTAACAACTTTTTTGACAAAAATTGCTGTAGGGTCAGAGTACACTATAAGATTACTCCAGTTTTGAGGTGGAAGGAGGTGAGGTGGAGAGAAAACCATCCTCGAAAGACCAGAATGATGCCTTAATGATGAACTGTCCTGCTGTCTCTCAGGGGCTCCCTCTTCACCAGAAGCACATTTAGCTGTGAACTCGCGCCTGCTTCACATTCTGTTTTTGTCAATCAAAGCTTTAGGACTCTGATTTCAACACTTCTGTGCATCTAGAATTGTGAAATTACTAAATGTCAGCAGTGCTGTTGATGAAATGTCTTGGATGTAGTGGACTGTAGTGTGCGCCGAGGTGCACAGGTGTGCATTGGCACCATTAGTGCAGAAGACGTGCTGGTGGTAAAGAGAAGGCCCTTTCAGAGAAGGACAAGATTCGATAGTAAATTTGGGAATATGCATGCAAAGAAAAGTTATTAGGACAGAGTAGTCTTGTAAACCTGAACATGTTACCTACTGAAGCTAATATTTTTTTCTTTTGATATGGAACAGGTTTTTATTGGGAGCATGAAAAATTCATGACTCAGAGCCAGTAAAGCCTGTAACATTTGCTGAGTCTCATCCAGCTTTTCATTTGGAGTCCAGAATTTCTTTCTTTCTTTCTTTCTTTCTTTCTTTCTTTCTTTCTTTCTTTCTTTCTTTCTTTCTTTCTTTCTTTCTTTCTTTCTTTCTTTCTTTCTTTCTTTCTTTCTTTCTTTTTCTTTCTTTCTTTCTTTCTTTCTTTCTTTCTTTCTTTCTTTCTTTCTTTCTTCTTTCTTTCTTCCTTCCTTCCTTCCTTCCTTCCTTCCTTCCTTCCTTCCTTTCTTCTTTCTTTCTTCCTTCCTTCCTTCCTTCCTTCCTTCCTTCCTTCCTTCCTTCCTTCCTTCCTTCTTTCCTTTCTTTCTTTCTTTCTTTCTTTCTTTCTTTCTTTCTTTCTTTCTTCCCTCCCTCCCTCCCTCCCTCCCTCCCTCCCTCCCTCCCTCCCTCCCTTCTTTCTTTCTTTCTTTCTTTCTTTCTTTCTTTCTTTCTTTCTTTCTTTCTTTCTTTCTTTCTTTCTTTCTTTCTTTCTTTCTTTCTTTCTTTCCTCCCTCCCTCGCTCCCTCCCTCCCTCCCTTCCTCCCTCCCTCCCTCCTTGTGGAGGTGGCAGGGTGGGGCCATCTCCAACAGTTCTTGGGACTATTCCTGACTCTGGGTGCTGCAGTGACCCCGGAAATGCTCTGGGGATCATATGTGGTGTCAAGGATTTGAACTGGGTTCAACTTCATGCAAGGCAAGCACTTCAACCCCAGTACTATCAATTTGGCCAGCTAGAATACCATTTTTGTTAGAATAATTACTTAAATGGATTATTTTTTCAAAATTGTGTTAAGGCACCATCGTTTGCAAAGTTATTCATAGTTGAGTTTTAGACATGCAGTTTTGCAGCGCTGATCCACCACCAGTGTCAGCTTCCCTCCGCCATTGTCACGGTCCCCTCCCATATCTCCCTCCTGCCACTGCCCCCTCCCCCACCTGCCCTCTTGACCTTTCTAAGTTCAGTTCTTAAAGTTTGGGCCTTTTGATTTTGATATTGTTGACTCTCTGGTTTGGATATTTGGCTCAGTCATCCCTTAACAACATGTTTACACTTTATTTTATTTTATTTTTTTATTAGTGAATTACTGTGAGGTACAGTTACAGACTTACAAACTTTCGTGCTTTCATTTGAGTCATACAATGCTCAGTACCGATCCCTCCGCTAGTGCCCATTCTCCACCATCAATGGTCCCAGCATCCCTCCCACAACCCGCACCCCATTCCCCCAACCCCGCCCCGCCTCTGTGGCAGGGCATTTCCTTTTGCTTTCTCTCTCTCTCTCTCTCATTTGGGGTGTTGTGGTTTGCAATAGAGGTATGGAGTAGCCATCATGTTTGGTCTATGGTCAATTTTCAGAATGCATCTCCCATCCCGAGTGGGCCCTCCTACCGCCCTTTACTTGGTGTTCCCTTCTCTCTCTGAGCTACCTTTTCCCCAGCGTGTGAGGCCGGCTTCCAAGTCATGGAGCAAACCTTCTGGTACTTATCTCTACTATTCTTGGGTGTTAGTAAATGCATAATTTTATCTTTCCTTATAATTTCATAGTATTTCTTGGTGTATATATACAAGAACTTCTTTATCATCATCTGTTATTAGATATTTGGATTGTTACCCATACTTGGCTAGTGTACATAGGACAATTAATGTAAGTACTATTTATAAAGTGATACAATGACAAACTAATAGAAAATACAAGAATCATAGCATTGTGTAGTTATATGTTGCTAATTTTATAGACAAGTCTATTTCATCATTTGAGTCTCTAAATACAAAATGGTAAAATATTAGTTGCTCTACAGAATTACCTTAAGGATTAAAAGATAATATTTTGGGTTTTAGGTAACACTTGACAGTGCTCAAGGGTTTCTCATGGCTCTGTGCTCAGGGATCACTCTTGGCCAGTTTGGTGGACCATATGGGGTGCCACTGTACTACCTCTCTGGCAAAAACAGATTTGGAGAGATGAAACTTTATCAGTAATGGCATAAAATGATAAGAACTTATGAAATGTTCTCTCTCTCTCTCTCTCCCTCCCTCCATCTCTTCATCTCTCCTTCAACCCCTTTCTCTGTAGTTGGGTGTCTGGCCTGACACGGTGTATGATATTGAGGGTGAAAAGGATAGAACTGGTGTGAAGTAGACATTGATACACTCATATACTTTGACATAAATTCTGTAAACCGGCTTTTGTTTTCTTCCTCTTACAACCGAGCACAAATCATATTGTTACAAGTCAAATTAGGTTTTTAAATAAGTTCTATTCGGGACATTTTTAGTTTGCCCAGTATCTTCAGAGTGATAGGGCTGGAGCTAGAACAATTTCTGCTCAGCTCAGAGTTGCTTTAATTATATCACACTGCCTCTCTGAGTGTATGTAGGTGTCTATGTACATGATAGATGGGAAAGTTACACAATCTTATTTATTTCACACTTTTCAATATGAAAATCATTCCCTACAATCCAGTAACCTGATAAAAATGAAATCAGGATTCCTGGCACACTCAAATTTAATTAACCCCTCTAGTTACAGATATATTCATTTATCTAGAGACTGTCTTAGAGCTGTGGATTTAGTACAGAAAGGGTTGTACTCTAAAGTTTTCTTTAACTGACTTTTGGCTGAGAAGTAAATTCAAACCAGAATTCAAGGGTATTCAATACAAAATATGAGCTTTTCTGACATAGGAGGTATCTATGACATTTTGTCTAATGTGTAGGCTATAAGGGAGATTTTGACTTTGAAAGTAAAGGTGTTGGAGTTTTTCTACACCGCATTTGAAATTTTATCATAGGTAGACCTTGACAATTTTAATTTCATTCTCAAGCAAAAAATCCATTGTAAGTATTTGTAGCCTAGTTGTAGGTTTGTACCACATTTTAATGTGTTAAACTTTAATGACTACTGAGATTTTATGGAAAACCTAGTGGTAAATAAAAATGATCATGAATCTTTCTAGTGAGCCCATGATCAATTCCAACTATCTTCCACCCAATGCTGTGCACTTCCAACTGGCCTGAGACAATTTTTTGCTGTATATTGCATACAGGAAATGGAGTGAGAAGGCTCTTCATTTTAGCTGTTTTTGGACTGGAGCGATAGCACAGCAGTAGGGTGTTTGCCTTGCACGCAGCCAAGCCGGATTTGATTCCTCTGCCCTTCTTGGAGAGCCTGGCAAGCTATGAAGAGTATCCCACCCGCACGGCAGAGCCTGGCAAGCTCCCCATGGCGTATTCAATATGCCAAAACCAGTAACAAGTCTCACAATGGAGACGTTACTGGTGCATGCTCGAGCAAATCAATGAGCAAGGGGCAAAGGGATGACAGTGACAGTGACAGAGGGTTAGGAAAGCAACGGAGTTAGTTTTGGGAAGATCTTTCTGTGCACCATCTATTTGTAGCCTCTGGCACTACCTTTAATTCCTGTGCAAAGGTACAGGACTCTGGAGTCTTCTAGGATTTTTAAAAGCACATTATTAACTAACCATCCCTGCGGTAATTTATTTGGACCTTAAACCTTCCACAATATATTTGGCAGATAAATATAAAACATGTGCCTTATTTTTGTTAAGAATAAACCCAAATTCCATTTCCCCACAATTTGCAATGGTATACTCAATTGTTAAGATTTTTTTGTTATTTTCAAATTGTTAGTTGTCCTGGTGCAACCATAAATAATTCACATGTTGGCACTAATACTACATTTCTTTGGGTTTATATTTGCATCAGGCAAAACTTAACTCTTTCAAGTAACTGTCAAGATATTTTATTTTTATCCTGAGACCTATTCAGAAGTATATGGCCAGAGAATAGTTAAATTTGTTTTGTGTCCCTACGCATGATATGTCCCTGCTTCTCTGCAGTAGAATTTCTGTCCACACACTTAAAGTATTTGCTTGATTTTATCCTTACAGCTGTGCTAAAGGCAGACAAGCTCAAGTTGACACACACAGTTTCTCTCATAACAAGAACCAATTGTGATTTATGACCATTTACAGGATGTCAGTGATGTGGGGATAGGAGCAGTTTTAGCCAGCACATCTATATGTATCCTTTCTCTTGGCAATAAAGCATATTAAAAATATGCATTAGTATCAACAAAGAGGATTCTTTTGCTATAATTTATTTTTAGACATGAACCCTTATGTTAATTTTCTATAATGTTCAGCCACTGCGGTCATATATTCACGTGACCTTGAGAAATATTTATGGAGTGCCTGCTTCCTGATAAGTATTATGCTGGCTGAATTAAAAGTTTTCATGAAAATCATGTTAAAATTTGGGAAGTAAAAGTAGCAGGATATTAGTATTGCTGTTTGTTGCTTTCATCTTTAGAAATTCTTATGAAAGAGCATTTCATTTTCCTGCAAAATTTTGGCTTACTTAGTATCATCAGAGAAATCCCAGTCAAGATGGCAATGAGATACCATCTCACACCAGTGAGAAATGGCATGTATCAAAAATAGTAGAAACAGCCTGTGTTGGCAGGGATGTGGTGAAAAAGGAACTCTCATTCACTGCTGATGGGATGTTGCCTGGAATAACCCTGTGGAGATCAGAATGGAGAGTTCTCAGTAAACTTAAAATTTAATTTCTGTGTGATCCAGCAATTTAACTTTTGGGCATCTAGTCCCAGGACATAAAAACATTCTCAGAAGGACATATCATGCCATTATTCATTGCTACACTCAGTCACTCTCACTATCACTATCATCCCCTTGATCCTCGATTTACTTGAGCAGGCCAGTAAGGTCTCCATTTGTCCTAGCCCTGAGATTTTAGCAGCCTCTGTTTACTCGTCCTTCCCAATGGTGCCGCCTTAGAGGCTCTTTCAGGATCAGGAGAATGCGACCCATCATTGTTACTGGTTTTGGCATATGAATACACCATGGGGAGCTTGCCAGGCTCTCCTGTGCAGGCAGGAAAACTCGGTAGCACTCGGTACAATAGCTAATAAATGGAATAAACCTAGGTGTCCAGTGAGAGGATTGTGATTTGATATATACGCATGTGGAATATTATGCAGCTGCAAAGAATAATGAAATCATGCAATTTGCTGCAAATGTAGTTGGAACTGGAAAATACAGGTTGAGTGAAGTAAGCTAGAAGGATAAATACAAAACAGGATGATCTCACTCATTTGTGGAAAATAGAATACTGGATAAGGAAATATACTGCAGTGGAAGGGAGATGCCTCGATCACCTTGACCCGATGTTTAGAGAGGAGAAGAATAGAGAAGGAAAGAAATCAATGGGTGGGGGACAGAAGAGAATGGGAAGTGATGGGTGAACAAGCATGGGACTTCCAGTTATATCAGTGATACAGACGATTCTATAATCATATATCCAAAGTGCAGACTCAACCAAACTGAAAACATGAAATCTAAGTTTCAACCTCTGGAACTTTGTAAAGTGACAGTCAAGTTTGTCATGCAGGGATGGGGTGGGGATTGGAGTGGGGTGGGACTATGGGAACACTGGTGGAGGGAAGTTGTTGTTGTGTGGGATTGGTGTCGAAATATTACATACCTAAAAGTCAATAATTCATAAGGACTGGAGTGATAGCACGGCAGGGCAGGTAAGGCATTTGCCTTGCTCGCGGCCGACCCAGGTTCGATTCTTCTGTCCCTTTCGGAGAGCCTGGCAAGCTACCAAGAGTATCCCACCCACATGGCAGAGCCTGGTAAGTTCCCCATGGCATACTGGATATGCCAAAAACAGTAACAAGTCTCACATTGGAGATGTTACTGGTGCCTGCTTGAACAAATCGATGAACAACGGGACAACAGTGCTACAGTGCTACAGTTCAGACTAGAAGTTTTCTTGGTCAAACCACATTTTAAAACAAGCTTATTTTTATTAAAAACACTGTGATTTACAAAGTTGTTCATTATATAGTTGTTTCAGGCACTTAGTGTTACAACACAACACATTCATTTAGTTATTTTTGTTAGACTTCTGGCTCTCTTTTGGTCTCTTACCAATAGACAAAGTGATATGCTACTAGAGGTTCAGAACATATAGCAATTCAAATCAGTATTGTAGAAAATGTTGAGTCATGAGAACACAGGCATTTTCCATTGCGAAATACTTCTTAAATTCACGTTTCCCATTTATGTTCATCCTTGATGGAGAGACTGTCACGTTTAGTGACAGCATGTGGCTACCTTCTTTCTGGCTGGCTCAGTTTGGAGGGTGCCTGATCTAGCCCAAAGCTACACACTCTGTACCATTATGTGTGGTCCCATTGCTGATGCTGTCTTTCTTTCCTGTCTTTGAGACCTAGGGTGACAATGGAAGACCATTATTTTGACATTTTTTTCCTTTTGTTATGATTGTGCTTCTGAATTCCTAGTCAAGTCTAGCAAAGAATTATTTTACTGTACTTTCTTACAATAAGTTTATCTGAAAAGTTTAAAAACTAAATTTTTGAGCTTGATTCCATCTTGATTCTATCATCTGCCAGCAGAGGAACCCAGGTGTGCGGGACCCTGGGCTGAGATCTGCAAGCCTGCTCGGATCGGGACTGGGCCTCTTCCGCCCAGATCCCCCATTTTCCAGTAGTTAGGAGGCCACACCCAGAAACTCCCCCCACCCCCACCCCCGTGTAATCCCATCAACAGTCAACATCCAGAGACTATAAAACCAAGCTCCAATGTCTTATAGCCTAATTCTCCCCTTCAGAGAACCTGGCAAGCTACTGAGAGTTTCCTGCCCGCATGGAGCCTGGCAAGCTCCCTGTGGAGTAGTCATATGCCCAAACCAGTAACAATGATGAGTCTCACTCCCTGACCCTGAAAGAGCCTCCAATGTGGCACGGTTGGTAAGGACGAGTAAAGAGAGGCTTCTAAAATCTTAGGGCTAGGACGAATGGAGACGGTACTGATACCGCTCCAGAAATTCGACGATCAACAGGATGATGATGATGATGATGATGATGATGATGATGATGATTTCATCGTAATTTTTTGGTAATTAATTTTTATTGAATTGAGAAAAATGATGTCAACGTAGATATTTTTCCCAGAAAAGCTTTATTGTGCAGACCTGAAGTCCAACCAGAATAATTCATTTCGAGTCTTGTTGAGTCATAGGTACACTGAAGTCAGGATAGAGAGTGGTTGAGGGCAGGAGTGAGGGATACTTATTTGAGGAATGGAAGCAAAGAATGCACAAATAGATTTTATAATGCCAATGTGTTGTTGGAACTTCATTTTGGTTTCTTTTGAAAATGTCTTTCCTTGGGGCTGGAGCGATAGCACAGCGGGTAGGGCGTTTGCCTTGCACGCGGCCGACCTGGGTGTGATCCCCAGCATCCCATATGGTCCCCTGAGCACCGCCAGGGGTAGTTCCTGAGTGCAGAGCCAGAAGTAACCACTGTGCATCGCCAGGTGTGACCCAAAAAGCAAAAAAAAAAAAAGTCTTACCTTTCCCCAATTTCTCAGTTCTCCTACCACGGGAGAAAGAAGGAAAACTCTATTAACTCATCCCCTAGGCTAGAGCTTTTTCAATCCTAGCGTGTGCACTTGTCACCCAGAAATCTGGCAAGGGGCAGATTCTGACTCAGTGGTGGTGCAGCAGTGATTCTCAGGGTGTGTTTGTCAGGGCAGATCCACGTACTGTGAAAATTACAAGTTCATGTGCTGCTCTGGGCCCGCAGATTCAGAATCTCAGAGGGTGGGCCCTAGAAACTTCCAGTGATTTTGTGTACCTTAAGTGTGAACATTTTTGCTATGGAGGTCGTTCTTCAAAAATTCTCCCAGTTTGAAGTTTGTTTCTCTGTGACTGGGCCTTGTTGATATTAGCAATTGATTTATTTAAGCAGCTATCTTATTTTTGACTCTTGACTTACTGTAAATATCCAACCAGTTTATCGGCTCTAATAAATTCTGTATTCTTACACTTTTACCCCTCACGTTTACAACCCTGATTTCTTCTAAAACAATACCCCATTTCGTGCAATCTTGAAGGTATATAACATGGTTAGACATCACCACATGTCCATTTGGTACCATTTTTAAGACAGACTTGCAAAGATACAAGGATGCGCTTGCGACAAAAAAGGCAAACCCACTGAAGGAAACACACCCCATAAAAGCATTTTAAAAAATCCCAGGAGGTATTTATTTTATCTGGATTTTTGATTTTATGTCAACTTTATCCCAAATCATAGACAATGTGTAATCAGATGAATGACCAGTAATGATTGTGACTTGGATTCTATGATTGTTCTGACAGATAGAAACATGCTAGCAGCATCTTTATGACTAGTGTCAATGTTGAAGAAAATGAATTATAAATGGGATTAATTCTCTGATTCACTTCTCCTCAGGTATTTGCAGAGGAATGTCACCGCTTATCTCAATGGGCATACCTTCTAATCTCTGAAAGTATTTTTGCATTCCTCCAAAGGATGTCATTAAAAAAAGGGCATTGTATATTATTATTATTATTATTTGTTAACTTGTTTACAAGTTTTCCTCAGCTAATCTAGGCTGAGACTGTTTTTATTTCTTTTCCATGGCAGGTTTTTGCGATAGAAAGGAGAATCCATTTGTGTTCAGAATTTCTGTTAAACACTTAGTATTCCTGTTTCTAAGGAAGTGTCCCGAAGAGGGATATTTAGGCATGGAGATGCTAAGGTGTCTTTTATTTTCCTATCATTTTATACATAAGTTCACCTTATACATAGGAATCCACCATCAGGTTTAAGGACAGTGCACATGAGGCAGTAAGATTTCTGGTTACAGAATCCACACCTCTAGGTGATGCTGTTTTGTAAACTCTCCAGAAGTAAAACTGTGTCTTCAGCTCTCATTTAAGACTTACAAAATTTTACCCAATTTATGCAGAAAATTGGAAAGGAGCAGATGTTTATTCCTGAGCTAGGACTTTGAAGGATGACAGTTAAAATAAAACATCTCTTCCAAAACTTGAAATAAATTAAAAAATTTAGCATATAAATTAAAGCTTACTTAAAATTAAATTTATCAAGAAAATGCATTTGTTTTGCATTGCTGGTTTCAATTATTCTGAAAAAGCTTTTACTTTTATGGAACACTGAAGATCTTTAAAGTTTCAAACAATTTATTCTATGTTTGCACCATTTAAAATGAGTTATGAATGTCTTACTTAAATGTATGAATTACTAGCACATGGTCGATGAGCTTATAGGGAGACATTAAATAAACCATTAATGGTTTAAAGTTCATATTACCAGGGAACTCCAAGAAATGTAGGGTTTAGAGGTTTGAAAATAGATGAACTTGTGGACTGGGGATATTTTCTCTTTTATTCGTTTATTCTTCTTGGACATGTCAATTTTGAGATACTTTTAGTGAATTGCTCCCAATTGTACTTCTAGTAGATTACTATCAAAGAAGAGATTTATTTCTTTCTGTTAAGTAGCTCTGTTCATATTTATGTTTATATTATGTTGCCTAATTAATATTTCTTATACATTTCCGCAACATATTTTTTCACTAAATATTTAATTTCCTCCTTGAACTTGATTGAGGTTTAATTGATGAAACAGTATATATTTAAAGTGGTAAATAATTCAAAATATTTACCTTCATCAAGTTGTCCCTCTGACAGCTTCATTCTGCATGGTAGTCTCCAGGTCCATTCCTGTAGCAGCAAATTGCATTATTTCATCTTTTCTTACAGCCTATTAATATTCCATTGTGTTTAGGTGCAGTAGTTTCTTTATCCAGTCATCTGGACACTTGGGTTGTTTTCAGACTTTTGCTATTGTAATAGTGCTGCAATGAACATAGAACTGCTAATACAATGTCTTTTCTAAGCTGATTTTTATCCTTTTTGCCCTTGGGATAGATGCAAAGAGTTGCTTGCTGGTTATGGAAGCTTTATTCCTAGATTTTTGAGGAGTGTCTCTACTGCTTTTCAAAATGGTTGAACCAATCAACATTTCCACCAGCATTGAATGTGGGACCATTTATTCACTTTAACTCTGCGAATACAGGGTTTTTACCCTCCCTAACTTTTATTTTACTAAAACCTTGACTTAGATGGGATTTTAGATGTACAAGGTTGCAGCTTTAGTGCCGCCACTGTGTCAACTCCCCTCCACGAGCATTTCCTGGTCTCCTTTCCTCCCCCTGCCCCCAGCCTTGCCCCCGCCCCCAACCATCTGGACAGGCAGGCACCTTTTAAAATTTGGGTATTAACATTTGGGCTCATGATTTTGGTGTTATTGGCTCTGTTGTTTGGATATTTAGTTCTGTCAATCCTCAACACACCCATGTCCCTGGGCCCTTGCTCTCTCTTTATAATCATCTGTCTCTTCACCCTTGCCCCCCCACCCCCCCCAACACCTCCTGCATTCAATGGATATGGGATATCTCTTTCTTATTTTGTATACTATAGTTAAATTTTTTTTCTTTACCCAGCAGTGCTCAGGGATTCCTCCTGGCTCTGTGCTCAGGGATCACTCCTTGCAGCCTCAGACCATATGGGGTGGTGGGGGTTGAATCCAGGTTGACTGCATGGAACATAGAAAACATGTGCTCCACCCACTGGACTATTGCTCTAACCCCCATTAAGGTTTTTAAAGTAAAATTCTATAAATATATTTTACAGGATATATGGCTAGGTGGCAGCTGTTTTCACAAGAATGTCTTGACTCTAAACATGTCTCTCTTGCTTTTTCATCCTCCATCTCCTCCCCCCTCCTCACCCCATTTTGCCACTGTAGGACAAGACAAGTGATGCAAGTTGGAAAATAGTAATTTATGGAGAAATCTTGTGTTTCATGCCTTATGAAAGCAAATTATAGAAAATTAATGTTGTGACAAGATGGTACTATTTTGATGAATAAAATCATTGAAAAGCTATCAAGTTCCACAGTCGCTGTGAAAATTTCTTTTCTTTCAATTCTTCATTTGCATTTTGGACTTCTTTCCAAATTAGTCTTTACCAAAGAGTGGTAATTAGGTAGATAGGATTGTGATCTACCATATAAACAATAAAAATACTTAGCACCCAAATTTATGCTTGCTAATATCTATGTGCATTAATACTTTGTGCTACAGAAAGGAAAGCCCACATTTCCCTGATTACTTCTAGCTAAAAGAGGGTATTTGACTATCATAAAGTAAAAGCATTTAAAATAAAAAGTAAAAGCATTCAAAAACTACCCTCCCCCATAAAAAGCATATAAGTGCAATTGCTTGTTTCATGTAAATGATTGAACTTAGGTGCATTTTACAGGTTAAATTATTTATACCTTGTATCCTTTTAGATTCCTTGTGACAAGAGAAATAAATCAAATATTTATTTTTTGCCTTTAAAATTTTAACTTATTGCATAGGTAATTGTTTATGGTTCAAAAATCTGAAAACATCCATCAGTTTGTAATGTTTTTCTTAAGTACCTATTTTTCCAGATTCCATTACTTTCCTGCTCCTAAGGGGGAAAAAGTTATAAAGAATAAACAAACCCTTAAGAGAAAATTCCTCACATCCTGAATTCATAGACGTGGAAACAGATTGATGGTTGCCAGAATGTGTGGGTAAAACTTGTGAAGGGGGTTTAAAAGGTGCAAACTCTCAGCTCTAAGTCAGATCTGGGGTTGCAATGTACAGCTTGGTGACCACCATTAACAGTGCTGCGATGTGTATTTGAAGGTGCAAAAGAGCTGATCTTCAAAGTTCTTGTCATAAGAAAATGTAACCACTTGTGGTTGATGGGTGTTAACCATACTCTGTTGGAATTATTTTATAGTATATAGAAATATCAAGCCATAATATTACATATAACATAACAGTATTTCTCTGAACAGAAGCAACAAAAGAACCTATTGATTCTGATTTCTTAGATGTCCTTTCAGAGTTTCTAAATGCGTATATAAGCTAAAAATAGCCACTTGATTCATTCATTTGCAAAAATACAATACATTTTACAAATGATGCTTAGCTCTTGATTTTTTTCAAATAATACAGTGTACTTTGGAGTTATTTCTATAAACATCATAATATTCTCACTTTAAACTATTGTATAATGTAAAGGCTGGAGTGATAGCACAGCAGGTAGGGCGTTTGCCTTGCACGCGCCCAACCCGGGTTTGGTTCCCAGCATCCCATATGGTCCCCTAGCACCGCCGGGAGTAATTCCTGAGTGCAAAGCCAGAAGTAACCCCTGTGCATCGCCGGTGTGACCCAAAAAAAGAAAATAAATAAATAAATAATTGTATAATGCATTGTATTGAAGTACCATTATATATACTTAATAATTATTTCCCTTAATGCAAGATGTTTGATTCTAATCATCATACTTAATAAACTATATTAAAAATAAGTTTATCTATAACATGATTGTATACTCTAGGCATTAAATTCCCAGAATTGAAGTTTTTTATCAAAGATTCTAATTATTTTAAAACTTAAATGTTTTTTTTAATTGCTAATATAGACAGGGGGTTGTGATCATTTTAAGAAGTCTCAATGAGCTCATGTAAGATTTTCTCTCAGCCTTAATGTAGATTATCCTATAAGCCTTAAGTATTTTGCCAATCTGATAAATATGATATATTATACTAGAGAATTTAAAAAGAAAGTTGAGGCCTACAGTGTTCTTCAGGGGGCCTGGCGATTGTGCCTGTGGCTTTTAGCCAGTGTGCTAGTGGTTCAGGCTAGGTACTGAGGATGCTGTCTGCCTGGAGCCTGTGGTTTTGAGGAGCACCCAGGCTGCACCCAGTGATGCTCAGGGACTGTCTAGCACCAGGGATAGAGCCAGTGTCACATGCATACAAGACACAAACCTTAACACTTGCACTATCTCCTGAGCCCCTACTAAGAATGCTTTATTTGTATTTTTTAAATTAAGAGTAAGTTGAAAAATATTTTCACATATATCTTTCCCCTCTTATTTTATCATTGTCTTTCATTATTTTTAGAGAATTTCTATACATCATAGAAAGCTGAAATGTGTTTCAGGTATGCTGTTTATGTTGTATCTTTTTTTTTTCCCTGCAGGCTCTATGTTTTATCTTTAATTTGAAAACTATTGTTTATTTTCAGGAAGAATTGATAGGTTGCTTTTCTGTTTTACATATCTGCTTTTCATTTTACAACTGAGTTTGAGTAATCATGGTCCATTAGTCTGATATTTAGACCTTGGCATATACTGTAATACCTAGCATTCTAAACTAATTTTGCAATCTATAATTAAACTACTTTTAACATTTAAATGATCTTTTTGTCTTAATAGTTTTTTATTCTTAAAATTGACTTTCAAAATTCAAATAGTTGGCATTTATATTAGGATAGCATAGAATTTTCAAATCAGCACACCATATTGCTATGATGTTGAACTTAGTTATCAGAAATAAAAATATTGATGTTTCAGTTATTCAGGATTCCTAGGTGTCCAGTAATGGAATTTTAAATGATCATGTAGTCTTGCACATATGTTTTATCAACCTGGAATTGTATCATTTATAGTTTTATTATCACTTTCTATGTTGACTTCTAATCCAAGGTTTTTGTAGTTTTTTCCAATAAATTTTCCTTTCTTTTTTACATGTATAGTAATAGTTTTCCAAGAAATTATTTTTCTATTTTCCCCTTTCCTGCTTTACATAGCTGTAATTAGTTATTTTTTGTATGATTGTTGATTTTTATTTTGTTTTTTTGGGGCCACGTCTGAGGGCTGCTCAAGGTTTACTCCCGAATCTGTACTCAGGAATCACTCCAGTTGTGTACTCGGGAATCACTCCTGGTGGCGCTCAGGGGACCATATGGGATGTTAGGATGAAACCCACATCAGCTGCATGCAAAGCAAGAGCCCTACCCACTGTGCTATCTCTCTGGTCCCTATTTCTTATCTGAGTTTTGTAGCTAGCTTAAAACCTTAAAAGTTTTAATTTTCTCAGTGATAATGAGCATTTTAATCTGGATTTACGGGAATGTTTCCAGTATTTTGCCCTGAAGTATAATCCTAGGTTATGACTCAAGTAAGATATATTCTGTTTTGTAAGGAAGTGTCCCTCAGTAAGTAGCAGTTGTTGTTAAAATTTACACTCCTTTTAAGGACATAATTTCTCAGCCCGCCTCGTGTCTCAGTGTGGTTTTGTGACTAGTATGAAGACGTGTTCTTGTACTGTAAAATAAAAGCGATAATGTGCCATTTAATTAAAAAAAATTATTTAGTTATTTATTTATATATTTATTTATTTAAATTTTACTGAATCACCATGAGATAGTTAAAAGTTTTCATGTTTGGTTTGTAATCACACAATGATCAAACACCCATCCCTCCACCAGTGCACATTCCCCACCACCAGTATCCCCGGTATACCCCCCCTTTCCCACCTTCCCCCTGCCTCCATGGCAGACAATATTCCCTATACTCTCTCTCTACTTTTGGGCATTATGACTTGCAATGCAGACACTGAAAGATTATCATGTTTGGTCCTTTATCTACTTTCAGCACACATCTCCCATCCCAACTGGTTCCTCCAGCCATCATTTTCTTAGTGAAGTCTTCTTTATTCCATCTGCCTTCTCCCCTCCGCTCATGAGGCAGGCTTCCAGCTATGGGGCAGTCCTCCTGGCCCTTGTATCTACTGTCCTTGGGTATCAGCCTCATGTGATGTTATTCTATACTCCACAAATGAGTGCAGTCCCTCTATGTCTGTCCCTCTCTTTCTGACTCATTACAGGTACCCGTCCCGTGTCAGGGATGCTTCCAGGAGCCTCAATTCTAACTAGACCCCAGGGCAGTCGGTTTTCATTCTTGATCTGGTGCCATTTCTTTTACGCTTTTTCTTTTCCTTCTTGTTAGCTGGAAACCATTGGTAGAAACCTATCTTCAACCATGTAGATGATAGCGAGGCCTCCGGGAATGGAAAAACTCCAAGAGGAAGGGATCCTGGGCCCCAGGTGACTGGAACAGATTGTACACGTAGCACCCAGCATTGTTATTTGACAAGACAAATGGTTTTGTTCTTTAAGCCATTGTCATGTTAGGTCATCTGTTAGATGTTAGCCCTTTTGTGTTATCAATTTTATTTCATTTTAGTTTATAGGTGTCTTGTTGTTTATAACTTAAAATTTTTGGATCACACTGTCCTCAGGGATTGTTCCTGGAGTCATACTTGGCTGTGCTGGGGGTCCACAGGGTGCTAGGGATCAAATCTGGGCCCCCCACGTGCAAAGCATATACTCTTTTCCTCTGAGCTATCTCCTGGCCCCACCCAGAGTGGTTTTTAAAGTCTTTAAAATATCAAGGAAAATCGTAGTGGTGGGAGATCTCCCTTAATGTATTTAATGTAGATACAATATACATTATAATATTTGACTACCTGTGTTTCCCCTGAGTGTTCCATCTGATGCACACATCTATTATTCTTTTGGAGAGTTTCTAGGATAGTTACATTAATTTTCATGCACAGGTGATGTCAGTTTTTGTGGCATTTTAGCCCTTCATCAGCCTTTGATATCAATGTTAGTGTTTCTTTGTAGAGAGAATAAAATTTTCCATCTTGTTTTATATCTGAACTGTTTTAAGTCAGTGAAATTCACTATTTAGATTAGATTATATAGTTTTTAAGAATCTTCCCTGGAATCAGTTTGGTGAGCTTAATATTTCTTACAAAAATCACATATTTACTTCAAATTATTTTTTGCATGTATTTGAACAAAACAGTCTCTGCTGTCTTACTTTTCTCTACTTCCTTGACTTCCCCCAATTTTATTTGTATTTAAATGTCTGTGTTTCTTCTGCTTATTTTCTGGAAGAGATGATCTCTTCCTTATACATAGAGGATTATATTTTATCCTTTAAAATCAAGTTCTTACATGAGGACTGTGAGGTGCTTATGTGGTGGCCCCCAGTACTATTAGGACAAACTAGAATGAATAGCACCACTGGACTAGAACGTCTGAGCACCAGGTCTCAACTGCCAGGGCAGATGTTTCTGAAAGGTTCTGAAAGGTTCCTGCTACAGAAGACTAAACACCTTCCCTCCCCACTCCATAAGCAAGTTAGTAAATTTACTAATTCTCCTCCCCCTACCACGTTCTTTGTATATTTATTCATAATCTTCTTTTACTTTTCCATTAATTTATTATTTATTTTCATTTATATGTTTAATTAAGTTGCTCAATAGCCCCCTTTCATTAAACATTCTTAATGAAAATTAAGTAGTTTCTTATCAGTGCTATAGCTACAGTCCGTGAATCCATATACGTGATGTTTTTAGTAATACTACTCTAATAGAATTTCATAAACATCATTTTGAATCTTCCTTGAAGCAAAAAATATTTCAGAGGGAATTAAAACATTTCTATGTGAGAAGGCTTTTGTTACTTTTTAGTGTTATTAATTAATTTATAGACTTAGCATGTTATTTTCAAATTTTTTTTTAGAATTTCGATTTTTTTAGATATTCTTTGGGCTGGAGCAATAGCACTGTGGTTGGGCATTTGCCTTTCACGCGGCCGACCCACGTTCAATTCTTCCGCCCCTCTTGGAGAGCCCTGCAAGCTACCGAGAGTATTGAGTCCTTGCGGTAGAGCCTGGCAAGCTACCCGTGCGTATTGGATATGCCAAAAAAACAGTAACAATAAGTCTCTCAATGAGAGACATTACTGGTGCCCGCTCGAACAAATCGATGAGCAACGGAATGACAGTGACAGATATTCTTTTATTATTATTATTATTGTTGTTGTTATTATTATTAAAATTTATTCTTTTATTGAATCACCATGTGGAAAGTTACAAAGCTTTCAGGTTTAAGTCCCAGTTATACAATGCTGAAACACCCATCCCTTCACATATTCCACCGCCAAGAATCACAGTATACCTTCCCCAACTCCCACGTCCCCAACCCTCCAGCCCACCATGTAACTGATCGATTTAACTTTACTTTCACTTTACTTTGATTATATCCAATATTTCAAAAAAAAAACCTCACTATTATTATTTGGAGTTTCTTCCCCCTAAACTTGGACCTGCTGAAAAGGAAGCATTTGATAATTTGTTTTCCACTGCTGAGAATGAAGAGATATGAGGTCAAGCGGCCACACTAGCAGCCACATGGCTTTGGATTTCTGTATTTTAGTATTTTAGTAACTAAGAATGACATATTCTTTATAACTTAATATGTGACTGGTTTTCATAAATATTTTATAAGTTCACAAATATATATAATTGAAAAGTAGATATATTTTTCTTTTATTTTCCTTTTTGTGCCAGAGATTGAACCCAGGACCTCACATATGTGGAGCATGTTCCTTTTTTTACATCTAAAAAGTATCTGTGATTAAACAAATATGCCTTGCTAATGCTTCCACTATGTTTTCTCACACCTCTACATGAGATAATAAGTATTTTCTATGTCTTTCTGTCTTTTACTCTATTTTCAACTTTATAAATATTTTGTGACACTACTATTATTTTTGAAAGTTTTTCTAAGCATTGTATGATTGGGAGTTAAAGTTTTTTCCTCTTTTTGGACTTGAATTCTATCTTTTCTGATATGAATATCAAGACCGTCTTTTATTTTTGTTTCCATATGGCTTGTATATCTTTGTCTACTATTACAATTTTTGTGAATCATTTTGTGATAGATTTAGGCATTGATTTAGGTTTTACTTTCTGGTTTCATCTTACAATATTTAAATAGGTTAAGCTTGTCATACTAATAAGATAGATAGATTGTTCTGGATGATGTTGTATGCTAATTTGTGTTTTTATATTTGCTTTATTTTCTTTAATATTCTTTTAGTTTGTTTGCTGTAAGTATAATTTTATATGAGCTGTGTTCTATAAATTATTGAAAATCTCTAATTCTTTTTGTTGATTTTGTTTATTTTATAGTGACTTTCTTTTAAGTAATTTTTGAGATTTCTCCTTACTTTTTCTTAGTTCTGAATAGCACTGAATTCCACTAGACCCCGGCAAGCTACCGAGAGTATCCTGCCTGCATGGGCAGAGCCTGGCAAGCTACTTGTGGCGTATTCAATATGCCAGAAACAATAATGATAGGTCTCATTCCCTTGACCCTGAAAGAATCTCCAGTTGTTGAGTAAGGAGAGACTGCTAAAATCTCAGGGATGAGTGTAATAGAGACGTTACTGGTGCCCACTTGAGTAAATCGACAAACAACAGGATGACAGTGATACAGTGATAATTTATGACTATGGGAGTTCAAAGGTCTTTTCTGAATAGAGTTCTGGTGTTCTTTGTATAGATCCCAGTTTCTAGGTCATTTGGAAGGTCGTGTATTAATTTTGTAATTCATATTTTTTCCATATTTCCACAATTAAAATTGTGTCCATATTGTTTCCCCGAAAGATAGGACCAGTCGATACTGCCACCAGTAGTAAATTAGAGTCCCCTTTTCTCCTGATCCATGCCAACACCAATTTTTCTTTTTTTGTCTTGTGTGCCAGTCTAATGGTGTGAGATAATATCTTATGGTTGTATTGATTCTCATTTCCCAGATGATAAGTGACACAGAGCTACTTTTAATATAACTTTTTACCCTCTGTATGTCTTCTTTGAGGAAATTTCTTTTCAACCCTTCCCACCAATTCTTGATTGGGTTGATTGTTTGTATCTTGTAGATTCTACCAGTACTTTCTCTATCGTATATATCATTTGAATGATGGGTATTTTCTCCCAGTGTGTGAGGTATCTTTTTATTCTGGTCAACATTTTCTTTACAGTGCAGAAGCTTCTTAGTTTGGTGTGGTCTCATTTGTTTGATCTTTGCTTATGATAATATCAATAGATGCAGAGGAAGAATTTGACAAATACAATGCCCATTCATAATAAAAATGCTCAATAAAATGGGGATTGATGGAACTTTCTTCAAAATAGTCAAAGCCATTTACTACAAATTCATAGAAGACATCATATTCAATGGTGAAAAACACAAAACCTTCCCCTGTAGATCAGATACAAGAAAAGGTTGCTCACTCCAACCACTATGATCTTATATAGTAATGGAAGTCCTTGTCCTAGCAGTAGGCAAGGAAGAGATATTAAGGGCATCCCCATCAGAAAAGAAGTCATACTCTTTTACAACATGATACTGAGAAAACACTGCAGCCTTTATGAAAAGCTCCTGAAATAATAGGTTTGTACAGTAAAGTGGCGGGCTACAAAATAAACACTCAGAAATCCAGGGCTTTTCTATATGGCAAAAAATGAAATAGAAGGGGGATAAATTTTTTTATGTGCCACTCACTATTGTGCCTCACACAATCAAATGCCTGGGAATAAAAGAAAAGAGGTAAATGACTTATGCAAAGAAAATTATCAAACACTCAAAGTGAATTAAAAGTGTGCACAAAAGAAATGGAAATACATCCCTTGTCCATGGATTTGAACGTTTAATATTTTTTAAATGACAGCATTAAACCTAAATAGGTTTAGTTCAGTGCCCGTAAAAATAGTAATGAGAATTTTAAAAAACATAGATCAGACACTATTGACATTTATATAGAATTATAACGCCCTTCCCCTAAAGTCCTCCTGATAGCCAAGTCAATCCTGGGAATAAAAATGATGGGCAACTTCTCTTTACTCAACTTCAAAATATATTATAAATATGTGGTGATTAAAACAGTGTGGTAATGGACTAAAGGATATACTCTAGAGCAATGGAATAGACTCAAAATAAGAGATAGATTCTCAGGTATATGGACAGTTAGTCTTGAGTCAAAGGAGCAAAAACTATGAAGTAGGTTAAGGAAAACCTTTACAGCAAATGGTGTTTAGAAAATTGGCCTTTAAGGTCTCCCCAAATATTTCTTCCTAACACCATGTACAAAAATTAGACCAATGTATTGTATCAGTATATTACTGTCATCCTGTTGTTTGTCGATTTGCTTGAGCGGGAACCAGTAGCATCTCCATTGTGAGATTTGTCTTTACTGTTTTTGGCATATTGAATACGCCACGGGTAGCTTGCCAGGCTCAGCCCGTGCGGGCAGGATACTCTCCTCTTGGTAGCTTGCCGGGCTCTCCGAGAGATATGTGTGTGTTATGTGTGTGTATGTGCATATATATATATATTATATTACTGTCTATGATTTGTTGCCTGCTGAACTCCATCAAATATGGTGTGGTAATTATGGAAAATGGGTAGGAAGTGTCTTATAATGTGTCCGGAAAGTGGCCTGGAGCTTAGTGGCAGTTGGGTAGTGGAGGTCGGCTTTAATATATGGATTAAGGATATCTATATCAGGCCTGGGACCATAGATTATACTGGGAAAAACAGAGGTAACGCTTCATGACATTGAATCTAGAGGTATCTTCAGTGATAATGTTATGTATTAGCTCTTTATCTGATGTAATGGTGTGCTTTTGCTGATATTTTTCTCTAGCTGTCATTGCAATTTATTTAACCACACTTTTGCCTTTATTTTCCTTCATGTCTTTTTTGTTTTTATAGAGTTCTACTCTGTTGGCAAGATAGTTTGGAATGAAGAAAATTTAGTTTCAGAACATCATGATACCACCACAATTTGAGAAAATATTTTTGTTGGAATCTTTGAAAAGCAGCCAAAAAGTTTCAATTTAGTATTTTATGAGTTTTGTTACAATATTTTACAAGTATTTCTTTGTAAGATTTCATCCTATTCTTATCCTGTTGTTTTTATGTAATATGCAGGAAATGGGAAATTCTCTGCTGATGCCATTTTCATACTCAAAAATGAAAACTGATTTTTTTGCTGATTTTACTTAATACCTTTGCATTATTGGTCATCTATAAGCTCAATATAAGATATACATGCCATTGTTGAATATAAATATAGCCAGAATTTAGAGGAAAACTGAGTGACCCCTGGACACGGAACCATTCTTAATATCACAGGTTATGGGCACAGCACCTGTGAAAGAGAGCTTTCCCTTCTGCAAGGTAAATTTGGCTTTCTTTCATGGGTGACCATCAATACACAGGGCACACCCTCTTTAGGGCAAGAGCATTTAAAGATAAACCATAGAATTTGCTTGATATGTGTCAAGATAAGAAGAAATGGCTCTATGTATCTGTGTGTGTGTGTGTGTGTGTGTTTATTTTCCCAGTTTCTGGGTTTATGATTTTTAAGTAAATGCAGTTATTATCTTGTTAGTAAGAATGGATTTCTGGCATGATTTTGTAGGAGAAAGGGGACCTTACCATTTGCTTGGCTTTACTAAATTTTTGTGCAAAATTAGAAATTTCTCACGAGGAACTATACGCTTAGCTTGATGGCGATATCATCTGCTATAGTCTTTGTTTTGTGTGAGTGAGCTAGAAGAGCTAGAAGGACAGGCTTAAAAACATAGTTAGGGGCGAGAAATATAGTACAGAAACTACTGTACTTGACTGTGTATGTGGCTGATACTAGTTCAAATCCCAGTCTCAGGTGTGATCTCCTGACCACCACTCAGAGTGATTCCTGTGCACAAAGCCAGGAATAAGCCCTGAGTATCATCAGGCGGAGCCTCCTCAACCAAAAAGAAACAAACAAAAATGACAAATAACATGTTTAATTAAATACAAGCATTTTTAGTTTCTTTCCTCTGGATTCTTTTAAACACCTTGTTTCTGTCTCTATAGTAGCATTAACAAGATGCATTTTTAAGATATGTCTGTATTTCCCTATAAGATATGCTTATTTGCTTTATAGAGAACTTGCCTTGCTTATTTTTCAATTGATACTGATGATGGAGCTTCTGGAATAGGAGGCTCCTGTAAATATTTGGGTAGCTATGAAGTTAGTTAATGATCTCTTTTAAATATGTTTGGGCATTTTATTTTATTTTTAAAGGAAATACTATGAAAATGACCTTAGCGGTCTGAGTCTCGTATTCTGGCACCCTGAGGGGGCGGGTGCACCTTCCACCCATCCAAACAGAGCCCTGGCAGTTGAAAACCTCTAGGACCCAATTGCCATTGTGTTTACAGCCAGACTCCAAAGACTTGAATGAGCTTCATCCAGGAATGAGTCTGTTGAAAACCACAGGTGTGTGGAATTTTGTGACTGAGATCTCCAGGCTCTCATGGTGTTGGGGATGGGTGACCTCTCCAATCCGCTTTTCTTCTGGAAGCCTGGCCGTTATGCCCATGAACTGCCTCTGGTGTCATATAAGCTCATTAATTGACCATGATCCGAGATTCATAAATAAATCTTTAAAGAGATCAGCAAGCTGAAGAAATACCTCAGACCTCAAAGCCACCATCCAGTTAAAAATTTAACTCCAGCTGTATCATCCCATTCAAAATTTTAGAGTTCCTGGAGCATATGGCTGTGAATCTCATACTCTACACCATTGATATTGATATACCACATTCCATTGGATGGGATGTAACGTAGAAGGCAACCAATCTCTATTAAGAAAATGCTAACATACAAGACTTAACCTCTAACAACATGTTAGTAATCTCTTATATAAAGGATCTCTTATACAGTCTCTCATACAAAGGCTTCAGGATGAGATACAACAATCTTCACACACTTTCTTCTAAGGAAATCTATTTTTTTAGTGAATTAATGAATTAATCATACTAAGCAATACGAAATGAATCATTTAGGGCCTTCTATTGGGGCAGGCTTGGGTGGTGGTCAGAAAAATTGGAAATAATGGTGATAGGAAGGTGTAATGGTGGTGAGATTAGTGTTGGAATATTGAATGTAATAAATCATCGTGAACAACTTTATAAAAATAAAATTAAATTTAAAAAAAGCAAATGGCCTTAGCTCCAATTCAAGAAATGAAAGAATGGTAGAGACGAAGAACAAAGCAGTGATTCCATGTTGCTGGACATTAGATGCAAGGCTGACAGCTCAGAATCTTCTCCATCACCCTCATTTGGCCTTTCCTTGTTCGATAGTATAATTTTAATGATTCCTTTAACATGGGGAGTAAAGAAATGCTTCCTAGGTAAATAGAGACAATGCTTAGGGCAAATCTTTACGGGCCGCTGTGTTTATTTTGATGGATGCATGCAGTTATACATGCAGAACTGAGAGAGGAAAGCCAACATTTTTTATTTTTCACCATGTCACATGTGACAGAAATTACCAGACAGCAGTGTGTGTGGCAGGTGATAGGCGCGCCACCGTCTGTGCGTGCTGTGCCGTCTGGCACCCAGTAGTCCCAGATTCGGTGCTGTAAGTGGAGCTTCTGTTTAGGATTATTTGCCAATAATTTTTCCCTTGAAAAATGGATCCTGGCTTTGTTTCTGACCACTTACATTGAATCAAAATGTTTCATAATTGCCAATTTGTTTATTACACCAAAAAAATGATGTGTAAGCCCTTCTTTCTCTCGGCTGCTTTAATCCTGGAATGGAGCATTTGATGATGCTTTTGACAAAGCGGAGTCCTGTTAAGAGTTTTATTCTGACAGCTCTTAAATTATCTGAATCCCTAATTCCTAAAATGATCTGCCCTTTCTTTATATATGCTTTTATGTAGTCAAATCTTGGTAGTTTCTCAAAAATTTATTATGAATTTGACTTCTGTATCATTTTAAAAAGCAAAAACACATTTATTATGTGAGTGTGCCACCTTTTATCAAGTCATCCTGTTCCACTGTTATCCTTTTTTTCCCCCCACTGGCAAATTTTGTATCTTCTGTGTGGGAGTGGTGTCGTATTTTTCTTTACTCATTTTCATATTGGCTTGAAACATAAACCTAAGTTCTCTCTCTCTCTCTCACTCTCTCTCTCTTTCTCTGTTGTTCTACAGCCCATGATTAACTATTTGGACATTTGTGAAAGTTTCAATTTCATCTCATCCTGTTCTTTTTGTTTATTATCGAATGTCCTCGTGCTTCACAACTTCTTCTGAAGATTAATTGCAGCATAAATATTTCTTATACGTGAAATTTCTATATGTGACCAATAAATGTATAAAAAAACATTTGATGAATAGTGTATTTCTGTGCTCCCCTTTATGGTGACTAATGCCATTGTCTGCACTGTTATCCGAATATTAAAGTCATCTTGTTTCAGATTTTCACTAATTACATTCTGATGAACAGGAAACTTTTATAAGGAAACTTTTCTGAGAAACAGTAGCACAACAGAATAGTTAATACTTCACTTTACACATTATGATGAATATCAGGAAAAGTTTTATCTTTAACAAATGCAATTATGTAAGTAATACATTTCTTCATTTCTTGAGAGACATTTTTTGTCCCAGTGCCATTATTATTATTTTTCAAAATTTATTTTAGACCATAACAAAGCTATTCGAGATTGGGTTTGAGTCATATAACGTTCCAATACCCTTTTATCCACCAGTGTACATTTCCCACCACCAATGTCCCCAGAACCCCCCCACTACCTCCCCCCTGCCTGCCTTCATGGCAGGTACCTTCTCTCTCGCTCTCGCTCTCTCACTCTCTCCTGTCTCCTTTGTCTCTGTCTCTATCTTGCTCTCCTTTTGTGTGTTATGATTTGTAAAACCAGTACTAAGGTGTCATCATGTTTTTTCAGGGCATTTAATATTTTATCGGGAATGTAGAGTTGGTGTAACTGTTTAACTGGGTGACAGCATTGGGGTGTGGACATAACAGCCAGGACTTTTGAAGTACAGGGGTAAATAGCCCATGCTGACCCAGAGAAAGCCTTCATATTTCAGTTATAGACCCCCAAATCTTTAACTTCAACAGGTTAATATCTTGGTGAGGTCTGACCTGAGGTGGTGGAGTTCAGCTGGAGCATGTTGGTTTTGGACTGTGGGAGCAAGTGGCCACCAGGGATTCTGTTTGCTGGGCACTGGGCTAAACTTTCCCAGTCAGCCTTGCACAGGTCTGAGGTTAAATGCAGTCTTTGATCTCTTTCCTCTTTTGGGATTTATTTATGGGTCTCTGAAGTGAGTCCGGTAGGGGAGCTTACATGACGGCACTGGAGTTGATTCATGGAAGTGACTGCTGGTGCTTTCAGGAGTAGAGGAACATGGGTGGGGGTAGCCCTTCATGACGCCGAGAAAGCCTGGAGATTTCAGTCACAAAACCTGCGTACCTGAGTTTTCAGCAGGTTCATATCTCAGTGAGGTCTCCTTCCAGATAGTAAAGTCCTGCCGAGGGCGTGGTGGTGATTTTGGATTGTAGGAGCAATCAACTGCCCGGACTGTGTTTGGGCAGGAACTGGGCTGACCTGTTCCCCTCCAACATACCCAACCTGTTCAGCTTGCATGGGTCTGAGATTAACTGCAGCTTTTGATTGATCTTTTTCAGGAGTTATTTGTGGTTCTCCGAAGCAAGGCTGGTAAATAAGCTTGTGTAGCTGAGTCAGAGGTGGTTTGTAGGCATGACTCCCAAAAGCCTAACTTTTGGCACTTTAATTTCTCAGGAAACGTGGTCCTTGTTGTTGGAGTCTGGCCAGAGGCACGGGCGATTTTGGGTACAAGGAATCCCGAAGGCACCATCAGTCTGTTGATACACTCGCCCTGTTGGTCCAGGTTGGCCTGTAGGTGGCAGCGCACCCCCTGGACCCCAGTGGTGATGACAGCAGTGGCCCCGGTAGGAACCAGGACTTGGTTGCTCTGGGAGGGCCATAGCCACTCGTCGGCAGAGCTTGACCCGGGGCACATGCCCCTATCCTGGTGCTCCCCCCAACTGCCCCCACAGTTGGTGCTCATGGAGGTTTCCCTCCACCATACGCTGCGGGGTGTTTAGGCTGGTCCAGAGAAGAAACGGAGTGGGGGAACCCCACCAGCTGTGACTGGCCTTTGCTAGGACCTCTGGTGAGAACCCAGGGTGCTCCCTCAGCTCCCGGGCCTGTGCTCCATGGTGGTGCTGAGTTAAACTCTGCAGCCACCATAGTACCCAGAGCAGCAGCAGCACTGCCAGTTGGAGGTCACATGCCACCATCCTCACAAGGCCCACTGCAGGCCGGAGCTCCATGGGATGACCAGCTAGTTTCATTTATTCATTATATATATATATGTGTGTGTGTGTATCTATATCTATCTATATCTGATATATATGTCATATAATATCATATTATATATGAGATGACAGTATATACATACCTCTTGGAGAGCTCGGCAAGCTACTGAGAGTATCCCGCCCGCACAGCAGAGCCTGGTAAGCTACCCATGGTGTATTCAATATGCCAAAAACAATAATGATAGGTCTCATTCCCTTGACCCTGAAAGAGCCTCCAGTCATTGGGAAAGACGAGTAAAGAGAGGCTGCTAAAATCTTAGGGCTGAGAGGAATAGAGATGTTACTGGTGCCCGCTCGAGTAAATCGACGAACAATGGTCTGACATATACAGTGATAGTGATATACATACACATATGTATATATATATTTAATATACACATATATATGTATATATATATTTAAGACATGTCCTGGAGTTTTTTTTTTATTTGTATCCCTTTTACCTGGTACTCTTCAGGCCTCTTGAGTATGTGTGAATTCACTCTTTCAACTCTAGAAATTTCTCAGTAATAATTTTTTTTAACTTTGTTATGGATCACTGTGAGATAGACCCTTACATGGCTGTTCATGATTAGGTTTCAGTCATACAGTGTCCCAACACCCATCCCTCCACCAGGGTACATTTCCCAGCACCAGTGTCCCCAGTTTCCGTCCCATCAGCCCCCATCCTCCACCACCTGCTGCCTGACTCTTTGGCAGTTGCTTTTCTTCTCTCTCTATCTCTATGTCTCTCTCTGTCTCTGTCTCTCTCTCTCCTTTTGGGCATTGTAGTTTACAATATTGATACTTGAAAGGTTATCAAGAATATCCCTTTACCTACTTTTAACCCTCAGATCTTGTCCAGCCTGATCATTACCAGCTATTATTGTCATACTGGCCTCTTCTTTGTCTTACCTACCCTTAGTCCCCCTCCCCCCCCACACTCACATACTTGTGGTTAGTTCCAACCATTAATCAGTCCTCCTAGCCCGTTTTCCCTGGCCATGACTATTGGTCTTCTGCTGTATGTGTATATATATATATATATTTATATATATATGTATTATATATCAACAAATTGGATGCATTCATTGTATATATGTCCCTCTCCTTTTGGCTCATTTTAGTCAACATGAGACTATCCATGTCCATTCCTTTATAGGTAAGTTTAATGACTTCATTTTTACTAGCAGATGCATAGTATTCCATTGTGTAGATGTGCTATAGTTTCTTTATCCATTCATCTGTTCTTGGGCACTCAGATTGTGTCCAGATTCTGGCTATTCTGAATAGTGCTTCAATGAACATAGGAATGGAGGTGGTGTTTCTGCTGTTTGTTTTTGGACCCCCAGGGTATATTCCCAGAAGTGGTTTTGCTGGTCAAAAGGGTGCTCAATTTCTAGTTTTTTGAGGCCTATCCATATTGTTTTCCAAAAAGGAAGGACCAGTCAGCATCACCACTGCCATTGCCAGAGAACCTTTCTTCCCGCGTCCAGGCCTGCTTTGTGAAGTGGTTTCATTTAATGATGTTCTCCCTGAGACAGAATATCCAAGGGGCATCCGTGTTCACTCACGCAGAGATGTTACAACCCCATTTGCTGTTCAGAGCACTGGGAGCTGCTGTACTTCCTCCTGCTCTGCCACTGCTGCCATCTTCACTGGAACCTTATTTCTTGAGAAGCTGTTTTTTTTTTTTTTTAAAGTTGTGGCCAACCCGGGTTCGATTTCTCCATCCTTCTCGGAGAGCCCAGCAGCTACCGAGAGTATCCCACCTGCATGGCAGAGCCTGTCAAGCTACCCAGGGTGTATTCGATATGCCAAAAACAGTAACAAGTCTCACAATGGAGACGTTACTGGTGCCTACATGAGCAAATCGATAAACAAAGGGACAACACTGCTACAGTGCTACAGTTGTATTTTTATTGAATCACCATGAGATAGAGCATTAACAGATTGTTCAGCATTACCAAATTGTTCATGATTTTGTTTCAGTCATACAATGTTCCAGAACCCATCCCTCCACCAGTGTAATTTCCCAGAACCAGTGTCCCCAGTTTCCCTTACACCCCTACAAGCCACCCCCACACATTCCAGCCTGCCTCTAGGGCAGGCACCTCTCTTCTCTCTCTCTCTTTCTCTCTCTCTCAATTTATTTTTTTTCTTGTTTTTTGGGGCCAATCCAGCAGTCCTTGTGTGTTGCTCTAGGCTTAGTACTCAGAGTGGTCCTCAGACCACTCCTAGCAATGCTGGGAGAACCATGAGGTGGTGAAGTTTGAAGCCCAGGTAAAACACACTCCAGTTATCGGAACCGTCTCCTGCCCCAGTTTCAGTGTATTTACTGTTTAATGCTTAAACACAAATTTACTGTAATAATTCCCATTCACAGTCAGATTTGTTAAAAATATAAAATGGGGCTGGAGAGATAGTGCAGTGGTTAGGGTACTTTCGTTCCATCAGGCTGACCCAGATTCGATTCCAGCATCCAATATGGTCACCTGAGTCTACCAGAAATGGTTTCTAAGTGCAGAGCCGGAATCATATCTGAACACCTGAACACCACTGGTTGTACCCCCCCATGTAAAAATTAATTAGAACTCTCTCTAAAGTTTATACAGTTAATATCTTTAGTATTGAATATATACTAGTTGAAATACGTAGCATGCAAACTGTAAAAATTATTGCTGAAAATATAGTAGGCAAAACAAAGCAGAAAACTGAAGAAATTTGATTTTGGAAAAAGTGTATTGTTGGATAAACGATTAATTATATACTGAGGTAATCCATAAGAATTAGCCATTGTGGGTGTGAGGTGGACGGTGAGAGGGGGGAGAATTTCAGCTTGCATGTTAACTAGCATTTGGGACTCTAATATTTCAGGATTGGGATTTTAGATTTTAAAGATTTTTTTAAAAATCTTGAGATGTTTCAACATTCAGATTCGCTACTCTCAAGACTGTATTTCACACTGCAACTGTATTGTGTTATAACATCCCTAGAGTTTAACGGGGATGTCTCTCCCTGTTGCAAGAGACTTGGACCCATTCCGTTATAAATATGTGCTACTAACGTGCTACTAGTATTCTGAGCCCAGTGTTCATTGATAGTGAATGTAGAGTCTCTAGAGCCTTCTGGAGTATTTAATAAAAATACCTGTTATAAATCAATGGATAAATGAGTTTGAACAATATTCTTATTGCATCCAAGTACTTTATGATATTTTCTTCACTCTTAGTCAAGTTCAGCCTTAATAAATTGCATTTATTTTTGTCCTGATGAAGACATTGACTTTAAATAATTTTAGATTGTTACTAAAATTAGTAATGATGACCCTATATCCAGATGAACAACAGGACATGTAGAGTGAAAGATGTAAATAATATGACCTCATAGAAGAATGATTAGAGAAAGAAAGTGATTAGAAAAAGTGTAGGAATAATTTGCTCAGCTATCAGGTGTCTCTGATATAACTCCTTATTACTGGGCCCTTCTCCAACAAAAATGTGAAAACAGTTTTAACTTTTTGAAGTTTATGTAATTGCATCAAGTTTGTTTACTATGATCCATGTCCGTTTTGGGGGGATTATTTATTTATTTGTTTATTTTTATTTATTTATTTTTAAAAATTGTATTGAATCACTGTGAGATAGTTACAGCTTTCATGTTTGGGTTATAGCCATACAATGATCAAACATCCATCCTTCCACAAGTGCACATTCCCCACCACCAACATCCCTAGTATACCCCCCCTTTCTCACCCTCCCCCTGCCTTTATGGCAGACAATATTCCCCATACTTTCTCTCTACTTTTGGGCATTATGGCTTGCAACACAGCCACTGAGAAGTCATCATGTTTGGTCCATGTCTTTAGTTTTTTCTTAACTCACCGAAATTAGCCACTTATGCCATGGATCTTATCAATGAGATAGTGATGAATAAACAGATTTGGATTTGATGATATTTAGAAAAGAAGACAATTTTTTATCTAAATGGCACTAGGAGTTTATGTAAACTTTAAAAAATATTGCTAAGAAATAGACCTAGAGAAGTTGAAGGACTTTCTAAAAGCCACATCATTATTAATCAAGCCAACTTATCTCATTATTCCAGGACTTTATTCAGATCCAGATTGTATTCAGATTATGAATAACTGGTTTCCATCTCAGTAGCACCTAAGCATAGGTCCTATATCTCATTGTTCCTGGATTTTATTCCAGTATTTATTTGTTCATTATTATTAGTATACCTTTATCTCCTATGTGCTGTTAGAGCATCTAATAAGTGAATTAAGTTTGTTTACTATGCCCTCTGTATACTTAAAGACAGACTTAAAAGCTACAATTAGTAAATCTGCAGCTATTCAAGTGGAAAACATGGAGAGAAAACTTATCAGAAGAGGCGAAACTATTTTTCTCTGCTCTGATAGTATCTTCATGCCTACGCCAGAGGCATCTTCAGAACAAATGTACAAAATTGCTTCAGTCACTCAATTTCAGAAAAGTTTGACCTTGTCTGTGATATCCACATAAAACTATTAAGGGTTTCAAGGGAAAATGACATATGTAGAATTCTCCTCCACTGAGTTAGGGTATCTGAGGAGTCCCTAGTGAGATACTTTTGTTAGTCCTTTGAACGACAAGTCTGTTAGAGAATATTGTTGGGAAAAACATTTTCCAAGAGTTAAGTCCAACAAAATACTCTTAAATGCTTTAAAGTTATTTTAGATTGTAGTACTGAGAATGAAAGGGTGACCATTTTTATCAGATACGAGTTAGTCTTACTAAAGATTTTCAACACTTATAGGGAGGTTTTTTTCAACAAAGTGAGCCTCTATGAGGAATTCTCTTTAATACAGGTGATGTAACCTCTGAAAAATAGTTGTCCTTTGGCCACAATTGATAGAACCCACTCCTCTGAAGAACTCCCTGGTCATCTTATTCACTATATGTTAGTAGTCAGCTAACTTAGCCTATCCTAACTTCACGAAAACTGTCAGCGAACACATCGAGTTGCACAGAAAAGTCCTTTGTCAAAAGAGCATAGCCCACATCTTCAGTTGAGGTCCCTCCCAAGCTAAGGACAGCTCCAGATAGTAAAGCCCACAACAATATGAAGAAACAGAAAATCCCCACCACCAGGAGAGAGCCAAGAAAATATCTCACTAACCTCAGCAGCGACCTCCCAGAAATACAACCTCCTCTCAGATAAAGAATTCAGAGAGGAAATTGTGAGGATGGTCCATGAACTCAAAGCAACTATGGAACGAACTTCCAATAAATTAAGGGGGGATATGGATGCAGCATTGGAACGCTCCACCAAGATAATCCAGGAAGAAATGAGAGCAGAAATTTCAAAGCTACGAACAGAAGTCACACAACTAAAATAATCAGTAGATGAAATAAAAAAACTCGGTAGGAGCCCTCAATAGTAGAATGACTACAGCCGAAGACAGAATCAGTGAGCTTGAAGATGAGCTGCACAAAGCATATAGGCAACAACAAATAATGGCAAAAGACCTCAAAATGGCTCTAGAGCGAGTTAGAGTCCTAGGGGATGATCTCAGGAGAAACAACATAAGAATCATGGGAGTGCCGGAACCACACGGAACTAATCCCAATGAAAAAAGAGAATTCGGGGGCCGGAGCGATAGCACAGTGGGTAGGGCGTTTGCCTTGCACGCTGCCGATCCGGGTTCGATCACCGGCATCCCATATGGTCCCCCAAGCACCGCCAGGAGTAATTCCTGAGTGCAAAGCCAGAAGTAACCCCTGAGCATCGCTGGGTGTGACCCAAAAAGCAAAAAAAAAAAAAAAAACAGAATTAAAGACATCATTGCTAAAAAATTCCCAGAGCTAGAGAATGCGGACATCCAGATCCAAGGAGTCCGAAGGGTGCCAGCTAAAAGGGACCCAAATAAAAAATCCCCAAGGCATATCATAGAATGATGGAGGCCATGGATAGAGACACAATACTGCAAGCAGCAAGATCAAAGAAGGAGATCATATACAAAGGCGCACCCCTTAGATTCACAGCAGACCTATCAGAAGAAACCCTCCAAGCCCGAAGACAATGGTGGGATATAGTGAAAAACCTTCATGAAATGAATGCCTCACCAAGAATACTCTACCCGGCTAACCTCTCAGTTAAACTTGAAGGAACCATACACTATTTCATGGACAAGCAACAGCTCAATAACTTCATAGACTCAAGACCAAATTTAAAAGAAGGACTCAAAGGGCTACTATAAGACAAGGCAAAAGACCAATAAGAACAACAAACCCTACAGAAAAATGGCACAAAATCCCATGACAATAATTTCTCTTAATGTTAACGGGCTAAATGCACCAATCAAGAGGCACAGAGTGGCAAAATGGATTTGGAAACTAAACCCAACTTTCTGCTGCCTACAAGAAACACATCTGAATAGTCAGAACAAACACAGACTCAAAATCAAAGGATGGAAAACAATCCTGCAAGCAAACAGCCCCCTCAAAAAAAAGCGGGGGTGGCCATACTAGTACCCAATAGCATAGATTTGAGGCTGAAAAAGATCAGAAGGGACAGCAAAGGTCATTTTATATTCATCAAGGGATATGTACAACAGGAAGAAATCACACTCCTAAACGTATACGCACCTAATGAATGACCAGCTAAACACTTAAAAGAACTCCTAACAGAATTTGAGGAGGACATAACTAGCACCACGATAGTAGTTGGAGATTTCAACACTGCCTTATCACCTCTGGATAGATCAACAGGAACAACACTCAGCAAGGAAACGATGGCCCTGAAGGAAGAAATGGAGGAGACAGGGCTAATAGACCTATACAGGGCTATACACCCCAAAAAGAAAGAATACACATTCTTTTCTAGCGCACACGGAACGTTTTCCAAAATAGACCATGTTCTGGGCCACAAATTATACCTTAATAGAATTGGGAAGATAGAAATTGTATCAACTATCTTTTCAGACCATGATTCACTGAAGATGGAAGTTAATCACGCACAGACGAGGAGAACCAAATCAAACACTTGGAAATTAAACAATTCACTATTGAACAATGAGTGGGTCACAGAGGAAATCAAGGAAGAAATCAAGAGATACCTCGAAACAAATGAGAATGAAGACACAAGCTACCAGAACCTATGGGACGCGGCTAAAGCTGTGTTAAGGGGAAAATTTATAGCTCTGCAAGCCTTCCTCAGAAAGGAAGAAAGGGCCTATATAGATAGCTTGACTTTGCAGCTCAAGATCTTAGAAGAGGACCAGCAAAAGGAACGCAAACCAGATCGAAGGAAAGAAATAATAAAACTTAGAGCAGAAATTAACAATATGGAAACCCGAAAAACAATCCGAAAGATCAATGCAACAAAGAGCTGGTTCTTTGAGAAAATAAATAAGATTGATAAACCGCTATCAAGACTCACAAAGAAAGAAAGAGAGAAAACCCTAATAAACCGAATCAAAAATGAAAAGGGGGACATCACAACAGAAAGCAAGGAGATTCAAAGGATCATCAGAGACTACTTTGAAAGTAGTTTGTTTCTGTATGCCACGAAACAAGAGAACCTAAAAGAAATGGACGAATTCCTTGACTCCTACAATCTCCCAAGACTGAGCCAAGAAGACGTGAAGTACCTCAATAGGCCCATAAATATCAAGGAAATCGAAACTGTAATCAAAAGTCTCCCCCAAAATCAAAAGCCCAGGTCCAGATGGATTCAGTGGCGAATTCTTCCAAACATTTAAAGAAGACTTGTTGCCATTTCTCCTCAAGGTTTTCCAGGAAATTAAAAAGACAGGAACCCTTCCGAACATTTTCTACAAGGCACATATCTCCCTAATACCAAAAGCAAACAAAGACACCACTAACAAAGAAAACTATAGACCAATATCCTTGATGAACACTGATGCGAAGATCATCAACAAAATACTAGCAAATAGAATCCAACAACTCATCAAAAAGATCATACACCATGATCAAGTGGGATTCATCCCGGGGACGCAAGGATGGTTTAACATTCGGAAATCAATCAACATAATCCATCACATCAAGAAAAGTAAAGATAAAAACCATATGATCATATCAATAGATGCAGAGAAAGCATTTGACAAGATCCAACACCCATTCATGATAAAAAACTCTCACCAAAATGGGTTTTAGAGGAACTTTTCTCAAGATAGTCAAAGCCATCTACCACGAACCTATGGCTAGCATTATCATCAATAGAGAAAAACTAAGGGCTTTTCCTCTAAGATTGGGGACAAGACAAGGATGCCCACTCTCACCACTTCTCTTTAATATAGTACTGGAAGTATTAGCAATAGCCATCAGGCAAGAAAAAGATATTAAGGGGATTCAGATCGGAAAGGAAGAAATCAAGCTCTCACTATTCGCAGACGATATGATGCTATACCTAGAGAAACCTAAAAGCTCTAGTAAGAAACTCTTAGAAACAATTGACCTATACAGTAAAGTCGCAGGCTATAAAATCAGTACCCAAAAATCCATGGCCTTCCTATATGCAAACAATGAGACAGAGGAAAGGAACATGAAAAAAGCAATCCCGTTCACAATTGTGCCCCAGAAAATCAAATACCTTGGAATCAGCTTAACTAAAAATGTAAAGGACCTCTACAAAGAAAACTATAAAACGCTACTCCATGAAATAAAAGAGGACATGAGGAAATGGAAACATATCCCCTGCTCATGGATAGGGAGAATCAACATTGTCAAAATGGCAATACTCCCAAAAGCATTATACAGATTTAACGCAATCCCTATAAGCATACCCATGACATTCTTCAAAGAAATGGATCAAGCAATCCTGAAATTCATATGGAACAATAAACGCCCACAGATAGCTAAAACAATTCTTGGGAAAAAGATGATGGCATCACCCTCCCCAACCTTAAAATTTACTACAAAGCAGTAACAATTAAAACAGCATGGTACTGGAACAAAGGCAGAGCCGCAGACCAATGGAACAGAGCAGAATATCCCTACACACAACCCCAAATGTATGATCATCTAATGTTTGATAAAGGAGCAAGAGATGTGAATTGGAGCAAGGAAAGCCTCTTTAACAAATGGTGCTGGCACAATTGGACAACCACATGCAAAAAAATGGGCTTAGACCTCGACCTGACACCATGCACAAAAGTCAGATCAAAGTGGATTAAAGACCTCAACATCAGACCACAAACCATAAGGTACATTGAAGACAAGGTCGGCGAAACCCTCCACGATATTGAAGATAAAGGTATCTTCCAAGATGACACGGAACTAAGCAATCTAGTAAAAATAGAGATCAACAAATGGGACTACATTAAACTAAAAAGCTTCTGCACCGCAAAAGATACAGTGACCAGAATACAAAGACTATCTACAGAATGGGAAAAGATATTTACAAAATACCCATCAGATAAGGTACTGATATCAATGGTATATAAAGCACTGGTTGAACTCTACAAGAAGTAACATCCAACCCCATCAAAAAATGGGGCGAAGATATGAACAGAAACTTTTCCAAGGAAGAGATACGAATGCCAAAAGGCACATGAAAAAGTGCTCTACATCACTAATCATCAGAGAGATGCAGATCAAAACAATCGTGAGATACCACCTCACACCACAGAGACTATCACACATCCAAAAGAACAAAATCAACCAGTGTTGGAGAGGATGTGGGGAGAAAGGGACCCTTCTACATTGCTGGTGGGAATGCCAGCTAGTTCAGCCCTTTTGGAAAACAATATGGACAATTCTCAAAAAACTAGAGGTTGAGCTCTCATTTGACCCAGCAATACCACTGCTGGGAATATATCCCAGAAAAGCCAAAAAGTATAGTCGAAATGACATATGCACTTATATGTTCATCGCAGCACTGTTTACAATAGCCAGAATCTGGAAAAAACCCTAGTGCCCTAGAACAGATGACTGGTTGAAGAAACTGGTACATCTATACAATGGAATACTATGCAGCTGTTAGAAAAAATGAGGTCATGACGTTTGCATATAAGTGGATCAGCATGGAAAGTATCATGCTAAGTGAAATGAGTCAGAAAGAGAGAGAGAGACAGACATTGAAAGATTGCACTCATCTGTGGAATATAGAATAATAGTCTATAAGACTAACACCCAAGAATAGTAGAATTAAGTACCAGGAGGTTGTCTCCATGGCTTGGAGGCTGGTCTCTCATTCTGGGCAACTCAGAGAAGGGAACACCAAGTAAAATGTGGTCGGAGGTCATGTGGGGGAAGGGTGATGCGGGCCGAATATAGACTAGAGACTGAACACAATGGCCACGCAACACCTTTATTGAAAACCACAACACATAATCAGAGAGAGAGAACAAAAGGGAATACCCTGATATAGTGGCAGTGTGGGGTGGGGGGAGACGGGACTGGGGAGGGTGGGAGTGATGTTGGGTTTACTGGTGGTGGAGAATGGGCACTGGTGAAGGGATAGGTTATCGAACTTTGTATGGGGGAAACATGAGCACAAAAATGTATAAATTTGTAACTGTACCGTCACGTTGACTCACTAATTGAAAATAAACTATTAATTAAAAAACAAAAAAATTATAATACTCTAAGTCAGCACTGGGAATGGAGCGATGGCACTGTGGGTAGGGCGTTTACCTTGTATGCAGCTGACCTGGGTTCGATTCCTCCACCCCTCTTAGCACAGCAAGCTACTGAGAGTATCCCACCCACACCGCAGAGCCTGGCAAGCTCCCCGTGGCGTATTTGATATGCCAAAAACAGTAACAAGTCTCACAATGGAGACGTTATTAGTGCCCACTTGGCAAATCGATGAACAACGGGACGTCAGTGCTACAGTGCTAAGTCAGGACTGTGTAACTTTTAAATAACAACAAGATAATCATTTTTGTATTTGGATCACATTTGGCAGTGCTTTGTGGAAGAAAGGTCCCTGCTGGCCCACTCAGTGGTCCCATTTTTTGATACAGGCAGCACTAGACAATAAACACATATGTGAGAGTGATTATATTACAGAAAAACTATAGACAAGAATGGAATTTCCTCTAATGTACCTGTATTATATTATAAAATTAACGTGCAATTAATATATCAATATAATTTATATATATAAATTTTGTTATCGATTAATGTTAATTAATATATTAATTTTTTATTTAGAGGAAGTTGTTGGTGTGGAGAGGGCCTTTGACTTAAATTTTTTTCATTTGCTCAACCATCATGCCTTTTTGTATGTTTAAGGAGGAGACTTCAGGTTACAATAAGTGTTATTCTGTGGGGAAATTTACCAATTTTTAAAAATTGGGCTTAGGCCATAAGAATTTATTCTGGAAAAACAACAGAAATCCACTTTTTGTTACTCATTTTTATTAAAGTTTTGTAATAGGGTTGCAACAGTGTTTATAGTATTGGTGTAAAAGGTGGCCATCATCCTCCACTCCTTTTCTTATGTCATATGTGGTCTGATGTTAATAGTCACTCTCAGTTCACTTTACCACCACTAGTGTGTAACAGGGCATCAAGCCACTCATTCATTTTCCCAACTGGAGACATTATTGGTGCCCGCTCAAGCAAATCAATGAACAGTGGGATGACAGTGCTACTCTGACGAATGGTATTGTAACATCCCTTATGGAACCTTCTTGTTCCAATTTAGGTGTACTCTTCTGGTCCACTGCAGTGTGTGTGTGTGTGTGTGTGTGTGTTTGTGTGTGTGTGTGTGTGTGTGTGTGTTGGGGGAGTACGGGGAATCTCCCCTTTGGTTTGGTGTAGTCTGTAGAGAAAGGAGTGAAGAAGGGGAAAAAACTCTTGCATGTCTGAAAATGCCTTCTCACTCCTAATTTGTAGCTGACTATAGACAGTTGGATCTGAATTAATTTACTCTTAATTTTGAAGGCATTATTCTTTGTTTCTAACTTCTGCCCTTGCTGTTAAGAATTAGGTACAAACGCATCAGATTCCTGATCTTTGTTAATGAACAAAATTTTTATTTTGAAACTTTTAGAAGCTACTCCCTTGAATTACAAATTTTCATGAACACATATTTTGGTGGGTCTAGCACAGCGGTTAGGGCGTTTGCCTTACATGCGGCCGACCTGGGTTCCATTCCTGTGTCCCTCTCAGAGAGCCTGGCAAGCTACTGAGAGTATCCCGCCTGCACAGCAGAGCCTGGCAAGCTCCCCGTGACTTGAACACATATTTGATATGACAAAAACAGTAACAACAGATCTCACAATGGAGATGTTACTGGTGCCTGCTTGAGCAAATTGATGAGCAATGGGAGGACAGTGATGATAGTGACAGTGATACAGTAAACAGTGGGTGGGTCCTGCTGTACATTTTTTTCAGATAAATGACTAAAATTGCATACATCATTATATTTTCCTCTATAAAGTACACAAAAATATAACCAATACAAAATACTAATTTGACTTCCAGTTTCTGCATAAAAATATTGATAACTTTGATCTTTGATCTTAACCTTTTTTCTTAAAAGTGCTAATTAAAGATTTAATGACAAACAAAAACAACAGTTTTCCAGACACACAAATTATTTGAAATGGCATATAAGAAATACTGGCTTAAAAAAACTTTTGTTCCAAGTATTAGTAATTTTAGTGTAATTAATATTTTGTTTGTTTTGTGCATTACCCAGGTGTATTCCAGGCTTCCTCTTGGCCCTGTACTCAGGGATTCCTAATGGGAATATAGGGACCATATTCAGTGCCAGGGATCTAACTTGCACTATGCCCCTGGCCCCAATTTCAGGGTAATATGGGAAGAGTTATATGAAAGTGATGACAAGCAGAAATTTGATTAGTTAAATTTTTGTCATTTATTTGGGAATCACTGCTTCATGCTCAGTTTTTGGCCCATCACTATATCACTGTCATCTCTTTGCTTATTGATTTGCTCAAGCGGGCACCAGTAACATCTCCATTGTGAGACTTGTTACTATTTTTGGCATATTGAATACGCCCCAGGTAGCTTGCCAGGCTCTGCCATGCGGGTGCGATACTCTTGGTAGCTTGCCGGGCTCTCAAGAGGGACAGGAGAATCGAATCCATGTTGGCCACGTGCAAGGCAGACGCCCTACCTCCTGTGCTATTGCTCCAAATATGCCCTGTGAAAATTATAAAATATGTTTGTTATGAACTTCAGGGTTGCTAAGTTTTTGCTAAACTGTGTTACCAAAAGGTTAAGAAGTAAATACCATGTATACTATTCTAAACAATTTTTTAAATCAATTCCATTGAATGAGTTTTAATTATGGTGCTTAATTTAATAAAACCCAAAGGTCTTGAAACAATATGGTTTTGAACCTGCTAGTTTATTTTAAGGTATCATGAAATTTTTTGAAATTGGTTCCCTGAATTTTAACTTGATTGGCAGAAGGCAGTGCAGGTATGCACACAGTTTCAACACCTTAAATTTACTACCTGTATTCATTGCTCTGTGTTCTACTAGCTATCACAGATTCTAGAAGCTATATGAATCTGAGAGGGAGAGAGAGGGAGAGAACAAGAGAGAGAGGAGGGAGAGAGGGAGAGGAGAGGGAGGGTAAAAGGGAGGGAGGGGAAGGGGGAGAGAGAAAATGTAAAATTGGGGTCATGTTGGCTTATAAGAGGGCTGGAGTGATAGCACAGCTGGTAGGGCATTTGCCTTGCATGCTGCTGACCCAGGTTCAATTCTTCTGTCCCTCTCGGAGAGCCCGGCAAGCTATTGAGTATCCTGCCTGCACGACAGAGCCTGGCAAGCTGCCGTGGTGTATTCGATATGCCAAAAACAGTAACAACAAGTCTCACAATGGGGAAGTTACTGGTACCCACTTGAGCAAATTGATGAGCAACGATATGACAGTGATAGTGATACAGTGATTACCACTCTACACCATCCACCAAAGTGGCAATAATCTTGCCACTCTTAAGTTATTTTTTCTTTCAATTTACCCACTCCCCTTGGTAATCTCAGTTCTATCATTGAGGTCTAAGGTTTTGTTTTAAATGGACATGGACCATTCAATTAGTTTGATTATTAAGAGTATGTTTAAGGTTTTTCACATGGCTGGTCTTAAAAACTCTGTTGTTCTACCCCAAATAAGATTTAGGCATCATAAGAATGAATACTCTGAAACCTAGTACGAGACAGATTGGGGTAGTGAGCTAGTTGCACCCATGGAGACTAGATTTAATTTGCTATCTGATTAATATCTCAGGATGGTTTTGAGGAGTTGCAGCTCTCGTTCACTTTTTTTTTTTCCCATCTCAGCTCCTGGACAGTGTGCTGAAAACTAGAACATGGCAAAGTCAACTACCACCTTGTGCAAAACTTTACTACCTCCCTCTCTCCATTCCTTTTTGCTCCCTCCCTCCCTCCCTCCCTCCCTCCCTCCCTCCCTCCCTCCCTCCCTCCCTCCCTCCCTCCCTCCGTCCCTCCCTTCCTTCCTTCCTTCCTTCCTTCCTTCCTTCCTTCCTTCCTTCCTTCCTTCCTCCCTTCCTTCCTTCCTTCCTTCCTTCCTTCCTTCCTTCCTTCCTTCCTTCCTTCCTTCCTTCCTTCCTTCCTTGCTTCCTTCCTGCCTTCCTCTTTCCTTCCCTCCTTCCTCCTTTCTTCTCTCCCTTCCTTCTTCCCTCCCTCCGTACCCCTTTCCTCCCTCCCTCCTTCCTTCCTTCCCTCCCTCCACTCTCTCCCTCCCCTTCTCCCCTTCCTAGTGGTGCATTCTCTCTCTAGCCCCAACTACCTATTTCTAGAAGTAAGCCTGACTTACTCTGCTGTCAACTTTCAGATAATAAGAATTTCCCATTGGGCAGGGGTTGGGGCTCAGGATAGAAATATCCCAAATATGTGATGGGAAGGTTACCTATGGTGATGGTGTTCAAATATTAAATATAATAAAATATTGTGAACTACTTAATAAAAATAAAAAATAGAAACAATTAAATTAACAACAAAAAAGAAAGTAATTAACTTAAAAAAATAAAAGAGCTTCCCAAGCAGATAAGACTGCAAGGTCTATACATACTTCCTTCTCAGACAGATTATTTTACACACCAGAAAACTCTCTTGCTTCTTTGGACTTTGGCTAGGTTGTCTTTTGAGATTCTCTTACATAAAGATGTATTTATTTAGGTGCTTCCTAAACCACTGATACCTTGTATTTTCCTTGCCATGAATTGTAATAAGTGGACATCGGCTGAAATTTATCAGCTCCCTGCTATGGCGTTAATGAAACAGTCAGAATCTTGTGAGATTAAGTTGGGCAGGCTTCTTGAATCCAAATGCTTTGGAAGAACACAAGAAACAAGAACTTCTGTTATTTCATGTAGGGTAGAATAACTAAAATATGTTCACTGATTATAGGCAAGACAGAAGTGTAGACATGTTGCATTGCTTCTAGCTGACATTCACAGTCAAAACAGTAAAGCCTAGTTTGTATTCTGCTGTGGGATAAATTAATTGCTGGCAGCAACAAGTCAATATCCCATCCTATTTGGTCATATGAGAAAAATAACAGTTATGTTTGCTGATTTTTAAAGGATTTAAGAGAATAACAAATGGCCCAAGGCAGTGCCTGGGGGATACAAAGGGTGGGATAGAGTAAGGGCTGGACACCGTAGAGGAGGGTGTGGTATGGGGATATGATAGGTCCCTAACAGGAGTCTGTTCTAAATCATGGTGCTGAAAATAATTTTTTAAAAATATGTATCTGATGATTTACTTATATGAAGTAATTATGATAATGTGAAGAATTTGATTATTTAGATAGTTAAGTAATACTTTAAAAAGTGGAACTTTTTAAATAAATCAATCTTAGCAACTAATAGATTCTTCTAAATTTGGGTACCTGCTAAAATAAACTGCCTCTTGAAGGTTATCACAATTTTCTCTGTCACTGCAACCTCTTTATGGTTGTTTAGTGTCCATTCACAAATGCTCCACCAGCACCAGCCTTGTGGGATAGGGATACCTGTGGCCTTCTATAGAAAAGTATCTTCCTCTTCTCTTCTCTCCCGTCATCTGCCTCTCTTACACTTTTGTTTCCCTTTCTCAGTATTACCCACTCCTTTTCATGCTTCTGGACAGGAGTTAAACCAGTACAGGCTATTGTAGAAATCAGGATGAAAAAACATGAGCACTAAAACCCAAGATCTCATAGTGACAACATATCACTGTATCACTGTCACTGTCATCCCATTGTTCATCAAGTTACTTGAGCGTGCACCAATAATGTCTCTGTTCCTCTCAGCTCTGAGCTTTTATTATTTTTTAATTTTATTTTTTTTATTAGTGAATCATTGTGAGACAAAGTTACAGACTTACAGGTTTTCATGCTTACATTTCAGCCATACAATGATCGAGTACCCATCCCTCCACCAGTGCCCATTTTCCACCACCATTGGTCCCAGTATCCCTCCCACTACCCCCATCCTGTCCCCTTTACCCCAACCTGCCTCTGTGGCAGGGCATTCCCATTTGCTCGCTCTCTCTTTTTGGGTGTTGTGGTTTGCTACAGATATATTAAGTAAGCATCATGTTCGGTTTATAGTCTATTTTCAGCCCATATCTCCCGTCCTTAATGGGCCTGCCTAGCACCCTTTGCTTGGTGATTCTTCTCTATCAGAGCTGCTTCTTCACCTAGCATGTGAGGTCAGCTTGAGCTTTTAGCAGCTTCTCCTTACTCGTCTTTCCCAAGGGTTGGAGGCTCTTTCAGGGTCAGGGGAATGAGACCTATCGTTACTGTTTTTGGCATATTGTATACTGTTTTTGGCATATCGGGAAGCTAACGAGAGTATCCTGCCCACATGGGCAAAGCGTGGCAAGCTATCCATGGCTTATTCGATAGTGACAATGAGAAATGAAAATATTTTTTTTCAGAAAATGAGCTCATCACTGACTGTCCTTTTATGAGAAGAATTTTGGTGGTTGGGAATAGGGGCTCTGTAGTGCTTTACTTATTTGTCAGTTCATAGGGAAGAACCTGACTTCACTTCCAAGCCAACATGGTTCCTTAAATAGCTTCCTTAAATAGATACAGTGTCTGTCTCTATTTAATGCATGTATAATCATGTATAATGCCTGCCGTATTTATACTCATGTTAAAAACGAGCATTTACAGCCAACTGTGATTTATTATTGTCAAAGCGCACATTGATTTTTAAGCTAGATTTTTGGTAACAGTCTCTGATAATATAAAAATAGTTCTCAGCCATCTTCTCATTCTACATCTTTCCCTTTTAAGTGTGTGTGCATATATGTGTGTGTGTGTATGGTGTGTGTGTGTGTGTGTGTGTGTGTGTGTGAATATGCCAGTCTTATATAGGTCAAGAAGTTTGTGTTTCCAATTCTCCAAATTTTTTATTTGGAATAGTTGTTTCTGTGAATTTACCCTTTTTCTATAAAAAACAGTGCTGGACGACCTGATGAAGCTTTAGAGAATTTATAAATGTATAACTGCTCTTCATGCTGCAGACCAATTCCTTAGCTACCCAGGCCTATTCATTCAGAGCACATTGCCTCACATTGTAGGTTTCAATGTGAAACTAATTTTAAAATGTGATTCTGATTAATGTATTCTTGGCCTTATATTTATTTATATTTTTACTTCAGCTCCCCTTCCCTCCCTTTCTTCTGTTCTAAATATATTTTCAGGTTATTTTGCTAGGCTATCTTAAGCTAATTTTATTTGTTTTATCGTAAAAGGCTTGGTAGGGTGGTCTTTTGAACAATTGAGCGGTACTGACTTTCTCAGATTCATAAATATTAATAATGTATTACTGTGTTTCTGTGTGCTAAAACATTATTGTGAAGATTGCACAAGGAAGGCATTTTATAATTTTATGCAGACTATAGCAAGAAACCAGGACAGTGACTTTGGGGGAATATAGTATCTAAGTTGTACACTATTTACTAGAATAAGAATTGCTCTTCTTCTGGTGCTAATATTGTCATTTCATGAGAACATTTTCTTTTCCAATTTTCACTTATTTCTCACAGACATTTTGTCCTTTAATGGCAGTGATAAAAGAAAAGAGCATAGCTAGTGTTTTGAACGAAAGATTTGGGATTGCGTAGAGCAGAGTTGTTACCCTACTTTTCTCCCTTTGATGAAAATTCCAATTCAGAATAAAAAGATTTGGACATTTGCTTTTTAAGGGACTCTATATGACCCAGGTTTTGTTCTCAAGAAATGAATTAAATCTTCTTAGTAGTGATTCATAAAAAATTCAGTTAGCTATAAATGTTTAAGGCTGTTGCGGCAGAAAGCGTTTACCTTGTCCGAGAGGAAATGAGGTGTCTTCTTGTTAAGTATTTTGTTTTCTCTTTTCTTTGATATATTAGACAGTCTAAACCTTCTTAACTAATTGTGTCACTAGTGTTTAGATGAGCTGATCACCCCCATAAAAAAAGAGGATAAAGGAGAAGAAAGAAAATGTTTGATGGACTTTATTATTATTTTAATATATATTTTACTGTATTTAAAATGGAAATTTTAATATTATCTATAGGAAATGGTATTATGCTTTTACTTTCAAAAGCAGTCATCATATTAGTCTTCCATTGCTCTGTAAAAACTTGGTTGGCACTTGAGGTCAGAAATGGAAATAGGGAACAATGACTTTTTAAAAAGTAAATAGAGGGGCTAGAGCGATAGCACAGAGGGTAGGGCATTTGCTTTGCATAACACTGACCCGGGTTGATTCCCAGCATCCCATATGGTCTCCCAAGCACCGCCAGGAGTAATTCCTGAGTGCAGAGACAGGAGTAATCCCTGAGCTTCACCGGGTGAGACCCAAAAAGCAAAATAAATAAATAAATAGAAATAGGACTGGAGTAACTTAACATTGAACGTGGCCAACCCAGGTTCGATTCCTGGCACCCCATATGGTCCCCTGACCATCTCCAGGAGTAATTCCAGAGTGCAGAGCCATGAGTAACCTCTGAGCACCACTGGGTGTGGCTCCAAACCCATAAACAAATAAATAAATAAATAAATAAATAAATAAATGTGATGGTAGTTAATAAGCAAAAGGTGTGACAAACTTCCACAGACATTCTCATTTTTAACAATATGTAAAAACTGTGGAATCTGAGAAAAAGAGATACATCAAGAATGACATCAAAAATTCTTGTTTAGATGACCATAAGAACAGATTTTTCTTATATGGAAATGGGAAGCTTGCAGGAGGGCCAGAATTAGTTTAATATCTTATTATTTTCTATTGTTTGCTATTCTCTTGTGATACTTTCTCCTTCCTTCCTTCCTTCCTTCCTTCCTTCCTTCCTTCCTTCCTTCCTTCCTTCCTTCCTTCCTTCCTTCCTTCCTTCCTTCCTTCCTTCCTTCCTGGATTGGCTGAGTGCAAGGCAAGCACCTTCCCCTGTGCTATCTCACTAGCCTTTATTTTCTGCACTCTTTCTACAACACAGTAGGTGTGCTCATACCTTTAGCATTCGCATTTGTTCTTCCCCCACACTCTCATTGTTTTGGTTTTGTAAGTTGAGGTAACCTTGTAGTATATCATATGTTTCAGATGTGCATCATCAAACATTACAATGAGCAGAATGATAACTCCATGGGGTGGAGTGCTTGTTTTGCATGCAGAAGTGCTTGGACTCACATGGTCCCTTGCACACATTGCCAGGAATGACCCTTGAGCACAGTGGGGGAGTGCCCTAAGTACTGCCATGTGGTCCCCAAACAGATGACAATAAAGACAACAAACCCACATCTCTATAGAATGCATTTATTTCATCACAAAAATCCAGTTTTGTATTATTCATTATACAGTTGACCTGTTTTATAAAATTTACCCACCCCCACTCCCTCTTTTCCTTGGGGTTACAGCTTATTGAATCTTATATGGCCTATTTTATTTTATTTGCTTTTTCTTTGTACAAAAAATGAGTGAAAATTTTCATTTGTTTGTCTTATGCTTGAAATGTTCTACTTTAGATATTCACTTGAATCCTTTCTTTATTCTGCCAGAATTCTTTTCAGAGAAAGTTCTCTGAGTTTACTGGTCATTCTTGAACCTCCACCTCCACCCCGCCTTCCCCTAGAGCTCCCACCTTCTAGCACGCCCATTTTCCCTTCTGCATGATTTTGAAATATATATCTGTCTTCTCCATGAATGAAAATAGTATATTGTAGTTAGTATTCACCACTAGCCTCAGAATATTTTTTATCTTATTTATTGCATATTTTCAATGCTGCTTCAAAGCTGCTTTGCATTAAATGCAAATGTTTTTGTGACATTGAAATTAATTCACAAACAAGACAGAAAATATAAAGAAAAATTGAAATTAATTTGTACATACAAGATTTATTAGCTTTACTTTTTATCAGAAGATCGAATAAAGCAACTGTGAAGAAAGGTCATAGAATAAAGAAAGTAAATATTTGTATTTAATACTCAGTTATTATCTAGAACATATATAATAAACTTCCCAAGTTAATTAGTCAGCTAGTAAGTGGAGCAGGCATCCCAAAGCATTGGCAGTGAACAAAAGTTCATGCTCAGATGTGAAACAGCACACCAGATATGTCAGTTGGTCATTCTCTGGTGAGATAGAACCTATAACTGATAATTATGCCTTTTTAAAAAAATATATAGATGCTCAGTAATTTTGTTGTCCCTCTCTTCTTCTCTCCCTCCCCCATAAGAGTAGTCCAGGTAACCACTGGCACAGCAGCCCCCACGCAGCTCTACATTCTTGATCGTCACATTGAACTGCTTCCTCAGTTGCCAGCAGAAAGTTGCTGGGAGGCAGCCCAAGGCCTCCTGAGCACTTCTTGGAGATGCCTCCCAACCCCCAATTGGAAAAATTTTTTTCTTTTTGTAAATGAGAAAAATACTAGAGCTACACAAGATTGCATTATAAGAATAAGAGCCACAGCATAGGTACCCAGGAGAGGAAAGGGAGGAAGGGGATGATTTACTCATGGAAGAGGTAAGAGCTGAGAATAACCCTAATCCAAGGAGAAAGTATGTATCCTGATCCAAATGCTTAAAAGTTCCAAACCAAATAATGCTGAACAGAAGAACACCAAACAGTCATCAAAATAGCAAGAACCAAAAAGAGAGACGGACTCCTAGAAGCGTGAAGAAAAAAAAAAAGGCAACGACTCACATATAATGAAAACCGTGTGTCATGGCCAGAGAATAGGACAGCAGGTAAGTATTCGCCTTGCCAGAGTTTGATCTCAGCACCACTTATGGTACCCTGAGCACCACCAGGACTGATTCTTGAGTGCAGAGCCAGGAGTAGGCCCTGAGCACAGCTGGTATGTCCTAAAACCAAAAACAAAGATTCACATCATGTTTTTGAAGTGAGTTTCTACAGACCAGAAGAGAATGAAATCATACATCTAAAGTCTTGAGTGAAAGAAAATCCAGCTAAGAACCCTCTATCCTGCAAAAATATCACATACATTTGAAGTGATGACATTTTAAGACAAAAGTTAAAGGCTTGTGTTACCTTTAAATCACCTTTAGAAGAAATACTAATGGCTTTCTATAAAAAGCAAGGAAACCCCACTCAGAAGCAGAAAGATATATTAAAAAATAAAATGAGGGAAAGTTAAAATGGGAAATTCAGAATTATATTAACACTGGCTTTTACTTTCAATGGGAAATAAGCTTAGAACTTCAAATGTAAACTGCATGGTAACTTCAAAGTAAAAATACATACAAGAAAATAAAAGAGGCAGATGGAAGCCAATCATTATATAAAAGCCAGTATCAAAGTGCAAGCATGGAAAAGAAGAGCATGTCATAGACAAAACCTGCAAAATCATGCATTCTTATTTTTTAATTAATTAATTATTTTTTAAATTGAATCACCATGTGGAAAGTAACAAAGCTTTCAGGTTAAAGTCTCAGTTATACAATGCTCGAACACCCATCCCTTCACCAGTGCACATATTTCACCACCAAGAATCACAGTATACCTCCCCCCACGCCCCTACCTCCCCAGCCCCCCACCCCGCCTGTGTAACTGATAAATTTCACTTTACTTTCACTTTACTTTGATTACATTCAATATTTCAACAAAAAACTCACTATTATTGTTTGGAGTTTCTCCCCCCAAAGTCGGACCTGCTGAAAAGGAAGCATTTGATAATTTGTTTTCCTTTGCTGAGAATGAAGAGATAGCAGGTCGAGTAGCCATGAGGTCAAGAGGCCGCAATACCGCAATATCCCTGATAAACACAGATGTGAAGATTCTCAACAAAATATTAGCAAATAGAATTCAACAACTCATAAAAAAAATCATACACCATGACCAAGTGGGATTCATCCTGGGGATGCAAGGATGGTTTAACATCCAGAAATCAATCAGCATAAACCATCATATCAACAAAAAAAAGATAAAAATCATATAATCATATAAATAGATGCAGAGAAAGCATTTGACAAGATCCAGCACCCATTTATGATGAAAACTCTTGCCAAAGAGTATAGAAGGGACTTTCCTCAATATAGTCAAAGCTGTTTATTACAAGCCTACAGCAAGCATCGTCCTCAATGGGGAAAAACTAAGAGCCTTCCCTCTAAGAATAGGGACAAGACAAGGATGCCCACTCTCTCCACTTCTGTTCAATATAGTACTGGAAGTACTTGCAATAGCGATTAGGCAAGAAAAAGATATTAAGGGTATTCAGGTAGGAAAGGAAAAAATCAAGCTCTCACTATTCACAGATTATATGATACTATACTTAGAGAACCCTAAAACCTCTACCAAGAAACTCCTAGAAACAATAGACTTGTATAGTAAAGTTGCAGGCTATAAAATAAATACCCCAAAGTCCATGGCTTTCCTATATGCAAATAATGAGAGAGAAGAAAGTGACATGATAAAAGCATTCTTATTTTAAAAAGGCAGTAACATATCTTATTTCTCTAAATGACAGTGGGTCAAACTCAGCAAAAAGGCAAAGAGCTAAATGGATCAGAAAAAAAAATCAACTTTCTGCTACTTACAAAGTACTGACTTGAGCTCTTATGCAAATGCAGAGTTGAGTAATGGATTAGAAAATAATCATAAAGGCAGATTATAGTCTACAAAGAATAGGAATATCCATAATTGTATCAGACCAGATGATGGTTAAACTAAAGAAGGTAAGAAGTGGTTGGATCAGTATTATATACTGATAAATTGTCAGTACACCAAGAGAACTTAACTCCTATCAAAATACATGCATCAAATAAATGCGTTGAAAAATTCTTACAGTGACAATTAAAACCAAGGAGGTAGACTCATAGGGTAGGGGGAATGAAGAAAAAACTAATAAATATGATTATAAGTGAAAGTGGAGAAGTTCAAATGGATCATTTAGAAATATAAAATAAAGATTACTATGAAAAACTTTCTGTCACTAGATTGGAGAATATGGAAAAAATGGATGAACATTTAGAATCACAAACCTCTAAAGACTGCATCAGGAGGAAGCAGAAAACATGAAAAAAATTACTAGTAAAGAAGAGCTTAAAGAGCACCCATTTTCTCAACTCAGGAACTCAAAGAAATGAGGCTGGAGAGATATCACAGCAAAGAAGGTGCTTGATTTACACACAGTTTGACTACGTTGGGTCCCTGGCACCACAGGTCCGCTGGGCACTGCCAGAAATCCTGAATTCAGAGCCCGGAGCACTACAGGATGTATCCCAAGACCCCAAAAGCAAAACCAAATGAAGAAATAGAACTTCTTCCCAATAACTTCTATGAGGCCAACGTTATCCTAATACCCAAATAACAACATTGTATACGAATATTCCTGATAAATATAGATGCAGAATTTCTCAGCAAAATCTTAGTGAACCATAGACCCCAACATTATATCTAAAGAATAATACACCATGATCAAGTGGGATTTCTTTCAAGAATGTTAGAATGGTTCAAGTCATGCAAATAAATTAATGTGATGCACCATATCAACAACAAAAAAATCACATATCAGTAAATGTGGAGAAAATTTTAGACAAGATTCAGCATTTATTTTTAGTAGACAACTATCATAAAAATGATAATTACTACCAACAAAATGGGCAGTAGGAATTTACCTCAGTATAACGAAGGTCCTATATTGCAAGTCCATATTTGATGTTATACTCAAAGGTGACAAATGAAAGCCTTTCCTCTGAAATTAGGCACAAAACAAAACAAAGATATGCACACTCAAAGACTGTTTTACTGCATAGTGTTGGTAGCTATAAGCACAGAAATTGGGTAATAAAAAAGAAATCAAAAGCATTCAATTGGAAAGAAGAACTTAAATTATTATTGTTTGCAGATGACCCTAAAGTCTACCAAAAAAGTTTTATATGAAATAAAACAACATAGAAAGTTAGCAAACTTAAAAATCGCCACAAAAATATTTGTTTCATTTTTGTATGTAAACAATAGAGGTTAAAGAGGAAAAAAATACCATGCATTTACAATTTATCACAGAAAAATCAAGTAATCAACTTAATAAAGCATGTTAAAGATCTGTGCATTGGAAAATACAAGGTAGTTTTTAAAGAAATATAAGAGGACATAAGGAAATGGAAAAACATTCCATGTGCATGGATTAGAAAAAATAACATTGTTGAAATGACCAGTATCCAAAGGATTATTAATTCAATGTAAGTCCTATTAAAATTTCAAAGGCTCTTTTCAAATATTTAGGACAAAAGATGCTAAAATTTGTGTTAAACAACTTAAGAGACAAAGAAATTATGGGAAAAATAATGAGAACGCAATGCTTTCCCTGTGTTAAACTAAGAAAATATGGTAATCAAAACAATATGAAATTGAAATAAAAGCATACTTATACCAATGTAAAAGTTTCGAGAGTCCATTATTAAATCCTCAAATTTATGGACATTTGATTCATTACAATGGTATTTGGTGAATAAATTGAGGAAGGAAAAAATCGTAACATCTTTTATTTTTATTTTTTTGCTTTTTGGGTCACACCTGGCGATGCACAGGGGTTACTCCTGGCTCTGCACTCAGGAATTATCCCTGGTGGTGCTCAGGGGACCATATGGGATGCTGGGAATCGAACCCGGGTCGGCCACGTGCAAGGCAAACGCCCTACCTGCTGTGCTATCACTCCAGCCCCCGTAACATCTTTTTAAACAAAAGATGTTATGAAAACTGGATAACCACATGCAAAAAAGGAAAAAGAATAAAAAATCAAAAAGAAAAAAAATAGACCCTATCTCACATTATACACAATAGTTAAAACAAAATAGTTTAAAGACTTTGATATTAGATCATAATTCCTGAATACATCCAGGAAAATGGACAGAATTCTCCATTATATCAACATCAGTGGTGTCTTAAAATTTTCAATTTCTTGACAACAAAAACAAAAGCAAAACTAAACAAGTGACATATATCAAATTAATTTTTCTGCCCTTTAAAATAAACAGAGCTAAAACTTGAAGATATCAATCTGAATGTGAAAAAATATATGTGTAACACACATTTTTAGGCAAAGGCTAACACCCACTCCTTTTAAAGTACTCACAGTCCAACAGTTAAAAAATAAACAGCTCTATCAAAAACTTGCACGAGGAATTCAACAAATACTTCCCTGAAGAAAAATATAGATTGTCAGCAGACATATAGATAAGTGTTTATCATCATTAATTCATGAATCATGAAAACCCCGTTAATCGTCGATTTCTCGAGCGGGCTCAGTAACCTCTCTATTCGTCCTTTCCCTGAGATCTTAGAAGTCTCTCTCGGCTTAGCCTGCTAGATGATGTTGCACTGGAGGCTCTTTCAGGGTCAGGGGAATGAGATCCAGCTTGTTACTGGATTTAGCATATGAATACACCATGGGAAGCTTGCAAGGCTGTCCCATGTGGGCAGGAAACTCTCAGAAGCTTGCCAGTTTCTCCCAGAGGGAGAAGTAGGCTACAAGATATCGCATGGCCACACACTTCTAAGAGCTTGCTTTTAAATCTCTGGATGTTGGCCATTGATGGGATTACACACACCTGAGTTCCTCTGCCGGTACCTTCATGCGTGAGGCCTTTCCGAACGTGTGGAGAGGAGCTTTGAGCATGGCTGTAGCTAGGTTCCGGTGGTCTTTGGCCGCTGGGAGCTCTGCTGGGGCCCACCCTTCTGAGGGGCCCTGGGGAAGACAGCCAGGCATGCGGGCAAGAGACTCTCTGCCTCATCATTAATTAGGCAAATGCAAATCAGAACAACAATATCTTGTACCAGTGAGAGTGGCCAATATTCAAAATAACAAATGCCCAGAACTGGAAGGGAGGTGTTCAAGCCTCTTCACTGTTGGTGGTAGCGCTGTCTAGTTCAGTGTCTATGGAAAACAACATGGTGACTTTTCAAAAAATTCAAATTAACCTACTGTTTGACCCAGTGTTTTCACTCTTTGGCATCTTTCCCAAGAACATAAACTACTGATTTAAAAAGATGCATAAACACCTACATTTATCACTGCACTATTTATACTAGCCAGTACCTGAAAGCAACCCCAAAGTATAATGCTGTAAGTAGACAAGTTCACTGTATCACTGTCATCCCATTGCTTATCAATTTGCTTGAGTGGGCACCAGTGATGTCTCCATTGTGAGGCTTGTTTTTACTGTTTTTGGCATATTGAATACACCATGGCTAGCTTGCCAGGCTCTGCCATGCGGGCGTGATACTCTCAGTAGCTTGCCAGGCTCTCGAGTGGGGCCAAGGAATCAAACCTGGGTCGCCACGTGCAAGGCAAACCCCCTACCCGCTGTGCTACCACTCCATATTATGGTTTATATACACAATGGAATGCTATTTGACTATTAAAAAAGTTAAGTTTTGTCTTTTACTATGATTTGGACAGAACTTGGCGTGTCACTTTAAGTGAAATAAGTCAGAGAGAGAAGAAAAATTGCCAGATGATCTCACTCATATGAGGTACATAAAGAAACAGAACAAAGGGGTGTGTATTAGCCAACATAAACATATCCTAGGGATATGACAGAGGAATTTAGGTTACCAAGTGGCGTGGGAGAGTTGAGTGGGAGGCATGAGGTAGGTGAGAAGTGACACGAGGACCATGGTCGAGTGTGTGGCACTTCAGTGTTCTTGGAGTTACATTGTAACTGTCTGTGAGAAATTGAGAGCTTTCAAAAACAACTATGGCAAAATGCAAGTAGAATAATTTAGTCTCGTGATCTGTAAACGTGAAAAACTGTTAAGCATTGATAATCCAAAAAATGAAAACTGAAACGTTAAAACATCATTTCTTAGTATTAGCAAAAGTTAGAAATAAACAAGAAAAGTTTGATTTTGCCATTTGTAATCCCTTTGCAAGTAGTCTATCATAAGCTATAAGAATTAAAGCTATGCATGTTTGCAAATTTGTAATACAGATTCTATACATATACAGTAGAGAAAGTCTTTCATTTTAGTATGCCAGGAAATATGTACAAAAATGTTTATAAAATTATTTGAATAGTTAAAATTATAAATATTGTAGATGCTCAAAATACTGGGTTACGGATGGATGCATGGGAGTAGCATGTAGTTCTTTCAAAAGTGAAGTTCAGTAATTCTTATCAACATTGATTAATTTTTAACCAACATATTTCTGGGAAGAAAGAAGCTGCATAAAAGCCATGCGAATATTTTCATTTGTACACCAAAAATCAACAAGATATTGTATTGGAATACATCTACCTGTGTTAAAACTTTAGACAGGATAAGGACATTAATTAAAATATGTTTAGAATGCTGGTAACCAACAGAATATGGGGATATAAATGGTGAAGTTTATGCCAGGTACCCTAAAATATATAGTCCCATTTCTTAGTCTGGGTGACGTTAGGATCAGGTGTGATCATGGTATAAACATGAGGTCACCTTCTATGGATAATATCTTTTATGTGAATATTGGGTTAGCTTTTCATCCGAAAAGGAAAACAACAACACTAGAAATCTTTTAAAGTCATACCTTATATTAGTTAATTTAATGAGAGCTGCAATAACAGATACTATCTCCTCTCCCATTTTAGGAGATAAGCAGATAAGAGGAAAGATGAGACACTTAAGGTTTCAGTGGTAATTCAGACAGCCTGGATCCCTGCATTTGGAGACTCCATAATCTTTAACAAGTGACCTAAGGTCTCTGTGAGAGGAGCAGGACTGTTCATGTAGGAGATTTTCACAGCATGGTCTATGCTCCCGTCAAAGTGCCACTGAGCTCAGAGACATGTCCCCACCTCCCCAATTGGGAATGGAGTTGACAAGAATTACCTTTGTGTGCAAGAAAATGTGGTTTTATGAGAGCTTCAGTTATACTCTGCTGCACTTTACCCATCTCATTAAGTCACCTGGTTCAGTGTAGTGAAATAATTTACTTAACTATCCTTCTACTTCTTCCTCCTGTACTTAAAGCCCAGTAACTGAGAAAGACAATTGGAAGGCCCTTAGTTGCATTTAGCGTTAAACTCAGAACACCAGAACTTCATGTAACAGTCTTTCCTATCCCTATTGAGTATAGCATCTTGTCATCTTGCAACTTCTGAATAAAAAAGAAAAATAGTTCCTATCACATTTCCTCAGACCCCCAAAGTATAGTGGTTAAGATAAATTTGGTGACACAATAAAAATGCCCTTTTGATAAGTGACGAAGGAAAACATGAAGAATTACTGAAGCCTGTGACGTCTATGCTTCTGGATGGTGAGGTCATCTTGTTGCTTTTGTTCTCTTTAGCTCAACTCTGCATCTCTGATACATAGAATAATGTCTGCTATTTGAATGTACAGTCACATTAAAGGTATCAGTTTATTCACTCTAAACTGTACCTGGTAATGGTTACACAAATCATTCTATGTATTATTGTTATAATAAGTAATATAAACTTATGTGCCATGTTTCATGAAGTTGATTGAAGTTATATTAGGTGTATTATTGTGATCAACTTTTTTTCTATTGTTTGATATATGTACACTTAAGAAAAACTATTAATAATATATGTTATTTTACATAGAAATTTATGAGTACATTTGGGGCAAATTTAAGGAGTATATGGTTGAACTCCTGAAAGTCTTGCATGAAAGATTCAACAGATCCTTTATGTACCTATTGTGCAGAATATGTATTGATTTGCATCTTCCTAGAATAATAAACTTATTAGGACATGCAGCAAGAAATATTTTTTAATGAGATTTAAACTTCAGACTTCCATAAATGCATTGCAACTTTGTAAAATTGGTGCTTTGTTTTGAGAAATGGGCTCGTTTTTAATTAAAAGCATAGTAAAACAAATTATAGCAGTGGTATATATATGTATACCACATATATATTTACACATATATGCCATATAGTAAATATGTATGTGGCATACATATATATTATATACTCCTGTTGTGATGTGGACACAAACTCCATATGTCTCTACTATATGAACATAACAATAAAATAGAAATAATAGACTGTATTTTAGAAATTACAGAAAGATTTTCTGTAGTTCATATGAGCTCAGTAATTTCTTACTAATTCAAACAGAGCTAGAATAAGGATTATCAGAGTTGACCTGGAGTCAGGGTCTATATGGATATGAAGCAAAGGTATTTATGATGTAGAACCTGAATTGGCCACATGGAAGGCAAATGCCCTACCTGCTAGACTCTGGCCCCTTGACAACTGCTTCGTGTCTTGGTTTGTCCAGTTTCTTTATCTTCCCTAAGGTAGTGGACCACAGCAGCATTACCCTGCACCCAACAAGTGAGAGCAGAGAGTCTTACATTTAGCTGTTCTTGACCAGCTCAATTTGCTGAAAGTTTATCTCTCTCTCATTTTCCCCTGAGGTGAGTGAGCTTTCGTTCCTCATCAAACCAATGTCAAAACTGAAAAATAATGAACTGATGGAGCCAGAGGCGTAGTATAGTAGGTAAGGCATCTGCCTTGCACTCACACACACCTGGTTTGATCCCTGGCACCACACATGGTCTCCCACGCCTTGAGCACTGCCAGGTGTGTCCCTAAAAGCAAAGAAAAATGCATATTGCATTTAGCTCCTTTGTTCATATATGTTTTCAGTTAAGGTGATGTTCAGGGTCTATGATGTCATGAATTAATACACAATCTTTAGAATTTTCTGTTCCCAAAAGAGAAATCTTCGTGTATAATTTGAAAGATGACATTGTTTCTATATTAGAAATTAAAAAGAAAGGACAGATGACTACATCAGTAAATGGATTAATGTTTTATTTTTTTATTTATTTTTTTTTAGACTTGAATTTATTTATTTATTTATTATTTTTTTAAAATTTATTTATTCTTAATTAGAGAAACACCGTGAGGGTACAGTTACAGATTTATACACTTTTGTGCTTATACTTCCCTCACACAAAGTTTGGAACCCATCCCTTCACCAGTGCCCATTCTCCACCACCCGTAAACACAGTGTCCCTCCTACCCTCCCCAATCCCATCTCCCCCCCACCCCACCCTGCCACTGTGGCAAGGCATTCCCTTCTGTTTTCTCTCTCCAATTAGCTGTTGTGGCCTGCAATAAAGGTGTTGAGTGGCCGCTGTGCTCAGTCTCTAGCCCTCATTCAGCCCGCAACTCCCTTCCCCCACATGGCCTTCGACTACAATGTAGTTGGTGATCGCTTCTCTGAGTTGACCTTTCCCCGGAACGTGAGGCCAGCCTCGAAGCCATGGAGTCAACCTCCTGGTACTTATTTCTACAGTTCTTGGGTGTTAGTCTCCCACTCTGTTATTCTATATACCATAGATGAGTGCAATCTTTCTATGTCTGTCTCTCTCTTTCTGACTCATTTCACTCAGCATGAAACTTTTCATGCCCATCCACTTGACTACAAAATTCTTGACCTCCTTTTTTCTAACAGCTGCATAGTATTCCATTGTATAGATGTACCAAAGTTTCCTCAACCAGTCATCCGTTCTGGGGCATTCGGGTTTTTTCCAGATTCTGGCTATTGTAAACAGTGCTGCGATGAACATACATGTGCAGATGTTGTTTCGATTGTACTTTTTTGCCTCTCTGGGATATATTCCCAGCAGTGGTATTGCTGGGTCAAATGGGAATTCAATATCTAATTTTTTGAGAGTCGTCCAAATTGTTTTCCAGAAGGGCTGAACCAGTCGGCATTCCCACCAGCAGTGAAGAAGGGTCCCTTTCTCCCCACATCCTCTCCAACAGCGGTTGCTTTTGTTCTTTTGGATGTGTGCTAGTCTCTGTGGTGTGAGGTGGTATCTCAAAGTTGTTTTGATCTGCATCTCTCTGATGATTAGTGATGCAGAGCACTTTTTCATGTGCCTTTTGGCCATTCGTATTTCTTCCTTGGTAAAGTTTCTGTTCATTTCTTCGCCCCATTTTTTGATGGGGTTGGATGTTTTCTTCTTGTAGAGTTCAACCAGTGCTTTATATACCATTGATATCAACCCCTTATCTGATGGGTATTGTGTAAATATCCTTTCCCATTCTGTGGATAGTCTTTGTATTCTGGTCACTGTATCTCTTGCGGTGCAGAAGCTTTTTAGTTTAATGTAGTCCCATTTGTTGATCTCTGTTTTTACTAGATTGCTTAGTTCCGTGTCACCTTTGAAGATACCTTTATCTTCAATATCGTGGAGGGTTTCGCCGACCTTGTCTTCAATGTACCTTATGGTTTGTGGTCTGATGTTGAGGTCTTTAATCCATTTTGATCTGACTTTTGTGCATGGTGTCAGGTCAAGGTCTAAACCCATTTTTTTGCATGTGGTTGTCCAGTTGTGCCAGCACCATTTGTTAAAGAGGCTTTCCTTGCTCCACTTCATATCTCTTGCTCCTTTATCAAAGATTAGATGGTCATACATTTGGGGTTGAGTGTAGGGATATTCCACCCTGTTCCATTGGTCTACGGCTCTGCCTTTGTTTCAGTACCATGCTGTTTTAATTGTTACTGCTTTGTAGTAAAGTTTGAGGTTGGGGATGGTGATGCCTCCCATCATCTTTTTCCCAAGAATTGTTTTAGCTATCCTTGGACGTTTGTTATTCCATATGAATTTTAGGATTGCTTGATCCATTTCTTTGAGGAATGTCATGGGTATACTTATAGGGATCGCATTGAATCTGTATAATGCTTTAGGGAGTATTGCCATTTTGACAACATTGATTCTCCCTATCCACGAGCAGGGTATATGTTTCCATTTCCTCATGTCCTCTTTGATTTCATGGAGTAGCGTTATGTAGTTTTCTTTGTAAAGGTCTTTTACTTCCTTGGTTAAGCTGATTCCGAGGTACCTGATTTTCTGGGGCACGATTGTGAATGGGATTGCTTTTTTCATGTCCCTTTCCTCTGCCTCATTGTTTGCATATATGAAGGCCATGGATTTTTGGGTATTGATTTTGTAGCCTGCAACTTTACTGTATAAGTCTATTGTTTCTAAGAGTTTCTTAGTAGAGGTTTTAGGCTTCTCTAGATATAGTATCATGTCATCTGCAAATAGTGAGAGTTTGATTTCTTCCCTTCCTATCTGGATGCCCTTAATCTCTTTTTCTTGTCTAATAGCTATCGCAAGTACTTCCAGTACTATATTGAAGAGGAGTGGTGAGAGTGGGCATCCTTGTCTTGTGCCTGATCTCAGAGGAAAGGCCCTTAGTTTTTCCCCGTTGAGGATAATGCTTGCCGTAGGCTTGTGATAGATGGCTTCGACTATCTTGAGGAAAGTTCCTCCAAACCCCATTTTGGCGAGGGTTTTCATCATGAAAGGATGCTGGATCTTGTCAAATGCTTTCTCTGCATCTATTGATATGATCATATGGTTTTTATCTTTACTTTTGTTGATATGCTGGATTATGTTGATTGATTTCCGAATGTTAAACCATCCTTGCATCCCTGGGATGAATCCCACTTGGTCGTGATGTATGATCTTTTTGATGAGTTGTTGGATCCTATTTGCTAGTATTTTGTTGAGGATCTTCGCATCGGTGTTCATCAGGGAAATTGGTCTGTAATTTTCTTTCTTAGTGGTGTCTTTGTTTGCTTTTGGTATTAGGGAGATATGTGCTTCATAGAAACTGTTTGGGAGAGTTCCTGTTTTTTCAATTTCCTGGAAAAGTTTGAGGAAAACAGGCAATAGGTCTTCTTTAAATGTTTGGAAGAATTCGCCAGTGAAACCATCTGGGCCTGGGCTTTTGTTTTTGGGGAGGTTTTTGATTACCGTTTCAATTTCCTTAACATTGATGGGTCTATTCAGGTATTCCAGGTCTTCTTTCTTCAGTCTTGGGAGATTGTAGGAATCAAGGAATCCATCCATTTCTTTTAGGTTCTCCTTTTTTGTGGCGTAAAGACTTTCAAAGTAGTCTCTAATGATCTTTTGAATCTCACTGGTTTCTGTTATGATGTCCCCCTTTTCATTTCTGATTCGATTTATTAGAGTTTTCTCTCTTTCTTTCTTTGTGAGACTTGCTAGCGGTTTATCAATCTTATTTATTTTCTCAAAGAACCAACTCTTTGTTTCATTGATCTTTCGGATTGTTTTTTTGGTTTCGATGTCATTAATTTCTGCTCTAATTTTTATTATTTCTTTCCTTCGGTCTGGTTTGGGGTCCTTTCTCTGGTCCTTTTCTAGGGTCTTGAGTCGTGAAGTCAAGCTATCTATGTGGATCCTTTCTTCCTTCTTGAGGAATGCTTGGAGAGCTATAAATTTTCCCCTTAACACGGCTTTAGCTGCGTCCCATAGGTTTTGGTAGCTCGTGTCTTCATTCTCATTTGTTTCTAAGTATCTTTTGATTTCTTCCTTGATTTCCTTCTTGACCCACTCATTGTTCAACATGGAATTGTTTAATTTCCAGGTGTTTGATTTGATTTTCCGTATTTGTGGGTGGTTAGCTTCTATCTTCAGTGCATCGTGGTCTGAAAAGATGGTTGATACAATTTCTATTTTTCCGATTCTATTGAGGTATGTTCTGGGGCCCAGTACATGGTCTATTTTTGAAAATGTTCCATGTGCACTGGAAAAGAATGTGTATTCTTTCTTTTTGGGGTGTAAGGCCCTGTATAGGTCTATTAGGCCTCTCTCTTCAATTTCTTCATTCAGAGTCAGTGTTTCCTTGTTGAGTTTTGTTCTTGTGGATCTATCTAGAGGTGATAAGGCCATATTGAAGTCTCCGACTACAATTGTGCTGTTAGTGATGTCCTCTTTGAAGTCTGTTAGGAGTCGTTTTAAATATTTTGCCGGTCGTTTGTTAGGAGCATATACGTTTAAGAGTGTGATTTCTTCCTGTTGTACATATCCCTTGATAAACAGAAAATGACCTTCGCTGTCCCTTTTGATCTTTTTCATCCTGAAATCTATGTTGTCGGATACCAGGATGGCCACTCCAGCTTTTTTAAGGGGGTTGTTTGCTTGGAGGATTGTTTTCCATCCTTTGACTTTGAGTCTATGTTTACTCTGTTTGTTCAGGTGTGTTTCTTGCAGGCAACAGAATGTTGGGTTTAATTTCCGGATCCATTTAGCCACTCTGTGTCTCTTGATAGGTGCATTTAGGCCATTGACATTGAGAGAGATTATTGTGATGTGGTTTTGTGCCATCTTTCTGTGGGATTTGTTGTTCTTATGGGGCTCCTCCTTGTCTTACAGTAGCCCCTTTAGACCTTCTTTCAAGATTGGTTTTGAGTCTATGAAGTTCCTGAGCTGTTGTTTATCCGAGAAATAATGTATGGTTCCTTCGAGTTTGAGTGAGAGTTTAGCTGGATAAAGTATTCTTGGTGAGGCATTCATTTCGTTGAGTTTTTTCACTATGTCCCACCATTGTCTTCGGGCTCGGAGGGTTTCTTCTGACAGATCGGCCGTAAATCTGAGGGGTGCTCCTTTGTATGTGATTTCCCTCTTTGACCTTGCTACTTGTAGAATTGTGTCTCTATCTACAGCATCCGCCATTCTGACTATGATATGCCTTGGAGTCTTTTTATTTGGGTCTCTTTTTGCTGGCACTCTTCGGACTTCTTGTATCTGGACGCCTGCCTTCTCCAGCTCTGGGAATTTCTTAGTGATGATGTCTTTGACTATGTTTTTTTCATTGGGGTTACTTCCCTGTGGTTCTGGTACTCCAATGATTCTTATGTTGTTCCTCTTGAAGTCATCCCCCAGGGCTCTGATTCGCTCTATAGCCATTTTGAGGTCTTTGGCCATTATTTGTTGCTGTCTGTAAGCTTTCTGCAGCTCATCCTCAAGCTCGCTGATTCTGTCTTCGGCTGTAGTCATTCTGCTGTTGAGGGCATCTAGTGAGATTTTTATTTCATCTACCGATTGCTTTATTTGTGAGACTTCGGTTCGAAGGTTTGAAATTTCTGCTCTCATTCCTGCTCTCTTTTCTTCCTGTATTTTCTTGGTAGACCGTTCCAGCGCTTGATTCATCTCCTCCCTTAATTTATTGGATGTCTGTTCCATAGTTGCTTGGAGTAGGTCGACTCTCCTCCATATTTCCTCTCTGAATTGTTTATCTGAGAGGTCGTAGATGTTGGGAGACTCTTTTGAGGTTTCTAGTATCTTTTCTTCTCCCTCTCTTCATGGAGGGGATTTTCGCTGTTTCTTCATATTGTCACGGAAGTGCAGAGTTGGAACCTTGTAGTTATTTATTCCTCTTCCTTTTTGTGGGAAGAAGGGGCTCCGGTTGTGCTAAACTTCCCTTATTCACTGATAGCTTTTATACTGTCAGCCTAAGCTAATGGCTATTTTGCGTAAATGTTTGAGATCGCAAAAGTGAGTTTTCAAAGGAATACACAGTACGGATTGAGCTGAGGTAGCAAAGAATAACTGCGGCCGCGTTAGCGTTGGCCGCTCTGAGAGGAGGCCACGCCCACTTTAGACCACGCCCATTAAGACACAGGCCACGCCCCCAGTGTCTTCCTGTTGATGGGGGGGACGTGCGCAGTTACAAGCCGGTTCGGGAGACGGGGTGTGCCGGGCGAGCAGGGAGTGACTTCAGAAACTCGGGAGACGCAGACGGCAGCGGGAAGTGGGGGAAAGGGAGGGCGTGGCCGAGGGATGGTCCTCGTACCTGATGGACGTGCGCAGTTACAAGCCGGTTTGGGAGACGGGGTGCGCGGGCGAGCAGGGAGTGACTTCAGAAACTCGGGAGACAAAGACAGCAGCGGGAAGTGGGGGAAAGGGAGGGCCTCAGGAAGTTCTTTGAAGGAATGAATTCTATCAATTGTGGCCAAAGGAGAAGGCATGGAATGGTAAAAAAAAAAAAAATAACTGCGGCCGCGTTAGCGGCCTGTTCTCCGGAAAGAGGCCCCGCCCACTTTTTAGGCCACGCCCCCTGAGATGAGGACACGCCCCTAAGCAGCAGAGTGGGGATTGGTCAGGATCGGACGGCGGCGGCGGAAAGGTGCCAGGCAGGGGCTTCAGGAGAAGCCCCGAGCCGCGGCGGGCATGGGGCGGGGAGGGGGGCTTCTCCGCGCTGAGGCAGGCTCTCCAAGGGGTTGCCTGTTTACCTGCAGGATGGAGATTGGTCAGGATCGGACGGCGGCGGCGGAAAGGTGCCAGGCAGGGGCTTCAGGAGAAGCCCCGAGCCGCGGCGGGCAGGGGGCGGGGAGGGGGGCTTCTCCGCGCTGAGGCAGGCTCTCCAAGGGATTGCCTGTTTACCTGCAGGATGGAGATTGGTCAGGATCCGACGGCGGCGGCGGAAAGGTGCCAGGCAGGGGCTTCAGGAGAAGCCCCCTGGATTAATGTTTTAATGTATTAAATAAAAGTTGATGCAGAATTACTAATACTTCTCAGACTTTTCCAGAAGTTAGGGCAAAACCATTAAAAAAAAGGTTTTTTCCTCAAGTAGATTTTGGTGACTAAATCAGAATAATAACTTTATGTGATGTTGATTGTAGTAGAGATGTTTGGAAATAACTGAGCAACTGGTCGTTGAGCACGACCCGAAGGATAAGTGGAAGAATTGTAGTGCTCTCCGGGAGGGAGAGGGAAGGATTTTCTCTCCCAACGCCTTCTTTCTAGAGGGAAGATGGCAGCAGCAGCAGCACTAGTGCCCACGTGTCATCCGCCATTTTCTAGGACTCACAACCCAGAGGTACTTGTTTGTAGTGACCTGGTGCAGAGATCATGGAATGGGGGTGTTACCAGCATGCCCTTGGCCCAGATGAGATCCAGAGCAGCTGCGCACAACACGGCCCCTATGCTCCTTCAAGACTATGATCCGGGAGGTTCTACTAACCCATTTTGGCACCCAGAGACTTATAGAAATGCATCTAGACTGTAAACTGAGCTAAAACAACAGAAATCCAAAACCACATGGCTGCTGTCGCGGCCTCTCGAGTTCCTAGAATCTATTCTCAGCAATGGAAAACAAACTATGAAATGATCCCTTTTCACCAGGTTTGATTGTTGGGGGGAAATTCCAAATAATAATAGTCAGTTCTCTGTTGAAATATTAAATGTATCCAAAGTATAGAGAGAATACAGTGAAGATCACTGGCCACTGAGGTGCGGGGGGCGGGTGGGAGGGGGGTATATCGGGGTTCTTGGTGGGGGAACAGGGGCACTGGTGAAGGGATGGGGATTTGATCATTATATGACTGAGACTTAAACCTTTGTAAAAAGCTCTGTAACTTTTGTCTCGGTGATTCAATAAAATAAAATTAAAAAAAAAAGAATTGTTGTGCTCTTTCTGTTTTCATCTGGCAGAACAGTCTGAATCTGCATATGTGATACCAGTAAACTTGGTGAGTTCAAAGTGCTCTAATACTCAAAGTTTCGGTCTGGGCATGTAGGAGTTCTGTTAGGGTCTGACATTCGGTAGTTGAGCTGTAAGTGTTGTAATTTGCATACATATTGATATAATTGTAAAGCAGCATGAATTGCTCTATTTAACAAGTTTAGGTGGCAGTAGATCTTAAAAAAATACCCACCTCTATTATGTCTGCTGAGTGTGAGATAATAATGGAACAGGCGACTTCATCCGATAAACATGATGGAAGCATCACTTTTGAGCATGAGACAAGTTCTGACTGTTGTTTACTAGCTGAGATCCTCTGAGAGTTCATTTTACTAAGTCATGACTTTTTCAGTTATAAATTGAAATGATCTGATGATACTTTCCTCTCATACTATGTCAGCATGGATGAACTCATATGTTTACGTAGCATATGATAGGTAATTGATAAATGGCATTACTGTTACTGCTATTACCACCACACCAGCACCAGAAAAAAGATCAATAGAAGAGGAGGAATATCAAACCCTATGGGAATGAAGGTTATTGGAAAGGTTAATTTTCTTTAGTTGACACAGAGTTGGGAAATAACAGCAAATGGCATGGGGTAGGATTCCAGAAGGACATGGTGTACTGCTTCTCTGGATAATAACCACTTTGTTTAAAATTCTGTGTTCCGAGTACTTTGACAAATCTGTGTAAACTTTGTTAAATTCTATAGATTCCTTTCCCTAAAACCTTTTATGGTTAGTACAACAGCTAAGTGTGTAGGAGTAAGAGAGAAGGAAAAATGCATTTGTTTTCTGTTTGGGAATGCAAAAACATTTGTAAGATAATGTTTGAATGCATATCCACCAACCTAAATTAGTCAGCGTACACTTTTGTGGGAAAAATACCGAAATGGCTGAGGCCTAGACATAACAACTTTACATATATTAGTGTTTGCTTTGCATTGAGAATAGTTGAGAAACACCATTTTTAAGTTAACTTTATTAAAATTAATGAGTGGGATGGAATTGGCCAAGCAGACAAAAGAGTTCAAAATCAATGCATATTTATTCATTGGATTCTTTATTTAACACTTGCAATAACTAGAACATAAAAATACTGTGCTGGATGCTGAATGTAATGCTAAGTGGTTAAAGAAATGGGTATTACTGTTGGTTATCAGAGGAAAAACATTACAAATACATTCTCTATGACAAGTCCATCTGATGAAATAAGACAAGTGTTGTCAGAGTGCTGTAGGATATCAGACAAGAGCTACCAGGCTGGTACTATTCTTTGTTCATTTATAATTCTCTTCTCAGAGAAGTAAGGGACCACACAGTCTCATGTGGAGTGTCAAATCTGGAAATGAAAATTCTTTTTCAAATGACTTAATTTGTTCAAGCAAGAGTGTATCCTCATCAACCAACCAATATTTCCTGAGGGTACCTGTTCTGTAAAAAATATAAATCCAATTCTGCTTCCCTTATACCTTTTCCATTAATTTTTCCCTCTGGAACATAGGTATTTATGCCATAGGGATGAAATATAAGCATATTTGTCAGGTGGAAATGTATAAACGGGCTGCAGATATCATTTTCTCACATTTGTATAAGCTTAGCCATGTTAGTCATCTTTACTAGGCATTCAATTTCAAGATGTATCCTGGGTTATACAGGTCTTATAGAATTATTGTTTTGAAAAAGTGAACCTAGAAATAAAACTTATTTCACATACTCCTGTAATCAGAAATTAAGTTGCCTGGGTTATTAGGGTTTAAACATATATGACGATTTGACTGGCATATGTTTGCAATGTTGTCTGTAGATAACCTGCTTTATCTAAAGGGTGACTTACTGAAGTTGGGGGGAAGGGACAATTATGTTGTTATATACATAATTTATTAACAAGGTAAAATTGGTTTATAAGACTATATGTTTGGGGATATTATTTCATATCTCTGCAAGTGTTACCATAGCACCACATACACACACACCCCAAATTACAAGTGTACTTCTCATTGGGCTATATTTGGTCTCTTAACCGAAGTTCCTTAATCAGAATGCGAGGATTTGTTTTACTTTGGATTTACATGTTTTTTTGCTTTTAAAAAGTACTCCAGGCTGGATAGAGGATCCAGCGGGCAGGGCACTTTCCTGCAGCTAACTGGGTTCTATCCCTGTTACCTCCTGAAGCCCCTTGAGCCCCACCAGGTGTAATCTCTAAGCTAATTTCAGAGCCAGTGTTAAGCCCCAAGCACTGGTAGGTGACCCTAAATCTATCCCCCATCCCCAAATCCACACACAGGTGAAATAATCCAGTATTTTTCTTTCTCCTTCTGATTTATTTTGCTTAACATGCTCTTTGAAGGAGATAATTTGTAATCGAGGGACTGCAAATTGAGCCTTAAAAACAGTCCAATAAGCTCTTCTTGCTTTAACAGCTTTTATTCTTTTAAACTTTGTTGTTGCTATTGAGATTTCTATTTTTAAATTTATACTTGCTTTCTATTTATTATATTTTGTTCTATTTTTCATAGTACATACAAGGGAGTGCTATAATGGAGGGAGAGAAGATATATGGCGCTGTGGGCAGTAAAGAGTAGAAGAGGTGGAGGGGATTATAAATCCAGTATAATTTAATGTTTGCAAGTTAGGGGTTACTTATATTTCTACTCTTGCAAATAGCACTGTAGCACTGTTTCACTGTCTTCCCGGTGTTCATTATTTGGCTCAAGCGGGCACAAGTAACGTCTCCATTGTGAGACTTGTTGTTACTGTTTTTGGCATATCAAATACGCCACGGGTAGCTTGCCAGGCTCTGCCTTGCAGACGGGATACTCTCGGTAGCTTGCAGGGCTCTTAGAGAGGGACGGAGGAATCAGACCAGGGTTGGCCGCATGCAAGGCAAAAGCCCTACCTGCTTTGCTATCGCTCTACTCTTGCAAATAATCTGTTTATTTGAGAATAGGGGCTATTGGGCGAGCACTTACCTGGATTTTCTTCCTCCTTCTGCATAAGAGATGAATAAGATAAAGGTGAACATCAGTGGGATAATTTTTTTTTTTTTTTGCTTTTTGGGTCACACCCGGTGATGCACAGGGGTTACTCCTGGCTCTGCACTCAGGAATCACTCCTGGCAGTGCTCAGGGGACCATATGGGATGCTGGGAATCGAACCCGGGTCGACCGCGTGCAAGGCAAATGCCCTCCCCGCTGCACTAGCCCCAGTGGGATAAATTTTTGACACAGTTTACCTCTTCACTTACTGATAAGCTTTTTTTCCTGGAAAACAGGATAGTCCATTTACTCTCTTTCCACGGAAACAAAAGCTATTTTCTTTTCTAAAAGAGAATTTGCAGTCAAAAACTAGAAGAATTTGTAATGATTTCATGGATGTGGAATCCTATAGGAAAAGAAAAAAGAAAGGTAGGGGTATGTGTGTGTGTGGGTGGGGGGGGTGGGCGTGGATGTGCATGCGCCCGCGCGCGCGTGCCCGCAAGCGCGTATGTGCACACAGGAGGGTGACAGCATTTTTATGGTAGAATTCTTTGTGTTACCTGGAACAGCTTCACATGTGAATTAATCTTGTGTGGTACTGCAGAGCTGAGGGAATTCTATGCAAAGAAAGAACCACAGATTTCCATGGAATTTAAAAAACATTAAATTATTTTAAATTTAAACATATTTTTTAAATTGAATCACTGTGAGATAGAGTATTACAAAGCTTCGTGATTGCATTTTAGTTCTACAGTGTTCCAGCATCTATCCCTACACCAGTGTGATTTCCTAGCACCAGTGTCCTAGTTTACTTCCCATCCCTCCAAGCCACCCCCCGCCCTCCCTGCCTCTATGGCAGGCACCTCTTCTCTCTCTTTCTCTCTTTCTCTCATTTTAGGCCTCATGGTTTGCGATACAGATGCTGAATGATTATCATGTATGCTCCTTTACCTGCTTTCAACACTCAGCTCTTGTCCAGAGTGATCATTGTCAACTGGTATAATGGACCCTCCTCTATCTTAACTACACTCGTCTCCCACATCATTGAAAAACCATTGACCAGTCCTCCTGGCCCATTTTTCTCTGGCTTTGGATATTAGTTTCATACTGTTTTTTTTAATATATCCCACAAATATATGCAGTGCTGGTGTGGATGCAGGGAGAAAGGGACCCTCATTCTTTGCTGGTGGGAATGCCAACTAGTCCAGCCTTTTGGGAAAACAATATGAACATTCCTCAAAAAACTAGAAATTGAGCTTCCATATGATCCAGCAATGCCACTTCTGAGAATATACACTGGGAGGGTCCAAAAACACACACACCAGAAACATGATCTGTACTTCTATGTTCATTACAGGACTATTCACAGTAGCCAGAAACAGCCTGAGTTTCTGAGAACAGATGTATGGATAAAGAAACGATGGTACATTTACACAATGGAATACTACACAGCTATTAGGAAAAATGATGTCATGAAATTTGCCTATAAATTTGCCTATAAATGAAGAGTATCATGCTGAGTAAAATGAGTCAGAAGGAAAGGGGCAGAAATAGAATGACTGCATTCCATGGAATTTTTATTTTTATATCACAGGTGCCATATAGTCTTACAAATACTTTTGTGTATAGGTAGCACAAATGCAAAATTGAATGTCTAAATCTTATATTAAGCACTGTTATATATATTCAAATTCTTTTCTCAGTTGTTTATATATGTGTGTTGAAATGTAAGAATTTAATTATTAAAACATGGATATGCATAAATATAAAGAATATTTAAAAGCAAGAACTGAGTCAGGTAGTGTGCTGGTTCTCTCATCTGTAAGAAAAATCTGAATTATGTTTTCTTTTAAGAATAACTGCTGTGTAAATCAGAGTTTATTATAACAAGCCTCAGCTGACTGTATTTGTTTATGTTAAAATGAATACTACTCTACTAAATGAATGTTGCCTGAAAATGTTATTTCTTATTTTTGATCATGCAGGGATCTGAACTATTCTAACCTCTTGGTTTTGTGATCTTTCTTTGTCTCTCCTACCTTTATTTCCTGAGTACTTACATAACTTGACAATATCTCTTGAAGCAATTCAAAAATATTATGTCAAGTCATTGGAATTTATTTGTTCTGCTAGAATCTGGCACAATAATTTAGAAATGAAGGTCATTGAAGAATTGTGTCATTCTAATTACAAATCAGATTACTTGCCATGGAGCTGGAAATAAAGGACTCTTCTCCCTTTTATTTCAACTCACAGACATGGTTTGCAGCAGCAGCTTTGTGCAGTCATGGGAAAGGGAAATCAGGGAAAGGAGAAAATAAGTTTCTGAGTGCCTACCTAGGTTGAACATTTTTACAAAACTTTAATTTTTTGTGGGCTGGAGTGGTAGGGTGTTTGCCTTGCACAAACCAACCCGGGTTTTATTCCTTCACCCCTCTCTGAGACCTCAGCAAGGTACCGAGAGTATCCCATCTGCACGGCAGAGCCTGGCAAGCTACCCGTGGCACATTCGATATGCCAAAAACCTCTCACAATGGAGATGTTACTGGTGCCCGCTTGAGCAAATCGATGAACAACAGGATGACAGTGCACAGTGCAGTGCTAATTTTTTGTATACCTGAGGCAGTTTCTGTATATGCTGGCCTTGAAACACACACACATAAACAAAACATATAAAATTAATATATTTTTTAAAGTAGTTAGCCATACACCCTAGACTGGGGTGGGGGCACAGGTGGAATGAAGAAAAGTAACACTGGAGAAATGACCCCAGGGCTACTAATTAAAAGATGAGTATGAATTGCCAGAATAAAGAGAGAAAGAAAATACCACTGGAAAGAATCTGCAGTGGGAGGAGAGTAAAAGTAGGACAAGTGCAGCCAAAGGACAGAGAATATGGAATCGTACCACATACGTGGAGACTGAGGGTACCATCAGGAACCAGAACTTCTTTGTGCTGTGATAACCTTCACGAGGTCCAGTGTCAGTGGAGCCACTGGGAAGCTTGAATCGAGGACTTTAACATTGGCAGTTAGACCTTTCAGATCACGGTTGTGGTTGTAGTATGGAGGACAGTTGACATGGTAAAGTAAAATAATGTGGATGAATATGATGGTGTTCAGCTAAGAGGGAGATATAGACAGGAGAAAAGCAGTAGAGTTAATAAGTTTCATTGGGAAGAGGCTATGAGGAGAGGCAGATGTTTGAGGCCGGAGCACTGAATGGCATAATAAGGATGGTAGTGGCATTTACAGAGATAGAGGTCATCAGAGAAAACCTGGCATTTGAATTTTTTAATTTCTCTTTGTTTAATAATTAATACTGGATTAGGGGTAGAAACATTTGGGTTTGGACATGTTTTTGCCACATCAGTGAAACTTGTGAAGCCAATTGGGCCAGTGAGTCTGAACTCTTTGAAGTGAAATCTAAATTTATGGAATTGAGGATGAGCATAATGATACACCTAGGGAGAAGAACTCAGATAATAAAGGCCAATATTAAGGAGAGTGTGTCTTCAAGAAGTGACCAGAATGCCAGGTATGAGGAAGTGTTTTTGCCTCTAATAAGAGGGCAAATAAGGCAAATAATCAGATGAGTCAAAAGAAATAAACTGGGTCAAATGCTACAAGAGACTAACAAGGAAGAAACCATGCGTACTGGTTTTGAGTAACATGAAAATTGCTAGTGACTCCAGCAAGAATCAATTCACAATATGGGAATAGAAGCCAGATGGAAGGTTTAAAGAATGCAGTGAGAATATCTAGAAGTATTGACCAGTTCATGCCTGTAAGTTAACACAGGGAGTGTGTGTGTGGGGAGTTAGTGTTAGAAAGGTGTATGGCTAGGACTGGAGAATAGCCAAATAAAGTAAGGGAAGAATATCCTGGGCAGAGAAAAAACAGGCAGTGAGAGAGCTTGTGTCAAAAGCATTCCTGGGATTCTTGAAAAGAGTCAGAAGGATAGAGACCAGGGCTAAATGAGCAAGATTGTACATTTCCTTCTAGACATAATGAGAATGCATTGGGATCTTTTGAGTGGAGTGACCTAACCTATTTTATATTCTCTCTGAACTGCTCTCTCAGATGGTCTTGTTGAGAGCAGACTTTTAAAAAGATAGGAATTGAAGGACTGGAAGCTTGGGAAACTGTTTAGTTAACAGTAAGTCAATAATTGTGTAACAGCCAGTGTGTGCCAGACGTCTATGGTCTTCTCTGGAGGAATTGTTCACTACCACTTGGACAGGGGGAAAGTGGTCAGATGCAGATGTATTATGTGGACAGCTTGGGTGTGTATATGAAAGGGAGAGGTGAGTTAATAGTGATTTCAAGGTTTGGGGTTGAGAAGTAAGATGGAACTGTAGCTGGGTGCACAAGAGGGAGCAGCTCTGAGGGTGGGAGACAGGGTTCTGTTCTGGAGTCGTTAAGGGGATCGTAATTTTTATTTAGGATTTTTAGGAGGCCTCGGAGTAATTAGTGGTAAAGGCTTGGCAAAATTAACACTTCTCGGAGGATTATTGTTGTTTAGACAACTTTGAAGAGCTGAGTCCTGATTTGGTGGGCACATGGAATGTGTTTTATTCTTACCTTTATCACAGATGTTCTCTGTGACCTTGGGAGATTTATTTGTTCTCTCTCAATTTCCGTCTTTGTATCTCTTGAAATTTTCCATGGTTTCAGGTGAGGAACTGACAAGATCTGTAAGATCCCAATCAATGGTGACACCATAGACTTCTATGACATGGCTGCTAAGTAGTATCAATATCTTTTACTTTATGTTGGCAGTTTACTTATTTATAAAAGTGACTTTGAAAAGCAGATTTAGTATATTTCCATGAGTGTTGTGAATCATCCTACTCCTATAAATATACTAAATATACTTTAGTATATTTCCATGAGTGTTGTGAATCTTCCAGTAGCTGGAAGATACTGTATTTAAAGAAAAGGGGCAAGAATGATCTCTCATTGTGAAAATTGGACATGACATGGTAGATAAAGAAGTCTTCCTGAGGTGAGGAATTCCAACATCAATTACCCTTTCCTTTTCCAATATATGGGCAGCTATTTTTAAATGAAGTCTTTGGTCGCTATTTTTAGACTTTAGAAAATTAGACACAAAACTTGGATAACTGTCAAAAGGTGAGTCTAGGGAGTTTTGAGATTTAATTACTTATTCTAAAAAAGTAAATGTTAGTCAATTAGGGTTCATGATTTATTTCATTTATTAAATTAATTGCATCATGCAATAAAATTCAGTGGAGAATACAGTACTCTCTCAGCTATTGCTTTTGTAAATTACTTACATAATTTACAAAACACTACATAACACTATCATAATATAAGAAAAAACTCAGAAAATATGCCATCTCTATGCTTTCTGGAACATTAGGATAAAAACAATTATTTTGTTCACTCTTGTGACTTTCCTCTCAAGTTTTAGCGGTATGATGATACAGTAATATCAGTGCTTACAAGTTATTCTCAGAATCTTAATTGTTGGTACACACAGTGATATTGCTAATCAAGTATGTATGGTGTGGAGGGTTTTTGTCCAAAAAGAGATTGGACTCACACACATTCTTCTGGGGGCTTATTTGCAGAGGCAGCATTTCAGAAGTGAAGATACACAGTTGATAGGGCTTCACTTTTATTTGGATGATACTCATCTCATATTGCTGCTAGCAACACAACTTTTACCCAGTGCTGAGTTCACTGAGGATAAAACCTGGTGATATTACCATGGTTTGTTGTTTATGCATACATATACTCTCATTCCTAATCTTTGAAAACAGTTTTTATTAAGGTCCATTCTTCCCAAGATGACTAAGAACTTTTCATGTGTAGGATGTTAGTGATTTATGTTATAAGCACTGAAATTATAGGTGCAAGTACATGTCCATTTGTTCTCATAGATTCAAGTAGAAAAACGGAGGTACAATAGAGCCATGTTATCTGATGATTGTTGTTATTACTTTATTGAGCATATGCTGGTGTGATGGTATGGGAATGGGCTGATTTGGTTTCTTCTTGTTGCACCTACACAGGTAGTATTTGGGCAGAAGGTGGGGATCCTTCCGAGATCATTAGCTCTCACGATGGCTCGCATGAGCTGCCATGGCACTCTGCCTTGTTTCGGCAAAACATGTTACCTGCTTCCCAAGTTGCTGTCCTGCAAAGGCTGGATTGCTCTGGGCTTTCTGCTTAATGAATGCTTGGCTATTGCCCCACTTCCTGCAGACTCAACATTAGGGACTCGCTGCTGCATTCTGTCTGGACCATAGATGTTTCTCTTCACACCAGGCAGTCACTCCTGGCTCTTACTCCACAGATCACTTCTGGTCATATTCAGAGGACCATATGAGGTGTCGGGATTGAAACTGGGTCGGCCATGTGACACACAAGCAGCACCCTTCCCTCGTAAGAGTTCTGATCCTGATTTTCTTTTGAGTTGCAACCCTGATTTTTGTAGAACATTCTATAGCTGAGATCCCAGTCTTAGAATCCCAACCTAATTCCTTCCTCACAACCTCCCCATACACTTTTATAAGGCATTTTATCTTGAAGAAATGACACACAGTATCTTTCTTGCCTTAGGTATTTTTGCTGGTGCTTGAACATGAATTTAAATTCACTGTTTGCTGGGCTATGCTCTATAACAGGATCCTTTTCTTTTTCCGAATTTCAGCTTCTCTTTTTAAATGTCTACCCAGTTCACATTGAGCTTGCAATACTATGTTTCTTAAATCTTACTATTTTTAGGAAGCACTTTATTTTTTCTTGCCTTGGATTTAATCCTTGTTCTGTATCTTTTAGAGTTTATGTATAAACTCCAGTCAATATACCTAGCTGTATGTTTTCAAAGTTAGTCAAATACCATATCTGGGACTTGTGACTCCACTGTAATGCTGCAGTGAGAATTCACTTTCTCTTGGGGGCATCTGTTGTTCTGAGAGAAGGAATTTCTCCATTTAATCTTACTCTACCATACCAACATTCATCGTAAAATGAGAAGAGATAAGCCACAATTACCTCAGTTCTTATGGAATTAATTTCAGAAAAGTAATTTTTGTTGTTTATTTAACACGGGAAAAGCAGTTTCCGAGAGTGTCAAGTCTGTACACAGTGCTTAGCAGGGCTGAAAAAGGGAAGATTTGTTAGGGCAAGCTCTCTCAAGGGTAAGCCTAAATTGTTCATTTTACTATTTTATTTGTAAAGAAATCTTTGTATGGATCCCAAATCCATGGAACCCACCATATTTATAGCATATCCTGGGGGATTCTGGCAGATATAATATCTTCATCTCTCTGCCTTCCAGTTTTATGATATTTAGATGAGGCAAGTGAAGTCTCAGTTCATGTCCTGCATTTCATACAAAGAACATCTGTCTTTTTATGTCATTTATTCAATACAAACAGACTGTTGATTGTCCTGAAAAGATGGAAGAATCTGGGAAGACACACATAACTCTCTTATCAGGTAGAGAGTGCTCAGTACATGCTCTGTATTCAGGATCCCAAAAGGGACCCCACATCACAGAGTTGGGAATAATACCCAAGATCACAGAGTATGGTCCCCAAGAAAAAACAAAACAAAACAAACCCTTATCACAAAGCATCTTTGTGAAATTGGTTACGGCATTCTTCTCAGGTGCGGGGTGAAAAACAGATCTGTAGAGATTGATGAGAGATAGTCGAATTGAACTGACTGGAGAGAAGTTACTGAAACAGCAACTCCTGAGCTCACCTCTTTTTCCTAAGATGATTCTATTCAGTGAAGAGTTCTGGCATGTGTCCTGCGAATACTGAAACAAGGAAGGGGGCCTAGAGCTTTTTTGGAGTTGGGGGCTCCTTCCACGTGGTCCTCAGGACACCTGGGGCCCTTCAGAGCAATTTTCAGTGATCTGGGCAGGTAACAACCTGGGTAGGTTGTACACGTGTGACTATGCGTTGCTCTCAGACCCTACTCTGTGCTTCCGGGATAACCCAGGCCACCCCAGGGATGCTCTGGAGATCTCTAGGGCTCAACTCTCTGATGTTAGGGATCAAGTGGTGCTCGTGATGGAACTGGGTTGGCAGCCTGCAGAGCACGCAAGCTCCACTGCCCCCTCTTCTATCTCTCGTAGCTCTTAGAGCTATAGGAACTTAATAACAACAGTCTCCTTGCAAGTGGAGAGGAATGAATACTAATGTCTATTATCCTTAGAGCGTCTCTCCATCTGCGCCCTTCTGCATTAACTTTATGGTCTATTTTATTTCCCCTTTGCAACTGTTAGAAGCCAACAGTCAGAGGATTAATAAAAAATTGTTACTGTTTCTCAAAAAGTTGCAAAACATGTTACCTGTTTGGCTGGTGCTCATATTCTTAACCTTCTAAAGGAAGAATTGTCATGCCTAATAGATTTGATGATCCCGCTGAGCCTGGCTGCTTCTTTTGGCTTGGTTTGTGCATTTATTTCCTTCTCAGGATCTCAGCCCTAATCTTCTTTAAGCAAACACAGGTTTCAGCAGAGCCAAGGCTTCAGTAATGCATTTGCTGAAGCACTGAAGGCAAGAGTTTTGGCACAACCTAAGGGGTGATCATCTTTTCTTGTGTTTTCAAAGTTCTCAGACATCATTTGGAGGAATGAATGAATACATCTGTGAGACTGGGGCATACCTGGAGATGTTTTAGATTTGGTAACTTTTTCAAGACTGACTAAATGCTGGAAAATTATTCTCTGTTTCTTGAAAGTTTTCAGTCCATTCCACTATTTCTTATTCAAAGGTATGCAAAGATAAAAGATAAGGAGAATTCTGAAAAATGCTGTATAAGCTGATTGTTGCCAACTCTTTTAAGTCTGATGTAGAAGGAGCTTGATTATTTCCATCAGTTAGTTGGGCATTACTCACATCTTCCTCAATTTCTGTCTTGGAAGAGACCCATATATTGTGGGATTATGGGAGAAAAAAAAAGGCATAGTGTCCTGGGTTATCAATTAGCACTGTCATCCTGTTGTTCATCAATGTGCTCCAGTGGGCACCAGTAACATCTCCATTGTGAGACTTGTTGTTACTGTTTTTGGCATATCAAATACCCCACGGGGAGCTTGCTAGACTCTGCCATGCGGGCGGGATACTCTCGGTAGCTTGCTGGGCTCTCCGAGAGGGATGGAGGAATCGAACCTGTGTCGGCCGCATGCAAGGCAAATGCCCTACCTGATGTGCTATCACTTTAGCCCAGGGTTATCAATAATATTTTTGGCAGTCTTATTCAATCACGATCATGATCACGAAATCCCGTTAATCGTCGATTTATCGATCATGCTCAGTAACCTCTCCATTCGTCCTTTCCCTGAGATCTTAGAAGTCTCTCTCAGCTCAGCCTTCTCAATGATGTCGCACTGGAGGCTCTTTCAGGGTCAGGAGAATGAGATCCAGCTTGTTACTGGATTTAGCATATGAGTACACCATGGGAAGCTTGCAAGGCTGTTCCATGTGGGCAGGAAACTCTCAGAAGCTTGCCAGTTTCTCCCAGAGGGAGAAGTAAGCTACAAAATATTGCGCAGTTGCGAAGCGGCCACACACTTCTGGGAGCTAGCTTTTAAGTCTCTGGATGTTGGCCATTGATGGGATTACACACACCTCAGTTCTTCTGCCGGTACCTTTATGCGTGAGGCCGGTCCGAACGTGTGGAGAGGGGTTCGAGCATGGCTGCAGCTAGGTTCCAGTGGTCTTTGGCCACTGGGAGTTCTGCTCGGGGTGGGGAGGGAAGCTGGGGCCCACCCCTCCGAGGGACCCAGGGAAAGACAGCCAGGCATGCGGGCAATAGACTCTCTTATTTAATACTGTTACTTAAATTTATTTTTTTTTTTTGGTCATGCCCATTTGTATTGAATCCTGATACTTATTCTTGGTTCTTCACTTGGGAATCACTCCTGAAAGGCTGAAGAGACCATACAGGGGTATTAGGGATTGAACCTGAATCAGCTATATGCAAGACAAGCACCCTGCCCATTAAGCTACATTTTCAGCCTCCATACTTAATTTGTATTAAATGAAATTGTGTTATATGTCAGTGAGTTTTGCCAGGCATATACTATGTGATTATTTTTCCCCATTAAGATAAAGAAGTCACATCACTCCAGGAATGTTTTTATGTCCTTCCCATACCATTCTTATATCCCACATATACTTCATAGCACTGATTTCTCACTCACTTTGTGTTCTCTTTTCTTCTTGATATTATTATAAATAATATAATACAGTAGCTCCTCTTGGTGCCTAAATTATTTAAACAACATAATTATTTTGATAGTGTGATAGCTGCATTTGTGAATAATAAATTGTTTCTGAGTTATATGATGTGTAATGTATCACACAATTGATATTGAGTTGTTCACTTTGGGAACATTGTGAATTCAAATTCTGGCGAAAGCAATAGTAAAATGGGTAAGGTGCTTGCCTTACTCGCATTTAATTTTGGCTCTGCACTCAGGAATCACTCCTGGAGGGCTCAGGGGACCACATGGGATGCCAGGGATCAAACCTGCATTGGTCACATTCAAGGTCCTCCAAGGTCACATACAGTGCCCTACTCACTGTACTATCTCTTTAGTCTCTAAAATTTTTGTTCTAACATAAATTTATTTATGATTTATTCTAAATAAATGTTTTGTTTGTATACACATTTACTATTCTTATATACCCAGGGTTGTATAAACATTTCTCAGATGAAGCAAAGTCACAAATAGAAGAAAAGAACCCCTACTCTAGACTTCCTCTACTTATATTTTTCACTATTGAATGATTCAAATATATTCTAATTTGGAAGAAGGATGATTTTCCAACAGATTGGTAGATAATGTCATCTTATGTGCATTTACTTTCTTTGACAAAAGTATCTTTCACATTTTGCTCTAGCCGTCTTGCATTCACTGCATTCACTGAAACATTTTTATCCTTCCAAGAGGTTTTATTTCTTGTTTTCAAAGATCAAGGATTTTTCTCAAGAACTTAATAGATTTTTATTCTAAAAGGAGAAAGCAATGGGACATATTTTTCTTTCAGCGACTTAAATAGTAAGATAGACTCAACCCTTAAGCTAAAGCAAAGAAATGGGGATTCACAGTGGCCTTCAGAACATTTCTCTCAGACTTTATGCCCTAGCTTAGTTCCAAGAGCCCAGAAATAGGACTGTTGATAAAAGTCAACTGAATTTTAATAGGATAAACTCTCTCTTCTGCATGGTCCAATCATTCAAAAAACCATACAGTTTATATTTAAAATGTGTCTCAACCAATTGTGCTAATAGTCAAATTGAGATCCAGAGAGATGCTTTTACAGGTAAATTAAGTGGCCTACAGGCAAGGAGTTACACTGCTAGCTTTATGATCTCAGAATGTTTTCTCCCGTACATCTGTCTTTTCATCTTTTCATCTGTTTACTATTAATACAGTAGCTGCTCTTGGTGCCTAAATTATTTAAACAACATCATTATTTTGATAGTGTGATAGCTGCATTTGTGAATAATGATTTGTTTCTGAGTTATATGATGTGTAATGTATCACACAATGTACTCCACTGAGGAGTTTTCCTGAAAATACAGTGCACTATGTATTTGTATATCATTGCAGATGGTTGTCTTAAAATCCACATTTTCATCCTGTGGTAGACTTTTACATCTCTCCCATGTAGATGTGTAGATTGTCATATAGGTTTAGTAAGGTTACTTTGACTTGGAAAACAGAATAACAGTGTAGGGATGGTAAAATAATATATATGTTATAGAATATGAATTTAGTTAAGGAAAAGAAATGTGATGGCCCCAGAAGACTGGCTTTGGGAATAAAGGAGTATGAGTAACGCAAGCATACTCATTGGAGCAGATGTAAGGGACAGATTGAGGGCAGCAGGAATGGTATATAGAGTCAGCTGGGGAAGGGCATTAAGGACATTGAAAAGACATTTCTGATAATTCATTGATTTTGTGACTCATACTTATTATTCTGTAAGAATAACACTTTATTAAAAATGTCTATATTCATTCTCTTGTGCATAACCATAAGTGCCACAGTTGGCTTCTGTCATACCTGATAGCTCAAAGGTCATACCGTTTTCATGTACATCAGTGGGTTTCAACTCTGGGCATACCTTAGAACCATCTGGGAGTTTCTAAAGATACAGGTACTGAGGACTGGTACATTTGAATCAATAATCTAGGCAATATCATTTTTGTCTAAAATCATTAGATGAAATTTTTATGTGGCAGTATTTTTAACAAAGAGGTCAGATTGGATTTTTGTGAATTAACTGATTAATCTTAATAGAACTAGTAGAAGATTGTCTAGACATGCAGTCCCATCCTGTTATAAGAAGAAAGTAATTCCATCCATGTAAAAATGCATGCCTGAAAACTTGTATCCAAATCTAATTCAGATTCTAGTGCTTTATAAAAAAATTTTGAATATATTGAGAAGAGAGGAAAATATTAAGGGACATCAAAGAAAATAGCCAAGCATGCCAGAATATATTTCACAATACATGGACACAGGGATACATGTTTTAGTTTGTATAGAGCAAGGTAGCATGGTGGCAGAAGTGAGGTGATGAAAAGAAGAGATAATTACATAGTAAAGAACAGTGGGTTGGGGGTTGAAGAAATAGTACAGTAGCTGAGGTGCTAACCTTGCACGTGGCTGACCAGAGTTCCATCCCTGGCATCTCATACAGCCCCTCAAGCCCTGCCAGGAGTGAATTCCTGAATGCAGAACCAGGAATAACTCCTGAGCATCACCAGGTCTGGTACTGTCCCCACCCCTGGACCCACAATAGAATTTTGTAATGTTAGAACATGTAAGCCTTGTTTGGGGTTTTAATCTCATAAAATAGCCTTGGAGACTGGCACTGCTCCCTGCCCAGATGAAACCTGAAGTGGCCACCGTTGAACAGCTCCACTGCTTCTGATTGGCCATGATTCCAGAGGCACACAAACCAATTTTGGAACGCAGCAGCTTCTGGCAGAGATGCTTCTAGACTGTGAGCTAAGCTATGGCCTGTGCCGCCCAAGGGGAAATGGTGTTGTCCCTTCTGCCTCCTCCCCTCAGTGGCAGTACGGTGACCACCATATTTCAGAGCCTATTGGACAGAGGTATGAGTTTGCAGAGACAGGGGCGTGGAGAATCTGGGAATGCAGAGATGGAACAGGCGCTGCTCCCTGCCCAGACGAGACCCTGAGCGGCTGCCTACCAACCCCTCCTCCGCTCCTGAACGGCCATAATCCCAGTGGCACACAAACCAATCTCAGGATGCAGTGGCTTCTGGCAGAAAGCCCTCTGGACATAATTACTAAAATATCAGGAATCCAAAACCATGCAGTTAGTTGCTCTTCATTATCAGCAATAGAAAACAAATTATCAAATGATGCCTTTTGACAGGTCTGAGTGTTGGAAGTAAATTCCAAATAATAATAATGGGTTTTCTGACGAAACATTGAATGTAATCAAAGTAAAGAGAGAGTCAAGTGAAAATCATCTGCCACACAGACAGGTTGGGGGGTGGGTTGGATGGTATACTGGGGTTCTTGGTGGTGGAACATGTGCATTGGTGAAGGGATGGGTGTTTGTTCATTGTATGACTGAGATTTAAACCTGAAAGCTTTGTAAACGTTCTCATGGTGATTCAATAAAAAAAAAATAGCTTTGAAACAATTGGGAAGATGTTAGATATAAAGTTGTTATTCCATCATATTAGTAAGCTTGTACTAGTTTTGTTAAATTTTAAAAATTTTCTTGAGATTGGCTGTTATATTTTGAAAATTATAACTAAATGTGAAAATATTTATTAAGCAGATGTATAAGTGCTAGAACTTTAACGTATTCCAGAAAAATAAAATAATCAGAAACAATGGGTGTTGATGAAATAAGATTGTCAAATATGATAATTTTTGAAGCCGCATATAAGGTCATGTTCAATATATATTAAAAAATCCAAAATGAAATATAATAAAAATAATGAACCACTGACCAATAATAATTTTCAGGTTTTAGTTTTTTTGTGTTTTATTTCAAGTCTCAGGGTAGGTACCACCCTGAAAGCAGGCAGGAATATCGTGAAGGCATACCATAATGTCTGGACCCCTTGACTCTAGTTGGAAGCCATGCCAGATCTAAAAAAATGCCGTTGAACCTGGAGACCCAATGAAGTGAATGAACCCTTACCCAAACTGTACAGGTAGACTGCATGAGGCCTCCACCCACCCCAGCCCCCAGGAGGCTGTCAGATACAAACACAATTCCACCTGGAGATGCTGGTGGCCAGTACATTGCCCTACCTTGCTTGCAGGTATGTAGATTGTACAGGGCCTGCTCTCCAGCCCATTGAGACTTGGGAGTAAGCCTTGACAGATCCATAGATGCCCCTGGACACAGACATGCTAGCACATTGCTTGCCATTCTTCTGGATTCTAATCTGTAGCTCTCACAGGGCACCAGGAACAGTGAAGAAATTAAGAAATTCAGCCACAGCAGTGGATGGTGACAGAAGTTCAAGAAGGTCCTCAGCAAGCAAAACTGCCCAAAGAAGACATTAGAAAAAAGAGTCTCTTGGTGTTAAATGATCTGAAAGAATTGCTTGAACAGAATCAATAAGCTTGAAGAGTTGATGGAAAAATGAAAGAACTCATTCAAGTAGAAATTAAGGAGCTAAACGTATACAGAAACAAGCTTCAGCAGATGAATGTTGAAGCTGAAAATCAAATCAGTGAACTTGAAGACAAGTTGCATAATTCTACCAATAAATAAGAGGTAATAGGGATGAATTGAGGAAAAAGTGAAGAGACACTAAGATATATCACTGGTGGGATAACCTCAGAATCATAGAAATTCCAGGAAAGGAAGGAGGAGTGAATTGAAAAGAAAGAACAGCTGGATGGAGAAACAGCTCAGAACTTCCTCAAACTGAAAAGAAAAAACACTACACTGATATAGGAGACACAAAGAATGCCAACGTAAACCTAAATTGTAAACCAAAATACATCGTCATCAAAACAGCAATAACAAAAGACAGAGATAAACAATTTTACTTGGCAAGAGAGACTCAAGGTTCACATACCAGAAAAAAATTACATCCACATCAGATTTATCAAATGAACGTCTATGAGCAAAAGAGAATGGAATGGTATATCAAAGTACTGGATGGAAAGAATCTCCCAAACTGAGCTATGATAGTACGGGGCTGAGCAGTTTCTTGGCTGAGCCTTTTTCAATCCCCAGCCCCACACATATGGTTTCCCAACACCAGCAGGAGTGATCCTGAGTACAGAGCCTGGAATAAGCCCTGAGCGTAGCCAGTTATGGTCCAGCACCCTGGTTCCTAAAATGAAAGGAGAGAAACTCAACTAGGAATCTTCTATTATGTGAAGGCATTTGCAGATTTGGGGGAGTGATAAAATCAATCTTTCATAAATGAGTAGAGGGCATTAGTGACATCTGAACTAATTCTGCTGGGGTTACTAGGTGGCCCTATAAAACCCAAAGGTCAAATGGCAAATGTAATCAAAATATCCACAGAGAAATGGTAATAACTTCACAGCAATTGTTTCTCTAAATGTCAGCGGACTGGGCTCTCCCATTAAAAGGCACAGAGAGGCTGGATGGACAAAGGCAATAAATCCAACCTTCTAATGCTTCCAGGAGACACACTGAACTTTCACAATAAACACAAGCTAGGAGTGAAATGTTGGAAAACTATCTTAGGACTACGTCTTAGAGGTGTAGACTGGGAAAGTCAGGATTGGCCATACTTGTATCAAATAGTTTTCCAGTTAAAGAAAGTAATGAGAGAGAATTGGTCATTCCATACTTGTTAAGGAATAATAAATCAAGAGGACTTAATTCTTATCAAAGTATATGCACCAAATGAAGAGGTAGCAAAAGTATAAAAAACAACTGCTAATGGATTGGAGGGTAACTATATAAATGGCAGCACAGTATTAGTGGGAGACCTTAACACCCCACTTTCATCATGGACAGACCAACTGTCTAGTAGACAGAACATCAGTGAAGAAATAAGAGCCTTATATGAGGATGTAGAAGAGCTTGGATTAATGGTTTTGCTCAGGAGGGTTCTCCATCCTCCCCAAAGCTAAAAACACATTATTTCCCAGTAGATCTAGAACATTCTCCAGGATATACAACATGTTGTGGCAAAATTCAAGTATCCATAAAGTCATTAAAAATAGAAATCAGACTAAGTATCTTTTCAAACCACAATACCATTCTTGTATAAATTAACTATAAAGAGAAAGCGAAAAAAATCTAAAATTTGGGAACTGAACATGTATTGTAAAGAACTAGAATCAAGGAACCAGATAAAGGAAGAAATAAAAGACATAAAAATGTTCCCTGAAATGTATTAAAATGAAGATACAAGTTAATGGAATCTATGGGATACAGAAAACACAATAGGAAGTACATAGGGATCCATACAGGCTTACATCACAAAAGAGGAAGTAGCTCCAGTCACTATCCTAGTCTCCAGCTTGAGAAACTAAAAAAAAGAACAACAAATGCACATCGTAGTAGATTTTTTTTTCAAATTTATTTTTTAAATTTTTTTAAATTTGTTTATTTTAAATTAGTGAGTCACAGTGAGGGTATAATTACAGATTCGCACATTTTTGTGCTTGTTTTTCCCTCATGCAATGTTTAAGAGCCCATCCCTCCACCAGTGTCCATTTTCCATCACCCATGAACCCAATATCCCTCCCACTCCCCAGTCCCATCCCTTCACCCCACCCCGCCTCTGGAGCTAGGCATTCCAATTTGATATCTATCTTTTCTTTTGGGTGTTGTGATTCCAAATAAGGGTATTGAGTGGCCATCCTGTTCAGTCTCAAGTCTAAAAGATATGGAACGCTTCACGAATTTGCGTGTCATCCTTGCACAGGGGCCATGCTAATCTTCTCTGTATCGTTCCAATTTTAGTATTTGTGCTGCCGAAGCGAGCACCATCGTAGTAGATTTAATGAAGGAAAAATAAAAAGTGAAGCAGAAATCAATGACACAGATATCAAGAAAATTATACAAATGATCAATAAAATCAGCATATTTTAAACTATAAAAACCACGATTGGCAAATCCTTAGCTAAACTCATGAGGAAAAAAGGAGAAGAGGAAAACCCTAATAGATAAAAATCATCTAAAAGGAGACAAGTTACAATAGGTACCACAGAAATACAAAATCCTGAGAAACTTTATGCCAGAAAGCTAGAGAATCAAGAAAAAGTTAGGTGCATTTTTAGAATCATGCTGTCTCCAATTAGAAGGGAATAGAAAACCTAAACTAACTAACCATGAAATGTTAAATTGGACCAGTACTTTAAAATATCCCAAGAAACAGAATTCTAGGTCCAGATGGGTCTATCAGTGAATTTTGCCAAAATGTCAGAGGCTTATTCCCATATTCCTCTAGCTCTTTGAAAATATTAGAGAAATGGAAATCTTCCAACTTTGTAACTTTCCATATGGTGATTCAATAAAATAAATTAAGAAAATAAAATAAAATTGCTGCTGTAAGACAAAGAAAAACCCTAACAAGAACAACAAACCCTACAGAAAGATGGCACATAATCCCATGACAATAATCTCTCTCAATGTCAGTGGGCTAAATACACCAATCAAGAGACACTGTAGCAAAATGGATTCAGAAACTAAACCCGACTTTCTGCTGCCTACAAGAAACACACCTGAACAGTAAGAGCAAACACAGGCTCAAAATCAAAGGATGGAAAACAATCCTACAAGCAAACAACTCCCCCCAAAAAGCTGGGGTGGCCGTACTAGTATCTAACAACATAGATTTCAGGCTGAAAAAGATCAGAAGGGACAGGGACGTTCATTTTCTATTCATCAAGGGATATGTACAACAGGAAGAAACCACACTCTTAAATGTATACGCACTTAATGAGCGACCAGCTAAATATTTAAAGCAACTCCTAAAAAACTTTAAGGAGGACATCACTAGCACCACAGTAGTAGTCGGGGACTTCAACACTGCCTTATCACCTATGGATAGATCAACAAGAACAAAACTCAGCAAGGAAACAATGGCCATGAAGGAAGAAATAGAAGAAAAAGGGCTTATAGACCAATACAGGGCTTTACACCCCCAAAAGAGGGAATATACATTTTTCTCCAGTGCACACGGAACATTCTCCAAAATAGACCACGTGCTGGATCACAAAACATAACAGAATCAGCAAGATAGAAATTGTATCAACCATCTTCTTGGACCATGATGCACTGAAAATAGAAGCTAAGCACACACAGACATGAAGCACCAAATCGAACACCTGGAAATTAAACAACTCCCTGTTGAACAACGAGTGGATCAAAAAGGAAATCAAGAAAGAGATCAAAAGATACCTTGAAACAAATGAAAATGAAGACACAAGCTACCAGAACTTATGGGACGTGGCTAAAGCTGTGCTAAGGGTAAAAATTATAGCCCTGCAAGCGTTCCTCAGGAGGGAGGAAAGGGCCTACATAGAGAGCTTGACTTCACAGCTCAAGATCTTAGAAAAGGACCAGCAAAAGGAACCCAAGCCAGACCGAAGAAAAGAAATAATAAAACTTAGAGCAGAAATTAACGTTAGGGAAACCCAAAAGACAATCAGAAAGATCAATAAAACAAAGAGCTTGTTCTTTGAGATAATAAACAAGATCGATAAACCGCTAGCAAGACTCACAAAGAAAGAAAGAGAGAGAACCCTAATAAACCGAATCAGAAATGAAAAGGGCGATATCACAACAGAAAACAATGAAATTCAAAAGATCATCAGAGACTACTTTGAAAATCTCTATGCCATGAAACAAGAGAACCTAAAAGAAATGGACAAATTCCTTGATTCCTACAATCTCCCAAAACGGAATCAAGATGACTTGAAATACATGAATAGACCCATTAATATCAAAGAAATTGAAACTATTATCAAATGTCTTCCCAAAAACAAAAGCGCGGGCCTGGAGGGATTCACTAGTGAATTCTTCCAAATGTTTAAAGAGGACCTGTTGCCAGTTCTCTTCAAGTTATTCAAGGAAATTGAAGAAACAGGGACTCTACCAAACAGTTTCTATGATGCTCATATATCCCTAATACCAAAAGCAGACAAAGATACCACTAACAAAGAAAATTACAGGCCAATATCCCTGATGAACACCGATGTGAAGATTTTCAACAAAATACTAGCAAATAGAATCCAGCAACTCATAAAAAAATATCATACATCACAATCAAGTAGGATTTATCCCGGGGATGCAAGGATGGTTTAACATTCGGAAATCAATCAACATATTCCATCATATCAACAAAAGTAAAAATGAAAACCATAGGATCATTTCAGTAGATGCAGAGAAAGCATTTGACAAGATCCAACACCCATTTATGATGAAAACTCTCACCAAAATAGGCTTAGAAGGAACTTTCTTCAAGATAGTCAAAGCCATCTACCACAGACCCATGGCAAGCATTATCCTCAATGGAGAAACACTACGGGTCTTCCCTCTAAGATCAGGGACAAGACAAGGATGCCCACTCTCACCACTTCTGTTCAACATAGTACTGGAAGTACTTGCAATAGCATTTAGGCAAGAAAAAGACATTAAGGGTATACAGATAGGAAAGGAAGAAATCAAGCTCTCTCTATTTGCATATGACATGATTCTATACCTAGAGAATCCTAAAACCTCCACTAAGAAACTCTTATCAACAGTAGACTTGTACAGCAAAGTTACAGGCTAAAAAATCAATACCCAAAAATCCATGACCTTCCTATATGCAAATAGTAAGTCAGAGGAACGTGACATTAAAAAAAAATCCAATTCACAATTGTGCCCCAGAAGATCAAGTACCTAGGAATTAGCCTAACTAAGGAAGTAAAGGATCTCTACAAGGAAAATTACAAAACTCTACTCAGTGAAATAAAAGAGGACACGAGGAAATGGAAACATATTCCCTGCTCATGGATAGGAAGACTGAACATTGTCAAAATGGCAATACTCCCCAAAGCACTATACAGATTCGATGCGATCCCTATAAGGATACCCATGAAATTCTTCAAAGAAATTGATCAAACACTCCTGAAATTTATATGGAACAATAAATGCCCACGAATAGCTAAAGCAATTCTTTGGAAAAAGACGATGGGAAGCATCACCCTTCCCAATTTCAAACTTTACTACAAAGCAGTAACAAAACAGCATGGTATTGGAACAAAGGCAGAGCCGCTGATCAATGGAACAGGGTGGAATATCCACACATGCAACTGCAAATATATGATCATCTGATCCTTGATAAGGGGGAAAAAATGTGAAGTGGAACAAGGAAAGCCTCTTCAACAAATGGTGCTAGCATAACTGGACAGCCACATGCAAAAAAAATGGGCTTAGACATCGACCTAACACCATGCACAAAAGTCAGATCAAAATGGATTAAAGACCTCAACATCAGACCACAAACCATAAGGTACATTGAAGACAAGGTCGGCGAAACCCTCCACAATATTGAAGATAAAGATATCTTCAAAGATGACATGCCACTGACCAACCAAGTGGAAACAGAGATAAACAAATGGGACTATATTAAACTAAGAAGCTTCTGCACTGCAAAAGATACAGTGACCAGAATACAAAGGCAATCCATGTATTTATGAGTTGAATGAGAAAGTATATTCACCCAATACCCATCCGATAAGGGATTGATATCAAGGGCATACAAGACACTGGTTGACTCTACAAAAAGAAAACATCCAACCCTATCAAAAAATGGGGCAAAGAAATGAACAGAAACTTTCTCACGGAAGAAATATGAATGGCTAAAAGGCACATGAAAAAATGCTCTTCATCACTAATCATCAGGGAGATGCAGATCAAAACAACCATGAGATACCACCTCACACCAGAGAGACTGGCACACATCCAAAAGAACAAAAACAATCGCTGTTGGCGTGGATGTGGGGAGAAAGGAACCCTCCTACACTGCTGGTGGGAATGTTCACTGGTTCAGCCCTTTTGGAAAACAATATGATTGATTCTCAAAAAATTAGAAATTGAGCTTCCATTTGACCTAGCAATACCACTTCTGGCAATATACCCTGGAGAAGCAAAAAAGTATAGTCAAAATTACAGCTGTACCTGTATGTTCATCGCAGCACTGTTTACAATAGCCAGAATCTGGAAAAAAAAACGAATGCCCGAGAACAGATGACTGGCTAAAAAAACTTGGTACATCTACACAATGGAATACTATGCAGCTGTTAGAAAGCATGAAGTCGTGAAATTTGCATATAAGTGGATCAACATGGAAAGTATCATGTTGAGTGAAATGAGTCAGAAACAAAGTGTCAGACATTGAAAGATTGCACTCATGTGTGGAATAGAAAGTAGCAGAGAGGTAAGAGCTAGCAATGATGCAACCTCTGGCAGAAAGCCCTCCGGATTTAATCACTAAAATACTAAAATACAAAAATCTAGAACCTCACGGCAGCTACTGTGGCCACACTACCTCATATATCTTCATTCTCAGCAATGGAAAACAAATTGTCAAATGCTTCCTTTCCAGCTGGTCCGACTCTGGGGGCGGGGGGGGTGGCGGGCGGGGGAAACTCCAAACAATAATAGTGAGTTTTTTTGTTTGTATGTAATCAAAGTAAAGAGAAAGTAAAGTGAAATTTATCAGCTTCACAGGCTGATGGGGGGTTGGGGTGAGGGGGGAGGTTCACAGTCGTTCTTGGTGGTGGAATATGTGCACTGGTGAAGGGATGGGTGTTCGAGCATTATGTAACTGAAACTTAAGCCTGAAAGCTTTGTAACTTTCCACATGGTGATTCAATAAAAAATAAATTAAGAAAAAAAATCCTCTTCCAAATTGTAGAGAACTGAAGCACATAATAATTCAAAAGGGTTACACACAATGATCAAGTTAGATTTATCCCAGGGATATAAGGATGATTCAAAATATTCAAATCAGTGTAATACCTCAACAGAGGAAATGATAAAAATTATATGGTTGTATCACTAGATACAAAGAAATGTCTCAATATGGTTTAACTTTCATTTATTAGCATATTATTGTATACCAGTAATAGAAGGAACACAAGTTAAAATGATAGTGGTTCTTATAGCAAATACACAGCCAAAATGATATTCAATATTGAAAAACTGAAAGTCTTCCATCTGAGATCAGATATACGTCAAGGAATTCCACTTTCTCCACTATTTAATGTAGTTTTAGAAGGCCTTACTAGGCAGAGTCAAGAAAAAGAAATAAAAGACATTTCCATTGGAAAAGAAGTTAAATTACCATTATTTGTGGATGACATGATAATCTACATCGAAGGCCTGAAAGATTCCACTAAAAAGCCTTAGAAACAATAACTTACAGCAAAATAGCTGCTACAATTTCAGAACACAAATTATGTTACATTTTTCTTTTTTTTTTCTTTTTGAGTCACACCCGGCCATGCTCAGGGGTTACTCCTGGCTCTGCACTCATGAATTACCCCTGGCGGTGCTCAGGGGACCATATGGGATGCAAGGCAAACGCCCTCCCCGCTATGCTATTGCTCCAGCCCCTTACGTTACATTTTTCTATGAAAAAATTATCTACAAGAGAAAGAAGTGAAAAAAAGGCAAACTGGGGATTGAAGCGATAGCACAGCAGGTAAGGCATTTTCCTTGAATGCGGCCAACCCAGGTTCGATTCCCAGCATCCCAGCATTACCGCCAGGGGTAATTTCTAAGTGCAAAGCCAGGAGTGACCCCTGTGCTTCGCCGGGTGTGACACAAAAAAGCAAAAAAAACCCCAAACAAACCTACTTACTTACAAATCCACTAACATCAAGTTTCTTGTAATCAACAAAGGAAGTGGAAGACATACAACAAAATATAATATATTGAATGAATTAGAAGAGAAAAATTGAAAAATGGTTAGTCCAATGGAATGTGGTAAAGATTAACATCGTCAAAATGATCATCCTATCCAAACCATTATGCAGGGTTGTGTTTAATGACATCATTTAAAGACTCAATAAATTTTACTACAATTCCATTATGATGTAAATTCATAAAACTCTGAATAGCTAAAACTATTCTGAGGCCGAAAGATGGAGGTATTAATTTTTTTTGGCTTTAAATTATACTATAGAGGTATAGCAATTAAAAATGTGTGGTGCTATAGTAAATAAAGGCTCATTGGTTGATGGAATAAAATTAAGAATCTGTAGATAAGCCTATAATAGAAATATGAAATTATTGTTGGGATGAAGACCATCTCTGAAGCTGGGCAGGTAGTTTGGGGATTTTCTAAGGAAAATTCCTGAAATTCCAAGAGAACATTTGCTGCTTCTTTGATAGGATCATTTGTACCATGAGGTAAATAGTTTTTCATTTAAGAGATTTCTCTAGCTAAAACAAGGAAATTGTGATTTGAAGTCTAGTAAATCTGAATAGAATGGAAAATAGAGCAGAAATCAAATGTTCTTCCCTGCTGTTTTTTTTTTTTTCAGGGGTCACACCTAGTGATGCTTAAGGGTTATTCCTCGATTTGCACTCAGGAATTACTCCTGGCAGTGGTGGGGGGACTATACAGGATGCTGGGGATCGAACCTGGGTCAGCCACATGCAAGGCCGTGGTACCTATATAACCATGGTACCTAAACTATAGAAGAAATTAAAAGCAAAAAAAAGTCATTTTAGGAATGTTATGTAAATAGAATAATACTTCTGTAATTTTCTGAAAGTATCTTTTTTTTTCTTGTGTCTCAGAATAATAACTTGCGATTTATCTGTTATCCTTCACTTTTAGGGAGTACTTTATAGAAGATGTGTAACACAGTTTTTTCTTTTGTCCATTGAAGGATATTTATTTTTTGTTTTCTATACAATATTTTAACAATTTTTCTCTCTTCTTATGTGTCAAATTTTTAACTATTACTGGAGTTGCATTTTAGCATTTTTTTTCCAGTTTCATGAATATGACAGTGCATCTTTGCCTTTTAGGGTTTAACTCTATGTGGGATAATTGTAAGATGAATATTGAATAGGTTATCAGTTTTCCAAAAGTCATTAACTATGATTAACATTTGACTAAATAAAATGTGTACATAAATTAGTTTTTGCACAGGTCAAGGATACGCTAAGATTTAAAAGAAAAGAGAGCCAGTGACTATTATAAAGGCTCAAGAATTGTCCAAGTTCTACAATACTAAGGAAGTTCTTTAAATATGATCCATAGCTACAGTTTATCACACTTGATCTTTGCAGATCCCAGAGTTCTTTGCTTGTAAACTTTTTAAAATTTATTTTTATTTAAATTATTATTTTTTTATTGGAGGAAGACTTGGAAGTAGCTTTGTGTTTGAGGATTGCTGCTGACAGTACTGGGGAGGGGGTCGTGTGGTGCTGGGGACAAATCTTGAGTCTTCTGTGTCTAAGGCGAGCACCTTACAAACTCTGTGGTACCTGAGGATTAATTTCAAAACACTTCCCTCTCTTAGCCTTTCTCTACCAACTTTCCTCTTTTAGTATGTTGAACAGAAAAGAGCAAGGGTCACTAACAAAAATAGTGTGACACTGACACGGGGGCTATTATATTTTAGTATTTATCCTGCTTTTCCAGAAGTATTGATATTGGAAACTACCCATCTCAAAACTGTCAATTTAGTTACTCCAAGGAATTGTTTGTGATAATTACCTATGGGTTTCCTGTCATCTATGTTTTAGTTCATTTTTTTTCTTTTTGGATCACACCCAGCAAAGCAAAAAGGGGTACTCCTGGCTTTGCACTCAGGAATTACTCCTGGCAGTACTCAGGGGACCATATGAGTTGCTGAAAATCAAACCTAGGTTGGCCACGTGCAAGGCAAACACCCTACCCGCTGTGCTATCGCTCCAGCCCCCTTATTCCATTTCTTGAATGAGTAGAGTAGTAATCTTATCAGTGAACCTTAGTACACATAGTTTACATGAGTTGTTTAGGAAACAGCATTAGGAAAAGCTATTTTCTATCTCCACCCATCCCTCTTCTCAATATCAAAAGTGTTTTCTAAATTATCTCTATGGTTCTGTGTCACTCTTCATGTTTCTGTGTATACACATCCGTGCTTCTGTTGTGTGTTTACATGTGTTATCCTGATTCTCTCATCCTACTCTTCGTGACCAGAACTCTAAATGGCTTCATTGTATTGGACCTCCTCCACTGAAGGATTGTGTGCCTACTTCTGTGTGCAGGTTTAATGTAAGCTTTGGTAATTGGTTTTTTTTTTTTTTTAAACAAGATTGTGTTGATGTTTTCTTAACCTTTGGGATTAGGTGCAGGTTGAAAACCAAGCTGGTATGATTAAGTAATTTTTTGGAAACTAGATCAAACATACAAAGATGTGGAACTCATTATTCTAAATACCTCATAAGTACCTGTGCTCATGTGCTTGTTTCCTGCTTCCTCATTGGCAAAATAATGTAGATACTGAAGTTTAGAATGGGTTGTTGTGATGACAAAATAAGCTAATATGGATGGAGGGGTGGTGGGGGGTCACAGCATTGCTGGTTGCACACATTCCAAATGGATTATAGCACAAAACTGTAAGTCTGATGAAACTTTTAAACCTCTTCTTATCTTCTCTAAAATCTAATCTTCTCATATGCAAAAAAGATTGAACTGATAGTATTTGGGATTTTGAAAGAAAGTTTTGTCTGAGAGAAAGAAGTAGGTTTATTGGTGATGTGCTGGTCCCTGAAAGACCCGGGGCCAACTGAACTGAAGGTGCAGTCTGCTCAAAAGGCAGAAATGTGGGAGACCTGTGTTTCTCTTTCAGGTTAGAATTTTGGAACCTTTCTAGCCTGATAAGATTTCTCTGGAGTTGACTGATGGGCAGATAAAAAGAAAGTGAGCCCTTTCACCTTTTAGAAAGGTTAAAGTGACATTGCCGGCATGGCTCATGTTCTCTGTCTTACTTCTGCTAGATTACCTGCTTGACATGGTGTCACATGAGCCATAATATCTCCTCTAAGTCTTGGCTGTGATAGACTGAAGGTGTTTTATTAGTCTTCTTTCACCAGTCCTTAAATTGCATTTCAAAAGAATTCTCCCAAAAGAACTCCATAAGGACCTCCTTCATTCAATACCAGGAAAAAAACTTTAGAAACAGGTCCTGAGTCCAGGTATAGACCTACTCAGCTGTCAGTCCCCCTCCAAACTGCTCAGCTGGCTTCCTCACTAGCCACCTTGGTGAGTCTTGCTGCCTGCGGTGTTTCTCCACATGGCCATGATGTTCTCCTAAAAGTGCAGTTCTGTTTTTGGAGGGGCTGCTCCCAAGTGGTGGTCAGGGGGCCTTGGAGTCCCTCCTGATATAGCAAAATAAGCTAGAGGTTCAGTACAGAGGTCTGAGGCTGCCATACTGCTGTGGCCATGCAGGTGTGGAGGTTACATGGGTCACATTGATGGCACACAGTGGTCGCTGGAGTTACAGCTGACATACTCAGGGGAACATGTGGTGGCCAGGATTGATCCAGCGTATGCAAGGAGCGTTGGATTAGCTCTATGCCCCTAAAAATAGAGAACTCATTTGTGATTTCATTTTACATATTTTTTTCAAAGCCAGGTTTTACTCTTGACTCCATGCTCAGGAATTACCACTAGAGCACTTGGGAGACCATAAGGGATGCTGGGTATTGAACCTGGGTCATCTGTGTACAAGGCAGACATCCTATGCACTCATCTATTGCTCCAGCCGTCTTTCATGATTTTAATTCTCAGCTTAAACATCCGTCTTCCTCAGTCATTTTCTGTTACAATAGGATGGATTGCAGTTGCCTTGCTAGGGTCTACCAGAACTATGAGTATTAAGACAGTTCCCTTCTGCAGCTTGCCATTTGGCTTGCTGTTAATTACCCAGGCTTTCTTGCTTTTCTTTGGACATGCCTCCATCCTTTTGTACTTCCTGTGTGCTGTACACTTCCTTCTCCAGGCAGGCAGGCTAATGGTAGCACAGCAATGCCTTCCCTGATCCCTCACTCTTCCATTAATCCCTATCCATAATCACGCTTTGTTTTTCATTCAGAAACTCATTTTCATACTGCTGATAGTGTCCTATTTATTAATTTATTCTACCTCCATTCTAGAATGTTAGCCCCTGGAGATCAGAGATGTTGTCATTTCCTTGATGTATCCCCATACCTATAATGTTTTTCTATAGCTTTTTTGCTGGTTATTTATGGTTATTGGTAGATGGAATAAACTGAGGAATGCATTATAGCCAAAAGTCAAATATACCCGATGTGAAGCCAAAAACTTATCAGTTAGTGGAATACGAAGCATTTTCCTTCTGCTTGTTAAGCTCCAATTTCCAAGTTCTCATTGGTGCTTGAGCCCACTTGCTCCTAAGTTATTGCCTCTCCATGAAGTAGCAGGTAAACACAGCCAGAGGGGGTGATCCCCAAACATCCCAGAAGCCCAGGTCTGTTGCTTCTCTGCAGCTGTTTGTTGGACACATCTTCCAAAGTGAAGTTGGAGCTCGAGAGCCCATGTGGTTTATTTTTTATTGTTTGTTTTTTCTCTCTCTCTCTCTCTCTCATATATATATATATATATATATATATATATATATATATATATATATATATATATATCTTTTAGTGACAGGATGATGTGGTACTCCAGAGGCCGGTCAAAGCACTCAGAGGATTGTGTGCCTGAAACTCACTGGGCTATGTCCATGCAAAATGAAAAATAGATAAATGGAAAAGCAGATGTCTGTGTACATCTAAATCCCAGCTGAGCCTCCTCCTGTCTGCATCTGAGCAAGCTCCTGGGGTGGGGGGCTGGGGGGCTCAGGGGTTTAGGTGGATGCTGAAGGAACTAAGCATGTTCTTGAATTGCTTAGGCCTTGGTGTTGGAAGATTTGGGGGAAAAGTGACTTCTTTTGCTGCTTAATTGTGAGATCACTGGAAAGGGTGAGGGGTTGTACTCATACCCTTGTTCTCATTAGACCCACTTTTCCAGGTTCCACTCTTCCTTTTAATTTCTGAACTCCTCAAATCCCTGACATCTGGACAAATGTAGTGAAAAAGATGTGCCTGCTATATGGCTAGTGTCAGAGACAGAGAAAGTCAGAACAGCAGACATGCAGACAGCTCATTAGGGTAATGTAAATAGATCAAACTTCTGAGATGTGGAGTATTGCTTGACCAGCAAACTTTTCAGGTATTTATTCATTTAATTTTCACTATGACTCTGTAGAGAAATATCCTGTATTCACCCCATCTTAGAGATTGGTAAACAAGGTTTAGGCAATTCCCAGGGTCATAGAAGTGGGCAGTGGTAGAACCGTAAATTCAGGCACTCAGTATCCTGGTCTCATTGCTTTGGAACAAAGATGGGCATGTTACAAACCACTGAGGCCCCAAGATTGAGAAATGCTCTTTTATCTTTTTCCTTGTAACTCTCCATTACCAAGAGTGAAAAATAGCACCTCTCGGTCCTATGGTAAGTCGTGTACACGGATGTCCGAAAACTTGATCAGAACACCGGCAGTTTTTTCAGTGCTCAGGAGCACTTGCCTAGTATGTATGAGGCCCAGGGTTTGATCCCTGGCCCTTCAAAACAAACTTTATCAGAACCATTCACATTAGAAACATCAACAGTTAAAACTTGAGCCCTTGAGAGGCCGGAGCAATAGCACAGCCGGTAGGTTTACCTTGCACATGGCTGACTCAGGTTCAATCTCCGACATCCCATATGGTCCTCCAAGCACTGCCAGGAGAATTTCCTCATTTGCAAAGCCAGGGGTAACCCTGTGCATCGCTGGGTGTGACCCAAAAAGAAGAAAAAACGAAAGTTTTAAGACTTGAGCCCTTGAATATTTTGCAAGACACTTACTCACGTCTCCAGGGGCAGATGATCTTTCTGCTTCCTGTGCTGTCCAGCGTCTCTGCTGACCCTTAGCCCTACCTGCAAGCCTTCCTTGTCACTGCTAGCACAGTGATACCATGGCCTCAGACAGTTCTCTTGACCCCAGGAAATAAGCTCTCTCTGATTGCCACACTTTGTAAGGAAATGTTCCCACTAGTTAATTTTCTTTCTTGCTTTCATCTGCATTTACTTTCTTTCCCCTCAGTTCCCCCAGTGGACTGCCAGGCCTTATAAGCGGACCTATTTTTCCTCTCATTATTTCTTCCTCAGTTCCTGTTAAAGATTTCTACATCTAGTCAATGCTAAATAATTACCATCACACTCAGTGATAAACTCAAAGTCGAGAAATTCTTCCCTTCCTCCCTACATTGCTAGTTTTGTAAAATAGAGATAATAATGAGAAGCGGCTAATAATTGCTGAGAACATCTGTGGCATGATCCAAGGGTTTATAGATAGAAGCGTTTCATCCTAGTCCCAACAGTATTAAGCACCATATTAGGAACTTAATTTTACACATGGAGAAATGATTGCTTTGGAGGATAGGAAGAATACAGAAGGTCTTGACATAGCAAAAACAACTAATGAGCAGGACTTGCATTATTTTCCTTTGCACAAGAACTTTAAAGAACAAAATTACAGCTCTATGAATTGGGAGTTGTTTTAATAGTTATGTGCGGTTTAATGAGATGTACCAGCCTCTTCCACTAATTTTCTTTGGACCATGAACCCTGAAGAATGTTATATTTATGCTGAAAAATGGGAGCTCTGTCATGTTGACACCCTTTAAGGCATATTATTCTTTTTTATTATTTTGGGGGCTCACATCTGGTGGTGTTTAGGATTCACTCCTGGCTCTTCTCTCAGTGATCACTCTTGGCAGGGCTCAGGGATCATCTGGGGTGCTGGGGATTAAACCTGGTTGGCTCTGTACAATGTAACCTCCCTACCCTCTTTGCTATTGCTCTGGCTTTAGGGACATTTTAACATAGTGTAGTACTCCACTGTTGATTTGCAATTTACTCTGTGTTTTATATTAGCATATCATTAAGGATCTCTGGACTTGAGTTTGCTCATCTGTTGAGTGAGTTCACTACCGTCATGGTTTAGGTTTCTGATGAAAGTGAAATGAGATGCGTGTATACTTGAGTCAGTAGTGGGGCTCCTTAGGGGTGATCACTAGATACACATTGGCAATTAATGAATGCTGGCATTACCTTCAGGTCCTAAATTAAGTTTGTCTTAGTCATTTGATGAGGGTCAGAAAGCTTGACTTGGTGAAGCATCCTCCTGTAGATTTCAGCCTGTCCCCTGTTCCACGCAACATTGGAAATGCTTGTTCTGAGACAGCCCAGAGGGTACCAAAAATTCTGGGAAAATTGTCACTATGTAAAACATTGTAGGACTCTCAGATTTATTGTGCCAGAATTTCCAGTTATAGAAAAGTGGTTACTTTTAACTTCTGGTCCAATTCAGTAAGGGTGGGTGAGTTAAAATGTAGGTCATTTGAATTGTATTTGAGGATAAAGTAAGATTCTGTGCTAGAGTTGGAGGTGACTCACAGAGTAGGTGGCTTGACATAGTGGAAGTAGAAATAGAGCCAGATACTTTAGTTCCTGGACTGGTGAATAAGCTATGAAAGCCTTTTGCAAATCATCATACTTCTCATTCATTTAGTCTGTAGAGTGACAGACTTGTGTAAATGAACACATCTGTCAACATACATGATTCTATAAACATATAATTGAAAACTGAATGTGTTGTCTATGGTCATTGGAGAATAAAATATTTTTTAATACTGCAAGACTCTTTAGGGGGAGTTCTGGAGCGGATTTACCAATATAAACAACCAAAACTCAAGAAAGTGCATTGCACTGAATGATACCAACAAAGTATAAAGCTTGTAGGAATATTGCAATATCTTAGAATCATTGCCACGTCTGGGAATATAACAATGTTGGCTACAAATTTTCTGATGAGGTATCATCATGGACAGAAGAGTTGCTGGTATCATTGATGGAACCTTTAAATAATTCCTACGTCATAGCTGTCCTTACCTATACTTCATGCACTGACATATTTTGAGAAATAATGTTTGGTTGACAAAGAGTTTTCTCTTGCACATTTAATCCAAAATTTGTTACTAGTAAGGCTGCTTTGGGTTTTTCTGTCTCATTTTTTAAAAAATTTATTTATTTATTTATTTTTAAAATACTTTTTTTAAATTCTTTTATTAATTCACCATGTGGAAAGTTACAATGCGTTCAGGTTAAAGTCTCAGTTATACAATGCTCAAACACCCATCTCTTCACCAGTGCACATATTCCACCACCAAGAATCACGATATACCTCCCCCCTTCCCCCCACCTCCCCAGTCCCCCACCCTGCATATGTAACTGGTAAATTTCACTTTACTTTCACTTTACTTTGATTACATTCAATATTTAAACAAAAAAAATTCACTATTATTGATTTGGAGTTTCTCCCCCCTAAAGTCGATCTGCTGAAAAGAAAGCATTTGGTAATTTGTTTTCCATTGCTGTGTCTCATTTTTTTTAGCACTGTTTATTCCTTCATATTATGTCAGTCACAGGTCAAAACAACATTTTGTGTTGTCTTTACCAAAATCTTAAGATATGAAAATTCATATTTTTGAGTAGTAATATTTCCTTCCCTCTGTAGAACTCACACCTGCAAAATTAAGATAGGTCAAGTCTTGAATAAATAGATAGGATGGTCCCTTGGAATTATCCACTCACATTATAAGGTGCCTCCTGGGGAACAATAACCACGTTTCTAGAACTGTGAAAATAAAATACTAAAAAGTCAATCAAAATTTTTTTGTTGATTTACATTTGAATTCAATATGCTTTAAAATTCCTATGTGATTGATTTTTAATGAGAGATGGTTTCTGTCATTTTAACTCTAGTTTTTATAGTTCCTGTTCCCTCTAGCAGCTAGTGATACTTACACAAATACTGGAGCAAGTTGAAGGAGCGAAGGAGCTCCTCAACTGTAAACTCTGACCTTGTACCTGGCCCTGATGTGAAGGGCACGGTGGGTATTCTAGGAGATGAAAGGCCTTGGCTCTGACTCATGGATGTGCATCTTTGAAGAGGTCTTTCCACCTCTTTCAGGCACCATTTGCTAATCTATAAATAATGGGGCCCTCATTGTTCCCATCTGGCACCAGTGTTCTGGAGCGAGTATTTCCATACGGCAAGTTTGGGTGAATGATAATCCTTCATATTTTCTTCTTACAAATTAATTTGTGGATTATACTTATCTGTAAGTGAATAATAGCCTCCATTTATTATTCTTATTTTTATTTAGTTTCTCTTTTCTTAAACTGACAAATTCCATCTTGTTTGGATTAGATTGAGAATCCTTGGGAGTCTTACTCAGTAAAAGCAGATTTATTCACTCTTCCCTCTGAATGAAGAAGGGGAAATATTTGAAGAGATAACTGATATGGAACATTAATTTGATGGATGCTTTTATGTGTGAGGGTGATTGTAGCTTGTTCATTGCCATAATGGAGAAAGATTAGCATGGATTATATTATCTCATGTACAAGGTTGAACAAATTGATAGCTATTATTTGTAGGCTGGTTCATCTTTACACTTACTGGCATGTCTTCTTAAAGAGATCTAGGCATGACTTAACGTGGTTCACACATGGCTATGTGAAGAGCACATATTCCTTGTCACCAATATCTTGTGTTCTTCAATAGGAACTTGGCACAGATGAAAACATAAGGTGTGTATGTACATATTAAGGAGATGACACTGGTCTTTTGGTGTTCTCTGCAGTGAAAGCACACATAGGCCATAGGCAAACGAGTCCTCAAACAGATGTTCAGACAAGATGGCTAAAACACCATCAAAACATGGCCTAGAATAATTATGAACATAAGCCTAGAAAGGTAGCCAAGATATGGTTCTGAGTTATAGCCAGTCACAGAAGTATTAATTCTAGTTCAGCGTATTTCCTGCCAAGTATGCGCCAGACCCTCTGAAGCAGAGTCTGGTTTATGCTAGAGATACTTAGCAACAACATTTTAAGTCTAAATTTCAGAGAGGAAGAATAATTTTCTTTCTGATGGGAGAAATTTGTATTTGAAACAACTCAGGGTTCAAGCTCCACCTTCACTAGGAGACATTTTGCCTTTCTGTATGGAAGAAAGGGTCTTTCTACCAGGAACAACCTATACAGTCTCTCTGTTTCTCTATCTTTGCCTTCCTGTCCCCCTCCCCCCACACACACCCATTCCTATGCCTTTTTCTTTTATTTGTTTTTGAACCACATCCTGGCTCTGCCCTCAGAGATCACTCCTGGTGGGCTCAGGGAACCGTATGGGTGCCGGGGAGATCAATCCCCTGACAGCTGTACTATCTCTCCGGCCCCCACATCCCATTTTTTCGTAATTTCCCCCTGATCCCTTTTACTTTTCTACTCAGATGGAGTTCGTATCTTTCAAGAACTTTAGGAGCATCAAGTATCTTATTTCCTCAGGATTTTTACCTTGCTTTATTCTGTACTGGGAAGTTTTTCCTTTCAGTAGCGCAAATCTCATTCATTGATTTTTTTTAGGCTCTTTCCTCAGTTGGCAAATGCTCAAGGTTTCCTTGTCTCCCTATTTTAAACAGCACTTTTGAAAGGGAAAGATAGTCTGAGGGTAGGTCTCATGCCTCACACATGTCTGTCCCTTGTTTGAGTTCTGAAGCCACTGGATCCCTGCAGTCTTGCCCTTTGCAGCCCTGGAATTGTTGAAGTCCCTGGAATCCTGCACAGCCTCGATGGCCTCTGGGCTTTGGCAGGGCCATGTCCTGGAGCGGTTGCACAGAACCAGCAATCAGATTGGATAAAAATTACAGGGAGGCCAAAAATGACCAGTCTCCATCCTGCTCTATTTTGCTTCATAGCACTGAATGCCAGTAGGACAGGTTACATATTTACTTCCATATTTGTTTATTATCTATAGTCACCTAGAATGAGGGTAGAGACTTTCTAAATGAAACAATATGCAGGACACAATGAATATCATTATTTGTTGAAAACATGAATGGATAAATGGTAGTATATAATATTTACTTGTTCACACATTACATTGGGTACTTTTGAAGACAGTTTTGGAATTTTCCTTTATTTGTGACTTAAGCATTAAAATATTCTTGGGGGTTTAGGGCAATAGTTCGGTACTTGCCTTGCATATTGCCCACCTGGGTTGGATCAGCAACTCTCCATATGTTCCCCCGAGCCTACCCAGAATCATCCCAGACCAGAGAGCCAGAAGTAAGCCCTCAGCACTTCCAGGGGTGGCCTCACCCTCCCACCCCACCCATGGTTCATGGATGTCAGGGGTTCTTAAACACTGCAATATAAGCAAATTTTTATTATATGGAAATGGATCAATAGGGTATCGTATTAAAATGAGCAATCACAAGTAATAAAATACATGCTTTTGCAATATGTAACAGTCCCACATGATCCTGATATAGCTAGTCCCAGATCTCTGCTTGAGTCGTGAAGTTGTAAAGTATCTCTAGATGGGATCCAAGAGGGTTTATGAAACTAGGGTCATTATGAACACCAAATATCAATGTGTTGGCAAAGCACTTACATATTAGTTTCTAGAGATTTATGATTTTTATGATTCTAAGATTGACTACAAATTACTCACCTGACATTTATTTGTAGAACTTTAAATTGTTAATCAATCATAGTTAATGAATAAGTAGCACTGTAGCACTGTTGTCCCGTTGTTCATCGATTTGCTCAAGTGGGCACCAATAATGTCTCCATTGTGAGACTATAATTTCATATATACATATATACATGCTGCTTTGATTTTCCTTTGAGAAAAATTTTTTTGCCACATTTGGCAATCTCAGGGTTTTCTCCTGGCTCTGAGTTCAGGGACTCCTAGCAAGGTTCAGGAGAGCCTTATGAGGTACAGAATATCAAATCCGGGTTGCCTATGTGTATGGCAAATGCTTGACACTATTCTGTCTGTCTGACTCCTATAGCAATCCTTTTGTTGAGGAAATGATAGAGGACATTTATCATGTTCTCAAAGGGACGATAACTTGAAAGTGAGGGTAAAAACCTTTGTTTTCAATGATGATGCTAAACAGAAAAAACTTTTGGTATCAAACCAAAACATGTCATGACTCTGATGGTGACCAAATCGACACATATGTTTGAAAATACTTTACACAACTGTGTTTTCCCTGCAACAGTTCTCTACTAAACAAGCTACTAACTTTTAAAGTTAACGTTTACAAGAGATGTTATTTTCCCAGGGATGTATTAGGTGAAAACATTTGCAAAATGCTTGGAACCCAACAATCCCAAGACAAATATTTTGTTTTCCCCTAGTCACTGGAAATGGACCCCAGCTAGAAACATTGGCTGGAAATGAATATTTGGAAACTCCAAGGCACTCTATAAATGCCATTGCAGTAGCTCACTGTCCTTCTAATCTGAGGCCAAAATACCCTCGGAGGGGCACTGGTGCAGAAAAGCTGTTTTCAGACACAAAGCAAACAACGGCGCATCAGCGCTGCATAGCTTTCAGTCAGGCAGCCAACCCCCAAGTGCATCTTTCTCAGCCAAGGAGTGTGGGCCATTTGGTTTCAAAACTAATAAGCCCCTGAAAAAAAAGGGAAGACTTTTCAAACAACGGAGATGTTTGTTATGAAAGGGCTTATTGAAGAAAACCCTTTGCAGTGCTTAACCAAATTTGTAAAATTCTAGAGGCCGTCCTGTTGTTACGGTGTCATTGCCACCCTAATTATTAATACTACTACATATCGCAGTGGCAAATATTTATTGAGTGCTGATAGGAGGGTCAGTGTGTTAAACCCCTTCTCCACTGTGGCATTTTTTTGGTTTCTTCGGTTTGGTTTTGGGATATCGCCATCAATGCTCAGGGCTTATTCCAGGCTCTGCCCTCAGAGATCACTCCTAATGGGACTAAGGGGACTATATAGGGTGCTGGGTTCCAACCTGTGTTAGCCATGTACAAGGCAAGTACCCTACCCTACCTGCTGTACTATCTCTCTGGCCCCATTTATTGTTTTCTTATGTAGTACTTGTAAAACTAATTAGAAGTAGCCATTAAACTTATTTTTGCTTTTCAGATAAACATCCAGATATGTAGAGATAGATAGCTTACATTGAACAGGGTGATACAATGATAGAGTTCATAGTCCAGTTCCAATGTTCTTATCCAGAACTCCTCCTCCTCCTCCTCCTTGTTCTTCTTTTCCTCCTTCTCCCTCCTCCCCTTCTCCTCCCCCAACCCTCCTCCTCCCCCTCCTCCTCTTTCTCCTCTTCCTCCTCCTTCTTTTTCTTCTATTTAACTTTAAATAATAATGTACTTTTTTTTTGCTATTCTTCACAGTTAAATGTTTTTCATCTCCCCCCGCCCCTTCCCCACAGTCAGGAGACACAGTACATCCTTGAACCATTAGCACACAGCAGCAATGCGATTATTCCAAATTTCTTAACACCTTTCATTCACCTGAACAAAGTCCTGGTCCACAAACATTACCCTGAAGGGTTTAATAGTTTAACGCTTGCACAAAAATTTGTAATAAACCAGACCTACAAGAATCTCTTCCTCCATTAAGATGCAGTTGATGGCTGTAGTGATAATACAGCGGGGAAGGCACTTGTCTTGCAGGCAGCTGGTCTGACTTCCATCGCTGGCACCACATACGGTCTTCAGAGCTTGCCATGTGGGATTCCTGAGTGCTGAGGTAAGAGTAAACCCTAAGGGCTGCACAATATGGCCCCCAAACAACAACATACACACACAGAAAAGATGGTGGTATAAAATAGCAGCTTGTTGGTTGTCACTTTTATGGACATTGAATTGAGAATCTCTTGACTTTTGCTCAAAGTTTCACTTGTGTTAACCTCTTGATGTATTCCTACTGATTTTGTTCTTCTTGTCTCATCTAGAATTCCTGAGCCAGTTTGGCACTTTTTTGAGAACACCCAGCAATCAGGGTGACTGACTTAGGCTTGCAGTGCCTTGCATAAGTCCTGTGAGACTGTAGCTGATTCATGTGCTCCTTTGGTATTGTATATGTGTTGTACTTCATGCCTCACAGTCCCCAGGTATAGCTGTCAGTGATAATATCTCACCTCCCAGTAAATTTCAGCAAGGTCCTTATGGTAGGTTTGAAGCTTAGACCTCATAGGTTACTGGAAACAGGGGTGAGGATCTGAGTTCCTCTTTTGTCTCTGCCAGCACTTCATTGGCTTCCTGTTGCTCTTCATTAAAATCACCCACCAACTTTTTCTTCTTTTTAGTTCTTCTTCTCCTCTTCTTCTACCTCCCTTGTAGATTATATGAAAGCTTTGAAAGTTCACTTGCAATTTCCCTTAATACTGGAAGGAGACTGTAGAAGTTGCCAAAACACTAATCCCTGAGCTCATGGCCCACTCTTAGCCAGGCTTCAGAGCTCTGGTTCTTAACTATTACCACCACAGGCATAACCATAGCACATGCATAGGGCATAACCATAGCACACTCTGGGGCGTCTATTTAGAAGACCAAGTGTAAGTTCAGTTAACCTGAGAGAGTAAAGAAAACATATTTTTTATTAATGTAATGTCAATAATATAATAATTATATATATGCGTATCTATCTATCTATCTATCTATCTATCTATCTATCTATCTATCTATGTACCTCTCAGAGAGCCTGGCAAGCTACTGAGAGTATCCCGCCTACGCGGCAGAGCCTGGCAAGCTACCCGTGGTGTATTCAATATGCCAAAAAACAGTAACAATAGGTCTCATTCCCCTGACCCTGAAAGAGCCTCCACTCCTTGGGAAGGATGAGTAAGGAGAGGCTGCTAAAATCTCAGGGCTCGGAGGAATAAAGACATTACTGGTGCCCGCTCGAGTAAATCAATGGACAATGGGATGACAGTGATACAGTGATATAGTGTCAGTAAATGAACTATTCTGTATTATTTTTCAGAAGTGACATTGCAAATCCTTTGAAAAGGAAATTATGATGAAATTTTAACTCATGGCTAAGGCTTCAACATTATCATTTCATAGAAGTGTGTATTTTGTGTATAGATATTGTTTGGCTATTTGAATGTATATTGAATAACCCAGGGTGGATATAAATACATTTGTTTTTGAAATTGACTTTGTTTTCTGAATACTCAGCATGTGCCTCTGAGAATTGACAGAATTTTAATGTCACCTTTATTAAGGTATAGTTCCCCAAATGTAAAATAAGATGTGAAGAAGATTCGGGATAGTTTCAGTGTGTCTTATGCTTTCCAAATCTGTTATCAAGTTCCCATCATTTTACCTGATTAAATAGTATCCACATAATTAAATTGGAAAATACTTTCTTTATGAGGTATTTTGGATTAGCTTAACTTAACATTAAGTCAAAATCTAGTTTTCATGTAGTTATGTACCTGAAAAGAATTATAGTGAGCCAAGTCTACAGGCATAGAAATCTGTGTAACTTTCTGTTTGACCAGTCTTTGGGGCTGGATCAAGTATTATCTCTCATTCAAAACATCTTTTGGAATTTGATATGGTGCTATTGCTTCATATCATAAGTAGGTCATAGCTTATTACTATGAAATGTATGTTCCCAGTTTCTTACCTTTCTGTTTAATGCGAGAAATCAGAAGTTTTCATGCTTTCAGAAAATATTAGCTTGGGACATACCCATGAAATATGGTTGAACAGTCCTTGTCAGGGAAAAGATCCCCTTAAAAGTAGAAGCTGGATATTTATCTCATACAGCTGGCTGTTTATCACCAGAGAACATCTGGTCAATCACCTGCATTCTATTTTCTTGGGGGAATCATACCCAGCAGTGCTCAGGGCTTACTTCTGGCTGGCTGCTCAGTCTGCCCAGTGGGTGCGTAGGGGGACAGTTGCAGTGCCAGTATCAAACAGGGCCAGGCACATGCAAGATAAAGGCATTAATTACATCCTGACCAGTGACTCTGGCTCCTGTCACAGTTCTGAGGGTAGATCGAATAGGAAGAGCAACATTTTAGCTCCTGTGGCTGTTTATCAGTTTTGAACTTTCACAGCCGGGTATTGTAGAGTAAACTGAGGAGGGGTGGGGCTCGGGGGCTACTAATATCTCTGGTACCTCACTGGGACTCTAAGAAGGGAAGTTCTATCTCGGTGATGTAACTAGTCATTCAGTTGACAAGTTTGATAGACACACTGTGGCCCAGAGAGCCCCAAAGCCACGCTCTCCACCCCAGCTCTCTGTGACAGCCAGAAACTCCACCTCCAAATTCTATTCTGCCAGACCCCAGACAGGGCAATCTCTTCTACTTTGTGATCCAAGCAGGAAAAGGTTTTGGACTTGAGGACGTGCATACTTTTAGAGCTTTAGCATTCTCCTTCGTGGAAAGAAAGAAGGACTTACATGGGTGTTGGGAACTGTGGCTAAACAGATGATCCAGAAATTCTAGCTGACATAGCCCTCTCTTAGCCTCAGAACCTCAGGCTATGAACACTAAGGTTCAAAAACTAATTCCAGGGGGCTGGAGTAACAGCATAGTGGGTAGGGCGTTTGCCTTGCACGAGGCCGACCCGGGTTCAAATCCCAGCATCCCATATGGTCCCCTGAGCACCGCCAGGGGTGATTCCTGAGTGCAGAGCCAGGAGTAACCCCTGTGCATCGCCGGGTGTGACCCCCCCCCAAAAAAAAACTAATTCCAAACCCAGATGTGGACAATGAAAGATACACATTTTTAATGAGAATCTCAATGGAAAGCATAACAGACTGGCTCCATGTCTCAGAAAAGAATAAGTGAAATTTAAAGATAAAATTTCAATAATTACTCATATAGAAAAAAGAAAAATAAGATTCAGGGGAAATAAAGAAACCGTATGAGAACCGTCAATCTTTCGATAAGGAAGCATAAGAATAAGGGGTAGATTAGTAGATGAGGAGAGGAAGAAGAGTATCTAGTAAAAAAAAAGTAACAGCAGAGATATTATTAAATCCATGGAAATAACTAGAAGAAGTTCAAGAACACCTACATTTCCAAATTTAAAAATACTTGTATTCTTAACAAAAGTCAGTGATCAGAATTATCAAAGTCTTCTAGAGGAAAATGTAGGTTACAGAGATGTCCCAATTAAGCTCTCATTAGAGAATCCAATGACATATTCAGAAATTTAAAAGATAAAAATTTTCATCCATGAATACTTTATTCTTCAAGATTATCAATCAAATATGATGGAAAGATAATGGAATTTTCCACTAAAGAACCTGAATTACAAATATGCTGAAAGTACTTCTACAGCAAATGATTTGTTTCTCATAAAGTATGTGTTTGTTAAAACATTATGTTTTTCACTTAAGAAAAGCGAGATTTGTATTTTAGGTAATTTAGTCAAAGTTTCACTACTACTAAATGACATATATGTATATATATTTGGCTTGGAACCACACCCTGTGAAGCTCAGGGCTTACTCCTCGCTCTGTGCTTAGGATCACACCTGCTGGATTCAGGGGACCCTGTGTGATGCTGGGATTCAACCAGGGTCAAAAGTGTGCAAGCAAATACCCTACCACTGTACTATAGCTCTGACAGCCAAATCAGATTTTCTGAAAGAGTAGTTTTAGACTACAAACATTTGGTATTGAGGTATGGAAACTAGTACCCTGCTGAGAAGCATAAGGTAGTATATATGATCTTGATTTAAATGGTTGTACCTAAAATCCACATAATGTTAACATCCATGTAACTTCAATAAAAATGGGAAAAGAAAGAGGGAAGATAGAGTAAAAACATTGTCATTATAATGGATGGGATTCTATTAATACTTTGAGCTGTAGGGAGCTACACATAGTCCCATACAAGCCCTTGAATCTCCACATTCTGGTGTTTTAAAATAATTGTGTTCAATTTAATGTTTTGAATAATTATTCATAAGTTTGGTATCAGTTTTTGTTTTAATTTTGGTTTACGAGCCACACCCAGTATTGCTCAGGACTTACTCCTGGATCTGTGTATGAGTTGTTTTTCTGGTTTTTTTGGTTTATTTAGGTTTTTGGGCCATATTAGGCTCAGGTGATCATATGGGGTACTGGAAACTGAACTTGTGTCTCCAGTCCTTAATGATACTTAAAAAAAATGTTGAGGTATATGGGGTGGGAGGGGGCCACATCTGGTGGTGTGCTGAGGGCTTACCCCTGGCTCTGTGCTCTGGGATCACTTGTGGATAGCTCCAAGGACCATATGTGGTGCATATGTTTGAACGCAGGTTGTTTGCTTGCAAGGCAGACATGCTATGCTACTGCTCCAGCCCCAATATATATGGATTTTAATGACTACATGTAGTGTTAAATGTTCATATTTTCATGTACTTTTTATAGATTATTTTCTACGTCTTGCTTTTAGAAAATAAAGGTTATGTTTTGTGTTTCCTTTTACCCTTTTAGTTTATGGAGCAACAGGTGGTATGCTAGGAGCGTGATCCTGGAGATGCTTATGTGTACCTGGGGACTGAACCCAGACAGGCCTTCTGCATGGGAGCATACACTTACCCTTCCAGATAATTCTCCAACTCAAAACTACACTTTCTAATAGAAGCAAATAAGCTAATGGAAATTGGTATCGACAAATATTTTTTCTTTTATACTTATTTATCCACATCTACTAAATACTCCTACAACTATAATTACCTTGGCATAAAAGAATAATTTATTGTGAAGTTTATTACTTTTGAGTCAGACTCAGTGGGTGATTCTTCTTTGAAAGAATCCTCAGATGGCTCGACTAATGCCAACCCCCTCATCATTTAATATAAATCTAGTCTCCTAGAAAAATTCTCTGCTTACTGTTTTGTGTTGTGTTTAGTTTTTGGATCTAGAGTTTTTCACTATGAAATGTTATTCCCAAGAAGTTATTTTCTCTCATATTCTTGATAAAATGGTTTATCTTTGTGAAAGTCTTACAGCACAGAATAATGATCTACGTATAAGTCGACCAGTCATGTTCCCCCGATCTCCTGATTCTGAATATAGGTACAATGATGCTCATTGATCATGATGGTGAATAACCATAACAATGCCATAAACATCATTAGTGGAAGATTAAATTGTGAAAACAGGAGTTACAAACATGCATTTGGGGGCCAGGGATCTGTGTCAGAGGAGTAGAGCACACGCCTTGCATGCATGGAGCCCTGAGTTCAATCTCCAGTACTGTGTGGCCCACCAGGTGTGACCAGGTGTAGTCCTCGAGAAACTATGTACGCCCCTTCTGCTACCCACATTGCTGGGGCACTGGACCACTGGGCCCACAGGGCGGGTCTGAATATTGCCAGGAATTGCCCTTGCATCCCCTGAGCACTGCAACTTGAATCACAACTTTCTAATTGTATACTTTTTTTTAATTATCCAAGGTGTTGCTCTTTTTAAGAGGGTGAAATATACTAAATATTTAAGTGTTCAAATAAATTTTTATATATTTTTTGTTCTTTTATAGAATCACCATGTGGAAAGTTACAAAGCTTTCAGGTTTAAGTCTCAGTTATACAATGCTCGAACACCCATCCCTTCACCAGTGCTCATATTCCACCACCAAGAATCACAGTATACCTCCCCCCTCCCCCCACCTCCCCAGTCCCCCACCCCGCATGTGTAACTGGTAAATTTCACTTTACTTTCACTTTACTTTGATTACATTCAATATTTCAACAAAAAATTCACTATTATTGATTTGGAGTTTCTCCCCCTAAAGTCGACCTGCTGAAAAGAAAGCATTTGATAATTTGTTTTCCATTGCTGAGAATGAAGAGATATGAGGTCGAGAGTCCCCACTACCACATGGGTTTGGATTTCTGTATTTTAGTAACTAAATCCAGAGAAATATCTGCCAGAAATTGCAACATTGTAAGCTTGTATCTCTCAACTACTTTATATTCCACATATGAGTGCGATCTTTCTATGTTTGTCTCTTTCTTTCTGACTCATTTCACTCAGCATGATACTTTCCATGTTGATCCACTTATATGCAAATTTCATGACTTCATGTTTTCTGACAGCTACATAGTATTCCATTGTGTAGATATACCAGAGTTTCTTTAGCCAATCATCTGTTTTCGGGCACTCTGTTTTTTTCCATATGGTGGCTATTGCAAATAGTGCGGCAATGAACATGGAAATGCAGATGTCATCTATACTATACCTTTTTGCCTCTTCAGGATATATTCCCAGGGGTGGTATTGCTGGGTCAAATGGGAGCTCAATTTCTAACTTTTTGAGAATCGTCCATATTGTTTTCCAAAAGGGCTGAACCAGTAGGCTCTAATTGTATACTTTTGAGCAAATGACTTAATCTTTGTGAGCCCCAAGTTCTTACCTTAACTTGGAATTCTTATTAGACTTTCATGGAAAGGAATTTATCATGTCTGTACTCTAGTTAGCCTCTATAGATATTTTTGTATTGCCATCGTCATGTGTGTTTAACTTCATTTCAATAAATGTATTTTTATCATAAAATAAAGGCAACTCTGAGAATATTTTCTTATTTAAAATTACAGCATTTTGGGGCTGGAACGATAGCACAGTGGGTAGGGTGTTTGCCTTGCATGCGGCCAACCCGGGTTCGATCCCCAGCATCCCATACAGTCTCCTGAGCACCGCCAGGAGTAATTCCTGAGTGCAGAGCCAAGAGTAACCCCTGTGCATCGCCAGGTGTGACCCAAAAAGCAAAAAATAAAAAATAAATAAATAAAAATACAGCATTTTGAGGCAGAGACATAGTATAGTATATCGAGTGTTTGCTTTGCATGCAGCCTACTTGAGTTCAATCCCTAGCACTCATTATAATCTGCTGAACCTGCCACAAATGGTCCTGGCATATTGAGCCACGAGTAAGCCCTGAGCACTGCCAAGTATGGCCCCAAAACAACAACAACAAAGTACAGCAACAATATTTTTTGGACCAGGGGTTATTACAGGAATTGTATGCATAATTTTAGAATAAAAATTTTGAAGAATTTCGTTCACGACAATAGCAACAATAGAAACTAAGTCAAATTACTTAATTTCTTCAAAATTATTTTATGCATTATATTTATTTCATAGTTATTTACCTTGCTCAGGGTATTTAAAGAATACATTACTTCATGTGTGGTTAATACATATATAGGACCATTAGTGACTATTGACTATTAATTGTTATAATGATAATTATTCAAAGAGAATCCAATGAACAATTCCACATGTCATATCAGTTATCCAGTCTGGAATTTGACTGCAGGACTATATTCCCATTTGATCTGATCTGACCTCTGATCTGATAGAGGAGCAGTTTTAGTATTATTCATCCTGGTTTGACTCCAATATCCTAAACTTATTTGTCTGTGAGTACTGTAGTAATGGTTACGCTCTTTCCTTGGGAAAGCATTTCAGTGATCCATATGTAAAGGCAAACATGCGAATTCTTGTTCGAGTAAATGTAGTTCACACATTTTTCTTTTTGTATGCGAACCATGTTTAGATAGATGATATGTACAAAAGAGACTACCTTTTGTGGGGGAGCACATGCAAATTTATGAGTATCTTGGATGATGATAAATAGAACACTGCAACCTGCCTGAAACAATAGTTTCTTAGCATTTATCAAAGCTGGGGACAGGGAACAACTAAATGTCACTTGTATCACTTGTATCATCACTTGTCATCCCGTTGATCTTCGATTTGCTCGAGCGGGCACCAGTAATGTCTCCATTTGTCCCTGTCTCATGTTAGTGCAACCCAAGGATATCTGCTTGCTCCAGGAACAGGAAGAGCCTCAAATTGTTCATTCAAGGATTTGATGAAGAAATCTGACCATCTAGTTGGTGGGCGGCCACAAGGTCTTCTGACGTCCTGTGGAATCCAGTCGGTAACAGCTCTAGTCCAGCGGTCATTTATGAATCGCATTACATGACTGGCCCATCTGTATTTGATGCCTTGGCAAACGAGACAGTGTTCCTGATTCTTGACCGTTGACGGAGGTCAGAACTCCAGATTCCTTCTCTCACTTGAGTGAGACATGATACTCCTAGCATAGCTCTTTCAATTCCTCTTTGGGATACCCTAATAGAGTTCTCATCCTGTTTGCGTAGGGCCCAAGTCTCTGAGGCATATGTTAGTGCAGGAAGAAAGGTGGAATCGAAAAGATGTGCCTGGAGTCGGAGGTTCTTCGTTTTCTTAACCACTTCTTCGATGCTCTTGAAGGCATTCCACGCTGCTCTCTTCCTCCTGCGCAGTTCTGGCACCAAGTCATTCCTCATGTTGATTTCTCGGCCCAGGTACACATAGTTGCTGCATTCGGAGCTTCAGGGACCAGTTCGTTTTTCATGAACATTATCTTGTTGAGATTCAGCTGCAATCCGACCTTTCCACACTCGTGGTCGAAGTCGGCCAGCATTTGTGCCGCTTGGCTAATGTTTGGTGTTATGAGAATGATGTCATCAGCAAAGCAGAGATGGTATAATTGCCGACCGTCGATCTTCACTCCCATTTCTTCCCATTCCAGCCATCGCATGATCTCGAGGGTGGCACTGAAGAGTTTCCATGAAATGGTATCACCCTGCCACACCCCTCTCTTTACATCAATGATCACTTCCTTGTAGAATGGTGAAATTCTGGTGGTGAATCCACAATACAGCTCGCAGAGGATTTTGATATACTGAGTTTGAACGCCCTATTTGGCCAGGGCTTCAATGACTGCTTCAGTCTCAACAGAATCGAAGGCCTTCTTTAAGTCAGTGAACGTTAGACAGAGCAGCATCTTGAGCTCTCGTGAAACTTCTATGAGTTTGGTCACTGTGGATATGGTCTATCATGCTGAATCCCCTTTGGAACCCGGCTTGCTCGCATGGTTGTCCTTCATCTAGTGTTCTTCCTATTCTATTCAGGATGACAGGCATGAACAACTTGTAGATGACAAACAGCAGGCAGATTGGGCAATAGTTGCCGATGTCGTGGATGTCTCCTTTCTTGTAGAACAGAACGGTCCTACTGCTTTTCCATTGAGACAGAACCTTGCATTCAGACAGGTAGCATGTAAAGAGTCGGGCCAGTGTATTGATGAGTACTGGCGGCAGATTCTTCAGGTGTCTGGGTCTGACCTTGTCCGGACCAGGTGCTGTATATGTGTCTTTACCAACAAAATGGCGTGTCGAATTTCAGAAGGGAGAACTTTGGGAATGATATATCCATCCTGCGGAATTTGGTACATGGGCAGGTGGACATGGGTGTCAAAGAGATTTGAGTAGCAGTCGTGAATAATACTCTCCATTGCCTTTCTGGAAGATGTGATAGATCCATCGGGACCAAGTCATCTTGGTTTTGTAGTTGGCAAAGGACAGGCCAGCGTTGCCAATACTTTTTCCAGCTTCTGCTGCACTGGCCAACACTGCTGCTCTTCTCTCTTTGAGGTCTTCCTGTCTCGCAACTCTGCACAGCTTTGTGAGCTCAGATGTTGGCTTGTGGTTCCCAGTGGCTCACGCCAAACCACATTGATGAATGAGCTTGAGAGTTTCCGAAGACAGACGTCTGTTTGTGGCTTTCTCACTCTCGGCCTTCTTTGAATAGTCATGGAGGTGCTGAACTCCTCTAATAGTGGATCTTATTCCTCGTCGATGTTGTGAAGGATGGCATCTTCTCAAGTTGCTGCAATAGTGCCAAAGAGCTCCCAGTTGGTGGTCATTCTGGAAGTTACCTTCTTAGACTTAAATTTTGTAGACTATTCTCCCTGCTCTGTGAAGTAGAATTTTGCATGAAGGAGATGGTGGCCCGATCCCGTTTGGAATTTTGGAAAAACAGCGACAGCGGTCAGGCAAATCCTTCAATTGACTATGATGTGGTCAGTTTCATTGTGGAACTGTCCACCCGGAGACTCCCATGTCCAGTGTTTAGATTTGGCCTTATGGATGGTCTTGGTTGACATGATGAATTCAGTCTCTCACCCTGATCGTTCCATTCTAGGCCATGTGTCCCAATGTGGAGTTCTTCGGGCAACCTTCTCAAACCTATCTTGGCATTAAAATCACCAGCATTGATCTTGTAGAAGGTGTGGTTTTCTTTATTGATCGTCTCCAGTTCCATGTAGAACCTCTCAATTTCTTCTTCATTGTAGTTGGAAGTTGGTGCGTAGACGATTAAGACAGAAACTGCAGGCAGTGAGCCACACCTATTCAAGCGTAATAGTCCAATTCAAATTGTTAGGCATTCAAATGAATCGATGCTCATGGCCAAGTTCGTGTTGACAAGGACACCAATGCCACAAATGCCTCTGTTGTCACATGTTCACATTCTTCTCCAGTGTCAAAAATGTCGTGATGTGATTGATGTCTCCTCATTTCAGTCAGAGCAATGATGTTGTACTTGATCTTCTGCACTTGCACCATCGGGTCCTCGATGGATGCTTCTGATGCCAGCGTACATGCGTTGGAACACAGACAATCATTTTAGTCTTTTTCATTTTGGCAGTCTAGTTCGTCCCCAAGATTTTTTCAGCCTCTCCTGGCTCATCTTTCTTAACGCTGCCATATTGGGGGCTCTTTTGGTGACAGGTGAATGAGGCCAATTGTTGTTACTGTTGTTGGCAAATTGAATACGCCAAGGATAGCTTGCTAGGCTCTGCCTTGTGGGTGGGATACTCTCGGTAGCTTGCCGGGCTCTCTGAGAGGGACGAAGGCTTTTAGGGCAGCCGCCGATTGTCCTTAGTGTTGTTACCATGGTTACACCAAATTTAAACCTATCAAATAAGGTTCAGGAATAGTTAGTTAGTTAGTTTGATAACTACATGTCATTTCTAAAAATGCATGAGAGGAAAAGCAATTCTAATTGAACAGAATGATCATTCATGGCAGGGATGAGACATTCTTTTAGGAAAGGCATTCTCATTTGAGGAATTGTTTCGTCTGGCCAGTTCCCCTTCCTGTAGAGTGTAATGTCAGACCCTGACTTCCGGGAAGAGTTCTGAACCAGAAATATCATGATATGAATTGTTTCTAGCCCACTCTCGGCCTCACTTTTTTTCATTTCATAGTCATTGCCCTGCCCGCTGTGCTATTGTTCCAGTGCCACATAATTTTAAAATTTTAAAAATATTTTGAAGGTATCCATTTTATAGATGGAAGCATACATGGAAATGTCAACTTGACTGATAATAAGCGAAGGAGACATGATTTTAGCTCTTGACATATGTTTTCATACTGCTTTGCTATAGCAATCAACAGATGAAGATTTCTAAAATGTTCAGTGGTCTATAGAACTGCCACCCATCTGAGCCCTCTGATACTGAATTTAAAAGTTATTTCTGTGCTTTCATATTCCCCTCCTGTGAGCAATCCGGCCCAGCTCCCAATTTTGTTATTTTTTCCTTCTTGTTTTCAATTTGTTATGGACTAGAGTGATAGCATGGTGGGTAGGGCATTTGCCTTGCACGTGGCTGACCCTGGTTCGATTTCTCCATCCCTCTCGGAGAACCCAGCAAGCTACCAAGAGTATCCAGCCTGCAGGACAGAGCCTGGCATGGTCCCCGTGGCATATTCGATATGCCAAAAAACAGTAATAAGTCTCACATTGGAGACGTTACTGGTGCTCGCTTGAACAAATCTATGAACAACAGTACGACATTGCTACAAGCACAAGTCTTTTCAATTATTATATTATGACATGAAACCCTCTGAAGTTCCCTTTAAGTTCAGCAATATATGCCTTCTGGAATTATGGGATTTTCCTAGAAAGGATTTTAGAAGAGACTCCCTGCTCTATTTCCACAGGAGGAAAATGTAGTGTATAGGCACAGTCAAGACTCCATCGGCTTTTAGATCTGTCTAGTAGTTTTCTCACTTTTTGTTGAAGAAAAAGTTATTGATTGCATTCATGCAATGTTTGGGATAAGGCATAGGGCAGGCAGCACTGTATGTCAGATTGACAGCAACTCAGACTGGATAAGCACAGGACCAGGGACTGGTATCCATTGCTACCTTAAACATTATGAAGTTACCCAAAAGAGCTACTGTGCGTTGGGTGTGTTGTTCATGGTTGCTGAATAGGGCAGTGTTATTCATGCCATGGTAAGTGCGAATGTGATCTTAGAAAGCAGCTGGCGCCCATCCCTGTATAGTTTCTGCTAAGAGAAATGAGGACGGTTTTGTATGGTTGTGAGTTTAGTGAAAAGTTGAGGTCTTCTAACAGCTTATCTAACTTTCTAAGCCAAGCGTCTTTTTGTTTGTATTAATGTGGTGGTTCTAGACGGCGATTTCATAAGAAGGGTCACTTAGTGATTTGATGTTCACTATATTTTGTGTGAGAGAGGCTTCTAAAATCTCAGGATAGGATGGAATGGAGAGGTTACTGAGACTGCTCAAGAAATTTGACGATCAACTGGATTTCGTGATCGTGATATTTTGTACGAAATACCACTGATATCTTAATGTAAACTCAGAATAGGATACTTGAAAATTGGACTGAGGATGAGACAAAGGCTTATAACATATTATGATCACTTTGTGAATAATTACTGCTGAAGGATGCATATTCAGACAGTAAGCCAAAAGATCAAAGCAAATGCCTTTTGGATTCCCTGGAATATTAATAATAATGTGGTAAGCACACTATCCACCAATAAACATTATTTTAACTTAAAAAAAATGAAAATGAAAACATCAATAAATTTACTGTGTTCATTGAGAATTGAATAAAATAATGAAAATTTTAAAAGTTTGAACCTTAACTGTATTCAAATGTCAAGAAATTATCACATCAAGACGTTTAGACATCTACTTATAATGAAGGGAAGGTACTGACTTTTCAGTAGATTTGAGCTGAATCTTTGAAAACTAATCTATAAATTCAGTAAAAACCAACAGCTGCGAATAATGTTGGTAATCATAAGTAAAAGAAATATACATCAAACCTAAAGCATCATGATGGCTCTTACCTTTTACTTTTGATAGTTCTTCAGGATTTGGAAAAAAATGGAGGATACTGTGGAACTGGCAATATATAAATGTTTTTATTTATTTGGGTCTTATTGCTCATTTCTGTAATGTAGGATTTCTTTGAAGGAAAAAAATACCTCTGGAGCAATAATACAGAAGATAGAATGTTAGCCTTGCATGTGGCTGAGTAAGTTTGAGCCCTAGCGGCCATGTGTCACCCAGATTGATCCCTGTGTACAGAGCCAGGTGTGAGCCCTGAGAACTACTAGATGTATCCCCCAAAAGAAAGCATTAAGAATATAATAAATTAACTAGAATTTAATACCTTATAAAACATTTATTAAAGACATGAAACATTTTCACATTTTTGAACTGTTCAAATGAAAGTCAGATTTTAGTTTAAGTTGAAAAAAAATGTTTTTTTTCACTTTTGGAATTAAATTATTTTCTAGTTCAAATTTTTTGTTTTTTCAGGTGAGGAAATTGAAGCCCAGGATGTAAGAAGGTTAAGTGATTGGATTGAAGGCAAATGCCAGGAAAGCGGAATCACTGTATCACTGTCACTGTCATTCAATTGTTCATGGATTTGCTTAAGCAGGCACCAGTAATGTCTCTATTGTGAGACTTGTTGTTACTATTTTTGGCATATCAAATACGTCACGGGTAGCTTGCCAGGCTCTGCTGTGCGGGTGAGATACTCTCGGTAGCTTGCCAGGCTTTCTGATAGGGGCGGAGAAATTGAACCCAGGTCAACCGCGTGCAAGGCAAATGCCCTACCCGATGTACTATCGCTCCAGCCCAAGGAAAAGCAGAATAGAAAAAAGAATACAGAAGTGCCCAATTCAGGGGCTGGAGAAATAGCACAGTGGGTAGGGCGTTTGCCTTGTACATGGCCAACCCGAGTTCCATTCCCAGCATCCCATATAGTCCCCCGAGCACCACCAGGGGTAATTGCTGAGTGCATGAGCCAGGAGTAACCCCTGTGCATTGCCGGGTGTGACCCAAAAAAAGCAAAAAAAAAAAAAGTTAAAAGTGCCTGATTTATGGTCCAGTGCATTTTATCTTATACATATTATAACCACTACTGATTTCAGGATCATAAAAGTTAAACACATTTTTAAAGTGATATTTTTTAATTGGAAATTTTAAAAGCAGTAAAATTTTAGTCAAATCTATATACTGAAGTTCATTTGTGATGTAACAAGATGTACTATTCTAGATTTTTCTTTACATATTCCTTATACCTCTAGTAAAGAGCCAAGTCTCTCAGATTTCACTATTTATTTGCATTTTGGCTTCAAAGATTCTTTTGTCTCTGGCTCCATCTCAATTTATATATTATTTTTAGTCATAGAGGAGTTTGGAATTTGCCAAATACTCATTGCAAGGCTGTTACAACTTCCATCCCAGTTTAAGCCCTGGTCTTGGCAGCTTCCTTCATATAGACTCTTGTTCCAGAGAAAGCAGGTGTTACAAGTCAAGAATGATGCTTAATGTATACCCAGTGAGATTTTAAACAGTTCTGCTTATATTTTGGATTCCCACAACTCTTCTAATTTACGGGCTACCCTTCACACATAGCTGAATACTGTGTGTATCTATATTCAGTTTAAATATCTAGAACTAATCATATTTGGATTAGGAAAGGGAATGTTAACAAGCAATTGAACTAACCAGAACTGACAGGGGAGTATTCTATTGATAACATAACGAAGTTTTTGGCAATAAAAGCATCCAAGTTCTGTTTCTTAAAATGTATGGATTAGGTGTTCCTTAAGTAGAAAAGAAAAACAAAACACAATTTTTTTCTGATTCTCAAATTGAGTCACTTGCATGGATGTTTGATTCTGTACTGCACAATTTTAGTGTTTAAATAAGATTGGAGGCTTTGTAGAATGACTTTGTAAATGCTGGAATCAAAACACCAGATGGAATCGATTCCCAGTGAAATGGAAACAGGCTGAATTGAACAGGAGCTGGTCACTCAGTAACAGTTTTCTAAAATGAATACCCTTGGACCAGGACATTCTTCCCCTGCTCATCCACTATTCCCCCTCTGGAGTTTTGCTCCCGCATAGCCTCCTGCACCAACTACCATGCTCCCTGCTTTATAGGTTTCCCCCAGTGGTGGTGCTAGACTGACAATCATTTCGTTAAGTGCAGGAGTGTTCGTAAGTTTTTTAGGGTCCTATTCTGCAGCCTACAAATCTGATAAGACCCATGTAAGCAATTCAAAAAGATACAACAGCTCAACTCAACTCACTCGTTAATTTACAAGATGAAGCAAAATGAGAAAACAATGGAACTTTCTCTGAGAGTGGTTTTATCATTTTCATTTCGCAAATCAGGACAGAAAGCAGTAGGATGTTAATTTGTCTATAGCCATGTAATTAATAACTGCCAGAATATCCATTTTCAAATCCAGTCGATCTGTTTCTCAGGCCTCTGAGAACCCTACCTCCAAGTGTGTGTGTGTGTGTGCATGTGTGTGTTTTGTAGTTGGTTGTTACACTTTATGTGGGATGGCACAGAGTGAGTAGTGCAAAATTACCAGTTTTGCTTTGTGCACACATATTGTTGTCTGCCTGAACTCTGCCTGGGATCTGTTCCGTTTTAGAATTGAAGGAGACGTTGCTGTTCCATAGCCAGCCTCAATTTTCTACAACCCAGCTGAGTCACAGGGGTAGAGATTGAAGGGATGAGACATTTTGAAAAATTCTTAGGCATTTCTGAAAGGATAATATTTCTTTAAAATATGCTGAGCAGCATATTCCTTTGTTTTACAATCTGTCTGTAATAGGCTTAGTCAAGACCATTCAAAGTAAGATTCTTGTTCATGAGTGATGTATAATTTAGTTGGGGACATAAATTGAGACAGATTAGACTTAGTTCTATCTATCTCATCATTATTTCAGCCTCTCAGGTTACAAAGTTATAGGTAGATGGATGGAATATTAAATATTTCCCAATTAATTAAATCTTCCTACTCATAATGCATCACCAAGAAATTTAGCTCAATGTGTTTGGTTTGAACAGGGTTAGATTAAATTTTGATGGAGGTTTTATTGAATAGGTAGAAGAATTAAATCTTATTTACCTATAGCATTTATGGAGTCTTTACAATTACAGCATTGGTTCATACAGTTCAAGGTAGTAGAGATACCAGCTATATTTTATGGGTTGTGTTGCTTGAAAGCAAGAATCACATGAGGCTACAAACTCAGTCAAGTTGAAGATGAGAGTTGTCCCTTTTGTTCTGGAACACTTTCCCATTTTCCTTCTAGTTTGCTCCCCTGTACTCCTATTTTGGGGGAGTGAAGGCTCCCTAGTAGAGCTTGGTGGTGGTGGCAGGGGCCACTTCTAGTGGTATTCATTCAACCTGGCAGCTTGCTCTGATCATTGGTGCTCAGGGGCCCAAAGAACCATATTTGGCACAGCTGGTGGATGGTAAAGGACATGAACTGGAGATAAATGCAGATTAAACACTTTGTTACATGCAAAGTGTGTATTCCAACACTTTGACTTACCTACTTGCCCCAGTTTTCATGTCCTTTATGTTATTAAATCTTATTCTTTTCTCAATTCTAGGTTTATATATACCACTTCCTGCAAGAAATTTTCTTTAAACCTCCAACTCTGGTGCAAGTGACTCGGGTTCCCAGCAGCACCCTCTCCTAGCAGGCACTGCAAGGATTTCCAGTAGCTGGGTATTCACTGACATTCTCTTTGGATGCCCCTCTATTGAGGACAGAGACTACAACTGCCGTGGTTAACTTTATTTCTCTGTATAAATGCCTCCTGGATGTCCGGGCGGAGGAAGGATTATGGAAGGACTGATTCTTCAAACTGAACTGGGTCCTTCTTGGCACTAGCATCAGTATCTTCTCCATGAAGATGCTTGGTTCTCAGCATGCCATATTTGCATAACAAAGAGGATTAAAAATAAAAGACAATCTAACTAGTATCTGCATGTAAGTAGTTTGGAAGAACTGGGCTTTTGATTTCTTTAATTATTCCTCTTTTCCCTACATCACAGTGTCAACTCAGTGTTCCTCCTTCCTTGGCCAGTAAACAATGGTGTAAAGTCAGTCTCATTAGCAGGAGACTGCTGATCCATCTTCTACTTCTTTATCATGGAAGTACTTTGTTTTATCTTGTTTCTCCCTCCTCTCAGTTTTCAGGAAGATGAGCTGCCAGTCTCAGAGGCAATAAAAAAGTCTTTTTGGAAAAGGATTGTTTCTACAATGTATAAGGGAGACTTGTTTTTGTAATTTTTTTTGGACATTGAAAATATTTGACTTGTTGTTACTGGTTTTAGCATATGGATATGATGAGCGACGGGATGATAGTGACAGTGACAATTATTCAAAATATTAAATAAAATAAATGTTCATTAGTAATTTTAGGATAAAAAGATATTGAGATGGGGCAGAAATTAAGAAAAGGTTTAGTTTGTGTGTGTGACTGTGTGGCTGTGTTGTGAATGAGAGAGATAGAAACAGAGGCAAACAAGATTGAACGCTTGGAATATCCTCAGATAACTTGGAGCCCCAGGAAGAGATGTAATCATAGTCAAAGGCAGGCTGCTGGAAGAGAGAGAGAGAGACACAGGAGGGGCTAATGTGGGAGCCACAGAGCCCAGCAGAGGCCTGGGGCAGACTCTGAGGATGATGATTAGGCAGCAGGAAGGGAAAGCTGGTGTCTTTTTTTGTTTGTTTATATTCTTCTTGGGCTGGAGCCATAGCACAATGGTTGGGCGTTCACCTTTCACGCGCCCGAGTTGATTCCTTTGCCCCTCTCGGAGAGCCCGGCAAGCTACCGAGAGTATCGAGTCCTAGCGGCAGAGCCTGACAAGCTACCCGAGTGTATTGGATATGCCAAAAACAGTAACAATAAGTCTCTCAATGAGAGACGTTACTGGTGCCTGCTGGAACAAATCGATGAGCAACGGGATGACAATGACAGTGACAGTGATTCTTCTTGGGTCACATTAGGTGATGCTCAGGGGTGATCTGCACTCAGGAATTACTCCTGGTGGTGCTCAGGGGACCATATGGGATGCTGGAAATTGAACCTGAGTTGAACCTGGGTCGGCTGCTTACAAGGCAAATGACCTACCTGCTGTACTATCGCTCCAGCCTCGAAAGCTGGTGGCTTGGGAGCTGGACAACACCAGGACACAGATTGTGCCCCAGAACCGCAAGAAGAAAACAGCCCTGCTCAGACCCAGAGACTTCTGAGGAACAGAATGTAAGATAGTGAATTTGTTAATGAAGGTACTAATTTGTGGTAATTTGTTACAGCAGTGAAAAGAAATTGACGTGTCTAGGCATAAAAAAAAGCCAATAACTAAAGTGAAAGTGGGAAGGGAAAACTCTATGTACACATACGGATAGGGAGTGGGGTACGAGAAGTGTCTGGAAGATCCATCTGATCTAGGTCAAGAATTAGAACCTGAGGCCGAGATGTGATCCTGGAGGCCGCACGTGTGCAGCCTCTCCACAGCTTCACGAGCATAATTCCAGAGGCCGGCTAAACTACTTTTAGTATGGGCAGCCCCTTGCAGAATGTCTCCAGACTGAGAACTAAGCCGAGGCCCCATGCCTGCCCAGGAGGGGAAAGATATTTCTCTCTCACCTTTTTCCTTGCGGGCGGTGAAGGGCGTGGCGACTCCCATATTATGAGGACCACAGATGAGAGCTACAAGCTTGCAATGATCCAATATCTGGAAGAAATTTCCCTGGACTTAGTTACTAAAATACAGAAATCCAAAACCGTGTGGCTGCTACTGCGGCCGCACAACCTCATATCTCTTCACAACAGGTCTGACTCTAGTGGGGAATTCCTAACAATAATAGTGAGGTTTTTGTTGAAATTTTGAATGTAACCAAAGTAAAGAGAAAGTAAAGTGAAACTTACCAGTTCAGGGGTAGGGGGTGGGGTGGGAGGTATATTGGGTTTTTGGTGTTTTGTTTTGTTTTGTTTTTCGGTGGTGGAATATGGGCATTGGTGAAGGGATGGTTGTTTCAGCATTGTATAATTGAGACTTAAACCTGAAACCATTGTAATTTTCCACATGGTGATTCAATAAAATAAAAAATTTTAAAAAATAAAATAAAGAAAGAAAAAAAAAGAATTAGAACCTAAGAAGAAGTGAAGGTGTAGGGGATTGCTTTTATTTTATGGCAATACCACAGTATGCCACTAATCTATGTGTGGTCAGGTTTTTAAAACTAAAAATAAGTTTTAAAGATCACCAGTATCATGCTTGAAGTAGATATACTTCAAAGGGTAAAATCAAAATCAGGAGACAGAGTTCATAAGAGGCAAAGGCAAGCCCTAAAAATAGAACAGGAGTTTGTTGAGGGCCTGTGGCTCCTGGGATGAGGAGTGGCACCACCATAAATAACAAGAATAAGATGCTCCTGATGCTTGACATTGGATGCTTAAAGATTCATTGTATAAGAGCTAAACTTGAGAGCATGTATCAGTTTGGTAAGACTAAATACATAATGTGAATTCATTTTTTAAAAATCAGCAATTATTGAGAAAAAGTTTAAAATCTATTGCAAACTATAGATATACATTCCTAAACCATCGAATGAAAAGTTTACCCCCAAAATAATCTTTTTTGAAAAGAAATCTATTTGTTTTTATAAAGTTCATGATTTTTTACATTTTCTTTTCTTTATTACTATATATTTCTGTTACATTTATTACATTAAGTATTACAACACCAATCCCACCGCCATTGTCCTTTAGCACTACCATTATTTCCAATTTTCCCAACCCCTCAAGCCTGTTCTACAGCATGACCTGAAAATTTATTTTATGTTGCTTGCATACATAAACTAAAATTGATCAAAAAATTTTCCTCAGAACAATGTCTGAATATTGTCTTATCTTACCACAGAGCCTTTAAGCCCTTGTAGAAGAGATTACTAACATTTTGTTACAGGTTAAGCCATGTGTATTTATATTTTCTTAATTGAGATTGCTTGCCTCCAAGAAGTAACCTTTTTTTTTTTTTTTTTTTTTTTTTTTTTTTTGCTTTTTGGGTCACACCCAGCGATGCTCAGGGGTTACTCCTGGCTCTGCACTCAGGAATTACTCCTGGCGGTGCTTGGGGGACCATATGGGATGCGGGGATCGAACCTGGGTCGGCCGCGTGCAAGGCAAACGCCCTCCCCGCTGTGCGATCGCTCCGGCCCCTCCAAGAAGTAACCTTAAACATCAATATGTCAATGGTATTGATTCAAATTAAAAACCCCAATATATCAAAAGAATCTGTTATGAAAACAAAGACAGCCTATCAATTTGAAGAAAATATTCTAGTATAACACATTTGCCAACGTGATAATATCCACAATATGCAGAGTACTTATATAATCCACAGCCAACAACAAGAAGTAGCACAAATCTTGAATATGCACTTCTCCAGAGACCTACAAATGACCCAGAGGTATGTAAAAAATGCAAAATAGCTCTTTTGATTAGGTAAATGCAAAATAATTTATATATCACAGTAAGATGTCACCCCACGTCTGTAACAGTGGCCTTCATAAAAAGAGATTGGAAATAACAATTTTAGGTGAGATATGTTAAAAAAAAATGATCTCTGGTTTACTATTGATGGTGCTGTAAGTTTGTGTACCTGCTGTGTAAAACAGTATAGAGATTACATCTAGAAAATGGAAAATCTATATGTTACAATAATAACACTTCTATGCCTTTGTCCAAAGGGCATGAAAATACTACTTTGAAAAAATATATTATATCCCTATATTCATAGTAACATCATTCAAAATAGCCCATTTTTGTAATTAAATCACTGTGAGATATAGTTACAAGATTGTTTATAATTAGGTTTCAGATATATTCCAACACCCATTGCTTCACCAATGTACATTTTCTGCCACCAGTGTCGCCCGTTCCCCTTTTGCGCCCCACCCCCTAGCCTGCATCTTTAGTAGATACTTTCCTTCTCCCTCTCTCTTTTCCTCTCTCTCTCTTTCCTTTCAGGCAGTGTGATTTGCAATACTGGTACTGAAAGGTTATAAATTTACCTCATTTCAGCACTCAGTTCTTGTCCACAGTGATCATTTCTAACTAAATGATGCTGTAGGAACCAAGTATCGCTGTCATAACTGCACTTCATCACAACTTGTGGCAGGCTTCTTACCATGAACAGCCCTCCTGGCCCTCGTTTTTCCTGTTTTTGGTGGGTATTATTCTCATACTAGGTTTTTAATATCCTGAAAAATGAGAGCGATCTGTCCTCTCCTTCTGACTCATTTCACTTAGAATGATACTCTCCATATCCATTCATGTATAAGCAAATTTCATAACTTCATTTATTTCTAACTTCTGCATTGTATTCCATCAGGTATGTTTATACCATAGTGTCTTTATCAAGTCATCTGCTCTCTATATTCTGGCTATATTGATACTGCCGCAGTGCACACAGGGGTGGTAATGCTTTTATGCATTGTGTTTTGGGGCCCCTTGGATAGACTGCTCCCAGGAACAGTATTGATGGATCACATGGACGCTCAATTTCTAGTTTCTTCTGAGGAATGTTCATATTGTTTTCCAAAAGTGCTGGACCAGTCCGCTTTTCCATCAGCCATGAGTGAGAGTTCCCTTCTCCATGCATCCAGCAGCACCTGTTATTTTTTATGAAGTGTGCCAGTTCTAAGTAAATAGCCCAATATTGAATCAAACTCATCACCCATAACAGATGACTGGATAAAGGAGCTGTTCTTAATTTTATGTTGGTACAGTTTTGCAGTGCAGCCGCTATTCTTTCTAACATAAACATCCATGACAGAGACAGAACTTTCATTATCAACTTTTATTTTTTTGAATTGCCATGAGATAAACAGTTTCAAAGTTGTATGTTTCAGTCATAAAATATTCCAATACCCATCCCTTCACCAGTGCACATTTTCTGCCACCCATGCTATAAGTTTTTCTCCTGCCTTCCCTCTCTCCTCTGCTCCGTTACCACCCACCATACCCCTGCAGCTTGCGTCTGTGGTGGACACTTTTATTCTCTTTCTTTCTCTGTGTCTTGTTTTCCTTTTAGGCACTGTGGTTAGAAATATTGTTACTGAAGGGTGATCATGCATATCACTTGGCCTCTTTTTAGCACTCAATTTTTGTCCAGAGTGATCATTTCCAGCTATCATTGTCATAGCAGTCCCTTTTCTGTCCCAGCTGCAATCCCCCTACCAATTCATTGTAGCACTGTAGCACTGTCATCTCATTGTTCATCAGTTTGCTCAAGTGGGCTTCAGCAAGGTCTCCATTCATCCCTGTCGTGTACTAGTGTAACCTGATGGCTTTTTCAGGATCAGGGGAATGAGGACCATTGTTGTTACTGTTTTGGGCATATCGAGTACACCACGGGTAGCTTGCTAGACTCTGCTGTGTGGGCGGGATACTCTCAGTAGCTTGCCTGGCTCTCCAAGAGGGATGGAGGCTTGTGGGGCAATCTCTAATAGTCTTTACAGGTGTTCCCTGTCTCTCACTCCCCATACTAATTACTGACTTTTAATAGTCTCTTCCTGTTCTTTTCCTTATCTTCCGTACCTTCCCCTTCTCTCTCATCTTCCTATCCCTCCTTCCCCCCACTCTACTCTCTGTTTTCTTCTAGATCCTTTTTTTTCCTTTAAAGAAGTGTTCTTCTTTTGACCTAAGTTTTTCTCAAGAGGTCAATTATTTTTATATTTCCCTGTTTGCTCATAATACAGTCTTTGAAGTTTAAAAATACAACTTAAATAGAATCTTCTTTGATTTCCCAACAGAAAGGTCTAGTTTATATTGCTTTTTCTCATATTATTTTTATGGGGTAAATATTTTCAGATTCCCAAAGCTCTTTGATACACTTGCTATCAGAAACAGCAGCTCTTCCTTTTTCTATACTGTAACATGATTATAAACCAGAATAGACCCCATTTATACTACTCTGAAAATAGAAGCCTTGTAAGACAGACATGAGTTACTCAAATTCACTTGATTTTAATAAAGTTATTGAAGATTTTCCATGTACAGAATACTGTGGGTGATTATGGATGGCACACAGATAATTAAACCGTGATTCTTTCTCTCAAAGAAAAATCCATATTTCATGGGAAACACTGAAAATATACAGTGGTCTTTGGGGTGGTGGCTACAGCAGAGAAATGAGAAAAATTTTAGAAGCCTAGTAGGCAAGCAAAAGAAGATGACTAGTAAACTCGAACATGATTATATTTAAAAATATTACTGGTGTTTTACCTCAGCTCTGTACTCTGTATAACTTTCAGACTTATAAATGATGTATGTTTGCTTTGGGAATCTTCTGTATTGTAATCTTTACAGTCAGAGTTCTCATCTAGGCTATTTCACTCATGAGAGTGCTCAAAGAAGGTAGCGTGCTTCTGATATATGCTTCCTCAGAAAGAACTTTATTGATTAAAATTTACAATACTAAATAGCAGTTTGGTAATACAGTTCTATTTTCAAAATCCATATAAACATTTTTCTTTCTTTATTTTTCCTTCTTCTTATGTGTATGTGTCCCCAGAGATCAACCTAGGGCCTCCTACACACAAGCCGTGCATTCTACTATTGACTTCTATCTCAAGCCCTCAGATAGCCATTTTTATGAGATCCTGCAGACAATTCTTTATCTTGAGATCGTGGAGAATGGGCCCTCTTAGGTTATAATGTCACATACAAAGAGAAAAACTTCCAGGATCGTTTTTGAAAGTGACATTCTTTTATTAGGAGACGATCATTTGTTTAAACAAATAGACCAGTCTTTTCACGTGTATGCTTTTGCTTCATGTATACCTAGGAGGAAGTGGGTTTGAAGAATACCCTTTCCTTATAGAGAATCAATCTGGCATTAAAGTGGCAGATCCCTTTACCAGGGACTGAAGCTACAAATAATAGGTAGGGGAGCCCTTGCGTGAAGGAGCTATCCAAGGTACTGAATCACTTCATGTCTTTTAACAGTTTCCTCATCCTTTAACACACATGGACATATACCAGCCTGTATACTGGTCTGTGAACTGACGCTAATAACTGAGGCAGTAAACCATTGTTTTCTCTCTTTCTTCACCTGTATACCAGAAACTCCCATAGACTGATGGTTGAAGACCACTGTTCTTACGTAGTGAAACAGACTTTCATATATACTTTAAGCCTACCTTTTGTTTCATTCTTACCTATATATTTCTTTTTAGCTTTTTTTCTATTTTTTGTGGTAGAAGGCCCAGAGTTAGTGATGCTCAGGATCTTTCTAGGCTGTCTGCTCAGGAATAACCCCTAGCAGTTTTCTGAGGATTGGATGTGGTGCCAGAGATTTCAGTTAACTTTTGTGTACTGTATTTTTGGCTGATCTATAGATTCCTGATATTTGTCCTTATCTGGTATTGGATAGATCCATCACCTTTGTTTCTCATTTCATCTAATTTACTGACTCAACAAAATATTTAGGTGCGTAAGTTATGCTTCTTATTGTTATAAATTCTCCGATTCATTTTTGTGAAAACTAATTATTATTTTATGTGTAAGTTGGGTTGAAGGATGAATATTTCTGACCAAGATAATTGACAGATTCTATGTGTGTGTGTTTAGTTCTATTTGAAGAATTTGCTTTTTGGTTTAACGATTGTGTTTTATCTTTATTCATTATTAATTACTGACACTAGGCACTAAGGAAGTTTTATTTAACTTTATGGCATTGTTATTTTTTATTTGAGGGGCCACACCTAGCATTGTTCAGAAATTACTCCTCACCCTGCCTCAGGTATCATTCCTGGTGGTGCTGAGGGGGTATTACATTTAGGGTGCTAGGATCAAACCTCAGCCTGCCACATACAAGGCAAGTGCCCTGACCACTGTACTGTCTCTCCGGCCCCCACAATATTATTTTTGTGTAGTGATTTTCTATGGTATATTTAAAGGAAATAATATCTTTTTAACTACAGATAAAATCTTTGGGAAAAGGGGATATAATAAATATTTATGTTTAAATACTCAAGATCACACAGTTTTAAGGAATGAATTTTGAGACGTTCTCATATATATTATGTGTATACATAAAAATTCCAGGTTGATCGGAAAACTTTGAATAATGATACCAGAAATTTATACTTAAGATTTTATAGTCTTTTGTCACGTCATCCGTCTTTTCACTGTGCTGCTCAGGCTTCACTATTTTACTTTACCAGTATTCAAATAAAAGAATTGCCACCTGTCTGATTCTGTCTTTAAAACAGTGAAAGTAATTGTGTAGGGGGCGTGGTTCTCTAGTTGGGCACTTTACAGTTCAATGCAAACGTACCGTGGTGGTGCTCAGAGCCACTGAATCCACCCAGCAGTGTTGGGGATCATGTGGCCTGGTACTGTACTTGGGGACTCCATAGGGAAAGCCTGCACTACCACTCTTTGAACTGTCTCTTGGGCCCTACAATATAGAAGAGATCACTGTATCACTGTCATCCTGTTGTTCATTGATTTGCTCGAGCGGGCACCAGTAATGTCTCCATTTGTCCCAGCCCTGAGATTTTAGCAGCCTCTTCTTACTTATCTTTCCCAATAATTGGAGGCTCTTTCAGGGTCAGGGGAATTAGACTGTTAATGTTACTGTATTTGGCATATCGAATATGCCACGGGGAGCTCGCCAGGCTCTTCCAATAGAGGAGATAATAATATTTCTTTATTTTGAGGGTGGTGGTTAATTTTTTGTTTGGGGAGGGAGCACTCCTGGCAGTGCTCAGGGCTTACTCCTGCCTCTGAGCTCTGCTGAAGGTGCATTATGCGGTGCTGGAGATGACCGACGCCGTGTTGGGTATGGGCTCTCTGGCCCTTTTTGTGTTGTGTTGGGCTAGACCTGAGAGTGCTTGTGCTACTGCTGCTCGTTAAAGGCCATTCCCTATTGTGCTTGAGGGACTGTACAGTGCTGTGAATTGAACCCAGGCCGTCACCTCTGTACACAAGGTCACTAACTCTGAGCCATATTTCTGCCCCTAGAATGAGTTTTTAATTTTATTTCTGTGATTCTTAGTTTTAAGGCTTGTGCAAGACAAATTGGGCTTGACTTAATGGAGATGTTGGCTTCTTTCAGTGTGTTTTATTCTAGAGGGAGCCCTGCCCCAATATTAATATCATATAAGAGATACAGAATTAATAGTATTCCTAGTCTTCTCGAACATAGATACATATAAGACTAAACTTCCAACTCTCACCTAGTGTTAATGAATGTTATTCTTGTAAAGGTCTGAGACAGACAGAGCCTGAGAAGAATGTAAAATATCTGGCTGTGATATGAACACTTATGATTATAATCATAGGTGGGGTATAGAGAAAACAAACAGATAAAATAAATCAAACTAAGTTTGGTCCAATTTGACCAGTTAATGGTTACCAACATGGAATGGCAAAGTGAAGTTGGTAAATCAGGACAAAGAGCATAGATACATAGGAAACAACTGAATGTTTATTTTTGCCAATGCACACCTGGAACTTACACAGTGTTAGATGCAGTGTTGTTTTAATTACTGAATATTTATAATTGAAACACACTAAGTGTTTTGACAGTGATCTTCCACTACCCAATTTATTTGGGTATCATGCCTCTTATGAAGATGTAATCAGAAAAATTGACAGCTTCTAAAGTCTGTCGTGATTATCTTGAAAATAACATTGTAGGCTGGGTTTTAACCACTTTTGCCTCTCAGGAATAAAACCTGAGTCAACAGTAGTGAACTCTAAACTCTTTTCCTGCATGTGTTACTCTACATTCAATCATGGATTAAGTTTAATAAAACATACTTTTCCCCATTTTTCTTGGCAATGATAGGTACTCTGTAAATTTATGAATCTCATCGGGTAATCAGAGCTGTTTATCCTTTTTTCCTACTTGTTACTTAAATGTAGTTTGTTTTAAAATGTCTTTTTCCTGGGCTCAGGGTGATAGTCCAATGGGTACAGTGGGTAGGGCTCTTGCTTCGAACATGACCAGCCTGATTTGATCCCTGGCATCATTTACCATCTCCCGAGCCCCACCAGGAATAATTTCTGAGTACAAAGTCAAGAGTAACTTATGAGCAAGCTGGGTGTTCACCCCAAACAAACAAATATAAAAACCCATTTATTTTTCCTATGGTACAAACAAATGCATTCACAACTTAGTTGTTTTTTTGTTTGTTTGTTTTGGGGTCATGTATGGAGATACTCCGGGGTCATTCCTAGCTTTGCACTGCACTCAGAAATCACTCCTGGTGGTTTCACCCATATGGTCTCATACAAAGGCAAGCACTTTACCCACTGAAATAGACCTTCATGCCCTCAAAACTTGGTTGTATTGTAATCTGTAACCTTCTTGATTTGTCACCAGACTAAATTTTGTAATTAATTTTTTCTTTGCCTTCGACTTATTTGGATAAAAATATGTTAAACAAAATGGACACCAGACTATTATTCAGTCTGAACGATCAAGAGGGAGCATCCCTTCAGTTGATTCAGAATCAGTTCCAGGGGCTGTGGTCTTCTTAGTAGTTAAAATAGTTTTGCTTACTGTAGACTGTTGGAGAATGCATACATGAACTGACGAAATTTTCTAATCCTATTACATATTGTTTAAATTCTATAAATGAGACTGCTGATATTTAGGGAATTAAGTGACTTTTCTCATACTATAAAATTCAATAAGGATTTACGGTAATTTTTTTTGTCTTGAGGGGCCACACCCATGGGTGCTCAGGGCTTCTGGCTCTGCACCCTGCGGTCACTTCAGGTAGGGCTTCAGGACCATAGGGGTTGCTGGGATCAGTCGGAGGATGTTCATGGGCAAGGCAAATGCTCAACTGATTGCATTATCATTCTGGCCCCCAGGCAAACTCTTCATAGTCACAATTTGTCTGTTGCTTGGTTTAATATTCCTTTGCTTCACATACAAAATACTGTATCAACATACAGATGTGTTTTTATTTTTCTGGTTGGGGACCATGCCTGATGGTGCTTGGGACTTATGCCTGGCTCTGTACTCATGGCTCACTCCTAGTGTACGCTTGGGTAGTCTCTGTACATTGCTAGGTATAGCCTACCCCCACCCCTCCAAGTAAATTAAGTCAACTGTTTTGTCATTTTTATTATTATGACTCAAAATAAATTAAGCAGTTTCTGAATATGCTTAGTTTGATGTCTTAGAAGAGGCTTGATTTGTGAAGTGCTGTAAATCACAAATTTCGACCTCATGGCTTTTAAAAAAAATTTTGTATGCTTTTTAATATAAAGATTTTAATGATTAATTAACCAATACTGAAACTATTAATAAAAATTCAAGACAGAGAAGTAGTCACTTTTTAAAAAATTCATTTTGTTTTATTTATTTATTTATTTTTTGCTTTTTGAGTCACACCCAGCATGCACAGGGGTTACTTCTGGCTCTACACTCAGGATATACCCCTGACGGTGCTCAGGGGACCATATGGGCTGCTGGGAATTGAACCTGGGTTGGCTGCATGCAAGGCAAACGCCCTACCCGATGTGCTGTCACTCCAGCCCCAAGTAATCGCTTTTTAATCTTCGTTTATTGTTGTTTATTTTTGCCACATCTGGTGGTGCTTAAGGTTATTCCTGGCTTTGCTCAGAGATGCCTCTGGAACCATATGTGGGGTCGGGTTCCAACTGATTGGTCACTTACAAGGCAAGTTCTCTACCTGCTGTAGACTATTTCTACAGCCCTGAGTATTCACGTTTTTAATATTTTATAGCAGTGTTTTTCCAAATATTTGGTTCCCGGGCAGGTCAATTAAGGCCATCCAGTTTGGTGGCCTGTGTACTGACGGTTAGTTTTGTAAAGTAATATTTTCCAAATGTCTTGAGGAAATATTTTACCAACTTTCTTCAGCATCAGAATAGGTTATATTGATATTATATGCTAGAATGTATCTGCTATTCTATTGTAGAAATTTAAAGCAAATTCTTTTTACATAAAAAAATGTATGATTGTTATATAGTTTATTAGGAAATCTGTAGATTTAAACTAAAGATCTCAATATATATCTACAATAGTAACCAGTTAATATGTTATGTTTTATTAAGTCTGATACACACAGTAATTAATTATATAATTATTATTTTATATTGTTATGCAGTTTGTTTTAATAATACGTGATTTTATGATCCTACTTTGTAATTAAATAATGCTCAAAAAGACATATTTGGCATTCTGTAATTTATAGTGTGAAATAATTTACTTTGATAGCCTTTTCTGTTGTCTCTATATATATACATCAGTAAATGTGTATTTATATGCAGGATATACACACATTTTTGTGACTTAGAAAAAGATACATCATATTTATTTAAATATCATCATGACTCAGGGCCACAGAGATAGTATATCAGGTAGGGTGCTTGCCTTTCACATAGCCAACCTACATTATGTCCCCTGCACCCCATTTGGTTCCCTGGGATTAACCCTGAATGCTGATGGTTATGACTCATAACAAAACAAAGTATCATCACAACTCTTGTCCATCTTATTAGGAAACTTCTGGTCATATGTTAACTTCTGATTTATTAGTACTAATCTAAGAAGAGGTTAATAAGAATAAAATAATTCTTGTAAAATAGTGAATTTTATATATGTATGTATGTATAGTTTTCCAACTGCAATTTGAGGCTATGCTGAGCCTGTGCTAAGCTAGTGAATGGGTAAAATTTGACAGATTCATAATCTGTTTGTTCTAACTTGACAACCTTAAAATAACCTCAGTAATTGAGGTATGTCTTCTAGTTCTCTCTATTAATTTGTCTAGCAATATATTCATTTCTTTACATTTTATTTCCCCCTTCTGTTCTTTATTGTTTCCAGGGATTACACCCTCAGTTGTGGTCCAAGGTAACACTTGCAGTGTGTGGGTGGGGTGAGGGGAATCACACCTGTGGTCTACAGGGGGCCATAATTTTAGTGGACCTAGGGTCACATGTACAGTGCCAGAAATCATGCCTGATGAAGTGGAGAGGATGTGAGGGTCTCTTGGCCTCACATATGCAAGGCAGGATCTCTACCACTAAGCCTCCTCTGGATCTTTTGTTTTTCTCAAATTAAAGTATGTCTTTCGGGGGCTGGAGCAATAGCACAGCAGGTAGGGCATTTGCCTTGCACACGGCCAACCCAGGTTTGGTTCCCAGCATCCCATATGGTCCCCCGAGCACCGCCAGGGGTAATTCCTGAGTGCAAAGCCAGGAATGGCCCCTGTGCATCGCCCAGTGTGACCTCCCCAAAAAAGCAAATACATAAATAAATAAATAAATAAATAAATAAATAAATAAATAAATAAATAAAGCATGTCCTTCAATGACCAAACTTTTCTACCACAGTTATCCCAGTGAAGTTGTGAGAACTTTGATTTGGATGATTTAGTGAGACAAATATTGTAATAGTAATTAGCTTCTTGGAATGCTTATCTTTAATTTAGGTAATTTAGAAGTAGTTTACTTCTATTGCTAGACTTTTATTTCTAGGATATTGATGAATTTATAATGACTATCGATTTACTAAAAGTACAATAAGGCCTTTTATGTTACCCTGTTTTTAATGACAAATTTGGAAAAATAGGAAAGCTACAAAAAGAAAGAAATTTAATAAAATGACACTACCTAGATGAAATCAGTGTTAGCATTTTGATCTGAACTCTATTAATCACTTTCCTATCTAAATCTTTATTCAGCTAATAAAATTAGACTCAAATTGTGAGTATTGTTTCATAACATATTTTGGCTGATTCTTGGCTGTTATTTTAGGAAAAACACAGGGAGTTTGATAGATTTATAAAGAATTCTTATTTCAATTAGTTTGGGTTTTAGGTTGCTGTTACTAAAAACAGACTTTTTGTGTTTATAAAAACATTTTTCTATTTTATTTTGATATATATGTTCTTTTATAATATACAATTAAAAAGGGAGTTGTGTCACTTTTAAAAACAGTATCGGACATCGGGCATTTTTCTTATTCATCATTGTCACATAAAATTCTTTATTTTATTTTTTTTAATTATTTTGGTCTTTTGGTCTTTGGTCCATACCTACAAGTTCTTAGAGATATCCCCTGGCTTGAACAGGGCTCACTTCTGAAGGTTGGGGCGGGATGGGGGGGTGATCATATGGAGTGCTGGGAATTAAACTTAGATTAGTTACTGGCAAAGCAAGCTCCTTACCCACCGTACTATCTTTCTGGCTCCTAGAATTCTTTATTTTAAAATACTAAAGGTTTTTTGATTTGTTTTAAAACAAGGCTTCAGGTAATATTTTGATTTTGTTGTTAGAATATGATAACAGTGGGATATTAGAATAATTCCATGGCTTTATCCTTGAGCTTTCAGTTCTACTTTATGAAGTCTCTAAAATCACCTCTGGTATTTTGACACAGCAATAGAGATCAACCACGAATCTAAATGCAATTATAAGAATTGAGAAAATATTTTGGGTTGGGCCATTGGGTCTACACAGCTGTTCAGTGGCCTTTGATTGGAAGTGTTTGGCATTACCTGGGGAGCCTATGTTTTAGGGATTTATTCAAAACCTGAATCTAGTCCATTAACCCCTGAGGAAATATTTTCTTAGTGCTTTGAACTTGTAAAGGGAAGTTAGCCATTGTTTTAGCAGTTATTTGCAGATTTAGTCACAGGTCTTTGCTGCTTTGAAAGGGTTCCCTTCTCTACCCTAAGGCCAGCTGCCCTGATAGTTTCAGTTTGCTGTGGGGAATTAGCAGATGCTGTTGCCACTGGAATGATTAGAACTCCCCCCACCTGACAAGCCCACCCAGGATCCAAACTAACTTTCAAAGATTCTGTATGAGGTTTGATCAATTTGTATTAGCCACTTTTCCTTTTTTTTTTTTTAAACTAACATTGTGAAAGTAGTAATGCCTACAAGAATTTACTTTCCAAATGTGTAGTTCTTTTCTAATAATATAATAATATACTCCATGTGTATCATGCTCTTGTTCTTTAAGTCACACACTCTATGTCATTCCTTATTGAACAGTCTTTTTATTAAGCCACTGTGATTCACACAATTGTTCAAGGCTGAGTTTCAGGTTTACAGTGTTCCAACACCAATCCCACAGCCGATGTCAGTCAGCCTCCACCATATGCCTCAGTTCTCTTCCTTTTCCCAGTCTGCCTCCTTCATAGGCACATTTTAAGTTAGTTATGTTGGCTCTGTGGTTTAGGTATACATATATATATACACATTGGATTCCTATACTACCAGTGTGCCTAAGGCCACCGACCCTGTCACCTCCAACCTGCATCTTCTTACTCTCTCCTTCGATTTATTTCACTCCCTGTCCTTCTTTCTCATTTCTGTAGTGGTCTAGGATCCAGGGTGATCTTGGTATTATTCTTTTGATACCTTGCACTCCCTTGTCCTGTTCTGTTACCGTAGGAAAGTAAATCATTTAGTATTTGACCTGCCTTCTTCACATAACATGATATCCTTCAGTTCTCTCCAAGTTGCAGCTAACTGCGTGATTTGATCATTCCTTGCAGCTGCGTAGTATTCCACACGGCTATTGTCTATGCATCTGTTGTTGGGAACCCGAGTTCATTCCATGGCTTAGTTCTTGTGCTAAATGCTATAATGAATAATGTGTGTTTGTAGGATAACATAGCCTTAGGTAGTTTAGGTTTATTGGGTTACTCCCATTACAGTACTTCCACTCCTCTTCATTTATTTGTAGCTTCTTTCTTAGTGTTCTGTTGACTTGTAAATATTGTTTTTCTCTTCTCCTTGAGTTCTTTGCATAGTTTATTCAGAGCAATGGAGCAATGTCCTTTTTGTAGGAACACAGGAAGACTTAGCAAATGCTATGCTTTTGTAACCTGGAAGTCATTTGACTCTACACGATATTTTCCTCCTGGGCATCTGTTCTCTCAACCTAAGCCTCAGCTGCCCTTACTTCCTAGCACCCCCAAAAGCAGGGTCCCGATGAGGGACGAGACGGACCTAGGGCAAGCGGTGAGTTGTGTTAGTTGTGTGCTACCCTGGCATCGAGATGGGCCTGGCCAGAGTGCCTAATGCTTAACTATAAGTTAAGAGCTTGATCATAGATAAGTGTTGTCATGATCCAAACAGTGATAACTAGATTTGGACCCTGCTAGGGTGAGGAATGATTAATCTGGCCTGAGTGCTGTGGTCTGAGTCTGTGCAAGATGTTGCCAGGAGGGCTGCTTGCATTCCTCAATGTATCTCTTGCTATGTCCATACAAAAATAACTAGTTTTAAGATGTTAATGAGTGTTTGGAGTAAGGAGAGGAAAAAAAAACCCTTAAGAGGTATCTTGCCTACTGACAGTCAGGAAGGACTTTTGAAGCCCTTAGGTTGTGTTTGTTCCCATTGAACCTGACAGCCCTTAGGAAGGGTTTTCTTATGTTGATTTTGCTACCTAGGGGCAAGGGTGAGAGAGGAAAAAGGGAGGAGAGAGATGGGAGAGGGCTGCAGTAGATCCAGAGAGAGGACGGAGCTGGGAGTGCGGGAGATGAGAAAGATGGAAGATTGAATAAATGGTAACTAATCAGCAACCAGCTTGGTCCTCGTTCTTCCTTCCGTCGCCTGCCCTTGACCAACAGCCATACACAGCGGTTCCAGAGCATCGAATGCGGGTGGTGAAACACAGCCGCCCAGAGAGCCTGTGAATACACAAGCCCCTCGGCATGCTTTAGTTTTTTTACATGTGTATGTGTCCTTTTTGAGTGAATTTTTTTCCTTTTTTTTCTTTTTTATGTATTTGGGCCATACCTGGGGGTATTCAGGGTTTATTTCTGGCTCTGCTAAAGAATCACTCCTGCCAGTGCTCAGTGGCCATTTGTGTTTCTGAGGATTAAATTCTGGTCAGCCACTTGAAGACATGACCCTGCAGCAATCTCTCTGACTTTCGAATGCTTTTGTGGCTTTGGGGTGGATACCAAGAATGGAATTGCAGGATTACAGTGCAGATTTCTTGAACTAAGCATATAGGTACAGATAATAACATAAGCAAATTATTCCATACTAGCCTTTTCTATTTATGTCTTCTCTGCTTCTAATTTTGGGACTGGGGAAAGTTAAAATGATAGAACCCATGCATATCAAGCATATGTGTACCCCTGCGTTAAGTTTTGGCACCACAATGCCTCCTGAGGACCACCAGAAGTGGCCCTGGAACCCTTAAGACTCATTTTTATGTGGCTCTACAAAATTAATAATTTGTGATCAGAGTGATATACTACAGTGGGTTGGGTGCTGGCTTTGCAGGCAGCCGAACTGCATTCAATTCCTAGTGTCACATAAGGTTCCCTGGGCCCCATCAGGATTAATCCCTGAGTGATGGCTAGGAGTAAGCTCTGAGCACTGCTGGGTGTGCCTCAAAGCACATAATTTGAAAAAGAGGATAGTAATTTATTTTATTTGGAATTACTGTCTCTTCTGAAGGAAATATGCCACTTTAAAATAACTTCTCTGTCTTCTAATCTCTTCTGGGAGGTAGGTTTCCTAATAGAGCTAAGCCATGATGAGTCATGAATGTAAATGTTGAGTAGACACCTCCCCAGGAAAAAAAAAACTCAGAAAAAAATGTGCTTCTTGAGGAAGCTATTATATATTTTTTTATGCTGATTAGTTCTTTCTCCTGGACAGTCATTCTTAATATGTCTATACATTATTTTTTTAGGGGGGGGCGTCACACCCAGTGATGCTCAGGGGTTACTCCTTGCTCTGAACTCAGGAGTTATTCCTGGCAGTGCTTGGGGGACTTTATGGGATGCTGTGAATTGAACCCGAATCAGCCATGTGCAAGGCACACACCCTACCTGCTGTACTATTGCACCAGCTCCTCTCATTATTTAACTTATAAACCACATCCTATCGATCTAATACTACAGTTGGTTATATTTCCATAGTATGTGCTATACCCACTTGAACTCCAAGAGAAATTACTAGCCTATATTCAGAAAGAAGAGTTTGTTTCTTGAAAATAGCCAACCTGTGTTCGATTCCTCCGCCCCTCTCGGAGAGGCCCGCAAGTTACCGAGAGTATCACGCCCGCACGGCAGAGCCTGGCAAGCTACCCATGGTGTATTTGATATGCCAAAAACAGTAACAACAAGTCTCACAATGAGAGACATTACTGATGCCCGGTCAAACAAATCGATGAGCAACGGGATGACAGTGACAGTGACAGGATTTTATTGACGGATAAAGTGGATTTTTTTCTGTAGTCACTTCAAAAAGTGCATAATATACCTTTGTGATGCTTGATAAGAGCCATAGCACAGTGGGTAGGGTGTTTGCCTTACATGCAGTGACCCGGGTTTGATTCCTCAGTCCCTCTCGGAGAGCCTGGCAAGCTACTGAGAGATCCCGCCCACACGGCAGAGCCTGGCAAGCTACCTGTGACATATTTGATATGCCAAAAACAGTAACAAGTCTCACAATGGAGACATTACTGGTGCCCGCTCCAGCAAATCTATGAACAACAGGAAGACAGTGCTACAATTCTACAGTGCTAGGATGTTAAAGATGTTACGCTTTTTCATAATGACAACTTTAAATAGAAGGAAGTATGCCATATATGATCCTTTGATGTTTTCAGAATATTGTGGGGCTATGTCATAGAGGGCCACTGCATTAGCTTATCATTTTGTTGTCACTCATGCATCACATAAATGTTAACTTGAGAGTTGAAGAGTATCATGAACGATGGTTCAGAATGATGGATGGTAAACTCATTTTATCACCTTTTATTGGGTTTTGTTTGATATGCTAGTGAGTGAAATCTTCTGACCAAATAAACAAAGACCAGAGTAGGTAAACTTCATATGTATATATGAGATTTTCTGTATATGTTGAATATTTCAAAAGTCTTCATTTAGTGATCTTGCAATTATAACCTTGCCACAGATGCATGAGATGTCCAGGATTATAATATTTTAGAATTCATATTCACTGTATCACTGAACACTATCACTGTCATCCTGTTGTTCATCAATTTGCTTGAGCAGGAGCCAGTAGTGTCTCCTTTCATCCCTGTCGCATGCTAGTGTTGCCTGATGGCACATTGGGGGCTCTTTCTGGATCAGGGGAATGAGCACCATCATTGTTACTGTTTGACTTTAAGCTCCATGCATGCAGAAGTCTTGATGTTCTCTTCACAGGGAATACTTCCAGAACACTAGGGGGTCTATACATTTTTAGCAACTTTTGGGTTTCAGTTCAATCAATAAACTTAAAAATACTAGAAGCTCAGTGATGTGTGGCCACTTGTAGAATTTTCAGCAAACACAAAAAACAATCCCAAACATTTCCTCTTGCTTAGCATAATCTTTGCTTACAACTGAGATTACTCTTCCTTTGCATCCTACCTTTCACAGACCCCCAGTCTTCCAAATCGGGTTGTGTGTCCATATCCTGCCCACTGTTCGCATCATCACCCCACTTTCTCAGAGAAAGCCTCAGGAACAGAGAATCCACTTGACAAGACCTAGGAACAGAGGATATGTTCTAATATATGCACATGTTAGAACTGCTTACATCTGTCTGTACCATTTTCTCCAGTGCCGCTGACCCTGGCAAGGCAGATGTCTGTAGTGGCTGGCCAGCAGAATGCCAAGTGAGAAAATTGGTGCCTTTAAAAAAAATTTTTTTTTATTAGTGAATAACTTTGAGGTACAGTTACAGACTTATAAACTTTTGTGCTTGCATTTCAGTTATACAATGGCGCCTCTTTTGTAGATAGAATTTCTTCTCTAGCAAACATGTTTTTATTTGTAAGTATTTCCAAATGATTGGATAAGACCCTCTCATACTATTAAAGATAATCTCCTCTACTTAAGGTCAGCTAATTATACATGTTAATTACATCTTCAGAAACTCTTTACAAAAACATCTTGATTAAGGTTTGATTAGTTAATATATTCTAGCCAAATTGACACAAAATCTATCATGCCATACATTTGTGGGACTTGAAATAGGAAAAGCTTCTTCCCAAATTCATTGTTTTTACTGAAAATGTTGATAGTAAAAGAGGAACCTTTTTTAGCTGAGTTTAAAATTAAGCAAATTATCAGGATTAATTACCATAGTATTATTTATGAGTTTTGCTATAACACATTCATTTCTTTCAAAAGTCTGAAAAATATTGCCAGCTTATATATGTATATATATGTATATATGTATATATATGTGTATATATATATTTTGCTTTTTTTGGGTCACACCCGGGGCACAGGGGTTACTCCTGGTTCTACACTCAGGAATTATTCCTGGCGGTGCTCAGGGGACCATATGGGATGCTGGGATTCGAACCCGCGTCGGCCGCGTGCAAGGCAAACGCCCTACCCGCTGTGCTATCGCTCCAGCCCCGACCAGCTTATATTTTTATGTGTTGGTGGAATTTCAGATGCTGAACATCTTCTGTATTCAGCTCTATAATAAAAAATAGGGTTTTATTAAAGTATATAAAATTAATCATGATATTTTCTCAATTTTGCTTTCTATGCTAATGGTATCACCATAAGTGATATATATAGTCACATAAGAAAAATATATAGACTTAATTTACAACATTACATATTTTGACTGCTTTTAATTTTTTCTTATGACATTTTATACACTGTTCAAGATAAATCTATTATATCTGACATACAACAAAAATATAAATCACTTAAAAAAAGTAGAAGACATAGGAAATGAAAGCCTTCATATTTCCAGGGATTTAACTTGGCTAAAATAATGATCCTACCCAAAGCATTCTACAAATTCAGTGCAGTCCCCATCAAAATTTTGAGTTTTTTAAAGAAATGTATCAAAACTGCTTGGATTTATATGCAGTAATACATTTCTCTGACTAGCCCAAGCAATCTTGCGGGAAAAGATTGATAACTTTGTTTTCCCCAACTTTAAATTATAAAGTTATAGTAATCAAGACTGTGAGATACTAGAATAAAGACTGATTCCCAGGCCAATTGGCTAGAAATAAAATCCCACAGATAGACCCGTAGGTATATGAACATTGGTGCATAGAGAGTGAAGAGGAGCTAGGCAAGCCTCTTCAACAAGTGGTGCTAGTAAAACTAGTTTACTACATTAATAATAAAAAGACTCTGGAACCAGATTTCACACCTTAGATAAAAGTTAATTTAAAATGAATAAAATCTCATGATATTATCTTTGGATCCATAAATAAAAGATCCATACATGAAAGAAAGAGGCAGTACTTTTCATGACATTATATTTTGAAGGATCTTGAATGTCATCAGATAAGAAACAGAAGTAATGATAAACAAAGAGGACTACATTAAACTAAACTAAGAAACTTCTACAAAGTGAAAGAAATGATGGATACAATAGACACTTAGTGGGAGAAAATATTTGCTTTTCATAAATCCGAAAATGGTAAATATCTAAGATTTATAAAGCACTCCCAAAACTTAAAAACCAACAAGGAAAATCTAATCCAAAAACAAGGGGAGAAACTGAACTGACACTTTTTCAGAGAAGGTATAGAGGTGGTCAAAAGAAATATGAAAACCTATTCTTTATCATTTATCATCAGGACAATGCTAATGGAGGCAACAGTGGGGTATCACCTCACACCACTGAGACTAGCACACATGAAAAAGTAGAATTAATCAGTACAAAGAGCAGAACCTATCAGTACTGACAGAACTGTAAGGAGAAAGGAAACCTCACCCACTGGCCATCGGAGATGTCATATGGTTCAGCCTCCATAGAAAACTGGAAGCATCTTAAAATTCAGAGCTTCCAGGGACTGGAGCAGTAGCACAATGTGTAGGGTGTTTGCCTTGCACTCGGCCAACCTGGGTTTGATTCCCAGCATCCCACATGGTCCCCTGAGCACCACCAGGAGTAATTCCTGAGTGCAGAGCCAGGAGTAACCTCTGTGCATTGCTGGGTGTGAACCAAAAGCAAAAAAAAAAAAAAAAAGATTCAGAGCTTCCATCTGACCCAACAATTCCATGTCTTAGCACCTACTGCATGACCCCCAAATCAGTATTTTGAAAAGATATTTTGAACTCCTGTTCATTGCAGCATTATTCACAGTAACCATAATGTGAGAACAATCCCAAGTACCCCCATGGTAAACAGTATATTTAATATGCACGATGGAATTCTACTCAGCCATAAGAAAGAATGAAGTTCTACTGTTTATTTAATGTGATATTATCGGAACTAGAGAGCAGTATATTGAGTGGAAGATTGAGGGCAAAAAACAAATAGAGAATGGTCTCTCTTATATGTGGAATTTAAAGAAACATAATAATGGAATCAGAAGAAACCCGACCCCAAGAGCAGGCCTATGGGACAATTTAGGGGACATGGGAGTGACCTGGGAGAAAAACTAGAGACATTGGTGAATAGACACTGTGAGTCTGATGCTGAGTGTTAACGTTGGAAATGGCACTTTAGCAGAATCAGAAATTAGGATGCCTAAATTAAAACTGAAAACAAGCAGAAGTCTATTATATCTTTTCTAAGCAAAACTTTATTTTTTTTTTAATTTTTAGTTTTTGGGCGGCACCAGTGGTGCTGTGAGCTTACTCGTGTGCTGCACTCAGGGGGTGACTCCTGCTGGACTCAGGAAACCATTTGTGGTGTTGGGGCTTGAAGCAGGATAGTTGAGTGCAGGGAAGCACCCTACCTGCATTATTATTGCTCCTGCCCTCTACACAGTCATTCAGGGGGACAGTTTTCAGGAGGTCAACACCATCTCTGCTTTTCAGTGAAACTACTTTGGCTCCTCTGATATATCTGCATATTGTTGCAGAAAGCTGACTGGAGGCAGGAGAGATAGATCAGCAGAGGGTTTGCCTTGCAGTGCCTTCATGGGTTTGACCCTAGGCGCCTTGTCTGGTCTCCTGAGGCTCTGTCAGGAATGATCCCTCAGGACAGGCAAGGACTAAGCCTGGAGCACAGCTGGGTGTGGCCTTAAAAGGAAAAGACAACAGAAAGAAATCTGACTTGAAACATTGAAAGGATGCACAATGCTCACTTTGCATCACTAGTGCCTGTCCATTGTTGCCAACATTGTCTTATTTTTTATTCTTTTGGTTTTGGTTTTCCCAGTAGTGCTCAGGAGCTATTCCTGGCTCTGTGCTCAGAGTGATGGGTTGCAAGAAAATTGTTTTAACCTCTGTACTGTCTCTTGGTCCTCACCATTGTGTTCTCAAAAAAACAAAACAAAACAAAACAAAACACCACGTTAGCTTCAAAAAATATTTAGGATGAATGGGTGGAGTAAATCATATATTACTACCAACGATGTAATTTATATTCAGTAAATTGCCAAAGCTTGTTATATAAAAATCATAAAGGGAAGATACATTACAATAACCAACAGGAGGTCATGTATGCTATTAGGAAATATAAATGCTAACAACTGGAAAATAGTGACTTGAATTCTAGCAATCTTAATTATTTGTTTATAGTATCCACTTAAAAACTAATAGTCTTACCTCCAGCATTATTTACAGATTATGCTATGATAATATTGATATTCTACAGTTTTTCTGGGTTCTCATCGATATAGAATTCATTCTATTATACATACTTTTTAGAAAAAAGTAGAACAATTACTCCTGCTTCAGAGAATATAGATTATCTAGCATCTAGTAAGATTCTGCAATTTATTTAAATATCTGCCTTTATATAATCGATTTTTAAATTACACAAACCTAATATTCTTTCATATTTGCTAATTTCTTGATGAATCACTTTTGCTTTTAATCAAAATACATGCTATTAATCATATTACAAAACATTATAAAGAAACCATTTTTAATGGTCAGAGACATGTTAATAAAAAACACTAGTTGTATTCAATAAAATAAATTGAATGGTAAATGGAGACTAGAACTGGGTGATTTTTGCCTTCTGATATGACCAGCCCACTAATATTCGTGTATCGATGTCTCTTATCACATCATTCTGTCACAGCTTTTTGAACTTAATATACAGAGTTGTTTCCTTCAAAACACAATTTAATAATCTTTAGAGACTTGAGTATAAATATTGACAATGGTTCTGTAAACCTCTGTCTGCATAATATGTGCAACACCACTGTGGGGCCAGTCTCTAGGGTTGCAGAGAACTGCAAGCCAGGGGCAAACTTACTAACTCTCTAGTAATCACAGTACACTTGCCTCAAGGCACCTTCATTCTCACTGGATTCTTTCCCTTTGTTTGGCTGTTTACTAAATGTAGTTGGAGACTCATCCTGTCCTCAGTATATTTATTTGCTAGTATTAGTCTGTTCCTTCTTATAATTTAGATAAGATAAACATTTGTGCATCTTTCCCCTTATCAGAAGTGTTCATGACATTCCTTGGAATGAGTCTGAGGGTATAAAAATTAAGACATTAAAGATATTTTTTAATATTCTTACGATTGAGATGACAAACACATAAATTAGACTGCAAGAATGTCCTACTGGTTTCCTGTTTTTCTTGCTATGTTTATCTGTATATTGAATTAGGTGCCACAAACTGTGAGTTATTAGCAAGCTCTCATATTCCCCATTCCCTGAAGCTATTTCTCTAAGCTCTGGTCACTTCTGCTACGTTGTAATCCAAAACTGCTTTATGACTTTCTAGGTTGAAATAGAATGTGTGGGGGATTAGAGTATCACTATACACCCGTAAGTAACAGCTATGAAATTTCAGACTCTGTGTTGGATGGTAGGGTCTTTATGAGACTTAATAGGATGCAGAATTGGTTGAACTAAATATGGGGTACTAAAGTTTGCAAGTATTTAAAACCCTGAATCTTAGAATTAATTAAAATGAAAACAAAATGCTTGCAATTTGTAGGAAGGTCACTCAGAGAACTTTAACATTTGTTTTTGGGTCCATACCCTGCTTTGTTCAGGGTTTATTCATGGTTCTTGCCAATAGTCATGCCTAAAAGGACTCCGGGGATCATCTGCAATGCTAGAGTTCAAACCCTGTTTGGCTATATGCAAGAATGCATCCATTCTACAATTTCTCTGGCCTCCCCCAAACAAATTGCTAGCCCTGCCCTTGAGTTGTGGATTTACCAAGTCTGGGCAGAGCCTCTGACAAATTCTGGGTGCTGTGTACTCTGTTGGCTAAGGGACAATGCTCAGAGAACTGTGAGATTAGAGAGATCTCCCAATGGAGATTTCCAGGGACAATTTGGTGATTTCTTCTTGCTCTGACTCCTAATCCAAATCTATGGATTTCCAAAACAATTTTATTTTCCTTCCTTCTTTCCTCCTGATAATTCCTCCTTCCCCCACTTACTAAATAATTTAATAAATCAGAAAAATGTTCACCATTTGACAAATTTAGAAGCATTTGGTTTTCCATATAATAGCCACGTATTAACCAAGTTGGCCTGACCAATTTGATATTTGTGTGGTCCTTTAATATTTTAAAGAGTCTGGAGCATGTTACTCCTGTGGTCCTCACTTTGTGAACTAGACCAGGTAGATATTAAAACTATCATTATCACAAAATTTAGGTGATTTTCCAGAATTGAGTCAGGTAAGAAGGATGAAAATCAGACTGGAATTCAGGTCTTCTGTCCCATTTGCTTTCTGAAGAATGGCTATTCTACTGGGACATCATTAGAAGAAATGCCACGTCAATGTCTTTGCCTCTTTGGCCCTAACAAAAGGCCTTCATAAGTGATTCATTGATATTATTCTTGACATTTTTGACAATAAAACAAAAATCTGTGTTTTATTTTTATTCAGCTTCTGATTTAAACATGTAAATTAAGTTTCAAGAGGCAGAAGGTTGTATATTTTGAAAGATATTTTTGTTATAAAATGAGAATTCCAGATAAACATCACATTGTTCCATGTTAGAAAACATTCTGTGAACACATACTACTTAGAAGGGCTGTTTTTGGCATGATCTACCTCTAAGTAATTCTTGCATGAAATCTCTAGCAAACTAGACTGAGCTTTCCCCCAAGACCTGAAGAACTTGGCAAATCTTAAACAAAAGCTACAGCAGTAAGACTGTGTAGTGATTTTGCAGTAGAAACACCCAAGAATATTTTCTCCAACATCATAGCCCTGTTGCTGTGGAATATGGCCTTGGTCCCTCTGTCACACTCCTCTGTCTCACTAGGACTTGTGATGGAGTGTCCACTGTTGATTTAAACATAGCCAGCTAAGTCAGTGGGACCAGAGAGGTGTTCCACTGAGGCGAAAAATTACTGAGAACCAAGAGCACTCTGTTTTATGCTCTTGGCTTTCTTCTAACTTCTGAGATTATTGGATCAGGCACATTCATAGGGTCACTAAGCCATTTTTCATATAATATTTATTACAAGTGTAAAGTCAAAACATATGGAGCGCATTTGCATTTGAACGGGAAAAACATGGTCTTAGATAAATTAGAACATCCTCCTTGTTTTTTTGTTTTCTTAACTTAAGAAATTCAATGTGCAGCGTATTAGAGCTAGGGATATTATCCTCCTTTCTGGTATTTTCTTGATTCTATGTTTAACTTTCTGAGTACTGTAACGTGCAATGAAAAACAGAGCTATTTTCCTAATATAAACAAAAATAATGCATATCCCATAACAGAAAAGATTCCTCCTTGTAAGTTGTATGTAAATATGTAGCATTGTCCCATTGCTCATCGATTTGCTCCAACGGGCACCAGTAATGTCTCCATTGTGAGACTTGTTATTACTGTTTTTGGCATATTGAATATGCCACGGGTAGCCTGCCAGGCTCTGCCATGCAGGTGGGATACTCCCAGTAGCTTGCTGGGATCTCCGAGAAGGATGGAGTGATTGAACCCGGGTCGGCCATGTGCAAAGCAAACACCGTACCCACTGTGCTATTGCTCCAGTCCTTGTAAATATGGTTTGTTTTAAATTTGTGGCAATTTATTTCTTTAAATATATTCTCATCCCATAAAATTACTTTTGTAACATTAGAGAAAACTTAAATTATTCTTGTATAGATTTTCTTCAGGGAATTATCTTTATGCACAGTGATGTTTATTTAATATCTTAAAAAATTTCTGTATTCCCACTATTTTCTTCCACACGTTAAGTTGAAGTATTTTGGAGGAGAGTGAAACTAATCTTACAATATGATTGTTAATTTCATTGTTGTTTCTTTTATACCTACAAATATGAATTTTCCCTAGATGCAACAATAAATATATTTATCAAGCCTTTGTCTAGAAGAGAAAATAAATTATGAAATCATCTTGTAAGTCTCTGAATTCTACTCGTAGCATTCAGAATGAAGACTTTGTAATTCACCAGCCAATATATGTTATTGTCAGGTGATAGGTCAAGTTAAACTAGAATGAATTTTTTACATGATTAATCTGTTTACACTGAAATAATATATATTTTCAATATTCTAAACCTGTGCTTTTGCACACACACACACAGGTGCGTGCACACATGTTACTTGGGATGGGACACATCCTGTTATGTTCAGGACAGACTTCTGCCTGCCTGTTCAGAAATTACTCCTGATGGTACTCATGGACTGTTTGTGGTACCTGTGGGAATCTAACCCAGGTCAGCTGGTGAAAGGTAAGCAATTTACTTACTGGCCTGTTCTCCCTGGCCCTCTTTCGAATATATTTTATGGAGCTGTGTACATACTATGTTTTATGATAAATAATACTTTTAAGTTTTATCTGTTATTGTTTAGTCTGTATGTGAATTTTCAACAGTTCTGTAAATATTTAAATGTAAAGCAAGGATATGCAAAATATTTTTTAAATATGTTATTTTCTAGCAAACTTACTGAAGTACCTAACTCAATACATTATAAGATTTCAATGGTGGGGCTGGAGCAATAGCACAGCGGGTAGGGCATTTGCCTTGCACGCGGCTGGCCCAGGTTCGATTCCCATCACCCCATATGGTCCACTGAGCACCGCCAGGAGTAATTCCTGAGTGCAAAGCCAGGAGGTAACCCCTGTGCATTGCCGGTGCGACCCAAAAAAAGCAAAAACAAAACAAAAGAAAGATTTCAATGGTATAATTGATTTATACCTCTAAATTTGGATATGAATCTAGTGTTTCTTTATAAATAATTTATAAAGATAATTCTTAACTTTTCACTTATTACTGATATTATAATTTTAAGCAAGGAAGTTTCTTTTTCCAAACTATTCTTGTTTTCAACTCATTGCACAATTGTTAGATCTTGAATTTGCCAAAAGTGAAGAAATATCATTATTGATTTTGAATTATCAGGAGAAAGCATAGACAGTTTCTACCTATTTTGTGATTCCGATTTTAATGGTTTCACTAAAAGCTTGCAGATAAAAATGAAGTGACCAGCCTAATTGTTTTACCTCTAAAATGGAGCAATTCAACCAACTGTCACATCAGTTGACTTTTTTATAGTTGTTGACTTTGCTGTTGACTTGAAAGGGGCTTTAAATTATGTGATTGCTATATAAAAGTATGGTTATATATGAAATATATAAAGGCATGATTATTATATAAAAGTATAGATTAAACAATAAAAATTAGGGGGCCAGAGTTATAATAATATTGTAGGTAGCATGCATATTTTGCATTCGGCCAACCCTAGCTCAATCCCTGGAACCCTGTATGTCCCTCCGAGCCACCAGGAGTGAACCCTGAGCAGAGAGCCAGGATTAAGCCCTTTGCTCTGCTTGGTGTGAGCCCAAAACAAAACAAAATAAAAATAAAATAAATAAGAAAAATTATGTTGAATCTTCAAAGTCATATCTGTTTTTCTATCACTTCAAAGTTATTCTTTCTGTATCTTTAACCAGTTCTTCGCAGAAGAAGTCACTTTCAAGGTAAATGGGCAGAAAGAGACAATTAATGGTATTTCATCTTGTAAAAATGAGTAGTGCTAAGTTTATATACGTAGTCACACATTGCTGGAAATTTTGTGATGATCATTTAAATATCACATGGATATCTTAGCCCTTGTTTACCAAACCGCAGGCCCTCTAGAAGAGGTAGTATGGGCATGATATTCCACTATATTGTAAGAGTGTTGCACCTTGTTATATTAGCATTGAAATATTCCTTTGGAGAGGAACCCTGCAATTATGATAACTTGGATCTTATCTAGATTAGCTGGCACATCTAAATTTCCTTTCCTCTAATGAAAAAAAGGCATTCTGAAATGTAATCATGTGACTCTTAGAGAGTAAAATATTGTCTTTAGATTTTACTTTAAAGCAAATAATTCCAGAGAATACATATTCTAAATTTCTTCGGAGAAACACACTATCTCTAAGTTCCAGGGCATATGTACTTTCAGTCATTTTTTTCCCCAAGTGTTCCAATACACTTTTCTAAGAAATGCTAGATCATGTAGAAATGCAAAAATATTCATGGGAAATTCTCTCCACAAATGGTACTTATTGCTACATTATATAATGTTCTGGCAATCGTTGGTAGGGATTTGACTGTTGAATTGTATGGGTATTGAACTTTATTTAAGGCTTTTCTGAAAGAGTCAGCAATTGAAATTTTACACATTTTGCAAGAAAGGAAATCTTTAGATTCTTTGGGGGTTTTATATTTTATGCAAGTTACCTTACAAAATAGATTCTAATTCATGGTATCTGGGTATACAAGTAGTCATGAAACCTCCTAAAGAAAAAACAAACTTGGTATAAAATGAGTGTTAAATGGTATAACAAATATTAATCAATCATAGCAACAGGAGAAGTCATAACATAAAGGGGACCGGATCAGCAGCAGCTGTTGGGGGGCTGTTACCAGAGCAAGACCAGCGTGATGCTCTGCAGGGGCGAGGAAGTGCTCACATGATGCCCAGCACTCACGTCTTCAGGGTGCTGGAATTGGTTCCCGTGGCCCCTGCAGTCCTCTGACCTGCCCAGACTCATCCTAGAGCCAGCAGGGCAAAGGACAGGCTGCAGGGTTGGCAACTGGGCTGGGGGTCCTCAGTGTAGGTCTGGATCCCAAGAAAGGCGGAGCTGCTTCATCCCGGGATATGCTGCCCCGGCCACAGGCTTCATAACCCCTGGGGCACCCCCTGAGCCTGTATACTCAGAGCAGAGAGCTTGCCCCTGGCAAGCCCACCACATTCACCGGGATTCGTCCAACTGGACCTGGAAAAGTGGTAGAGGGGTCCATGGGTCCACTTTGTACCAGAGAGACCATCAGCACAGTGCCGCCCTGCCATCCACCATGCCCAGCACGCCAGCACCCAGATGGCCAGTCATGAAGTGACCAGTGCCGCACCTTCACAGCCCTTGAGAGATGCCAGGCAGATGCTTCTTGGACATTTAAGTCCCAGCACCACCTTCTCTGGGGGCTTGTACTCATGAGAAAAGCGGCTGAGTACCGACGGAAAGCCATGAAGGTACACTGGCCTCAGGAAACGAACCAGGATCCCTGGCATGCCGTGGGACAGGACACAGCAGATTATCCAGACCGCCAGCTCCGCAGCACAAGCCTGAAAACCCAGCAGATGGTTCTAGAGGCTCTCACTCGCCAACGCAGGGCTGACCAGCTGGCCTGCGACGGGCAGGTCCTGTCTGTAATTTCATCTGGAAGCTGGCAGTCCTTGAGGGAAGCATTCCCTCCCTTAGCTCTGGGATGGAGTGATAACACAGACGGTAGGGCATTGGCCTTGCATAGGACAGACCCTGGTTCGATTCCTTGGTCCCTCTCGGAGAGTCTGGCAAGCTACTGAAAGTATCTCGCCTGCACAGCAGAGCCTGGAAGACTACCTGTGGCATATTCAGTATGCCAAAAACAGTAACAACAATGGAGACGCTACTGGTGCCCATTTGAGCAAATTGATGAGCAAGGGGATGACAATGACAGTGACAACAAATATTGAAGTGTCATTCTGTTACAATGAGGTTTGTTTTATGCCTTTGTAGTAGTCTTGAATTCTCAAGTCACAGTATTTTAGTTATCAGGTAAGAGGTGGACCAAGTAATTGAATTTTGAAGTGAACTTCTATCTCTAATCTCTGGAATAGGGGCAAGGTTCTTATTCTTCATGGTAAGTGGCATGGAAATTATAAGTGTCATGGCTAATAGCAATCCCAAAATAATTCTACTCCTGCTATGGCTGAGTTTTAGATCTTTTTCTGAATTTTTTATTTCCAATAACAGATAAAAGAGTGTTGGAAAGGCATTTCTCAGACTTAAGTGAGCACATGCCAGTTTTGTGGAAGCACTTTTGGACCCTTAGTTTTTTTTTTTCCATAGTTTTATAAACTCATGCCTGGGTTAGGTTTAACTTTTTCAGTGTGTACCTAATTCTTTTCTTACAGGAAAATACAATGCTTGCTAGGTTTTTCTTGAGTCCATGAGCTTGATGTACTTGAAAAGAAACACAGAAGGGTTTCATATACACTTATGCCATTTTTATGTGTTAGAGAGAAATCAGAAAGCATGAAATCTCACTTTTCTTAAAGTCTTTACAGTGTCAAAGGGATGTTTGTGCAGGGTGATTTTTTTTCTATTTTTGTATTATTGTTTTGAAGTGAATCCAAAATTAGAAAATTGGTTTTTGTGTGCTGTTTTGTATCCCAGTCTGAATTGCTGTTTTGTATTTATTGCAAGTTAAAAAGGAGTATGTTCTCCTCTTATTTTGTAAATACATGGTGTTTGTTTGTCTTTGTCTGTGCTGAAAGTCTACTTCTATCTACTGATAGAGGGAAAATTTACTACGTTTAAAATAACTTGGGACATGTTTCATTGTTTCTAACCTTTGATTGGACATGTTTGGTAAACCTTGGACCATGACAATAATATGAATTTGTTTCAAGTAACTTTGCAGTTTTCACATTACACGTTTTCCTGAACTCTAATCATGGTATCTAACTCCTTAGATTTCTCGGCAAACACTGTCAAATATAGAGTCGTTATTGTGGTTGTATTTTATTCTCTCTTATATGATTGCTAAGAATATTTTTTTTAACCAACAAGTTCTTATTTAATGAGAGTATTTGGGAAAATGATACACTTACACATATGTATTGCAATTTTGATGATGTATGTGATGTAAAATCATATCTATATAATCATACAATATAGCATATAGGATGTAAAACTGCCAAAGACATTCTTTTGTCTGTTGAAATAGTAGTGAAATTGGAAGCAGGAGAAGTGGGTGTTGGGGAGGAAGGGAATTTCCATCAACGCCAATTTGGCAATAAGGTTCATATATGAAAGGATGTTGTATAGTAGGGGAGAATGGAGTCTTGGGCATAAAGTGCTTCTAAAGAAGAGAAAATGCTTAATGACCCTAAACTGCAGCTCTCCTATCCTATGCTCCAAAGTGGGCAAAGTCGTTTCACAGAAATATGACCAGGAGTAACTTTTCGGTAACTGTCCTCAAATGAAAGTCCTCGAGTGAATCAAAGATAATAAATTAAAGGTAATATTAGAAAATATTAATACATTAGAATATAAAAACCCATTTATTTCCTCTATTTTGAGAAATAATAACATTGTGATCACTTGGTAAAAGAACCACCTGAAGTTGGGGAGATTAAAGTTGCATGAAGTCTTAAGTTTGGTCCCACTCTTTGAATGGCCCCGAAGCACTGCAGGGGAGACCCTCATGCGTTGGTCTCCAGCATTGCATTGGTCAACCTTGAGCCACCTGGTTGGCCAAAAATCTCTGAGAGTGGCCCCCACGCACACTGAGCAGTGTTTGGGACCACCACTTCCCCTACAGGGGACAAAAAGAGAGCTTATTGATTGGCTTTAATTCTTTTTAGTTTATTTTTTTGAATTTTGGGGCATGCCTGCAAGCGTTCAAGGGATACCTCTATGTTTGTGTTCATGGTCAGTCCTAATACTAGTCCCAGGGGAGTCCAAGCAGTGACAGGGATTAAACCCCTTCCTCATTCACCCGAAACATGTGCTCAGCCCCTGAGGTTATATTTATGGTCCGTTTGCCTTTTTGTTCTGTTTCTCAGTGAGTTATGAGTTCTTGGTAGAAATAATTGGAGAATATGTGAATATATTTAAAAAATAAGTTTTAAAGAAGTTATTATATAACTCTTAATAATAGTTGAATGTTATTGAGTCTCAGTAACACATTCTGATGAACCTTAATAAGTTTGGCTTGATTTATTTTTTAGACTAATGGACAAGCCATACCCATTTCACTATGGGAGACTAAGAAACTTGATAATGTCACCTAGGACCTGGAAATGAGACTTGACCACACATTTACTTGAGTGCTGAGGCCCAAGCTAAGTTAGAAAGGCTGGATAAGTGCTGTGGTAACAGGTATCTATCCCACATTGTAGTGGTTTACACCAACCAAGATTTCTTGGAGTTCATTGTGGGCTACTTCTTGCTTTGGGCTTCTTTATTTTCACTCTGAGACCCAAGGTGACCCAGAAGTCATAATCTTAAATGCTCCTGGTTTCTTCACAGAGGAAGAATTCACTATCGTGAGAATTCTGAAATGTCTCTCCAGAAACGACACATGTCATGTCTCTCACATTCCTTTGATTTCAGTAAGTCAGATGGCAAAGCCGGCATGTGGCATTGAGGAAGTGCAGTTCTTTACTGAGGAGAGGCAATGGGTATTTGTGGCTGTTAGCCAAACTGCTGCTGTGGTTCGCAGCTGTCCTAGAGACCTCTGAATGGCAACGTGTTTTGGGTTGGTTTTATGTAATAGGGCTGATGTTTAAAGCAAATAACAAGCCCTGCTCTCACAGAGATAAAATTGTAATTTAATATAGGAGCCAGGAACAAACTGAGAGCTCTTAATTTTTTGTTCCTATACTTTTGTTCTGGAGGCCTAGATTTTGGTTTCATAGGTGGAGGTGTTAGGAAGAGGTGTCTTATTTTGCAAATAGAACCAGACTCAGGAGACAAATAACAATAACATGAGAAATTTATGAAGTTTATTTTTAGTAGCAGTTTCAGGCAAGGTTTTGCTCTGTATATTTTCATCAGTCTGTAAGAGGCCAGCTGTGAGACTGTGTTTTATGAACTGATATGGCTATAAATGTTAGCGCTGATATTTTCAAGTGAATAATCACAGAAAAGATACAGGAGCCAATAAGTATTGAGTCTCTGATAACCAGGGAAGACAAAACCCTTTCCAACAATTATGGTCAAGACTATTTTTGTGATAGTTTTCTTGAATGATTATTTCATCCCCTTTGCCTACTTCTAACACCAAGTGACTGATCACCTCCTCTAAAACACTGTCAGCAGGATGAGGATGTATTGGCAGGATCTCTTTTAAATCACTAACCCCATACTGATCCTTGACCTAATTAACAGTTTGCTATAGGCGTCTTGCAGTTTACTGCTAATGTTTTTTCCATCTGAGAAAATTTTGGTTATAGAAACTTTAGGGGGTGTCCCTCTTAATTCATCACAAATTCAGTTTTATAATAATTTTGTATGAGCTGCTTGAATAGTGTTTTGCTTTGATCTGCAGAATTTTTATTTGAATGGTTGATCTGTTTTAAATGGAAATTCACTGTTAAACTTGTCCCATAGTTAATATCTGGTAAGGGCAGTTCAATTATTAGTGTGTTGATTTTGGAAAGTTCGAAGTATTTTTTGGCACAGGCCTTTGAGTGTAAGGGAGTATCACTGTCATCCCATTGTTCACTGATTTGGCTGGAGTGGGCACTAGTTACATCTCTATTGTGAGACTTGTTGTTACTGTTTTTGGCATATCAAATACACCATGGGGAGCTTGCCAGGCTCTGCCATGCAGGGAGAATACTCCCAGTAGCTTGCCAGGCTCTCTGAGAGGAACGGAGGAATTGAACCTGGGTCGGCCTCGTGCAAGGCAAAGGCCCTACCTGCTGTGCTATCACTTCTATCCAAGGGAATATCATTCCCACAATTTGAAAAAATGAAACGAAATAAATAACAATATCACAATGCTTTGAAAACTAGAGTATATTAAGCCAAAGTGTATGCATAATTGTACTTTCTATAGATGCAAATTTTTTTAGTTAAAAGTTAATAACAGTTCTAGGTTTGTGACTTCACCCATACTTTTTACCTACATTGTTTTATTTAATGTCTTAGAAAATCTTTATGCAGTGTTTGTCATTATTCCCATTTTTAAATAGAAAAAAATGGTGCCTAAAGATGATATTGTTTAAAGACACACAGGTAAAAGGAGTGAACCACTTGAATACAACATTTATCTAATTCTAGAAACGTTGCTTTAGACAAAGACTTTCTCTGTATAACTGTAAACACTGAACAGTTTCTCCTTTCCCTCTGTGTCTAGACAGGGACAGAAACATCTTGGGATTTCCAGAGGGCCTTGTAAGCAATGTAAATATATTTGAAAATAGCTTTCCTTTCCCAAAAGGCTTCTCTAGGTTAGAAGTGGAAGTTACAGATTTTCTGTTTTGTGGCCCCCACCTCTAGGTAGGTTGCTGACAATAAATCATAGCAAAACATAAGTGGTTTAATATACTCAGTGTCTAATTACCTTAGAATATTTTTAAGTTATCAAAGTGAATGCATCAGTTTCTGCAAACATATGTCAGTTTAATTGCTTTGTTAAAAAATAATTAAATGAAACTGTGTCCAATAAGAGTCAAAGAAATATCACCCCTTGCTGTATATCAGCATTAGACTTTGGTGAGCATCAGGCCCAAATGTATATGTGAACATTTCGGACAATCGACTTTTTTAAAGAAAGATCTTCTGATGGGTTGATAATCTCTGAGACGTCATGGAAAAAAAACACTAATGTATAAAAGGGGAAAAAAATCTCATTCAGGTTTTTTCTACTACATTCAGATCTACTCCAGGGGTAAAGGTGCTTGCCTTGCAAGCTGGTGACCTTCTTGGGTCCCTGGCACCACACGTGCTCCCCAGTATCATGTAGGAGTAGCTCCCAAGCACTGCCGGCTATGTCCCAGACTTCCATCCCCAACAAAACCACATATAGTTTTACTGTATTCATCTATCCACATACAATAAAATAGGTTTCCATACAATACACATACACATAAGTATCCACATATGATAAAATGTGTTTATTTTCATTATGCATGCATGTTGTTATAAATCACTCAACATGAAATTAATAGCCACATGTACAAACTATTGGTTTATGCAATGAATGCTGAATGGTTTTTCCAATGTTGTTCGCTCATGTGCTTTTCTATCTGCTCATTTAAAGGAGGAGACAGGAAATTCAAAGAGCAAGTAAGGGAGAGGAACAAAGAAATTATTATTATTTTTTAAATGAGCACACTTATCCTCACTACCACCTTATGTCATTTTTTTTTTTAGATGAAGAAATTGAGACCCAAAGAAGTAACTTATTTGATAAATAGAGCTAGAAACTGGTCCCGGTGGACCAAAGAGGGGAGTAGAGAAGAGAATGCATGTGGGGAGCAGGTCAATGTCAGTGATTAACTTCTAAATAAGCTAGTGTTTAGCTACCACCCATGTGTTAGAGGCACCCTAGGTGACACTGAATGGTAGGATGCTGGTTTACTCTCATTATCTTCATTCTGTGTTTTCCCTAGACATAGTATCTTTCTTTTGAACTGCAGATATTTTCTTGGATGAAAAAACAAAAGATAAGGCTGAACCTTATTCTTATGATGAGGTGAAACTCTGAAACTCAGTGCGATGAGATGTAAGCAGGATCTCAACGGCCTTTTGAGACGTCTCCTCGAGGGAGATGATTCAGCTTGGAAGGGTGCAGTTTGCTGTTTCTCCTTTCTTCTTCTGGAACACAGTAGCCAGTTGACAATGTTTCAGACACTGGTGGGCCCCGAGATAGCCCAGAGATGGGTGGCGTGTGCTTTGGTGTGTAGTAGGAAGGTAGATAGGGTTCGAGTCACTGGGAGCCTGCAGGACCCAGTTGAGCTCTGACTCACTTCTATTTAGACCAATTTCATGAGAGAAAAATTCTGTTATACCGTGCTTGTTAGTTGTTTGTCTTTTTCCTCCTATATAGAATGCAAATTACAATCCTCATGGACGTACACACTGTTGTTTTGTGTGGGGATCATACAAAGCAGTACCAGGGATTACTCCTGGTTCTGTGCTCAGGGATCACTCCTTGTTCAGCTCAGGGGACCATGTGTAATACCAGGACTCACACTTGGGTCAGCTGCGTGTACACTCTGGTGCCCATACACACTCAAAATAGGATATTTTTTTAAACCTATGTGAAGGAAAATTGTTCATCAGACTAAGCATTGACTTAACAGCTTGGTGGAACTGAGCTTTGGGCTCCCAAAAACTGTCCTGTCGATTTGTTGATTCTTTGCAAGAATTATGTTTTATTCTCGTAGCTCAGAGTGTCACAGGAGAGAGTAGAAATCTATCCTTTAGTTTTTTCCTCACAAACTAATTGCTTTTGTAATTGAAGTATATTATTCATTAAGCTATACTGTTTTTGTCCTTATGAATATTTTACCTGAAAGTCAAGAAGTTTGGGGCCGTTTCCCTCTGGTAGTTGGGCAGTCTGAGTTCTAAGTGCTACTATTATGCAAGCTATTTGTCAAGGAAGAGTAATGACCATTTGAGTAATAAGACTTTCCATATGGTCTCCCACAGTCACTAGGAGAAAATGGGCCATTATTTTTTTTCCTTTTAGTGAGATGATCTTCTTTCTCTTTAAAAAATAACATGGAGTTTTACATGAATTTTAATAAGTGAATGAATAATGGTAAGACTTTTGCATAATCAGTTAAACCAGACAAACATTGCAGCGAGGTTGACATTATTTACATAAAAGAATGAGTTTCTGCAGCATGGTTTTGGGGCATGAACTCTCACGACCAAGAAACTATATTTGCAGGCTTACTATCAAAAATACCATTTTTCTTAGGTAACACTTAGGTAGTCTTCCTGGCTCAGTTTAACTCCAAAAAAGACAAAATATTTCCACTTTCATTTTTCCCTTCTATTTTCTTCCTTTATTTTTCCTTTTCATTGTTTTTGATAGTCTGGCTTTCATTGATCCCTTAAATGAAATTGGGTATCTGCTCATCAAGATATTGATGGTGTTTTGATCAGCTGGATAGAGATCACTGTGCATAATCCGAGCTACATTTTAGAAGATTAAGGACAGTGCCTTGCAATCCAGGAGGCTTGGCCAGTAATATGTCTTTGTTTAGCATTTAAAAAAATTAGTTGATGTCCCAGAGGAATCTGTGAGCAGCAGGAAAGTGAATTTGAAAAAAACCGCAGAATATATAACTGTGCAGGCACAGAATTATTGGCGCCTGTAGAAGCTATTCTGCTGAATACATTATCAAGGAGCCGGTATGTAAAGTCCAGAGTTCTTAGGAGGTCACTGATAATCTGGAAGACTCTTAGAGGTATTTCTATTATGATTCCATTTTTAAATCACATTGCACATGATATGGATTTCTGCTATTATATCAGACACGTGTGTGCTCTGTAGAAGTTTTGTAACAGAAACTACTCTGTTCAATAATTGATGTGTGTTTACCTTTGCAAAATAGCTGTCACCTCTCTCTGCTTTGTTGCCTGCTTTTATAGAACTTAGCTCTTTGATTACAATGGACCAAACAGTTGCCCAGGAATGTAACTGGAGTTGATTTAGTTACATGAAGGGGTCAAAATTATAGCTGCTTGGAGCTAAGGTCGTGCAGAACCAAAGAACTCTGGGCACAAATCTTCCTTTCATGCTCGGCTGGGTCCAATAATCCCCCAAGCCCAGGTCTCTGATTGCATTTCCAGATGGTCTCTTCTGGTATAAGCACCACCAGTGCTCTGTCCAATGGCATCAGCCGCCCTGACAGAAGACAAAACAGCAGGGCACGATAGCACTGGGAATTGCATAGTGGGTGGCACCTGTTGCCAGATTTTGACCTCCTCTCCCCTCCTACCTTCCCATTCCCCACACTGCCCCTGATGTTGACAGTTTACCCTTTGCTTTTGTCTTTGCAAATCCAACCTCACATTATTGCTTAATGTGAAGCCAGCTTTAGTAGCATCCTTCCCCTTACAGTTTCTTAGAATCAGTATCTACATTTCACATCAACCTTGCATGACTTCTCACGTTAATTCGTTGAATTTGTTTATAAATTTATGTTTATTTGAACCAATTTATTTGCTCGAATCATTATTAGACAAATGCTATGGTCAGTTATTTCTTTACTTGTTTAATGTTTTATTTTTATTTTTCAGGGTGTTTTGTTTTGTTTGGGGGCCACACTCAGTGGTGTGATGTCGGGGCTGACTCCTGGCTCTGTGTTCAGGGATCACTCCTGACAGGACTTAGGGTGCCAGAATCAACACCTGGCTTGGTCATGTGTAAAGCAAATGCCTGTAAATCGCGTTGTCGCGGTTTCCCTTCGCCAGCAAAGAGAGACGACACCGGTTGAGAGTCCTTCTGCAGCAAGTTTATTGGAGATCTCCACAAATACACGAGTGGGGGGAGGAAGGCCCCGACCCTCAGAGCGATATCCTTCTTATAGAGAAGACCCCTCACTTCTGACGTGTTGCTCGCCAGTTGGCTGTCCTCCAATCACCCCATGTGGGGCGATGCCGGGCCCGCGCTCTGGAGGTTGTTTACCACCTAGGGCAGCCGGATGTCGGCGCCATCTTTGCTCCATGTGCTCTGGCTCCCTACAAATGCCCTGCTTGTTGTTCTGTCACTCACGTCCCTTGAATGTTTTGTTAACTAGCAGAAGAGGTGTTTGTCATAGAACGTATCATGAAAAACAAGCCAGGGGGCTCTTTGAAAAGTTGGCCTTCAAAAATGCTTATCTTAGACTTTCAAAATTTCCCCTTCTGCCTTTGGGCATCACTGAGAAGCTCATCTCCTTTATGCAGAGTTGTCTGATTGTTTCTTCTCAGGTCTAAGAAGGTTGTCTTTATAGAATTCTCTTAATATGTGAATTTGTAGTCCCTGCAGCTTTGCTCACGCAGTTTGCATCAATATTTTCCAGGTTGACGTTTTGCATTTTACATAGTCTTTTCTTGTGTTTGTACTCAAATTGCAACTCAAATTGCAAGTAGAAATCACGATGTTTCTACTTCCCCATGCTTCACATTTACTGTAGTTTATGAACTGCTCAGCACCGATTTTGTGCTCAATAAATTTGGTGAGTTCATTAATTTCACAAAAGGCTTTTCCGCTGTCCTGGACTCAAAGTTAAGAATGAATTGCATTCAATATTTCAACAACAACAAAAAAACCCAACTCACTGTTATTATTTGGAGTAATCAAAGTAAAGTGAAAGCAAAGTGAAATTTATCAGTTACACAGGCAGGGTGGGGGGCTGGGGAGGTGGGGAGTGGGGGGAGGTATTCTGTGATTCTTGGTGGTGGAATGTGTGCACTGGTGAAAGGATGGGTGTTCGAACATTGTATAACTGGGACTTAAACCTGAAAGCTTAGTAACTTTCCACATGGTGATTCAATAAAAGAATAAGTTAGAAATATTAAAATTAAAAAAAGAGTGAGTTGCAATGTCATGGAGAACTTTACTTATGTTTTTGTCCATGTACCTTATGTATTCAGGTCTGATATTGAGGTCTTTAATTCATTTTGATCTGACTTTTGTGCCTGGAGTCAGAGTAGAGAGATCTGAGTTCATTTCTTTTTTTTAACATGTGTATGTCTAGTTTTCCCAGCACCAGTTGTTGAAGAGGTTTCCTTTCTCTGTTTCTTGCTCCCTTATCAAAGATTAAGTGGCCATTTATTTGAAGGTCTGTGTCAGGATATTCAGCTCTAATCTGTTGGTCTGCAAACCTGTCTTTATTCCAATGCCATGCTATTTTAATTACAACCACTTTGTAGGACAGTTTGAAGTTGGGGAAGGTGTTGCTTCCTTTCTTCTTTTTCCCAAGTGTTGCTTAGCTATTTGTAGGAATTATTGTTCCACATGAATTCACTGTACCACTATCATCCCATTGCTCATCGATTTGCTCAAGCGGGCACCAGTAACGACTCCATTGTGAGACTTGTTGTTACTGTTTTTGGCATATGGAATACGCCACGGGTAGCTTGCCAGGCTCTGCTGTGCGGGTGAGATACTCTCGGTAGCTTGCTGGGCTCTCTGAGAGGGATGGAGGAATCAAACCCGGGTTGGCCGAGTGCAAGGCAAAGGCCCTACCCTCTGTGCTGTTGCTCCAGCCCGGGATAAGAATGCCTCCCAAAAATATAAATTAATTCATAGATGAGGTCTAGAACTAACATAAAACTTAGCATAATTATTCTTGGAAATCGCACATAGTAGCTGGCCTGATGGTACAGCAGGCAGGATGCTTATCTTGCACCCCAGTCAACAAAGGTTGGCACCACATATGGAGCCCTTGGAGCCCACCAGCATCGATCCCTTAGCACAGAGCCAGGAGAAAGCCCCCAACACAGCTAGGTGTGGCCTCACAACAAACCAAAGCGCAGATAGGTTTTGGTAAAGACTGATGAAATGCATCTGTTCTATGCTGGGATGGCTTTACCCTGGTACAGTGATTTGCTTCTGCATAAGAGCAGGGTTACTAGGACAAAGATGGACTATAATATCTACCAAAACATGAATTCAGGAGTGCTTTATCTATTCATTTGAACAATTTCATGCATATCCTTATAGGGAACACTTTGAATCCATCTAATGCCTGGGAAGGATTGCCATTTTGGCAATGTTAATCCTCTAGAACCATGAACGGGGGTTTTTCTCCATTTCCTAGTGTTCTCTTTTATTTCCTGAAGCAGTGTTTTGTAGTTTCCTTTGTACAGGTCCTTCACCTATTCCGAAGTACTTGATATTCTCAGGCACAATTTTTTTTTTTAAATTTTTTATTGAGTCACCATGTGGAAAGTTACAAAGTTTTCAGGTTTAAATCTCAGTTATACAATGCTCGAATACCCATCCCTTCACCAGTGCTCACATTCCACCACCAAGAATCCCAGTATAGCTCCACCCCGCCCCCTCACACCCCAAACCCCCCCACGCCCCTAGCACCCCCAACCTAAGCCCCCCCCCGCCTGTGTAACTAATAAATTTCACTTTACTTTCACTTTGATTGCATACAATACTTCAACAAAACTCACTATTATTGTTTGGAGAGTCTCTCCCCTAAAGTCAGACCTGCTGAAAAGGAAGCATTAGATAATTTGTTTTCCATTGCTGAGGATGAAGAAGTATGAGGTCGAGTGACCACACTTAGCGGTCAGGCACAATTTTGAATGGGGTTGTTTTTTAAATTTTTTCCTTCTCTTTGTAGGAAAACCATTGTCTTTTGGGTATTGATTTTGTTATGTGCCACATTACTAGACAATTTAATTGTTTCTAAGTGCTTTTCTGTAGAGTCTTTGGGGATTTTTCTGAGTGCAGTATCAGGTCATCTGCAAGTAGTGATAGCTTTACTTCTTTCTTTCCTATCTGGGTGCCCGTAGTATCTTTTTCTTGGTTAATTGCTATGGAAAGTACTGTCAGTACTATATTGAAAAGAAGTAGTGAGATTGAGGCATCTTTAAAGATGAAATACCACTAACCAAGAAAGTGAGAGCAAAGATTAACAAATGGGACTACATTAAACTAAGAAGCTTCTGAACCTCAAAAGAAATGGTGACCAAGATACAGAGACAGCCCATGGAATTGGAAAATTTTTTTACACAATACCCATCAGTTAAGGGTTTACTATCCAAGATATATAAGGCTCTGGTAGAACTTTACAAGAAAAAAAAACCCATCAAGAAATGGGGAGAAGAAATGAAGAAGAAGAAATACAAATTACCAGAGGGCACATGAAAAATAAACACATGTTTTTTTAAAAAAAGTTAACGAATGAATTGCAAGGACTGGAGAGATAGATAGTGGGTAGGGTTTTCACGTGTATGAGCATCCTGGGTTTTATCCCTGACACCCTGTGTGGCCCACTGAGCCCCTCCAGAAGTGATGCTGAAGCTTAGTAGCAATCTCTGAGCATGGCCACCTATGGCCCAAACACTAATAATAATAATAATAATAATAATAATAAAAATAAATTACAGATAGCACTGTTGCAAAACATAGGATTGTTGGCTCTAGAGTAATAGAAACTTGCTAGAGTCCAGGTCTGTTTTCCTCAAGTTTATTGGGGGGCGGGAGGAAGGTCTTACAAAGGGGATCCCTAAGAGACACGTCTACCAGCAGGCCTGGCCTTGCTGTCTAAACACACTGAGGTTGACATCTGCTCACTCTCATTCTATTTGTCTTGTTCCTTAGCTTTGGGTCTGTTAAGGGAGAGCTTTGTCTTTATGACCCCAAAATAGCCACGAGGAAGTAATTCCATATTCCAATCAACAGAAAAGAACATATTATATTTCTTACCCTATTCTCAGAAAAAATATATGGATTCAGTCTGAATATGTCATTGTTTGAGGTCATAGGTTTATCCCTCAGCCAACACTATGGCTAGTGATGGGATTATGCTGGACAGTTTGAACCTAAGTACCAAACTTCACCCCCAAATTTACCTCACATACCCCCTTTACAGCTGGAACTTGTAAAATTCCTTTGAAAAAACATATGGCGAAGTATGTGCTTAAATGATGATTTGGTATCATTACGAAGAGAAAAAGGACTGCATACAAGGCCATCAAAAACTGTCAACTGACCTGTAAGAATTCATTTTAAAAATAGTATATGCTTTTTACATTATTCTTGGTTCTGAGTTTTCTGGAGACATTACAGAGCTCATAAGGTTGTGCTGTATTCAGAGTGTCAGATCATAGACATATGAACTCTTCAAAGAGTTCTGGAGACAGATGTGGAATAATTTTAAGATTTATGAGAAATAATTGTTTTATCATTATAATAATCATGACATGTGAAAACTTGCCTGCTAATGACAAGAAGAAACATCTGGAACTAGTGACAGAGTTAATTTGGGGCATTCTTTTCTCTGGAGAGTACCAGTTTTTTTGTTTTTTTTTTGAGATTGATGTTGGCAGTTTGGAATCTTTTCCAGGTGGGAAGGAAGACTGAGAATAGCAGTTGAGATTGCTTCTCCTCTTTTAAGATCCAGCTTTACTGCCCTAAATTATTTCAAGGGCATATACAAACTGTGTAGAGTAAGGCATCCATTTTGAGGATAGATCATTATCTCCTAAAATGTGGCTGTAACTTGATTATATTCCTTCACAGTTCACAAAGGACAGGAAGATGGCCATATATTAATTTGTTGTTATTCTTCTGTAAAGTACCTCGCTTTTTATGCTATTTTTTGGGGGGGTCACCTGGCAACAGTGCTCAGGGCTTAATCCTGACTCTGTGCTCAGGCATCACTCTTGGCTGGACTTAGGGGTTGCCCAGGATCAAACCCATGGGCAAGGCAAACACCCTACCCACTGTAGTATTGCTCTGCCCCCTAAAAGGTACTTGTTTTGCTTGCTTTATCCTTAGCACATCCCAAGATACTTTTTTTCCTTAAAATTAACTCTAATGGAGATATTCATTTCTTAAACTCCAAATCCATACACATAACTTTGTGTATTTCCAGTCAATAAGACATTTTTGGGTTGAGATTCAGCTTCAGATTTTTGCTGAATATTCATTCATAATTAGGGCGCAATAATTTTTGTGTGCGAGATACTACTTCTGAATTTAAAAGTTGAGAGGCCTAGGAGATAATTCATAGGGGTAGTGTTTCTTAAAAAAAAAAACCTTTTTTTGCTTTTGGGTCATACCCAGCGATACACAGGGGTTACTCCTGGTTCATGCACTCAGGAATTACTCCTGGCTGTGCTCGGGGGACCATATGGGATGCTGGGAACCCAGGTTGGCTGAGTGCAAGGCAAATGACGTCCCCACTGTGCTATTGCTCCAGCCCCCAAAACTGGAATTTTAAAATCTTTACTTAAATTTAAAAAAATCTGACCTGGAAAGAAGCCATCAGGCAGTGAAGCCGAACTTTGCAAAACTGTGGCATCCCCTAAAGCACAGGTTCTCACACTCTTGTTATGTGAATTACCTGGACAGATTTCACAATTCTTGATATATTTCTAATATTTCTAACAACATGGATGTGGACCAGACCATGCCCATGACTGTTCCATCTGAATCATCACTGTAGGCGGGATCTAAGTCTGTTCAGATGATTTCAGTGTGAAACCCACTGAGAGCCCCAATGTCACTCATGCCCCATCAGAAGCAGATAGGTGAGTCATGGATAAGTAAAGACACTGTTGAAAAGGACATTTTATGAAGAGCACATGATGAAGAAGGATGGAGGAAGGGAGGAGGAAATGTTGTCTCATTAGTTCTCTTAAAACATGAGCTTCTTGTTTACACACAGACCGTGTACTTGGTTCAAGTCTGACCTGAAAAAACTTCAGTTCTCTGTCTTTGCTATTTTCCCTAGTCTTCCTCGACTTTGGTAGTTTTATGCACATCTCTCTTTTGATCATTAGATACCCAGCACTTTTGGCTCCTCTGGTGAGAGTAGAACCCTGAGTTTGGAAAGTTCATAGCCATTACTCGATACATTTATAAAACTATGAAATCAAAGAGGAAAAGTCCTTCCAATAATATCACCAAGCTATGACTTTCTGGAGTATATCTCTTCTCACTGAACCCTTCAGAGACTATTCTCAGTACAGTAGAAATCTTCGTGCTAGTTTGGGGTTTTCTTGGTCCTCTATCTGAAGTGATAAACTTGTTTCCATATAGGAAATTTGACAAACTTGTTGCTCATTCTGTAGCAGGTACAAGTGGGTTAACTCTATGAGCAATCGACTCAAAATTTACACAAGTTCCTCTGAGCTTCAAGGCTAAGATTTCCCCAATAGTGGATATTTGAGACATTTTGGCAAGTCAGTGGGTGAGATATTTTCAACCAGCATGACTCTATTTGGCTCTGGTGAAACTTTAGTCCTCCAGGACCGGCTAGCAGGTGGGTTCTTGAAATCTGGACATATTTCAAAAACTGTTTTCTGTTCTTAATAAGTGCAATGATGTGAGACGCCATGAGCAAGCATGATTTTCATGTCCTAGGAATGATTTTGCTCATGAGTGCTGGATAAATATGTTCGTTGTCTGCTATTTCCCTCTGAAGGCTGCTGATTAGTTGATCATCAACTAAATGTGACATGTCCCTACTGTTAATCCAATTTGGTAGAGCAATTCCTTTTTATAAGGAACTGGCAAAAGAAAACCTCATACACACTGGCATGTACAGACAGATACAGAAGTTTTATTTTATAATATTTTTATGAATAAGGGCAACAACAAAAATATGTCTTGCCTGAAGCAATTAATCTGTGGAAGATACTACAAACGTTACAAACATAGAAACCATCAAATAGAATTGCATAAGATCCCCAGTGGATCCTATTCTTTGATGACCTTTTAAAATCTTCCTACTCATTGCTGTTATTCCAGGAGTCCAGGAGTTTGTTGTATACATATACTTTGTCATTGTGCAGTTAGACTTTGAGGAGCTGTCTGGAAAAGCTCCCTGCAGAACCACAGGTATTTGAAGGGAACAATTTGAAGTGTGTTTTCTAATTTGGAAATGAGGTTGAGTTAATAGATATTAATAGAGTACTTTTATTACTAGCTAATATTGAAACCTCAGGATAAAGTAGCCATTTAAAAAGCCCATTAATATGGCACATTTTATAGTATTTAATGAGTACTTAATGCATACCATTGCATTAAATACTACATATATAATTTTGAGCTGGAACGATAGAACAGCGGTAGGGCGTTCGCTGTGCTATCGATTCCTCCGCCCCTCTTGGAGAGCTCTACAAGCTACTGGGAGTATCGCGCCCGCACAGCAGAGCCTGGCAAGCTACCCGTATTGGATATGCCAAACACAGTAGCAATAAGTCTTTCAATGAGAGACGTTACTGGTGCCTGCTCGAACAGATCGATGAACAATGGGATGACAGTGACAGTGACAGTGATATATAATTTTACTTCTCACAAATCTACATGGTAGGTACTATTAATGTATTTCATTATATATTAATATTTAGATACTTAGTATATTAATATTTAGAATATTTTTATGAATATATAACTTGGAAATTCAAATAGTGAATGAAAAATAGCTCAGATACTGAGATCAGTATAGATCAGTCCTGGGTTTGAATTCAGGACTGATCAGAATCCACCATTAATGAGCAGGGTTTTTTTGCTTATTTAAAATAGAACTTGTATTGGGCTGGAGCGATAGCACAGCGGGTAGGGTGTTTGCCTTGCATGCAGCAGTTCTGGGTTCAATTCCCAGCCTCGCATATTGTCCCCTGAGCAACACCAGAAGTAATTATTGAGTGCATGAGCCAGGAGTAACCCCTGTGCATTGCCAGGTGTGAACCAAAAATCAAAAAGAAATAAAAATAAAATAAAATAGAACTTGTGCTGAAAGTAGGTAGAGGGACAAACATGATAAATTTTCAGTACCTGTATTGCAAACCATAATGCCCAAAAGGAGAGGGGTGGGGAGAAGGAGAGGGAGAAAGAGAGAGAGGGAGGGAGAGAGAGGAGAGGGGGAGAGAGGGGGAGAGAGAGAACTGGGGGGGGGACGGAGGGAGGGAAGAAGCGAGGGGAGGGAGGGACAGGGATGGAGGGATGGAAAGAAGAAAAGTGGCTGCCATAGAGGCAGATGGGCTGGGGGCAATGATGGGAGAAAAGTGGGGGTCATTGGTGGTGGAAAATGTACATCAGTAGAAGGATGGATGTCGTAACATTGTGTGACTGAAATACAATTTTGAACAGCTTTGTAATTGTATCTCATAGTAAGTCAATAAAATAAAATAGAACTTGTCCCCTAGCACGTCATCATTAGAACAGAAATGCTTTGAAAATTGGGTAACACGTTTGCTGGTTTGAGATTATGAAGTTTGCTTGTCTGTGTTCTGGATACTGATCATAGTCTTGCTAACTCTGGTCAGATTTAGGAGAAAATAGGAAATGGCTATTGTGAGAAGATACTTGATAATTCTGTGATGAAAAATATCAACAATCATGTAATTCAATAGCTGGGGTTATAAGACCCAGGTGAATGGATAAGTGGATTCAGATTTATCAGTCGCTGACTTGCCATGTAGTCTTTACGACACGATCCCTTGGGCTGTGTATTGCCTTTCAGAAGCATATTTTTCCCATTAGAGTTACTTTTGACATTTGTTTTCACCACTATTACTGGTATAAATATGCAAGAAGACAGCAAAAATCTTTAAGTTCTTAGTTCATTTTCTTATATAAAAAAGTTATATATTTAACTGATATAATTTACAGGGCTGGAGCGATACCACAGCGGTAGGGCGTTCACCTTTCACGTGGCTGACCCGTGTTTGATTCCTCCGCCCCTCTCGGAGAGCCCGGCAAGCTACCAAGAGCATCTTGCCCACGTTACTGGTTGCCCGCTCAAACAAATCAATGAGCAACAGGATGACAGTGATGGTGACATTGTGACATAATTTACAAAGTGTAGAATTACACCATCCAACTGAAATCTCAGTAATACAAAACTTCTTCATCAGCACTGCCAGCCTGGGAGACAGCCTTGCATCCTTCCTGAGTATTGAAAATGTGACTACCACAATTGAGTAACAGATTTTTTTAAAGGTTATTTAATTTTAACTAATTTAATGCAAGATTTAAATTTAAGTAGTCAGATATCCAGTGGCAACTTTATTAGATGACATAGGTCTAGAATAGTAATACTAAAATGCATTCATCCCAGTTTAATTAATAACATTAATAATAAATAATTTTATTGAGTGCCTAGATCTTTGATGGTTATTTCAGGGGTCACTCCAGGCACTGCAAGGGGGAGGGCAGTGCTGAGGATCAAACTGGAGTCAGATGCATGAAAGGCAAGAGTCTAACGATCTCTCTGGTCCCACTGGTGGTAAATTTTTAGAAATGAAAACACTAGGTCAAATGGTTTTTATGTGTATGTGTGTTTATCCACACAAGTGGCAAGCTCCCTGTGGCATATTCATATCCAAAATACAGTAACAGATATATACATACCTCTCGAGAGCCCGGCAAGCAACCAAGAGTATCCTGCCCGCACGGCAGAGCCTGGCGAGCTACCTGTGGTGTATTCGATATACCAAAAACAGTCACGATAGGTCTCATTCGCCTGACCCTGAAAGAGCCTCCAATCATTGGGAAAGACGAGCAAGGAGAGGCTGCTAAAATCTCAGGGCTGAGTATAATAGAGACGTTACTGGTGCCCGCTTGAGTAAATCAAACAATGGGATGACAGTGATACAGTGTGTTTATCCATAAATATCACAAAATTATATACTCTGTATCAAGTTCTAATTTGTTTTCCTTCATCAGCTTAATGTATTATCAGATTGGTTGATTTGTACCAGTCTAAGAGATGGAAAAACATATCTGTGTAGTTTATGTTCTTATGAATGAGTTAGCCATTTTATATGTGTGAAAGTTGTTTGGTATTTCCTTCCCTATGATATCTGAGTCTGTTTTCTCCCTTCTCATGTTTATAAAAGATAATTTATTAAAGCTTTAATATGTAAGAGGAAACAAGATACATATCACAAATAGATTATAAATATTTTGTTTAGTCATTTTGCTTTTGTGAGTTTTGCCATAGAGAAATTATACTTGTTTATGTAATCAATTATGTCAGTATTTTTCTTTTATTTTCTGGTTTTGAGACATAATATTATTTGCTCATTCTCCAAGTATAAAAATCAACTTGAAATTATCCTAGAGATAAAAACTTTATTATTTTTTTTATTGATTCACCATGAGATAGAGTATTACAAAGCTGTTCATGATTGAGTTTCAGTCATAAAATGTTCCAACACCCATCCCTCCACCAGTGTAATTTCCCAGCACCAGTGTCCCCAGTTTTTCTCCTACCTCTCCAATTCACCCACCTTAACTTGCCTCTGGCTGGTACCTCTCTTCTCTCTCTGTCTCTGTCTCTCTCTCTCTCTCTCTCTCCCCCTCTCTCTCCCTCTCTGTCTCTCACTCTCTCTCACTCTCTCTCGCCCTCCTTCCCTCTCTCTCTCTCTCTCATTTTAGGCATTATGGTTTGCAACACATATCCTGAAAGGTTATCATGTATATTTCCTTACCTACTTTCAGCACTCAGTTCTTTTCTAGAATGATAATTTCCAACTAATGTTGTCATAAAGGACCCGCCTCTATCTTGTTAATTCTAGTCTTACTTTGAAAACTGTCCTATGAAACTATTCTTGCCTAAAGTGTATCACTGTATCACTGTCATCCCGTTGTTCATCGATTTGCTCATGCAGGCACCACTAACAGCTCCATTGTAAGACTTCTTGTTACTGCTTTTGGCATATAGAATATGCCACGGGGAACTTGCCAGGCTATACTGTGCATACGGGATACTCTTGGTAGCTTGCCAGGCTGTCCGAGAGGGGCAGAGGAATCAAACCCGGGTCGGCTGTGTGCAAGGCAAATGCCCTACCCACTGTGCTATCGCTCCAGCCCCTTGCCTAAACTAGTTGTTTTAATACCTTTATTTTAAATTTATCTTTAACTTGTTTTTATTTTATTCTTTGTGTGGGGGTCTCTAGACCCACAACCTATGATACTTACGGGGCCACTTGGTACTGGAGGTCAAATCAGGGTCAGCCACATGCAAGGCATGTATATGCTCCCCCCTGCACTTATCTCTTTGGCTCAGCAGTGTTTAGGGTTTACTCCTGACTTTATTCTCAAGGATTACTCCTGGATGCGAGTCTGTTGCCTTACCTTATAGAAAAATAATTCAGGAGATGAATAATGAAGTATGACAGTTTTATTTAGCGCTTATGAGCAATAAAAGACAGAGTAACTCATTCAAGAAAAAAAGTGGGGGGCTGGAGTTGTCGAACAGAGTGTAGGGCACTTCCCTTGCACATGGCTGGCCCAAGTTCACTTCCAGACATCTCATATGATCTTTGGGGGAACCACCAGGAATAATTCCTGAGTACAGAGCCAGGAGTAACTCCTGAACATCACCGTATGTGACCCCAAAAGACAATTTTTTAAATTTTTATTTATTTATTTTTTAGACAATTTTTTTAAAAAAGAAAAAGAAGAAAGAAAGTGGGCTGCTCCTGTAGGGAGAGCTGAGTACATGTGTCAGGTGGAGATGTGGGCCAACCAGAAGAGGGAAATTTCTTTTTTGGCCTTGCAGAGTTGATTTTATAGGTTTTCTCCCCAAATTCCCCCACCTGGGGCTTTCTTTGGGGCTGAGTCCATTGTCTTGAAAGCTGTATGGTGATTTCAAGGAGTAGAGCTTGGAACTCTCAGTGTTTCCCTTCATGTCTCTGTCACAACTCCCTTCCCACGGGCGCTTCTTTGCAGATGCCCTTATCAGTATCTGTCCCGGCTCCAGTTGGAATCTTGTCAGACAACAGTTCCTGTGTCTACAAAGTGGGTCAGTCCAAAATGCTATTTGACTACTTGAGGGCTAGCGAAATTCCATCTTATTTTGATTACTTCCCTTAGAACTTGTTGCCCCCCCACCCGAAATCTGCCTCTGTACCTCACTTTATGCTCAGAGTACTTTCTGGTCTCTTTGAAGTTTATATCAAATTCTCTATTTCCATCCTGCATGATTTTAGAAAAAAAGACAGGGCATTCTCAAAACTCCAAGTTAAAAGACAAACTTCAGATGTTAGTTCGGAAAGTCAGAATCAGATATTATAAAACACTTAGGATCCAGTTCCATTTGTAGGCATGAATGTGGTCGGGAGCGAATACTTGGGAAATCAGAACTGGCAAAAGACTTCATCAGCTCCTACATGACATGGACATTAGAGTTCTGCTAGCCTCACCGAGGCAGCTGTCCAGCTGCACCTGCAGTCTTTTGTGACCTGGAATCTGGGTACCACCTGAATTTTCAGGGAGTTGTAATTCAAGGGAAGGCAGGCTATGCTTTTGGCAGGAAGGTATGCTTTAGGTTGTCTTTATATAGCAGGAATTTTTTTTTCTGAAAAAGAGAATGAGGGAGGGAGAAAGAGAGAGGGAGAGGGAGAGGGAGGGAGAGACAGAGACAGGGGGAGGGAGGGGGAGAGAGAGGGACAGAGAGGGAGGGAGGGGTAGAGAGAGAAAGAGGGAGAGGGAAAGAGGGAGGGAGAGAGAGGGAGAGGGAGGGAGGGAGAGAGAAAGAAAGAGAAAGAGAGAATTCCACAAAGAAGCAATGCTCTGGACATTAGGCTATGCCGGCAACCAGAATGAAGTTGTCTGCATTATCTCTGAAAGTTTTTTCTGACCTTTCTTAAGTCTCTTTCAGTTGGTTTGATGTGGGCCTGTGTGTGTAGACTAGAGTTCTCTTCCAGAGTATTGTGAAGGAGAGAGGAATTGAGCTCTTGTAGAGTTTTGCATGTAGAGTCCCATGAAGGTCTCTGTACCTGTAGGTCTGTGTCCTGCAGAAAGTCCAGATGCTTCGGATCTGGGTTGATCTAAAGCTTTGAAAGCTCCAGCTTTAGGCCTATGTCTTTTTTTTTTTTTTTTTTTTTTTTTAGGCATATGTCTTGGCTGGGCCATTTGAAGCCTTAAGTTTAGGGCCGGGGCAGGCAAGAGAATTCTTTCCCAAATCACATATTGGTTTCTTGAAATTCACTGCTGTGAGACTTCTCCCTAACTCTCTACTTCAGATGGAAAACTGAAAGACCCCAAAGAAAAAAGGACTAGAGGATAATGCTCATGAGAAGACATGATGATACTGAAACATTTTTCACTCCATCATGTTCCAGTTCTATCAAATAACCGCGGTAATTAAACTGAACACTGAGTTCAGTTTGAAATTTTCTCTTAAAAAAGAAATCCCAGCATAGCAATTAAACCTCTTTTTGGCTATTCTTTTCTTGCCATGCTTTGCAAATAATGATCCAGGTTTATTGGAACTACTTGAGGGCTTATGATGTAATTTGCAAAAAAGATAATTTTGTCTAAGGTATATTTTTAATATATTAAAGGACTATTCTTTTATTACATTTCTTTGTGAGACTATTTCTCCTTATTCTTAGTTATTCTGATTTTTATAAAATTTAAACTCAACATATTCATTTCTAAAACAAATTCTGTGGGTATTTTTATTAGCATTATGCTCAAGACTTATTTAGAATCATCTAAATTGTATTGAGTATTTCTCTCTGGGAACATCAGATGCCTTTCCATTTGTTTAGGCATTCTTTTGGATCCTCTGGCACTATTTTATGGCTTTACTTCAATAAATCTGACATAATTCATTTTGTTTATTTTCACATTATTCTTTTTATGTCTTTGAAATGCAGTCTTTACTTCCCTATATGAACTTGTGTATATTAACTCTGGACCCTGCTGACTTAATCATTTCCTAAGAAACATTTTAGCAATTAGTTCTCTTATGTTTTCATTTTTTAGCAATGATACTAATTCACATAAAATATACAAATAATATTAATATAAAATGGTAATATTAAATTAATATTTAAATAATTAAATGTTACTAATTATAACATTATACATTTACCCTTTTTCTCTGATATGTTCAGTATTTTTTATAGAACATGTTGTAGAAAGTTTAATTTGTTTCTTGTTTCAATTAGAGAATAATTAGATCTTCCTCCGTGAAATATAATATACTAAGTTCTCAGTGTTATCAGTGGAGTTTTGGAAACTGACTTTAAATATATATAAATCAAATCCTGAAATGATATAATTTTGTTCAGTGCACAATGAGATATTTTTCTGTCATCAACTATAAGAAGCATGGATATGAGGTCTTACTTTACAGACAGTCAGAGGGGGTTAGAAATGTTTTTATTTACTTTTCTAAACAAAAAAAAATTTCAGTTTTATCAGATGCTGATTAAACATCATTGATAATAATTTTATACCCTCCACATGATGATTAATATGCATTAATTATTTTACATATGGAATTAAAAATATCCTTGGTTAAGTTTTATACATTTTCTGTTTTATTCATTCCCTTTGCTCATTGTTTCTTCCCAAATCTTCTATTACTTAAGAATACCAGGGATTCCCTCTGTGATAACCACTTCTGTTTCCCTGCATCAAAGCAAATATGAGCAAATATGAACAAGAAGGAGCAAATACATTATCATTTGTTAACAGTAATAGCTGGAAATTCAACTACAAATAAACGGAAACTTTTGCTATTTGTTTACGTGTTTGTGCTTCATTTTCAAAGAAATGGAGTATTAGTCCCCATGGTAATGCAGCTGTGTCATCGTGGAATTCTCTGGTGATGGAAGGGGACTCTTGTTGAGTCCTAGACAATTCCTGAATCTGCTGAGATGTAAGCCAGGGTGTTCTTTTTCTGTGTCCAAACTGGAAAGTGTTTCCCTTTCGTGTTCTCTTACTTCTGTGCAAGCTGTCTCATGTCTCAGAGTAGCCCACTCTCTCTTTTCAACTGTTTATGCCCAAATTATATTTTATATTCCAGTCACAAAACGAAAACAAAATGTATTTGAGGAAAGGCAAAAATTTCAGTATCTAAAACATAGAAATACTTTGTAAAAACACTTGCTGCTTTCTTCTTAACTCTGTCCCTAGCTAATTGTTTTCACCTGCTGTGCTCAGATCCTTGGAGATATGACAGGGTAACTGGGCCTTTTCTATGAAGTTCTAGGGACGGTATTTTGGCCCCTTGGAAAGGGACCAGGAGGATAAGAAATTAAACAGTTGCTGATGGGGCTGGAGTGATAACACAGCGGGTAGGGCGTTTGCCTTGCACGAGGCAGACCCAGGTTCAATTCCCAGCATCCCATATGGTCCCCTGAGCACCACCAGGGGTAATTTTTGAGTGCAGAGCCAGGAGTGACCCCTGTGCATCGCCGGATGTGACCCCCAAAAAAAGCAAAAAATAAAAAAATAAACAAAATAAACAGTTGCTCCTATGAGCCTTCAACAGGAAAGGATTTCTAAGGCCAATGTAAAGAATAGTCAAAGTGAATAAATGTTATGTGCTGCTAAACCATATGTACTTACTGACTGTCCTTGCAAGAAATGTAAATAAACACATACTGTATTCATGTAGATAAAGACAAATGGCTCCACAAAAAGCATATTAAACAATTTAGAAAAGTGTATGTGCCCAAAACTTGGACTCAAGGTGATAGGCAGATGACTTGCTCCTATTTGTGATGGTCTTGATGCAAATGCAGTGACACAGACAGTAAACTTTCCCCAGAATATAGTAGATATATTAGTCAAGATGGCCCAAGTGCAGCCTGTTTAAATAGGATAAATCATCCATGAAGGAGGAAAAGGTCAAATGTGTTTTTATCTTTGTGTGTGTATCTGAATTAAATGGAAGTATTAAAATTCTTTCCAAGAAAAAAATATGTCTATAAAATAATAACCAATTTCCTGCCCTTCCCAATTTGAATTATACCAGAGCCCTGTGTTGTGTCTCATTTGTTTTTATCCAAACATAATTTGACTATTTGTAGAAAATAAGAACATCACTCTGACCTAACACAAGTTTTATCACCTTGCTATATAGTTCGTTATCTTCTTCCCAGTGCTGTAAAATTTTTATTTCTAAGTCTCATATGGATTGTGAAGTATTGTAACCATGAAATTCCAGTTCCACTGATGCTCAAAGGCCAATCAGAAGAGAGACCTGATGAATATAGAAAGAGTTTTGGTGGCAATGAACTGACAGATTGGAAAATGGTGGGCATATGTCCTCAAAACAACTGTCATGTCTGTCTAGTCTCAAGAAATGGTATTTTCCAGGAAAAGAGAACATGGAAGCATATTTTAGGAAGGGTGGGTTTTATTATTACTATTTTTTGGAATTGAATCACCATGAGATAGAGCATTGCCAAGCTGTCCATGATTGGGCTTCAGTCATACAGTGTTTCAACACCCATCCCTCCACCAGTGTAATTTCCCAGCACCAGTGTCCCAGTTTCCCTCTCATACCCCCCACCCTAGCCTGCCTCTGTGGCTGAGACCTCTCCTCTCTCCATCTTTCTCTCTCTCTCTCTCATTTCAGGCATTATGGTTTGCAATACAGATGCTGAAATATAATCATGTATATCCCTTTACCTAATTCCAACACTCAGCTCTTGACCAGAGTGATCATTTTCTACTAATATTGTCATAATGGATCCTTCTCTATCTTAACTACCCTAAGGGTGGGCTTTAGACTGGTAGACAATAGGGTTCAGTAAATTCACTCACGGGCTGATCCACTGAGGCACAAAGTATCTGAAAATACGTATGTATGATTGAGGCTTTTTTTTCCTTCTTTTTTTTTAATTGTTCACTGTTCGATAGTTACAGTCTTTCATGTTTGGGTTATAATCACACAATGATCAAACACCCATCCCTCTCACAGTGCACATCCCCCCCCACCAATATCCCCGATATACCCCCCTCTATTATTCTTTTGGATAAGATACAGTTTGATATTTTCAGCCGTCTCTTAGCAGACAGATTTTCTGGTTTCTAATATTGACTTCAACTCAGATGTGTGGGGACAGCTTCAGATGAGTGAACACACTATAAAATAGCACATGCATACTTAAATATTTTCACTGAAATACTTTTCTTTCTGTTTGGGTCGTTAATTATTCGTTTCAGTAGGCTTCCTTCAGTCATTGATATGGACTGAACACTTAATTTGTTCATGTCTCTGTGTTAGATGCTGTGCAGGATACAAATATGAGGAGAGAAAAGAGAGAATTACATGCAAAGCCATTGTTGAGAGTCATACTTTTAGTTTCCACACATCCGCATTTGTTTTAGTTTGTCCTATGCTTTATTATTTTTAATTAATATTTTCTTTATTACATGACTTGAAACACAGTCACTGTAGCTACTGACAAATTCTTTGTCATCTCACCACACAAGTTCAATATTTTGTACTTTATTATTTTAGTATTTTCGCTTTCTTTTATATTGAGTAAAAGAATGCATATTCTATTCCATTGCTTATGAAATGATAATCAATCTGAATTTTGAAAGATGAATGACTAATTTGTTTAGAGGGGAGTAAAAGGCATTCTGGGAAAACAGCAGTTCTTTTAGAAGTTCATGACAATTGTAGGGAGCATCTGTTGTTTAGGGTAGAAGGAGTTTTTCAAGAGTCAATATTGGAGAGGAAGAGAATAATAGAACATGAAGGATTTTACAACAGTTTTAAGAATTTAGACGTTAGCCACATAGACATTGCAGAATCATCACATTTATAACACTGCAATATTGTAAGGCAAGAGACAAAAGAATTTTGCTTCTCTAAAGGTGAAGATTGCAGATGTAAGGCAAAACAAAACAAAAGCCACACCAGAGAGTAGACCAGCAAAGGGTGATAGCCTATTTTATTTAATAATTTATGGTTTGGGTGATATTCAGGTAACAACAAATAATAAATTAATACCACATTAATCATTTAATTTTAGGTATAAGAGGAATATTTTATTATACCAAGCACACTTCTTTTTATTCCAAACAATATCACATTTTTAAATAAATTTTTCTGGAGAGTGGGCTAGGAGGGTGTGAGGGACCTTGAGATATTGGTAGTGGCATGTGACACTGGTTGCAGGGGTGGAGTTATAGCATTGTAAGCCTGAAACTATTTTATAATTTTTTTAATTGAATCACATTGAGATGCACAGTTACAAAGCAGTTCATGATTGGGTTTCAGCCATACAGTGTCCCAACACCCGTCCCTTCACCAGTGTTAAGTTTCCCACCATGAATGCCCCAGTTTCCCTCTCACCACCCCCCTCTCCTTGCCTCAGCATGCCTCTGTGGCAGGTACTTTTACTTTTGGGCATTACGTTTTGCAATACAGGTACTGAAAAGATATCATGTATATCCCCTTTGGTTGAAAAATTTCTCACTACTACCAAGTTGTAAATAGTTCAAGGAATTAAGATATTTATCACTCCTTTTTCCACTTGCAAAATTTGAAGAACAGTCCATAAAACCCAATAATTCCACAGATTTCAGAGGCTCTCTACCCATTGTGTTTTAAGGTAGATCACCCCCCATGTACTTCAGCCGAAGTTTACCTTTTTGCTCCAGTGTCGGCAAGGGATAGAGGTGACTATTGGCTATGCCGCTCAAGGACATGTGACTACCTCTTAAGATAATGATAGAAAAGGGTCCTCAGTTCTGACTGCTGGACATATACTCTTACAGTTTTAATGAACCTGATTTATGACTGACTCCTCATCAGAGTTTTCATCCTCAAGAATCACTTGGGCATAATCAACTGCACATATATTTGCTTATACCTGTTTGATTTGCTTTATATACTTTCCTGTAGATCATCTTGCTCTAGGTCATATACTTGTTACTTTAGTTACTATTGCAGTCAGCTTGTTTTCTTTCTACATCTCTCTACCTGTTGTGCAACACACATCTTGATCAGTTGTTCAGATCAGTTAAAGCCTGTGTATTCATTTTCCATTTATAAATATTATGACTTTGAAAATTCTAGCTATTTTTATGAAATTATGATAATTTGACTTGATTTTGAAACTTACGATTAGTTATGATTTGGAAAATATGAAATTATTTATTTAAATTAGATTTCATCTGTGAAAGCTCCTTATACCAATGATACTTAACTTCATATACCAAAGTCTCTAATTGCAAGAATTATTTCCTGACCATAATGTTCCACCTTCTAACCCCAACTGCTTCTTGTACCTTTATCCTATCACATATTACTCCAATGTACTACATAATTGTTATAAACTATAGATACACTGTTGAATTAGTGAATGCTTCTTGAAACTAGGAAATGTGTCTTTTTGTCTGCACCCAGTAGCCTGAACTAGAAACACAGTATACTGGAAACTTTTGTTTAATGAAGTCACATAAAAATATGTTTTTGATTTTATAGGAAAGACTACAGTGAATTTTCCTTGTTTTGTTTAACTTCTCTTTTTGTATTTTTAGGACACATTTTCCCCCTTCTCACTACTAGCAAACAAGTAGTTGCATTTGGTGAGAATCTCAGTATACTTTGGATATCATAGGCGCTACAATAATGAGAAACAGCCTCAGGTAGAAAATCGTTTGTTTCTTAAAATAATCTGCTATAAATCATACATATGAGTACACAAAGGTAAACTAAAAATCTTGTCTAAATAAATATTCAATTTGGACATAGCAGGGTACCTCTGTTCTTGCTGCTTTCAAAAAAACCACATTTATATTGAATTTCAGCGAACCTTGCAGCCGGCATCTGTCCCATTAGTTTTTATACACAGGAACAATGTGGCATAATTACTCACCAGAACAGAGACAGCCCTTTTATAAATCTCCTGTCCTCGTGGCTGGGAAGGAAGGACAAGAACTGTGTTCTCATTGTTGTCAGTGTTAATGCCAGATTCACCTTTGCAGTGACTGATTTGCTCTTTCAGCTCCAAGTGAGCACAAAATTATATAGTGTCAGATGGCTTAACAATTCTCCAAATCTTAGGTAATTTGGTGAGAAATCCGTTTTTTCTTACTCAAATAGTAGTATAATTCTTTCTTCCTCATTAAGACTGACTTAAAGAGAGAAGTTAACCATATTTTAATAAGAGAAATTCACCCTCATGGTTGATATTTTTGGCTGATCCTTGTTCTGTTTAATGGGTTCGATTGATTTCTCCTCCTTAAGATATAGGTATGAACAAAGATTCCGTTCATGAGTCGAATCTAACTTGGATACGATGCTTACTAGATAATAACTTTATTTATTTATTGTTTTTGTTTTGGAGTAGGCACACCTAGCTATGCTAAGGGCTTACTCCTGGCTCTGTGCACCGGGATCACTTTTGGAGGGGTTCAGTGACCCATATACAGTGCTGGGATTCACTCTGGCTTGGCTTTATTAAAGGCGAGTATTGAGGCTGGAACGATAGCAGAGAGGGTAAGGCGTTTGCCTTGCAACATGGCTGACCGGGTTCGATTCCTAGTATCCCATAGGGTTTGTGAGCACCACCAGGAGTAATTCCTGAGTGCAAAGCCAGGAGTAACCCCTGTGCGTTGCTGGGTGTGACCCAAAAAATAATAAATAAATGAATGAATGAATAAATAAATAAATAAAGGTGAGTGTCTTGCTGGCTGTATTATCTCTCCAGTACCTTCAGTTTTAAACCATTTAGAACTCTGCTTCTCACATTTCTTCTCCTGCTACCCCTGTGATCTGCAGTGTCATTACAGAAGGAAACCTCTATTGCCAATTGGAATGTGTCCGCAAAATCTCTGGGAGGGGAAGGCTTTGTCTGGCTTTATTTTGGTTTTTCTTTTATACTTCTTATAAGTCATTGTCCAGAGTAGTTGTTTTTGGTGTTGTTGAATAACTTAATAGTAGGTCTTTATTTGTCATTTTATTTATGGCGAGTGACAAATAGAAAGAAAGAGACATAGATGATAAAAAGAGAGGGAGTGAGAGAGTAATGCTCCCCAGAGACAATAAAGTAAAAGAAAGGGATTAGACATCCCATTTTGAGGTGCTTGTGAGCTCGGCATCTTAAATCCCAGAATGGGGATTATTCAGGACTTCCCTTTACATATTTGAAGAATTTTTTAAAAGTTAGTCACAGCTTATATATATATATATATATATATATATATAGTGTGCTTATTATACTGTTCAATCTTTTTTATATATATTAACTAATTTAAGAATTAAAAAGTGAGGTCAGTGATGTTATTTGAAGACTCCTTAGACACAAAGAAATGAAGTAATTTGCTCAATGTTGCTGATTTGTGTGTAGAGGTAAACAATTCTCAAACAGACGGTCTTACTCTCAGATTTTGCTGGCCTCAACTTGCTGCAGGTGGCTGGAATGAAAAGTGTAGTGTATGCTTGTTGGCGTCCATGGTTCTGTTTTTTATTTGCCTGTGGTAGCAGCTGGGAGAAACACTAGCTTGCTCAAAGGCCAGTCAGCAGTCTTGCTCTTCTGGAAGCTCTTAGACACCTTTTAACACGTGTGGGCAGCTTTCTGAGATCTGTGACTTACTGGCTGCTAGAGAACGTGGCAGATCCTACTCTCTCTCCACTCCCTTTGTTGTGTGGTTCCCTCTTCCGTTTTGCATGTAGATGTAAATTCTTGGGACTTGAAAGGTAAATGATAGTGGTAAGATTTTCCTGCCTTGTACCCCTCATCTCCAGAGGGGAAATAGTTATGCTTAGCATAGAAAGAGCTACCAGTGAGGGGGCTTAGTGACCTAAATAACCCAGAGTGATCTTTACTTCAATCCTCAGGATTTTTGGGGGGAGAGGGAGTGGCTAACTTCTTTTGAGCTATAGTTCTTTAAATGGAGATAATAAAACCTACCTCGAAAAGGTCTAAGTGAGGGTGAAGCATTACAGATTTTTAAAAACACCTCTATAAAGTCTGTAACATTTAGTTGACTTGGTGCATAATATTTCCTTTTGATAAAAGAGTTTCTGGGGAAAAGGAAATGGAGAGCAGGTTTTGGGTATCTCAGAACAGGTTAAAAAGAAGTGTTGCTTCTGTGAATTTTCTCTTGTTTTTTTTTTAAGAAGTCTTCTATTTGAAGGTCATATTTTGTTTTATGTTGTATAAACTGGAGCAATAGCACAGCGGGTAGGGTGTTTGGCTTGCATGCAGCCAACCCGGGTTCAATTCCTCCGTCCCTCTCGGAGAACCTGGCAAGCTAACAAGACTATCCTGCCCACACAGCAGAGCCTGCCAAAAACAGTTACAATGGAGACGTTACTGGTGTCCTGTAAAAAATTCAAAGGTGTGTGCACGGGAGAGTGTGATGATGTGTGATGATGTGTTGTTCACGGGCTCTTGGGGCGGTGCTCTCTCTCTCTTTCTCTCTCCACTTGCGTTCGGTGCTCTCTGTGTATGGACAGATTGGGATGGCTTCTCCTTGTTCACTGCTTCTGTGTGTGCTGCTAATGCTCTCTTCTGTCTGCCTCTCTGTCTCTGTCTATGTCTCTGTAGTCTCTCCTCTAGTCTCTTCCGATCTCTTTCTGTCTCTGTTTCTGTGTCTTCTCCTGTGTCTTATGTCTTGCCTCTGTGTCTTCTCTCCCACTTCTGTCTCTTCTCCTTGCTTCCATCTTACCTCTGCCCCTACTTCTCTTACAGTCTTAGTTTATATAGGAATCACTTTGGGTGGTGACACAAAGGTGGGTTGAGCATTAACAAATCAACAAAGAGGGGTAAGACCACTTCTCCAGGAGATTAACAAAATATCATCTAAGGAGATTACTCTAGATTAGTAGGAGATACGCTTAAGGGCAGGATTCCATCCAGGGTGTGTTGCTTTTTTTCCTTCCTAAGCTAGTAATCAACTTAAATAGTTGTAGTAAATCTACTTCAAATATAGCAATGTCATTCTGTATGAGCACAGTAAGAGATATATCAGACTTAAGGTTTGGTTCTTCCTGAGGACATTCACTATGTATGTCACACCACAGTCCTCAGGCCAGGTTAGTCTTCCTAACCCCAGCAGGGTCCTACCCTCGTCATTACTTTTGGATCATGACAGCATTTGTCTATGACTATGCTCTCAACTTATTAGTTGAGTATTGTGGCGCTTTGGCCTAGCCTATTTCGATGCCAGAGTATCTCACAGCTTGCCCTGGTTCCATTCCATTCCTCCTTGGGACCCTGCTTTTGGGATGCTAGGAACTAAGGTCAACCGAGTTGAGAAAGCAGATGTCCAGGAGTAAATATTATTGGAGTCAATCAACTCCCAAGTTACAAAGCATAATATTAACTGTCTTCCTGTGTCCATACAGAAAGGACATTGCTGTAAGGTAAACTAAGTTCCCTGTGGCAAGACTAAAAGGACAAACCCAATGTTATCTTACAGTGCCTGCTTGAGCAAATCGATGAATAACGGGAAGACAATGCTACAGTGCTACAGTGGTTGTGTCATCATCATCATCATCATCATCATCATCATCATCATCATCATCATCATCATTATCATCATCAACCCATTGATTGTCAAATTTCTCAAGTGGTCTCAGTAATGTCTTCATTCATCCTAGCCCTGAGATTTTAGAAGCCTCTCTTTACTCGTCCTTCCCAATGATGACACATTGGAGGCTTCTTTTAGGGTCAGAGGAATGAGACCCATCATTGTTACTGGTTTTGGTATATGAATACAATGGGGAGTTTTCGAGGCTCTCCCATGTGGGCAGGAAACTCTCAGTAGCTTGTCAGGTTTTCCCAGAGGGAGAAGTAGGCTATAAAAACTAGGGTATAAAACCAGAAGCTTGGTTTTAAGTCTCTGGATGCTGGCTGTTGACAGGATTACATGGCGCCGGGGCAGTCCCTGGGTGTGACTGCCTAGCTACTGGGAGATGGGAAATCTGGGCAGAAGAGGCCCAGTCCTGATCCGAGCAGCCTTAGAGGTCTCAGCCCTGGGTCCCACACACCAGGGTTCCTCTGCTGGTATCTTCATCCGAATGTGTGGAGAGGGGCCTTGAGTATGGCTGTGGCTAGGCTCCGGAGGTCCTCAGCCCTGGGAGCTCTGCTCGGGGTGGGGAGGGAAGCTGAAGCCCACCCCCTCTGAGGAGGCCCCGGGGAAGACAACCAGGCACGCACACAAGAGACTCTTGTGGTTGTATAAACTTATTAAGTTCTTGGAATGTTAAATGCAATTCTAAAATTTTTTTCAGGAGTCCTTAGGGTTCACTCCCTAGGACTTATTCTAGGGAAAATCCTCCCATAATGAGGTTTCTAAAAATCTCTCTTAATTATCTTGTTTGTTTGCTTGTTTTGGGGTCACATCCATGTGCTCAGAACTTACTCCTGGCTCTGTGTGCAGTGAAGACATGCACATGAAGAAAATGCCGCGTTGGGGATTGAACCCAGTCAGCTGCGTGCAACTGTACTGTCTCCCTTAGGCTTCTGTCCTTCATCTCCTTATTTCCTCATGCGAATCATTGAAATAGATCTCTTTACATATGAGAGCTCTTTCTAAGTGGAGAGTGTTGTAGTATTGTCAAACAATCATTATGGTTCAACTTTTAATAACTATAGTGATGGTTTCTCTATATTATAATTCAGAGGTAGGATTTCAAAATTAGTTCCAGCCTGGTTTTGAGGGAAGAAAATATGCTCAGATAGCACAAAATCAGAAGAGATGAATAAAGGTCATTATTTGAAAGAGTTTTTTGAAAGTACATAGATTTAAGTTCATCCTAGCCCTGCTCTGGGACTCCTCCCAGGAATGGAACTCGGGACAGCCACAACTAAGGCAAGCACCTTAATCCACATACTATCTTTTGGACTTGGGAGATTCTTATTTTTACCCCATTTGTCTAGAAATTCAACTTGCCTCCTACTTGGAATATTTAAATCTTTTTTATTGTATTCCAACCAAAAACTTTTGGGGTTTAAGAATGTAAGTTGTCATATTTTACACTGGAGCTACAACTCTTGAGACAAGCATTTCCTTAGTGAAGCTATTTTGATAAAGTGGAAAGATAAAGATAAGCATACAGTGGTATTACCATATGTAATGAATTTATGTTATCTGAATATATTTGTATGCAACTATATATGGTAAATTTAATATTTAAAAGATGTTATTGTGCTGTGCCTTCTATAGAAGTGAATTGACTCTCACTGCCATCAGTTTTTTTCAGTTGTACTGATAGCATACTATTAAGTTCCAAATTTTCACTGAAAGGATTTGAATGTAGAACTTGAAACTAAAGAGATCTAACAGAATGGGCTTTTGAAATGACTTCTAACAAGACCTTTTTTTCTTTTTTTTTTTAACTTTTTGCACAAGGGTTACTCCTGGCTCATGCACTCAGGAATTACCCCTGGCAGTGCTCAGGGAACCATATGCGATGCTGGGACTCGAACCTGGGTCGGCCACGTGCAAGGCAAACGCCCTACCTGCTGTGCTATCACTCCAGCCCAAGATCTTTTTTTTATTATTGAATCACTGTAGAACTGGGATTAGGCCCTCAAGGCGTCTCTTCTGAGTTCGTCCTGTGCCATTCCATTGCTCATCGATTTGCTCAAGCAGGCACCAGTAACATCTCTCATTGAGAGACTTATTGTTACTGTTCTTGGCATAATGAATATGCCATGGGTAGCTTGCCAGGCTCTGCCGTGCAGGTGTGTTACTCTCGGTAGCTTGCCGGGCTCTCCAAAAGGGGTGGAGGAATTGAACACGGGTTGGCTGTGTAAAAGGCGAATGCCCTACCACTGTGCTACCGCTCCAGCCCCACTGTACCTACAGTTACAAAAACTTCATGTTTGAGTTTCAGTCATACAATGATCAAATACCCAACCCTCTACCAGTGTACATTCCCCACCACCAATGTCCCCAGTATACCACTCCCCCGCTTTCCAACTTTCCAACCTGCTTCTTTGGCAGATAATTTTCCTAGTACTCTATACTTTCTCTCTCTACTTTAGGGCATTATGATTTGCATTACAGATACTGAGAGGCCATCACATTTGATCCTTTACCTACTTTCAGCACATCTCCCATCCCGAATGATCCCTCCAACGATCATTGACTTAGTGATCCCTTCTCTCTCCCAGCTGCCTTTTCCCCCAGCTATGAGACAGGCTGCCAACTATAGAGCAATATTCCTGGCCCTTGTGTCTACTGTCCTTGAGTGTCAGTCTCATATTATGTTATTTTTTATTCCACGAATGAGTGCAGTCATTCTATGTCTGTCCCTCTCTTTCTTACTCATTTCACTTAGCATGATACTCTCCATGACCATCCAGTTATAAGCAAATTTCATAATTTCATCTTTCCTAACAGCTGTATAGTATTCCACTGTGTAGATATATCAAAGTTTCTTTAACCAGTCATCTGTTCTCAGGCACTCAGGTTGTTTCCAACCCTGTCAAAAACTGGGGAAAAGAAATTAACAGAAGCTTCCTCAAAAAAGAAATACAAATGACCAAAAGGCTTATGAAAAAATGCAAGACATCTCTAATCATCAGGGAAATTCAAATTAAAACAACAATGAGATATCATCTCCTAACTCAGAGACTGGTACATATTCAAAAGAATCAAACCAGCCAGTGGATGTGGGGAGGAAGGGATGCTCTTTCACTGTTGGTGGGAATGTTGATTGATCCAGCCTTTTTGGAAAACAATATGGGCATTCCTTCTAAAACTAGAAATTGAGCTTCCACATGACCCCACGATACCTTTTTTTTTTTTGGCTTATTTTATTTTTGTTTGTTTGGAAGCCATACCTGGCATTGCTCAGGACTTATTTCTGGCTCAGCAATCGAGGATAATTTCTGGTGGGCCCAGGGGATCATATGGAGTGCCAGGGATCAAAGCTAAGTTGGCCGCGTGAAATCAAACATTGTACCCATTGTACTATTACTCTAGCATTCTAAAAAGGTTTCTTAAAGATGATTGTTTGTCCTAGTAATAGACAGACTATTATAAATCCAGTAAATTCTAAAGTTACCTTAATTTCTTGGTTTCAGTGTATGACAGACCCTTCTTCCCATCCAGGATACCTTGCAAGACCCAAGTGGGTGCCCCATACAAGGAATAGTACCAAACTTATATTTTGCTGTCTGTCTATTTCTCTTTCTGTATACCTTTTTCTCTCTTAGCACATTTTTTTTTCAGACTGCCATTGACTGTGTAGCGGAAATCACAAAGAACAAAATATAGATAAGTGTTAATTACTATACAGTGAAGTAAACAGAGGAGATAGTAAAGGTGTTATTTTGTTTTTCTAAAGGTTAATTGATACAATGATCATTTTCCCTTACATCTGCTCAGTTTTTAGGCTGAGTGGCATAAGGTTGTTCATTACTAGCAATATTCTCAGTATTTATACTTTTGTTCATTACCAGCACCCTCCTCAGCATTTTAATACTACCTGGTATTGTGCTAATAGAAATTTATATTAAATGTCTTATTATTTGAGTATTTAGTAATAGTTAATGCCTAAACTGTGCAAAACATTATGTGTTTCTTTAGGCTCCAAAGACAGCCTAAGCTATACTTTGAAACTGAAGAAGCTTATAGAATAATAGCAAAACATTGTTTTCAAATAACTCCACTGTAAGGCAGAATGGAGCATGTTATGAAGGATTCATATAATGCTCTAAGTTTCCTGTTGAAGTTGAATTTTGTCTTTTTTTGCATTCATTACTTTGGTTTTTCTATTCATCTATTCATTATAAATATAAGCCATCATTTATCATAAGTGAATGAATGATTAAACAAAGACTATTTGCCCTCCAAGTAGTGATGTTTCCCTGAATGGAAGTATAAAATATCTCAAGTAATATGTATTATTATTGGTGAGATTCAAGACATTGAGTTCATTTCTTCAATGAATGAATATTTATTCCAAATTAATAAATATTAGGCACTATAAGTTGGTATGTGGGACTCGTATAAATCTGTAACTGTACCCTCACGGTGATTCACTGATTATAAATAAATAAATTTAAAAAATAAAAAATTTTAAAAAATTTAAAAAAAGAATTTCACCAATTATCTCAAACAATGAAGTTTTTCTGTACTTTGGAGTTTTCTATATGAATATATTCATTTTTTTCCTTTCCATGAATACTAGATAAATTGTATTTACCGAAAGTATATGCTTACTGATTTTGAAATTTAAAAAGGCCCAAGAAATGTCAATTTTTTTGCCTGATCATTTTATTTGACTTTTGTGAATATGAATTTGTAGTTTTTACTCCTCCTTGATAAGTTTCACCTTTTGGTTTTGTACTGTCTAGATTTTTAAGATGACTTTTTATGACTTTTAATTTATATCAATCTCCAAAATTCTGTATATTTTATGCAGAGTTGGAAATAGAGTGGAGTTTCTGTCTCTTTCAAGTTTGTCTTCATCTAGTAATCAGCTAGTTTCATTCTTTTAACTGAATAGATTTAATCAGCATTAAGTATTATTGTCACTCAGAGTGTTAAATTGGGCTGTGAAGGATACTAGACATTATTCATACATTGATATACTCAGTCAATAGAGCTTGATACTCATAGTGATGAATACAACTGGCATAAACCTTGCCCTCAAGGAGCTTCATTTACAGTCTATGGTGAGAATGGTTGCATATTTGTTAGAGCATCTAACTAATATCTAGCTATTATTCAGCAATAAACTGAATGTTTTTCTTGAATTAATCAGATATTCAGAATCTTTTCTCATAAAACTTACTGCAGTAAACTACTTTTATATCTATCTAAATCTCATATATTTGAAGGAGAAAATGTTACCAATTCCAATATTTTCTATCCCATCTGTGAAATCAACATGTGACACCACTTAACTGTTCTTTTATCTTGCTTTCTACTGTTTTTGAAAGTGGACTTCTCTTCTTTCCTATGACATTCTTGTGTTGACATTGATCACCATGTCCTGTAGAGGGAGAGTATGTTACAACAAGGTTTATTGTGACATACAGTTTTATTGTAACATACAGTTCTGTCCTGTATTAGCAAGGATATCTGGTAAGGGGAAATTAAAAGGCTTTTCCTTGATAACTTGTCAGGACTATGAAGCTCTGATTAAGTCTCCTAAATAATTTAAATATGGGCATACAGAAATTTCAGGAGCTTTTCTAAGATGTCATTCATAAACAATTTAAAATTTTGTACACATGATAGAGCACCAAGAAAAACTCCTCTGAGAGTGGATGGGGAAATCTGTTTAGTAATTCATGAAATTATCATAAATTAATAACAAGACACAAGATGTTTCTCATACATTATAACATACTCTGATTTTTTGTGTTCTAGAAAATAACACTTTGCAGTTCTGAATATTGGTTAGGCCTTTAAAGGATTCAGAGTTGCATAACTAAGATCACAGGAAAAGTGCAGTAGTTAAGTGCTTGTCTTTCATATAGCCAACTGGATTCAATCCAGAACAGCGTATGGTCCTCCAATCCTTAACAGAACTGATCCCTGAGCACAGAACCATGAGTAAGCCTCAAGTATCGCCAGGTGTTGCCCCCAAACAAAGCAAAATCAAAGTTACATAACTCATAACTAGTTCTCTGCTCCTAAAATCCTAATAGGCTTTCCAGTGTATGTAAGAGTGCCTAATAATGCTTTCTGACTGGGAAAGCCTGTGGTTGGTCAATATTTCAGTCCCAAGTTTTATGGAATTATGATAGTTTACCCTCACCATTTGCCCAGCTACTTCTCGGAGAGCCTGGTAAGCTACCGAGAGTATCCCGCCCGCACAGCAGAGCCTGGCAAGCTCCTCATGGCGTATTTGATATGCCAAAAACAGTAACAAGTCTCACAGTGGAGACATTACTGGTGCCCGCTTGAGCAAATCGATGAACAACAGATGACAGTGCTACAGTGCTACATTTGTATAAATGCAGTAGTGTTACTCATATAGTAAATGTACTTCCGTTAATAGCTTCAGAGGTTAAATTTATAGTGTAACCAGTATACAAATCTTTTCTTTAAAACCAGCCTTGCTGAAATAGACTAGAGGGAATCCAGATGCTGCAGTGCCTCCTTCATGCCAAGCGGTGGGCTATGTGCTATACATGCACCATCTCACTCGCCAGCAGGTCTCTGCGTCACAGGCAGTGACAGGAGGTTGAGAAGACTTCAGCTACTTGCCAGAGATCATGCAGCTGAAAAGTGACAGGCTGGAACTCAATGCAGGATTTCCATCCTAGAGTCAGCCTTCATTTCTGCTCAGTACAGATGCAGATCTTAATATGTATGAGTGAATTATATTCGAGTAAATGTCTTTATGAAAATGTCAAGGTAGTTTGTGGAGGCTGTATGGATACTCTTGCTTGTAGGAGAGGAGAATGAACACAGGTCAAACATGTCGACATCACCCTCAGTTTCCTTGATACCATGTCATACTTGGTCAACGTGGTTGTGAACCAGCTGTTTAACAAGATAATATAAAATAATTGTATCCTTTTTCTCTGATTTCTTATAAAAAGATATAGAATGAGCATTTCCCCCTTAGGACTTTAGCTCTAATGGAAAAATAATACCATATCATCCCTTAGAGGTCTGTACTGATGCACCCATAACATTGTCACAAGGTTAACAATAGAATATTCACTTTACAACACTTGCATGTGCTTTTGTAGATATTATTGAGGCCAAGGACTATGAATTCATCGTTCAGTTTGCTGTGTTTCTCTCAAAAAATATGGTAGTTATGCTTTCTTCCAGTAGTAATATACTTTTTATGGTATATTTGTCTTTTAAATTTCTTGTCTCTAAGAAACCTAGCAGAAGAAAATTTTGATTAAATATGTCTTCCATATAAACAAGAAAATAATGTAGTACAATGAAGCCAAGCTAATCTGTCAAGTAAAATCTGAATACAGAATTGCTCAAAATTTCTGATTACAGATTACAACATGTTCTTTCACAAATAGGTGCACATCTTCACCTTATTTCTTGTTAGTAAACTTATCCCCCCCGCCCCCGCAAGCCTTTATATATATATGTCTATTATGCCCGAACACAGATGGACAGTAATTCACTGTCATCCCGTTGCTCATCGATTTGCTCGAGCGGGCACCAGTAACATCTCTATTGTGAGACTTGTTACTGTTTTTGGCATATCTAATATGCCACAGGTAGCTTGCCAGACTCTGCAGTGCGGGTGCAATACTCTCGGTAGCTTGTCAGGCTCTCCGAGAGGGGCAGAGGAATCGAACCCGGGTTGGCCACCTGGGCAAGGCGAACGCCCTACTCGCTGTGCTATTGCTCCAGCCAGGACAGTAATTAAAGCATTAAAAATAGATTTGATTCCGCTCTGTTGCAACAGGGAAAAAAGACACCCCAGTATAGCTAGACAGCTAGACTCAGTGACTAGATTGATGACTCAGGGGCTTAGCCAATGCAAGAACTGGGATTGATGTCCAGTCAAACAAGGTTCCCTAAGGAGTGACAGAAGCATCCCCTAGTATAGAGCATCCCCTAGTATAGAGCTAGGTGTAGCTCCTGAGTACCATTGGATAGCACTGCAAACTGAAGAATAATTATACTGGTTGTTATACTATTACTGGGCTGGAGCAATAGCACAGCGGGTAGGGCGTTTGCCTTGCACGTGGTCGACCTGTGTTCGATTCTTTTGTCCCTCTTGGAGTGCCCAGCAAGCTACCGAGAGTATCCATTTACTTGTGCCCATTTGAGTAAATTGATGAGCAATGGGAGGACAGTGCTACAGTAATACAGTGATACTAATACTACTACTAATAAAGCCAGACTCAATTCTGAACACAGCATGGACAAGTGATTTGTCGTCAAGATCAGGATAGGAATTAGAGGTGGGTGGTGGTGGTGGTGATGGTAGGGTCCTATGAGGAAACTTGAGCAAGGCCAGCCTTGATCAGATGACTGAAGGAAGGGAGCTGTTGAATTCTTGCATTTATGTTGATGATGTCTCTAGCCAGAAGTGCTGCAGCTGGAAGGTGCAGACAGGATAGTATGAGAACCGAGGTCAGGGGCCTGAAGGATAGCTCAGAGCACAGTGAGGAAGGGCCTGGCCACACCGCTTTTCCTTCTGCCTCCTCCTGCTTTGCTTCCTTACCATGACTTCACACGGATTCAGTTCAGGGTTTTCATCGAGATGGCTACTGGCCATATCAGCCTACGACTCATACATGTGTCTGTCTCCTCAGTAGTCACCAATCTTCTTCTCAGCCATCTTACCACAGGTTTCTTTTCTAAAATTTCATTTTAAAATTCTTTTATTTTAGCACCACGGGTTTTTATTATTGACAGTAGGAGGCTGTGCGTCCTAAAACTTTATAATACCACATTGTCTACTAGAATGTCAGCTTCCCTCCACATTATCTCAATGCCCTTACCCCTTACTCACCTGTAGTGGCGTTTCTACTGAGGACCAGTTCTCAGTTTCTGTTGCCTTTGGGCATGTGTTATTCGCCTACTCTGCTTCCTTATATCCCAAATATGAGAGAGATCATTCTGTGTCTGACCCTGTCCCTCTGACTCACATCACTCAGCATGATACTTTTCATTACTTTCATCCGTGTAGTGGCAAATTGCTTGATTTTATCTTTTCTAATATTTGGTTGGTTTTCCATTGTATATAGCTTCTTTACCTAGCCATCTGTTCTTAGACCCTTGGGTTGTTTCTTTATTTTTGGCTTTTTTGAATAATGATGCCATCAACATAGGACTGCAAAAGTTTTCTTGGTGTAAGTGCTAAGTGAAATAGTTAGGTCATATGGAATCTCGGTTACTTATTTTTTGAGAAGTGTCCATAGAGTTTTCCAAAAAGGTTGGACCAGTTGACATTCCTATCAGCAATCAATGAGGATGCATTTTCCTCAAATCCATGCCAGCACTTCATGTCATCGAATCTAGAGGTATTTTCAATGATTCGGTGCTACTGTTCAAGCAAATCAAGTAAAGATAAACACATGGGATTACATCATGTTAGAAAGTATCTGCATCACTAGAGAAACAATGGCTAGAATTAAAAAGACACCCACAGACTGGGAGAAAATGTGTTTTTCCACCGCACATCTGAAAAGGGGTTAATTTCTAAGATACATAAATTCCTGATAGATCTTCACAAGAGAAAAACAATGAACTGCATCCAAAAATGGGGCGGAGTGAGATTAAGAAAAAGTTCCTCCAAGAAGATGTATACATGGCTTGCTCTTCAAATCTATGTTCTCTCTTAATCACATATCTTGCTTGTTTATTTCAATGTATCTTTGTTTGCTTTTTCTAGGCTGGAGAATTCTGTGGTCTTTCTTGAATGCATACTTTCTTTTCCTTCCCTCACATCGTTTTACTTTTTTGTATTTTTTTATTGTTGTTGTTATTGTTTTGTTTTGTTTTGGGGCCACACCTGGAAATGTTCAGGTGTTACTTCTGGCTCTGCACTCAGGAATGACTCCGGGAGGACTTGGGGGACTATATGGGATGCTGGGGATTGAACTCACGTTAGCAGTGGTTAAGGCAAGTGTTCTCCCCGATGTACTATCACTCTGGCCCCTCCTCTCACAACTTTATAAATAAGTTCCATTCAATAAAACTACTTTGTATTACTTTAAAAAAAAGAAAAAGATATGTAGATGGCCAAAGGGCATATAAAATGCTAGTCATCATTCTTCATCAGAGAAATGCAAATTAAAGTGATAAGGAGCTATTACCTCAGACCAGTAAGGATGGTACACATAACAAAGACTTAGTTGTTTTTTAAGATATCATATTCCTTGTGTTACCTTTTGCATCTTTATTCTTGTGCCTGGCTTGGCATATGTTCGGTCTGCACTACTGAAATTGGTTTCTAAGGGTATAATCCTAGTCACACAGTTTGGTCACATCTTGTTTGCATAACTCTTACTATGTGGGAACCCACTCCTTTCTAGCTCTGGGGTCCACTCCCCTTGCTGCAGTGGTGGATCTCTCTGGGCTACCTGGTGCATTAGTGGGAAGCTAGTGTTGAAAAGGGAAATTTCTGGGTCATAGAGAGGCAAGCCAGAGTGTGGAATTCTCATAATGACTGAATGTTTTAATTGCAGATTTAATAGCAAAAAGAGGAAAGAGGAAAAGTGAAAACATTCCATTCCTACTATTAATGAAAGATGCTTTTCTTGGGGCCAGAGAGTTAGCATGGCGAGTAAGGCATCTGCCTTGTACATGTCCAACTTGGATTTAATCCCTGACACAACGTATGGGACCTCAAGTCCAGCCATAAGTGACCCCTGAACATACAGCTAGGAGTAATCCTTCTTGAAAACACAGGTGTGGTCCACAATACACCACACACGCACACACACATGTAGAGTGAGATTTTTAAAAGTAATAATTTTGTTTTTAATCTTTTAAAAGGTTTTTTGGTAAGTGTGTGTTGGTGTCCTGAGAAAAAGAAGGAAATATCTCTGGGAAAATCACTTCCCAACTTATATGATTATTATATGTAAACACAATTTCTTCAACACGGACTCAAAGGATTGTGTGCGAGCCCTCTGCCAGCTCATTGAAAGGCAGTGTACCCTAAAATGTTTGAAATTTGTTTATTGATATTTGGGGGTGGGTCACACTCAGTTCTAACTCAGGGGCTTCTTTTTATTCGATGGATACTGTGTTCCTGGCAGGTTCATGGGACCATACAATAACAGAGATCAAACGAGGATTAGTCACATGCTAGACAAGAGCTTGGAAACTTGTTACTGTCTCTCTGCACTTGATCTTAGCCAAAAGGCTGAGAAGCGATGATCTCTATCTCAAAATATTTTAAACTTACCATTAAAAAAAACTGTCAGAGGATATATTCCAACTGTCAACACTTTAGAATTATATTAAGAAATAAATATTCTGGGACTGGAGTGATAGCACAGTGGGTAGGGCGTTTGCCTTGCATGTGGCTGACCCGGATCTGATTCCCAGCATCCCATATGTTCCCCCGAGCACCCCCAGGAGTAATTCCTGAGTGCAGAGCCAGAAGTAACCCCTGAGCATCGCTGGGTGTGACCCAAAAAGCATAAATCAATAAATAAATGTTTTGTTAGGACTGTATCTGAGAAGTAAATTGTAAAAATGCAAAAAGAAGACCCATATTAACTACAGTAAAGACACTAGATAAATTTTGTGTCTGCTGCACCAAGTACATCGGTTCATTTCTCTGAAATTGTGATGGCCACCAACCACACTAACATTCATCCCATTTAGTCATACTCCTGGACCATTCATAGTTGAATCCTTGCTTCTAAGCAGAAGCTGACGTGCATGCATTCTCATGAAGGCTATTGGTCCCATCCCAGTGCAGTCCATATCAGATATTCTTTATCTGCCACATTTTGAGGTAATTCACAAATTACTGTTTCCATGGTGCATATGTGAGTGCGTATGTGTGTGCATGTGTGTATATATACACACACTTGTATACATATATATTTACACAGGAAATATGAAAGACATCTGGCAGCTGAAGAGCTACAATAATGCTTTATATTAGAAGTTATTTTAACAAACGATGGCTAACATATCACTCTCAATGAATACAACAGTTACTGTTGCTTAAGGTGAGAGATATCTGCATTGAGCAAAAGTATCTTATAATCCTTTGTACATTCAACTACCAAAGCAAAGTATCCCCCTATGATTAGCCAAACCTCTGTGGGTTCTTCTACAAACTAAGTTGCTGCTTCTCTGTAATCTGCTATTTCATCACATTGGTTTAACTCTCTACTAAGGCATATAGAACATGGAAATTCCAAGATTAATTCCATTGCTCTTCATTTCCCTTGGCTCTCTCCTATGATGAATGGTTATGTGTCTAAATTTGGACTATAGGCTTTTTCCTAACTCAATGCTTAGAAATAGCACCCTTCCTAGCTTGATGCTTAGAAATAACACCCTTCCTAGCTTGATGCTTAGAAATAACACCCTTTAGCACAATTGTGCTTAAGACTACTAAGTATCCAGCTAGTCTTTGAAGGTTATTCGTGAGTAACACATGGATAGCCATGCCCCTGCAGGGCAATATGTAGAACAGAGTGGACGCAAATTTGTTGGTAATGGAAAGAGCATTGGAGAAGAGGGAATTGTAAAATACAAGGTTGTGAAGATAATAGTGAAGAGTCAAAGGTATTCTAGCATTTGCTTTTTCATATAAGCTCAAAATAGGTGCTATTACGATCTATCAATTTTAGTTCTATAATGCTGCCGTAATAATGTCAGGGGGTAGGTTAAAGTTGAATACATGAATGGCCATGTTCATAAAAATAGAAGCACTTAAATGCTGAAGATGTAAGAACGAATTAGAATAGAAGAACACTTTTGTGCAGCAAAAACAGTTTTGTGAGCAGAATTAGATTGAAAAAAAGTTGCATGGTGGGCATTTATTTGTGAAAATATAAATCATTGCTGCAAATGATTGCTGTGAATCAGCTTTGAAAGCTATTAGATGTGTCACTTAACCAGGCAGCATATGCCTGTTATTTTTTAGCATGAGAAGCAATTGCCATATGTTTAATAGTTATTGAATTGTGACTAGCAAGTGTACTGAACAATAATAATGATGACAATAATAATATCTTCAGCTCTAGTTCTGTTTCCACAAGAGCAAAGGAGAAAATAAGCAATGATTATTTGATGTATTTGAGTGACGTAAAAGGCCAATCTAGCTAATTTAAAGCAAAAATCATTTTCAACAAGCTGTACTTTTTGTACTTATTTTTCTCCTCAGAGTTGTACTTTTTTCCTCCTCAAAGTTCCATTTTATTCCACTTCCATTAAATGATATTGCAACTCACTTTAATGGTTACATCCCTGCATATTTGACGGATCTTCAGAAAACATTTTCACATGTTATATTACTTGACCAATATAAAACATACTGAGAAGATAGTCCTCACATTTTATATCGAGTCCCAACATTGTTTCCAACTTTAGAAACCAAGATTTAAAGAGACTGGTGCACAAAACATGAAAATTCGATATTTTTTCCCCTGGAAAAACCAGTGATATTCAAGTTACCACACTACTCATGTGTCCACATCTGTCATCATCTATTATTTTGCTGGAAAATATACTGTATATGGCAACCAATGACAGACAGGAAGATCTAGATGGACAAAGTAAGGGCTCTGGTGCTGAAACAACACATAAAACTGTGCTGCTAGGGATAGAGTGATAGCACAGTGAGTAGGGCATTTGCCTTGCACGCAGCCAACCCGGGTTCGAGTCCCAACATCCCATATGGTCCCCTGAGCACTGCTCTGAGCACTGCCAGGAGTAAATCCTGAGTGCATGAGCCAGGAGTAACCCTTGTGCATTGTCAGTGTGACCCAAAAAGAAAAGCAAACAACTAAACCAAAAAAAAACATGCTATCCAGGTAGTTCAGGGCTGATAACAATATATTTAGTGCAAATCAAGTATATCTCATTCCAGTATTTTGGTAGATATGACACAAATTAGTACTTATGATTATAGATAATTAACACTATATCTCATACAATTTTATGGTGGAGGTAGTGTCATTATTGATAACCAACATTATAAAAAAAATTCCTCACATTTTATATCAGTGTAAATGCTGATGGGCCCTTGACCCTTGGGTTAAAAAATGGACATTACTAGGCAAGAGGTGAAAGGTTGGTAGAACTTAGGGAGAAAGACTAAAATTAGCATGACAATGCACGTGGAAGGGTCTGGGGTACTTTGATAGTGGGGAAGTATGGTAACTGCATCAATGCCATAAATATTAATGCTATTTTAAACATGCTATTTGAACCACAATAAAAAATAACCCCCAAGTCCCCTCATTAGAACATAAACCAATCAAAATTTATTTTAAAATAAAAGGAAAGCAACATCCCCACCCCAACAGAGAACAATTCCTTTCAATTCTCCAAGGAAAACGTTGCTTCTCATTAGGTGATTATTGTAAATTTGCAACTGTGGTGAAGTAATTTGAAATTAAGTGTCTTCTATGAATGTGAAGTTGTCACGGAGGACTTTAGGCACAGAACAGCTTTAGGACAAATATGAAACGATGAAACTGAAACCCAGAAGCCTCTTTACTTCTTCCATTCATGGATAAAATCTTTCCGTAAGTCATCTTGTTAAAATGTCCTGGACTCAATTCAGCTTCTGTGCATCTACTGTTACTGTAGGTAGTCACTGAAGGTGATAGATTTTGCCTTCCAGATTCTTAAACATTTTCTCTGCCATTTGAAGAAGGAAAATCAGGTACCTCTTGTTTGAAAGGATATGAGCCACATTGACAGAAGTCTGTAATCAGGTGGCATTTGCCAAAGTGAGCTTTATCCACACGATCACCAGACGTAATGTCTTGTTGAAATTGTGCTTCAGCTCTTGCTTATATTTGCTTACATGGATATAAAAAACCTTGATGTGGTGTTTAGAGGATATGTTTAGAGGAAATATTTATGTTTTTAAAAATGCTTTTCAAAATGTGAGTGTTCTGATTTTACTATTTGTGCAAGATCTCTTTCTGCCATGAGATATTTCTGGATATTAAAACTGTCTTGTGTGTGGTAAGAAAGGAGTTGGGAGTGAAGTATAAGGAAATTCTTTTTATTCATTTGTATACATTTATCCTTAAGCCATTTCCCATTATTTCTTTTAGACTGCAAATTACATGTAAGTAATTAGAGCATTTGCAGAGTCTTTGAGATTTGCTAATTATTGCACATAAAGGGAAGATAAAAATATTCAATCATATAGAAGAGTGAGTGACATTCTGTATAGCTACATACCTTTCTGGAATAGAATATGTAATGGATCATATCCACTTTTTGATATTTATAATGTTTCTTGTAAACTTTTTGTTCTGAGATAAAAGTCATTGGCTTTGAACTTTATTTCTACATGTAAATGATATACCTAAGCATATGCAACCAAATTGTACACATAAGCATACTATATTTTGTGAATTTTCATTTAATTTGGTATTTGAAGATGATTTGCTATTCAAAACTAACAATCATTTAATGTTCATGCTTTCATATGTACTGCAACTGATTTTTTTCCTAAGAAACTGAGTCCATATGTATTATATCTACATACAGAAATGGTAATTCTGACAACTGTATTGGGAATGTGGCTTTGAGATGGAGTTGAAAGAGGAAGAATACATAGGAAGTGAACAAAATACATAGGAAGTCAGCAAAATCACTTCAATTTTGAGGATTATGGAAAGATCTATGACCTGCCATCCTCGTGAACCATATTGTTGACAGAGTTGCCTATTACATTTACAAAGTTGTTCCTTTATTTCTTCTGAATAAATTCCTCTTTGTTCTTCTCCCAAGTAATCCCAATTAAACCCAGCTATGGAAATAAGGGTAGAAGTGGGTGGCAGGGTGTAACTTAAAGGTTGAGTTCTTCCATAATGCCGTAAGTATAGAGAGAGAAAGAGGGAAATCGTCTGCCAGAGGCAGAGGGAGGGGTGGGACAGGGGGAGGGATACTTGGGACATCGTTGGTGAAAAATGTACATTGGTGGATGGATGGGTGTTTGATCATTGTATGATTGAACCTCAAACATGAAAGTTTTTTAACTGTAGCTCACAGTGATTCAATTAAACAAAACTGGAGTTTATTCATTCTTCTTGTCTCTCACTGGTTCTCATCCTGTGTGCTGATAGCTACATTGATTCCATCCAGTTATCTTGTCTACAGAACAATAGTAGTGACTTTGAAATAATCACTCCAGGGTTAAAATACTGTCAGAGATAGCTCAATTGAATGAGTATATATTTTACATGCAGATTCAGTGAGCATCCTAATTTCTTGAAACCTGGAAAGCATGGAACATTCTTCTCACTTATTGTAGCATTACTTATTTAGAAGATCTTGGCAGATATCTGTCACTGACTCCAGTTATTGATCAAACACGAGGAACCACGGTTATTTTAGTACCAGTGATACCAGTGACAGAAAGGTTTAAAGGGAGGAGAAGGAAGCATCATCACAATGGTCTAAAGTGATTCTATGTTTAATAGCATTGCCAAAACAGGTGTCTCATCAGGTCAAATCCTGACCCTGAGTATCACTTCATCTGTGTTATTCATGAACGTGCCACATTTTAAAATGCCTCAGATGCTTCAATCTGGTAAAAACACATTTAGATACAAGAAGGATGATTTAAAAACACTTGTGAGTTCATCAGAGGTCATGAACCACTTTCAATTTGGCCAGGTGCAATTATGGGCACTATATGTGAAATGTCAAGTACTCTTTTTCACACCCTATATTTTAAGAAAATCTCCCCTCTTCCTTACCTCCTTTGCTATTTAACTAAAAATTCAACTTTTATTTCACATAATTTGGAAAACCTTCTAGACATTTCTCTCCACTCCTTTCTCTGCCATTATTTCTTTTTAAAAATTTTATTTTATTCATTTTTGGCCATTATTTGTTTTGCAGGGTTATATATGGTAACAGGTGCCTCCATGTACCTATGTGAGATAGTACCCAGCATGATATATTATAATAACAACTGGATTTTTAATTGACTTGTCAATTTTTTGACTAAAATTTCTTCATCTTTTATTTATTTCCAGTGTTCAACAATATTGAATGAATATATTTGAAATATAACATGGACTGTATCTGGTAACAAAAATTTAGAAATAAACTACTTAAATTTTCAGAGCTGTGAAAGTTTGTCTGATTCCCAATCTATAGTTGTGTAAATTGAGAACCAGAGTGCATTTCCATTCACCATCAATCATTCATGTACTTGTTATGGGACACATTTCACTATGATCTGTATGTGTCTGAATCATGCCAGTTTGGGACATAAAAAGCTGAGTAAAAGAGCAAAAAGAGTGATATCATTCTGCCACCATAGAAATTATAGTTTAGCATAGAAGAGAAATATATATTCATCAAATATTCTGATTTCAATCTTTCCTATTGTTTTTAAACCACATCCCATTGGAGACTTGGTTTAATTGAGAGATCAGAAAACCCTTCTTTAGAACATTTTAACAAATGTTTAATCACATTGAGATACACAGGTATAAAGTTGTTCATGATTGAGTTTCAGTCATACAACATTCAACACCCATTTCTTCACTCATGTACATTTCAGACCACCAATATCTCCAGTTTTCCTACCACCACTGCCCCCACCTCATCCTGCCTCTATGGCAAGGCAGTTTTCTTCTTTCTCTCCATGTCTGTCTGTCTGTCTGTCTCTCTTCCTCTCTCTCTCTCACTCTCTCTCTCTCTCTTTCTCCTTCCTTTGGGCATTATGGTTTGTGATACAGGTACTAAAAGGTTAATCTATTTGTTCCTTTCCCTACTTTCAGTATGCAGTTCTTGTCCAGAGTGATCATTACAACTATCAATGTCGCCGTGGTCCCTTCTCTCTTCTAACAGCCCTCTCCCCCCACCACTTGAGGCAAATTTCCAACCATGGACCAGTCCTCCTGGCCCTTGTTTCTGCTCTGTTTGAGTACTAGTCTCATAGTAGATTTTCTTATATGTCCTACAGATAAGTGTTATTGTTCTGTTTGACGTCCTTCTGACTCATTTCACTCAGCAGGATGTTCTCCATGTCCATCCATTAACAAGCAAATTTCATGATATCTTTACAAAATCCTTTTCAAAACGGTGGTCTGTCTATGGAAATTTGAAGAATCAGCAGAAGTAGAGGAAAGTGTTCGTGCAGCTGCACAGTGAAGGGAATATTTTACTAGTGTAGACCAAATGGAATAGAATGTATTGGAGAAACAGAGAGGAGTCGCCACAGCTGAGGAAGGGTGAGTGAAGCGAATGAAGAGAGGCATGGATGAGAATTAGAGGTGGCCAGTAGCTACTTAGTGGGGGATCTCCATTTAGAAGACTGAAATTATTAAGGCAGTGCAATGTTCTGATCCCCACTAAGTAGCTCACTCTTCCTCAGCTGTGATCTTGCAGTATTCCCCGACCAAGAGAGACAACCTTATCAGAACAAATGCTCCTCTGAGGCACAGCGTACTCCCCTGTGAGAAACTAGGACAATTGTTTCTTTGATGTTTCAAATGAATAGTAAAATTAGTTAAGTATTTATCTTGGGGGAAAGAAGTGCACTTTTAATGGTAACTTTTTGGGGTTCCATTCTTCATTGTTCATCATGGATGGCACCATATTCTTTTCCTTATTACTCAGTTTATCTGTAGGAACGGATTTGGACTCCGATAATGGTCCTTTCATGAAGCCACCTGCGATGCCTTTTCTCTAATATTGACCTCCCTCCTCTTATGCTCCTTTAGGTTCATTCAGCCTGGTTTTAGGTTACTTTACTTCAGGACAATAGCTCACAAGTTTTCCTCAGAAATTGACTTCCCACCATAGCCTTCTTCAGATTTCTGACATAGGACAGCAAATTGAGGAATTTGCCCATTTGTGGACGTTGTGTAACTTTGATCAGTGTTACCTGACTGGAAAAGTAATGAGGTGTTGAATTACAGCCAGGAAACACATTCTTACTGAACTTTACTGTTAAATGCCATTTGGGGAGGGATTGAAGAGATATAATTTGTTGACTTTCATTGGTACATGTGGACAAACTAGAAAAGGAACTGATTAGTAGGTCAAATGCTGTTTATTCCCATCTTGCAATGGAAGTGGAAAACTCTCTATCATTATGCTTCAAATGCAAGTTTATTTTATGAACATAGTGCGATTTTTTCTATGATGTTAATACAATTCTTGATTCTTGGTTTCTGTACGAGCTAAAGATTTGGTCTTGCCCTTATGTCTAGATGGAAACTGGCTTCATAAATACAGCACTCTGAATGCCTGGAAAAGTAGCTTTTAAAATGTTAGCCTGTTCCATTTTCAGTTATAAAGTAAAGTGATTTTTTAAAGTATAGGATAAGTGAATTTTTACATTTTATTTTTAGCTTCTGAATTGTCTGAGTATAGCATTTTAGGTAGGCACTGTTTCTTCTGGAAATTGGGAAGGCAGTCATTCAGTCACACAGTATTTTTTATTTATTTTTTTAAAAATATATAACAATTCTATGATGTCAAATTTTAGGTATCTTGTTTTAACTTGTCTGTTTACCCTGACATTTACATTCAATTCCAGTGTTGTGTGAGTGAACCTAGTGTTTTACCACTCCTTTATTTCTTGTTCGCTGGAAAGCTGTGCAGAGAACATCATCATTTAATAAGAAAGACATTTCCTGCTTTATTTCCTTTTATACAACATAGAAGTGCCTGGGGAGAAGAAATTGCTTCCTTTCTAAATGTGGTGAACCACGAAATGGAATGTGTACAGAGGAGCATTTGTGCTTCATCCCTGTTAACCTTGGGAAAGGTCACAAGAATGTGTGAACCAATACTGTTAGATATTTAAATCAACTTCTGATTAAGTAGGATTAAGGGTTGCCTAATAGGAACATCCTTAACTGGTGTACTTCAAAATCATTTAATTTTTTTGGAGTGAAAGTTGTCCTTCTAAAATTCTTAGGTCTGTGTTACTTTCAGTTTCAGTGATTTCTGTATCCATCAATGGTGGTTCAGTTCAATTTGTTAAATACTTCAATTATCGCATGCATAATTTCATTTTACTTTTTTGGGGAAAAATCCTATAATAGCAGTAATTTAGATCCCTCAATTGGGAAAGTGCACATATCACCAAGTATTAGCCTGTCAGAAAAATATCAATTATAAATTAGAAGATGAAATTGATCCAGTTTGCTGGGTTAAGTTCACTTAAGAGAATGACTGTTTTGTTTTAAATTCCTGGCTTAAGGAATATGATTGAGGGAACAGAAAATTTGTAAAGGGATTGAGGTTCTTGCCTCGTACATATACCCAATTCAATACCCACCACCCCATTGTTCTCCTGAGCACCTTCAGGAGTGCCACAGCAGTCAGGAGTAAGCCCTGAATACTGTTGAGTGCAGCCCCAAAACCAAAAAAAGGAAGTTGGCTATTACAAGATGAATTCCAAATTTTGAGTTCTTTTTCTTTTTTTAATTTTTTTTATTGAGTCACCATGTGGAAAGTTACAAAGTTTTCAGGTTTAAATCTCAGTTATACAATGCTCGAATACCCATCCCTTCACCAGTGCTCATATTCCACCACCAAGAATCCCAGTATAGCTCCAGCCCACCCCCTCACACCCCTAACCCCCCCACGCCCCTAGCCCCCCACCCTAAGCCCCCCCCCGCCTGTATAACTAATAAATTTCACTTTACTTTCACTTTGATTGCATACAATATTTCAACAAAACTCACTATTATTGTTTGGAGAGTCTCTCCCCTAAAGTCAGACCTGCTGAAAAGGAAGCATTAGATAATTTGTTTTCCATTGCTGAGGATGAAGAGGTATGAGGTCCAGTGACCACACTTATTGACCTCTCAGTTTTGGGTTTCTGTATTTTAGTATTTTAGTAGCTAAGTCCAGAGAGATATCTGCCAGAAGTTGCATCATTACCAACTTGTACTTCTCAGTTACATTATATTCCACATATGAGTGCAATCTTTCTATGTCTGTCTCTTTCTTTCTGACTCATTTCACTCAACATGATACTTTCCATGTTGATCCATTTATATGCAAATTTCATGACTTCATGTTTTCTGACAGCTACATAATATTCCATTGTGTAGATGTACCAGAGTTTCTTTAACCAGTCATCTGTTTTGGGGCACTCTGTTTTTTTCCAGATTCTGGCTATTGTAAACAGTGCTGCAATGAACATAGAAATACATATGCCATCTCTACTGTACTGTTTTGCCTCTCCGGGATATATTCCCAGGAGTGGTATTGCTGGGTCAAATGGAAGCTCAATTTCTAATTTTTTGAGAATCGTCCATATTGTTTTCCAAAAGGGCTGAACCAGTCGGCATTCCCACCAGCAGTGAAGAAGAGTCCCTTTTTCCCGGCAACCACGCCAACACCGGTTGCTTTTGTTTTTTGGGATGTGGGCCAGTCTCTGTGGTGTGAGATGATATCTCATGGTTGTTTTGATCTGCATTTCCCTGATGATTAGTGATGTGGAACATTTTCTCATGTGCCTCTGAGCCATTCGGATTTCTTCTTTAGGAAAGCTTCTGTTCATTTCATCACCCCATTTTTTGATTGGGTTGGCAGTTTTCTTCTTGTGGAGTTCAACCAGTGCATTGTATATCCTTGTTATCAACCCTTTATCGGATGGGTACTGCATAAATATCCTTTCCCATTCTGTAGATTGTCTTTGTACTTTGGTCACTGTTTCTCTTGAGGTGCAGAAGCTTCTTAGTTTGAGATAGTCCCATTCATTTATCTCTGTTTTCACTTGCTTGGCCAGTGGCGTGTCAGCTTTGAAGATACCTTTGGCTTCAATGTCGTGGAGGGTTTTGCCGACCTTGTCTTCAATGTACCTTAGGGATTCTGGTCTGATGTTGAGGTCCTTAATCCATTTTGATCTGACTTTTGTACATGGTGATAGGTGGAGGTCTAAGCCCATTTTTTTGCATGTAACTGTCCAGTTTTGCCAGCACAATTTGTTAAACATGCTTTCCTTGCTCCACTTCGCCTTTTTTGCTCCCTTATCAAAGATTAGATGGTCATATATTTGGGGGGATGTGTCAGAGTATTCAACCCTGTTCCATTGGTCTGCCGCTCTGCCTTTGTTCCAGTACCAAGCTGTTTTAATGACTACCACTTTGTAGTAGAGTTGGAAGTTGGGGAGGTTGATTACTCCCATTTTCTTTTTCCCAAGCATTGCTTTAGCTATTCATGGGGGCTTATTGTTCCATATGAATTTCAGGAGCACTTGCTCCATTTCTTTGAAGAATGACAAGGGTATCCCTATAGGGATCGCATTGAATTTGTACAATGCTTTGGGGAGAATTGCCATCTTGACAATATTAATTCTTCCAATCCATGAGCAGGGGATATTTTTCCATTTCCTCATGTCTTCTTTTATTTCCTGAAGTAGCGTTTTGTAGTTTTCATTATACAAGTCCTTTACCTCCTTAGTTAAGCTGATTCCGAGGTATTTGATTTTTTGAGGCACAATTGTGAACGGGATAGCTTTTATCATGTCGCTTTCTTCTCTCTCACTATTTGCATATAAGAAAGCCATGGACTTTTGGGTATTGATTTTATAGCCTGCAACTTTACTATACGAGTCTATTGTTTCTAGGAGTTTCTTGGTAGACGTTTTAGGGTTTTCTAAGTATAATATCATATCATCAGCGAATAGTGAGAGCTTGATTTCTTCCTTTCCTACCTGAATGCCGTTAATATCTTTTTCTTGCCTAATCGCTATTGCAAGTACTTCCAGTACTATATTGAACAGAAATGAAGAGAGTGGGCATCCTTGTCTTGTCCCTGTTCTCAGAGGGAAGGGTCTTAGTTTTTCCCCATTGAGGATGATGCTTGCTGTAGGCTTGTGGTAGATGGCTTTGACTATATTGAGGAAGGTCCCTTCTATACCCATTTTGGCGAGAGTTTTCATCAGAAAGGGGTGCTGGATCTTGTCAAATGCTTTCTCTGCATCTATTGATATGATTATATGATTTTTATCTTTTCTTTTGTTGATATGATGGATTATGTTGATTGATTTCCCGATGTTAAACCATCCTTGCATCCCCGGGATGAATACCACTTGGTCGTGGTGTATGATCTTTTTGATGAGTTGTTGAATTCTGTTTGCTAATATTTTGTTGAGAATCTTCGCATCTGTGTTCATCAGGGATATTGGCCTGTAGTTTTCTTTTTTTGTGGTGTCCTTGTTTGTTTTTGGTATTAGGGAGATGTGAGCCTCATAGAAACTGTTTGGGAGGGTTTCTGTTTCTTCAATTTCCCGGAAATGCTTGAGAAGAACTGGCAATAGGTCCTCTTTAAATGTTTGGAAGAATTCGCTAGTGAATCTGTCTTGGCATGGGCTTTTGTTTTTGGGAAGACTTTTGATTACCCTTTTAATTTCCTTGATGTTAATAGGACTATTCAGGAACTCCAGGTCTTCTTGGTTCAGCCTTGGGAGATTATAGGAATCCAGGAATTTATCCATTTCTTCTAGGTTCTCTTGTTTTGTGACATACAGATTTTCAAAGTAGTCTCTGATGATCTTTTGAATTTCATTGGTTTCTGTTGCGATGTCCCCCTTTTCATTTCTGATTCGACTTATAAGTGTTCTCTCTCTCTCTTTCTTTGTGAGTCTTGCTAGTGGTTTATCAATCTTATTTATTTTCTCAAAAAACCAGCTCTTGGTTTCATTGATCTTTCGAATTGTTTTTTGGGTTCCATGTTGTTAATTTCTACTCTAAGTTTTATTATCTCTTTCCTTCTGCCTGGTTTGGGCTTCTTTTGTTGGTCCTTTTCTTAGGTCTTGAGCTGTGAAGTCAAGTTATTTATGAGGGCCCCTTCTTCCTTCCTGAGATATGCTTGCAGAGCTATAAATTTTCCCCTTAATACGGCTTTAGCTGCATCCCACAGGTTCTGATAGCTCGTGTCTTCATTCTCATTTGTTTCCAGGTACCTTTTGATTTCTTCCTTGATTTCCTTCCTGACCCACTCATTGTTCAACATCAAGCTATTTAATCTCCAGGTGTTTGATTTATTTTTCTGCATCTGACCATGATTAACTTCTATTTTCAGTGCATCATGGTCTGAAAGAATAGCTGGTACAACGTCTATTTTGTTGATTCTGTTGATGTATGTTGCGTGGCCCAGTGCATGGTCTATTCTGGAAAATGTTCCACGTGCGCTGGAAAATAAAGTGTATTCCCTTTTTTTGGGATATAGAGCCCTGTATAGATCTATTAGCCCTCTCTCTTCTATTTCTTCCTTCAAATCCATTATTTCCTTGGTGAGTTTTAATCTTCTTGATCTGTCCAGAGGTGATAGGGCGGTGTTGAAGTCTCCAACTACTATCGTGTTGCCCACAATGTCCTTCTTAAGGTCTGTTAGCAGCTGTTGTAGGTATTTAGCTGGTCCCTCACTGGGTGCATACACGTTTAGGAGTGTGATTTCTTCCTGCTGTACATATCCCTTGATTAATAAAAAGTGTCCTTCACTATCCCTTCTAATCTTTTTCAACCTGATGTCTATGTTGTCTGATACTAGTAAAGCCACCCCAGCTTTTTTGAGGGAGTTGTTTGCTTGCAGAATTGTTTTCCATCCTTTGACTTTGAGTCCGTGTTTGTTCTGGCTATTCAGATGTGTTTCTTGCAGGCAGCAGAATGTTGGGTTGAGTCTCTGAATCCATTTTGCCAGTCTATGTCTCTTAATTGGTGAATTAAGTCCATTGACATTGAGAGAGATTATTGTCATAGAGTTTTGTGCCATCTTTCTGTAAATAATTGTTGTGCTTGTAGGGGTTTTTCTTGTCTTATAGTAGCCCCTTTAGACCTTCTTTTAGGTTTGGTTTAGAGTCTATGAAGTTCCTGCGTTGTTGTTTATCCCCAAAATAGTGTATAATTCCTTCAAGTTTGAATGAGAGTTTGGCCGGATAGAGTATTCTTGGTGAAGCATTCATCTCATTGAGTTTTTTCACTATATCCCACCACTGCCTTCGAGCTTGAAGGGTTTCCTCCGATAGGTCTGCTGTGAACCTAAGGGGTGCTCCATTGTATGTGATTTCCTTCTTGGACCTTGCGGCTTGCAGTAATGTGTCTCTATCTGTTCCGTCCATCATCCTAACTATGATATGTCTTGGAGTTTTTCTGTTAGGGTCTCTTTTAGCTGGTACCCTTCTGGCTCCTTGAATGTGGATGTCTGCATTGTCCAGCTCTGGGAATTTTTCAGCAATGATTTTTTTTGACTGTGGCTTTTTCATTGGGTTTGGTTCCCTGTGGTTCTGGTAGTCCAATGATTCTAATGTTGTTCCTCTTGAATTCATCCCCTAGGACTCTAATTCTCCCTAGAGCTATTTTGAGGTCTCTCCCCATTGATTGTTGTTGCCTATAGGCTTCCTGGAGCTGATCTTCAAGCTCACTGATTCTGTCCTGTGCTGCAGTCATTCTATTGTTGAGGGCACCCACTGAGATTTTTAATTCATCTACGGAATCCTTGATTTGTGACATTTCCTTCTGTAGGTTTTTTCTTTCTGTTCTCATTTCTTCCCGTAATTTCTCAGCTGTCTGTTGTATCGTTTCTTTGAGGTCCGCCTTTAATGTAATAAATACCTTGTCAAACTTTCGATTGAGTTGATTGAACATCTTGAGGATTTCAGCTCTGAATTCTTTATCGGAGAGCTCCAGTTTGTAGGTAAGATCTAGTGATGCATCAAGACTCTTTTCTTCGTCCTCCCCTTGTGGCGGGGGTTTGCGCTGTTTCTTCATATTGCTGAAAAGGGGAGCGGAGCAGTGGGCCGGCGCTGGAAGGTGGTGAGGGTCTAGATGGGCGGTGCTCAGGAAAGGTGGAGCCAGGGTCTGAGGAAGACGGCGCGGGGGGGTGGGGGGAGGCCTGGGGTGCAGGCACAGATGGGATGGCGCCCGTTCACTCCACTAACCTGAAAAGGGGAGCGGAGCAGTGGGCCGGCTCTGGAAGGTGGTGAGGGTCTAGATGGGCGGTGCTCAGGAAAGGTGGAGCCAGGGTCCGAGGAAGATGGCGGGGGGGGGGGGAGGCCGGGGGTGCAGGCACAGATGGGATGGCGCCCGTTCACTCCACTAACCTGAAAAGGGGACAAATTTTGAGTTCTAATCAAGACTTTAGGGAATGAAAGACTTAGTGCGTGCCTTTGATCCGAATGTGTTCTCAGATGCATACTACCAGAGGTAGATTGTGTAAGGTAATATGATAATTGTATTAGAGCATCTGCTCTTTAAAAACAAGTGGTTTAAGATATTATCTGGAGTAGTTATTGGCTGTGATCTCCTTCTGTGAGGATCAAGATGACAGTATGACCGGAAAGGTTATCAGTCAACGCTTATCAGCCAGAACTGTAGGATAAAAGATAGGGCATTTGAGTCCGACACCCCAGAGGGTCTCCCCAGCCTCACCCGGAGTGATGTCTGAGCACTGACCCAGGAGTAAGCCCTGAGCACAGCTGGGTGTGGCCTCCAAACTGAAAATAAAATGTCAACCATCCCCCCTCCCCCCCACACACACTTTTTAGCTAGACCCTTAGACATTGATTGTAGAAGATCTTGGGTTAGAACCCAGAAATTCCCATTTCTATTGCCATAGCAGCCTCTGACGCAGCCCCCCACTGGCATTCCACTTGAAGAACTGGGGTGCAAGAGAACTCACCAGTATATAATCCTCTCCACCTCTTTTCCACAGATAAAGAAGTCAGTTTATAAATAGTCGTTGGTTAAAAGCAGGAGACTGAGTATAGGAGTGAAGGCACTTGAGTTGCAAGTGTTTGACCCCCAGCTTGGTCCCCAGAACTGCATACACTCTCCAGAATACAACTGGGAGTTATCCCTGATCTTACAGCCAGGAATAAGTAGTGATTATTACTGTGTGTGGCCCAACTACCACCAGAACACCCTGTTCCTTACCCCCTCAACCCAGCAAAAAGAATCTTGTTTAGGGACGGCTTCCTTTTTTAAAATTTTTTAAATTTTATTGAATTACCATGAGATAGTTACAAGCTTTCATGTTTGGGTTACAATCTCACAATGATCAAACACCCATCCCTCCACCAGTGCACATTCCCCACTGTTCACAGTAGCCAAAATATAGAAACAACCTGAGTGCCCTAAAACAGATGACTGGTTAAAGAAACTTTAGTACATCTACACAATGGAATACTATGCAGCTGTTAGGAGAGATGAAGTCATGAAATTTTATATAAATGGATAGTCATGGAGAGTATCATGCTAAGTGAAATGAGTCAGAAAGAGAGGGACAGACATAGAAGGTCTGCACTCATTTGTGGAGTATAGAAGAACATCACATGTGTCTGAAACCCAGGGATAGTAGATACAAGGGCCAGGGGGATTGCCCCATAGCTGGAAGACTGCTTCATGAGTGGAGGGGAGAAGCAGATGGAATAGAGGTGGGGAGGCTTTCTTATGCATGCATCGTTTCTTTAGGAAAAGTTTGACTTACATTCACCTCCTCCTTTTTCTGCCTTTAAGGAATATTTCTATCCTCTGTTAAATTTGAACTTTATCAGGTGCATAGGAAATAGTTACCTGAAGCACTTCAGATTTATTCTTTGAATATGTGCGTACAGTGGAACAATGTGATTAAAAGATCAAGGGTGACATTTTTTTGGATTTGTATTGCTTTTTTAAAATCTCCCAATTAAAAATAAATATCTGGGTATCTCCAATAATCAGTAATACAACTATGAAAATTAACTGGTGAGTTTCAGGGCTTAGTTGTTACATTTTGAATAAGAAAATTAAGAAAAGCAATATTAAATTCCCCGAAATAGTCTGTGTTGAATTAAACAGAAATAGTCATATTTTTCTTTAAATTTTTGAAAAAAAACCATGGGATTATATTGTGGTTGCTGTTTTTTCCTTAATTTTTATGAACAAAAGAGGATTCTTAAGAAGGAAAACTGAAGCCTGTTTGCAGGGGCGAGATAAGAGGACAAAAGGGTTGGGAGGATCATAGTAAAATGGAAAAATTGAAATTTAGTCAGATGGCAAATTGAGTCTAATTATATTCAGGGACAGGTTAAAGTAATCAGAAAGTAAGGAACCCAATTATGAGATAGGCTGATAACATAAATGACTCAATAAAACACAAAAATAGAAAGATAAAAATAGAATGCTTTTATATAAATTGTGGAGGAGTTATAAAATGAGTGCTTAAGATAAAAACTTAGAAAGAAAAGGACTAAAATAAACCTGATGAGGTTGTGTTGGTCTTGAAGGGAAAAAAAGTACTTATTTGATATAATGAATGGAGGAATGCCCCCTCTCTCTTATTTTACCCATTTTTCTAAGTGCTTCTATATTTTAAGATGTTGATTATCAAGGAAGAGATTTTTGAAAAAGTGAAAAGAAAAAGAAACCAACCATACAACTTCGGTTGGGTCATTTCTTTTATTTCACTTAATTTCCTGAAAGCCATTTTTCAGAATAATTTGAAATTAAAACTTGAGATTCCTCTTTGGTTAAAGTCATTGGTTTGTTTGCTGACAATTTTGATTGCACTGTGTTTTGTCAGGACTTTTTCTGTGAATCTGAGACACACCTGCAGTGCCAGGGGCTGCTCATGTCTTTGCCACAGAAAACAGACAGAAAATTAGAATTAAACAGAACAGTTTTTTGTGGTAGGCTAGTGGTTTAGGAATTTAAGGCTCAAAAAAAAAAAAAGGAAAAGAAAAGAAAACTTACTAGTTAATGAAACGTTAGTCTGGTTTCTTCTCTTCTTACTTCTCTAAGTACTTGTTTTCCTTTTATGAAGAACATCAAGTGTAAAGCCTGAGAGATCCTCAAGGGGTGTGTGAGTGTGGAGTGAGTGTGTGTGTGTGTGTGTGTGTGTGTATGAGATGGGGTGTGTGCCCCACTCCCCTTAGCACTACTGCATGGCCTCTATAAAAAATGAGGAAAGAAAAGAAATTCAAATCTATGGCTCTTTAGGAGGAACCAGAGATTCTATGGATCTATATTTTTAGATAGAAAATCTATGGTTCTATTTTTTAGGGAGATAAAAAAAAAGGCTTGCACTCAGCCCCACACCTATTGAGACACTGTTCCATGCCTGCTGAAACCCCCGGAGGTGGATGTCACAAACTCCAGAGCTGTGCCACAGTTCCCACATTCCCATGAGCTACTTTTGCAGGAGGAGCTGTTAAATTGCATGAAACTTAGCTCCATGTACCTGGACTTCAGGACTTGACTCTTCCCTAGAGTTCTTGATTTCTCAGGGTGGGCCTTTCTGAAAAGAGCAATAGGGTGTCAAAAGTCAGTCCTACTGGGTTATTACTTAGTTTCTTCTAATCTGGAAAGCTTCACAGATTGTAGTTCTTAGTATAAAAAAAATTTTTTTAAGAATCCAACAGTAAAAACCCAAAATGCCAAAATAAGAACTTCTATTTTGAAGAGTCTGGGGTGGTGGATTGGGGTGCATTCTCAAGAGGGGCTCAAGATGCCGGGGACCCCACCATCAATTCTTGTCATGCAGGCAGACCAGTGGTTCAGTATAAAGGCTCCCAGATGTGGTGCTGCTGCTCGGGCTTCATGGTGCCGGGGATTATTTGGGTCATCCTTGCAGTGCTCATGGGTCCCCAGGACTGGACCAAGCAATGCTCCAGGGAATATATAATGTAGGAATTAATCCGACCTTGCCTAACTGCTTCACTATCTCCAAGCCCCTATAAACGCTCCTCTTAGCTCAATACTTTTCTCCCATTTCATTCATAGCCTATTTGTCCTTAAAAATGTCTTAAAAAGAAAAAAAAAAAGAAAGCAATTTGATATATATCCTTGTGGCCCAGGGCATATAATGATGAATACTTTTCCCTTTGTGAAAAATGAATGGCTTTTACTGTTGACAACTTTGGCATAAAAGAGTATATTAAAAGAGAGAGAGAACTGTGAATTCAAAAGGATAATTTTACTGTATTATAAGTGGTGGTGTTTTGTTCAATGTTACCAACGGCAGCGGCAGCCTTGTCCAACCAGTGCTGATCATTGACAGACAGAGCCAGTCAGAACCAGGAGGGTCTTTGCTGACATTCTTGCCTCCTCACTCCAGGGCAGGAAGATTTTATCAAATGCCCACAGCCTGCAGGACCATGTTCAATACTGCAAGCACTCAGTCTCTGAGCACTTACCCTTGAAGAAATCTTGGTTCCATTAAGGATGGAGAATGAACTTTTTCATTACAAGTATGTTGTTTTCTATTTCCAGGAACTAAATTAATTTACACGGTTTCTTATGCATTTTCCTATTTTAAGAGAGGGCTGTTTTACTCATGGTCCTCTAATCTCTCCTTTTCAGCAACTCCCTGCTCAATATGTAATTACTGTCTTTCATGTTCAAACTGTATTCACTCCTTTACCTGTTTTCAACATGCAGGTCTTATCCATAGTGACCATTTCCAAATGTCTTTGAGACAGGGTTGGGGAAGGATGGTGGGAAGGAAACTGGGGACATTGTTGGTAGGAAATGGACACTGATGAAGAATGGGTCTTGGAAAACAGTATGACTAAAACTCGACCATGGTCAGCTTTGTAGCTCTTTATCTCATGATGACTTAAAAATAAAAATAAAAAATAAATTAAAATAAAATAAACTACATTGGCTACATTCAGTGGACTCAGTTACCCTGTGGAAATCTCACAGAGACTTCCTTATGGTAGCCATGTTTCAAAACCAAGTGCAAAATAAATATGAGTTTTATGCATCACAGAAGTTTTTCTTAGTGATGTTTGTTATTTTTCAAAGTTCCCTTAAGAGGTATGATGGAAAATGAAAAAGAACGAACATTTTTTTTTATTTGGTGAGGAAACAGCAAGAACTAAAATAAAAAAACCATGTGCACTTCTATACTATGATTTGGGGCTGGTGAGTTCGTACAGTGGGTCAGGTTACTGACCTCAGTTTAATCTTTGGCCCTGCATGAGTGTCACCAGAAATGGTCTCTGATCACAGAGCCAGGGATAAGCCAGAGTCTGATCACAGAGCTTGGTCACAGAACCAGAAGTAAGCACAGCTCAGTGTACAAGCCCCAAAACAATAAAAAATAAAATAGATAAATCTATGTTTTTTTCTGGGCTTGAAAAATCAACCAGTTTGAGAAAGAGAGAATGAGAATGATGGTTGGAGGAAGCACAACAAATAAGTACTGCCTATTGGGTTCTTCAAAAGTAAAAGTAAACTATTAAACAAGGAATTAAATATATATTAAAAGGAATTAAAATACATGAAAAATTAGATATTAAAAGATGAAAATCAAAGTTTTCATCATAGTAATAACAAGTTACTATCAATATCATTTAAAAACTGCTTTATAAAGACTAGATTATAATAAAGAAAAGTTAACACTTCTCATTGGTTGGGCATCTTTTTAGGTGGCCTCCCAATTGGCACTCAGGAAGCCCGTGGGAGGCATTATTTGCTAATCTGGTTAACATTTCAATGTGTGGGGCTGAAGACGTGGTGATGTTTGAACCCTATAGTGCCAGGGATTGCATGGGTCATCTTGGCAGTGCTTGAGGACCTGTGTGGTTCTGGGGACTGAACAGACGTTGACCCCATGCAGTATTGCACCTTAACTTCTGTATTGTCTGACTCCTGGTCGTGCACTCTCTAATGCATGAGATAGCACAAACAACACCATCTGTCATTCTATAAACCCAAATCAAGAGTTGAAGATTCTGCCCCCCACTTTTAAATAAAATTCTACCCATAATCTTGAATTTCTAGAGTTGGTCAAGTAATAGTTAATATCAAAATCAGTCATCATTGTTTTCACTTTTCAGAAACCTCAGGTTTAAGATCTTATGCATATTGAAATCACCATAATTCTCCACAATTAAGCACTGTAACATTTCTATGAGGAGAGGAAAGAATTTGGGGAGCTGTAAGGGTCACATCAGATGTAGAAGAGGTTCTTGGATGGACACTAAAGTGAAGTTTGAAGTTTCGCATTTTCTTGACAGATGAAATTGGGCTTTAAAATTAGGCAGACTGCAGAAAATTACAATAGAAAGTGAGGAACTTTAAGAAATCTCCCATTTTCTTTGTATAATATGCTTGACCACAGAAGACCAGCAAACATACCTATCTGGCTGCATTGTTTGGCAGCAAAACAAGGAAATAGCCAGGTAATAAACTGTTAGAGTGTTGATGAGGAAAATGCCATAGTATGCAGAGAAGTCTTTGAAAACATAGTAGAATATTGTTCAAGTTTGTTTTCAGGCAGATTTGAAACCAATGAATGGCCTACATGTAACTATGTTACTTCTTTTTTTTGGGGGGGGTGAATAAATGTTTTAATTAGTTACAGGTGAACTTCTCCACAGTTTACATTGACAATGTTTGTACTTAATATTTAAAAGAAAATGCAATATTAATTTGATGAAGGGAGCCAGTTATTTGTCAAGATCTTAAAGAGAAAAATCACCTTCCATTAGCTTTCTGTCTTAGTGAATAAATGTTATTGTCAATTTTCTTTTTTTAAAATTTATTTATTTTTAATTAGTGAATCACCGTGAGGGTACAATTACAGATTTATACATTTTTGTGCTCATGTTTCCCCCATACAAAGTTCGAGAACCCATTCCTTCACCAGTGCCCATTCTCCACTACCAGTAAACCCAGCATCCCTCCCACACTCTCCAGTCCCGTCTCCCTCCACCCCACACTGCCTCTATGGCAGGGTATTCCCTTTTGTTCTCTCTCTCTGATTCAGTGTTGTGGTCTGCAATAAAGGTGTTGCGTGGCCATTGTGTTCAGTCTCTAGTCTACATTCGGCACGCATCACCCTTCCCCCACATGACCTCCGACCACATTTTGCTTGGTGTTCCCTTCTCTGAGTTGCCCAGAATGAGAGACCAGCCTCCAAGCCATGGAGTCAACCTTCCGGTACTTATTTCTACTATTCTTCGGTATTAGTCTCCTAGTCTATTATTCTATATTCCACAGATGAGTGAAATCTTTCTATGATCACTTCTACTTTATGATCGTTTCTACTTTAATTTATAATCCTCAAATAAAAGCTCTTATTGAGGCATAGGCATTTTTGCTTTTTATTTTGCTGTCTCTATGCTACTCAACCTAGCAATTAAAATGTGCTTTCCTATTGGAGTCTTTGATAAATATAGAAAGCTTTCTCATTGTATCCAAAAGCTTCACGGGAGCTTGACTGCCATCTAGTTTAATTGAATCATGCCCGTTAAGGGTACAATTTTCATTTTATGAAAGAACCTCAAAACTTCCCATGATGTTTTGTATTTCTACAAATCCAGGTAAGGAAATATGTCCTCAAGGTCCAGTTCAGGAATTTAACTAGCCGGAGAGTTGTGTAGCAAAGATGTAAGATAAATAAGAGACTTAATGTATAGTAGATTGCATGTTCTTTCCATGTTAATGTAGAAATCATAAAGTGATGGTAGATAAAGGTTTCATCTACATGCCTTGATATTTGAGAAACCAGGAGATTAGAAGCATCGTGTTTCATAGCAGAAATGTCTTTCCATTGATTTTGCTAAAGTGTCTCCCAGGTTTCGTCATACAAGTGACTCATAGTGGAACAAGGAGAGGAATCCTTTGTGATGAATCAGATACGGACTTTGAGACACAGTGCCTTTGAGCTTTTCTTTCTCTCACATCAGCATTCCCTTCTAAATCAATGCCACAAACAACCACCAAAAATTAACATGCATCAGAGTGACAGAGTAGTCAGAATTCTACTTGTTGATTTCGTGGTTACCAGCACCTTTTTCAAGAAAAAAAAAAGAGATTGCCAGTGACCACCTCAGTGATGCCCTTCAGGGGTTATATGGATTTGGCGGACTCTCCTCTCCTTGTTAGAAGAACCTTTTATATGGGAGGGGTAGAGGGACTGCTAGCATGGGGAATATAGCATTTGAGGCTGCCCTGTGTTCATTTCCTGCCATGCCCCTAGCCATGGAATTCCTGTCTCTGAAGGCTTATACTGTGGCCAGATGTCGTGTTTGGTGCCTCTTTGCCTTGGAAACCATATTCCCACAATTGAGTTTGTTCACCTTTTTTTCCTTAGGAGAAAGATCACAGTTCTCCAAACTGCAGAGAGACATAAGCGGTAACATTCAATAAAGGATTGTGGTGACTTCCCTAAGTAAAGAGGAGCTATTTCATGATTTTCTTTGTGTCTACAGTGAACATTATGAAAACTCAGATGTCAGCTTACACTCTGGTGCTCAGGAGCTGATGAAAACTCTTCTTGACTAATTATAAAAATTCACACACAGTTGACACCAAAACCTCAACTGAGGTATTATGGGACTATGCAATGTGGAGTCATTTTCCTACTTGCTCCCACGGTCATGTTGCAAGAGAATTAGAAGTTAATATTAACTTATTTCTAAACAGTCTTTGTGCAACAGTACTGAGCACTTTAGAGATTCTTGGATGGTATTTTTGCTGTTTGCTTCCAGTTACATTTTCTATTCTTTCTTTTTAATCAGTAATTATTTAATTTAATGAGGCCAGGTAATTAATATATCTATGCTAAAATTCTACTGAGAAGATAGAGAATGATGTATGTTTCCCAATAGAAAGATTCTTTATTTTAAAAAATATTTTCATAAAGTTGTTCACAATAATGAATTACATTCAGTATTTTGACACCAGTCCCACCATCATTATTTTGAATTTTCCTTCCACCACTGAAACCTGCCAAACAGACAGATGCTAGATAATTTATTTTGTATTGCTTGTTAGGAATAGCGTAAGATGTTGCATGGCTGCACTCCTGGAATTCTGAAATTTTAGATAATTCGGGTCTGGAGAGATCTCTGCAGTGAGCTGCTCGTCCATAGGGGCGGGGAGATGAGAAGGACTGGCTCGTGCTCTATCCTTTGAGGCCTAAAGTTTGCATTCACTGACCCCGTGTACCTGGGATTTTCACTGGGTTCTGGAAGTTGGCCCCTGGGATTCCTCGGGTGAAGGTTGAAGAATGACACTGACTCCCCCAGGGCACCCCGTGAAATTGGCCTGGCACAAGGTCCAGAGACATCTCTGCAGTGAGCTATTCACTTCAGAAATTCTTTTGTATCTAAAATTCTTATAAAAATAAGGGAAGCACATGGATTTTAGAGACTTGACTGTTTGTCACTTGTGTGGGAGGGGACAGAATCATGTCAGAATTAGCATTATCCTAACCACATTGTGCTAAATAAAACCATTCTGTAAACAATTCTGTCACCAACCCCCTACCTATTTATTTTTACTATAGCTTTATTATTTTGCTCAACTATTTTCCAAGACATGCTCAGCATTTCAGAAAATGACACAATCAGAGACAACACTAATGATTTTTGGGTTAATGATAGAAAAGAGAATGCGAGAATGCATGCAAGCTACAGCTCTTTACTGGTGTGCAAGCATTCGGGTACTCTGTGTGTGTGTGTGTAATTTTACTTATACAGTTAATATTATAAACTAAAGTTACCATATTATATACTATCAGAGTTTCCAAAAGTGGGTTATATAATCACATAAGGCATGTGAACTGGAATGATCCAAAGAAGATGTAATAACCTCGGGTGCAATTGGCAGGTATTTCTATCTGTTAGACTTCCAGGGTGTGTGAATAATTTTTTTCCTACAAAGAAAGTACAAGGTCAAATAAGTTCAGGAAATTCTGCATTAGCTTCTTGGACATTATTCACCTTATACCTGGAGGTTTGTACCCCTTCACATACATCTCCATATTTTATCCAATTCCTAGCCACTGGAACCTCTTTTCTATTCTACTCAGTCTTTGTGATCTGCACTGCTTTTGTGTGTGTGTTTGTTTTGAAATATACAAATAAATGATACCATGCAACATTATATTGGAATATATATATATTGGAATATTTCACTTAGCATAGCATCCTCTAAATTTATTCATAGTGTTACAAACATAAGATTTATTTCCCATTAACTGTAAATTTTTTATCCCAAGCATTGCATTTTACAATACCGTTAAAGATTGGGTTTTATACACACAACACACAACCCCACACTCTACATGAAAGTGTCTGCTTTCCCCACCAATATCTCAGGGGTTTCTCCCACCCTACGCAGGAAGTTCAGTTCTGTAGGACATTTCTCAGATTCTGTTGTCTTTGAAATTTTGTTATTCCATACTTTGTTTCTACTTCCTTTTTTCTACATTCTCATTCAGTAAAAAACTGAATATTTTACTGTATATGCATACCAAACTTTTATTACTCATTTATACATTGATGGGGGCTTATTATCATTTATTTGTTACCATGAGTAATAAAGTCTGTGAACATGGAAATAAGATATCTCTTCTTGGTATTGATTTTAATTATCTTTGTGCCCATTCTGGGGGTATACCTTCATGAAATAAAATCATTATCATGAAGGAATACCTTACTTCCATGTTCACAGATACTGTTTTTAAGTAGTCTCACATGGCTAGCATCAGAATTTAGATACTTGAGAAATACTGGACTATGTATCTCAGGGTTTTTTTGTGTGTGTTTTGTTTTTGCTTTTGTTTTTTTCTTTTTTAGTCACACCTGGCAATGCACAGTGGTTACTACTGGCTTTGTACTCAGGAATTACTCCTGGCAGTGCTCAGGGGACCATATGGGATGCTAGGGATCAAATCCGGGTTGGCCACATGCAAGGCAAACGCCCTACCTGCTGTGTTAGTGCTCTATCCCCCTGTATCTCAGTTCTATATTAGTTTATTGAAAGGAGGTTACTTTTAATTTCTTGTGACCACTTTTTACAAAGTCATCAATCAGCTAATTTATGGGTAATATAGTTGTAATCATGAAAAGAACATCCCACCATCTTTCCTGTGTTTTGTTGGTGAAAATAAACACAGATATCACCATACCCAAGAAGAGAGAATTCATAAGATCATTGTAACCATGCCATAGGAATAGTTTGGACATTCTAGAGTTTATTTACCACAGTCTACTCCAGCTGTAGCGTACAGAAAAAGAGGAATTATTGGGAAGAGTATGGTGACTAACACGTTTTGTAGTTGTTCTAATGAAAAGTTATTTGATCTATCAATTTGGGTACCATTAGATTGGGTGAAGGAAATTTAGTAGAACACTAGGGTCTATCCATTAAATCTTCTTAGACTAAAAAGTTCTTACAAAGTTCTTACAAACTTCTACAAAGTTGTGCATTAATTTGGTGAACAATGGCGAAGGTCTCTAAAGAGTTAGAATGCAGTGGTAGGGGGAGATTATCTATATTTTCTTTAACTCAGCATTTTCACCCAGATGACAGTAAATTCTCAAGTTATCTAACCACAGATTCAGGTAGACATAGGAGTGAGTTACTGCATTTGATAGCCAACTTTAATTTGATATAGAAATGTTCACCCGAGTGCCCTAAAACAGATGACTGGTTAAAGAAACTTTGGTACATCTACACAATGGAATACTATGCAGCTGTTAGGAGAGATGAAGTCATGAAATTTGCTTATAAATGGATAAACAAGGAGAGTATCATGCTAAGTGAAATGAGTCAGAAAGAGAGGGACAGACTTAGAGGGACTGCACTCATTTGTGGAGTTTAGAGTAATATCACATGAGGCTGACACCCAAGGACGGTAGATACAAGGGCCATGGGCATTGCCCCATAGCTGGAAGACTGCTTCATGAGCGCAGGGAAGAAGGCAGATGGAATAGAGAAGGGATCACTAAGAAAATGAAGGCTGGAGGAACCAGTTGGGATGGGAGCTGCATGCTGAAAGTAGATAATGGACCAAGCATGATGACCTCTCAGTGTCTGTGTTGCAAACTATAATGCCCAAAAGTAGAGAGAGAGTATGGGGAATATCGTCTGCCATGGGGGCAGGGGAAGGGTGGGAAAGGGGGTGTATACACGGTATATTGGTGGTGGGGAATGTACTGGTGGAGGGATGGGTGTTTGATCATTGTGAGATTGTAACCCAAACATGAAAGCCTGTAACTATCTCATGGTGATTCAATAAAATTTAATTTTTTTTAAAAAAAGTTCATCTAGCTGCTATGTGTTGCTCATTATTTAGAGGGAAAGAAGAGGTAATATATAAATATGTGGGAAGAAAATGGATCTTGGAAACTTGTGACCAGTTGTCTGATTGCAGGTTAAAAATTAGAGCATCTGAGGATGGAGAGATAGCACGATAAATAGATACTTACCTTCCATGCAGCCAACTGTGATTGATTGCCAGCAACACATATGTTCCTGGAGTATGGCCATGAGTAAACTCTGAGAGTCAGGTGTAAATTCTGAGCACAGTCAGACATGGCCAGAAAAGCAAAAGAGAAATAAAGATAGCTTCTGATTATTTCTTCTGTTGAATGAATGGCTCTGTTGATTCCCACTGCACAGTATTTGTGTGAAAGTCTTCATATCAAACATTCAGTACACAGAGGTAAATGCTAAATTCATTCTTTACTGTTTGTTTAATTTTTGGTTCACACTTGGTGGTGTTTATGTGTTTGTCCTGGCTATGCACACAGGTATCATTCAGGTTTAGGGAACCATGTGGTGTGCAGAGAATCAAACCCGGGTTAGCCGCCCACAAGGTAAGTGCCCTACCAACTCTGCCATCACTCTGACCCCAGTTAATCCATTCTTGTCTCATCTGTCAGTAAAATAGTCCACTAAAAATTAACTATAAATAGGTAGTTTTATATTTAACCTTTCTCACTGTTATTTTTAAAATTTATCATTATTATACACATTTTGCACATTTTAAATAATGTGTAAAAATCTTAAAGATGTTATTACATTATTATGGCTGGCATGCTCTAATTACTAGTTACACAAAATATATGGATAGTTCAGTAGACTGTAATACATGCATTCATCTATTTGAGCTAATCTACATAATCAAGTCAAAATTGCATGTGTAAGTGTTTGGGTGTTGCTAACTGTTGTGGTGGGCACAGCTAGCAGTGGTCAGGAGGCTAGGGTTACTCCAGGCCGTGCTCGATGCTGTCAGGGCTACACAGGCAGTTCTTGTCTGGTGTATGTAGTGCTGTGGATTCAACCCAAGACCTCACATGTGCACAACAAGTTCCTTAACACTTTAGCCACACCACTGGACCCCATTACTGAGAATGTAGCAGGAAGAGTGGAGTCCCTTAACTGTGTATCAACAAGGAAGTCCATGTATTCATTCACCTTTTAGTCATCATCCTTTATATTTTCATTCAACATTTTAAAGATTACATTCCAAAATTTAAATACTGGAAGTATAGTTATAGTTGGTGTAAAAGGAATGACAGAGCCAGGAAATAAAATTTCACTTTGAGATGAAATAACTACTTCAAGTCTTTTTATACAGGAGCAAGTGAGTATATTGATAAAAGAATTTTATTCATTTACAATACAGAGAAGAAAAATATTATGTGAAATCTCTTTGATTTTATTGTTAAGTATGTTTGGTGGCATATCATTATTTAACATCTCTGTTTTTTAAATTCCAATTTTGTATGCCATAAATCTTATGATACACAATATAAAAGAACCTTCATCATCATGGCAAAGTACTTACTTTACTGACATAATTAAAAATTTATTTTTGACAGGAGAGAATTTGAGTGGGATTCTGAGAAGTTTGTGCTTCTGTAATTTCTTTGGTTGGCATGTAGAATTTTCTTCCAGAGCTATGTTTAGTAAATTTAATTTGTCTTTACACTTTGTCTCCATGTTAGAGTATAGCCTATTGAAAGCAAATCTGTTTCTGCTTGTTACAGTTAAGTAAATAGTAGTTTTCACTTATATACTGAACATAAATAAATACAAATCTATTTCTTTTCTTTTCTCCATTTTTTTTTTGCATCATGGGAGATTTGAGTCACATCTGTCTGTGCCCAGGGCTTGCTACAGGGGATCAGACTAGGCTTGGTGGCATGCAAGGCATGCAGCTTAACTCCTGTTCTATCTCTCTGGCCTTCCCAAAGAATTTTATATTCAAAAGTAATGACATTACCTTGAATTTTGTTTCTTTGTGAAAACTAGAAGTGCTTCGTTGTAACTTTGTAGAGCATAGTATTTGACACTAGTATATATTTATTTTGAGGCCCTTTTCTAAATGGTTCAGTATCTGATACCCTTGAAACCCTGAGCAAACAATACATAATGAATACCCAAATTCAAAGAAGTCATAAAATGCCTCTTGAGGAATAAATGTGGTCATCTCACCAAAGAGTCCCCAGTCATTCCTCACTTCCGAGGGCCACAGCAGGCCCAGAGAGCTGGGGTTCCAGGGACAACACAGTCTGCTTTAAAGTAACCCCCCCCAGCCGCTTCCATGTTGAGTTCAGCTGTTTGCTCCTCGAACTATCCTTGAATGACTGATGTTTTTCCCACCTCTAGGTCCCTGTAGCAGCTGTCTTATTTCTGTCTTTGATTTCTGTCCCAACCCCATTTTTTAATCAGTAGTTATATGTGAAATATATATGAAAGCATTAAAACCCTCAGTTTAACTGAAGTATCTATTTTATTGAAGCAGCTACATTTATTTCATAACCTACCACGGATTGATACTTAATTAAAAATTCTAATGAAATTTGTGGATCAAACATTAAATTTGCTGTATTGTACACATCTATAATAATACAATTAACACTTTTTAGCATTGTTCAAGAAAAGTTAATGACAACCCTGAAGTTGAATGAGGAGTCAAAGTGTAACAGGAATGATCCATTAAAAGATTAAACTTTGTGGGACAGAGAGATAATGTAAATATAAGCCAATTCTGGTTTGACTCCTAGCACTGAAATACTCCCCTGAGCAAAGTCAGAAGTGTCCTTGTGGTCAGTATTGAGTCTGATCCCCCAAAGAAGCGTAAAGGACCTTTTATGAAATAATTTACAGAAGAAGTAAAGGGCCCTTTATGAAGTGATTTTAGAACACATCTGGTTCTGTGAAGATGCATATCAGTTTACCAGTTTTATGTGATACTTCACAGATATGGAGTTGTCAGTGATCTAAGCTCACGTAAATAAAATTTAAGAAGTCACATGTATCTTTCTCTAAAATGTGGAGCCAACTCCCATATTTAATGCTAAGAGATGCAAATTCATGGAGTGCTGTATGATTTTGGTAGGGTCTTAGTAATCATTGTATCTGAGATGTATATCTCATGTTATACAAAGTATGCATTTTAAGTAGTTTTAAGATACTTGGGTCTGAAATATTTTTTGGATGTCTTAGAGGGGTTAGTTGTAGAAAAAATGAATTTTGACTAGAGAATATGGTAGTAGGGAAAATCTGGAGGTAAGAGCCCATTGTTTACAAATAGATAAAAGGTGATATTTAATGAAAAAGCTCAGAATTGATTAACTAATTCCTGTAAAAATATGGCTGTGAAAGTAAAATACCCATCATACATAATGAGAAATGGTTCTCATACGTTCTACAATGGTACTTTCCCATCAAATGCATTTTTTGATTAGATAAAGCTAATCAAAAGAAACAAGAAACCGTTTTGACCCTCAATGTCCATTATCATGACACAGTAGAAAAAGCTGGTTCTCTCAATATGCCCTGGGAAAAAATAAACGTCTTTAATTTTCCATGTTTTTAAAAATAACATAAATGTAATTATTATAAGGGGACATATTTTTGGGGCTGGAGCGATAGCACAGCGGGTAGGGCATTTGCCTTGCACGCGGCCGACTTGGGTTCGAATCCCAGCATCCCATATGGTCCCCTGAGCACCGCCAGGAGTAATTCCTGTGTGTAGAACCAGGAGTAACCCCTGTTCATCGCCAGGTGTGACCCAAAAAGCAAAAAAAAAGGGGGGGGACATATTTTAAAGATGCTACTGTAATAGTCAATGTTGTGAATTTTCTGACATAAGAATATAAGCTGCATTGATCAAAATTAGAAAGAAAATCACACCCAGAAAATAAACTGATTGAACTTAAGTTAGAATTTATATCAATAGAGGTATACATATATAGAAATATTTCATCAGCTATCATTAATTCAAGAAACATATGTTTTTTATAGAAAAGTTTCACCAGTCATCAGAAACACAATAACTACAAATACATTTTCATTAGTAAATATGTCTTGCTTGCGACAAGAGTAAATCTTAATGGGTGACTAAATGCAGGACAAAGGAAATAATATCAGAAATAAATTCCTCGGCAAGACAGAATATTAAAAATTTATCCCTCAATTTATCAGTTCTCCATAACAAAATTAATTGAACAGCTGTGCCAACCTTAATTTAGCATCACTTGATGGCTACCAAAAATAATAGTGTGGGAGAGTATTTTAAGACTGTTTTTTTGTGGAAGAAATATATTCTCATTATTAACATTGTAGAGCTAGAGATGTAGAAATAAGCAAATAATCACTCATAATGCTATCACCAGAGATAATCAACGACTATTCTAGTATACTGTCTTACAGCTTTAATGCTTTACCAAGTTTCATAGTTATTATTGTCTATAACATATACACAATAGTATATATATTTATTGTATAGCTCTTTGTTGTGATAATATAAGTACATATTCAGTGTTAAAAACATAGTGAGGAATAGATAAAGGAGAGTGAATTTGATTGCTAGAAAACAGCGAACATATTTTACGGCTACTTTTGATGAGATAGTAGGCAATCAACTTGGTAGATGAGTTAGGAAATCGGCTTCAGCAATAAATTAATTATATTTCTTTGAATGTGGGTGTTTGTATGTATTCTATGGAAGACTCTGAAGTAGTTTTTATTTTTGCTATGGAGCTCTTCTCAGCCTTCCTTCTGGCTCTGTACTGGGAGATCACCCCAGGCAGTGTTGGGGGATCAAACTCTGGTCTGCTGCCTGCAAGACAGGCACCTTACCTCTCCACTCCTTGCAGTAATTTTTGAATTAGAATATTTTTATGAGGCTGGGGAGGGGGAGTGGGGAAGCCTCCTGGGCTATGTTGGATGATTGGTGCAGGGGCAACTCAGCAATAGTGCACATTGAGTGGTGACATACTTATTAGAATATGACTATTATTTTGGAAACAGGTATTATTTTGAATGTGTGAGCTAGACTACAGCTTCCAAGATTGGGAGAAACAACACAATGAGAAACCCATCAGTAAACTTTGATTGCCTCTGTCTGGAAGAGAACTTTCAACAGTAAGCCTTAAACTCAGGTTACAATTGGTTTTCTTTCCAATGAAGATGCCATGGAGATCTTGTTTTGGTTCAGTGAAATACAAACACTCTCCCTGGATTCAGCATGCTCTCTACTAGTTTTCTGGACCAAATTTTCTCCTTGTTTTTATTTGTTCTTGTATCCTCTTAGATCCTCTTTGTATCCCCTCAAAAATCAGCACACCAACAAATAGCAAAAATTCTCTCCCCTGATGTAACCCAACAATTTGTGAGATAATATTAAAAATGACAGTTCTAAATAAGAGAAAGGGCAATCTGATATAAGATATTCAGAGAGTTTACTTTTCAGGTGGCATTATTTGTGTTTTATCCCCGAACCCGCTGAGCACAGATTTAAATGTGGTACAACTCTTAGACGAAAGAGATGTGAACAAGGATACCGACCATGTTCCATCATTCCATATGACAGGAAGATTATTTCTGTTAGTGCTTGTATGAAGGAGATACAGATATTTGAGTGAGAACCACAATTGGTACATGTAACTTGGAACAATGTAAAGATGAAGCGTCCAAATGATTAAACCCTGAGAAAATAGGATGTATGAGATTTTGGAATTTTAAAATATTTTTTCCATAGGAGTAGGATGATAAGTATATTTTATTATAACATCATCAAGTATATGAAAGGTTATTATATACAGTATGTTTACCAGTTGTTCAGCAGTTGTACTGTGATATACATAGTTTCACATGTATTATTTTAATAATTTTTATTGAGGTATCTTAGTTTTTTAATCATATTGGTATTTTTGTTTTATACCTGTGATACTCATGTACCATATCTACCACCGGTGTCAGAATTTCTCCACCATCATCCCAAGGTCCCTCCCTGCCACCCCTGGGCATCTTCATTTCATAGCTGATCATACCTGAGCGTTTGTTTCTATTGAGTTAGGAAAAAAATTTTTTATACTAGCAGGTAATGACGATCTCATTCCTGTGTGGAGTTTATAGAGGTAAAACTAAATTGTTATGTATATTATTTAAATAACGTAATGAGTCTTTAATAGTAGGAGTTGTTGAATGTTAGTATATGCTTCCTAAGTAGGTCATGAAATGATTGTGTTGAATTTTTTTTATGTTGATATTGTTTAGATATTAAAGAATACTTTAAAGAATACTGCAAACTTGTAAAATATATATTTTACTATCACTGTCACTGTATCCCATTGTTCGTCTATTTACTCAAGCTGGCACCAATAACGTCTCTATTTCCCCCAGCCCCGAGATTTTAGCAACCTCTCCTTACTCGTCTTTCCCAACGATTGGAGGCTCTTTCAGGGTCAGTGGAATAAGACCTATCGGTACCTTTTGTGGCATATCAAATACACCATGGATAGTACCGTATATGATTAACTGTTGATCATAGTCACCTTAATACCCTAAACTATTATTTTCAGGCTTACAGTCAGTGCTTTTTCGATACAGCAATCAAAAATATATGTGAGTAATAGTCTAAGCACCTGGACCTTACTAGCAATAAGTTTCATCCTGTATCAATATACAAAGGTGTTAGAATAAAACGTTTTTATGTTGGGGAAGTGAGAAAACCTAGTATTTCCATTGTTTTTCTTTTCTTGGACTAATATGGAAGTCAAGGCCGCCGTGTTTCTGGGAGAGCAGTGATGCATTTCACAGCACTGACAACTGTCAGCCAGGCTCCAGCTTCCAGGAGTCTGAATTACCTTCTCTTGAATAGGTCATGCTTTTTTTTTTAATTCATTCTCCTTTAGCAGCAAAACAGACCATCTATTTTCAAATATTTATACTTTTCAGTTGATAAACCTGCTCCCAAATCTGTTTTTAATGCAAAAATAAAAAACAACAACAGTCTCTAACATACTTTTGAAACAGAATTATAATTGTTCTTTTCGTAGTAGCTTTTATACTCCCCCATCGCTAGTACTTCTGTAATAATTATGTATCTCCTCTGCTGATAATTATTTTTAGACAGACATATTCAGATTTCATTCTTATGAAAAACCATGAAGCTATGTATAGTATATTAGGAAACTCTCGATTCTAGTTTACACAAAGGAGGCAGACATAATGCTCACACAAATATATTTTGATCACAAAGAAAATCTAGTCACACAGCAGCTAATGATTTCCTTTAAAATGGTATCAGCTGGACCCAGCCTGCTCTGTGGCCCTGACTGAGCACCCCGGGCTTCCCTTTCCTCCAGACTGCCAGCCAAGTGGCAGGCCCGCCGACCCCAAGCACCACAGCCGTTTTGTCTCCACCCCCAGCCCTTTGACCGCCATGGGGCTGTGGGAAAGCGGCGTGACCTAATCGTCAGTGGCGTGGCCTAAGAAAAGTGGGCGTGGCCTCTTTTCAGGCCGGCCAAAGCTCACGTGGCGGCAGATAGTTTCCTTAGCATCCTGTCCAACACTGCCATCCTAGCTATTCGCAAACAGTAGGACAATAAAACACAAGACTTCACAGAAGGATTGAAAGAACATCTCAGTGGGAGACCAGGTTCTACGAGGGGGAAATAAAAAGGCAGCCACCATTGACTGAGCCTATCCACAGTCCTTTTTCGCAACAAGAGGAAACAGGGATACTCATCTTCAAGGTCCCTCTTCTATACCATCACAACAACATGAAGAAACACTGCAAATCCCCATTGCAGGCAGAGGACGATCAAAGGAGTCCAGAAACGACAATTGGCGTTTCCTACAAACTTGACCTCTCTGAGAAAGAATTCAGAGTTGAAATCCTCAACATGTTCAATTAACTCAATGCAAAGATGGACAACTTAAAGGTGGACCTGGCAGAAACAATACAACAGACAGCCGACAAAATACGGGAAGAAATGAGAGCAGAAATAAAAAACCTACAAAAAGAAATGAAGGATTCGGCACATGAAATCAAAAACTCTCTGGCTGCCCTCAACAATAGAATGACTGCAGCAGAAGACAGAATAAGTATGCTAGAATATGAGCTGCAAGAAGCCTACAGGCAACAACAAACCATGGAAAGAGACCTCAGAATAGCTCTAGCCAGAATCAGAGTTCTAGGGGATGATTTCAAGAGGAACAACATGAGAATCATTGGACCTACCAGAAGGACAGGGAACCAACACCAACGAAAAAGACACAGTCAAACAAATCATTGCTGAAAACTTCCCACAGCTGGACAATGCGGGCATTCAGATTCAAGGCGCCCAAAGGGTGCCCGCTAAAAGAGATCCTAACAGAAAAACCCCAAGACATATCATAGTTACAATGATGGACGTCATCCAGAGAGACAAAATACTGCAAGCAGCAAGGTCCAAGAAGGAAATTGCATACAAAGAAGCACCCCTTAGATTCACAGCCAATCTATCAGAGGAAACCCTCCAAACCCGAAGGCAATGGTGGGATATAGTGAAAAAACTCAATGAAATCAACGCTTCACCAAGAATACTTTATCCGGCCAAACTCTCATTCAAACTTGAAGGAATCATATACTACTTTGGGGATAAACAACAGCTCAGGAACTTCATAGACTCAAAACTAAACCTAAAAGAAGCACTAAAGGGGCTATTGTAAGACAAGAAGAACCCCTACAAGCACGACAAACCCTTACACAAAGATGGCACAAAATCCCATAACAATAATCTCCCTTAATGTGAATGGTCTAAATTCACCAATTAAGAGACACAGACTGGCAAAATGGTTTCAGAGACTCAACCCAACATTCTGTTGCCTGCAAGAAACATATCTGAATACCCAGAACAAACACAGACTCAAAGTCAAAGGATGGAAAACAATCCTGCAAGCAAACAACTCCCTCAAGAAAGCTTGGGTGGCTTTAATAGTATCGGACAACAAAGACTTCAGGTTGAAAAAGATTAGAAGGGACAGTGAAGGCCACTTTTTATTAATCAAGGGATATGTACAGCAGGAAGAAATCACACTCCTAAACGTCTACACACCCAATGAGGGACCAGCTAAATACCTACAACAGCTGTAAAGAGACCTTAAGAAGGACATTGTGAGCAACACAATAGTAGTTGGAGACTTCAACACCACCCTGTCCCCTCTGGACAGATCAAGAAGATTAAAACTCACCAAGGAAATACTGGCTTTGAAGGAAGAAATAGAAGAGAGGGGGCTAATAGATCTACACAGGGCTTCATATCCCCCCCAAAAGGAATATACATTCTTTTCTAGTGCACATGGAACATTTTCCAGAATAGACCATGCGCTGGGCCACACAGCAAACCTCAACAGAATCAACAAGATAGACATTGTACCAGCTATCTTTTCAGACCATGATGCACTGAAGATAGAAGTTAATCATAGACAGATGCGGAAAACCAAATCAAACACCCTCAAATTAAATAGATTGATGTTGAATAATGAGTGGGTCAGGAAGGAAATCAAGGAAGAAATCAAAAGATACCTGGAAACAAATGAGAATGAAGACAAAAGCTACCAGAACCTGTGGGACGCAGCTAAAGCCGTATTAAGGGGAAATTTATAGCTCTACAAGCATATCTCAGGAAGGAAGAAAGGGTTCACATAAATAACTTAACTTCACAGCTCAAGACCTTAGAAAAGGACCAACAAAAGGAGCCCAAACCAGGCAGAAGGAAAGAGATAATAAAACTTAGAGCAGAAATTAACGACATGGAAACCCAAAAGACAATCCGAAGGATCAATGAAACCAAGAGCTGGTTCTTCGAGAAAATAAACAAGATTGATAAACCACTAGCAAGACTCACAAAGAAAGAGAGAGAGAACTCTTATAAGCCAAATCAGAAATAAAAGGGGGGACATCACAACAGAAACCAAAGAAATTCAAAAGAGCATCAGAGACTACTTTGAAAATCTCTATGCCACGAAACAAGAGAACCTAGAAGAAATGGATAAATTCCTCGAATCCTATAATCTCCCAAGGCTGAACCAAGAAGACCTGGAGTACCTGAATAGCCCAATTAACATCAAGGAAATTGAAAGGGTTATCAAAAGTCTTCCCAAAAACAAAAGCCCAGGTCCAGACGGATTCACTAGAGAGTTCTTCCAAACATTTAAAGAGGACCTATTGCCAGTCCTCTTCAAGCTTTTCCAGGAAATTGAAGAAACAGAAACCCTCCCAAACAGTTTCTATGAGGCTCATATCTCCCCAATACTAAAAGCAAACAAAGACACCACAAAAAAAGAAAACTACAGGCCAATATCCCTGATGAACACAGATGCGAAGATTCTCAACAAAATATTAGCAAATAGAATTCAACAACTCATCAAAAAGATCATACACCACGATCAAGTGGGATTCATCCTGGGGGATGCAAGGATGGTTTAACATCCGGAAATCAATCAACATAATCCATCATATCAACAAAAGAAAAGATAAAAATCATATAATCATATCAGTAGATGCAGAGAAAGCATTTGACAAGATCCAGCACCCGTTTATGATGAAAACGTTCGCCAAAATGGGTATAGAATGGACCTTCCTCAATATAGTCAAAGCCGTTTATCACAAGCCTATGGCAAGCATTATCCTCAATGGGGAAAAACTAAGACCCTTCCCTCTGAGAACAGGGACGAGACAAGGATGCCCACTCTCTCCACTTCTGTTCAATATAGTACTGGAAGTACTTGCAATAGCGATTAGTCAAGAAAAAGATATTAAGGGCATTCAGGTAGGAAAGGAAAAAATCAAGCTCTCAGTATTCGCAGATCATATGATACTATACCTAGAGAACCCTAAAACCTCTACCGAGAAACTTCTAGAAACAATAGAGTCGTATAGTAATGTTGCAGGCTATGGAATCAATACCCAAAAGTCCATGGCTTTCCTATGTGCAAATAATGAGAGAGAAGAAAGTGACATGAGAATAGCAATCCTGTTCACAATTGCGCCTCAAAAAATCAAGACCTCGGAATCAGCTTAACAAAGGAGGTAAAGGACATGTATAAGGAAAACTACAAAACGCTTCTTTAGGAAATAAAAGAGGTCACGAGGAAATGGAAAGACATCCCCTGCTCATGGATTGGAAGAATTAACATTGTCAAAATGGCAATTCTCCCCAAAGCATTGTACAAATTCAATGCGATCCCTATTGGCATACCCTCGACATTCTTCAAAGAAATGGAGCAAGCACTCCTGAAATTCATATGGAACAATAAGCCCCCAGGAATAGCTAAAGCAATTATTGGGAAAAAGAAAATGGGAGGAATCAACCTCCCCAACTTCCAACTCTACTACACAGCAGTCGCAATTAAAACAGCATGGTACTGGAACAAAGGCAGAGCTGCAGACCAATGGAACAGGGTTGAATACTCTGACAACACACCCTCAAATATATGATCATCTAATCTTTGATAAGGGAGTAATAAATGTGAAGTGGAGCAAGGAATGCATGTTTAACAAATTGTGCTGGCAAAACTGGACAGCTACATGCAAAAAAATGGGCTTAGACCTCCAATATCACTATGTACAAAAGAGAGATCAAAATGGATTAAAGACCTCAACATCAGACTAGAATCCCTAAGGTACATTGAAGACAAGGTCGGCAAAACCCTCCACGACATTGAAGCCAAAGGTATCTTCAAAGCTGACACGCCACCTGCCAAGCAAGTGAAAACAGAGATAAATAAATGGGACTATCTCAAACTAAATCTTCTGCACCTCAAAAGAAACAGTGACCAAAATACAAAGACAATCTACAGATTGGGAAAGGATATTTACGCAGTAGCCATCTGACAAAGGGTTGATAACAAGGATATACAATGCACTGGTTGAACTCCACAAGAAGAAAACTGCCAACCCAATCAAAAAATGGGGTGATGAAATGAACAGAAACTTTCCCAAAGAAGAAATCTGAATGTCTGAGAGGCACATGAGAAAATGTTCAACATCACTAATCATCAGGGAGATGCAGATCAAAACAACAATGAGATATCATCTCACACCACAGAGACTGGCCCACATCCCAAAAAACAAAAGCAACCGGTGTTGGCATGGATGTGGGGAGAAAGGGACTCTCCTTCACTGCTGGTGGGAATGCCGACTGGTTCAGCCCTTTTGGAAAACAATATGGACGATTCTCAAAAAGTTAGAAATTGAGCTCCCATTTGACTGAGCAATACCACTCCTGGGAATATATTCTGGAGAGGCAAAAAGGTATAGTAGAGATTACATCTACATTTCCATGTTCATTGCTGCACTGTTTACAATAGCCACAATATGGAAAAAAACAGAGTGCTCGAAAACAGGTGATTGGCTAAAGAAACTCTGGTATATCTACACAATGGAATACTACGTAGCTGTCAGAAAACATGAAGTCATGAAATTTGCATATAAGTGGATCAACATGGAAGTTATCATGCTGAGTGAAATGAGTCAGAATGAAAGAGACAGACATAGAAAGATTGCACTCATATGTGGAATATAAAGTAGCTGAGAGGTACAAGCTTACAATGTTGCGATTTCTGGCAGATATTTCTCTGGACTTAGTTACTAAAATACAGAAATCCAAACCTGTGCGGCTGCTACTGTGTCCTCTTGACCTCATATCTCTTCACTCTCAGCAATGGAAAACAAATTATCAAGTGCTTTCTTTTCAGCAGGTCGACTGTAGAGGGGAGAAACTCCAAATCAATAATAGTGAAAATATTGAATGTAGTCAAAGTGAAAGTAACGTGAAATTTACCAGTTACACAGGCACAGTGGGGGTCTGTGCAGGCCTGATGCTTAGGTGCTTGGCAGTGCTGGGACCACCAGGGACACACCAAGAGATGCCTGGGGGACTGTGCTATAGGAGGGATTGAAGATTGGTACCGTCTATACAAGACATGCACTCCAGCCCTTGAAGCTATCAGCCTAGCTCATGCCTGCTATTTATCTAAAGTAATTTTGGAGGTATATTCTCTTGTAAGCCAATATCGTAACTAGTGTCCTTAATTCGAAGACAGGTAAGAAAAGCATTAAAGCTCAAGTGTATTCTCTTCCTTCCCAAATATCACTAAAATGGCAATAAAAAGAACTTACAGAGCCTTAAGGGAAGTGTCCAGTAGGTTCTGGTTCAAGACAGTAGGCACAGTGAAAACGGAAAACCAGAGGCTGAATTCACTGGTCCGGGTCTAAAGAGGAGTGAATTTATACTTTGTAGCCCCTGATGTGAAATAAGCTGCAGCATTTAATTCAAAAGTAAAGCCCTGGGTAGGTTCAAAGGAATTGAGTCTATATTTGAGGGCCAAGAGCTTCTTGTGTGGGGGAAGTGGAGTTTTGAGAAGGAGAGAGAATGGAGAGGAAGAGGGGGATGAGAAGGGAAAGAACACTTTCAAGCAAGATTTCTCATTAATAAGATCGCTCTGCACTCTTGATCTTGGCTCATGGTTTTTGCTCTCTGTACGAAGCGTATTTTGTGCTTTAGGAAATTTAGCAGCACTCTGGTCTCTATCCAGTTCTTTCAGTGGCACAGAGACCCAGCCATATCTCCACATGGCAAACAGTGAAGTCTTAGTATTGAGTCAGTGATCAGATTTCTCAGAGGACAAAAACGAGCGCTCACGCTTCAATGCCATGCCACCACTCTTTCTTTGTCAAGGAGAAAAAACTACACTTTGAAATCATCCATTTATTCTCCTCAGCGATCTGAAGTGTTAAAAACAAAAAACTTTATATTTTTTTAAAAATGGAGGTCAGTATACATAATTAATGGGATTTTAATAAATAATTGCCAAAAATTGTTAAAAAGGGATGATAGGGACCAGAGTGATAGTACAGTTGTAAGGTGCTTGCCTTGCACCTGTCCTGGGTGTGACCCAGTTGAGTTTCACGTCCCATGCCCCAGGGTTATTCCTAGCACCATAGGGAGTGGTCCATGAGCAAAGAGCCAGGATAAGCCCTGAGCACTTCTGGGTATGGCCCAAAACAAAAAACAAATGGGAGAAGGGGGGGATATGAAAAGAGTCTAGGAATTCTTCAAAAGGAAAGAGAAGAATATGTAAAATACGAGAAAAAATACTACAAAATCCAATATCTTGTCTAATAGGATTCTACAATCATTTTTAAAAAAATTGGATAATGAACTGAACTCAAAAGAGAATACCCTGCCACAGAGGCAGGGTGGGGTGGGGGGTTGGGATTGGGGGGTGGGAGGGATACTGGGTTTATTGGTGGTGGAGAATGGGCACTGGTGGAGGGATGTGTTTGTGAACATTGTATGAGGGAAAAACAAACTCGAAAATGTGTGAATCTGTATCTGTACCCTCATGGTGATTCACTAATTAAAGAATAAAATAAATTTGAAAAAAATTGAACAATAAACTGAAATAATCATAACATTTTCTGACGTAAATAAGACATGCCTTTGGGATGAAAATGCTAATCTAATGTTGAGAGTAATGAATTCTGAGATCTATAGCAGACATATACTAATATACTATATATCTATATACTAATATCTATAGCAGACTTATGCTAATGAAATATTAGGACTTCGCGACTAAAAATCTTAATGTTTTTCAAATACAAAAGAGTAAGCCTTTGTCCTACTGTAAGAATGAAAATTAAACTGCAATTTTTGATCCACATCTCAAAATACTGCAAGATAATGGGACCATGACCTCAAAGTTGTAAAAACAAACCTAATACTGGATTTATATAGTCAGGAACCTGTCGATCAAGTGTGAGACCAAAGATAAAGACATTATTGTGACATGGAGATATTCAGAAAGTTTCTATCCCACTTACTATTTTTCAAAGAAAAAATTGCTTCTGTCTGTATTCCAACAAGACAAATTTCAATCTCATGGACTGTAATTAAATCAGACATTCAATGAAAAGTGTTTCTCAAATGGCAGGTGGTTAATAAGCCAGAGGATAGTCCTTGCCCTTTGGGACAGCTAATAGATGGTTTCATGAAGGACACAGTATTTGCACCATGGTGTAAGAGGACAGTTACTGGGAGTAACAGTGGAAAAACTTCCTCAACTTGATAAAGACCATCACTCATAAAAACCACAACTAATATGCTTAATAGTGAAAGAACAATTACATCCCTCCCATTCTTCAATTGTAACATCAACAGTATTATTTTATCTATTTTTGAATGCTTAGATCCCAAATAAGAAAAGAATAATTTTAAAATGTTCATAATAGAAAGAGAGTTGCAAATGAAAAAATGTCTGTTTAGAAAATTCCAAGGAACCTAAAACAAAACACAAACTTATGAACTAACGTGAATTCAAATTATTCAAGAGGTCCTTCAATGCAAGATGATAGTATAATGTTATCTTATATTTTAATCTATAAAGTATAAATAGAGTAATAAAATATGAATAAAGTCTAAAAATACAATTATGTAACTAAGTATTCTACATATTTAAAATGGAGATATAGACACAAAATTTAAATACAGTCACTGACACTGTCATCCTGTTTCTCATCAATTTGCTCGATTGGGCACCAGTAACGTCCCCATTGTGAGATTTGTTGTTACTGTTTTTGGCATATCGAATACGTCACAGGAGCTTGCCAGACTCTGCCATGCAGGCAGGATACTCTCCGTAGCTTGCCAGGCTTTCCGAGAGGGGTGGAGGAATCGAACCTGGGTTGACCACGTGCAAGGCAAACGCCCTACCCGCTGTGCTATCGGAAGTAGCATTTATAATTGCTGTAATTAAAATACAGTATAATTAAAATTATAATTTAAATACAGTAGCATCTATAATTGTAAAAGATGCTGAACTACTTGGTATAAATTTTACAAAGCGCAAGTAAGACTGAACATTACAAGACATGATAAAGTAAAACTAGATATTAACAAATGAACAGGACTACGTTTATTCATTGAGAGATTCAACATATCAAAGATGTTAACTTTACCCAAATTAGTATAGAAATTTCATACAACTTCTCATGGTTCTAGTAAAGGGATTTTTTTTTAACATTTTTATTTTTATTTATTTTTTTATTTTTTTTTAAGAAATACTTTATTGAACCACCGTGAAAAAAAAATACAAAGCTTTCAGGTTTAAGTCACAGTCAAATACTGATTAATCCACCATCCCTTCACCAGTGCACCCTTTCCACCACCAAGAACCCCAATACACCTCCCTCCCACCCCACCCCCCATCTAAGTAGCTAATGATATTCCCATTATTCTCTCTATATATTGAGTACATTCCATATTTCCATACAGAACTCACTATTATTGATTGGAAATTTTCCCCAACAATCAGGCCTGCTGAATAGGCATCATCTAATAATTTCTCTTCATTGCTAAGAGTGAAGACTTTAAGTCGCGGCCACGCGGTTTTGGGTTTCTAATATTTTAGCTCAGTTCACAGTCAAAATGGATGGCTGCAAGAATCCGCTCTGGTGCCAAAATGGGTTAGGAGACCTCAGGATCACAGACAATAGGCGCGGAGGGTCTGTTTCTCGTGCCGGGGCTCCCGGTTCCTAGTAAAGGGATTTTTTGTAGGTGACATCCATATAAAATTTATGGAAAAATAAAAGAAATAAAATAGATAAAATCTGAAAAATATCTATATAGCAAGAGGAATTGATTTACTGATTTTTATTATATGGCTCAGAACTCGGAAATCTGACAAGTGGATGGAGAGATGCAGCAACTAATAGAGTAAAGTAGAAAATTGTGAGATAGATCCATGCAAGTGTGTTTCCCCTATTTTTGAGAGTTTTGAAAGCTACTGGATAGAAGAAAGAGTTTGTTTTTTTTTAATTTTTTTAATGTTATTGAATTACCGTGAGATAGTTACAGGCTTTCATGTTTGGGTTACAATCTAACAATGATCAAACACCCATCCCTCCACCAGTACACATTCCCCACCACCAATATACTGGGTATACCCCCCCTTTCCCACCCTCCCCCTGCCTCTAAGGCAGACAATATTCCCCATACTCTCTCTCTACTTTTGGGCATTATAGCTTGCAACACAGACACTGAGAGGTCATCATGTTTGGTTCATTATCTACTTTCGGCATGCTTGGAACACAGACACTGAGAGGTCATCATGTTTGGTTCATTATCTACTTTCGGCATGCATCTCCCATCCCAACTGGTTTCTCCAGCCATCATTTTCTTAGTGATGCCTTCTCTATTCCATCTGCCTTCTCCCCTCCACTCATGAAGCAGTCTTCCAGCTATAGGGCAATCCCCCTGGCCCTTGTTTCTGCTGTCCTTGGGTGTCAGCCTCATGTGATGCTACCCTACTCTCCACAAATGAGTGTGGTCCCTCTATGTCTGTCCCTCTCTTTCTGACTCATTTCACTTAGCATGATACTCTCCTTGTTTATCCATTTATAAGCAAATTTCATGACTTCTTCTCTCCTAACAGCTGCATAGTATTCCATTGTGTAGATGTATCAAAGTTTCTTTAACCAGTCATCTGTTTTAGGGCTCTTGGGTTGTTTCTATAATTTGGCTATTGTGAACAGTGCTGCAATGAATATATAGGTACAGATGTCATTTCTACTGTGCTCTTTTGCATCCTCGGGATATATTCCCAGAATTGGTACTGCGGGGTCATATGGAAGCTCAATTTCTAGTTTTTAAAGGACTGTCCAAATTGTTTTCCAGAAAGGCTGAACCAGTTGACATTCCCACCAACAGTGAAGGAGTGTCTTTTTTCCCCCACATCCAAGCCAGCACTGATTGCTTTTGTTCTTTTGAATGTGTGCCAGTCTTTGTGGTATGAGGTGAGATCTCATTGTTATTTTGATCTGCATCTCCCTGATGATTAGTTATGTGGAGCATTTTTTCATGTGCCTTTTGGCCCTTTGTATTTCTTTTTTGAGGAAACTTCTGTTCAAGAAGAGTTTTCTCAATAAATGTTGCTGAAGGTTCAAAAGCAAAACAAGCCTAATTATCCTTCCTTGCAGAAAAGTCAACCCAAAGTGTAGCATTAAATATAAAAAATAAAACTCTGAACCTTTAAAATAAAACATGAGAAAAAACCATTTGATCTAGGTTAAGCAAACATTTCTTAGATTCAACACTGATTAACTGATCTATAAATTTGAAAGTGTATAAATTTGGCTTCATAAAATTAAATACTTTGCAAAACCCATTTCAAAGAATTTAAAAGATGAGTCAGAGATTGAGAGACTTCGAGACCACATCATTGAGTCAAAACATTAAAACTCAACATTAAAGTATCTGTGTGGTAAATGGCAAAAGTATCAAGAAGAAATCTTTCACACAAAATCCTTTGCCATCCTAGCAATGGCAAAAATCACACGAAAAGATATTTAAAAAAATCATTACTACTAAGAAAATGCCAATTAAACACTGAGATATCACCATACATATATCAATATGGCCAAATACCAAATATGTGGAAAAACAGGGTCACACATACATTATTTGTAGAAAGGTAAAATAATAGAGACACTCTAGAAAAGAAATTGGTCGATTCTTTAAAAAAATCAAAACATGCAACTACTATATGATTGAGCGGTGGCATTCCTTATCATGTTCCCAGAGAAATAAGACTTGGGATCACACAAAAGAACATATACATATATTCACACACTTTCAATATGCATATACATATTTTTGTGTATAAACTACAAGTAAAAATACATTTATTTGTCATAGACTCCAAATGTATGAAGATAGCCATTTTCTGGTAACAGAATAATTGGTGATATTAATACGTATACCTAGTTTTCAAAATATAACTGGAGCAATAGCACAGCGGGTAGGGTGTTTGACTTACACATGGCCGATCCGAGTTTGATCCTTCCATCCCTCTCAGAGAGCCCAGCAAGCTACCAAGAGTATCCCGCCCACACAGCAGAGCCTGGCAAGCTCCCTGTGGCATATATTCAATATGCCAAAAACAGTAACAAGTCTCACAATGGAGACCTTACTGATGCCTGCTCAAGCAAATCGATAAACAACGGGATGACAATGCCACAGTGCTAAAATATAATCTATATTTAGAATGTGTTGGTATACAACATCCCATAATCTCAGGCCTAGCTAGGCCTGGATGTAAACGGTTTATGTTTTGGTTACTGTAACTTTAAATGGCGGTTACTGTTTCCGTTGGTTGATTTGCATATTTGTCTATGTGGCTGAATATGATTGGTTTGTATGTTAATTTTATAAATAAAAAGAGGTTGAACAGGCTGCTCTGGGGCAGGCCATAATATCAAACCTCCGGAGGCAGTCCTGTGATCCTCCCCCAAAAATGTATATTTCTTCTGCCAGTAAAGTGCCTCTGACTCTCCGGTAATTGCAACATTGTTGCAACAAGAATGATACTAAGTTGAATAAAACAGGAAAAAATCAGACTATATGAAATCATGGAAGAAGGCATGAGAATACATATATACATGTTTATTGTATTTAATTCATGTAATATTTAATATAACATTTTATTATAAATTATATGACAGACTATATCGTGTTTTATAATAGATAACATGTTAATGTGAATATGTGAATGTTAATATGAATACGTTGGTATAGCACTGGAAACTGTCATCCCATTGTTCATCTATTTGCTTGAGTGGGCACCAGTAACATCTCCATTGTGAGTCTTGATACTGTTTTTGGCATATTGAATATGCCATGGGGAGTTTGCCAGGCTCTCCCGTGCGGTAGCTTGCCGGGCTCTCCAAGAGGGACGGAGGAATCGAAACCGGGTTGCCCTACCCGCTGTGCTATTGCTCCAGCCGTTCCAAAGATTTTTATGTCTAAAGCTGGAACCCACAAAGAAGTCGGGTTATGTATGCGTGGAGAAGATTGAGAGAGAGAGAGAGAGAGAGAGAGAGAGAGAGAGAGAGAGAGAGAGAGAAACACAGAGAGAAACAGAGAGAAACAGAGAGAGACAGAGAGTTAGCACAATTTGGCAGGATGCAGAAGGTCTATAATTATTCCTCTTCCTTTTAACCAACAAAGTTGCTATCCTTTTGGCTGGTATACCTGGCTTTCAGCCAGGAAAAGGTAAAACACTTTGTTGGTTTTCAAATGTCATTTCCCTGTGGCTTTGTTGATGTTGAGATTGTGTCTGTGCATTTGAAGCAGGAGCCTCTTCTAGTTCTGGAGTCCCCCTCTAGCTCACTGGAAGGCTTTTTCTTATCAGGGTCTGGGATCTGCAATTAGCTAGATAACTCATTTATACTTAAGGGTGAAACTTGAAGACTTACTTTAGTGACCCAAATTTTGTCCCTACTCATGCTAATTCTGTCATTACTGTCATCTGTTCTTTTGTTTTTGGATTTGGGGGAGGTGGTCACACTTGGTAAAGGGCATAATTTCAGCTCTGCACTCAGAGAACTCCTGACCAGGCTGAAGGCAGTCAGGCACTTTAGCTCTATGGGCTTCCTAGCACCATTGTTTCTCATTTACCTCTGTCAATGAATCCAGGCCAGAAACCACAATCTGCAATTTCTCTTCTAAGTGACTGCCTTCTGGATGTATGATAGCCACTGAATTTGTATTTTTAGTCCAAGTCAGTCAAGATACTTAGCTTAGAACAGATGAAATTATTTCTGCTGTGTTCCTGATCACTCTCTAGTTATTAGGATACTCCTTTAATATAGTTATCTTTATTCCACAAAAATAATTTAAGTGTATTTGTGTGTGTGTGTGTGTGTGTGTATGTGTTTAGTTTCGGTTTGGGGGCCACACCTGGAGATGCCCTCTGTGCTATCCCTCTGGCCCCTGAGTAAGTTTCCTTAATGGACCTTTTCATTTTAACTCATATTTTTGTTTTACTTGAGCATCACCCATTTTCTGTGCAGAAATTTAAAGGGGAAATAAGGAAGTGTGTTTGTTAAACTTTGAGCCTCCACTCTTACAGGACAAAGTTAAGGGTGATCACAGTTTGACCCAAGCTCTACTCCACCCCGCTGCTCCTGTGGTCTGTGTAGGGGACATAGACAGGAAAGATGTTCTTTATTAAGGATGGATTTTAGCTTGCTCTGACCCTTGGTTCCTTGTACCAGGATTCTGTCCTAAATTACTTTCAGTATTACAACTCCTTTTCCTTCCTCTTTGTAGATCAAGGATGAGGTAGTTTCAAATGCTTCCACTTCCTTGACTTTCCAAACTTGTTTCCCGTGGCTTCCTTTGTAAATAAAAAATAATTTGTTTTCTTCCATAATCAAATTGAAGTAGAGAGATTAAAGATTTCATAGTTTTTAAAATTGAATATGCTTCTCATACCTAGTGAATAACTTTATTCTGAGTAATTGAAGAAAATGTTGAGTTTATTTATGCAAGTACTCACGTTTACTTAAAAAAAAAAATCCTTTTTCTTTGAACAGTACTCATTTTCCCCGTCAGCATGTGCAGGATCTGGGACTGAGCCCAGAAACTCGAGCTTGCCCTGGGTTCCTTCTAAACCACCGAGCCATCTTCTTCTGAGCCTTTTCTCTCTGGATCCCTAACAGAAATACTGCTACGATTGCTCAGCATATGTAGGTAGAAGCAAAATTTGAAGTGTGGCCTTGTGTTTGCTGACTGTATTCAAGCACTAATCCAGTTTCTGAATATCACAAATGGAAGAACTGTTCTGATCACATCAGTTTGTGTGGCACATGAGTGCTTGAACTAGCCACTTTGCATTTGCTTTGACCAAATAGGTTGAGCCATCTCCCTGGGCCCTTTGAATACACTTTCACTGTAGTGCTGTATCATTCTCATCCCGTTGCTCATCGATTTGCTCGAGTGGGCACCAGTAACGTCTCCATTGTGAGACTTGTTACTGTTTTTGGCATATCGAATACACCACAGGGAGCTTGCCAGACTCTGCTGTGCAGGCGGGATACTTGCCGAGCTCTTTGAGAGGCACATATATTTATTTCTTTCTATGATGATGTTTCCAGGAATATGTTCACTCTTGTGAGGCTCAGCTCAAGCACGTGGAAAGGGGCCTGGAGCATGGTGGCGGTTGGGTAGTGGAGGTCGGCTGCCAGGGCTAGGTCCTTTGGGGTGGAGAGGGCTCTCACTTGCCCCCCCACCCCGGGGTGCCCTGAGTGGAAACAGGCTGGTGCGGGGTCCAGTGGCATGGTTATGGGGGCCTCATTTTATGCTCCCTTCTGGGAGAAGCAGCCGTGAGTTCTGGAGGGTGGCCGATGAGATTATCTGAATACACTTTGTCTATATTAATATTTAATTCTCACTTTGTATACTTTTCTCACTCTACCTAAAATTAGATATTAAAAATGCAAACAGATTTCTCTAGAAATTCAGAGTTTTATGCTTTCCTCTCATTTTCGGTATGAAAACAATTTTTCTCTAGGGAAGGGAATAGTAGTCACTTTTAAGTAAGGTCAAAATTTGAAACTTAGTAAGTCAGTAATTCTCTGAATGTAAATTTTATGATTTATATCATTTGACAATGGTATAAGCTAATCTCATAGCAAAATGTAGCCCCAAACTCCTATTTTAGTTTCTTATTGGTTAAATTATTCCATAAAGAAATCACTTGCTTCACTTGTCATCCCGTTGATCTTCGAGTTGCTCAAGCAGGCGCCAGTTACGTCTCCATTTCTCTCTGTCATGTGCTAGTGTATCCCAGTGATCACTGTATCACTGTTATCATTGTCATTTTGTTGATCATCGATTTTCTCGAGCAGGCCCAGTAAGCGCTGCATTCATCCTAGCCCTGAGATTTAAACAGCCTCTCTTTACTCATCCTTTCCAATGGTGCTGCATTAGAGGCTCTTCAGGGTCAGAGGAATGAGACCCATCATTGTTACTGGTCTTGGTATATGAATATGCCATGGGGAGCTTGCAGGGCTCTTCCCCGTGTGAGCAGTAAACTCTCGGTAGCTTACCAGGTTCTCCAAGAGAGAGAACTAGGCTATCAGATGTCAGGCGGCCACATCACAGTTGTGCGCTTCCAGGAGTTTGGTTTTATAGTCTCTGGATGTTGCCTATTGATGGGATTAAATGGCCCAGGGAACAGTTTCTGAGTGTGACTGCCTAGCTACTGGAAAATGTGGAATCTGGGCGGAATACCTAGTCCCAATCTGAGCAGCCTTGGAGATCTCGGCCCCGGGTCCCACACTCCTGGGTTCCTCTGCTCGATCCTTTCATGCATGAGACTCCTCCGAACGTGTGGAGAGTGGCCTTGAACATGGCTGTGGCTGGGTTCTGGAGGTCTTCAACTGCCGGGGCTCTGCTCAGGAAGGGGAGGGAAACTCAGTCTGCCCCCTCCGAAGGACCCTGGTGAAAACAGATAAAGAAAAAACATATTAATTTGACACTTAAATGACTAATGCGATTTGTTTCTTCTTATGTTGCTTATTTTTGTTTAGCACTGAAGAATTTCTTTTATATTAATAGAGTTATGATACTGGTGGATATGGACTTATTTATTATATATTAATTTAATTCCCTTTTATCTATTGGACAAATTTGATGTTTGGCCTTTGTGAACTCTGTTCAATTGTTGGATAGTCATGAATGCAATTTGGACATGATTATTCAAGTGTGGTGCCCTTAGATCTTTCTTCATTTTTGTAAGTCTGACAGCTTAATTAGAACACCAGAGATTAAATTTGCTTTATAATTCCAGGGTGTAAACCTCTGGCAACAGGTTTAATGTGTAAAATATCTAAAGCTTTAATTTGAGCTACAGAGAAAAACACAAATTTCATTACACTTTTAATAATAATAATAATAATAATAGACTATTTAAATTAAAAAATGTCAACAAAGCTTTACGTTCATATTCTGAGAGCAAACACAGCTGTTTTAATGTGAGTATTCTGGTGTCCATCACAAACTGATCCACTAAGAATAAAAAAGAGCTGATGGCTATTTTCTTTTGTTAACTTTTGTTTGTTTGCCAATCTTTATCCTATATATGTACTGGATCTTAGCCACAAAGGAACAAAATAGATTTTTGTTATTTAGTTGCACGCAGTGTATTTTGGTTTTGTTAAGCATTGTTTTAGTATAAAATTATAAATTGGTGACTTTGGAGTGGTAAATTGTATTTTTTGTTTGTTTGTTTGTTTTGGGGTCACACCCTGTGGTGTTCAGGGCTAACTCCACAGTCTGTGCTCAGTGATCATTCCTTGAAGTGCTGAGGGGATAATCTGGGATGACAAGTATTAAAAAAAATACTTGGTCACATGCAAGGCGAGCTTATTCGCTATACTGTCTCTCTGGTTTCTGGAGTGGCAAATTGTAAATGTAGACATATTGAGAAGGTATTAACAAAAAGAATAAGAATAACTGTAGAAGGAAATGCGAACCATTACTAGAATTGGCTTTACATCTCATCCATTATTATGACTGTTATCAAATCAGTTAATAAGCACTGGGTTTAAGGGGCAGCATTGTCTTTTAGGGGCAACTTTTAGGGACAACCCACACAAAAATGGGGTAAGTATGTGTGTCTGTGAAATCTAGTAAAGTTCATGATAACAAAACTACCAAAAAAATAAACTATAACCTCTCATGGAATCTACCAGAGAAAAAATGTCCAGGAATTGCAATCACAAACTAAGGGGATATATACATATACATATACATATACATATGTATGAGTATTTTATATATATCCATATACATATGATATATGATATATTATTATATATGATAATTATATATAATAATATTTGTATCTTAAAATATTATTTAAAATAATAATATTTAAATTCTCTCGGAAAGGCTGAGTGAAGAGAGGCTTCTAAAATCTTAGGGATAGGATGAATGGAGAGGTTACTGAGCCCGCTTGAGAAATCAATGGTCAACGGAATTTCATGATTAGTGATTTGTGATATATATATATATATATACACATGCATATATATATTCACTGCATCACTGTCATCCAGTTGCTCCTGGATTTGCTTGAGTGGCTCTATTGTGAGACTTGTTACTGTTTTTAGCATATCAAATACGCCACTGGTAGCTTGTCAGGCTCTTCCCTGGGGGCAAGATACTCTCCGTAGCTTGCTGGGCTCTCTGAGAGGGGTGGAAGAATCGAACCCAGGTTGGCCATGTGCAAGGCAAACGTCGTACCCGCTGTGCTATCACTCCAGCCCATATAAAATAGTATAGTAATATCTAGTATTTGCTCCAAGGATAGCTTTATGGTAAGACATTATGGAAGTTGTCTTCCAGATTTACAAACAGATAAATATAAAAATCATATAGCTACATATATTAACTCAATAGTTGTCATGAACCAAACTTGGAACATTTTTATTGGCTATTATCAAATAATTTGGATGGGTCATATTGCAAGGTAGAACTTGCCAAAATTTTTTAAAATAGAAGAAACAGATGTCATCTTCTGTTGTAAACTGCATCCTGACCATATCCCACTCTGACTGTTTTATGGAGTATATGCATTCCCACTCCACCTCCTCTCCCCCTGGTCAAGCGAGCAAACCTTCCAGGTTGTGTATTTTTAATCACTTTCCATAGCAATCAAGAATGTGCCATCAGTGAAACTGTTTCACTGCTTATCCTTTGATGCCTGTTCTTGCTAAAATATACTACAGATAAGAGTAACTGACAGTGAATGCCCTTCCTGAATACAGAGGTCAAAAGACAGTGCTGTTGAAGCTCCAGTACATAATTCTGGAAAGAATTTGATATCTTTGTAGTATTTATAACCCAAATAGAATGTTTCCATTTTTTTGTTGTTGCAAATGTCAATTTTTTTCAGAAATAGTTTCTAATTAAAAAATATTTATTTTTATAGAAAATCTATAAATAATAAGTCTATGTGGTAATGTTAAGATATTTTTTATAAAATAGGAAACTAAAATATTTGTTATTGTTTTAGAGATTATTAAAAATAGGGGGAAATGCAGAAAGGTTAGCATTTACTATATGGTGGTAATATTTTCAAAAGGAAATGAAGATATGTCCCCATGACCTGTCTGGAGGGCTACAAATAAGTTTTTATTGATTTTTTTTCTTTAAATCTGCCTTTTGTTCATTATTGATGAGAAATTTTTTAAGACTTTTTTTGTGTATGTGACTCCTTTGCGTCAATATACACCAAACTATGTTGGGATATATGACTTCAAATGTGAAAAATGAAGAAATGATGCAAGTAAAATGAAAGGTAGCACCATAAAAGTATTTGGCCTCGATTCCTTATTATGAAGTAGAAGAAAGGGGTATTGACTTGGTGAATTGGACTATGCCCTTTGTTATATTGCATAATATTATATAAGAGATGCCAGAACTTAGAACAGGTACTTTTAAAAATTACACTAAATAACCTCTATCTCTTTATATTAGGATTGATTTTCATAACTGCACAAAATGAGTGAATATTAGAAAAAGAAATGGCAGAGTAGACCTGCCTGGTAAAGAATTTGTGATATTGAGGCAGTTTATTTCAGTGACTGCTTTTAAACAAAAGGTGTATGTGGATGCACAAAATTCAATGAAAATACTATACAGTTCACTTCTAAATATTAATATATGGTTGTTCCCTTAATTCTTTCACCAGAAATTTTCATAAATTTTAAAGTGAATTTTTAGTTTACATATTCAGCAGTAACAATTTTGTAAGAATGTCATCATCTTTGTGTGCCATTCCATGAAATAAAATTCCTTCCCTCCAACCAGAGCTTTTCAAGTGATATAAGTATAATTAGTAAGTTTACAGTAATTATTAAGTGAAGACCAGGGTTTTGACTCAGTGGCAAAGCATATGCCTTTCATATGTAAGGTCCTGTGTAGATCCATAACACTGCAGATAAAAAAAATTACTGGTACCTATAGTGTATTACTAAAGGTATGTGTCTAAATAAACATTGTGAAATTGTGTGTTGTGTGTGTGAACTTTAGTATCTTTAGTATCTCCCAGCCACAGAATACTAACAATATAGTTAAGAAGCAAAATTATAAAGAAATTTATTAGACATAAGGTGCTAAATGCTCTGAAATAAAAGTAAAACAGAATCAAATGTGTATAGATATATGAACTCGTCAGTTTTGCCAAAAATACCTTCAGTAGGAACTAAGAGTTAGAAATTAGGGGTGGGGTGTCTCTCATGAATAAGAATGAATGGACCTTGACGTAGCTTTAAAGTAAGATTATTTTATTACCTGAAATTCCATTTTGATTTATCACCTGTCTTGCATACAACTTTATTCTAATGTAATCAATAACTAGTAATTATTTACAGGTGTATTGCTTATTAACCTTTACGTACCTAAATATATAGAAGAAAATTTGGCTGGTCTCAGTTTAAAAATATTATATGCCTCCCAGGCTATCTTTTTCAGAGCAAATGCAGATGAAACACTTACATGAAAAGGATGAATACAAAAAGTCATCAGAAAATGAGGCAAGCGTACTGATTAAAATATATTTCTTACGTAGTTTAATTTACAAAAGGAATAATTATTTGACCAGAAACCAGAAAGTATTGTTGTGGGTTGAACCAGAATACTTTTATTATGTATAATTATAATGTAGCAGACTATACCTTTTAATAAATACCAACCCATGTGGCCTTAGTAGAATGGCACAGACATTCCAATATTAAAAGATGGGGGTCTTTGTTCTCTTCTTTTGGACAGGAATCTTCACAATTTCTTTCAATTCAGTAGAAAATAGTAGAAGTAAATTCATCAGTGAGGATTGACCTTTCTCCTGGTCCTCTCTCTCATGATGTTTGATCCTAGAACCTTGCCACTATGCCCACTATGCGGTGAAATAGTCCACACTACCTCATACAGAGAAATCACAGGAAGGGGCTCACTTACAGAATTACTGGGATCCCAGGGGATGTTTCTCATCAATCATTAGTGAAGGGAGAGGTCTCAGGCTTCCAGTCCGGAGTCTTCAAGGTGAATCTTGTGCACGAGGAACCGAATGTTTCCAGCGACCTGGGGACAAGACCAGTCACCTTTCTATGCTGTGTCTGTGTTCCTGACTCTCAGAATCTACTAGAAAAATACACTACATTATTAATTTGTAACATCATCAGAGTAACTTTAAAATATGTTTCAAACTTTTATTCACAATTTATGCTGGTTCCAGTTGTTCACTTAAGAATTTCTCCTTAATATCAAAATAACCTCTTTCAAAATTGTATGCTTATAAAAAGTCAATTTCCAAGTAATAGGCTAAATCATTTTGACAGATTTCAGAAAAATCATTAATTTTTAATGATTCAAAACTCACCAGTCTTCAGCTTTTGGTGCATTTTCCTTGTTTGTTAAAGGCTCAATTAAAGTACATTGTAAGATGAATGAATTGGTGTTCTCAGAGTGTGCTGATGCAAGATGACTGGCAATAAAGTCCTACAAGGGGCTGGAGCGATAGCACAGGGGTAGGGCATTTGCCTTGCATGAGGCTGACCCGGGTTCCATTCCCAGCATCCCATATGGTGCCCCGAGCACCGCCAGGAGTAATTCCTGAGTGCATGAGCCAGGAGTAACCCCTGTGCATCGCCGGGTGTGACCCAAAAAGAAAAAAAAAATTCCTACCAGTGTTGCCAGTGTATGGATTACTATTTAAAAATTTTAAAAAATCTCTGTTTGGAGAGAGCAGAGGGTAAATACATTATTTCACTAAGTTACCCCACTATTATATGAATTAAGATGGAGTTCCCATTTATTGATGGGCATGAAATATGCAGTACATATATTATTGTAAACTTACCTAGTTCCACTTTCTGTGACTAAATCTGTCCATGGTGTATATAATTTATATTGTGCTCCAGACAAAAACTGAACAGTAATAAAATAGTGAATAAACTACTAAAAATCACCTGGTGTTCGCATATATTCATAGAAGCCCAATGAAAGAATTTTACATAGATATAGCATTAAAAAATAAATAGCCCTAATGATAAACATATGCTCATTATATTTAATACTAATTTTAATACTAATTTTCATACTAATTTTCAGTATTTAAGTCTTTTTCACCTTTTTCTTATATCTTGGCCACCCAAATGCTTCTCAGGGTTCAAGGAACCCTGCATCTCTCCTCCTGGTAATACTCTTCCTGGTAAGACCTCAGGTGAGGACCTAAAGATTCAGGGATCAGCAGAACCAGTCCTGAGGTACTTGGAGGTGGTTCGGTCCACATATAGTACTTCTCTTGAATCTCTGGAGAAGTTGATGCAAAGTGGGACACATAGCTCCTGAATTCAGTCGGATTCAGCCACATGCAAAATAAGTACTCTAATCCTTGTTCTATCTCCTTGGCCCTTACTGCATTTTTTTCCATACTTATAAAATAAAACAGTCTATTTGCCTTAAAAGTACTCATTATAAGATGTGAATTATTATTTGTACCCATACATGATGTCACAAATATATTTGTTAGATTAGCTCTAATGTTAGATCAATTAGATCATTGTTAGATCTCGTTGGATAACAAACAAAATCATCATTTTATTTTCTCATACAATATTTTTTCCTTTTTTTTAATATTAATTCAGGTGGAAATTTAGCAATAGTATTTATTCCAAGATAATCAGATCACATACTTAAAAATGGTCATGTGTATTCAAGCAGTGTTTATGCATCTAGAGAAGAGTGATTATCTTAGAACTATAAGACAGTTTCTACTGAGTTTCCACTGAAAGAGAGTGGAAGCAAAGGAATGAAACTGGAGGTTTTATCCAAGTGTTAAAGGAGCACCATATAAGAGAATTACAGTTGTCTGAGAGATTCAAGTCAGGTAAGCAAAGTTAATGTATATACAAAGCCTGGAAGGAGAAATAATATTGAAAATGAATTAGGGATTATTGACCTCTGGATATACTCTTCATGGAGTTCATCTACTCTTCCTAGTTCTTGATGCTGTTATTGATTTGTTACTGAGATTTGTGAGTGTTTATATTTGGGAGTTTTGGGAGGTTCTATATCTGACATATTTGTGGGCACATATCTTATCCCATTCAATAGAGTTGTCTTTTTTTGTATTTGCTGAGAGATTTATTTGTCATGGAGAACTGACTTTTTTCTCTTGTTTTGTGCTGCATTATGTTTTTTTGACTACACTGGCTATACTCAGGGCAAGGGCCCTACCCCTTTTACTAGCTATCCAGCTTCATTCTTGCTTTTTAATATAATGAAAATACCTCTCAATCCCTTCACCTCAGTCTGGTGACTTGTGAAGTTCATTCAGCTATAAGAAGGGATTAGTTCCTACTACGTACTTTACACTGTGCTAGATTCTAAATCACCACAGTATCTATGACGTCAAATGAATCTGCAGACATGATCTGTATTAAGAGGATAAAGTGACTTGGGGGCACAGTTCTGGATTCATCTCCTAGCTGAGGAATTTAGATTTAGTATTGTAGTCCGTGCATTTTCAGTGGGGATATGTACTCTCAAGAGAATAGAAATTGATTCTTATTGGGGAAAATGTTGAATATAAATTAGTTATTATAAGGGTCTATCAACAATGTCTAAAAAAACTTGTCTGAAACGGTTATTTAGTTACTGCTTAACTTCTTTCCTTGGGTGGGAATTATTGCCTCTCTTATTCTCCCTCCTTTGTGTCACTGTGTCTCCCTGACTTTCCCTGTACCTGTTTTTATTTTGTTTAGTTCTGTAATGTAACCAGGTAATGAAAAACACTGCACATCAAGTTCGTATACATACTTGAAACAATCATAGCAACACATGCTTTCCTATTTCAGGAGACTATTTTAGTAGATTATATTTGGAACTGTAGCTATAGTTTTGGAAGATATTATAGCCCGTCTTTGTCCTAGTAACTCTGCTCTTATGCAGAAGCAAATCGCTGTAGCAGGGGAAAGCCATCCCAGGATAGAAGAGATGCATTTCATCAGTCTTTACTAAACTACCTGTGCTTTGGTTTGTTGTGAGGCCACACCTAGCTGTGTTGGGGGCTTTCTCCTGGCTCTGTGCTAAGGGATCGATGCTGGTGGGCTCCAGGGGGTACATATGTGGTGCCAACCCTTGTTGACTGGGGTGCAAGATAAGCATCCTGCCTGCTGTACCATCACTCTGGCTCTGTGTGCAATTTCCAAGGATAATTATGCTAAGTTTTATGTTAGTTCTAGGCCTCATCTATCAATTTATATTTTTTGGAGGTATTCTTTACCCAGTAAAGCATTTGACTAGGCAAAGTTATTAATGAAGTGTTTCAAAATAGCTGATTTTATACCAACTACTCTATATATTGTATCACTGTCGCTGTCATCCCGTTGTTCATTGATTTGCAAATGCGGGCACCAGTGATGTCTCTGTTGTGAGACATGTTACTGTTTTTGGCATATTGAATACACCATGGGTAACTTGACAGGCTCTGCTGTGCAGGCTGGATACTCATGGTAGCTTGCCGGGCTCTCTAAGAGGGGCAGAAGAATTGAACCCGGGTCGGCTACGTGAAAGGCAAACACCTTATCCTCTCTGCTATCACTACAGCACTCTATATATTATGAGAAGAAAAAAAAAGACAAATTGATTTTGATTTAATCTTCGTATTTGCACAACAGCAGCAGGAAACTCTTCATTTTTTCAAATCATATTCTGAAATTTTATTCTTTGTGGACTCTGAAATCTTATTCTACATTTCTGAAGACAAATTCTCATTCTGAGAAAGTCATTAGATATGTTTTTTCTACTTTCTAAAGCAAAAGTTAGTAATTTAAAAAATATCTCTAACAGAATCTTTATTTTTTGATAATATTGTTGATAGTTTCATGCATGTGTTTCCCATATATCACCCACCACCAGAACGCCCATATCCATCCCCCTGTGTCCCAAAGACCCCCCATTCTCCCCTGCTCCAGGTAAGCTCGGTTCTGTACTGTAAACTGTCTCTCCAGTGCTATTGCCATTTCTTGTTACCTATTATATGTATACTTATTGTATTTTTCAGAGATTTTATTTTTTAATTGTCTTCAGTTTTTGACTTTGATTGAGAAAATACTAATTAATTTATTTTTGGCTTAGCTTTTAAGTATTTGAGTCATCCCCCCCATTTTGTGATTAGCACAGCGGCTAGGGCATTTGCCTTGCACGAGGCCGACCCGGGTTCCATTCCTCTGTCCCTCTTGGAGAGTCTGGCAAGCTACCGAGAGTATTCCGTCTGCTAGTAGAGCCTGGCAACCTCCCCATGGTGTATTTAATATGCCCCAAAACAGTAACAACAAGTCTCACAATGGAGACATTACTGGTACCTGCTCTAACACTCAATGAACAGTGCTATAGTGCTTTGTGATTCATTTCTGTTTCCAACACAATGTGGTTAGAGAGGATAATTGATGTGATTTCTAGCCTCTTGATTTTATGAAGATATGTTTTGTGACCAAGCATATGGCTTATCTTAGACAATGTCCCATGTGTACTGTAGAAGAATATGTACCTAACTCTTTGAGGATGAAGGTCTGTTTATGTCTACTAGACCAATCTCTTCCATTTCTTCCCGTAAGACCAGTGTTTCTTCGTTGATTTTTTTACTAATTGACCTGCCCAGCTCTAGTAGTGTTAAAGTCTCTATGTTATTGTTATGTTGCTGTCAGTATTTTCCATCACGTATATTAGCAAGCGAGACTATTGAGATGAAAGTTGGAATAATTGTATTTTCCATAAGCAATATATATAACCTTGTTCATTAGTAAACAAGATGTAATATGTATTTTTTTGTTTGTGTCTGATTTTTAGTAAACACTGGAATTTTTTTTGTCACCCAAATGGGACGTTATAGCAGCAGATTGCCCATGAAATCTATTAGAGAAAGCTGCTTGTTGGACTGTATAAATGGACCTCCATTATCTAGTAAAAATGAAGATTGCTTTTTATTATTTATAAGGTATTACAAAAACATAATTAAACTAAAATACTTGACACTAAAGAATCATTATATTTGTAAAAGTTTGAAAAATGTTGGCATTCTAAGGGACACTCAGAATTTCTGCTTATCAATCAACTAAGCTGGCTATCTTTGTCCTTCAACAGGTGGTCAACAGTGGAATGATTGTCATATAGGTTGTAAAACTCATAGAAAAGGAATTCAACTGTGTCTTGCTTATTTTAAAATGATTTTATGAAGCCCTCCCCTCGCCCCCTGCCCGTGGTCTAGGGCTCCCTGGGAAGACCCTCTGCCCCGCCTGCCAGGACTAGCCATCTCTCAGACTGGCCCTGACCTCTCGCTCTTCCCCAGGTAATTGGGATTTCCCTTTGGAGACCTGCCCAACGTGGAGAAGCCCTCCCCTCGCCCCCAGCCCTCGGTCTGGGGCTCCCTGGGAAGACCCCCGCCCCGCCTGCCACTTCGGAGCCATCTCGCCTACTGGCACTGACCCCTCCCTCTTCCCCATATTAGGGGTGTGTCCTCACGTCAGGGGGCGTGGTCTCAAAAGTGGGCATGGCCTCCTTCTGGAGCAGCAGCGCAGGGCAGGTATTTCTCCCATTCCATATATCGCGCTTTGATCACAATTGGTATAAACCATTCCTATGAAGAATACCCTGGGCATCTTAGTCACTATATGTTAATAGTCAACTAGCCTAACCTATCCTAATTTCACAAAAACTGTCAGTAAACACATCAAGCTGCACATAAGGTCCTTTGTGAAAAGATCATAGCCCCATGTCTTCAGTTAAGGCCCTTCTCAAGCTGAGGAGAGCGACTGATAGTAAAACCCATAACAACATGAAGAAACAGCTAAAATCCCCACCACCAGTAAAGATGGAAGGGAGGATCTCAGTAACTTCAGCAGCGACTTCCCAGAAATACAACCTCCTCTCAGATAAAGAATTCAGAGAGGAAATCATCAAGATGGTTGACGAACTCAAAGCAACTATGGAACAAACATCCAATAAGTAAAGGGAGGATATGGATGCAGCATTGGAAAGGTCCACCAAGATAATCCAGGAAGAAATGAGAGCAGAAATTTCAAAGCTACGAACAGAAGTGACACAATTAAAAGAATCAGTAGATGAAATAAAAAACTCGGTAGAAGCCCTCAATAGTAGAATGACTACAGCCGAAGACAGAATCAGTGAACTTGAAAACGAACTGCAGAAAGCATATAGGCAACAACAAATAATGGCAAAAGACTTCAAAATGGCTTTAGAGCAAATTAAAGTACTAGGGGATGACCTCAAGAGAAACAACATAAGACTCATTGGAGTACCAGAAGCACAGGGAACCAATCCCAATGAAAAAAAAAAAACACAATTAAAGACATCATTGCTAAGAAATTCCCAGAGCTAGAGAATGCGGGCATCCAGATCCAAGGAGTCCGAAGAGTGCCAGCTAAAAGGGACCCAAATAAAAAATCCCCAAGGCATATCATAGTCAGAATGATGGATGCCGTGGATAGAGACACAATACTGCAAGCAGCAAGATCAAAGAAGGAGATCATATACAAAGGAGCACCCCTTAGATTCACAGCAGACCTATCAGAAGAAACCTTCCAAGCCCGAAGACAATGGTGGGATATAGTGAAAAAACTTAATGAAATGAATGCCTCACCAAGGACGCTTTACTCGGCAAAACTCTCATTTAAACTTGAAGGAACCATACACTATTTCACAGAGAAGCAACAGCTCAGGAATGTTATAGACTCAACACCAAATTTAAGAGAAGGACTCAAAGAGTTACTATAAGACAAGGAAAAAACCTACAAGAACAACAAACCCTACATAGAAATGGCACAAAATCCCATGACTATAATTTCTCTTAATGTTAACGGTCTAAATGCACCAATCAAGAGGCACAGAGTGGCAAAATGGATTCGGAAACTAAACCCAACTTTCAGATGCTTACAAGAAACACATCTGAATAGTCAGAAGAAACACAGATTCAAAATCAAAAGATGGAAAACAATCCAGCAAGCAAACAGCTCCCTCAAAAAAGGGGGGGTGGCCATACTAGTATCCAACAACATAGATTTCAGGCTGAAAAAGATCATAAGGGACAACAAAGGTCATTTTCTATTCATCAAGGGATATGTACAACAGGAAGAAATCACACTATTAAACGTATACACACATAATGAATGACCAGCTAAATACTTAAAAGAACTCCTAACAGAATTTAAGGAGGACATAACTAGCACCACGATAGTAGTTGGAGACTTCAACACTGCCTTATCACCTCTGGATAGATCGACAGGAACAACACTCAGCAAGGAAACAATAGCTCTTAAGGAAGAAATGGAGGAGACAGGGCTAATAGACAGGGCTATACACCCAAAAAGAAAGAATGCACATTCATTTACAGCGCCCGGTTCTGGGTCACAAATTATACCTTAATAGAATTGGGAAGATAGAAATTGTATCTTCTATCTTTTCAGACCATGATGTGCTGAAGATGGAAGTTAATCACATACAGATGCGGAGAACCAAGTCAAACACTTGGAAATTAAACAAATTAAACAAATTAAACAAATTAAACAACTCACTATTGAACAACTCACTATTGAATGAGTGGGTCACGAAGGAAATCAAGGAAGAGATAAAAAAAATACCTTGAAAGAAATGAGAATGAAGACACAAGCTACCAGAACCTATGTAACGCAGCTAAAGCTGTGTTAAGGGGAATATTTTTAGCTTTGCAAGCTTTCCTCAGAAAGGAAGAAAGGGCCTATATAGATAGCTTGACTTTGCAGCTCAAGATCTTAGAAGAGGACCAGCAAAAGTAACCCAAACCAGATTGAAGGAAAGAAATAATAAAACTTAGAGCAGAAATTAATGATATGGAAACCCGAAAAACTGTACGAAAGATCAATAAAACAAAGAACTGGTTCTTTGAGAAAATAAATAAGATTGATAAACCACTAGCAAGACCCACAAAGAAAGAGAGAAAACCCTAATAAACTGCATCAGAAATGAAAATGGGGACATCAAAACAGAAACCAAGGAGATTCAAAAGATCATCAGAGACTACTTTGAAAGTCTGTATGCCACAAAACAAGAGAACCTAAAAGAAATGGACGAATTCCTTGATTCCTACAATCTCCCAAGACTGAACCAAGAACACTTGAAATACCTGAATAGGCCCATAAATATCCAGGTAATTGAAACTGTAATCAAAAGTCTCCCCAAAAACTAAAGCCCAGATCCAGATAGATTTACTGGTGAATTCTTCCAAACATTTAAAGAAGACTTGTTGCCAGTTATCCTCAAGCTTTTCCAGGAAATTGAAAAAACAGAATCCCTTCCGAACAGTTTCTATGAGGCATATATCTCCCTAATACCAAAAGCAAACAAAGATACCACTAACAAAGAAAACTATAGACCAATATCCCTGATGAACACCGATGCGAAGATCCTCAACAAAATACTAGCAAATAGAATCCAACAACTCATCAAAAAGATCATACACCATGACCAAGTGGGATTCATCCCGGGGATGCAAGGATGGTTTAACATTTGGAAATCAATCAACATAATCAATCATATCAACAAAAATAAAGATAAAACCATATGATCATATCAATAGATGCAGAGAAAGCATTTGACAAGATCCAACACCCATTCATGATAAAAAAACTCTCACCAAAATGGATTTTGGAGGAACTTTCCTCAAGATAGTCAAAGCCATCTATCACAAACCTATGGCAAGCATTATCATCAATGGGGAAAAACTAAGGGCCTTTCCTCTAAGATCGGGGAAAAGACAAGGATGCCCACTCTCACCACTTCTCTTTAATATAGTACTGGAAGTACTAGCAATAGCCATTAGACAAGAAAAAGATATTAAGGGGATTCAGATAGGAAAGGAAGAAATCAAGCTCTCACTATTCACAGATGATATGATACTATATTTAGAGAAGCCTAAAAGCTCTAGTACGAAACTCTTAGAAACAATTGACCTGCACAGTAAATTCGCAGGCTATAAAATCAATACCCCAAAATCCATGGCCTTCCTATAAGCAAAAATGAGACAGAGGAAAGGGACATAAAAAAGCAATCCTGTTCACAATCGTGTCCCGGAAAATCAAATATCTTGGAACCAGCTTAACTAAAAACGTAAAGGACCTCTATAAAGAAAACTATAAAACACTACTCCACGAAATAAAAGAGGACATGAAGAAATGGAAACATATCCCCTGCTCATGGATAGGGAGAATCAACATTGTCAAAATGGCAATACTCCCCAAAGCATTATACAGATTTAACATGATCCCTATAAGGATACCCATGACATTCTTCAAAGAAATGCATCAAGCAATCCTGAAATTTATATGGAACAATAAATGCCCACAGATAGCTAAAACAATTTTTGGGAAAAAGATGATGGGAGGCATCACCCTCCCCAGCCTTAAACTTTACTACAGAGTGGTAACAACTAAAACAGCATGGTACTGGAACAAAGGCAGAGTCGCAGACCAATGGAATAGAGCAGAATATCCCTACACACAACCCCAAATGTATGATCATCTAATCTTTGATAAGGGGGCAAGAAATGTGAAGTGGAGCAAGGAAAGTCTCTTCAACAAATGGTGCTGGCATAACTAGACAACCACATGCAAAAGAATGGACTTAGACCTCGACCTGACACCATGCACAAAAATCAGATCAAAATGAATTCAAGACCTCAACATCAGACCACGATCCATAAGTTCGGCAAAACCCTTCACCATATTGAAGTAAAGGTATATTCAAAGATGACACGGAACTAAGCAATCAAGTAGAAACAGAGATAAACAAATGGAACTGTATTAAATTTAAAAGCTTCTGCACTGCAAAAGACACAGTGACCAGAATTCAAAGGCAATCTACAGAATGGGAAAGGATATTCACCCAATACCCATCTGATAAAGGGTTGATATCAACTGTATATAAAGCACTGGATGAACTCTACAAGAAGAAAACATCTAACCCCATCAGAAAATGGGCTGAAGAAATGAACAAAAACTTTTCTAAGGAAGAGATCTGAATGGCCAAAAGGCACATGAAAAAATGCTCTGCATCACTAATCATCAGGGAGATGCAAATCAAAACAACCATGAGATACCACCTCACACACAGAGAATGACACACATCCAAAAGAACAAAAGCAACCGCTGTTGGAGAGGATGTGGGGAGAAAGGGACCCTTCTCCACTGCTGGTGGGAATGCCGACTGGTCCAGTCCCTTTGGAAAACAATATGGACGATTCTCAAAAAATTAGAAACTGAGCTTCCATTTGATCCAGCAATACCACTTCTGGGAATATATCCTGGAGAAACAAAAAAGTATAGTCGAAATGACATCTGCACTTATATGTTCATCGTAGCACTGTTTACAATAGCCAGAATCTGAAAATAACCCGAGTGCCTGAGAACAGATGACTGGTTAAAGAAACTTTGGTACATCTATACAATGGAATACTATGAAGCTGTTAGAAAGGGTAAAGTCATGAACTTTGCATACAAGTGGATCAACATGGAAAGTATCATGCTAAGTGAAATGAGCCAGAAAGAGAGGGACAGACATAGAAAGATTGCACTCATCTGTGGAATATAGAACAACAGAGTAGGAGACTAATACCCAAGAATAGTAGTATATAATACCAGGAGGTTGGCTCCATAGTTTGGAAGCTGGCCTCACACGCTGGGGGAAAGTCATCCCAGATAGAGAGGGGAACACCAAGTAATATGTGATTGGTGATCCTGTGCGGAAGGGAGATGCGTGCTGAAAGTAGACTAGAGACTGAACAGAATGACCACTCAATACCCCTATTTGGAACTACAACACCCAAAAGGAAAGAGAGATTTCAAATTGGAATGCCCCACTACAGAGGCGGGGTGGGGTGGGGGGGATGGAACTTGGGTGGGTGGGAGGGATACTGGGTTCATTGGTGGTGGAGAATGGACACTGGTGGAGGGATGGGCTCTTAAACATTGCATGAGGGAAAAACAAGCACGAAAATGTGTGAATCTGTAACTGTACCCTCACTGTGACTCACTAATTAAAAAATAAATTAATTAATAAAAAAAGAAAAAGAAAAAAGAGAAAAAGAAAAAAATATTTTATTATGAGTAACACGGTTTATCAATTTTCCTTGAAACAAAAACTACTTGACAATCTCTTTCCTTGAAGTCTTTAATGAAACCAGAATATAAAATTGCAACACAGTCGTACAAAACAAAATATTAACATAGTTTAACCATTATTTAAACTTCTTCCAAAAGAAATATCATGGGCTTTATTCTGAAGCACTTCTTCATACAGAAGGAGAGCAGTGATTTTGCAAAGGTGACATAGTAGTAGTGGGTGCTCCAAGTCGGGGAGAAGGCAGAGGACGTATCTAAGTTGTTTCATAAGTATTACATTAGTTGCCTATTTCTTTTGTCACTTAAGTATGTGCACGACTAAGACAGCACTTATTGGTATTTTTCTTGAGGAGACTATGAAAGTCTGGTGAAATACATACTTACTAGGATGTTTTTAGTCTCTAGGCTTCGCACAGACAAGATGCCAGTGAAGAGGATTCCACTTTGGTTTACATCTGACTTTGGCTTCCAAACCACAATTTAGGTGGACCTGCTTAGTGATTTTTTAAAAAATATTTATTTATTTTTATTATTTTTTTGTTTTTTAATGAATCACTGTGAGGTACAGTTACAGACTTACAAACTTTCGTGCTTATGTTTCAGTCATACAATGATCAAGTGTCCATCCCTCCACTAGTGCCCATTCTCCACCACCAATGATCTCAGTATTCCTCCCATCACCTTTACCCCCCTCCCCACCTCTGTGGCAGGCACATTCCCTTTTACTCTCTCTGTCTCTCTCTCTTCCTCTCTCTGTCTCTGTCTCTGTCTCTGTTTCTCTCTCTCTCTCTCTCTCTCTCTCTCTCTCTCTCTCTCTCTCTCTCTCTCTCTCTCTCTCTCTCCTTTAGGGTGTTGCGGTTTGCAATGCAGGTTAAGTGGTTGAAAGTAGACTTTAGACCAAACATGATGGCCACTTAGTGATCTTGTTTTTATTCGTTACTGGTACCTGATACCAACTAAGCCACTTTTATATGCCATGGTGTATCAGGATGGGTTAGCACTTCGAAGTCAGCGAGACCTGACTTGGAATATCACTTACGCTATTGATGAGCTGTATGACATAGGACAATTTATTTCACACCCCACCCTGGTCTTAGTTTTCTCATTAGTCTCATTCTAAAAGTCTAAGTGAGAATTTCAGGAGGCAATGTGGGTGGAATGCCTAGCCTGATGCCTGATTCTAGTGAGCACTGAATAGGCAGTCACTGTCAGTATGACCTGTGGAACTACATTCTTTACCATGAATGTGATAGTGAAGAGGAAGGGATGGAGGGCGAAGAGAAAGAAATGGGGAGGGGAAAAGGGAGGTTGGAGAGGGGAAGGGGCAGAGTAGAGCCGGAGGAAAGAAGGGAGTGGGGAGAAAGAGGAGAGTGGAGAGAGGAGGCATTGGGTGAAGAGAGGACAGACAGAAGAAAGAAAAGTAGGAGGGATGAGAGGGAGAGAGGAAAGGGAGAGAGTGAAAGAGAAAAAAGATGAAGAGCAACATTTAGAAAATTATTTTCAGTTATATCTTACCAAGTCCTTGTTTTTGTAGCCTGCTGTTGCCCCTTTTTTGATTGAATTGATTTAAAATATGCTAATACACCTTTTTTCATGTAGAAATGTAGACTTATTTCTTCTACACACCTCAACTTTTGGGTGCCACACTCGGCTGTACTTAGGGCTTACTCTTGGCTCTGTGCTCAGGAATCACATCTGGCATACGTGGGGGGTCCGTAGGGTATATTGGACTTGAACCCCTGTGAGCTGCATGCAAGGTCAGTGCCCTATCCGCTGTGCTATCTCTCTGACCGTAAACCTCGGTTTTACAGTGAGCTGTTCTTTTAGAACGACTCATCTTCTTTAATATGAGGGAAATCTCTCCAGCGTATAAAAACAAAATAATCATTCACCATCTCTTTCTAGTGTGTGACAGGCAGTGAGATTTAACTTCATTGTTGTTCGAATATTCTGTTCTCTGTGGAGAGCCATAGATGCTCTATTTAAACCACTCGTTCAGTTTCTGCCACAAAAAGACAAACCTATCGCTCTGAATTTTACCAAGTGAAATGGACATAAATCCAGTACAAAGGCTAAAAGGAGAGGGAGGGAAAACTACAATCACAGTCTGTGCAAAAGAGACAAGTTAGAGTAAAACTATAGGAAAAAGGCCTGAAAATGTACGCTGCTCTTTCAGAAGGAAATGAGAAAAGTTAGAGGATAAAATTCAGAGCCCAAAGCTTTGGCATCCCTGGATGGAATGAGACACTGAACTTGAAGCATTTTTACGCATATTGTTGTCAGTGTGTTTGGGGGCCAACTTTAAGTAAAACCAGCATAGAGAGAGCTTTATTGGGACCACAGTGAGAAAGCTTTTAAAATGTGCACTCTGGAGTCTCATACACAGAAGCATTCTCCAACCTCAGTGACAATGAGAAACAATGACCTCCTGATGGAGATGCCTTGGCCATTTCCTCACCTGAAAGACTGGGGATAACCCTCAATTGGCAAGTCCAAGTAAGCTTTTAGACAAAGTAGCAAGTGCGCGGCGCGCGCACACACACACACACACACACACACACACACACACACTCTCTCTCACACACACACAGAGGTCCAGATTCCAACCATAAAGTATGTGTGTTAGTTTTTCAGGCCTTTGAAAAATCCAAAGCACTATTATGTAGTTTTGAATTTATCTGTGACCGTGTTTGAACCGGCTCAGAAATGGCGTAGCTGTCATTTTAGGATACCTGCTGCGCCTCTAAGAGTCTCACTCATCCATACGACAACACAGACCCTGACATATTGTAGGTGCTTTGTAAATTGTTGCTGTTAAGAGTAATGAACACTTCTAGGGGCTGGAGTGATAGCATAGTGAGTAGGGCATTTGCCTTGCATTTGGCCAACACGGGTTCAATTCCCAGCATTCCATATGCTGAGCACCGCCAGGGGTAATTTCTGAGTGCATGAGCCAGGAGTGACCCCTGTGAATCACCGGGTGTGACCCAAAAAGAAAAAGAAAAAAGAGTAATGAACACTTTTTATTGACTTGTATTTCTTTATTTTCAGGACTTGAAGTCCTCAATGAAATAGCATTAACAGATCTTGTGTGGGTGGAATGGAAATAAATTCATCCCATTTTCCCCTGGAATGGTACAGTCACAACTCAGTAAGTTACTTTGGGTGGATATGATTGCCTATTATAATCTTCCTGATATGTGACTTCTAGGACTTGTGAGAAAGTGTCTATTCAAATTGCAACCTACTTGAAGACAGGAATTATCTTCTGGTTATCACTTTGTCCATTGCCATAGCATGGTGCTCTGCTCAGAAAAAGTGTTTAGCTAATGTCTGTAAATTTTGCCTCATGAGATACAAAAAGAGTCACTGTAACCTAATTCTGAGTTTTATATTTTGTTTTTCTTCTCATTGTCCCATATGACTTCAATCTTAGCTATTCCTAAGATTTCTAGATTTCTGGATTTCTTCACAAAAGCAGCAAAGACCTTATTAAGTAATTAATTGATGACATAATTTTTAGAATTTGGTCAATGATCCTTCTATACTCATTAACACCTCTCCTAAGGAAGAAATAAAGGAGTTTGAGTGGAAATTTATGAATTAAAAACCCATATAGTTTCTTAATTCTAGAATGAAAGCATGAAACTATAAATCAGCATCTTTGTTGAGAAACACTTGATTTTCCTTTTCTGTATCATCTTATTCTAAGCACATTTGCTAACCAAGAATAGACATGCAGTGACCTCTTGGGGTAGAGTATTGTTAGGGTTCCCTTTGTGCGAATGAAAGATAACTGGGGAGAAGCAAAAGGTTGTGGAGATGAGGGGATTTTTAACTATGTGCCTTTGCACTATGAGTAATCTCCGACAAGAAATATAGTTTAAAAATTTCTATAATCAGTTTCCCAAGAAGATGTGAGATGGGATACATGGTGAATCTTTCTTTGAATCATTTCAATAATGTAAATGATGAATTACTTGAATCAATTAATTATGGATTATTAATTACAACTTGTTGGTGTCGTTCCAGCAGTGTTGGTTCTTATCCAAGAGAGTTTCCCAGCCTACTAAAAACAAATTGATGAATTGCAATCCAAACTTTTATTTGTAGGTCCTTTCCCTCAAATTAGTGTGTGTTTGGGGTCCTAGTTAAGAAAATTGTGTTCGTTTATTGTATTTTATCATAACTATTATTTGCATTATTTTTATATGCAAAATCAGGATTCATTTATACTTTATTTATTTATTCTATTTTTGAGTAGCAATGAGTATTTTGACCTTAAAAGTATATGTCTTTGTTCAAGCCCTTTTGGAAAACAATATGGACTATTCTCCAAAAGTTAGAAATTGAGCTCCCATTTGACCCAGCAATACCACTCCTGGGAATATATCCCGGAGAGGCAAAAAGGTATAGTAGAAATGACATTTGCATTTCTATGTTCATTGCAGCACTGTTTACAATAGCCACAATCTGGAAAAAAACGGAGTGCCCAAAAACAGATGACTGGTTAAAGAAACATTGGTACATCTACACAATGGAATACTATGCAGCTGTTATAAAAGATAAAGTCATGAAATTTGCATATAACTGGATCAACATGGAAACTATCATGTTGAGTGAAATGAGTCAGAAAGAAAGAGACAGAAAAAGAAAGATTGCACTCATATGTGGAATATAATGTAGCAGAGAGGTACGAGCTAGCAATGATGCAACTTCTGGCAGAAATTTCTCTGGACTTAGTTACTAAAATACTAAAATACAGAAATCCAAAACCTCGTGGCCACTATTGTGGCCACACAACATCAAATCTCTTCATTCTCAGCAATGGAAAACAAATTATCAAATCCTTCCTTTCCATTCCCACAGGTCTGACTTTGGGGGTGTGGAATCTCCAAACAATAATAGTGAGATTTTTGTTGAAATATTGAATGTAATCAAAGTAAAGAGAAAATAAAGTGAAATTTATCAGCTACACAAGCGGGGTGAGGGGCTGGGGGGGGTAGAGGGGTGGAATATGTGCACTAGTGAAGAGATGGGTGTTTGAGCATTGTGTAACTGAGACTTAAGCCTGAAAGCTTTGTAACTTTCCACATGGTGATTCAATAAAAAAATAAATTTTTTAAAAAGAACATATGCTAATTTTCATAATTGGAAGTAAAAATCTCAAATGCTTTCTTACCATAGTCAGGTATTTTGTAATTCTCCTGGTACAGATAAAATCCTGTTTATCTGCTTGAATTTCCTCACAATCCTGTACACGAGGCAGAGAAGATGTTTTAGGGCTGAAACAGTAAAGCTCAGGAGAATAATGAACAGGTGACCAGTAAGTGGACCGTTAGCCAGTCTTCCTGACTTGACTCTCACACTAATGAATGAGAGTTTCCTACAGAAGCAGTCTTCCTATAATGCAGCTTTGAAAATAAGTTAATTCTAGCACTTTACCTCTAATTTAGTCATCAGTTATGAAGAAAATAAGCAAAAAATTGTCTCTGAATGGAAATTGGTTCATTTTTTTGTAATATTTTTGGCTGAATGTTTCTGCACTGTGTCACCCCTCCTTTTCACGTTTATACAGGCAATGACTTTGCAGAGAGTGACTGTTTGTATAAACATTGAAAATAGACCTGGGGCCAACACAAACAATTGTGGGTGGCAGATTTTAGAAACCCTGATGAAAATTTTCTTGAGAATGTTTTCTGCCAAGCAGTGCACACAAGATATCACTGTATTACTGTGTCACTGTCATCCCGTTGTTCATCGATTTACTCGAGTGAGCACCAGTAACGTTTTTATTCCTCCCAGCCCTGAGATTTTAGCAGCCTCTCCTTATTTGTCTTTCCCAACAATTGGAGGCTCTTTCAGAGTCAGGGGAATGAAACCTATCATTACTGTTTTTGGCATATCGAATACACCATGGGTAGCTTACCAGGCTCTGCCCATGCAAGCGGGATACTCTTGGTAGCTTGACTGACTCTCCAAGAGGTATGTATGTGTGTGTGTATATATATATAATATATATGTACACATATATATATGTTACTCTATGATTTGTTGCCTACTGTCTGAACACCATTAAATATGGTGTGGCAACTATGGAAAATGGTAGGAAGTGTCTTATAATGTGTCCGGAAAGTGGCCTGGAGCATCAAGGCAGTTGGATAGTGGCATTCGGCTGCTGGGGCTGGGTCCTTTGAGGCGGGGAGGGTTCTCACCCACCCACACATATAAAAGGAAAATTCTTGTTTGCCTTATTCCTTCTCAGACTTATATTACTACCTATTCTCTGTGATCTTCTCTGTTATGTCTCTGCTACATTCCTTTTTTATTTTTTCTTTTTAGTTTGTTTTTGGTCCACACGTTGCTGTATTCTGATGTTACTTCTGGCTCTGTGCTCAGGAATAATTCCTGGAAGGGTTTGGGGGACCATATAGGGTGCTAGAGGTAGAAGCTGGGTCACCCATGAGCAAGGAAAGTTACCTTGACCACTGTATTATAACTTCTGCCTGCTCTGCTTTATTTCTTAAATCAAGAAAATCTGTTCTTTGAGAAAGAGACAAAGAACAAGATATACATGGTCTCTGCCCTCAGAAAGATTGCATTCTGGTGTGGAAAACAGGCTGTTAAAATGCAAATCAAAAATCAGTTATCTAAGAAATTTCAGAGTCTGATTACTGTAATGAAAGAAGCAGAGTGTTGGGGCGGAAATAGAAGATGCTGCTGTATTTGATGGCATGGCTTAGGAAGGGCCTCTCCCAGAAGAAGAGAATGTTTTTAAATTGAGAACAAAGAATAACAGTGACTCATTTGAAAGGATATTCCAGGGCCATCCTGAGCAGAAATCTTGAGGCAGCAAAAAGTTGTGTGTCGCTTGGCTCTCCTCAGTATGAAAAAAAAAAAAACAGAAAAGGAGGATGGAAAACAAAAATGGAAACAGAGGAAGGGTCTAGATTATGCCAGAGCTTTCTAAAATGTGTCTTACTGCCAAGTTCAGTAACAAGCTATGCAGTATTTAAAGCAATATCATGTTTTTATCTGAAGAATGTTTTTTCCAAAGTTGTCCTGTTTAATATGGGTGGAAGAGAGAGGGAAGAGATCAGATAGGAAGTTTGTGTGATAAGACCCAGCATCGAGACTTCATAGTCCTGTGGATTCGGGGAATGGCACTGGGGATAGAAGAGAGAAATGATGAAAGCAGAGCATGTTTGTGAAGGAGATTTGGTAGACCTTCAGTGGGATGAGAGTTAAAAAGCAGAAGGGAAGAGGATAATTCAAAATTCTCTGTCTTTAACACCAGAAGAAATCGTGGAGAGGAGGGGCTAAGAAACACAGTGCTCTTTGGCTGATGGGTTATATCGAGAGTTATGCTTTAGAAACACTATCTGGGAGCCACCCAGGAGATGAGGAGGGGGAAAGGTTCCAAGTAACTATTGGATATAAATCTGGAGCTTAGATCAGAGTCGAAAATGATTTAAACAGCTTGGATTTGGAAGACAGTTTGTGAGGCATACATCTCTAAGGACATAGATTAAGAAACTAAGTTAGAGGTGACCTCAGGGAACTCTGCTTTTTTCACAACAGGTGGTGTGTAGGGTTTACTCCTGGCTCTGTGCTCGGGGATCATGCCCTTAGGTTCAGGGGGCCATAAGTACTAGCAGGGATCAAACCTGCTGTAGTTTTGCTCTGGTTCAGGGATTTTAATTTTAGAGATAAGTTTTGGATTAAAAAAAAAGAGTCAGTGATGTGAGCGATGAAGCAAGAGAAAAGTGGGGTTGTCAAAGAGAAAAGAACGTTTTTAGGAAAAAAGAAAGGGTGACTGCTGTAAGTGCTTCCAAGGAGGCAGGTTCACTGACAAAGCGGGCCTACTCATGACTGCATCATTCCCTTGGAGTACTTTCTGGAAGTACTTTCTTCATCACTTCTGACTCATTGCTATTTGCCTTACTTACTTACTCAATGTGATAAGAAATGTGAAGGCCCAGCTAAATTACAGCCGTGGAAACCACAGTTCAGCCAGTGGATCTAAGTGAGCCTCCCCCCCCACCCCCTTAGACTGGCTTTCACAAGTAGTGAAGATTAGAGATACTGTGAGGATATTTGTTGCATGTCCTATGATAATGAGATAGAATAGTCAAAACTGTCAGGTTACTGAACGTATAGGATTTCAGAAAGCAGTAAATTGGAATGCCTCTTGAATTGTGTGGACCTTGGTTACATCTCATCCAGTTGGTCTCTGACATCTTATTTTCTAGTTCAGGAATGGGATCACTGAGCTAAGAATTTGAGAAGCACTGTAGTAGCACTGTCGTCCAGTTGTTCATCGATTTGCTCGAACGGGCACCAGTAATGTCTCCATTGTGAGACTTGTTACTGTTTTTGGTGTATCGAATATGCCACGGGGAGCTTGCCAGGCTCTGCCATGCGGGTGCGATACTCTTGGTAGCTTGCTGGGCTCTCCGAGAGGGATGGAGGAATCAAACCTGGGTCGGCTGCATGCAAGGAAAACCCGCTGGGCTATGGCTGCAGTACAAGAGATTGAGAAGGCCTTGAAATCCTGCTCCATTGGCTACTAGCTACTCTAATACAGGCACCAAATTACTTACTGAAAATGGTGTGGTCCATACCTATCTGAGTACATTGTAAAGTTAAAATAGCAAAGCTTATGAAACATTAGGGGCACTCAGTGAATGGTGTTTAATTTTTATTTATATTTTGATTTTTGGCTTTTGGACTACCTTGCTGTACTCAGTATTTACTCCTGGCTCTCTGCTCAGGGAACACTCCTGATGGGTCTCAGGGCACTTCTTGTGAGACCTGGGTTTGAATCCCAGTTAGCTGCTTTCCAGGCAAGTGACTTACCTGCTACACACTCTCTCTCTCTGGTCCCAAGAATTTTATTTTTATTAGGAGTGTATTGGAAGTAAGAGAGTCAACTGCAGCCTAGTGTCAAAAACTCATTTGTTAACTGTAAACACCATAAGTAAAATGTGCTGAAATATTTATAATTGATAACATTTTATTCACTTTTTTTAATTTTAGAGATCCCACCTTACTTTGGGGAACAGGTCTATTTAGTATCTCTCTAAGCATCGTGGGCAGGCTGGTAGGGACCAGGAGCAGGGCTGAGGCTAGCAGAGCTGGGCTTAGTGGTGGATGGAAGGGCATGCAGCTGTTAGGATGGATGCTGAGGAGGAGGCATCTGCTCTGGAGATAGCATCCAGTCGGACTTGGTGGGGAGGCCCGAAGGCAGAGGGGAGTGACCTGTCTCGGAAAAGTTGGACATACAGTGCGTCAGGATGACTCAGAGAGTCTGTGTGTACACCTGCAGCACTTTAGAAAGTTTCATTTCTCGGTTGGAATATGGATAGAAGACCACAGTGAGGCTTGTCTGTTATTCAGGAGATACTCTTTGGAAGAGATAAAGAAAATAATAAAAGATTCTGAGCATTTCCTTGGGGAAATAGTTCCTCTTCTCTGTTCCCACATGATTCATCTTCCAGGGAAGACAGTAGATCTCCATGAAACTGAAAATCAGCACATCTCTGTCCTAGCTTCTAGAAGAAGTGCTACTGTTTATTTGGTTTATGTTTACCTTTGTTTTTATTGATTTTCTTTGGGTCACACCCAGTGGTGTTCAGTGCTAACCCCTGTCTCTGTGCTCAGGGATCACTTTTGGCAGGAAATCCTGGGTATGGAGCTTGGCTGAGCTGTGTGCAAGGCAAGTACCCTACCTGCTGTACTATCTATCTGGCCCCAAGTGCGACTGTTGAAACTCAGTTACAATCAGTGTAACTAATGCTTTTAAAGTTTCACATCTCACAAGTATTGCTATTCCTAGGTCATCTCTGTAGATTATATGAACTTCACAGTTTCTTTTCCTATTGTACTATTTTATGAGGGGTGGTTAGCTGAATTTAATCTCCACCTATTAGGTACTTAAAATTAATGTTTGCAATAACTGTATTCAGACACTTCATAATTTTATTTTGTATAAAACTCTAGAAAATATTATTCCTGTTTTCCAAATTGGGTCACAGGTTTAAACAGACCAAGTTTCCTCTACTTAGAATGTGATAAAACATGACTGTAACCTGTTTCTTATTTTTCTTTGCTTTTTGGGTCACACCCAGCAATGCATAGAGGTTACTCCTGACTCATGCACTCAGAAATTACTCCTGGAGGTGCTTGGGGGGGCCCATGGGGTGCTGGGATTCGAATCCATGTCGGCCGCATGCAAGGCAAACGCCCTACCTGCTGTACTATCACTCTAACCTCATAACCTGTTTCTTGAGCCACTGAGGCACAGATCAATCCCCATTCCTTAGAAAGATCAATGTGGATCTGTACCCTGTTTATAACTGAACACTGGATCTCTAGCCTATTGACTTTTTTTTCAAAGCAGGAGTGAGAGATAAAATTACATTTGAGTAGCTACATATCAATAGCTTTGCAAATACACTTGCCATGTTATTTGGCAAATATTTTTTAGGATCCTTAGGGAAAAAAATCCAAATGGGTATTTTTACAATGTCAGTGTACTGAAGGGGAATCTAAGGGATTATGGAGAAAAGAAGTGGTGAAGAAACAAAATTAGGTTCTGTTTTTAATATCATTATGTCAGAAAGATCATTGCTCTCTTAACTGGGTTCCTGTTTTCCTTGACTTCCAAAGCTACGTTGGGTGGAAGAGAATGTGCTTTCATTTAATAAAGGTTGAAGAGCGGAGGAGAAACAAGTCAGAACCTAGCATTTCAATTAGACTAGAATTAGAAACCTGGGAATTCCGCATCTGACTAAAACATTTCTCTTTTCATTTCTACACAATTATCTGTTTGACCTAAGGGAATGTAACTTTTTATAAGCTGGACTTCTCTCTCCAAATCAGGTCTCTTTTGAAAATGAACAGAGTTTTTTTCCCATTCAGATGGTTTAATGTTGAAATGTTTTTCTGTTGCTTTGTTTTGTTTTGGGGCCACAGCTGGCGATACTCAGGGATTACTCCTAGCTCTGCACTCAGGAATTACTCCTGATGGTACTCTAGGGATATTAGGGGATTCTGGAGATTGAATCCAGCCCAGCCACGTGCAGGCAAGTAAGTACCTAACCTGCTGGATTATGGCTCCAGCCCCCATATGATGTTATATTTTTGACAGAGACTTCCTTATGGCTGATCATTCACTGTAATTCTTAAAATGATTCTCCTTAACATGCAGGTTTCAGCAAACAGTCTTAGCCAGTACTGTGTCTTTTAATTTCTTTTTATTTTATAGAAAGTTTAAACATTTTAAAAGTGAAAAAGCATAATTTACAATAGTAGTGATATTTTATAAAATCACAGTGTTGCTACAACAATCCCTACACCATCTGTCACCCCTTTTCCACCATTGTTCATGTTTTTTCCCTCCCTATTCCTCTGCACCTTCTCTGTCTCGTTTTGCTGACCAATTCTCAGTTTCTTTTCATTGATGGTTCACATCTTGTTTCCATTTGATATTACCTATTTCTTTGTTTGCTTTCTCAATATACCACAGATGAGAGAGCTCATGTGGTAAAATATGGTCAGATTTTTAGCACAACGAAATGTTTTTTAATTGATGAATTTCTTCTTTAGCATCATTTGCTCTTTTCAAAGGTCATATGGTACAGATTATAAAAATTTCTGTATTTGTTAGTTATATATAATATCAAAATAATTTTAAGCCATTTTTATAATCTTTTAAATTTACAAAATTTTTAACTTTTTTGATAGTTATTTAAACTATTTGATATTTAAGCTATTTGCTTTTACAATAGCTTAAATTGCCTAGATGAAAGGTCTTACATATTTGAAATTATTATTTTTATACCTGCCATTCACCCAGAGGAAGTGATTAAAATATTTTGTTTTAATTAATTTCAATTAAAGGGACTTCTAAAAATGCTGCATGATACCTAAGTAATCGCTTACATTGCATATAGTTGGTTTTGAAAAGGGCAACTTAGCTAAAACCATAATTTATGATGGCAGGCACAAGGTTTGCTGACAGAACAGTATAAAATATTGTTTTCATCCTCATGTCAACTCTGGTATGTGCATTTCTACATTAATTCCTTGGGGGATCTTTTGTAAGTTGCAGTTTTGAAAAACATTCCTGTCACACTGAGCTTTGTCAGCTTACCTTTTTCTTACTGACTATATTATTTCTCTAAAGAAAAAGGGATGTAAAATGAGAGTTATATTTTGCTGCATTGGGCAAATAGTGCCAGAATAGTTACAGAGAAACTAAATATTAATAGCCAAGAACCATTTTAGTTTAAATTGGTTATTTCACAATCTTACACCTGCAGTATTGCAAGGTAGTTATAAAAAGTATGTAGAATTCATCTCTATAAATATATGCTCATTTTATATCCTTTACAAGCTGTTTCATAGATTCCTGATCCAGAAAGGCCATTAGTACCAATGACATGATTGATAGAGTAGCTTATATTATTTAGCAGCTCATTGGAGATGACATATTTTACCAGTTTAATTTTTACATATTCTTACTGTATGTATTATGCACATAGTTTCTAAGAGCATAAATTTGATTTTATTTTAGTATCCCTTTTGATTATGAAATAGTATTTCATAATGCATTGAATAGTAAAGGTATTTTTAATAATCACTGTTTAAATAAATGGCCCTCACTACCAAATATGTCTTGAAACTGGAGCTCTATTTTTACTGATCTGAAGCACATTTAGTGAAAAATGGAAGTATCCAAGGAAACAGCAAGGCATTAGTTGGTTATTAATTTTCTGCTAACTGTTCTTAATATCTCTCAGATGGAAAATAGTACAGGAGATATAATGTAACAGAACAGTTGTCTGTACAGCTTAAAAGGATGTGTAAATTTTCTTTTGGAAAATTATATAATGGGTCTAGTACATTGCAATCTATATCTGTTCTTTAAAATTTTTTCCCAAATATCATTATTTAATGGGAAGAGTATTTCAGTTGTAGATTTTTAAATAGTTTGTTTTACTCATACTCCTCAACCAAATATGAGAGAGCAGAGGAAATAATCCTTATTTTTTTCAACTTTTTTAATTTAACATGAAATATTACATAATAGTGAACTCAGCTACCTTTAGTATGTGATTTTATATACTGTAAAAATGTTGTACATTAGAAGAGTGACTGTGTATAAATCTACAGGAACTCCTGCCTTAAATCAAATTCTAAGTGCCTCAACTAAGGGTGCCACCCCTGGGAAGCATGTGCTCAAGCAAGGCATGTCAGGGAATGCAGAAAGGCAGTGCACAGCACCGCTGTGAGTGTGAGCACCACAACCTGATGTGCAGACCCTGAGGAGTGCCACGGCAAGGCATGCCTGTAGCCCCTGCAGGGCCAGAACAAATAAGGGAGGATCACGATCACGAAATCCCCTTAACTATCAATTTTTCGAGCGGGCTCATGTAACCTCTCATTTTGTCCTTTCCCTGAGATCTTAGAAGTCTATCTCGAATCAGCCCTCCAAACGATGTCGCACTGGGGCCTCTTTCAGGGTCATGGGAATGAGATCCAGTTTGTTACTGGATTTAGCATGTAAATACACCATGGGAAGCTTGCAAGGCTGTCCCATGTGGGCAGGAAACTCTCAGAAGCTTGCCAGTTTCTCCCAGAGGGAGAAGTAGGCTACAAGATATCGCACAGCCACAAAGTGACCACGCGCTTCTGAGAGCTTGCTTTTAAGTCTCTCTGGATATTGGCCATTGATGGGATTACATACACCTGGGTTCCTCTGCCGTCGGAGGATGCAGTGCACTCATTCTACTTGACTCCGATGCTGAGGAGATGAGAGAGCGTGTCATTTCTTTTTCTGAGTTTATAATTTAGTAAAAGAAGCAAGATAAATATATGCAGCCATAAAATTCAAAGTGTGGTAGTATATGTCAGATAAAAAAGCAATGAGCAGACAAGAAAGTATTAAATGTGATTGAAATAGAAATTTTTAAAATTTGGATTCATGCTTTATATAAGCTGTAGGCGTGAATCCCTATATAAATATCTATGCATCTTTTATTTTCTTGTCTCCTCTAAAGTAGGAAGAAGAGAGACTGGTCGTATAAAAGGTAAAGAATACATTATATAAAATAGGGAATTCCAGAGGTTTTGTATGTCATGTTTATTTTTCTGTGAAGGTGAAAAGAATTGTGATGCTTGAACAGTTAGCAGCAGTCTTACAAAGCATGCCAGTATTTTGAATTATCACCAGCAGTTGCAACTACATCTGTGCTTTACATTTTTCAAAATTGATGTCTGGATAAGTTTTAGTAAATAATAAAAAACTACATTTGGCCCAATTATATTTTTTCTGTAGCTAGGTTCCGGTGGTCTTCGGCCGCCGGGAACTCTGCTCGGGGTTAGGAGGGAAGCTGGAAGCCCATCCCCTCCAAGGGGCCCCCGGGAAGACAGCCAGGCATGCGGGCAAGAGAGTCTCTGAATCACTCTCTTCTGAGAGCTTGCTTTTAAGTCTCTCTCTGGATGTTGGCTGTTGATGGGATTACACACACCTGAGTTCCTCTGCTGGTACCTTCATGCATGAAGCCTGTCCGAATGTGTGGAGAGGGGCCTCCAGCATGGCTGTAGAGTCTCTTACCCGCATGCCTGTGGGAAACAGTGCCCAACAGTGCTTGGGTCTTGATCCTTGGTCAGTGCTTCTGGTAGGCTTCTGTTGGCAAGAGCTCTGGGATATCTGTTTTACTGGGCATAAAACTGGGTTTGGTCATTGCCAGGCTGGTGTATTACCTCTTGTACACTCGCTTGCTGAGTCCCTCCATTAAATTTTGATCATAGTCATCACCATCATCATCATCATCATCATCATCATCATCATCATCATCATCATCATCTTCCCATCAAATTTCTCGAGCGGTCTCAGTAACATCTCCATTCGTCCAAGCCCTGAGACTTTAGAAGCCTCTCTCTACTCATCCTTCCAATGATGCCATACTAGAGGCTCTTTAAGGGTCAGAGGAATGAGACCCAGCTTGTTACTGGTTTTGGCATATTAATACACCATGGTGACCTTGCCAGGCTCTCCCATGTGGGCAGGAAACTCCCAGTAGTTTGCCAGATTCTCCCAGAGGGAGAAGTAGGTTATAAGATACTGTGTGAGTGCTTTGCAGCCACACGGTTCCAGGAGCTGACTTTTAAGTCTCTGGATGCTGGACATTGACAGGATTACACGGCACCAGGGGCAGTCCCCGGGTGTGACTGCCTAGCTACTGGGAGATGGGAAATCTGGGCAGAGGAGGCCCAGTCCCGATCCGAGCAGCCTTGGAGGTCTCAGCCCCGGGTCCCACACACCAGGGTTCCTCTGCTGGTACCTTCATGCATGAGGCTTGTCTGAACGTGTGGAGAGGTGCCTTGAACATGGTTGTGGCTAAGCTCTGGAGGTCTTCAGCCGTTGGGAGCTCTGCTCAGGGTGGGAAGGGAAGCCGGAGCCTATCCCCTCTGAGAAGGCCCAGGGGAAGACAGCCAGGTGCTCAGGCAAGAGATTCTCTGCACAAATTCACAAATTCAAATAAAATTTCAAATAAATTCAAACAAGCAAATGACTGGTTTCCTTGAGAAAGGAACACTTAATTTCAAGTGGAGTTACTTGGTGAAGTGAATTTGTGAAATTTTATTTGATGTTTTTATTTCAAACAAATTCAAATAAAATTATTAAATTGTAGGTATAAATTTCAATTAAATTGAAATGACATATTAAGTTAAAACTATTTAAAATATATAAACTTACAAGGTGTCTGTCAAGGTAGCGGGCTGGGAGAGAAACTGGGGACGCCTGTGAACATTGGTGAAGGGAAGTTGACATTGATGGCGGGATCAGTGATGGAACATTGTACATCACAAAGCCAACTATGGATACCTTTGTAATTCACACTGCTTTAATCAAATCAGTTTCTTTAAAGGACAGCACTAAAGAAACAATACAATGCAATTTTAATTATAATTTTTTTCTTCTATTCATTTTCAGTGATTCTTGTTCCCTGCTGAAAATCAGTAACTTTTTTTTTATCAGTTTTGTTAAGCATGTTAATGACTTTGGGGAGCATGGGGGGTTATCCCACACTGTAATCAGTCCTTTTCCTGGCTCTGCTCAGGGCTCACTCCTGGCAGTGCTCAGGGGACCATATGTAGTGCTGTGGATCAAACCTAGGCTGACCATGTGCAAGACAAGCTTTATTTCCTGTTCTATCTCTAGAGCCATGGCGATATCAGTTTTATAGTCTACTTGTTACGTATTAACTCATTCATTAATTTATTTGGGGGGGGGGTTGGACCTTACAGGGTAGTGCTCAGGGCTTACTTTTGTCTCTGTGATCAATGATATCTCCTGGCTGATTGGACTCAGCACACATGCAAGGCAAGCACCTTCATCCCGGCACTATCTCTTCCTACCTACAACTGTTATAGAAAACTCACTAGCAGGTCTATTTGTGTTATCATTTTTATTCCCAGACATTTGATTTGGTTTGTTGTATGGTTGGTAATTTGTACCCAGTATCAGGTTGTGTTTAGGAACCAATAAGGCTCTTAATGATGACAGTATCACAAATAGTATTTTTCTTAATCTGAAAAAATCTAGATACAGATTCACTTAATCCAGTTAGAAATAGATTATTGCTGAGTGGATTTCAGTCTTTGTGAAAGCTTTCACTTTTGGTTTCTCCTTTTTCCTAGGACATAATCCTTGGGGTATTAATAATGACTGAACTAATTATGTGTTCCAGATTCTGCCTTCTGTCTTTCAGTTTCAGATTCTACTGGAAGCTCCAAGTCAGCCCGTGCTTCCTGTTCAAGTCTTTTCCTAATATTGATACTAAATAGACAGTTGACTAAAGTAAAATCAATGTTGTTCTTTCCAGGTCTTGATTCCTTAGCTTGTGGCCGCCTTAGTGATTCTAGTGCTTCAAACCACATGTACTCCCCCTCAGCACTTAGAATTATTCGAGGTATTCCCTTTTTAATTCAATATATTTAATTCAATATATTGAAAATCTTGGGAATATTATTGGTAATGCCATACCATTATTTCAAGCTGTACAAATCACAAGGGATTTTAGTGAAGTTGGAAAGGGGTAGGCTCTAGGGAAAAGGTGGCCCCGACCGGCACCCTGCGGCCTTTTCCCCACAGACATTCAAGAAACCCTGTCCCCTCAGTATAATTGTTTCATAAAGAAAATCACTTTATATATCAAAAGATAACTATGTAATCATATATTTCCATACAGCAAAGTATGCATTTTATATACTAGGGATTGTTTATTTGTCTGACCAAAAACTCTACTGAATAAGAATGTGTGTGGGGGATTTTTCATGGTTATTTGTTAACTTCTACTTTAACATGCTCTTGACTACTCTTCATATATTTCAACTTAGTTCTGAATCTGAGACGATCTAAGATGGTGATTTTGCAGAGAATATGGGTCCCTGGAAATAAAGCAAGACACGAATGTCAAGCCAAACTCTGGTTTTATCCCTCAGTTAAAATGGTACTTTTAAAAGTGGCGATATCTCCCTAACTTTCTAAAAACATATACATACATATTTGCATATATTTGTATATCTATTGTATATTTTGTTTATATATAATATTAAACAACAGATATAGGATCTGCTTTTACTGTAGATCGTTTTAATGCAAACAATAGCATATAAAAAAGAAAAAAATGAAGCAACAGCTTTAGTTTCCTATCAATAATTATGCTTAGCTTATTAAATTCTTTAATAGGAAGAATCAAGAGCTTCCAAGATACCCTGGCAATCTCAAAAACAATGTGGTGCAGGAAAAACATTTTCCTGGGTTTTATCACTTGAGCAATCTCCAAAACCAAGACATGATTAATTTTTAAGAATTCCTTACTGGGGTCTGTAGGATGACATACAAGTCTAATGTGCATGCCGTGCTGTGGGAGATGCAGGATCAATCCCTAGCATGCATGGTTCCCAGACATCCCTGGGAACTACACGTGAGCACCAATCCAGGAGTAGTTCCTGAGTACCATCAGGTGTGGTTCACCAAACAAACAAAAATATTTATCTTTTTTATATACAGTCTTATATGAACTGAAATAATTCACATATAAATTTCTATATTTAAGTTATATGAATGCTTCCTTGCCATTGCAAACTCTTGGTAAAGATTATTATAAATATACAGGTATATATAAAATACTTAAAATAATGGGACCTCTGCCATTAAAAATCTAACTAAAAGTTGGATTTTTATTTAACTGTTCCCTTATTGTTGGATTTATTCTCCATCATAAATAACGTTCTTTGCAGAAAATGTTTTTAAGAAAATGACTATAAATTGCCAAACAAAGACATTTTACTTCCTGATATCCTGTCATTATTCTTGATAACGCATCTAAATTTTTCTTTACTGTATTTCATTTCCTTCTTCTGTCTATATCTAAAAGCAGAGATATGTCTTATTGTACATAGATCATTCCTTCACTACTCCTACCTGTTGATCTTCTCCTTATTATTTATATGCTTGTCTAGTATGGAAGATAGTTATCTCTTATAACCCATGTCTTTTGACCTGCCTATAAATATTTCATTGTTGTATCTTCCCCTGTAAAGCATTCCTCCAGGACCTGCCTCTCTTACTCTCTAGTAAAACTGTCTTCAATGCTCTGACTGTCTGGAACTGATTGCTTTTCAGGTTTATTAGGGTAGATGTGTAGACTAGAAAATCACTGAGTTCAAGGTGCAGATTTCTGTTTATTTTGTAGCCTGTGAACAGGTTTCATCTGGTATCATCAGTGACATGGAGATTCTAATGTCATAGTCAGAGTAGTGTCACTATTATAGATGCTGTAAAGAGTAGCCTTAGTTCTTTGTTTATTTTTAATGGACTGAAGTGTTAAAAAACAAACATAAGATTCCTTAATTGTATTGTTTATTGAAGCCTTTAACAGATAACTTTATGATTGATTAGTGTTCAAGACATTTATTTGGGTTTAAGATTACTAAGTTTTATTGAGGTTTAGACATTGTTTTCTAGCATCTATTAAAAAATTCTTAAAGGGCTACATTTATATGTGCAAGTTAATTTACAGGCCACAAAATAGCTGTCAGCGAAGTAATTCCTTTGCTTATTTCTTTGTCTTAACCACCTCTTTATCTTAACCACCTCTGGTGATTGTTTTGTGATTGTTTCTTTAACCACCCCTGATGATTGTTTCATGATTGTTGCAACATTATGGAGAACCTATATCACTAGATATTCAGTTTTTTCCTTTGTTTTGTTTTGTTCATAATACCAAGGATTGAATACTGATATTACCAGGGTTGGATGCTGATTTTACCAGCAAACATTTCCTTCACAGATGTGAGACCCTGAGTTCAATTTTTGTGCCAAAAAAAAAAAACATGGAGAAATAAATAAATTCCAAACAAACAAAAGAAATCAAATTGTGTTTAATGAGTTATTTTAACCCTTTTAATTAGCGTCTAGGATCAGAAGTTGTTACCTATAGGGTTAGAGTTTATTTGGTTTTGTTTGGATTTGGGGGGTCATAGTGATAGAACTTGTGGATTTGTTCTGGAGATGCACAGAATTCTGGGGCGCCATGAATAGCTTCAAGCCATCTCCTTGACAATAGTGTTATTTTGATCTTTTGAGGCAGATTTGTTTAAAAATCTGTTTCTGTTTTGATATCAACTATCCCTGTGTCTTTTCATATTTCTTTCATCTTTTTTTTTTGAAATTTATTTTTTCTTAATACTATGAAACAACTGAAAGCTTTTTTTTTTCTTGGTGGGGGAGGCTAATTATTATTAGCCTTATTATCTAATAATTATCTAATATTATTAGATAATTATATACTATTATCTCTTATCAGCTAATTCTATAAAATTTGGAACACAAGATATGAAAGAAGGATCATTTGTGGAAATAGCTCTAAGTGTTTTCTTGCTTTGAATACCATATCTAAATACTAGATTGTTTCTCCAGATGTTATGGGCTCATATTTCCTTCTCGTGAATCTGATTGTAGCTTTCAGCCTACGTTTCTCAGGATTTGTATTATATCTCTGTCTTAGCTAAGGTTGAGGTTTTTCTTTTTTCTTTTAATGAATGCTAGATCTTTAGAGTTTGGATTCAATTCAGATAGAGGATATTTCCAACGGACTTAAGCTCATCCACTTCCTCCCTTGAGAATGATGAAAAACAGTTAGCTTTTTTTTAACCCTCTGATAGGGCGAAGGCTATTATTGTTTTTTTTTTTCTCTCCTAATATATTGTATATACTGACCCCCTTGCTTAAACCTTAGGTCAAAGGGAAAAGCAATGATTGCTTTTAATTGGATGATTGCTGCCATATGCTTCCCTTTTGGAGGGATCCAAGAAAAGAAAAGAATCCTAAGAAGAAGTTTTGTGTTTTTTTAAGGCTATGGAACATGTCAGAGAGGTCCAGGTTTTGATTTTTTGATGACAAACATAGCATCTCATAGCAAGGTAAGTTTCAGTCTTGTTATATATTAACTGTAATTTTTAGCAACACATTTAACTCATTAAGGCCTCAATGTTCCTAACCAATGAGTATTTTGATGGATCTTATGAGGAAGAGAAATAACTATTCTCATTTGTTGTGTTAGGCTTCATATATTTGTACAGGGTCTGCCACATATATATTTTATAAACATTGGCTAAGAAAAATTCCAAATTAAAAAAAAAATGGAATAGGGCCAGAGAGATAGTCCAGTGAGTAAAGTCACTTGCTTTGCAAGCAACTAACCAGGCTTGATACCTGACATCTCATAAGGTCCCTGAAGCACTGCTAGGTCTGGTCCTAAAACAGCCAAACAAAAAGAAAAAGAAAAGAAAAGAAAAGAAAAGAAAAAAGAAACAAAATAGGAGTCATATAAAGAAGTGCTGTTTCGATTGGTGGAAAATGAATCCTTTGGGTTTCCAGGATCCAGATCTTTGCCCAGAAAGCTGTTGTGGCTTAATGTAGATTGTGGAGGACGTTCTTTAGTGGAGTCTTCAGGGTCCCTGGGATTCAGTCTTTTGCTCTGTTGCTCTTGGGAAAGCCGAGGTCTTCCTGATGATTCCTTCTCACACTGGATCACTTGGCACTGCAGATGTTCCGTGTGGGGCAAAACAGCTCGGAAGAATGTTCCGGAACAGGGAAGCTCTTTCCAGAACTGTGATTTTGCTTGGTGAGGGAAAACTTTAACAATGTGTGTGCCAAAAGTGATATCACACTAAAGCCTACTGAATGGACAAAGAAATCAACAGGCACCCAAAGAAAGGTTGATGGCCCCCTTCTTGCCAAGATTACAGAAAGTCATTTGGTTACTACTTCTTAATCTATTGACTAACACAGACTAATCTTGAGATTGGTTCATGTTAATCAGGTTTCTGGACCTCAGATGAAATTTCATCTATTAAACATTTGCATAATTTGCTGTGAGGGATGCTTGATCTTGGAATACTTCAGTACTTTTCATGTCACATATTTTCTTTACAGAAATATTGGAAGGACAAATGCTGGGCAAATGTTTGATTTTATAGATTCATAAAACCAACTACATGATAATGTTGAGAACAGTAGTGACACTTTAGGATGATGCAAAGATAGAATCAAGCCTAATGGTTGATTGGATTGTTCTGGTGCCTTTCCTTTGAGATCACCTTATTCTGGAATTCTGGAATAGTAAAACTGTTTCTATTTTGATGTATATCTCTGAAGACCACTTAGATGATCTTCAGGGGTGACATTTATTAGTCTTACGGATTCTCTAGTTTTAACCTGATAAGTTTTGCTCATCAAATGTGAGTTCTTTGAGGGAATCTTTTCATTGTTACTGTTATTGAAATATTAAATTTTGCTCCCTTAAAATTCTTACTTTTCTCATGGGACTTTATGCTACAATAAGACAAACCTTGTAAGAGCACACTACTAAGATTGTGTCATTTAATTGCAGGTTTCAATTGCATTTGCCTGAAAATTTGACTTACCACTAAGCTTTTGCTGAGGCATTGTCTCCTGAGGTGGACCACACCTTTCCTCTGAGGCGAGCTGTTGGCTTAGCAGTTCTGCTCAGGGTGCCCACCCGGTAGTGAGTGCTTAATATTAGTTTGCTTAGCACTGTCACTATCATCCCATTGTTCATTGATTTGTTCGAGTGGGCACCAGTAACGTCTCCATCGTGATACATGTTGTTACTGTTTTTGGCATATCGAATACGCCACGGTGAGCTTGCCAGGCTCTGCCATGCGGGCGAGATACTCTCGATAGCTTGCCAGGCTCTCCTAGAGGGACGGAGGAATCAAACCCGGGTTGGCCACTTGCAAGGCAAACGCCCTACCTGCTATGCTATCACTCCAGTCCATTAGTTGGCTTAAGGAAGGTAAATTTCCAGGGGGAATCTTGATGGTCTTTAGTTTTGGTTTGGTTTTGGGGCCACAGCCAGTGGTGCGTAGTGCTCTTGGCTCTGCAATCAGCAGTCACTCCTGGCAAACATGGGATACCATATGGCTTACTGGGATCGAACCAGGCTTGGCCACATGCAAGGAAAGTACATGACCTCCTGTACTTTCTCTCCTGCCCATCCTGCCAGATGACCTTTTGTTTTTAATTGGACAAGTTTAGGAACATCTGAGTTGGAGAGAGTCTATGCGTCTCTGTGATTCTGTTCAAATGAGTATTAATTATCTATTTGTGGGTGTGGGGAGAGGTCAGGCCACATAGCTGTGTTCAAGAATCACTCAATACCCAGAACTCAGGGATCACTCTTTGCTGGCTTAGCGTACCAATTTGTGGTGCCAGGGTTGAATTGTTGCCTGCTGTACTATCACTTTGGCCTCTATAACTTTTATTCTTTGTATATTATTGGTGCCTCCCAGTGGTACGTGGGGACTGGGGGGACACTCCTTGTGATATCAACCCAGTCTGTCAGTGTAAGGGTGGAGGTTTGGTACTCAAGTGGTCATCAAGGCAAACCAAAAGTTTAAGGGGGTTCCCAGGACAGTCTCCAGAAGTGTAGAGAAGGCTGTGTGGGACTGGGGATCAAACTTGGAACATTGCATACAGAAAAAATGTGTCCTACGGCTTTGAGCTATCTGCTGGACCCAGTCATGACTATTTGTTTGCATTAAAAAATATTGTAGGGGTCAGAGAGGTGATACAAAGGGCGGGGTGCTTGCCTTACACACAGTTTCATTAGACTTCAATCCCCAGCATCCCATATGATCCCTTGAGCACTGCCAGGAGGTGTATTCCTGAGAACAGAGCCAGAAGTAACCACTGAGCATTGTAGGTGTGGACTCCCCAACATAATTACAAAATCATTCTGTGATTAAAAAATGATTTTGATGTGATTGGAGATCTTGCGCGGGGAGGGAGATGCATGTTGAAAGTAGACTAGAGACTGAACACAATGGCCACTCAGTGCCCCTACTGCAAACCATAACACCCAAAAGGAGAGAGAGAGAGAACAAATAGGAATGCCACACCACAGAGGTGGGGTGGGGCGGGGGGGATTGGATTGGGGGGTTCATTGGTGGTGGAGAATGGACACTGGTGGAGGCATGGGAACATTGCATGGGGGAAAAACAAGCACGAAAAGGTGTGAATCTGTAACTGTACCCTCACTGTGACTCACTACAAAAAAATTAAAAAATTAAAAATGATTTTGACATATATAAAAGTTTATTTAAATCTTTAAAGTGAGGTTTAATCTAGTGAATGGTGATGTTTTAGGGAGTTTCGTTACCCAGGAATGTTCAGCAGTTTATTTATTTTTTGTTTATAATGATCTATTTGGTTGAAGCTTAACAATATTTAAAATTTTTAGAGTTTTCATTTTAATATTTTGTACATGCACACTCAGTTTATCTCCACACCACCCCCAAGACGATATTGTTATTTTCCCCTGGAAAGATGAGAAAACTGAGATTCTGAGAAATAAAAATTATCTGTGAATATAAAATTAGAAATGATAAGAACTAAGATTAAAAGTAAATTGATCTAAGGTCTGATGAGAATGTGGCTCAAGCGGGTCAAGCACTTGTCTTGAATGCTTGGATTTGATCCCAGAGCCTATGTCTGCCTCCTTCCCCATGGTTGCCAGAGGAGGCCCCTACCAGAGCACTAACAACAGCAAAGGTAAAATGAAACTAAGCAGATGACAAAATCTCTGCTTCTTGACTCTTAAGGTCGTATCATTCATAAAGATACACATAAAGTGAATATTCTAAAAATTGCTTTTCTAGTACATTTGCATATGCTTTCCACCAATTATTGCTATCTAAAATATCTATTCTGTTTTTTTTTCTTCTCTTTTTTTTCTTTTTAGCTTTTAGTGTCACACCAGGTGATGCTCAGGGCTTATTCCTGGATCTACAATCAGGAAATACTCTTGACAGAGCTCAGGGGACCATATGGGATGCCAGGGATCAAACCCGTGTCAGCCTGGTGCAAAACAATTGCTCCAGATGCTGTACGATCTCTCCAGTTTCTGAATTGTTTTTGAAGTCACTTGTAACCTGGCATGTTCTTGAGCTTCCCAAGTGGTGCCCAGGAGCCTGAGAGTCAGTCCCTGAGTCCTGACAGACAGAGATTGAGTAGCTCAGTCTTGGACCGAGTGATGCGGTGTTGCTAGAGAGTTTGCTCTTACAGTGCTCAGTCATGGCCTATAGCTTGTGGGTTTGGGGGAATGATATGATGCCAGAGGTAAGCACTGGGATGTTTTGCATGACAGCAAATACTCCAACCTTTTGAAAATAACTCACCAAGTACCACTTACTCATTCTTATTTTATAAGATTAAAAATATTCTCCTATTTTTTTACTTGAGCCACATTCTCATTACAGCTCAGATTGATTTGTTTTTAATCACAGTTTTTATTGATGCACGGTGCATCAGTAAGTAAGAGCCGCAGAGTTCCAGTGATGGGAAGAATACAGTCTCGGGCCTCAGTACTTGCAGCTAAGTATGCTCAGAGCTAGAATACATCTCTTAATTATTTTACAAAACATCAAAGAGGTCAGAGCAAAGAATGTCATGGTGGAGGCAACCAGAAACCTACTCACATGGACTTCTGCATATGGATAGGAATTAATTGCCTTAGCTTGGAATATTTGAGCTTCAGTAATTTTTTTGTTTAAGGTATATTGAATAAATGCAAAACTTTACTTCATTTCTTGTGGTTCCTTTTACTTATAAACAAGGAACTTGATTGTTAAAATGCTCACAGATTATCAATATATATAGATAGATGCCCTTGATTTTTTTCTCTACTAAATTTTTTATCATGTAAACTGACTTTCTTTTACCTTCCTCCAAATGGTGGAAAAGATATTCACTGAGGAAAAGATATTCACATTTCACTACCTCACCTCTATGAATAATATTTTTTGGGGCAAGGGACCCACACCCACCAGTGCTCAGGGCTGACTCATGGCTCTGTGCTCAGCAATCACTCCCAGCAGTGCTCAGGATACCAGAGGAGGTCCTGGGGAATCTTACCCAGGTCGGCCACATGGAAGGCCACTGTTCTATTGTTCGGGTCCTCTGTGAATTACTTCTACATATTTTGGCAGGTTCTATTATTTAATGAGGCTTTTTTTATGTGACAATATCTGAACTTTTCCCTCTGTCTCTTTCTCCATCCTGAAATGTAGACTCAAGGATATTAGAGGCCTTCATTGGTTTTGTTCACTCATGTTCCTAATGTTTAAAATTGTGACTGGAATCTGTAGACACTTAAGAAGTATTTCAAATGGAATCAAAATATCTCTGTAAAGTAGTATTTATTATCATCAGTTTTACAGTGGAGATTATTGAGACTTCACTGGCATGGATCCCTTACGTTGTGCCACAAATAAAAGATTAAGAGTAGAACCTATGTTCAGTTATTTCTAAGTATCAGATTAAGAATCTCAGGGGTAGATGGAATGGAGACATACTGAGACCGCTCGAGAAAATTGGCAATCAACGGGATGATGATGATCAGATTAAGAGTAGAACCTATTGTTCATTGATTTCTAACTATAAGATTGAGAGTAGAACCTATTCATTTTTTTTCTACTTCTGGTGGTCAGGCCATTTGACTGTGTATCTCTAATGTGCTAGAGAGGACTGACAGCCTTCAGGAGTCATGAAAACCTTAAGTGTTCTGTCCTTGCATAGTCCTGACTGAATTCAGAGTTCTATGTATTTTTTCCTTCTACATAGGACTATTGAATGAGGCTGGGACATTTTGCTTAGCAGCTTAAAGGCTTCCATCCATTCTCTAGCTTAGAAGAGAAATGACCTACCAGCAGAGCAAAGAGGGTTATAATGGAGGAGTTAGCATAAGTGAGCCATAAATGAAAAGAAATAGTTAAGTTAATGGAGAAATAGGTCATGGGTGATGGAAAGGTTAAAATCAGGAATTACAGGGAAGGAGGAGAAAATGATACCAGAAATATATAAGAGTTTTCATTTCTCCTAGGTGAAATTTAATTTATAGTAGAAATATTTTTCCCTGCAGTTGAAAGACAGTGGCATTTTAAAATTTACATTTAAATATTAGTTATGTAGTTGTGCATAATGAATGTTTATTGATCTCAGTCAAGTTACTATTATGTTCTAAAAACCTAAATGTACATACTGTTCAGTTGGATAAAACTTAAGATTGCCATATATATTTTGCAGATTTTTATTTAAAAATATTTCATGATGTCTCTCAAAAATTGGTATAGAGCCAGGTATAAGCTTTCAATGTCAAGTTCCCTTTTGTAAGCAGTGTAACTTCTAGTAATCTTTGAATATTTTGCCTGTTAATTAGGCAAAATAATCTTTGAATATTTTGCCTAATTGGAATATTCTAATATTCCAATTAAATTAGAATATTTGCATTTAAACTTTTCTTGTCTTCGTTCAGAAAGAACAAAATGAAACATCACAAAGTGAACAAATGTGTATAACTCTGTACTACATTTCTGATTTACAGATGTATGTTACACCTCCTTATAAATGATCTAATATTAAAGCTTATGCATTTTATTTAAATATTATGAAGACTAGTACAGATAAGTGGGTATCAGATTTAAATCACATAATGTATTTTAGAGAAAACAGCTATTGGTATATTTTGAGTTTTCAGCTTGTTTATGATGCAACCTTAAGTACCATATTGGAAGTAATCATAAGAACTTTAATCTTTTGAATGTTCAGTTACACCTAGTAAGTGTAATTAAAACATTTTTACCTTTTATAATAAGAATTTTAAAGATTTAATATTTAAGATAATTTTATATATCATATGTTAAATAATTAAAATATTAAAGCAGAAAGTCTTCTCAGAAAAAATTGACCATTTTCTCTCATATTATTTTCATTATAGAAAGAATCATACATGGGTCCAGAGTGGTAGTACAGTGGGTAGGACACTTACTGTCCATGTGACCAACCCAGATTCAATCCCTGGCACCATATGGTCCCCTTGGGTGTTCCCCAATGTACACAAAGAAGAAAGGACCATACGTGGATTATGTTCTCAAAGCACGACCTCCCACACCCCACTTACCTTTTTCTCTCACAGTGTCTGTGTTTTCTCTAAATCCATCTCTGTACTATCATCAGTTACCATCATATCTTGCCTACTTATTTTTATTTTTTACCGTGGGAGAAAAAATAAAATAGGGGAAAAAACCAAATAAATGTAACTGCTGGAAATTTGAATTAGGCAACATTGAAAGGTATGAGAAAATGAATGGATAGGATGTCATTTTTCTTAGCATTTGAAAGGGAAAAGAAGACGAATTTTCAGGTTGCAGAACAAATAAGTCATTTTAGATATTAGGAAAGGAATATGAAAACCCAGACTAAAAGTGTTAGTATACACTAGATTGCAAATTCTGTTATTGCTGATACAAAAATTAACTTTCTTGGTCATTTAAAAAATAATATGGGGCCAGAGTGATAGTGCAGCAGCTAGGGCACTTGCCTTTCATGCTGCTGGCCTGGGTTCAATCCCTGACATCCCATATGTTCCCCAAGCAAAGTCAGGAGTAATTTCTGAGTGCAGAGCCTGGAGTAACCCCCAGCATTGCTGGGTATGACCCAAAAAGAAAAAATAAAAGGAAAAAGAAAGAAAAAGGAAAAAGAATGTGGTTGAACAATCAGTCCATTCGTTTTAATAATTGAATTGCATTGACATGTGTAAATCTGTATTCTGGTTGAATGTGAGATGAAGGACTACGTAATTGGAATAAGACCCTTAATGAGAAGGAAAACTGGGTGTTTACTATTCACATAGTATTTCTACTCTAATTTATGAAATTTCATGATTTTATTTCAATTTCTTTACATTTCTTAGAAAAATTATTTATCCAATCTTCGACTTAAGACATTTCAGTGACTGTAAGCAAAATGATACCCATTCATCAGATCTAACTCCAAAGGTTTTCTGTATTTAAATTATTTAAATTTAAATTATTTTCTCTTACTTTCTTTAACACATGTAACTGAAACTACATAGAGTACCATTTATATTTTCTTTTTTATCTTTCATGCATGTTAACTTCATCTCACTATCCTAATTCAGAGAATGACTAGAAATACTCATCTTAGGTGTTGATAGTATTTCTATCTACATCCAAACTTTTCAGTTTCCAAAGAAGGAAACTTTGTAGAGTAGAGATGACAGTGGTTTTAAGTATATACTCTTTACAGTTGTAACATTTTGATGTGCATCACATGTCATGGGGCATATCATACACGAGTGGGTTCTGTTACTGTCACCACAATGACAGATGGGAAGCCTGACCCGAGGGTAGGTCTTGACAACGATGCACATCAGAGACATTTCTGGGACTTAATTTGAGCTCTGCTGGGTCGGGTTCTTAATTTACCAAGTTATTTACAGAGGTAGAACAAGAACCCATGACTCCTCTCTTCATTTCAGGGCTCTAGATTGTTCTAAATATGTGTGCCACCTACACCACTGCTGTAGAATGAATGTTGATGTTCCTGCCAGGACTCATTGCTTTGACCTCTATTCTTCTGCTGTGCCCCCGACTATGCTTTTGCCCTGTTCTTTGACGTCTAGACTCCAGAACTATAGGAAATAAATTTCTATTGTGGAACAGTCGCCTACTAGTTTGTTATAGCTGTTTAAGACAACTAGTAATTAGGAAAAGAGAGGAAGTGCAAGTATTTATTAACTTCAGAGACAGATTGTGGTATGGAGAAATTCAGCACAGAGGTAGGACACATACTTTCCATGCAGGAGCTCCTGGGGAAACAAAACCAACCACGTCATATTCCTATAAGTATTTATCTGAGGCATGTAAGCCCCTTTGCACAATGCAAATATCCTGGTACAAGTGAGATATCCTGTTACAAATTCAGATAGAACTCCTGTGAAAATTAATAAAGCACCAAAGAAATTCTAGTAATAGGGCTCTTTAATTGATTTAACATCAAACATTTTATCACAGTTCTGGAGGCTGGCAAATCCAAGGTCAAAGTATGGGCAGAGTCAGCATCTGGCGAGGTCCTCGCTCCTTTTGGGCATATTTTGACTTGCATAAGGCATTAGAGAGTCTTTAAGGTCTCTCCTTATTTTTATCTTCATCAGTTTTTCTTGCTTTGGTGAGATTTAGTAATATATAGCATTATGTAAGTGTAATGTAGTTGTACATATCTCTTGTCTTTCTGATGATGGCCATTCCATCAAGAATAAGGTGAGATTTTAACTGTGGTTTTGATTTGTGTCTCTCTGATGAGGAGTGATCTTCAGAATCTGTTATCTTGTTCTTGTTTGCCATCATTATGTTTGTTTTGGAAATGTGTCTTCAGAGTAACTTCTTTCACTATAGTTACATTTCCACATGCCAGAATTTCAGTTACCTGTGGCCAACTATGATTCAAAAATATTGCCTACGGTAATTTGTTTTGAGAGCTCATATCCACATAACTTAGAGTACATTTTTATTATGGATTTTCTGTTTTATTATTTATTCTTCATCTCATGATACACCTAATTTGTAAATTAGGTTCTATGCTAGGTATGCATGTATAGAAAAACACATAGGATATATAGAGTTTAGTGCTACCTGTGTTTTTCAGATGTCAGCTGCGTGTCTGTGAACATAACCATTTAGGATTAAAAGGCTCCAGTATTTCTGTAGACTGCCTTTTCCTTTGGGGGGGGCAGCATGGGGGCAGTAAACACACCCAGCAGTGCTCAGGGCTTTCCCCTGGCTCTGAACTCAGTGATCACTCTTGCTATATTTGTGCTCCTTTTTCATTTTTTAAAGGATACTATTTTCTGTAAAAGTGTTTTCATTCGATATAGTTCCACTTGCTAATTTTCCTTTTGTTGATTATGATCCTGGTGTTATCCAAAAATCTGTTTCCTGCTCCAAATGTTTTTTTTCCACTATGTTTTGTTCTAGAAGACACTTAAAAGTTTTCAAGTCCTCTCTTCAAGTCTTTTCTTCCTTTGTTGGGGCGATGGTTCCCATGCAGTTTTCAGGGATCCTGAAGGGTCGCTCTGTTAATATTCTGTCAGTGGTGCGGATGATGCTCTATTGGGGGTAGAGCCCCCGGCTGTGAGGCTGCTGGGATCTTGTGATGCCAAGATCTCCCAGGATCGCTCTGGTATTCTCAGTGTCAGGGATCTAACTGGGTTTTACCCAGACCCAGGTGTTACTTCTCAAGTTCCTATTTTCATGCCTGTGTAAGCTATATATTTCTCCTCATAGTATTTCCAAAAAGAACCAGATGTATCATGTGTCTATTAATGACTTGGGGGTCACAGAATGATTTAGAATAGAAGCAACTAGATATCCCAAAATTTGTAGTAATAATCAATTCTTCTATATTGCCTAGCTCCCAGTTAATATGTAACTTTATCTTGAACCCATAAAAAACAGTATGCATTACAATTTTCCAGGAATGATATGGATGTATTTCTATCCAGAGACATAGGGCTGAATTTGATAACATTCCCCAAGGTCCTTTTTGCCTTAGAGTAAATGCTTTCTCTCATTTTAAGCTTCTTTGCATTATTTTTTAACTTGATCCTGTGGATTCCCCAGAAGAATTTGTGATCCTGTTTTAATGGTTTACGTACCTAGAATTCTGTCCCTATGATTTAGGCTGTATTCTCTGTTTAGCTTTATATGTTGTTTTTACTCTTCTGCTTTGATTTTTATCATCACAGTTTCTCTCTTTACTTTCCCAACTGCTACCAGACTTTCCATTATATCCTATAGCCAAGTCCTCCAGATGTTATTCTTCTGATTTTCTGTTCTTATGGACTTCTGTAATGTCTTCCCAAGAGTATTTCAAAGTAACACTTCTACCTGGATTGCCTTTGCAGCAGGGCTCCCCTGATTGTTCACTGTTGTCTAGTCTCGTCTAGACTCCAGTTCTTTGCAACTGGTCCCCTTATCTGTAAATCTCTTTTCTTCTTCTTTGTTTTACTTCCCTGTGGATTTCTGTGTTTTCATTCATTTCCCCTAGTGTATCAATTGGCCTTTCCCCAATCTCTCATTTTGTTATTTAATCCCAGAGTCTGTAGCTCCCCTTAGACCCTCTGTATTATTTCTGTGTCCTTGCTGTTATTTTGTAACATTCCCCAGTTTACTATCATCTGCAGATTTCATCAGTATGCTGTTTACTATGTTCTAAAGATCATTAATAAAAATGAATAAACAGAAGAGAGGACCTCTCGCAGACATCTGTGGAACCTCTCTAGACTCTCCCCGTAGCTTTCTGGCTATTATTTTCTTTTACCGTTCAGTTTGTTTTCCTAGTATTTGATCCAGGTCCCTCTAGGAAACCCTAGCTCTTACATTCAAGTGTCTGTATACAATGTGTGCTTGCTGCATCACTTTGTAATTGCCTAAACAATTTATCAGGATTGTCTGGCAACCTTGATCCCTTATTAAATCCGAGTTTTATTGGCAGTCTCCATTGTCCTCTAGCCTGGGGAAGCTCTGTGGAATATTCCCTATGTTCACCTTGCCATTCCTCCAACTTACTGTTATTTTAAAACCTTGAATACATACAGACAAGCAAAAAGATCACACCTCGCCCTGTGCAGAAGCAAGAAGTGGGCAGTGAGCATCCTGTGATTAGCAGCTATCTCTGATTTTGATTGACAGTTACTTGTAGACATGAGTGAAATCAAAGAACTGGATTTGAACAACTGAATAAGAGCAGAGCTGTTCTTAGAGGATATCTATGATGTGCTTGGTCTTAGACTACTACAATGTGCTATCTCCCTGTGATCACTAGCCCTCTCAACGGCAAGTGTTTCCAGGTACATTACTACACCTGAGGGCACCTTCGTGAGAATTAGCAGATTTTCCTCCAGTGCATCTGGGAAGGTCAAGCACAGTCAATTTAGTAACCCACTGACTCCTGAGTCCCATATTTTTGCATGAGGCACAACCTGCTAAATGTGCATGGCTGCTCTGATTTATTTATATAACCCACCTACTTATCTAAATTATTTGTATGATATATGTTTTTATTTTCACATTTTTCTTTGGTCTCTGGGCTGGAGCAAAAGCACAGCGGGTAGAGCGTTTGCCTTGCATGCAGCCGACTCAGGTTCGATTCCTCCGTCTGTCTCGGAGAGCCCGGCAAGCTACCAAGAGTATTCTACCCGAATGGCAGAGCCTGGCAAGCTCCCCATGGTATATTCGATATGCCAAAAACAGTAATCCCAAATTAAAACCAGTAGTTCCACCCACCTCATGTTGATTGTTTCTGTAAATCCTAAATGAAAATATTTTTTGATTTGGCTTACAAAATAATATTTTTGTATGTAATCTTTACTTTCAGTCTTTAGTGATGTAGTTTTTTTTTGATTCTAGTAATTAGATATGGTTTTTCTGATTGTCATTATTCTCCAGTGTATACAGAGAATCATGGTGAAGAGGCTATGTTCCTCAGGCTCATTGCACTGTCTTCACAGACTGCATTAAAGCAGTTTTCTATTATATTTCTCTAATCTGTCCAGTCTACACTTTGTAAGTGTATACTTTTCTTATATCAAATAGTGATCAGTTAAGACACATGTCACTCAAACATATGAGCATGATGTAAAAAGCAAAGTTTTGAATCTTTCGACTAAATAGAACATGAATAGAAAGGTGGGGACTTTTCATAAACACTCGCATGTGTGTTTATTATAATAAAAGAGATGTAGTGTGAAGAGAAGTATTTGCTAAAGTGTTATGTTTTAGGTTTCTCTCATTACTCACTGTTTTTATTTTCCTTGAGTTCTGATTTTATGGAAATGTGTCTTTTATTCTGAGTGATAGAATTTGCTTGAAGAATGTCCCTTTCCTGTTCAGCTATGCTGTCAGGGTTGGGAAGAGATTAGATATGGGGCTTGTGTGTTCATAGTGTCACTTTGCCATCCGAAGTCTATAAAGATAATCTGGTGGGAAGGTTCTGAGCCCCAGTGGAGGATAGAAATATGCAAGGATCCCGCATTTATTTGCAGCATCTGGTACGGCTGCTTTGCTTCTGGCTGGTATTTTCTTTACTGCCAAGTGCTGGAGCAACTGCTGGACAAATCTCGACAGAAGCTGCTTTTACAGGACATGTTTATAATCTACAAAACCATCTAAGTCATGGAGGGTTAATTTCCCGAAGATCAGTGACTAAGGAGGGATTTCAGAGATTATTGTCGATCCAGTTTACCCTGTCCTAAATAAATGGCTGAAGCATATTTGGAATCTTTCTGATTAGAAACTCTTCTTAGAGTCAATAAAGAATATGACATTCATAAATCTAAATAAAAGAAGACTTGACTGCCTATATGGTGATATGTGCCATGAACTTTTACCTGCCCTTAGCATGTTGTATTATCATTGGCAGGCCTGAAACAAGGTGAGATTTGAAGCAAAACACTGAAAACCTGACCCTTAGCTTAATTCAAAATACTTTTATATTTTTGCCATCTTTAGTGGCATTATCTGCATCTTCACTTTTTAAATTCAGTTTATTTGCAGTTTATTTCCAAAAAGTGTATGATTAAGCAATTAGTATGCATTTTACAATTAATTTAGAAAGATGTAATATAAAAATAATATAGGATAAGACAGATAACGCAGGAGTTTAATCACTTCCCTTGCATGAGTCCTGGTGTCAGTTTGATTGCTGGGCTCACCTTTGGTCATTCCCGAGCACAGAGCCAGGGATAGCATCACTGGGTATAAGGATAATAATAATAATAATTATTATAATTATAATTATAATATATAAAATACAATAGACTTGTTGTTACTATTTTGGCATAACGAATACACCACTGCTATCTTGCCAGGCTCTGCCGTGCAGGTGGGATACTATCAGTACTACCTTGCTGGGCTCTGAGAGGGACAGAGGAATTGAACCCAGGTTGGCTGCATGCAAGGCAAACGCCCTACCCGCTGTGCTATTGCTCCAGTCTCACAATGGAGACGTTACTGGTGCCCACTCGAGCAAATCGATGAACAACGGCATGACAGTGCTACAGTGAAAATGCAATAAAAGTTTATATTAATTATCATGTGATATTTACTGAGGATTAACTATAGGTTATCACTGTGCTAAGCACTTCACATGTATTCTCTTCTGTAGTCCTAACAGATATTCATGAATTTGGTCCTATTATAACTTGGTAGATGGGAAAAATGATGTCTAGAGAGGTTTAATGACTTACCTTATTCAAAAATACTCCTTACCCCCACTTCTGTGTTTGTCATCTCATATTTTTCTCCCTTCTCTTAGATAAACATCTTGATAAAAGTCATATATATTTATCATCTCCTCCCTTACCTCCTAATTGTTCATCATCCTCTCCAATTTGGCTTATACTACACTACAACTGAAATACAGTGGTTACACAGGGTAATCAGCCCCTTCCTATTGTCAAATACAGTGTCTTTATTTCCCTGGATTTCAGCAACTTTTATCACAATTAGTCTCACCACCTTGAAACACCATGCTGTTTCTTATATTATTCCATTCTATCTTTTTATAGTAAAATATGTCCTAGTGGCTGGCTTGTGTACATAAGAATCCATTCTCGAGCTTTGGAAGCCAGCATGATCAGTGAGTACTCTTTTCTTAGGCATGGTCTTCTTTGTATTCTCACGGGTGGAGGAAAGTAGGACACTAGGATGTCTATATACCAACACCAGTGCCATTCAGTGGGCTTCTACCCATTTAACCAAGTGACACTTGAAATGTCTCAAATGAGAATCTTTTTATTTCTGAACCAAGCAAAGCTCTGTCAACTTATCAGTTTCTCTAATCTGCTGTATTGTTCTCAGTATTTTCTGAATTTTATTCTTTATTTTTTGATGGGGGCGTGAAAGGGAGGGGAGATACCTATGCTCCCTTAATAACTGGTAATAATCCTTATCATCCTATGTAAGACAAAATTTAAATTACCTAATATGTTTTCTATCTGTATGGGATCGGCCTTCCAATTCAGAGATGATTCTAGACAAAGCTAAGACTTTGCTATTTTTAAAAATGGTTCCACAAACTTGAATTCTATCAGCCTTGGGCATTTTGGCTTTCCCAATATCCGTATGCTGTTTTAATAACAGAAAACAACAAAAATATGAGGAAAGAACACCGTGGAAATCACTTTCCAAACTAGCTTGTATTAAAGCTGTTTCAGATCTGAGTCATGGAAAATAATAGTGATTAGGATAATGCGGTCCATTGCACTCAGTGACAGTTAATCCTCTTATTAGCTTCATGGTAATATTTTGTTCATTTGTTAGGTTGAAGGGATTGTGTGAGAATGTTGTAGTTCCTGCTTTCCTCTGCTTTCATTGGGAAAGCTAAAAATAAAAGTGTTCCATATTGTAATGCATTAGAGGTTGGCCCTTCCCTCTGGAGATGTTCATTTGCTTTTTGTATTTTATCCAGGCTTCAAGTATGGCTATCCAATCTTTGAGGCCTCCTCATCTTATTCTCCTCAGAGGGTTGCCTTTTCACCTGAGTGATCATCAGTCAGGAAAAGTCAGTGGGGTGGTTTAGCTGAGGAATATATTGCATTGCCAAATGGAGATAGAGCCCTGCTCAGACCCCAGGAGCTGAGACAGCCTACAAAGCATTTCTGGCACTCAGCCCAAGAAGTGATCCCTGCACCAGGATAACACAGACACACAGACACAGACACACACACACACACACACACACATACACACACAGAGTCTATAGTGAGATTGCAGCTCTCCATCACGCTGCTGAGTTGATTCATACAGCAGCATTGGGATCAGGAAAACTGTTCTCTTCCTAGACCAGCTAAAAATATCCAAATTCAGATTTATAATGACAGCCACTGATAAATTTTCTGGGGAAATGCAAGCAGTGGCATTGTCATGCTCAGAAACCTCTTCTGATAAATTGATGAGGGGAGAGAAATTTCCATCCAAGGCACTGACCCAGATGCCATTTCTCTGGGGATGGTGAGCAAGATGAACAAGTTTTTCCATGTCACCACAGTCTCCTCTTGCAAATGTGGTAGGGAATATCATGTACTGGATCAAAAAAAGAGTATAGAAAATAAAAGATATATTTTTGTTCAAAAGAAGACCTGACAAAATCACAAATCTTCTGGAAAATATATTTGCTTCTCTGTCAAGAAGGGAGCTCTGTTTTAAAATACTCTTTTGTGTGACCATGTTCATTATAATCTCAAAGAAGAAAAAAAGAAAACCTTGTAAAAGAGCAAACAAAAAACAGTCTTATTCCAAGCATTCCAGTAAATTTTTTGTGTATGTATTTAGCTGTACTGTAAGTAGTTGCTTTGTATGAGATGGTTAAAAAAAAGCCAAAGATAAGAGATTTTTTTCCTTTTTTTCTTCTATTAAGTTGATATTTATTTATTTATTTATTTTTGGCTTGTCTGATGTATGTGTGAAATATGTTTCCAACAATAAACAGGAATTTTGTTTTGCAGAGTTGTTCAAAAAATTTAAATAAAATAAAATATTATTTTGTTAAGATAAAAATCTCACTTAAATGGCCCTGCATTTAAGTAGGAACCCATGATTCCACTGGTATCTATTACTTTTTAAATATGAATTTATTTATTGGATCACCATGAGAACAATTACAAAGCTTTCGGGTTTAAGTCTCAGTCATACAATAATGAAACACCCGTCCTTTCACCAGTGCATATTTTCCACCACTAAGAACCCCAGTATACCCCTCATCCCATATCCTCCCCCTATCTGTGTGGCAGATAATTTCCACATTACTCTCTCTCTACTTTGATTACATTCAATATTTCAACACCAGACCACCATTATTATTTGGGATTTTCCCCCAACACTCAGACCTGCTGAAAAAACATTAGACAATTTGTTTTCTATTGCTGATTATGAATAGCATATGATGTTGCGGCTGTGTGATTTTGGAATTCTGAAATTTTAATAATTAAATCTGAAGGGATTTCTGACAAAAGCCTCTGGGTTCTGAGGTTCGCTCATGTCTCTGTTACTTTTTTTAATTGAACAAAGATTCAGTTTATGCATTTTTGTTTGAAGTTCCAGAATCTACTTTTTTATAATCTCTTTTTTTTTTCTTTTTAGTTGGTTACCACATTTTCAGAAGAACTGCCAAACCAGCTGCCATGAATTGATTTGATAGGGTTTCATTTTGATTTGGCTAATGGTCCTCAGCAACTAAGTCAAATCTCACTTTTGGTATTTCCTAAAATGATAAAGGTGCAGGGTACTAATAAGCTCACCGATGTACATGAAATCAATTCATTATAAATTAAATTATAAATCAAATGAATGCTACCTAATCACAGGCACAGAAGAAAAGTTTCTGCTAGCAAACCAATAGGGAGGTGTCACAGAAGCAGTAGGTGTTGGGGGCTGGAGTAGAAGTACAGGGGGTAAGGTACTTGCCTTGCACACAGCCAACATGGGTTCAACCTCAGAACTCCTGTGGTCTCCTAAACTCTCCAGGAGTGAACCCAGAGCACTGAGCCAGAAGAATATCAGAAGCACTGTGTGTGTTCCCCTCACCTCAAATAAAAAAAACCAACAACAAACAGAGCAGTAGGTTTTATGTGTGGGGTGACACAATGGTTGGATGCTTTCAGAGGTAATGGAGTTTTATATATATATATATATATACACATATATATATACACATATATACATATATATACACACATATATAGGGAGAGAGAGAGCACTGTAGCACTGCCATCCCGTTGTTCATCTATTTGCTGCTCGAGTGGGCACCAATAACGTCTCAATTGTGAGACTTGTTGTTACTGTTTTTGCCATATCGAATACGCCATGGGTAACTTGCCAGGCTCTGCCATGTGGGTGGGATATGTGGGATACTCTCGGTAGCTTGCCGGCTGCTCTGAGAGGGACAGAGGAATTGAACCCAGGTCAGCCACGTGCAAGGCAAACGCCCTACCGGCTCTGCTATTGCTCCAGTCCTATATATATATATATATATATATATATATATATATACACACACACACACATAAACATATATATATGTATACATGTATAATATATACATACATATACATATATCATATATAGACATACATACCCACATATATATTTAGTGTCTCTATATACATATTAATAATATAGTATAGCACAGAAGTAGGAAAAATTCTGGGTAAATATTAGGCTAAAATCAATTATATAAAGATTTTAATTTAGTTTTCTAAAATTATCTTTATTTTTATTTTTTGCTTTGCCAAACAACTACTACATTTGTGGTCATTATTTTATATCATTAACCCTGAAAGTTACTGTTTATATCATTTTCACTCTTGGCCCTGTACCATTATGAGATGGCATCTAATGAACAGTTGGATGGGATAGACCTGGAGATTTGCCCTTGTTGAATGCGTGACCCAAACCCAAAGAGCCATCAACGTCTTCCCTAGAGAAACTGCGAAGACTCATTCCTCAGTAATGATGCTCTAACGAATCTAATCTGCTCCTTTGTCATTTGCTGATTTATTAAGTTGTGAAGTACAGCTAACAGGAATATCAGTGTCTCCTTGAAAGAAGAAGAAAGCCTGGGATTTTAATTTTAGACAGCGTCTATTCAAGACAATTGTATGAATTTCACAATGTTTAAGCCTTTCCTTCCTCAGGTGCTCCTAACCTCCTTTTCCTAGATTATGTACTACGTTATAGTTTTGTACTTCAGTTTTATAAACAAATGAACCCATCAAATTCTGGAAAAAGAGTTTAAGGTTTGAGTTTTAGTGAGAATGTAGTGTGCAAAGATTTTAAAAGATTATTAGAAATAGTATAGCATCAATATACACATTGAAGTATTTGAAGGAAGTGTAAAAAATCATTAAATGAGGTAGATTAACAAATAGAGGGATAGGTGCTTATATTATACAGTATGTATAATTAGAAGTTAATTGTGAGTTTGAGGTATGAGAATATGGATATTTATGTTATTTTAAACATGTAGAATGTTCAACATTTTTATTATATAATGTTGGGGGAAAAGATAAAGTAGCACAGACCAATATTTGTAAAGACATTTGTATAAGAGTTATGACACACTCAAAATGAGGAAAACTTTCCCTGATTTATCGAAGTACATACACAAACAAGAAATAGCTGCATTTGTGAGTTAAAAAAGAACAGTCTTTTTTCATCGTTAGTTTATAAATCAGATCAGAAGAAAGAGAATTCTAGAAAAAACTAGTTTTCTTCAAAAGTCATATCTTTTACCTACTCAACAATATATAAAATGATTTTTCAGTTACTTTCTGTATATAAAATGCCTCAACCATTCACAATGAAAGCATCTAATATAACCTTGCCTAGTAGTTGGCATTGAGACTTCAACTGTGAAGTGGCACAGAGTTTAACATCAAGAAATGGGGAAAAGGGATGACAAAAAGTTTTATGGAATGTGAATAGGGTATGTAGGACATTTTGTGTGTCACTGAACTGTGATCTAAGAATCTTTGGCAGGTTACTTAACATGTTTGTACCTCAGTAGTTTATCTATAATGTCTAGTGAATAACATTAGCTGTCAAGTAGTAAGACTTAATAAAAGATCATTAATATCTTTAACCTAGGGTGGTAGACCAAAAGGAAAAAAAGTGCTCATAAATAAGTCAGAAGATTTGCTTGAGAGGTGTTCTTTCTCATCATGCCACTGTTGTTACCCTAAAATAGTTACAAAATCTCTGTCATGGAACTGGAAAAGATGTTTCAAGTCTTGGAATAGAGACTCCATTCTAATTATCATTTAGAGACTAAAGTAATTCTCCTTTGTCATATAACTAGTCAATGACCAAATGAAGAATTTGTGGGATGACAGAGCATTTATCATAGAAGGAGTTTGAAGAAATGTTAGGTTCCCTTGGAAATGTATTTTGTGATTAATTAGAAAATAAGAAAGTGCTTATAATATGTTATGTGGTTAGTTGAAATGTATTTTAAGATTAGCTGAACACAGTGAAATAGCAGATCCCAAGAAGCAAATCCTTTCTGTTAAATTCTCTGTGTCATGTGATTAAACATGACTGATGAATTATTTGTAATTAATTTATATCTAAATCAGTAGGTTTAACATAAACTCTTAGCTCTGTATAAGTTTATGCAGTTAAAAGTGACAAAGGCTGGTTTTCTGTTTGTGAAATCAATCTGTAGGGGATAGTGCATTTTTCTTAATAAAATGTAGGGTGTCCCAAGAGATCTACTAATTCAAATCTTTGAATTGAGATCTCTGGGTAATTTTGAGTACCAGAGCCAATGGCTTCCACTGGCTTTTTTTTTTTAATTAGTGAGTCACCGTGAGGGTACAGTTACAGATTTATACATTTTTGTGCTCATATTTTCCCCCATACAAAGTTCAAGAACCCATCTCTTCACCAGTGCCCATTCTCCACCACCAGTAAACCCAGCATCCCTCTCACCCTCCCCAGTCCCGTCTCCCCCCACCCCACACTGCCACTATGGCAGGGTATTTCCTTTTGTTCTCTCTCTCTCTGAATAGGTGTTGTGGTTTGCAATCAAGGTGTTGAGTGGCCATTGTGTTCAGTCTCTAGTCTACATTTTGCACAAGTCACACTTCCCCCGCATGACCTCTGACCACATTTTACTTGGTGTTCCCTTCTCTGGGTTGCCCAGAATGAGAGACCAGCCTTCAAGCCATGGAGTCAACCTCCTGGTACTTATTACTACTATTCTTGGGTGTTAGGCTCCTAGTCTATTATTCTATATTCCACAGATGAGTGCAATCTTTCTATGTCTGTCTCTCTCTTTCTGACTCATTTCACTTAGCATGATACTTTCCATGCTGATCCACTTATATGCAAACTTCATGACCTCCATTTTTCTAACAGCTGCGTAGTATTCCATTGTATAGATGTACCAAAGTTTCTTCAACCAGTCATCTGTTCTAGGGCACTCGGGTTTTTTCCAGATTCTGGCTATTGTAAACAGTGCTGTGATGAACATATAAGTACAGATGTCATTTCAACTATACTTTTTTGTTCCTCTGGGATATATTCCCAGCAGTGGTATTGCTGGGTCAAATGGGAGCTCAACCTCTAGTTTTTTGAGAATTGTCCATATTGTTTTCCAAAAGGTCTGAACTAGCTGTCATTCCCACCAGCATCCACTGGCTTTTAATTCAAGTGGTCTAAACTATTTTGGACGAGTCAGCTCAGATATATGATGGAGGTTCAGATTTACTAGGAGATAATACTTCTTGTCCCAGAAGAGAAAGAAAAGTGGAACTGCACAAACAAGAAGTGAGAGGAAGAGAAAGAGCAAGGAGTAGAGAAAAAAAGAAACAGAATAATAATTTTAAAAACCATGAATTAAAACTGTAAGGAAGGTTTTCTTGCAGAAAATTTATTTGTTGGCCTTTTATTATTTTACTTATAAAATAAATACTATAACATATATAATTGAGTAAAATTAATTGAAAATAAACCAACTAAATTTTGTAATAGAAATAACAAGATATATCTCAAGCAACAGTGAAGGATAGTATGACACACTGAACGATATTTCTAGTGTGCATTTCAGACTATGTAAGCTCCCATTGCAAACAAGTTCAAATAGAATAGCATATAATTTCAGGTCATAGATTAGAAAACATGATAAAAAAATCTTTTGTACTAGAGGTGTTAAGGTGAGAAAAGTAAGAAAGAACCAAGATTTACTTGGGAATTTATTGGTTTTTCTCCATTGAGTAGACTAAAACTCACTATTGATAAATAAGATCATGTAAAAAGTGGAGGTACAGATGACCACAGATTGAATAAGCAAGAAGACTGTAAAGGCATGGAACTCAACAAATCAGTTGCTAGAAATCAACTGGCTTGTTTTTCTTCCTTAGCATCAAATAGTAAAATACAGGTAGCTGCGTTTAGGATGTTCTTAAAATTTAAACCTTAGAAAAATTTTGTGTATTTTCCTGTGCAATAGCCTCCAACATTCATCATCATCCCGTTGATGGTCGAATTTCTCAAGCGGTCTCACTAATGTCTGCATTCGTTCTAGCCCTGAGATTTTTTACCTATCTTTACTCGTCCTTCCCAAGGATGCCGCATTGGAGAATCTTTCAGGGTCAGGGGAATGAAACCCATCATTGTTACTGGTTTTAGCATATGAATACACCATGGGGAGTTTGCTCTCCCACGTGGGCAGGAAATTCTCTTGGTACCTGCTGGTCCTCCTACAGAGAGAAGTAGGCTATAAGATGTCGTGTGGCTGCTTTGCAGTTCCCGGAGCATGGTTTTAAGTCTCTGGATGTTGGCTATTGGTGGGATTACATGGTGCCGGGGGCAGTCCCTGGGAGTGACCACCTAGCTCCTGGAAAATGGAAAATCTGGGCAGAGGAGGCCCAGTCCTGATCCGAGCAGTCTTGGAGGTCTCAGCCCCGAGTCACACACACCTGGGTTCCTCTGCTGGTACCTTCATCCAAATGTGTGGAGAGGGGCCTTGAGCATGGCTATGGCTAAGGCTCCAGAGGTCTTCAGCTGAGGGAGCTCTGCTCCTGGCGGGGAGGGAAGCTGGAGCCCACTCCCTCCAAGGGGCCCCTGAGAAGACAGCCAAGCCCTCGGGCCAGAGAGTCTCTGCTCCTCCAACACTATCATTATGAAAATCAAATCTAAGTAACCCTAGGTGACCCAGTGAATTGTAGACATGGTTCATCAGTGGAACCCTTTCCATTCAGCATTTAGAAAAAGAATAAATTATGGTAAATTTGATATAACGTGAATGTGTCAGCATAGGATTACTTAAGTAGAATATAACATTCAGTAAGGATCTTCTGTATAGATAATGTGCTCTACATGCATTAATTGATTTAATTCTCATGTCCTTTTAATAATTCTCAATGTAATATGATGTTGGTGATAGGAATTCTTTTCGGAAGCGGTGCTGGGATTTAAACCTAGATCAGCTGGATTTAAGACCCTATTATTATTTTGTTACATTCACTGTGTGTCTTCTGGCTCACAACTTTTCAACTATGAGATGTAAAAATAAGCTAAAATTCTAACCAGTATAATTTTCCCAGTGTTAGCTGCTGACTCTGAAACTATTGGGTAAAATAAGGTTTGAAGAATAGGCATGAATTTTGATTATTTAGTTCTCTGATGAGAACCAGCCAGATCATATGATTTCTGCTAGGGTAAAATGGAGAAAAAATAGTTTTCTGGGAATATTTTCTATGAAGGATAAAGCAAATTTAGATGTTGTAAGTGATAGGGAGCTGCCAACTTTATCAAATGCTAAAATGTTGTCATAAAAAAAGAGTTGGGAATTTATTGTCAGAAAATTTTAAGTCTTATAGTGGCCAATTCACATCAATAAAGTTTTATTTTATTTTATTTTTGGCAAGTTTGGAAGAATATCTACTGGAAAAAGGGAAATAGGAAGTAGAGTAGAGGCAATTTTCATTGTAATATACATCATTCATATGCTAATATCTCTTCACATAGGCATTTGCATGGGAGCTCATGAATCAGGACAAATATGACACCAGCAAATATGAATTATTGAGCCATGGGTATCACACTTAACAAATGTATGGGGTTTTGTATTTTTAAAGAGTGTTTTGCCTAGAAATTGTGCTTCCATATGATCCCGCAATACCACTTCAGGGAATATATCCCAGCAGTGCAAAAAAGCACAGTAGAAATCACATATCTGCATCTGTATGTTCATTGTAGCACTGTTCACAATAACCAGAATCTGGAAACAACATGAATGTCCAAGAACAGATGACTGGCTAAAGAAACTTTGGTACATCTACACAATGGAATACTATGCTGTTGTTAAGAAAGATGAAGTAATGAAATTTACTTAAAAGTGGATGATCATAGAGAGTATCATGCTAAGTGAAATGAGTCAGAAAGACAGGGACAAATATATAATGACTGCACTCATTTGTAGAATACAAAATAACATAATCTAAGACTGACCCCCAAAGATAGTAGAGACAGGGCCAGGAAGATTGCTCCATGCTTGGCAGCCTGCCTCATGAGCTGGGGGAGAAGCCAGCTGGAATAGAGAAGGGATCACTAAGTCAGTGATGGTTGGAGAGGTAGTTTGGGATGAGAGATGTGTGCTGAACGTAGATAAAGGACTAAATGTGATGGCCTCTCAGTATCTGTATTGTAAACCATAATGCCCCAAAGTAGAAAGAGTTTAGAGGAAATTGTCTGCCATAGAGGCAGGGGGAGGGTTTGGGACAGGGGATACTGGGGACATTGGTGGTAGGAAATATGCACTGGTGGAGGGATGGATGTTCTCTCATTATATGACTGAAACTCACACATGAAGTCTTTGTAACTGTATCTCATGGTGATTCAATTTAAAAAAAGAAGAGTTTTGCTTTTCCTATGTCTGTTACTACTGCAGTCCATTAAATCCAGTTTGTTCTAGAAACCAAAAAAAAAAGGTAGAGAGAATGCCTGGAAAACAAGAAAACAAAAAAATCAAATTCAATCCAAGTTTGTAATTTCCAGTGTCTGGATTTAGATTTCTGTGAAGCTTTGTGCAGGTATGTGTGGGGTCACACCAGGTTGTACTCTGGGCTTATTCCTGGCTCTTGCTCAGGGATTAATCCTGGTGGCACTTGGTGGATCATATGTGGTGCCAGGGAACACTCGTGGGTTGGCATCATACAAGACAAGTGCCTCTTTGAGCCCTTGGATTTTATCTCTTCGACTCCTTATATTTTATGTGTAGCACTGCACTTTCGTCCCGTTGTTCATCGATTTGCTCGAGAGGGCACCAGTAATGTCTCCATTGTGAGACTTGTTACTGTTTTTGGCATATTGAACACATTACGTCATGGGTAGCTTGCTAGGCTCTGCCATGCAGGTGGGATACTCTCAGTAGCTTGCCAGTCTCTCCAAGAGGGACGGAGGAATCGAACCTGGGTTGGCTGCGTGCAAGGCAAACAACCTACCCGATGTGCTATTGCTCCAGTCCAATGATTTTATATAATGTATCTGAAAGAAGAATTTCTCTTTAAAATTCCTATAGAACTGGATGAGACAATTTACACTTTTGCAATATAAAACATCACAGTCTTCTGTGTGTTTCGAATTCACATCATGTTCTGAACTCACAGCATATCCTGCTCCACCAAGCCCCAGTTCAAGGATTTGGTGTTTGTGTGTGGACAGTACCCCTCCTATGAAATGGGACAGGCCTTAGTGGGTCAGCCAGGCTGGGGAGATGACCCAGAAAGCTGAGCACATACTTTGCGTACGGAAGGCCCCTACTTTAAATTCCAGAACCATCTGGTTCCCAGAGCACCACTAGGGTGCGTCCAGCAGTGCTGGCTCTGAGAAGCACTAGCACGAGGTCTGAGCATCACCAGGGCCAACTACGGAAACTTCAGACCTTAGGTTGGTGGAACCAGTATGAGAAGAAGTGGCTCCATCACCTCCAGAATATATCTGAAGAGTCCCTTGTCCCCCATAGTAAACTAGGAAAGTGTTCACTTTGTGTCTGTTGAATGTGTTCTCTAGTTTTAATTACAACTCTCTGCAGATAAAAAGCACACAAGCTCATTCTATCTGAGAACATTGTATCTGCGCGGGGAGGATCCTGAGGTGGGTCTCTGACTTGATTGCCTCTGAGAGGACTCCTGTGGTAGATTTAGTAAAGGGAACTGCCTCCTTTTCATTCCAAAAAATCACATCATTATCATATCTGTCATTCAGCTTAACATCTTTATACAAGGATATAGAGGGTATATGAGCATCTTTATCCCCAAGTACACATGGAATTGGCATACATCCCAGAATACAATAAACTGCAACTTCAAGTTAAAGAAAATAGGTAAATGAAATCAACATCCAGTAAAAACCTGCATCCAATAACAACCTGTTCATGTTCTAAGCAGAATTAAAAGAATAAAAGCAGAATATGATATAAAAAATAATAAGGATAAGGCATACTGTGTAACAACAATCGATTCAATTAATATATTGTTACTTCCAGGTCTTATATAACACTAAGAAAAAAACACCAGTATCAGCTTCACTTTATAAGTGAGCTTAAATTTTCTCTTTCTTCTTCTTTCTGTAGTTTTATCTTATATCTAAAGGGTTTTATTTTGTAATATTGTTTTGCCACAGGACACAGAGATGTGGATTTGACTAATGAAAGGGAAGTGGAATGAAATACTGAGCATATATTCTCTGTAGAGAATGTAACCATATTACTCTACTTTTGCTGTGAATAGAGACATTTATGTGTGAGGAAGATTCCTAGTTGTTCCTCTGAGCTTATGACTTGGAGACGCCAGAGAAGGAGACAGACATGAGCCTTTGCTTTGGTAAACTATGCTTTGGCATGGTTCATGTATGTGAGGTCATTTGAAATTCCAGCGTATCTGATACAACATTTACCAAAACTGAATTAAAATGTCAAACTATTCTCTATTTCCCTATGATACACTGAGCTTACTAATATTTTTTAATTCTTTTGTTTTTGTTTTTGTGTTTTTTTGTTCTTTGATTTTCTGCTTTTTGGGTCACACCTGGTGATGCTCAGGGGTTACTCCTGGCTCTGCACTGAGGAATTACTCCTGGCAGTGTTTGGGGAACCATATGAAATGCTGGGAATTGAATCTGGGTCAGCCGCATGCAGGCAAACATCCTACACACTGTGCTATCGCTCCAGCACCTGTTTTTTTTAACTCTTTAGATTCCATCAAGATTCTTGTAGAAATCTCAAAAGACATACTTGGGCAGCTCTGGCATTTTGGTTTGTTATTATTTTGGGTGTTTCATTCTCTACCACAAAAGTTACAGTGGAATAATAGACTTTCTGTTAGGTAGACAGTACTGGAACTATGTTCTGCTACTTATTGTACTGTTGTATATAGAAATTACTTTGTCTTTGAAGCTGTTTTCTTTTGGTTTACTTTTGTTAAATGTAGATACTACCTGATGTAGTCATAGAGACTAAGAACTGAAGGCACTGATCTTACTTAAGCTGAGTAGAGCAAAACCTAGTTATTTAACAAATAGTAGAGCTTTAGCCTTTAAATTTTCTGATAACTTACTGTTTTTACTTTCTACCTATGATCCCTGATTTTTTTTGGTATGGGGTGGGGAGCGGAGAGGAGGGTTAGGCACACCTAGAAGGGCTGAGAAATTATTCCTGACTTTGTACTCAGGGATCACTCCTGTTGGTACTTGGAGGATATATGAGGTACTGAGATTGAATCAACGTCACCCACAGGCAAAGCAAGTGTTTAATTTGGTCTAGCTCTCCAGCCCCAACCCTTGGTTTAAAAATAAGTAAATAAAAAGTAGTGTACAAACTGAACATAAACCATATTTTCTATCTTAATTTTACATCAACTTTCTAAAAATGCACTAATAATACATGCCAATACCTTACTCTGTTCTAGTGCTGAGTTCTGGAAATATAGTCATGGATTTCTGTTAAACTTACTGTCTTAAAGGTGTCTTAGAGTAGTCTTGCCTGTGGATTCAGTAACCAGGCAATATGAAGTCAATCACATTGATAAATGAAGAAACTCAGTATCTCAGGAGAAAACAGTGCTAACTCTTGGTATCGTCTTTATGGACAAGGAAGAATCCTGGTACCTAAGCTGATGTAAATTCAGTACTTGTAATTTCAACAGCCTTATGCAGAAAAATCCAGATAAATTATTATGGGGGGGCAGAGAGATAATAAAGCAGATAGGGGGCTTGCCTTCTATGCTGCCGACCTGAGCTTGATCCCCAGTATATCACATGGTCTTCTGAACACCACCAAGAGCAATTCATGAGTTCAGAGTCAGCATTAACCCCTGAGCATCAGCAGATATGGCTCCCAAACAAAACGAAAATAATAATATTTTTTTAAATATAGAGAAGATCTCCGGAACCTAGCCACAACCATGCTCAAGGCCCGTCTCCACACATTCGGACGATCACGCATAAAGGTACTGGCAGAGGAACCCAGGTGTGCGGGACCTGGGGCTGAGACCTCCAAAACTGCTCGGATCGGGACTGGGCCTCCTAGACCAGATTTCCCATTTTCCATAGCTAGGCGGTCACACCCAGGGACTGCCCCTGGCACCGTGTAATCCCACCAACGGCCAACATCCAGAGACTATAAAACCAAGCTCCTGGAAGTGAGTGGCGGCCGCCTTGCGGCCATGCAACATCTTATAGCCTACTTCCTCCTCTGGGAGAACCTGGCAAGCTACCTAGAGTTTCCTGCCCACATGGGAGAGCCTGGCAAACTCCCCATGGTTTATTCATCTGCCAAAACCAGTAACAATGCTGGGCCTCATTCCCCTGACCCTGAAAGAGCCTCCAACACGGCATCGTTGGGAAGGACAAGTAAAGAGAGGCTTCTAAAATCTCAGGGCTAGGACAAATGGAGACATTACTGAGACCACTTGAGAAATTCGACGATCAACGGGATGATGATGATGATGATGATGATGATGATGATGATGATGATGATGATGATGATAGAGAATAGCCTACTGGTCCCAACTGACACTTTAAAAATTCCATGAATATAGAGATGGGCAGCTAGCATTTTTGAGTATACTATAGTATATATGAACCAAGTTTTATAGAAGGGAGAATGGAGGAATGATATAATTAGATATACCTCAAAACCAGGCTGGAGCTGTAGCACAGTGGGTAGGGCGTGTGCCTTGCATGCAGCCAACCCAGGTTCGATTCCTCTGTCCCTCTCGGAGAACCCAGCAAGCTATTGAGAGTATCCCGCCTGCACGGCAGAGCCTGACATGCTACCCATGGTGTATTCGATATGCCAAAAACAGTAACAAGCCACACAATGGAGATGTTACTGGTGCCTGCTCAAGCAGAGTAACATCAAGTTCGCTGCTCAAGTTGAACAGCGGGACAACAGTGCTACAGTGTTACAGCACTACCTCAAAAACAGTTTTGAAATCATAGTGCATCAATATCATTCAAGTGAAAAAATATGGAAAATTTAAGTAACATAACTGAAAATTATGAGAAAAGGATGGATTATAAAGATTACTAGTGGCACGTTAGATGGAAGGTACCAAAGGAAAGTCCATCTATCTCACATATATTAAATCTCATAGTCTACTCTTAACACTGATTGTGCTGCGAAAGGTTTTTTTCAGGTTATTTATTCACTATGGTATTAGGGCTCTTTCATGGAACTTGCTGATTATATGAAAAAATGGCACCATCACTACGGAATAGATGAGCTCTCAAGGATGAGAAAAGAGGAAAGCTTAGAATATGAGACAAACAGAAATGCCTATTAAAGAGAAATTACAAAGATGACCTCATATTATAAACCATTTCTTACAACTTCTTTGTATAATCTCCAACCTATATATAGGTTTATGTATAGCTGCTGCTTCTGAATTGTGATTATGAGACATAGAAGCCTTCAATATTCTACTCTTCTGAGTCATGTTAGACTGAGAATAATTAACCTTTTCCCTTCCACCTTGCATCTCTTGGGAATCTTTCACATTGAAGTTGGTTTTCAGTAAAGGAATTTTGACAACTGATTTGTTGTCAAATAAAGTGATAATGTTCTAAATGCTATATTCAAATTGATGATCAGAGGTTTTCTAAATAAGGATCCCAGTTCTAAACACCTAAGAGCGTTTCTCCTTGTGTCTGTTAGGCAAGGGAGCATACCTAAAATTGCACTAAAATACTTTCACAGTAAGACTTAATAAAAATTGTAAGAAGAGGGTTGTTTTGTCCCCAGGCAATTGTAATTTGTTGAAGTTGTATTTTTTCTTGTTTATATTTGTTTTGTCTTAGCAGTTTCTAGTTAGTTGGTATCTCCTGATAATGTCTCAGTGAGATTTTAGAGATGACTTTCAATCCCTAAGATTTAAATATATATATATATACATATATATATATATTCAAAAAGCAAGATTTGAGAGTAAAGTTTATATTAAAAGGTTTTGTGCAGGTTTGAATTAAAAGGAACACAGATTATTCAGAGTAGCAGAGTCAAGTACATTTCAATTGGTTGAGACACACATACTTCACTTGGGAAGTCACTATAAATCAATGCACTTGAGCCCTCAGTTCTCTTACTGTTCTTTTCTGAAGAGTCCAAAAGATAATAATTGTAGAAAAAATGGATTAGTTCCCGGGGAAAAAAAAACTCTTAGAAATATACATAGTTTTGCTTGCTCTTTTGCCACATCCAGTGTTGCTCAGGGACTGACTCTACACTCAGGGATCACTCCTGGCAAGCTCAGGGGACATATAGGGTGTCAGGGATCAAACTCCTGTAATCCTGGTGTGCAAGGTAATGGCCATAACTACTTTGCTATAACTCTAGTCCTAAGAGCTTTTTTGGTTCTTGAAATTTTACACCTAATTTTAATAAATTTGAGCAAAAAGTTTGTTCCATAAACAATTATAAAATAGATTTACTTAATCAACAAATTCACTTGTTGTCTTGCTCCATCAAAAAATCACATTATCTAGACTCATTTGAACTTTTTATAGAAGTAGTGCCACTGATTTATAATTTGCTGCAGTTCTTGAGTAGACTAAGAACATAAAGTTGTAGTTTCGAAACTCCAAATAATAATAGTGAGTTTTTCTTGTTGAAATACTGAATGTAATCAAAGTAAAGTGAAAGTAAAATGAAATTTATCAGTTACACAGGCAGGGTGGGGGGCTGGGGAGGTGAGGGTGTGGGGGGAGGTATACTGTAAATCTTGGTGGTGGAATATGTGCACTGGTGAAGGGATGGGTGTTAGAGCATTGTATAACTGGGACTTAAACCTGAAAGCTTTGTAACTTTCCACATGGTGATTCAATAAAAGAATAAATTTTAAAAAAATAGCTGTGAGATAACAAAAGTTATATCAATTGTAAAAAAAATAAAATATAGATTTCAATGATAGTTGATATTCTACTAATTTTAGCAAAACCATGACAATCTGGATGATTGATATAGATATTGTGTATTTATGAATAAATATGATGGATATCTTTTAAAAAAAAGTAAAGAAAGTTGTATCCCTCACTCAGTATATAATGATCTTGTCTGTTCAGTCCATGTTAGTATTAAAGAAGTGGGTCCAGTGAGTTTTGGTATGAAATATGTATGCTGCTCCTTCTACTGGAATTTAGACTATTGTTCTTCACCACGTTTGGGCAAAGAATAATCTTCAGAATGAAATTCTTTTCATCTATAAGATAAAGCCCATTAGAGTAGATATTTAATTTTCAACTAAAATTAAAAAGTAGATAACCATTTTCTTAGAACAGAACTTAGTGTGTCTTGAATAGTTCACAGAGTTCAATAGTTCAAATAGTTCACAGAGAATTACTTTGTACATTTCTAAATAAAAATAAACTGTTATTGATAATATAATATTTAATTTTAGAGATAAACTAATAATCAAGAAGAAACGTAGAATTGCAATGTAATAACTAGGAATATGCTCATTTAAGAGCCAAACATAGCACTTATAAATAAGAATTTATCTATATTTTTCTTTTATAGACCTTGAAAAATTGACTTGTAAGGGAACTTCAAGTTTGATATTTGTATGTTTTCAAGAATTATTTTCACTTTAATGTCCATACCTAACACCTTGTCATGGGTACAAATTTGAGTTAAAAGAAATTTCAAAAGTATCCTAGCAATCAATATCTAGTTCATTTAAGACCTATCTCTTCCCAGGCCTGGTGTGTATAAGCCTGGCATTGCCTACCATAACTCTTGCAGTCAAGTGTCTTGGGAAAGGGATCATCTTTTAAGCTCTATTTTCTCCCTGATGCTTGAAAGCTAGATCTCTATAAAAAGAGGTAACATACTAGGTATAGCATATTAAAAATGTTTTCTGAGAGAATCAATATAACTTTGGGAAGGTTCATTTGTATTTAATGGAGAAAAGAGACAAAAATTGAAGTGGACATAATATATCATTGTAGACAATAAAAGAAAATAAGAACTGATTGAAAATGGGCTATTTTCAGATATTTACTTATTTTTGTATTTCTAACATCATACTGCATTGGGACATTCTAGACTGCCTTGGGACATTCTAGATTTCCTGAATATGTTCTCTCTTTCCCTACATAAAAGCTCTTGATTTATTATTTTAACATGGATTTCATTTATCTATCATTGTCCTGACAGAATCTGTAGTGGTCAGCGTTGACATAGGTCATAAGCTGTATAGTCTTGTACTGTCTTGCCAATGAACCAGTGGGTCTAATAAGCATCTATGTAAATGAGCCATTGACTTCATTATCATTATGCTCTAATCAACATACTGCATCAGGTAAATTATTTTTTCTACCAGTTCAAGTGAATAATATTTTATATTATTATTTTTTTAACTTCAGCAGTTTGAACATTGTTTTTTTTTTTTTTGGTTTTTGGGTCACACCTGGCGATGCACAGGGGTTACTCCTGGCTCTTCACTCAGGAATTACCTCTGGCGGTGCTCAGGGGACCATATGGGATGCTGGGATTAGAACCCGGGTCGGCCGCGTGCAAGGCAAATGCCCTACCCGCTGTGCTATTGCTCCAGCCCCTGAACATTGTTTTTTAATTCCAGATAATCTAGGATTCACTAGTGCTATTGGGAATGACTTGGTTATTAGTTATTAGTAGTTTGAGAGCCACTGAAAATAATAACAATCTCATGAATGTACATGTAGCACGTAGCAAGTCATCCCATTGTTCATAGATTTGCTCGAGCGGGCCCAGTAACATCTTCACTGTGAGACTTGTTGTTACTGTTTTTGGCATATCTAATACACCACGGGTAGCTTGCCAGGCTCTGCTGTGCAGGCAGGATACTCTCGTTAGCTTGCTGAGCTCTCGGAGAAGGAAGAGGAATCAAACCCGGGTTGACCGCGTGCAAGGTAAACGCCCTACCTGCTGTGCTATCGCTCCAGCTGAATCTCATAAATAAATTTAAAATATCTTAATAAACCCACGTAGATGGTTGCTCCAAAAATCAAAATGGGATTGGTCAATTATGAAGGCTAACGAGGTCCCATAAAACAGTGCTCAGGGCTTACTTCTGGCTGTGCACTCAGGAATCACTCCTGGTGGAGTTTGTGAGACCATATGTGGTGCTGGGGATCGGCCACAGGCAGTCAGACAATTAATTTTAAATAAGGGCCACTCCTGATAGTCTGGGGCCTCTGGGCTACAGAGTACTGAGTTGTGGAATGAATGCATGCAGTGGTGGGTATGGAGCCCAGAGCTCACACATACCTGGCATGTGCTCTACTACTCTGATTATCTCCCTATTCCAAAGGAGACATTATTTATGACAGGCAACTCTATACCACCTCCCTTCTTTTTGCTAAAGAAATCTTTCATCCTCAGAGGTGCTTTATTTCTTTCCTTTCAGCCAGACAGCACTCCCTTATTCTTTGTCATTTTACCTTCCTACCACCAAACAGTGGTTAATTTGGCCAATTTCATTGTGAAACTGCCCACCGGGAGACTCCCATGTCCAGCCTTTAGATTCGGCCTTCTGGAACTGTGAGTTACCATGGATGGTCTTGGTCGTCATGATGAATTCAGTCTCTCACTCTGATCGTTCCATTCTAGGCCATGTGTCCCAATGTGGAGTTCTTTAGGCGACCTTCTCAAACCTATCTTAGCATTAAAATCACCAACAATGATCTTGTAGAAGGTGTGGTCTTCTTTATAGAGCTTCTCCAGTTTCATGTAGAACCTATCAATTTCTTCTTCATCGTAGTTGGAAGTTGGTGCATAGACGATGAAGATAGAAACTGCAGGCAGTGAGCCACATCTATTCATAAGCATAATCGTCCAATTCGGGTTGTTAGGCATTCGAATGAATTAATGCTCATGGCCAAGTTCATGTTGACAAGGACACCAATGCCACCAATGCCTCTGTTGTCGCATGTTCCGAGGAAAATTCTTCTCCATTGTCGAAAATGACATGATGTGATTGATGTCTCCTCGTTTCGGTCAGACCAGTGATGTCGTACTTGATCTTCTGCACTTGCACCATCAGGTCCTCGATGGATGCTTCTGATGCCAGTGTCTGTGCGTTGAAAGTACAGACAATCATTTTAGTCTTTCTTCGTTTGGGCAGTCTAGTTCGTCCCCAAGATTTTTTCAACTTCTTTTTGCTCATCTTTCTTAACACTGCCGTATTAGGGGCTCTTTCGGTGACAAGTGAATGAGGCCAATTGTTGTTACTGTTGTTGGCATATCCAATACGCGACGGGTAGCTTGCTAGGCTCTGCTGTGCAGGCAAGATACTCTCGGTAGCTTGCTGGGCCCTCTGAGAGGGACAGATACTTTTAGGGCAGCCTTCAATCACCCTTAGAGGTGTTACCATGGTTCACACCAAATTTGAACCCTATCAAATATGGTTCGGGAATAATAGGTATTAAGTGTTTTATGGTGTGTCAATTTCGAGGCCTCACAGTCTGGAAAGCAACCTGTAGCGTGGCAGTAGCTGGATAGTGGATGTAGTGGGGGTCGGCCAGTGAGGTATTTATCTTGGGTAGGGTGGGGTGTCTGGGTTGGACCCCTCCCTCAGATGCCGGAGATTGGAGGAAGCAGACAGAGGATCTTGTTTCCAGGTCTCCTTGAACCTAGAGCTTTGGTTCTAGGTTCAAGGTTGCAAAGTTCTGCTTACTGGCTTTGTGGGGCTTCACCCATGCATGAGGTTCGGCCCAAGTGTCCGGAGAGCAACCTGTAGCGTGGCGGTGACTGAGTAGTGGATTGAATATGACCACATCATATTAATCGAAGGTTTTGCCTGACCAATGTAGCTGTTGTCCCAAAATTCCAAACGGGATCAAATCACCATCTCCTTCGTGTAAAATTCTTCTTCACAGAGCGGGGAGAATAGTCTGCAAAATTTAAGTCTAAGAAGGCAACTCCCAGAATGACCACCAACTAGGAGCTCTTTGGCACTATTGCAGCAATATGGGAAGATGCCATCCTTGACAACATCGACAAGGAATACGATCGATCGACTGGTTCAGCACCTCCACGACTGTGCGAAGAATGCTGAGAGTGAGAAAGCTACAAACAGACGCCTGTCTTCGGAAACTCTCGAGCTCATTCGTCAACGTGGTTTGGCACAAGCCTCTGGCAACCACAAGCTAAGGTCTGAACTCACAAAGCTGTGCAGAGATACGACAAAGGAAGACCTCGAAGAGAGAAGAGCAGCAGTGTTGGCCAGTGCAGCAGAAGCCGGGGAAAGTATTCGAAACGTTCCCCTGTCCTTCACCAACTACAAAGTCAAGATGACTGCCCTTCGACATCCTGATGGATCTATCACATCCTCCAGAAAGGCAATGGAGAAAATTATTCATGACTTCTACTCGGATCTCTTTGACAGCCATGTCCACCTGCCCACGTATCAAATTCCGCAGGATGGATATGTCGTTCCCAACATTCTCCCTTCTGAAATCCGACACGCCATTTCACTGGTAAAGATGTGAACAGTACCTGGTCCGGACAAGGTCAGACCCAGACACCTGAAGAATCTGCCACCAGTACTCATCAATACACTGGCCCGACTTTTCACACGCTCCCTGTCTGAATGCAAGGTTACGTCCCAGTGGAAAACCAGTAGGACCGTTCTGTTGTTCTGTTGTACAAGAAGGGAGACATCCAGGACATCGGCAACTATCGCCCAATCTGCCTGCTGTCCGTCGTCTATAAGTTGTTCACTCATGTCATCCTGAATTGAATAGGCAGAACACTAGATGAAGGACAACCATGTGAGCAAACCGGGTTCTGAAGGGGATTCAGCACGATAGACCATATCCACACAGTGACCAAACTCATTGAAGTTTTGCAAGAGTTCAAGATGCTGCTCTGTCTAACGTTCATCGACTTAAAGAAGGCCTTCGATTGATTCTTTTGAGACTGAGACCATCATTGAAGCCCTGGCCAAACAGGGCATTCAAACTCAGCATATCAAAATCCTCCGAGAGCTGTATTGTGGATTCACCACCAGGATCTCACCATTCTACAAGGAAGTAATCATTGATGTAAAGAGAGGAGTGTGGCAGGGTGATACCATTTCACCGAAACTCTTCAGTGCCGCCCTTGAGAACATCATGCGATGACTGGAATGGGAAGGAATGGGAGTGAAGATAGATGGTCAGCAATTACACCACCTTTGCTTCGCTCATGACATCGTTCTCATAACATCGAACATTAGCCAAGCAGCACAAATGCTGGCCAACTTCAACTGCGAGTGTGGAAAGCTTGGATTGCACCTGAATCTCAACAAGACGATGTTCATGAAAAACGAACTGGTCCCTGAAGCTCCATTTGCTCTCAATGAAACAAACATCTCTGAATTCAGCAGCTATGTGTACCTGGGTCGAGAAATCAACATGAGGACTGACTTGGTGCTAGAACTGCGCAGGAGGAAGAGAGCAGTGTGGAATTCATTCAAGAGCGTCGAAGAGGTGGTTAAGAGAATGAAGAACCTCCGACTCCGGGCACATCTTTTCGATTCCACCATTCTTCCTGCACTAACATATGCCTAAAGCTGTTACCGACTGGATTCCACGGGACGTCAGAAGGCCTATGGTCCACCCATCAACTAGATGGTCAGATTTCTTTGTCAAATCCATGAATGAACGATTTGAGGCTCTTCCTGTTCCTGGAGCAAGCAGATATCGTTGGGCTGCACTAGCATGCGACAGGGACAAATGGAGACATTACTGGTACCTGCTCGAGCAAATCGAAGATCAACGGGACTACAAGTGATACAAGTGATACCACCAAACAGTGAAAAATGAAATAGTTTTTGCATTTATTGTGCTTCCCACTCTCAGACATCTGTGTTGGTAGTTTAGTTAGAGTATAGGCTGCTACTGAACCTGGAAAGGCTGCTTATTCATAGGGGGAGAGTAGGGGCTGTCTCTATACTGTTAGTTACTCTAGCCATTTTTTAAATTTATTTATTTATTTAATGTATTGAATCACCATGATTACAGTTACAAAGCTTTCAAGTTTAATTCTCTGTCATACAATGATCAAACACCCATTCCTTCACCAGTGCACATTTTCCACCACCAAGAACCCCAGTATACCCCCCATCCCACCCCTCCCCCTGCCTGTGTGGCTTATGATTTTCACTTTCTCTCCACTTTTATCACATCAAATATTTAGACAAAAGACCCACCGTTATTATTTGGAATTTTCCCCAACAATCAGACCTGCCGAAAAAGCATCACTAGATCATTTGTTTTCTATAGCTGATTATGAAGAGCATATGATGTCGTGAGGCCACTATTACAACCACACGATTTTAAATTTTTGAAATTTTAGTAATAAGTCTAGAAGGATTTCTGCCAAAAGTCGCTGGGTTCCGACACTGTTTTATGTGCCTTTGGGATCATGGCCGTTCAGGAGACGGAGGAGCCATTCGTGGGCGGCAACTCTGGGCCGCCACTCTTGCCATTTTAATAGATTAATTTTCTAATGGAATTGAAATTATATTGATATACTCAGATAGGTATGACCTCATTGGTAAGGATTAGAATTATACTGCAGGTAACTGAGATTTTCATTGTTTTATTTTATTTTTATTTCTCAATTTTTTTATCGAATCATTGTGAGATATATATGCAGTTACAAAATTGTTCAGGATTGAGTCTCAGTCACACAGTGTTCCAAAACCTGTGCTTTTACCAGTGCACGTTTTCTCCAACCAATGTCCCCAGTTTTCCTCCCAGTTACCTCCCCCGCCCCCGCCCCATGCATGCAGCCTGCATCCCAGACACACTTTTCCTCTCTCTCTCTCTCTCTCTCTCTCTCTCTCTCTCTCTCTCTCTCTCTCTCTCTCTGTCTTTCTGTCTCTGTCTCTCTCACATTTTCCTTTTCAGCACTGTGGTTTGCAATACTGTAACTGAAAAGGTGTGGTGTGTATCACTCCACCTCCTCCAGCACTCAGTCTGTCTCCAGTGTGGCCATTTCCAACTATGATTGTCAGAGTGGCCCCTCCTCTGTCCTAACTTCACTCTTCCTTTCCGTTGGTTGCAAGCTTCCTATCATGAACCACTTTTCCTGGCCCTTTTTTCTATTGTTTTTGGGTATTTTTCACATGTTTTTTAAAAATTAAAAAAAAAATTATGTCCTACAAATGAATGCAATCCTTCTATGTTTGTCTCTCTCTAACTGAGGTTTTTAAATAAACATATTTCCTTTTTTAAAATTAAATCACCATAAATTGCAAAGTTCCCAAGATATTTATGATTGATTTCAGGTGTATATTGCTTCCACACCTATCCCCTCACTGGGGCCCGCTACCCTCCACTAGTGATCCCAGTTTCTCTCCCACCCTCCAGCCTGCCTCCATGACAGGCATTTCCCCGCCTTCTCCATTGCCCTAGTGTTCTGTTCCCTAACTTCCCCCCTCACCCCTGCCCTGTGTCAAGCTTCCTACTGAAGACCAGGTCTCCTGCTCTTCACTTCTGTTGTCTTTGGGCATTTGATAAATTTGCCATTTTTTCGCCTAATCATACTCTATGCTAACTTTGTTATAACCTTACAAATGGTCATCAGACACACAGAATACTCATTCAGGGGTGGACAGCAGAATATGCTAGGCTGGGAACTATCTTGTTTTCCAGCCTATGGGCCACCTTGCTAAAGCTGGTCATGGCCAAGCACAGAGGAAAAAAATATAAAAATTATAATCTTTTTTATAATATAAAAATTATAATCTCCAAAGGCTGACTGATGGGCAATTCCTTATGTAGTTAGTAAAAGCATTGATTATTAACACAATTGAATTAAACAAGACCACAGCTAGGATGAAAAAACAAATGTTAATGTTTAATCACTTCATCACCAAGCCCAGAATGATACTGGGGCCAGCAGTGGAGTGAGTTTGTTGACCAAGGCCTTAGCAAGACCTTCCATGATGTCCATAAATTAGACAGATTCTAGATAACAGCAAACAGCTAGGTACCTAAGATTGGCAACGGACCATAACTAGAAGAAAAGAAGTAGAGTGCTGCAAGTGTCAAGTAAAATCATCCTAACTGATAATTGACATTGAATACATTCTTGTGACAAAATGAATGGAAGAGTTTTGCACGTTCCCAAGGTAATATCTCAAAAAATAATTTTTAAATCTGCATTCTATATTTTTATTTATGAATGGAAGGGAGCTGGGTGTAAGCATGAATTATAAGGCTCATACTACTAGGCCGAGTATCACCAGCAATGGCCCCACATCCCCTAAACACTTTTGAGTGTGACCCTAATTTAAAAAAAAAAAGATTAATAAGTGGGAGACTTTTTATTTTATGCTCTGTTGTACTGTTGAATTTATTTTTTAAATTTAATTTTATTGTTATGAAGTTGAATGATTTATTACATTCAGTATTCCAACACCAATTCCACCACCATTACACCTTCCCACCACCATTATTTCCAATTTTCCTAACAACCACCAAGCCTGAACCAATAGCAGGCCCTAAATAATTTATTTTATATTGCTTGTTATGAATAATTTCCTGAAAATTATCAGCAAAGTTTTTCTTAGAAGAAAGTGTGTGAAGATTGTTGTATCTCACCCAGGAGCCATAAATCCCTTGTATGAGTGATTACTGACATGTTGTTACAGGTTGAGCCTTGTGTGTTAATATTTTCTTAATCGAAATTGGTTGCCTTCTACTTTATCTCCCATCCAATGGGGTGTTCTACTCCTGGTATTTAAGTGTTTGTAGAGTATGAGATTTGCAGTCTTGTGCTCCAGGAATTCTAAAATTTTGGATGGGGTGATACAGCTGGAGTTAAAATTTTAACTGGATGGTGACTTTGGGGTCCAGAAGCATCTCTGCAACTTGTTGATCTCTTTCAAGATTTCTTTATGAGTCTCTGGACCATGGCCAGTTAATGAGATCATATGACTTATATGGCACCAGAGGCAGTTCATAGGCATGACTGCCATGCTCCCAGAAGATCAAGAGCATGGGGGGGAAGTCACCCACCCCCAACTCCAAGGAGCCTGGATATTTTGGTCACAAAACCCACATAGCTGAGTTTTTTAACAGATTCCTGATGAGGCTTGTTATAAGCCTGTGGAGTCTGGCTGTGACCATAGCTATGATTGAAATGGGAGGGTTTTAGCTACCTACCCCTTCCTGGGGTGACCCGGATGAGACTTAGCCTGGCACTGAGTCTGTAGGCATCTCTGCAGCTTGTTGATCTCTTTCAAGATTTATTTATGAGTCTCTGGGTTGTGCTGGCTAATGAGCTTATATGGCTCCAGAGGCAGTTTGTGGACATGACAGCCAGGCTTCCTGCAGAACAAGGGCATGGGGGAGTCCATGAGAGCCTGGGTATTTTGGTTATTTTTTTCATGATCACATTTTTACTTTTAAAAATGTAATGAAAGGTGGCTGGCAGTTGGGTAAAGTATTTTACTTGTAAAGTTAAAGGCCTAAGTGTGATACCAGGAACTGCCTGCCTGTGCTATTGTATGTTTGCAGTTTTGATGCTTGTGAGCTTTGGCACCACAAAAGATTTCTGGCTGTACCATAGACAGATGGGTGTTCAGACATCACAAGGGGGAGATACATTCTCTGATAGCACTGAAATAGGAATATGTATAACATGACCAGGAGTTCAATGCCCCCCTGCTCAGAGAATACATGTGTGAGCACCACAGCTGAAGTGTTTAGCCGAAGTGTTCACCCAGTGAAGACTGCAACCAGAATGTGCAAGAGGCCCACTGCTAGCGTACAACCCACAGTGAGCAGGGTCTAAGCACCATAATGAAAGAAAGGTGACACCTCAAGCAAATATACATAACCAAGTATGTGTGCAACCCTTAAGCACTACAACAGCCACATTAACAAAGAAAAGGAAATGGAGGCTAAAAATAGAAGACAAAGATTGAACCTCATGCTTTCTACCATCAACTTCACCTACATCCTACCATATAGGAATTTAGGGACCTAAGCCATGAATATTCAGGATGAGTAATTGACTCTACTAGAACTCTTCTAGCATTCTGGAATAATCATCTAGCAAAGATAGTAATATTAGAGGCATATGTATTTAGACCGTTCTTAAAACTGTGTATGTATATAAACTCTTCTTAAAACTGTCTATAGAAAAATGAACATGAAATTCTATCTCAAGGGACAAACATAAATTCAAAAAGGACACCCATCTTTGAAAGACTACAGCTTTGTCTACTATTTGAAATTTTAGCAACATGTAATTGCAATATTTTTCATGTCATTTATATTTATAGTTTCTCTACTGGAGTTCACTGCAAAGTGCTTCTAATGGGGGTGGGTTAATACATTTCCATCTTAGAGGCCAGTTCTGAATCGCAATTCCCCATAAAATAAGCTTGTCAAATCATGGATCTAGTGAGAATAACATACATGATTATATTGAAGTAGTATAGGTGGTAAATATAGTATGAAGTTGAGTAAATATTGGCATAGAAGATAAATGAAATAGTTTGGAAACAGTCATATTCAATAGCCAGTTATTGATGGTTGTTTTTATAGAGCATGAAATCATAGCTAAAGTCAACTTCAGTTTTGCCCTAATGGAGAGGAACCATGGCACAAATAATCCCAAGCCATGAAAAATTCAAATGCAACTATTCTTGGCTTCTGAATCTTTTTATGTTAATTTTTACAGGACATTGCTCTTCTAATTATGTTTTATTCTGTATAATACTGAAATTAACTTTTATTTAGTGATTATGTGCTATCTGATGGGTTAGAAAGGAGCCCCGAGAGTGTGTTTGAAAACCAGACTGTAGTGTTCATCATCAGTACTTTACACAAAGAAGGCCAAATAGCTGAAGACATGGAAGGTATCCAAGTAGAGTTCAAATAATGCCAGGACCTCAATTGCATGAAATCATCTCTTCTTCCCCACTGCTCCTTACCTATACCCATAAAAAGTAACTCACAGAAAAAAGATACAGCATATTAGCACTCGTCCTAGGGGGAAAATGAATGCTTACATTTGGGCCTGAGAGACAGTCTGGGAGTTAAAGTGCTTGACTTCCATGTCACTTACCTAGTTCCTGCCCAGTTCCACCCCTGGCACCTCTGAGCATCAAAGAGCACAGTTGCCAAGCTTGCCCAGGGATAACCCCAGAGAATCACTGGAGTGGTCCAGCTAATTTTGGACACAAGGAAGCCTGGGTAGCACTGCATCTTCAGGCCCTTACATTGAAATAGGTGAGAATGGCCTGGGGTTGAGGATGGGGGCCCTTACATCTCAGAAATATTCTAAATACTCGGGATTTATTTTTTAAATGCAGACAGGCAGGGCTGAAAGCAAGGGTGTGGGCCAAACCCTGGAAGCAAGAACCCTGATAAGTAATTTCTGTGGATTCAAGTAAAGCATTTGGTTGATGGTTAGCAGGGAATGAGGCATCCACTGTTCTCTAGGAACCGGGAGAAAATACAGGAAGAAGGTTCAGGCTCTAGACATATATTTTGTATAGTAGCACAAAATGGCAATAGGAATGGGTCACAGTGATAAAGTTATCCTGTAGTATAGAAGCCACCAATAAGCAGAGCAGCCACTCACAGCCCCAGCTAACATTAAAGAAAATGATTGGCCATTTATTTTAACAATGACAATGCCAAGAACATGCATGCAATCTCTTGAAGACAACTTAGCATAATAGTTAATAAAACAGAACTTCAAAGCTTCCCAGGAACGATGAGTGAGATGAAAATGTTGGAGCAGAATGAAATCATGTAGCCAGGCCTTGTGTTCACCACCTGGAGACTCAGAATGATCTTTAGGACTCATATAGGACTGGATCGAAGCATCCCTCAGTTCTCTAAATCTCTTCTAAAATGCTGGCTAAAGAAGAATCATGTTGGGGGCCGAAGCAATAGTACAGTGGGTAGGCCTTCTTGCCTTGCAGTATAGGCCCACTGGAATTTGATCCCCAGAATTCCACATGGTACCTTGAGTCTTACAGGAGTGGCCCCTGCCTGAACCAAGATCCAGGAGTATGCCCTGAGCACTGCTGGGTGTGGCCCTAAGACAAATAAGTAAAAAGCACACATCCCTCTTACCTTGGTTTGTCCCAGTGTAGTTAAGCCAAGTAGTTTCAAATTGTTCAACAAATACTAAAGAAGAAATATAAAAGGAAGTCAAGAAAATAAGATAAATAAAAATAGGTATGTGTGTCAAGAATAAGATAGTTCTAGGTTTCCAGTGGTAGGCACTGACTAATTGTTACCCAAGAGAGAGTCTGGGTACTGAGAATGCAGTCAGAGATTTAACAACTGTTCAGATTAAAGGGGTGGTTGACAAATAGACTTCACATTTGTCACCCTTCTTGTCCCAAAGAGCCAATATGAATTAAAGGTCGCTGGAACAGAATATGTAATCTTTGTCAAAGTGTAAGAGATCACTTTGCCTGCCAGTGCGGATAGCCTGAGTGATCTGTTGAGTGGTGCCCTCGGCAGGTACTCGGGCCCTGCCTGACTTCCTGTGCTCATCTCACACACTTGCTCTCTAATGATGGGGCCCTAATGTCTTAAACTGAGTTGTAGCTCCATGTAGGATTGTGGAACTGTGTGTGTGGGTCACAAAACCCTTGGAAACAGTACAAATTTTCTGGAATCACAATGGCCAAAAATTAACTCAAAAGCAACGGTGTTATAAGATGTATTTTGGCAGTGTTTGCTCTTGTTGCATTTCTCAGGTGAAGAGGGGTCACCTATGAAAGAACTTTAGGAAGCCCTAGGGTAGTGACACCATATTTTTCCAGCTACAGTTGTAGCTATACTCATTAAGGATCTCCGAATTTTAAAGGGCAACAATAAAGGAGATTTTTGTACTGAAACACTGCCTAAGGAATACCACAGGAGGAATTCACTCCCTGTCTTAACAATGTTCTTCTTTTCACAGAGAAACTCATGTGTAGACTGTATCTAACATTTCTCCCTATCTCTGAAGCACACTTGTAAAGGCTCAGCTTTCAAACTCTCAGTGCTGGAAATCTTTTTTTTTATATTTTTTATTGAATCACCATGAGTTACATTTACAAAGCTTTCTTGCTTGAGTTTCAGACATACAAATGATTGAACACCCATCCTCCACCAGTGCACATTTTCCACCACCAATGAAAAATGTATCCCTTCTCCAATCCCACACCTCCCCCTGCCTCTATGGCAGATAATTTTCCCCATATTCTCTCTCTACTTTGGGGCATTATGGTTTGCAATACAGACACTGAGAAGCTATCACGTTTGGTTCTTTATCTACTTTCAGCACACATCTCCCATCCCAAATGATCCCTCCAGCCACCATTGCATCATTGACTTAGTGACCCCTTCTCTATTCCAGCTGCCTTCTCCCCCAGTGCTAGAAATCTTTAGGTAGAAAGCTATTTCCCAAGGAGCTCAAACTTGTGGCAATATTCAAGATTGCTCATGCTCTGGAAAAGAAAAGAAACATGGTTACCCATCACAATCCTTAATGGTGTTTCTGTGGTTCTGTTAGTCAAGAGTTGACCTTTGCCAGCTGTCTGAGCATTTATGTCCCAGTTCGTTACTGCCAAAGTGACATCTCTTTCTTCCTCCAGTAATGAAATAATTTTGGGATACAGACAGACAGACACACACACACTCTCTCTCACACACACATATATGTATATATATATTATATATGCATATTTACACACACGTGCTGTGGGCTGGAGTGATAGCACAGTGGGTAGGGCATTTGACTTGCACGTGGCCGACTGGGTTCAATTCCTCCGTCCCTCTTGGAGAACCTGCAAGCTACCAAGAGTATCCTGCCCACATGGCGGAGCTGGCAAAATACCCATGGCATATTCAATATGGCAAAAACAGTAACAAGTCTCACAATGGAAATGTTACTGGTGCCCGCCCGAGCAAATGAATGAGCAACGGAACAACAGTGATACAGTAATATACACGCATATACCTACTCATTCATATATACATATATATGTATTTATATATGTGTATACACACATATCCAGCACTGCATACCAAATTAAGGGAGACTCGGGTTGCATTGGTCTTCCACATCCAAATAGGGAATGTTCTCACGCAACTCTCCCATGTATATATCCTTGCAGGTAACTCCGGGCTCTATGACCTTCAATGACAGAATAGCAAGGGATGAAAAAGTGTTTCTTCAAGCCAGCTATTTCTTTGGTTATTATGAACTGATTGAATCTTTTGTATGCATTCCAGCAGCTCTGAAGAGAGCCTTGGACAGTATAATTCCACTGGCAGGCATCTGCTCCAGACCCTGTGGCAGGAAGACCTCATCTCTGTGCGCCTTCCCATCTTCAGGAGCCTGACAGCTGGGTAACAAATGGCCTTTAGGGCAGGGTTTTCTGTGGCCATTTAGAAAGCCATGCAAGGCCTCTAACTTGTATATAATCTTTTTCTTTCAGTTCTCTGCATTTCTATACATTTTACAGACATTTTTCTAATGTCTTTCCAGTCAGATGTTATTATTCTCATTTCAGAGAGGCAATTAGAGGATTGGGGTGGTTTACACAGTGTCAGAGAATTTCGAAAGGAAGATGGGGGTTCAAGTCCAGATCCTGATGTCTCTCCAGACCTGGCAGAGACCCTGGCTACATTGCGCCCAGAAATCCAGAGCAGAGGAGGTCCTAGTAGTGGGGATTAGTATTGGGTGGGATGCTTATGCCTTTTTAATTTAAAAGTTTTATTTTTTTCTTTTAATTTGGTATTATGGCTTGAACCCAGGTTTCATACATCAGAGACAAGTGCTGCCCACCCCCACAACCCCATCCTTAGATGGACCTTTTCTAAAGGCATGCCAATTTTTTTTTAAAAGCTCAACTTTTAGAAATATTTTTGAGATGTACTTGATGCTAGTGCTAATGTAGTTCCCAGAGCTGGGCTGGGCTTTTCAGTCCCATGCTGACATGACCTGGCAGGGCCGGCGAGAGCCTACTGACCATTCAGGGAGAGTGGCAGATTTTTCTTTTGTTGAAGAAGAGTTACACTATAATTTCCAGTCCTGATTTAAGAAATCTCTTGGGTAATTATGGCTGATTCAATGCTTGTTTCTCTCATAACCGAGCTTTCTTGAGCTTTGATTTGCCTGCTTCTCCTGAGGAAACCATTTCTCAGTAGAGGTGGACAGCACGAAACAGGTGGCCTAAACTGACATTAGGTGAGAAAAAAATCATCTCACAAGACTGTAGCACTGTAGCACTTTCATCCCCTTGTTCATCCATTTGCTCGAGTGGGCACCAGTAATGTCTCCACTATGAGACTTGTTGTTACTGTTTTTGGCATATCCAATACTCCACGGGTGGTAGCTTGCCAGGCTCTGCTGTTCGGGTGGGATACTCTCGATAGCTTGCCGCACTCTCTGAGAGGGGCAGAGGAATCAAACCTCGGTCAGCTGCATGTAAGGCAAATGCCCTACCCGCTGTGCTGTCGCTCTTGCCCCTCACAAGACTAAATTAAATTCAAATTTAATCTTAACAATTAGTTTTTGGTTTTGTTTTAGTTTTTGGCTATGCCTGGCAATGCTCAGGGCTCGGGGATCACTCCTGGCAGTGTGCGGGACCTGGGTTGGCTACCTGCAAGCATGCAGCTCACCTGCTGTGCTATCCCAACAGTTCATCTTATATTCATTTCTCACAGGGTTTACTTTGCCGTCCATTTCTTGGTGGTTGGTATTACCGTGTCAGTACTGATTCAAGATGAGAGAACAATCTCACAAAGATTATGCAGCTCTTAAGACCTTGTCAGTGACTATGTGACAGACAAGGAATTCATTTGCTATTAGGTGACACACTGTATTTAATGTTTTGCATAATTTCTTGTGTTTTATATCAGAACCTTCATTTTGAATTATCTCACCATCAGCTAAATTCCTTATATTCCCCTGTCTCTTTCCAGTTAACTCTGGTGAAAAATTTGGTTCTGGGTTCAGTTACTCGACAATGAATTCAAATGCTAGCATTAAAAATCTGTTAATGCCCAGAGTTACCCCCACTCCCTACCCTGATCTCTGCCCAGACCTCCCTCCATCTTGGTAAGTTTCTTATCTATTTTTGTAATAACTTGGTATCTAGGGTACTTAGTGCTCTATATTATGTATGTTAACCAAGTGCTTTGATAAACTACACGATTAAGATAAGTCCATGACGAAGAAACCACAGGCAGAGAACATGAATAGGAATAATGTCGGGAAAAAAATACTAATTTATGAGATTGTCCCTTTAAAAAATAATAGAACAGTCCAGTAATTTTTCAGAATATTCAGTTTCAAACTTTTTGTTTTCAAATTTGAGTTTGACTATGAAGGATTTTTCATTTGTTGTTTCTTTCGTAACACTATTTGTTACTCTAACTCAGCTATTTTTACTTGTGGGATTTGGGAGTCTGCCAGCAAGAGTCAGGATATTTGTGCTTGTCTGTGCACGCATGTGATTGTGTGTGTATGTGTGTGTGTGTCTGTGTGTGCATGTTATGTCTGCTAGTTTTTCTAAGAAAGGTAAAGGCTCAAGTGAAGGGAAACAGATAGTGGTTGACAGTGAAGATAAAGCTGTTTGTACAACAGTAACAGGTCCCATTGGTTATTAAAGAAAAACATGGAAAAACATGGGGAAAATTGGATATCATTGAATACCTATCAATAAAAACTTAAAAATAAATTTATGAGGGACCGGAGTGGTAGTACAAGTAGGACATTTGCCTTGCATACAGCCGACCTGGGTTTGATTCCTGGCATCCCATAGGATCTCCTGAGCACTGCCAAGAAAGATTACTGAGCACAAAGCAAGGAGTAACCCCTGAACATTGCTGGCATGGTCCAAAAAGTCAAAATATATATTAAAAATAATAAAATAAATTTATGAACTATGAAGATTTATATCTCATGGTCATTTAAACTTCATAAATATTATTAGTTATGAAAACTAAAGTTTTGTGTTTCAAGGCTACCGTATTTAATACTAATAATTATTTTTGTACTGTATTATTCAGAGTTAAAACTATTATTTTTCTTTCTGAAGCCAATAGGCAGAAGATCAATATCATGTGCTTTCTGTCATTAAAAACATCAGTTATTTTCAAATATGTTAAAAGCCCCTCTATACAAATAATGTTTTAATTTCATAAAAACCTATATAGCTTTTTTTACTTGAAAATTTCTCTGTTATTTCAAACGTGTTTGTACTGAAAATCATAGTTCCTAGGATAAAATCAGTGTCTCCTACTGATAATTCCCTTTATTTGTTGGCATAACTGTTTCCTGGGTCCTGGAACCTCAAAATCTTCCTTGATAAAGAGGCTCATGCTATCCATATCAGTTCTCTAGCAGAGGTCACAAATGACATACTCCTGCTAGTTACTTTTAGAAGTGATATATAGATAGATTACTTTTAGAAGTGATATATAGATAGATTACTTTTAGAAGTGATATATAGATAGATTACTTTTAGAAGTGATATATAGATAGGTACGTAGGTATAAAGATACCTACTAATTCACTGACTTTTCAATTTCGGATTTTCACTGTTCCTTCTCCAAACCATCTTAGTGGACAGGAGAGATAGTGCAGGGTTAAGGCACTTGCCTTGCACAAGGCCAAGCACAGGTCATTCCCCCGAACCAAGTAAGGTTCCCTAAGCACTACAAGTGTGATCTCTGGGCACAGAGCCAGGAATAAGTTCTGAACACTGCTAGATGTGGCCCTCCTCCAAAATGGAAGCAAAGCAAACCATCTAACATATAAGGTGCTCCATATTTTGGTATATGTAAACATATATTTGAGCACCATCTGAAAATTTGTTCAAATGTTATGATTTTTTTTAAGTAAATAGATTTTGTTTAGAGGTTTCTGAGGAAAGGAGGAAGGGATAAATGGGAGAGAGAATAGTGAAAATAATGCGCTCAAGAGAGAACATGGGCTTCTCCAAGGGTGGAGGAAGCCTCTACACGTAACCGAGCTTTAGACACAAAAGTATGAAAGGATGAAAGTACACATCTCAAGAGGGGAGATGCGGGCGACACATGTGCTCGGCCAACACATGTGCTCGGCCACGTGGGCATAGGCAGCACATGGGCTCAGGCAGCATATGCGCGCCTCAAATGTTATGATTTTAAGGTTTATGGCACTTGTTGACAAAGTTTAACAATTGCCAACACACTGAAGTTCTGGAGTGTTAAATCGGAAATTTAGTCTTGAGGTTCACTGTTTGTCGTTCCTGTTTGCAATCTGAATTTATGCTGTTCATAGAAATCATATTCTAGCAGAGAACTTTGTTCTGCACATAGATTCCCTATGCATTTTTTATCTAAAAATTTCTTTATTATATTAGTCACTTTTGTGATCTGGTGCCATAGTATTGTAAATCATTTATTATACTATTTTCAAGTTTCACTATTTTGTAGGTTCAGTGTATTAATTTCCAATTATAATTTTTCTTATGAATTTATACTATTAAAACACTATTCGAAAATGTATTTACCAAGGATAGACATTGGTAACTAATTATATGAAAATGAGTCAGCTGAAATGAACAATTTTCCAGATGATATCTGAACAAATCTATATATTCTATGTGAGTTATTTAAAAATGTAAGAACTGTTAAAAAAAATGTAAGAACTGTGTGTGTGTGTGTGTCACACAGGGGTTACTCCTGGCTTTGCACTCATTAATTACTCCTGGTGGTGCTCATGGTACCATATAGGATGCTGGGAATCGAACCCAGTTTGGCCGTGTGCAAAGCAAATACCCTTCCCGCTGTACTATCGCTCCAGCCTCTCACCTGTCTATACTTTTAACTTATCCTTGAAGAGCTGTACAATTCTCTCATTCTTAAAGATATTGCCTGAACGATGTTTAACTTCTTGAAGCTTAAAGTACTTATTTAGAATCTCTTTCTCTAATACTTATAACCTGTTTGCACAGATGGATTTAAAATCTTGTTAGTTCTCTATAGGTCAAAGTTCTTGATTATGAATAGAAATGTGGTAATAGAGGCAAATTCATTCATTAATTTTTAACTGTATCTCATTTTTTTGTTCTTTGCATCAGAGGGTTTATTCTCACTAACCAATGCTCACTAATGGGGAAAGAATTACTCAAGTATATCTTTTTCTTTACATTTTTACATTGTTCTAACCCTTAGAAATACTCTCTCTCAGAAAGTAAAGTGAAATTTATCAGCTACACAGGCGGGGTGTGGGGCTGAGAGGGTGAGGGGTGGTGGGGGGAGGTTTACTGTGGTTCTTGGTGGTGGAATATGTGCACTGGTAAGGGATGGGTGTTTGAGCATTGTGTAACTGAGACTTGAGCCTGAAAGCTTTGTAACTTTCCACATGGTGATTCAATAAAAAAAAAAGAAAGACAAAGGTACATTGTATATATAAAAAAAGAAATACTCTTTATCTTTTAGCAAATTCTTCAACTTCTATTTCACATTTTACCTACTGTATGAAATACTAATTGTGTGTAAGGTTTGACTAAATTGCCTTCTCTCTGAAATTCCTGCTTAAATTGCTTTCATTATAGTTATTTAGGGCTGCTTTGAATTTATTGTGTTATCTCTGAATAATATTTAAATTGTATATCATATGTTCATTTAAATAATTGTCTGTCCCCAAATTATATTCTAGTCAAAATAATCAGATTAGAGCAAATATTGGCTCATACACCTATACTTCTCCAGTACTTCGGAATGCTTTTTTTAAACAAATATTGGGTCTGGGTAAATTTTCTCCAAATTTTCTTCTCAAATGGATATAAGAATTTAACTTAAGGGGCTGGAGCAATAGCATAGCGGGTAGGGCATTTGCTTTGCACGCAACCAACCCAGGTTCAATTCCCAGCATCCCATATGGTCTCCTAAGCACCAGGGCTAATTCCTGTGCAGAGCCAGAAGTAACCCCTGTGCATCACCAGGTGTGATCCAAAAAGAAAAGAATTTTCCTTAGGCTGTGAGAGATAACTTAATTTTCTGGCTATGCTTGCAGAAGATATGAGCCCCACAATGTGGTGGGGCTACCAGAGAGTAAAGAATTCACTGAGTATTTTTTTTAAAATAGAACACACATGGGGCTGGAGGAATAGCACAGCGGGTAGGGCGTTTGCCTTGCAAGCAGCCGACCCGGGTTCGATTCCCAGCATCCCATATGGTCCCCTGAGCACTGCCAGTGGTAATTCCTGAGTGCAGAGCCAGGAGTAACCCCTGTGCATCGCCAGGTGTGACCCAAGAAGCAAAATAAATAATAAAAAAAATAGAACACACATGCACACCCCCCTTTCCCACTGTAAAAGATTAGTGGGGAAAGGAGTCAGAACTTATATAGTTTCCAATTTCCTGTGTAGCTATGCCTATCACATTGAGGGCCAGTCTAGTAAGATTCTATTTATAGACTTCATTCACTTCTAAGCTTTTCTCTTGCTCCAGTGAAATGACTTCGCATCCTTTCCAAGTATGTACCAGAAAATTCCACATGCTTATTTCACTTATCTAACACAACACCCTCTGTGCTCAGTACTTTTTCCTTTGTCAGAAAGGCTTAGCACCATTCATCTTCTGGGGCAGGCTTAGAGTCTGAGTCATCTCTCAGCCTTCTCTTCTCTGTGCCCTCCTGACTTCTGAGCCAGTATTGAATCTTTCTATAATTTCTTTCTCAGTCTCCATAGTCTGCCTTGTTCCGTAGCTGCGAATATATCCTTTCTCTACTCACTATAATTATTGCTGTAAATATAATTTCAGGGCAGAAGAAATAGCTGAAAGGAAGGCCCTACATTAGCAACTGGTTCAATACGACTCCTGGTTACCTCCTATTGTAGCCCTGCCGGCCCCTTGTACCACTGAGCAAAACTGTCAACTCCTGGCCCAAATACTGACCCCTTAGCCCACAAAATTGGGCTGAGCATCTCTGAAAGTAGCTCCCCAGGCCTTCTGGTCACTGCTTGGGAGCATGTACAAGTTTCATATATATAACTTTGGTCATATATATAAAGTTATATATATATATATATGCGCATGTATTTATGCATACATGTAATTGAAGCCTCTAATTCATCTCCCTCAATTCTACTTCTTGTCTAGAATTAATCCTGTGATCTACTAGAAAATTAATATTCTTTCCCAGTCCTTTAAAATTTTGAGTAAAACTGACAGTGGTCATGAATCTGTAGTTTTGAGCTTCCTGAGGGACTCAGATAATCAGTTGATCTCATAATTAAGTGTAATTTTATTATCTTTTAATGAAGTGTAATTTTAAATAAAAGCTCACAGAAAAGAAAATGTAATGCTATTAGAACCTAGTTGAAGGACAGTTACTCAGTTATCAGGTTTATACTGTGCCAGGTGATAGATTACTATTTAAATAATGCATGAGGGTCATCCAGTCAGAGTGATAGGGTGGGTGGGAGGGGGCTTTTGTGAGCAGTATCCTGTTTCATTATGGGTGAGGACATGGGAGTATAGAGGTTTTCTTTTTTTTTTTTCTATTGCTCTGAAGCCACATCCAACAGTGCTAAGAGCCAGGTAGCAAGGGCAGGTGGTGTCAGGGATCGATCCCAGATCTTTTCACGATAAAGACATGTTTTTCCACTAGAGTCAAACCCCTGGTCCAATGTGGAGGAATTTCTTTAACGTTTTAAAAATTGTTTCATCTAAGTAAAGTTACATGAATTACAGCTGTATTCATGGCTATACTTTTGGTGTACAAAGTCAATGCATTTGCATATCACCCAATACCGTGTGTACTCCACCACTGCATGGATATCAGTTATTCAGCCTCATCATTCCCTCAGCTTCCACCCCCTGTTCATAAGCTTAGTTTTTATTTTTCCTTACTAGTCAGAGTATAAGTATTTGTTTTAATTCACCATTTTCCTTTCCCTTGCTTGGTTTTTTAATACAGTTTATGAGTGAAATCATTTTGCATCTGTCATTCTTTCCCTGCCTTACATATCTAGTAAGGTAATCCCTAGGTTTATCCAAATTTTAGCAAAAGGAGATTTTGGGAGAAAAATTGTGGTCATAACAAGGAGAGAGTGGTTAACGGAATTAAATAAGTTTGTAGCATAAGAGTTTGCAGTATTTTGTGGTACTTTTTAGTATGAATAGGAGTGTATTTTTAGAAAGTATATTTTTATAATGATGTAATGTGTTGAAGAGTCTCAAGGAAGTTAGTAATATGATCAAGTAATATGATCAAATTGAAAAATATCATTGCAGCTACAGTGTATGGAACAGTATAGCGAAAGGTCAATTATAGGGAAATATTTTAATGACACTGCAAAGAGAAATTCTGGCAAATTAGATTGTGACAGAAATGAAAGTGCACATAAAGGGCAAAGAACCCCAACTTTGCTAAGCAGAACAGAGAGATGTGGGGAATAATCTTGACCTTGATGGATAGAGCAAAAAGTGCTGTCAGGGTACATTTTCATGCATCCAGAGAATGGAAGTGAACTTTGTTGGGAGTGATGATGGTGGTGGAAGACAAGTAGGGCCCAATTATCAAAGTATTTTTGTGTATTATCAAACGGCAATGGAACACAGTTCTTCAAGGTTCTTTTCAGAATAAATTGTAAAACTAAAGAACTTTCACTGGTTATTGTAAAAAACTAAAGCAGGCCGAGGGCTCTCCGGGCGGCTCTGTCTCACCACCCGCATTCGGTGCTCTAGAACCGCAGCGTGTGGACTGTATCGGGACGGTCGGTGGTCAAGGACAGGCAAAGGAAGAATGAGGACCAAGCTGGTTGCTGATCAGTTACCATTTATTCAATCTTCCATCTTTCTCATCTCCCGCACTCCCAGCTCTGGCCTCTCTCTGGATCAACTCCGCCTCTCCCTGGCTTCTCTGTCTCCTCCTCCTTCTCTCTCCCACCTTGCCTTCTAGGCTACACCCAGCAGGTAGCAAAATCAACATAAGAAAGCCCTTCCTGAGGGCAGGGCATTCCAAAGCCCTTCCTGACTCTTAAGGTTTTTTTCTTTTCCTTAGTCCAGGAACTTATTAACATCTTAATACTAGTTATTTTTGTATAGACATAGCAAGAGATACATTGAGGTTTGCAAGGCAGCTCTCCTGGCAACATCTTGCCACAGGCTCAGACCACAGCACTCAGGCCAGATTAATCATTCCTCACCCTAGCAGGGTCCAAATCTAGTTATCACTGTTTGGATCATGACAGCATTTGTCCATGATCAAGCTCTTAACTTGTAGTTAAGCATTAGGCACTTTGGCCAGGCCCATCTCGATGCCAGGATAGCACACAACTCACCGCTTGCCCTGGGTCCTTCTCGTCCCACGTCGTCGGGACCCTGCTTTGGGGATGCTAGGAAGTAAGGGCAGCTGAGGCTTAGGTCAAGAGAACAGATGCCCTGGAGGAAAATATCATGTAGAGTCAAATGACTCCCAGGTTACAAAAGCATAACATTTGTTAAGTCTTCCTGTGTCCATACAAAAAGGACTTGCTCTGAATAAACTATGCAAAGGACTCAAGGAGAAGAGAAAAACATTATTTACAAGTCAACAGAACACTAAGAAAGAAGCTGCAAATAAACAAAGTGGAATAGGAGCACTGTAGCGGGAGTAACCCAATAAACCTAAACTACCTGAGGCTATGTTATCCTACAGGTTATGTGGTGAATGGCTTTTATGGGGAGAGATACAAGATATAAAGAAAAATGGGACTTGAAATGAAGGCATGGCCATCAGGATAGAGAGTATGTCATCCAAAAGAGGATTTGCAGCACCATGATGTGGTCTTGATTGCATGTTATGGAAGTGAGAGTGGTACTGATGCAAGAGAAATCTTTGTTCCTGGTGGAGGAGAAGACAGGTGATAGATCATGTACTTTGATGTAGACTCTACGTTAGGAGGAGAACGATTTTGGAGAAGAGGGGATGAATTTAGATCTTTTAAATTTCTTGCACCTCACATAATATTCCATTTCTCCCTTCCTCCCCCTTCTGCTACGTGACTTACTTTTCTCTCCCATTAGTTGTATGATTGGCTTGGTCATTAACACAAGTGCCTGTTCAAATCTTGCTTCATGCCATTTGTGAAATAAATGGATAAACTCCTATTTTCATATAATGCTTTTAATTATCTTTCATTTAGCTCCCAGAGGCTCTTGGACATGGATGCCTACTAAGTAATTGTTAAAACTGATATGATTATTTTGGGCATGGCAATACAGACATTTATTCCTGCCAAATAATCGGTGCCAGTTCAACTTGGAATGAGCTCTGAGATTTGAGAAGTGAGTTTTTGCCTCCATTATGGAGGGCTTTACTTTTTCTTCCTCAGAAAAACTCACTCAAAGTTGGCACACAGTAGATTTAATCAATTTATGTGAGTAATATAATGCAATTTTTAACTTAAAGTAGACAGTAGAGATTACCTTGTCTCCTAAACAGGAATCTTTCTCCTTCAGTGATGTTGTCCTATATATTATACTCCTGGAATCTTTTCAAAACATTGAATCAATAATTAAAAAACCACTAGATTCCTTCCCATCACATTTCCTACATGTTCACTGTTTTGTCATCCGTAGAAATTGTTAAAAACTATTTAACTGCAGATTTCCACTGTCAAGTTCATAAGTAGTGCAGTGATAAAAATAGTTTGTGAAGGTAAATCCTGGTCTGAGCTCTAAATCAGTTAACTCTTTAATTATATTTATAATAAGACCATAATTTTAAACACCTCATATCATAATTTTCTGTCAATGGCAGATTACATGGAGATTATTTTGATATTTAAAATTAAATAAATTCTATCATCATAAACAAATAATTCATGCCATAAGCATTTATGAAGACTATCTCATATTCTGAGGTGAGAATTGAATTATTAAAGTGATTAAATAATATATAATTCTTCTGTAGAAAAAACCCACTAGAGCTGATGAGGGAAGTAGCCAAGAGAACAAGTAATGATATAACAATAGGAGACATACTAGCTTAAGAATCCTCAAAAAGTTTTGAGAGAACATATAGCATAATTGTATATAGCTATAGAAGTCAGAAAAAATCATCCAGATAAGTGAATTAAATTGAGTCTGTAGATTTGGAAGTGAAATTTTTTCATATAAAAATAAGAATACAGTTCTCACTTAGGCAGCACATATACTAAAATTGGAATGATACAGAGAAGATTAGCATGGCCCCTGCACAAGGATGACACATAAATTCGTGAAGCGTTCCATATTTTTACTGCAAACAGCAAGGTCAAAGAAAAAAATCACATAGAAAGGAGCACCCCTTAGATTTACAGCAGATCTATCAGAGGAAACTCTCCAAGCCTGAAGACAATGGTGGGTTATAGTGAAAAAACTCAATGAAATGAACGCCTCACCAAGAATACTTTACCCAGCCAAACTCTCACTCAAACTCTATGGAAAAATACACAATTTCATAGATAAACAACAGCTCAGGAACTTCACAGAGTCAAAACCAAGCCTGAAAGAAGGACTAAAAGGGCTCCTGTAAGACAAGGAAAAAAACCCATACACGCAACAAACCTTTATAGAAAGATGGGACAAAACCCCATGACAATAATCTCTCTCAATGTCAATGGTCTAAATGCACCTATCAAGAACACAGAGTGGCAAAATGGATCCAGAAACTGAAACCAACATTCTGCTGCCTACAAGAAACACATCTGAACAATCAGAACAAATACAGACTCAAAGTTAAAGGATGGAAAACAATAATGCAAGCAAACAATTCCCTCAAAAAAGCTAGGGTGGCCATACTAGTATCCGACAACATAGATTTCAGGTTGAAAAAGATCAAAAAGGACAGAGAAGTCCATTTTCCATTTATCAAGTGTTATATACAACAGGAAGAAAACATACTCTTAAATGTGTATGCACCTAATGAGGGATCAGCTAAATACTTAAAACAACTGCTGGCAGACTTTAAGGAGGACATCATCAGTAATACAATAGTAGTTGGAGACTTCCACACTGCCTTGTCACCTCTGGATAGATCAACAAGAATAAAACTCAGCAAGGAAACACTGGCCCTGAAGGAAGAAATAGAAGAGAGAGGGCTAACAGACCTATACAGTGCCTTACACCCCCCAAAATAAGAGTATATATTCTTTTCCAGTGCACATGGAACATTTTCTAAAATAGACCACATGCTGGGTCACAAAACGTACCTCAATAGAATACAGAAGATAGAAATTGTATCAACTATTTTTTCAGACCACGATGCACTGAAGATAGAAACTAATCACATACAGACGAGGAGAACCAAATGAAATAATTGGAAGTTAAACAACTCAATGTTGAACAATGAGTGGGTCAGGAAGAAAGTCAAGGATGAAATCAAAAGATACCTGGAAACAAATGAGAATGAAGACACGAGCTACCAAAACCTATGGGATGCAGCTAAAGCTGTGTTAGGAGGAAAATTTATAGCTTTGCAAGCATTCCTCAAAAAGGAAGAAAGTGCCTATATTGATAACCTGACTTCACAGCTCAAGACCTTAGAAAAAGATCAACAAAGGGAACCCCAACCCAGCCGAAGGAAAGAAATAATAAAACTTAGAGCAGAAATAAATGACATGGAAAGCCAAAAAATAATCCAAAAGGTCAATGAAACCAAGAGCTGGTTCTTTGAGAAAATAAACAAGATTGATAAACCACTAACAAGACTCACAAAGAAATAGAAAGAGAAAACCCTAATAAACCGAATCAGAAATGAAAAAGGGGTCATCACAACAGAAACTACTGAAATTCAAAAGATCATCAGAGAGTACTTTGAGAGTCTGTATGGCACGAAACAAGAGAACCTAGAAGAAATGGATAATTTCCTGGATTCCTATCACCTCCCAAGACTGAACCAAGAATACTTGGAATACCTGAATTGACCCATTAATATCAAGGAAATTGAAACTGTAATCAAAAGTCTCCCCCAAACCAAAAGCCCAGGCCAAGATGGATTCACTAGCAGGAAGGAAAACTACAGGCCAATATCCTTAATGAATATGGATGCGGAGATCCTCAACAAAAGATTAGCGAATAGAATCCAACAACTCATCAAAAAGATCATACACCACGACCAAGTGGAATTCATCCCGGGGATGCAAGGATGGTTTAACATCCGGAAATCAATCAACATAATCCACCATGTCAACAAAAGCAAAGATAAAAAAACATATGATCATTTCAATAGATGCAGAGAAAGCATTTGACAAGATCCAGCACCCATTTATGATGAAAACTCTCACCAAAATGGGTTTAGAAGGAACTTTCCTCAATATAGTCAAAGCCGTCTACCACAAGCCTATGGCAAGCATCATCCTCAATGGAGAAAAACTTAGGGCCTTCCCTCTAAGATCAGGGACAAGACAAGGATGTCCACTCTCGCCACTTCTGTTTAACATAGTACTGGAAGTTCTTGCAATAGCAATTAGGCAAGAAAAAGACATTAAGGGCATACTGATAGGAAAGGAATAAATCAAGCTCTCACTATTCGCAGATGATATGATACTATACCTAGAGAAACCCAAAACCTCTACCAAGGAACTCTTAGAAACAATTGACTTGTACAGTAAAGTCGCAGGTTATAAAATCAGTGCCCAAAAATCCATGGCCTTCCTATACACAAATAACGAAACAGAGGAAAGTTACATTAAAAAAAAAACAATCCCCTTCACAATTGTGCCCCAGAAAATTATGTACCTCAGAATCAGCCTAACTGAAGAGGTCAAGGATCTCTACAAAGAAAACTACAAAACACTAATCAATGAAATAAAAGAGGACACAAGGAAATGGTAACATATTCCCTACTCATGGATAGGAAGAATGAACATTGTCAAAATGGCAATACTCCCCAAAACACTGTACAGATTCAGTGCAATCCCTATAAGATACCCAAGAAAAACTTCAAAGAAATGGAGTAAACACTTCTAAAATTCATATGGAATAATAAACGCCCGTGAATAGCTAAAGCAATTCTTGGGAAAAGGACGATGGGAGGCATCACCCTCCCCAACCTCAAACTCTACTATAAGGCAGTAATAATCAAAACAGCATAGTACTAGTCCAAAGGCAGATCCGAAGACCAAAGGAACAGGGTGGAATATCCTTACACACAACTCCAATTGTATGAACATCTAATCTTTGATAAGGGAGCAAGAAATGTGAAGTGGAGCAAAGAAAGCCTTTTTGACAAATGGTGCTGGCATAACTGGACAACCACTTGTAAAAAAATGGATTTAGATCTAGACCTATCACCATGCACAAAATTCAGATAAAAATGAATTAAAGACCTCAACATCAAACCAGAATCCATAAGATACATTGAAGAAAGGTTGGCAAAACTCTCCACAACATTGAAGCTATTGGTATATTCAAAGATGACATGCCACTGACCAAACAAGTGTAAACAGATAAACAAATGGGACTATATTAAACTAAGAAGCTTCTTCACTGCAAAAGATACAGTGACCAAAATACAAAGACAATCTATAGAATGGGAAAGAATATTCATCCAGTACCCATCAGATAAGGGATGATAACAAGGATATACAAGGCAGTGGTTGGAATCTACAAGAAGAAAACTCCCAACTCCATCAAAATATGGGGGATGAAAATGAACAGAAATTTTCTCAAGGAAGAAATACAAATGGCAAAAAGGCACATCAGAGAGATACAGATCAAAACAACCATGAGATACCACCGCACACCACAGAGACTGGCACACATCCAAAAGAACAAAAGCAACCACTGTTGGCGTGGATGTGGGGAGAAACAGACCCTCCTACTCTACACTGCTGGTGGAATGCTGACTGGTTCAACCCTTTTGGAAAACAGTATGGTCACTTCTCAAAAAATTAGAAATTGAGCTCCCATTTGACCCAACAATACCACTTCTGGGAATATATCCTGGAGAGGCAAAAAAGTACAGTCGAAATGACATCTGCACTCAAATGTTCATTGCAGCACTGTTTACAATAGCCAGAATCTGGTAAAAAACCCGAGTGCCTGAGAAGAGATGACTGGTAAAAGAAACTTTGGTACATCTACACAATGGAATACTTCTGCTGTTAGAAAAGATGAAGTCACAACCTTTGCATATAAGGGGATCAACATGGAAAGTATCATGCTAAGTGAAATTAGTCAGAAAGAGAGAGACAGACCTAGATAGATTGCACTCATCTGTGGAATATAAAATAAAATAGGAGAATAAGAGACTAACACCCAAGAATAGTAGAAATAAGTACCAGGAGGTTGGCTCCAAGGCTTGGAAGCTGGCCCCACACGCTGGAGGAAGGGGCAGTTCGCATAGAGAAGGGAACACTAGGTAAAGTGTGGTTTGAGGACCCGCACGGGATGGGAGATGCGTGCTGAAAATAGAGTATAGACCAAACACAATGGCCATGCAGTGCCTCTGTTGCAAACCACAACACCCAAAAGGAGAGAGAGAACAAAAGGGAATGCCCTGCCATAGAGATGGGGTGGGATAGGGGGGGTGGGCTGGGAGGGTGGGAGGGATACTAGGAATATTGGTGGAGGGGACTGGGCACAGGTGGAGGGATATAAACAAAATGCAGATATGAAAGTTCATAAGTTTGTAACTGTAACTCATGGTGATTCACTAATAAAAAATAAATTAAAAATTTAATAAATAAATAGGAAAAAAATAAAAGTACAGTAAAGAGTGTAATGGCTCACCAAAAAGTGGAGAAAGATAAAATGCAGTGATTGGAAGTTTGTTGATACAGATTTTGAGAAATATGAAAGACTGAAGAAAGTAGGTATATACCCTTTTATCAAAGACTTTATATTCCAAATTGAGAACCCTTATTTGTAGTCTTAAATCCATGTGTCTAATATCTTACAAATAGAAAAATCACATAAGTATAAATGAAAGACATTGTTTTAAAAATAATAAGCTTTTATTCCAAAGGGGAAAACATTATGTAGGTTCTGTAATTTGACAGTATACGGAATACAAAATTCTAAAAATCAAATTCTTCTTGAATTATGAGCAACACAAAAATCATAAAATTATTGCCATTATAAAAACTTTCAATTTAATTTTTTTGTTTTTGAGCAGCTACCTGCATTTATAGCACAGCAGGTAGGGCATTTGCCTTGCCCATTGCTGACCTGGGTTCGATTCCTCCTGCCTGACTGTTACCCATGCATGGCATGCTACCCATGGCATATTCAATATGCCAAAAATAGTAACAACAAGTCTCACAATGGAGACGTTACTGGTGTCTGCTCCAGCAAATTGATGAGCAACGGGATGACAGTGACAGTGACAGTTTTTGAGCAACAGTAAGAAATGCCTAAAAGCTTTTCCTGGCTTTGCACTCAGGAGTCACTTATGCCAGTGCTCAGGTTGCCATATGGGATGCTGGGAATGGAATCTGGTTGGGCGCATGCAAGGCAAGTGCCCTACCTTCTTTTTCTTCAGATCCCAGATTTTTTTGAAAATAGAAAACTCAGTGCTTTTTCTTTATCTTAGAAAATAACTCATTACACTTGATTTTCCACATTCACAGCTGTAGTTTTCATTTCTCAAGACCTGCTCATTAAGTCACCATTGGAATTCTGAAATGCCAGGAAGTCTTCATTAAAAACAGATGGTGGACACTAAGACATTTGTAACTCCTCCTGGAAACGGAGGTACATTCAAGAACAGTTCTGCTCAGTGGTTGTCAATCCCCTTTTCATTGTCCCTGTGTTGGGATACCCAACAGAATGTTTGTGCCAGGTCTCCTGTTGGGGATCTGCATGACATTTGTGCTGTGTAATGCCAGTGCTGTCTGGAAACCCCCAACACTTGCATGTCCGACTTTTCCATGCAAGCATGTATGGAGAAAAGAAGCCAACTGAACTGGGTAAATCTGCTCTCAGCACTTCTTTTCCAGGTCTTCACCATTAGACACATTGCCTCTGTGGACCTTTGGTCAGAAAACATGAAGGAGATTTTTGGCATCTTGCATTGTAATCATATTTCCTTAAAGAATGCTGAATTCTTGTAGCTTATGTTGATTGTTGAGTAAGCAACATTAGCTGTTAAAAAGCATTTATCCTAGACTTAATTTGGGGGAAAAAATGAATTAGTTTTTTACTTTGTTCTCTAAGACTGCACATTCCTTGGAGGTTTGCCTGTCTTAAATTCTGCAGTGGGATGAAATAATTATATTTTAAAACTGGAGATGATCTCAAGTTCTATAAAGAGAAGTACTAAGAAATCTCTAATATTGAAGTATCAGACAATGTTTGTAAAAGAGAATAGTGAGGTGTAACCTCCCTTTAGACAAGAAAAATGTAAATAAGTATTTGGAGGGATTATTGCATTACAGACACAAGAAAAGGAGAGAAAAGTGAGATTAATAGATTAAAGAAGGTTGATTTTATACCAAATACTCAGATAACTCACTTTTGTTTTTCATTCCTTCTATATATCTTAAAAATAAGAGAATAGTAAAACTTTATACTAGCCATCATATGCATAAGGTACAAAACTGTGAAAGTGACAAGAACTCTCAACTGAATATTCCTGCTGCATTGAAATATAAATTTTAAAACATTTTATTAATCCATTTCATAACCACTAAAGAAGGTATGATTTAATATGTTGCTATTTATTACTAAGAGGATAGAAATATGCAAATAGAAATTACTTTTATTCTATCATCTTTCAATCTCAGTGTGTTTTATTTTATATCCTTTAAACTGTACTCGGAGTATATTCTCTAAAGATAATTTGTAGCAGCCCCTGCCTTAAATACAAATATCATTGTCTTTAATGGTTTAATATATTTAATAATATTTAGTTGCTTCTTTGTACATTTACATACATTGAAAAATCTAATTCAGTGTCTTAAAAGTTTTTTGTTTTCTGTGGAGATGGGGTTTCCAAGTACACCTTAATGACTGCAGCATTCACATTGCCCCTTGATGAGGCTAAACTCTCATTGTTTTGCAGAACAATTGATGATGTATTTTTGTTCTGCAGTATGGAACTTGGCAAAACATTGCTTCCTAATTTGAACTCTTCAGTGTAACCTTCAGGGGAAATGGCTTTGTAATACTATTGCATCAACTCTTTCAGTAAATTATATTATTAGATATCCATTTAGAACTTACCATCTAAGTGATCTCAGTCAGATCAGTTGAAGTCTTGGTTTCACTTCTATGAAATTTACTGTAGCAAATGCTGCCCTTTCTATCCTCATAGGACAGCATTTTGCAGTTGGATGGTTTCTGTGAAGATCATTTAACCCCTCATGAGTGGATTCCCTGCAACTATGAAGAACTTTCTTTTGGTTGATTTCCCAGATAATGGAAGGAGTCATAAAATAATATTAGCTGCCATACCCTGTACTTCAGCAGAAGTCAGTGACTTGTGAGGATGCAAAAAAATGATACCGATGACAGAGAAACTGGAAAAAAAATAGCTGAGCATGTTGAGTACTAATTTATATCAGGCGTTTATTTTTATTGTCTTCTACAAACTTTTAAATGACTAAAATTTGGGTAAAGCTACCTTACAAGGAAAATTTCTGTCTGAGAATGATGAAAAATTAGCTGGTATAATCTATTCCAGATACCTAGAACCAGTGAATAATCTGTACCATATACTAAATACCAGTGAATAATCTCACTGGTTCTAGGAAGCCACAAAGAGAAGGAAAGAAGTCTCAGATCACAAGATAACAGAGGCCACTCAAAGATCCATGTAAATCGGAATAATGAAGGAGCAGAAGATTTGAGGTAGGGAGGATAATGTCACATGCATTAAAATGGGGATGAACAGCATTATTCTATTACAGCTGCTGCATTGACACTGAGAGCCATGGAAATACTGTATACCACAAAAGTAGAAAAACAGTAAATTTGTGATCCTCAGGGGATCAGGTAACCTGGATGCTTGAGTGACTTAAATCAGGGCTAGGATGAATGGAGACGTTACTGGGCCCACTTGAGCAAATCATTGATCAATGGAATGACAGTATATACATACCTCTTGGAGAGCCCGGAAAGCTACCGAGAGCATCTCACCCTTACGGGCAGAGCCTGGCAAGCTACACATGGTATATTCGATATGCCCAGAACAGTAATGATAGGTCTCAATCCCCTGACCCTGAAAGAGCCTCCAATCATTGGGAAAGATGAGTATAGGAAAGGCTGCTAAAATCTCAGGGCTGGGACCAATGGAAACGTTACTGGCGCCTTCTCAAGCAAATCGATGAACAACAGGATGATAATGATACAGTGATTCTTACAACTATGCATACACATCTTTCCTATAAACTGAGTTTTGATGAGGTTTATAACCTTTGTAGTCACATTGTGCTTATGTGAACGTTTCCGATCCCGTTTTCTGTTGCTTACAACTGCAACTACAGAACAAAGACTAGATAGCAACTTGGTATTCCATTATGAATGCATGTTTTGGATGTGGGCCATATTTAGCATGGTCCATGATAGTAGGCCTTTTTTTTTTAACATCCAGTCAATTTACATAATCTTTGGTTGAATATAATGTGACAATAATAGAGATCTAGAGTAATGTAAAAATACCTACCCAAAGTTGTTATACCCCAGTCACTACCTTTAACCTTTAAGTGTCTGCCTTGCATACGGTCTTGCTGGGTCACTTGGCCTACTATTTGAAAGGAGATCTGGACCTTGATTTTTTTTTAAGTAATAAGAATTTTGTTGTGTACTGGTAGGAAGGAGTAATCTATGCCCTGTTCTTCTTTAAAGTACTCTTGTGACCCCTTTCTCTTTGAAATATTACTTTGGCAGTCCTGGTGTTCCAGAATATGCTAGCGAAGTTGGCGTAGTCTGAAACATTATGGAAATTGGCTTATTGTTGGAATTTCTCTTCTTGATGATTCTGAACTTTGCTTATGTGAATTCTCTACATCTCAAAGGTATTACATCTACTAAGCAGCTTCTTATAAATTGTTTTGGTAGTTTCCTATGACTGCAATACAAATACAGTAAAATTTGTTCTGTGTGGGGCTTTGATTTGGGATCCATTTAAATGTTTCTTAGCAACAAGAAAATATCCCAATGCAAAATCTTGGGGAGTTCATGGTAGAAAAAGTGCATATAATTTTTTTTTTTTTTTTTACTGAGCATTGTGTGACTTTCTCAAGGCAATACTTTAAAAAGTTTGTTTTAGGGTCAGAGTGATAGTATAACAGTAAAGGTGTATACTTCGAACATAGATTACCCAGGTTATTCCTGGAAACCACATATGATTCCCCAAGCCTCTCCAGGAGTTATTGCTGAATGCAGAGCCAGGAGTATATCCTATGTACCACCAGGTGTGGCCTCCTCAAAATAAAACAAAAATAAAAAGGTTTTTTTTACAAAATTTGAAACAGACCCCTCTTAACTAGTCTTTATTAATAATGCAAATGACTAGTAGATGCATTAAAAGAAATTATATAGATAGGTTCTTAATATATATTATGTTGCTTCAAATATTTTTGTATTATTTAACTTAATTTGAATTGTAAACAGAATTCTTTTTTTAAATTTTTTATTAGAGAATCACTGTGATGTACAGTAACAAACTTATTTTTTTGTGTTTTGGGCTATACCCGGTGGTGCTCTAGGCTTTACTCCTGGCTGTTCTCAGGGATGACTTCTGACACTTTTGGGGAAATCATATGTAGTTCCAGGGATTGAACCTGAAACAGCCTCATGCAAGGTAATTTTCTGACCAACTGTACTATTCAGCCCCCTATTTTTTACATACTTAACATGAAAGTTAAGTATGTCATGAAAGTTGAAACATGAAAGTTGACATGAAAGTTGAAAATATGCTTTCCAGAAAGAACATTTTATTGTAGACGCTCTATTAATCCAGGAAGCGTCTAGAGGCCTGTATGTTCTTCTTTGAGTTCATTCTAATCACTCTCATAATGAAATGTGTTTGAAATGTCAGAATGAAGTGAAATGGGTTCTTTTTATAAACCTTCATTGGATACTCATTTTTTTTTATAGCTCTTGTAGTTGCATGGTTCCCAAGTCATTGAAACTATAATGGGTGATAGGATAACCTTAGACACAGATGAGAGTGGAGGATAAAATTCCCTCTCACCCCTTTCATTCAGATATCATAACTCTCATTTAAACTGAGTATGATAAAAATGTTACTGAGGAAGAATTGGTACTGTTGATTCATTGCTCTGTTAATTCATCCTGACTTACAGATTTACAAGTCAATTAGAAACATTATTACCTGCCCTCATCACAGCTATTGCTAGGTGCTATTTCAGAAAGGAAATAAACACTGATTTGTGCAAATAGTAAGGATAGTCATTGAAAAATGCCAGTGCTTTTAACTTTATCCTGATCACAGGTTTTTCTATCATAACCATGGGATTATGATTTTATTTTCTCTATGGTAATGGAATCCACAATTGCAAAAATGTAGAGGAATTCTAGAAATCTATAGAAAGTTAGAGCTGGGAGCATTTAATCTTTATGCCTGAAAGATACTTTTGTACTTCAGAGACAATTCTTAACTGTTGATCAATCAAATTATACTCCTCGTCTTCACAGATATTGATTTTTAGAAATTAGTTTGTTTTGTTCCAGCATCATTGTCATTATAACTGTTTCAGTGATCATTGAGTGAGCCCAGGTAGTTCCATGTTTTCCTGTAAATATATCATCCTATTTTTATATCACTCTGTAATGCTCTTAATATCTAATAATATTGTACTTAGGGACTAAGAAGGAAAGACCCAATGTCATGTTCTGGTGGAATTAAGATTTGGCACTTGAGCTATCTGTTTTGGAAAGCTTATGCTTTATTTTTTCTCTATTATATCCAGATTCTCACTTACCCATTAATAGAAGTTCATCTACTTTTTAAATTAAGCTTTTAATAAAATGATATTTTTAATACATTTCTAAAGCTATCTCTGTGTAACTGCTTTAGGGAAGAGGTTTTTATTAAACGAAAAGTACTATTTTTAAGCTGTTCCCTACCAGTGAACAGAAAAAACATAGACACTGTAATTTATCCATGGGCTTCCAAGTCATTCAAATAGGGGCAAGAGAGTTGTTTTGATTTTAAAAATAATGAGAGGAATCCAGGTTTATATTTGCCTGGGTTTGATTTCTAAAAGGAAAAGTGTTCCTGAAATTGAAGAGTGTCTGGTAATTTTGCAATGGCTAAAAGGCACTTAAGAAATGTAGCACCTGATTATCAATTTGATACTAAATTCTAAACTTGTGTGTCATATCCTCAGTGTGAAAGAGAATGAGAAGAGTAATTGACAAGTACAACTTTTGATGGTACAAGTAGAAACCAAATTTAAGCAGGGTATTCTGTGGGAGGAAAAGTACCATTAGAATGATAAAATTTTCCATTAGAAAAAAAAGATTTTTGTTACTTGACTCCTACATACATTAATTAGACTAAAAGTGTCATTTTTCCTAAAAAACATTCTCATCATATATCACTCTTTAGGGTCGACATTTGAAAGCAGCATGGCCACAAAACTATCTTTATTTTTCTTTAGATATGTAATAAAAAACTAAATACATCACATAAAACTATACTTTTTACATAATTATTGACAGTTGTAATTATTAATTTCAATGAAATAGGATTACAATTGAACATACAATGTAAATAAATATAGAAAAAATCTGAATAAATTATTATTGAAGCATTTAAAAGTTTTCCAAAACTTAAAATCTAACTGGGATCTACTCCAAAATCAATAGTAATAATAAAATATCATGAGACTGTTCTGAAAGTAAGTAAATTGATCAGACCATAAATATCTATTGAGTCTCATACTTCTATTTGTAATATGGGGTAAAAAAATTGTAAAAATTAAGTTTTATCTTTAATGTGCTTGAGTTCTAGAAAGGAGGGGCAAAGGAACATGTGGAAATTAAGTCAAACCTGAATTAACAAGTTAAGTGCACTGAGTTGAGTTGTGAATCATTGAGAACTTCTCTTTTGTTGTTGATTTAATTTTTTTTAATTGAATCAGGAGATACTCAATTACAAAGTTGTTCCTGATTGGATTTCAGTCATACAATGTTCCATCATCTGTCCCTTCACCAGTGTACATTTCCATCCACCAGTGTTCCATTCCCCACCCCCACCCCTGCGGCCTCTATGGTAGACACTGTTCTCTCTTTCTCTCTCTCTCTCTCTCTCTCTCTCTCTCTCTCTCTCTCTCTCTCTCTCCTTTTTTTTTGCATATTTGCATATACTTAAAGGTTATCAAATACTGTAAATTTATCAGGTATGACACTGAACGTTTGTCATGTATGATACTGAAAGGTAACCATGTATGTTGTATGTTCCTTTACCTATTTTCAATACAGTTCTTTTCCAGGGTGGTAAAATATATCAATCACTGTGGCCCAGATTCATTCAAATGCACTCTCTGTGTCTCTTTATCTCTGTCTCTCTCTTCCTACCTTCGTCTATCTCATGGCAAAATATCACTAAATTATCATTAGCTTTTAAATAGCACTTAATAGCTAAGACATTTTCTTCTACCAACAGTGCCATTTCATGAGTTAAGCAAAAACCATTTCTTGACGTTTAAGTAAATTGTTATCTAACAGTAGGTTTTATTTGTTTCCCTGAACTTTATTCCTAAGTTATATTATCAGAGAGCAGTGTATTGATGCTATTTTACTTTATATCCATACATAAATTTATTCTCAGAGTTACAATTTAATGTTTGTCTTTATACTTAGTTTTTGATTGAGACTTATAGAAAATATCGTACAAGAAGAGCCTGTATGTAATTTTTTTTCTACTGAACTACAGTTTAAAGACTTTATTTCTTTGGTTTGAGACCATATTTCCTTCTCTAAGGATTTGGGTGATGGAATTCTTTTAGAACCTAATACACAGAAATCCATTGGTTCAGATGATCTTGCAAACTTTGAATTATCTGGGAATAATTCATGATACTTTATATTTTCCCTTTGCTACCAGGGATCACAAAGCTGAACTTAAACACAGAGTAACAGAGGAACTGCCCTACTCACCAGATGAAAAAAATTAGTTCATTTGCTTAAATTAACTTTAATTTTGATTAAGTTACATTATATTCTCTGGACTAGGTACATTGCTCAAGTGGTAGGACACATACCTAAAAAAATGTGTGAACTTTGGTTCCCTGAGCACCGCCAGGAATAATTCCTGAGTACAAAGCCAGGAGTAACCACTGTGCATCACCAGGTGTGATCCAAAAAGCAAAACAACAACAACAAAATTCTTGGGGCTGGAGCAATAGAACAGCAGGTATGGTGTTTGCCTTGCATGCAGCAGACCGGGGTTCGATTCCCAGCATCCCATATGGTCCCCTGAGCACTGCCAGGGGTAATCCTAAGTGTAGAGCCAGACTAACCCCTGTGCATTGCAGGGTGTGACCCCAAAAGCAAAATAGCAAAAAAAGTGTGAACTTCCTCCTTTTGATTCCTAGCACTAGATGTGTCCCCAAGTCTATTTGCATGTGGAGCTGGTGACCCCAAATGCACTCCTGGTTCCAAGTATTGCTTAGGCAGAGCACTGAGCCGTGAGGCACTTGCCTTCAGGGATGGCCTCGGTAGGCTAATTGCCATAGGAAGTAGTCCAGCCTCCACCAAACCCCACCAGGGTAAACCCACTAAAAATATTTGCTCTTCTTTCCATTCCTAATCATGTTGTCATGTTTACTACAATATGCAACTGCACGGCCACGCAGAACAACCAGCCAACTCTCTCTGTGTTTGTGAGAAGTTAGCTATGAATTACAGAAAAGTAAAATCGAATTCCTCAAAATATATTTTATCCCTGGCCTGCCACATTGCTCTTTTTTGTTTTCAGTGAATAAACCACGTGGTTTGAAATTATCCCTGAAGTCCAGAGAGCTAGTGCAGGGGGTCAGAGTCGCATAGTCCAAACTTTGAGCTCCCAAATCACATGCTGTTCACCAGGCACACTCAAGTTACTCTCAGAGCACTGAACTTGGAATAGCGCCTGAGCACTAGTGAGTGTGGCCCCAAATCCAAACCCACCCCCAAATAATAAATAAATACAGACACATATAAATAAGAGAATTGTCTTTATGTAGCAAGCTATGTAAGTCCTTCAATAGATCCAATGATCATAATTTGAACATTGCTTTTATAATAAGAGGTTTTGTAACCTTCCCTGCTACACGGAATCTCTGATATGATATTTAATTAAGTATCAATGTAAAAGATCTGTTGCAATGTCACAGCCAAACCCACCTCTCTCATCACATTATTATCACTAAGTGTTGCTTTGTCTAAACACATTGTTTTCATCTGATTCTTAATACGTGCGTGGGGCCTTTAGGGGAAGCTCATTTCTTTCTATGCTTCTGCTGTTTCTGTTTAAGAAAAGCAGATGTTTATATTGCATTTGAATGACTGGATTCTGAAAAGGAAAAGGTTTTAGTCTATTTCATTTAACAATTAAGCTGATGTTGGTATATAAATTCATCCACTTACAAAAAACTTGACTGAGATTTCCAGATCCAGCTTCTTGGATGAATCCTTACTCTTCTGTATTTATACTGTGATTTGTAAATACCTCTGTGTAGCACCTAAAAACAATGGAATAGAAGATAAACCCTCCTGACACTGTTCCCTTAATGTTATTCTGAAATCTGTAACATGCGTTTTGGTTTAATTTGGTTTGGGGCCACACCTGACTTCTCAGTGTTTACTCTGGGTTCAGTGCTCAGTGATTACACCGGAAGTGTTCAGGGGAACCATATGTGCTTTCATGGATCGAACTAGAATTGGCTGCTTGCAAAATAAACACTGTACCTGCAGTACCATCTCTCTGACCCTAAAGTTTATAGTATCTCAAACTTTCATGCTAATGATTTGAGGCATAATCATTTTCTAAATTAAAGATCACACTGGAAATTATAATATCAGCTGTCAACTTGGGATATCCTTGCAGCTGACTAGGGCTCTGAGAAGTCTCTGAACTGTGTGTCATTTTCACTTATTTTATCGCCAGAAGCTTAGTTCAAGGGCAGGGTGCCTGGCTTATGTCTGAATGTGGGATATTTCAAATCTAGACGTTTCAAACCTATACTTGTTTTATTTATGTGTTCTCAGATCATTTGTTTCCTTCCTGCACCCTTTCCTTTTCCCATTTTTTATTGAAATACCACAATTTGCAATACTGTTAATGATAGCTTTCATGCATACTCTGTTAGACCCCCCCCCTCCCGCATCTGTTTCCAGCGACGCCTCGGGCCCCTTTCCTCTACACACCGTGTTCCCCTTCCCCCAAATTAAGTTCATTTATAAAGATAAACTTTTCAGTTGATCTACATAAAATAAATAATCTAAAAAAATGGTCTTTGGTCAATTTTCATTCCCTTATTATGTTTCATTATGTCCCACATATTTGAGGGGTTATTTTGCATCTGTTCCTCTCCTTCTAACTGACTTCACTCAACATCATACTCTCAAGATCCATCCACATAGAGCGATATCACAGCAGGTAGGGCTGGAGTGATACCACAGCGAGTAGGGCGTTTGCAAGTTCCATCCACATAGCGGCAGATTGCCACTGAATACCACAATTTATCCAGTCATCTACTCTTGGGCGTCTGTCATTCATCTATTCTTGAGTTGTTTCTAGATCTTGACTATTATGACTAGTGATACAATGAACTTATTTTTGGAATATATCAAGTCATTGTTTTCTTAGTCACAGACATGGAGGGGAAACATTTATAGTGCCATATTAATATTATTATTACAATTATTCAGTAGGGTATACGACTTTTCACTTTATTTACTTCTCACATCCACATTTCCCCCCTGGTTAGCTTATGTAAAAAATTATAGCACAGCAGGTAGGGCGTTTGCCTTGCACACAGCTGACCTGGGTTCGATTCTTCCATCCTTCTCGGAAAGCCTGGCAAGCTACCAAGAGTATCCCACCCGCACTGCAGAGCCTGGCAAGCTGCCCATGGCGTATTCAATAAGCTGAAAACAGTAACAAGTCTCACAATGGAGACGTTACTGGTGTCCGCTTGAGCAAATCAATGAACAGCGGGAAAACAGTGCTACACTGCTATATTTCTGTAATTCCTGTTACTGTGTGTACCTCTTTGAAAACATCTTATAAATACAATAACAAAAGTAGTTTTTCTTGTCTTTTGCTATGATCATGCTCATCTTCTGTTTTTGCATTACACCATTTCTCGTATTAATCTCTCATCAGATGTGCAGGGTTTCCCTTTATTTTCATGGCTGTTATATCTGTTTTTTCTTTTGTGTATTCACTGATGGTATTTCTCTCTTCTCCCATTTCAGCCATCCTCATCTGTTTTCTCTTTGGAATCCATTGCCAAAATTCATTTTATTTTCCATGAATTTCTGTACTATAAAGCATAGGCTCCACAAATGCTGGGGCCATTTATTTTATGATCTTAAATTTTAACTTAATTTAAACAAAATTATACATTCAGAAGAAGGTAGAAAGATGAATGAGAAATTGCAGAATTAGTAAATATTCTATTACTGAGATTTGGGAGAATTCCTGGCCAGTTGAAAAAACCATCTTGCCTAACACATTGCCCCCATTTTGGTTAACATTTAGAAAGAATATTTCAATACTAGGAAGCAGACTACAACACAATTACAATGGGTAACAACTAGAGTAAAGATCACAATAAGCATGTCAACTGAAAATCAATTTTGTTATCAGTGGAAGAGGCATTTAGAGCACAAATGACCATAAGAAAAGAGCAGATGATTTCTGATCTACTTAAAAACTCATGTACTTACTCCAGTTGACTAAAAGTCAGAACAAAAGACATAAATCTTTCAGATTATGGTGAAGGATTGATTTATTGAGTAAATTACTCTTTAACCACATTTTTACAATTTTGAAAGCTGCATAAAAGGCTCATAAAAGCATTTTGGCAAACTCTCCTACCCAAATTCTATCTCCATGAGACAGGCTTAAGGGGCAGAAGATGATTATATTGCAGATTATATGCCATAGGTGCTCTAATTTTCTAATATTTCATTTAAATGCCACATCTATTAAATGCATTTAGTTTTCTAATCTGTGGTTATCATTAAGTTAAAGTGATAGTTCACAGTTTTCCTCAGGTTAGTAAAACTCTCTGTTAATATTTTAAAGAATTGAACGGTCCAGAGTGGTAGTACCGAGATTAAGGTATTTACCTTGCATGATGCTGATTCTCATACAAATACTGGCACAAAGTAGAGAGAGAGAGAGTAAGAAGGAAATTGCCTGGCATAGAGGCAGGGCCAACCCGGGGTTCGATTCCTCTGCCCCTCTTGGCGAGCACTGCAAGCTACTGAGAGTATCTCGGTAAGCTCGCCGTGGCGTATTTGATATGCCAAAACAGTAACAATTCTCACAATGGAGACATTGCTGGTGCCTGCTCCAGCAAATCAGTGAGCAACGGGATGACAGTGATATAGTGATACAGTGATAAAGGCAGGGGGTGGGATTAAGGTGTGGTGGCAGAAGAGTTACTGGGGACATTGGTGGTAGAACATGTACACTGCTAGAGGGATGGGTGTTCAATAACTTTATGACTGAAACTCAATAATGAATGCTTTGTCACTGTATCTCACGGTGATTCAACTAAAAATTAAATTAAAAAAAATATTTGCTGCAGATAGTCCTCTGAGCACTGCCAGAAGTGATCCCTGAGCAGAGAGCCAAAAGTAATCACTGAGAACTTCTGTGTGTGGCCCCAAACAAAAAAAAAAACAAAAATTTAAAGAGTTGAACGTGAACAAATAACATGGAATCTATTTGATCACTTGCTTAAAATACATTGAAAAATATTATACTTTATGTGGTAAATGTCCTTTTACTCTGAAGACATTAATTTCATTTTATTCTTAGTTCACCCACGGTTCACTTTCAAGAGTGTCCTTTAGGCTTGTTAGGTTCAAAGGAATGAACATATTTCCTTTTGATTTAAAATGAGTACGCTGTCATTAGGGATTGATGGTATAACCAGTAACACGGTGGCCTAGCACACACTTTTACTGTCCACTCAGCTAAGCAATAGCGTATAAATGTTCCTCACTGTGCTATTGATGATGAAATAGAAATAACACTTCACATTTTATGCCACATTTTATTTCACAAAGGTCTTTTACATTCATTACCTCATTTAGTCCTCACAAACAATATAATGAACTCAGTTTTATTTTGCACATTAAAAGAAGAGGCAGTTGATGCTCAGGAAAGCAATCATCTGGCTGATGACGAAGCTAGTGTCAGAGTCAATGTTTCTGTCTATTTATTTTTACTTCCACTGCAGGTCCCTTTCTGCATCTTTGTACTATTTATTTCTGCTGTTCTATTTTCTAATATGCTGAATTTAGTCTTTTATAAAAATGAATGTAGGGGTATGTTTTGAGTGAGTTTGGGGCTGCACCCAGCAGTTCCCAGTACCCAGTTACCTCTATGCTCAGGGGGACGAACTGTAGTTCTGGATATTGTATAGGGGATGACCATATCTAAAAGAAATAGTGTCTTTAATATGTCATCTTAAAGTAGTTAATACTGATTGTCAGGAACTGTTCTGTCATAGGAAGTACGTAATTCAGTTCTTATATTACCTACAAAGTAGGTCGTGTTTTCCCTCCATTTCACAATGAGAAAACACGAAACTTAATTTATTGATCTATGATAACATAGCCAGGGAGGAAATAGGTTTCACTTCTATCTGTCTGCCTCCTGGGACTGCATGCTTAGCCCTATCTTCTACTGACATGTTTATTACTTCATTTAAACGCCATGGTTTACAAAGGTGTTCATAATACAGTTATTGTGACTTTTGATGTTCCAACACCAGTCCCACCACCTGAGTCTCCTTCCCTCCACTATTATCCCCATTTTCCCACCCATCCTCCAAGCCTGTGCGCTTAGCAAGACACATTGATTTGTTTTATATGTCTTATTACAACCAGATGGGTAAAGAAACTGGTTTACCATAATTTTTGAGTAAATTATTACTCAAAAATAATTCAGTAAAAAATTTTTGTGAAAATTGTTATATCTCACCACAGGGTTTTTAAGGATTTTTAAGACTTAGAGGATTTACTAAGCTGTTTGCAGCTTGTAGAGGCTACTTTGTGATTTTTGTTTGAGTTTAGTGAGCTTCTGTATTATATTCTCATCTATTTTGGTGTGCTCCTACTAGGATTTCAGGACTGTGGAATTTGAAAGATCCAGAATCTTCGTGAAGCTGTGGAGTCGGACCGTAGACTGTTGCGTGGCAACAGCCAATGTGTGTGTGTGTGTGTGTGTGTGTGTGTGTGTGAGAGAGAGAGAGAGAGAGAGAGAGAGAGAGAGAGAGAGAGAGAGACAGACAGACAGACAGACAGACAGACAGACAGACAGACAGACAGAGTGCCTGGGCTTCAGAGCAGGGCAGGAACTTGGCTTGCCACCCTGCTCAGGGCACCTTGCTCAGTTTACAGCCCAGGGGCCCATTGTGGCCGTGAATTTCAAATGTTCAGCTTGCATCTCCTCAGAGATTTTGTTTGTGAATATGAAACTCTGGTCAATGCACTGACTTTAAATTTTAAATGTTGTTATAATTCAGTGAGGTTTTTTTCTTTAATTTTTATTGAGGAACTCGGAATTACTTTATGATGAAGTCATTTATTGACATTTTAAGAAACAAATCTTAATTTTTAGAATAGTTTTTAAGAAAAAGTTTTCATAGATACTATATTCAGTTTCTCCTAATATCATCATCTTATATCAGTAAGACATATTTGTTTCAAGTAATGAAAAACTATGCTATTCTGAACTAATGTCTATCACTTATTCATATTTCCTTCATTTTTACCCAATGTCTTTCTCTTCCAGAGTCTCACCTAAGGCAGTGTGTAACATTTAGTTATTATTGTCCTTTTTGGTTCCTTTTAACTGTATCATTTCTTAACTTTTCTTGATTTCAGTGACCAAATTTCAGGGACACTAGTGTGATATTTTTAAGGATGCCAGGTTATTGGAATTTTCCTTTGTGCTTCTCAGTGTTAGACTAAAACTCTGGGTTTTAGAGATTAAGATTACAAAGCAAAAGTGCCATTTTTCAGTGCATCATAGCAAAAGTACATACTGTCAACTTTTGATCTTGGTCACCTGATGAGGTAGTGCTGAGAAGCCACCGTAAACTTCATTTTTCTTCTCTCCATTCTGAATTATTTAGGAAGAAGCCACTGTTTATAGCCCACATTTGAGGATATGGACGTTATTGTAAGCCTCCATGATAATGGAGCACCTACATCAATCTTAAGAAAAGATAGAAAATACTTGTCCTTTACTAGTAAAGGACAAGTATTTTCTACCCCACTTATTTATTTAATCATTTATATAAAGATAGACTCATAAATACTAATTTTACAATTTTAACTACAACTATATGTGACTTAATTTTATTATCCAAATAACTCAGTTTGATCATTGGTCTCTGTGATATTGGCTTCCCACCTATGTAAGATTATTTTTAGTTTTTCATTACTTTGTAAAACTGCAAGATTCTCCAAGATCATCTTGCATATTTCCTGCCCTAGTTCCACAGAGGGTCCTAATTCCCTAATTTGGATAGAGTTATTAGGATCCAAGACCTTTATATTTATTCCCATTTGAACTTCCTCCTAAACCTTATCAGCCAACTAAATAAATGTATGTGCGTATGCTAGCCATGCCTACACAATTATTTGTTATTGTTTCTCTATGTAGCCCTCGGCATCTATGCTAACCTATGAATGAGTTCATCTTGATAAATTCCAAGTGTAGCATATTCTCAACTGGTTCACTCGAGTCTCCTCCTGGGCTCCTTCAGTCCTCTGCCCATATATACAAACTGGGAGTGCAAAACACTAAAGCTGCATCAGTAGAAAAATCACATTATCAACTAAAATACTGTTCTTTTGTACTGTCTCTTTGCCTTTTGTCTTAAAGATTCTCCTCCCTTTTTGAAATTCTTAGCCACTTTTACCTGAAACCCTTCAATGAAGTTGTATCGCTGTATGAAGTTGTCATCCCATTGTTCATCAATTTACTCCAGCGGGCACCATTTATGTCTCCATTCATCCCTGTGTTGAGATTTTAGCAACCTCTCCTTACTCATCTTTCCCAATGACTGGAGGCTCTTTCAGGGTCATGGGAATGAGACCTGTTATTGTTACTGTTTTAGGCATATCAAATATGCCATGGGGAGCTTGCCAGACTCTTCCAAAGTTGTATCATACACTTATCACTAAAGTCTTTTGGCATAGTTTATATTATTGGGCCATGCAAACTGCAACTCTAGGTCAATTATCAACAAAAAGTTTAAAGATGAAGTAGGCAATCCATAAAGGTTATATAAAATTAGTTATTTCACTTCTACAGCATTATCAATTTGAATTAATTGACTTGTGCAAATTATTCCATCCAGTGTCAAAATAGTTTCTTCTCAAAATCACTTGGAACTTTCCAGATTGTATTCTGTTAAATGCCTAAAATATAATACATTAACAAATTTGAAAGTAAAACCTACTTTAAGGGATTTAATTGGATTATATAAGGAAAGATGTATATCAGGATCCTCCTGATAATTGTGTGAATTAAGAAGAATGAGGTGATGGGACTTAACTCTTAGAACAGATGCTAAAGAACTGTGCATCATTGCAAATTATTAAACTTTCTCCAAGTCTACAAAGAGACCCAAATGGGGGTTATCACAGAACATTTTTATCTAGTTTTGGAAACAGTTGCTTTACACTACATGAACCACTCCTATTAAAAATCAAAATGAGAAATGGTGTGTGGCAGCCAGGGCTCCCAGAAACACGGAGGTGAGACTCCAATTCCCACTCCAAGAAGCCACCAGAGTTCTCAACCTGACCACTGAAGTACCTGAAATTATTAGCATTTTGGTGTCTCTGCAGAGAGTATTCATGGAGTGGTGAAGTTCAGCCCTTGGGCAGGTCTGCAGCAGTGGAGGCTGTGTGTGCGTGCGTGCGTACGTTTGTGTGTGTGTGTGTGTGTGTGTGTGTGTGTGTGTGACTGCTGGGTTTCAGCAGAGCCAGTACTCAGAAGCCATACCCACCTCCCATATTCACTGCCATGTCTACTCACTGGCTGACCCTAGATACTGAAGTCTCTGGACCACGTGGCCACGTGAGACGCCCTAACTTCTCAATACTGAAGTTCCAGTAGGCACACACTAAATTAGACTGGAAAGTAACATAGAAGCCAACTAGACTCAATAAAAACAATAACATGGAAAGCTCAACTAGCAATAAACAGCTTAATAAATTCTTAGACAAGGATTTAACAACCTCATGATCTGATATAACAGATTTCACATTGAAAAGTGAATTTTTATATTTATCGATTTTAAAGTTGGAACTTTTGTTGTCAAATCAGTTTTAACACTAGAATTGCAAAACTATTGAAAACAGAAATGAACTTTTTTTCAGGAGAAAAATATAGAAGCATTTGTTTTCATTTATTCAAAAATGATAATTGCTTAAATAAAGTCATCTTAGAATGCGGTTAACTGTTCATCCCAAGAATTACTATCATTAAGTGCTGCTCTTGAGTAATGCTTCTCAGTTAGCAACAAAAGTAATTTTACATACCAGGATTTTTGTTTAATTTATCTTAAATAAATTCAAAGGCAATTGGTATGATACTTTAGACACTTGATTGATAGTAGAAATTTTCTGCAATAATTTAAATGAAGAGTGGGTGAACAGAAACAAAATGTTCAGTGAGATAAGTTAAATAGTTATCATTTAGTAGAAAAAAATGAATCAAAGCATTTCTTTAGCTGCTTTTATATAATAATAGTATAAGTTGATACTACTTTTATTTCATTATATTTGTGCATGAAATTTTCATTACACTACAGTTCACTAATTGGAGCATAAAAAAAGAACTTTAAGTTTTCATCCTTAAAGGTATTTTTGTCCTGCTTATAATGCTTAACATTAAAATTTATTCACTTTGTCACTGTCTTTCCAGTTCACTACTTTAGCCAGATATTTGTTTTCTAATACTTTAGAACAATTAACAAAGGAAAAGCAGGGAATTAGGAAGTAATTATTCAGGTAATTACCCAGAAGCAAATGGTGTGATACCTTTAGTAATAATAATAATAATAATTTTAAAATAATTATTATTATGGTCTTCAAATCGAAGATCAATGGGATGACGAGTGATAAATAATAATAATAATAAAAGAACATTTGGGGAGAGAGAAAGAAAGAAGAAAAGTGCCTGCCATAGAGACAGGCAAGGGGTAGAGTGACAGGAGGGAAATGAAACATTGGTGGTGGGAAATGTACACTGGTGGAGAGGTAGGTGTTGGAAAACTGTATAAATGAAACCCAACTACAAAACAGCTTTATTTGTGCATCTCACAGTTACTCAATTAAAATTAAAACATTTGGGAATTTAATTTTAATTTCTAACATGGGCTGGAGCAATAGCACAGCGGGTAGGGCGTTTACCTTGCACATGGCCAACCCGGGTTTGATTTTTGCGTCCCTCTCGGAGAGTCTGGCAAGCTACGGAGAGTATCCCGCCGCAGAACAAAGCCTGGCAAGCTTCCTGTGGCATATTCGATATGCCAAAAACAGTAACAACAAGTCTCACAATATGGAGACATTACTGGTGCCGGCTATGCAAATCGATGAGCAATGGGATGACAGTGATACAGTAACAGAACATGGTCACTTGTTAGGATGATGTATCTTAGGACATTCACAGAAGCTTAATTTGATTTTGAGTGTGTAAATTTGTGGTTAGGCTATTTTTGAGACATGGTTTTACTGTGCGCAAATCATTTATAATGCCTTCAGTTACTGTTCTCTGATGACAGAATGGTCAGAACCTATGAACTGCACAAAATAGAAGACAATAATCTATAATATTTACTTGAACATAACACTATCTATTACCTGTAAGTACTTGTATTATCTGTGGTAACCTGCTTCTCACCTGCCCCCCCAAAAAAACAACAAACAAACTCATTATTTTTTAAACCTGTGGCTTGCAGACAAACTACAACGCAAGCTGCAATTACAAACTACAATTCTCAAATATATTGGGAATTTTTTCTAGAAAAGTCCACCCAAATTCCACCTGGCTAATATTATCAACTTTCACTGTTCTGTTGGGTGGAGCAATGACCTTATAAAGCTTTATTTCTGTAGTCCTAATGGAATTACAGGATTTGTTAAGAGGAAACAACTTCCTGGGATTAACAGAAGAAGGAAGCAGAAGAGAATGTCAGAATTTGAAAGTATGAGAAGGACTTGATCTCCTTGTGATGGTTTGAAAATGAGGGACCACAAGAGAAAGAACATGGGTGATCCTCTGTTGCTGAGAGAGATCATCTCTCCACAGCTGGATCCCAAACCTACTGCCCCAGGGTCTTTCTTCTGTCCTGTGATGCTTTGAGTAGCGCTGAACCTGCGAGAGATGCAGACCCATACTACATGGGGGTTGTTTTATGCCACTGAACTTTGCAATTTTGTTACGTGGCTATAAGGAAAATAAACTTCTGAATCAGTGAGTTGTTTGTGGCTAGCGATGCTGAAGAGACGCTCCAGTATTTGCTATTTCAGAGCACCAGTCATTTTGCCTTTTTCTCTTCTCATCCCTCTGATTTAGGTTTGTTTTCAACAGACTCCATTAGGCATAACAAAAGAGATTACAAATCTCTTTCATTAAACAAATGTGCCCTTTTAGACACCACAGAGAAATTATAAATCTTCCATTAAATTTTCCTTGCTAACTCATCTGTGGAATATAGAATAACAGAGTAGGAGACTAACACCCAAGAATAGTAGAAATAAGTACCAGGAGGTTGACTCCATGGCTTGGAGGCTGGCCTCACATTCTGGGGAGAGGGCAACTCAGATAGAGAAGGGAACACCAAATAAAATGTGGTTGGAGGCCACGCGAGGGAAGGGTGATGCATGCTGAATGTAGACTAGAGACTGAACACAATGGCCACTCAACACCTTTATTGCAAACCACAACACCTAATTAGAGAGAGAGAACAAAAGGGAATACCCTGCCATAGAGGCATGGTGGGGTGGGGGGAGATGGGATTGGGGGGTGGGCGGAATGCTGGGTTTATTTGTGGTGGAGAATGGGCACTGGTGAAGGGATGGGTTCTCAAACTTTGTATGAGGGAAACATGAACACAAAAATGTATAAGTCTGTAACTGTACCCTCACGGTGATTAACTAATTAAAAAACAAATTAATTAAAAAGTTTTCCTTGCTAAGATTTATAGGTTTTTGTTTGTTTTCTTATGAGGCACTCCTATTTTCTACTTGCTAAAATAATAAAGATATTAGGGTGAAAAGGTTGTATTAGAAACCAAGATACTGGATTTTTAATGTGGTGACTTTTCTATTCAAGTCTTATTGCTTCTGTCTTTCATATACCCATTAGCCAAACAAATAACCCTAGTTAGGAAGATACATTATACTTGTTTTATTTTTGGGTAATTCTGTTCAGAATCTCAGAATATCTTATAAAGTCAGGAACATTACCTAAATTCAAAAGCAATGTTAAGAGTCTAATAATACTATACAATGCCAGAGCAAGCTTGCTTATAATAGACAATTTAAGTGCAGAGGAAATAAGTTGCTTCTTCAAAGTCACTTTTTGTAGCTGAGAAAACTGAGACTCAGAGAGGTGCAATTACTAGTTTGAATTTCCTCAACAAGTTCATAGCAGAGACATAACTAAAATCTACATTTTTGGATTTCCAAAACTGAATTGGGATAACATGTCAATACTATGAGCTTTCTCTGAGGTTAGTTTCTAAAATAAAATATATTTTAACTCCTAAGTTTTCAGTTTGCCAAGATATTCATACCTGAAAGTGAGGACATGGTCTTCTGAAGCTACACATTGCTTTAATTAATTTTTTTACATTTTAACTTTATTTTCTATAAAGTTGTTCACAGTCATTTATTACCTTCAATATTACAACACCAATCCCACTCCCATTACACCTTCCTACCACCATTATTTCACCATTTCCACCACCACTAAAGCCTGCCCCTAGAGCAGATCCTAAATCATTTTGTATTGTTTATTATGAATAATCTGCTAAAAGTAATCCAAAACATTTCCTTAGAAGAAAGTGGCTACACTTTTCTTTTAAATTAACAAGATAATTTTAGTCCCTTCCCAAATCTTCTGTGCTTTAATATTGTTGAGATGGTTTTTGTGGAAGTGACCTGGAGTTTCTATGCATAGCTGATTCTGTTGCTCACATATATACTTTTTTAGCTGTGATGAAAATGAAAGTGCTACACATCAGGTTGTAATGCTTGCACTCTGGGCCACAGTGCTCACTGAGGATTACACTCCTTTAGTTGTACCTGCAGACACATTCACTGGATTGAGCACTCTTGGTTGAGACATACAAGTTATGGTTGTGTGATCACTAAATGTTGTTTTGGTGCTTACATCAATGTTTGTCAGAGGTCACATTTCCTAGCTATTGCATTTACACACCTTTCTAGTTGTAGTTCTTGTTGAGGGTCACATCTCTTGGTTGTTATTTTTTTTAATTATAGTTTAATGTGGTTATAGTATAGTGTTAAAGTTTATGTTATTGATATGCAGAAGTTATATCAAAGATACTGGAAACAACTACTGTTTGTGAAGACATGTAAAATAGGAATAAATCCTAATTCACTGTTGGGAATGTTGCCTGTTTCAGCCTCTACGAAAAGCAGTAGGAGATTTCTCAAATATGTAAGTATGGAAGCCCCACACGACCCGGCTATTCCTCTTCTTAGTTTCACCCCCAAATACCAAACATTAGTGTGAAACAGTATATGCACAACTGTATTAATTGCAATACTTAGTACAGTAGGCCGTAGGATAGGCCAAACAACCCAAACGTCCAATGTCAAGTGAATGGATAAACAAATGGATGGAATACAATACATCTGTACGAAAAGATGCAATCATACAGTTTACTGTGGACCTGGAGTGTATCATGTCAGGTGAAATAAGTCAGGAGGCAGCACCTTTATAGGAGCCATTTTAGCAGAGGGCTACACATCAGGTTGTTCTGCCTCACTGAATTGTGCTACAATGAGCTGGAAGGTAAACCATGATGCTATATTCCTAAAGTATGGGGTAGCCTTAATAGTGCTGCCCATTTCTGGTATGTATTACTGAACTGATTTAGTTCCCTACCACTTGTACCACTCTAAGAACTTGCTGGGGTTAGGATAAACTGCCAGAAGATATGCTGCATCATGAAAGCTAAAAAGAGCTCCGAGTATAAAACATGAACCCTGAATCAGTGTGGTTCAGACAGGTATTTCTCTGTTGCTCTTTTCTCCATCTCCTTGGCAGCGCTTAAAGAATGTGTCTGCTGCTTGAGTCTCTTGAACCATTAAGAGATATTGTATTTCTTAGGTGAATAGGCTGTTTAGTGAAGATTAATGTCAGCTTGCTTTTATTCTTTCTCATGTTTATTAGCATGTGTTTCCACAGCACTTGGAAAGCAGGACATTTTGGAGCTCACTTAAGCTCACTTAGATATTTTCTCCATGGAATCAGGATCCATTGAGAACCAGTCACCAGGGAGCTGTTACACATATATAACCATTGCTTTCACACCTCTTCAGGAGTTTCAAGCAGTTTAATTACAAAGCAAAACACAAGAAAACTCTTCTTTGTACTCTTAAGGAGAAAAGTAGCTTTGCAGGGAAATTAATTTCTTGATCAACTTAGTTTCTTAGTAATTATTTTTAATATTTATTTTTCTACTTAGAATATTACATTATTTGTACAACTACTTAATATATATAATGTAATATATACTTAATATTTCTATTCATAAAAATGCATATAGTACTTGTGTTTAAACAATTAAGTTTGAAAAAATTAAAATGTTTCAGTGGCTCCTAGAAGAGAAATAACAGTCCTTTGAGAATGTTGGCCAGAATATGTCAAGGTCACATTTGTGAGTCACTAATTAGCCTTATGAAAAAAGTAAGAGGTGGTCACTAGCTTCCAGGGAGTTTTGTAAGCTGAAAAACAAAAAGCCTCTTATCTTTCTGTGACTCAAAACACTAGAAAAAATTGTGCATCTGAATAGTGACTGCTAATCCAGTGTCCTCCTTCTTTCTGTCCCTGTCAGTGTGCCAGTGAGCACCAGGAAGATGTGCTCACAGTACTTCCCTCCTGTCTTTGCTTCACGTCAGTCCAGCCAAATATTCAAAAGGGCCAGGCAACGCATTTTCTTACAGGCACTTTCTTCAGCATTGCTCAAAATTCAAAAGATGGACTTCTAGATTGTTTCTACTTCTAACAGGGATGACCTTTATGCTACTGAATCATTTCTTAGATCATTCTCTGACTTACTTGTAAGTCAAAATATAAAGTATATTTCCAATATTCTCATTTAAAAAAATTATTACAAGTTATATTATTTTTTAAAACCCAAGTAACGCCAAGTACTTATTCTGAGCATAGGAGTCTCAACAAGTCCCACTTTCCTTCTCTTTCAACCATTTCATCTCCCCTTCACCTTTCCAGTGAATAAAATTTAGTTTATCAACCCAAACCCATATACTGACAATGATCCCATTAGTGTAGACAGCAGTTGATTTTACATTCATGTTGTAGAGCTGTTGTCCCATTGCTCACTGATTTGCTCGAGCGGGCACCAGTCACATCTCCATTGTGAGATTTGTTGTTACTGTTTTTGGCATTTCGAATATGTTACGGGTAGCTTGCCAGGCTCTGCCATGTGGGCGGGATACTCTCAGTAGCTTGTCGGGCTCTCTGAGAGGGGTGGAGGAATCAAACCCAAGTCGGCCTGGTGCAAGGAAAACGTTCTAAACACTGTGCTATCTCTCCAGTCCCTGGACATTCATGTATTCATTCAAATAAATCAATATTTACTGATTCTGTGTCAGAACTATTCTCAGAGCTAGGGACACAGCAATCAGAAAAACAGTTAATTGTTGCAACAGAAATTCTAGTTAGTGGAGAAATGAACATACATACATACATATATTCATACATAAATATTAGGAGGTGATAAGCACTGATGGGAAAAAATAAATCAAGAAAGGAAATAGTGTCTTGGGGAGGAGGGCATTGAAAAGAAATTAAGGGTCTAAGGCATGGGGTATTAGAAGTGACATTTAAGCAAAAATCCCCAAAGAAGGGAAATAGCCAGGCAAGTAGTTATATACTCAAGAACTGTTCCCGGCAGGAACAATAGGGTGTCACAACCCTGAAAAGGTAGACACAAGCCAGGTGGATTTGAAGAAAAGAAAGGAGGCCAATCTGGCCACAGAAATATCTGGGCAAGAACAAAAGGGGCAGAATTTAAGACATGAGGAGCTCAGAAAATTATTAGTGTGGATCTTGGAAAACAGTAAGAGGGGTCAGAGCAATAGCACAGTGGGTAGGGCGTTTGCCTTGCACGTAGCTGACCCAGGTTCAGTTCCCAGCATCCCATATGGTCCCCTGAGCACCACCAGAGTGATTCCTGAGTGCATGATCCAGGAGTAACTCCTGTGCATCACCAGGTATGACCCAAAAAGCAAAAAATAAATAAATAAATAAATAAAATAAGAACTGGGGAAAGGAGTGACTTCATTTTCTTTTGTGTCTGTGCTAACCTCTGCAGCAGTGCTTAGGGAACCACTGACTGGGATCTTTGGTTTGGTTGGTGGACCCAGCAGATCTCAGAGCCAGCAGCAGTGGTAACCAGGTATCAACAGGGCACCCTGGCAGTGTTTGTGGGGGGAGGGGGTAGCGCCAAAGCTACACCTGGCTTGGAGACTCAAACTCTGGGCCTTCCATTCAAAGAATGAACCCCAGCCCTTTGAGCTGGCTCTCCATTCCTTGGTTCAGAACTTTAAACAGATTCTGTCTGGCATACTGGTTGAAGAATGGGAGGTGCATGGCAGTGAGGAAAAGAGGGAGGGCATCAGAAGGACATTTCTATAAATCGGAAAAGAGACGGTGGTAGCTTAGAACACAAATTGGGAATAATTCTGCATACTTTAGACCTAGAACCAGAAGGATTGACGTGAAATTTGAGTCAAAAAGAGGAGCCAAGGATGACTTCAAGGTTTTGTTTTAACCTGTTTGCTAGGGGGAAAAATGGAGAGACAATTACTTAGATAGGAGAAAATTTGGTACTATAGCACCCTTGAGTAAGACCATTCATAATCAGTGTACGAAAATACTGAAAGAAACTCTGTTGAAAATAAAACAACATGCAGTCATGCTCATTGTTCCTAACTTAGTTCCAGTACAACCTGGAACTAAGCCTTCTTATATCATTTATTTGGTTTCGTTGTCACCATGTGTCAAGAGCAGCTGTTTAACCTGATATTTTGTGAGGAACCCAGTCTCTTAAAAGCCCAGTCACTTTACCATGCTGTTATAAAACCTAATATCAGTAATTTCTTCCTCAATAGAAATCCACAAAAAATCTTCATCACTGTGATGAGTGGTGGTTCTTGACCCATTTTAGCATCTTTTCAGGTTATAGAGAATCTGTTGAATGATCTGTAGTCTTTGTATTATGCTTTAAGAGCCAAGATATCCAGCTCTTATTTTAGGCTTGTCATGGTAGACCATAGCCATTATTTATAAATTTTTCTCAAATGTCTACTTCTTTTTCAGCTGATTCATATTGAAGTTCAAAATCAGAAGCCTATCCAGGTCTTAGGGACAGTGACTGTATGATGCTTCTTCTCTTTAACTTTCTGCCTTTTGACCACATGACTCCACCCTGATGCTCTCGTGATCTCTCTCTCTCTCATCTCTCTTTCTCTTTCTCTCTCTCTCTCTCTCTCTCTCTCTCTCTCTCTCTCTCTCTCTCGCTCTCTCGCTCTCTCTCTGGGTTCTTTATCCTCAGTGTATTATGACTAGTATAGACATGTTTCTGGCATTTATGACAGAGAAAATGATTACAACATATCACTGAAGGGTGGGTACCTGCTGCTTTCAGAAGTGAGAACAGGGCTGGGCAAGTAATACTGTGGACTGGGTGCACTTGTCTTGCACATAGCAGACCTGGGTTTGATCCCAGCACTCTATATGGTCCCCCAAACACCGCCAGGAGTGATCCTGAGCATAGACCCAGGAATAAGCCTTGAGCTCCATCAGGTCTGACCCTGCACCCTCCTTTTAAAAAATTGGATCACTGGGTCATATGGAAGCTCGATTCCTAGTTTTTTGAGAAGTATTCATACTGTCTTCCAAATTGACCAATCAACATTCCCACCAACCGTGAATGAGGATCCTTTTCCCCCCACAGATGAACAGTTGTGTTTTTTGTGATGTATGAGAGTCTCAAGGATCTGAGATGGCATTTCATTGTTGTTTTGATTATTTCCTTGGTTACAGATGGTATGGATCATTTTTTTGTATACATGATATTCATCTGTATATCTTCTTTTAGGAAGTTTTTATTCATATCTTACCTACATTTTTTGACAGGAATGTTTGATTTTTTTTAATTCTACCAGTGTTTTCTATATTTTGAATACTTGTGCTCTGTCAGATGAGTACTGAGCAAATATTTTCTTCAAATATGCAGGTTATCTTTATTTTTATGGTCATCTTTTTTTGGTGGGGAGTGGGGAATATACCTATAGGGTGATCAGAGCTTACTCCTGCCTGGCTCTATGTCAGGTATAACTCCTAGCAAGGCTAGGGGGATCATATAGGGTGCCAGGAATAGAACCCAGATGGGCCGTATGCAAGATATGTGCCCTACCACTGTACAATCTGTCTAGCGTGGTCATCCTGTCTTTTGTGATGCAGGACATCTTTGCTTGTTGTAATCCTATTTGTGCATATTTGCTTTTGTTTGCTTGGCCAATAACATGCTTTGTTTTATATGAACTATATATATACTTCTGGCATGCAGAGCACAGCCTTGTTATTTAAAAATAATTACACATATGAGAGGAGAGTGATATTTTTGTCCTCATGTTATTCCACCACCCCCCCTTCATCTTATTCTTAAAATGTAAATCAGTCCAATTGAAATGGAATGCTACTTTCGGCTTTATTTCAGTGACTTGGTTCTCTCAGTATTACCTCTCATCACCTGATCTTGGATTGATGTGTTTCATTTGAAAATGTTTATCCCTAACATTGATATGTTTCCCTGATGTGTTGTCTTCAGAAATTATTGGAGTAAAAGACCTATGTGGTATTTTAGATTTCAGTGTTTCAAGCATTTAACATAATTCCTGTAATGTTTTACACAAGAAAAAAACAAATTGTTTGAAAGTAACACTGAATATTCTGTGTCGTTTTGTTATTTATTTATTTATTTGTTTGTTTGTTTGTTTGTTTTTCATTTTGAGGTCACACCTAACAGGGTTCCTGGATCTGCACTGAGGGTTCACTCTTAATGGGCTCAGGAGAACTTATGGGGTGCCAGGGATCAATTCTGCCTCAGGTATGTGCAAGGCAAGCACCCTACATGCTATATACTATTTATCTGGCCCCAATTCATTTTTTTTTCTTAAAAAATTTCTTCTTCAATTAGACTTTTTAATATTATGATATTTGGAAGGTTTTTAAATTATTGGTCTGAAATTGTTGCCTGACAAAACCATGTTTAATCTGAAAATCATGATAGTTTTTAGCCCATGGAGTCATTTTTTGAAAATAAAGTATATTTATGCCTCTCCTACAGAAACCATGACTTGATATTCTTTTCTCTATTATAGCATTTTTGGTATTTTCAAAACAGTACCACAAGTGATGAACTGTTTGTTAACAAAATCTTTTTGCAGTGATAACCAGTTTATCAAGTCCAAGCCTTTAAACACCCCTCAGGTCTCAGAATCCATTTGCACATTGATGCTCATTTCAAAGGCACAACAGAAGCCTTTATACATTCTGTGATTAACACTCCAACCTCCAGTCTATTTGGTAAAGCATTCATCAAAATGTCAGAATGATTAAAATCACAAACCCTAAAAGCCCTTTTATCAGACACTTCTTTACTTTGCTCTTTTCTGTAGCTGCATCCTGTCACTATTTGCAATCAGCTATTGTTGTTTTATTTTGTCAAAATTTTGTACCTTGTTATCAAAATTGCTTGTTGTCCAAATTGCATTCTGATGGCACCAAATGTTATTTGTAGACAATTCCAAGTACCATCTCTCTTTCCTCCCCAGAGTTTAGAAAGTTTAGAGTTTAGGAGGAGGAAGTATAAAGTCTAAAGTCCTGGGATGAACTGGGGAGCTTCAGATAGAAATAAATATTTTGGCTCCAAATTCATAAATTGAAAATCATGTAAACAGTGGGTAAAACTGAAGAAACTAAGTCATCGAAGTGAAAAACAGAACAAAAAACAACTCATTTGCCTTTCCTATGTCCACTTAGAAGATAAAAAATATTTACCTGCAGAACTCCCAAGTAACTGAATTTCTTGACAATATTAAATTATATTTTTCTATCAATATTTTCACAACTTACACTTACTTTCATATGAGATTTTATTTTGTGAATTAGCTTTGCAAATCTCTGGCAGCTGGACTAGCTTCCTGTCAGCCTAATTTCATGTGAAGCAAAAAGGGAAAGTTGCCTGAAAATATCCTTAAGAATATAAAGCTGTAGATAGCTAGGTATATATAGATATAGATGTTGGATATAGATACGCAGGTAGATATAGATAGATGTCTTGTATAAGCAGGACTGGTAAAAATTAGGTTGAGCACATGGAAATTTATGGAAGCTTGTAAGGTCTTTGTTGTGTAATCCAATGTTTGGACCTAAAATCTGCGATGCAACATTATTATAATAGGATGCCCTTGGGAAAGAAGCAAGGATGTTTTATTGGAAGCTAGCCTCCTCCTCACTGTCAATTTCTTCACTGTGTATTTCTATAAAATATGAAACTTAAATGCCCCTTTGATTTCACTGCTGTTATTAAATATTAATTGCCATTGATACTAAGTATGTTTACCAAGCATGAAAAATACTGTCATGAAGACATTCATGACATCATTGCATAGAGGAGATGAGCATCAAGTGTTAGAATTGGAAGGGGGATAAATACTACTATTTCTTAGAAACACGAGATATCAAGTGGGAAGTTAGTGCATAGAATCACTGACCATAAATATTTCGGGCACAGTACACATCTCAGTTAAGATTAGGACTATAAAATTGCTTTATATGAATGCCAACTTTTAAGAATTATGATGAAACCAGAGGTATTAACGTACAAAAGTTTTCAGATTAAATTTTTTTAATAATTTATTTATTTTTAATTAGAGAATCACCGTGAGGGTACAGTTACAGATTTATACACTTTTGTGCTTATACTTCCCTCATACAAAGTTCGGGAACCCATTCCTTCACCAGTGCCCATTCTCCACCACCCGTAAACCCAGCGTCCCTCCCACTCTCCCCAATCCCATCTCCCCCCCAACCCACCCTGCCACTGTGGCAGGGCATTCCCTTCTGTTCTCTCTCTCTAATTAGCTGTTGTGGTTTGCAATAAAGGTGTTGAGTGGCAGCTGTGCTCAGTCTCTCGCCCTCATTCAGCCCGCAACTCCCTTCCCCCACATGGCCTTTGACTACAATGTAGTTGGTGATCGCTTCTCTGAGTTGCCCTTCCCCCGGAACGTGAGGCCAGCCTTGAAGCCATGGGGTCAACCTCCTGGTACTTATTTCTACAGTTCTTGGGTATTAGTCTCCCACTCTGATATTCTATATACCATAGATGAGTGCAGTCTTTCTGTGTCTGTCTCTCTCTTTCTGACTCATTTCACTCAGCATGAAACTTTTCATGCCCATCCACTTAACTACAAAATTCTTGACTTCCTTTTTTCTAACAGCTGCATAGTATTCCATTGTATAGATGTACCAAAGTTTCCTCAACCAGTCATCCGTTTTGGGGCATTCGGGTTTTTTCCAGATTCTGGCTATTGTAAACAGTGCTGCGATGAAAATACATGTGCAGATGTTGTTTCGATTGTACTTTTTTGCCTCTCTGGGATATATTCCCAGCAGTGGTATTGCTGGGTCAAATGGGAATTCAATATCTAATTTTTTGAGAATCGTCCAAATTGTTTTCCAGATTAAATTTTTAAAAGTAATAATTAACTGGGTTTATTTGGGGGTATTCTATCTTTTAAAAATTGGCTGGAAAATCACGTCATTGCTTTCAGGCTATTTCATCCTTTGAAAAAAGAACTAAAAAGATCTGACTGTCATAGTTGTCAGAACTAAAGTAAAACATACTTGTTTGGATGTTTTGACATTAAGCACAGGCTTAAGAATTGATATGGGTGGTGGTGAGGATGTCATGCAGAGAGAGAGAGAGAGAGAGAGAGAGAGAGAGAGAGAGAGAATACAGCTAGTAAGGCACACAGCCAACCATGATTTGATCACTGGTATTACATATAGTCCTCAGAGCACTGCCAGGAGTGATTCCTGGATTGAGTCCAGAGTAGGGGTGATCCTAAACAAATCAAGATGTGGCCCCAGCTTCCCCCCAAAAAAGTAATCTAGGTAATTCTTATGTAAAGGATAAAATACTCCAAGACATCTTTGTATTTGTTTTTCAGAGAGGTGGGTGAGAGACAAACAGATCGAGAGAGTGAATAGAAATTTATTCTTCCTGGAGAAAGACAAAAACTGGACTATCTCACTGATCTGTGGAATATAGAAAGATAAAATAATAGACAATATTGAACAATGAAAAATCCTTGGCCTTGGATTGAAAAAACTAATTCTTAAGCAGTGGGAGGAGTGGAAGGGAAAATTAGATGAGAGGAGACATGGACAGTGCTGGAGCATCCCGGGCGGTGATGGTGATGGTGAGGTATAGTAACTTGTGTATCAATACCATAAACTTTAATGCTACTGTAACAATGTTTCCTAGGTGAAATGGTGTCATTATTGTGAATTAAATAATGATTTTTCAAATATAACCAGTTATTATTACATTATTATTATTAAATAATTTGTGTTGTTCAATTAATTGTAATGACACATTCGCAATTTCTGTCTGGGTTAAATTGTGACATCCCCTTCACAAAGTAAAGTTTCTACTCCCCATGACCTTAGAACCAACTAAGGCCTGCACTATTGATCAACTTATTAATAAAGGGGTTGATCTAAATTCAGTATCACTGTAACTGTCCTTAAGAAAAGGGGAACTTGGAGATGGAGTGAAAGCACAGCGGGTAGGGCATTTGCCTTGAACATGGCCAACTCGGGTTTGATTCCCAGCATTCCATATGGTCCCCTGAACACCACCAGGAGTAATTCCTGAGTGCAGAGCCAGGAGTAAACCCTATGCATCGCCGGGGTGTGACTCCCCCCCAACAAAAGGGGGAGACTCAAAGCACAATGCCTAAAATGAGAGAGAGAGAGAGAGAAGAGAGGTGCCTGCCATAGAGGCAGGTTGGGGTGGCGGGTGCTTGCAGGGGTGGGAGGAAAATGGGACACTGGTGCTGGGAAATTACACTTGTGGAGCAATGGGTGTTGGGACATTATATGACTGAAACACAATGATAATCAATTTTGTAATGCTCTATCTCATGGTGATTCAATAAAAAAGAATTTAAAAAGTAAATTAAAGAAACGGGGGAAATGTGGAACAGAGATAAATACATGTGGAGAGTTCCATGGGAAGAAGACAAGTAGGGTGATATGTTTACAAGCCAAAGAGCACCAGAAATTTGCCAACACATCACCAAAATCTAAGAGAAGGACACGGAATGGATTCCCACCCAGAAAGAACTAAGCTGCTGTCAGTGCCTTCATTCTGGAGCTCTGATTTCCAGAATTCGGAGATTAAAGTTTCTGTGGTTTAAGCCACTCTATTTCTGGTTACTGTTTTAGAACATAGCACAGCAGGTAGGGCATTTGCCTTGCACACAGCCAACCCGGGTTCAATTCCTTCATCCCTCTGGGAGAGCCCGGCAAGCTACCGAGAGTATCCTGCCCACACAGCAGAGCCTGGCAAGCTCCCCATGGCATATTCGATATGCCAAAAACAGTAACAAAAGTCTCACAAGGGAGACGTTACTGGTGCCCACTCAAGCAAATCGATGAGCAAGGGGATTTCAAAGTCAAAGTCAAAATCTCGATAACTTGCAAGTAGAATTCAGTGTTGCTTCTCTAGCCACTCTGCACACGTTTGTCCACATATGATGTTCATCAGAACACAGCTCTCTACTTGAAGAAGACAGTTTTACACATGTAACTTTATTTCTTACCAGGACTATATCAACTCTTATAAACATAAAAAAGTTAACTATAAGGAAGAAAAATTAAAAACAGGCATGCTTCATTTTCATAAGCTACGAATTGCTCTTTCTGCTGCCCTTTCCTTGTGAATATTTGCCACACATTTAACAATGTGTTATGATCAGTCTTCTGTTCCTTCACAGCAGAAGTTTCTTCTTGGTTTTCTTTTTCTTATTTGGAGCTACATTGAATGTATCAGTCTTAATCGGGACTGGAATTATATTTTAAGCTCCACTATAGGGATTTAATTGCAAAAATATTTTACTGGGGTGGAGAGATAGTACAAAAGGTAAGGCACAGGCACACAGTTGATCTGAGCTTCATCCACTGACATCACATGTGTCCACCTGCCCTCTCCCCGCCCTTAGCAGCACTGCCAGAAGAAGCCCTGAGCACACAGCAAGGGGTACACCCTGAACACCAGCAGGAGTGACCCCCGAACAAAAACAAGCAAAAACAAAACAGAACAAGAAGCTCGTTTACTATTAGAAGCTCTGCAGTCCCCTAGTTTGCATTGTAGTACAGCATGTGAAGCCGGGAAGGAAGTGAGAGCCTTTAAAAATGAAACTTATCCCTCTGTACTCTCAGGAAAACTGCAATCCAAAACGTGAATATAAGCTAGACATAATATTGAGATGCCCAGAGGTGGAGATACGATTTTGAGAGATTCTTTTATAAAGAGACCTATCATAAACAACTCAATCATTAACAAAGGCGATTGTAGATTTTCTGTAACTTGTTGATTCTGCCCATCAAAGAAAAAGTTGTAATTATTATTACAGTCATCAAATTGTGTTAAAGAAAATGTTCACAAAATATCAGACTGGTTTGGGAAACCTAGGTCAGTATAAAGTTCATCAAGTTACAGTTATTATTATCTATGATAATGCAAAATTAATTTTGTTGTACTGAAAACAATAACACAAGTACAATAAATTTGCTCCTTCTCTTTATCTGTTAATAGTTTCCTAGGATATTAACAGACTTTCGATAGGAGAATATTTCTTTTCTTACACAAATTCATTAGCTTAAATATAGTTCCCAGCGTTTTGCTTTTATTGTGTGGGGGAGCTGGTCATTAAAACACATAAAAACCCAATATCTATGAGGCCCACACCTTCTGGTCCCAGTGTGGGCCATGCCATTCCAGGGTAGAACTCGGGGCTTCTCACATACAAAACCTGTGCTAGACCAGTTGAGATATATCTCTGGCTCTCTAAACATATAATTCATTGTTCTGTCATTTTCATTCCCAATCTATTTTCATGACTTACTCATTTTAACCAGATTAGTTAATGAATGTCCTGATCCTGTGAATAACAAATATAACTTGTTAAAATTTCCTTTTTGTTTTAGGGCCACACTTGGCAGTGTTAACAGTTTACTCCTGGCTCTTCACTAAGATCAATCCTCATGAAACTCAGGAGACTATATGGGGGTCAGGGACAAAACCTGGGTCAGCCACATGCAAGGCAACCTCCTCTCCTTTGTTCTATCTCTCCAGACCCCAAAAACAACTTCTAAAGAAGTTTGGGTTTTGGAGGTGGATAAATCCTTTGCTACTAACAATAAATTGATATCAAACAAAGATGGTTGTTTGAAACCCACTTGAACAGTGGATCATTTGTGTAGTGACATTTCACAGTGACATGTATATGTAGGAGCTATGTGTAGGACACATGTTAATTTATATGCTTCTCCAAGAGTTCAAAGAGAGAAAACATCAAACTGGGGACATTGGTGGAGGGTAGTGGACACTGGTGAAGGAATTGGTGTTGGAATATTATACCCCTGACAACCATAAATAGCTTTGTAACTTTGTGATTCATGGTGGTTCAATTTAAAGCAGGGGGTGGGGGGATGTAATAATTTTACTTTTAGAATTTAAAACTGTAAGAAACATTGCAGCTTAGAATGTGTTGAGTCACCATGAAAGAGAAAGGAGAATATTGCAATGATCCATTTTTGTGTCTTGACTTGGGGACTCAGAAGTCAAGCTATTTCCCATTTCAGTACGAAGATTCTAGAAAAACTGAGAATTATTTCCACCTTTACTATCCTTTCCATTCATTGACTGCTTCATTTCTCTATGTGATGTCACTCTCCTATAGACAGAAAAACTCTGGGAAAGGGGAAAATTTTGCTTCATCCGAGGCTTATGAGACTTATCTGATCTTCAACCTATTGAACTGAGAGGTCAGATGCTTCAGTCTCATGGTTTTGTTGGGGGCCACACCTGACGGTGCTCAGAGATCTTCCTGGTGGTGCTCCAGGGCACCACATGTGGTCCTGGGGATCAAACCAGATCAGCCAGAGAAGGAAGTGACGATGTATATATGACTTGACAGATATATCTCAACTGGCCTATACTGTCTCTGTAGCTCCTGCTTTTACTCATTTTTAAAAGCTTTTTCTGTTAAATTCTTTGTGATTTACATTGAACTCTGTTTATCATAGATTTATTTCTTTATAACATTGATTATATGTTTATTTCCTTACTTTAATACAGTAGCTCAGATCTCCCGTATATGGTGACCTGGTGATTCTGGACATTCGTATCTTTTTACAGGTGGCTCGTGTTTACTGTCATTACTCGAACCATACTTTGTATTCATACAAAACAAAGAAATTTACATTGGACTAAATTAAGCTGAATTTATGTAATAACTATTTCGTGAAGATAATTTTTAGCAAATATCACATTAGTTACAAAACAAATAATCATATTTTATGATGCATTTGTATATCATTTCCATCTTTCTCCTTTCTTATTTCTTTATTTTTCTTCATACTTATTCTTTTCCCTGCACAATGTTGATCAAAACCCTCATTCACAGTGAGTACTTTATTACTTAGTCCCTTGTATTTCACTTATGACAATTTATTTGTTTATAATCTGTAGCACTGTAGCACTGTCTTTGTTCATTGATTTGCTCGAGCAGGCACCAGTAATGTCTCCATTGTGAGACTTGTTGTTACTGTTTTGGGCATATCGAGTACACCACGGGTAGCTTGCCAGGCTCTGCCATGCGGGCAGGATACTCTCGGGAGCTTGCTGGGCTTTCCGAGAGGGACAGAGGAATCGAACCTGGGTCAGCTGTGTTGGCCAAGTGCAAAGCAAATGCCCCACTCTCTGTGCTATCACACACAGTGGGTATTGTTTATAATCAACTTTGCTAATTTCTAAAAAGTACTGCTTCCAGCCAGCATGCAAGTCATGTTAGTGGTGCCATTTATTTCTTCGTTTATGTCATGCCGAAAGTCCACATGATTCATTTATTTGTAGAGATGCCTAATTAATGAACTATTATGGTGCTTAATGCCATATTTGTGACACAAATATATTACTTCTAAGCATAAGGAATTTTACTTATGTGAATGTTTTCTTTTCCACGTTAAGAACTTCAATTCAAGGAGAAGAGGGGTGACAGAGATCTTAATGCTTGAATACTTGTTGGATGCTTGAGAGAAAACAAATCCATTGTTATTTTAAACTTGAAATATCATTATTGGTTATGACGACCATTTAAGCAGCTTTATACTTTATAATATTATGTTTGTAATAAACAAGCACAATCAAAATTGATTTTTTCTTTGGAAAATTATCATGATGTTAAAAAGCTCTATTAGCCAGCATACACTGTGACTGTAAACGGGACATATGAAGAAATAGAACTTTAAAATGAATAAAGACACTGGTAAACCCCCCAAAGAATGTTTTAAATGTAACAATTAATCCCTATATCATATTATTCCATATTGTTAGCTGACCATTGACCGCAGAGTTAATATAAACCCTAGCAAGTTTCATCGGTATGATTTTCATTAGCTATACAACATAGAGGCAGTAATGTTTAATTTTGCTTTACCTTTTTACACTATTCCCTTTTCTTTTTATCATTTTACTTATTAACTCATAAATTAAACTATTCCCTAACTTTCCTTGTTAACAATGACTATCTGGGGGGCTTGGGGCAAAGAGGCATTGAAGATATCCTATTACTGTAAGGCTTAGCTCAGCAATTTTATTATAAGTGAAACCCACTAGTGGTGTGCATTTATTGTTGCCATATTAGGTCTTAAATAATACCTTTGTAAACACTACTTTTATTATATAGCCTAAAGTGTTTAGAAATGTCAGTGTCATGCATTCAAAGGTTTTGAAGAATGTGTTTAATTCCAAACTATGAATTTCATAGTTGAAAATCAAATGAATTTTACACGAATTTATGTAAATTTTATGAAATTCATACTTAGAAATTAGGTAGAGAGTATTTTTCACTTACATCATTGTTTAAATTGGAGGTATAAATATTAGTGATCCCAGAAAGTTCTGATACTGAAGGTAAAGAATTCACTTATAATCAACATCACTAGCATATAGAAAGCACTGCTTCCAACCAGCACGCCAGACATGTTAGCAGTGCCATTATTTATCCCTTTATGTCATGCTTCAAATCAGATGATTCATTTAATGACATATATACATACTTGTAATTCTGACATCTTGACATTTAATGGTAAACCAGTATTAAAGAGCTCCATTAGGTAGCATAATGTATATTCCAATGACAAGACATGCAATTTATTCTAAAAATGAATACAATCTACTGACAGCAGGGAAAAGAAAACTATTTAGAATGTTTGTTTAAAGTTTTATTGGCATATTATTTGACTGCCTCTCCACACAATCACCTGAATTTGGATGTCAGTACTTAGATGAAAGATGACTGCCTTGTAATTGCATATATATTTTCTCCATACCTGGCTAAATAATTTTGACTATGAAATGAGTAAGTCCACATTGTGTTTTAATTTACTCAGCCACCGAACCACAGAGACTCTACTAAATGTTATTATCCCTATAGCCCAACAATAAGCAGATTTAACACTCTTGCAATTTAATGTGCATAAGAGTATAATAGCTTTTTAAAATTTGTTTTTAATGTAACCTTATGGATTATCTTATTAAATTTGTACCTTATACCCTTTATAGTACCAAGACAGGTGCATATATGCATACGTTTATGTGCATTATTTCCAATAGAGGCATGTACATGAAATGATTTGCATACATAATTAGGGTTCATTGAAAGAATCTGTAGAAGTTATATTTGGAACATTTGAACTGATTTTGGCTATGTAAAGAAAATTTTATATTTACTCTCTCATATTTTTCCTTTAAATTTTTCCCCCGGTCATACGACTGCTTTCCTGGCCAGACAATTGAAAGAAATGGCTAAAGGAAATAGTAGAGAAATATTACAAAGCGTAGAGTTTCCTAATTTTCACTTAAGGACATGAGACTTGGAAATTGTACAAAATTGGAATGAAATTTGATTTATAGTGCAGTGACGAAAAAGCCTGAACTTTGTAGGGAAGGAAGCAAGCCAGTTTGGTTCCCATCATGTGATGATGACGGACTGATGGCTTTGCCTTTGTGCCTTTGTCTGGCACTACATCTGCTCTGTGTGCAGCTGCAGGGCAGAGCACCACCGGATTCTTGCCAAGAAACTAGACTTATCATTTGAATCACTAAGGTGTGCCCCACCTGTGGACAGAGTAGACCAGACTCCGGTCTTTTCAGATTCTCAGGAGAAAGATGGAGAGGCAGGAAACTATAACTTGACATGATGAAAGCCAATTGTTCACACACACACACACATACACACACAGAGTAGAGAAGCTAGCACTCAGACTTTCTTGGAAGATAAGAGGCTGGGGCAGGATTCTCAGGCTTCATTTCAGTGTAGGGACAAGTTAGCAACGATGGAGAAACTGTAGTAGATTAAACTTAATCTCTGTCTCGTAACCTTCTCCAGCCAGGAGAAGTTGACGTTGCAGCACCATTGAGTTAACATTAACCTGTTTCCCTTCTTGGATTGACAGACTAGTGGCATGCTTGAGACTCAAGATTTAGAAGTCTGACCAGGAGGAACACAGCCATTTTTACGATTGTAGAGTCAACACGTTCTCTAAACATGTCACCTCATCTTTAGGGCAGAACCTTTTCTCTGCTGCCCCAACTCAGATGTCAGCTGTGAGCACAGTATAAGCAATTTTCTGATGGCATATCTGCTTATTTCATTCACATTTGAAAAAAATTCTATTGAGACCAGAGAGTACAGTGGGTCTGACACTCGATTTGATTTGACTGACCTGGGTTTAATCCTCTATACGCCATATTGTACCACCAGGAATGATCTCTGAGTGTAGAGTCAGGAATAAACTTTGATCATAGCCAGATGTGATTCTTCCAAAAGAATTGCCTTTAATTCCACCTAATTCTACATACAGCGTAACTTTATATTTTGAGTGGCTGCATAGTATTCTATCACTTCTTTAGCATTCATCTTTCATTGGACATTTGGGTTGTTTCCAGTCATGGATACTGTTCTAAAAGTTGTATTGAATGAAAGTGTCATGCTGAGCAAAATCTACCAGAGACAGAAGGATAAATACAGCATGATCTCATATGTAGAGTATAGAGAAACAAATCAAGAATATGGACAATATCAATTAATAGTAAATCTTAGATACTGAAATACAAACCTAAGAGTGACTTATTTGCAGGGTGTTGGTGAGGGGAATAAATAAGTTGACTGGATTTGATGGAGATATACTACAGTGGGGAAGTTGCTTGTCTTGCATGTGGCCAACTTGGGTTCCATATATGGTATCAGCTACCACATATAGTTCACTGAATCCCATCAGGTGTTAAGCCTGAGTGAAGAGCCAGGATTAATCACAAGTACAGCTTTGTGTGGCCGAAAAATCACAAAAAAATAAATAGCTAAATACATCTTATGACTACAAATAACATAACACAAATGGAAGGTCTGAAGCACATGGATAATGCTGAGATATAGTATTATGTTCTACAATAATAATTATTGAATAATAAATAATTGGAAGGGTGGAAGGCAAGAAATATAGTACCAAAAATGACAGGGGAATGGGATCAAAGGTCATAAATTTCAATGATGGAGGTGTGCAGTAGTATTAATAATACCAGCTATTATTTTTAACTGAACCATTGTGAAAAACATCTGCCAGGGGGCGACTGAGGGAGAGTGCCCCCCCCCCAGCTCTCCCCATCGGCCGCCCCCGGGATTTCAGGGAGTTGGTCCTGGGCCACTCACCCAGCCGGAGCTACCAGGTACATGGGACAGACGGAGGAAGAAAGGAGGGCCATGCCAGTTGATTTATCAGTTGCCATTTATTCCATTCTCTCCTGACTTTCTCTCCACTTCTCTCCTGACTCTCAATCTCTTCTCACTCTGGAATTTCTGTCTTTATTGTCTCTCCCCCTACTTGTCTCTCTCCACCTTGCCCTCTGGGCTATACACAGTCTGGTGGCAAAATTAACATAAGAAAGCCCTTCCTGAGAGTCACCAATTTCAAGGGCAACACTACCTAGGGGCATTCCAAAGCCCTGCCTGACTGCCAGCAGGCAAAATACCTCTTAAGGTGTTTTCCTTTTTTCCTTAGTCCAAACGCTCATTAACATCTTAATACTAGTTATTTTTGTATGAACACTGTAAGAAATACATTGAGACTTGCAGGGCAGCTCTCCTGGGAACATCTTGCAGACTCAGACTACAGTGATCAGGCCAGATTAATCATTCCTAACCCTAGCAGGGTCTGAATCCAGTTATTACTTCCTGGATCATGACAGCATTTGTCCATGACCAAGCTCTTAACTTATACTTAAGCATTAGGCGCTTTGGCCAGGCCCATCTAGATGCCTGGGTAGTACATAATTCACCTCTTGCCCTGGGTCCATCCCATTCCTTGTCAGGACCCTACTTTGGGGGGTGCAAGGAAGTAAGGGCAGCTGAGGTTTAGGTCGAGAGAACAGATGCCTAGGAGGAAAATATCATGTAGGGTCATATGACTCCCAGGTTAAAAGGACATGGCTCTGAATAAACTATGCAAAGGACTCAAGGAGAAGAGAAAAACAATATTTACAAGTCAACAGCACACAAAGAAAAAAGTTACAAATAAACACAGAGGAATGGGAGCACTGTAATGGGAACAAACTAATAAACCTAAACTACCTGAGGCTATGTTATCCTACAAACCACTGTGAGATACAGTTACAAAGCTTTCATGACTGAGTTTCAGTCATACAATGACCAAACACTCATCCCTCCACCAGTGTAACTTTCCCACCACCAATGACCTTAGTATCCCTCCCACCACCTCCACCCTACCTCCATCCCCTGCCACTGTGGCAGGCACTTTCCTTCTTACTCTCTCTCTAATCTGGGACATTCGGGCTTGCAATAGAGATACTGAGAGGTCATCATGTTTGGTCCTTTGTCTAGTTTCAGCACACATCTCCCATCCCAAGCGATCCCTCCAACCATCACTGACTTAGTGGTCTCTTCTCTGTCCCAGAAGCCTTCTCCCCCAGAAATACCAGGTTTTAAGACTTTTAACTCTATCACATAACCTAAAATACTATTTAAAATTATATTGCAAGTTTTATGAGGAGGGAAGGCTACAGTCACACACTTACCCTTTCCCCAAAACCATTAAAAGCCTCACTATAGAAGTAAAAGAAATGGATGGAAATTCTTAAGTGATCTTTTGAATTTAAGAAAACAGAGGGAACTTATCTCAAACCTGGACTCTGCATTTCTAAGTTTTGAAAGATAGACAAAGAGAAAAAAATGAGGATTTTCTTTAGCATATAAAAATAAGGGACAATAAGGAATGGAGTAAGGCCATAGAGTATTCTGATTTGTTACCCTGCAGGAAGTTAAGGTGAGTACAACCCTATCATTTTACCTTGTGTTTGGGGGAACAAGGCTGGAAAGAACCTTGGGAGTTATGGGGAATTTACTAAGATGACCTCAAGCTTGATTTTCCAGCTTTACCAAGCAAAGTAGTTCATTGGTATCTCTGATAAAAACGATCTCATATTTCTAGTCATACTTCAAAAAGAATAGAGAAATGGGTAGAAGGATGTCAAGACAGAGCATAAATATAGGAAAACAGGCCACACATTTTACGTATAGATCATTGTGAAGTTAACATTTTAGTTTAACAAAAGAATAAAGCCAAAATTTTGCTTCTATTTATTTATTTATTCATTTATTTATTTATTTTAATTTATTATTGTTCAGGTAACATAGTTATAATAGTGTTTATATTTATAGTAATAGTGAATGTAATCGCTGCTCCCAACCCACCCAAATGTGCCTCTGTGCCCCTATCACTGTCTGTAGGTCAGGGCTGCTCTGGGCTGCTTGGACCTCTGTTCTCCACACACTAACCTAACTAACACTATCACATTTGACTTCATTTTATTTTTTCCTTTTTCTTGTATTACACTTAATTTTTATGTGTTTTTCTTTCATATTTTGTTTCATTCAAATAAAGTGGAGATTTTTAAAAATTTCTTTAATTAATAATATGTTTGAGAACTAGTTCACTTTCACGGGGTCTCTTTTCCCAAAGTGTAAGCAGTCAGTGTTGGGTAAAGAAGTGGAGGACTCATCTGAACCATTCTGCAATCATTTTCATGCCTTATCTTTTGGATACTTTTAGAGAAGGGTTTAAATTTACTCACCTGGAAAAAAATATACTAAGATAGTGAACAATTTTTCAAATTCAGTCTATAGCCTAGAATCTTCACACTCTTTACAAAAAGTTGGAGGATGCCTTGTTCACAAAAGCGTAGGCTGAGTGTGATTATTGCAGTTATGGTGATTAACATAGAGGGGTTTGGGATTTTTAATATCCCTTTCTTTTGGACTGGAGTGATAGCACAATGGATAGGGCATTTGCCTTGCATGCAGCCAACCCAGGTTCGATTCCTCCATCCCTCTCGGAGAGCCCGACAAGCTACCGAGAGTATCTCACCTGCATGGCAAAGCCTGGCAAACTACCTATGGCGTATTCGATATGCCAAAAACAGTAACAACAAGTCTCATAATGGAGAAGTTACTGGTGCCCTCTCGAGAAAATCGATGAGCAGTGGGAGGACAGTGCTACAGAAAGTTCTTTCTTCAGACCAGAGCAATAGTAATAGGAGGTAGGGTACTTGTCTTACACAGGGCGCCTCGTGTTCAGTCCCTGGAACCACATATGGTCCTTTAAATTTGCCAAAAGTGATGACAGTGCAAAGCCATGAGTAAGCTCTAAGCACAGCTAGGTCTACCCCAAAATAAAACAACAAAACAACTTTTTTTCTGATTTGCTTGTTTGCATAAAGTTACAATTCCCCCTCCATTAGTTGCCATGTTTTTAAACAATGGCTTTTAAGCTGTGGTTCTTAATAAATGTGCATTATTTTTCTAGATTTTTTGTTTGTTTGTTTTTTGGGTCACACTCAGCGATGTTCAAGGGTTACTCCTGTTTCTGCACTCAGGAATGACTTCTTTCAGTGCTTGGGGGACCATATGGGATGCTGGGGATTGAACCCAGACAGCCACATACAAGGCTGTACTAACTCTTGGCCTCTCTCACCATGATTTTTAAGTTTGTCATTTGTTGATTTTTGTTAAGCTAAGAAATGGCCTTAGTGCGTGGAGAAGGAAAGCTGCAAGTGATCTGCACTTGGTTACAGTTACTGTCATGATTCTCTTCTTTCATGAACAAAAACAAAGGAACTAGTATTATGCACTTAAGAATTAATAGTTAATGGGTTTACTTATAGCTGTTGCTTCAGTGTTAAGAAAAAACTATAAGAATTTTACATTTAATTTTCTGATTGTAAGGAAGAATTTGGCATAATGTTACAATGGCAAGAATAGAATTTTAAAAAATGATGGGGTTATACTTAGGGTTTAGTGATATTCTGAAGTGGTCTTCATTAAACAAGAATAAGTTTGCTTCTTTTTCTAAGACTGTAGCACTGTAGCAGTATTGCCTCATTGTTCATTGATTTGCTCGAGCTGGCACCAGTAACATCTCCATCGTGAGACTTGTTGCTACTTTTTTGGCAAATCGATTACGCCACAGGTAGCTTACCAGGCTCTGCCATGTGGATGGGATACTCTCGGTAACTTGCCGGGTTCTCCCAAGAGGGACAGAGGAATCGAACCCAGGTCAGCTGCATGCAAGGCAAATGCTCTCACTCCAGTCCTTCTAAGACTACCTCAGCATTTTGTATTATTTAATTTTTATTAGAAATTAGCATTCAGATTAGTTTGTAGAGGCAAATGGAGTGAGTAGATGTATGGTGAGTGCTAAAATCAATTTTGGATTGGTGAAGTGGAGTTTGGGGGTAGCCAACCATTGCTAAAATTCTATTAAAGTTAAAAACTAAAATACTTAATCATTTCATCTTTCAGATTTTACATGTTTGACATTCTATTGAAATTAGTATTATTTCAATACTTTAAGATGTGAGATTCCTCCTGCAATAGTCAAACTGCCTCTTTGCATTATTAACTAGCTTCTCACTTTCAATTGGCATAATTAATTATGTCACTAACACTTCTATTCATGACTGAATATAATGAGAAAAATACTTCCCAGTAAATGTGTTTTAATAGAACAGAAATAACTTTGCATCAAGATTCATAATTAAGGAATATCAATTCAGACACATCTTCAACTCTGAAAATAAAATAACTTCCCTCTAAAACAGTAGTCTTTTCTTCAAAGTTTGTTTACTGAAATGTATAGAAAAGATGTTTTATCTTTTTAGTTGATGATAACAATTTTAGGATATGACCGCTAAGTCATGCTATCAAATCTTATTTTTTCAAATTTGATTAAAGAAAACTAAATATTCTTTGCGTACTTCAGTTTTATCTCACTAGTATTTTCTTTGATTATTTCTTTTTTGTTTTGTTTTGTTTTTGGGTCACACCCGGCAATGCACAGGGGTTACTCCTGGCTCATGCACTCAGGAATTACTCCTGGCCATGCTCAGGGGACCATATGGGATGCTGGGAATCGAACCCAGGTCGGCCGTGTGCAAGGCAAACGCCCTACCCACTGTGCTATTGCTCCAGACCCTCTTTGATTATTTCTTATCTTTTATTATGTCTGGATCAAAGTTTATTTAGATATCTTGCATCAATTTAGTTTTTTCTACTAATCAAATTCGGGATTAATATTTGATGAGTGTGGTTCTAGAACCGAAAAACAAAATAAAAATGTTAAAATTATCTCATTATTAATTTAACCTCATGGATGTCCAGAAAATTTTTTAGGTGAGGAATCATTCTTGGTGGTGCTCAGGGCTTGCTCCTGGCTCTCTGCTCAAGGATCACTTCCTTAGTGCTTGAGTGACCATAGCCAGGGCCTGTCATGTAAAAGCTAGCATCCTAACCCCTGTAATGTGTTTCTGATCCCTGTGAAGAATTCTTTTTCTTTAAATTTTTTTATTAGTGAAACACCATGCCTGTGAAGAATTCTTAAACAGGACTTTTATTCTTGAAATCCTTGGGAGTTAAATGATATTAAATACCTAATCGTTGGATACAGTTCTTAAGAGTGATTGTATTTTAAATTATAAACAAAAATAAAACCATGAAAATGTCAAAATAACATTAACTTATGGTGCTTTATATTATGTATTATTTAACTTTATAATTTTGAAATTTCATGAGTATCTGTTAACCCTAGATAAATGCTTTCCTAAAATTACACACATAATTATATATGCATAATTATTATGTGTTCTATGCATATTGGTTTTAACTGTTACTATGTTTCATTTGTATTAAAAAGTCCTAGTATTTGTTTTTTACATAAATTTAGCAAGTTTCATGGTTTTTATTGTTGTGGCATTTTTTAAAAAATGATGCCAAAAACAGTAACAATAAGTCTCTCAATGAGAGACGTTACTGGTGCCCGCTCCAACAAATTGATGAGCAACGGGATGACAGTGACAGTGATAAATATACATCTCTTTTCAAATTGCTGATAATTTCCAATAATAAGATTTTATTTATAACATTGAGCAATACTCTAATGTAAAATACTCTATTGAAAGGAGCATTCAGATAATGGTGGTAAGCCCTTGTGGCACCTAGAGTGGATTACTACATCTGGTTACAGCTATTGTTTGTCATGATTTCCTTCTCTTATGGATCATTTATTGATATTATAACATATCAGATACATTGTTACATGACTACAAATTCAGTCAAGGGATGTCTGCAGTGAGAGCAGTGTGTTTCCCTGTTCTTCTGTCTATGGACTGTGAATGACCTTGGGGACAAGTAGCAGATTTGGGCTCACATTGATACTAACGTAGTTGATTGGTGCTATCATTGCTTCTAGAGTAGCACTACTGTAGCAATGTAGTGCTGTCATCCTGTTCCATTGTTCCTAGATTTGCTCAAGTGAGCACCAGTAATGTCTCCATTGTGAGACTTGTTGTTACTGTTTTTGGCATATGGAATACACCAAGGGTAGCTTGCCAGGCTCTGCCATGCAGACGGTATACTCTTGGTAGCTTGCCCGGCTCTCTGAGAGGGATGGAGGAATAGAACCCGGGTTGGCCGCGTGCTAGGCAAATGCCTTACCAGCTGTGCTATCGCTCCAGTCCTTCTAAAGTTTGCATTATCAAATTTTAAAGCATCTTCTTCAGATTTTCCACTCTATTCCCATTCTATAGCCTCTTTCACCTAAAATAATTACTTGCAGTTGAAAATAAATTTTTGACATCTACTACGGGGTCTCAATAGCTGGGGGAACAAAAGCATCTCTCTGTGAGCGGGTTTGGGAATCATCATATGAATTTCTCTAGCTTCTTTGCTCTTCCTGATACCAAGTCTATGAATGAAACAAGAAGTAATTATGAGTAGAAAAGGCTTAAAAACCAGGCTTACCTCACTCAATTTCCAGCAAGATTAGTTAGCATTGTCAAGAGGAAGAGGAACCTAACAAAATGGTGGCCGCGTATGTTCTCTTAAGCTCAACACTCTAGCCAGTATATTAATTTTAAATATACTATATTAAAGCTCCAAAAGCCAAAATTTAATGAAGAAAGGTTCTAACAATATTCATTTCTCTAGCTCAACCCCTGTGGTCTCCATATTGCCTTTCTAGCTGGACCATGGCCCCTCTGAGACTAGGTTAAGGAACTTTGATCACTCCATGTGATTCTGCTCATTCTGGAGCCCACCCCTTTGGGAAGCCACCCCCTTTTCTCACTGTAAAGGCTGTCATTCCACAGTCTCTCCTAATTCTTAACCATGGTGTTTGGCACCAGAAGCTCATGGGACCCAAGGAATGCTCTCCGCACTTTTCTTCAGCAGCTGTCCTTAAAATATTAATATTTTTAGTATTAATCTCCCACCACCACCACAAAACCACACTTTATTTTTGCAGCCATATGTCTATGAATAGAGCAAAAATTTCTGTTATCTGTCTTGTGAACCTTTTTTTCACTCTACGACAGCAATCCTCCTAATAAACAACAATGGAGGCTTGAGTTTATATCGCGAACATTGTTCATGGTAAAACTGAGCAGCCTGTGACATGGACGCATACCTCAGTGATGCAAGTTTATTTTGCTTCTTTGCTCTGTTTTACTTCCCAGTGAAGTCACGGTGAGTAGGGAATATTTATTCAATGGATTTATAGCTTATTCATTTATAATTGACAGTTTTAAAATGCATGATCTCAGGGTTGGAGACTAGATTTCGGTATGGAATGTGGAAGACTGGCAATGGGAGTGCGTCTTGCTGTTACTAGGACAAGGGCTCCCTTTGGTTTCCTCTGTGCAGTCAGGCTCACAGAGAGAATTCATGGCCTGCCACGCTCCATTGTAAAGGAAACTAGCCCCACCTGTTGTTCAAATTCATTTTCATGTGTGCAACAAGGAATTTTGTCCCTGGAAGCTTCTCATCAAGTGTATGTATCTTTCGCTCTGAGCAGCATCACAAAAATGATTCCTCTCAGAACAAGTAGTTCAAGAAAAAGCATCTCTAGAAGTATGTTATTATATTCAATAGTCGGTTCACGAAAATTGTATTTTATACTCCAAGTTGTAAGATGTTTATTTTTGACTTTTATTATTTATCTCTGGAAATGAGTAGTTGAATGATTTTTTTTTTTTGGCTTCATTCTCACTCATGTTCCAGTTCTTATATTGCCAGCTGTTATCTTATTAAAGACATTATCCTTGCTGGTCTAGCCATATTGACAGTAAGACTTGTAAGTAGCAAATCAGTTATTGTTCACAAAACTTGTATATTCATTGACATATACTATTCACTAAAGAGATATTTAATTTTTTTGCATGTCTCTAAAGCAGTAGTGTTATTGTTTCCATTGTAGCTTTAGTCTCAGACAACCTAAGTCATTAAATTTTTGTTTTATGTCATGAGTTTGCATCAGGACAGCTGAGGAAGAGACAGTGGAGCACAGAGTTTTAGATTTGTGTTTTTTTCAAGCAGGGTTTTAGTGTTAAATATTAATTCTGTCAGTGCAATCTGCAAAATCGTCAGGTACACACCTTAAGTATCACTGAGTATGGTTCCTGTACCCCCAAGCTAGGGAGGCCGTACATCTCCCACCAATATGTGTGTGTGTTTGTGTGTTTTCTTAGCTCTAGAAAGACATATATGTGTGTATATATATATATATACACACATATATGTGTGTGTTATATATATATGTGGAGAAAGAGAGAGAGAGGGAGAGAGAGAGAGAGAGAGAGAGAGAGAGAGAGATTATTCCTGCAGAACTGCGCTGATAGTAAGCCATTGAAATAAATGGTGAGTAGTCTTTCTCTATATGTCATAAGATTGAATTTCTACCATAAAACTTTGCTCACCCCATTGGAACACATGACTCAGGTTGATCATGGAGACATTCTCTAGATCTCTGCAGAGGATATTTTCTTTGCTGTCTGAGGTAGTTTAAGGGGTTCCTACTGGAAGGCTTGAAACTGATTCTGCCGCTCTGATTTGACATCCTTTTCTCAGGATCAGGCTGCTTTTTGCCAGGCCAATGTTTAAGGAACTTAAAGATTTCACAGCTTCTCTTCAGATGAGATGCAAGGTCTCCTCTCCTAATGACCTGAATTTAATGTGGAATCACTTACAATCAGATTTATTTGCTAACGATTTCCTTAGCTTCGATGCATTGTAAAAGTCTTTCCAAAGCTAAGAAAACCCTAATAAATGGATTATTCCTGCTGCTCTGCAGAGTTTGGTATCTGGGATGGACTGTATTTCATCTTCCTGTAAGCATTATCACTCTAAACTTATAAAATATGTGTGACATATTTTATGCAAGTACATTTTATGCAGCAGTGGTACAAGTCCAGTGTAAGAATCATGTGTTTTTCCCTCTGGGAATTGAAAGGCCTGGTAACAGCAGATGTAAAGCTCAGAAAGCTTTGCATGTTTTTCCTCATTAAACGCCTTGCTAATTTCTGATAAGCTGCACAAATTTAATGTTCTAGTTTAAGCAGAAGCTTGAGTTAAACTTTAGTTCTTTTCATTATTATTAGAAATTATATAGATGATATTTTGCTACATGAAATAAAGATCTCATAGCATATATTTACAATGATATACTGTAGGCATTGTGGAATAACTATTTCAGTATTTTCTAGGAAGAAAATGGGCATCTGTAGAATTTCAAAAGAAAATAAAATCAATGTTCTGAATCTATGATACAATTTTTAATTTTTTTTTATTTTTTGGTTTTTTGGTTTACACCAAGTAATGCTCAAGGGTTATTCCTGGCTCTTCCCTCAGGAATTACTCCTGGTGATTCTCCAGGACCATATGGTATGCCAAGGATAGAACCTGTGTCAGCCGCGAACTAGGCAAATGCCCTGTCCACTCTACTATTGCTCCAGCCTGATCCAAATTATTTGTCTTTGCAAATTAAATGATAATTATGAATTTTAATCTTGATTCTACACTGGGATAGAAGAATTAAAATACAAATTGCAGCTTACTGATCAAGCTGCAATTCCTTATGTGTGTGTGTTTGTGTGTGTGTGTATGTGTTGTGTGTCTAATAGTCAACTCTGAAATTTTCCCAGCACTGTGTAATAGTTAAGATCATGGCCATGAACTTCATCAGAGGTGCAACGGGGCCCAAAGATTACAAATTATCAGTGGTAAAATAATGAATGAGGTGTTTCTTTACATTCCTTCTAGAGAATACCCTTCATAGAAACATTGCAGAAAGAAAGAGCTTGCCTTGACGAATGTAGATAATAATGAATTTCCATGCCTTGAAGCACTGCAGTAGCATATGGGTCTTCATTTGTGATAAAAATTATGAGAACTTATATAAACATTTAATTTATAGTAAATTATGTAGTAAAATTTTCAGTAAAGTCACCAAGAGAAAAATATTTAAGGGAAAGGTGAAAATGACATTAGATCCGTTTTTACCGCAGAAATAAAATAAACAACGTGTGCATTTTCCTCCTTCCTGGCGACATGAAAGTTAGGAAGCAGCTGGGTAGGCAGCTCTGTTGCCTATGAAAACGCACCTTCAGTGGATTGTGATTATGGTTCTTCTTGGGAGTTATATTGCAGCGTGGTGTTCTATCACTTCTGGGACACAAGATACTTCTTTTTTTCCTAGAAAACTGACAAGTAGCTTTACAAAATATTCAGAGGAGGTAAGAATGGTACTATTGTCTGTGAGATCCAAACTGATTTGAAAGCCTTTTCTTTCATGTGTGTGCTAAGAGTACTGAAGCGATAGCGCAGCGAGTAGGGCATTTGCCTTGCACGAGGCCGACCTGGGTTCGATTCCTCCGTCCCTCTCAGAGAGCCTGGTAAGCTACTGAGAGTATCCAGCCGACATGGCAGAGCCTGGCAAGCTCCCTGTGGCGTATTCTATATGCCAAAAACACTAACAACAAGTTTCACAATGGAGACATTACTGGTGCCCACTCAAGAAAATCGATGAACAACGGGATGACAGTGACAGTGACAGTGTGTGCCGAGGTAACCATAACCCTCCCACGTGCGTCTTTCCATGGAGTGGCTGCTGATTCAAGTACCTCTGCCGCTTCCTTGCCAGCAGTCTTCTCTCAGCAGAGGAGAGTAAGCTCTACAGATAAGCGATCTGGCCTTTTAAAAATGTCTTCCATATGAATTAACCAGATGATGGATCACTGTTTGTAAGCCACCAGGAACTTTTGTCATAGCCTTTTTGGAAAAGGTTTGTCTTTGCAGAATTTAACAGTGTGGGGCAGTGAGAAGTGAAGTTGGACATTTAAGCTAAGACAGTCTACAGGTTAGTCATCAAGGGTAATAGGTGTAAGCTGACATTGTGGGAAAATAGAAATAATAAGTTTTAAGAAGTGTGATTTGTAATCCAGATAGATTATACACAGATGGAAGAGTAGTTGTTATCCAAGGAGTGCAAAATTAAGACTACTTTCCCAGGGTGGTAGCATTTTAGCTTTCATCCCTGTAACATCCATACAGTATTGAGGTATTTGGTTCCTTTTGTGCTATATAGCTTATTTAAGTTTGGATTTAGGGTTTTGGTTTGTTTGTCTTTGGGGGGGCATTGTTTTGGGGCCACACTTGGTGGTGCTCAGGAGTCATTCCTGGTGGGGCTCGAGGGACCATATGGTGCTGGAAATTGAGCCCAGCATGAAAGGCAAGCATCCTACCTGCTGTATTGTCACTTCAGCCCCTAATTTAAGTTCTTTATATGACTTTTACAACATACTAGAAATTATTTGCCCTGTATACATATTTAAGAGTGTTTTTAATGAGTTGTATGGTACATATTTAATTTTGATCCATGTTCTGTATTTTATTGATAATATGGGGAATAAACACTTTGTTTACATTTTTTGTAAAGCATAAAACTCAGCATAGAGGTTCTGTAAAAGACTAACACCGAAAAATGAAAAATCCAACATCAGTGAATCAGTGCTAAATTTGTTAGCTATGCTTTATCATATTCCTATGAATGACATTTTCTTCATAGATACTCTGAATCTGAGGAGAACCAGAGAGTGTCATTTGTATTTATATGAAGTGTGAAGAAGCTAAGTTTTCTGCTTCAGTCACGCCTACATTGATTTGGCTTATGCACGTAATTATACTATAGGTACTTCTATGCCTTCCCACTCCCATCCCAGAAAACTTGGACAATGAACACAGAAAATAATCCTTGAAAGAGAAAATCTTCCTACTTAAGAAGAGTGAGCATAAGAGGGAATGATAAAAGCAAATAAATGCTGATCCACTTGGGGTTTTGTTTTTTTTGGGCAAGGGAGAATCCAAAAATACTCAGGCGCAGCTCAGGGGTCAGTCAGTGTGGTTCTGGAGATTGAATCTGGGCCTCCTGCATGCCAAGAAATGCTGACCCATTTTGGAGACTTTTGAATTAGTGAGTGATATGGATTACCAACTGGCTTCATTAGCCAGAAGGAGACTATGCAATGTACAAATTAGAACAAAGGGCAGGTCAAGGCAGCAGCTATTTTCTTTTGTTTATCAGGGGCCTCAAAGTGTAACACAATATCTGATTACCCATAAAAAGATAGATGCTTTATATGTGGATGAGTTCATGGATGAAATGATATTTTCACTCCTCACTAAAGATCAAGGTTAGAATTAATCGTCAGAGACTCTCAGAACTTGGGTCATGTGGTCTCGTGACTTTGTGTCATAACTGCAGCACTAGAGTTGAACTGAACAACCAGGATGAGGGTGTTATGCTTTGGGGATCAAGCCTCTTTTCATCATGAAAACTACTGGGTGGCCTCTGACATGATGTGTTTAGTTATCAAACATGGCAGCTAATACTGTGGAGAGAGCACATGTATTAAAAGTGACAGACCTAACAAGGGTCAAGGATTAAAGGTGAATCGCAAAGAGTTTACTGCATCTCTGTTGTTCTAACAGTTTCTGGTAGGAGGGTTACATGAACTAAAAAGAATTACGAGGCATCATGGTGAGCGATAGTTTTCTTTCCCAGACTACTCAGGAACTTTTTTGAGACTGAGTTGAATACTTTTTAAATGCTATGATAATAGCTTTTTCTGTGCTTTTTGAGGTATGACACACAAATTATTAAACTTTGCCAGTTCTTTCTTAGAAACTTTCATTTACCTAATTTGAGTAGGCTTCTTTTTTTCTGATTATGACTATCATATGTATTCATTAGATTAGTGAATGAACGGACACTGACATAGAAAGTTAAAATCCTGTGCATTACCACACCTAAATATAACTATGTTTGCTACACATTTCACAGTTAAATTAAAGGTGATATTTTATATTTTTCACCGAACAAAAAGAAAAATTGAAGGGATTCCTTTGGCTTATCACTATCTAGTGAACTATGGTATATACTAAAATTTTCAAAGCATTCTTAGAAATAATTTATAAACATGGGGATCTAAGGGTATTACTTTATGATCATCTGTCTAATAAAATATCAAGCTGTGTAAATTAAGCACATACTACTATGAGTGATTTGAAGGCAGTGGTCATTATTTTGACATTTGACTTTCTAAAGGTTTTCGCCTGAGTGTTCAGCTAGAATTTTGAATGAGTGGATGTTTATAAATAAAAGATCGATGTCATGTGGTAATAAATGCAATAAATGTATTCTTGGTAGAAACTGCATGTCACTCACAAAAAAATCTAAGCTCCATGACTAAGCAAATAGCATATTAATGTTATTAATATAATATTTGCATGAATATATTTGGACATGTCAAAGAAAAATATTCTTCAGCAAAACTAGAGAAATATGGCTAAGTTGTATGCTTTCTTTTTTCTCTCCTCTGATTTGGTTTGGTTGTGGGAGCTGTTGTGAATGTTGCTTTTAATAGTCTCAGATACACTGTGGTAATTCACCAAGTTAATACAAATGCAATCTAAAATGCTCTTATATATCAAGGAGTTGGTCTCCTGTCCTGAAGCTTCTCTGCCTCTCTGATTTAATGTCTGTCTCATGGAGAGCTAAGCTCAGGTGTTTATTAACTCAAAATCAACCACAACTCTTGAAAAGCACATTATTTCTGGAAGTATTGTCAACTTTCATGTTTTGGATGATCTAGCTGGAACCTTGTTACTCTCTCTCAAAAGTTTTGACACGATCTGTGACAGACCTGAATCAAATATGTGTATAATATTCTCTGAGAAGAAGCTAGCTCTAGATTTGCTATATTGCAATACCTATTAAATTGCTAAAGGCAAGAATTTTCTATTTGACTCTGGTTAGCTCCATTCAAAATTATTCATTTACTTCTGAGAATCAACATAATAGTTCTGTCATTTAACATATCTATGCTGAAAGGGTTTATCCAAGCTCCATTTTTACTCTGCCTCTTCATGAGTAATTCCATTGAAAAGCTGGTGACTGTTTTAGAGATTACAGTAAGGCAACGCTTTTCTCAGAAGACAAATATAGAACATAGTTACTGTAAACACATTTGCCAAGTTATATGTTGAGTCCTTATATTCTTACTTTCATTTTCCTTTTGTCAAAATCCTGATGGGAGGAAACATTATAGATATACATAGGAGTGTTAGCACAGCGGATAGGGCGTTTGCCTTGCACCAAGCCGACTCAGGTTCAATTCCTCCGACCCTCTTGGAGAGCCGGGCAAGCTACCGAGAGTATATTTTTTTAATTCCCATGACTGCATAATTGAATGCCAGATACAAACAATTTTTCCTAAATGAAGTAGAGGCAGTATTGCCTAAGTGGCCTGCGTTTCACAGTTAATTGTGAAAGTTTGATATGTTAACAAGCTTTTACTAATGCTTTTAATAAATAGATTTCTGATAAACATCTTTAGATCGACTGCTTTTTTAACTTTGTCTAAACTCTGTGGTTTACAAAGTTGTTCATGATGCAGTTGTTATAGGCATTTTATGTTCCAGCATCAGCCAGTGACCTTCCCTCCACTATATCCTCATTTTCCCATCCCCCCTTCCTGCCTGCCTCCTTCGAAGGCACAAAATATTTTTTTCATAACTAAACGACTAATGAAATTATCAAAGTGATTACAATAAAAGAAAATTCGTGGAAACTGTTAGATCTCACGATGGGGCCTTTAGGTCCTTGCCTGATAGTGTGCTAAGCTGTTAGGTGAGATTTCTATTTTATTGTTTTTGTTTGTCAAGCTTGTTGGCTTCCATGCTACTTTCCCATCTAACTTGCTGTGCTCCTACTGGGATGGATGCCAGTATCGTGGAACTTGGAGGTGTAGCTTCCTGCAATGCAGTCATGCACTCCAGAAGTTTTAGGATTTCTGGGCTGATGTAGAACTGGACTGATGAGTATAAATGATGGTGGCACTATGGTGTGGGCATGGCTGCTGGGGTGTGATGCACGTTCGGCCTCCCTCCCAAGGGTGACACAGAGTTTTCAGCCAGTGTTTTCAGACCACTGTAACTGAACATTTTAGTGGCGTGGCTTGTGACTCTTCTTAGACAGTCATGAATTTATAGAGCTGGGCTGTTGAATGAGTGTGCATGATGGCAGCTGCAGAATGTGGCGGTGGCTCCCAAATTAGCTGTTTTTTGATGAGAGGTATAATTATCTGATGAACACATTACTTAAGATAACTTGACAAATTGTTCTTTCAGTTAGTGACATAGGAAGCCATTTTTTTTCTGAAAATTGTAGAAAATATGAACCCTAAACAATGGGAATAACTTACCTTAGTTTTTGTATTCTAAGATGGTATTAATACTGTATTCACTGCCCTTTTAAAAGAACTAGACTGTTACTACCTATAACAAAAGGGGAAAATATAACTTTTTATCCGCCATTCATTTTGTGTTGACCCACCACTCTTCTCCACAAAGGCATAATGTAATTGATTGGGTTTTGGGGGTACCATAGTATTAGTTCACTTAATCTTTTTGTAATAGTTTTGTTTTATGTGAACCTAGTATTAAAAAATTAATATGTGAACCTAATATTTAGAAATACATTTCTGAATTTAGTCTTCACTGCAAATTTGTTTGTAACTACTTGTAGAGAAAAATAAAAGTGCACATAAATTCACTTTCAGTGTCCCCGGAGGTAATCATGAAATGGATCTAAAATTCTCTTCTACCTCATAGCACACCAGGAGATACACAGAGAGTATCTGTCAATAGAGTTTCTGGCCTACTCACATCCAGAGAGAACTGTTTCTTCAAAGTAAAAATGGCAGAAGTCCTAATGGTGATGTTATCTTTGACCCGTGACTAATTATGGTCAATTTCTTTTTCTAATGTGGTATGACAAGCAATTATAACTCATGAGAATAGGCCTCCCTATAAAGGAGCTATATGCCAAGATTAAGATGATCAGGAGTTGTGAAGCTGTAACTATGTAATGACATTATACCATATCAGTTGTTGCCTATTTTCCCCATTTATTTATTTATTTTTTAAAATTTTGTTCTTAACACTAAGAAAAATCATGATACCATACACTGAGTTCTGCATGTTTGAACTTCACAAAAGTTCAAAAGGTTTCCACATGGCCTAGAACAGTAAACATTTGTCGTAAAGTCATTTTTCAGCTTCTGACTTGGCTTGTGATTTAATTGTCACCTCATTAATATGGGCCACTGGGTGTGAATTTGTCCAAACGATACATCAAGAGGACTGAGTGAGATGTTTCATGGATGGAGAGCCTTTTACCACGTTCCTCTCTGCCCCCCCCCCCTGTGTATCTTAAACGTCCAACTTCAACAGACTGGTTTGATAAACATGCCTTGTTCTCCGGGTCATTGGGTTAAGTAGTGGTTCAGTCTTTTTGAACTTTTCACTTTTTCTGTATAAGTATAAGTAAATACTGGGTTCTAAAACTGAAGATAAAGGACCTTGTTGAAACAGAGAAGTAAGAAAAATATATGTATGGCTCCTACTTACCTTTGGGGCTGTTTATTCTCCTTTTATTGAATGATACCCTCCTCAGCTTTGCATTACTTATATATTCTAGAACTTTTTTTGCATTCAAGTAGAAGAACACAGGGGAAGGTTTATAATTAACCCTAATAATCTTACAATTTAGTAGAGAAAGAAAAATAATTTCAGTAGCTAAAAACTGTACTCATGATCTAGGTGTCTTCAATATATATATAAACAGCTGTATGGTGTATATATATATAGTATGTATGCATTTTATATGGACATACATAGCATAAAAACCTATATAGCTATATATATGTATGTGTAAGGTAAGCATGGCCTTTTAAGAAAGAATTCAACATTATGCTAGTACCTAGTGCCTGGTATATAGATATGTTGCATACACACACAAATCACTGATTAATTACTGTGGAAAGCATTATGCACACTAGTACATATCCACATAATATCAACATACCACATTAAGTAGTCTTCTATACAGCTGATGAGAAACAAGTCTCCTACTACATCTTGCCCACTTTTATTCTTATCCCCATAGGGGAAGGAACCTTCCTGCACGTGGACTGAACAAGGCCAGTGAAATGAGGTCTGGCTCTTGGTTCATAATGATAGTCACCAATGCTTCATGTTGCTGCCTGCAGCCCATCTGGGTATTGCATGGCCCACGAATGATACTTTCTTTGGCAGAGCCAAGCCCTCCACTCTTCTCTGAGAGTGAGCTTTTTAATCTTTATTTTATTTTTTAAATGTATAAAGTTCTTGGGCTGGAGCGATAGCACAGTGGGTAGGGCGATTGCCTTGCACGCAGCCGACCCAGGTTCAATTCCTCCATCCCTCTCAGAGAGCTCAGCAAGCTACTGAGAGTATCCCGCCCGCACAGCAGAGCCTGGCAAGCTACCCATGGCGTATTCTATATGCCAAAAACAGGAACAGCAAGTCTCACAGTGGAGACGTTACTGGTGCCCTCTCGAGCAAATCAATGAGCAATGGGATGACAGTGATGCAGTGATAGTGATAAAGTTCTTATTTTTATCTCTCTGGTAAAGTACTCAATAAGTTTTTTAATTACTGGATTTAGACAATTCACTCTCTGTTTACAAAATGGGGTTTTGCTCCCTTGTGGTTCACTTTCTTCTATTAACAATCTTCTCATTTTATTAACATAATTTTAATAAGATCCATAAGTCCAGTTCTAAAATCTGCAGCTTGTTTTAAGGACCACAAAACTATACTATTAGGTCAGGGAGTGAGTTAGGATGGAATTTTGAAATGAAAATTTCTCTAAGATCATCACTTCTAAGTTACTGAAAAGATTTCTTGCATTTAACTCCAAACCAGTGATTTTTTTCTTACGTTCACTCAGTCGCTTAAAATAAAGTTTTTCTTGGTGCTGGAGTGATAGCACAGAGGATAGGGCTTTGTCTTGCATGCAGTCGACCCGGGTTTGATTTCCAGCATCCCATATGGTCCCTTGAGCACCACCAGGAGTAATTCCTGAGTGCAGAGCCAGGAGTAACCCCTGTGCATCGCCAGGTGTGACCCAAAAAGAAAAAAAATCAAGTTTTTCTTTCATGTATTCAATGTCCCTTGAGCATGCCTTTATCATTTTTCACCCTATTCAGTTATCTCTCATATTTGCTTTTTCTTCTCTTTCACACACTCCCTCACAGTTTTCTTTCTTGCTCCACACTGGATTCCAAGCTGTTCTACCTGATGTACAGCAATTTCCTGGTATCATTTTATTGTTTTTCTGGTTTGAGTTTGCTAGTTATGTCTATGGCTTGACTTATCTTTTCAATGTATTTTATTACACCATAAAGTAGCTTCCCAAGAAAAAGAATATGAGAGGTAAATTTTCCAGTTCTTGCATACAGTCCTATTTAATATGTTGGAATCTGGAATTCCAATTAAATAATGTTTTTCTCTAAAGTGGTTTGGATTCAATAAGAATTTAGGAACTGGTCTTGAATTACTTTATTTCCAACTTGACTATCAAGTCTTTATACATAGTGTGACTGGATCACCTGATATGTGTGATATCATTAAAAGTAAAAGTAGTTGGCTATTGTGGCCTTGTTTTTCTATGATAGAGCTTTTCATTCTTCAAATTTCTATCTTTGAATATTCTATGCAAATTCTATGATTAAAGTAGGCAGAGGGGATGAACAAAGGATTGAATTCTATGAATAAATTCTATGAATAAAATAGGCAGAGGGGATGAACAAAGGATTGAACATTATTTGGTATCAAAAATTAGTAATATTATTGATTATGATAATGCCATTGCTTTTTAGTGATAATGGTATTACTATTTTGTGTTTGGAATTAATCTACTTCTTTCCTGTGATCAGAAAATGGAGCAGATAGGCTGAAGAGAAGAAGCGTATGTTTCATATACAGAAGCTGTTGTCTGTATTTTTGTTTTGTTTGGGTTTGAGGGCCACATCTGGCTATGCTCAGGGTTTAGTCCTAGCATAGGGATCAATTTCCTGATGGTGCTCAGGGGACCTTATCGGGTCCAGACATTGAAGTCAGGCAAGCACTATGTGGCTATATATTTCCTTCATCAGAATCTTCATGAATGCCTTAGAGAGTTCGTAGACATGCCCCACCAGATCTCAGCCTCTGCAGCATTCTGTAAACTGCAGCTTCCTCTGCCTGTTCTCACTCCCAGTTCCTTCCAGTCTACTGCTGAATCACCACAACCACAAAACATACCCTTCTGTTGTGCATCTTATGCTCCTATAACTTGGATTTTCTAGATACAAATAATAAACTTTGTCTATGCATAATATTTCTGTTAGTATATTTCTGTTTTAACATATAAATATTTAATAGAATTTTGAATAGACTAGATGCAAAATGTAGTCTTCCTGAACCACAGTAATTATTAACAAAAACCATCATTGAATTTGTGAATCTGTAAGTGTTCAATTCTTTGCATGTTTTAAAATTATTTTTCAGGGTCTAAATCACTTATGTGGGGGAAGGCACTTCCAACAGTCCTGGGGGGCTGAGTTTACACCCAGTGGTCTTTGGATCATGAGGATTTCACTCTGAAGTGCTTGAGCTTAATTTGGCATCAGGGATAGAACTCTCAAGTTCACACTCATAATTCATGTACTGTCACTCATTTCTCATCCCCAACCCCTAAACCGCTTCAAGTGTCAAACATATGTTCAACTGTTGACATAGTTGTCTGTGATGTCATGTGACCCCTAAGCCTATGATACATTCCGCATCTCTCCAATTTCTTTTGCTTCACACTTTTGTTTCTAAACTCATTGTTTCCTGATCATTTGTTCTTGGACATTAGTTACTTATGTGATATATATCCATGTTTTTCTTCAGACACTATACAGGTACGGGCAGTTCAGGCTTGCTCCTCTGCACTTGTGTTCTGTAAACACAGATCTTAACTTTATACTGTTTGCTTTTTCACTGGTGATGTCTTAAAACAAACACTGTAGGGGAGCATGAAATGCAGCACATTTGCAGTCTCAGTTATCTGCTATTTGCTGACTTATTTGTTTTTCTCCTATTATATACAGGGAAGTTGGATTTCAGCAAGATTTTATTTCTAAGTTTTGGTTAGGGGGATGGGTGCTACACCTGACTCTGTGCTCAAGGATTACTCCTGGTGGTACTCAGCAGACCATAAGTGGTGCCAGGGATTAAATCAAAGTCAGATACTACAAGTCCTTCATCCCTGTATTATGTCTCCAGAAAGCGCATACTTTTTAGTGAGTGAATTTTGTTTTTAGTGAATGCACATAACTGGTCAAGAAAAGAAAAGGCACTTTGTGAGTAGCTCTTGGCCCAGTGAATTTTCTGAAAGAGCCTTGTTAAAGAGAGAGATTATAGAAAAACTGGTGAGAAACAGAAGTTATATTGCACGTTGTATCACAGAAAAATGCTAATCAAAAAGAGAAATGGTAAAATTAAATCTAGCCCACACAGAAACGGGCAGAGTTTCCAGAGGTGAGAACAGAGTTTCTAGAAAGATATCATAGGAGGTCCTGGAGCTAGTACAGCAGGTAGGGCACTTCCTTTATGTAGCAGACCTCTGTTAAACCAGGGTCTGCCAAATTCCACCAGTCTGCCAGGAGTGATCCCTGAGCTCAGAACCAGGAGAAGGTCCTGAGCTTCACCAGGTGTGGCAAAAACTAAATTTAAAAAGGGAAAATAAACATATTATATGACAGGTTTATGAATACCCAAGAGAGTGAAAAATTCTGAGAGCTTCTTTGCCAGAAGTGGAACACAAAGAATCCCCTCAGTTCATGCACCTTTGATGCCTGTCAGTTGTAAGAAGAGCTTGCTGGAGTCGACAGTTCTTTCGTGTTATGTGCGGTGACCATTTTAAAAGGGAAAGGTCCCTTTTGAGATATTTCCAGTCCACTCATGCATCTGCCTTAGAATTTGCTTGGCAGGAGGTGTGCAGGTCATCCCATTGCTTTCTTCAGAGCAGAGCCTGCTTAACTATCTGAAGAAAAGATGTTCCGGGGTATTGTTCATTGGAACGGGAGATCTTTCCTGGGATTACTGGCTATCTCAGTAGATACTCTCTCCTGGGTTTTGAACAGTATATTAAGAAATATTTCATCTGTGCTATAGATGCTGAAAGGTTATCATGTATATCCTTTTATCTGCTTCCAACACTCAGAATAGAAAAGGAAGAAAAAGAAATGTTCCGTCTGATGTCATCTGAGAGGAAGTAGTTTGGCACCGCTGTATACAAATTTCCAGCGGTAAATGCACAGACCATCCAGGGTTTCTGCCACCACACACAATCTGATGGCCTCTTGGAGAATTCACGGGAAGGTTATGGCCTAGATAAGAGAGGGAGTTGGAGTTTAGCAATCTTCTGCATGGAGATAGGTGACTTGGCGCCAGACTTACTTTCCACTTGTCCCAAGACACCTAGAAGCTTTCTTGGCATCTCCACCACCTTTCTCTGTCACTCTTCTGGTTGTATGTGACCTCTTAACCAACACTGTCTTTCTTTACTCCTTCAGTTTGGCCTGTCTGATTACGCATGATCTGGAATCCTATTTCTTTTGACATTGCCAGCCACTGGAATAGCTCGATTATTAGCACTTTATGAGCAAAAAAAGAGAGGCTCTTGCCCGTAAGCCTGGCTATCTTCCCCGGGGCCCCTCAGAGAGGATGGGCTCCAGCTTCCCACCCCACCCCAGCAGAGCTCCCAGCAGCCAAAGACCACCAGAACCTAGCCACAGCCGTGCTCGAAGCCCCTCTCCACAGGTTCGGACAAGCCTCACGCATGAAGGTACCGGCAGAGGAACTCAGGTGTGTGTAATCCCATCAGCGGCCAACATCATGAGACCTAAAAGCGAGCTCCCAGAAGTTTCCAATATCTTGTAGCCTACTTCTCCCTCTGGGAGAAACTGGCAAGCTTCTGAGAGTTTCCTGCCCACATGGGAAAGCCTTGCAAGCTTCCCATGGTGTATTCATATGCTAAATCCAGTAACAAGCTGGATCTCATTCCCCTGACCCTGAAAGAACCTCCAGTGTGGCATTGTTGGGAGGGCAGAGTGGAGAGAGGCTTCTGAAATCTCAGGGATAGGACAAATGGAGAGGTTACTGAGCCCGCTCGAGAAATCAACGATCAACGGGACTTCGTGATTTGTGATGAGCAAAATTATCGGTGCATATATTTCTTCAAATTAAAAATAAGCTTTCTTTACAATATCCTAGCGACTGTAAATATTGATCCGTTGCCCAGAGTGACACACGTGTCTAGAGGTGGAGTTAGGATTTGATCCCTGGCAGTTTTACTCCAGAGTCCATGCCCTTGACATGTTTCCTGACGATCTCCATGGAAATGAATACCATACTGTGATAACTGCTATTTATAGCCACGAGTATAAGAGAAAGAACACCCTTTTTCTTATGAGCTGGGCTTGTGAAAAGTTCTGCTAGTAAGGTTGGAGAGAGAATACAGGGGATTAGATACTTGCCTTATACCGGGTCAACTCTTGTTCAGTCTCCAGCATCACAGAGTCCCCTAGCACTGCCAGAAGTAATCTCTGAGTACAGCACCAGAAATAATCCCTGAGCACAGTAGTAGTACCTGCAAGATTACAGACAGATGTTCTGAAGTAGTCTTTGTTGCACATATGGCCTCCTCGGCATCCCCCAGGATATTATAAGGGGCTTTTGGTAAAGTTTATGGTGGAGGAGGGGCATGACCATAAGAGACAGGGGATGAGGCCAGAGAAGCACAGTCGGAGACTGATAAGCACTGATGCAGAGCGTAGGTGAGAACGGAGGCTGAAGATTGTCCGCCTGTGTGGTATGATTGCCGTGACTGCCCAGTGATATTATAGAAACATTCTCTCTGCTAAGATGGTGTAGAGAATCTCCCAAAGTTGTTTGGTCTATCAGATTTTTCTCAGAAAAAAAAGAAATATACCGCAATTTCTAGAAATTTGCCTTCTTTAAGAGAACAAACATGGGGCTAGAGCAATAGCACAGCGGGTAGGGCTTTTGCCTTGCACACAGACGACCTGGGTTTGATTCCCAGCATCCCATATGGTCCCCTGAGTGCCAGGGGTAATTCCTGAGTGCAGAGCCAGGAGTGACCCCTGTGCATCACTGGGTGTGACCCAAAAAGTAAAAATAAAATAAAATAAAATAAAAAAAGAACAAACAGAAAGTAGCCAATGCGACCTGCATCCCAAGCTCCAAACTGTATTACCATCTTTTAAGGTCTGTTGTGGCCCCAAAGCAAGCAAAAGAAATAGAGGAAAGAAAAACGGGAAAAAGAGAGGTGAAAAAAGGGGAGGGGAGAGAGGAAAATTTGAGTACAATCCAGGAGAACAGAAAGGCCTTATGCCTCTCCACCCTTGAGTGGGTACATAGTATAGAAACACATAAAGTAGAAATAGTGGTTCCACTACATGAATGTACACACCTAACATGCAGTGACATGCATGTGCCATAACATATCATTGAACTCTTCAAAATATAATCTTAAAGTTGTTTTTAAAAGAAATTTATTTTTATGCTGGACTTGGGGGCCATATCTGTCAATGCTCAGGACTTACTCTTGGCTCTGTACTCAGGGATCATTCCTGTTAGGGACCAGGGAACATATGGGGTGCTGAGGATTAAACTGCATTGGCCTCATGCAAGGCAAGCTCCTTACTCTCTGCACAATATTGCAGCCCTCCTGAAATATATATTTAAAAATAAAAGTTCTAGCAACTTCCTGATCAGTGACATTAAAAGATAAATCTAGCCAGAAAATTCTAAATATTAGGGAAATAATGATATGTCCAAATTACTTTTAAATCTATAGTCTATTCTTAAAGGCTGAATTTCACATTTTCATTACTTTGAATGAAGAATAGATGAAAAAATGCGACTTAAAAATATTTAAAAAATAACTGGATTTGCTGTTTGCTCACACTCTAATTAATAAACCATTAAATATTTAAGTTAATAAGTATACAGAGACTTCAAAGCAAGGAAGATTTACCATGAGTTTGCTTGCCTTTCCTTCTTTCTTTCCTTCCCTTTCTTTCTTTCTTTCTTTCTTTCTTTCTTTCTTTCTTTCTTTCTTTCTTTCTTTCTTTCTTTCTTTCTTTCTTCCTTCCTTCCTTCCTTCCTTCCTTCCTTCCTTCTTTCTTTCTTTCTTTTCTTTCTTTCTTTCTTTCTTTCTTTCTTTCTTTCTTTCTTTCTTTCTTTCTTTCTTTCTTTCTTTCTTTCTTTCTTTCTTTCTTTCTTTCAAACTTAAGTCTCCAGAAAACTGAAAAACTAAATTTCTATGCATACGAACAAGCTAATGTAACACATACAATAACTTAAACTAATTCATATGTATTCAGTTCTGTAAACCTTTGCTTATCATAGGGTCTTAGTATATTTGAATCTAGAAAACTTTATGTGAGTTACTTATACAGAAATGTGCATTTCTAGAATATACTTAGACTGCCCTCATATCAGGACTGGAATGATAGCACAGTGGTAGGGTGTTTGCCTTGCATGTGGCCAACCTGGGTTCGATTCCTCTGTCCCTCTCAAAGAGCCCAGCAAGCTACCGAGAGTATCCCGCTCGCACAGCAGAGCCTGGCAAGCCCCCCATGGCGTATTGGATATGCCAAAAACAGTAACAACAAGTCTCACAATGGAGATGGTAATGGTGTCCACTCTAGCACATCAATGAGCAACAATACAACAATGTGACAGTGCTACAGTGCTACCCTCTATCATTATACTTATGTCTCTTGCATCTTGTTGCAGAGTGTGATATGGTATAACACTGCTGGTAATTAGAAAACTTTTAGTTTTACTATTTGCACCCTTTGTTTTCTTGAAAAAGTTTAACTTTTATGATCACCACTTTTTCTTAAATAGTAATAAGGGATGGATAATGAGAATAGTAACTCAGGTAGGCTATAAACAAAACTGACAAAGAATATACAAACTACATGACTTATATGATGTAAGTTTCAGGTGTTCAGTAGTAAAAATCCGTTGCATTATATTATTTGTTTTAAAATGATTCACTAAGTTAAAGGCAAATCTGAGTCTATGCACAGTGTGAATTACAAAGTAATAGAACATTGTTGCAAATAGAACCCAGAGCTTGGGTTTCTAAAGCTTTTAAGATCATTGTATGATTTTAGAAAAACAGTCAGGTGCTCTTGAACAAATTATTAAAGATAGTTATTAGATTAAACTGAAATTATATAACGTAGTGTGTTCAGTAGATCATACTTTCTGGACTTTGGGGTTGCTACAGATTGTCTCTATGTACACGTTGCTCTGTCAGTCAACAAACGTTAAAATAGCTCTGATCATTAAAATTGTTTCTAGTTGAAAGGAAGATTTATCTAAAGAATAAAAAATTTAAGGGTTGAGTTGACTACACTAGGAATACTGAGATGAGTTGAAAATGTTTATATCCTATCCTTGTCTTATGGGATTCAGTGAGTGAGATCAAAATGGAATTCCAAAACAGGTTTAGAAAAGGCCAGTGGCACATTGTGCCATGAAATAAAGGACTTAAATCATTCAGGTGTTTCTAAGTTATTTTCACTCATAGTTTCTCACCTGCGTCATAGGTTGCTGTTACTTTTGGGTGGAGGATAGGGCACATCTGGTGGTGCTCATGGGTCACACCAGGCTGTATGCTCAGGGGCTCACATGTGGTACAGAATTTGAACCAGTGTCGCATCTACAGCCAGATGTTAGGCAAAATGCCTTACCTTTGTACTCTCCAATAAGCCCAGCTGTTCCGTTTTCTATTAGCATCTGATTTGTAGGTGAGTCACCCTACTAATGCACAGTTCAGTTTCAGTTTTTGGCCTAATTCTTAAGTGTAACGTTCTAATTAATCTTAACATTCTGTTTTTCTGCTGAACGATGTTACTGAAAGAGAAGTGTGTTACGTGAAAAATGTTATGAAAGTCTAGAGAGATTGTAGAGAGATTCAGGTTCTTGCCTAATGCACAGCCAACCCACTTCAGTTTCTGGTACTGTATTTGATCCCCTGAGCACTGCTAGGGGTCACTCCTGAGCACAGACTCAGAAGTAACCTCTGAGAGCTGGTGGCTCCTGGCCCAAATCTCACCCTCTCCTTCCTAATGGCATTGTATTCTAGAACTGAATCAGAAAAATTTATTGCATGCAATTGTGTATCTTTTCCTTCATAAACTGTCTTTCTGGGAGGAGGTGACTCACGGTCCTTAGATTCTGCTTATTTTACAACTCTGGTGTAATTCTTATTAATTTTATTAAAGGCCTGTGGTGACCTTTCTAGTTTAAGGTCTCAAATTACCATTGGATTCATTTGCAGCTTCCAAGAGGTGAAATTGCTCTAGTTTCTGGTGCTGTGAACTATGGATGAGATGACATCCTGTGAGAACAATATTTTTCTTATTTTTTTATTGAATGCATGAAACAGGATACTATATATGAAAGTGTGGAAAGGATTCTGCTAAAAGTACTGAAGGCTATGATTTGGGTACTTTTACATGGACCACGATAAAAATTAAAATAGTTCTTTAATTGTTTTTAGATGTTAGACTCCTTTTTCTTTCAAATATAATCCTAGTCCAAGATGATCCCTCTCAGACTTGCATTCATCATCATCATCACTTGATTTTTTTCCTCTTAATTAAGAGTATCATAGTGAGAATTCAGCTCTGCAGTTTTAATTGTGTATCAATAAAGTCTGAAACATTAACATAACACAGCAAAGAAGCTTTGAAAGAACACAGCTGTAGCTAGGCCATCTGGAAAGGGACTTCAATCAAAATAATGCTCAGTGGAAGGAAACATTACGGTGATCAGATTGTTAGTGTGACCAATGCTTGATGGGATGATTCCACATCGCTGGCCATATGTAATAGGTAATTGGACAGTATAATGTATTGTTTAAACTGGTGTGAATGAAAATAGGAGATATTAACAATTATCCTGGGACACAAGACTTGAAACTGAGTCTGTTCTGGGAAAACAGGGATGTACATCCACCTGGTAGGAGTCCAATCAGTATACATCTGTACTCTACACATATAAATGGCAGCTTGTAATAAAAGAAACATCCATTCAGGAACAATTGCACTCAGAAACTGTTGGTAAATCTGTGAAGATTTGCTGGGCAAGACAGGAGAGGAATTCTGGATGTGATGCGAGAAATGCTTCGTGCAGAGAGGGAGTGGAACTCAGGCAGTTTATAATGCTGTGCCAAGTCTTGAGGTGACTTCTGCTTGCCATATCACTTGACCACTAAACTGTTACTAACTGAAGAGAGTGTCTGGTAGTAATGTCTTAGCTGATGACCCCAAATCCCTTTTTTTTTTCTATCTCTCAGTTGCCTTGGCAGGTGTGGTTCTTATACCAGCACATGGAACATGTACAGCTAATACATGTACTATCCGGTATAGCATAGTCACTTAATACCAACATGCACAGCTTTGCTGTCCTCTTTAGAGCATCAAGGACCTTTTGTGTCTTAAAAAAGTTATTCCTAATCTCTAAAATTAATATGCTTATAAGAAAAAGATTATTAAATGAGAAATAAATAGGTTATCACCAGGGAAAGTTAGTTTCTAAGACCAGACGGGTCCTGTGTTAACTCCTCAGACAGTAGTGGAGAATATATCATATGCTTGGCAGCATTTTTTTTCTCTTTTTGCCAGATATTAAGTCAGCAGCATAAGAATTGTGAATGTAAAACAATACACGGGCTTATGAGTTAAGATTTTATGTATATTTACTTAAAAGATAAGTTCATATGTTTAGGTACCCAGGCATTTATTTCAGAGGAACATAGTTCACTGGGAAATTTATATTATAGAAAAATTAAAATGTAAAACTGTGAAGAACTCAAACCGGTATTGAAGAAAATCAACAAAATTGGGATAAATGAGTTTTCTCTTAGGTCCTTCTGTTTGTTTTATGACTGCAGGGAAAATATATGAGAATATATGAGATTCAAGATATATATGAGATATATAAGAATATATGAGATTTCGATGTCCATACCTTTAAAGCAATCTAGACTTACAATGTTAAGATTGTATCTGGCCCCACAGAGATGATTACCATGGAGAGAGTTTTCAGATGTGGGGTGGGGGGTCTGTTGCCACATTTTGGGCCTCAAGAGTGTGCTTCATCTTTGAAACCAACTTGAAGGCTTTTGACTCCTGCTTTTTTTTTTTGTATGCTTTGAGGCCACACCCAGTGGTGCTCAGGGCGTACTACCAGCTCTCTACTCTGTACTCGGGGGGAGCATATGGGGTACCAGGGATCCAACCCAGTCTGCTATATGCAAGGCAAACATCTGACCAGCCATGCTGTCTCTTTAGCTCCAAATGCCTTTGGCTTTTGGAAGATGTCTTCCACACCACCAAATTGAGGCATCTCATTTGCTACAAAGATTCATATTCTGAGTACTTTAACAGTTTTTATATTGTTATGATAATTTATGTAGAGCATGTGTATGTACACTTTATGTGTGTATATGTCTTTCTGTAGAAGACGTGCTTATCTTTTCCACTCATTGTTTTATTTCAATTGAATAACCGTGAGGTTAGGGTTGTTACAGGGTTGTTCATGATGGGGCTTCAGTCATATGATACTCCAATACCCATCCCTTCATCATGTACATTTTCCACCATAAATGTCCCAGTTTTTCTCCCACCACAACCCTCCCCCTACACCACTCCCAGGCCTGCCTCTATGACGGGCAAATTCTCTCTTTCTCTCTCTCTCTCTCCAACCCCCCTTTTCTCTTTTTTCCTTCTGTGCACTGTGGTTTGCAATATAGGTACTGAGAGGCTATCATGTATATTACTGTACCTACCTTAAGCATTCAGTTCTTATCCATTGTGATTATTTCCAACTATTGTTGTCTTACTGGTCTCTTCTCTATCCTAACTGCCCTCTCCTCGCCCTTCCATTTGTGTCTGTCTGAAGACCGGTCCTTCTGACCAATGCTTTTACTGTTCATGGGTATCAGTCTCATATTAGTCATTTTTTATATTCAATAGATGAGTGCAATCATGTATTTTCCATCTAAGATTACTAGAGAAAAGTGGAAACTTATTTGTTTATTGATTAATTTATTTTAAGGGGAAATATTAACCCATGTTCTCCCATCTGAATTTAATTCAGCAGGTTTTTCAGAAACTGTCAAAGATCAAAACACCTGGATGCTTTTCTAAGTAAATTCTAGTTATTGTCATACTTTATTCTCCAGTGCTCGTAGAGTTTCCAGAATCAATCATACAAAACAAGTAATTTGTTCCCAACTCAAATTTTAATTATATAGCCTCCTTGATATATAATGCTTTTCATTACTGAAAACGTTTTCCAATAGGATACCTGGATAAGGAAAAGATCGCGCCAGAAGGCCTGGAATCTGCTCATTATTATCTGACATTATGACCTGGGTAATCACTTAACCTCTACAGTTGCGTCTGAAGACTGACTTGGAGCTAAATCACACTCATTCCTACCCTCAAAGCTCTGGAATTTTATCACAATGACCACTTGGTTCACGAGCAGACAGAGATAGGGCTTATGATTATAAAATCAGTGATCATAAAATGAAAATATAATCTTAACTTGGGGAATAAAATCAGAGAATATAGTCAGTATTAGACTCTGAGTTACTGCTGTCCTAGACAATTTGGGCTGCTATAATAAAAATTACAATTATCTGGTTGAACAACAACAACAAAAACACATTAATTTCTTATGTATCTGAATGTTAGGGAGTCTGAAACCAGGGTTCCAGAAAAATCTGTTATCTGTGAGTGCTCTCTTTTGGATTATAGGCAGCTGCTTACTTGCATTATACATAGTGGAGCAAATGGTAGAGTGAAAGCAAAATATTCCTTGCTTTTCTCAGGAAACAAGGTCCAAGACCCAAACAGCTGAAACCAGAAATAGTATCAAATTCAAAATATGCAACATTCATATATTTGGATAGGTATATCTATATTTTTCTCTATGTCTGTCACCGTATCACTGACCTTCCGTTGCTCATTGATTTGCTCGAGCGGGCACCAGAAACGTCCCCATTGTGAGACTTCTTATTACTGTTTTTGGCATATCAAATATGCCACGGGTAGCTTGCCAGGCTCTGCCATGCAGGCAGGATACTCTTGCTAGATTGCCAGGCTCTCCAAGAGGGACAGAGGAATCGAACCCCAGTCAGCCGTGTGCAAGGCCCTACCACTATGCTATACCAGCCCACTTCTCTTCAGATCATATAAATGTTTCTATATCTATCAGTTATATAATTTATTTTATAAATAAGGCACAGTGAAATATTAAAACAGTAACTAGTAAAACTATTGGGAACTGGAGAGATAATACAGCTGGTAGGTGGGGACTGGAGTGATAGCACAGCAGGTAGGGCACTTAGCTTGCATGCAGCCAACCTGAGCTTGATCCCTCATAACACAGATGGTCCCGCAAGGCCTGCCAGAAGTGATACCTGAGTAGAAAGCAGGAGTACAACCTTGAGTACTACTGGGTATGGTCAAAATCCAAAAATTAAACTACTATAGAAAAATCATAATAATATACTAAAATAAACTGTGGCCTCTCTCTTTTAAATGCCTTTATATAGTATTCTCTCTCTTTTGAGTTTTGAAATGGGATATACACCCAGGTTGCCTAGGGCTTATTCCTGGGCCTTTGCTTGACGAGATCACCTCCTAGTGATGTTCGGGGGTCATGTGTGATATCAGGGCTTGAACCCCAATTGGCCATGAGCAAGACAAGTACCTCCCTGCTCTACTATCACTCCAGCCCTGGTGTTCTCTGTCTTATAAAACTTATTATGAGCCTGGCAAGCTACCGAGAGTATTTCGCCTGCATCGCATAGCCTGGCAAGCTACCCGTGGCATATTCGATATGCCAAAAACAGTAACAACAAGTCTCAAAATTGAGACATTACTGGTGCCCGCTCAAGCAAATCTATGAGCAACATGATGACAGAGATACAGTGATACTTGCCATATTTAGTGCACAAAAACGTTTATCATATCAAAAGGGAAATTGCCTATAAATCAGTAAAATAAAAACATCCTATCAAAAAGTTGACAAATACAAATTGGTCAAATATAATATATGAATAGCTAAAATATTTATATAGCTAAGAATAAAAGATTCTAATTAAAATAACCCTAATTTGTCATAACTTACCTCTATTTTGAATTGTTAGCATAATTCTTCCATAAAAAAACTTACTGTATGTAATATTTCTGGACTATGGTTTGACCAGGGGTAATTGAAGCTGGATAATCAAACAGGAAAAGGAAGTAATACTGTATCCTCTCCCACTTTTTACAAGGATTCCCATTCCATCTAGAGTCCTAATCCTCATCATCTAATCAGAATATTAGAAGGCTGCAAATCCTAAGAACATCCCATTGGGAAATAGTATTTTAATATTATGTATCTGAAAAAAATAAACTTGCAGTTCGTCACATCAGAGAAGGAGATGGCAGGGGATGGCAGATCGAGCAAGGCTGTGCGCAGATGGCTAGGAACCATTCCAAGTCTCAAACTAACTAACCCCAATGGGAAGACAGGCAGGAGGGACACAGAGCCAAGAATAAGAAGTCAGTAATAGTTTGTTTCTGGGGGATTTCTTGAGCCAGATGTTCTGTTGATGTGTGACCTTACCGCTCGGTGCTGAAGAAACAGTCCTCTGGCTAAATCTGGTGATATACTCTGTTTTTAAACTCTTTCTCTAGCCATCCTGAGGAGAGGCATGACAGCAGTCTCAGTGCTGGGAACTAGCCTCCAACATGTGCCTATCCTGCTCAACCATCAAACCAGCCAGTTGATCCAAACAGAGTGTTTGAGAAACTGATTCATTGCTATGAGTTGGGACTCTAAAAACATCCATGGTCATGTAGTCATGTGCTGTTTGCCTCAGTGACAGGTACATGTGGAATGCTGGGTATCTTTCGAGTGATTTCAGAATATAAACCATGAGAAGGATGGCGCTTATGAGAAATGGTACTGAGAAATTGATCTCTCCTGATGGGTGGCAGATAAAGAAGTAGTATGACATGAGGATGGTCAGGGATTATCTCCTTAAAGAAGGGTAAAGTATTTCCTGGGTTCTGTCCGCCTGTAAGTAATAGAATAATGCTAAGACTGTGTTTACTGCAAATATCCTGGTGCTTGAAGCAAAACTACCTGAATTTAATCTGTAATCCCCTATGACAGAACAAAAGTCCAAGAATACACTTGAATAAACCAGGATGGAAGGGAGTGAAATCCAAGTAGAGAATAAAGCCTGCTTTTAGGGCATGTGTGCATCTCACTGTACTGCTAAGGTAGAGTATAATAGGCAATGGTTATCTGAGGTCCAGACTTATGGCTCTGGTTATCTCTGAAGGATTAAAACAAAGAATTATATCTTAATGAGTAATGCATTGAAATTTATCTAGCCTTATGGGTGGCAGATAAAGCAGTACGACATGATCATGGTCATGTTATTAACAAATAATGCTAGTTAAGAATTGTGTATCAGAAATTTTGACTCTGGTTACCGTGTTGTAAGGCTTAAATTTCTTGGAGAAAGAGGGACACAGAAGAGTTCCCGGGATTTGTTTTGCCCCAACAGTCACGTGCTCCCTTTTTGTGAGTCTGTACCAAGGAGGAAGGGTGTTGATGACCCTGAGACTAGAGTCTATCCTCAATAATACCACCAAGGGTTGGAAATCTCAGCTTGGACTTTGGGCAAAGATGAAAGAAGTGCCCAAACCATCCAGGGATATGTCATCCTAGCCTGTTTGCCTAGACAACTCCTCATGGTCTGTTCAAACATGAGTCCTGCTTTAAATTCTCATGACCCCTCATAAGTTCTCTCCCAGTTGTGTGCTCACACATATTTCTCCACAATGGATGCAGAGATATGAATATAACTATCACTGCAATTTAGGTCTACCCAGGTGATTTATCCTAATAGTATCTCTGCTTAAGATTAGGTACTTGGAAGAGACTATCCTCACGAATCTCTGAAAAACACCATCATAGTAGAAATTATGTATCATTATTGTGAATTAAATAATATTAGAATAATATTAGATAATAACTATGTACTCAGAGCACATTGTATGACAGAAACACAATTATGTGCTGAATTATAAGTGGAAACAAGATAGACACACTCCATCATTGGAAGCCTTAGAATTTCAAAAACACTTGGAACTGGATTCTACTATTTCCCACATTAAAAGTTATTTTTTAATATTCATTTCTCTCATGTATGAAATGGACATTATTGCACTGCTCTGCAAGGCTACCAATTGGGTTAACCTGGATACAATAAAGTATTATAAATTGCTCTGCTGATTTTCTCATCTCCCTGGAAATCATCATTATTCATCAATCGTTTAGCACAACCCAATTTTTGATTCAGCCTTGCTCTTTCTTCCCTATCATCAAGTTCTGTTATTTATATTTCTTACATATGTCTCAAATTCATTCATCTCTTTTCTTCCTAGAGAGTAATACCATCATGGTCCAAGATTTTTTTTTATTAATTTATTCTTTTATTGAATCACCATGTGGAAAGTTACAAAGCTTTCAGGTTTAAGTCTCAGTTATACAATGGTTGAACACCCATCCCTTCACCAGTGCACATATCCGACCACCAAGAATCACAGTATACCTCCCCCTCCCCCCACCTCCCCAGCCCCCTACCCCGCGTGTGTAACTAGTAAATTTCATTTTACTTTCACTTTACTTTGATTACATTCAATATTTCAACAAAAAACTCACTATTATTGATTTGGAGTTTCTCCCCCCTAAAGTCGACCTGATGAAAAGAAAGCACTTGATAATTTGTTTTCCATTGCTGAGAATGAAGAGATATGAGGTCGAGAGGCCGCACTAGCAGCCGCACGGGTTTGGATTTCTGTATTTTAGAATTTTAGTAACTAATTCCAGAGAAATATCTGCCAGAAATTGCAACATTGTAAGCTTGTACCTCTCAGCTTCTTCATATTCGACATATGAGTGCAATCTTTCTATGTCTGTCTCTTTCTTTCTGACTCATTTCACTCAGCATGATGCTTTCCATGTTGATCCACTTATATGCAAATTTCATGACTTCATGTTTTCTGACAGCTATGTAGTATTCCATTGTGTAGATATACCAGAGTTTCTTTAGCCAGTCATCTGTTTTTGGGCACTCTGGTTTTTTCCATATTGTGGCTATTGTAAACAGTGCTGCAATGAACATAGAAATGCAGATGTCATCTCTATTATACCTTTTTGCCTCTCCGCGATATATTCCCAGGAGTGGTATTGCTGGGTAAAATGGAAGCTCAATTTCTAACTTTTGGAGAATCTTCCATATTGTTTTCCAAAAGAACTGAACCAGTCAGCATTCCCACCAGCAGTGAAGGAGAGTCCCTTTCTCCCCATATCCACACCAAGACTGGTTGCTTTTGTTTTGGGGGATGTGGGCCAGTCTCTGTGGTGTGAGATGATATCTCATGGTTGTTTTGATCTGCATCTCCCTGATGATTAGTGATGTTGAACATTTTCTCATGTGCCTCTAAGCCATTCGGATTTCTTCTTTGGGAAAGTTTCTGTTCATTTCATCACCCCATTTTTTGATTGGGTTGGCAGTTTTCTTCTTGTGGAGTTCAACCAGTGCATTGTATATCCTTGTTATCAACCCTTTATCGGATGGGTACTGCATAAATATCCTTTCCCATTCTGTAGATTGTCTTTGTATTTTGGTCACTGTTTCTTTTGAGGTGCAGAAGCTTCTTAGTTTGAGATAGTCCTATTTATTTACCTCTGTTTTCACTTGCTTAGCCAGTGGCGTGTCAGCTTTGAAGACACCGTTGGCTACAATGTCGTGGAGGGTTTTGCCGACGTTGTCTTCAATGTACCTTAGGGATTCTGGTCTGATGTTGAGGTCTTTAATCCATATTGATCTGACTTTTGTACATGGTGATAGGTGGAGGTCTAAGCCCATTTTCTTGCATGTAGCTGTCCAGTTTTGCCAGCACAATTTGTTAAACATGCTTTCCTTGCTCCACTTCACATTTCTTGCTCCCTTATCAAAAATTAGATGATCATATATTTGGGGGTGTGTGTCAGAGTATTCAACCCTGTTCCATTGGTCTGCAGCTCTGCCTTTGTTCCAGTACCATGCTGTTTTAATGACTACAGCTTTGTAGTAGAGTTGGAAGTTGGGGAAGTTGATTTCTCCCATTTTCTTTTTCCCAAGAATTGCTTTAGCTATTCATGGGGGCTTATTGTTCCATATGAATTTCAGTAGCACTTGCTCCATTTCTTTGAAGAATGTCAAGGGTATCCCTTGACATTCATTGAGTTTGTACAATGCTTTGGGGACAATTGCCATTTTGACAATATTAATTCTTCCAATCCATGAGCAGGGGATGTCTTTCCATTTCCTTGTGTCCTCTTTTATTTTCTGAAGTAGCATTTTGTAGTTTTCATTATACAAGTCCTTTACCTCCTTCGTTAAGCTGATTCCGAAGTACTTGATTTTTTGAGGTGCAATTGTGAATGGGATTGCTTTTCTCATGTCACTTTCTTCTCTCTCATTATTTGCATATAGGAAAGCCATGGACTTTTGGGTATTAATTCTATAGCCTGCAACTTTACTATACGAGTCTATTGTTTCTAGGAGTTTCTTGGTAGAGGTTTTAGGGTTCTCTAGGTATAGTATCATATCATCTGCGAATAGTGAGAGCTTGCTTTCTTCCTTTCCTACCTGAATGCCCTTAATATCTTTATCTTGCCTAATCGCTATTGCAAGTAGTTCCAGTACTATATTGAACAGAAGTGGAGAGAGTGGGCATCCTTGTCTCGTCCCTGTTCTCAGAGGGAAGGCTCTTAGTTTTTCCCCAGGTCCAAGATATTTTTATCTCTTACTACTCCTTCACTAAGTTCCCTGCCTTCACTCTTATCTTCTGAAAACACATTGAAAAATAATACCCAGAGCAATATTTTTGCAATACATATAGAATCCTGGGGCAGGGGGATGCCTCTGGATTACAAGCATTGAGAGGATTCTCATTGGATTTATAATTTAAATCTAAATTTGACATTATGACTAGACATCTCTCAATCTTTTCTGTCTCATACCACCTCCCTACACTAGTGACCTCATTCTCGCCCTCTTACTCTCTGCAGTCCAAATTCTTTTCCACAGCCCTCTTTGTCCATTCTCAGTCTTACCTGAACAAGCCCATCACACTTTCTCTTCCTCCTTCCTAACATTCCTTTGGATTTTTTTTGTATTGCACATCCTTTTGATTTATCTCATGCATTGACAATGAAGTTCTTGTCTTTCTTTCTGTTTATTTTAAATTCTCAGTACCTATGTAAGCAGAGGCTCTCATTAAGCACTAAAAATAAATTTTATTTTTACTATAAATAATTCCAGATAGCATAATTATTCAGTTATAAATCTGGGCAGTGTAGAATAGACTTATATTAAAAATTAACACATAATTCACATATGAATGTTTTAAAATTAAACAGATCATGTCAGTTTTCATATTTAAGACTGCACATCTAAGAATCTAAAAAAAATTGTTTGATCTTGGTAGTCCCCATCAAGAAGTATATTTGCTTTATCATATAAACCATATAGTGTATTTGGATTATCATATAGATACACATAATAACAGCTTGGTTTGTTTCTTATGTGCCATTAACTAAGAAATTTAAAATACTTGAGTACATTTGGTTTTTAGTATTCCTTATATGTTAATGAAAGTTTGAAGAGTAGTGTAGGAAAACATTAGTTTGTCCTTTCTTTCTGCCTCACCACGGAGTTTAGGTTTATTGGGTTACTCCCACCACAGTGCTCCCTTTCCTCTGTGTTTATTTGTAACCTCTGTCTTTGTGCTCTGCTTCTTTTGGTCAATTACCTTTATCTCCTAATCAGATTCTGTTAACTTGTAAATATTGCTTTTCTCTTCTTTTTAATTTCTTTGCATAGTTAATTCAGAGCAATGTCCTTTTTGTATGGACACAGTAAGAGATACATTGAGCTTGTAGGGTGGCTCTCCTGGGGACATCTCGCTATAGATCTCAGACTACAGTGCTCAGGCCAGATTAATCTTTCCTAACCCTACCAAGGTCCCAATTCAGTTTACTTTTTGGACCATGACATAATTTGTCCATGACCATGCTCTTAACTTATAGTTAAGTATTATGGCACTTTGGTCTGGCCCATTTTGATGGCAGGGTAGCTCACAGCTTGCCCTGGGTCCATCCAGTCCCTCATTGGGACCCTGCTTTTCGGGTGCAATGAGGTTTAAGTCTGGAGAACAGTTGCCCAGGGGTAAATATCATTCAGAGTCAGTTAATTCCCAAGTTACAAAAGCATAGCATTAACTGTCTTTCTGTGTTTATACAAAAAGGACATTGCTCTGAATTAACTATGCGAAGGACTTAAGGAGAAGAGGAAAGCAATATTTTCAAGTTAACAGAGCACAAAGAAAGAGGTTACAAATAAACATAGAGGAATGGGAGCACTATGATGGGAGTAACCCAATAAATTTAATCTCCCTGTGGCAAGACAGAGAGGACAAACCAATGTTACTCTACAGAGTAGTGTGAGGGATTTAGACTGAATTCTTTGCTCTGCTCATTCTTAAAAATGTATTTGTAGTGAGGAAAGATCCAACCTTATAGCAGGCAAGCAGAGAATGCTGAGGTTGAATGAACTTAGCAGTCAACTCTCCTGGGTTTGACGCTCCGCTTTATGTTTTACTAGTTATGGGAACTCAGCTCTCTAACCTGTCTCATCTTGAAAGAGTTTGGAGGGTGATTTCCACAATGACTCCTTCATATTTTTAAAATTCAGGATGATAGAAGTTGGGCAGTGGGTCTACAGCACTTCTTAGTAGCTTTGTCAAAGGTATTCTAAAACTGAAAAGAATAAGAAGACAGAGACATGTCTCAGATTTTTATGTTTTCTTTCTTCGTGGAGAACATGTACTTCCGTTTCCATCATTGGCCTTGACAAATAGGTAATCAGTGAACAAAAGGTGGTTTTCACCACTAAATACATTTTAGTGATCTATTTTTAGCCCGGAAAAAATCTTTCATATTTCACCGTGAGTTCGGTGAGTTCGCAGTTTTTGGTTTTATAAATGAAAAATACTAAACATCAGAGAAGGATTAAATCTTCTTTTCAAAAATTGTGACCAGAGAAGAAAAGAAGTCCTTGGCCTATTCCTGTTTATACCTTGTAGCTTTAATTTTAGTGGGATATTAATTTTATTGGGATATATAAAGTTCTAAACCACTCTAGCATGGAGCGATAGCACAGCGGTTGTCTTTCTCCTTTCATGCAGCCAATCCGAGTTCGATTCCTCCGCCCCTCTCAGAGAGCCCGGCAAGCTACTGAGTATGGAGCCTGAACGGCAGAGCCTGGCAAGCTACCCGTGCGTATGGGATATGCCAAAAACAGTAACAATAAGTCTCTCAATGAGAGATGTTACTGGTGCCCACTCGAACAAATTGATGAGCAATGGGATGACAGTGACAGTGATGGCAGACCAATTTTCTAGCCCACCTCTTATCTCTATAAACATTCTTTATTATCAGGTGGCTGTAATTAATAAAAACATTTTCTAGTGCTCTATTGTGTAATTTTTTTACTCTGAATTCAAAAGTGGGCTGGAGTAACAGCACAGTGGGTAGGGTGTTTGCCTTGCATGTGGCTGACCCGGGTTCGATTCCTCCATTCCTCTCAGAGAGCCTGGCAAGCCACCTAGAGTATCCCATCTGCACAGCAGAGCTTGGCAAGCTACCCATGGCATAGTCGATATGTCAAAAACAATAACAACAAGTCCCACAATGGAGACGTTACTGGTGCTCACTTGAGCAAAATTACTGAACAACTGGACAACAGTGTTACGGTGCTACAGAATTCTACAGTAGCTTCCTTGATGTTATTTTAATTGCCTTCCAAAAGATTGCATTAAACCATAAATGAAAATAATTTTTTAACAATCATTAGCACTACCTAATTTTGATTGATTTTACTTCTCGTTGCTTGTTTCTTTGCTTTTGTCTGGTGGCCACACCTTGCGGGGCTCAGGCCTTCCTTCTGACTCTGTGCTCAGAGATCAATCATGGTGATGCCCAGGGACCATTTGTAGTGGAGGGAACCAAATCCAGGTCAGCCGAAGGCAAAGCAAATGTCCTACCGACCATGCTATGCCTCTGACCTCTTACTTTACTTCTTATCTGGATTTAGGTCTCCTTTATATTTAGTGAAAGGATTAAATAATATACCTTCTTAGGTGATGAACTGGGGGATTGTGGGAGGAGTCTATGGCCACATCCAGTTGTGCTGAAGGGACCGTGCTTAGTGACAGAGATCAAATCATCAACCACATACAAGGCATGCAAACTTACCCCCTGGGTCACCTCTTTAAACAGTGATTCCAGATTCCAATTTTGTAAGACCCAGCTGGCTTACTGGAACACTAGAAGTTTAATATGTTTTTGATGTCTATTTGTAAAAGCAAATAAACTCCCGAATACAATAACATTAACATCTGCAGTTCTCGACAAATTCTCTGCCTCCTTCATTTACTAGCATTTTAAGACTTTTACTAAAATTTTATTTTCCTTATTAATTTGTATTCCTTACATTTGTTGCTATATTCAGGGAACATTTGAATTAACAGATTAAATATTCCTGTTAGATACTGTCCCAAATATAGTACCTGACATCAGGTCTGGGGAAAAGAATTGAGTCAAAGAGATGGCCTGAGGTTATTTTTAGGAAGTTGATACTTAGGAAATCAACTAATAAGTAAGAACGTTCTGGTTTCTCTCTCTGTCTCTGTAAATATCCCATTAGGAAACACACATACTTATCCAGCACCTTGTTTTCCTATTCCCTTGGGGTTCCATGTCATTCCTTATCTCGTACTTAGAACATTAAGCAGAAGCTGAGGCAGAACACAGCTGATGCAAATTTTCCATTTGATCTTGCAATTTTTCTGCACAGAGCTTTGTATAATTTCACTTCGGGTTAATAAGGGGATGTTGGAATTGAGAAAAAAGTTGGGCTCTGTCAAAATAGAACAAGGATTGCAAATGTAGGAAATAGAAAATGGGAATAAAAATGGAAAAAAGTCCTGGCAGATTTCTCTGTAACAGACTTTATCCTTAAAAAGCAGAATTATCCAACTCTTTTTGGTGGCATAATTTCTTATCATGGAATTACAGCAAAAATGTTTTTTTTTAATTTCTCTTCTAAAGACTGGGTGTATGACAGGCAGATGACATATCTAATACCACCTTTATTTTATGAAAGGGAAGTATAAGACAGAAAAATATCCCTGCCACAAAAACATACTGTGTAACAGTCATTCAGGCTGCAAATAAGCCATTCCTCATAGAAGGATCAATGTCAGATTGCCTTAGGATAATACCAGTATTTCAGATACATTGATTTTCTGTTTGCCTCTTGTTTGTTTTTCTGGACTACAATGGCTGTGTTCAGAGTTTGCTCTTGACTGTGCACTCATGGGTCATTCCTATGGAACTTGGAACCAGACAGGTACCAGGATCAAACCCCAGTAGACTGCATGCAAGGCAAGCACCTGCCTGCTAGACTATCTGCCTCTTAAATACACTGTATTGTCATTTCTCTTTAAATTTACTTTCATTTGGGGGAGAGGGGTGGATGACACCTGGCGGTGCTCAGAGCTTACTCATGCTCAGTGCTCAGAAATCATTCCAGGCAGCCTCAGGGTATTCGAGGGGGTGCTACAGATGGAATCCTTGCTAGGCAAACACCCTACTTGCTGTACTATCTCTTCGGTTCATGTTTTATCATTTAAAAATAAATAAATAATGCATTCAGGTCGCTGAAAATTTTTTCATTTATTGTTTTGAGACTACGCTGGGCAGTCCTCTGGGCCTACTCTTGAATCTGTGCTCAGAAGTTCACTCTAGTACTGAGGGGTCCATGCAGTACCATAGAAGAACTAACTGGACCCCTATCTCCCTAGCTCCTATATCATTGAAATTTGAATTTTTATTTGCACTTTTATCACTATGTAGATAATCATATTAGAAGAACTTTTCTTTTTCATTTGTCTTGCCTGTTTCTTTTATCAGCCTCTTTTATGTATTGTTAGAACTTTTACATAAATAAATTTTATCCGAAATCCAGGCAGATGACATGCTATGAAACATTATATATAATGTTATATCTATATCTGTATATAGATATATATCCATATATATACACTATTCATATGTACTATGCATATATGAATACATGTATTATATATGTGTGTATATATATCTATATATACATGTATTCATATATGCATAGTACATATGAATAGTGTATATATATGGATAATATATATGTATTTTTACATATATATAATACATGTATTCATATATGCATAGTACATATGAATAGTGTATATATATGGATAATATATATGTATTTTTTTCTTTTTGTACTACACCCAAATGTACTTAAGCTTTACCCCACTCAGGTATCATACCTGGTAGGGCTCAGAACCATGTACGTTGTCAGGTATGAACCCAAGTCAGCTGCATGCGAGGTCAGTGGTCTGCCCACTGTACAATCACTCCAAGAAACCATTGTTAATAACATTATAAATTACAGAATATCAATACAAAATTTTAAAAAATAAAAACATGTTGACTAAGATAAGTATGCTTCTGATGTACAATCACCAACAGTTCATAAAACAATCATGTACATAATTCTAAGAGACTCATGTTATACTCTGCAAGAGATGCTGACTTACTTTCTGTGACGTCTACTCAGCACCATCAAAATGGGTGTGTTTTTGTCACTGTAAGAACAGACAATTCTGTATCTGCTTTCTGCTTCTGACTTAATCTGTCTTCTCTCCAACCAGCTGTCACCATTTACTGCTTGTTATCTTCCAACAACAACCCCCAGACTCACCAAACCTGATATGAGTAGGGAAGTCGACCAACCAAGCTTGATAAGATTTGTAGAAACTTGAATCTCATAATTAAATATGTTGGAAAAGAATTCATGAGGTTTTAATTCATGACCTGTGAATATGGTTTCAGTAAAGTAACCCAATTAGAGTTTCTTTTCTTTTATCTGGTAATGTATACTTGAAGTCCTCATGATCTTTATTTTGTTGGGATAGTTTCTCAGAACAAGGGGCATGTGGCAGGAGGAAGCATTTCTGGCTAGCATGAGTGTCCATTTTGTTGATTAGCTATATTACTTCCCTCTGATTGCTCTGTTGGGGAATTAGAGGTGATTTATTTCATCCTATTTCATCCGCAATGTCTATTGTCAATTCATTTGGCAGAATTTATGAACATGTTATTTCTTATTTATAAATAAGCTTGATTATTACTATCAAATATTATGAATAATAACAATGAACATAAATAAGTAGCTATAAATCAGATTTAATATTTTTAATATCTTAAAAGGCACCTAGTAGTTAAAAGAGGTGTCTAGATTTAGATGGACTTTGTTCAGTCTTAAGTTCTTTTCTTTTCATTTTTTTTTTTTTGCTGCATGCTTTGAGGTGAGTTGTTTTTGTTGCTTTATGTAAAATACAGATAATAAGAGGAACTATCTTTTGGACTTGTTATGATTAAGCCAAAAGATTTGCCATCTGTAATGTACTGGAACAGTATACCTGCCCTGTGAAAGTCTTTGATTAAAAGGACTGTCTGGTAGAGGTATAAACAAATAAATCTGAAACATTTATTGGAGATTTTATGCCTTCAAAAAGTACACGCCCCTAATATGTTTGTACTGATAACACTAGTTACACCAAACTCTAAGTTATTAATAATTCTCACATAATTAAAAGAATACATTGGGCCTATTTTCTAAAAATGGTTACTTAGGTCATCCCACCTGTAGTTCTCACTACTTGATAATTTATAACAATGACCCCAGTGACAAGTTTTTTATAAAATAAAGAAAATCAATAGGAAAATAACTTTTTAAATGTATCTATGTTTTGCAAATATTATCAGGAAGCATAACTACCCAGAAAGTGACTCCCTGCCTGGTGTATCCTTAGTAAATTTTCTTTCCTCTTTTCCAGTGTAATTAAACAGACATTTTTTTTATCACCTTGTATTTTTCCCCTGAGTTCTTTCCTGCCAAAATGATTTAAATGCTTCTTTACAAAATCAGGATGTTTGCAACTATTGTTATACAAATGAGTGTCTTTTACTCCCCAAGACCATCATGTACCTGCTCAATTTTGGGTAGTGTTTGGGGGATCTGTGGAATTGGCAGTTGGCAACACTATTGAAAATGAAGCAATTCTACTGTGGTTGAGGTTTTGACATTTTTGTTTTTGTTTTGTCTGTGGTCCATCATGCATGCATGTTTCATTTGCCCTAGTAAAATGTGTTTAATACTCCTAAATGATTTGAAATTTATTGCTAAAATGGAAAAGGAAAAAAGAAAGATTTTACTCTGGAATATTCTTCCATGAGGCAGTTAAGTTAAATGTTTTTGTTCTTTGATTCATTGTACTAGGTTTAGGATAAAACTTAGCTTCATAGACAAGAAATGGCCAAGTGAATGTTAAGTCTACCTTTTCATATTACACATTTTTATGACAGAAATCTCTAATGTTGGTTTATAATACTGGACACTGAATAATTGGCAATAGAAAAAATGACAATATTGGTTATTGGTAGTTAAATGCACAGACCATTTTATATAGAAAGTAATAAAGGCTAATAAAAAATCTTAGTTGCTCTCTCTCTCATTAACCATTTTAAAAAAATGTTTAATTTACACTCCAAGAATCTCTAAATCTATTTCAACATTTTTCACATAGTATCAGTTTGTGGTTGAATTAATATATCCCATTTATTTAAAAATGTTTTTACCAACATAAATCTTAATATAACTTAATTCAATGTTTGAATTAGGCCACAGGTATTAATAATACTCACATATACCATTCCTGACATGGTAGATAAAAAATAAATATTGATCTGATGAATCATATATTCCTGAGTGACTTTACTTCTATTTTTGTGTTTTTCAGTACTTCTAATTTTTTACATTGATCATGAACCATTGTTGTGAAATATTGGGGGGGCAACTTTGGACAACACCCAGAGGGTCTCAAGGGACATTCCAGTTTTGTGCTCTAGAGTGACCCTTAAAGATACTCAGTGGAGACCATATCAGTAGCAGGACTTCAAAGTAGGGTCTGCAGGCTGCAGGGCAGATACCTTATCCCCAGTACTATGTCTACACCCCAGGAAAAAGAAAACATTCTTAGGCTGGTAAAATAAGACTAGGAAGAGCTCAGTGGGCAGTGATTACAAACTTAGATTGACTGTGAAGCCTCTGTTTTTAGAAATTCTGAAGATCCTAATTGTAGCTTTTGATTGTCAAATTGCTCTGTGAATACAATGAGGATTCATATTTATACATACAGGAAGTTGAGTATGGTTGCTTGTGAGGGCTGCATAAAGCATGGTATTATGGAGATAAGCCAGCATCTTCCCTCCAGGGAGTGAGCTCTCTGTGCCTCCATCAGAGAGCATCAGAGATAAACAGTTAACATAGCCCTTTCAAAGTGACTCAAAAGTCAGTTTGGCCCATCCTCACATGAGTTAGAATTTACCCTGTGATATATTATTTACTGATACTACTCATATCCTTTCAGTATCTTTCAATCACAGCATCCTGTCCTCAAGCATCCTAAAGTAGCAACAGACAAGTATAAGAATCCCGAGAGGATCTGATTTGTCCTGTGGAGTGCTCTCGGTAGCCCTGAGCACCACACCCATTATCAAGTAGGACATTGAGCTCTGCTTACTTGAATGTGGCTGGCACAAATAAAGCAAAACCTTTTTCGTATAAATGGTATCTCTCCAAATTAACCTTGCTGTGCTTTGTTTATTAACTTTTTTTCTATTTCTAAAGGGGAAAAAGGCAAATACAGTCCATAATTTTCTCTTCTAGCCTAGTCTCCTGCCAGACATAACCTCCCTTCTATTCCATTTTATGAATTGCATTTCAGTTTCCCAAACCAGGGAAAAGGAGAAGATGGCTCACTCTGTTTGGTGAAGGATTCTCTCTCCGGCTGGCTACCACAGTCCAACATGTAAGCATTCTGTCAGTAAGGTTGATATCAAGATATTAACTGGCAATCTTCAAATAATTTCTACCAGATACAATGGCTGGCTATATGTCAACCATTTCTGAACTATCTCCGCTAGCATGTTTTATGCTGATTAGAAATGAACTTCAAAGCTGATACATCCACATGGAAGGAAGCAAGAAAGGCCAGTCATGGTGGTAAGTGCTGTCCAGTTGGAACTAACACTAATGGATTTAACAAAGGATGAGGAGCAAAACACATGCAAATATACATAGGACAGATCCAACTTTATTTTCAATTCCTTTTTTCATACATTCCCTAAGAGGATTTGTGGTTATGGTCTTTTGTTCCTGATTTCATGATAAAATACAAATTAGGTACTATATATTCTGTATAGATTCTATATTTTATTGAACAGAATGAGTTAAACAGTAATTACAAAACCCATGTAAAAATAACTGCAAAATTTCTCATCAAATTATCTCTTTTGCTTTTCTCAGTAGCCCTATTTAGTAAATAGTATTTTCCCAATTTATATAAGTGGAAACTGAGAATAACTTGCCCAGGCAAAGGATGGCAGAGCCAAGACAAAGATTTACAGTCCCTTTACTCTTAGTATTCTTCCCTGTACAAATAAAAATACTCTCTTAAGAAGTGATGAGTACATAACAGTAGGGTTTGTATCCATCAGGAAGAATTTTCTGCCAGAATTACAGTGTTTACCTGAAGTGAAATATGCTCCTAAACAAAGCAGTGAGTGCAGCCAGTGCTTACATCTGGTGTGATTAACTGGCATATACAATATATTTTTTTTCAACTGCAAAATGAATACAGAGAAACCTCAGGGTAATGTGCTTATTCCCACAAGGGGCAAGGTGATCTGAATGACATAGCAGGGAAATGATGCATATGGGAATAACATGTAGAGGATTCATAGTGTATCTCTTAAAATTCTCAAAATAATTTTTAATGTCTATACTATTCAATATTTGAGAATATATATATCGCAATTATACAGATCTATATATAAATATACACTTTGGCTAAAAATAAAATACTTGTTCTGATAAAATATAATATCATACAAACCATCATATATCATCAAATTATCATATAATATTTATCAGATAAATTATCATATAATTATCATCATCATACTATCTCTGTGATGCCATATTTACAGTGTTCTCACCTTATCTGCTACAAACCTAAATTCAATACCCAGAATTTAGGTTCTCAATTATCCTCGGTTAGGCTTGCAGCTCTACTTTTGTCACAAATTTCAAAACTACAGAAATGGAGAGTGTGTATAGAAGGGTATTGATGCACAGGTACACATGAATTTGTATTCAGCATTTGTTCTATCAATGCAATAAGTAGAATGAATGTGTATTTATCTCTGGGAGATTTGTATCATGAGCGAGGGGTTTTTCCTCAGGCTTCATTTCAGGGCCCAGGTACCATACTTATTTGAATAATTAGGTGTGCAGAGCTGACTCTTGACTCTGCTCTTAGGAATCATGGTCAGAAGAGCGCAAGTGACCAGGTGCGCTGCCAGGGAGAGAGCCCAGGTCAGCTACATGCAAGGCTAGTGCCTTAGCTGCTCCATAACTTCTCCACCCCCTTATTCATTCATTTGTTCTTTCTTTTTATCTCTTCTGTTCTTTCTTGTTTCTTTCTTTCTTTCTTTCTTTCTTTCTTTCTTTCTTTCTTTCTTTCTTTCTTTCTTTCTTTCTTTCTTTCTAGTTTTCTGTTAAGTACATGTCAGCTAGAAAACAAGCATAGGTACAATTTAAACGCATTAAATTTTATTTTATTGTATGGTATACAATTTATGGTATTTTATGCCATATGATAGTATACATTTAAAGAAAAAAAGCTACATATAGTTCAGTGGGATACCATGCAGACCGAAATAATAATGATATTCATTAAACCTAAGTAACTTAATGAAGATTTTCCAAAAAAATAGATGCAGGAAAACTTTTTTTTTTCTGGTAGTTGAGAGAAACCGAGGCATAAAACCTAAAATATTACTATAAAATGAAATATTTTTCTTTTCATCTTTTCTCCTTAGAGTTTTCCCAGTACCCTTTCAGAAATACCCTATTTAAATATAGTACCAGAAAGAAATAGACATTCTAAATCAAGACCAATGTGAACATTAAACCATTTGTAGTATCATTATTCCTGTGATCCTTATGAAAACTGAAAGCAGAATGATAGTTCAAGATTTATACTATAACTGTTATTACTTACATGAGATAACTATTTTTAGATCCATCACCCTTATTAAAGACTTTGATTATAGTTTACTTATGAGAATGTGATCTCACGGAGGATTTTTAGTTTGGAGAATTTCCTAAGTTCTCTAAATGAGGTCTCAGAAACTTGATTAGAAGAAGTCATTAAGTTTCCCAATGAAAACTCATCCTTTACAAGAAAATTCAATAAATAAAAAAAGCACTGCTGGTTGTCAGTAGTTTGAATTAGTTGGGCAAGATTGTGAATATTAGTGTGTAAATTAAAATTACAGTTTTGCCAGCAGTTGTATGTGTATTTTAAAGTTGTTTACATAAAATATTACTTTTGCATACAAATGCTGGTCTAATTGAGCATCCAAAAAGAATGTCTGGTACTTTTTGATAGGTCAGATCCACCAAAAGGCAAATTTGTGAAGGTTATTTTTTATTCTTTGTAGTTTCAAGTGAAAATTTTATATAAAATTGTGGTCATCTACAAAGAGCCACGCTAGAATATAAATGTGCAGCAGCTGATGAGATGATTATAACACTCCTTAGGTCAGAAGATGAGCAGCTATACTCTGGACTTTCCCCAAAGCAAAATCAGGGTCAGAGCACATGCTCATAGCTTCTTTTCAGTAAAAGTAGTCTTTCTATTTGAATGAGTGCATGTTTTTACTCAAAACTCCATAGGAATAGTGGAAGAATTCCTATGGGTACATTAATCCAAGGTAAGAAACCTTATGCATTTACCATTCAATGATCTCTCATATACATCTCCAGGCATCATTACTGGGCTGCCCCGGCATTAGCTACAAATGCCTTGATTTCTAGTCTACCATGGTATTAGTCCTTTGGTAGAAGTTTGACTTCAAAGAGAGGAGGAAAGAATCTGTGACCCTGGCTTCCAATCCTTTGCTTTTGACAGAATTGGTTCTGTCATCTCAAATTTATGCTCGTAGTTTCTCGGATCCTTCTCACTTTATATGTGACTGGCAATCAGTTTGTCTATTTTTTTATGCTAATATGGAGAAACTTCAGTATCTCTTAAGATATTTGCGTGATGGGACTGAGAATTGATACCTCATGCTTATTCACTTGTGATGCTGTTGGTGTATTGGGTTTAAATTTTATTTGCAGTGATGAGGTGATTTTGGCATAAGGGTGCTGTTAGAGGTTCAGTAGCTTTGTTCACCAAAGGATCGGTATTAATATAATCATGCTACCTCAGTTGCAATAAAATATTTTTTATTTTTAAATAATTTGTACTGTTCCTTAAAGAATCAGAAAATCAGGCACCACAGCTCTTCTTTCAGATGAATGTAAGTTTAGTATGTCTTCAGTAAAAGTGCATGTGATTACTTTTTGCTCAACACTCTTTCTGTGAAAGGACTTTTTTAGACTTTCTGGTTGTAGGTATGAAGATAGTAACTTTCAGATGAAGTGTTCCCTACAGAGCTCATCTCTCATTATTTCAAAGTTCCTTATTCTGTAAAACGTTGGTGTCTCCTGGCTTAAAAATCCATCAAAACTTGTAATTAAAACTAGTATCCTTATAGTTGTTAATGATTTTTTTTCTTTTTGGATCACACCCAGTGATGCTCAGGGGTTACTCCTGGCTTTGCACTCAAGAATTACTCCTGGCGGTGTTTGGGGGACCATATGGGATGCTGGGGATCGAACTTGGGTCGGCCGCATGCAGGGCAAACGCCCTACCCGCTGTGCTATCGCTCCGGCCCCAGTTGTTAATGATTTTTATTTTAACTAGTTTTTAATTTTAAGTTGGTGTTCAGAATTTAATGCCATAGGCCTGGATGAGATTTTATGTTCTGTTTACATGCCTGAAGACACCAGCTCAGGATCTATTAACCTGAAGTGTTTTGCTTCCATAGTCACATAATCACAACTGTGACACTTCCTAGAACTGTGCTCAGACGCATAGCTAGTCCTCACATCACTTCATATGTCATGATTCTAGGCAAGAGAGAGGACCTTCAGGTAGTGATAAATACAGCTGAGACTAGGGATTCTGTGAAGTTCTCATTGAGCAAGAGGTGTTATATTAGCATATCTGAGAGTCACATACTATGAGCGAGTAGAAATGTGTTCTCATAATATTATCTTGTCCTTGATATGTTGTAATTCTTTTAGTAATGATCACTTCAGTGTGGAATTCCTTTTTAGCAATTTAAAGTATGCGTTTTAACATAACTATGGTGTTTTAGAATAGGTATTACAAAAATACAAAGACATTATACCAACTAAAAGTATATACATATTTTTGGCTCACGGGAAGCATATCATTGTAATAAGTTATAGTACTTCATAAACACACAGACAGACACACACACAAGATTAGGTGTTTCTGAGAGTGTCCCTTCACTTCTATAGGCTTCAATACTTAGAAATTTATCATTAGGATGCATGTGAACATGGTGAAGAATATTTAGCAGGTAGGGCATGTTTTGTGACTGAGTGACAAATCTTGGTCATCTAAAGTTGCATAAAGGAGAATTTCTGTAATACTGGTATAAACTCATTTGAGTTGATCTGTCTATTATAATGAATTATGGCAGCTTCACAATTGAACTGATGTTACCTATCCAGTTATATATTCTGTACAAATTTGTTTGGTTTTACATTTTCTATAAACCAATGGCCCTAAATCTTAAGAATGTATCTTAAGGTATGTTGAGGGCATTCAGGCAAACTAAGAAAGTCGACCTATTATTTGTTTATTTTAAAATTTTTCTTAGGGAATTATGAAAAATTAAAAATCTGTATGGAGATAAGTAGCACTGTAGCACTGTCATCCCGTTCTTCATCAATTTGCTTGAGTGGGCACCAGTAACGTCCCCATTGTGAGACTTTTTGTTACTGATTTTGGCATATCGAATATGCCATGGGGAGCTTGCCAGGCTCTGCTGTGAGGGTGGGATGCTCTCGGTAGCTTGCCGGGCTCTCTGAGAGGGACAGAGAAATCGAACCTGGGTCAGCTATGTGCAAGGCAAACGCCCTACCCGCTGTGCTATCGCTCCAGTTCATGGAGTATTAGATCTACCCTTTAAAAAATGTTTTAGTATATAATATAGTATTGCTGCTTATAGGCATGGTGTTCTACAGCTGATCTTTTGAACTTATTTAACTCATAAAACTCAAAAATTTATACCCATTGGATGGCACCTCTCCGTTTAATTCTCTCTGCCACTACCATGCTTCTTCCTGTTTCTGTAAATTTGACTATTTCTGATGCGTTAAGTAAGTGGGACCATCCTGCATTTGTTATTCTGTGACTGGATCTTCAATTTAGTATAATTACTCCAGGCCCCTCCATGCTGTTGCACGTTACTAATATTTTAATAAGAATAGTCTGACCAAGATTTAGCTGAAGCCTAATGGGGTGTTCCTAGTTTCTGTCTCAGAGCTGTTACCTTCTGGACTTGATCACAGGCATCTTCTGTTCCCAGCGCACTCTGACAGGACGCTGCCCAGCCATCCCTCAAGGGCCGACTCACATGCCAACTCAGTGGGGAGTTTCATTTCCTGACACAGACTGTGCAGTATCTCTTGGTGCTCTTTGCAGCACTTTGAGCTTTATTCGGCATCTGTCTACACTGCCTGCAATTAGAGCAAATGCACTTGAAAGCCAGAATCAGTGTTGCCCTTGCTTTTGTGTCTTGTGCTCTTGGACTTGCACTTAATGAGCTAGTGAACATGCAATTGCTGTTTAATAAAGTCAAAAGGGTGGAGGCACTACAAGTGTAAACATTGTGGAAAGCGCTTTTCAAACTCTCATAGTTGGTAAAAAACCTGTCCCAGTATTGTCACTGGACAACTGGAGCTAACCTTTTTTCTTGACTCTACAGTGTGTAAGGCATTTGTCTTGCATGCAGCCGACCCAGGTTTGATTCCTCCACCCCTCTCGGAGAGCTACCAAGAGTATCCCACCCACAAATGGGATGGCAGTGACAGTGATAGAAGGTTGTAGGTGAAAAGAAATTCACGGGGCTTCAGATTTAACTTAAGTTTCTAAACATAGAAGAACTTAAGATCGAGAGAATGAAATGATTTTCTTAATGCCCAACAGAAAATGGTTGGTGTGGGACTAGAACCCACATTTCTGTAAGCCTGCTTTCTTTTTAGTAAGATTTCTTTTTAGTAAGCTGCATTGCCTCCCACGCACTGCCTATTTTGGTCTCTAAACTGTCATGAAAACAGATGCCTGCTCCTTGTCAAAATGTTTGTGTATTTCTGGATGTGAAAAGGGGTGTGTGTGTGTGTGTGTGTGTGTGTGTGTGTGTGTGTGTGTGTAAAGGAGAAAGGCAATTTGTAATTATAAACTTCAAGTTTTATAGTCTGTACCTCATTCTGTCTTTTAAACTATATTCCACGTAATAATATGATTACTGCAAAGTAATGATGTATTTATTATTTTGCACTGGACAATTAAAAATGGCAAGATTATAGCTTTATGAAGAATACCCTTCCTAAGTACTTTCTTTAGCATTTCAGCCAAGAGTTTGTCTCCCTCCTTATCATTTAGTGCCCTTTAGTGTTACCCATACAAAGAATTAATATGTTAAAAGAGATTTTTTTCTGACAGGTTATTGAATATGCAACTTTTTTATATTAAATATGAGAGTTTTGTTCCTTTTGCTGAGTGGAATATACGGTGACCTTCTACTAGTATCAACTATGATTTGTTAAGCATTAATTTTTAAGTAAAATTTAATTTAGTTTAATTAGTTTAAAATAATTTAATTTTAATTTAAATTAAATTTTAATTTTATAATTAAAAATAGAGAAAGACAGAAACTTTTATTCTAAGTCAGCAGTTTTTGTATAATGTTCAATTATCTGTGTAATGTAAACTCAAAAATATCCTTTCTGCAGAGATGCTGTTTGAAATGAGAAAGTATAGTGGTAGAGAGGTGCAATTGCATATGAGTACCAGGAGATAAATGGCATAAGAACCCTCATATTAAAATAAAAAATTAGACTTTTATGAATATAATCAACTTGCATGCATATATGGAAGGTGGTCATAACCTTTGGAAAATTCTTATATACATATACAGAGACATAAATGTATAAATATGCATAAAACCTATTATAGGAAGCTGCAAGCTATCATTTGTTTTGATAAAGCTTTGGAGGAACTAAAGGAAATGATATATTTTCAGTCATGTGTATTCTAAGCCATCTATTTCTGCTTCTCATTTATTTTTTTGACCCAGGCTTAAGATGTATACTGTGGAATATAACTCCTCATTATTGTTTGGTTGATAGTCATATTTGTCAGTGTCTGTAGGACAATTGTCAGGAAGCTCAAATAGTGAGAAGGACATATTCATGTCTAGAGTTTGGGTAAATCACCAAACTTCTTTCAGTCTGTTCCTTAGATGTGAAATGGTGTTTAAATTATACCACATGTATACGAGCAGTCAAATACACCACGGTAGCTTGCCAGGCTCTGCCTTGCAGGCGAGATACTCTTGGTAGCTTGTTGGGCTCTCTGAGAGGGGTGGAGGAATGGAACCCAGGTCGGCCTCGTGGAAGGCAAACACCCTACTCACTGACAGTAACAAGTCTCACATGGAGATTTTACTGGTGCCCGCTCGAGTAAATCGATGAGCAACATGGGATGACAGTGACAGTGATACAGTGATACAAGCAGTCAATGAGAAAAGGTGCATGTGATTAGAAAATTATAGAATATTGTAAAAAGCCTTTCTATTGTTAACTGATGTTTGCTTCAATATTGGCGAAGCACCTGTGACTGAAAAGACATTGGCTTATAGCCATGAGCTAAATTTAAGTACTAGTACAAAAGTTCATGAAATCATGAACTTTAAATATTCAAACTGCAGAAGGAAATATACCTTAAGGTGCCCCTGAGCCCGTGCCTTCATCTTACATCTCCAGCATCCTGAGATCTGCAGACAGTAACACAAGTAATGAAATAGGGAGAAAAACCCGGACTCAGGTTTTGTTAGTCTATCACCTAGAATATTTTTATTTAATTTATCACGCTGTACATGTGTCATCACTACTGCCACCACAATCATTATCCTTCTGACCAAATTAAAGTTTTTAGATGTGATTATTTTTTATGATGTAACTAGAGCAGCTGACATCAAAGTTTCCTCTTCTACCAAGTCAAGGAATTAGATCCCATGATTGATACAGTCTTACAATACCTGTAGCACTGTAGCACTATTGTCCCCTTGTTCATCAATTTGCTCGAACGGGCACCAGTAACGTCTCCATTGTGAGACTTGTTGTGACTGTTTTGGGCATATCGAATATGCCCTGGGTAGCTTGCCAGGCTCTGCCGTGTGGGTGGGATACTCTTAGTGGCTTGCTGGGCTCTCCAAGAGGGACGGAGGAATCGAACCACGGTAGGCTGCATGCAAGACAAATGCTCTTCCCACTGTGCTATCGCTCCAGCCCATGCTAAAGAAATAATATATCCAAGACTATAGCTAGTAGTAGTGGCATTACAAATTACAAATAGAAACAAATGGCCGTTTCTAGGTAATATAAAGGGAGTAAAGGAATGTGGTGGAGTTGTGTGTTAACGTTGTGAAATGCACTTATTTACTTCCTGACATGTTCATTATGTGCAGAGAGCCTCGTTAGAGTGTGCCCTCTGTGCTAGTACTTCTGGCTCGGCTTTACTTAACAGTGCTGTATGGCTGTCAAGGTCACGGTAAAGGTTCCAAACTAATGAATGGCTAACAAAGACAAGATGGTAGCAGGAAGCAAAGACAGGACTTGGGCTAGAGGTGATTCACAGGAGCTAATATAGAATAATGAAAAAGAGGGAAATTGGAAAGGATGGGCTGTGGGGCGGGGGGCGGGGGTGGGTTGTGCATTGAAGACTTGCTGATACCCTAAATTAGATTGTTAAATATTCAGAGGTGATCATTAGAAAAAGGAGCAATCTGAGATGAGGACCAGCCAGAAGTGGGGAAAAGTCAAAAACACAGGAAAGGAGCTGACAAAGAATGACCTCTCAGATAACTACCATGCTGGTTGATTGCCTGAGAACCTCCTCGAAGACGTCGAGCCAATGACTTTGCTTTTCCCTAATGCTCCTATAAATATTTTGGTCGAAGCTCATGTCTGAATTAAATGATGAGAGACTGAAAGAAAATGTAGGCTTTGAACAAATACAAACATGTTTCAATTTAAAAAGTGAAAAATGTGAAATCTTAAAAGACACCTAAAAACCTTGACACATAATTTTGGATGTCAGGAGAGGAGTATTGACTACTTAAATAAAATTAAATGAAGATCACTAAAAAAGATTTGCATTTTATCCACTTTAGATAAGTTTGCCAAGAGGGATGTAAAATTAGGTTTGTAATAAAAGACGTATGTGGTTTACCCCAGTTTCAGAGGCTTTCTTTAGTATTTCAGCCAAGAGCATGTTCCCTTCTTATCAAATAGTTCTGTTCCTTAGAGCTAAGACCTTTGTATTGTGTTTATCTTATGTAGCTTATTCCCCTAATTTTTAATTTTAATAAAGCAACCAACAAAAATGGCCTATGATGCAAACCATAACTATTAAAAATAGACTAGGATGCCTTTAAATTATAAACTTGCTCTCTCTGGTATTGAGCTTTTAAATTCAGTAATTCTTTAATATAGTGATTACTTCATTGTTTGTAACTAGATAACATGCTGAGGAGAATATCAGTATGCAGGAGAGTGAGCACTGAGCTCATTGAGAATATCTTATTGCATGCAGTGCCAGTGTCTCATCAGACAGATGTCGTCCTCACCGCCTCTGAATCGGTTATTCCAAACATCTAATAATCACTCAGAAATTCAATCCTTCAGATATTTTATTTTATCTGCATGAACTAATTATGTAAGTGCTTCTAATACCTTACTTTGTATGATTTAAAGAAGGGATATTTATTTCAAATTTTATCAGAAATCATGCCGCCTTGTGTAGGTGGATCATCTTTTAAGTTAACTCAACAAAAATAATCACATATAGCTTCTAACATGGGATTTAGTAGAATTTTGAAAATAATAAATCACCTTTGCCTTATGGTCATCCAGATACCTTCTATTTATAACTGTTCTGAACAGAAAGCATCAAATCAGAATGAATTAATTGTTCTTCATGCCTTTATGCCTTGACATAAGATCTGTAGCACTATAGCACTGTAGTCCCATTGTTCATCAATTTACTTGAGAGGGCACCATTAACTTCTCCATTGTGAGACTTGTTGTTACTGTTTTTGGCATATCGAATACGTCATGGGGAGCTTGCCAGGCTCTGCCGTGTGGGTGGGATAGTCTCGGTAGCTTGCCGGGTTCTCTGAAAGGGAAGGAGGAATCGAACCCGGGTCAGCTGCGTGCAAGGCAAACCCTACCCACTGTTTTATCGCTACAATCCCCATAATTACTAGGCCCCAAATTTTAGTGAGACATAATATCACATTATAAAAATTCTAAGGGGCTGAACCTAAAGGGGTGGAACATATGTTCTGCATGCACAAGGGCCAGATTCTACTCCTGTCACCACATGGTACCTAACAGGTGTGACCCCCGAGCACTGTCCCAGGAGCAGCTCCCGAGAACTGCTGTGTGTGTCTCCAACAAATCCATTAAAACTCAAACAAACACAAAGCAAATAAATACTGATAATAAATAGAAAGTGATTTTTCTCTTGTTACTTAAGAAGGAACATTTTCATTGACCCTAAATCTTCTTCTTCCATGGACTTTGAAAAAAAATATGTATTTCTCAAATGCATTTGCCTTTCTGTGGCAAATTTGATCCAGAGGTATATCCCAGTTCCCTCCCTGCTGCCATAATATATCCATTCCATTCCAACTCTAGTTCTGCGGTAAAATATGTGGAGTCTATAATCTACCACTAAAACCCTTTTAGGTTTTAGTGGTAAATTATGGACTAGAGCAGTCGCACAGGGGGTAGGACCATTGCCTTGCATCTGGTCAACCCAGGTGTGATCCCTGGCACTCTCTAATGGTCTTCTAGGTCTCACAAAGGAGTTATCCCTGAGCACACAACCAAGAGTAAGCACTGGCCACCACTGGGTGTCATCCAAAAAACTATAAATAGGAAACAATTTTTTAAAAATTTTACTGTATCAGCATGAGATAGAGCATTTCAAAGTTGTTCATGACTTGGTTTCAGTCATACAGTGTTCAAACATCCATCCCTCCACGAGTGTAATTTCTCAGCACCATTGTCCCTAGTTTCCCTTCCACCACTCCAGACCACCACACCCCCGCCACCCTCTACCTGCGTGTATGGCAGTCACCTCTCCTCTCTCTCTCTCTCTCTCTCTCTCTCTCTCTCTCTCTCTCTCTCTCTCTCCCTCTCTCTCTTTCTCTCTCTCTATTTTTCTTTCTCTTTCTTATTTTAGAATTACAGTTTGCGATACAGATGCTGAAAGGTTGTCATGTATATCCCTTTACCTACTTTCAACGTTCAATTCTTGACCAGAGTGATCATTTCCTACTAATATTGTCATAATAGACTGTCCTCTTTCTTAACTGCTCCCCACCCCCACACTCTAGTGGTAAAGAAACACTTGTAAGTGTAGAGCTAAGTGGAATCAGGGACACTCAGCTTGTTGAGTAACCATTGCCAACCTCCATGACAGTGTTAGATAAACAATAACATTAGTTAATGTCAGATAAACATTAACCTGCTGTTCAATGGAACGTTTTCACTCATTTCACACTGTTCTTCCTTCGCCCCAGCCCCCGGAATTACTTTCCTACTTTCTGTTTGTATGTATTTTCTTATTCTATATACTTCATATAAATAGAATCATATATGAAATATTATTTAATGTATAGCTTATTATCTTTATGTTTCACTTATGTTGCACCTTGTGTCAGAATTTCATTCCTTTTTAAGGCCAAATGCTATTCTTCTGCGTATTAATATAGACCACCTTTTATTTGTTTGTCTGTTAATGAAATTCAATTTTTTATGATTTTTCAATTGAAAATAATGATTCTATGATCTTTGATGCACAAATACCAGTTCAAGTCTCTACTTTCAGTTCTTTAGACTGTATCTCCAGAAGTACAATTGCTAAATTTATTCTAATTATATGTTCTTATTCCCATCTTCAACGACAATTATTTTGTTTGACTCTATTATGGCCAGCTTCTCCATATGATTGTTTCTCCCTTAAGATTATTTACAATCTTCATGACTCTTTCAAAATATGAAATTTGAATGCATATCTGTAATTGATGATTTTGTTCATTCTGCCATAGAATGACTAGGTACTTTTATAGGTCTTGGAGTCAGGACAATCAAAGAAACAATATAATTTCAAGTACCCAACTTGGACATTCAGAAAATAGGAAAGTTATATGAGAGAAAGTGGCTGAGGCTACTTTAGTTGGCTATCCAAGACCACCCTGATGGTACAAACTTTGATCCTGTATATCTAAGTAACAAGAAAGATTCAACAATATTTGGAAGAGTATTTCAGGTAGAGGGAATAGCAGCATATAGCTTTTCAGAGCATAAGAACTTAGATTAGTGTAGCCAGATCCATTCTACAAGAGTTAGGTCAGGTAGCAACTACTGAAAGGAGTTAGCATTTTATTTAAAGTTCATCTGGAAACCAATAGTCAGCATTTAGCGAAAAAGAACATGATCCAATTAACATGATCCAATTAAGAGTTTTCTTTGAGTGGCCAGGGTATATGCAGTGGTTATGTTCTTGTTTTACATGGTGTTGACCAGAATCAATCCCCACAATCCCATATGGTCAGTAATTTCTGAGTGCAGGCAGGAGTAGTAATCCCTGAGCATTGTCAAGTGTGGCAAAAGAGTTTTCTTTTTTGAGGGAGGGAGCTTACTATGGATAGCCTTTCTAGTTGTTTCAGGGACCTGGGGGCCATACCAGGCAATACCCTAATGATTTGCTTGATCTGCTCTTAGACTCAGGGCTGATGAATGCCAGGAGGGCCACACCCCATGGTCCTGGAAGGAGAGCATGTTGAGTAGTAAAGAGGAATATTAAGTGGATTTGGGGAATATGAAAAAGGCTATGAATTCAAGGTATCTATTATGTTTCCATTATGTAAGTAATTGCCTAGGAAAATGTAGACTCACTATGGAACTTAATGAAGAGGTTAAGGTTTTAAAAGTTCACTGAAAATAGACTTAAATATAGAAGAAATAACCCAGGTGTATAGTGGAGATACAAACAATAAAAGTCTAAAAGAAGCCCTGGAAAACTCCAATATTCTAAACTTATTAGGAAGAGGGAAAATAAGACTGAGAATTAGTCAAAATGTAGAATGAAGGCAGAAGGACAAGTATACGAAAATCTTCTCTGGTTTGGAAGAATATTGATTGAGAAAGAAACTTTCCATTGACTTTTGAAATATAGGTCATACTTGTGATCCTCATGATACAGGTTTAGTGACGAATACTTTTAAATTGTACTCAGATTAAAAGCAGCCACTCATATACTCCCTCTGTGGCAAAAAGCGCATGTCTTCTGGTGTCTTGTCTTAGTTCTGTCCTTTGAATTCCATGAGGTATTTATTACTCTCAAAAAAATGTTTCAGAAATAATATTGTAGAAATTGTAGAATATTGTAGAAATATTGTAGAAATCCCAAAGAGTATTAAGCACATCAAGTTTATTATTGCTTCCTCAAAGTGTTTGAAGCCTTAACTTGATTATGTGAAATAGAACACAACTAAAGTGCTTTACACTTAGTTTCTTAGTTTTGTGTGCTGTGAACCCTGTAGTGTAAAATATTTTGGCAGAGGGATTCCTTTTGAACTGCTTCACTTCTTATAATTTTGCATTTTGCTCTCCAATTATTTTTTCCTCCAGCGTCATCATCATTATCTCCAGTGTAACTGTCCCAAATTGGCATATTGCCAGTGATGTGAAGAAGGCCACCTGTGTTTTACTAGATTTTTATCGAAGCAAAACAATTCTGATTGAAAGAGGTTAAAGGGTGTGGCGGAGGGTGGGGAGGGAGATACTTGTTCCAGAGAGAATATGGGCTTTGTGAGTGGGGAGGTCTGCAATGGCTTTTGTGAGAAGGTTGTATATAATTCCTCCGATTTGTCTTGGCCTGGATCTCTCTACAGACATTGAGTTAATCTGGGTGTTGTCACAGGGAAAGCCTTGGATTATTGATGGTGCTTTCATGTTTGTATCATGACCTTCAGATTCTTCTATAGCTTTTCCTGTTTTGATGGGTCCAGCCTTCTGGGTGGGGCCTCAGCTTCTCCAGCTCAAAGAGCTCAAGACTTGCATCACAAAGGAAAGTTCTTCATGCCCCTAGGTTACCACTAAGTAACCTCAGGGTTGGGAAATTTCTTTTTATATTTTATTGTTTCCCAAATGGTTACTACCAGGGCCCTTTTATCCATATACTAGTAATTTTAGCGTGAAAGTGGATTTTCCTAAGCTTGTGGATTCTTGGGAATTGTAGCACTGTCTGTAGCACTGTTGTCTAGTTGTTCATCGATTTGCTTGAGCGGGCACCAGTAACGTCTCCATTGTGAGACTTTTTGTTACTATTTTTGGCATATTGAATATGCCCCGGGTAGCTTGCCAGGCTCCGTCATGTGGGCGGGATACTCTCCATAGCTTGCCAGGCTCTCCAAGAGGGATGGAGGAATCGAACCCGGGTCGGCCACGTGCAAGGCAAATGCCCTATTCTCTCTTCTTAACCTTTGATTTACACACAAAAATCAAAGGTTAAGAAGTGAGAGTTTATTGTAAGTAAATGGGTTCACGTCCCTCCCCAAATGTCCAGTCCTTGCCTTTACCCTTTTCCGTTACTTGTCTAGCTCACAAAGCCTGGTCTAGTGTATGACTTCCGGAATCTTGTCGCTGGACTTCTCTTGAACTGTACCCCTAATATTTCACCTGTCTTCAGTCTCTCTGCTCGTGGGCTAGACCCTCGAGCTCTGGCCTGTCTCTGGGCCTCTCAGATGATCCCAACAGTCCCTTATGTTTTCGTAACCTGGCTTTCCTAGTCTCTGTCCACAGCCACGGTGCTTGTGAGTGAGAGCCTGTACTCAGGATCTTGTCATGGCCTGGGTGTCCCAGCCCTGCCTGAACCGGAGCTTTCCTGGGCAGTCTGAGCCCTGCTTGTGTTCTGCCCCGTTCCGGTCTCTGAAGTCTGCCTGTACTGGGACATCTGTCTTGGGGCACAAGCCCTCTAGGGGACCAGATTGTAAGAGAAGGCAGAGTGTGGAGTGAGTGCCCAGAGAGTGTGTGGGACTAGCTGGGAGCTTCCTTCTACCTGCTGTTATCTCTAGCCCAACCATTCCATTACCTATTCTGATTGGATAACTGAACAACTACGCCCACCTGGTAGTCTACCCATCTACTCCTACTTTATTAGCAACAGTCCCCTTCCCTGCCCCTGGAGAATTCACTGGCTCAAATGTTTAACCAGCCCATGGGTTCTGTCTTCTGTAACTTCTTCATGCTGACAAATGGCACAGACCCTATGCACATGAGAGAGTAAAATCTCATGCTAGGAGTATTAGTGGGTACCTGGCAGTGGCTTATTGGATGTCAGAGTGGTCAATCTGAAAGGCAAATCAGATAGATTAGACAATGCATTTTCTAAAGCTATTAGCCCCTGGTCCAGCAGTCTAGAGCTGTGACAGACTGGATTCCACAGAATGTCAAAAGACCGTGTGGCCGCCCACCTACGAGATGGTCAGACTTCATCAAAACCCTGAACAAACGGTTTGAGGCTCTTCGTGTTCCTGGGGTGAGCAGATACCATTGGGCTACACTAGCACGCGACAGGGAAGAATGGAGACGTTACTGGCACCTACTCGAGCAAATCAAAGATCAACGGGATGACAAGTGACAAGTGATTAGCCCCTGGAGGATGAAAGCTTTCCTTGGCCCAGAAGGCCAAGTGCTTATGAGAACAAAAAAAAAAAATAGTAGTCATAGCATAAGCTTCTGTTCCTTTCTTTTGTATTCTGATGAGTCGGCTATTAAATTGTTAAGGTTTTGTTTTATTTGTTTTGGGGGGGCCACAGCTGGCAGTACTCAGGGATTACTTCTGGCTCTGCACTCAGGGATAACTACTGGCAAGGCTAATGGGGAATACATGGGGTGCCAGGGATTGAACCCTCTCAGCTCTAAGCGAAACAAGCACCCTATCTCTGAACTATCACTCAAGCCCCAGAGATTGTTACTTTCTGCTTTTAATGACAATCAGTAAAGAAATGTTCAAAGTTAACAGACAGGTAGCTTACCTTTCAGTGTTGGGTTTTCTTAAAGGCAAGTTTTGCATTCTTGATGGATTCACAGCAGTATTGTATTTCACTCGCTGTCAGAGTCTGGTCACTCAGTGACATAGATGGAGCTGGTTTTACCTGGAATGATGCAACCAAATAGAAATTCTATTAAATTTTACCACAGTGGGAGTGATAATTTGGCAAGATCCCCTCCATTTAGGGCAGTAAGAAGTCAATTGATCAAAAAACAATAGCTTCGAAGGACTAAGCTGAAGTTTGTCCTTAGGAGGGATAGGTATTTGAGAAGTGCTATTAGAAGTCTTTTGATATAACAAACATAATATCTTAGAATTTTCTTGATATAACAAACATAATATCTTTATTTAAGGTATGATTAAGTTTTCCCATTTTTCCTGATGATTAAGGGTACAAGGCAGTTATTGATTTTTAAAGTAGAAGCTAAATCTTGGGTGACCTTATTTATTTATTTATTTATTTATTTTTAATGTAGCAGTCACTGTCACTGTCACTGTCATCCCATTGCTCATCGATTTGTTCGAACGGGCTCCAGTAACATCTCTCATTGAGAGACTTATTGTTACTGTTTTTGGCACATCCAATATGCACGGGTAGCTTGCCAGGCTCTGCCATGCAGTCTCTATACTCTTGGTAGCTTGCCCTCTCGGAGAGCCCGGCAAGCTAATGTAGCAGTACTGTTATTTATTCAGCCACTGATTAAGCTGATTGAATTGGGCATGAGTTACACATTACTTTTTTTTATTCAAAATGTTAATTTTATGTTATTTTTTATTATTTTTAATTACTGTGAGACACAAGGTGACCAGTATGGTTTGCTGCCCACTAGCCTCCCTTCTTCATCATTATCATCCCGTTGATTGTCGAATTTTTCGAGCGGTCTCAGGGTCTCAGTGAAGTCTCCATTCACCCTAGCCCTGAGATTTTAGAAGCCTCTCTTTACTTGTCCTCTGACCCTGAAAGAGCCTCCAATTAGGCACCATTGGAAAGGATGAGCCTCCCTTCTTGGGGTTGGAATATCCTCTAGGTTTTTATATTTACACACATGTACATAAATATAAAAATATGTCCATTTCAGAGAGCCCCACAAGCTCCCAAGAGTATTCTACAGCAGAGCCTGGCAAGCCCCCCATGGTGTATTCGATATGCCAAAAATAGTAACAAGTCTCACATTGGAGACGTTACTGGTGTCCACTAGAGCAAATCGATGAACAACGGGATGACAGTGCTACAGTGAGATACCATTACAAAGCTTTCCTGTTTGAGTTTCAGTCATATAATGATCAATCACCAAACCCTCTACCAGTGCACATCTTCCACCACCAATGTCCTCAATATCCTCTGCCCAACCCACACCCCTCTGCCTCTGTGGCAGACAATCGCCCCCCTATTTTGTATTGCTTGTTATGAATAGCAGAAGATGTCGAATCTTGAATGACTTTAGAAGTGAGAGAAGTATTATCACTCTGTAGTGACCTGGGAAAGCCAAATCTCAAATATTTCCTTAAGTAACACTTTAGATATTTTTCTGGATTTTTTCAGTATGGATAGGAAATGCTTCTCTCAACCTTGTGATCTTGCCAATAAGCAGAAATAAAAGGATCTGAAAGATGATGATGAAATGTTCACAAGATGATGAGGTGAAAACACTTTGGACTGCAACCTTGAATTTCTGAATCACCTTCCAAGCAGTCATCACCAAACCTTCCCATTAGCGGGAAGAATCACATATTTAAATATAACTGTCGTATAGGTCAGGGTAATGGTGCAGCAGGTAGGGCACTTGGCTTGCATGCAGCTGACCTGGGTTCAATCCACTGTACCCATCTGGTCCCCTCACCCTCTAGGAGTGACCTGTGAGAGCATAGCCTGGAATAAGCCCTGAACACTGCCAGGTTTGGTCCCAAGACAACAAAAATATGTATAGTTGTGGGATCTTATGCATTCAAAAGCATAGAATGACAATTTATGGAAGTAGGTTTGAATATACAGAGCTAGCATCACTAGCGAAGAATGTTCCCTATATGAAAAAATATGGGTGAGTGCCATCTAGTTAGTCAAAAGTGGAAATGAGAGTTCTCACCCCAGGCCACCCTACAGTTACAGAGAACTGGAGACTTGGAATTGGGACTGGAACTTAAGAAAATATGGTAAAGGGAAAATGGTGATTCAATGGCAGTTGAAAGAGGAGAAAAAATCCAAATTATAGGAGTTGGACATTGTCCAGACTGTATATGACAATCTAAAAGGAAATGAGAATCAGGTTTGTTTAAAACATTTGGATTGTTTAAAACTGGGCTTCAGAGTGGGACGATTATACATCTGCTCAGCGGAACAGTCAGAAAACCTAAAGCTGAACTGAGACATGTCTCAACTGCATGATTGTGTAAAGAAACAGCCTTCTGCTCTAGCAAATGTTTGTGTTAGAACTCAGAAGATAAGGGTACATTGTGGGGCGTTGTAGTAGACCAGAGGGTTCAACAGAGTGTAAGCTGAGAGATGGAGCCTCAAAAAGAACCAAAGCTTGAGATAAAGAGGCTGAGTTTCTGAGTACTCGTCCCCGATTCTCAGATTCTCAGCTCTGGCTCTGTGCTGTCTCTGTCTCTGTCTCTGTCTCTATCTCTGTCTCTCTCTCTTCTCTCTCTCAAAACAAAACATCAAAAAATAAATCACACAGATGGAGTCCTAAGTGTGTTCAAACTTTGCTGATACCCTCCCTTTACTCTTTGAGGAGCAACAGTGGCAAGAATTTTTTGGGGGTCAGGGGGTTGTCACATTGCAGTGCTCAGGGCTCACTCCAGGCTCTGTGCTCAGGGCTCACTCCTAGACTCCTGATGGTGCTTGGTTGACTACTCACAGTGCCAATGGTCAAACCAAGGTAGACCACCTTCAAGGCAAGTAAGTGCTTTAAGCCCTGTGCCATCTCAAGTTCCAAGATTTTTTAAATGGTTGTTACCTCTGAATTACCACCATTTTTATTTGCACTTTACAATACACAAAGCACCTTACTATAATGTCATCACAGTATTGCTGGGGACTGATGGTTATAAACCTCATTTCCTCTGTGGTAACTGAAATTCTGATTAGTTATACTTGTGAGGTTTAGTCATTGTCCAAGCCAGCCAAGCCTGTCTCCAGAGCTCATGGTCCCCTGGTCCCCAATGCTAGGCTCTTTGCATGATACTGTGCAATTGTAATAAATAATGTCATTTTTTTTAGGTCAGCTACAATGTAAAGTCTTCCAAATAATAATTTATTTGATATGAGAAGATGGAGCAAATTTGGACCTTTCATCATATTTTAATGAAGAAAATAAAGATCAGGAAGCAGAAAGAGAACTATAGAACCTGAATAAAATATATAAATTATATAAAATAAAATCTTGACACTATTAGAATAAGTTATGTTATAGAAGCTAGACTTGCCTGGTTGTTCATGGAGTTGCTGGGGTTATGTAATCAAAACTTAGGGGATGTGAAATCGCTAATCATTTACTGTTATTTTATCACTATAATGGATGATCTGTAATTGATCAATTTATTGTAAGTGTCATATTTGGGGGCGTAATACTCAATGCAAAGGGCAGGACTGGCTTTTAGACATTTAGGCCACATATTGCATTTTCCAGATATTCTCTGGTATCTCATTTCTGACCATTAAATTATACCCCAAATAGAATGTGCAACTGCATGTAACCAGCTTATTCTGGTGGGCATTAAGTGCAGCAGTAATAGAAGCTGAAAATAATCAAGAGCATTTAGAATTCGATTTTATTCCTCTGACTTGCTTGCCCTTATTCTGGAAGCTAGGTGATTCTAAAAATATCTCCATTCTTAACTCTTCCCTGATCTCACTTCCTTGAGTTCACTTTTATGTGGAAGGAATTTCAAAACAAACCTCCACCTAGCATTATCCACGCAACAAGGAAGGTTTGCTTAACATAGAAAAAATGGAGATAAAAAGCCTATTCCACTGAGAACATGTGGGAAACCAACACACTCTTTCATATTTTCTTGATTGTAAAAAGCAGTAATTTTTTATGTAAATATAGATTTGGAGCATGATTTAAAAGGAGCAAAATTTGTGTTGTTTTCTTTTATTGTAGCTACATACCAACAATTGACTCTAATGAATTTGATTAGTTATATCACTGTCATCACTGTCAACCCGTTGCTCATCGATTGACTCGAGTGGGCATCAGTAACATCTTCATTGTGAGACTTGTTGTTACTGTTTTTGGCATATCAAATATGCCATGGGGAGCTTGCCAGGCTCTGCTGTGCTGCGGGCAAGATACTTTCGGTAACTTGCCGGGCTCTCCGAGAGGGGTGGAGGAATCATACCCAGGTTGGCTGAGTGCAAGGCAAATGCCCTACTGGCTATATTAGTTATACTCCAGCTCGATTAGTTATATATAAAACAAAAGACATTGTTGGGGGCAATGCAAAATTAAAATTATCTCCAAAAGCTGCCATGCTTATTCTTTTTGGTGTGGAGGAACATTAAAACCAAACAAATTGAAAAATCCATAAACAGTACATATTTTTCCCCCACTAACTATAGAAATTCACAACTGTCCTTCTGTGCATCTTGTACCAAGATTTTGAATTTTGCAATTTATATTAATATGTTGCCGTGGAAGATAGATCTTTAGATTGTGGAAAGCAGTGACATGAGTTTTTAGATTAAATGTACTTTTATTTCTTCTTTATTTAAATAAATGTGCTTTTAGTTAGCTATTGATTGTAAGGCTTTTATTTATTTACTTATTTGTTAAGAGCTTTGCAGGCCAGAGAAAAGCTACAGCAGGTAGAGTTCTTGCCCTTCATGCAGCCAACCTGGCTCCATCCTCAGCATCCCATCTGGTCCCTGGAGCACCGTTAGGAGTAATTCCTGAGTGAGGGGCCAGGAATAACCCTGAGTAACACCATGTGTAGCCCAGTAACAAGGAAGGAAGGAAGGAAGGAAGGAAGGAAGGAGGGAGGGAGGGAGGGAGGGAGGGAAGGAAGGAAGGGAGGGAGGGAGGGAGGGAGGGAAGGAAGGAAGGAAGGAAGGAAGGAAGGAAGGAAGGAAGGAAGGAAGGAAGGAAGGAAGGAAGGAAGGAAGGAAGGAAGGAAGAATGGAAGGAAGGAAACCAAGACTTTTCATTTCAACTTGAGCTGTTGAATAGACTTGCTTCTGAGGGTGACATTTACTGTTGGATTTCCTTGAAATTGTTCTTTCTTTTTCGGCAGCATGCTGAGTATGCCACCCAGGTCCTGGTCAGGAGGCCATGGGGAACTTCTCAGCGTTCCTCGACCACTTGGGCTGATGGTTTCATGCAGTGACATGAGAATGAGGTGCTGCTTAGCTAATCGATGTTGGGAATAACCCAGGTCACCCCACCCCAGAAGTGCTCAGATGCTCTTAGGACGAACTCATTGAAACTGCTCAGGATACTGTGGAGTACTGGGGTGGAACCAGGGTCAGCCCATGAAAGCCAGACATCTCCACCTCTGTCCTCTCTCTCTGGCTTCTCCGGACAGTTACTCTTCAGAAGTAGACATGGAGAAAACAGTTCTTATTTTCAGTACACTTTACTGAAAATAAGTAAAATAAGATATTTACTGACAGTATCCCTGCATTTGCCAAAAGATGTAAATAACTTTGGAAATGTTTTTTAATTGAGTCATTGTGAGATACACAGTTACAAAGATGTTCATGATTAGGTTTCAGTCATACAATGTTTCAACACCGGTCCTTTGACTGATGAGTATTTCCAACAACTAATGTCCCTGGTTTCCCTCCCCCTGCCAACCCAGCCTGCCTCTATGGCAGAAACGTTTGTCACTCCCTCCCTCTCTCTTTCTTTAGCCTGCTCTCTCCTCTCACTCTCTCTTCTTCTTCCTCTTCCTACCCATCCTCCTCCCTTCTCACCCTCCACCTCTCTCTCTCCTTTTGGACTTTATGGCTTGCAACATAGGTACTAAGAGATTATCATGTATTTCCCTTTGCCTACCTCCAGCTCTCAGTTCTTGTCGAAACTGATAATTTCTAACCATCATCATCATATTGTTGTAGTGGTAAAGGTACTGTCTCTGTCCTAACTGTCCTCACCCCACCCCCATCACTTATAACAGGCTTCCAAACATGGACCAGTCCTCAGAGATGAAATGGCAAGGTAGATAACTTTTGTATAAAAGATGGCTGTTAGAAAACACAGGGGTAAAACTAACACTCTTCTTGCACTCAAGGAATTTACTGTCTAGAGAGAATGAGAAAATTAGCCGGCACATTGATAAATAAACAATTACCCATTGTAATTGGCAATTGTTAGGTGCAGTGATAAGGAATAATAGACACTTCTTCAAGCTCCCCATTACCATCCTGCTCAAACAGAAGTTGCCTGCTTACACCCATAAGCCTTCCATGTGCCTCCAAGCCTTTACACAGCCTCATTTGGAAAGTTTGAAAGATAAGACTGAGAAAATAGCAGGTTGATGTAGTGCAGTAATTTTCAAGTTTTGTTTTTTGAATCCCTAACCTGGCTGCAAAGCTGCTGCAAAGTATTTGAGAAGGAAATGGTGGCTGGCGGGAGCAGAGGGTGCAGGCTCTGGCCACCTGCCACCCACTTTGACAGAACTGTCCTGCCCTTATTTGTTGAAGAGCTCTCTCACTAAGGGAAGGAAAACATTTAAAATTCATTGCTGTTGTCAAATAGATCAATCTTTAAGATTAGACAATTCTGGGTTCCATACAGTGCTATAGCACTTGAGTAGTTTGTTTTAAATCCCTCGAGTCTTCACCTTGTTGTCTGTAAAATGACACTCAAATTTATTCTTGAGAGTTTTTCAAGGCTTATACGTACCGTTTGAAGGAGAGGAATTTACTAAAAAATACAATACTAAGAAATACTCTTAATGTTCTTAATGCCTCTTTTTGTAATTGGTGTACCCAATATAAATACATTACCACCAATTTTGTTTTTTTAATGTATAGTGGTGATATCATGAAACCGTTGGATTGAATCAAGCACAGACACTTCATACTACAAAATTCCATGCTTCTCATCCAGGATTTCTTTTGAGGAATGGAAATTTTTCTGGAAACTCAATCTTATCTGAATAGAGATTAGTTCTGGATGTGCTACTATTTCTGCCAAATGGACTAACTGCGCCACTCTCTGAGGATATAGAATTATAGAAAGAAATATAGAGTTGGGATGAAAAGGCAAAAAGTAGTATATTACACATGGCAGTGCAGTAACAGCTTTTAGGCATATTTGGTCTGTGAACACCTGTGAAACTTGCATATGATTCTTGGATGTCCAGATTTTACTCATGAAAAGAAAATGTAATTTTTTATTTTAGTTTAGCCATTATATTTTAACATACATGCAGATTTAATCATACTGGTCAGATTTTTCTTTTTATAGAATCCAGACAGCTTGTGCATATAGCGACATGCAGTTTTATTTTGTCACCCACTGGTCGCCATATGGAAGTCGGTTAAAATGTGCTTGATTATGTAACACACTGCAGAGGAGAACCATCTCGGGGAGGCTCAGGTAGCCTGGTGGCAAGTCAATTCAGCAGGGTAGTTTTGTAAAGAAGTGGGTCTAGGAGTTGGACTTTCTCAGCTCACAAAGTATTCTGTAAGGGGGCTGGAGCAATAGCACATAGGTAGGGCATTTCCCTTGCCCGCAGCCAACCCAGGTTCGATTCCCAGCATCCCACATGGTCCCCTGAGCACCACCAGGGGTAATTCCTGAGTTCAAAGCCAGGAATGACCCCTGTGCATTGCTGGGTGTGACTCAAAAAGAAGCAAAAAAAAAATTCTCTAAGAAAGGCCCACAAAAGACAATTATGACATGAATTCATAAAAATGTGTACTCTCCAACCTTGCCCTGCTACAGTAATTAATGTTGTATACATATTGTTTTAGTGATTTAATGACTTCAATATTATACAAAATAATAATACACTTAAATATTATATACTTATGTATTATAAGTATATAATAATATACATAATGCAGCGTGTAGGGTGTTCACCTTGCACGCGGCCAGCCCGGGTTCAATTTTTTCCGCCCTTGTTGGAGAGTTCAGCAAGCTACCAAGAGTATCCTATCCACACGGCAGAGTCTGGCAAGCTCCCTGTGGCATATTCAATATGCCAAAAACAGTAACAACAAGTCTCACAATGAAAATGTTACTGGTGCCCGCTCGAGCAAATCGATGAGCAACGGGATGACAGTGACAGTGACATATCTACAAATACATATATTGATGCAGAAGGAAGACTGGAATTGGTGATTAGGATTATGGGTAATACATAGGTAATTTATTCCCTTTTTTAAAATTGAAATTTGGTGTTCTATTATACATAGACTCAGATCAAAATCAAATAAAATGAAATATTAAAAATGTGTTTCTGGGGGCCTGGAGCTGTAGTACAACAGGTAGGGCTTTTGCTTTGCATGTGCCAACCCAGGTTCTATCCCCAGCGTCCCATATGGTCCCCAGAGCACTTCCAGAAGTAATTCCTGTGTGCTGAGCCAGGAGTAACCCCTGTGCATCAACAGGTATGACTCAAAAAGCAAAAAAAATGTATTTCTGGGGTCCAAGAAAGATTACAGCACTTAGGGGGGTTGCCCTGCTTTGCAGACAATCTGTGTTAAATCCCTGGCACCACATATGGTCCACAGGAACTACCAGTAGTTGATTCCTAAGCAAAAGAGCTAAGAGTAAGCACTGATGACCACCAGGTTTGGCACCCAAACAGACTGTTTTCTTTTTTTTTATTATTCATAGCTATATTATTAAAAGGCTATTTTAAAATAAAATAATTTTATTAAGATTTATTTATATGTTAAATTATGGTATATATAAAAATCAGAATTATTTTCATTGTCAGATTTAGGAATATAGGAAAATAGCACACACTACTTTTCTAGATGCTATTATATATTTCTTTTCCTTATAGTCATTTCCTTTCAGTTGACCTGGTATAAAGATAAAAGTGACAGCTACCTCCCAGTTGGCATTTGAAAAACAAAAGCAATAAGAACTCTTGGAGAATTTTCACAGGGAAAATAAGCATATTGACATTCTTTGACTTTTGTATATTGATTTTTGGCTCCAGCAGCTCCTAAGCCATTAAGAGCTAGAGTTAATCACTCTTGATTTTTTTTTATTGGCAATAGGTTCCCTTATTCATAATGCTGAATAGTAAAAATGCTATTTAGTGTTATTTATGCTCACATTCGGTGCTATAGTAAACCAAGAATTCTCAGGGTAGCATGCTGAAATTCTTTCAGATAACTGCTAAAATATATGATCCTAAGTATGCTATTGATTGATGGTTAACTGAAGGAATAAGTCTTGTGAATTTCTGACATGATCCCACAATAGTCTTAAACAATATGTTATAATATCAGTGTCTTTTTCTGTATAACTCGAAGGGTCTTTTGAAATATGTACAAATTCTTAATTTTATAAAATTTACTGGAGATGTCAGCCTAATTAGCAATGAAATAAATGACTCTCCATCCTATATTAACATGTACTTGTACTGAGAGGTTATAGATCCTACTTGATAGAGATTAATGTTGTATCTAATAAAATCTCCCTGTGTAGATTAATAAAATATTTCTATGAATACTAAAATTTTAAGTCCAGAGGGAAAAATAAATGGTATAATAAACAGTATATTCCTTCCCAAATATGTCTGTGTCTTAACTCCTGGAATTTATGAATGTGTTACTTTACGTAGCAAAGAGGAGTTAAGTTTCACTTAGACTTCAAGAGCATCCTGGTGCATCTAGGTGAATTCCATAAAATTACAGATATTCTTAGATATGGAAGAGGGAGAAAGTAGCACAAAATAAAGTCATAGTGATTAAATATAAGAGAAATATTCGACCACCTTTGACCTTTCTGAAGATGAAGTAATTACAGAAGCCAGGTAATATATATGGCCTTTAGAAGCTAGACCAGGGAAATAAGTACAGTTATTCCTTTAGCATTTTTAGAAAGGAATGCAAGGCCTACAGCATCTTACTTTTAATCTCTTGAGACCCATTCCGTACTTCAAAGTTTCAATTTTGTTAGTTAACAAATTTATGCAGTTTCAAGCTTTATAGTTTCTGCTAATATGTCATAACATCAATAAAGTACTGATACTGACAGCCAAAGACAGCAATCTATTGCACCATTCATTAACACAAATTGAATGACTATTTATGACCTAATTCCTAACTTAATGTTTTTGGCGTAATGAAAACATTGTGTATGAATCAGACTGAAAATCATCCTTAAGTGCCTGTCAAATACTCTGATGGGAACAAAGCTTAAAATTTCTCCATTAATTATATGCGGTAGACTGGAACTCAGTGGGGTGAGCAGTGCACAAGATGCAAATGTCTTTCTGTTCATACACATATTCTTTAATGTATTTTTCCAAATGTTATTTAGCTTCCCCACTCGTGGAGAGGAATTTCGGATAATGGTTATCTCTGTATGAAGAGTTCACCTCTCCAAATAGATTTATTTGGAGGCCCAAGAAAAGTTTATTAAAACATGTGAGAACTTAGAAGAAACTTCTGTACCTTCTACTTTAAAACATTGGTTTTTATCAATGAGCAAATTCAGTCCCAATATTATTCAGCTGCTCTACCATAAAATCAAGATGAGAATCCAGGTTTTAGGAGTTAGGAATCCAGGAATTATCAGAATTTCATTTCTTCTTAATATTACATAGTTTGAAAAAAAAGTATGGATTCCAATGAGACTTAAATTTCAGTTCCCTAACCAGCGCAAAATTAGGTTCACCACCAAAGGAAATAGTACTGAGGAGTTACATCGAGGAGATCCATAGTTGATATCAGTGTGTGCTACCTAGATGGGCTTACCCGTCAACAAGAAGTTCAAAGAGAAAAATTAAAGTTTAATATCTTGGTGTAATTGAGAATAAAGTCATTCAAAGAAATATATCGTCTCTTTATGATAAGAATAACCAGCCCTTTACTTATAAATAACAATAAGCTTATGTTTTACCTGGCTTGTTCGGTAAAACTCAACTACTGTATTGTTGAAAATATTTTAACTTCTTCCAATACTGTCATAGCCAAACCTCTTACTTTTACCTCTCTAGTTTGGATATTTCAAATTAAGTATTTCATCTGTCTGATGATGAACTTTCTTCTCTGTGCAGTCAAATTAATTATGGTATATCTGAAAGCTATTATAAGGATTAGAGAAATGGATATTTGTAAACTTCAGATTGTTATGGACATAAAACTTGCTATAAATCCTGACATATTTATTTTCTGCAAGATATAGAGAGAATCCTAAGTAGCATTCTTAGACCACCAGGTATATAGACCACCAAGAGAAAAGATAAAGAATGACAGAGACAGAGAAAAAAATGACTGTAATTATCTAAAGGGGAAAACACTTCAGGGGCTTAAGAGTTAAAGTAGAGGCTAGGAAAAAAGTGTCAGAGAAGAAAGGACAGAGAGAAAGTCAAAGGCAAAGAGGGGAGGGAAGAACAAAAGAATTATAAAGGTGAAGGTGAGGAAGACATGAGAAGACAAAAAATAATAGTGAGCAATTGAAACCACCCGTTATTTCCTTCTGATTCATTGCATAAAGGATAGACTTTCTGAGAGGGAGCCCTGCTCTTTTGTATGCTTTTTTAGTGGCATGGATAGCTTTCTTTTCTCTAATACTGACACTGGGCAAGGACATGCTCTCCTTTTAGAAATCCCGGTCTGAAGCCGTATCACCCTTTGACCAAATAGGGTCTTCTCAGTGTATGTGACTGATATTTAGTTGAATGATGTACCTGGCAGATTCTTTAGAACTGCTTCAAATGGGACTGCACTGGACTTTAACCCCAAATTCCTCTGCCTACAGATTGGGTTTTCCCTTTTGCACAGCCCCCATGCTCACTCCCCAAAAGTATAAAATCCATCTCCTAAAACAGAAATGGAGGTCATTAGGCAGTTTCTCCCAATCTCACCTTGATTTATTCAAATGTCTTGAAGTTTACCTCTCTGGAGATCCTGATTCTTAGCTCACGATGGTTGTACTAATGAAAAACTAAAATGTAGAAATGAAGAAACATCAGAGTAAGACAAGTTAACAACCTAGTGAGTGAGTGGTCCTATATGTGGCACTATGATATGTGGCACCATGAACAATAAAAGTGGACAATTGTCTAATAGGCTTAGAATATGTGGTCTTAGGTTATGACTTGGGCTGGACTAATTGTCACTTGTGATGATAATTTTAGAGATTTTCTGGACTATTGTTGGCATTTTAAGAGGCTCTAGCCCCTCTAAAAAGTATTATTATTATTATTATTATTATTATTATTATTTACTAGAGCTCTAGTACAGCCAGTAGGGCATTTGCCTTGCATGCAGCCAACTCGGGTTCGATTCCTCTGTCCTTCTCGGAGAGCCCAGCAAGCTACCGAGAGTATTTTGCCCGCATGGCAGAGCCTGGCAAGCTCCCCTTGGTGTATTTGGTATGTCAAAAACAGTAACAACAGGTCTCACAATGGAGATGTTACTGGTGCCCGCTTGAGCAAATCGATGAGCAACAAAATGACAGTATACAGTGATACAGTGATGATGATAATGATGATGATGATGATGATGATGATGATGATGATGATGATTTAACTGGATTTGCTACTCTTTACTTTCCTACTTCAGATCATATCCACAGGTATAAATTACAATACACTGTGTGAAAATTATCTAATATTTAATCAACTAATTTAATCAATTAAGACTCCTTGTCTTAACAGAGATCATACACTCAAATTTGTGGTCAGTATTTTTCCTACCATATACTAAATGTACAATGTTTATTGAGTGAAAACATACTCATAGGAAATAAACTTGGGTTATGAGGAAATTTTTATATTTTTATATTTAAAATATAAATATATATGTATATATTTTATATTTTTATATTTTTAATTTTTATTTTATATTCACTCTTACTCTGACCAGGCATCAGAGGGAACATCCCTGCGTATCTGTCTAGGATTGATACAGAATGTGCCACAGAGGTTGGTTTAAATGATATTACTCTATTACTAGCCCTGGGCTGGAGTGATAGCACAGTGGGTAGAGTTTGCCTTGCACGTGCCCAACTGGGGTTCGATTCCTCCGCCCATCTTGGAGAGCCCGGCAAGATACCGAGAGTATCTCGCCCACACGGCAGAGCCTGGCAAGCTACCCGTGGCATATTCCATATGCCAAAACCAGTAACAACAAGTCTCACAATGGAGACGTTACTGGTGCCTGCTCGAGCAAATCGATGAGCAACGGGATGACAGTGATACAGTGACTAGCCCTCTACCAATTAGAAGGTTTTTGTTCTCAGGTGCAAGGGATTTTATAAATATACAGCATGTGTATGGGGGGAGAGTGATAAATGATGAGTCCTTGGCAACCTTTTGATTTCTCTTGAATAGATTAGAAATTATATATTGTTATATTGCATACTATGGCATTCAATTAATGTCTGTGTTAAATCACTGATATCTGAGGCAAAGGTCATATGTAGTATTCTAAGTAATAGCAAAGGATCACTTAGTTATTAAGTTAGGAAATTTATAGTGGTTGCATTAGGGATTCTTTGCATTACTGAATATTCCCTCTGAGTTTGCTTCTGCTAAATTTATTTGGCTGTATTCCTAATTGAACTATTAGTGAAATCATAGCTCTCCCAGAAAGTGAAGATAGGAAGTTATAATCATAGGAAAAACCTCTTTTAAAAATGTTGACAGGAAACTACAGCCAAGGAGGGTAACTGGTTGCTGTTTCAGAGAAGTCAGAATGACACTGTGTGAGACCCACAGCTCAACTAAGTGATGAAGATCATTAAGGGAATTGCCCACTGCAATCCGACTCTTCATGAGAAGCCTTATTTCCTTCTTCACATCCATCTCTCAGAGTAATATTTTAATAAAATCCTCCATTTCTCTATCATGAATGGTGAGGGTTTGTTGGCAGGAGGATCAGTAGAAATCTATTTGCATCTTTCGGCACCTCTTACTAGATCCCAAAGATTGAACCAATGTTTGTTTTCTGGAGTGGCCCGAAGTAACATCAGTGGGTACGAATTTTCTACCTCTCTAAATCTGAAGTTGACCGAACAGTTTTTCCCTGTATCTCTGAGCTCTGTTTGTAGGCAAGCAATTAGTCGCTGGCTTTATTGGAAAGAATGTAGACTTCGTCTCAGACATACTAAACTGGCTTTAAATTTTCCAGTGTCTTCTCTTGTGAAGCCCACAGCATACCACTGAAACTCTCTGAGCCTTCTCATCTGCATAATTGGAATAATGTCATGTACTAGAACAACTCTAGAGTTTTTAGACCCAGTGAAAATGAAAGTGCGAAAATTTATTTTTAAAATATTAAGAGTTCCAGGGTTTCCATAGCAAAGCAGGAAGTCAAGCGTGAAGGACCATCTCTCTCTGTCTGCATGACTGGGCTGGACACACTTTAAAGAAGCTGGACTGGTCATTTTCTTGCTGAATCTCAGGTGTCTTCCATGTTCTCTGTATCTTAGGTCTTGATTCCTGAAAAATACATTTTCACAGGCTGCCAGCTTGATTGCACTGAATAGTTAAAGTGGTAAGAGTGTGGAAGGAAGAAATAATTCCCTTCCTTTTCTTCCCTTCTTTGTGCCTATTCATTTCCTTTTGAGCATGCCTCTGGGAGTGTACTACCTCTAGTCTTCAAGTTCTGAGTTTCTAGAACAGTTTTCTTCAGGTAGAGAGTCACTTGCCCTGGTCCCACTTCCTGCTAGACATTCTCTCCTGTCGCAGGCTTCTCAGGTCTAGAAACTGCACATCTTTACCCTTGATTCCTCCAGCCTCACAGAGAATAGCTGCTTACTGTTGATACAAAATGTTAGACTGCTTCACTGTTCCTTATTTGGCATCACAAACTCTTCCTGGCCTTTAAAAAATAACTGGTTTCCTTTATTGAATATTTGTTATCAAGTAAGGCGGAATGAAAGCAGATACAAATATCTGTTTTGCAAGGTGTTTTATTACGGCAGTGTTCTTCCACTATGGACTTAAATAAACTCCTGAGTCATGCAATCAGTTTAATGAGTCAAAAACCAACAGCTTAAAACTCAAAATAGTAAGTAGCATAGAGAGTATTGTCATGCATTATCTATACATAATATAATGTACACGTTTCTTAAAGTTTTAGTTGTCTATATGCATATTTGCTTTGTATACTAATTCAAGAAAATTGATTTTATAAGTCCTGGGAATAAAAACAGAAACTAAGGGGCCAGAGAGATAGTCCACAGGTTCAGACACTTGCCTTGCACACAGATGACCCAGGTTAAATTCCCAACACCAAACAGGGCCCCCCTCATACTACCCTAGTGACTCCTAAGACAGAGCTAGGAGTAATCCATGAGCACAGTCGTTTGTTGGCCCTCCCCGCAACAAAAAAACAAAAATTATCAAAAATACAAATAAAGAATGGACAACCAATTGTCTAAGACTTCTGAAAAGTAATAAGCACTCAAAAAAGCATAGTAAGTATTATCGATATCCAAGATCATGTCATGTAAACACAGTTCAGTCAGATAAAATCCAAAAGAGTCTCCTGTTTCAATTCACTTATTCTCATTAGGAAAGTTCCAAATAGTTGGACCAGGATATACTGAAATTGCCAAAGCAGTTACTTAAATTTGTTTGATTGCTCTCCAGTAGACAGGCAGCCTGAATCACCAGTCTTGGCTGGAGCAGAAGCCAACTAGGTTCAAAGAACAGAAAGTTTTCAGATAGCATTTTATTTTTCTACGATTCACAGAAAATATGTCCCTACAACCATGCTCCTGACATCAGACATTTTAATATGAGCAATATCATTCAGAAAAGCACAAATAGGATAAAGCAGCTCCCCAAATTAGCACATAAGTAAATATATTGGGTCCTTTGGCATTCCTTTTTCAAAGGTATACAAGGACTCTACAAAGCTGACTGTACTTCAGGCAGCTGCGACATTGGTAAATAACAAATATTATCAACCTTCCAACCTTGCTGACAAAAAAAAAACCGAAAAAGTCACAGGTTACATAATTTGCCAGTGTCACTTTAGTCATAAGTGGTAACTTTTATCTTTTTATCTGTAACTTTGATTCTTTCCCTATTTCAGTAGGCAAAGAAATTCAAGTTCATATTTTTAGTTCCCCAACTCCAAAGAGCAAGGGGTTTGAGGAGTAAGAAAGAGCTAGCGGTCATGTGGATTTCTCTGCTTTCTGGCTCCCCGTGAGACCTGTATCAGGCTTTCTCTGGGGCTGAGGACAGCCTGCCCGCGCTCCCTGACTGATGGTAAACTGGGCCGGCCCACTGCCGGTTTGGTGTCTCTATAGTAATAAGACAAATGCGTGTTTCTACCATCGCCTGGCAATTGTATTTGTCAATATCAGTTGACAAAAAGAGGCGAAATTACTAACAATCTTGTACTATAAGTATTACATAATTTGTGCTTCTGTGTATTTTCACATAAAAACTTATTTAATCCTCCCAATAATGCAATGGGACAGGCATTATTATTATTACTCATTTCTCAGCTCAGGAAAAGGGAACTTGCTCAGATTTACAGATATTATTAGTGATAAAGATTTAAAGCCAGTCTGAGTTCTGAGATGGTCCTCCTTGCTAATACAGCTAACCCAAAGTGGAAGCACTCTAATTTTATCATTCACCAGTTTCTTTGTCTAATTGGAGGGGAGGGTGGGAAATTCTCTGAAATGTCCTCTTCTCATCTGTCAAGAACACTTCTCTGTATGCTTTAAGTCCCCTTTCCATATATGCCACTTTCCATATTTCCATGAGTTTTAATGATCAGAGAGATTATATTAATCCTTCTAATATTGCCTCTCCCTCTCCCCCTGCCTTCTCTCTAACTGAAAGGAAATATTTAAACCCCAAATTTCTAAGTAACTGCCCTTGAAATAGTGCTGCATTTGTGGGCCTGTCCAGTGCAATTCCTGTACAATAACAACATGCTGAGAAGGAAGGGGACCAGGAGACAGAATGCTGAGCAGTGTTTCCAATTAAGAGTAGGGTCAGAGGGAACCACTTCTGGAAGGAGCTTTGCACCACCTGAAGAGCTGAGAGCTGATTAAATATCATGCTGCAAAAAAGTAAATGTTTACTCCAAGCCAGGTGCTTGGATGATACAAAACTCTATTAGGCATGAGTAAGTGGTTTCATTGGCTCACCTTCATTCCACTGTTAGTATTTTTCTCTGAAATTCCTGTCACAGAGTATCTTGTGTTTTCCCTCTAACAGCAGGCTCCTCAATGCCTACCCTCATTTTAAAATGTTGAGTAAGAATCTAAGATTCCTCCTTTCTGTCCTCAACTTTATGCTGGTTTCAGAAAAAGAGGAACAATACCTGGTTATTTAGCTAGATATTTTGTCAAAACTAATTGAACCATATGTTGTCCTTTGCTCTAGATTTTAAATACTTGTTTTAATCTCTTGAAGATGGTCTCCTACCTAAATTCTGTAGACTTAATTTATCTTATTGGATTGGACTGATAGCACGGCAAGTAGGGCATTTACCTTGCACCCGACCCGGGTTCTATTCCTCCATCCTTTTCGGAGAGCCCAGCAAGCTTCTGAGAGTAGCCTGCCCACACGGCATAGCCTGACAAGCTCCCCGTGGCATATTCAATATGCCAAAAACAGTAACAACAAGTCTCACAATGGAGACGTTACTGGTGCCCGCTCGAGCAAATAGATGAACAATGGGACGACAGTGCTATGACAGTGCTACAATCATCCTAATACTATCATCCTAATGTTTATTTATCTAACAGGATGTCTCTGTGTGCTAACCACAGTGACATGATCTTTGTTTGGAATACAATAGAAAGAGCATAGAAGCATAATCTTTAATTATAATAAATAAGAATCTATATACTTTTTTATTGAATCACCATGAGATACAGTTACAAAGCTCTCATGATTGGGTTGCAGTCGTACAATGTTCCAACACCCATCCCTCCGTCACTGTACATTTCCCACCTCTAGTGTCCCCCACAGCCTGCCTCATGCCAGGCACTGTTCTTCTTTCTCTATTTTGGGGCATTATGGGTTGCAGTACAGATACTGAGAGGCTGTCATGTTTGGTCCTTCACCCATTTTCAGCACACATCTGCCATCTAGATTTATTCCTTCATATCAATCATCATCGTCATATGGTCCCTTCTTTATCCCAACTGCCCTCTACTTGTGATAGACCTCCAACTGTGACCCAATTCTGCTGGCCCTTGTTCCCACTGTCTTTGGGTGTTAGTTTCATACTTTGTTTTCTTTATGTCATACAAACAAGTGCAGTCATTCCATATCTGTCCCTCTCCTTCCAATTCATTTCACTCAGCACAGTACTCTCTATATCCATCCATTCATAAGCAATTTTTTTTCTTTTTGGGTAACACCCGGTGAAGCTCAGAGGTTACTCCTGGCTTTGCACTCAGAAATTACCCCTGGCAGTGCTCAGGGGACCATATGGGATGCTGGGAATCGAACCCAGGTTGACTGCATGCAAGGCAAATGCCCTACCAGCTGTGCTATCACTCCAGCCCCCAAACAAATTTCTTGACTTCATTTTTTTCCCTAACAGCTGTATTGTATTTCATTACATAACTCTACACAAGCATTTTGTAGATGCAACCCTGTTCACAATAGCCAGAATCTGGAAACCACACGAGTTCCTGAGAACAGACAACTGGTTAAGGAATCTATATGCTTTAGTATAAAATGTTACATTGCAAATAGAAGGTATTCTTTCACGATAATCTTAGGCTAGGAACAGGAGAGATTGCACAGTAGATTGGTCACTTACTTTGCAAGTGGCAAGCCCAGATTCAGCTCCCAGCACCCCAAATGACTCCCCAAGCTTTTCCAGGAGGAATCCCTGAGTACAGAAAGCACTGAGCACTGCCAAGTGTGGCCCTAAAACCAAACCAAACCTGAAAAATGAGTAATCTAAGTCTAGCTCCGGCAATGTTTGAAATTTTTCCTTCCGGACTTTTTTTGAATTCATTTCATAGAATACTGTTTCTTCAGCATGCTTCTCCAAATCAAAACAAACAAAACCATGCCATGCTCTAGAGCCAAGGGACAGATCAAAGAGTTGAATGCATGCTTGGCACGAGAGAGATCTGGATTGGATGGAAAGCACTGTCCCCTACCACCTTTGGGAGAAACCCCAGCACCGAGGCAGGAGTCCTGCCCAAGCACTGTCAGGAGCAACTGAGCCCGTCCCCTTAATATATTATGATTTAATAAGAGTAGCAAATACCATATTCCCCACCATATGAGAAAATATTAAATTTGTTTGTATTGTATTTGATTCAGTTAAGTGTTTTCCATTCTACCATCCACCCCACCTTGCCTCCCACCAGCATTTGGCTAATTTTCAATAATGCTATCAATAAGCAAGATGTCATGGATGATGAATCAACAATGGGTAGAAATTCTTGACTCACCATTTCCTAGTACAGTGTCCTTGGACAATTGACTTTACCTCTCAGAGTCTCCATTTTCTCAGCTTTGAATTAATTTTTTCAGACCGTATGAAATAAACTACTCCATAAAAGCCCTATTTCTTGCAATTTATTCCATTCAGATCATCAAGCTGTGCTTTTTCTGTTAAAATATACGTGTAACAGTATTATGAGAATATTGTAAACAAATGTAATTTAGATATTTTTAGATTTCTACAATTCCTTTAGAGGACTTTCAATTATACATTCTTGCTTTTAAGAATTTTATGCAGTGATCCCGGGGGCCACACGTGTGTGCGGCCTCTCTGCAGCTGCATGAGCGTGACTCCAGACACTAGCTAAATTTTTCGGCATGGGCAGCTCCTCGCAGAATGTCTCCAGACTGAGAACTAAGCCGAGGCCCCATGCCCTCCCAGGAGGGGAAAGGTACTTCTCTCTGGCACCTCTTCCTTGCCGGGGGTGAAGGACATGGTGACCGCCATATTATGACGACCACAGACGGGGTTTACAAGCATGCAATGATCCAATATCTGGTAGAAATCTCCCTGGACTTAGTTGCTAATGTACAGAAATCCAAAACCTTATATCCCTTCACAACAGGTCTGACTCTAGTGGGGTACTCCTAACAATAATAGTGAGGTTTGTGTTGAAACATTGAATGTAACCATAGTAAATAGAAAGTAAAGTGAAACTTATCAGTTACATGGCGGGGGGGGGGGAGGGTTGCAGGGGGGGCGGGATGGGAAGTGTGCTCTTTTTATTTATTTATTTATTTATTTATTTATTTATTTATTTATTTATTTTTGGTGGTGGGATATGGGCACTGGTGAAGGGATGGTTGTTTCAGCATTGTATAACTGAGATTTAAGCCTGAAAGCATTGTAATTTTCCACATGGTGATTCAATAAAATAAAATTCTTTTTTTTTGACTTTAGAAATGCATTTATTAATGTGTGCAATTTAACTGGTGTGAGGTAACTCACTGTTGTAATTTGTTTGTTTTTAATTGAATCACAGTGAGATACACAGTTAAAAAGTTGTTCATGATTGGCTTTCAGTTGTATAATGTTTCAATACCTGTCCATTCACCAATATACACCTACCACCACCAATGTCCCGTTTCCCTCCTGCCCCCCATCCCCCCACCTCTATGGCAGTGTGGCAGGCACTTTTCTTCTCTCTCTCCAATCCCCCCTCACTTTTGGGCATTTTCAATACAGATACTGAAAGATTATATCATGTATATCCCTCTTCTACTTTCTTTTTTTAAAATTTTTTTTATTGAGTCACCATGTGGAAAGTTACAAAGTTTTCAGGTTTAAGTCTCAGTTGTACAATGCTCGAACACCCATCCCTTCACCAGTGCACATATTCCACCACCAAGAATCCCAGTATAGCTCCACCCCGTCCCCCCACACCCCTAGACCCCCCACGCCCCTAGCCCTCCCCCACCTGTGTAACTGATAAATTTCGTTTTACTTTCACTTTGATTGCATTCAAAATTTCAACAAAACTCACTATTATTGTTTGGAGAGTCTCCTCCCTAAAGTCGGACCTGCTGAAAAGGAAGTATTTGATAATTTGTTTTCCATTGCTGAGAATGAAGAGGTATGAGGTCGAGTGACCACACTTAGGGGCCTCATGGTTTTGGGTTTCTGTATTTTAGTATTTTAGTAACTAAGTCCAGAGAAATATCTGCCAGAAATTGCATCACTGCCAACTTGTACTTCTCGGTTATGTTATAAAAAAAAAAAGAATTTTATGCATGCATGCACTCATTCACTTATTCATTCAAGGTGACCTTCCTAGCACTGTTCAGAGACCTCAGCGTTCACTCCCAGCAATATTTGACCCCACCAGTCCATGCTGACAGTGAACTAAATGGGCCTAGTGATGCAGTGTTACTCAGTTCCATGTACTCTGGGGACCAGCTGACTACCTTCAGCGGGCTCAGAAGGCCGTGCAGTGCTGGAAATATACTTGAAACTTGTCCCAGTGAAGGCAAGCCATACCCCCAAGCCCTTTGGTTTATTTCCCTGGTCTTTCCCATGGTTTGGTTTGTTTTTTAAAAGAAAGTCTAATAACAAAATGAGAGTATATCAGTTTGAGAATCATTCGACAAACCTAGATTAAAAAGATGAACAGATATCTGTTTCACCACTTGTTATTGTGTCACCTGTCTGAGACTTAGATTTAGCATTAGCAATTTTGGAATAGTAACAAGTCTCACAATGGAGATGTTACTGGTGCCCGCTCAAGCAAATCAAAGAACAGTGGGACTACAGTGCTACAGGCCTATTCTTTCCACACTGTGAAGGTTAAACAAAACTCTGAAAGTCTGTAAAATATCCCTGCAAACAAGTAATGTCTCTCCTTTTCCCAATTAGATTTTCATTTGCATCACTTTTAGTCACTTTTATTTAACTTTAATCAAAAGTTTCTCCTATTGTTAGGCCTGAATAGGAGTAACCAGCAATTTGAAATATTAGAAAGCAGATTTTTGTCTGATTATACCTCTAAATTGCAGCTAGTTCTCCCAACAGGCCTGTAGATTTAGGTGATATTTATAAAAGAAAAGTGGGCCCATTGCTGTATTTCTGAGAGAGAGGACAAACATTGGTTTTAGTATCTGTCTAAGAAAACACTGGTGGCAGAGAGGATAAAAATAAAGCTGATTTTGCAGGTGGGTAGTCATGTTGTAGATAATCTAGATGTCTCTAGGACAACATGTCTTTGAAAGGCATAAACTTTGTAAGAGGAGAATTCCATTTGGAAGACACATGGAAAACATTCAGAATCCACACCCACTTCACCTACTAGGATTTCACTAACATGAAACTAAAGATACAGGTTCATTATAGAATGGAATTAGCAGTTATAAATCACACTAATTATGTATAGTTTGAACTTGCCTATTGTTGTATAAAACTATGCAAATATATTAGTTCCTGTAGTCTTTCTTGTATGTAGGTAAAAAGCAAAATTGTCACCAGGGAAGTACAGTAAAATTGTGTATCATATTGAATGCTTTTTTTTCCCACTAAATATAGTATCTACATGAAATTGTTGTATTTTAACTCTATTCAGTGGCAACCAACAACAGCTTAACTTCACATTGATGGCATGAAGAATATGAAGTTTAAGGGATGGTTTCTTACTAGGTACTCTAGTTGGCAATTCACATAGATTGGTCATTGAGTAATGGGAAGTTTTTTATATTAAGTGTTGTTTGGAGGCCATGCCTGAAAGGACTCAGAGTTTACTCCTGGCCCTGGATTCAAGGTTCATTCTTGATGGTGCTCAGGATCAAGCTGGGTCAGCAGTGTATAAGCCAAATGCTTTAACCTTTCTCCTAATTCTCCAGGCCATAGTTGGTTGTTTTTTATTTAGGGGCATCTGAAGTTATGCTCAGAAACTACTCCATGATCAGCGCTTATTGTTACTCCCCTTATGGAACTCAGGTACCTGTGGTGCAGGAACTGACCTTTAGACCTTCCTGAATACAAAACACATGCTCCAGCTTATTAAACCATCACTCTGATCTAACAGGGAAGTTGGTAGTTTGGGTTCACTTTTTTTTTTTCATTATTTAGCCTTGTAAAGCCTCAGTTTACTGGATCATTCCAGTTAATCTTCTGTGTCAGACTATCCCTTAGTTATCTATTTTAATCCTTATAGTAAAAATCATTCAGTATACTGCTAAACAACCTTTCTGCTTTATGTAGGAAAGATATTGGATTAAAGTTCATTACTAATGACTGAAAAATGCAAATCATTGTGTAATTTGTTATAAACTTTTTAAATATATAAAGTATTCCAACAATATATCCAGAGAGAGAGAAAGAGAGAGGGAGAGAGAGAGAGAGCAAATTTCCTAATAATTTGTCAACTCCTGCAGTTCATCTCTGAACTCCTGGAAATAGATCAAGACTAGGGAGCTATAATTAGGGAGGAGTTTTATATTATTGTTCTAAACATTTGTTTTTATTGTAGTAAAATTATGATAGCGTAGATATTTTTTGTATCCTTAATTTTTGTAACCTCCTCTAGGAAATTCTTGTTGGTTTTGCCATTCATAATGATTGAACTAGATTAAAATTCCATTTTCCAAATCAACACACAGGATATATTTTATGTGTTTTAAAGCAAAATGGATTATTAGCATGAGATTGCTATATATATTGAAAGAAGATTGTCTTTTGATTTAGTTCAAAATTTTACTGAGTTGTTTTGAAATTCAGAAAAATATTCTAGGGGTAAATGATGCTTTTATGGTATTCCATTCACTAAGGGACATGTCTAAATTTATGTACATTTGCAAATATCAGATTCCTTATACCATACATCAAATTTCTATTACTTCACTCTATGTTCAGTATAGTTATCCAGCTCTTCCTATACTGAGATATTACAAGTTCTTATTTTACTATGTTCTATAATTCAATTTATAAATCTTGATTTTTTCAAATTAATGAACATTTATTTGTGGAAAAATTCAGATAAAGTATTATCTCCTTTTTATTTTTATTTTTTGCTAAACAGAGTGCTACTCTGGACTTTAATAATTATTCAAAACCATAATTGTTAAAGGAACAAGTGAAATACTGCTATCTCAGATCTAATTCTAGGAGGATGTTTGACTTGTGACTTATAAAATGTTGAGAATTTATTTCTTTTATACAATCTGATAAAACATTATGTAAAAATTAAAATATTTATGAACAGAAGTTTTGATGCTTAAATTCATTTTCTCTCTTTATTCTTTATTCCAGAAACCCTCCACAATACAAGCTAGAATATAATGAAAATTTGCATAAATGACATGTGGCAACCCAGTTTAGAATAAGCTAGGAAACCTGGCAATACTTTAACTTCAAAGCTCTTGCATTTTATTCCTTCATTATTCTTCTCCATTAAAAACATTCTTTAGCCATGCACCAAGTTTGAACATGACAAATCAAATCCCCAGAGTAAAAAATAGTGTTTCAAGATTTTCATGAAATTAATTGGCACTTCCTCATGAGTATGCAATATGGTCAGCATTCAATTCTCAAAGAATCTCAGCAATGCTATGTGGAGTGTGAGTTTGTAGGGGCTTCCCTTGATATCCCTTTGTGTCTTCAATCCCCTTCTGCCTCCCTGGCTTTCACAATCTATAATGTGAATTTTTACTGCATTTCCAATTAGTAACTATTTATTTAAGTTCATGTAAGTAAGCCCTTTGAACCCTGTTTCCATGTTTCAAAGGCAGCAATAGAAGAAATAATTTAAATGACATAAGAAAATCACATTTAAAAATGCATAATTTGGTGCCAGAAAGAATACAGGGGTGAGGGCATTTGCCTTGAATACAGCTGACCTTGCATTCAGCTTGATCCGTGGCACTGAAAATATTCCCCCAGCCACTCCAGGAATGGTTCTATCCATAGAGCCAGGAGTAAGCCCTGAGCACTGCCTGGTGTATCCATCCTGGCCCCCATCCAAGAAAAAAAAATCTGTACTTTTCATCACTTGACAAAGTTTAACCATCAGGTCTTTGAATTCCAGTTTCTCTTATCATTGTACTTTTCTGAATTTTACCTTTATAGACTTGAATCTCTGAACTATTATTTAATAAGATATTGCTACTTAAAATATCTGCCTTTAGGTTTTACTTCTGTATTTTGTAGATAGATTAGACATATCAAAAAATATCTAATTATATTTAGATTTGACAGCATTCTTCTGCTATAGAGCTGGAGCGATAGCACAGTGTGTAGAGCTTTTGCCTTGCATGCAGCTGATCTGGGTTCAATTCCTCCGTCCCTCTCTAGAGCCCAGCAAGCTACCGAGAGTATCCTGCCTGCATGGCAGAGCCTGGCAAGCTACCCATGGTGTATTTGATATGTCAAAAACAGTAACAAGTCTCACAATGGAGACGTTACTGGTGCCCGCTGGAGCAAATTGATGAACAACAGGTTGACAGTGCCACAGTGCTTCTACTATAATTTTACAAAACTCTACTACAACAAATCAATTCCAGTCTCCTAAATTTGACTTTAAACAACCAAAAATTACTTTTTTTCCTTTTCCACCTATTTTATCTACATCTCTTTTTTTTTATCTTAGTTGCTTAATTGACAAAATGTTCTTTCTTTCTGTTCAATTATCCTTTCTGTCTTACACATGTCACTTTGTCCCCAAATCCTTTGATGATCATGAACTTCTTTTAATTAGCATTTATGTCTCACTCATTTCTTCATAAATCCTGCCATTTCCACCAGCCTATCATTATTTCCTGTCTTAATCTCTTGCCATAGGATTTTTAGGCACCATAAATAATTTGCGATATTAACAGGTTCTATTAATCTTGCATTGTAAGTCCTCTGTTATGAATACTTAGACCATCATCCCTTTGCGTTTTCATATGTACGAGATGACAAATTCCAAGGTAAAAGTCATACCTTTTTCATGTTTAAGTGTTTGTATTGTCCCAGAAGTAGAATTAGTAGGTAATCTATAACATTTTTACTGAAAGAACAAAAAAATGCTGTGAAATCAACTCCAGGGAATTTTTGGTGGGTCTTATATATTTTATAATAAATATATGTGGGTATATATATATGTATATATTCTGAATCTTTTAAAAGATAAAGGCTAAAAAATAAAATAAAATAAATAAAAGATAAAGGCTATTTAATGGGAAATAGCACAAGAATCAGGATTGTGTGCTTTGCATGTGTGGGATCCTGGTTCTGTGAGATCATTGCTGGCTTGATCCTCGGCAATGCTTGGTGTAGCTCTGGTTGTCTGCAAGTACTATCAGTTGGCCTTAGTGGTCCTGGCCCTGGAGGGCCTGCACAGTGCTGCATCCTCCAAACCTGCACTTATCTGCTGCACTCTGTTGCCTAAATATTGCCAAGAATAGTCCCCTGAGCACTCTTGGGTGGTCAAAAGACAAAGGACATTAATGAATTAGCATACCCCTCAGTCAGTTGAGATTATCTGATGTATTTGTTTAACTACCAAAATCCCTAGTAGGCAACAATGTCTTAATTTTAGTAACTGGATAACAAAGCATATATAATGTCAAATTGGACTTGTGAGGGGACTAAAGGGCATACTTAAAGAAGAATGTAATATAATAAAATTTGACTAAGATACAAAATATATTAATTCATAAAGAATATGGAAGCACTGATCTTCTGTTGGGAATTCATGCTTAATTCTCATCAAATGAAAAGTGCCTTCCACAGAATGCTGTGTTTTCAAGTTTGTCCTAATTAGCCAGAATGTCCATAAAGGCAAAATTTGTCCTTTATGTCATCTAAGGAGGTGACATCCCAGCGCAAATCCTTTAGTAAAGTAAAAATCTACCCCAGCCCAGATGACATTGATTCCTGAAGCTGAAGTCTTGGGGAAGGAACCCGATTTTCCCTTGCACTGATTATTGTTTTTAAGAAGATGTTTACCTCTTCAGTTTTCTCTCTGCCAAGAACAAATCAGTGTATTCTCAACATCCCAGAGTTTAAACTGTGCATTACTGATCCCACTGCTTCTCTTCAATTAACAAACAGCTATGAAAGAGCTTTTCAGTTGACATAGCAAAAAATTGTCTGAGATGGACCCAACAGAGCCTTTGTTAAGTACTTTCTACAGCTAGCTATATGATCACATAAATTCCATTTATTCTTGTATTGATATGCATATGATAGTATACATTTTCTTGTGTATTGATAAGTATTGATATGGTACTATCATATCAATATGATTGGTTTGTATATATTAATAAAAACCAATCTTTCATCTTGCAATAAATCTCAGTTAACATGTTGAATGATTCATTTAATGTATTGTGGATTTTATTAACTAAGATTTTCTCAAGAATCTTTGCATCTAAGTTTATCAGGGATAGCAGTTTACAATCATTTTTCAGTGATGCCTTTGCCTCTTTTTGGTATCTGAGTAATAATAACTTCAAAGTAGCTATTCAGGATTCCTATTCCTTCATCGTTCTGAAAGACCCTGCAAAGAACAGTGATTATTATTTTTTTAAAGGTTTGGATGATCACTAAACCCATTTGGATGTAGCCTTTTATTTTGGGGACACTCGGAATAATCATTTTGATTTTCTTGTTAGTACTTGATTTTCAGGTTTTCTGTTTCCTATTATTCAGACTTGGGAATTATATAGTTTTCTAAAATTTTATAAATAACCTCAATATTCTCCAGTTTCATGACACAAAGATTTCTCCCTATGTTTTTGGTTTTCTTAGAATAAATAGCAGCAGTTATCAGTATAGAAGATGCTTAATTTGGGACTTACACTATCAATACAGTGACAACTTATCTATAATGACAGTAATTTTTTGATATAATTAAAATAGTTGTTGTTACCAGGATTTATGGCATTTGTATAGTAGTTGCAAATAATTATGTTTCTCAGAGACATTGACTATGAGAGCCCTGCTCTAATAAACTCAGCTGCTATTTCATGAAGATGTATGCTTTATGAGTCTTATTTTAATTAGCATTAAAAAGTTAGATTTCCTCACAACTTTTAAAATAATTTTTAAAATTGTGCAATTGTTATGCAATAATTAAAGGAAATGTTTTTAAAGAGCAATGCAGCATTCCTTTATCTCCTTAATTGAAAGCCTAACATTCAAGACAACTAAGCAGATTCTTTCTTTAGACTCTTCTTCCCATGTCAACATATTTAACTTGGCCCTTTCAAAACAAGGAGCATAGCATAAAATCAAATGGATTAGGACACATGTAGCTTAATCTTGCCTACTAGGTCTTCCTTCTAAAAGAATGAATGACTGGAGACCATTTTCATCACAGGTAAGAATGCCAGGAGCACTGATGGAGAGATGGGTGTTTGATCATTGTAAGAATGTAACCCAAACATGAAAGCTTGTAACTATCTCACTGTGATTCTGATGTCGGTGGGCCCCACGGGTGACTTATGTGAAGTGGGGAGTAGAAAGACCGTCACTTTCTCCCCAACCACCTCTACCACCCGGAACCCAGGGTTACTGGGTTCTTGTCTTCCCTCGCGGAAAAGAATTTCAGGAGTAGACAAGCAGTGAAGTAAATAGATTTTATTTAGAGGCTTTTGAGAATAGGAGGAAGGGATAAGAAAGAGAGAGAGAGTAAGAGTAATGCGTTCAAGAGAGAACGGAGGCTTCTCCAAGGGTGGAGGAAGCTCTACACACATCCTAGCATGAGACACGAAAGCATGAAAGTGCACGTCTCGGGGCTGGAGAGATAGCACAGCGGGTAGGGCGTTTGCCTTGCACGCAGCCGACCCGGGTTCAAATCCCAGCATCCCATATGGTCCCCTGAGCACGGCCAGGGGTAATTCCTGAGTGCAGAGCCAGGAGTAACCCCTGTGCATCGCCAGGTGTGACCCAAAAAGAAAAAAACAAAAAACAAAAAAAATAAAAAGAAAGTGCACATCTCAAGAGGGGAGATGCAGGCGATACATGTGCTCAGGCACCGTGGGTACAAGCAGCACTGGGCTCAGGCAGCATATGCGCACCCTTCCTTTGTTCGAGGTGTCTTTTATAGGGTTTCTTCAACCTGCCCCCATGTGGGGTTTCTTTCCAGGTAAAAGTTCATTGCTAAGGTTACCAGGGAGGTTGGAAGTGGTGATGACCTTCTTTGGGGAACTTCCTGGGGAGGGGTCCATTATCCTCAGGGTCTGCAGATGGTTTCCTCCGAGTCTTTTGTTTTCTTGAATCTGTAAGTCTTAAGAGTCTCCTTCCCAGAGACTCTGTTAAATCTAAATTTTCATTGCCATGGGCCTTTCCCTATCTACCTGCCTACATCAATTCAATAAAATTAAAAAATTTAAAAAAAAAAGACACCAGGAGCAAACAACAATAACCAAGAGAAGAGATGCTTGCTTTCTTTCCTTCCTTTGTTCCCCCCAAGATTGTGGATCCTTCAAACATGTTTAAGCCTTCCCAGGCAGATATCCTTGGGCCCAGAGCCACTTCCAGACATAGTCATGCTCGGACTATGCAATAATGGGATGAACAAGACTACCCTTTCTAAGACGATCACTCTCAGCAGTGCTGGGGCGGGGCATGTGGTGCTGGAGCTGTTTTCCCGCACCCTCAATCCATTTTTGAACTCTTTGGAGTAGACTGTGTGCCTACGTGGGTGTGTGCTTGCAGACTCAGATCTGAGCTCGTGGGCTTGATGGCCCTCAGAGTGCGCCTTCCGCTGAAGCTCTGTAAGGCATGAAGGTCTAGGGCACCGGTCCATACATAAAAAATCAGGAGCCTAAAAAAAGAAGAAGCAAGCAGGTACAAAACTATCAGTAACAGTATTTTATTTACAGTGTCTCAACAAAAATGGAAAAGTAAAAGCAAAAAAATTATAAAGAGGAAAGAGTTGCTGTCAGGATGTAGCTCAATAGAACAGCAGTTCCCTGCATTGGACTTACATATCTCAGACTTTGGTTCACCTTCCGGCACCATGGGAAAGAACGAAGCACAGGAAGAAAGCAATGCTGATTTGGCTTCCAGTGGGGCTCTTTGATAAAGCTGAAGACACCATCAGGGGTCACAATTAAAAACTTTCCTTCCCCTTCCGCATCATCTCGCCTAGAATTTCTTTCCTCCTTGGTGGTTCATGTACATGTTTTTCACTATAATGTGGTCAGAGATAATGACACAAGAATTGCACTTCACCAGTCGCTGCTCTTGGATATTCCTGCCTAATTAGAATTCTGTCTTCCTCCTTTAACCCAGGGATGATAGCATGAGGTATTTTTTCTACTTGGTGGAGCTGTGCATATATATGCTTAAGGGGAAGAGCTATGTCAGCACCCTCTTCCAGCTGTTTGGGATAGCATGATCTTTCCAGTGCATCATCCTGGATTTATGCAGTGATGGCAGTAAAAGTTTAATTACTGGGCACCGTGCATTCCTAAATAATGGCATAAATTCATGGCAAGAAGCGGACATGTTTGTTGGCCCATTTCATTGTTCCAGCTGTGTGATTCTGGACAATATCATTGATTTTGCAGAGTCATGCTCCTTTCCTAGTAGAGTAGGGAGGAATTGCTATTCTTCCCTTTCTGGTTAGGTGAAAGGTAATATCAAATAAGAAGAGATGCTCTGGGAATAGAAAACAAATAATCAATACAAATCAGAAAGACTGGTGAGCTGTTTGTTTCCCCCAATGTCTAGACTGTCTAGTCTAGCTGATTCTCTAATCCATTTTCCACACCAAAATCAAAATAGTCTCTCTTAATGCTCAGGTGATCATAACAATCTTCGGATTAAAATCAGTAATATCTCCTCCCTCTCACAGAATCCAGATCACTATTCCTTAAAGTGAGTTGAAGAATTCTGCAATTGGCGTGTTTTGTTTCTAGCCTGTAGCTCTCTGTCCTGATACATCGACAGTGCTGAGAACTCTGACATTTTCCCTTTTGCCTTTCAGATCTGGGCCACGTGATTCTCTTGGTCTAGAACAAGCTTTCCAGTTTTCTCTTTAGGCTAGCTAATCATCATTCCATATTTCAGCATAGAGTCCATTCCAATAGGAAGACTTCCCTGGCCCTCTATGAGAAGTCTCTGAGTTGTGTTTTCACAGCACGTACGCCAGATGTTTTATTGGAAGGTCTGTAATGATCATCTGTAGAATTCCAGATGGTAGAAACTGTACTGCAGAAAGGTTTAAAAGAAGAGAACTCAGAAATACAGATCAAAGTGACAGAAGAGAATACAGAAAATCTATCAAACACATATTCACTGTCACTGTCATCACTGTCATCCCGTTATTCATTGATTTACTCAAGCGGGCACCAGTAATATCTGTATTCCTCCCGGCCCTGAGATTTTAGCAGCCTCTCCTTACTCATCATTCCCAATGATTAGAGGCTCTTTCAGGGTCAGGGGAATAAGACCTATTACTGTTTTTGGAATATCGAATACGCCACAGATAGCTTGTCAGGCTCTGCCCATGCAGGTGGGATACTCTCAAGATACATATATATATATATATATATACACATATATATATATAGAGAGAGAAATAAACTGGATATTCCTCAAAAAAATAAAAACAGAAACTCCATATGATGCTGTTTTTCAGTATTTTCCAAAATACAAAGATGTCATTAAAAGATATGTACTATATATGTATGTATGTATATATGTATATATACATACATACACATATATGACATCTATGTATTCCTTCATATATATGCCTATGTAGGAATATATATGTATCCCTATGTTTATTGAACCAGATTTACAGAAACCAAGAATTGGACAAAAACTAGTGCCATAGCTGTTAGAAAAAAGGAGGTCATGAATTTTGCGTATAAGTGAATCGGCATGGAAAGTATCATGCTAAGTGAAATGAGTCAGAAAGAGAGAGACAGACATAGAAAGATTGCACTCATCCGTGGAATATAGAATAACAGAGTAGGAGAATAACACCCAAGAATAGAAGAATAGTAGAAATAAGTACCAGGAGGTTGACTCCATGGTTTGGAGGCTGACCTCACATTCTGGGGAGAGGACAACTCAGAGAAGGGATCACCAAGTATAATGTGGTTGGAGGCCATGCGGGGGAAGGGTGATACAGGCTGAATATTGACTAGAGACTGAACACAGTGGGCACTCAACACCTCTATTGCAAACCACAACACCTAATTAGAGAGAGAGAATAAAAGGGCAGGGTGGGGTGGGGGAGATGGGATTGGGGAGGGTAGGAGGGATGCTGGGTTTACCGGTGGTGGAGAATGGGCACTGGTGAAGGGATTGGTTCTCGAACTTTGTATGAGGGAAACATGAGCACAAAAATGTATAAATCTGTAACTGTACCCTCACGGTGATTCACTAATTAAAAATAAATAAATTTAAAAAAAAACTAGTGCCATATAATTTCACAAATTAAATAAAATAAAAATAAACTGTTGGAATATAAAGTTAATTAGTGGCTTCCAAAGGAGAGGGGGCAAAGAGGCTGTCTTCATTTGACATTTTCTTTTTGTCTAAAAATACTCAAAATATTTACTGGATTAGGGCCCACTTTAATGGCTTCATCAAAACTTGACCACAAATTCAAACAACCTATTTCCAATGAAGCTGGCAGTCACAGTTATTAGAGATTAGGACTTCAACATTTCTCTAGTGGGGACACATTTTAACTAATATCTGCTTGGTTAACCAATTAACTAACAAACTCTGAGCAGAAACAATTCTCTTGATTGTGACAAGATTGTTTACAGCTAATAAAATAAGCTTGTTTGATTAATGTGTATAATGTATATGTATGTTTATGTATACATACACACACCTGGATTATTTTATAGTGTGAAAAAAGTCCAATGGCTCTGTGTTCCAAACAGGAAGTACTATATAATTTGTTAAACATTTTGAAAACATTTGCCTTTTTCAGATGTAACGTTTTTTGTAAGCTAAGTAATTTCTTGTCCAACGTTCAGAATTCTAATCATGAAAATTCTTCACCATATATATTTTGCAATTATGTAAAGTGTAAGTACTCTGAGATTGCTAACAGTTTTAGTTATATGTAAAATAGAGTAGCTTAATGTCACCACTTACATTTCCAACTTAAAAGAAAAGTTGTGCTTAGCTGTTCTTTTGGTCATTTTGTCTTTTTCAATTCTGTGATCTTTCTTTGAATTTTTGTTTCTTATAAGTAATTCATATATAGTCAGTATTTTCCCTAAGCCTGAGATTTTGAAAAGAACAGTTAGATGAAAACAAATAATTGGCTAGATTAGATTCCAATTTATAACACTTAGCAGTGCATAAGTCAGGAATAGATTAATTGGACAAAAATCTCAGATTTAGTACATTTTTTTCTGATCTACACATCCATAAAAGGAATGGAAATGTATATATATTTATTAATTTTAATTAAAAACTGTAAACTTATACTTTGGAGAGCTATTCAGTAAATTGTTTTTCATTCAAATGTTATTGGAATGAGTGAAGATTTTGTAGTCAGCATTTGGATTGATTCACCACCAAAAAGTTCATATTTGCCTTCTTTCAACCTTTAAGCTGCTAAAGCAATTTCTCCAAAAAGTTAAAATGAATAATCTTTTAGAGTATTAGGAGCAGAAATCTAGATAGTAGGCTAACCATATTAAGACAGATTATATAGTGATATGAATATGTATCTCAGACACAAAAGATTGTAAGTAAATAACTGACCAAAGTTTTTCTTTTTTTTCAAATCTAATTCCTTTGGATTATTTTTGCTTCCAATTTCAGATTAATTTAGTTAAATTCCAGCCTTCCTAGATCCCCAACTTAGAATGTATATGTCTTTGTGGCTGAAGAGAAGATCAGAGTAGACTGAAAGAAGATGACCTGAAGGTCATTGCATTCCTTCAAGGCAGTTTGCATTCTACATTCGTTTTGTTTGGTTTTTGGACCACACCTGGTAGTGTTCAGAGTTTATTCCTGGGTTTTGAACTCTGACGCCTGGTGGCAAAGAGGCCATGTGGGCTGCTTGGGATCAAACTCAAGTCAATCATGTGTCAGGCAACTGTCCTACTTGCTGTACTACTGCCCTGGCTGCGTTTTGCATTTTTGTGTTAAATGTCTGTTTTGAAGTCTCTAATGCTGAGAATCTTGAGATGTGTGGAAGCGAAGCCCTTTAAAACACAGGATTGCTACAACCACAGATAAAATAAAGGAAGATCAGCAGATGTATACTCACCATACCTTTACTTCCAGATAGAGTTACTACCCATTGTTTTGCTTCATAAAGCTGTTGGAATCTACACATGCATTTGTATGTAAGTAATAAATAACTATACAAATATTTAAATAGCTGGATGCCGAGGCTAAATAGTAAATTTTTATTTATGCATATTCTATTCATACAAAATAACCTTTTTATTTGTTCTTTTCTATGAAACTTCATTAAGAAACAAGATTTTATCTCTATGTTCATATAAATTCCCATAATAGAGTCTGATCCCAATGTCCATCCAAGGGTGATGAAAAGACCTTCAGAAAAGTGTCTCCTATTTGACTGAACCTCTCTAATTATACATTTTCCATGTTGATGTTTTTGCAAACCTATGGGAAATTGCACTTTACTGTCTTTTGATCTGGGTACACTAATATGTGACAAACATTTAAGATCTCCAAGAAAAAAGAAATGGAAGTCAATAAAAGGTGTGTGCTGTTTGTATTAATGCCCTTTGTATTATGGCTACCATTTTCTGATTTCTATTGGTATTGGAGAATTGCGTATAGGTGTTAAAGCACATAAGCATTCTGTATGACAGGGCTATTATGCAATGTTAATTAGTTCCTTACTTGAGCATTATTATTGATGTTGCTAATCAGGATTTCTGCACTCTAGACTTTCCTATAATTTACAGAAACTACAAAAAAATGTTTCAGACTATAAACAACAAAGAACCCAAACAAGTATTAAATGATACTGAAGAAAAAAAAAAGTAGTTTTGTTTTCTGTCTTTAAAAACAATACATTCCACATGAGATAATAAATAAGATTCAAATTGAAATTCCCACTTAGACTAATTACCTGGAAGTATGGGGAGACTGGCTGGCAACCATTATTTTCTTGTCCTAGAAAATTAAGAATTAATGCCTTATTTTAAAAAGAAAACTTTGCAAAGAGGAGAGTGAAGCATTCTGTGGAAGGTTTGCTGTGCTTTAAATATGGAATCACTATGAAGCTGTAGATCTTTCGGGATAATCTCGTGAGGTAGATCCCAAATGAATGGAAGAAAGACCCGCATCTGAAGGTGCCTGGATACCCACCCTCACATCATCACTGAAACCCCCACAGTAACTCCCATGTCAGCCGCCTCTTTCCTCTGGCTACTCTTCCATTTGATGAGTACTAAAGCCTTGTGACAAAGACATGTGGGAGTTTCCTTAAATAAAAGAAAACACAACAAGGCAGAGCCTAGAATGTTCCTTGGCCCTGGCAAGAGACAATGGAAATACAACGTGACAGATCTATTCTGGCCCGAGACATAAGTGGCATTTTTCTAATTTAAAACTTATAATGAATATTTAGATTTTCTCTTTGTTTCTTATTCCTTAAATATTCCTTCTCTAGCTAACTGGTATGTGGAAGTGAGGCTTTGTGATGAATTATTGTGTTTATCTATAAATGGATGGAAGGACACATCAGGGATAATGCAGTGTTTACTGCTTTGCTATTAGCACAATGGGTTGTCTTTATGGAGTGTAATATTCAAATTTATGCACCAGTGCACTTCCAAATAGAGAATTTGCTTCCTATTTTCATTTAAAACTATCTTTTATTTTAATTAACAAGAATGCAGTTTAATCATCCATCTTTACAGCTAAGGGAGTTTTACAGGCTTATAATACTGTCATATTATAGGGGTATATAAAGAGAAATAGAAAGGTAATTTTAGGGAACAAAAGATCTCTCCTCTTCTCCCCCTTTCTATTCTATCCACCCAGTCTCTCCCTTCCTCCCTTTCTTTCCCAATCCCTTTCTACTTTCCTTCCCTCTCTTCCTCTTTTTTTCTTTCTTTCTTTCTTTCTTTCTTTCTTTCTTTCTTTCTTTCTTTCTTTCTTTCTTTCTTTCTTTCTTTCTTTCTTTCTTTCTTTCTTTCTTTCTTTCTTTCTTTCTTTCTTTCTTTCTTTCTTTCTTTCTTTCTTTCTTTCTTTCTCTCTTCCTTCCTTTCTTTTTTCATGTACATTAGTATATTTAATAGAAATATTAGAAATATTTCAATATTAAAATATTCAACTACAAGAGAAATATTCTGGGTGGGTATTACAGTTGTGATGTGGGGATTATTTTGTTTTAATTTTTATTTTTATTTTATCACCATGTGGAAAGTTACAAAGTTCTCAGGTTTATGTCTCAGTTATACAATATTCAAACACCATCCCTTCACTAGTGCTCATATTCCACCACCAAAATCCCCAGTATACCCCACGCCCCTACCCCCCACCCCCAACTGTATAACTGATGAATTTCACTTCATTTTCTCTTTACCTTGATTACGTTCCATATTTCAACACAAAACTCACTATTGTTGTTGGAGTTTCCCCCCAAGAAAGACAGCCCTACTAAGGAAGCATTTGATAATTAGTTTTCCATTAAAAGATTGTATGTTTTCAGTTTTTAGAAAAGGTCGCGGCCATGCGGTTCAGATGTGTCCCAGTCCTGCATCCCGGAGCCGTGTTAGTTGCTGCTCAGTGTCGCCAGGGCTCCATCTGGAGAGGGTGTGCTGGCTGCATCTTCTCCGTCCGGATCCCCGATGTTGCTGGCCCTGTTTTGGGTCCGGAGCATTCTCTGGCCGCATTGCTCACCAGAACGCCTGGCTTCTTCTCTGTTGAATGTGGCAAGATGGCGCTGAGGGTGGGTCGAGGGCGTGACTTCTGGCAGCCGGGGCCACTTGGAGGCTTTCTTTCTTTCTTTCTTTCTTTCTTTCTTTCTTTCTTTCTTTCTTTCTTTCTTTCTTTCTTTCTTTCTTTCTTTCTTTCTTTCTTTCTTTCTTTCTCTCTTCCTTTCTTTCCTTCTTTTCTTCTCTTTTCCTTTTTTCTTTCTCTCTTCTTTATCTTTTCTTTTAAATTTTTTTTTATTTTATAAAGTAGTTTCCAATATTTGATTACATTAATATTCAAACATCAATCCCACCACTATTTTTCGGGTACTTCCATCCCAAACCTCAATCTCTCCCCCAAAGCATAACTTTAATAATATAATAGTTCCCTCTAAGGTTGGTTGCCTCATACTTTGAATCGCATCAAATGTGGGATAGGGAGTGTCCTATGAAAGTCCAGGGAAAGGTTCACTCGTGGGTGAGGCTCAGTCCAAACATGTGGAGAGCAGCCATGAGCAGGGTGGTGGTTGGGTTCTGGAGGTTTTCGGCTGCAGGAGCTGGGTCCCTTGGATCGGGGAGGGGTCACACCAATCACCCTCTGGGGCACCCCATCTCTTCCTTTTCTACTCTCTGTCCATGATCTCTTTGAGAAAACTCTTCTGAATTTAAGATAGTCAAAGATTACATCAGCTTTCATAAGTTAGATTACATTAGAATCCTCTGTCATATTAAAACTTCATTCCAAGGTCATTACCCAAAAGGTCCCAAACACACATATATACGTGTGTTTGTGTGTGTGTTTGTGTCTGTGTGTGTATGTCTGTGTGTGTATGACTGTGTGTGTCTGTGTGTATGTGTGTGTATGTTTGTGTGTGTGTGTATGGAAAAGACTTTGTACAAGTATCAGGATAGAATCAGTAGTTAACTGGTTTAGTAACCAGTCCTTCAGGGGAAGGATAGAGGTACACAAAAAGTGAATGAGAGGAAAACTGATGTCTAGTGATTTTCTTAATGGAAATACTCTCATCATGACCAATGTCAAGGTTAGTTCTTTACATTTTTTTCATTAGGCCCACACAATATAAGGAAGAATGTAGTGAATCCAAGTGCTCAACTGATACTTTACTCATATAATACTTGATAATATGCAATTCAGATAGGTGTTTCTGAATACTCTGTTAATATATTTGTTCATTTGAAAAGGGGTAATGGTAAGCACTGTAGCACTGTCATCCTGTTGGTTATCGATTTTGCTCAAGTGGGCACCAGTAACATCTCCATTGTGAGACTTGTTACTGCTTTTGTCATATCTAATATACCACAGGTAGGTTGCCAGGCTCTGTCATGTGGGCGGAATACTCTTGGTAGCTTGCTGGGCTCCCCAAGAGGGACAGAGGAATCAAACCCGGATCAGCTGCGTGCAAGGCAAATGCCCTACCCACTGTGCTGTCATTTCAGTCCAATGGTAAGCATTCATGACAACATCTAAGAGTCATAAATTTAATTATGTCATCTGTCTCATTAATATTTTATATAAAATCAGATTTATAAAAAAGACCTAAGATTTTAAACCCATTATATTGATTCAAGTTGGGTTGATAATGAGATGTTTGTTTTACTAATTAGTTTTCATAATTAAGAAAAAGGCCCTATAGACTTTTTCTCAAGGCAATACAATGATAGACTGTGAACTCAAGGCATACAACGAGTTGGGTGGTCAGAGCATCCCCCCAAGGCCTCCCTGATGAACAAAGAGACGAGGCACTCATGGGTAGATGGGGGAAATGTCCCATTTGATTCCAGAGCTTAATAGAATGTATAGACAAGGTACAGACTGCACATATATGAGATTCATCTTTTACAGAGGTAAAATAGTTTGAGGGAGGCAATTCCCTCGGGAAATTAACTCAAGAAGACACTCTATCTCCCAGGGGCTATGCTGAGAAATTCACCCAGGGGGAAAAAAGCATCAATATTGCTTGTCTCTTTCCCTTGCTGCTAGTACATATTAAATAACTAAGTTTACTTGTTATTAATACTTGCATATATTTGAATAAACCCAGTAAGAGATATAGATTCTAAAATTTAGTTCTCTGGTCTGGGGGTAAAAAAGTCGCTGTGTTTTATTGTAAATCCCAGACTAAGTCCTTAGGCTGTTTTGGCTTTTCCTACCCCATGGGGTTCTGTCTTGTATCAAGACTATTCTGTTGAAGTCAGGGTACATTTTCTGCTTTCCCTGGACGCATCCATGAGAACCACCTGTTGGGGTGTTAGAAACTACAGCAACTGAACAATTATGACAGATGCCCAGGAGTAGCTATATTTCAGAGTCAATTAACTCCTATACATTTGGAGCATCGCATTAACGGTCTTTCTGTGCTTAAGCAAAGCATATCGTCCTATACTAAAATAGGACAAGAGAAAAGTAATCCTCTACAGATATGAAGTCCAGAGCCTCTGAGGGTTTGACTTTATAAGTAACCAAGCCTGACTTGGGGAATCTGGTAGCTAACAGAAGGAGAGGTAAAGCACAAGAGAAAATTTAAAGATAAACGCAGGGAATTAGGGAATTAGGGGTGCTCATAAGAGCACTGTAAGCTTCCTCCAGGGGGAGGAAAAATGGATGAAGCCTAAAATACTTACAGTTAATATCCAACAATAAACTAGAAATTTTCAAATCAAACAGTAACCTCAAATCTGTCCATAGACTGTTCAAATGATTTTTTAAGACAAAGACTTTCTAATTAATTAAATTGCAGTTAAAATAATTTATTATATAATAATTCCAATGAGACATATAAGTTGGTAAATAAGTTGGTAAATGTTTATGAATGTGCCACACTAAAATGTTCGCCTCATATACAGGTAAATATACATACACATAAATAGTCCTCATCTTCTCTGCACATGGATAGAACAACTTTTTTCTTTTTTCATTATTATTCTTTATTTGGGAACATGACCTACAGTCTGTTCATATCATTGATTTAATTTGCACTTACTATGCTACACCACCTGTACCATCAGAGTGCTGGTAACCTACCACCTTTCTCCCAGATTACCACTCCCTTCCTCCAGGTTTTATGGGTCTAAAACAGAATTACTCAAGGTATTATTTTATGCCGTAGAGCAGGGGAAAAAAAATAGACTAGCAAATACATGCTGCTTTGCCACTTAAGAGATTTAGAAAACCCAATAAAAGAGTGTCATACTCTGCAGTGCCTTGGTTCTGCATTCGTTTTATTTTACTTACAAATTATACAAAAGAGAGGAGTCTCTTTTCTGACCTATCTGTTGTCAAAGTGTAATTCTGCATGATAACTCCATATAAGATAAACTCAAAATATTTATTACGATAGCACAGTGGGTAGGACGTTTGCCTTGCACACAGCCAACCTGGGTTCAGTTCCTCTGCCCCTCTCAGAGGGGCCCGGCAAGCTACTGAGAGTATCCCGCCTGCTCGGCAGAGCCTGGCAAGTTCCCCGTGGCCTATTCAATATGCCCAAAACAGTAATAATAAGTCTCATAAGGGAGACATTACTGGTGCCCACTTGAGTAAATCCATGAGCAACGGGATGACAGTGATACAGTGAAGGAAAGAGGGGGCATGAGTAATTATACAAAGGTTGAGGCACTTGCTCTGCATGTCGCCAACTCAAGTTCGGTCTCAGGTGCTGCGCCTGGTTTCCCAGTAAACACAAAGAGTAGTTCCAAGTGCAAAACAGTAATAAGCCCAAGTAGAGCTGGGTGTGGCTCCAAAAATAAATTAATTAAAATTGTGAAAAATAAATTGAAATAAATTTATTGAAAATCAATTTATTGAAAATTGATGAACAATGGGATGACAGTGACCACTCGAAAATAAATAACAAATTTATTATTTTTCAAAATAAGAAAAACCTGATGCATCATTCCTATTATATCACTTAATTGTAAGTATAATTGCTCATTAGGAATGATGTTTAAAAATTACGTTTTCCTGAGAAAGGCTTATAAAACTCTCTGTAGGCAAAAGCGTAAGTTGAAATAGTTCATATTGAACAAAAAGGCCTCCGTGGATGTCTGGATATTTTTTTCCATGTTCATAAACCAAACTAAATGTACCAGGAATATCAAAGGAATTCTATTTTAATCACCTTGATTGGTTTCTGAAACACTCAACCTCTAACAGGTATTGTACATTCTTTATTGGTACATTCTTTATTAGTATAAACATGTCCTTTAAGAAATGTTTCTCTTTTTAAAGAAAAATAAAAATTTCTCTTTTATTCCTTGGAGAGTCTCAGGAGTATTTGGGGGTCATAGGGAAGAACCAGAGGGGCTCTGCTCTGAAGGGTTTGTCTTGGTGGGTGTCTAATTTCAGCACTTGGACTTCCTCTCCAAGTATCTCCGTGCCATTTGTGTGCGGATATCATTTAATCAACGGAGCTCCCAGACTGAGCAAGGCATATATAGAACCTTGTTATCAAGGAATTTATTGTTTGTGCAAGATGAAACTCATACATAAAATATCAGCATTCAAAAGAATTATGCAGACAATTAAAATAGAATGATGTGTGACCGCAGGATAACTAGATAATGACTTTAAATTGGGCATACAAATGAAATGACTTTTACATTGAGCTCTGAATGACTAGAAAGAATTACTGATTTAGAAAACCAGAGTGGGATTTCAGAGAAGGTCAATATTTAACCGAATGGATTTTAGGTTGGCATGCGTTTCTTTCTTTTTCTTGAACAGCCCTTGGGATGGAGTGTGGAACGCTGCTAAAAGCTGAGGTTAGACAGGGGGCAGCACCAAATCATGGAAATTTCCAGCTGGGATAAGGAGATTGCGTTTATTTCTAAGGACAGCTGAACATATCGGAGGAAATTATGCTGGGGAGTAACATGATTTGATTTCAGTTTTTAAAATGTCATTTGGCTTCTGCTCTGGAAATTGATTACACATGACAAGATAGAAACCATTTCGAAGACTTCCGGGAGTCTAGGTGAAAGGTGGTGGTTTGCTGTGGCCTGGTGGTTTAGAGAGGCAAAGGGGATACTGAACATATTTTGAGAGCAGTAGGGGTAACATTTGCTGAGGAAATGGCTTATGGGCAAATGCAAATACAAAATAGAATTAAAAGGTAGCTTCACGATTTTCAGCCCGAGCACATGAATTAATGGTGTTGGCAATTACTAAAATGGGTGAAATTTAGAATATAGAATTGGAAGGATAAAATAATACTTCTCTTTGGGCCATGTTCACATGTTGAGGTTATCTATTAAATCTCTGACTGAAAATGTCAAATTGGGAAATATACAAATTCAGGGGAAAACATTGAATGGCAATAAAATTTCATTAGTGTATAAATTACTATAGACCACACTTATAATACTAAGTGTTTACATGAGATCACCTATAGAGTATATATAAATAGTGCCAGTCTGGGCTGCCATATCTAAGTACCACCAATTGGGCAACTGAAGGAATAGTAATGGATGCAGGAAGCCCAAGATCAAAGTATCAGTGCCTAGTGATAACCTTTCTTAAATTTCAGATGACTGTCTTCTGAGCCATAGCACAGCGGCTAGGGTGTTTGCTTTGCACACGGACCACGGACGACCTGGGTTCGATTCCTCCTCCCCTTTTGGAGAGCCCAGCAAGCTACCGAGATTATCTTGCCCACATGGCAGAGCCTGGCAAATTACCCGTGGCGTATTTGATATGCCAAAAACAGTAACAACAAAGTCTCGAAATAGAGGTATTACTGGTGCCCGCTCGAGCAAATCAATGAGCAATGGGATGACAGTGATGACAGTGAAACAGTGATACAGTCTTCTGGATACTTGGGACTCTATTTATGATGCTGAGGATTGAACCATTGAACCAAGGGTCTGACACACGCAAGGCCTTAACCTAGCTACTACCTCCTCTGGTTTCTTTTGTTGCTATGACCTTAACATACCTTGGTGAGTATGGGCAAAGGGAAAAATGGAAAGCAAAACTCTTTTCTATAAAAGCACTGATATCATCATGAGAGTTCAACTCTAGTAGCACTGCACTGTAGCACTGTCATCCCATTGTTCATTGATTTGCTAGAGCGGGCACCAGTAACGTCTTCATTGTGAGACTTGTTGTTACTGTTTTTGGCATATTGAGTAAGCCATGGGTAGCTTGCCAGCCTCTGCTGTGCTGGTGGGATACTCTCGGTAGATTGTTGGGATCTCCGAGAGGGATGGAGGAATCGAACCCGGGTTGGCTGCATGCAAGGCAAACGCCCTACCCACCGTGCAAAGTAATTTAATATAAATGATATTGTGTATTCAGTATGCTAAAAACAGTAACAAGTCTCACAATGGAGACGTTACTGGTGCCCACTCAAGCAAATCGATGAACAACGGAACAACAGTGCTACAGTGCTACTGTGTATATGCATATGAACACTCGCATATATACATAATGCACTGAGAGATTCCATGTCTATCAAAGTCTATTTCATCTCTAGCATGTAGGGTGTTTGCCTTGCATGCGGCCAACCCAAGTTTGATTCCTCCATTCCTCTTGGAGAACCCGGTAAGCTACCGAGAGTATCCCGCCCACATGGCAGACCCTGGCAAACTCCTCATGGCATATTCTATATGCCATAAACAGTAACAACAAGTCTCACAATGGAGATGTTACTGGTGCCCGCTCAAGCAAATCGATGAACAACAGGACGACAGTGCTACAGTGCTACAGACCCTATATTAAGGGAGAGCTATAGATAAATCCCATCATTTGTATTCAGTTTATAATTCTTCACTGAGATTTTTCTTTCTAGGTTTGCTTCTGCTCTACAGAGACAGTATTTTTCTTTGGTGGATTGTATTTAGATACCTGAAAGTTGCTTCACTGACTTCTAAATGACCATGTGCTGCTATCTTCTGATTCATTCCTAATGTGTGTTTTTCATGTTGTATTCTTGCCATAAGCAACTTTATCATAAAATTTGAATTTGAGTTTTTGGAGGACTGATCCACAATTAAAAACTTGCCATAAGTCAATGTGTGCCTGGGGGCTGTAGTTAGGACAAAGCAGGGACCATCATGATGATGATAGTTGGAAATGGCTTTTCAGTGTAAGAACTGTGTGCTGAGAGGAGGTAAAGTGATATACATGACAACTTTTCAGTACCTGGATTGTAAATAACAATGCCTAAAAGGAAAAATAGAAGAAAAGTGTCTGCCAGAGAAGAAGGCTTAGGAGTGGTGAGGCGGTGGCAAGACAGAAAATGGGGACATTGGTGGTAGGAAATGTGCACTAGTGAAGGGATGAGTGTTGAAACATTGTAGAACTGAAACCCAGTCATGAAGAGCTTTTTAACTGTATGTCGTGGTGATTAGATTAAAACAATGTTTAATTAAAAAGATTTAAACTTTCTTTGACTTGCCAGATACTTAAAATATATACTATGTTCGTTGAGCCCCTTTGTGTGTTGAAAGGTCTGCAAGTAAATGGTGGGCCCTTTGATATGTGGAAGACCCTGTGCTCAGTGTAGAGAAAGGAGGAGCAGAAAACCCCCATAAAGCCTCTTCTTCCCCCATCTCTTGCATCTCTCCTCTTCTACATATTCAATAACTGTGCCTGACTTGGCAGAACCTGAAGACAGCTACACAATGTCAGTTATGACAAAAGTAAGCTCGTTTGAAACTTCAGGGGCAATGTACCAATGGAATAAATAGAATATATAATTGTTACACTAAGGACAGAATGTGTCTGCACTCTCTGTGGGGGTCCCCATTTAAGCCCAACACCCCAGAAGAAAAACATCTAAAGCTCAGCATGGGGTTCCTAAGGCTAGAGAATATAAACATAGCATTTTTCTCACAAAGTGCAAAATTTAGGATTTTATGTCAGTGACATGGTGCCAATCAGAACCCTGCTTTATTTTTGCCCTTTTTAGAGCTTGAAACAATAACTGTGGTCTTTCGCATCCACTATTCTGCTGGTTCAGAGCACAAACAAGCTTCAAGGCTGTGCTTGATGGAAATTCAACAATAATTAATGCGAATTTATAGAACGTCCATTTGTTCTTATTTCTTCCATTGAATCTCATCTTGATAATTTTGGAAAAAAAATTTGAAAGACTATTTGTTTTGAATCAAGGCATAAGAGATATTAATAGTTTTAATTTGGAAAATAATTTTTAAAGACAATTTGTTTTGAATCAAGGCATAAGATATTAATGGTTTTTATTTTTTATTATTTTTTTTTTGCTTTTTGGGTCACACCCGGCAATGCACAGGGGTTACTCCTGGCTCTGCACTCAGGAATTACTCCTGGGGACCATATGGGATGCTGGGAATCGAAGCCAGGTCGGCTGCGAGCAAGGCAAACGCCCTACCCGCTGTGCTATTGCTCCAGCCCCCAAAATATTAATATTTTTTAATCTCATTATGGTTTTGACCTCATCTTCTCCCCCCCACCATGAACCCTCTCTCCTGTTTTCTGGACAGACCCACCTGTACCCTGGACTCAACATCTGTACTCAGGGCTTACTGCTTGTGGTGCCAGAGATTGAATACAGGCTGGCTGCTTGCAAGGCAAGCACCTGCCACAGTGCTCTCTCTCCAGTCCTCCATCCTCTGCTCTTGCTGTCTGCAGGCACACCCATCATAGTCATCATTCCTAATCAAGTGCAAATGTCTCTGAAGAAAGTCCTACTGAGCTATACCCTGGTTCTTCCTACTTCCCAGAATTTTAGCTGTCAGAATGGTAGAACCTGGGAGAAAATCTGCCAAGTGATCTGGTAGACAACAGAGAGAATGACCTAGCAATTCCTTCTTTGGTCATGGTCATGAAACATAGATGGAAATTAACCCATATTCTACCTGTCAAATGATATAAAATATATTGTAGGATTTTTACCTATGACAAACTAATAGATGTTGAAAAAATAATTCATTTTACAGAGAGACTTTAAAAATATACAAGGCTTTTTTGTAAATCGTAGAAGCTGACTATAGTAGGCAGTTAATAATTATGTAGGTGTATATTTTGTTGCTGCTCTTGTTATAGTAATATAAAAAGAAAGGTAAAATTTGGAAATTACAGCATAATAATTTTTGGTTTTGCATTGAAAATAGTGCATGATAAACTCTTGGCAATAAAAATCACATGCCTTAGTTTTGGTGCTTCTAGATATGTTTTAAAGGAACTTTATATTGCCTGAGAGTCTCTGTAGGTATTTGTAGCAGAGCTGCTTTGTATTATTATTCAGTAGTGGACCTTTAATAGCTATAAATGTAATGGGATAATAGTACTTCTTTTCATGATACTGTGATTCTGCAGGTAATAAGATCTATAGCAATTCAGATCCTATGGCTGGCCATGTCAGGAAATTTCCATTTTCTCTAGATTGAAATTTCATTTTTTAGCAGGAGGGAGGTAGGTTGATTTTGGGGACCACACCCAGTTGTGCTCAGGGATCACTTTAGACAAATCTCAGTGAACCGGATGTGGATGGCAGGGATCAAGCTAGGGCAGCTGTGTGCAAGGCCAGTACCGTGATCCCTGCACTATCTTTCTTGCCTGACAGAAGTTTCTTAAGTATAGTTCTGTGCTTGTTTCAACAACACGTAAGGTCAACATATTCTATCATGTAAATGGATTTCCATCATCCGCACACACCTACATTTACTGTTTGTAATATTATCAGAGGGGCTGGAGCGATAGCACAGCGGGTAGGGTGTTTGCCTTGCATGCGGCCAACCTGGGTTTGATTCCTCCATTCCTCCTGGAGAACCCGGCAAGCTACCGAGAATATCCCGCCCGCACAGCAGAGCCTGGCAAACTCCCCGTGGCATATTCTATATGCCAAAAACAGTAACAACAAGTCTCACAATGGAGACATTACTGGTGCCCACTCGAGCAAATTGATGAGCAACAGGATGACAGTACGGCAGTATTATTAGAGAGGTCCCATTTATCTCCCTCCATACTGAGACTCAACACCTAGGATCTGTGATCAGCTGAATCCTACCTGCCTAACAAATTTTATTATCATACTTGTAGGGTAAATTCCCTCTTTCTGGCAAGATCAGGCCTTTCTGGCTATTTAGGGTTTATGTTCATCACACACATCATCCTGGCCTCCTGAAATGCTCTCTCTTTTCACTTCCAGCTAATCAAGCACAGTTGGTACTACCTGGATGCCATCACCTCCACCCCCACTGCCTTCTCTTAGTATCTACTTCCTCTGTCTTGACCTGAGTGCTTTGTGCTTTTTTTTTTTTTTTGCACTTAGTTGCTTTGGCCCCTTGGATTTTAGCTCATACCTAAAACCTGTGAACAGGGCTTGTTTTGTTCAGGGATCACTCCTGAGGTCCTTGGGGTGTCTGTGCCAGAATCAAACTCACATCTGCACAGTGTGAGGCAAGCACGCTCCTCCACTCTACTGTATTGGCATCCTTGAGCAACTCCCCAGTTTTTGAACTGAGACCTTGAATTTAAACATATTCGCATTCCTTCTTTTTGTCAATTATTTTATTCTAATACTTGGCACTTATGAGCACATTTTATTAATATCCCAAACTTCTTAGAACAGGAGACCTGTATTTTGCTTTTCATGTAATCCTTCAGATAGTTCACAGGGATCAAAAGTGTGTAATAGAGGATTAGCTGATAAATCCGTTGATTAGGAACTTGAGAAAGTCAGTGAACCATTCTAATATATGTCCAAGGCATTAGCTACTGAGGCAGCCGCAAGTGGCCAAGAGACAATAGAGTGGTCATTGCATATAATGAGGGGATTTGTACTTAATACAAACTGACCACTGACTCTTAGGCATTGCTGATATCAACAAGGAAATGTTAAGCATAAGTTAATATTTTCATTAAGAATTGCTCATACTTTCAAGAGGTATAAATCTGTTTTTCTTCTTTCTGAAATAAAATCAATTTGGGGAAAAATTTTGCAATCGTTACATTTTATGGAATAGTTCACCCAGCCTATCTAAGATTTGAGGACATTAGGTTTCTATACATATGTATGCATACATTTTTGTGTTGATATATAAACATATATAACATGTGTAGTGTAAATTTTATATATTACATGATATAGTTCATTTTGCATATTTATGTAAATTTATGTAAATCACTACAGACTCAAGCTATTTGTAAATTTTTCACTAAATAACATTTTAAAAAATGTTATTTTTTAAATAACAGTCTCTTTGGACTCGTGATCAGCATAAACATTTCATTTGTTCTATGAAGACGTACCAAATCTTTGCCCACTTGAAGTGCAGTCACAATAAACAATGAGAACCATTTGTAATTCCAGATAATATAAGCCATTGCTTTATCAGTTTGAAAATAACGGGTGGCTTCTTGGGTTTCATGTGTAATCTTTTTGGTGCTGAAAAAAAAATCTGTATAGGGAAATTCCCACTGCTGGAGTTTTGCTAGTAATCTTCATCTCTGTGTGAAGTCTTTGGACTCTGTTGCCATCTCTAAAAGTGGTTGTCCTTGTCTATCAGTTTCCTGGGCAGGGGATCAAACCAGCTATTAGTTGTCTGTTTTCACTGCAGGAGAAGAATTTAGTCTAAAGAGACTTAGAGATTCTCTATGCTTAACCCCCTAGGAGCCTCATTCTGCCTGAACTCAGGCATTCTTTCAACGAGTAAATGGGCATCAATGTGTCCGGTGGACCAGATCACCTTAGTATTTTGAGAGCTATAATGGCCATTTGTGAGGATGATGATGGTTACTTGAATGAATTTTTCAAAATTATTTCCAGTCATAGCTATGAGTTGAATTTTCAACCTGAGTGTTGGCAGAAGAATTGCTATGCTAGTTCGTAAACTTCCTAAGCTGTGTAATCTCCCTCAAGATCCTGTCCAAGACTTGCTCTGGGAAGTTAATTTCTGACATGATCATTTTGTCCTCTTATGGGTCACTGACCCTCAGACATCACAAAATAGGTCAGGTCTGCAAGTATCAGATTTATAAACACGTTTTTAATAGAGATTTTTGCTTACCAAGCTGAGTAATGCCAGTCACTGATCTAAAGAAAATCTGCTTAGACATTTGGAAAAGTCCAGATAATTAAATACTATATGGACCACTTAGCATTTTCCCCTCACGTATTTGTATTTATTATTGAAGACCAGCACAAAAGAAAATTCTGGCTCTTATTTACTGATTTTTGTTTATTCCTAAATTCATTTATTAAACTAATGAGAATAACATCAGCCTGTATTCTCTGTATAGCTTCTAAAAATAGTTTTTATTTTTAACATACTGCTGACACATATGTACAAACACAGAACTATATCATTCATATGTAAGAACACAGGTTCAGTTTCTTAGGTGTACAACATTTAGCTTAAGGTTCTAACAAACTTCTATGTCTTAGAAAGAACTTTGCTTAATTATCCAAAGAAGATGGCAAACAAGCACCATCTCTTCTTATTACTTATTATGTAAATAAATGTCGCAGTGATGTCACCTCACACTGGTGAGAATGGGAAAATAAGTATTGGTGAGGTTGAAGGGCAAAGGGAATCATAGAATCATAGTACTTTTTTGGTGCAAATGTGAACTGGTTCAGTCTCCTGAAAATTAGTATAGAGTTTCTCAGTTGATCCAACAATTTCATTGCTAGATTTCTATTGGAAGAACATTTTAAAAAAATTTTGAAAAGATAGAAGCATACTGTTCTTCTTGTAATTCTATTTAATTTATAGTAACAGAGGTAGAAAACCCAAATTCCCAATGGTGAAGTGAATAAAGAAATCATATAAATACATATACCACAATTGAATACCACCCCAGGAACTATAGGAAAAATTAAACCTTATAATATGTGACAATATGAATGAATTTTCAGATGATTAGGCTGAGTGAAAACGTCAAGAAGAGTTTGGATGATCTCACCCATATGTTGGATATAAAGAAACAAAAGAACAGGCAAAAACAAATCCCAAACTAATCCCTATATTCAGACCACAGAACTGAGGTTTCCAACTAGGGAGAGAGAAAAGAGATATATAGGACAGATAGGGTTTAATAGACAGTGATGGAGGGATTTGTTACTTCCTCAACAAGGTGCAGTTCAGTGATTGGCGCATGAGAGCTTGGCTCAACATCACGAACAAAACAACAACCAAACTGCATCAATTAAAAAAAGAATAGTTTGAGTATGGTAAATGTGAAACAAACCAAATCCGTGTTATTTTGTTTGCTTTAGCACTAAGAAACTAGATAGGAGGCATCCTGAGATAGTGCAGTGGTTAATATACTTTTCTTGCAGGTATTAAGGCTATTTCTATCGCAGCACCCTAAATGGTCTCCTGAACACACCGCCAAGAATAAGCCATGATCACAGCCAGGTGCAACATCCCCAAAGCAAAACAATAACAGAAATGAACTTGACAGGTTCCTCATCATCTTTCATGATGCAGAGTTTCAGATATTAGTCAGTAATATGAATCTACTGGTCTACCACCGTCTGTCAGCTTTGGGAAAATGGAAGCCCTGGCTCTTGACTGTTATCATCACCCCAAATTGGGTAGATTAGAGAGCAAATGGTCCATGTACAGAATCCTGTTGCTATTCATTTCTATGACAGAAGTGTGTCATTGCTTTCCAAAGGAGTTGTTTCCATGTGGTATTCTGGATTTTTTTTTTTAGTACAAGTGATATATCAAACATCATCTGAATAAATCAGAATCAATTAGGACTAGAATGTCTTCATATCTGAAAATTTTCTTTTTAAATAGCGTATTTTAATAGAGTGATGAAAGTATTCATAATTGTCATTTTTTGTTTGTTGTTTGGGGCCACACCTGGCAATGCTCAGGGCTTACTTTAGGCTCCATACTTGGGAATCATTCCTAGTCACTCACGGGAGACCAATTTGGGATTCTAGGGATTGAACCCAGGTCCGCCATGTGCAAAGCAAACACCCTACCTGCGGTGCTTTCACTATGGCCCCAGAGTTGTCTTTTTCTTTTTACCATGCGAACTCTATAGAAGTGGTGGTCATATTTGCTAGATTTGCATTTATTCCCCAATCATTGCACTCTGTCACTATGGCTCACCCATACCAGCCTCTCAGTGCCCTGCTGAATTGAAAGAAATTGCAATGGGTTCTTTATAAAATACTGGACAAACATGTTACTCAGGAGATTTCTCTGGATGAAAACAGGAACAAAGTAATGAAATATGAAAAGTTTGGAAAATTCTTAAGTTTTTTTTTTTTTTTTTTTTTTTTTTTTTGCTTTTTTGGGTCACACCCAGCAATGCACAGGGGTTACTCCTGGTTCTACACTCAGGAATTACCCCTGGCGGTGCTCAGGGGACCATATGGGATGCTGGGATTCGAACCTGGGTCAGCCTGGGTCGGCCGCGTGCAAGGCAAGCGCCCTACCCGCTGTGCTATTGCTCCAGCCCCAAATTCTTAAGTTTTGTTACTGTCAAAACTTAAATTCCATAGCAATCTTATTCATAATGCAGTAACAACTTCTTCCTTTTAAATGTAACAGATCACACTCAGTGAAAATACAGATATATACAGAGGCTCTAATACATGCATGTATGTGTGCTCATGTTATCAAAATCTTAGATTTTTAGGATCTTGACAGCAGTGTTTTGAGAATGATTTAGTGGCATCTTCCTATGGAAGGTTACCGTCATCTGCAAGATAGTTTGGGTACCTGCCATTCCTGTGCATTTCTGCTTGATATCAGTATCTCATTCTTTTGGTACATTGCCAGCTCTGTAAGATGCTGATGTGGAACAAACAACTAAAATGGAGCTACCAGGGAAGTATCCATGTAACGGGCCAGTCAGCAGTGGGGGTAGGATGCTCCTTATCAAACTCAAAAGGATCCAGTGACTGAGTCAGATGCAGAGATGAAAGTGGCCCAGAGCTGTTGAAAGTTTCCTCAGACAAAAAGGACAGTCATTCTGGAGAACAGTGCATAGAAAAAAATTTAAATTAGGGCCAGAGCAATAGTACAGTGGGTAGGGCATTTGCCTTTTAGCTGACCCAGGTTTGATCCCCAGCATCCCCTGAGACCAGCAAGAGTAACTCTTGAGTGAAGACAGGAGTAAACCCCTGAGCATTGCTGGGTGTGCTCCCACCCCCGATTTTTTAAAATAAGCACTTTTTGTAACAATTTTGAAAAATCCACAAGTAGTGGTCCTGTTGAGTGAAATATTTGAATGTGAAGGACATCTATATCCCATGTGCATTGTAGACAAGTGTGTGCTTGTGTTTTAGAGGGCAGGGGGGTTATTTGTGACCAGATGTAACCCTGTATTAAAATTTTTGGTTCTTCAAACTTCCGGGAGCAAGATTTACTAAGATTCTCTGCAGGACAGTAGCTGCACTTAGAAGTGCAGTGATGTGACTCTAAATCCTATCTCCTTAAAATGAGGGTCATGACTCCATTTTAAGTAAATAAAGTCTTCAAAATAAATTCATGATTTCTCTGAAATAAATGTTTTGTTTATAACCGTCTTGAGTGAAAAGTTCTCACATGAAAAGAGATCATGAATAGGAAATATTTAAGAAGTTCTGTTTTAAAAGATGCTGTCTGTCTAGCAACATTTGCCTGTTATTAGGTCAAGAGAACCACTATAGGATACATTGAGTACAGGAATTGTACTCAAGTTGTATTCATTGACTTAAGAAATCTGATGCCATTAAAAAATCTGTTACTGTTCATTTACTTACTATTTTGATTTTGGGTTTTTCTATAATTTTTCCATTTTGATTTTATATTAACCACAGATTTTTTTCTTTGCCAATGAATGACTTTGTTGTTTCATGTAAACTACCGAAGCAGTGGGTTCCAGTGAAGGCTGTGGTATGAAAGTTCCATTCCCATGCTACCAGCATTGGAGATAATTTTAGGAGATACTATATAGCTCCACTGAATTTAAGTATAGGAACCAAAAGATGAATGCTAAGACTAGTTTTATATTAGAAGTTGTATAGTCCTCACTAATTCTATGTGAGATAGTTTATAAATTGTCCCTGTTATGCAGTAAGTTAAGTTGCTCTTGTATCATTAAAATGAGTATAGGAGTGAACATGTGTAAAAGAATGCACAACATCCCCCAAAATCCCTGTTAAATGTTTCTTTATAATATTTGATTGCATCAAAAGAAACTACAAGATAGATGCAAATAAACTGACCCATGAATATCCTACCTTGCATGGTACTTTAGCACAGCTCATTACTCTAGCTAACATACTATAATATATTTGACTAGATTATAAACTGCATTCATACTTTTTCTCAGTTTTAAAATTCTAACCTATAAATTTACTTTCTAGTCAACCCCTTTTTATAAAAGGTCACATTATCATCCCAGAAACATCTGTGTTTGTTTATATTTTTGTGTCCTAAACAATGTTTTCTAAATTTGCAATGAATATGTATTAAATTGAATTAGTACAAGGAGAGAAGATTGATGTTCAGTAAGGCTGAAATTGCTTAGTTCTGTAATGTTGCTTAGTGTGGGATTATATGAAACCTTTCAACACAGAAAGTCAAGCCAATTTACTATAGGTCTCTTGCAGTGTTTTCTCCCTTTTTTCACTTCCTTTGTTAAAAGAGTAGTAATTGCATTTCTAGCAGAATATTCCTAAAAACATGTTTCCAAAGGACAAATGGTCCTGTAACTGGATCATTCCCCTCGGAATTCACACAATTAAAGGCCAAGACTTAGTTCAGATACTTCTATACCACATCTAATGTAGCCGAGGCCAACTCAGAATGCCAAGCCATGATGAATCCCTCAAGATGCCTATAAAATAAGTGAATTCCATTGAAAATAGCTTCATGATTACAACTGAAAATAACATCATAATCACAGAAAATTCTTGGGCCACCACTATATCTTGCACTGCTCGTTTCTGTCTTTTGGTTTTAATTTCCTATGTGTATTGCTATGTTATGTGTGTGTGTGTTTGTGTGCGATTGTGTGTTAGTTTTTGTTACAGAATTTAAAGTTTGAGTGAAAAGTACTATCCTTAATTAGCACTGTCTTAGCACTGTCATCCCATTGTTCATCAATTTGCTCGAGCAAGCACCAGTAACGTCTCCATTGTGAGACTTGTTGTTACTGTTTTTGGCATATTGAATATGCCACAGGGAGCTTTCCAGGCTCTGCCGTGCAGGGCGGGATACTCTCGGTAGCTTGCCCGGCTCTCTGAGAGGAATTGAACCTGGTCCGCCGTGTGCAAGGCAAATAAGCCTTACCCACTGTGCTCTTGCTCCAGCCCCCGATGTGTTATCGCTCTAGCAATAAATTATTGCTCCAATAATTAAGGATAGAAATGAACTAGCCTTAATTACTCTAGTTAATTTCAACTCTTTCGTCTCCTGTTCCCTCCTCCATTGGCCTATATGTGTGCTGGCAGAACAAGATTGCCAGTTCTTGTCTAGATGGGCTTTATGGTCTCATCCTCACAGAAACCCTTGACTTAACCAATGAGTAGAAAAAATCCAATAGTTTAGACATAATCACGTTAAACCAAAGCCTCCATCTTTCCTTCTCCTTAGCACTTTGTTCTTTCTCTTGATTGGTTCCAGAAAGGTATAAGAGGGATTTTCATAAAATGGGTAAAAAATAAAGAAGCAATTCAAGTTATTTTCTTCTCTTCTGAGATACCAGACCCTACTTATTATTTCTAGTTTTCTATGCCCTTATTTTCATTAATTTGTTCTTTTATTGAAATATTTACTTTTCTCTTTTTAGAGAAAAGTATTTATAAAGTGAATATTTGTAGTACTTAAATAAGAATGGTAGAGTTAGAGTTAGAACATTTATTCATTTATTTATTTGGTTGCTTTTCTTTGATTTTATTGGCCACACCAGGCAGTGCTCAAAGCTTCATCCTAGTTCTACACCCAGGGTTCACTACTGACCTGCTGGGGACAGTGGACGTGCCATACAGGGTTCCAGGTATCAGACCCAGGTTAGGTGCATGCAAGGCGAAAGCCTTGTATTATCACTGTACTGTCATTCTTCCCCTCCCCATTACTGTTTTTCTTTGGGTGGGCGATGCTGCCCTGGGAAAAAAAAAACCAACATTTTCGTGTTTTGTTTTTGTAGGGCTTCACTGATGATGCTCAAGGCTTATCCCTGACTGCTCCCAGAGGTCGCTCCTACCCCAGGCCCTAAACATGGAACATTTAGGGAATAATTGAAGTTAGCAAGGTGAAGAACTGGAATCCACCTGGTAGATTATTACTTTTGTAAGGCTTCTGTATCCTTGTTTTAAGCCATTGTTAGGTACTTAAAACTTTTTCAAATAAAATAGGCATTTGCATAAACATATAAAGATTGCATTTATTATAAATATAGATCACCAAAATTCCAATCAATCTTGAATAGCATTTCCCATTGTCAAAGTCCAATATTATCCTAGAACATGTAACTTTTTTGTCATGCCTACTGGACTTCCGTGAATGATTCTTCTGTATGAAAAGTGTTCAGCCACGAACTCAACTGAGCCAGTGCTCCATTTGTTAAAAAGTACTCCCATGTGTAGAAATGTGTTACTCTGGAAAGACTTTATTTTAAAAATGTATAAATATGCTCAAACTATCTGATTTTAGAATATGAACATTTATCATCATAGTACCTGTTTCCCACACAGGATGTAGGATGTAATTCATAATAATAATAACATGGAGAATATACTCAAGAAGTTTAATTTTTTGAGGCTCTGGCACCCCTAAAATTCAGATAATTCCCAAGAAGCCTGGATTATGACCTCTAACTTTTGGAGCTATTCGAGTACATATACAAATTATGATGTGCCAAATACTCTATTAATAACTACAGTTTTTGTATCTATGTAGAATTAGCCATAGCAAAAGCATATAGAATCTAACCATTCCTTTGATAGAATCTTAGTACCTGGAAAGTTAAGTGCTGTCAAGAACTAGAAATTTGAGAACTAGAAATCTGGGTGTGGGGGGAGTGGTTCAGGCAGAAAGCTAGTACAGTGGATAGGGAACTTCCTTTGTAGGTGGTTGGCCCAGGTTTAATCTCTGGCATCCCTATGGTCCCCTGAACATCTCCAGGAGTGATGCCTGAGTAAGAGTCAGGAATAAGATATGAGCACTTCTAGGTGTGCCCCCCCCCAAAAAAAAAGAAGGAAGAAGAGACAGATGCAGTGTGTGTGTGTGTGTGTGTGTGTGAGAGAGAGAGAGAGAGAGAGAGAGAGAGACAGACAGACAGACAGGGAGAGAGAGACAGAGAGTCAGAGAGAGATAGACACAGAGAGACAGAGATACGGAGAGACAGAGGAGGAAAGGAAATCTAGGAAATCTATTTGTTCATGCTTTTAGAGTAGAGTACTAAGTCAGAGTCTGAATGTTGTTTACCAGGACATTTGTAACTCTAACATTTGAAACTAATTATGTGGGGACTTGTTTTTCTCATTGGGTCCTTTAGGTGTATATATCTTTCTAATACTGTGAAAGGTGGTAAAATTTTATTAATTATAACTAAAGCCTGACTTTCCATTGACTGGATTTGAAGGCTTCCTTCACTTAGGGAAAAATAAAGATTTAGACAGAACTCTTCATAAGAGCACTTGTCATTATCATTGGCTTCAAAATATAATGGAATCAGGTTTAGTTTCCTGATTTTCCTCATCTATATAAAATTATATACATACTTTTAGACCATGGCATACAAAGGACCCATATTTAAAGTTTTTCAATTTCTTATGCTGTAATAACTACCAGAAACAGACACTTATTTATGTTATAAAAATGTTTCTTGAAGAAAATTGCCACAAAATGTTTGAAACTATTAATTAGTGAAGAAATTAACCATTCCTTAAGGCAATTGCTTGGAATCACTAGCAAAGTACAGACCAGATTTCAGGATCATGATTTGGCGGAAACAGTCTTTTTACAAGAAACATTCACTTCTAATCTTACCCATATGTTTGTTTTCTAAAAACAGTGTCAGATGCTACCTCTACCTATTAGTTGGAGTAAGTGTTTAAGTTGTATAGAAAAACCTTGAATATCCCCCACAAATCTGGATAATAACAGATAAGCACCATCAAAAATATGTGACAAAAGGTACAATAAAGGGTAGAGAATTGGAGATTGAGAAATTATCATGAGAATTTAATACGAGGATTGCATGCCTAGCAAGATGTGTGGTGTAAATAGATGTTGTAAACACCAATTTCCTCCTCTCCTTCTCTACTTCACCTCTAGGCCCCTCTTTGCTTTCTCTGGCAAGCATTTTGGCAAGAGCACAGTGGGTGGGCCAAACAGGGGATGGTTCCAAAAGAAAGTAAACCTGTGGTCCCATGAGTCCCGGAGTCCGGCCAATTCCAGCCACATTTGTCTTCTTTAGAACATCCTGTTGTAATCCTTAAACAAGTGCTCTCCAGGGCTCTGCCCTGTGTGCGTTATTCTCTTGGGTGAGAGTATTTGTTTCATAGTGGGAAGGGGTGTCTAGGGGAGGGGTATGTGAGGAAAGTAGAGCTGGAGAGCTGGCAATTACGATTTATTCTGTGTTTTGTACGGAATATGAATTTCATTCAAGGAAGTGACTAACTTGGCTGGAACGTTGTAGGGCACTTGGCAGACTGTGCTATATTGTGAATCAGTGGAATTTTCTTTAAATGTGTCTCCCACCTCCGTTTTCTGTGCTTAGTTTTCTTTGTATTAGTTTAACATTTTGGGAGGAGGGAGGTTGAATGTGATCAATTTGATGTCACCTCACACTTCAAATAGTTTTAATGTGCTTGTCCTCATAAAAATAGTGTATTATTTTTAGGTACCAGAAATTGTAGGTGGGGTAAGGTGCCTTGCACATCGATGACCCTGTTTCAATAACTAGCACTAAATCTGGTCCCCAGAACAGTGCCAGGAGTATCTCTGGCACAGTGCGGAGAGTAAGCTCTGAGCATAGTGGATGTGACCAAACACCTCTCCCACCCCCAATAATAATATTATAATAATACTCTTTTTTGCTTTTTGGGTCACACCCAGTGATGCTCAGGGATTACTCCTGGCTTTGCACTCAGGAATCACTCCTGGTGGTGCTCAGGGGACCGGGAATCTAACCCAGGTCAGCCGTGTACAAGGCAAACACCCTACCCGCTGTGCTATCTGTCCAGCCCCAAGAAGAATAAATTTTTAACGTAGAAAGTTTTCCCCAGAAGGTACGGATTTCCTGGTAGGGAATTCAGTTAAAATTATTTCAGTTAAAATTACCCCCCGGAAGGATATTTTTGATTGGGAGTTGTGTAAAAACACACACAAAAAAAACAGAGCGGGCACCACTCCGCACCGGGCACAGGGCACAGGGCAGCAGCGCTGTCCCTCCCGCCACCCGAGTTTGGTAATCTCCAACTGCTTCCCCACCGCAGGGAGGCTGATGGCAATGATGAGGCAGGCGAAGGAAGGAACGGAGGCAAGCCAGTTGGTCTCAATCGCAGTTTATTCCAATCTCCTCTCTATATACTCCCGTCTCTCTCTCTGCTTCTTCCCCAAACCCCCTCATACAGCCACCTTAAATCCCCCCCGCATCAGGGGCCAGGGCTTACACATAGGTGTGGTTACAATCAATGGGGGTAAAGTTCTATCCCTTAGGGGATGCTTCCACTAGGACAGAATCTCTTTCAGCAGGACACCCGCCCAAGAGCGGAATCCCAAGGGTGTGTTTCTCCTCTCTTTGTCCAACTAACATATAAGTATTCATATTATTAATCATTTTGTATGAACATTGCAAGAGATGCATTAAGCTTATAGAATTGCTCTCCTGGGGTCATCTCGATCTAAGACTACAGTGCTCAGGCCAGATTAGTCTTTCCTATCCCTAGCAGGGTCCTAGTCTCATCGTTGCTTTTGGATCATGACATGACATGTCCATGACCAATCTCTTAACATATACTTAAGCATTGGGCGCTTTGACCAGGCCCATCTCGATGCCAGGGTAGCACATAACTCACCACTTGCCCTGGGTCCGTCCCGTCCCTCGTCAGAACCGTGGTTTTGGGGGTGATAGGAAGTAAGGGCAGCTGAGGCTTAAGTCGAGAAATAATAAGCCCGGGAGTGAATAATATTTGAAGCCAATTAAATCCCATGTTACCAAAGCATATTAACAACTGTCTTTCTTTGTCCACACAAAAAGGATATTGTTTTAAAGTAAACTATTCAAAAGACATAAGAGAGGACAAAGACAATATTAACTTATAATACAAGTTCACTGTCCTAGCAAGGTCTGACCTTACAGATTAACAGTTTGATTAGGGGAAGAGCTGAATGACTAGTTGGGGAAGGGAGCATAGAAGTGATTACGGATAAACAAAGGAATGGGAGTGACTCGGGTGCACCTTGATGGGCGTGACTGATATACCTAAGCTCCTAGTGGCAAGGGGAACAGGACATACCAATGTAGTCTAGAATTGTTTAGAGATTATTGCCAGATAAACCCAAACTCTGTGGCGAGGGAGAAAGGACAAACCAATTATATACTTTGAGATATGTCCATAAACATCATCTTCTTGAGCCTTTTGGTAAAGATCACTCACATGTCTGCATTGTTTCTTTTTATCTCTCAGGGGGCAGGACTAGGTAGGACCTTAGATTTGGCAGCAGTAAAGAGTTTGGATTTTACTTGTTATTTCATTTTTTGACTTTAAAAAATTAATTATTAACATTATAATTTAACTGAAGTGAGCACTGTTAAAAATGCGTAGAAACTTGTTTTTCTCTTTGATTTTACTCTTCTGGTTATGTGGAGTTAAGTAAGGTATGTAACCTCTCTGGCTTTTCAACACCTCATATGTTTTCAAATGGGGATATTAAATAAAAATATTGTTAGTATCTAGGATTGGCAAGGGTGGGTTGGTAGATGGGAACTCGCCTGTTCCACTGCCGTGAACTCCTCTTGATGCAATGTATATTCAAGTGCATGTTAGACTGTTCTTGGGCCATACAATTTCCTTTCCTGGAACTCATACTGAAATAATAGAGCAAGAGCAAGAATAAGCCTCTTTGTAAATATATGTGTTATATTTGAATATATATTAGTCATTGAAATAATATATTGAAAACTGCAAAAATTGGAACAGCGTAAATGTTCAGTCATATGAGAATAGTGGACTAAATAGCATAAAAATTATACATCAATGAAATACTGAATCCGGTCATTAAAATGACACTTCAGTGGGTCCAGTGGTGATGGGTGTGGTGTTGGAATAATGTGCATGAAGAAACATTATGAATAGTGTTGTAAACCACAGAATATCAATTAATAGGAATGTTTAAATGACATCCCACAGATGGATGTATTGCTTGGAGATCTATTTATAGCATCATTTACTAGGGAATAAGAATAAGAGCGTTTCCTCAGAATACAGTACCTCCTTCCCCCTAAATACTCCTACACCAGATGAAAAGCATAAATTTTCTTTTAATGTTTCTCATTTCCTATATATACTTCAACGGGTAACCTTTTAACTTTGAATTTTCTTGTGTTCATTTTTCTGCATCCCCAAGTATCCCTGATCCAAACTTGTTCAATGAATGCTTACAAAACAATAATGAATCTGACGCTACTTGTCACTGTCACTGTTATCCCATTGCTCATCAATTTGTTCGAGCAGGCACCAGTAATGTCTCTCATTGTGAGACTTGTTGTTACTGTTTTTGGCATATCGAATATGCCACGGGTAGCTTGCCACGATCTGCTGTGCGGGAGCGATACTCTCGGTATCTTGCTCGGCTCTCCAAGAGGGCCGGAGGAATCGAACATGGGTTGGCCGTGTGAAAGGCGAATGCCCTACCACTGTGCTATCGCTCCAGCCCGATGCTACTTGTAACATGTACATATCTGTCACTCTCTTATGTGAAGAGGCAGGTGCCTTGAACAGTTTCTGTCAAGTTGCTATCATTTGACTCTTCGATATTGGAATTTAGCATTCTTTAAATGATTAATTTTATCTGTTTTTTTCCAGAAATATAAAAATGTGTATTTTATCCCTTCTGAACATGAAACTACAATGAAATGGTGATAAAAGCCATTGTCCTCTATACACACGGGACAAGAATAATGCCAGATACTTCTGCTATACCTCATAGTAAAAATAATAATAGCCATTTCTACTAAACTTTCTTCAATATAGGTTCCTAGAACTTTGGGTACATTAATTAATTTTGTGGTTTTTTTTTTCTTTTCGGCTATTTTTTGCCTTTTGGGTCATACCTGGCAATGCACAGGGGTTACTTCTGGCTCTGCACTCAGGAATTACTCCTGGTGGTACCCCGGAGGACCATATGGGATGCTAGAAATCAAACCCGAGTCGGCCTCATGCAAGGCAAACGCTCTACCCACTGTGCTATCTGTCCAGCCCCTAATTTTGTTTTAAATTTTGGACCACACCACTGGTGCTCAGGGTTCACACCTGGTAGTTGGTACTTTGGGGACTGTATGCAGTGCTAGGTAGCAGAACCAGTTGGCTGCTTGCAAAGTCAGAGCCATAACCGCTGTCCTAGCTCTCTAGTTACTGTACTATCTAACATTAACTAATTTAAACCACACAACAAAACTAAGTTACACTACTAATTTAGAGATGAGGGCAGGAAGACAGAGTCGAATTAAGCCATTTCTCCTGCTAGACACAGAAGAGGGGAGTCAGGTTATCAATTTATTCATTAGGTTCCAGTAACTATTGTGCCACTGAACTCCAAATTTAAGGCTTTCTGCATTGAGTAGCCCTTCAGAGAGTTTCATATGGATTAATTTATTACTGTTCTTAATTTTGAAGGCATTTCAGGATCACTGAAAGATTTAGAGAGAAAGATCAAACCATGCGATCACAGTTGAAAGTAATATAGTAGTCTATACATTTAAATATTGGAGGAAATGACGTGGACTCCTATAAACAGTTGACCATTTATCTTCTAGGAATTATCTGGATAATATTTTAGGACTCACAACAATACAGTATATGCTATTATTTTCTCTTTTTTTTACCTCCTCTCCTCCTTGTGTCAATAAGTTATCATTTTGATTGTTTTCCATTTCTGACAACAGATTAAGAAACTGAGATGAGTGGTGGTTAAATATTTTCCCCAGATCTTAGTAGCCTTTAGTTCACTGCATCACTGTATCACTGTCATCACATTGCTCATCGATTTGCTCAAGCAAGCACCAGTAACATCTCCATTGTGAGACTTGTTACTGTTTTTGGCATATCGAATACTCTACGGGCAGGTTGCCAGGCTTTGCCATGCGGGCGGGATACTCTCGGTAGCTTGCCGGACTCTTTGAGAGGGATGGAGGAATCGAACTCGGGTCAGCCTCATGCAAGGCACACGCCCTATTCGCTGTGCTATTGCTCCAGCCCAGCCTTTAGTTACAGAGCTGAAAATCCCATTCAAACTCCCAGATCATTATGTACCAATTTTATTATTCTGTGCCAGGAAATGGTCATTTAGAGATTATGTGTCATAGAAAAATAAGGAAAAATTTAGAGAGCTAAATATTTGGGGGTATGAAACTGGATTCAGGAGTTTACTAGTTATGTGAACTTGAGCTAAACAGTATCACAAGAAGTAGTGTTCTGAACCTTAAAGTGAGAATATAAAAAATGTCCCCGCTTTTTTAGAAAATAATTTAAATAACTCTTTTTATTTTTCTTGCAAGTATATAAGACCATGCAACAAGTTATAATAAAGAAGATAAGATTACCTTTTAAAATATCCCCAAACATACTTTTATTATAATATTACCTGTTTTATTCTTAGTTTCCAATGCTGTGATAAATACAGACTCTTTACTTGAAATTTCTCTTCCATCTTAATTAGTTTCTTCCCTGTCTCCTGAGTAAAACCAGCATTTTGATATTGACCTTTCCTTCCTATATCTCCTGGTTCGTGATGGTCTTTACTTTACTCAGGAACTGAATCATTTCAATGTGCAACCTTCCTGACCATGCAACCTGGAGTGGCACTCTTATGTTACCAATTTCCATAACGCTGAACAGATTATTTAATGCAATTTTCCTTGTTAGTTCTGTATTTAAAACTAGATTTGTGGTTGCTCTCAAAATAGTGTAGAGACTTCTTAAGGTGAGAGCATTCTTTCCTGTCCCCATAAAGAATGTTACAGGAGGTTTAGGTATGGAGATGGTGTTCATTTTTATTTCATAGAAAAAGGAAGAAAAAATACAATAATGACACTATTATGTGCCTTTATATAATTAACTCAAGTTGAAAATATGTTAACTAATTAGAAGAACACAAGATATTGATATAATTCCCATGGATAGATTGATGATTGATAGGTAGAAATATATGTGCATCTGTATTCATTATAGCAATATTCAGAAGACCTAAGACATGGGAACAACCCAAATGGCCCATAACAGGTAAGTGGATAATCGAATTGTAGTCTAAATACCTAGTAAAATGCTACTCAGCTATGAAATCATGTTTTTCTACCTGGATGGAATTGGAGAGTATCATGCTAACGGAAAGTAAAAGTGCCCAGAGACCTCGCTCAGATGTAGAGTATAAAGAAACAAAGCAGGAGATAATAGTTTCCAATGCAAACAAAGTCTGATATACTGCATAAACAGCAGTGGGTGGCCACAAGGGGGAAGGGAGAAGGGATCTTGATATAGTGGTGGAGGTGGTAACTTAGCACTGTAAATATAAAGTAATAATATGAAAAAATAAAATAAGTCAACATATAAAACATTAACGTTTCATTCAATAAAGATAGAAAAGTTACTTCTCAACTGGTTGTGATTGTTTTAGGGAAGAATCCTACATGTCCTGGATTTCCACTTCTTGATTTAGAAAATAGAATTTAACCATATATTTTGAACTACCTTGTTTGACACAAAATATGATAAATATAAGCTTTTGAATCTGTGGGACCAGGATATGCAAGTGGAATTCTAAGTAAAAACTGATCAATACACAGTTCAGTTTTAAAATTCTTTCATTTGCAAAAGTTGGTTTTCTTGGCAGTACCAGTGAGAACTGTAATTTTAAAAATCATTTTGCATGAATATGCCAACTATATATGAGCCCGATTTATTAAAATGTTTATTACCATATCCATTTGTTTATAAGGATGTATCTTATGTCAAATATAAACCTCAAGAACAATCAACTAGATGAAAAGAGCAAAGCAACTGCAATAGTACAGCATTTTAAAATGGCATTTTAATTTTTCTATTCACAAAAGAAAGAAAAGAGCAAAATGGCTGGAAACCTCCAGAGCAATAAATACAAGACTCAGAATACACATTTTAATTTGAGAGTGTCTCTGACTGAGTGTGACAAAGAGAAAAAAGATCCTGCTTCTAGGCTTGCTAACGTTAAAGCTCTCTAGTTCTAAAGCCCGTATTCATTAAGTTTCAGCATTTCCAGCACCTGTTCAAATGAAAATAATATGTGAATAAAGAATTCCTCCATCCCCATGTTTATTGAAACTTATCCTCTAGCTTCTTTGCTGGTGGTCAAAACAGTCATAAAAAATTCATGCTCTTTCAAGATTTGGATGCCTCTCAGTCTGTTGTCAACTTTTGCAGCAACAAAGATGACATGCGTTATCTCTGTCATATTTTTAGCTCTGACCAGGAAAGGTTGCCAAAAAATTAATTTGGGATTTATTAGGAGAAAATGAAATTGTTAATGGATATCCCCTTCTCCATGAAATGGGGCACATCATAGGCAAGAAACGTAGCTGGTGAAACAGAGCAAAGCAAAATGATTATTCCTAATAATATCAGAATGGGAGTCAGGTACCAAGGAAAGAGTTACTGGCATAGCTCAGAGAGATTTCTAAGAATTGAGGATGTTCTGTTTTGAAATGTTTGCAAGCTACTTGAAGAGAAGTCTTGGGAATTGTCTGAGAGAAAGACAAAGAGAAAGCAAAAACAATTAGAAGATGTAGATCCTTCACTAAACAGAAAAGTTCAACAAAGGGTTCTCAATTGCACACAAAAAAAATGAAAGTCAGAAATGCTAGAAAGAAAATATTATCCCAGATGCAAGGTCTATTACTTTATGATTATTTAAGTCCAAGGAAAGTCTGGCTTCTCAAACCATGTCCTGGTTTAAAGCAAAGGGAAAGGGTGTTCAGAATAGATTACAGTTGGGCTTGACCTCGGACCAGAGGAAGGCTAGAGCCCATTACTAAAATATTTGCTAAGAAACAGGACTTCAAAGGTAAATGCAAGTAATGGACAGGGAAATGCATGAGGGTCAGAAACCCACATGTTTATTCTTGCTGGGGAAATGGGCAATAAATGAAAGAGAGAAAGCCAGATGACTCAGCTAAAACCAGAAATCTGCGCTTCAGGACTTGGAATCGACTCATTGAAGTTGGGAGAATAGGGTCAGATATGAAGTTAGACCTCTCACCAGACCCCAGACTACCTGTGATGGCCAGTGTCTTTGCATGAGGGTCTTAGAATTTCAGTGTCAGAGAGAATTTTAGAGATCATCAATGCATCCCCTCAATATGTACCAGACGTAGTAGTATTCCAGTGGGGGGCGGGGCACAATGGGAGGAGAGCCTGCATTTAGTTGGCATAGGCAAGAGAGGAGAAAAAGAAACATTTCTAACCCATTCCGTGAAAGCCTTATTAGTGAGACAGATTGAAGCAACATTTAAAATATTTGAATTATTTGTAGTTTCATTGTTTACTGTATCTCCAGAGAACTTCACAGCTATATTTTAATAATTTTTATGCTTGAAGAATCATGACTGTTCATATATTGTTCAGATAGTTCATTAGAGAGGAAAATTGCTGAATAAATGCAAAGGAAACTTCTCAAAGCTATAATCTTTATAAGGAGATAACTGTATTATTGATTGATAGAGCTGTAGGGAACATTTGGGGTCCTCCTATTTGAAGGAATATAGATGGTTTTCTGTTTTCCAAATATAAATGTTGTTTGAATGATACATCTTTAAAATTTTTTTATTATTTGGCTTTTTGGGTCACACCTGGCGATGCACAGGGGTTACTCCTGGCTCTGCACTCAGGAATTAACTTCTGGCAGTGCTCAGGGGACCATATGGGATTCTGGGAATCAAACCCAGGTTGGCCTCGTGCAAGGCAAACGCCCTACCCGCTGTTCTATCACTCCAGCCCCCAAGATACATTTTTGGATCAAAAAATATGCCTTTTATTCCTATGGATTCACATTTTTAATTAGCTCAAATTACAGAGGTTCCCATGGGTCCCTGGGGCAGGAGAAGCTGGAGCAGTTATCGAGTTCCCTGCCAGCACCCCACCCCACACCCGGTCCCCAGCAAGGGTGTGTGGGAAAAGGCCCCAGACTTCTGATCTCTAAAATATGTATGAGAGCAGGTGAATGAAGGGTGGGCATCTCTGGCACCCTCCAGAGAGCAGCGGGGCTAGCGGGGACCCTCCCCGCCCCCAAGTCTCAGGTTCCCATTCCTGATGGCCCATGGCTAGCAAGGTGCATGTTCTCTGGGGGCTGCCCAGTGCTGTGGGCACTGCTCTGGACAGGATCAGGCATAATTTTTTCTTAATCCATAAGTGTACTTCAAAACCTAGTTTCACCATATAATTATTGTTTCAAGAACGTGTAACATAACTGATAATATAGGGGATGGTCAATGATAGTGAGATAACTTTCCATAATGCTTCTTTAAATAGTTAACTTCTTTGCTGCATTTAGAACATTCATAAATTTATACAGATTTGCTCCCAGTAATATAGGCAATCTATGATTTGCTAAAAGATACTGGTTTTAAAGTTCACATTAAATGAATTATTTGGAATTCAAAGTGATTGTCCCAAAGAGTGGATGTTGAATCAGTTAAATCCTCAAATTGGGCCCCTGTAGACATTCTGTAATAAGTAATGTATGAAGAAAAGTACTTATTTGAAGCTATGCTATGAAGAAAACTTACTTTGATACCAAATTTTTTTATTAAATTTTTTATTGAGTCACCATGTGGAAAGTTACAAAGTTTTCAGGTTTAAATCTCAGTTATACAATGCTCGAATACCCATCCCTTCACCAGTGCTCATATTCCACCACCAAGAATCCCAGTATAGCTCCACCCCGCCCCCTCACACCCCTAACCCCCCCACGCCCCTAGCCCCCCCACCCTAAGCCCCCCTTTGATACCAAATTTTTAATCAGACAAAAAGCTACCACCCTCCCCTGTCCAAATAAATTCATGTGCTGTCATTTATATGTACATTTGCACAAAAATTGGCATTGGAAGGAGTGTGGAAACCCGTTCAAATAAACCTGAGGAGCCATTCTTTACTCTGGCTCTGGCTGAGGGAAATTTATAGACCATCGGGAGTGACTGTGGCCTACTGTGTGATGGCACCCTGGTGGCTTTGTCACACAGTCCAAAGCAAACTTCTATTTGTAAAGATCGTGAATGAGAGGAACACATGTAAAAAAAGACAAAAACCTAGTTTTACTCACCAAGTTACCATATTCAGAGTTAAGGACATTAACTCATACTCATAGCTCAGTTAATGTACAAAGTATAGGCTCAGAGCTAATATATATAATCATACAAAACAATCCTTTATAAAAGGGGTCCTGCGATTTATTCATAACAAACAATACAAAATAAATTAGTTTGGTTCTGCTTTGGGGCATGTTACGGATTCAAACATTCAAAATATGGCAGTGGGAAAGTGTAAAGGTGGTGGGATCAGTGTTTGAATATTAAATATAATCAAATATTGTGAACTACTTTATAAAATAAAATTAAAATTAAAAAGACCCTGCAGTTTGGTTATAGGAGTTTAATAAGAGAGAATCATTCTGATGTGTCTAAAAGAGAATTAGAATTTATCTTAATTGTGAAAATTCAGTAGAATATACAGTATGACAAAAATACTTTGTTTCCGTGCCTCAATAGGCCCACCTGCTTTCTAATAAAATGCTTCCAGTTGTTGCTTTAGGTGAGGTTTACCTCTCACTGTTCCCTGAGGAATAGCTATTTTCTATTCAAAATAAAGCATTAAATATGTTATCAAAAATAAGAAACCAAATAGGTGTGAAGCAGTTTGTGGCCCTTTTGCTTTTTTTCCTTTCTCAGATTCTGTAAGGAAAAGGATTGCATATAGGGAGATGCTGACATTGAGTACACAAACGCTCTGAACCCATCTTCAGCTGAGGTTGGGCATCCAACTGGGGGACTTTTATCTGAGGGGACTGGAGGTTAGAAAGAGCTGTATGGACCTAGAAGGAAGGGGTGGAGGAGGTGAGGGACAGTGCAGGGACAAGCTCAGAGCTCCAGGTGGAGGAAAGGACCCATGCCCTGTGTGGATGCTTTATGTGTCTCCCCTTCATGTTCTTCCCTGCACTCAGATCAAGAGTAGTGTTCAGATTAGAAGGGAAGAGAGTAAGAAAAGGGCTGTTATTAGGAAGAAAATGAGGGAAAAGTGAGCTCCTGTTTCCATCCTATAATCTGATGTTACTACTCACAATTCAGAATGATTTTGATGGTGTGTAAAGATAACCTATTAGTAAATTTTTTGATGCCACTTGCTTTGGGGAAAAATGCTATGAATTCGCTTCCTTCCTTCCTTCCTTCCTTCCTTCCTTCCTTCCTTCCTTCCTTCCTTCCTTCCTTCCTTCCTTCCTTCCTTCCTTCCTTCCTCCCTTCCTTCCTCCCTTCCTTCCTTTCTCCCTCCCTTCCTTCCTCCCTTCCTTCCTTTCTCCCTCCCTTCCTTCCTTCCCTTCCTTCTTTCCCAAGGTCTTCTTACCAGTTTCCAACCATTTTCTTATGTAAAACACTTTTGAATTCTAGCCATCTGTTAATATAAGGCAGTGAAAACTGTTGAAGTCACATCAAATTCCACTTGCTCTGCCAGTTAAAAATACAGATGCTTCCTGTTTTATGCTTTCCTCTCACTTTCTCCGGAGCTTAAACATGAAAATATGTTCAATGATAAAACCCAGCACATATTCTCTTTCACCGGGAAACCTATTCCAAACAACGAAAGGTAGAGTTATTTTCCCAAAGCTGGTGAGGATATTTAGATATTGGGGAAATCGTACATAAAATCATAATCTCATCGAGCAAGGACATAATTATTCACAACTATCACATTTTACAGATGAAGCTGTTGCTGTTGCTAAGAGTTGTAATTGTTCTCAAATGGACTGCTCACGGATTTGCCAAAGTTCACATTAGCTTACATTTTCACCCAACAGAGTTGGGCTCTAACTGCTCCATGGTTCTCTTTGTTCACACTGCTTACATTGAGTTTTTTTTACTACTGGGAAAGGCCAGTAATTAAAAAATGGAGCACTGGCTTAACATTCAAATGTGTCTAAGGGAAAGAAACCATGGTGAACTGGGAGTTGACACCTGGGTTCTAGTTATAACGCTGTTAGCCCTACCTGTCAGACCTTGACAAAGATTTCTACTATTAGTCTGTGAAAGGCTAAATAAAGTGATCCTTACATTTCTTTACAGCTTTTTGACTTTTGGTTTTTTTCCCTTCAGTTTTCTGCTGACTCAGAGCATATAACCTTGGCCAAGTTATTAACTGCCATAAATCTCAATTTTTCCAAGTACAGAGGAAAAATAAAACATTCCCATATTTCCTTAGCACAAGAATATTAAATACTATTGCATTAAGTACACTCTTTTAAAGTCACATTGAAGTGTGGTTTTTTGTTTATCATCATAAATATTTAATTAGTTACTGAAGCTAATTCATAATCAAAGCTAATTCATAATTCAAAATACAGCAATTAAGAGCTTTGTATTGATCATTTGCTTGCAAAATGTCTTCTTTTGTTTGAATTTTCATAAGTTACCTATATGGCATCTGATATGTTATTGTATTTTCCTTATTGTTTCACATCCGCCCCATCTCACATTTCCTATTTCAATGACTACTTCCTCATCTGTTTTCCTAATGCACAATAGAAACTTTCTTACTATTTATTTATTTCTTATTTCCATCTACAGTAGTTCACCAAGTTCCTATTGATTTTTTATCTCCTCTATTTCTAGCAAATTCAGCCATTTCTCTTTCTCCCACTATATCCAAGCTCCTATCACTTCTCGCCTAAGGTACTATTTATTCCACATCGGAGTCAAGAAAAACATTTAAATTACAAATAGGAATTGTCAATCTACTGCCTAATGTCTGCAGTGACTTTCACTGCTATAAAAATAAAGACTAGAATCTGTAGCAATGGATACTAGACAGGAAAGTATTGATCACTGCTTCAGTCCATTAGCTTCCTGAATATTGTTAACTCTGGGGATGGGAAAGGCTGAGAGGTACAAGTGTTTAGTACCCTTCCCTGTGTTCATCTTAGCTCCCCTGCCTGTTTGTTTTTGTTAATACAGCATCTGCTGTTCCCTCCCCCGGCAACCACCTGCTTCACTCTTAGAATTCCACTTTCACATTGAGAACGGTTCTGGTTCTCGGATCTAGAGGGCATCATTTTGACTGAAGTCAGGCAGAAGAAGAACACGTACAGAACGAGCACTCTCACGTGTGGGATATAAAGAAACATCGTGAGGCCATAACAATGTTTCAGATGCAACAGATCCAGAACTGATCTGAAGAGAGGAGGATGGCTGAAAACAGGAGATGACCACAGGACTATGGTGGCCTGAAGTGGACACTGCTGAACTGTGGAGTTGGACCATTGTGTGAATGAAATCCTGTCATTGACAGTATTGTAAATCAAGGTTCTTCAAAATCACTGTCACTGTGTCACTGTCATCCCGTTGTTCATCAATTTACTTGAGCAGATTCCAGTAACATCTCCATTCATCCCATGTAGGATGACATTACTTTGTCCACTCCCTCCTTGCCATGAGTAGCTTGTCCCGGTTTTTCCCGGAGTTTAGGCTTACCCCAGTCACACCCATCAAGGTGTTCCCGAATCTCTCCCATCCCTTTATTTAGCTATAATCACTTCTCCATGCTCTCTTCCCCAAAAGTGTTAAACCGCCGCTTTCCCTTAATCTGACTCTGCTAATTTGTAAGGTCAGACCTTCCTAGGATACTGAATTTATATTATATAAGTTAATATTGCCTTTCTCCTCTTCTTGTGCCTTTTGAATAATTTACTTTAAAGCAATGTCCTTTCTGTATGGACACGAGAAGACAATATTATGCTTTTGTAACTTGGGATTTAATTGGCCTTGAATATTATTCCCTCCCGGGCATCTGCTTTCTCCACCTAAGGCTCAGTTGCCCTCAGTTCCTAGCACCCCAAAAGCAGGGTCCCGAGAGGGACGGGATGGATCCAGGGCAAGCGGTGAGTTATGTGCTACCCTGGCATCGAGATGGGCCTGGCCAAAGTGCCTAATTCTCAACTATAAGTTAAGAGCTTGATCATAGACAAATGCTGTCATGATCCAAAAGTAATGATGAGACTAGGCCCCTGCTAGGGATAGGAAAGACTGATCTGGCCTGAGCACTGTCGTCTGAGATTGAGATGGCCCCAGGAGAGCAATTCTATAAGGTTTAATGCATCTCTTATTGTGTCCATACAAAATGATTAATATTATGAATTCTTATATGTTTGCTGGCTGAGGAGAAGAGAAACACACTCATGGGACTCCGCCCTTGGGTGGATCCTCCTGCTGAAAGAGAATTAAGTCCTAGGAGAAGCATCCCCTAAGGGAAAGGAACCTTACCCTATTGATTGTGACCACACCTAGGTGTAGACCCCAACCTCCTCATGCTGGGGAGATTTAACTAGGCTGTAAGAGTGGGTTGGGGGGCCAGATCCAGAGATCCAGAGAGAGACCGAGAGCCGGAGAGAAGCAGAGAGAGAATGAAATAAACTGATTGAGCAACCAGTTTGGCCTTCTTCCTTCCGTTGCCTGCCCTTGACTGACAGCACACACAGCGATTCCGGAGCATGGAACGTGGGCGGTGAGACAGAGCCGCCCGGAGAGCCTGCGAGTGTGTGCGCCCCTCAGCGAGCTTTAGTTTTTTACAGTCCCAGCCCTGAGATTTTAGAAGCCTCTCCTTACTCATTTTCCCCAATGATTAGAGGCTCTTTTCAGGGTCAGGGAAATGAGACCTGTTATTGTTACTGTATTTGGCATATCGAATATGCCACGGGGAGCTTGCCAGGTTCTGCTGTGGCTTACAAAATAAAGTAAAATAATAATAACTCCTTTAATTTCCACTCAACGTAGTTGGACCTAATATGGTAATGTGTTGTTCTTTCATTGTATTTGGAAAAATTGAGCTCAAACCTCTGTTTAAAATACAACATAAAAAACACTTGTTCTCTGAGAAGCCTTCTCCCTTTTACCTATGTCAGTCTGCTCCCATATCTCCTATTTTCATTCTGCTTCCTTGTTTCCGTCTTCTTATGAAAACAAAAATTTATTTTCTTTGCTTTAGTTATCAGGGGGTCATGCCTGATTCTGGGTTCAGGAATCACAACTAGTGGTGCTCAGGAAGCCATATGGGATACTTGGGATGGAACCTGGATTGGCAGCATGCAAGGAAGATGCTCTACCTGCTATTCTATTGCTCCAGCCCTTGAAGTTTTCATTTTTTTTCTTTTTGGGTCACACCCGGCAATGCTCAGGAGTTACTCCTGGCTCTGCACTCAGGAATTACTCCTGGCAGTGCTCAGGGGACCATATGGGATCCTGGGAATCGAATCCGGGTCAGCCGCGTGCAAGGCAAATGCCCTACCCGCTGTGCTATCGCTCCAGCCCCTGAAGTTTTAAATTTTAATTTCAGTTTCTTTGTGTTCCTCCCTCCTCCTTAGCAATGGTTGCTGCTGATGATGATTCAGAGGTGATCAGGAGGTTCTCACACACGGCTGGCTGGGTGCTTGGTGGGGTCATCTATCAGGTGGTGGTGCTCCCACATTTATGGTCCTGGTACTCTCTGGGAGCTAGTTTGGAGCTCATTAGAGGTCATGGCTGTGGCACTCACATCTTTTTAGTTGTGGTCCTCACTAGGGACTGAATCCCTAGTTGTGGTGACCACACACATATGACTATAATGCAACCAGAAGCCATTGTGGCTCATGATGATAGGTTGCAGAGTGGCTGGGCATGTCTTGGGAGGGGCCAGGCTCATCTCGGAGAATGTAGCAGAACAGAATTTGAGCTAAGGCCCACACACTGGCCTAGTCTTCCAGGTCCTCGTGCAGTTGTGACTTTTAAAAATATATATATATTTTCTCTCTGAATTATAATGTTTTAGTTTGGTTTTGGACCATGTGTGGTGGTGCTCAGGGCTTCTCTCTCCCACAGAGCTCAGAGTTCACAGATAGCAGGGTTAGGGGGCCATATGGGGGTGCCGAGGATCAAACCTGGGTTGGCTGGGCATAAGGAAAGCAACCTACACACTCTCCTATCTCTCCAGCTCTGGACTGTAAATTTTATGATAATAAGCTTTTGGTTTTTGATCACCATTTTAATCCCACAGATTAGACCACTATTTACTATGTGATAGATAGGCATTAAAATTGTGCTGAATAAATGAGCTAGCGAACAAATATGAACAGAAGTTTAAGATTTCAGGGGCTCTATAATCATCCCTTCACATACCATGCCATAACTAAAAATATGAGTTAAATTTATGATAAGATAATAAAATTGATGAGCATTGAAGGTCCACTGAATTAAGAAATTTGGGGTTTTTTTTATAATATTAAAATATTAAATTAAGTGATAGCACAGCAGGTAGGGTGTTTCCCTTCTTGGACAACCCAAGTTTGATTTCTCCGCCCCTCTCAGAGAGCCCGGCAAGCTACCGAGAGTATCCCGCCCACACAGCCGAACCTGGCAAGCTACCTGTGGCATATTTGATATGCCAAAAACAGTAACAAGTCTCACAATGGAGATATTACTGGTGCCCGCTTGAGCAAATTTTTTTTAATTTGGTTATAATTTTGGGCGGTGCTAAGGACTTCCTTCTGTCTCTGTGCTCAAAGATAACTCCGGGTGGGGCTCAGGGAGTCAGGAATCAAACCCGGGTCAGCTGCACGCAAGGAAAGCCTCCTACTCTCTGAACTCCAACTCCTAATGGAGAATCTTTTAAAATCCAGCCTTCCTTATAAAGTAGTGTCACTTCCTTATAAAGTAGTGATATTACTCTAGTATTATATATGCAAGTGTACACATACATGTATGTAAATACATCATTGTATCATTGTCATTCCATTGTTCATCGATTTGCTTGAATGGGCACCAGTAACATCTCCATTCGTCCCTGCCACGTGTGCTAGTGTAGCCCTATGGCATATTGAGGCCCCTTTCAGGGTCAGGGGAATGAGGACCATCATTGTTACAGTTTTTGAGATATCAAGTGTGCCACAGGTAGCTTGCCAAGGCTCTGCCATGTGGGCAGGATACTCTCAATAGCTTGCCGCGTTCTTTGAGAGGGACGGAGCCATTTAGGGTGGCCTCTAATCGCTTTTACAGGTTTTCCCATTCTGCCGAATGTAAACTTTTGGTCAACTGGCATGTTGTAACGATCTACACACTGACAAACACACACCTGCCTGTGTCTCTGGGCAGCACCTGGGATGTCTGCGGCCTCAGATTGATCTCCTTCAGGTTGATGGAGTGCGCCCGGAGGTTGTTGAGCAGCTGACAGAGCAGGACCCTATTGCGGAGGGTCTGTGCCAGGTCGAACACCTGCGCCAAGTCCCAGGTCACCCGATGGTTGGCTGACAGCACCCCTCAGTGGATGAGCCACTGTGCGCACTGCTGACACGGTTCTATGTCCGATGGCGCAGCGACTTGGCCTGGACTCTGGACTCGGCCTGGCCGGGGTAGATGGCAATGCTGCAGCCACCATCGCGGTTTCTCCCGCCGACACCATTCTGTCCAAATCTTACAAAACAGACAGCAATGTCCATCAGGAATCACGCAGAGTTCCAGCAGGGATCACGCGAAGAGTTCCATGCCTGGCGTGCTGAGCCACGTGTTGTCTAAGGTGAGATGGTGAGCCAGGTTCAAGGAATGCAAGGGGCTTGGGCAGCATTGACTCCAGTGGAGTCCGGTGGCATGGTTATGGGGGCCTCATTTTATAGTTCCTTCCGGGAGGAGCCGCCATGAGTTCTGGATGGTAGCCGATGAGGAGTTTATGTGGCACCGGCAGGAGGTGGTTTATGGCATGACCCCAGGTCCTCTGGAGACTGGAGTGAGTAGGCTGGGAAGATCTCTGAGGATCTTCTACTCCCAAGTCCCCTTGAGTCCAGAGTTCAAGGTCACAAAGTTCCGCATTACTTGGGTTCTGTGGAATATCACTCATGTGTGAGGCTCTACCTGAGCTTGTGGAAAGAGGCCTGGAACATGGCAGTGGTTGGGTTATGGAGGTTGGCTGCGGGGGCTGGGTCCTTTAGGCGGGAAGGGCTCTCACCTGCTCCCCTCTGGGACACCCCAGTTGAAAACAGCCTGGCACAGATTCTTATGGCATTGTTATGGGAGCCTCATTTTATGCTTCTTCTGGGAGAAGCAGCCGTGAATTTTGGATGGTTATATGCATAATCACTTGTATCACTTGTCATCCCATTGCTCATGGATTTGCTCAAGGGGGCGCCAGCAATGTCTCCATTCATCCATATCATATACTAGTGTATGTGGTGTCTGCTCGCTCCAGGAACACAAAGAGCCTCAAAATGTTCATTCAGGAACTTGATGAAGTAGTCCAACCATCTCGTAGGTGTGCAGCCACATGTTCCTTTGACATCCCGTGGAATCCAGTTGGTAACAGCTCTAGTCCAGCAGTCATCTCCAAATCACATTACATGCCTGGCCCATCTGATTTTTGACACTGTGGCAAATGAGACAGTGTCCCTGATTCTCGATCGTCAATGGAGGCCAGAACTCCAGATTCCTTCTCTCATGTGAGTGAATACATAAAGTACATTAATATGTAAATACATAAAATGTTCAATTTTGGAACTTCTTTATTATTTTTTGCTCTACTGAAGTATTCCCAGGAGAGATCATTCTCATTGTTCTTTTTTACTTCAAATGATTGGATTTCAGAGCATCGTTTTTATATTTATTGATTTACTTTTGTGTGTGAGGGAGGGACACCAACTGTGCTTCAGAACTCAGTCCTGGCTCTGCATCCAGGAATTATATTTCATAATGCTCATGGGACCACATGGGTGCCGGGGAGAACCTTGGGTGGCAAAATGCAAAGCAAGCGCCCTACCTACACTATAGTCCCTCCACCCACCTTGGAATTTCATGCTTCTAAGGAACAAAATATTTTACATATGTGTTACATAAATATGTGTATTATACACACACATATATGCATGTATATTAAATATCCACTTTTCAGTATCACCTTCAACTGAGGCTCAATATTCTGCTAGAATATATTTTATTTTATTTTTTAATTAATTTATTCTTTTATTGAATCGCCATGTGGAAAGTTACAAAGCTTTCAGGTTTAAGTCTCATTTATACAGTGCTGAACACCCATCCCTTCACCAGTGCACATATTCCACCACCAAGAATCACAGTATACCTCCCCCCACACCTCCCCACTCCCTCACCCAGCCTGTGTAACTGATAAATTTCACTTTACTTTCACTTTATTTTGATTACATTCAATATTTCAACAAAAAATTCACTATTATTGTTTGGAGTTTCTTCCCTCCTAAAGTCAGACCTGCTGAAAGGGAAGCATTTGATAATTTGTTTTCCATTGCTGAGAATGAAGAGATATGAGGCTGAGTGGCCGCACTAGCGGACACACGGTTTTGGATTTCTGTATTTTAGTACTTAAGTAACTAAGTCCAAAGAAATATCTGCCAGAAATTGTATCATTGAAAGCCTGTACCTCTCAGCTACTTTATATTCCACATATGAGTGCAATCTTTCTATGTCTGTCTCTTTCTTTCTGACTCATTTCACTCAGGATGATACTTTCCATGTTGATCCACTTATATGCAAATTTCATGACTTCATGTTTTCTGACAGCTACATAGTATTCCATTGTGTAGATGTACCAGAGTTTCTTTAACCAGTCATCTGTTTTTGGGCACTCTGCTTTTTTCCAGATTGTGGCTATTGTAAACAGTGCTGCAGTGAACATAGAAATGCAGATGTCATCTCTACTATACCTTTTTGCCTCTCCGGGATATATTCCCATAAGTGGTATTGCTGGGTCAAATGGAAGCTCAATTTCTAATTTTTTGAGAATTGTCCATATTGTTTTCCAAAAGGGCTGGACCAATCGGCATCCCCACCAGCAATGAAGGAGAGTTCCTTTCTCCCCACATCCATGCCAACACTGGTTGCTTTTGTTTTTTGGGATGTGGGCCAGTCTCTGTGGTGTGAGATGATATCTCATTGTTGTCTGCTAGAATATATTTTAAATGCCTATATTATGTATTTGTTTTTTTCTTTTCTTTTTTCTTTTTCTTTTTTGCTTTTTTTGGTCACATCCAAAGATGCACAGGCATTAGTCTTGACTCTGCACTCAGGAATTAGTCCTGGCGGTATTCGGGCAACCATATGGGATGCTAAGAATCGAAACTGGGTTGGTCACATGCAAGACAAACGCCCAACCTGCTATGCTATCGCTCCAGCCCCAAGAAATGTGTGTCTTAATAGACATACACTAACTTTCTTTCTATATTTTTCAAGCTAATTCCCAGGTACTTGATTTTCTTTGAGGCATAATTGTGAATGTAATTGATAATTGATTTGTTCTTTCTTTCCATTTCATTGTTTGTATATTCAAATTCCATGGTTTTCAGCAGGTTGATTTTGTAGCCTGCCACTTTATTGTACACGTGTAGTGTACAGCACTTTTGTGTAGAGAGTTTGGAACAGAAAACATCTGAAGAAGATATACTGTTGTATGTTCACGTGAGCCAGAACCAGTAAGAACTAAAGTCACCAATAAATGCTCTTAAGAGGACATACCTGAACTGCCTTGAAAGGTAATTTCAGTTTGAACAGTGCAGTGCTGGGCTTATTTATTAAAATCGATTCAGTGCTGATTGTTCTCCAGTTGCTCTCCCTACTGTTCTCTTCACCTTGCTCCAAACTGTGTCCTGGGAGACTGACACCTGTGTCACAGGAGTGTCTGAGTGACCTTTTTGTACTTGGTGGTCATGTTGGCTTTGCCCAAGGATAGCACTGGCAGGATTGAGTAGGGCATGCGTGTCTGCAGTGAACCCTCCGTGCATGGCCGTGGAGAGTTACTACCTCCTCCGAAGACCTGGCTCTTGCTGGCTACCCACCTTGCACAGCAGAGTTCTCAGTATATGTCCCTTCCAATCAGCAGCAGTAATGGCTTTCTGATTCTGGAATACTTTTGAGCACCGTGTATCCATTTGGGGGCATCATGTGTTTCTTGCCAAAAATGAGAGAATACTGTTGAAAACATGGGTAAAGATATGGTCAACTTACCAATGGGTAATTCCTCAAATAAATTATAGTTGTATGCATTCCCTCTCATATGCTCAGTTCAGATGGCACATAAGCTTTGCATTAAAATAAAGTATAAAACAGGGGGCACGATATGTTGTTAAGCACAAGCCATCCAGAAGAAGTAAACTTGTTTTCTTTCATGAAGTAGAATATATTTGATATTTGGATAATAGTGTGTGTGTATATGTATGTATATATATAAAACACCCCTAACAGAACACACATGTGCGCGTGCACACACACACAGAACAGCACACACAAAGATCACAAGATACACACCCTGCCCGTGCTTCCTTCTCTGGGTACATATACGGATACACTCAGGTTACCCCTCACATGTAGACTTTGGTGGAAAGAAATGTGAGAGGCTGATCCTGTTGGGAGGGAAACGAGCTAGAGTAGGATGGAGTACCAGTTTGGGATGCAGGTAAAAACCTCTCAGGCAAGCTGGAGAGATTACAGCACAGCAGGCAGAAGTTTGCCTTGCATGCAGCTAACCCGGTTTCCAACTCTGTCACCCCTTAAGTTTCCCCCCCAAGTCCTCCCAGGCGTTATCCCTGGATATAGCAGGGTGTAGCCCCCAAACCAAACAACAACAGAGAGACCCCAAAAATGCTGTGCCACATCCATCCTGATTGTCAGTCCATACACTACGAAAATAGTACAAGGTCTTCCCCTCCTTCCCCTCCTAAGTTGGGAGGAGTCAGTGCCGCCTAACTCCTGTCCAGAACGAGCCATTGCCACTTTACCTGGCATCAGTCATGCTTACTATGAGGAAAAAATGCCCAATACACTAAGAAACCATATTAGGGAGTAACTTTTGAAATGACTAAGCAGTGAAAGCATTAATTGATCATCAACTTAATGGCATTGCCATTAGTAGTAGTAAAACCGGTAGCTTAGCCAGCATTACACTGACTATAAATTGTATTTAACTTCTTTAGAATATTGTTTGGTTTAAAAAATTAAGCCTTTATGAGACAATTGGGAATATAATTATTTCCTCTAAAATTATTTCCAGTATTTTTTAAATAAAGCAACACTTGGTTGATGAAAAATATAGAATATATATGATAATTAGAGTAATTGAATACATTACAGTGTCCTTTGCCAATAAGAGCTTACAGTATTACAATGGTTAAGAGGTAAATTCATCTGAGTAATCTTATTATAAAAGTCCTAGTAAAAAGAATGGAATCAATCACCTTCTATTACAATTATGATTCAAATAATATATATTCTGGGGATTAACTTTTTCATGATGTGTTAGAATGGAATGTGGTAGTAGTAGAGTAGTGATGTTGGCTAACATGTTAGATAGTCCAAGTCAAACTACCACAATAGAGAATTAATTTTCTCTGCTGACTTATTAGATGTCCAAAGGAGTGTCTCAGGGAAAATAAATAAACATAGGAATCTGGCACAGGGAGGACATGTATTTCTTTCTCTGTGAGACATCTATGAGCCAAGTGTGGAGAAAGAGTGGAATAATGAAGGCTGGTTTGGGAGAGCACCAAAAGAAAACTTGGATATCCACAGCGACTGTTAAGCAGCCCTGCTCATCTCTTACAAGAATACAAGCATTTCATAGATCTTGGGCGTTAACCCTTTGTCAGGTGAATGGTGGGAAATCATCTTACCCCAGTCTGTGAGGTGCCTTTTATTCTGGCATTCATTCCTTTTGCTGTTCAGAATCTTTTTGATGTTAGCCCCATTTGTTTATCATTTACATCCGTTGGTTTAGCCAATTAAAGATTGGAGGCATCTGTAGCTTTAATGTCATGAATGGTTTTGCTTGCATTTTCTACAACATAGTTTATTGGTTCAGGTCTGATATTGAAGTCTTCATTCCATGTATTATCTTTGTCCAAACGAAGAGATTCTCATTTTTCCGATTACAAAGAAATGTCTTATCACCACATTAGAATGCATTAAACAAAAGACTTGTCATTTTAATTTTTTATAGAACATATTCATTTACAAGCACCTTAGATGGATCCTAGTAATTTCTAAATAGTGTGTTTCTAATTTGTCCTTGAATACCGTTAGTGTACCTTTATATACTTGTCTTAACGTTGTCTCTAACTTACCTTGAAAAGTAGAATACTATATGATGACCCGTTTGCAAAGGGCAAATTTTTTACTGAAAGTCATGAATCCTAAATCTCATCAAAAATAGTAAAAACTTAGGGCCGGAGCAATAGTACAGCAGATTGTGTGTTTGCCTTGCATGCAGCCGACCCGAGTTCGATCCCCAGAATCCCATATGGCCTATTGAGCATTGTTAGGAGTAATTCCTGAGTGCAGAGCCAGGAGTAACCCCTGTGCATCGTTGGATGTGGCCCAAAAACCAAAAAACAAAAATAGTAAAAACTAGACTTTGTTTTCCTTATGGAAGAAGGAGGCCAGAAGATAAATTATTTTGTTTGTAATAAGTTAGTATCCCAACTCTGTGGTTTCTTATCATTAGGTAAGATTAAAAAAATAAATATAAGTATATTTCCTCATGGTCCACTGGATCAGAGTTTCTGGAGTACTGATTTCTAATAACCTTTCTTAGAAAAAGGTAAAAAAAATCTATACCTGGTCAAATAAATGACATGACATGAACTTGGTAAATCATTAGTTATTGGTAATAACTTCTGAACTCAAAAACAATAGGAAGTTGAAAAGTCTGTTAGTTTCCTGAATATTGTTAACTCTGGGGATGGGAAAGGAATGAGAGGTACAGGTGTACAATGCTGCTTAAAGTTGCCAGGTTCACTGATGAGCTGTGGTCGATAAATATAGGGTATCCCCAGTTGAAAAATAATTTTCTATGGATAGTAAATAGTATGCAACAGAAGACATTTTGCCTATATCTAGACATTTTACTGTTACTCATATTGGAAAACGAATGTTACTGTCTTATTATTTCATCCTGCTGACTTGTTGAATTTTAACCTTCAAGTCTTAGTGCTTAATACAACAAAACTGCTATCTGATTTGTTCCAGTCTTAGCACCACTGTGCTTGGTTAGATTTAGATTTCTTCTCTGAGAGGTAGTGACTCAGGGCTTTCTCCTCAGATGCTGTAAACAAGGGAAGATGATGGCTCTGTCTTCCCCGCCTGGGAAGATGGCCAGTTAGATAGTACGCAGGTAGCATACCGAGGCAGGGACGATCGTCTGAAGAAGCTGTGCATTGGTGTGTTCTGCCTCAATGGTAAGAACTTGGCCTTCATCATTTAATACCTTGCATGTATTTTCCCTCAGGCCTTCTTCATGTGGAAGAGCTTTAACTTCAGGAGCAGCTGAATTTCGCTTGCAGTTTTCTGGGCATGCTATTTACTAAAGGATGATATTTGATGAGATGGACATCAAAACATGGACTCTTAGTAGAAAGTTTTCTGTGAATTTAAATTATGTAAAAATCACATCTAAGAATTTATACCACCATGATATTTGGCAGGAGCTAAGAAAAATTGGAGGAAAGCTTCAAAATAAATGTGGCAAGACCTTTGTGTACCTTTGCTTCCCTCGATATGCTCAACCTACCTAATCACTTGTATCACTTGTCATCCCATTGATCTTCAATTTGTTTGAGCAGGCACCAGTAATGTCTGTTCCTCCCTGTCACATGCTAGTGTAGCCCAATGGTATCTACTTGTCTTCTTCTTCAAAATCCTGAACAAATGGTTTGAGGCTCTTTGTGTTCCAGAAGTGAGCAGATACCATTGGGCAACCTCCCTAATAAGGTTGACTTTTGTTTGAATGCCAAGGTAGGTGTGGCACGTGGATGTAGAAGGGTCGAGCGTGGGTATGTGTGCACACACTCCAGTTTTATTTCTATTCTTTTACTTTCTTAGTGAAAGTGGAGTGGGAGCATGTGCATGCTCCTGCGTGTGTGTGCATGTGTATGCATCCGTGTGTGTGTGTGTGTGTGTGTGTGTGTGCGCGTGTGTGTGTTGGTGGAGGGGTGAGGAAGGAGGAGGCAGATTGTCTTCCAGGTTGCTTTCAGGGTGTCTGGGGGTGAATAACTGTGATGTCAGTAAAGGGGGCCCAGCCGTTCAGTGTGGGGACCTGAACAGGTCTGCAGCTTTAGCCCTGAAGTGTCAGGGATCACAGGGGACACTTTGGCAGTGTTCAGGGCCACAGCAGGCAATGCTTGGGGGACCAAGTGGTGCTGAGAGGTTGAATCTTGCTTCTACCCTAACCATGGACTGGAGAGATAGCACAGCGGGTAGGACGTTTCCTTGCACGCCGCCAACGCGGGTTAGATTCCTCCATCCCTCTAGGAGAGCCTGGCAAGCTACTGAGAGTATCCAGCCCGCAAGGCAGAGCCTGGCAAGCTACCCGTGAAGCATTTGATATGCCCAAAACAGTAACAACAAGTCTCACAATGGAGATGTTACTGGCACCCAATAAAGCAAATCGATGGACAACGGGACGACAGTGCGACAGTACTACCCTAGCCATGTACTATCACCCTACTCCCTTCTTTTACATTCTTACTTTAAACTTGTAGTCATTCTTGTACATTGTCTTTCTGTCTTCTTTTCTCTCCCCATTTCCTGTTCTTTTCATCTGACTCTTAGTCAGAAACACAGCTGTAAGCCCAATGGAAATACTAGTTTCATAATCTCCATTTGAAATTTTTAAGAAACTTTCATCCAAGGAAGAGAGACAGATTATATCTGTCTTTAGTATCTATCTTAGAATTTAGAGAGCTTCCTGCCAAGAAAATGATGTCCAGAAACTCCTTGGATTTTGCTTTCTTCATGAAGTGCACTAGCCAATAAGCTGCCTCCTGGCATTAGCTTGAGTATCTGGCATTAGCTTTTACGGTTCGCCAATGAAAGCAGACACATCAGACTAGCATTCCCCAGAGTTAGGCACTGTGAGAGTAAAATTTCCAGAAGAAAGAAAAAAAAATCAAGCTTCATATTGCCTTTATTTAACATGTATCAGATAAAACACATTTTTGAAATGAACCCATTGCTACTGTCATCATAAAACTGGATATTATCATGTACTTCACTGTCACTGTCATTCCGTTGCTCATGGATTTGCTTGAGCAAGCACCAATAACGTCTCCATTGTGAGACTTGCTGTTACTGTTTTCGGCATATCGAATATGCCATGGACAGCTGCCAGGCTCTGCTGTGTGGGCAGGATACACTCGGTAGCTTGCCGGGCTCTCCGAGAGGGACAGAGGAATCGAGCCCCAGTTGACGGCATACAAGGCGAATGCCCTACTGCTGTGCTATCGCTCTAGCCCATTATCATATTATCATGTACTTAAGTAATAAAAATGTGCTTTGCCATTGTTTTCTCATTTTTTTTTCATTCAAAGACCAGGTGTGGATGTCAGTTCACTTTGGTACAATTTGGTGATTGTTGTTCATTTCCCATACGAATTGTCCATTTCCCATACAAATGTTTGTGACTTTGGGCCACTTGTTTAGCCCTCTGGAAGTTATCATATCCTGCTGCCTTTAGATTAAGGATGCCTATTTCCTTCTGGGTTTTAATGTCCCAAAGGGGCTAGTGGTAAATCCCTGGTTTCAGTTTATAAAGGCGGACACTAATAAATAAAATTCAATGAATTTGACACACATAGTTAAGTAAGTAAGCAGGTCACTTTTAATTTTACAATTTACGTATTTACTTACTGAGTTTTACTCATTTTTTGATACTTTACAACGAATGTGGGAGAACTACAGCAACAGCAAGATAGTAGGAGACAGGAGTTCAAGCAGGTATGCTGAGTTAAAAATATAAAATAGACCCCTTACTCTTGGGTGGATTTCTATCTAATATGCCAGAAGTTTTCCTAATTCATATCAAAAGATAGGCAATAGTAAACATGAATAGAGAAAAAAGATCAGAGTTATTTTGGAAGCAGATTTAAAAAAATAATCCATTTCATGGACTGGAGCGATAGCACAGTCCAGAGGGCATTTGCCTTGCATGCGGCCAACCTGTGTTCGATTCCCAGCATCACATATGGTCCCCTGAGCACCGTCAGGAGTGATTCCTGAGTACAGAGCCAGGAGTGGCCCCTGAACATTGCTGTGTGTGACCCAAAAAGAAAAAAAAAAGTATCCATTTCACTAGATGAGTCAAGGAAGAAATCACAGAAGTCTAATGCATGATTATATGAATGTGTGATTATTTAATAATCATGCTCATTCAGGACTGTCTGATAGATGTGTGAGCCTCTGTATCGCAGTCCTCAGCACAGTACGCACCTAACAGTATCTAACCCAAACTGTTTCCCAAATGATTAAACACCTCAATAATAGGATCTGTGGGAAAAAAAGCCTAAGAAATAATTTTATGATTGCCTTAAAAACATCTGTGAACAGGATTTTAAACACAGCAAATGTGTTCAGTCAGTGCTTTATGAACAAGCTCACCCAGGGTCATAGTTGCTGAATTCTTTCATTCAGAAATGCAATAATTTCATCCCTACTCAGCTTTTTTTTCCAATGTGATGGCATATTTATCAAGACAGCTACTTGGGAGTGTGGAAGTGGATGTCATGCTGTGAAAAACCATCATAGACAAATGTTATAGCCACTTGCCAAGTAACGACTTATGCTGGGCAGTTGATTAAAAGACAGTTTTTGTTAATTTTATTTGTTGTCCTCATGTGCTATTTAGAGAAATTAGAGAGTAACGTGGGATGACAGCAGACCTACCAGTAATTATTTACAAAGCACCTGGGCAGAGTGCTCAGCATCTTACACCTGTGAACAGAATCCTGGATTAGAGAATAGTTCTGTGATATTTATACATCTCCGGATTGTGCTTTGCCAATTGAAATGCTGACATATGCAGAAATGGCTTCATTGCCATTCCTTGTTTTTGTAATATGATCCTTGGCTTGACAGATACTCTTTTTTTTCCATCTTACACTGTCAACACTGTTTCAGCATTGAGTTATTATGGTGACATCAGAAGGAACAAAGTCACATGTTTCAGTTTGGCAGGAATCCTTCACTTACAGCAAGTTTGTGACAAGTTGCTTTTTTCTACCATTTCCATCTTGAGTGATAAGGGATGCACAATCTAAGGAGAGACCATGGGGCCTCCGGAGACGGTAACAGAGCTCTAATTGAACTGCTTCTCTGTTGTATCAGAGACCAAAGAGCCTATGCTCTTGGAATAATTATTTCCCTATAAACCATGGGAATAGCTCCCCAATGTCGATTACCTGTCTAGGGAATGAAAACTTGATTGGCATTGAAATCATAGCTACTTCAGATCCATTAAGTTTAATGGTTTGTGTGATGACTGGCTGCAAGTGATGAAATAACCAAATGAACAATTCCTCAGCTGTTTATGGAAGAAAACCATTACCATGCAAAATGAACATTAAACTATGGTTGGTTTCATTGTAACTCCAAAGTGCCCCTCTTTATTTTCCAGTTAGATCAATATTCATTCCACATAAAGTGATAAAATTTGTATCTCAGGACAAAGGTTGAAATCCTTAAGCTAGTAACTTCATGAACTTGAGTTTTCTAGTACTGCTTCTATAATTTTTGGTGGCTTGGCCACACCTGGTTTTGCTCAGGGGACTATATGCACTGCCAGGGATCAATGTTGGGCTGTCATCACAAGCAAGGAAAGTATGTTTCCCAGTGTACTCTGTGTGTGTGTGTGTGCGTGTGTGTGTGTTTAATCATCGATGCCATGATTTTAATGAAAGTCTTAGTTAAAATTACAGGTCTTTTCTCAACCTTTGATGATTAACATAAAGTAGAACATGTTTGTTATCCACTGTCATGAGATAAACAACAAATAAAAATTGTTGTTTTATGTGCCCCTTATAATCCTCAGGTGCTGAAATGAAAGCACAGTAGGTGGGAGTTTGCCTTGCACACGGCTGACCAGGTTCTATTCTTCCATTCTTCTAGGAGACCCTGGCAAGCTACCGAGAGTATCCCACCCGCATGACAGAGCCTGGCAAGCTACCCATGTTGTATTTGATATGCCAAAAACAGTAACAACAAGTCTCACAATGCAGACGTTACTGGTGCCCTCTAGAGCAAATCGATGAGTAATGGGATGACAGTGACAGTGATAGTGATAACCCTTAGAGTCTAGGAAAGTGTCTAGAGACTCAACAAATAATGGACAAAATGGCTCATGCATATATGTGTATATGTGTGTATAATATATATGTGTGTATATATCTATATATCATACTTGGGGTGAGGTAGCTGTGCTTCATTTCTAAAAGGGTGAAAGTTCTTAGTTTGAGAAAAAGAGAATACAAAATAATGTCTATAGAAGAATTAAGCCTTCATTGATATTCTTCCCAGATCTACTTTTCTCGCATAGATCTTTCCCTTAGAACAAACCACAGGGAATTGTGGTTGTCACAGTCAATGATAGGTTTGGGAGAGGATAAACTGTAGAAAATGGATAAGGAGGAATGTACATACTTTATAAAATTGAATTTAAAATAATAGCTATAAACAGCAGAGTTTTCTAGGAAGCACATATTGGGAAAATATAAATCCCACCTTCCTGATGCCATCTGGTACAAATTCTGAAATAAATTGGACAGCAAAAAAGAATGTGTCGTTAGCAGCCCTCAAGATCAAACTTCCAGTGATAAAAACACATCTTTGGAGCCTTTTCTTTCAATTTTTTAGCAGATAAACTGAATAGGGGGAAAAAAAGAAATGGCTTAATTAGCTGTGAGCAGCTTATCCCCTGCCAGTTATGCAACTCTCCAAACATGAATTTTATGTACCTGGGGAGTTTTTATCTATAATTCCATTTGGAGAAAAATGTACACCTCCCTGCCCACATCCTGTATTGTTCCTTCATTGATTTCTTGTCATTCTGACACATTATGTAATCTAACATGCAACTCAACTGAAAGAACAATGACAGTCTGAGATATGCAGGTATCTCAGGGGGTAAAAAGAAATGGAAACTAATCATTGTGGATGAAGTTGATCTCAAGTAGATAAATTAATTTCAGTGAAAATTCCAAAGAAGTGGTAGGGGTTTAAGAAATTCAAATCAACAAAATTTTATTTAGCACGTAATATGTATCAGACACTGAACTATGTTACTAAAAACATAGTTCTCTTTGCACCCTGGTACTTATGTACTAGCACCTAGTATGTTTACTCAACAGAATCACAGGTTTCATTGGGTTAAACCATAGAGTCCTGCAAGATGTTTTCTTTGTGTTACATTAACACCACAGCTTTAGAAATCTAGAGCTAAAGTATATATCAAATGATGGTTCTGTTTAAGTCCTATTGGATTTAGCCTCCTGTTCTTTTGAAAGCCAAGAGCCAAATATTATCTTCAAACTTGTGGGTTCTGTACAAAGATAACATGGATTGACAATAAACCATTAATTGAAATCCTAGAAAAGTGAAATGTTTTAAAGCATGAAGTCGATCCAGAGGATTTTGAAGTCCAAGGATCCTTTATGGAGAATCCTTACTAGGAAATCCATTAATAGGAGTATTAGATTCCTGAATAAGAAAGCAACTGGTGTATCTCCTCACTTCCTTCATAGTTTTGTTCTGACGTTATTTTTTCTGCAACAACTTACTTGACCATCTGACCCCTCCCCTACTCTGGCCCCACTGTTGCTATTTAACTTGTACAAGTTATAAGTGTCCTTATTTATCTACAAATTGTCTCCACTCGGGAATATAAGCTTCATTGGGGCAGATTTTTTTTAGAATTGTCTTTGGGTGAAATTAGGAGCTTCTTTTCTAAAGCTCAGTGGCATCACCCTTTCTACATTTTTGGACACTGACATTTTCTGCCCTTGTCTCTACCAATGCACATCTAAAGATTCCTTGTACCTGATGCTGGTATTATTGTTACAGATGTCTTCAGGTTTCTGCCATGAGTAAATCAAATATGAGGGTTGATTAATATGCCATGTGTCCACCTCTAAAGCTGTAGCTTATACGGGTACTTGAAATATGATAGATCCTCTGGTGAGAGGGTGAGAGACATGTCACAAGAACAAGTGATGTGTAAGTGTTTTAAGCCATCCTGCCTTCTCCTTCATTAGTTATGATAAAGTGTTATTTTCCAGATTTCAAGGCATAGTGCAATTGTTTTACAGAGAACAAATTACTAATTCTACTTTCTATAACCCTCATTTAAGGAAATTGGAAAGTTTGGGGTAGTAAAACTTGTAGGCATATGAGATTTTTCATGGTGAACAACTTGAAACCTGGGCCCAAATTAAAAAAAAAAATCTTGTTAGTAACAATGGTTAGGGCTAAGAATTTTGGGGTAGAGATTTTGGAAATTGATAGCATGGCAATGAGTTGTCTAACTCCATATAGGAGGAATGAATGTAGTTGAGAGGACGGCAGAAACTGAATGATCATTGGTAGTGAATAGATGGACATTTACAACCACCTTAGTAAATTTAATGCTCTATCTAATTCAACAGGGTATTTTTGTACAAAGATGAAAGAAGTCAAAATTAAATTATTTTCCACTGAAAAAAAGGAGATTTTCATGGAAAACATAAACACAGACTATGATTAACATGAAAGCAAACTAGAATGGTTTCTCTTATTCTCCGGTTTAAGTTTGAATGTGTCCTCTCCCCCCAAAACAGAAGTTGAAACCTAACTCCCAATACCCACTGAACATTCACCTTACTTAAAAATGGGACTATTGGTTATATGAGAGCTTGGGTGTGCCCTTCATGTGATGTGGCTATTCTTATAAGAATGAGCAGTCACTGTAAGTGCAGAGACATGCAGGAAGAACTTCGTGTGAATACAGAGCCTGAGATTGACTAGGTCCATCTGCAACGAGCACCGGCCTTGAGCCGCTGGAAACCAGACAAAGTAGAGGAGCATCAACCCCTGAGGCTCCATATCTGGGCAGCACCCAACAACCTTCTGATGTCACACAAATTTTCCAGAACTTCCAGAAAATAAGGTTTTGATTTTTGAAAGTACCAAATCGAGAACCCATTTTAAATGGCCTTAGAAACTAATACTCATGCGTAGACCCCAGTGAGGGAGACAAGGAAGGTCTCTAAGTCAAACGTGGAGGAAGAGGCTATAGCTTCTTACCTTTTAGTCAATGTGTGTCTGCCGAGAGCAGAAAAAAGAGTTTGTAGTTGGGAGAAAGAAGTCCCCTGTCCCCCAACTTGTTACATGAGAGGAGAAACAGCCAGAATATCTTAGCAGGTGACATAGGTGTCTGTGCTGTTGCCTGGAGCTGCCCAGATAAAGACTGACTTTATTTATAATGTTAATTGTGATTAATCTCAGGTCTAGACAAGTCAGCATTATGGTAAAACAGACCCCAAATTATTTTCCAATGCACTGATTAAAGTCAAGTTCTCTTTAATCTTTTCAAACATGACAACATAGGCAAAAATTCAGCCCAGTGCTTTTCATCAAGCCATACCAGCTAGTGTTACTTTTAAGATCTATGGATTTCTGTGAAATTAGATAAAACACAAAACAAAGAAGACTTTAATAAAGTCTTTGAATAAGGAAGACTTTATTTAAATTGGACATTTCAGAGTATCTGGCCCCCAAAGAGCACCTGTGTCTTGTTGGCAATTTTTGTTTTTTCTAATCCCACAGCTCTAACTCCTGTTTCCTTCACTAGTAACCAGAGTAAACTAGGAATTGTTTCGTGTGCCACCTGTTACATTTCTCATAATGGCTTTATTTTTCTTTTCTTTTCGTTTATCTTTCTTTCCTTCCTTCCTTCTTTATTTCTTTTCTTTCTTTCTTTCTTTCTTTCTTTCTTTCTTTCTTTCTTTCTTTCTTTCTTTCTTTCTCTCTTTCTGTTTTTCTTTCTTTCTATCTTTCTTTCTCTCTTTCCTCCTTCCTTCCTTCCTTCCTTCCTTCCTTCCTTCCTTCCTTCCTTCCTTCTTCTTTCTTTCTTTCTTTCTTTCTTTCTTTCTTTCTTTCTTTCTTTCTTTCTTTCTTTCTTTCTTTCTTTCTCTTTCTTTCTCTCTTTCTTTCTCTCTTTCTGTCTTTCTTTCTTTCTATCTTTCTTTCTCTCTTTCCTCCTTCCTTCCTTCCTTCCTTCCTTCCTTCCTTCCTTCCTTCCTTCCTTCCTTCCTTCCTTCCTTCCTTCCTTCCTTCCTTCCTTTTTCTTTCTTTCTTTCCTTCTTTCTTTCTTTCTTTCTTTCTTTCTTTCTTTCTTTCTTTCTTTCTTTCTTTCTTTCTTTCTTTCTTCTTTCCCCACACCTGGAGTGCTCAGTTATTCCTGGATCTGCATTCAGGGTCCCCCTCTGGCACACTGAGGGGAGCCATAGAACAGCAGTACGGTGCTTGCATGGCATGAAGTTGACCTGGTTTCGATCCCCAGCACAACATACACATACAGTCCTATGAGGCCTTCCAGGAGTGATCTCTGAGTGCAGGGCAAGGAGTAATCCTGAGCACCACCAGGCATGCCTCACTTCAAACAAGTGTGTGTGTGTTTGTGTGTGTGTGTGTGTGTGTGTGTGTTCCAAAATCCTTATTTGCCCTCTGTAGTTTAGGGAGAAGAAAAGAAAAAAAAACAAATGTCTGATAAAGAAAAAATATTTAAATTTCACAATCTAATGAAAGAGGAATTTGCTGCTGTTTCAGGTACAGAGGTAAAATATCCTACATGGATTATTAATTTCATCAGGAGGCATCAAATCACATTTAGTGATAATGTAAATAGAGAAACCATGATATTTAATTTGACATTTTAAATGAAATATAAGTGGGTAGTGTAGACTGGACAACATTATTCCTCTATTCATATTATTTATTTTTCAAAGAAACCTCGTTCTAAGCCTGCCTTATTTATTGATCTGTCCATTCGACAAATATGTACTGAGTGTCTATCAGGTGCCAGAATAGGAGCCAGAAATGCTTGGAAACAAGAGACATGGGCCTTGAAACTTACCTGACAGAGACACAGGATCAGAAACTGTTGGTAGCGGTGCCCTCACCCAGAATTGCTGCCAGGAGGCCCTCTCCAGCTGTGAGTTGAAGAATAAGGGACATTGGAAAGGATAAAGGAAATGGGAGAAGAATGAAAATGTAGAGGAAGAGAGAGCATGCTAGGAAGTATCGACTTTCACCCACCTAAATGGCAGTAGCAAGATGATTGCTTTGACTGAGATGTAATGAATAGTGGAAGAAGAAATCACAGCACAGACCTTATATTTATGTGAGGAAATTCTCATTGCATTTGGAGGGTTTAGCCACAGTGTAGTGACTAACAATGATCTTTCTGATGGAAGCACTGGCTGTCCTGGACACAGTAAGAATCTTCACGAAATGCCCACCTCAGAGCAGATGTCTCTGCAAGACCTAGATGCAGTGTTCCGGACAGGGAATGGACATGAAGACTCATGTCCATTAAATGAAACATACATTTAGGAGGAGATATGAGAGATAGGACATGGAGCCTTTATCAGTTTGGAAGTGGCAGGAAAGACGTTAAGAATGGCTGAACACACAGAACATCATTCTACCACTATCTGTCTATCACAGACAGGCAGATGGGTAGAGGGATAAATAGGGTTGGGGATGTGGTTTTGTGGATTTAGTACTTACTATTAAGCAACTTGGTCTGGGTTTAAGCCCCAGCAACCCTCCCCTTCTCCTCGCTACACCCCCCTCCATACACACACACACACACACACACACATTTATTAAAAAGAAAGGCATCTGCCAGAGGTAGACTGGGTAGCACTATAGCACTGTGGTCCAGTTGCTAATTGATTTGCTTGAGTGGGCACCAGTAACATCTCCATTGTGAGACTTGTTGTTACTGTTTTTGGCATATTGAATATGCCACGGGGAGCTTGCCAGACTCTGCCATGCGGGCAGGATACTCTCGATTGCTTGCCGGGCTCTCTGAGAAGGATGGAGGAATCTAACCCGGGTCGGTCATGTGCAAGGCAAATGCCCTACTTGCTGTGCTATTGCTCCTGTACAGGCTGGGTAGGAGAAGGGAAACCGGGTATACTGATGGAGGACAGTGGGCACTGGTGAAGTGATGGGAGCATGAACATTTTTCAACTGGAACTCAATCATAAACAACTTTGTAACTTTATATTTTACACTGATTCAATAAATTAAAAATGAAATTAGAGGTATCCTAAAGCTTCAGGTACCTCCCTTCCATTTTCTGTAGAATGTTTACAGCCCTTTACATTCTAGGTGCACCTTCCAACTTTTAATTTCAGTGTTAAAACAGTGTTAAAACTCTAGTGCTACGTCTGACTTGAACATACTGCCTTTCATGTTCAGAAAGGGTTTGGTTTCCTCAGGCCAAACAGCTGACAAATGGCATTGACATTAAACTTGGTTTTTCTCCCTCCATATACAAATGTCATACACCTTCAGTGTTCTTTCATTAGGGATCCTCTAAACAAATATCATATTTTGAGCCCTACATTTTTCACTAACTCCTTAACGTGCTTATTTTGTTTTACAGTGATCAATCCCAGGGCCTCCTACGTGCCAGGTATGTGCTGTACCATACTGTGACCTCCCCAGCCCAGCATCTTCATTCATACTTTCCTTATATTTTTTATATCAAGAACTACAAATAAAATTTTGAGGACCTGGGGCTGGAGTAATAGCACAACAGGTAGGGCGTTTGCCTTGCATGCATGTGGCCAACCTGGGTCCAATTTCCAGCAGCTCTTGTGGTCCCCTGAGCACCGCCAGGAGTAATTCCTGAGTGTAGAGCCAGGAGTAACCCCTGTGCATCGCCAGGTGTGACCCACAAAGCAAAAAAAAAAATAAGGAACATCATATTACTAGAATGTATGAAACCTTACAATAATCTGCTTCCATCCTGTTTTTAGTATATAGTTCTTATTGGAGACAAAGAATTTCCTTCTACTCTTCTAGTTTCTTTTGTCAGGTCTAATAATTAAACTGACATAGGACAAATTGGCATGATTGTAGTGAGTCATATACGTATATGCATAAGGAACCTTACAAAGATATGAGGCTCTGGGAAAATCAAGTGATTCATCTATATACAGTTCTAAGCTGGGAAAGGGAGAGGGGTGTGGGACTTCAAAGAGAAGAAAGAAAATTTTCAGGAAGATAGAAAAAGCAATTATTTAGTGAACAAATGTTTGCCATACCAGAGGATAGACAGGGACACAGGGAGGGTTTTGAACAAATACCCCGGTTAGTCCCTGCCTATCCCTGTCCTCCTACCCCACCTTGTTCATATTCTTCTTCATAGTTTCCTTCGTGGAGCAGGTTCCCTATCTAATCCCATTAGGCCCTTAAGGCAGAGGCAGAGGGAAGCTTCTCGAGTTTTCTGTTTCTCAGAAATCATCAGCCTCCAGATATTCCTCCTGCCAAAGAGACATATTCAAAACTTTGCTGCTCCCCATATTCTCCTATCTTTTAAACTAATTATATTTTTGTTATGAAACTTTTTTATTTCATTCTGTCTCTATTCATTGGTGTTGTCTACTGTTTCTTAGATGCATATGGATGTTACCTTGCCGAAGTGCTTTTAGTTCCTTCTCAGACCTATAATTTTGGGATTGAGGGTTATCACTGTCTTTGAGAAAGGTACTTATTTCCCTGGTCTATGCTTTCATAGCCTATTGCAAATACATTCTGCTAGTGTACATGTACCTTTCCTATTTTTCTCGAGCATGCAGAGTAACCTTTAATTCTACTGCAAAACATTTTTGTTACTATGGACCCTTTGGCTTTCTGGTGATGTCCAATAACTGGTTCTCAGGAAGGTATCTTTAAGTGTTTATGTCAAACGTTTAAGGAAATTCCAATTAAATTGGAGATTTTTATATAGCCATAAACAAAATTCTTTTTTTTTTTTGCTTTTTGGGTCACACCTGGCGATGCACAGGGGTTACTCCTGGCTCTGCACTCAGGAATTACCCCTGGCAGTGCTCAGGGGACCATATGGGATGCTGGGAATTGAACCCGGTCGGCCATGTGCAAGGCAAACGCCCTACCCGCTGTGCTATTGCTCCAGCCCCAATAGCGATAAACAAAATTCTTTATCAGTAAGTTAAGTATTAAGATCTGGCAACTAGGCGAGTAACCTGTGATTTCTATGACTTCAGAAAGTCAGTGATCTGAAAATCACAGATACTGTTAATATTACTGTGGTGAACTGCCTATATCCAAGATGGATGGAGGGATGAAGAGGTTACTCAAAGGGTTCGAGTGCATGATGCAGAACACCTGGCTTCATCCCTAGAGTTTGTAAGGCTCTCTACACATTGCTGGGAACAACTAGGGAAGTGACTCCCAAGCTCCCAGTCAGTAGGAGTCCCTGAGACTACTGGCTATCTCTCCCACAAATTAAAAGAAAAAAAATTAAAGAAATCTATGGAAATGTTAATTTTTGTAGGGGCCTTTCCCACCAAAGCAGAGCTAGCCCTGGAGGAGCACAGGGCTGAGAGACACCCGGACCACGTCACGGCACTGAGTGTGGAAGAGAGTGGTTCTACTACTGGAGCTAGTTCCCCAGTCTTGAATATGTGAATTTTTAGTTATATTTTAGGGGAAAGAAGTATGACAGTATTTTCCTCCATTTACAGTCCTGGATCTCCTCTATACTCTTATTGATGCTTAAGGACATATGTAGATTCTGGGTTGAAAACCTCTACTGGTAATCCTGTGCACTTTCAGATTCATCTTAAGTAACCATCTCCTCTGTAAAAGTCTATAAATTCACAAGGTTATTGTCCCATCTCAACCCTATTGGACCTTGTACTTTAGTGACTTAATGTTCTATTATGCACTGTAGCACTGTTGTCCCATTGTTCATTGATTTTCTCGAGCGGGCACCAAGAACGTCTCCATTGTGAGACTTGTTGTTACTGTTTTTGGCATATCGAATACGCCACAGGGAGCTTGCCCGGCTCTGCCATGAGGGCGGGATATTCTCGGTAGCTTGCCAGAATCTCCAAGAGGGACGGAGGAATCAAAGCCAGGTTGGCTGCATGAAAGGCAAACACCCTACCAGCTGTGCTATCGCTCCGACCTCTCTATTATGCAATATGCTATCATTATTAGCAGACTATATTTTATGTCTCACCTTTCTAAAGATCTCTTTTATACTTTTATTTCCTTGGTACCTGTGAGAGTGTATGGTATGTTCCAGATAATATGTAGCTATTTTGATTTTGTTCTGGTTTTGTTTTGTTTCTTTTGGGGCCCCACAAAGCAGTTTTTGGGACCTACTCCTGGCTCTGCACTGAGGGATCACTTCTAGTAGGGTTTGGGAGCCATAATGTGGTTCCAGGAATTAAATCTGGGCACCTTACTCGCCCTGTAAATGTTTGTTTGAATAAATGAATAAAACCATATTTGAAAAAATATGAAAACATTTCTCTGGTCACCAGTAATAGAAGGACCTGGATTTGATGTGTTTGCTTCTATATGGAGAACAGTGTATACAAGCAGGCATTAACCTTTAATGACTAGCGTGCTTTCAGCAGTATCTTCTTGACCTAATCTTAACCTTTTATTCTGCATTGATGTATACCTAATCCTTCAGGAAGTCACAGCGACTAATTTATAACTCAGTCTTCAAAGCATTTTAATACCTATGAACAAATGAAAGAAAGTAATTTTATTGTTTGATAGAACTATGTTAAAACTATTCAAAATGAATAAATATTATTTTATAATGTAATATGGAATATTGCCTTATGCACATTTTTATTTTGGATAGCATGCTTAGAGTTTATAAATAGCTTTGACTATAAGTCAAAATCTATAGAAAAATATATTCCAGTTTTTCTGAAAACATTAAACTTTCATTCAATAGCATGAGTTAGTTACTATTTAAATGTAGCCTTTTACTTTCCTATTGCCCAGTTTAGTTCTGCAGGAAGTCAGCTTTTAATGATCAGCTCAGGTTAAATAATATGTTTTACCCATTTCTAGATTGGGAAGGTGGGCACCATTTCCATTAGGGAATGCCATGAGTTCTAATAGCTTGGAGAATTAGAAAACTACAATCTCACTAACAACGGGGTCATGAGAGCTGAAGCTGAGGAGTAGTTTGTAATTGACTTTGAAAAGACTCCGATCTGGGAGGTGATCTGTCTGGAAATGCTACCCCGGCCCCACACACACACACACTAACAATTTTGTATCTCTTTCTTCTTCCCTCTAGGTCTTTTGTGTCCTGGTAGAAAAAGAGTACATGCTAGATTGCCACAAAGTTCTTTATTATATTTTATGCATTCTCATGATGAATCGTATTGTCTATAAAACATTCACACAAACAAGGTTAATTGCAGCCCATGAAGGAATTTTTTCCTTGAGAAGATGTCTCGCTTATACTTTAAAAATATTTGCATGTAGGAAATTATTGAGACAATGCCAATACTATCGAGGTAAAATATAATTGCTGCTGGGGCTGGAGAGATAAAACAGCAAATTATACTTGCATGCAGGTGACCTGGTATTATATAGCCTTCAACTCATGGTTTCTGAGCCACACCAAGAGTGGTCCCTGAGCACAGAGCCAGAAATAAACCCTGAGAACAGCCTGTTTTGGCCCGAAAACAAACAATAAGAGTGTCAAACAATTGCTGCTTTATTTTTGTTTCAATTTCCATGTTATTCTAATTTTTTTTTAATTTCTACCAAATAGGAAGGAAAAAAAGTAGCAATGAAAAGCTATGAAGATAATGCACTCATAGAACTTTTAATTTTTTGGAAATAAATTGTAATTATTAAGGTTATTTTTAAAATTCCATGATTGGATTTTCCCCCATTTAAGAGGCGAGGTACAAAGGACCGCACTAAGTTCAGGGTGAATGGAGTTTCCATCCCAATTCCTGACAAGTGGATCAGGAACAGTGTCGTCACATCCTTTCTTGAAAGAAACCCTTTATTATTTAAACCCTTAATTCCATGGGGATTAGAGGGATTTATGAGCAACACAGGCCAAGATGTTCAACCTGACCACATGTCCTACAGTACTTTCTCCTGCTGCCAAAACCTTGGGTCAAGTCATTTTCTCTTTTTCCAGCTCCTGTCTTCCTCTCTGGTTTGATTCTACCCAGAGAATCTCTTCCAGTTTTTATTTTCTTTTTCTATTCAAGACCTCTAGCTCTGCCCAAGGCAAAATGCTGCAGGGATTAGAAAGATGAAACAGCTAAATTAAATCGATAGTGACAGCAGATAAATTTCAACAGGCAAATGTTCGACATTGTCTCTTGGGCTTCCCACCAACATGAACATCACTACGCTCCCTGATTTAGGGTTCTCATCAACAAAAATCAAATAACACAGTGCTGGACACTACAGCTATTAGGTTAATGGGTTTGATCTTCATTAATCTCAAATTAGACTTCCGGAGGAGTCTCACATTTGGGAAATGCTTCCATTCTGAAAGTTGCTTATTATCCAAGAATAAGATCAAGACAAGAAGGTACTTTTCCAGCTCTTGTCGACTGTGTCACATGAGCCATCTGATACTCTAATATTTGGATGCTCTGTTGTGAGAAGATGGGCTGGAAAATGACGCTACTCACCCAGAAACCCCTAATTCAACCCATATCTCCTGTCTGGCCAGTCACTATAATTCCTTTAAGCCCTTAACTTGTGCTGATTGTATTGATTAATGTAGTGATATCTTTGGTAAATGGAATGTTTATAATGTTGTAGAATCTTGAAAAATGTTTAATAGCTCTCCAATTATATACTTAGGAAAATGTATACCATTTTATATCTGCATGAACCTTTATAGATGTAACAGTATATGGATTCATAACAGTTTTCATTTTGTTTCACTTTCAGGGAGAGGCTAAAAAAGTAGCATAGCCACACTTCCCGCTACCTATGCTAGAAATGTTTATTTTGAACTTTTATTTATGACTTAGGAGTAAACCTTTTCCTGAAAATACATTTAGATGCAATCTGAAAACCTAATAGTTTCTTGCGTTTTTTGTTAGGTTTTTGTTGTTGTTGTTTTGGTTTGTTGTTTTTTTGGTTTGTTTGTTTTGCTGAGGCCAAACAAAATCAAAAAGCAACATGAACCCCAAATGCATTCTTGCTTGTTATGAATTTATTATGAATTGGTCTTGTATAGTTAAGAATTTCATTTAGTCTGTAGCATTTGGTTGATTTAGACAAACTTTTATTTCTAACACAATAACATTTAAACTGAGATAACTACTTTTTTAACATATGCTAAATTTATGGATAAAGTAAGAAAGTACTTTTTGATGAGCAAATATCAAGTAGAACTAATGACATTTTCTCCAAATGATTGGAGTGATTCTTTTTACATTGAAGTGATTCTTTTTACATTGAAATTTACAGCTATTCTATTATCATGCTTTGTCTATATCCTAATTTTAGTTTTGTTACTAGGAGTAACAAAATTTAAAGTATTAGAAGTCCTTTCAAAAGAACTTTATGATTATGAGACCTACTTGAAGAGTTAAAGATGTTTGCTTCCAAATATACTTCCTAGGGCCATTTTAGTTACTGATTTTAGTTAAGGACTTAATGGAAATAAAGGAAGCAGTGAATTCTTCGAATCATTCCTCATGTCTTATTACTTTGGACAATATAGTATAAATTAATAATAATTTAATTTCTGTACCATATTTGTCATATTTTCTCAGTCTGCTTAGAGAAAATGTAGATTCTCCTTTCGTCTAAATTCTTATTATACATTATCATGAAGTTACATGTGTATACATAAACACATATTCAATATTTGAGATCTTAAGGTGTGGAAAATTAACACAGCCATGATAGTAATTAATTTATTTCTGTAAATAGATGCAGGGGTATTTTACTACTATTTTATGACTCTAGATTTCCTTTTCCTTTGGTGAGAGATTGGGACCAATTTTCAAGCTCTATCTCTTCTCTGTTCAATAGCTCTAATAAGATATCCTCTTTACCTTATATCATTGTTCTATACTTGAGGCCAGTGATTCTTAGGAGTTAAACTGAAGTTAACATGACAGTATTCACAATAGCATAATGGTTCAAAGGTGCTCACTCAAAGTTACACCATTGCAAGGTAAAGAATCAGTTAATCCTAAAATTATTTTACACAATTTTCCTGTGCTTACTTTACATTATTCTATATCCACTGCACATCATCTTAAGACAGCTAGAGAATAAAACTAAAATATAATTCAGGTTGGCAACAGATTCAGTGAATGCTCATTCAACCTTTGTTCACCTCTCCCAATGAGTCACACTCCTTTACACTTTGCCTCTTTAACTACCTCTCACCAGTGAAACCCCATGGAAACATTAATAATTTAATGATGTATTCTATTAGGATCTTACAACTATAGCTTCTCAGTGGTAAAGTAAAAATTCCTTTATGGCTATATTCAGCAACTTAGTGAGTATAGGTATTTGCCACTTTTAATTTTGTGTAGAAAGGACCCTAACTAATAAACAAATTCTTTAAATTACGTCTGGCAAGCTACCCGTGCTGAATTCGATATACCAAAAACAGTAACAAGTCTCACAGTGGAGACGTTACTGGTGCCCACTCAAGCAAATCGATGAACAACGTTTCAAGCAGTCTATTCCTGCAATTATTGTACTGTTATCAGTTATTGCAGAAAATCCCATCTCCAGGTAGAAAACTAGCAAAGCTTGAGCAAAAATTCTAAAAGAAATCTCAGGCTAACATTGTTTTCATACCTCCAAACATTCTGGCTCATCAGTGTGTAACATCTATCAGAAAAAAATATATATTCTGTTTATTTGAGGGGCCACACCTGGCAGTGTTCCAGGGCTCTGTGCTTAGGGGTCACCAGTGCTAGTGACCAAATGAAATCCAGGCCTCCCTGCCGAGCTATCTCTCTGACCCTGATTGTCTGTTTGAAGACAAAAATGAGATGGCTTGTTTTGGATGGCAAGGTCCCACATTTTACTCCTAATATAATCATCTCTTTTCTGCTGCAGTACATCAGGCTTGTGACCCTTTGAGAATGACCCTTTCTGGGAGCTATTTAGAAATATACAAGGGTTTCAGGCCCCAGTCAAAACCTATTAAATTAGAGTCTGAATATTAACATCAGCTATACCTGTAGATTCATAGGGATAGTAGGGTCTGTGATCCACTGCACAACACAGCCTGCACTTCCTGTCACTGTTACTGTCACTGTCATCCCGTTGCTCATCGATTTGTTTGAGCGGGTACCAGTAACGTCTCTCATTGTGAGACTTATTGTTACTGTCTTTGGCATGTCCAATACGCCATGGGTAGCTTGCCAGGCTCTGGCGTGTGGGCTAGATACTCTCAGTAGCTTGCTGGGCTCTCCAAGAGAAGCGGAGGAATCGAACACGGGTCAGCCTCATGAAAGGCGAACACCCTACCACTGTGCTATTGCTCCAGTATCCAACTTAATCTTAACTCTGCACAGTACTTTTGGCACAGACCCTACTACTCTGTCCTCCTTAGGTTACTTCCATAGAGTTCTATGGTCTATCTCACACATACGTGAAGCAATATTCAGGAAAGCGTTATCTTTGACCTCCATCCCTCACATGCTGGGGTGCCATGCAGTCACTCTCAGTATAGCACTCCAGCCTCCATGTTACGATCTCCTGAATCATTGTTCCAATTGTCACCATGTTCTTGGTTCTAAGGAATGTCTTACCAAAAAAAATCTGTGGCTTTATGAAGAAATTATTTTTTTTTTACTAAAAGAGTCTATTCATTCAAATGGCTACAAAAGTGGAACATATTGAATGTTAAATGAATTGTTTGCACTGTGAAAACCATCAAGGTTTTTGTCTAACTTTTTTTTTTAATGTTTATATTCCTGACTACTCCTGGCTCTGAGGTCAGGGTCATTCTTGATGGTGTGTGGGGCCTTCGGGCACAGAGCTGCCGGGAACTGAACCTCATCCAGTGTGTTTCCTGATCTCTCACCAGCCCACTCTCTTTTGTTTTTTCGCTTTTGGGGTTACACCAGGTAATACTCAGGAGTTCTCTTGGCTGTGTACTCAGGAATTACTTCTGATGTTGTTCTGGGTGCTATATGGGATGCTGGGGATCAATTACAGCTTGGCCATGTGCAAGGCTAGCACCCTACTCATTGTACTATCACTCTGGCACCTCTTCAGCCCACACTTAACATTAAAATTAGTTTTCATAAGGCATTGCCAGGATTAAAGGTGTTTGCATTAATACACTATTTTTTTGCCTACTTAGCTGCACTATTTGTGATTTTTCAGGACACAATTCTTTATGTCAGATTTCATGATGTATTAAATATTGCCTAGAGTCACCAGCCCACATTGACATGATGATAATAGAAAGCCTACTGGCCTTTGGCTATTTGAATTCTTATTTTAAAATCCCAAGGACAATGAACTTATATCCCACACTTAGAGCAATGTGATATGATCCCACTACTATCTCTTCCCTTGGCATGACATCTAGGGTGTGGAAAGGCAATGTGTTTACAAATATTAGGGTGTTGCATATCAAATTCTCACATGTATCTTGTAACTGGAAATCTTGGATAAGATAAAGAAACATCTTGGAGTATTTTTAGCTACAGGCTATTATGAGCTTTTATGTTTTTTAAAATGAGTTTTGGATCAGATGCAATAGTTCTAGGGTTGACTCCTGACTGTGATTAGGGCTCATTCTTAGCAGTGCTCAGGGGGCCATATGTGGTGCCGTGGGATTTGACTGAAGTTGACTGCATGCAAGGCAAGGCCAGAACTGACTTTCTGGCACCTAATATTATAAATTTTAATTGTTTGACTAGTGTGGTCGGAAGAATGATCTTCCCACAACCCCCTTCTGAAACTGTCCATATTCTTATCCTCAGAATCTATGTAGCAAAGGAGAAGGAAGACTGTGGATGAAAGTAAAGTTGTCAAAAACAGGAAGATTAGCCTGTGGATCCAGTGCAATCATATAAATCCTTGGAAGGACTTCCAAGATAAAAGAGAGTGAGAGTGAGATGTGACTGAGAAGGAGTGTTTAGAGAGATACTGCAGGCATTGTGGGGACCACGAGCCAGCATGTAGCATGTAAGACCCTCTCTATTCATCCGGGAGATGGATTCTCCTCTAGAGTCATCAAAAAAGACTACAGCCTTGCTAAACCTCACTATGGACCCAGCAAGAGTTTTGGATTATATCCTGCAGAAATCTAAGAACAAAATGTCTTTATTCCTCTAAGTTTATGATAATCAGTAACGGCACTGTAGCACTGTGGTCTCATTTTTCATCGATTTGCTCGAGCAGGCATCAATAACGTCTCCGTTGTGAGACTTGTTACTGTTTCTGGCATATTGAATATGCCATGGGGAGCTTGCCGGGCTCTGCTGTGTGGGCGGGATACTCTCGATAGTTTGCTTGGCTCTCCGAGAGGGACAGACAAATTGAACCCGGGTCAGCCGCATGCAAGACAAACGCCCTAGCCACTGTGCTACCGCTCCAGTTACAGCAGCGTTAGTAAAATAATAGAAATGGTAAAGTAAAACTCAGTATAGGCAGTAAAGTAAAAACCAGTATGTAGCCCATTAGAGCCAAATCTGGACTGTGGATATAACTGGTAGTGCAAGATTGGTAAATTTCCTTCCATTTGAAATAAGGATATTGTTAATCCTTATCTATAGAACTAATGTAACAATACTCACCTAATAGGACTGCTGAAAGGAAAAAATAAGGAGTTAGATATAGTGTTTCAGCATCTATCATAATGGGGCTGATGAAAATGCTAATTGTACTTCCATTCTCCCTTCTCTGGGTTGGTACCCTTGTTGGGGACTGCCCCCCCTCCTTTTAAGACTCACTGCTTGTTTTTCTCTGAAGTGCTAAGTGGGTTGAGTAAGTACTGGCAACAGTGTTCAGAAATAGCATGATGCAAGTTGAATATTGAGTGTGGGCTCCCATTAAGCATGGGAAATGCACCTAAATGCATCTGAATTAAAATTGATTCCAAAATGCTGGTTAAAACTGATGAAAGGAAGTGTTCTTTTTATCTCTTTTTATAAACATTATACTTCTGTAATGAGAAGAAAAGATTTCTAACTGTCCTTGAAGATAATCTTGACAGCCTCTGACCACACTATAATATTCACTTGATCTTAATGGCACTTTTGGTTTGTTCTGTTCTTGATGGAAATTCACATTCTGAATTTTTTTCTGAGAAAATAAAGGCAACAGCTGTGAGGTCCTGGTTCACCCTTTTAGTTTCACTCTTTGAACAGCTGGCCATGCAAAGTTGAAAGCAATTAACACATCATACTTTCAACTCTATTTTTATAAAGTTCTCCTGGAGAGCAAGCCTGCAGATTCCTATAAAATTTCATGACCAATGGGTGGGGGTGGGGGAGAATGCTCTAGAAATGATTTTTCTATTGGAATGATGGTTACAAATAACCTTTATTCCATTTCTCTTAAGATATTTCTCTTTGTGGATGTAAAAACTCTGGTTTTACCTACTTACAGCCTAAATGTTTGTCTGTAACATGGATGCTGGCAGAAAAAACAACCCTGAGTCAGATATAAACAAGGATTAATTCCTTGGGAAGGCAGTATGATGTTGCCTGTCCCCTAAAACCCAGTTCTCACTGGACAAAGGGAAGTAGGCAGGCATACACATTGGGAAAAGGAAAGACGAGCATAGAAAACCCCTATTTTCTTCTGTTATCATAGTTTAAGCAACATGGCTGCTAAGTTTATGGTATTGATGTACAAAGTTACTGTCCCCCATCACTGCCAGTTTGCCCAGGACCCTCCACCACTGTCCCTACGTTATTCCTAAATTTTCACATTGAAATGAAAGCTCAGGTTCCTTTGATCCAGAAAAAAATATATTATTCTGGACAGTAAACACAGTTCTCTTTGTTTTAGAAAATTATAATATCTCTTTCCCAGTAGATCTTTTCTATGCAAATATTCAGTAAACAGTAACCCAGAGCAAGCCATTAGGTTATCCGATGTGCTATGTGCAGAGATGCGAGACAACAGAGAGTTATCTCCTGGCAGTATATCTTCTGGAATGTGAGGACATTTTTTTTTTGTAGGTAAGGCATAGGCAGTAATATACCTCTCTCCTCTTAATCAATCTTAATCAATCTTAACTTCTCTTTCAAAAATCCAGGCTACAGTTATGTGCAGTTATGTGATCGGTCATATATGCAGTTATGTAATATATATGCATATATATTATATATGCATAATATATAATAACATATATGCAGTTATGTAATCGGTCAGATTGCAGTTATGTAATCTGGGTCAACCAGATTAAATTAAATCAATTTTATTTTTAATAAATACTTAAAACTGGGAAGGTGATGGGGACAAGGATAACAGATGAGAAGTTACTTTTTCTCTACCACTTATCCCATTTTAATACCTGTCAGAAGGCAGGGAAGTTTGAGATCTTTGGTGGTAAAAGAGAATAAAGGCAACTCTCAGAGTATCATCAGACCTGAACCACGAATAGAACACCATCAGGCCACTGAGAGCTGTACCGGTCTTCTGGCCATTTCTGGAGTAAACCCCAGGTTCTAAACCTACATCAGATTCATTGTACTGGTCTCTGTCTCTCAAAGACACACTCGTTTTTCCAAGCCTTCTTCAAATATTACCTTGTAAGTAACCACCCTGAGTTACAGTTAGTTACAAAACACACACACACACACACACACACACAAACACACACTCACCCCATGATATTCAGTTCTTCCTTTGTTTGATTGTCCCCATTATTCAATATACCATATGATTTTATTTACTAGTAAGGCACCTATATCAGTATCTGAGACAAATAAATATTTTTATAGAGGCCACGCCCGATGGTCCTAGGAGAGGAGAAATCTCCCACTAATGCTTGACTTGGTCTGGTGCTTGAGCCCAGAAATGTAGCACTCAGGCCCCATGATACTCGGTGGTATTCAGGACCACCAGGATGATGCCTTAATCTTGCAGGACCCAAGAGGTGCCATGGGTTCAACTCGGGGCCTCTTACAATCAGTCTTGTGTTTGACCTCCAAATATTTATGAGTCTAGTTTCCACAAATAGAGATTGACTTAGTAGAAGAATCAAAGTTTTCATTACTATTTGCATAATTTCTGGAGAGACAGGCCCTCTCATGGGGTATATTTCTATAATATCACAGCCTGGGCTGGATCTGGTAGGTGTGAAATAGTAATAAATGAATGAAGCACAGCAGCAGTGACCCTGTTGATGATAACAATGAATCACATTGATAAACTACTTTCCTTCTACCTTTTTTTTGTGTGTGTGGAATTCCCCTCAGTGTCAGGGTGATGAATTATCCCTATTCTTTCTAGGAAAATGGCTATTCCATCTTAATGCAGGCTTTTAGAAATGAGAAATAATGTTTGCTGCAATCAACTTTTAATGATCTACACTAATGGAGTGTTGGTGCTAGAGAAATAATCCCCAGATAGTTTATGTGTGACTACAGGATTCAACCAGAACTTGTACTCAGATCAATAACCGATCATTTCTCAGAGCTTAGTGGGGTGAAACACACTTGTGCCTGGGAGCGACAACTAGCTTAGTAAAGTCTGACTGTGAACCCTAAAAGGATATGTTGCTGTCCGAACCATAGAGCTCAGAATGTGAAGTTACATTGAATTCATGTAATCCAATGGATGAGTATCTTATTATTAATCTTTTTTAATAAGAATGGAAATTTGAATGATGAGTCAGGCATGCTGGCTTAGAATGCCACGTGAGGATTGGAAATGTGTTACTATAAGACAGAGGACTATCAGAAGCTAGGAGAGAGGAGAAAGACAGGAATGGACCATTCCAAAAAGTCTTCAGAGGGATCCTGGCCCTCTGGATACATTCATCTGACTTCTAGTCCCCAGGAAGTGAGTCAAGACATTTATGTTGATGACGCAAAACAGTTTGTGGTCTTTTTTTCTGGCATTCTTAAAACTGAATGCCACATCTTAACTCATAGGAGTTTATTTAGAATATAAGTTTTTCTTATCTCTAAGCTTTCATACTCATTTCTGATGAATACCAAAGTCCTTTTCTGTTTTAGGGCTCGTGGTGAAAATATTCTGATGTCAAGTCCCATCTGCCCTGTTTTTCACCAACTTCATAGTAACCCTCACTGACCCTAGTGTCCCCTGAATCAGGCAGTAATCCTGTAATCTGCAAAATCTGGGAATAACATGTAAAGATAACTCTACAAACTTGTGCTTCCATCTAATCTATCACAAGGAAATATAAGTATTGAACATTTTATATAAAGAAATTAATAAGAGCTACAGACTATATTGTTATTCTCACCTTTATTTCTCTTGGAATATTCTGTTCCCATCCTTGATCAACCCATCCTACTGCCATATACTGTTAGGAGCTGAAAGCATAAATATTCCCAGGGCCTTGAAATAGCAAACTAAATGTTACCAGCCTTGCCAACACAACAGGAAAGGTCCACTGTTCATCTCTTGTGTGTGATGTTTAAAATGGCTGCACTAACTAAATATTATTGTCTGTTGCTTAATTTATATAGAGTTCGTGTAGGTAATACACACCATACTGTTTCTCTACATGTAAAATGTAGGATCATTGGGAAAATATTTCTCCAACGTATATTCTTATTTGAGATATATTTATGAAAACCACTTCTTTTGTGATATGCCTCTTCACTATTCTCTGAAAAAAATGCATATAATTTTCAAAGATCACCATTGCAAGTATAGAAGTGTGTCTTCTGAAGAAAAATATATCCATAAAACATTTTTTAATAAAATGGAAGCAGTTTTCAAGTGCTCTAATAATACCAACAACTAAGTAAACATAGCTCAATCCTGGGAAGTAATTAGGAAGATTGGTATATCTATGTAAAATTAATTTAATACACCTAAGGTAGAAAGTTTTTCCTCATCAATTCAATTATGAACAGCATCTTTAATAACATCTTGATTTAGGGAGGTTACTTCTAAGTACAGAGATGGTCTGGCTATGGAAGCAAGAGTTATATATCAAAAGCCCAGCAGTTAGAATAATGATAGGTTCGATAGAAAAGCTCATGAGTTCTGGCGTTCACTCAAGACCTACTTTGTACCTGAGGTAATTCTAATATATTGACTTCTTTGCTTTACCAACTTATATTAGACATCAAGGGCATAGGGCAGAAATTGAAAAATCTACTAATGGAAATAAAATAATAAAAAAAATAGACATAACATACCCTTCAACCATCAGTGGTTGATTATGAATTGAAATAAATTCTAGGACATATATGAAACACTAGTTTTGTAAGTTTAATAATTGCAAATAGTTTAAGATATATTTGCCATAGGCACTTAAATAGGGCTTAATATTTTTAAATAAGAATTAAATCATGGGCTCGCGAAACAGACCGTCTGCTCCTAAAGACTATGATCCAAGCGGTATTCTAACCCATTTTGGCACCCAGAGCAGCTTCTTACAGACATGCATCTAGACTATACTATGAATATGTGCCGCCCTGGGAGGGATTTTCCCTCTCCACGCTGTTTTTCTGCATGGAAAATGGTGGTGGCGGCATCATCCACGTGGCGAGAGCCACCCCCTAAGACTTTTACCCAGAGATAGGAACTTTGCAATATTGTGGCTCGTAGGCGATCATGGGAGGGGGGCATTACTGGCACGCCCTTGGCCCAGATAAGATTCAGAGCTGCTGCTCTAGAAACAAACCCTCTACTCCTAAAGACTATGATCCAAGCGGTCTTCTAACCCATTTTGGCACCCAGAGCAGCTTCTTACAGAAATGCATCTAGACTGTGAACTGAACTAAAATATCAGAAATCCAAAACCGTGTGACCACTGTTGCTGCCTCGCAAGCTCATAGAATCTTCATTCTCAACAATGAAAAGAAATTAGCAAATGATGCCTTTTCAGCAGGCCTGATTGTTGGGGGAAATTCCAAACAATAATAGTGAGTTCTCTATTGAAATGTTGAATGTATTCAAAGTATAGAAATAATAAAATGAAGGTCATTAGCTACTGAGGTGGGGGCTGGGTGGGAGGGGGGTATATTAAGGTTCTTGGTTGTAGAACATGTGCACTGGTGAAGGGATGGGGGTTCAATCATTGTATGACTGAGACTTAAAAAATATGAATTAAATCATGGGGGGTTTGTAGTGATAGTATACTAGATAGGGCACCTGCCTTGCATGTGGCCAAGCCAGGTTTGATCATATGATCCAGCCCCCCATATGACCCCCTGAGCCCCATCAGGAAGTGATCCTTGAGCACAGAACCAGGAGTAAGTCCTGATCACAGCCAGTTGTGTCCACCCCCAAAAGTATGTCATTGGATCCTAGAAAAAAGTCATGTGATAGGCCTTATTCCCCAACAATGCCAGGCAGGTGACGAAGTTACTATGCTCAAATTGATACAAGAATGTTCAGCCAAACCCATGCATGATTTTTCTGTCTGCAAAGAAAATAAATATATAGATTCTTACATTTCATACATATATATAATGTGTAGGTTTACATGCCTGTGTACTTTTTAAAAATAGTTAATCTTTTCACATCCTTTCAATTCATTAAAGAAAATCTAGATATCTACTGTGTGCCTTATGTTAGCTGTATTTTGGAGAACTATAAGGAATGACTAGATCTCTCCAGAATGAGGAATTCCCAGACTGAAAGTAAGTGGAAGGAGGACAGAGACAATTATTTGGGCATGTCAGCAGAGACTAATAGAAGTGTGCCATAGGGTAGTCCCTGTTCTTTGGGGAAATGCTTCTTCACAAAGGAAACTTTCAGGCAGGAGAAATACTACATTGGAAAAGCATTTGCCTTCATATGACCAACGCAGTGTGATTCTAGGCATCACTCATGGTCCCTTGAGCACAGAGTCAAATGTGATCCCTAAGCACTGCCACGTGTGACCCAAAAAGCAAACAAAAAATTTCACCATCAGTACTTAGTACTTGAGACAGAATTTTTGCTGTGGAGGGAATAAGACTAACTACAGTAAGATGAGAAAGGAATATTGCCCTATTCGTATAATGAATTCATTGTCTGAGTCAATCAGCTGTGAACAGAGACAGAGAACCCTGGGATCAGAGAGTTTTCACTAGCCTTAATTTCCAAATGATGGATATCAACTAGACAATCGTTTTAAAATTCTAAGAGGAATCTTCATGATAAATGAATGGCATTGATCCCCAACCATTTTTTATTTCAATACTGGGATTTACAATACAGCTAATCATAGTTCTCATGCAGTCATTATTGCAAAACTACACCCATCAACAGAGAAATCACTTTCTTGCCCCATTGTCCCAACGACGCCTGCCAACGCTACCCCCCACCCCCAGAGAGATAAGCTCAGTGCTATAGACAAAATCTCCAGTAATGGCTTTCTCAGAGAATTCAAAAGAAGCTAAGACCTTTCAATAGTATGATTCAATAAATAGACTAAATGTTTATGAACCAATGTATGTTCATAGTCATCTTCATTTTATAGCATGAAATTTCTCTTTTTATCTCTTTCTATATGTATAACCAACCCCCCCCCCTTTTTAAAATGAGATGGTTAGATTCTGTGTTTCCTAAATATGGGTATCTAATGGATGTGTTCTTAGAACATTCTTGTCTGGGGGTAGGTTGGAACAAAAACATCACAGTTTCTAAATTCTCTGAACAAATAACTGGAATGGGGTGTGTCTGCTCTCACCCCTGTTAGGTTTTGTATCTGTTGCTTCATGCTATTTGGTAAGAGGTTGACTGAATGACTCCTATTGTCTATATATTCCTGGAGATAATCTGGAAATAATGTCTCTGAGTTTGCTATACTTTACCTTGGTTGCCATTTATCTCTTCTAGAGCCAGCCCCTGATTCCTTACTTAGAAACTGAGACCTTACAGTGATCCTCAGATTTATTAGTTTTAATAGTGTGTGTTTTTTATGATTTTCCAAAAATTTCTTAACCATTAACATTGCTATATCATATAATTCTTGGTGAAGGCATTGTTTCCTAATTAAGATAAATTAGCTATCATTGGTATAGTATTTAATGTAGCAATAACCTTAAAAATGTCACATTTTCATATCGAAACTTTTCTGCATTTAAAATATGGTAAAGTAAAAAGAAAAGAGACTTTCCTATATATTTATTTCTGATTTTGCATGTAATTTTACTTTTACCCACATTTTCTGAAAATCAGTTATTTTATCTACTATTGAGAAGCAAACCAGTGCCTTAATTAAACAACTTTATTTGTCAATGACAGTATTTGTATTCTTAAATGTCTATTCTCCCTCTGTTTCTTGCTTTCTTAAATCAAAATTTAAAAAAATTGAAATGAAAATCATGGACATTTGTTGATTGTGTATCTGAAAATTTGTGTATATGATCTCACATAATTCTTTTAAGAATCCAGGACCCCTTCCTCCATCCTTCCAGTGTTAAATCAGAGCTAATGCTTAGTGTGTCTGTAGTAATTTTTATGAAGAAAAGTTCCACTGCTATGCCAAGCAATGTTCCACAATCACCATCTAGTCCTGAAAAAGACTTCATCTTTTCCTGGATTAAATAATTACTTCATATGTTTACATATCTCGTTTTCTGTAAACCTACTGGTATGTTCCATTCTAATTTTTCAGACCATGCTTTACTCTCAGGTTAGTTAGCGTCAGTTTCGTTTAGTATTTTCTTCATTTTCATGGAGACTTCCATCTTTTGTTCTATCTTCAACTCATGTGGACTCGGTCATTTCTTTACTCTCTTTCTTGGACTTTCCCACTTAGTCCCTTTTCCCGCCTCCTACGCTTTGCTCCTTGTTAAACTCTTTGTTTAACACAATCTCCAGTGACTTTCAAATAAACCTACCTAAGAAATAAAATTTCATGCCTTGCTCTGTCCAAATTTTTCTTTGTTCCACCTCCACACTTAATTACTTTTGAGGCAGAGTATAGATTAGCACTGTACTGTAGCACTGTCATCCCGTTGTTCATTAATTTGCTTGAGCGGGCACCAGTACTGTCTCCATTGTGAGACTTATTGTTACTGTTTTTGGCATATTGAATATGCCACGGGGAGCTTTCCAGGCTCTGCCATGCAGGCAGGATACTCTCGGTAGCTTGCAAGAGTATAGAATAAAAATCGAAAATAAGATTTTGAAAACTTTGTTTCATTGCTAATTGTGAGAAAGACTATGATAATATTTATACTAATAGGATTTACTACCTGGAAGGTTTTGGATGTTCTATTATCCCCAAAGTCCTGAGATTTAACAGAAATGTTTCTTTTTTCTTTATTAGCAATGTTTCTTTTATTATTTTATTGTACTAGGAATGTAGTGTGGCCACAGGGGAATTAAAAAAAAAAATCCCTCACTTTTTCTCTAAGACTGGTATATTCTTTCCCGTTTTTCTACAATGTCTTTTTAGATTAACTTTTGAAAACTATCTTAACTTTATTATTTTTCCTGTTTTCTATTTTAGTTGTCCTATTTTCATTTCCAGTAACACATTTTATTGATGTGTTCTGACTGGTTGATCCATTCATATAGAAATATTGTTCATTTATAAAATGCCATGATTTTTTTTAATGCGAGGATTTCAAAAATTCCCCTCTCCCTATATTTCTTAATTCAAGTAGTTTTTGGTTTCTGTCATTGTTTTATTGATTTATAGTAATGAGAGTATAAGTTATAAATGTTTTAGGGTTACAATAGTACCACTCCATGCCCTCCAACAAAGTGTGAACACCCATACACCCTTAGCTCCAGTGGGCCCTTCCACAAGGCCCCTTCCCCTCCTTCTCACCTCTGCTAACCTCAGTTTTGTTATCAGGGTTGGCTTGTTTTTGTGGGGTTTTTTTGTTTGTTTTTAGTCTAAGCAGTTGTTTTCATTGGACATTATCTAGTCATTCAATTTGTTTCATTGTGCTATTATTTCTTCATCATTTTATGTTTGAGAAACAATTTACAGTAGTGTTACTGGTAATGGCACTCTACCATTTCTGAATAAAAGTCAGGAATACAGATGCTGCTACACGGTACCTACCATCAGACAGCCAGCATCTTCCCACTTTGCTTCACTCTCTACAAATCCATGAGGCCATCTGGTACTTGTCTCTATCCTTCTCAATTATTTTATGTACCATCAACTTTCCAGTTTCATCTGAGTTGCAGCAGAAATCAACACTCCATCTTTTCTTCATCATCATCATTATCATCATCATCATCTTCATCATCATCATCATCATCATCATCATCATCATCCCGTTGATTGTCAAATTTCTCGAGCGCTCTCAGCAATGTCTCCATTCATCCTAGCCCTGAGATTCTAGAAGCCTCTCTCCACTCGTCCTTCCCAACGATGCCGCATTGGCATCTTTTCTTATGGATGCATAATATTCCTGATTTCCTTTCAATTGATTCTCCTCTCAGTTTTCACAGCAGCTTTATTTCTCACAACAGCTTTATTTCTCTAGAATCATTTCATTTGTATTTCCAGTATAGTTGTTGGCATTCTCAAACTAAGGAATTAACAATCTCCTTTTCAATATGTATATCCTAAATCCCTTATTTTCATTCTGTTTTCCCCTCCCTGCCAATCTTTGCATATCTTATATTTGTAGTGTGAAACATGTCAGTTCATTGACTTGATTTCATCCATGGTTAACCTCTAGTATCTAATAGAGAAAATTATGAAACTCACCTAGCTGTGTAGTACAGGAAATATCATATAGTCCAATGTTTCAAATATTTCTATTTTTTTTCTCCATACTTTATTCCATACCTACTGAGAATACTGCTATCTTTGAATTACAAGTGTTTCCTGGGTATAGTTTAACTTTCTGGGCATTTTACAAATTCTCTTGAACCTTCTCCATGTAGCTATATATCAATGCCAAATATAAGGAGTGCTGCCTCTAAATTACAGCTACCACTCACATTATTTCTCACAAGATTGTTAAAATTCATGTTCGTTGTCAAGTTTCTTCTTTCTTTTCCTTGTAGATTCATATCTTTTACATTTTTATTGTAGTTTTCTTGGTATTTCAAAACAGGGAGTAAATAGGAGTGGGTGGTCAATGTACCATACTCAATCAGTTTCAGTCGCAATTATCTCACAACAGGTCCTGGGTTCTGCAATTATAGCTCTAAAATGAACAAAGTTGACAGCTTTTGAGTTTAAAAAAAAGTGTGCAATTTGTAACAGTTATCCTCTAGACAATTGTATGAAATTTGAGTAAAAAGAAGTTGGTGGTAATTTCTTCCAGCACTCACTCTTCTAAATTTTACCCTTGATCATCAATTTGTAGTCATAATTATTTTCAATTGTAAGGAACTTACTTTTATACAAAATGTTCCTTACAACTCTTCAAGCCTTTTGTTGTTAGTGTTAGAGTGCTTACAGATATCCTTGTTAACTCCTGAAACCTGAGTTTATGGTTAACTATAACCTACTAAGCATCACTGTTAAGTAGAAAGAATTGAGGAATTCCGTAGAAAATGATGGTGTCTGAATTTGTCAAATATGGCTAATACAACACATATGTTCCAGTAGTATATTCATTATGCAGGTATTTTAATATTATCACATAGTGCTGTTGAAGGGACTTCAAAGATCAAACTTGATTTCACTGTAGAAAGGCTGATTGCTTTAGCCTTGATTAAAATTCTGGTTATTTAATGATAAATATTTATAGAATATTCTCAGGAACAATATTCTCTATCTGCAGAATATTCTCTCTCTATTCAGATCTCATACAAACACTCTCAAATGTGAAAAGGTTTTAATTGCAACATATGAATCAACTTGAGTGTCATTTTCCATGGCTATTAGAAAAAGCAATCAGCTAGAATCAAAGCAAAGAAGAAAACTCCCACAAGAGTTTTTAAAAGCTCTTTTTATATTTGTAATATAGAAAACCAAGGCTAAAGGAGCTTTGTTCATCTTTCCACTTTGAAATTAAAAAAAAGGTTTGGGGCCCCTTAAAGTCCCTTTGAACTTGTTTTCTTTAGAAATACAAAATGTACTATGAAGACCATTGATACAACTGATCACTAAAAACCTCATGTGAAGGGTCAGGACTATGACTCAGGTAAAAATACATGTCTGGCACATGTGAGATCTAGGTTAGATCCCTGGCACTACAAGGAAAACAACAATTAAATTAAATTAAAACCTCACGTGACTCCCAAGTCACAATGCCAATGTGGCACAATCTATTAAAAGAAACAAACTAGAATTTGGCTTCTGTTTTTGGTTCTGTTACTATCGTAGTCCTGATGGTAATTCCAATATCACACATGCTGATATGAATGGGAAAACCAGGCAGTATTTTTCTTTAAAAAAAAATCAAGCAAGAATGTAGTAAGGGTGAGGGTGGGGGCATGGAGAAGCATGTTGCAGCAAAACATTATTTATTTGTTTGTTTGTTTATTCTGAGCCACGCCTCCTGATGCTCAGGGGTTATTCCTGGCTCTGCACTTAGGAATAACTCCTGGCATTACTCAGGGGATCATGTAGGATGCAGGGTGCAAGGCAAGAGCTCTACCTGCTATCCTATCTCCGCCCCATCATTGTTTTATAGTCTCTGGATCTTGGCCATTGATGAGATTACATGGCACTGAGGGCAGTTTGTTGGTGTGACTGCCAAACTACTGGAAAACTGGGGATCTGGGTGGAAGAGGCCCAGTCCCGATCCAAGGAGGCTTGGAGATCTCAGCCACAGGTCCCACATACTTGGGTTTTTCTGTTGGTTCCCTCATGGGTGAGGCCTGTCCGAGTGTATGGAGAATGGCCTTGAGTATGGCTGTGCCTGAGTTCTGGAGATTTTCAACTGTCGGGACTCTGCTTGGGGCAGGGAAGGAAAGTCAACCCGCACCCCTCTGAGGGGCCACATGAAGACAGCCTGGAGTGGGGGCAGGAGATTTTGCATTGCTCTCTTCCATGAGCTTTGTTTTATAGTCTCTAGATCTTGGCCGTTGATGAGGATGAGATTACATGGTTATTATTAAATATTTTATTATTAAATATTATCAAGTATTTTATGATACCATCTTAAAGGAAATCATTAGCTGTTGTGTGACTAGATTTTCTTTGTGATCAAAAAATATAAAATACTCTATTTGTGCGACCATTATGTCTGCCTCCTTTGTGTAAACTAGAATTGAGAGTTTCCTAATACACTATCCCATTGCTCATCGATTTGTTTGAGCAGGCTCTAGTAACATCTCTCATTGAGAGACTTAACAATAAAACATTTAAACAGAACTCGAGAAGACAAAGAGAAGTAGAGGGTGTTGAGAGTTAAGGGACAATATCAGATGCCTAATTTCTATAAATCTCAACTCTTTTCTTATTCATTCATTTACTCAGAAAGTATTCATTGGGTACCCACAATAAACCAAATATGTTTCTGTGGTACAAGAATGCATCAGAGGGTGAAAAAAATTATGTATGCTCTCATGGGGCAATACTTATGTTCATGGAATCCTAATAAGAAATGATAATGAGAAAAATATGAATCATATTCAATAATGATGAATCTGTTATTACTAAGAGTTCTATGTCAGGCCACAAATAAAATGTAGATTGTAAGGGGAATTGGATATACTGTTGTACTAGAGTTATTGAGATATCTTTTGTTTGTTTTTGTTAAATTAAAGATGTCTTTATTTGTGAAGGATTACACACATGCAAATTATATAGATTTCTTGGTTTATAGTTTTGTCCTATCTTTTTCAATACTTCACAAATATCATCTTCTGTTAACGACCCTCTATTGTTTTCTTCTTTTTTCCCCTTTTAATTTTATTATTATTTTTTAAATTTAAAAATTTAAATTTTTTTTAATCACCATGAGATATAGATTACAAGATTGATCCTGGTCAGGTTTCAGTCATGCAGTGCTCCAACACCCATCCCTCCATCATCGTACATTCCCACCACCAATGTCTCCAATTTTCCTCCCGCACCCCTCCCCCAGCCTGTTTCTATGACAAACTCTCCTCTCTCTCTCTCTCTCTCTCTCTCTCTCTATCTCTATCTCTCTATCTATCTATCTATTTCTCCCCTCTGGCACATTATGTCTTGCAATACAGTTATTGAAGACCATTGAGGTTTTAAACTGTTGATCAGGTCACTAAGGGTGTGTCAGTTTTAGTATGTATTTGAAGGAGTTGAATAAATAATCATATTCCGATATGGAGACAATCCATGGCCTTAGGGGGAACAATAAGCTCAAAGGACTAAGTGGGCATGGCTAACTTGAAGAATATCAGGCAGCACTTGTGAGATATGGCTAAGGCAAAAGGTGAGCATGGAAGTACACAGCGCATTGCCCTCATTTGCAGTGACTTCAGCTCTTAATGACAGAAAACTCTTTGAACAATTTGAGCATATGAACAATATGATCAGACATGTTTTAACAAGAGTTCTCTAATTATTGCATTATTGCATGATTATTTTACATGAATGTATCATTTGCTTCACTTGTGGGTCATAACTAATAAAAAATAGAAATATAAGCACTGTGATATAAGTGGTACTGATTGCATGTTTGTCACAAGGAAAGCTTAAGTAGCCTGATAGCAGAGTAGCTTTTAGACCGGATATTCACAAAAGCAAGTGGTTTTGAATTCAGCTTTAGAGTCTCATTTGCAAGCTGGGTATAATGGTGCCTACATAATAAATTATATAATGAATTGTGAGAATCAAATGAAAAAAAGGCTCCTGTGACAATATTTAATATTAGAATATATATTAAAGTGATAGTTTCAACCTTGATGAATTTGAGGAATGAATTTAAATGTATTCATGTATAGAGTAACAATATTAATCATGTATTCTATATGTACATTCTACTTCACGAGTGCTGAAAATCACCAGAAGTCTCTCCTTTAAAGATTAAAATATTACAAGAGCCAGAGTAATAGTACAGTGTGCAGGGCATTTGCCTTGCACCCAAGCACCTGAGTTCGATCCCTGGAACCTCATATGGACCCTTGAACCTCACCCCAGGAGTAATTTCTGAGCAAAATCAGATGGTGGCCCAAAAACAAACAAAAAAATTGAAATATATTATAATAGCAAATTTTCTTTTTTAAAAATACTGCCTAATCAGAAATATGCTAGAAATTATATATGTAAGGATAATCATGAAAGTGGTAGTCTGTTATGGAAAAGACAAGAAGAAAACATAAAACAAAATTGATTTGTACTGTATATAAACAATTGAAATACTACGCAATCTTGTTGAAGAAACCATCCCTTGAGAAAGTTTGGTAATGGTGTATTTTTAAGTAAAGTTATCATAATTTTATAACTTAAAATGCTTAGAAATGCACTTGAAGAAAATGCACTAAAATGTTAACAAAACCAGTATCTCTTATTAGTGCTTCTGATAATTTTTTTGTATTTTCTTTAATAAATATCCTTACATTTTATACTATTTCTGTAATTAAAATTATCATTGGATATTATTTATACCATGCATGGTATTTAGAATGAGTAGATGTAAAGAAACAAAATTTAGCAGTTCAACCCTTTTTTTGTTTTGTTTTCTTTTGTTTTGTTCTGGTGTTTGGATCACACCCGAAGATGCACAGGGGTTACTTCTGGCTCACGCATTTAGGAATTACTTCTGGCAGTGCTCAGGGGACCATATGGGATGCTGGGAATCAAACCCAGGTCGGCTGAGTACAAGGCAAACCCCTACCCGCTGTGCTATCACTCCAGCCCCTGCAAGGGGTTATTTTAATGAGGAGAATTTTTAAAATAATAAATAAGGAGCGTTCTCTAAAATCCCATTTTGCACCATTACCTTGGCAAGAGTAGATCCATCTTGCTAGCATTGTAAGTGGTGAAAGGAACAAGCTCACAATATCATTGTCTGCATTATATGGTCCCTTCAAAAAGAGACGTACCTACTAAGGCAGTAGGCTATTTCTCCTTTTCCCAGGGAAAACAAGAGTAGTAATGAATGAAACACTGCTGAAAGCATTTGGCACAACAGAGATGGGCATTTTTCAAGCTTAGTCAAAATGCCAGCTTTAACAGGATCACTCTCTCCTGACAAAATTTCCCAGAAAGAAATCAAAATAATGACCTAACCAAATCTAATGCAAAAAAAATGCCATGTGAAACTGTTTTTAAAACACTGAGGCCAGCTGTATTGAAAGGTAATTGAAAAGCACTCTTCGATTCATCTCTTGGAGCGTCAGTAAATGAACTAATCCCTGTGTTTTCCCCAACCCCTCCAGAAGATATCTGCATTTTCCTGCCTAAGCCATTGGATCCTTAGCCTTAGTGGCTTTATTTAGCCTTTGAGATAGATAGATAGATAGATAGATAGATAGATAGATAGATAGATAGATAGATAGATAGATAGATAGATATGTATGTGTATATATACATATATACATATATATAGGACTGGAGTGATAGCACAGCAGGTAAGGCATTTGCCTTGTACATGGCCAACCTGAGTTCAATTACTCCGTTCCTCTCAGAGAGCCCAGCAAGCAGAGTATTCCGCCTGCACAGCAAATCCTGGCAATACCCATGGCGTATTCGATATGCCAAAAACAGAAACCAGAAACAAGTCTCACAATGGAGACGCTACTGGTGCCCGCTCGAGCAAATCGATGAGCAACGGGACGATAGTGATACAGTGAGATATAGATGTGTGTGTATCTTTAATTTAAGGCACTGTGACTTAGAAAACCTATATGTAATCGATTTTCAGGCAGTGTTCCAACACCAGCTTGACACCAGTCTTGCCTTCCCTCCATCCCCCTCACCCCCACCCCCAACTCCTTCCCAGCCTCTAGCCCACTTCCTCAACAGGCATTATTTTAAGTTTAGTCACTGTAGTCCGGCTCTTGCGGTGCTGTTGGCTCTGGTTTAGATATACCCATACACCACAGCTCTACCCCGCCCTGCCCTATTACCACCCATCCATTCTTACCCACCTCCCACCCCCAATTTTTTCCCTTCCCTGTCTCTTAAAACCTTTTGAGTGAAGATACTGAAAATAATGAAGGAAAGGGAGATAGTCTAATTGAAAATATATGCTGTTGCTCTTTACTCTCTGAATACCAATATTTCCTTTTGAAAGAACTTTATTGCAGCAAACTTTATTAACTTTATTACTGGAGAGATAGTACAAGGGGTACTTTCTCTTTTTGATAGGCTGTTTTTTTTTTTGGTTTGGTTTGTGGTTTTGGTCCACACACGGTGGTGCTCAGACTCTGCACTAAGAATCACTCTTAGCAGCCTTGGGAGATGGTATGGGATGCTGGGAATGAGCCCAGGTTGACTGTGTGCAAGGCGTACCACTCACTGTGTTGTCACTCTGGTACAATAAAGATTCTTACCATGGACATGACCAGTCCTGGTTCTGTCTTTGGTACCATTCCAGGGGTGTTCTTGAAGCACAGATCAGGAGTAAGACCTGAGCACTGTCAGGTGCAACCCAAATCACACATCCAGAAAAAAGTCTTTGCAAGTATTGCTTTTTCTTCTTTAGCCAGCTGGAATGATTACTACTATCAAAACAATCCTTGCACATGACCAGAATTATTATTCTAATTATTGTGAAAGGAAAACTATGCCTAACTGAAAGGACTGAACCAAGGCCTACATTTTTTTTTTTTTTGCTTTTTGGGTCACACCTGGCGATGCACAGGGGTCACTCCTGGCTCTGCACTCAGGAATCACCCCTGGCGGTGCTCAGGGGACCATATGGGATGCTGGGATTCGAACCCGGGTCGGCCGCGTGCAAGGCAAATGCCCTACCCGCTGTGCTATCGCTCCAGCCCCGCAAGGCCTACATTTTTAATCCATCTCTTCTTTATGCCTATCTCTAATGTAAGTACATTATATAATTCAGTAGTCTACTCTGGGATATAAATACAGATAGTTCAAATTCTATTATATAAATGTCATATGTAATGAAATGATATTTAGCTTTTTTAAAAAAATGTTAATAGCACGTTTGAAAGAAGAGAAGAATAAATTTTGAGGGGGAGGAGTTTGGACCCCACCCAGCCATGTTCAAGGCTTACTCCTGCTGTGTCCTCAGGGTTCACTCCTGGCAGTGTGCAGAGGGTAACACTCAGTGCCAGAAATTCAACTGGGTTCAGGTCTGTGAAAAGCAAGTTTCTTAAAACTTATGCTATCTCCCCAGCCCCTCTAGGTAATTTTATTTTATTCATTTATTTTTTTGCAAATCTTTAATATTTTCTTTTTTTAAGTTTTTATTTTATTGAATTACTGTGAAAAAAATACAAAGCTTTCAGGTTTGTCTCAGTCATATAATGATTAAACCCCATCCCTTCACCCATGCAACATGTTCCACCCCCAAGAACCCCAATATACCCCCCTCCCACCCAGCCCCCACCTCAGTAGCTAATGACCTTCATTTTATTCTCTCTATACTTTGAATACATTCAATATTTCAATAGAGAACTCACTATTATTGTTTGGAATTTCCCCCCAACAATCAGGCCTGCTGAAAAGGCATCATTTAATAATTTCTTTTCATTGCTGAGAATGAAGACTCTATGAGCTCACGGCCACGCGGTTTTGAATTTCTGATATTTTAGCTCAGTTCACACTCTAGATGCATTTCTGTAAGAAACTGCTCTGGGTGCCAAAATGGGTTAGAAGACCGCTTGGATCATAGTCTTTAGGAGCAGAGGGTCCATTTCGCACGTGGCAGCTCTGGATCTTATTTGGGCAAAGGGCTGTGCCCAGTAATGGCCCCCTCCCATGATCGCCTAAGAGCCACATCACTGCAAAACTCATACCTCTGGGTTGGGAGTCTTAGGGGGTGGCTCTTGCCATGTGAATGTTGCCACTGCCGCCATTTTCCACGCAGAAAAACAGGGTAGAGAGGGAAAAATCCCTCCCCAGGTGGCACGGGGTTGTAGCACAGCTCACAGTCTAGATGCATTTCTGTAAGCAATGCCAAATTGGGTTAGAAGACCTCTCAGATCAGTCTTTAGGAGCAGAGGGTCCCCCCTCTAGGTAATTTTAAATGCTTTCTTTATCATTAATTGTTTTCCAACAAAAATGTATTACTTATTAGGAAAAAACTGAGAGTACAGGAGTTTAGGCATTTGCCTTGCACTAAGTAAACTTGTGTTTAGTCCCTGGTATCACATATGGTTTCACCTACCTCTACCTTGAGCACAGACATGGGAGTAAGCCCTTAGTCCATCAGATGTAACCCCAAAACATACACACACACACAAAACATGCAAAAATTACATAAAACAAAACAAATGCTTCCAGATGTTAAAAGATGTTCAAATACAACATTTTAGTGCCTTATTCATTAGTTTTTTTGCAGGCATTTTTGCTGCCCTCGTTGAAATAGATCAGCTCTCACTCCATTGTTGTTCCCATCTCTACCTCCAAGGTACTGCTTTTTTCTTACTATTTCAATAGGTAACAATCCATTTCCTTCTTCATTTTTAGCTAATCTTTCTGGATGATATGTGATTAAATCTAGCAAAACGATGGAAACATCATAACAGCATATGGGGAGCCTTCCTGTAGTGCCAGTTTGCTATTTCCGTCTAATAGCAGATTTAAAAATCCAATTAGACAGTTTGAAAATAGGAAGCCAACGTTAAAAATATCTGACTGTTTGACTCAGCACAGCAGGGAATGGTTTATAGGCCAATCACTCATAGTGAATAAGATCTTAGCGGTGAGAAGCACAGTCTCTTGCCCATTAGAATAATCATCCCCCCCCCATAATGCTGTAAAGATTCCTACTTAATTATACTAGGTTGAATAGCAAACATTCTCACTCCCTTTATGGGAAGGAGAAACACAGTGATTTGCCCACACAATATCATCCTCCGGTGTTAAGGGACTGAAGCTGACCTAAAGGGAAGACAAACAGATGGTTTAGGAAATGAGACATGATTTTTCACACAATGCTTAATGCATGAGAAGAGACATTTGTAGATCTCTGTCTACTGTTTACAAGTGCTCTTTGAATAAATCCTAAGGGACCCTTTTTGGATTGTTTTCATTGCACCATTAGAAATGAATGAAAGCATTAAATAAAACTTCACCTATCATATTGGCAGCTAGAATAAAACTGTGCAGTCTAATTGAAGACAGAAGAAAATGGCTTTTATCCAGTGTTGCTGATGGGGTTTCAAAGTGGTTATTTCAAATAGTTATAAATAGAACTATTTGACCATGTGAAAATATGATTATTCCAAAAATTAATCTAGCCCAAGTACTGTCAGCACTATAGAAAAAGATTGTGTACATAGGTGCTCATTGCAGCAGCAATTATAATAGGGAAAAATAGCAATAGTCTACAGGAGAATAGTAACAGAAAAAGAAAATTACAAAGACATGAAAAATGTATTAATAAATGTTGTGTAAGTGCAAAACCATGCAATTTTAACCTGAAATAATTTGAATATACTATAAAAATTACAGATGCCATTGGGCTACACTAGCACATGACAGGGTCAATTGGAGATGTTACTGGCACTGCTGGAGCAAATCGATGAGCAACGGAATGACAAGTGATACAAGTGATTAAAAATTACAAATGGGTCAAAAGAATAATGATCTCTCTAAGTTATTTATTTACTGATGCTGGTGTTTGGGTCACCCACGCTGTGTTCAGGGCTTATTCCTAGCATTATATTCAGGTTTCACAGAGAGTGGTGCTTGGGGGACCATATGTTGGCTGGCAGCTTGCAAGGAAAGCATCATGGACATTAAACTATCTCTTTAGTCCTGACAACTAAATGTGTTTAAGAATTTTTATGCCTTATAGCTCCCCGTGGCGTATTCAATATGCCAAAAACAGTAACAACAAGAATCACAACAGTAATGGAGACATTACTGGTGCCCGCTGGAGCAAACCAATGAACAACAGGACTACAGTGCAGTGCTACATACTTTTTCCTGTTGTTCAAATTTTCTGAAGTAAGCACATGTAGTATGTATAATGGTACAAAATAAACACAGAAATGAAGATCATTAGCTTGGCATTCAATCTGCCATTCATTAATGATAAAAATACTGTAAATATCTTAACTTCCACTTTTCATCTTCCACACTTAAAATATCAGGATACTGTTGGTAATTGTCTATTTTTTTCTCCTTCTAATTTTATTGAGGAACTTCATAACATTAAGTAGCTGGGAAGTTATTCTACCATGCATTTGTTGGGAGCAAAAACAAACATTTTACCTTTGGTATGAAAACTGTACTGACCTTACAAATCTCTTGAAATCCTGGAACCTTGAAGTTGCAAGTAATCTCTTTACCTTATCTTCTGACATGTAAAACTATCTTGGGAATCAGATATTGTTTTAAAGACAGAAAACAACAAGCTCTGAGCATTGTAAGATAAGAAAAGATGACCTTCATCACTAAAAAATCCATACTGGTTGACAGTATACCAACTGCAATTTTTCCCTTCCATCCACAGACCATTTCATTTAGCATATAATAGTGACTGCATCATATTTAGGGTTTTTGTTTGTTTTTTTTAAAGCAAAGCAAAGGAAAAACAGCAAAAGACTCAAGGGTTTTGGAGTTTGGAGTTTCACAGTCATCACTATCTGTTGATCTCATCTTATCATTTTTTTAATGTAGGGGTAATGCTTTTTATTCAGTCACTGATTATGCTGATTGAATTGGGCATGAACTCCAAATTACATTTTATTTAATTTTTTAAAAATTTCTAATTGAATATCTGTGAGATAGACCATTACAATACCGTTCATAATTGGGTTTCAATCATACAGTGATCCAGCACCCATCCCTCCACCAGTGTACATTTCCCACCACCAATGTCCCCTGTTTCCCTAACAACCCATCCCACTCCCACCCCTAGCCTCCTTCTATGGGAGATACTTTCCTTCTTGCTCTCTCTCTCTCCCTTTCTTTTTGTGCATTATAGTTTGCAATACAGGTGCCAAGAGGTCATGGTGTTTCTTTAGGGCATTCAGTATTTTTTGGGGGGGACAGTAAGGCCGGAGCAGTTTTTCAATTGGGTGGCTGCTTTGAGGTGTAGATGTGACTGCTGAGTCTTCTGGAAGTACAGGGAGGTAGGGGGAGGTAGTCCATCCCGACCCTTAAAAAGCCTAGAGATTTCAGTCACAAAACCCAAGTACCCGAATTTTCAGCATATTATATCTTGGTGAGGTCCGTCCTGTGATGGTGGAGGCAGGCCAGAGGCAATTTTGGATTGTGGAAGCAAGAGGCTGCCAGGGTTTCTGCTTGGGTGGGCACCAGCCTAACCCACCACCAATTTACCATGACCTGTTCAGCCATGTGCGGATCTGAGCTTTACTGAGATTTTTGATCTCTTTCTAGATTTTTTATGGGTCTCTGAAATAAGAACAATAAATGAGCTTCTATAGCTGAGTCAGAGGTGGTTTGTGGGTGTGGCTCCCATATACCTAACTTTTGGCCATCTAATTTCTTGGTAAACTTGACCCCAATTTGTTGGGGTCCAGCCAAAGGCACAGCAGCAACATTGAAGTATCAGGAAGCCTGAAGACATCGTAGACTGCTGATGCACTTCGGTTGACCTGATGGTACAGGTTGACCTGATGGCAGGACCATACCCCCATCAGCTTTATCTTTTCTTCAATAATAGCCCTGGATAAATCATTCATATGTTATTCTATCTTTCTATCTTTACTCATAGATAAGCCATCTTCCCAAAGAAAGTGGAGTGCGTATATGAAAGATGAGACCAATGCATACTGGGCACCAGATTAAGTGTGTTTGTAGCATTTTCCTATCTTATTTGGATTATCCCAGTATCAATCTCTTCTCCTTATAAAACAATAACATTACCTAAAGATGTGCTCATAAAACATGTACAGCGTAGTCAACCAATGTTGCTTCAATAAAACATAAAATAATGCTTAAATTTAATGACTAAAAGGAATTTGTTTCCTCTTCATGCCATAGTCTTCTCCCAAATCTTTTGGTTTGTATTCTTATAGCCCATTCTGTTGTCATGTTATAAGCATTGATAAATTAGATGGCAGGGAAAGGAAAGGTTTTTTTTTCACATAAGTATATATCTTTTAAGATAATTCCAAGTGCCAAATCCATGTGTTTTTATTCATTTAAAGGAACACACATCATGTCATAGGGTGAATAAAGCACACTTTATTTAATCATTCTCTAATTGATTTAGGTTGTTTACAGGTTTACATTATATATTTAATTTTTTCATGAAAAGAATACCCCTGTGTGTAAATCTTTGTCACATGTAATAAGATCCCCCCAAATAATTTCTGGTCCAAAGACATTCTCATTTTTAAATTGATGACATTTTCCTCTAGAGTGCGTGTCAGCTTGAACAATTGCCAATTATTTTTAGCAATTCCACAAAACCATGCTGTATAAGTGTGCCCTTTTAAATTTGTCCAACCTACAGGGTAAATTCTCATTATTAGTGAATTTGAGCATTTTTCCTATATTTGTTGGTTATTTTTAAACCTTTAAAGAGGTCATAAACCTCTTTAATACATCTTAAGATGTATTTTAAGACTTCTTTTATATCATAAATAAGTGATATACTTTTTTCCTTTTCAGAGGTAACATTGGCCACAAAAGTGTAAATGGCTGTGTTTTGTGAGTATAATGAGTATTATCATAACACACACACCACCAAAGTGCCTGTATCCCAGTACCACAGTCCATCTGACCCCTTCAGACCACTCTCTCATACTTGGCAACCTTAATTCTGGCATCAAAGTTTAAATGAAATTGAGTCAGATAAATCAGGATCAACAAATTCCCCTAGACCAGGATGCTTGTACACTTCCCCACAAATGCCTCCTTTTCACTTTCTTCCCAAAGCCCAAAAATATGGACAGACTTCCACATTTTGCCCTGTCCCCCAAACCTGACCTTTTTGTTGTATAGATTTGCAGACTGGATGGAGTATACTTCGGGGGGGGGGGCAGTCCATGGATAATTTCATTGCGCATCAGAACTCACAGGCCTGCAACACACCCATTCTAAAAGTTCCCCTATTCTCTTTTTCCTTAAAAAACCCTTATTGTGACTTGTAGACAACAAGGTCACTTTTTTTTTTTTTTTGCTTTTTGGGTCACACCAAGTGATGCTCAGGGGTTACTCCTGGCTCTGCACTCAAGAATTACTTTTGGTGGTGCTGGGGGAACCATATGGGATGCTGGGGATAGAACCTTGGTCAACCGCATGCAAAGTAAAACCCTACCCACTGTGCTATCACTCCAGACCCAAGGTCACTATTTTTAAGACTTGAGTCTTTTATCTTCCATCCACCCAGCTTGCTGCCAATCAAGCCTTTTCTAGATCTGTCACCACTGATTGACCCTCTTGTGTAATTGAACAGGACCTTGTAGTTACAGGACCTTGTAGTATTTGTTTTCATTAATTTTGTCTCTTCCCTTCATTTAACTATAGCCCATGAATCAACGAGATCATCTGATGTATTTCTTTTGCCTACTGACTTGATTTGTGTTGTGAGACCCCCATCTAGTTTCATCCAGGTCAAGAGATGAGATTTTATCTTTTATAAAAAAATAACTGATTAGAATTCCAGTACATAGTATATCACATTTTCTTTTCATTCCTTTTCTCTTTTGGAGAGGTGGGGCACACCCAGCAGTACATTCAGGAATTACTCCTGGCAATGCTCAGGGGACCTTATGGGATGACAAGGATTGAATCGGGTTGGCTTTACCCAAGGCAAGTATCCTACTCACTGTACTATCTCTCTGTCTCCAACATCACATTTTTTTAAATCAGTTGTTAAGCACTTTGGTTGTTTCCAAATCTCGACAATTGACAGTAGCACTGCAATAATCATGGGTATGCCATAGATCTTTTCAAACTAATGTTTACATGTTCTTTGCATTACATTGTAGAGGTGGAATTTCTGGATAATAGGGTAGTTCTATTTTTAATTTTTGAGAAATTTACATACTATTTGCTACAGAAGCTGCATCAATTCAAATTCCCACAATAAACGTGTTTTATCCATACATCCACAAGTATTAGTTTCCAGCCTTTTTGATATCATCCATTCTCTCAGGTATCAGGCAATATGATGGTCATTTTTACTTAATTTCCCTGAAAACACATGATAATTCATGTGCCTATTGGCCATCTGTATTTCTTCTTTGCTGAAGACAAAGATGCCTACTCAGCTGTTTTTTACTTTTGTATTTTTTTTGGAGGGTGGAGAATGTTTTTATTTTAATTTTAAGATTTTTATTGTGTCTGTGGTTTACAGTGCTATCAATAATGGTTTTCATGCACATAATTCCAACGCCGCAGAAAATGCTGTTGTACCCCTCTCTCTTCCAAGGACCCCAAGATTCTCCTCCCAAGCCCTCCTGCTCCACCACAATCCTGTGGATCAGCTCTCCCGTTATGTTGCTTTGGACCTTTGTTCCTACCTTCCTGTGTATCTTTAAGTCCTATATATGAGACATAGCATTTTTCAATAGGGTTGTTTGTTTCCATGTTGTTGAGTTTTATTTCTTGTATATTCGCTCATATACAGATATTTTCTCAGACTTAGTAGGAGATCTCTGTGTTAATGAAGTTTCTATTAATGAGCAGAAGCATTTTAGTTTAATCTAGTCCCATTTTTTTTTTGCTTTGGTTTTTATGAAATTGGAGTCAAATCAGCAGAGGCATTACTGAGGTTTATATCAGGGAGTGTTTTACTTATTTTCTTTAATACATTATATGGACTCAAGTATAACGTTAAAATCTTCAATCCATTTTGAGTTAAATTTTGTACATGGCGTGAGATAGTGGTCTGATTTAATTATCTTGCATATGACTCTCCCGTTCTCCCAGCACCATTTACTGAATGGATTTTCTTTTCTCCATTTTCTTTTATTTTTTTCTATTGTGTTGCTCTTTGGGTAATATGTTACAATATTGTTAATATGTATGTTTATGGTATACAAAGTTACTGTACCTCCACCACCACTCAGCGCCAAAGACTCATCACTTCTATCTTGTCAGTTCCCTCCACGAATCTCAAATTATGTGTTTGAGATCTCAATTATATATACATACAGTATATATATATATACATACTACAACTAGTAGTAAGGCCTGAGTACTATCTGCCTGGTGTGGCCCCAAACAAACAACAAAAACCAGACAAACAAAACAAAATCGACCCTCGAACAAAAATTTATATATATTTATATATATAAATATACAATGTGCTGTTGAGAACATCCAATATTTGTTCTTCTCCCTATGGCTTATTTTGTTTACTCTGACACTCTGTTTTCATTCAAGTAGCAAAAGTCATAAGTCAGGATTTAATTTGTTTTTCTTATAACTGAGTATTAGCCTATTGTGTATATATTCCCTTATCCATTTTATACTTTTGACACCTGAGCAATGAACTATCCATTTATCAGAATTTATCAGCTATTAATTTTGTTCCTTTGATCAAAATTGCATTTATCAGGATTTATCAGTTATTAATTTTATTTCATTGATCCATTGAATCAGAAGTGATCCCTGAATGCAGAACTAGTAGTAAGGCCTGAGTACTATCTGCCTGGTGTGGTCCCAAACAAACAACAAAAACCAGACAAACAAAACAAAATCAACCCTCGAACAAACAAACAAAAAATATGTAGCCAAGAAAGCTAATCACAAATGCAGTGATGCCTTTTGTAGATAGCAGTGATTCAGAATAATATACTCATTTTTAAACCTTTTACCATTAAAAATACTGCTAATTGCTTAAGTTTAAAATGTGAAACTGATAAATTTGAAACTGTTAATTTCTTAAGTTAAAAAAGTGTAGCACTGTATCACTGTCATCCCATTGTTCATTGATTTGCTTGAGCAGGCACCAGTATTGTCTCCATTGTAGACTTGTTGTTACTGTTTTTGGCATATTCAATACGCCATGGGGGGCTTGTCAGGCTCTGCCGTGTGGGCGGGATACTCTCGGTAGCTTGTCAGGCTCTCTGAGAGGGACGGAGGAATTGAACCCCGGTCAGCCATATGCAAGGCAAATGCCCTACCTGCTGTGCTATCACTCCAGTCCCGATTTCAGCCTCTCTAACATATCTTGCCACCTACTTATTAACCATGCTTGAAATATTAGCAGTTCTCTTAAATAATATGGAAATAATATAAGTTTTTAAGGAAAGAAAATATTGACATTTCAAGGCTGATGTTTGAAATGCTGAATTCTGGGCTAATGTTTGTAAATTCAAGTATGTGAACATTTTGCATAAAAGCACTTTGCAAGGGCATGAAAACAGAAGTAAATCGGGTAGGTCTAAACAAGGGTGAACAAAGAGCAAAAAAAAGCAAAGAGCAAAGCCCATTGGAGACTTGGCATCAGAGACTGGAGATGGCCTTGTTACCACCTCAGAGCTCTGCAGGGGAGGTAAGGCAGCTGCCTATCTGCATCCTGCTATGAGAAAAATATCATTTATGAATAGGGTTCTCTCCCTGGTTTCTGCCTGGTTACTTTCTTGCATGGGTCTGCAGTAACATCTCTGCATTCGATGTGCTGCATCCGACTTTCAAATGCTATGGCTCACTCCTTATTTTTCTGTGTCAAGCAGGATGATATTTGAGGTCTGGGTTGGTCAGCTTTTAGAAATTAATGGATACAGAATGAACCTCAGCCTCTTTTGTTTGGCCTGAATCAGTAACCATTATTTATTCCGGGAAGGCAGGCCACCTCTTCCTCTCATATCCAAGGTCTTTATTCCTAACAGGAACGCATGGCAGAATCCTTGGTAATAACTGATGGAGAATCAGGAGACATTTGTTGAGTTTTTCCCCATCTCTCTCTCTCTCTCTCTCTCTCTCTCTCTCTCTCTCTCTCTCCATCTCCCTCTGTCACCCGCCCTCTCCCCTTTCTCTCACTTTCTCTGTAGAGCTGCTACCCAGGAGCTCTTGGGGTTACTCCCAGTTCTGTGGTCAGCATCACTCCAGTTGGTGCCCAGGGGAATGTGCTCTGCTGGTCATTAAATCTTCTGGCCCACTGACTTGTCTCCCCAGACCCCACGTGTGTATTTTCTGCCAGAATCTATTCTGGATGGGTTTAGAATATAGTTTATTAAAATTTTTCTAGTATGGATAAAATGCATATTTTGCTACTTTTAATTGATTTATAAATATGATTGCAAAGTGATTAAAGTGTGGTTGATTTTATAGAACCTATGATTTCTGATTTTCCTTCTATGATATCCCTCTGTGAAATCTATGATTTCCCTCTATGAAATCAGAGGGAAATATATATATGTATATATATATACATATATATATATACATATATATCAGCCTCTCAGAGAGCCCGGCAAGCTACCAAGAGTATCCTGCCCACACAGCAGAGCTTCACAAGCTCCCCATGGCGATTTGATATGCCAAAAACAGTAACAATAACAGGTATCATTCCCCTGACCCTGAAAGAGCCTCCAATCATTGGGAAAGACAAGTAAGGAGAGGCTGCTAAAATCTCAGGGCTGGGATGACCGAAGATGTTACTGGTGCCCGCTCAAATAAGTCGATGAACAAAGGGACGACAGTGATACAACAATGATTTCTGAATGTTTGAACGTGTACTTGTTTAACTTATAAACTCATGCCCCCATTGCTTGCCTGAATCTCTAGTTAGTGACATGGTTCTGTTGCTGCTATCACAAACTCAGGGCAGAAGATGTTGCCTGTGTGGGAATAAATGCTTTAGAAAATCTAAAGCAGTTCTCTTCACTCCTTAATATGATGGGTTTCACTGAAAATCAGCGGGAAAGCAAGGAAATCTGCATTCAGGCTTTAGAAGTAAAAAAAGTTGACATTGACAGAGCTATTTCAAAATCTTCTGAAATGTTGCACCAAGAATGCATGTCCTATTGCCCAAAACTGTAATGTTTGCTCTCTTCTCACGATCACAATATTTTCAGTAAGTGAGATCTTGTAAAAAGTTATTCATGATTCTAGCTGGTTTTGTATTCCAACTCTGTTCATCTGCATCTATGGGGGGCCTTGAAGATGGAGCTAAAGCATAGGTGAATAATTATGTTTTATTTTAAAGAATCATAATGCAACCCTTTTTTCAAAAAATGTTAAGGAGCATTTAAGCAAAGTGTAGTTTCTGCTTCTCTGTTACTCTCGTACATTCTTAAAAATATATCTGGGTTTAAACATGAAAGTTCATAAGTTTGTAACTGTACCTCATGGTGATTCACTAATAAAAATTATATATATATATCTGGGTTTTGCTGAATGCAGTGATCAAATCCTATCAAGTAACCTAATTAATGATATCTATATTAGTGAAAATCATGTCTAAAATCCTATTTATTTATATTTAATGATATTATTAAATATAAATATATTTAAATATTTATTTATTTTATATATAAATAAAATAAATAAATTTATTTTATATATAAATATAACTAAAATATATATAAATAAAAACGTTTATATATTTAATAATATAAACGTTTCTAAATTTCATTTCCCCTATGGATTGTTTTTTCCACTTGCTTCAGACTTGAGCTTTGCAACACATCCTTGCTCCCTTTTGTTGTGAATTTGCAGTGAATGAGACTTTCCTAGTTCACCAGGAAATATCAGACTCAAACCCCAGATTGTCAGAAGTTTGTCCTCTGATAATTCTGTGAAGGGCAATCTTGGAAGGAAAATAAGAGAGGGAATTCCTTGCAGTTTCAGGATGCGAAGGGGGTGGAAGAACAAGGCAGAATGCGTTTAACTGCATTCCATCTACAATCAGAGTAGCAGAGATTACCTTCCAAAACAACAACAGCCCCCACACAAAAAAGGTTTCTTATTTTAGCTTCAAGGACTCGGCTTGCTTTGAGGCTATTTAGCTCAGGAGCCTTCCAATGCAAATGAGGGAAACCCCGGGTTCTAAAGCATCTGCTTCAGCAGACAGGTTTTCAATCCCGTTACCTTAGCAACATTGCCCTTGGCAGAGCACCTTGACAGCCTGTAGGATGTAGCTGGTACCTGGGAGGGGTTGGGGCGGGCCGGGAGCAGGGGCGGGAGTGGAAAAGCCAGGAGGACACACCTAGCGCTTAACACGGGTGACTTGGGATGCATTGGATAACGCCCTTGTTGTAAAAATAGAAACCTCATTTTTAGAAATAAAAGAACTTGAGGAGAAATAAAAACATTGAAGGATAGATATTAGAACTAGCTGGACCCGAGAGAGCAGAGCTTTTATTATTTTTATTTTTTAATAATTCAAATACATCCTTCCCACCAGCCGTGCTGCAGATGCGCGGCTGAGGCGAGCCAGGCGGGCCATCTGCTGCCGTGTTTCCCTGGAAACCCCCGACGCCTCCCGCTCTCCCGCCGTGACGTCACCGCGGCGGGCTGGGGGGGAATCCCGGGCCCCGCGTCCCTGGGGTGGACCAATCAGGGTCGGCTCTGGAGGCTGGGAACCTGCAGCCCTGGACCAGAAGGAATCACTAAGGCGGCAAACAATTCATCACAGTCCACGAAGCACAGCACCTAACCGACTTCAAATCAGTGATTTTTCAATACATACATACATACATACATACATACATACATACATATATACATACATACACACATACAAGCCTTCACCCTCACGGTATGCTGGCCTAGGGTGGCAGCGAGACAGCCAGTCCTCTCCTACGGAGTTTTAACCTACCCTCTATGGATGCATGAAAAAAGAAATGATTTTTTTAACCACTTTTAAAAATAAAGGTAATGCCTATTTCTTCTCTCTCTATGGAACATGGTATTGCTGCTTCTGCGGGAGATTGGGATTCGAGTCTGGGAGGGGCTCCACGGAGATCCAGGCGGCGCTTAGCTAGGAGGTGTTGGGGGCATTCCCTGGGCAGCACAGATGAACTAAGGCGTTCAGGCTGGGGGTGCAGTGGGAAAATGGGACCTGCTTCCTCTCTCCAGGCGGGGAGGGTTTGCTTCCGCAAGGTCTGACTCTAAGACAAAAGCCCTTTTTTTTTTGCAAAATTGTGTTGCCTACTCTGTGTGTCACTCACCATTCAGGAGCTTACAAACAATGAAAAGCAATAAAATGCAAAAAGCCATAGTGATGTTGGGGTGGGCAAGTACATAGAAATAGATTTTCTTGGAGATTTGATCTCTTATTCAAAATTGCAGATAATTGCAGCTTTGTTGCCATACTGTTCCCAGGCAGTGACTCCCAGTAAAAATAGCAAATTCTTAGGGAATAACTTCATCTTTTTTCGTTTGTTTTTCTCTGAGGAAAATGAGGGTGTGATTACAGCATAGACAGCTACTGATTACTGGGTACTTTTTATTTTCTCTTGTCACGGTAGACTAAAGCCTGAACCTCACTGCTGTGCTGGTGTGGCTAGAGGAGTATTTCTTTCATTTTCTTTCTTCCTTTTTTTTCTTTTTTAGAGAAACTGGTTTAAAGGGGGAGAAGAAGGTGCATGCATGTTCAGAATTCTTGTGATTCTCCGTACAGTGATAAGTTTATATCTAAAGGGTTCATACTCTCACATTTAAAATTCTTGCCTTCCTGTTACTCATATATTTGTTAAAGACCCATTTCACCTTTGTTCTCTTCCCATGCAATAAATATTGTTTACACAGTTGAGCGTGTCTATGGGGAAACACACACATCTTCAAATAAGATATTTCTTGAACTAGAGGCTAATATTACTTATACTTTATGAATTCCCACCACAAAATTTTATGTAAAATGAGATGTGCAAACAATAAAAGTGAAGACAAATTCGGGAACATTCCAAAAGGATTTTTGGACTCATCCTGAGTTTCTTAACTCCTTCCTTTCTTGTCTCTGACATGAACGGCTGGTGGAAGAGTTATTGTAAAATGAGTGGAATTTATGAAAGTGTATAACTTCCTATTTTATATTATTTGCCAAGGTTTAATTTGTCAAATGAAGTTTTAAATCACCTCTTGAGATGGAAATCACAAAGAAATCTTGATCTACTGCAATCCTGTTTTCTTGCACTTTCGACTGCAGCCATGTTATGCTTGGGGTTCTTCTTCAAAGCCAGCTTCTTTAATGGTTTTGCCAGCTCACAGCTATTGGTTTTCCATTTTTCGTTTAGCATTTACCTCTTAGTTGTGGAAGCATGTGGTTATCTTCCCTGTATTAAAAGGTGCATTCCTCTTAGTTCCTTCTCTTTTCACCCAACTGTGGGTTTTTGGCTTCTTGGAAACAGGATCAGGTACTGGGTGTTAGCACATGGAGGGAACTTTACTGTGAAAAATAAGGAGATATTTAGAAGGCTAGTACTTGAGATAGCTGTCGGATAAAACCAGGCTTCAAAAATTGCCTGGTATAAATTTATTCTATTTTCATTTTGTCAATAAGAGTGCCAAGAAAATAAGCAATGTGGCAAGGATCTGAGAATACCCTGAATTCAAGGTATTTCATCAGTCACAGAGAGAAGAATAATAGCATTCTTTCAGAGATCATATATTTTATAATGGAAAACTATATAGTTATACATTTTTCTTGACTTTCAATATTAGATAGATCAGAGAAAATTGAACAAAGGAATGTGCATTTGTATGGCTGAAGAAATACCATACCAAACACCTAAAAATTCTAGAAGAAAAAGGAACCAAATTTTTGATTAGTGGGTGAGACATAAAAAGCATTTAGAAAATACTAACAGTAAGTATATTCCCTTAAAAGAATAAGCAGTTTTTCTGTAAACAGAAATACTGTGTAGCTGATATTTTGTATTTCAGTTGTATGAAATAGTTTAAGGGCTTGATGGCAAAATTATTCCAAAATACACAACACAAAAAAAGAATACTACAAATGGATTTTCCAGTTTGGGCCTTTTTGTGGGAGGTTGGGGCACATCGACAATACCCAGGCATAACTTCTGTCTTTTTGCTCAGGCATCACCTCTGGCAATGTTCAGAGGACATAGGGAATGCTGCAGATCAAACCAGGTTGGCCACATGTCAGGCGAGCACTCTACCCACTGTGCTATCTCTGCACTCGCCGTTTTCAAGTTTGATAGTAGAATTTTCTAAGGTCAGCTTTCTGGCAGAATCCATGCACTCTCTACTATTTCGACGGCATTGTGGGTAGGTAACTCAATTAACCTCTCTGAACCTCGATTTCCTTCTGTTGTTGCATATAAAGACAATAATACTTGACCTGTCTCTCTGGGCGATTTAAGGTTCAAAGGGTCAGTAGATATAAGTGAGTTTTGTAAATGGGGATGCACATGTCAGACTCCTTGCTAAGTATTTTTGCATCTTCTAAGCCGTGCTCCCACTTCAGAGGCTTCGCGTGTCCTTGTCAGCTGTGTGTGTGGTCATGTTGCCCTCTAGTGACTGCAGTCTGCAGAGGCCCCGAGAAAGCCTGGAGAAAAATCAAAAGGGCTTTCAAAGACGGAAGGGAGACTGGTGGTAGGATGTAAATCGAAGTGGAGGGAAAGTAAGCAACAGCTATTAATGAGAGAAATGTGGTATGTGCAGCTCGAGAAAAGGGTGAAGAAGCAACTAGAGAGGGAAAAGAGGTACAAGACACTTCAAAGGCTCAAGAGCTGGGCACTGTAAAAGCCTCAACCTTATGCTCAGCTTTGCTAACGGCCAGATTAAAACTGGCAGCTAAACAACAGCAAACACTGGCCTTGGTAACCCACCTCACAAGCGGGAGATACTGTCATTCCAGTCAAGTTTCAGCAAGGTTCCCTGCACCGCCTCGGTGCTTCGCATCAATGTCAAATGAGAGTTAGGCAGAAGAGAAGTGATGAAGGCTTTGCCTCAGTTGTTTTTTTAATGTGTCTGAAGTCACACCAGTATGTATGGATATCAAAAACAATGTATTACAGTCAAGGAACTCAATAATGCAAACAGATTTGGAGATTTGGTCTGACTAGTGGCTAGCACAAATCCTGTAGTGGGCCTGTGTCCTTCTTCTTTTTTTTCTTTCCTTTTTCTTTCCTTTCTGTCATACCCAGTGATGCATAGGGCTTACTCCTGCCTCTGCACTCAGGGATTAGTCCTGGCAGTGCTCAGGGGACCATATGGGATGCTGGGAATCGAACCCAGGTCAGCTGCATGCTAGGCAAACGCCCTACCCGCTGTGCTATCGCTCTAGCCCTGGCCTGTGTCCTTCTTAAAGACCAGCACCGGGGGAGAGACTGTCCTCTGACGGTCAGCCCCTGAGACCCTCGCACAATCGTTTTCAAAGAGCTCTTTTTTTTTCTGAAACTAACCCCTCTTTATGTGAAATTATTTTAGCATGAAATGAACTTGATAGGGGAAGCTTAAATTCAGTTTCAATGTCAAATTGTAGTTGTTACATTCTTTATACATTAGACTTGTTAAATGATGCAGTTAAGATAATGACAGTGCAAATAATCACAAAGTTGTCACTGCTCTTGCAAGTCAGATGATAACACATGGCTGGGATCGTCTTGAGATCATCTTACCTGAAGACAGCATGATGCAGTTGAAAGGAAGGAATCCTACACAAAGGACAGAAAGAATTTTCATTCCTATGCAGGCATTTGCCAACTACATAATATTTTTTCAGTATCATAACTTAGTTTCTTTATCTATGAAATTGGAAATAGTTTTTTTACTATTATTTATTGAATATGTACAATGTGCCAGGTACTGCATTAAATTCCCAGACTGCAGTGATGAATCAACCCTTCTAAGAGTTATAATAAACAATCAAACAGGGGAAAAAAATAAAAAATAAAAAAGAAGGGGCTGGAGTGATAGCACAGCGGGTAGGGCATTTGCCTTGCACATGGCCAACCTGGGTTCAATTCCCAGCATCCCATATGGTCCTCTGAGCACCACCAGGCATAATTCCTGAATGCATGAGCCCGAAGTAACCCCTGTGCATTGCCGGGTGTGACCCAAAAATAAAAAAGCAAAAACAAAAAAAAAGAAACCTTGCAAATCATCACTGTTCCACACAAAACCTATTACCTCCCTAAAAATAAGACTTTGGGAGTGACCTAGGGCAATTCGTCAGCACAGAGCGTGGAGTAAACCCTGAGCAAAGCTGGTTGCACCTTACAAATATAGACTCTTGAAGAGACTTTATAAGCAAGTGTACAAATTAATTCTTACAGATGGCAACTCCCTATTTAGTTAACATTTCCCCTGTGTAGATGCCCCCCCGTTCCAGTAGCTTCTAAGCACCTTTTCACGAAGAAAGGAAAGGAGGTGATCCTTATTTTCAGGTCCCAGCAAACAGCTTTCCTCCTACCTCTGTCCTGCCCAAGAATTCAAAAATATGTGATGGGGCCACCAGGGGGCAGATAGGGCAAGTGTCTGAGGCACTTCTCACTACAGGGTTGGCAATGCCATGGGGTACGGGCCTGGGAATACTAACATGAGACACTGAAGGGGGTTGGGATAGGCGTGTGTGATTTCATCCAAACCCATAAAGTATAGTTGTTTAATCACAGTGGTGAGGACACAGGGGTAGAGAGTACCATAGGATGAATTTAACCCCACATAATATGAATCAGAAAGGGTATCATTCCACTTAAAAGGTGAAATGGGAGAGCAAAATGCTGTTATTAATGTGATTTTTTTCTAGGGGTCTTGAGAGACTTTTCAGATAAATTTGACAAATGAAATAAAATCAGATAAATTTGGTAATAGTTCTTAGTAGGTATCTCCACCTCTTTAGCATTCCCTTTTTTTTTTTTTTTCTTTTTGGGTCACACCCAGCGATGCTCAGGGGTTACTCCTGGCTTTGCACTCAGGAACTACTCCTGGCGGTGCTTGGGGGACCATATGGGATGCCGGGGATCGAACCGGGTCGGCCGCGTGCAAGGCAAACGCCCTACCCGCTGTGCTATCGCTCCGGCCCCTCCCTTTTTTTTTTTTTTCTGGTTTTTCTAATGTGTGGTTTTTCTTTCTTTTTTATTTTTGTTCTTTGACTCTCTACTTGATTTTAGGTTGTGAAAACCTGATTCTTTCTAAAAATAAATCTAGTATGAACTTGTTCCAGGGTATGTTGCATTGAAGACTGATGAGGGGCCCCAGTTAAATATTAGAACTTATTTGACAAGGGGCCAAAGTGAAAGTACAGCAGGTAGGGCACTTGCCTTGCACGTGGCAGACAACGTTTGATTTCCAGCACACCATCTGGCCCCCCCAAACCTTGCCAAGAGAGATCACTGAGGACAGACTCACGAGTAAACCCTGAACACTTCTGGGTGTGGCTCTAAGAACAAAAAGTTTTTAAATAAAAACTTTTTCAACTTTAAAATAAAATAAAAATTCCTCCAGGAAAATGGGGGGAAAACTTGAAGAATCTCTGGTTTAATTTTTTTTTCAAGAACTTATTTGACAAGATTTTTCCATCAGTATTATGGACTTCTGATGAGAAACAAATTAAAGCTATTTTCCCTTCATTCAAACAGTGCTTTACTATTTTAAACCCAGAACATCTACTACTCAAACCTGGCATAAAGCTATGCTATCCAAATACTATCAATTTTTCTGGAGATTGCTAATAGCTTAATATGTCAATGTGTGTTCTGGTTGGCAGCATTTTATGTAACTACTCTCAGTTTGCATACTTAATTTCCCTTTAAGTTTTGAGATAAAATTTCATTTGAGAATGTATAGCTTTAGTAGACTTGTCTTATTTTGTCTCTCTTAACAAACCTGAGTGATAAAGTTAGGAGCTATTGATTTCTGAATTAGCCCATTTTTTATTAAAAGATTGCAAATTATTACATACAACTATGAAGCATAGTATCTTGGAAGTTGATCTCTCAGATTACAGTAAATGCTTCCCAGTTTTGGACCATCCTTGCTTTCTGATTATAAAGTTTATCTGGTGGAAGGATCATAAAATAGCACACATCAGAAGTGGGGAAATGAGTCTCCTCGCAATTTTTGTGGTCATCTGACTGCATTCTGTGAGAAATAAATTTTCCAGTCAGAATATCAAGTTGTTTTGACTTCACAGAACAGTTACCCAGTAACTAGAGAAAAACTAAGTTTCATTAATTCTATTCTTATATCACAGAAAGGCAATAATGTGTTTCTAAAGTGTCTGTGAAGCATCTAGAGTTACCTGGCACACTTGTTTTTGTTTTAAATTGCTTCGGAAAATAGTGTGGTGGGTAAATATTCTGGAATGTGCACAGAGTCACTGCTAGTACTTCTGGGGATTTCTGTCAAGGGTTATTACTGTTTCTTCTATTACGTTGAAGTTTTCTGAATAGTCCTTTGGACAAATGACACACATTTCATGAATTCCACCTGTGGGAGTGTTCCCTGAGGATTGTGCTTCCAGGAGCAAGGTCTGGTGAACATGTTTCTCAGCCTTGTGACATGCTCCAAAACTACAGCGAAGTGCCTAGTTCATCGCCAAAGGCAAACCCATTTACAGTGGCAAATTGCGGTCTAAGTAATCTTTCCTTATGAATTCATGAGTCCTACCAGGAAAGCAAGAAGTCCAATGATATAAAGTAAAATATGCTAAGCAAAATGAAGTTTTGAAAATTTGCACAACCTCAGGGGTTATTTTAAGGACACAACTGAGCACCTACAGAGAGAGTAAAGCTGTTAAAAATATTGAGGAATTTGTTTTGAAAGAGGCAGTGAAGTCAAACATTTCCTTTATTCTCTTTTCCTTTTTTTGGTTTCTTTAGGGAGGATTCGAGGGGGCAATGCCAATCTTGCTTTTTACAGGCATAAAGGTTAGACTGGATAAGCATGTTGAATCATTACATCCTTCTCCCCAGGAGTGGCTGAGCGCAAACCCGGCCACGGAATACGTGTCAAGACCCTCTCCCTTTGCTTCTTGCCCTGTGCTTCTGAGGAATGCGCTCTCAGAAACACAGCATTCCTCCAGGTGACTAGAGGGAAAACGAGTGGCTGTGAACCCAAAGAGCTTAGGCCATCTATTTTCTCAAAACTGTTCAGAGATTACAAAATTGGGATATTTGTACCCTCAGTGGTAATACAGATTAAACGGATGTTGCAGCATTTAGAAATGCAATTTGCATAAATCCTTATTGAATCCTAGTCGGTCTTCGATATTAAGGTGAGTTCACTTAGCTCTGCTGCAAAAATGCATTAACTTGATATTAATTTTAGCTGTAATATTGCAATTGTCTTCAAATTTTGGCATTAAAATTAGTAGCACTTAAAATCTTAATCTTACTTAGTGCTCATATTTTCTTGGTTCTCTCTCTTTTTTTTGGTCAAAAACTTGAGTAAATAGTAGAATGGAATAACATGTACTTATATTAGTAGAAATAGATTTCAGATTACTTTTATTTCAAAAGACTGTTTTTTTCTTAAGTTCACACTTAAACATTCTGTATAATTGTTAGTTGCTCTATTTGCCTAGTTTAGGTAATATTGGAGCTGGTACCCTCTGAAGTATTTTATAGTTCTACTAATGCTCAGTATTATCCTGAGTATCTAATACATTTCAGTGTAAAATATGATTTACAATTGTGATATGACTCAGAGTTCAGTATGCACTGTTATTTGTTCACTTTTTTAGGGTTTATTTGGGGGCCCACACCTTGTGGTGCTCAGGGCTTACTCCTTGTTGTGTACACAGAGATCACTTCTGGGGAACCTTGTAGGGTGCTGGGGATTGAACCCAGGTCAGCTATATGCAAAGAAATTTCTCCAACCCTGTTGTACAATTTCTTCAACCCTGTATACTTTTAGTTTTTATTTTTAACTTTTCACATATGAGTAAGTTTCAGAACACCTCTGCTTTTCTACATGGAATAGTATGACAGTTTATGGGCTCTTGCTATATATCCAAAGTCTATTTATCAGAGTGATGTATATAGCACAAAAATATTATGCCCTAGTTTCCTTTATAGATAATTGAAATAAATTTTTTATTATACCCCAATTAAGTAAACGTTTAAAACTCCCAGAATTTATATGTGTACTTGTCACCTGTTTTATATTTGTGGTATGTGTGTGTACCTACTCTCCACTAAATTAAATTCCCTCTCATTCCACAAGTTTTCATTCAAGAATAAATTTAATCTTCTGTTTGTGAAGCCAAAGAGAATTTCCCGCCAAAGAAATCCTTTCAAAGAAATCTAGGTAAATAATTCATATGACTGACTCAGATTTAAGCGCTTTCTGCACCAAGAAGCACAGACAATCTCGAAGCAGACTTGTGCCAACTTGGTAGAAGAGTTTTTCCTGAAGACTGCATTATTTTCCATCAGAAGTGCTGCAGTACACCTTGCATCACCAAACCAATTAGGGCACCGGAAAGACGTATGATATTTCCTGTTGGCAACCATGAAGTGAGAGAATTGGAAGGCTGCGGCCTCTGTTGTGTGCCAAGGCACAAAATCATGCAAGAAGATGAAATGGTGCATGCCAAGAAAATCGCAGCTACAGGAAGAAGCAAATAATGCAAGGTTTTGTGTCTCTCCTACAAATGTAAATACTCTTTTACCAGAAGCCGTGTCAAGCTGACAGCTTTTGGATTTGTAAGGATATTGTGAGCGAGCTATCTCCTTACTGGGTGAGGGGAACAAGCACATCGTAATAACATGAGGCATAGTGGGTGGACGTGTGTGTGAGAAAATCGTTGTTTGTGTTTTCACTCCAGTGGTGTTGGATTTATATGGTAAATGGTTTCAAAACAATACCTCATTTTCCCCTGGTAAGGCCATAACTGCTAGGCTCTAAAATCTCTTTCTTATGATCTCTTTAAGATACCTAAAGCACCAGTGATCCTTGGGCAACAAAAGAGAAGATTTACAGAATCAATGAGGAAAATACTGCTAGAATAGTGGTCACTTTATCAATACCATGATCAGTTTTGAGTTTGATGCCATCTTAAGATGCCTTAGGCACATTTTTCTCCATTGATGAAACAGCTGGTGTTTGAGGAAGTCCAAATAGAGGCAGTCCTTGCTTTATAAGCCTGTCATGCCAGGCATAGCAGATATTAATGCATTACATGGAGACCCCAGTATGATAGGGCCGGAGCAATCATGCATTTTCTGGCCCTAGTTTGAGCTGCTGACCTGCTTGGCTGGGAATCACCACGAGCATTCCCAGACCCTGTGGACACCACTCCGAACACGCCCCCCCACCCAATTTAAAATAATCTCAAACGTAGAAATCCCTCTCTTGCCTCAAATAGTCTTCAAAGATTGTCAGTCTTTCACTATCCCCAACCCCCAATCCAAATATACTCCCTTTCACCATCTAAAACCATGCCTAGTAGAATATATATTCTTGTTAATCAGAAAAATCTATATGACTTTAGGAGGTCCTTCATGTAAGTCTGATATTTTTTCTCTTCTAATACTTAGCTGATAACATCTAAGCTAAGAATTTGATTTTTAATTGTGGAGCATAGATAGAAGGTTAGGGTCCTCCTCCCCTCTCCTCCCCCATGTGCCAAATAAAAGTCCTTTTAAAAAAATTATTAATGAATCACCATGGGGTACAGTTACAAACTTATGAACTTTCATGTTTGTATTTGGTTTACATCCCTCCATCAGTGCCCGTTCTCCTCCACCAATGTTCCCAGTATTCCTCCCACCACCCCCACCCCAACCCCCACCACCCCACCCTGCCTCTGCAGCAGGGCATTCCCTTTTGTTCCCTTTTGTTCTCTCTCCTTTTGGGTGTTGTAGTTTGCAATAGAGGCATTGAGTTGCCATCATGTTCGATCTATAGTCAACTTTCGGCAAGCAGCTTGGGTCCTCCCAACATCTCTACTATGTGTTCCCTTCTCTGTCTCTGCTGCTTTTTCCCCCAGCATGTGAGGCCAGTTTCCAAGCTGTGGGGCAGATCTCCTGGTCTTGTGGCAGTCAGACATTCCTGGGATTAAAAAGTGAAATTGCCAAAAGGGAGAAATTTGGAGACAACTCTGTCTTTCTCTCTGTCTCTGTCTGTCTGTCTGACTCTCTCTCTCTCTCTCTCTCTCTCTCTCTCTCTCTCTCTCTCTCTCCCCCCCCCCTCTCTCTCTCTCTCTCTCTCTCTTTCTGTGAGTCTACAATCCTACAACAAAGTTCTATGTTCCCTTTCTTCCTTTTACCTCTCAAGCTACTTACTCTATGACTTAGAACTACAGGGAAGTCATGGGGACAAGGCTTCCCATTGAGTAGGGAAAGATTGGGGAATTCAGGGTAATTAATCCTGAGAGAAGTGGAAAGTTATTAAAATATCTTCAGCAGAAAAAGAACAACGAATTACATACAAGAACAAAGATGATATGGGGTTATCCTGAGTCCAAAGTGAGAGCCAATCTGGTTTCATGTCGCTTCAATAGAAGTGAAAGAGAAAATAAAAATAAGTATTGATTACAACTGCTTGTGTCAGAAAGTCAAGAAACAAGACTTGACTTTTTGATTGGTCAACCCTCGAAGGTTGATATGACATAGTGTGTTGAGTGATTGTCTTGAGCATGATTAGTCCTGGCTCTATCTCTGACACCACAGATGTTTGTGGCCGCGCGGTCCAGGAATATGTTCACTCATGAGTGAGGTTCGGCCTAAGTGTGTGGGAAGCGGCCTGGAGGGTAATGACAGTTGGGATACAGCCTGATGTAGAGTTCAGGGGCATGGTTGTGGGGGTCTCATTTTATGCTCCCTTCCAGGAGAAGCAGCTGTTTTCACTTGGGGCTCCCCAGAGCGGGCTCCCCGCCCCAAGGGATCCAGCCCTGGCAGCCGACCTCCACTACCCAACCGCTGCCACACTTCAGGCGGCTTTACACACACTCAGGCTGAGCTTCACGCATGAGCAAAGACCCGCAGGACCCAGGTAATGCTGAACTTAGTAATCTTGGACTCTGGGCTCAACAGGACCAGGGAGCAGAGATCCTCTGCCTGCTTTCCCAGTCTCTGGTGACTCGGGGGTCACACCCATAAGCCACACCCTGCTGGTGCCAGATAATCTCCTCATCAGCCCAAAGAACAAAACATAAAAAATAAAAACAACAGAAAAAACACTTAAAGGCAAAGGAAAGGAAGGAGTGAAGTATGATTCTGGTGTTTCTTGCATAGCAAAGTGAAGGGAAAGTACAAATACTAATTTAGGGTAGAAGTTCACTTACATTCAATATATTGACGCATCACTTCTTGGCCTTTTGGCTAAGATCAAGTGTAAATATATTGAGTCTATCAAATTTTTGTGGTATGTCTCAGTTTCAATCACAAACCTTGGTATAAATTTATGCATTTTATATAATATAGTTAATTGAAGGGAATGCACATATTTTATGAAATAGTAATAACAAAACATGTGCTATCTCAGTGCTTGAGAGAGGGAATAGCAGGTAAAGTGCTTGCCGTGCACACAGCTGAGCCTGGTTTGATTTTTGACACTCCATGTCATTCCCTGAGCACTGCCAGGAGTGATCCCTGAGTGCACAGGCATAGTCTAAGCCCTTAGCACCAATTGGTGTGGCCACAAAACAAAACAAAACAAAAGGCCACATTAGTTTTTATTTTTTTTTGCACCAAAGCCAAAACATATCTTGATCTGATTTAGTTAGATTATCAAAATTTTTCAGATTTGCACACAGTTTTAGCTCACCCTAGTCACTAAAAATCACTTAGCTATGTTCTCTTTTTAATCCCTGACCTTTAACAAGGGTCACTTGAAAATGACCATTTCAACATTATTAAAATATGATGTTTGAAAACACTGGCTATGGATGTTCCTCAGAATTTGTTGTATGAAGATACGATAGCTGTATTTGATAATTCTTTTGTTTCCAAAATGTTTTTATTCTGGGCTTAGGGAGATGGCGCAAAGGTGCGGAGCACATTACAAACTTGAAGCCCGAGTTTAATTCCTCACACTAAATAATCCCCAAGCCCAGGCTCATCTGGTGGGACCCTGGTAGTCCCCAGCACAACTTAATCGAGTGCAAAACCGTCAGTCTTGTGTTTCTCATGCCCTTGAATCACCCAGTACTTAGGGGTGCTGGGCGCCTTCCCCCAAATAGTTTTAATTTCCTTTCAGTTTCGTTAATCTCTATATGCTGAAAGTATAAAGGTTTTATCACTATTTTTATTTTTTTATTTATGTGCTCAGATCATTCTTAATGAATTCTTTTTTTTTATGGTTACTAGTTGTCTGTCTCTTACGTAATGGCTTATAAAATTGTTTTTATAAGGTTGCATACTAGCTCCAGTTTCTTTTGAAAATATTGGGTTGCAAATAAACATCTATAGTGTGCATCTTTACATAGAACAATAATATTATGCAGCTCTAAGATCTTGTTATAGGGCAGCTCTAAAATCTTGTTAAGGGACAGAGTTAAGGGGCACACATTTGATTTCAGCACACCATATAGTTCTCCTGAGCACAGTGAGGAGTGATCCCTGAGTGAAGAGTCCAGAAAAAGCCTTGGCACTAAGTATGGCCGAAAAAAATTCTTGTATCTTAATTGCTTAATTTTTCATAAACAACAATTTTATAATAGTGTGTTGACCTAATAATGGAGGTATTATAATTATAATATTGACTTTACTTATGAAATAAATTAATGACCAAAAATCTCATTAAAACTTATGTGTGATAAAAGTAACAAGACCCAAGCTTAATTCCTTGTATTTTTGGTAATATTGAGTATTGTGAAAATCTTTGTTATCTTTATGTAATTTTACATTCAAAATGAAGACTATTTTGTGGGATTAATCTTTTGGGTGAGAATACACCAAGCTGTTGTGGTCCAGGTTTGCTTCTGGAGATGCCGGAAGCCTGGCTCAGAAGCGTGCAAGGCCAGAGCCTTACCTACCATTGTCTCTCTTCAGCCACATAGAGGGCTTAATCGAGAAAACAAGATAAGATAGAATTGAAACAGTCCTTAGAAAAATTTAAAATCCTGTAAATATTTTTTCTATTTCCTCAGGAGCATGGGGAACCTTGCCTCCATGCTGCTGACTCTGGGGTTTGTCTGTATTAATGATTTCTCACTTACAAAGGCTAAGTGCTCTGCCATTATGAGCAGACTTTCATAGATGTCATCAAGCTTTAGGCCTCACAGAAATTCTGCATGTAATTATAGATACAATCCTATAATCACTGATCTTCATTTTTAGTTTAGGAAAGTAAAATTCCAACAAGTCCAGAAACTAGTTGCTCAAATTAACAACTTTAGAGATTGGCAGAGCCCAGGGAAATCCCTGCTTGAGATCCACATTCTGTATTCCTCTCATTTCATGGAACAAGACTTTGTAATTAAGTTGACATAAGAAAAAGGAGTAAGATAATGACTAAGCGACTGAGCTATTAGATGTGAGAGAATGTGTAGGTGGTAGTGGAATGAAAATTCTGAGAACCTTGGAGCTAGAGAGGTAGCACAGTGGGTAGGACACTTGCTTTGCATGCACACCTGGGTTCAATCCCTGGCACCCCATATGGTCCCCTGAGCTACTAGGAGTGAAACCTAAACACAGAGCCAGGAGTTAGCCCTGAGCGCAGCTGCCTATGGTCCAAAACGCAGAACAAAACAAAATTCTGAGAACCCTAAAAAAGTTGATGAATTGACCTTCTATTATTTGTGAGATGCATAGTTTGGGGAACGGGAAATGCAGCTCTTGTTTTCAACCTATACTAGCCAGCTCAGTGCTTTATGCTTTCTAATAGTGATTATTCTAACTTGCTCATACCTACTCCTGAACTCTGTTTGATTCTTAAACTTTGCTTATACATAGAGGATTTTCATTCGATGTCATTTTTCTTTTCTTGACAGCTTCATTGTAAGGATTAATGATGATCTTAAGCCATTCACTCTGGCCTTGGTTCTAAAGGGTACTTGACACCTGGTTAACACAACACCCTGCAGGGACCTTTGAAGGGGCCAAAGAGAGGTGAAAGATGGGAGTGTATCCTTTAGTAAAGGAACCACTGACAGGAAAACAAACAACTGTGTAGTTTGGAGAACTGACAAACTGAAGCTCATGGCTGACAGAGCCTTTACAGAAATGCTTCTCAAACTTCTGGTTACAGAAATAGCATCTGCTTTCAAGAAAATAAAGGAACAGCTCAAATTTCGAGCTCCCACCTACCCCATTATAGTTGATCAGTCTAGGATGAAGCCAAAAAGACTCATTTCCATAAGCTTTTCAGATGACTTTGAATTTGAAATCACCAACTGTTCTGGTTTGCCTGGAACTGAATTTCCCAGGAATCACAAATTTTAGTTCTACTCAAACTGGGATAGTCGAAATAATGCAGATCATGAAGTTGGTTTGTACTTTCAAACCCACTAGAGTGGTTTTGGCTTAGCTTCCAAATTGGGGCAATCTCTTATAAACAGAGAAATTGAGTTTGGATGACCCAAGCAACAGCAATTTTATCATTTAGGTTTGAGGTCATGTACTGAATTGGTGAGTTACAAATATCTGTATTTTAACTAAATGTGAATCAAACTACAGTCCAATGGTTATTGTCATTGTGCATCAAATCTCTAATTGTTTAACATCAGAGCAAATGAAAATTTTAAACTAGTTGTTTTGAGTGAGACTAGGAGTGAAAAGCAGTCTGTTTTTAGAGCTAAGATGAATTTGTTTTAAAACTTCCAAAAGACTCTACTATCAGAACTCTTTCATCATAATTATTAAGATAGTTTGAGAGTTTATTTTTTCTAATTGTATCTAATTTCTATAACCTTGCTCTGATTATAGCAGAGTAAGACCTCAGATTATTCCATAATGTTCTCACAAATACTATGGGAATGTGTAGGGTTGTCTCAGCCCCAAGTATGATACAGAGGGATTTTCTTTAATTTGTGGCTGACATTCCTTCTTGGTTGAAAGATTTTGATACACCTGTTAATTTTTTGTCTTTCGAGAGTATAGTCCTAGAAACAAACTTAAAATACTTGTGATAATACTAAAGAAAACCCAAATTTCTTAATCCTTCTCTTTATTTTTTGCTTCCTCTCTGAAAATGATATTCTTGCTCTAGAAAAACAGACATGTTGCAAATACTAAGGAGAGTGGAAAAGGATTTTAACTTCATTTCTACTCTCAATAGCTACAGAAAAGCAGATTATACATAAAGCAGGTAGATTCTGGAGTTCTTTTCCTCCATATGTCATGAATTGGACATAATAGGTGGAAGCAGCTATAAGATCATTCATTAACTTTGCTCTCCATACAGTAGTTACATTTGTTTACTTTTTACTAAAAAGGGGGAGAGGAGAAAAAGAGAGTCAGTTCATTACACTCCTGTAGAGTAAAGCCAGATGTAGTACACTCCTTATGGTGTGTGGTAATTTTGCAGAGAAGACAGGAAGGAAGCGAAGGAAGAGTTAGGAATCACAGTTAAACTAAACTGTCCAGGCAACACAGAAGTGCAAAGTGCAGGGAGAATGTGAGGGGGAGATACTGGGACAATGGTTGGAAGGAGGTTGGCACTGGTGGAGGGTGTGGTGAGGGTTTGTGTTATGCATGAAACTATGATTGTAAACTACAGTTTCCTTAAAATTTCAAGATGTTCAGGGAAGAGTGTCAAGATCTGTAAAGTCGTTGGTGGAAGTAGCTACATTAAATAGCATGTTTTCCATATGAATGAAACGGCCTCTGATGGAGTATATTTTTTATAGTTAAAGAGAAGTCAACTCCTGACTTTAAAACTTTAAATGACAGACCGACTCTCATTAGTTGTAACTGGTGACTTTAAGTTGAATCTAGTACTCACTTCCCATCCTGAAGTCTGTAGTTAATGATGATGATAAATGTCTACTCCTCAGTATCTATTCTCTCTCAGAGAACAAACAAAAACACCAATTTGAAAAGATGTAGATACATGGCATAAAATGTCACTGTGGCACTATTTGCAATAACAAAGATGTGAGGGCAAAAATAAGTTCTCTGACAAAATATGAGTGGATAAAAAGAGATCGACTCACAATGAAAAATTACTCAGGTAAAAAGATGATATGTTGCATTGGTGGAATTAGAGGGAAATAATTTCCCTCTGAGAAATAAGTCAGAGGAAAAAGATAAATATCAGGTGATTTTACTTCTATGTGTGATATAAAGAAGCAAAGCAAGGGAATAGAAAAGTCAATAGAAACTGATTATTGACAGAGATCTGAATTACCAAAGAGAGAGGGAGAAGAAAGTGGATGGGGTGGAGGAGTACAATTAACGGTGGTGGAATAATATTTGAATATGGGTCTTGTGTATGACATAGTAACACATTTTGAAGAGGTGTGAAAATGTATCACTAAAATATATGAAATTTCATAAACAAGTACTACATCAATTAAAAAGTAAATAAGAAATAAGATGTAGATTTATTAACAGCGAAAACTCAAGGTTAAGGAACTATGCTAAATCTACACTGCCTCTGATCTTTTAGAAAGTCTGGGTGACAATTTCCCTATTTACAAGTTTGCTAATATTTCAAGCTTATTGTTGAGTACTATTACTCACACAGAGACATATTTCAAAATAGACTTTTCTATTTATAACACACAAAATCTAAGGCTCCTTTTGGGGATAGTCAAAGAGATTAATGCTGTTTTCATGCTAGCAACATTAATTATTTGGCACATGTATCAAAGAATTTTGTCTTTCAGATCTAATTAAATGCATTGTTTTTTAGGCTGTAATTTTCATAAATGGTTGATTTTTTTCTGGTGAAATGCATTTATTTTTCTCATCCTCTGGGAAAAGTTAATCAAAAGCATGGAAAGACTTCACTGTTAAATATGTTGTTAAGGACATTAAGGTTACATGGGAGGAAGTCAAAATATCAACATTAATAGAGATTAGAAGATGATTCCAAGTTTCATGGTTGAGTTTAGGGGTTCAGGAATTCATTGAAAGAAATAACTTTAAATGTGATAGAAACAGCAAGAGAATTAGATTTAGAGGTGAGCCTAATGATTTAATTTAATTACTATGAAGGCAAAATAAAAAAAAATACAGTAGATGAGAAGTTGCTTCTTATGGATGAACAGAGTGATCTCATAATATCAAATATATCCTGGTGAAGATTCTAGAAACATTGTTAAAATGACAACAAAGGATTTAGAATATAACATTATCTTAGGTGATAAAGCAGGGTAAGTTTTGAGAAAATTGGCTCAAATTTTCAAAGAAGTTGTTCTTTGTGCAAGACACTCAAAGAGCATTGATGCTATAGGAAATATTCCATAAAAGCAAGCATCAAGCTCCATTTTTTGTGTCACTTTCATAAATTGCCACTACCTTCAGTCTTGAGAAACTACCTGATTAGCCATAAATATCAAGATATGAGCCTATCCCAGGGGTCATCCAAGAGATAGTACAGTGGATAGGGAGCTTGTCTTGTGCATGGCCAACCCTGGTTCAGTTCCTAGAATTCCATATGGTCCCCAAACCCACCAGGTCTGATTGCTGAGGACAAAGTAGCCAGGCGCATCTCTTGAGCACCCCAGTGTGGCTCAAAATAAAAAAAAAGTTTTAAAAAAGAACTTGTACCAGCAAATGAAGTGATACCAACAAATGTGGAAAAGTATTACAACTCACTGGAGACTCAGATTATATAGCATTTGTTTTTAGCAATAAAGTATTTTAATTAAGATGGATAAACAAATTTTTCATGCATAATTCAATTGCATACTCACAAACTGTAGTATAGTGCAAAAATAACTTTAATTTGCACCCTATCCCACAGCTCCCCAACCTGACACCCACACACATGAGCGCGCGCGCGCGCGCACACACACACACACACACACACACACACATATACATTGCACACCTTGTCATACTGCAATCTTCGCTTTATTATGATTGTTTGGAACTAAATCCAAAACATTTCCTTGGAGTATAATATACACTACAAAAAAAATTCTTGCCTAGTTTTGTGGGATTTATTTCTATCTACAGCGCCTTACCTTTTCCCTTACCCAAGTATTAACTTAATTTCACTCCGCACCTTTTCTAGATTCTAGAAAGGGAAAAAAATATTGCAAAACTTCTTAAGTTTTCTATTCTTTTTCATGAAAGATTTCATCGTGTTCCACATATTTATACGCTTTGTGTCAGCACGTTATGATTAAAACTTAAAATATCTTGTAGAACATTATCAAACTACAGAATTGCCTTTCTTTTTCATGGGTCCTTTTCATTACACTCTTTTACATCTCTCTTACTTGGCTATTCTGAATGTCTTCGGTCTGACATTCTGTGCGTGTAGGGATTTTGCATGGTTTTGGCCAATTACAAGGACAAACACAACTCATTTAATTTTCCCATTTAAGCATTTGTGAATATAAGATGATTATGTATTTCAGGGATAAGAATTTTTTCATTAAAGAAGGAACTTTTAAATAGACAATGACCATTGAGATGTGTTATGAGAAATTAATCTGCTTGCAGTTGAAATGTTGATTGAAACTACTGTTTATAGTTTCTTACTGCCTCTGTGGTTATTATTATTATTATTATCATTATTATTATTTACTCTCTACTTGAACTTTTCAGCTGGGTCTGTTAACTTTTCAGAATGGCTAACTTAGATACTTAATTACATGAGTCCTTCCCCCTGCATTCATTTAAATTTAAATAACTCATCAACTACAAATTTCTTTGGAAACCTGAAAAATACTTTCAGGTAAATATCCATGAATAAAACAAATACTGTGCACTCAGCAAACAAATACAGCAATTACCATAAGGTGGCCATTTAATCAGCACTCTTGTATTAACTTGAATATATGTATATGTATTATATATCTATATCTCTATATGTCTATCTCTCTCTATATATATAAAATCATCATCATTGATTGTTGATTTTCTCGAGCAGTCTCAGTAAAGTCTCCATTCGTCCTAGCCCTGAGATTTTAGCAGCCTCTCTTTTCTCGTCCTTCCCAACAGTGCACATTGGGTCAGTGCCCTTTCAGGGTCAGAGGAATGAGACACATCATTGTTACTGCTTTGGGCATATGAATATGTCACGGGGAGCTTGCCAGGCTCTCCCATGTGGGCAGGAAAACTTCGGTAGCTTGCCAGGTTCTCCAAGAGGAAGAACTAGGCTATAAACTATAAGCTTCCGGGAGCTTGGTTTCAGTCTCTGGACGTTGGCCGTTGATGAGATTACACTTCGCAGGGGGTAGTTTGTGGGTGTGACTGCCAAGCTCCTGGAAAATGGGGAATCTGGGTGGAAGAGGCCCAGTCCCAATTCAAGCAGCCTTGGAGGTCTCAGACCCGGGTTCCTCTGCCGGTTCCTTCATGCTTGACTCAATGTGTGGAGAGGGGCCTTGAGCATGGCTGTGGCTGGGTTCCAGAGATCTTTGGCTGCCAGGGCTCTGTTCAGGGTGGGGAGGAAAACTCAGCCTACCCCCTCCGAGGGTCCTGGTGAAGACAGCCAGGCATGGGGGCAAAACAAATCTTACATTAATTATATATATAATTTTATATGTATGTATATATATATATATATATATATATATATCACTGTCATTGTCACTGTCATCCCGTTGCTCATCGATTTGTTCGAGCAGACACCGGTAACGTTCTCTCATTGTGAGACTTATTGTTACTGTTTTTGGCATATTCAGTATGCTACAGGTAGCTTGCCAGGCTCTGCCGTGCAGGCTCGATACTCTCGGTAGCTCGCCGAGCTCTCCGAGTGGGGCAGAGGAATCGAAGACGGGTCCTCTGCGTGAAAGGCAAAGGCCCTACTGCTGTGCTATCACTCCAGCCCCATATATGTATATATATATATATATATATATATATATATATATATATAAAACATGGTTCTAATAAAAAGCCCTTTGAGTAAAACTAGCAGGAGACCTTGTTATTTTATATAAGAAGGTCTCCTGCTAGTTTTACTCAAAGGGCTTTCTTATTAAATCCATAGTAAAAAAATAGATGTAAACACAAAAATTCATGCTTGCTCAAAGTTTATAAGATTCTCTGGGGAGAAAAACCATTCCTTCTATCATTATAGTGTCATTATAATGAGCAGAAAGAGCAGGCTCGAGAGGTAGCAGAGCAGGTAGGGCATTTGCCTTGCATGCGGCCAGCCCAGGCTCGATTCTTCCATCCTTCTCGAAGAGCCCAGCAAGCTACCAAGAGTATACCGCCCGCACAGCAGAGCCTGGCAAGCTACCTATGGCATATTTGATATGCCAAAAACAGTAACAACAAGTCTCACAATGGAAATGTTACTGGTGCCTGCTCGAGCAAATCGATGTACAATGGGGCTGCAGTGATACAGTGATAGAAAGAGCAAGGTCAAGTTTTATATCAAGTAAGGCTCAGAAGTCTGTTAGGATTTCTGATGGCACTGTCCTTGATTAGGCCAAAGGAATCCAGAATTGGCAAATGAGCACTGCTGGATTGACATCCATATACTCATGTACACCTGATGTGTTGTCATCCTATATGTATGGATATTTGCTTATGTCCACACTTTCTATTTTACATGCCAAAACCTCTTCTCTAAGTTAAAAAAAATGTGTTTGGGAAGAAGGGGCTCCCAAGCAATTCTCAGGGGCCCAAATACTACTACTAGCAATACTTAACCAATGAACATGGGCAGTTCAATGTTAGAGCTCATCCATGCTCAGATCTACCAGTGCCACATCAGAGGGTGATGAGACCAGGGCCATGCAGTGATGGGAAACAAACTCCAAAACTACTGCATTTATGTTTAAGCATCTACTGCAACCCTTTGAGTTATCTCCCTAGCCGCTGAAGTTATATTTTCACTTAGTGTTTTGAATCATTGGATATATTCAAAAGATTCTGCATATGGTCCCCTGTGTACCACCAGGAGTGATCCTTGAACTGAAGCCAGAAAAGAGCCCTGACTACAACTAGGTATGGCCCCCAAACAAGCAAACTAAATAAGCAAGAGGTTTTTTTATTATTACTAAATATGGCATAGCTAATGAGAAGTCTTACAAAAATCTCTGAGCTTTGCTTCAAAACAAAACAGAGCAGACTAAAGCTATGCCTGAATTGACCTAAGTGACATGTCACATCAGGACAGACAAATGCTTCTGACCATACACTTGGCATTTGGAAGAGAGACACTGAGGCATAGGGAGATGGCAATTCTTTTAAAAGTTAACAAGCTTCAATTCTGGTTGCTTTTTCAACATGTAACTTAAATAACTAGAAAGAACTTTCTTGACCTCTCTTATTACTTTGAGTCTGATAAAATACACCTGAAAGAATTTTCTAGGTTATCGCTTAATCTAAAATGTACATGGAAAAAACAAAGTGCCTAGAAACATTACAGAAAAATTTAAATGGTTAATAATATCAGAAGAACACTTCAATCTCCTATTAAGGCTGTATGTGCTGTAACTAACATAAGATAGTATTGGAACAGAATAGAGAAGTGAGAAATAAGGCCAATCAGTCAGCCAAACTGACTTTTAACAGTAACTCAAGTGAAGAAAGATAATTATTGAAAATAATTGGTGCTGGAATACTTTGACATCACAAGCAAGATGAAAGGAGAAGAGACAAAAGGAAGAAAGGAGTATACTTAAATTTTATACCTCATAAAAGTTAACTCAGAATAAACCACATATTTCTTTTTTGTGTGTGTTATACAGAAATATAACTGGTATTTTTATTTTATTACTTTTTATTAGAGAATCACTGTGATGTACAGTTACAAACTTATGAACTTTTGTGTTTGTATTTCACTCATACAGTGATCATTTACCCATCCCTCCACCAGTGCCCATTCTCCTCCACCAGTGATCCTAGTATCCCTCTCACTATCCCCACCCCATCCCCCGCCACCCCACCCTGCCTCTGCAGCAGGGCATTCCCTTTTGCTCTCTCTCCTTTTGGGTGTTGTAGTTTGCAATAGAGGTATTGAGTGGCCTTCATGTTCTGTTTATAATCTACTTTCAGTTCTCATCTTCCAACCTGAATGGGTCCTCCAAACATCCTCTACATGGTGTTTCCGTCTCTGTCTGAGCTGCCTTTTCCCCCAGCATATGAGGCCAGTTTCCAAGCTGTGGGGCAAACCTCCTGGTCCTTATCTCTACTACTCTTGGGTGTTAGTCTCCCATTCTGTTACTTTATATTCCACAGATGAGTACAATCTTTCTATGTCTGTCTCTCTCTTTCTGACTCATTTCACTTAGCATGATACTTTCCATGTTGATCCACTTATATACAAATTTCATAACTTCATCTTTTCTAACAGCTGCATAGTATTCCATTGTATAAATGTACCAAAGTTTCTTTAATCAGTCATCTGTTTTTGAGTACTCCAGTTTTTTCCAGATTTTGGCTATTGTAAACAGTGCTGCAATGAACATAGAAATGCAGATGTCATTTCTACTATACCTTTTTGCCTCTCAGGGATATATTCCCAGGAGTGGTCACTGTCACTGTCATCCCGTTGCTCATAGATTTGCTCGAGCGGGCACCAGTGACGTCTCTCATTGAGAGATTTATTGTTTGTTTCTGGCATATCCAGTATGCACGGGTAGCTTGCCAGGCTCTGCCATACGGGCTCCATACTTTCAGTAGCTTGCTGGGCTCTCCGAGAGGGGTGTTGGAATCAAACACGGGTCGGCCGAGTGAAAGGCGAATGCCCAATTGCTGTGCTATCGCTCCAGAATTTCAATGTAAAACTATAAAAATTTGTGGAAAATGGAAGAAAAAAATATTAAGGCCTGAGAATAAATGAAGAGTTTTTAGAATTGACATGAAAAGCATGACTCTAGAAGAAAACACTCATAAATTAAATTTCAAGAAAATCTAACCCTTAAAAAAACAGTTTGATAATATAAAAAATTCGGACCTAATTATAATCTGTAGTGAGGATTTTAATAAAAGTCGTTTTACATGTAAAAATGATGAAAAGACAAGGTACAGGCAAGGAAAAAATCTGCATGTGATATAATGCACAAAGACCTATCCTTACAAAATATAAAGAGGCCAAAAACACAATAATAAAAAAGCAAGCGAATCAATTTGAAAATGGACAAAAAACACAAATGTAAAGATAATATTCTGGTGTAAAAACGTGCCCATATCTTTAGTGTTCAATATAATTAACCATTGGGGAAATGCCAATTAAAATCATAATGAAATGTGAGTATATGCCTCTCAAAGTGACTAATATAAAAATAGTGACAATACCAAGTGCTAGAGAGAATGTGATGGAACCAGATTATTCATGCATTGCTAATGGAAATGTAAATTGTATGTACATTACTCTGGAAACAATTTTCTATATTATCAACAATTCACTCTTTTCTAGAGAAATTAAAGTCTACATTCATTATAACTCTGAATTTGAGTGTTCATGGCTATTTTATTCATGATAACCAAAACTAAAACAACTCGAGTACACTTTAACTGATAAAGGGCCAAACATAAGTGGCACAGCTATACCATGAAGTATTGCCCAGCTTAAGATAAAGAAAAGGGCTCTTGATATAAGCAAGAAAAAGCATTTCAAGGACATGTTTCTAATTTAAAATATGCCAATATTAATGAGGCGGATAGATAGACCAGAGGTTAAGGTGTTTGCCTTCATGCAGTCATCTCTGGTTCAAATCTCTGGTACCTTATAAAGTGTCCTGAGAACTGCCCAGGGCACCTCCTGAGAATACAGCATATATGTATGAGACCCAGTGTTCCATCTGGGGGGGGGGCACAAAACAAACATAAAACCTTCTCGAAATTACTCTCATGGAATAACTGAGAACAGTAGCTTGTGAAAGTAAATTATCTCAAGAAATTTTAACCAAAATGCAGTGGAATAAATTATTTAAGAATTTTCTATACTTACATCTCTTTTTATTTGTATAGATTTCCCCACTTCACTTTGTTGGCTGACAAAAGAAAAAATGTTCCTTTTTAGCTAATCTGTGAGGGCTCAAGAGAATGCTTTTGAGTTAATTTACGAAGCCCCTGGTTGCAAATCTGTCACATTTTCAGAAAATATTATTCCAGAAAAATCTATCAGCAGAACACATAAGCCCTAAATGTACTGCACAATTGGCATGCAAGAGAGTGAAATAAACCAATGATAGGCTAAAGTGATCTGTACAGAGACCTCAAAATGAATTAAGAAGTTAGATCCTGTAAGAGAATATGAGACTCCATTAGAGGTTCATTTTATGGTTCCTTTAATGGTTTCTAAAATAAAAGTGCTGTCTTATGTAAAGCATTGTAATGATAAGCTGTTCATTATTTGGAGTCAGATGCCCCATAAATATATACATATATGTGTGTATGGTTTTTATATTAATTTTGGTATTTTCCAGCAGTTTTAATTTTGTCAAGACAACTAATATAAGACTCATAGATAAAAATATTACTATAATGCCTAAATTGAAGTGTTTGCTAGGAGAATATAAAAGACTATCTCTAAAGCATTTAGCACATTGTGACACTTCACTTTTCAATAAGCAAGTGTAGTGATGAGGGAGAGAAAGGTGGAGGCGTGTCATCCTCATCCTACAGAGGTGGTTATCAACAATTGTTGATAATTGTATTTCGACAGATGGCATGTTCTCCATAACTGTACTTAACTTTAATTTTTTATAATTTGAGGTTAAAAGTCTGGAATCAAAGTGTCAGCAGGGTTGGGTCCTATAAGAACTAGAAAAGAAAAAAAGCATCTTTTATAGGCTGTTCTCCTTAGCTAATAAATGATCATCTTTTTCCCTGAATATCTTTGCATGTGTTTTTCTCTAAGCATCATTATGTAGTGTACAATGATCTTTTTGAAGATACCACTAGTCTTATGGCATAAGGAGTATTAGTTCATTTTAACTTGCTTACTTGTGTAAATACATTGCACTGTGACCCCATTGTTCATCAATTTGCTCAAGCAGGCACCAGTAACATCCCCATTGTGAGACGTGTTACTGTTTTTGGCATATCGAATACGCCACGGGTAACTTGCCAGGTTCTGCCATGCGGGCGGATACTCTCAGTAGCTTGCCGGGCTCCCCAAGAGGGACAGAGGAATCGAACCCAGGTAGGTCTTGTGCAGGGCAAACGCCCTACTCGCTATGCTACCGCTCCATTATCTTCTAGTAACTTCACATTCTGAAGTTCTGAAGATTAGAACTACAACATGATTTTCAGAGGTCAGGAATCAGCTCATAACACTCAGTAAGTTGTCGAGTTTATCTTTGAATCTGACTTCTTGGAAAAAAACTGAACTGGATGTGCTGCCCTAAAATTCATATGTTGAAGAGGAGGGTAGAACCTCATGATGCAATTGTTCTCAATTGAACTCACTAGGAGAGGAAGTGATAAGAGCGCTCTCTCTCTCTCTCTTTCTCTCTCACTCTGTCTCTGTCTCTCTGTTTTTGTCCCTGTCTCTGTTTCTCCCTCTCTCTGTGTCTCTCCCTCTCTCTCCCTCTCTGTCTCTGTCTCTCTCTGTTTCTGTCTGTCTGTCTGTCTGTCTGTCTGTCTGTCTGTCTCTCTCTCTCTCTCTCTCTCTCTCTCTCTCTCTCAAAAAGGGGCTATCGACAAACCAGGATGAGAATCCTCATGAGTTTCCAGATCTGCTGGTACCTTTACTGAGAGTTCTTAGACTCCAAACCTGAGGAATAAATGTTTAGCTCGTATTCTGGTGTTTCGTGATGGCAGCTGGAGCTAACTACAACAGGCCATAATTGCTTTATTTTTTGCTGTGGGATTTTGAGAGGATTTGAATTGTATTTTGTTGATCTTCACATTCAATAGACATGGTATTTTTTCTTATTATGCTATCCACTCTTTTGTATAAGATACATAAAATTTATAAGAAAGCATATATTTATTATCTTTATGTCTTATTTTTGGCAGGTTTCATCCAAGGAAGAATATTTTTATTTATTTATTTTGGGCTACCACATCTAATGATGCTCAGGGCTTACTCCTGCTCTGTGCTCAGAGATCACTCCTGTCAGATGCGGGGACCCATTTGGGGTGTGAGGGTCAAACCCAGGTATGCTGTGTGCAAGCCCTACCCACTGTACTTTCATTTCAGCACCAGAAAAGGTGTTTTAATATCATTTTGTGGGAGTTCTGAGACAAAGAAGAAGTAGTATCCATGTGTTTATTTTTAGAAGTTCCTTAGTTCAAAGTCTAAATGTTGAATCTTGGTATAAGACAAAGTCTGTCAGAGTTATATAAAATAGATTTTTCCAGTTATTGAACCTAACCAGAAACTTCATAAAGTGCACGGCACTGTCAAAGTCAACAGGCACCAGATATTAAAGATTGTTTTATTTGAGCTATTAAAGTTTATGAGGATATCTGAACAAAAAGGAAGAAGATGTGGAATCTTATAGCTCTGGCTAACAAAATCTTGGGGATATTTCTTGGCTGCTCCTGTTTTTCAGGCACACAGTAATTAAGTAATGTGCAACACTGTCTGTCCTTTTGTTTGGGATGAATGAATATCATTCAGCACTGTACAACTCTGAGGTGATTGTCATTAAGCCTCCTGAATGAGGCTAAGCAGCATCTAATGAGTAGTCCCTTGAGCATTCTTGTTGGCATTGTTAAATCATTGTTAAATCATTAAAACCATCTGTTGAGGTTTTAAATATCAAAAATAATCAGTTGTTTTTAAGTAATGAAGGTTGTTAGTCTCCTAAAAAGAAAGATAATAAAACTGAATATATATACATATACATATATATATATATGTATTACATTAGTAAAGAAATCAATGTTGAATTGTGAGAGTGTGAGTCCAGTGAATTCCAAGAGTTTGGCAATGGAAAAATGCTCTAGGTAGGTAGCATCTTTCCTTGAGTTTCGTGAAGCTAAGACTTAAATGTTCTTGGTGATATTGGTTGGTCTACTTGGCTTTCATATAGAAGAAGGAATGGTTTGACCTTTTTAGACTTTTTAGTGGCTCCCTGGGTATCTTGGGTAAATATAGCCTATGCATGGTTTACGATAGTGTTGGATCTCAATTTACGGCAAGTAGGTGAACTTCAGCTTGTAAGAGTCTTTAAATTCTAAGATCAAACAGCTGCATTCAAAGCAACCTAGAACCCAAAGAATCTGGGCAATTGGGTTTTAGTTCTTAATGATGCTGAGATAAGAAAACGGGGTGTGGGGTGGGAGAATGGAAATATCATTTTAGAGGGTTGTAGCCAGAAATAGAAGGAAACTGAAAGACGTACAAATTTGATAAGATTGAAAATTTCATCAGCGTAATAGGATTCAGTTCACTTTATAGAACGGTACCTAACTGGTACCTAACCATGAAGAAAATCATCCCTTGGAAGGAAGTCACTGAAATATCTCAAGAAAAATCATATTTTGCACATCCATCAGTTACTGCAATTCATAATAAAATGCAAAATAACTCAAAGATAGAGTGTCTATAATCTGATAAAAGGCTATGCTTTCCCATTAAACTAAAAAGGTCTTTTTGTAGTCTTCTACTGATTAAAGACAATATCAAAGAAAAATCATTATTGATCATAGATATTCTGTAAAGTTATATTACTTGGACTGATTATTTACATAGTACAGCCAAAATAATATGTTAATATAAAGACCTTCATATAATTTCCTTCCTACAAGTTTTCAATGGAATATTAGCTTGTTTTTTAGTGAGCTTCTTGATATTAGGACATTAGATCAAGCACTGACCAGTAGCTCTCTCCTTTTATTTGTGTGTGTGTGTAAATTCATCTACCCAGATGTCCCTGAAATGTCCTAAGTTTCCTGGGTTTGAAAGAAAGTGACTTCTTATATTTACCAGAGCCAGTTTTCTTAAGAGAGCTTTCTAAAAATAGCTGCATAAAATCAGCCTTAGTTTGTAGAAGTATCTGGTCATATTTGATTATTGAATATCATTCTTAAACATTCCAAACATGACCTTGGAATACCTGATTTTTCCAATATTCCCTGCAACAGACAGATTAGTAATGAATTCCCAACCCAAATAGTCAATAATTATGCTGTCAAGAAAATCAGAGTACACACAAGAAGAATTTCTAAATTCTACATTATTGTAGTGTAAAAGAAGAAAATCAAATTTCCCATATTCAGAAAATGAGGAGTAAAATATTCATAATTTTCATCACAAATTTTAGTCATTCTCGTTAATTCTTTCAGTTCTGTGAAGTTCTTGTTTTTCTGCTTCATGACTTACTGGTCTCAACAACACATTTGCTACTTCCTGAAATTTACTTCCTCAATCCACTGATGATTTCAGAGATGTTTTAAGTGATGCTACCAGCATGGCCTGGTCTTTTCCATGGACCCTGTGATAACCCTTTGTGAGCAAGAAAATATTCTCAGGGGCTGGAGTGATAGCACAGCGAGTAGGGCGTTTGCCTTGCACACAGCCAACCCAGGTTCCATTCCCAGCATCCCTTATAGTCCCCCAGCACCGTCAGGAGTAATTCCTCAGTGCAAAACCAGGAGTAACCCCTGTGCATCACCAGTTGTGACCCGAAAAGCAAAAAAATAAAAATTAAATTAAAAGAATAACAAAAATATATCGCTGAGAGTACGGAAGCTTTCATGGAGGCACCAAAGTAAGAAAAATACAACTGTCAATGACAAATAATTTCAAATAATTGCAGTGAGTTTATTATTCATAATTCTCAAAAATAAAAATCTAAAGGGGGTCCATTACAAGAATCAATCAATGAAAACTATTGGCTTTAAGACGATAGGTTCAAATGAGAGATGTAAATTCATAACCAAGTTGACATCTTACAAGTTACTCAAACTGCATCTGGTAACAAGGTGTTTTCCTCTCATATGGGGCAAAGTAGCACTAGGATTCAAATGAATGCAAATATTTATAGACAGGAAGTACACTGACTGTTTACCAGGAACTTACGGTAGAGCATCCCATTTCTGAAATATTCATCTTAATGACGTTTTGCGCAGAGATATTCGTCTTCGGGAAGATAAGCCCTCAATGTTAATGAATGGAATAAAGCTTATTCCTTTTCTTTTCTTTTTTGCCTTGTCCCTTTTGCACTGTTCTTTTCACCAGGTGAAGCAGTAACAAAACTTTTGCAGTTCAGAAACTCATTGGGAAATACTAAAGTTATGTTTATATGCAAAAATTTATCTTTTACATATCAGCTTGGGGAATAAAATGATAAAATCACTGAATTAAATACCTGATTATGATAAGACTATGGGTTACTGAGATGGAAGGCCTATTTAAATAGGTTGACTATGATGTACTTTAATAGGACATATAGGAAGTGATATGATTGTGAAGAATCTTTTTTTTCTTTTTCTTTTTTGGGTCATACCTGGTGATGCTCGGGGGTTACTCCTGGCTCATGCACTCAGGAATTACTCCTCATTGTGCTCGGGGGACTATATGGGATGCTGGGAATCGAACCTGGGTCGGTCGCATGTAAGGCAAACGCCTACCCGCTGTGCTATCACTCCAGCCCCCTGATTGTGAAGAATCTTAACCTTTACAAAAGAAATCTTTGCTTAAAGAATCACAGTGGTGAGAAAGTTGCCATAACTTCACAAAATTATCTGGGCACATAATCTATACCTTCTAAAGCAGATAATTTAGAGGAATAGATAATAATCTAAGGAAAGTATTTCTTTTAAAAGAAAAACAAATCATAATTTGCATCAATGTTGAATTTTATATCTAAGATTTTTGAAAATCTTATAAGCACATAAATCAAACCTTAGCTAGAAAATTAAAAAATAAATAAATAGCTAATTGCTGTTTCCTACAACTGCCTGCATTCATTCTGGTTTTGTCACACGAACAACTAACCGTTTAGATTTTTCATAAATCTACCCTTTAATAAAATCATATCTTATAATCCTTGCATATGAAGTTTTACTTTTTCTGCTATTAATCAGTCTTATTCACCTATCTCACCTGTAATGTTTAGCCATTGTAACTTCTGTTTTTTATTGAATCACTGTGAGATACAGTTACAAAGCTTTTGTGTTTGAGTTTCTATCATACAATGACCAAACACTCATCCCTACACCAGTGCATATTGCCCAGCACCAATGTCCCCAGTATATCCCTTCTTTCCAACTCTCCCCCTGTCTCTATGGCAGACAATTTCCTCCATACTCTCTCTCTCTACTTTTGGGCATTATGGTTTGCAATACAGATACTGAGAGGTTATCACGTTTGGTCCTTTATCTAACTTCTTTTACAGAATGGAAAGGGAGAAAGATATTGTGTACTGCTTATTAGTGTCATATAGTAAACTAATAGAGTTCGTCAACATAATGAACATATATTTCACTACTTTTTTGTTTGTTTGTTTTGGGGTCACGATGGTTCTCAGAAATTATTTTTAGCTCTGGACTAAGGACTTGCTTCTGATGTTGCCCAGGGAACCACATGTGGTGCCAGGGACTTAACCCTGGTCAGCTGTTTGCAACGCAAGTGCCCTGCTCTATCTTTCTAGCCCATGTTTCATTACTTTTAAGAAACTTTCATGGTACTAATTTCCAAGGAACACATTTATTACCAAGCTGATCATTTAAATGATCATTTATTACCAAGCTGATTACAATAGATCTCCTTTTCTCTTACTATAAATCTGCTGTAAGAGTTATGCTATCTAAACTACAACACCCAAAACAAGAGATAACAAAATGGAATGCCCTGCCGCAGAGGTAGGGTGGGGTGGGGGGGATGGTGTGGGGGTAGTGGTAGGGATACTGGGAACATCGGTGGAGGAGAATGGGCACTGGTGGAGGGATGGGTAAATGATCACTGTAAGACTGAAATGCAAACAGGAAAGTTCATAAGTTTGTAACTGTGCCTCACAGTGATTTGCTAATAATTTTTTTTAAAAAAAAAAGAAACTTTGCAATCTAATTTTGGTATTCGATCCTGAGACAGGGAAATATTACTTCCGCAAACAATGAGAGAGAAAGTCTTTTCTGAATTAGAGGCACAGAAGAAATGCCAACAGAGACAGAGTTTCCCTTCAGTTATAAAATATAAGCCATGGATGAAGAGTAAACAGAGAATTACAAAAGTCATTTGTCCATACCAGAAAGCTGTTCAATTCCCAGTAGGTACAAATCTTAGTTTATTGGAATTCAAAATAGACAAAAAAGTAAAAAACTAACAATCAAATTATCTTCAATCTTTCAACTGAGAGACGAGATCTGAAGATCTGCATGTCATTAATCTTTTTATGGAGTTCACCAAAGAAACTAACCATGAAACCCAGAGCCTAGCACCAAAAATAAACAAATAAATAAAAATTTAAGTTAAAAATAACATAAAAACAAGTTATCAAAAGAAATAAAAATCAAATCCTGTCATTCTACCAATGGACAAGCATCCATAAACAAAACAGGAGTTGGACTTCGTTTTAAGTCCTGGGACTAGTAATTAAACACAGTGTATCTCAAGAGAACTCAGTACTAACTGGGCTAAACAATGATGCAAATGTAAGAACCAGTGTATCCAAATCATGACATCAAGTTGCCAAAGAAAAGAGGCAACTGCTCATTAAGGAAGAATTTTATTTAGACTGTTCCAATGAGAGGAAATAATCATTGATGGTTAATATCTTGCAGAAAGGCAGGGGAACTGGGGTTTCATAGAGGCTGTTAAATAAAATAAAAGATTTAGAGTCACTTACAGATTTTATGAGCATCAAGAGAATGATGGAAAATGGCCCTATCTCAATAGGTGAGACGAGGTTGGTCCTTTACAATTATTCATTTTCCAGAATACAAAAGGCTATTGTGATTTTTTAATGGCTGGTTGTCAGGAGTGTAGTACCAGGTAAATAGTACATTTTCAGTATCTTTTATCTTTCTCATCTCTTTTCAACAGTTCTCTGTATTGGGAGAGGAGTAGTGCAGCAGTGAGGGTGCATGCCTAGCACATGTCTGACCTTGGTTCAGTCCCCTGCACCACATCTTTCTTTGAGCATCATGAATGTAGACTTGATGTCCACAGATACCACAGCCATGGCCCGGGTAATTCTCAGCACCACAGGCTCTGAGCAACACTGCATCCTCAGAACTTTGCATTGTACCAGAGTCCTGGTTTGTGGAATCACCAGTGAGCTCCCCAAGTCTAATGAGCACTGCTTAGGAAGTGCTCATTAAATCCACTTTGTAGAGGCTATGTGAAATTGTTTATTATTCTCTCTTGCTAAATTGTAAGGAGATGACATAAATTACCTATGTTGCATTACATTTTAGCATTTATCATATACTATTATAGACATTCATTCCAAGGAGAAATGAAGTGGGGTCTTTTGGACATCACCTGGCATTTCTGTGAGAGGCAAGGGAGAAGTAGACCCAACAAACACCCCGTGCAGAGTCTGGAAGTCACACAGACATATTGAGTGTTAACTAGGTGTGGCTTCATTTACCTACAGGAATAGTTCGGGGTCTTAATTCTGATCGATGCAAATGGAAAATTTCTGCTCTGTCCTCTGCTGTTCTACGTCGGTTTTCTGGGTAGAGGCTGTCCCAAGCTGTGCTTAAACTCAGCACCTGTGTCTCAAGGACCCTCCTGGCGATTCTCAACCTGAGCTGGAGGGCTTCCCTGCTCCCCCTGGCAGTGCTCAGAGTTCCCCAGCTTGCACCTGACAGTGGGGAATCATGTGGTAGGGGGATGGAATCAAGTTATGCTTCACGAAAGTCATGTGCTTAAACCCTGTACTCTATTTCTGGTTTCTTAATCTCAGTTTTTAAAAGCTGGTGGTAACTCATTACCATTGACTCCCACTGATGCACTGCAAAACAGACTTTGAAGTACACTACAGGAATGTTTATTTTTTACCACAAACGTAGCACTGTATCACTGTCATCCTGTTGTTCATCGATTTGCTCAAGCGGGCACCACTGATGTCTCCATTGTGAGACTTGTTACTGTTTTTGGCATATCAAATACACCACAGGGAGCTTGCCAGGCTCTGTCATGCGGGCGAGATACTCTCAGTAGATACTCTCAGTCGATACTCTCCAGGAGGAATCAGTCGAACCCGGATTAGCAGCGTGCAAGGCGAACGCCCTACCCACTGTGCTATCGCTCCAGCGATAATTATATTACCACAAATGTATCACAGTAATCACTGATTTCTCGGGCGGCTCAGTAACATCTCGTTTCGTCCTTTCCCTGAGATCTATCTCGACTTGGCCCTCATAACGACTTGGCCCTCCTAAAGATGTTGCACTGGGGGCTCTTAAGGGTCAGGGGAATGAGATCCAACTTGTTTCTGGATTTTGCATATGAATACACCATGGGAAGCTTGCAAGGCTGTCCCATGTGGGCAGGAAACTCTCAGAAGACTGCCAGTTTCTCCCAGAGGGAGAAGAAGGCTAAAGATACCGCAGGGCTGCGAGCTTCTGAGAGCTTGCTTTTAAGTCTCCCTCTGGATGTTGGCCGTTGATGGGATTACACACACCTGGGTTCCTCTGCTGGTACCTTCATGCATGAGGCCTGTCTGAACGTGTAGAGAGGAGCCTCCAGCATGGCTGTAGCTAGGTTCTGGTGGTCTTTGGCCGCCGGGAGCTCTGTTCAGGGTGGGGAGGGAAGCTGGAGCCCATCCCCTCCGAGGGGCCCCGGGGAAGACAGCCAGATGTGTGGGCAAGAGACTCTCTGCCACAAACGTAATTTAACAACTTTTACAGATGTTTTACTAGCATCAATTTTTGCATGTCTAATTTAAAAAATCTAAATATGAGGGCTGGAGCAGTAGCACAGTGGGTAGGGAGTTTGCCTTGCACATGGCCGGTCCAGGTTCGATTCCCAGCATCCCCATATGGTCTCCTGAGCATCACAGGAGTAATTCCTGAGTGCAGAGCCAAGAGTGACACTTATGCATCGCCGGGTGTGACCCAAAGAGAAAAAAAAATCTAAATAAATTCTCTTTTATTCTTTTCCCACATACTGTGCTACATTTATAGATCCCTATATTGATTTTACTACATTGACAATTTTGTTTCAGCCCATATTTAGAGTTGCATAGAGCTATATCAGAGATAAATTGTAATAAAAAAGTGATGACATGTCAAATTCAGAGCTCTGTCTTCATTAATTTATTCAACAGATGAGTTTTATATTATTTATTTTGATTATGGGATCACACCCAGTTGTGTTTAGTGGTTCCTCCTGACTCTGTTCTCAAGGATCATTTCTGGCTGTGCTCAGGTACCACATGTGGTCCCAGGTACCAAACTAGTGAAAGATACATACAAACAAAACCTTTAACCCTTTTTCTATATCTCTGGCCCAATATATGTCTTTTCTATGCTAAAATGTATTTTAGACAATTGGGAAAATATAAGAAAGGCCAGGTTCCTGTCTAAATAAATTGTACATTCTAAAAGATTTTTTTTAATTATCATATTTCTTTTGCTGAAAATTTTGAATTTCTTTTAACATACTCCTAAATGGAAACTCCTGGGAATTTATGTGCTTACATATATCACATGTTATGTTACATTGGTATGCCCTATATGTATGAATAGTAATTGAGGGGGATTTGTTTTTCATCAAGATTAAATTAGATACATACATACCTCTTAGAGAGCCTGGCAAGCTACCTGTGGCATGTTCGATATGCCAAAAACAGTAATGATGAGTATCATTCCCTTGACCCTGAAAGAGCCTCCAGTCATTGGGAAAGATGAGTAAGAAGAGGCTGCTAAAATCTCAGGGCTGAGAGTAAGAGACATTACTGGTGCCTGCTCGAGTAAATCAACAAACAGCGAAACGACAGTGATACAGTGATACAAGATTAAATTATACAATAGAATCATTTCACATTTTTTCCATTAACATGAAATCATTGTCTTTTCCCTGCCCCACTCCCACCCCCTCCATTGTTTTTTATGGCTGTGCCATATCCGGTGGTCATACCCTTGGTGGTGATGCTCACATACTTGGTTATAGTGCTTCAGAAGATGCCTCTTGTAGCACCAGGGCTCACAGTTGAACTGGGATTGACCTGTGGCCTCACATATGCCAGGCAGGAGCTGTATAACTAAAACACATCCCCTAGATGGAAAATGTTTTCAGTTGTTATTTTACTGTTTCATAACCCCTAATGTCTAGAATAACATAAATATCTCTTCATTTCCATGTCCACCCTACAATGAAGTGATGATTCATCACTGGCTCTGCTACACAAAAGAGGGCGTGGAGATTGTCCTCTCGAAGACTACCATTGACTTGGAAGCCAGCATCTCTTGTCTCTCCTAAAAGTAATTCAAAAATCAATTGCAGCCCTGAAACCCACTGCATTAAAAAATAGTAAGGTTTAGGGTCATTTAGAAGAAAGATTAGTGTAATGAATTTTACTTAAGACAAAAAACCATGACCGTGTATTAAGTATAACCATATTTTGGGCAGTGTGTGAATCAAAAAAGTGATTTAATAGCCATAGTCCAAGAAGTGTTGAAAAGTTTGGCCCACATTTTGATTTCCAATAATAGACACATATAAACAGAATGAGAAACCCAAGCATTAGACTGATGACTGTTTTGAGTGCTGGAGGAACTTCATTTTTAAGACACTGAGCCAAATATTTTGTCCTCATTTATGCACACTCACCTCCTATGGTTTTATTTGGGCATTAATGCATGAAGTCAAGGGGAGGGTTTGACTTATGCTATCTGTCTATCATCTCTCCTCTACTCCCATTCTAAAAAACATTTCACCATTGTGAAAAATAGTGAAGTGTTTGAGCCTCCTGCATTGAATGCTAAAAGCTCATTCAAATATAATATATATTCAGTCCAGGAGCAGTTCAGTGTAGTTTAGAACCATGAACTTATTTAATCCCTCCAACATTGTAATCACTGTGATCTACATTTTACACACAAGAAAACTGTACAAGTAGGTGCCAACTGATGTCACACACTCATAAGTAGTGGAGACAGCAATCAAGCATTAGTTATCTGACTCCAGAGTCTAGATTCTGAAGGCTGCTTTCTACTATCTCTTGGGAAGTGGAACCTTAAAATGGACTTCCCCTTCCTCCTCCTCCATCTCCTCCTCCATCTCCTCCTTCTCTTCCTCGTCCTCCTCCTTCTACTTCTCCTCCTCCTCTTTCTCCTCCTCCTCTTCTTCTTCTCCTCCTCCTCCTCCTCTTCCTCCATCTCTTTCTCTCACCCTCCTCCTCCTCTTCTATCTGAGATTACTCCTGACTCTGTGCCCATGAATTATTCTTGGTGAGTTTGGGGGAGACCATATGGAGTTCTGGGAATAAAACTGGGTCAGTTTCATCCAAGGCAAATATCTTACCTTCCCTCCTAACTGTCTTCCCAATAACCTTGGTGGTACTTTGAAAATCATGGTGTATTAATATAATTTTTAAAGTTATTTATAGTTGGTTTCAAGCATACTATTTTCCAGCACCAATCCTGCTGCTCCATAACAGGAGTATATTTAAAATGTTGTTGCTTGGTTTGCATCTTTGTTTTCAGTGTTGTGTCCAAACAAAATAAAATGCATTAACCCAACCACTTTTTGGTTACCTAAGATCCATGATATACACACAAGTACTTGACTCTGGGTTGCAGACTTGGTAATTCCTGAAGTTTCCTCTCCCAAACCCAAATGTGAGACTTTCCCCTAGGATTCATATTTTATGTTGAAATAACCAAATTAGAAATACCAAAATTTTAGTTTTTGCAGTTAAAAGTGAGGCAGTAATTACCACCCCCTCAAAAAATATCCCAAAAGTTCCATGCAGAAAACTTTTTGAGATCAATACCAAATAGTACAAAAACAAAAATATACATACATATGTATGATAATTAAGCTTTACTTTTCCTTGAACTCACATTTTTATCAAAGATAAAAATGTAAAAAGCCTGTGGGTTCTACTCTGGTTCCAGTTTGTATAATCACATTCCAAACTTCTTATGTGGACTCTTATGAGGGCTTTTCCACACATATCTGCTTCCCTCTTGGTCCCTGGTAATCAGATTTACATAAGAATTAAGTTTCATTCATTTCTTCTCCTTTTCCTTCTGTTCTATAAGTTCTGAGACTAGGCTGTCAACTGAATCTTGAACTTGGTAATTCTATGGTTCATAAGCTGCAAACATGTTGTAACACATGTCATACCCAAGTGGACTTCTTTGCCCCAACTTGATTAAATGAGTGATACTGGGGCACCACTGTCATACACACCCCCAAATCCGGGTGTGTAGCCTCCCAACTGCCTGAACTTGTTCAGATGGAAGTGGGATTACTGAAACACCTATATATCCTCACCCTGCTGGTTTTCCTATAAAAGGTCTATCCAAGGAGGAGCTCAGGAGTGAAATCTGTGGAGAAGATGACATCTTGGAGGATTTTGAAATCCTATGTAGTAACGGAAGTTTACTTGACTAATTTAAGCAACAGTCATAGACAAAGTATGCACTTTTGGAAAACATGCCTACCTGTGCCAATAACTCCACGCTTCACAACCAAGCAAGATCCCAAAGAACAAAGATACCAAATATCTTAGCCTCAATTATTTTGTTCTTGACTTTCTTTTCATATCTTGTGCCCAGTTATTTTCTAATGTGTTGCACATGAATCCCTACTTAATTTCAGAGGCTAATTTGCATTGGCATTAAGTATCTACATTTACTCCCTTCCTCAATTCTGCAATTTTGATTCCCATGTCCGGCCACAGCTCTGCTCTACACCTCTTGCTAAATGCCGAAGTCATGCAACTGTTTGTACAGTAGAGAACAGTCAGGAAAAGGAAATCTCTCAAAGGCTCCGTGTAATCTCTATGATTTGGTGGGAGGTAGGGTGGCCTCATGTACTTTCCCTGTGTTGGGCTCTCTCACTCTTGGTCTACTTCCCTACTCTCTTTGATTTTTTTTGCCCTTCCTGACCTTCATTTCCTCTTCCTTCTGTCTTTCCTATTGTCATTTGCAACTTAAATAATGAAGGAAAGATATGTCCTGTCACCTTGGTATATATTTCATAACCCAGAGAATAAATAACACTTGATTTTGTACCCAATGCTATTTTACTTTAAATGCCTTATTTGGAGCTGAGGAGCTGACTCAAGTGTGGAGTTCATATCACGTATGTGAGAGCCCCAGGTTTAATTTTGGGCACGCATGCCAGGAAAATTCCTGAGTACCCTGGAGATAGTCCCCCAAAAGTCTCAGTTTGGATCTTGGGTTTACAAAAGATGCAAAGATAGTACAAAGAGTTCCCGCACACCCTTCAACCAGGTTCCCATAATCTTAAATATTTGCATAAGCATGATACATTTGCCCAAACTTGGCAAAACTAGCAACTCAAGGTTGATGCAATGCTGTTCATTTCATTTGCATCTCACTTGTTTTCCGTTGTCCTTTTTGTCTTCCTATAACTGATCCTATAATTAAGAGAAAATCTCTAATATACTCCTATCACAGTTTGGATGTGTGTGGTGATGGTAGTACTTTAATAATGCAATAAATTAAGAAGGGTTCTTAATTTAACAGGAAGGCTTTTTCTTTCTACTCTTTTTAGCTAGTCACTACTAAGTTCAATTTGGGGAGTTGACTTATCCTGAATGTTAAGTATCCTTAAACCTTTCTCTTTCCTTTGACTCTACTCCAACTTCATCTGAGGAATGTTTGTAAAATACACGTGCCTGTTCCCACCCAAGATTTACTGAACAGGCATCCCTAGGAAGTAATCACCAAAATCTGTGCTTTTACAGCATCTATGGTCAATTCTTTTGGTCAAGACCAGCGAAGACACCTTAGACATTCCTATATCAGAAGCTAAAACAGTCTTGTGATTTTTACTGCGTTATTTGGGACATAAATCTAAGTATCAATAGATGCATGTAGTAGTTTTTGATGAATATTCACGGTGTTTGATATCTTTCCCTTGCTGAATATTATTTCCCTAGGCAATAAGATTAGGCCTATGTTGACAGAAGGATGCTTTATATCCCCGGGACCATACATCTCTTAGCTTTACTCAGATATGATGCTCTTTATGAACCCAAGTTTTGAAGCTACATTAACCTTGAGTTCAAACTCTAACTGCGACTTGTGAACTTCAAAAAAGTTATTTGAAGTAATTCTTAGTAGAGGTACTCTGTCTGTAACGGAGGGCAATTATTACTAAAGTGCTACTGTGAGTATAAACGACTTGACACATGGATGATGTAAAAGCACAGTATTATTTACCAAATACCACAGTAATCTAAAAACTTATAAGATCTGAAAAGTGAGATACATAATAATCATGAAACTGAGAATACTTTTAATAAATCCTCTGTCTTAGTTTCTTATAAATTAGAACTTATTTAAAAAATTTGTAAACTAATTAAGGATTCCCAGCTGAGGAGGTCAGAGAGATAATTCAGGGCATTGGGGCAATTGCCTGGCACATAACTGACCCAGGTTCAATCTCCAACACCACATATGGTCCTCCTAACCCTATATGCAACCATATCTAAACGTTGAGTCAGGAGTAAGCCCTGAGCACTACTGGGTGTGGCCCTGTTCCAAATTTAAAAAAAAAAACATCGCAAGTTAAGCTCAAATTAAATAGTTCTTTGATGACTAACGATTATAGAGGAAACCTTATTTGTTTGTAATCATAAAATTAAAACAAAAACACCCACTGGAAATAGTAAAGGTAAGTGTCAGAAGTAGAATTATAGGCATTTCCACAAAGTACTAGCAGTTCTGTGACTAATTTGCACTATGTATCTATAAACACTTCGAACTGTAGACAACTCATTTTACATCTCATCTGCAAGGTATGTTTCCTTTAAACATTTAGGTGGGCTTGTAAAAATCCACTCTGCAAAATGACTATAAATGGTATCGAATATTTTATATATTTACACGTTCTTGATTATAAAGCCCATTAGAGCTCATGTCACCTTAGATTTCATGGAAATGGCTTTGGAAAAAAAAAGAAAAAGAAAATATATAATTTTTTCACAGAGGATTTGAGGTTTTAAATGAAGATTTCCTTGTTTTGTAATGAATCTGTTTCATTTTTGTTTATGTGTTGTTTATTTTCTCTTCAAATAACAAGGAAAATTAAAGATACATATGCATGAACAACTTGGGAAATAACCAAATAATACTGGCCAAGTAGCACAGATGCCAAAACATGAGACAGTTTGCCAAGTTCCCTGTCTCTGCTGTTCTCATCACACCCTTCTCCAGCTATTCTTCACCAACCCCCTTATTAAAGCACCAAACTTACACATGTTACCCCCCTCCCAGAACTCGTTAATCAGTTCTGTTAATTAGCTACAAAGGAAGCATTACACGAGTGGGGATATTTTCTTTTGATTCCTCGGGGATCACACCTGGATCTGTGTTCAGAGATCACTTCTGCTGGGGCCTAGAGGGCCAGAGATATTGCCAGGCTTCAAACCTATGTTGGCCACTTGCAAGAGACACTCCCTGATCCCTGTACTATTCTTCCAATTTCTGTGTGTTTTGTTTGGTTTATTGATGTACTGTAGGTGTTTAGACTAGGGCCAGGCACATAATAGGTGCTCAGTAATTCTGTGTTGAATACATAAATAAATAAATGGCACACTGTACTCTCATTGGGAATCTCAATGTAAAACATTATGCAGTTGCTGTAATTGTAGTCATTGTCTCCATGTTGCACACTGTAACCTGACAATAATTTGGATACTCAGGGTAACACAGTTAGGAAGTAGATAGCAAGCACATCACAACCTAGATACTAACCTTCATATAACAGGTTTTCTGGCTCATGCTCCGAAAAGGTGTATGTGTATATAGGGTAGATCCCTAATGCTGTAGTTACTGAGAAGGTGGAGACAGTCATGGTAGAATTTCATGTCAGCGTTCAACCTCCACTTTGATGATTTCTTCCTTCTTCCTTTCCTTCTCAATACTGGTTTTTAAGCTTTAGATTTAAATTGTAATGGAGAAAATGTTCTTTAAATAAATTACTTCTATTTTCAATTAGCAAACAATAAACTATTTTTTTTCCCAGCGCCAAAGATATAGAGTGTGTAAGGTGCTGGCCTTGCATGTAATTGCCCACGGTTCCATCCCTGGCACCATATATTGTCCTCTGAGCCCTGCCATGAATAAGTCCTGAGCACCACAGGAGGGGTTTCCCCCAAAAGATCAATAAATAAACTGTGTTTTTCATACATTAGTCCATATATACCCTTACATGACTATAAAGCTTCAGAAAAATCTTGCGATTGCCTTGTGTGGGCCTCATATAAATTCCCACACTGTCAAATTATTTAAAAAGTTCTTTCATCATAATTCTAGAAATTTAAACTAACACTGAATGAAAACTTAGGGTCTAAAAGATTTATTTTAAATTTCAAAACTCTTTGCTGGTATGGGGCTGTATCAACACAGGCAGAGAGGAGTGACATATATGTAGAAATCGCATCAATAGAATTAAAATGGGGCAGGACTTGATTTTTCAGCCACACCTCTTCGCTTTACATGCTGAAAATGAACTCTAAAGTCAATGGAACCATACTTGTCTGCCTAGTATCTGGATAATTCTAAGAAAAGCAAATTATGGATAAAATCATTTTTATTGATAACAAAGCTATTTAAGAATTCTAAAAGTAAAAATCTTTTACAATTTCTTTCCCTGAACTTAACATAGCTACAAGGTAACTCTTAAAAGAACTGCCCAATAAAATTTATTCAGTTTAGGAATTATTGAATATTTATATGATTTTTATACAACCTGAGTTATTCCATTGTTGATGCACATAGTCCCCAAAATACATCAATGTAAAAAATTAACATATCTAAGTGAATTTAATTTGAGGGGAGGGGAGCTATTATCTATAATATATAAATATATATAGCACAGCGGGTAGGGCATTTGCCTTGCTTGTGGCTGACCTGGGTTTGATTCCTCCGTCCCTCTCAGAGAGCCCAGCAAGCTACCGACAGTATCCCACCCACATGGCAGAGCCTGGCAAGCTACCCGTGGCATATACAATATGCCCAAAACTGTAACAAGTCTCACAATGGAGACATTACTGGTGCCCACTCGAGCAAATTGATGAACAGTGGGACAATAGTGCTGCAGTGCTACAGTGGATAATGAAAGTATATAATGTATAGCACATCCTGACAAACCAGAATACAGCAGCAGAAGGCTGCTTTTGACGGAAGATAAAACAACAAAAATTAAAACTAAGTGAGATGTGAATAAGAATGCAATGTGCACTTAAGTGGTGATGCAAAATAATGAGATCTCAGTAAAAGGAAGACACGGAGGTCAGGTCCACTAAGTCTTCAGGAACAAGGTAGCTTTTCAACAGGACCTTGAAGGAGACTTGACTTCAAATGATAAAGTTAAGAGCAATGTAGGCTGAAAGACTTGAGAAGGCAAAGGAACAAACTCCTTTGCAGAAAGACCACCAAAAACTATAGTACCAATATTGTCATGTGACAATGACAAATCCTTTACCCTAGTTATGTGGAATTGTGATCAATCAACATTGACTAAACTGTGTCATGTTTCTTAAAGGTGCATTTAGTGACTCCAGCTATCTTTTGAACTAAAATGTAAGGACTTCTTAAAATGACTAATCATAAAAAAACATTAACGTCATTTACATAGGGCTCCTTGAATGGAAAATGGGCAACTAACTCACAATGATCACTAATGTGTAGAATCTAAAAATATTCCCATGTTTTAATTTTAAAATCTTCTTAGGAAATGCAAGCCAACAGAGGATTAGTCTCACCAGTTAGACAAAAAGGAACATTATGTTTTATAATTAAAATGTCTATCTGTTCCAGAGAGAGTATAATTATTTATTACCCAATGATGCCAAGAAGAGTTTGTGTCAAAAAAAAGTGTTTATGTAAACTCTAATAGATTAGTCTCAGTTTGTCAAAAGGCCCCAAATCTACTTGTTTTATCCTTACATCTTATACTCCCAAACTACCAAGATTTGGGGGTGAAGATAAATTCCCTAGAGGAGTATTGATAGAGAGCATAGGCAGACAAGAAGTGCTGCCAGCCTGGCAAATAAAAATTAGTTAGGAACATTAAGTGCAGAGAGATACAAACATGATAGTTTTAGCTCAATAAGTTTATTGCTTGAAAAAGTTATACATCTGTAGCTCCAAATTGGGGGAAGAATAAAAGTGCTTGAAATTATACTATTCTACGCAATGAACAATATGATGTAGAAGATATGCTCCAGAAAATTGTCTGTAAACTACACTCTGATTCCTTTGCTGAAGATAATTTAGAGGAGTATGGCTTTGATACATTGAACTTCGCCACCTTTTTGGAGATGTTTCAATTACTTTCACTAACAATAAGGCTATTGAAATAAGTAACCTTACCCCCTGGCTGAGATGTAGTGCACCTTTAAGAATGAACTTACATGTACCAGATGCAAAAAAAGCACTTGTCTTTTCTCAGAGGAACACAATGTTGCAAACATGACTAAAAGTAAAAGTGGTATTTTCGGGCCGGAGCGATAGCACAGCGGGTAGGGCGTTTGCCTTGCACGCGACCGACCCGGGTTCGATCCCCGGCATCCCATATGGTCCCCCAAGCACCGCCAGGAGTGATTCCTGAGTGCAAGGCCAGGAGTAACCCCTGAGCATCGCTGGGTGTGACCCAAAAAGCAAAAAAAACAAAAACAAAAAAAAAAAAGTGGTATTTTCTTTGACTTCAGCACTGTAGCACTGTGTGGCACTGTCTTCCCATTGTTCATCAATTTGCTCTAGTGGGCACCAGTAATGTCCCCATTGTGAGACTTGTTGTTACTGTTTTTGGCATATCAAATGCACCATGGGGAGCTTGCCAGGCTCTGCCCTGCGGGGCGGGATACTCTCAGTAGCTTGCCAGGCTCTCTGGAGGAATCAAACCTGGGTCAGCCTCGTGCAAGGTGAACTCCCTAACTATTGTGTTATCGCTCCAGCCAAACTTCTTTCTCTCAATTAAGGTAATATGCACTTACTTCAATGTCGTCAAATGGGTCAAGGATCTCTTGAAAAGTGATTGACCATGATTACATTCTGAACATATAATGTGATCTTTTATCTTTAAGGGTTTTATTATTTTGGGGGGGTCTGTTTCTGGATAATTCAGATAAGTTTAGTGCTATACAGATTTTCATTTTCCAAGTCTCCGAAAACAAGACTGATGTTCAGCCTTTCATTGAGCCATTCTTGGGACTAGAGCAATAGTACAGTGGGTAGGGCATTTGCCTTGCATGCAGCTGACCCGGATTCGATCCCCAGGATCCCATGTGGTCCCCTGAGTACCTCCAGGAGTAATTCTTGAGTGGAGAGCCAGGAGTAACCCCTGTGCATCGCCAGGTGTGACCCAAAAAGCAAAAAAAAAATCGTTGAGCCATTCTTCTTTGTTCACCAATTTTATACAAAAAGATGAATAATATTCCCATGGAGTTGTGTATGTGGGGTGAGCACATGATTAATTACTGTGATTTACACACTCTAAGACTAGTCCCCCTGTCTCCTGATACCTGCTGATCACTCGTTTTAAATGGGAGCAGGGCTTTTGAGTTATTTTTCACTAATATTAGATCGCGTTGTGATCAGATATGTATGCCCCATGTGTGTGATAAGGTAATTTTGAAATACAAGAATGTAGCATATGCGTGGCTGGAATCTCTCATTTCCTTGGCTAATTTTGAAGAAACAGCTGGCCATGTTGGGAATCCCATTTGTCTGAGAGCTGTAGGTAATATCAGAAATTGAGAACAATCTTCATATGAAAGCAAATAAAAACGTTGATTCTTCTTCCATATTCTTTTCCACTTGAGCTCCAAATGTCACTGCATTCTCAGCCCATACCATAATTACAGTCTTGTAAAGCCCTAGGCAAACCAGTGACACTGTGTCCAGAATCCTACACCACTTAAATAGTGAGATTAATCAATGTGCTTGTGTTATTTTAAGTAGCAGTGTTTGTGAAAATTACAATCTAGAAAACATGTATACACTTAAAATAGTGAACAGTTATTACTGGTCTGGCAATGAATTTTCTATGCAGTGCTCCACAGAGACATTGTGGATAGTTGTGATTTATACTGATGTTACCTTCATTCTTTTATTTCTTCAGATTTGCCATATTAAAGATAAATCCAAATTTACAACATGCTAATCATGTCTATCCACTACTTTTATAAATGTAGATGCATGGATGCATGAATGTGTATGTACGTGAATTTTAGTTGAATCATGATGTAGGAGGTTGTCAAAAAGGCTTTAGAAATTAAAAAAAAACTTAGCTATACTAGATTGAATCTTTAGGGGCCAGTCTTCAACAGTCTCAAAAGAGTTTTCCAAGACAGTTTTTTTTTGGAGTTTCTCTGTGCATTCTGTTTTGGGTTTTATTTGGTTTGGATGGTAGGGATAAACAGGTACTTTTGAAGTCTTTAATTTAGATATCCCTATGCTAGACCCTGTCCTGAAAACCAAAGAAGAGTAAACCACAGCCCACCATTCAGGGCATATTGTTATCACCTATAAACAGACTGAGACTACATGTTGGATGAAATAGCCTACAAGACTTAAAGATTAAGCTCATATATATATATTTTTTTAAATTTGTGGGCCACACCCAGCAGAGCCTAGGGTCTATTCATGGCTCTGCACTTAGGAGTCACTCTTGGCAGGTGTGGGGGACTATATGGTATGCGGGGATTAAATGTAGGTTAGTTCTGTACAAAGTAAGCACCATACTTTGTACCCTGTATTATTCACTTTATTTCAGGAAGTTAAAAAAATTCACATCAACTTATTCCTCCATCCTTCTGCCCCTTCCTCCCCCCATTCTTTCCCCTCCCTCTTTCTCAAATATTTATTAATTATGCCTTTTATTAATTGTGGACACAGTATCAAGGATTCTGATGTATTTTAGATACCTTGCCAAATAGTCCTTTTGTTTCTTCTTGTAAATATCTTGCCAAAATAATTTTAAAAGACTCTGTGCTTGTGAAGATAAAGTGGAAATGTAATCATATTTTCAATAGGTTGAGCCAGTGCTAGAGTAATAAAAATAAATTATAACAACTATTGAGCGGGGCCTCATAGATTATTAATAAAAGTGTGGACATGTACTTTTGCATCCTGCCAGCATTGCTCGGTGGCTGTATTTTCAGAGATAATGCTTTTGATTGCTTGTGGTCGCATGTCCTGTCTCGCCATAGCACAGAGCTTTCACAGGGTAGGATTTCCAAGACTGAGTGGAAGGGGATTGTAGAGCGACTTTTCTGGGTCTTTCTTTGCTGTACCTTATAGTCACATCCTACTGGAAATAATTAATAGAGTACTAGAATTTCTGTAGTTAGGCCTAATAGGTAGCGAAAGAAGCTTTCCATGTAAAGCCACCCTAATCGCAGTGAACTCCAATGGGATAATCAAAGCGGTTCACTGTGCAGGATCAGAGCGTCAGAGTCTGCCATGGCCATGGCCAGCAGAAGAAAGGATTGAGTCATTAATTCAAGCAGTCAGAAGTATTTGTGGAGGACTTTTTATCATTTTTATTTCTTATAATGAAGGTTTTTCCTATAGAAAAAAATGCACCTTTTACAGGAGAAGTATAATGACCATTTCTTCAGTAGGACATGAGTCAAAAAGGTTGGGATGTAACTTATGTACAGACAGATATTTTTCTCTATCCCTCATAAATGATTAGCATTTCATGGTTATGAAATAATATGACCTATTGCATATACACATATAAATTTACATGAAACTGGAAATATTCATGAATTCAAATAGTAAACACAAAATGTAGCACTATCACTGTCGCTACCACTGTCATTCCATTGTTCATCGATTCACTCAAGTGGGCACCAGTAACATCTCCATTGTGAGATTTGTTACTGTTTTTGGCATATTGAATACGCCACGGGTACCTTGACAGGCTCTGCTGTGAGGGCAGGATACTTTCAGTAGTGTGCCAGACTCTCTGAGAGGGGTGGAGGAACCAAACCTGGGTCAGCTGCATGCATGGCAAACACCCTACCCGCTGTGCTATTTTGTGTATTTTTTTTAGTATATGTGCTCGCTTCAGCAGCACATATACTAAAAAAAATAAAATGCCTCATTATTTAATTCTTTTATTTTTAATTTTATGAAGGCGCTTTTATTTATTAAATTATGCATGACTAAGTTCTGGCCATTCAATGTTAAAACATGTATCTTTATTTTAAACCTCACTGTGATTCTGAACACTCTAATATTAGGTGCAAAAGGAATATTATGCTGGCATCATAATAAAATAATGACAAGGTTGTATGTACATCCAAATGATGACTAATCTTTGTTTGCCCAAGGTATTTAAAGCAAAAAGATATTTTGTTAAATTCACCAATTAGTGGCATGCAACATGGAGTTACAGTGGATCAGAAATAAAAATGAATCATTTTCTCATTCATCAGGAAGGAGTGTCAAAACTCTTATCAGGAATACTGTGGGACTGTGAATCCTTAGCACTTTATCCTGGTTTTCTTCATTTGCACATCTAATCCACAATTCTCAGTTTCCTTAATGAATTTTTAAATTTAACTGAAATAGAAAATAAACTATTTAAAATTGGAATAATAACTAGATGATGCAAATCGTAAACACTTGTGAGACAAAATTTAAAAAATTATGAAACTTAATCGTGAAGCTTTGGCTATGTCTCACATTTTGAGTGTATGCCTTATATCTGTGAGGCTGTGGATTCAGGCCTTGGTACTGCACATTCTTGGATACAGATCCAGGGAGAAACTGCAAATTAGTATTGCTAGGTCACCCTCTGGACACAAACAAATGAGTAAAACATAGGTCTTTGTTTCATCTTCCACAAGTAGATTTTATTTGGAATCCATTTTAACAAACATTGCAGTTATATTTTGACATATCATCTTGAAATACCCTCTACAATTTCTTTTGGCTTAACAAATTCAAAGTAAAAGTAAGTTAATTCTGATTCTAGTAGTAGGCTGGAACTGTCTTCCACTGGCTCCTAGAGACAAATTTTACATATTTATCTCGAACTTACATTCAGTGACATCATGGTGGTATCTTGAAATATATATATTCAAGAGAATTTACACCACTGAATGGGGAATAACTATGTGCATATATTGCTTAAATAATAAGTATTTTTTTAAATTTTCCTTTTAAAATAATGGGATCTTGAGTCATTGAGATTGTACAATGTTAAAGGCACTTGTGTTGCAATGCAAAAGACCCTGGTTTGATGCAAGGCACTGCCCATGGCCCTGGGATGACCTCCAGGAGTCACTTACAGCACAGAGCCTGGAATAGCCCCTGGGCACTAGTTAGTGGATATGGTCCATTCCAAACCCCTCCAAACAATTTTTCAAATTATAATCTAGTTGCTTAATATCTGCCTGATCAAGTTCCTTGTCAAAGATATTGTCTCTTGTCAGCATCTTTGATTCTGTTCTTTTACCTCACTCTGGTTCCTCTAAATTAAAGTTAATCAAAATTCTTTGCATTTGAAGCTATTAAGCTTTCTTCTTGTTTGGGGACCACAGTGACTGTGATCGTGGCATACTCCTGGCTCTGTGCTCAATGCTCAGTCCTGGAGGTGCCCAGGGACCAAATGGGATGCCAGGGATCAAGCCCTGATTGGCCATATCAAGGGAAACGCCCTACCTGCTATGCTATCTCTCTGTTCTAGTGCCAAATCATCTCCTAGGAACCCAGGAGCTTCCTCAAATTGACCCAAACTGTGAGTTGCAGACTAGAGACTTCTCAGAAGGTCTAGTAGGTGCCCCCAGAGGCTGTCAGGCAGCCTTATCGGTGGCTCAGTGTGGGAGATCCAGATGGGGCTGTTACTCAGATCCTGGGAGGCCAGGGTATGTGGGCCACCCTGGCAGTGCTTGGGGGCCTCCTTGCCACATTTGATGAACTGGGATTCACTGTATGCCAGGCATGCACTTAAATTCCAATACTTTCTGGTCCCTTATGCTTTTTCCGAATAGTGTCATTGTACACAGAGTCTCCTAGAAAATGATAGCAAAGAGCAATCAAATTGAATAGTGCAACTGCATTATATAAGGAGCTGGTGATAAGAACTGAGTTTGGGGGATCTCTTCTTCACTGCTGGTGGGAATGCCAACTCGTTCAGCCCTTTTGGAAAACAATATGGACAATTCTCAAAAAATTAGAAATTGAGCTTCCATTTGACCCAGCAATACCACTCTTGGGAATATATCCCGGAGATGCAAAAAGGTATAGTAGAGATGGCATCTGCACTTCTCTGTTCATTGCAGTATTGTTTACAATAGCCAGAATATGGAAAAAACCAGAGTGCCCCAAAACAGATGACTGGTTAAAGAAACTCTGGTACATATACACAATGGAATACTATGTAGCTGTCAGAAAACACGAAGTCATGAAATTTGCATATAAATGGATCAACATGGAAAGGATCATGTTGAGTGAAATGAGTCAGAAAGAAAGAGACAGACATAGAAAGATTGCACTCATATGTGGAATATAATATAATTGAGAAGTGCAAGTTTGCAGTGATGTAACTTCTGGCAGATATTTCTCTGGACTTAGTTACTAAAATACTAAAATACAAAAACCCAAAACCTGAGGCCACTAGGTGCGGTCACTCGACCTCATACCTCTCCATTCTCAGCAATGGAAAACAAATTGCCAAATGCTTCCTTTTCAGCAGGTCTGACTTTAGCGGGGGAGACTCTCCAAACTATAATAGTGAGTTTTGTTGAAATATTGAATGCAATCAAAGTGAAAGTAAAATGAAATTTATCAGTTACACAGGCAAGGGGGGGGCTAGGGGTGGTGGGTGTGCTAGGGGTGTGGGGGGACGGGGTGGAGCTATACTGTGATTCTTGGTGGTGGAATATGTGCACTGGTGAAGGGATGGGTGTTCCAGCATTGTATAAATGAGACTTAAACCTGAAAACTTTGTAACTTTCCACATGGTGACTCAATAAAAATATTTTAAAAAAAAAAAAGTACTGAATTTGGGGACTCAGGGAGACAGGGATTAAGTCATTTGCCTTGCAAGTGGCTGAAACTGCATAGATCCCTAAGGATGGGGTCTGAGCACCACTTATATTGCCCCTCCCTATTTTTCCCTTTATGTATACCTGCATGAGTAAACACCAACCACTCATTCTTTCATTTATTCATTTACGTTGGTTAGAAACATGTTTGCATGTGAATATTAAATTACCCTCACTCTAGAAATAGGGACCTATGAACGAAATACTAGCAGGTGATATAGTTAGATTGGTTACACTGATCAGTCTCCAAAAAAAAAAAGGCGCCACACAGACCAGTATGTTTCCAGCTGAGGTGTGTGCAAGGAGAAGCTGAGGATAGTTGGAGGGGTGCAGGGACATGGGGAGACTGCTGGGCGGCTGGAGGCAAGAGACCCCGAGAAAGGTGATGAGAGTTTACTGAAGACAGAACTCCGACTGTGCCAGCTGCTGTAACCTGCCCTACCTCCGTGTCCTGGAGAATCTTTTGATGTAGATCAAAATATGGGTCTACCCACAAACCATAAGGTACATTGAAGACAAGGTCGGCGAAACCCTCCACGATATTGAAGATAAAGGTATCTTCAAAGGTGACACGGAACTAAGCAATCTAGTAAAAACAGAGATCAACAAATGGGACTACATTAAACTAAAAAGCTTCTGCACCGCAAGAGATACAGTGACCAGAAAACAAAGACTATCCACAGAATGGGAAAGGATATTTACACAATACCCATCAGATAAGGGGTTGATATCAATGGTATATAAAGCACTGGTTGAACTCTACAAGAAGAAAACATCCAACCCCATCAAAAAATGGGGCGAAGAAATGAACAGAAACTTTACCAAGGAAGAAATACGAATGGCCAAAAGGCACATGAAAAAGTGCTCTGCATCACTAATCATCAGAGAGATGCAGATCAAAACAACCATGAGATACCACCTCACACCACAGAGACTAGCACACATCCAAAAGAACAAAAGCAACCGCTGTTGGAGAGGATGTGGGGAGAAAGGGACCCTTCTTCACTGCTGGTGGGAATGCCGACTGGTTCAGCCCTTCTGGAAAACAATTTGGACGACTCTCAAAAAATTAGATATTGAATTCCCATTTGACCCAGCAATACCACTGCTGGGAATATATCCCAGAGAGGCAAAAAAGTACAATCGAAACAACATCTGCACATGTATGTTCATCGCAGCACTGTTTACAATAGCCAGAATCTGGAAAAAACCTGAATGCCCCAGAACGGATGACTGGTTGAGGAAACTTTGGTACATCTATACAATGGAATACTATGCAGCTGTTAGAAAAAAGGAGGTCAAGAATTTTGTAGTCAAGTGGATGGGCATGAAAAGTTTCATGCTGAGTGAAATGAGTCAGAAAGAGAGAGACAGACATAGAAAGATTGCACTCATCTATGGTATATAGAATAACAGAGTGGGAGACTAACACCCAAGAACTGTAGAAATAAGTACCAGGAGGTTGACTCCATGGCTTCGAGGCTGGCCTCACGTTCCGGGGAAAGGTCAACTCAGAGAAGCGATCACCAACTACATTGTAGTCGAAGGCCATGTGGGGGAAGGGAGTTGCGGGCTGAATGAGGGCTAGAGACTGAGCACAGCGGCCACTCAACACCTTTATTGCAAACCACAACAGCTAATTAGAGAGAGAAAACAGAAGGGAATGCCTTGCCACAGTGGCAGGGTGGGGTGGGGGGGAGATGGGATTGGGGAGGGTGGGAGGGACACTGGGTTTACGGGTGGTGGAGAATGGGCACTGGTGAAGGGATGGGTTCCCAAACTTTGTATGAGGGAAGTATAAGCACAAAAGTGTATAAATCTGTAACTGTACCCTCACGGTGATTCTCTAATTAAAAATAAATAAATTTAAAAAAAAACATTAACAAGAATAAAAAAAATAAAATAAAAGTAGAATGAAATGAATGAAACTATTAAAAAAATATATGGGTATACCTTTTGGGACTGAATTTCTAAAAGTAATTCCATGTTCTTAGAGCTCTGTACCAAATTATTAGTGACTACCAGTCAAATAAATCAGTATTTCCTCCATCAAAACTAGAAACACCGATTGGAACTTTAATCAAACGATTTGGCAGGAGGAAAAGTTGCTAATCATGCTTCCCATGAAAAGCGAGTGTATTTGTGAAAGACAAGAGGGCAGGAAAGTTGCCTTTTGAGTGACAAAATAATGAACCTGTTGAAAGAGCCCAGAATTAGTTGTGTTCTTTTGTCCATAAATTTGCCAAAATCAGAAAAGAAAATCCACAGAGGCAGAATGGTGAACCATTTGACAAAACGTGTTATCAGCCTGGCCGTGGCCCTATTCCACCCTCATATATGCACGCACACATCCTTTACTATGAAGAGCATATGTGCACTGCAGTTGTGGGATAGATTTAGGTTTATTTTCCTTTCTGTCTTTTCCAGTCCCAAAGCTCATCATTTTAAATTTTTGCAAGCAATTTAGAACCACTGTGAGATTACCAACCCCCTCCCAGCTTTTGGAATACTTGCAGATTTTTTTTTTCTGGCACAGAAACAATCAAAGAACAAAAATGCCAAGATAACCTTCCTAAGGCAGACATAAAGGTACTGCCTACATGTAAACCACCGTGACTTCTTTATTTTTACCTGATGTTACCAGAAAAGTCATTTTTTTTTAATGGAAAAGCAAAATTTTTAGGAGTGGTTGGGGACCTAAATTTCAGAAGTATTACCATATAATTGCAGAGAACAGGTTGCTTTTGTTTAGCTGGTGCTTAATTAAAGCAAGGCATGAAAGATTTAAGATTAGGTGGTACCTTTTGAGTCATTGCATACATTTTTCAAAGCAGCATCTTGATATTCGTTGTAATTTGATTTGAAATTTGGAATCATTATAATTTATTCCAATAAATTGGTAATTATGAGACTGTGACTTTTTAAGTAGTCTACAGTAACTTGGGAACCTGAAATGACAGAAACAAAAGAAAACTTAAAATGATTTTTTGTGAGATGGAGAGAAAGCTCAATAAGGTAAAACACAACCTTTTCATGTAGGGGTCTTGGGTTCAGTCTCCCGTGCTGCACTGTCCCCCACGCACCACAGAAAATGCCACTCCAGGTGTGGCCCAGAATACACGAAAGAGGACGATTTCAAAGTTGGTACAGAATTAAGTTGAAATTGTCGATTTTTTAAAATTATGTTTAATCAGGCGAAAGACAACCTATGGTTTACAGCACCAAGGTCAACTGCTATCCATCCAGCAGTGACCAGTCCAAATGGAAACCTCTGTGCTGAAAATAATCCAGATCCCTCAGAACTGTGGGCATTAACCTTTTATTTCTTATAACTGAGCACTACATGTCTACATTTTTAAAAATTAAGTCTATTTCAAAAAGATGATGTCATTCATTGAGAGACTAATCAAGGCTAGGGGCAATATCAGTTGATAATGAACCTTGGGCACTGGATCACAAACCTGGAGTGCCAGGTTGGGGGGAGGGACTAGGGAAAATGATTAGGATGACTGGAAGTAGCACAGATATCTGTAGAAACACATCTAGAACATGGGTGGTGTCAGGAAGGTAATAGGACATGCCAAAACTATGGTTGCCAATCAAAAAATAATGAGGTTATGGTTGGGTGGAAGAAAGACTGGAGTAGAGGTGACATTGCAACATGGCACTTCAGTATTTTAGTGCCGTGCTGTAATTTTGTACATCAATACTATAAACTCAAACAATATAACCCATTACCTAAACTATAAGGAAAATAAGGAACTTCACTCTCTCTATTTCCCTTGTGTGGGGTGGAGGGTGGAATCCATTATTATTGCTGCTTTTGTGATTATCTGTTGTATTTGCATTATTTTTACCACTAAAACATCAAATTTTGGTAATTACCACAGAAATTTTGTGAAATGTAAAAATCTAATAAAATGGGATTAACTACATTTCAGGTGGGTTTTATCCCAAATCAATATTTCCACACGCTATTTTTATCTTACTTTAAAGAAAAAGAATTCAAGGGGTTGGAGAGATAGTATACTGGGTAGAAGACTTGTCTTATACATGGCTGGCCTGGTTACATCCCCAACATTCCATAGAGTCCCATGAGCACCACCAGGAATGATTCCTGAGCACAGATCCGGGAGTAACCCTTGAGCATCACCAGATGTGGCCCTCAAACAAAACAGCAACAACAAAAAATAATTTAAAAGAAAATAAGTCCAAGCCAAAGAAATGATTGAAGATGATCAGTGACTTGGGTCACGTGAAGTGATTCAGAAGCTTAAGGTATTGTGTGGTGTGCAGAGCCACTTTGAATACTGTGTCCCATCCCCATTATATTCAGCGGAACCCCCAACTTTTCACAAGGGCTTTGTCTCTATCCCACTTGACACTTCCTCTTACAGCTAGAGTGAATGTAACCCATCTGTACTCTTTGTGAATTTTGCCTTTATTTATTTATTTATTTTGCTTTTTGGGTCACACCCAGCGATGCTCAGGGGTTCCTCCTGGCTTTGCACTCATTAATTACTCCTGGCAGTGCTTGGGGGACCATATGGGATGCCGGGGATCGAATCTGGGTCGGCCTCGTTCAAGGCAAACGCCCTACCCGCTGTGCTATCGCTCCGGCCCCTGAATTTTGCCTTTAAACCTAAGGGTTTAGGGTGAGAATGGAGAATGAGTGAGCGAAGCATTTCTTCTCTCCACTGGTTCTCTCCAGGCTACACTTTTTAGTCCTTCGGAGACTCAGGGATAGATTTGAGCAAAATGTTCTTCTACAGAAAATTGTTTCAACACCATACTCATAATCTGCCCTGCAGCCTTCTCTCCTCCTTTCCCATTAGCACACAAAGCACAGTTTTGACAGGGCACGAAAGTGAAAGATGGTTAATAATTCCTCCTGCTCTGTTCTGTTCCGCTCCCTTTTATGTATCATCACACACTAGTCTTTTCCCAGCCACCTGAGTGTTCAGACCATTTTACCGGCTTCTCCCATCTTAACCCCAATTTAAACATCCCCACGAAGCCAAGCAAAACATGCCCATCTGTTCCAGATGTGTCAAATCAAATTCCCCTATACTAATTTTTTTGTCCAGACAAATACTCCAGCAAATGTATAAACAAATTGCTTTTTTAGAAGAAGTAAAGATTAATCTTCCTCTGCAAAAAAAAAAAAAACATGCATTTTGGAAACTTGGGCCATTTTCCCTTTCAGAAAACCATCATAATACAGACAAAGTGCCAGAAGGCAGCCCCTCGCTCTGTCCGCACATCCTCTCCTTGATCTGGGCTTCCTCTCAGGCTCAGCAGAGACTCTCCCCTGCAGCCAGATGCTTGCGTTTGGCTCAAGTTCCCATCTGGGCAGCTCTGGAGAAAACACTGAGGATCGTGAAGAAGTCAGCCAGGTCAGGGTGCGCTGATCAGAGCCCCAGGCTCTGTTCTAGGCCCCCTCCCTCTCCAGGACCCTGCTCCATGGCACTGCAGATCAGTTGCCTGTTCAGATGAGATATTTTCTGATCACCTACAGTGACAGGTGTTGCTCTGAGTCTGGGAAATTCAGCCAGGATTGACACAGACAACATCCCTTCTCCCTTGAACCTGGACGATAAAAATATACAGTGGTATGTAATGTGGCAGGTGGAATTGTATACAAACAGATTCCATGGACTGTTCTTAAGATTAGGCTGGGCAGAACGAGGTTACAGGTACAGAAGAGCTTTCATTACAGTGCTCATGTGTAGATTAACATTGGGTTTGTCCTTTCAGCCTTGCTGCAGGGAACTTAGTTTACCGTAAAGCAATGGCCTTTATGTATGGACACAGGAAGAGGTTAATATTATGCTTTGTAACTTGGGAGCTGATTGACTCCAATAATATTTACTCCTGGCATCTGCTTTCTCGACTCAGTTGCCCTTAGCTCCTAACACCCCAAAAGCAGGGTTCTGACAAGGGACTGAATGGACCCAGGGCAAACTGTGAGCTACCCTGGCATCGAAATGGGCCAGGCCAAAGCACCACATTACTCAACTGTAAGTTGAGAGCATGGTCATAGACAAATACTGTCATAATCCAAAAGTAACAATGAGACTAGGACCCTTCTGGGGTTAGGAAGACTAACCTGGCCTGAGGACTGTGGTCTGGAATATATAGTGAATGTCTCAGGAAGAACCAAACTTTAAGCCTGATATATCTCTTACTGTGCCCATACAGAAAGGCCATTGCTTTAAGGTAAACTAAGTTCCCTGCAGCAAGGCTGAAAGGACAAATCGAATGTTATCAGCAGGAAGCTGAAGTTGGAGGAGAATGGATGGAGGAGCCAGTGTGTTGGAAGCAGGAACAACAGATGTGGGTGTCCCCAAGAATATCTGTAAGAGACTAGTTGGGAGGGGCAGGGGGGCAAGTACAGAGCTGCCTTCCCACACTTCTTTGCAAACACCGTCCCAAACTCCGGTTGCACACAAATCCCTTCCAAATCTTGTTAAAATGCAGAGCTTTGCCCGGATGGTCTTGGATAGGCCCAGGGCCTCCCTTCCTGAAACTCCCACGCAGGTCTCTAGTCCATGATTTGAAGAGTCAGAGTTTGCCTTCTGGGCTGTGTGAGGAATGTTCCCTTCCCTGAGAAAATAGCAGGAGGTCTGCAGAGGCTCCTTAGGAGGGGGGATGTGGGATCTGACACTAGTTATTGGTTCTCTGTTTTGAGGTTGGAGGCCTCCCAAGCGGGATTCCAGAGGTCCAGGCCCCACTGGCGAGTCTTGGTCAGCAGGGCCTTCATTCAGCGCAGAAGCCCGAGAGGGTGAGAGTGCTCTTACGTGGTATGTACCCTGATTGCTGCACTATCTCCTAGCCCTGGACCCGACATGCTTCTAAGGAGCCACTTGACAGCTCCATCGAAAAAGGGCTAAGAGAGGATGTGGTGGGACTTCTGAGAGGTGGCCTGAGAGGAAATCATGCAAGGACTCAAGTTAAGTCGGCTGAGACAGGCATTCCGTTAGAGTGCCCTCTCAAACGGCTGTGGGGCTCAACTCTGCTGTTACGTCGGGGGGTTAAGTGGGAATGGCACATGTCCAGATGCAGAGTCTAGCTACAAGCATTTGATGATTCGGTGAAAATCAGCTCAGGGATGTTTGATTCTGACAACAGCCTCTGGCTCTTTTCTGTTCAGAACTTCCACCCAGGACACATATGAATCCAGTCCAACGGGGTGCCCTTGTCGCCCGTAATGTATGTATACTACTGCAGTTGAGGTATTTTTATGCTTCTCCAAAATAAGTAAGCCTGACTGCTTACATTACAATATGACACATTTAAGCTGAAAAAGTTCCTTTTAGGACTCTTTTTTTTTTTTAACTTCTCTGTGTGTGTCCTTATATTTACAACACAATATTTGACACTAAGTTCATCTGAGGACTTTTTTCTCAGTTAGGACAAAAACAATTAATATCCCATCAGTGATGTAAAATTGTAGCAGGGTCTTCTTAATCACTATGAATTCCCCAAGTTTCATTTTCTTAATAATCATGGCATGTGATCAAAACGTTTTTGTCTTAGTGCCCAGGGCCTATTCCTAACTCAGCACTCGTGTGTGTGTGTGTGTGTGTGTGTGTGTGTGTGTGTGTGTGTGTATGTGCGCGCGCGCGTTGGGCCTGGGCCCTGCTCCACGATCAAACTGGCCTCAGTAGCATGCAAGGCAAGCACATTGACCCCTAGACAATCTTAACAGTTCTGTAACTTAAAACTTTCATCATTTCTCTTTATAACTTTATCATTTTCCTGAGGAGGGTTTCAAAATCCCAGAGCTTTGGATTTAGTGTTTCTCGCCTGGAGATGACCTGGCCACTCCTGCCCAGAACACTTGACCGTAATTTTACAGCAATTTAGATGGCCTGGACTTGGGCGTCTGCTTCAGAAATCGGGGTGCTGGTGGATAGACTGATACAGTCCCACAGCAGAGAATGTTCCATCTAGAGGACAGTAGTGCCACTTTTGAGAAACCCAACGCTCTAGTGGCCGTAGAGCAGGCGCTGCAGAAGAGGGCATGCTGCCCGGGCCCCAACTCTGAGCGCTGCTCTCCACCACACAGTGTCTGCTCCGGCCGTCCCTGCTGCAGGCGGTCCCCAGTCACAGACAGCATCTGTCACAGATTCTCTGGCCAAGTTCTTCTTGGCAGAATGTGGATTCTCTGAAGGACAACCTTGGGCCCAGATCGCTCAGTTTCCTTCCAGAACTTCCTCACTCAGGAAACCTCAGGCATCTCAGCCTGACTTCCCTTCTTTCTTCTTCGCTTTACCCGCGCACAGGGCCATCCCTCTCCTAGGAAACCTCTCCTGGCTTTTTCCAGCTGACTCTCATTTTGTGTCCTCTGAAAGTCCTAGCATATTCCACCCGTTAGACTCTGCTTCTCAGAAGGCCAAGATTAATACAGCACAGAATTAAATCACTAAAAAGAATGACGTTTAAATTGTAATGATAAGGGAACTAAATATTCAAATACTCAGAAAAAACTTGATTATTAAATTGCTTATAATAATAACAAATAAGCAAATAAATAAAGAAAAAAAACACATTTGATTTATTTTCCCTAAAATGTTTTTTCAATATTTAGGGGGAAAAAGTCATTAGTAATTGTTTATATGCTTACATTTTAACTCAAACCTCACTTGAAGCAACAAAAATTAGGAACCAGAATTATACTCTTGTCTCACCTTTGAAATTTCCGAGTGGTTGCAGGCAGGGTCTACACTGCACTGTAGTATTGTCATCCTATTGTTCATCGATTTGCTCCAGTGGGCACCAATAATGTCTCCATTGTGAGACTCGTTACTTTTTTTGGCATATCAAATATGCCACGGGTAGCTTGCCAGGCTCTGCCGGGCGAGCGGGATACTCTCGGTAGCTTGCCGGGCTCTCCGAGAGGGGAGGAGGAATTGAACCCAGGTCGGCCACTTGCAAGGCAAACGCCCTACCTGCTGTGCTATCACTCCAGCCCCAGGTAGGATCATCAGTTCTTAATATCTAATGAGAAGAGGAACTTTCATGCTTGGTGGGGGAAAGATCCCACCATTCTCAATATCCCACCATTCTTGAAATATCATGACTTTTAGCAAGCCATCAGTTTTGGAGCTTTCTCTACTACACTTGAGGTCCACATTCTTTGATTGGGAAGAGTCTCAACATGGAACACATCATCTCAGGCTGCTCAGTGCCACTTCAGTACCTTTAATAGTGCAGCCTGACATTCCCTTCCCCCACGCAACGCCATCCCACTACCAAGCCTCTGGGCAGAGTATTCCCAGGCAACGCTCGCTCCATGTGACTGTCCTAGCTCCTCTACTTTCCGGACCTGAATGAACTGGGAAGGCCATAGCCCCGCTGCCCTGGGCAGCTGGAGTCATGGGCCCAGGGATCCTGGGCTGAAATGAGATCCAGTCAGAGAAATACTCTGTTTTATTAGCACTCATAAATGATTTGGGTTTTCTAGTCTATTTAAACCCCTCTTTCATTTTTCACCACGTCCAGAATTTATTATGCTGAATTACGTAGTGTTAATTTTCACCCTCAGCTAGCCTTTCTGAAGCAGAATCTCTTTCCCCAACCAGAAATCCTGTAGATGCCTAAGCGATGCCATAACTTTATCTTGGTGCTTGCAAGTTTAGGTCTACTTCAAACCTGGCAGTTGTGTTGTGACAGTGAGTGTCTTTGAAGGATTCCTAAAAGAGGGTTTGATGTTTCCAAATGCCTTCTATGTGCCAAGCAAGTAACTCTGAGTGTGTTACCTCACTTCATTCCTACAGTATCCTTGGCATTTATTATCCCCATTTATTTTTTATGTTTTATTATTTTATTTTATGACATTATTATTATTATTTATTATCCCCATTTGAGTATACTAACTCACTTCATTCCTACACTACCCTCTGGCTTTTATCATTCCTATTTTGCTCATGAGGAAACTGAGACTCAGAAAAATGTAAGTGATTTGTTGAAGATGACAAATCTTCAACAAATGTTGCTATGTGGTAGAGGAATACTTCAGGCACTGCAGGAAAGAAAATGTAGATCAAATCTTTGATATTTCTGGAAAATATTCTAGGTAATGCCAGTTTCAGGCTGGCATACTCTGGATCCAGATATACCATTTGAGCATGCCATGTTTGCAAAATGACACAGCTAAGAAATACACAAGCCAAAGTTTCTACTCAGGCACATGTGTAACCTGGCAGGTATATGACTCTCTGAGCCAGCACCATCTGATTAGGAGCAAAAACAATTGTGTTACGGTAGTGGCCAAGATTCTCTCTCCGCCGCAGAAGTTGGGAACCAAATCAATATCAGTCAACACATTGCATCAACTCACGTCACATACATGCAATAGGTGCTCAGTAAATGCTGACAGATTCCTGTGTGAATCAACCACTGGGCAAACAAAAATCATCCATTTGTAAGAGTTATAAAGGTTTGGAGTAGAACAGGAGTTTAAAGTTCATCTGTTTCAAAGTACTGCAATAGCTTCACCGAGTGATTATCTCACAGGTACCCTACACTCCATTGGCAGGAAGTAGATAGGTTTCATCCGGAAGACTGTCCTTCAGAAAGAAACACTGCTCAAAGATCAAATGAAATCTTTGGAAAAACAAAATTTATGAAGCTGGAAATAGATTTTCTTTGCAAGATGGATTATCTGCACAGATGTTGTTTTCTCAAAAAATATTGTGCTAAGGGAAAGAAGATATTAAAGGGAAAATATTGTGTAATTCCACCTTTACAATGTACCTAACAATAGGCAAATTTATAGATCAGGAAGTTGAATAATGGTCCCAGGAAATGGAATGAAAGAGAATAGAGATCTATTGTTCAATGTCTACGAAGAGTCCATTTATGGTGATGCAAACCTTCTGAAGATGGGCAGTGATTATGACTGCACAATGACATGAAGGTTCTGACTTGAAAACTTAGAAATGGGCCACACAGGACCTACGGGACGGCTCTCAGGACCAGAGCACATTCCTAGTGTTAAAGAGGCCTCAACGTTCAACCTTGTCACTGCCTGGCCCCCTGGATAATTGCCAGGCTTGACACTGGTGGCCCCTAGCATCGATGGGTCTGAGCAGCATCGGATCCCCAGGCCCAGGCGTTAAGTTGTCTGTTCCAAAGGCAAACTGAGTCTCACCGGACTGGTCACCACAGACATCACGAGAATTGATTGGTGCCCCCACCCCTCAAAAGAGGGTCTGATGGTAAAATTTATGTTATGAATGCCTTATGACAAAATGTTGGGTCAAAGCAAGGCCATAGAAACATGACCAAGAAATCTTTGGTTCATCAGTGTCAGATATACAGGGATATGTTGTGCAATGAAACTTGGTTCAAGGAGACTCTGAGGATTCCAGATTGAAGTTCAGGAAAATCGCAGACCTTTCCAGGAGCAAATGATTCTAAGAGGCTTGTGGACTATGAATATAATCATCACCGTCATTGTCATCACTGTCATCCCATTGCTCATCGATTTGCTTGAGCGGGCACCAGTAACATCTCTGTTGTGAGATTTGTTACTGTTTTGGGCATATTGAATACGCCATGGGGAGCTTGCCAGGCTCTGCCGTGCAGGCAGGATACTCTTGGTAGCTTACCAGGCTCTCTGAGAGGGACGGAGGAATTGAACCCGGGTCAGCCTCGTGCAGTGCAAATACTCTACTTGCTGTGCTATCACTTCAAAAAAAATTTTTTAAAGTTGATACAATGGGGCGGGACCATAGGATTTTTAAACCACAGAGTAAACAACAGTGTAAGTGTGAGACTTAAACTACAATAATGAGACTTAAAAAGGTGCCTCTCATGGATGCAGAATTTGGAGGGTGTGCTGGATAAGCTAAGGGGATGTTGGTGGAGTTGAAATTCATGGTGGGGTTGGTGTGGGTGCATCTTATGCTCCCCATTGGCATCACCCTGCTGTTGGAACAGGCTTCCTGCTCCAAGTCATGTTTGGGAAATTTGCATGGGAAAGTCACATTTTTTGGAAAATAAAGAACTTAAATCCTGGGGTTTTAAGAAACATGAGACCCATCCGGTTTTGAAAAACTTTCTATGGTTTTCCTTTGAGTTTTTCAGTGAATTTTATTTTTAATGACAAAAACAATTCCTATGCATTTTTTAATGAAAAAATAAAAAGCTGAAATGGAGAACAAAAGGGCTAGGAGATAGTAGCATGGTGAGGGCACCTTTGCCGCATGCACCCAGTCTGGCTTCAATTCCCATCCTTGGTCCTTGCACTGAACCACTGGCCCAAATGACCAAGAAGGCCCCAAACCACCTGAGCACTGCGTAGGAGCCCTCCCACCCACTCAGAGAATAGTAAATACTTGCCCCCCCCCCGAATTTCCATATAAGAAGTTCACTATTAAAGTTAAATTTTCCAATTTTATTTTGCAGGGAAGGGTGAGAGGGCTTTGGGCCACAGATATCTCTCTGCTTAGGGATCTCTCCTAGATGGGCTTGGGGGGCCATTTGCTGTGCTGGGGATCAAACCCTAGTCGGCTGCATGCAAAGGAAGCACTTTAAAGCACTATATTTCTGACCCCTATCTTGTTTACAACAATAACCGGTGGAGAAAGTATTGTGTATACAAACATATTAACTCACTGTGACAGTCACTGTCACTGTGACAATCACTGTCACTGTCATCCCATTGTTCATCGATTTACTCAAGTGGGCAACAGTAACATCTCCATTGTGAGACTTGTTACTGTTTTTGGCATATTGAATACGCCACAGGTAGCTTGCCAGGCTCTTGCATGCAGGCAAGATACTCTCGGTAGCTTGCCGGGCTCTCCAAGAGGGATGGAAGAATCCAACCTGGGTTGACCGCATGCAAGGCAAACGCCCTACCCGCTGTGCTATCACTCCAGTCCAATATATTAACTAACTTTATTTAATGTATCAGTAAAAATCATTTTGACTTATATGAGATACTATTGTCTAGATATATATATATATATTTTGATTGTTTTTTGATGGTGTTAATTGTAAACAACTTATAAATGAAATAATACTGTAATCTCTGTCCTTATGATTTGGCTTTAGGGTTGACTCCTAGGAGAAATGCTGGCCCTTTAGGGTATGTGAGGTTTTAAATCCTCAATATCCCTAATTGATATAGACCAGTGTCTAGTGACCTGCACCCTTACTAGCATGAGGATTATTTATTTGGGCAATGTAAGTGAAAATGGTATTTTGTTATTTACAAAGCCCACCCCATACACACACCTTCACTTAGTCATCTTTCATGGACTATTTTAAGGACAAATTTATCCCAAAGTTCTCCAACTGAAATTAAGAGTTTCAAGCACATAAACTAGTTACAATTGAGGGGATTTAATTGAACCATTTAGTTAAACCATCAGTCCAGTTTAAGAGAAGAGATGGGATTCAATAGGCTAACATAAGATTTTATTTCTTTAAAAGAGAAAATCTATCCCAAAACAAGATAGACTATAGAACAATTGCGCTCAAGCCTATTGTCCATCAGAGGCAGTGAAAGGCATCAGAAGACTGAGATTTTGAAAAAGGGAAAGGGTATGGCAGATGAATAAATGGAAGAGTATGAATGCATCTTTTTTTTGACAAGTACTGGAGCGATAGCACAGCAGGTCAGGCATTTGCCTTGCATGCTGCCAACCTGGATTCGATTCCTCCATCCCTCTCGGAGAGACTGGCAAGCTGCCAAGAGTATCCTGCTCACACAGCAGAGACTGGCGAGCTACCCACAGCATATTCAATATGCCAGAAACAGTAACAAGTCTCACAATGGAGACATTACTGGTGCCCCCTTGAGCAAATCGATGAACAACAGGGTGACAGTGCTATGAAGTTTCTCTAGGGTCTGGCCCAGCCAACATGCTCACGCCATGTGTCAGCATCTTTGCAGCGCTGACTTCCTAATCACTTGGCTCCACTGGATGGTTTTGAATGCAACCTGACCTTCCTGGAGTCTAAGAGAATATTGACATCATCGAGGACACGACTACCACAGCCTTAGTTTCACAGCATAGCTTGGGCCACTTTAGGTCCAGGATGTATGCAGAGCTTCACAGCACACACTCGGGCACCATGAAATGTTTCATAGCTGATGTGTTATAGAGTAAACTTGTTTGCACTCGAGTATGTCATTTTCCTTGGCACTCTAAGCACTGAATAGCAAAGCTTTAGCCCTTCTCATTAAAAATTTCAGAAATACTGACAATAATCTTGAGTTGGCCTCTCTCTGGTCAGTGAATTTACTCTGTTTCCTATTTAGTCTCTGGGTGTCTAAAGTCTTGGACACACTGTCTGGAAATCAATCTTAACACAGATAATATGTAAACATTCTGAGTCCAAGCATTATAAGTTGGAAAGACCCTTTCCCCAAATGACTCACCCATTTTACAGGTCAGAAAACTGAGGTGCAGATAGATGGGACTTGCTCAAGGTCACCTGATGCAAAAGCAGCAAAGGCTTTTGGCTGAGCACTCTGAGTAAGAAGACTTCCCACTGTATTATGGTGACTTTTCCTTTCTCAGTCAGTCATAAGCTAGAAAAATATCACACCAAGTAAGAAGAGAAAATGAGATCACTGGACTGTAGCATCCTTAGTCATTATCTAGTAGCCTGAGTGTCCAGGGATGTTGGCTAATGTTATGCAACTCTTGATGGCATAAAATGGGCAAAAATGCATGTCTCTTGATTTCTGATTCATGCTCTTTCTCTACACTGTGCAGCATCAAGAAAACATGTTATCTCCACTAATGACTTATATCAGACCTAATTGTTGCACTTGTCACATGTCTCCTTGGGGTACAGGGTACTGATTATTATTTCATGTATATGCTGGAGACTCTTTTTGATGTTTCATATGCCTCGATATGGGTGGTGTTTTTATCATTAACATCTTGTCTTCTTATAAAGAGAGTTTTACATTGAACCAGAACGATATCTGGTTTATTGCTCTGGCTGTAGGCAGGAGAGAACATAGTGTGATGCTTCTGAACAGACACTGCCTGCTTTTTAAGTTAAATCAAGTGAAAAAAGGGGGAGTTAATTGACTACAGACATATGCAGGATTGCTCTCAGCCTAGCTGTAAGTTCTTTTGGAATATGGGTACTTATAATGTATCTGTAAGCACTCTCATAAGACTGAGCCAATGGACCTTGACTTTCACTTTAACAATGATCTTGTGGCTTGCTTCATGAGAATACTGTCATGTTACTCAGAATTTTTAGAGATTCTTCCACGTTATATGCAATAGGATACATATGGATAAATATGATACCTCTATTTGGCAGTGGAAGTCGATATTGACATTCTGTTTGTTGAGTCGTCTCCATTGCTACAAAACATACCACCCTGAAATTTCAGTGGCTTAAAATGCTATGATCTACTTTCCTCCCAAGCTTTGTTCAATCTTGGACGAGCTCTTCTATTCTTGGCTTTCAGTTACCACGTCAACTGGGGACTAGGTGTTCTCAATGCATCACTCGTATGTCTAGTTGCTGAACGACTGTCAGCTGGACCTGCCAGTGTGCCTGGTCCCATGTCCCTCATAAGCTAACAGACTGGATGAGGTTGGTTCACAAGGTTGGAGTCAAGGTTCTGAATGTCGGAGCAGGCATAGAATTGAAGCCAGGGGCAGGAAATAGCACAGAGTCATTTCTGTCATATGGAGTTGCAAGTCAAATAATAAAAGTAGCCCAGATTCAAGAGAAGGGGGTGACTTTTTAATGATGAAGCAGCAAGCCATATTTTAAGGGACCTCGATACAGAGAGGGAGCAATTGCAACTAGTTTAAGGACACTTATAGGATTATCCTTCTTCTCTGATTTCAATCACCATGACTTAAAGAATATTTATTCAAGATCATACATCTTTCATGAATCTACTATCCTCTGAAAGGACTGAATTTTTTTTATTGTCAGTCCTCACAAGAGCTCTTGGGAATTATTCTAAATTTAGATTGCTTATGATTGTAGCACTTGGATGCATTTGTCAACAGTTTTGTGATTGACAGGTACCTGTCAGAGAGCTCAGAACCCAGTCGCTTCTCTGAATATAGAAGAAAAGGTTAATCAGACAGAAAAGAAAGAGGCAAAAGAGATAGTCCATGACTTAAGGCACTTGCTGACCCTGGTTCAACCTCAGGCACTTTATGTGGTTCCCTGAGCACAGAGCCAGGAGTAAGTGAAGCCCTGAACACGGCTGGGTGTGACTCCAACAAGGGATCCCGAAGAAAGGAAATATATTCTGTCAAAAAATTCATTCCTTTGTATTACCACCAGAATCAGATTCTTTTAACTGGGGGATATCCACATTTTTTTTGTTTGTTTGTTTTTGTTGTTACTTTTATTGAACATATAAAATGCTCAATCTGAACATTAAAATTATGCAGGCTCAAGCAATAGTACAGTGGGCAGGGCACTTTTCTTTCTTGCAACTGATCAGATTTGATTCGTGACACCACTTATGATTATTGAAGCACTTATAAAAATAAACCCTTAGCACAGAGTGAAGAATAAGTCCTGAGAACCTAGAGAAATAAATATTAAAAATATAACAAACATTTGAAAACTTGCTTTAGTAACAACACAGATTGAACAGGTTCTTACATTGCATAAATTTAAAATCTTATATGTGGTTTATAAATTTGTCTTAAGTTGATTTGATCATTTCCAATAAATTAAAGAAAGCCAAAAAATCTAAATTTTTAATATAAAGTCTACTATATGCTTATAGTATGTTTATATTTTTTTAATTTATTTTATTGAATCACCAAGTGAAAAGTTACAAAGTTCTCAGGCTTATATCTCAGTTATACAATGCTCAAACACCCATCCCTTCACCAGTGCCCATATTCCACCACCAATGAAAACAAAAACAAAACAAAAACAAAAACAAAAAAAACAGTATACATCTCACCCCTCACCCCCCAAAGCCCCCCGTGCGTGACTGATAATTTCACTTCCTTTTCTCTTTACCTTGATTACATTCCAGATTTCATCACACAACTCACTATTGTTGTTGGAGTTTCAAAACAGACTCACTATTTTTGTTGGGATTTATCCCCCAAGAATACAGCTCTATTAACAAGGAAATATTTGATAATAAGTTTTCCACTGATGAGAATGAAGAGATAAAATGTTGCGCGGCCGCAGTAGCGGCCGTGCGGTTTACAATTTCTGTATTCTAGTAATTAAGTCCGCGGAGATTTAAGTTGGAAAATGAATCATTTCCCTTCCTGGAACAACATGTAGCAAAAGCTTAGTTCACAGTCTCCATTCATGGTTGCAAGCACTTGCTGGAACCTCAAATCCTAAAGCTGTCTCTGGTTCCCGCTCGTTCCACATCCACCGGCTGTGCAGAGGCATGGGCACCCAGGTCGAAACTCGGCCAGAGCTATGTTTATATTCTTAAACTCATGAATTTAATTCACTTTCTCATTCTTACAATTTATTTATTTTTTTAGCATTTTTTCACTTTTTATTTTTTATTTATTATTTTTTAAATTTTTTTAATTAGTGAATCACCGTGAGGGTACAGTTACAGATTTATACATTTTTGTGCTCATGTTTCCCTCATACAAAGTTCGAGAACCCGTCCCTTCACCAGTGCCCATTCTCCACCACAAATAAACCCAGCATCCCTCCCACCCCACCCCACATTAGTCAACTAATTATGTTCATTATCAGGAAAAAGTGAATTGTGTCTTAATCACTGTGATTGACACTAAATGCTTGATTACAAAATAATTATTTTTCCTATTCTTAACCCAAAGTTCCCCTTAATTATTAATATTGTCAATAATGACTAGCAATTTTAGATGGCATAATGGCCTGTGATGTTTGTACAAATGCTGCTTATTTTCAGTAAGGTCTTTAATTCTCAGAATATTTTATTTTGGGGGAAAGAAATTGCTGAGAAATTAAAAAGTCATGACTGAATTAGGTAATGCAAATTCTAGGAAGTACAAACTTTAACAAATTTATGAAAAAATAAACACTTAAGCTTTGAATTATAAAGAACAATCTACTTGTAATATTTCATCTGTTTTTGTTTGATGATGCAAGTTTCTTTATGTAATCAATAATGAAGATTTTTGTGGCATTTATAAAAGTAAACTGATTCTAGTTTTCATTATATCTTCCTATAAGAAAAAGTGACTTTGTTCCATCTTTCTATGTATGCTTAGTCATCATTGAGAAAAGATGCTTTATCAAACATTTACTAACCTTTTATCACAGTACACATCTCAAAAACCCCAAATTCTTCATTTTATCTTGAATTTGTAGTTATTGGGAGAATAAAGATATGTAAGGTGAGAAAGTTTCAATAATTTATTGAAGAATTGTGGTTTCTACTTTTTAGTTTTGTATGTTTTTTCCTATAAATAAGAGCTATGAGAAAAATAATCTCTAAATTAATGGAGTTCATTCTTGGTGATTTTTTTCATGATTACTTATAACTCAGATTTTCACTAATTGATGAATTGAATAACATAATTCACTTATAAGGATAGATAAACTGCATTTGCCAGTAAGCTTTTTTTGAGAAACTCTTTGAATTCTGAGAACTTTAAATAGAGAAAAGAATAGCAAATTAATTACCCTTTAGTTTTCTCTTGATGAAATCTCAGGTAATATAAACTGATTCTTTCTTAATTTGATTATTTTTTATTCATCAATAAGTCCTTACAAAATATCCTATAAATAAGGACACTTGGATACCTTTGTACCCCTTAATTCTGAAAGGGTTGAGTCCTGACCCAGAGAGAAGAGACCAGCCAACTTCTCATCAAGTCTGCCTTTTTGCTGCCACCAAGGAGCTGGGTTCCAGCATGTCTAAGTTCTTCAAAATAAGATTTGTGATTGCATAACTCTAAAAGGTGACCTCACACATTATTGCCACTGGGAAATGAAAACAATGCTTATGCATAGGGAAGGCCACTAGTTAGAGGTTATTTTGATAATGAAACTAGAACGTGCACCATTTAGGCAGCATAATGAAAACCCTACTTGTATTTAAAAATGAGAGTCTTGCAAAGTTTTACAAAATTTTAAGCTTCATAAATGTTTACAATTAAAATTTATTTTTATAAACCTAATTAGCCTATTTATTAGTTAAATTAGTTTTAACAATCTTTCTAAAGATAACTTTGACAAATGATTTTGTCTCATTTTCAAATGTAGTTAAACATTCTAAGCACTTAAAGCTTTATGTATAAATTGAATACATTTAATTTCCTTTTAAATACTTTAGCTTGTCTCATTTAACAAATGAGATATTCATGAATTCTTGAGTAACTCATTAATTTAAGTTATAAAGTCAAAATATAAGTATTCTTAAATTTCAATTAAAGATCTTAACGTGTAATTTAAACTTAGTAAGATTTCAACTTAATACTACAAGTCTAAATTATTTACTCAACATCTCTACTTTACTGATACTCTAATTGGTCAAAACATCTTAATATTATAATGTCATTTAATGCCAAATATCACTGTATCTTGCTAAAGAATTTGGCACCATCACTTCTTTGATTTTTTTTTCACTGAAAAGCATGTTAGGGCCTGTTCTTAAAGGTACGGTGCTGGTGCTTGCCTTGCATGCAGCTGACCAGGGTGTGGACCCTAGCACCGCATAGAGTCTTCTGAGCACCATACGGATTGATCCTTGAGCACAGAGCCAAAAGTAAGCCCTGGGTGGAGAATAGAGCAGTAGAACAATAGTATAGAGGGTAGGGCAACTGCCTCACTCATGGTCAACCTGGGTTCAATCTGCAGCATCCCATATGGTACCCGAACTTTGCTGGGAGTGATCCTTAAATGCAGAACTAAGAGTAAGCTCTGAGTACCATAGGGTGTGGACCTTCAAATTAATTAATTTTTAAAAAACAGTAAACCCTAACCACTTTCAGGTGTGTCCTCAAAACCAAAAGAATATATATTAATCAGAAATGTATATAAGAGCATTTTATTCAATTGCATGAATATTCAGTATAGTAATTAATATTTTAAAAATAATATTCTAGCTGATCATTGATTTTAGTCAGATGGCAAAGATTAACACTCTTCTTTAATTATAAAACTAGAGATAACTTATAATTTATGTAAGAGGAGAATGTCCTGCCATTAAAATTTTCTCAAGAGTTAGAAAAATAAACTATAATTTATTAGCACATCTCTTACACATCACTGTTTTTAAAGGTTTTTTAACATCTATATTCCAACCATGTATAGAAGCAAACATAATACCATCTCAGTCTTATTACTTGGTCTGAATTAGAAGCATTTCCAGTGACTCCCAGTTGCACACATCATTATCCATTCATAATTGGTTGTTTAATCTGAAAAGAGCAAGTTCTGCTCTATCACCTAACATCTGTCCTTTTTACTCTAAGCTCTATTCAACTAAATCCAATTATTGTCGGGAGAGACACTAGGCAGACTTATATCACTTAAGAATAATTTCCTTTCCTTTGTAAATCCTTAATTGTTTAATTTTTTTCCAGAACTGCTATTGTTTTAATAGTAAAGGGCACCAGGCAGTCATTTTTATGAACCTATGCTTATTTCTAATACAAAAAGAATAGAAAACTACTGCTCTATACTTCAGATCACAACAGGCCTTAAAGCACACTTTAAACATTAAAAAAATTAAAATTTTCAGCTAGAAGATAGTACAGAAGTCACGCTCTTGCTTTGTATACAGCTGACCTCCCTTTAATTTCCAGGCATTGTACGTGACCCCTTGAGCACTTCCAGGGGGCACTCCTGACCACTGCTTGGTATGGCACCTAACCTCTGCCCCCACACCACCCCCACAAATTACATTTCCAAACTAAACCCTATTTATAATTTTTTTTAAAGAATTCTGAGCTTTCAGGTGATTTAATTCAGTACTAGAGTAATTGCTGTGCCTTTGTGTTTCTGAGTTTGATCCCTGGCACTTAAAAAATAAAAAGAGGGGCTGGAGCGATAGCACAGTGGATAGGGTGTTTGCCTTGCTCATGGCCGACCCAGGTTGGATTCCCAGAATCCCATATGGTCCCCTGAGCACCACCAGGGGTAATTCCTGAGTACATGAGCCAAGAGTAACCCCTGTGCCAGGTGTGACCCAAAAAGAAAATAATAATAATAAAAGAAAAGAAAAACAAAAAGAAAAGAAGAGGAGGTTGAGGAGAGGAAGGCGGTGGAAGAAAGGTAAGCTAAAATTCTCATTCAGAAGTCTCCCTGAATGAGTCCATTCTTGAGTTTTCTGCATCCCGATCCTGGGTGTGTAATCTCTCCTTTGCTTCATATCACTATTCTCTGGGGTGAACCCTGTTCTTTTTCCATTATTTGGGGAGGGGTCGAGAGGGATACTGGGCAGGCTCCTTAACCCCTATTATATCAGTGGCCACTGCGTGTGTCTTTATGAGCAATGATTTTTCTTCACTTTTAGCCCTCTTCCTTGCTGCCTTCTTTTCATTCCACATTCTCCCTAAAAACTGTATTCTCCTTCAATGAAAGTTTTTTACTCAAATAGCAGTTTGGGCCTGCAGAGATAGTACAGCTGGTATGGTTCTTGCTTTGCATGCAGCCGATCAGGATTCAACCCCCAGCACCCCCAGATGGCCCCCTGGCCCTCGGGAAGTGACTCCATAGTGAAGAGCGAAGAATAAGCCCTGAGCACCATTGGATGCAGCTCAAACTCACCACCAAAAATATTCTTAACAATTCTAAATTTATGGATTATTTATAAGCACTCTTTTTGACATTGATATTTTTAAACTATCATTTAAATTCCCAATTGTATTGAAACCATCTTAATAACACTTTATTTCATAATTTTTATCACTTTATTTCATAAAGAGAGCAGAGAGTCTCTTGCCCGCACGCCTGGCTGTCTTCCCCGGGGCCTCTCGGAGGGGATGGGCTCCAGCTTCCCTCCCCGCCCCAAGCAGAGCTCCCAGTGGCCAAAGACCACCGGAACCTAGCCACAGCCATGCTCAAGGCACCTTTCCACATGTTCAGACAGGCATCACGCATGAAGGTACAGGCCTTATGCATGAAGGAACCCAGGTGTGTGTAATCCCATCAACAGCCAACATCCAGAGACTTAAAAGCAAGCTCCCAGAAGCACGTGGCCACAAAGCCTACTTTGTAGCCTACTTCTCCCTCTGGGAGAAACTAGCAAGCTTCTGAGAGTTTCCTGCCCACATGAGACAGCCTTGCAAGCTTCCCATGGTGTATTCATATGCTAAAGCCAGTAACAAGCTGGATCTCATTCCCCTGACCCTGAAAGAGCCTCCAATGCAGCATCATTGGGAAGGCCGAGTGGAGAGAGGCTTCTAAAATCTCAGGAATAGGTTGGATGGAGAGGTTACTGAGCCCGCTCGAGAAATAGACAATCAACGGGATTTCATGATTTGTGATGAGTGATTCATAATTTTCAAATTTAGTTGTCCACTAAGTATTTATAATAACCATATATCTATGTGCATTTGGATTGATCGCCTATCTTAACTATTAAAAGTGAAACTTCTACTTGAGTTAATATTTCAATTGTGGGAGTGTAAATGTCCAGACATCAAATAACTAAATCACTTTATATTTTCATCTTTAATATTTGGAGGAGTTCCCAGACATATTTTCTGTAAGGGGTGTACAAGCTTGCAAGCCAACAAACAATATGCAGATTCCTTTTTCTTCACACTCTTGCCAACACCCATTGCTTCTTCATTCACACAGGGGCAAGTTAGTTTTTTATTAGTTTTATAATATGCATTTCCCTAGTAATAAGTGATTATATTTTTATGTACCTGTCTTTTGTTGAAAGTGTCCAGACCTTCTGCATATTTTATAAGAAAGTTGTTTCGCTATTGAGTTGCATGAGTTCTATAATATCTTAGATAATAATTCTTTGTGGAATGTGTGTGTTGCAGATATCCATCAACATATTGCCACTAGTGTACTTTGAAAAGTAAAGAAACAAAACAAATGAATAAATGAAGCAAAGCAAAACTCTAAGAATATAAAAGCTAAATTACCAGAGAGAACAGGGAAAGAGAGGGTGGTATATTGGTAAAGAGAATTAATTATATTGTGATATATGGAAAGTAAACATTTGATGATATTTACTATGACATTTGTACATGCAACAAATTAGAGTGTTGCACAGAAAACTCCTATAATGTTTGAAATCAACTTGAATCAATAAAATTCTTAAATAAATAAAATTACCAATTATCTTAAATTCAACATTTCTTTAATCTTGATGATGAAAAAAGTTATTTAATCATTTTATTTATTAATCTAAATTCCTAATCTAAAGAGTTCCTAACCTAAAGAGAAAATTTTTAGCATATTGTTGGCATTTGATAAAGCTTCAGATGGTTAAACTTATCCAGATTTGCAGTAATTTTTCTTAAGTATACATAATTTTCCAGAATAAAGTGTGGGCTACAAAGAAAAGATTTGATTCCCTAGCAGAGATCTTGTCCTTCAGTTGATATTGTCTTTGAACCTTGCCCAGATATAATATGCCTGAAGGACCCATCACTTGGGAAGTTATTGCACAGAACTATTTGTTTTAGTTAAGTGCAGCCAGTTACAAACCGAAAGTCAGATCCTTATCTCTTTGGTGCCACTATCTGCATTGTTCCATTGCCATAGAATCTATCGAAGACTAGTGCACACCGTATTTTATTTTCACAGCCTGGGTAGCATTAATAGATATTGCAAATCTATTTAATTTGAAATGATGACTAAAAAAATTTTTAGAAAGTTAAGGCCTAGTGGAACTATAGAATTATCTCCATTTAGAATTAATTCCTTTATAATACTATTTTTGCAACTCAGGCAATCATATGCTATTTTCATTAGAAGAATCCTTTTTCAGCAGTATTCACAAATTAAACTAGTGTGTGATTTATTTTAAAGTGACTAGAATCTTTAGTTCATATATAATAAGGATGTCATGTTTAAAAGTTTTAATATATGCAATGCATATGCAATTGCATAAAATATTAAATAGCATCTTGAGGAGTGAAAAGAAACTATAAACTATTAAGAGTAATTAAGTGGATTTGTTGACTAATTGGGTTTTCGCATGTGGTTACTTTTGCATTTCACTTGCTGATTTACAGAGACTGTCTCTAAAATTATTCTTGCATTTAATGAAACAGGAAAACATCTCTAATTTGGAAATTTTATTAAGCAAGGAAGTTTGGGGCAACTCTGAATCCAGAACCAGCAGAATCAGAGGAAGTTTGGTTTTCACTTCTTATCTTCTCCTTTCCCTTTTGAAAAAAAGAACAAAGACTTTCTTCTTCTAATCCACATGATCTTGTCCATACTGTGGGAATGACTTCATTTCAACTACGAAGTTAGAATTAGAACTCTTATATTAGAGCTTGCATAAACCATAACACTTTCAGGGTGAAAGTCATGGATCACACTTAGCGGTGCTGAGTGCTTACTTGTTTACTCCTGACTCAGTGCTCTGGGATCATTCCTGGGTGTGCTGGGGGTCCATATGTGGTGCCAAGGATCAAAAGAGGGTTAGCTGCACGTTAGGCAAGCATCTTACCTACTGTACTATCTTTTCAGACCCAATATATTGAAAGAAGTGATGTATTATTCATTAAGGCTATGGTTTCTTTGTATATTAGTTAGCTTTCTATATAATCAGATTAGCTGAAGTTTCTTTCAATTCATTTTTAGATAATCTTTGGAGCCATAGTTTCCCTAAGAATTACAAAAAAATAAACAAGAAAATTAAAAAAAAGAAAAAACAACCACCACCCAGAATCAAACAGTAGCATGTTTGTTTCCTCAGATCTTAACCAGTTTGCTATAAAATTGAAGATAAGTTTGAAAAATAAACTCTAATAATAACAGTTTGTATATTTGCATTTTACCACACTTACTAGTAAGGAGCACAACTCTGAAAAGTCATTTTTTTAAAGCATTGTATTTTGAAAATTAAAGTGCTGGAAAAACTACTGGGGAAAAATTCATGATGATATTGTGTGGAGACATATAAGGAAGGAAAAACATTAATTCAGTTCCCTAGGGCAATTAATTACATTTCAGCAATTTGACGATGAGTAAAGAACAGGGTCCAGACTGAATCTGTTTTAATGTGAAAGAAAACATAAATAATTGAAGAAAATGAGTGCCAGTTAGCTGAGAAAATCCTTCATAGGCATATCCCTCATGGCTTGCATCACAGCCTTCTTCCAACAGGTTTCATTTGCAATTCTCATGTTCCAGAGCACCAAACTAAGACCAATCCTGGGGCGCACAGAGGAGGGGGAGGGAAGTTGTGAATAAGCGGCACTTAAAAAACTGGGAGAAACTATCCCATGAGGTTGAATACTCTTGGCTTGTTAACACTGTTTTTAAATAGGAACATTTTTACTTTTTCATCCTATACATCTATAGCTTTCTCTGCCGATGTGTGGCTTAAGAAAGTTACGATTGGGCCAAAGAGATAATCCAGTGGGTAGGGCACTTGCCTTGCATGTGGCCAACCCAAGTTTGATTCCTGGCACTCCATACGGTTCACCTGAGCATTGCTGGATGTGGCCCAAATCCCTCTTCAACCCCCTGTCCAGAAAGAGTTATGATCAAGAAAATCTGGCTTTGTAAGAAATATTATGCCCTTAATATTTCATAATATTATGCCTTTAGCTGGAGTGATAGTACAGTGGGCGGGGCATTTGCCTTGCACGCAGCCAACCCGGGTTAGATTCCTCTGTCCTTCCTGGAGAGCCCGGCAAACTACCAAGACTATCCTGCAAGATACTCAAGTATCCTCTGGCAACCTACCAAAAACAGTAGCAAGTCTCACAAAGGAGATGTTACTGGTGCTCGCTTGAGCAAATCATGAACAAAGGACAGTGTTGCAATGCTATTCGTTAAGCAAGAAGATAAATTAAAAAAATAATAATGAGATCAGGGAGCTAACTCAGGAATGGGGTACCTATCTTGAGTGTTTCAAGTTTGATCCTCTGAACTTCTTCCCCCTTCCAACAACACCCAGGAGGCCAGTGAGCACTCCTGGGGTGGTCCTATCTCCCCTGCTGGAACTGACCACTGCTGCATTGAGTTACCTAGTTCAGTTGGCCACTGGCTCCAGCATGGACCAGGGGCACCTCTGCACTCTTTGGTGCATCCTGCAAAATTTAAAATTAGTAATATGGAAGAGAAGATTTTTACCTATTTCATCAAGAGAAAACCAGACTAATTTTTTAATTTTTAGTTTAATTAAATTTTAATTTAATTTTATTCTACGACTGCCAATACAAGAGATGCAAATTAGTCATAAAATACCACCTAAAAACTGAAATAAAATTTTTCAAACTATGGCATACTAAAAGACACTTTAAGCTGCACAATAACTAAGTAACAGGGGGACTATGAACCAAGTGGCAAATGAGAAGATAAAATCAGATTATGTAAAGTACTGAACATTTTAGTGCATGAGTGGTGGACACAATTGATGGTTAAAGAATGGCATCAGGTTTTGAGGAATAACTGTCATCGTTTTCTGAAAAGAACCATTTTCTTATTGCTTTAGATTTGAATACTGGGACTTTGGCACAGATACAGACAAATATAAAGCTTCAGCTACAAGTTCCTTGAGGAAAGTAATTCCCTGGATATTTGGAGGTTGCCAGACAGGATATGTTATTTTTGAATCACAAAGAAAAATGCAAACTTGTAAACTCTGCTTTGTATTGTACACAGGTGGAAGATAAGCTTTTAATACAAAAGATAAACTTTTTGTAGGAAGTGACTTTTTCTATAAGCTGCATCTGCATTCTTTCTCATTAGGAAATAATATATGAGTGACATATTTGAAAATGTTATGAATACGTGATACCTCAGTAATGCAGCTCTATATTTAGAAAAACCTAATCATTAGGTCTTGCAGTATTTATTTGGTAATTGTATCCTAAACTTAACCTGAATGGATGGCATGGAAATTTTTTGTGACACGTAAACTCCTCTCAACAATTAAAAAACCGAGTTTCTATTTCGCTTTTTAATGTCTGATTCTTTTTACCATGGTTATAATGACTAATGAGGGTCTGCATTTATAAATATATTACCAATAAGAGTTCCCTGGAGATGATTCAGACTGCACTCTATAGTGCAAAGGTGCATTTAGCTGGCAAATGAAAAGATTAGGCAGTTTCTTTCTTGTATCAAACTTGGTAAAAAGCTCCTTAGCAAGAAAATAACAATAATGATTGGTTGCATTGGAAATGAGTTACTTGTTAGCATTCAAATAGGCCCTAAGGAAACATGCAGATTAATTAGACCAGAAACCTTGAGTTGCCAACCAGCTGGGCATCAACTGGCCTTCACAAGGCTTTATTGAAAAGTAATGGATTCAGGGCTTTATGCTGAGGCAGGGTAGGCAACAAGAATTGGGTTAATGAGACCATGGTTTATTTCTTGAAAAGTATAACTGTGAACAGTTTATATTGTTTACCCCCCACCCTCCACCCCTCACGCACACGCACACTCTATCCATGCCATCTCTCTCTCTCTCTCTCTCTCTCTCTTACATTCTGCTTATCTGCCTCTAGAAGCCTTAGCTCAATATTTTGAAGTTGAATTAGGAAAAGGAACTTTTTTTACAATGACAGGAAAAGAAGTATAAAGTTGATCTTTATTTTGTGACATTGTTAGCTTTCAAATAAACAACTTTTGCAGAGGCACATACTAATCAATCAATTAATTATTCAATTAAATCTCCCCCCCTACCCCCCAAAGGATGCTATTAATTGAAGGACCAAATCCATTGGTCTAAGATCTTTAGCAATTCTATTCCTAGGGCATTTTCTTTCTTTTAAGGTGTAAATGTAATTGAATTTTAATCCTGACTAGGTTGTTAATAAGGGGAAGCCTTCCAGCCATGAAAACACATTTTCTCACTTTTCAGATAAAGAGATTGCACATATGTCACAATGCTTTGGGGACACTAGCTAACTCATGCAGTGACCAGGGCATGTTTCTGGTTTCTTTAAAAGTATTTCAACATTCCCATGTGCTGTCACCATCCCTTCATAGAATCCACTGATAAATCATGGGTGAAAGGTACCACCCGAGGGCAAGAACATCTAAAGGAGAGAGACCCTCTTTATCCTAGTGAGGAAAACCAGGGAGCAGATGCAAGCTGGCTCCTGTGAGAGGGACACTCCTAGATTTAATTCAAAGACCTGGCTGTGGTCAATTAGAAATGGGAAGAGGGTGGTTCACCTGAAAATATGGGCCCTCCGGCATTTTCTGGAATGTGTACAGTCAGAAGGCGCAAGTTAGTCAGCAAGGAGAAAGCATGCAGCCACACCTCTCTCACACATTGAAGAGTCATCCTTCCTTTGTGGTTCAGAGTGTTTGTCTTGGAGCACTGCACTTGAAAATGAATCGATTTGAAATCAAACAGTGATGTTTGAAAGGATGAAAATGTCAGGTAAGGAATTGCAAAATTTGTGCATTTCCCACCATGGGGCCCTTCTCTGGTTTGGGTTTCTTGTGAAATAAAGATATTCAACCAAGTGCCTTTCAAAGTGCAATCTAGCATCACCTAGGTGGGAAGTTGCTTTGAATGCAGTGAGAACATACAGCAGGTGTGGAGAATAGTAGTGGGGGCAAGAGAAATGAGCACCAGGCCCTGCATTTTTGGCACTCAGGCATTCCAGTTACCCCTCAGGTTACCGTCTTCCTCTGTCTGCGGCTGGCTTGCCTTCTTAGATGCTGTTAATACTTGAAGAGTAGCACGTGCTGTGTGAACTTTCTGACATTTATTGCAACCCTCCCCAGCCTCAGAACTTTTTTCATAGATACAGGAGGGTTATCAGCACTGCTCAGCTGGTCAACCCTGACAAGGCTGGGCGAGGTTGCTTTTGTAATCTGTTCTGGAAAATGGGAGCCACACTCCACTTTCAACCCGCACCCATCCACTCCTGTTTTTCTCTAAAGGTTGTCTGTTTTCCTGCTGTGAACATTGAGTCAGACTTCTCCAGAGGGGCATATCTAAAAGAGGAAACATGGTTTGTTTGTACTTGTATTTCCTTTACTTTCTACCTTAATGAGTATCAACAATTTTAGATTCCCTTACTTGCCAAGATTCTAACTTTTGGGAGGCAGAATGATTTTGAAAATTCACTGGACTTTCTTCATTCCAGCTTCCTTATTAAGGCATCCATATGATGCCATGCACTGTTTAACCGTACTCTTTCATATAGCTGAATTTACTTATTGTTGTCTCCAAAGTATATTCTATCTGAGACACTATCTCATCCTCTTCTCTGCCAGATATTGATTATTCATACATTCTCTGATCCCAACCATTTCAGCTTGATTCATTGTTATGTCTCTGTAGTGCCTCTTTTCCTCAAGTTCAAGGGCAGCCTATATTTCTGACTCTTCAGCACTCTTGACTGGGACTATTAACATGTCTACAGTCAAAGAAAACATAAAGCATTGCTCTGGGTTTGATCATCTTTTTTCCTCTTATTCCTTTTTATTCCTCTTTGGTTTTTTTGGACCACACCCGGTGGCATTCAGGGCTTACTCCTGGCTCAGGGCTCAGGGATCACTCCTGGGGGGCTCAGACAACCGTATGAGGTGTCAGGCTTGAATCTGAATTAGCTATGTGCAAGGCAAGTGCACTACCCATTGCACTCTCACTCCAGCCCGTCTTTCTCTTAATTCTTCGTAAGCACTGTTGCTTGTATAGCGTCATTCCTATACAGCTGCTACCATCAACAAAAAATATTGTTCCTGACTCTTACAATGAGGCATTCAGATTTAGGGCCTTTTTCTGTGTCATGGCAGTAAAGATTAATTACAACTAACAAGTCCCCCCCGCAAAAAAAATCCTTGATGCTCTGATGCTTCCTTGGGGGAGAATGACAGAGAGAAAGTAGAAGCTGCTATCTTGTAATGCTTCTGTTCTTGTGGAATAAAATAGATGACTGTTCCTTGCTCCATGGCCAAGGGTAACTCCTCCATTGTACCTCACTAAGGCAATGGTGTTGATGTATGTGTCTGCCAAACTTTGCGTCTCATTGGGTCTGATGACTCCGTTCTCAACTGCTGATGGATTGTCTACTTCCTATCATTTGAAAATAAATCAAAATATTTTTCTTTGATTTCAAGCCTTTTTGAAAGGGGGGGGATAACATCCACATTTAAAGAAAATAACCTTGGGGCCAGAGCGGTAGTACAGAGGGTAGGGGCATTTGCTTGTGTGAGGTCAGCCCAGATTCAATCCCTGACGTCCCATCTGACCCCCTGAACACACTAGGAGTGATTCCCGAGCACAGAGTCAGGAGTAAAACCTGAACATCGCTGAATATGACCCCCAACCCTCCCCTGCAAAGAAAAATTTAAAAATAACCTTTACAAAATTAGTCCAAGTTGATCCATATGACAATCTCTCTCTATGCCTCACATATGTGATCTGATTCAGCTTTTGCTGGTTTCTAGAGAATTAATACATATTTATATATTGGGCTCACTTGGTATCTTTCTTCCGACTGTGACACTGCTGATCCCCCAGCTTGGAAATCCCCGTCAGGTGACCCTCGTTTGTGAAACCATGCAATTTTATTCATGCTTTTCTGACAGTAAGGGAAAAAATGTTAAGTCCACTCGAGTTCTGTCTGGACAAGCACAGAGGGGCGTGTTGGATTGCTTGACAAATATTTTCCCCTCGTTTTCTTCAATGAACTTGATTCACTCTGAGACCTTTTCCTTCACTTGAGCGGGAGAGGTGGGTTGCCCTCAGCAGCCATGGCTGGCTCTCCGCAGGGCACTGGTGTGAATCATCATTTTCATGAATGAGAAGAATGGAGCGGGGTGGTGGGGGGGAGAAAAGACAAGGAGCTTGTTGCTAATGCCCTCAAACAAGGCAAACACTTTGTGAATAAGTTTTAAAATACTATATGACAGGTTGACTTTTCAGTTTTGTTGTTTGAATGGAATGCCCTGGGAAAAAAGAACTTGTTTCAACAAAATTTTTATCTGATCTCCTATTCATATGTCGATTCTTTCTAAAATGCTTTGGCAACTTTTCCAGGGTACAGAGCAGCACACTGTTGAATCATGTTGTTTTCCAACATTGTATCAGTGCAGGCATGAAGAGGTTGCTGATCCCACAGAATATCCAGGGACAACTCTGGCCCAAGTATATACCCACTTCATTTCTGGGGAACTTATAGTTAGAAAAATAGGGTCACCTTGCCATAGACCCTGAGCCTTTGTCAGGGAATGGGAGGAGGGTTGGGAGAAGGGAGAAAGGAAGGAAGGGAGGGAGGGAGAGGTGGAGGGAAAGAGGAAGGTAGGAATGGAGGGAAAAAAGGAAGGAAGGGAGAAAGGAAGGAAGGAAGGAAGGAAGGAAGGAAGGAAGGAAGGAAGGAAGGAAGGAAGGAAGGAAGGAAGGAAGGAAGGAAGAAGGGGGAGGGAGGGAGGGAGGGAGGGAGGGAGGGAGGGAGGGAGGGAGGGAGGGAGGGAGGGAAGAAATTTATTATTAAGAAATATTGAATTTCCTCATTGATAGCTAGTGACTTTAATTTTGTAGAATACACTCAGTAAGTCTTTCCCAATTCAAGAATAAGCAGTGTTCCCAATTCAAGAAACACCAGAACAAAGGTCAATAATAAGAGAAGTGCTCAAGCCCATTTTCAGGTGCTAGCCATCTTTTGTCCCTTTAGAGCATGTCACCTCAGAAGAAAGTTTAGACTTTCCAGTTTGGCATTGGCCAGGACATGAATCCACTTAAACTCTTGACCTCCTGCCCTTACCAACCTTTTACTTCCCTTCACACACTTGTGGTTTCATGTTTCCGCTATTAGCAATGCCATTCTCTCTCCCTCTAACCTCTCTGTTCACCATACTGACTCTAGTCATCAGGAGTTACAGGAATCTTATCATCGGTGTGGTCTTCCTAGACTCTTTGTGTTGTTTCTGTCTATGTTTTTGGCTCATCTTGAATAGAACTTTGTGTTAGTACCTTTCTCAGCTCTATTTACCACTCTCTGAGATCATTAAAGGAAATGACTCTGCCGTTCATTTATTCACTCATTCAACAAAGATGTATTGAATTCTTAGTATATGCCCGGCACTGGTTGAAAGAGTAGAAATAGAGCAAGAAAAAGATATGATTCCTCTTCTCCAGTACTTTACATTATATTAGGAAAGAAATATTTTTAAAGGACACAATGCAGTTAGTAGGTCTTAAATATTAAAGAAAAATAAAGACAAATTGATGTTCAGGGGATTCTGGTTGCTTTAGACTAGGCAAGTCTTAACCGAAGGAGGTAGACTTCAAGTGCAAAAAATAAGCCAGTTCTGTGAAACCTGGGAGCAGGGTCTTGAGTCGGGAAAAATCTAAGCTCAGAGCCCTGGAAGATGAATAAATCAGTGAGTGAAAAGTTAGAAATGGGGGTCAGGATGTGACTCGGGGGTAGTATGAAAAAGTCCCTTAGTTTAATGCCCTGCATGAAGTGAAGGAAGAAAGAAGGAAGAAGGAAGAAACATTATCTTTAAAATGGCAGTGTGCGTACAGAGATCCGTCTGCTGGGTCTGTCTCAATCCAGTGTGAAGGCCTGTACCACACAGACCCCAGACACCTTCAGCATATCTCTGAGGCCTTCTGAAGACAGTGCCAGAGGGTTTCTCTGGTGGTCCCAGCACCGCCAGGCCTGAGTAGCTCTGCAAGATCAGACCCAAGCATGGAACCATCTGGCCAAGTTGGCAGAGTGGACAGGACTGGCCTGGGGGTCACCTGAGTGCTTTTTGGGAGGCCCCCTGCCAAAACAGTACAGTAGTGTGATGGGTGGAATAGCATGTGCCAACAGAAGTAAAAATTAAATAATGCCGGGCCTGGGGGACAATGTGAAAGCAGGAGAATGATACTTTGTGTGACGGGAAACAGTCCAATCATTCTACATGAAGTTGTAAGTTCGGTTGTGGTTCTGCAGAAATCAGTGGAGCGCTGTGTGAATCCTTGGAGTCTCACGCACCATACTTGCTTCAGATTCATGATGCCACCAAGGGCCACGCTGGTTTTCTACATGTGGAAACAGCTTCTTTTAAGGGTTGTGGCTGCCCGGTGACAAGGGAAACATGGTGACGTCTCTTCAGTTCAGCACACAGTGCTGGGCTGAGTCCCTCTTCTGGCCTCTGCTCGCTCGGCCCAACTTTTAGGAAAGACTTTCTGTCTCCCTGAACACGTGTCTTATTGCTTGTCAATATGTTTCTCCATTTGCTTATTTCCACTCTGGAGAAGTCTGTGTTCTCTCTCAAACATGTCCTTCTCCCTTTCTCTCTCCTCACATCTTTCTAAGTAAGGTTCACTAAAAACTATCTGGTCTCACCAAAAGAAAAAGAACAAACCAGACTTCCTGAAGTTGAAGTTGCTAAAGATACTTTTTCCCCCTCGGTTTCATTCATGATTCGTTGAATTTTGCCTCATCCTATTCATAAGTTGAGTAAGTTCAGACTTGTTGAAGACTTTTCTCCATTCAAGGCCACCGATGGGGGCTATGGTGAGGAATGGAAGGGTCTCTGTACTGCGTCAAGTTCAGATCTTACTTTCTGGAACACAGTGAAGGCAGCAACCAAACCTGGTAGTTATTTTGTTCTGCAACTTTATTCCAAAGGCCTCTAGCCAGATTACTCGGGATATACTTGCATACTGGTACTATGATGATCACTGAAACGCAAGATCCGAGCCAGAAGACAGACAGTATGCAACACACAGGATGACATTCGTGTCTACTGCTCAGATGCACAGAACCGGAGAAGATTCTGTGTCACTCTGCTGGCTGGACTCTTAAGTCACCTCCATATCTGTTTTGTGGTACATTGAGTCATGGTGCAGTCATCCTTGATGATTTGTTTCAGGCACTTGTCAGCCCCTTGGGAATGCAGTCTTTTATTTTTAATTATCAATGTGCTTTTTTTTGTTAAAGGTATATAACATGTTTTAAAATTTCTGCATTTCCAAACTGCAGTATAGCATTTGACCCCAAAAGTTAATATTGCTCTAGAGGTTGGAAATGGATCTATTTGGGCAGGGTCCCAGGGAATCCTGCTCTCCCACCGTTAACCTGAACCCCCATCCCTCTTCACTAGCAGCGCATACCCTGAGTTATCTGTTCCAGAAAAGCTGAGATCCACACAGCCTTAAGTGTCTGAGTAGAAGCTAGGGCCTTTGAATACAAAGTATCCTCTGATAAATGCAGAGTTATCTTAATCTTCTTAAAAGAACATTTCAAATGCAAATTCATAAGGAGCCAGTCCTTTTGGCATTGACCAGAAACTCAGTGACAACAGTTACAGTAACTCTGTGCTTTGGTCTTGATAGGGCAGTGGGATGAATGCTGCATCCCAGTGTCATCCGAGATATGCTCATTCTTTCTAAAGAATCGAGTTTTCAGGGGCTGCAGGGATAGTCAGCAGGTCAAGTTTTGTCTTTTTGGCTGCCAGCCTAACTTCGGTCCCCAGCATCCAATACGGTATCCACCACGCCACCCAGCCAGGCACTGCCAGTAGTGAGCCTGTATAATAGACCCACGGTTAATCCCTGAGCACCGTTAGGCATTGCCCCCCAAACAATAGAGTTGTCAGATATACTAATGTGTGTGTGTGTGTGTGTGTGTGTGTAATCATAACACAAGATAATGAGAAATTAGAAAGTGAGAGAGGGAAACATAGATATTTTGAAATCCTACAGATAGCAGGATTAATCCTACCTGTTAAAAATCTTATTTGTTTCTTTGTTTCTCTCCACCTGTGTACATTTGTGGAACTGCTTAAGCAGAGAGAGAGAGACAGAGAGACAGAGAGAGAGAAAGAGAGAGAGAGATCAGGCTCTCCTGGATAACATCTTGTTCAAAATTGTTTTCACTTACATTAATGAGAAAAAGAAAATGTATTTATGGTCAGTTCCACCTTCTATATTTGCATTTCCCCCTTGTCTGTGAGGAGATTCTTGACCCATGATCCTGATCTGGAATAAGTGGATTAGAAATGAGTGAATCAATGAATGAATACAAATTATTACTTAATATTATAAGTGCTTGGGGATCTTTATTTATAAAGTTTTTGACCAGAAACCATAGGACTTTAACTCTTGTTTATATCAATTACCTTTGGCAAATTTGGTTTCATTAGTTTGTTTTGCTTAAACTCCCAGTTTCCAAAAACCTCTCCAAGATGTTTGAGTGAGGTATCACGTTACTTTTATGCAATTCACTTCTGTTTTTGTGTTTGATACAAAATATATCTTTTATTTTTTCAAGTGTTAAACCCATTTTTTGTTTGTTTCTTTGCCATGCCTTCAAGTGCAGGCTGTTACTTTTGACTGCACTTACCATTTTTGTTTGTTTGTTTGTTTTGCAACTGATTTAATGCCAAGAGATAAACTGGATTATTTAAAGCTTTAAAAAAATGCCTTCTAGAAGGTATATGGATCAATAATACGTTGACCTTCTAGAAATAATAAACAAAAAAGTAATAATATGTTTGTTCGCTCTGAGGTTTGACCCTTGTCAGGAAAGCAAGTATGATTTGAAGGGAACCTGGAGGTCACATTTCCATTCTGCTCCACTCTGAAGTTAGCGGACATGGAATCCAACTCTTGGTTTTAACCAAAAGAGTTTTTAAGTTGCAACCTAACTGTTCAAATTAGCCTATGATCAATTTAACCCTTTTTGGATGAGACCATTTTAACCTTTTAGCAATTAAAAATAGATCCCCAGGACCAAGGTGATAGCTCAAAGGAATGAGTACATATTTTGCTTGTGGAGGCCTTGGGTTTGATCCCTAGCACTAACAAGTGCCTCGAGGACTTCCAAAAGTAGCCCCTAGACATCACTTGACAGAACCTGCCCCAAAATGTCTTCCTCTGGTGCAGTTACCTTTACTCATGAAATTAGCTATACGCTTTGTTTGACTTCACTGTATGCTATGTAGAATCACTTTGAAGTGAAACGGAACTTGGAGAAACTCAGTGTCCATGTGGTTTTTGCAAAGAGCACTGGAACAAAGAGTCAAGGTTTGGTTTGACCAGTTACACTCACCGTAAGCTACCTGCCTTTTCATTTAAAATGACAATGTGGATTTCTTTGTCTTCATCCCATCTGGAAGAGTCCATCCTTGGTGGACATCCTGTTGAGTTGGTGCTTGAAATTACCTTAAAAGTGGTTCACCTGCTGCCAAATGTAGCTAGAAGTTCAATTAACTTCCTGGGTTGGCTTAGGCAATGAGCCCAGTGACCTCTGCAAAGTGGCTCAGTAACACAGAAGTAAACAGTTGCTCTGCACAAGCTTACCCTACATGTACTCCCCACTGGTAAACATTAATCATCTTGTTGGTCTTTTCAGACAAACAGATTTATTAGGTTCTTGCTGTTTTTTATTCATTATAGAAAGGTTAAAAGTCTAACAGTGAAAGGAGAGTCTCCCCCACATGGTGAGAACTGGTTATCTCTTCATACGCAGAGGAAGGCACCCTAAAAGACTTCTCATCCTAGTAGCTTATTCACCATGCTGTTCCACCTCAGGTCCCTCTGTAATTTCCCCCTCACTCCAAAGCCCAACTGGAGCTGCTGCACCATCCTCTCAGCTGCACCATCCTCTTCAGCTCTGGGGTCCTCTCCCTTTCTGAGCCTTTGCAGGAAATGCCATTCACTCACCTTGTGAATGGTCTTTGTTTGTGATCGCAACCTAAAGGCTGTTTCCTTTAAGAAGCTTTCCCATCTTTTCACCCCTTGCTTGAGTTCAGTGATCCTCCTCCAAGCTCCACGATAGCTATAGTTAGTTCCTAGACCATCCTCCACCGAAAATGCCTGTTTTCTACTTGGGCGCCTTTCTAAAATATAAATCCTCTAAGCAGTCCAGTTGCCTTGTTTCCCACTGAGTCAGTTACTCAGCAAGATGGTTGGCACCTCATTCCCCCATCTCCTTTCTCTTGATTCTTTGTTAAATGATGTAACATTATGTTTTCCTACTCATATTTACAAAGTGAATGATAAAATCTACTAGGCATCGCGTCTTATGTAGATTTGAATGTCTAAGACAGTCTTTGCATAAGGGGGAAATATGAGAAAAACTTTTCATGTGCCTGTTTTGGGATTAAGTGTCTGTGTTACTTACCTTCTTTCTGTGCTCTGCTTTTGGGTGGGCACTATCAAATCAAGAGAAGAACAGAAATCAGTGGTGTTGTCCATAAGACAGTCAAAGAGAGACAACCAGTATGGCACAGTTAGAATGCAGGCATATGGTCAGTTGTAGTTGTGTTTGACTGCAGGGAGTACTACAGGGAGCTCCTATGAAAACTTCATCAACGATGGGGCTTGGATGTCCTGGACGAAGTTCCATTCTCCTGTTTCTATAGGCTATTGCTTATGTCAGGAATATAGTGGAAGTCTTCATCATCATCATCATCATCATCATCATCATCATCATCATCATCATCATCATCATCCCCTTGATCGTCAAATTTCTCGAGTGGTCTCAGTAACGTCTCCATTCATCCTAGCCCTGAGATTTTAGAAGACTCTCTTTACTCGTTCTTCTCAATGATGCTGCATTGGAGGCTCTTTCAGGGTCAGTGGAATGAGACCCAGCATTGTTACTGGTTTTGGCATATGAATACACCATGGGGAGTTTGCCAGGCTCGCCCATGTGGGCAGGAAACTCTCGGTAGTTTGCCAGGCTCTCCCAGAGGGAGAACAAGGCTATAAGATGTCACGTGGCCACAAAGCCTCCCTGCTCTCTCCCTTCCACTACAGTTTCAGAGTAGTAGAAGTCTACTCTGATAAAATGGCTATACTGACATTACTTTTTTTCTTTTATTATTCTTACTTCACTTTGATCTTTAGATCCATAACTTGAAGTTTTCTTCATCATTGATATATCTAAATGATCTGTTTCCTCTTTCAAAGTACATAAAAACTTTAAATGAATTCATGTAATAAGTTAAGATTGTTTTACCTGAAAGGCATGATGCAAGCTTGTTCAGAATTGATCTCTGAGAGAGATAAAACCCTGACAGTTAAAGAAATCCTCAGAGAGAAAAATAGCGAATCCTAAGTAGATTTTGCCAATAGCATCTCTTAAGAAGTAATTTATAAATTTGTGACATCTGTACCTATATGTTCATTGCAGCACTGTTCACAATAGCCAAAATCTGAAAACAATCCAAGTGTTCTAGAACAGATGACTGGTTAAAGAAACTTTGGTACATCCACAAAATGGAATACTATGCAGCTATTAGGAGAGATGAAGTCATGAAATTTACTTATAAATGGATAGATATGGAGAGTATCATGCTAAGTGAAATGAGTCAGAAATAGAGGGACAGACATAGAAAGACTTCACTCAATTGTGGAGTGTAGAAGAACATCACATGAGGCTGATACCCAAGGACAGTAGATACAAGGGCCAGGAGGATTGCCCCATAGCTGGAAGCCTGCTTCATGAGCGGAGGGGAGAAGGCAGATGGAATAGAGAAGGGATCATTAAGAACATAATGGCTGGAGGAATCAGTCAGGATGGGAGATGCATGCTGAAAGTAGATAATGGACCAAACATGATGACCTCTCAGTGTCTGTGCTGCAAGCCATAATGCCCAAAAGTAGAGAGAGAGTATGGGGAATATTGTCTGCCATGGAGGCAGGGGGAGGGTGGGAAAGGGGGGGTTATACCAGGGATATTGGTGGTTGGGAATGTGCACTGGTTGGTCACTGTTTGATTGTAACCCAAACATGAAAGCTTGTAACTATCTCACGGTGATTCAATAAATTTTTTTTAAAAAATTATAAATTTGTGGGGGCTTGGGGGAACTGTATGTATGGGACATGTGTGGGATATAGTCCCTAATGGTGATCAAGAGGCCCCCGGGCCCAACCAGGGACCTAGGCCATCAGAGTTGGCGGTGGTGCTGAGTCTTAATGTAAACATGCTTATTCATATTATCCGGATACTCTAAAGATTACCTCTGATTCCTTTGACTTGAGATTTATAAATCACAAGACCTCTTAGTATGAAATCACAAGACAAGATTAAAATAAATACCTAAATATAAGGATACAACAGATGCAAGACAACAAAGGCATAGACTGAACAAAGGAACACAAAAAAAGCCCTAAATCTTCTTCACCCATGACACTCTTTTGTAAGAAATGCTGTGGATGTAACAAATACAAGAAATAGTGCCCTATTTGTACATCTGGGAAGAGTGACATTTCTTGGTTCTGGCCTTATGTTTAGTAGCTGCTCGGCTCTCTCCCCCTACAGCAGCAGAGGGTGCTGTGTGGACATGATTGAGGAGCTGGTCAGTGCTGCACAGTGCCGGCACTTTCGGCTCCCTTTTCTCTTCAGGTTGCATGTTGCATTCCCCTGGAAAAAACAAAAAACTATGAGCGGGAAAAATGAGGACAAAGGTCATGTGAATGGCTATGGATGAAACATGAAGTCCTGGGGGAACATGGGAAATGGTCCAGTTCTAAAATTCTCACAGGATACATAGCATTTTGAAGAATTTGGCAGAACTGAGGTATGGCAAGCTTTAAGTAATTAGAAGGTGACTGAGACTTTGTCTGAAAGGAAAAGGCAAGGTCTTGAGCACAGTGATTTCTGCACTAAAAGAAGACTTTAGCCAAATGGTGAAGTAATTCCTACAGTTTCATTACTGTTTTTTTTCTTGCTCTTTGAGTATTTTATGTATCTGATGACAAGTCAAAATTTTACTAATATAGATTTGAAATCTGTTTTGACAAGATTGCCCCATGCCTTTTTTAGAATCCTAAACTCTGGAGCTCGTCATCCCCTTGGGGGTCACTAAGAACAATATTCATATTTTTAACGTATGGAAATGTTGGCACCAAGTATTAAGGGACTGGTTCAAACTTACTAATTCATTAGTGGCAAGGCCAGAACTATGAGCAAGTCCTTATCCCTGTCCAACGTCTATTTTCTTTCCTTGATTCGAATGTCAGCGTTTTATATGCTGACAGTACATAATCCTAAAATTTTACTACCACTGTCATCTATCACTTTAGTTTTCAAAGCAGTTTACTTACATTCTCTCACACATAGGTACCAAAAAGTAGTTGAATTTCTCAAAGAAAATTTGTCTGGTTTTATGACAGGTTAATGGAGAAGTTCAATAGCTTTCTGCGCTGGTGTTTACAGTGCAGTACCCATTTACACCTAGTCACTCAAGCTTCCTGCTCTTCAGCCAACACTTTCTCGCCTATAAACTCCCCTTTAGTGTCTGATTTTGCTACTTTGTATGGACAGTGGATAAATTTCAACGGGACTGAGAGAAGGAAACCTTGGCCAGACTAACCAGGTTGTGTAAGGCCTTCTTTACTCGAGGCCTGGATAAAAGTCTCAGTGTCTGTGTTGCAAGCCATATGCCCAAAAATATAGAGAGACTATGGGCAATATTGTCTGCCATGGAGGTAGGGGGTGGGTGGGAAAGGGGGGATATATCGGGGATATTGGTGGTGGGGAATGTGCACTGGTGGAGGGATGGGTGTTTGATCATTGTGTGATTGTAACCCAAATGTGAAAGCTTGTAACTATCGCAGTGGTTCAATAAATTTTTTTTAAAAAAAGTGATGCTGTATGAACAAAAGGTTGCAGACTGCCAATGTTTCATGCCCAGGTGAAAAGTTTGATGGGGTAGAGGTGTCCTTTATGGCTCCACTCCAACGTGAGGCCTGAGGATTATCTGTCAGTTGGATTTAGTGTCTCTTTCTTAACACACTCCCACTTGCTACTCACTGCTAAGGGAGAGTTCCATGCTTAGAGATCACTTCTGGCAGTGCTCAGGGCATGGTATGTCGTGCCAGGGAACTAACCAGGGTTGTCTTCATGCAAGGCAAGTGTCTTACCCACTGTCCTATCTCTGGCACAGAAATCATTTTTGGGATGCAAAATGGAGTTTGAGGTCCTGGGAGCAAACTTGTCTAGGGCAGTTGAAAGAAGGGAACCCCTAGGGACAAGGCCAAAAAAGAGCACTTTCCCTGAGCATTTTGAACATCAGCTTCCACAGAATAGAGGAGCTGGACAGGAAGACAATTATGGTCTATAAAATACCCAGGGAATTGGGGAGTGTGTTCTTTCTCGTCCATTATTTTTATCACTCCAGGAGAAATCAGTGAAGTCAAATGTTATTATTTTTTTATCAAAGGGAGTACCATGCTCTTCAACAGGTAACAAATAAAAGTAATTTATTTAACCAAGAAAGTACATAGACTCATAGACCTGGGGACATGAATAAGCTTATAAATGGCATCTTGTGAATAACTGAATAAAAAATATTAATAATGATTTTTTGCATTTTTTCTTTCATCCCCAATTTTATTTAAGGCAGTAATTTCACAATAATTTCATGATAGGGTTTCATGTAATGTTCTAACTCCTCATCACCCAACAGGGTGGCCAATGCTCCCGTCCGTTGTGTAAGGGTCCCCTCCCATCCATCTCCACTGCCCCTTTGTTGATTTGTGAATTTGTGAATTTGCTCAGTTCTCTACAGCAGTTCTCAGGCTCCGTTGCCTTTGGCCACTAGTTATTTACTGCATTTCTTCATATCTCACGTACTAGAGAGATTTTTCTGTACCACTCCTTCCAACTGGCCTCACTTGGCACGCTGCCCTCTAGTTCTCTCTATGTCTCACCAAATTGCATGTTTTCATCTTTTCTTATGGTTGAATTCTGTTGTGTAGTATATATACCACAGTTTCTTTATCTAGTCATCTGTTCTGGGACTCTTGAGTTGTTCCCAGATTTGGGCTATTGTGAATAAATAGGAGCACAGTATCTTTTTGAAGTAGTGTTTGAAGTCCCGGGGAAAGGTGCCAAGAATTGCTGGATTACATGGAATATTAATTCTTAGTTTTTTGAGAAGTGTCCATACTGTTTTCAATATGTACCAGTCTCACTGGTGTGAGGTGGCATCTCTTTGTTTTTATTTGCATTTCTAAAAGAGCATGTTTCTACCTTTTGACCATCAGTGTGTTTTCTTTAAAGAAGTTTGTGTTCATTTCTCCTCCCCATATTTTGATGGGGTTGTTTATTTTATCAGTGTTTTATACATCTTGGATCCTAACCTTTTGTCAGTACATGGTGAGCAAACATTTTCTCCCAGTTTGTGGAGTATCGAGAATTTTTGTCATTATTTTTACTTTCACTGTAGCCGATATACTGCTTTTTATATTATTATTAAAATATAATATAATTTTGTATAAATCATATTAATAAATATCTCTAGTAAAATCAACATTATTAATTATAGTAATGATCATACTAATATTATTTTCTTTATATTAATAACGTTAATATAAAGAACATTCTAGCAGCAATATTATCTCTTATTAATGTATTAATGTACATCTCAGTCACAATATCTAATATTGGTTTTTTCCACAATCCCAGGAGTGAGAATAGTATACATAAAAGATATTAAAAATTTGGAGATAAGTAGGCCTCACTTAACTCCAGATGAGCTACTTGCCTGATTATAAGCATGTTAATTTAAATTGCTAGATCTTGTTTCCTAATTTATAAAATCTGAGTGCCTACATATATCTTAGATTGTTTTAAGCTAAAATACATATTACTATCTGATTCTTAAAAAATAATATATATATATATATGAGTGAATCTAGCAAATGATTATCATGTACATTCTCCCATGTACTTGCATTTTCCCTGTAGGTGAAAAATATAAGGAATTATTTCCTGATAATTATTGTAAGATATTCTGGCAACATATTATAATGATTACCAGGTCTTTTTGATTTTATATCTTCAAAACTGTTTCAAGATTTATTCTGTCAATATCTGTTTTGGAAGATAATTAGCCTCTGATTATGTTTGTACTGAAATAAACTACATGCCAAGACTTACGAGAGTATATTTATTACTCTACATCGATGGAACACATGTGGAATCATGTTTTCAAGTTCCTTGAGTAATCTGGTTTGTTGATTCTGATATTAGCTATTAATGGCAGTATTTCAGAAGATTCAACCAGTAATGTTTTGTTTGCTACAGTGCACTGAAAAAAATTTTCTAAAAGTTTTTGCAATTGTTATTATTATTATTATTATCATTATTGTATTATCCGTAGTGGTGGTAGTGGAGGAATCATTTACATAGAATTGCTTCTTGGGAATATAATTCATTTTAGGAATAGCTGATGTTTCCAACATTGAATAACTAAATGCTTGACGATGTGTATGTAAAATACAACCTCTAAGAATTATTGTCTATTAAATTATGCAATGAAACTTAATTGGTTGACTATGACTCATTAGTCATTTTCAAAGTTGTCTCATAAGTCACCAAGATAGTAAAAAGGGAAAATTTAGTATGATTTACCTCACCCCAACCCCAAATTTGGCAGTATGATTTTTAGCTTATTAAGAATAATTGCATTTTTTTTGAAAATGAAAAGTGGGAGAAAGGCATCTCTTAATAAACCTCTCAGCAATTTAGTTGATGTTCTTAATTATTAACATGAGCTTTCTAATGTTGTACAGTTATAAATATTAAAATTACATTTATCTCCTGTGGGAAAAAAAATCTGATAGCAGTGATATTTTCTGGTTTCTCCGGCCTCTCTGCCACATCCTATGATAATGAAATGTATGAACTAGAAACACTGTGAAGAAAGAAATATTTAGTGGAATTTATAATAAATGAAGTGGAAAGCTTCACTGGTGATCTCATAACCTCAAAGCACTTTCAAAATAAGTAATCTTTGATGTTGCTAAATATAGTAAATAAAATGTTAGAACCTTCACAAATAAATCCACATTTAAATCTTATTCTACCACTAAGTAGCTGTACTTTTGATGTACCTTTTAAAATCATGGATTTCTCCATGGGGATATTGGGTTTCTTTCTGACCTGTTTTGATTGTTCTTATTTGTTTGTCTGTTTTTTTCCTATTATATAAGCTAGGTCTCACTATTTAAGACATCCATGACTATGATGTAGGTGACCAAAGATCTTCCTTTAATTCTGAAGCCAATTAGTCAGTGAATATCTTAATTCTAATTTTAAAATCAAAATACTTACTTTTCTTACAAATATTTCTGATTACATAAATTGTTACAAAATGGAATTTAAAATACAGCATGTATACTTTTATTAGCACTAAGGGAAAAATCCTCATTTCAAAGCTTATATATCCATCTCTTTCCCTTTTTTTTTTCTTCCATATCAATGCCCAGGATTGAATTCAGGGCTCCATAGATGTAAAGTATTTGACTACCTTTGGGCATCATCCCCTGTCTCCCATTTTTTTTATTATAAACATAGACATTGATAGATTTAAAAAATTAATTTGTTAAGTGTATTGTGATAGAACAATTCTGGTGAGAAAATTAAGTCTAGGTATTCACAATCGCTTTTACCCATTCATTACATATATTTTTCTTATGATTTATTCATCAGGCTATAGCCTAAAAATAATTGGCTTTGGACCTGAGAGTTGTGATCCTCATATCTTACCCAGTAGAATTCTGGCCATCATATTTTTGCTGGTCTGCACTGTTTCTATAGGCTCTTGTGATTGGAATAGTTGAACCAAACTTTGGAGAAGCTCAGAGTATTTTTATAGCCCCAGTGGATATTTTTAAAGGTACATTTCTGTTGCTAAGACACTTTTTGTCCTATAAAAGCAGTTCTTTCTTATTTTAATATTAATAAATATTACCAGTGGAAGAAGCATTTTCCATGCATAAATGCTATCCACAGACACCAAAGGATGGCTGGCTTGATTACTAGTCATCACCTTTCCAATTCCAAAATCTGGAAGCAAGAAGCCTGAAAATGAGTGTCATGTTGAAGCTCCACTAAGAATCGCCCTGAAACACAGTCATTTCACTTAATAACCTTTTGTGAGAATAAGTTAATTATGAAATGAGCCATGCTTTGCCAAAGCTTTTTATAAAAAGCACATAAAATGGTGATGAACTCACCTCTGATTCCTAGGTAAAGAAGGTTACTCCTCCTTCCCTATTCATTCTTATTCCAAACCCTGCCTGACACCCAGCATCACTGCAATCCAACTAATTTATCAAAAATGTAGTTTTTCTTTCCAACAGTCATGCCCTTGAAATTCCTATTCTTAGTCATGTGTATTTTGGTTTCCTCTTTGATATTCCCCTTTTCTTCCAGTTTCCTGTTGATACCAATATGACTCTCAAAGGCTTCCCTTTGCTTCTTGTGGAAAAAGGAGAAAAGGATGAGTGGAGTGTACTAGTAGTGTAGACAGGATGGAAAGTTTTCATGACCCAAAGGCAGCCATAGCACCCACCTGGCTCATTCACCTACCTCTTCAAGAATCCCCTTCCGGGGAGGGCATCCCTTTAAAAGGAAGCAGCAACCAGCCCCCAGGGATTGGAGATTTGTGAAGTCTTGGTGATAAAAGATTGAGTCATAGGTTATCAATGTACAGATTGTTCCTTAAGGGTGTACAGGCTTTTTTGCTTTCTTCATTTTTTTTAAATTCAGTTGTTGGAATTTGATTCATTTCCTCTTTTATTTCCTGTTGGCTGTACGCTCCGGAGTTCTGAGTTTCTCAGAAGGAGAGATCGTGGTCACTGCTGAGCCTGAAGAACCCGATGACTTTCTTTTTTTCTTCTTTTTGGGTCACACTTGGTGATGCACAGGGGTCACTCCTGGCTCTGCACTTGAATTACCCCTGGCCGTGCTCAGGGGATCATATGGGATGCTGGGAATAGAACCAGGGTCGGCGGCGAGCAAGGCAAATGTCCTATCCCCTGTGCTAGCGCTCCAGCCCCAACCCTATGGCTTTTGTAGTGACATGAGCACCTGGTGGACGGGCCAGTGCTGTGAAGGGCATCTTTAGAACAGAGACGCCTCCTATTAAGCTGAACTATGACAAGTCCAGTGCGAGATAAGAAGCAAAATCCATCTTAAAACAGTGGTCTTGTGGTTTCAGATGCTCTGGATCCCCCAAGTGCGTCTCCGTCTGCCTCTATAAGCAATGGTGTGAGGCTAAAATTAAGCAAAATGTAAGCAATCAAAATGATCTGATGATTTCATTAAAGTATCTGTCTTCAGGTTTCTATCAAATCTTTCTAAAGAATGTTTCCATCTAAATGGCTCGATTCGCTGTTCAGCCTGGTCTCATGTATCTTCAGACATACTGTGTGCAAGGCCCATACATATTTCGTGTCCGGGTGTGTTACCCCTCTGTGTTTTATGACCGGAAATGCACAAAGTGCCCTCATCTCCGATATTCGGTTCACTTATGCCTCAAACAAGGGGAACTCAGAAGGCCAAAGATTTGATTGCCCTGTTCCTTAAAACCCTCTCACTTGTTACAGAGTTTTAAGTGTTGAGTAGAGAAGTGTCTTGCTTGGGCTTGCTTTTTGACTGCCAGGAATTCAGCTTTTCTGCTTTGGAACCCACAACGCGATGTAGGTGTGTAACAAAAGAAATGGGTGGGGTCTTCTAAGTAATAGGGAAGGTCTCTTTGGAACTGAGATGTGGACCTGGAATTCCGGGAAGCAGACAACTTCCCAGCCCTGACCTTTGATGGGAAGATACTTTGATATCTGTGGTTGCAGAATAAGTCTGATTCACTCTGGGGATTCTGCATCAAAATTAAATGAGCTAGAAAATTCCAAAGATCTGGGGGTGGGAGGGGAATAACTTAAATTAATAAATCAGTACTTTCAGAAGCTGCCCCCCAAGCATTCATTTTCTTCCTACCTTTTAATTATTAAAATCCTATTTGTGTAGCAGCTAAGACTGGGATACTGAGTTCAGTCAAAATATGTCTTTTTTGAGTTATGAGAGATTAAGAAAACAACATAAATTCTTATGCCTCATTAATAGCAACCATAAAGAGGGGGATAATAATATTATGCATTTCGTAAAGTGGTTTTACTCTTAAATTAGATTTAACACCATCTCGGATAACTATTTTGGAGACAAACATTGTTTTGTTTTCTACTATTTATTTTTATTTTCATCATCATTACATCAATCTCCATTACTGTTTGTAATGCTGTATTGTGAGGAGTCATGGACAAATCTTTGATTCCACAAGAAAGAAATTTCGAACTTACAAAGGAGTCATGAGAAAATATCTTATTGGGGTTTAAAATTATTTTCTTAGAACCCAAGCAAAACTGAACCTCCAGTGATGAGTTTCCCTAGGCATTTTAGCACTCTTAAAAGTCTCAAGCAAAGAATGTCATATAGTTTAGTGTGAGAAATAATATAGATATCAGCAGATCTCAGCCTACCTGTGTTACTGAATAAATCATTTTATTTCACTTCACTCAATTTACAGGAGAAAAACTCTTAAAATAATAATTTTAAAACTAAGATGGTTGCCTTAGGTGATATAAAATGATTTTTCACTTTGATGAACTTTACATTTCTAATACCCATTCTGTCTGGGGCAACAAACTATTTTTACACATTATTTCTTTGGTAGTCCAAGTCTGTGGTCATCTTCCTAATTTGAAAAGGAGGCAGCTGAGCATGAAAATACTGCTTATTTGCAAAAAATTCATTCTTCAGCCTATATTAAATCCAGAAATAATTTTGTATTACTGGTGTTTTTAGTCATTGGGTTTTTAGATAAAACAGTGGGGGAACTATTATATCTGTTTTACTGTGAAAATATAACCAAAATGGAACCAGCTAGTCCTAAAATTGGGTTTTAAAAAGCATATTAAAATCATAGAATTAAAGATTATCCTCTTAAATTTCTGCAGAGATAAGTGCCAAAGTATTATCTCCAAGTCTATTATTTTAAGGCACAATACAGAATTTTATAAATAAGCCAAGGAATATTTAAAATAAAGAAACTCATACTCAAGCAATATCTTTGATCGCAAGACAATTCTGGCATGAAGACAAATACTTGAAATCTCAACAAGTCTAAAATGTAGCGAAACTTTGCTGTCAATCATAGGAACTCATCAAAAGGTCTAGAAGAGTCAATGGAATAAGATAATGAGTCAGATAGAAGTCAGGTCTTTAGCTATGCACCGGGCCAAAACATCTCTAACTGCCTGTCGTATTTTAGAGAACTGGGCTCCTGAGAGCAGCATGGAGCTGGCGCAGAGATGAAAGTGAGCCTGGTTCCTCCCCATTCCTGCTCCTTTGAATCTGAGTCAGAGGAGAGAGGAAGCAAAGAAAAGTGATGCAACCTAGGAGAACTAATGCTGTATTCCAAGTTTGCTCCATATGCTAACAATATTAACTTGGAGGGTGTAATTATGCCCAGATGCGAGAGTGACAGAGCAGCAGAAATTTCTGACTTGTAACATTTAACATGTTTTTCCAAAAATGACAACAGAGAAAAAAGTAATCAGTCACTTTGCTTTAGCATTTCGGGTCTTGAAGTATATCTGCCACTGGAAGTTCTAAGTTCTCTCTACGCGTCTCGCTTCAACTGTCTTAAAGACTGGTTTCAATAATGGATAACATATTATAAGGGAGGCCCCAACACTCAGTATCTTAACCAGAAAGGATGACTCGGTTACTGAGGGTCTGGAAATCATCCCTATAAGTTATGGCTGTAAGTTCTCAGGAAATTTAAATTGGATGAAGAAGGAGAGAAATGGCAGATGCTTTCAAAGATGTGAAGGGTACCTTGTTCTTTGTCTTTCTGGAATGCAAACAAATAAAACCTAATAAGCATATTTCATTCACAACATTAAAGTATTTCTAACAACTAAAATACTTACATAAGACAAGTGGTCTAAAGAATTATTAAACTTTCAGTCATGGATGGAAGAAGATAAGAGACCAGTTCAATGCTTATCAGTGTTGTAAGTTAGTTTTCCATACTGGCTGGGAGTTTAGAAAAAAAAATTCTGTACCTTTATTAGAAAAACTGAACTTAAGGTAAATATATTTTGGAATTTTTTTTTTTTTGAAATCTGTTAATGGTTTATGTTCTCAGATGTCCAAGTGGCATCAAGCCAGGTCATTTAAAATTATAAAGGGTTATTTAATTTTAAATTCTCCAGATTTCCTCTATTAAAGAGATGAAGCCATTTTAGCCCTTTTGGGCACCGAATGGTTTGAGGTAGTCATCAGAACAGAGTATTGCATAGAAAATGTCCTGATTTGAGACAATGTATTTGAACCACCTCGTGTCACTTTAGGTAGAGTGGGAATAATAATGCTGGTCCCTCATTTGCCACAAATAGATGCTGTGGAAATATGGAACTCAATGTTATAAAGGTTTTTGAATGGCAGCTGTGGTAAATGTGTCACTGGAGATGCTTTTCAAAGACAATTATTTTGATAAGAATGTCACTCAGTATCAGTATGCTGTTCTCATAAATCACTTACAGAGGACAATATAGCTCAAATTTGTTGTAACATGTAGAACACTAAGAAAATAATATTACTGTATAACATAATAAACTAAATGCTTGGTTTTATGCCCAGATTAAAATTCATCTTGTTCTCTGGATAAAGAAAACATTGCCGAACACCAAGGTCCAAATATTTTTTTTTATGTTCTCAGATGTCCAAGTGGCATCAAGCCAGGTCATTTAAAATTATAAAGGGTTATTTAATTTTAAATTCATTTTGTAAAGAGCCTCCATCTCTGGGGAGAATGGACAGCAAAAGTGAGACCATCAGAAAGCTGAATGTACAAAATGACTGGTCCTTTTCAGCATAACAGGGTTTCCTGGGCGGGGGGGTGTCAACAGGGTTCTTAGAGTGAATCCTGTTTCTGACTCGGGAGGAGAACCAGAGCTGTAGCTGTTCTGGACATTGAACGCAAACACAATAAAGGGTCAGACAACGGGAAATCCCTAGTTAACCCCTTGGGATTGCAAATTTCTCTTTACATAACAAGTATCTAGGTATGACTCCTAGTTGATCTTCGAATCATCCTCAGGACTTCAGTAGTAGAACTCAGTGGAGGTGGAACATGAACTTGGAATCAGCTTTACTGTGAGAAGAAAGCAACTTCTCTTTTGGTAGAACCCTTGAAATCTATGCTATGGATTTTCAGCAATAATTCTTGTACTGCCCCAAATAATTGTGTTTTTTTCTTCTTTTTTCTTTTGTTTTGTAACAAACCTTAAAGGACAACTAGATTGCCAAGTATGAATATGAATATGAGTAATATTTATATAATATTTCTTTCTCTTGGAGAGCCTGGCAAGCTACCGAGAATATCTCACCTTCGTAGCAGAACCTGGCAAGCTACTGTGGCATATTCGATATGCCAAAAACAGTAACAAGAAGTCTCACAATGGAGACGTTATTGGTGCCCGCTTGAGCATATCGATGAACAATGGGATGACAGTGATGACAGTGATTATAGCATAATAGCATGTTTCCAATAGTTTTAATGTTTATGATCTTGATGTACAGTTATCAACTTTACCACCACCATCCACAAGTATCCTAATATTACTTCTAGGCCACCTTAACTTTTATGACATTTTCAAAATGTGATGAAATGAGTAATCTTAGCGTGGCAACAAAATTTTTAAAAATACATGTACTGAAGAATGTGACATTGATATGTCAGTGTACTTAAAATCAACTTGAGATTGATGGCTCTCAGTTCTGATTTGCTCCTGTTGTCACAGAACTTGGCGAGCAGTACCTCTTGGGAACTGGAGTCTCAGGGTCTGCTAAGATGAACTTTCTTTTTAACACTCTTCTATTAAAAGGGAAAAAATTCTCAGATAAATAATATTAAGGATGTAAAAATATTTCAGCTTGATTTGAAACCATATTTTATGGAAATCAGTATATATATTAGACAACAAAGCCCAAGTCTTCTGGAATGTTCCGTTGTGTGTTTGTTACCAGTGTCAGTATTCCACGTGGGCAGAGCACTTAATTGAATCAAGACTCAGGACTATATTCCCAAATCTTGACCTTGAACCAGCCATGTAGCCACTCAAGTTCTTTGGAAAATAGCCTCTAAGGTCAAGGTCGGGGTGCAGTGAGCTTGCTGAGGCGAGGGCTTACGGGCTAGGCTGGAGAGGCTACAGTGGGAAAAGTTGAGCTCTAATTTATTTTCAAGAATCTTGAGCAGAACCCATAAGTTCTAGAGCTGGTGTAACCAATCCAAATTTCTCTGGTCTTCGGGAGTTGGTAGCCTTTGGCATTCTTAGGTTCTTTGACCAGTCATCGGCATCCTGCTCAGAAAAAGGCTTGACTTCGTGCAGTAAGACTTTCAGTTGAGGGGAGTTCTTGGGAAAGGAGCACGCTATGAGGGTTGGACAGTATTTCCTCTGGTATGGAAATCTGGGCCTTTGAATGTTCGGACCGGAATGCGTGCCTACTGTGATAGACACACAACAGTGTCGCACAGTCATAGAAATCAGAAGTGTCAGAGGAGGCTTGGGCTATACCCAGCAATGCTTAGGGCTTATTCCTGGCTCTGTGCTCAGGGATTGCTCCTGGTGGTGCTCAGGGATTGAGCCATGGTTAGCTTAATATAAAGTAAACTTTACCTGTGTACTAGGACTGGAGTGATAGCACAGTGGGTAAGGAGTTTTCCTTGCATGCAGCTGACCTGGGTTCAGTTCCTCTGTCTGTCTCAGAGAGCCAGGCAAGCTACTGAGATTATCTCAGTAATCTCACGATAGACCTGGTAAACTACCCGTGGCATATTTGATATGCCCAAAACAGCAACAAGTCTCACAATGGAGACGTTTCTGGTGCCCGCTTGAGCAAATCGATGAACAATGGGATGACAGTGCTACCCCTGTACTAGTTATCAGGCCCTTGAACTAAGACTATTATCAAGGGACACTTAATAGAGCGCTTGCCTGACATACAACAAACCTAGGTCCAACACCTAGCATCCTATTTGATCCTGAGTCCCTCCAGGAGCGATACTGTTCCCTGAGTACAGAGCCAGATGTAAGCCCTGAGCTCCACCTGGTGTGACCCCAAAATAAAGACAAATATTTTTATACCCTGATATCCAAGAATATTTGGACCTTACTACCCCTAGGAAAAATTGGTAATTCGTTGTCCTCAGTGTTTTTTTTTCATTATCTAGCTTTATAGAGTGATTTTACTTTCAATTACATTGAGAAAAAAAATTTCTTTCTGGTATTACAGTTTTAGTTAGTCCTCTCTCTTTAGAATAGATGAGCAGTATATGACAACTGATTTGTCTTTTTTTGTGGCATGTATTACAAATCCTTGAGGGAGTCTTAGAGAAGTTTCTGCGAGCTCATCTCTCCCATCAGTGTGTCTTGTAATGCCCACTTAGAGTTCTTCTTTCTCCATGAGAAAATGTTGACTCTCTCTTCTTTATTCATCATCCTTCAAGTCAACTTTTCTTTATTCATCATCCCTTAAGTCAATAATTATCTCAATTATAATATAATAAATATATTTCTTTACAAGCAAAATTTCTTTACAAGTAAAAGTTACCTTTTACCTATATTAAAATTTATTTGCCCTAGGGATCTTTTCATCAACAGTGAAAATAAATATTGAGGTAACTGAAGGAAGTATGAGTAGTGAATTAGTGAGTAGATTACAAGATGGGTAGGGAAAGAATAACATGATTAAGAGATGATCATCAAGGAACAGTGCATGGTGTATGCTTACCATGGCATGATGACCTAGTCTTTAATATCTGACTTAGGAGATTGCACAGGTGTCTGGGATGTTAAAAATGCTTGTGTGCAGTATCTTAGTACTGCCTTGCTTGCAGCCAAAGTTCAGTTCCTTCATCCCTCTCGGAGAGCCCAGCAAGCTACTGATAATATCCTGCCCACAAGGCAGAGCCTGGCAAGCTACCCACGGCATATTCGATATGCCAAAAACAGCAACAAGTCTCACGATGGAGACTTTACTGTTGCCCACTCAAGCAAATTGATGAGCAATGGGATGACAGTGATACAGTGATACAGTGATAATAAGTACAGAAAGATAGTACAGAGGGTCAGCCCTTGACTTGCATGCAGCTGGCCCTGGTTTAACCCCCCAGTACCACATATTGTCCCCCAGAGCACCAGGAGGTGTGATTCCTGAACACAGAGCCAGAAATAATCCCCAGCATAGTTGGGTGTGACCCCCAAACTAAAACAAATAAAAGCCCAGACTGTAACAGCCAACACATTAAGATTTCATAATTTGTTTCCTTTTGGGATGTGGGGGTGGGAGAGCGGTCCATATTCAGGGGCCCTCAAGGTTTACTACTTTGCTCAGGTATCTATTCTGGTGAGACTGGGGGACTATTTGGTGTCCCAAGAACTGAATTAGGGTTGGCCATATGCAAGGCAAAAGACTTACCTGAGCATTGCCAGGTGTGACACATAAAGCAACTAAATAAATGAACTATAGCACTGTCGTCCCGTTGTTCATCAATTTGCTCAAGCGGGCACCAGTAACATCTCCATTGTGAGACTTGTTGTTACTGCTTATGGCATATCAAATATGCCACAGGTAGCTTGCCAGGCTCTGCTGTGCGGGCAGGATACTCTCGGTACTCTCCGTAGTTTGCTGGGCTCTTTGAGAGGGACAGAGGAATCAAACCCAGGTCGGCTGCATGCAAGCCAAACGTCCTAATATATTAAATAAATAAATAAATAAATAAATAAAAAACTATCAGTCACTTCTCTCTATGCTCCCAAATCTTTCCAGGAGATTTTGACCAGGACATTAAAAAAACCTCTATTACAACCACTTATTTTATTTGAAAAATACCTATAGAGTTTCAAGTATGTGCCCCACTTTTTAAGCAATTCACAAATGATAATTTGTCAGGCCTTCATTACAGTTCTAGGAAGGTAATATCATTATTCTGACATATATGTAAATTAAGTCATGTAAAATGGCATTCCTGTCTCATGACAGGAAGTGCTGGGATTTAAGACTGAGTTCTTAGTCCTCAGTACATGCGCTAACCACCATGCTGTGTGGTATCTCTGCTCTTTGCTAGTTTGTCTGTTGTGCTTACTAGCCTTTGTATTCCCTACTTCTCATAACAGAAACAGCTTTTTATTATATAAGACATAATTTCCCCCATTGTAAAAATTAAATGTACTCTGTAAGTATACTGAAGAAAAGAAAAATTATAATTAAAAATATTTTATTAATGAATCACCGTTTGGTACAGTTACAAACTTACAAACTTATATGCTTACATTTCAGTCATAAAATGGTCAAGTATCTGTCCCTCCACCAGTGCCCATTTTCCACCATCAATGGTCCCAGCATCCCTCCCACCATCCCCACCCTGTTCCCTCTACCCCCACCCTGCCACTGTGGCAGGGGATTCCCTTTTGTTTTTTTTTTTCTCTCTCTCTCTCTCCTTTTAGGTGTTGTGGTTTGCAATAGAGGTATTAAGTGGACATCATGTTCCGTCTATAGTCTGCTTTTAGGGTGCGTCTCCGATCCTGAGCAGATCCTCCTAGCACCATTTACTTGGTGGTCGCTTCTCTAACTGAACTGCCTAAGAAAAGAAAAATCAGCTGGAACCCTATTACCCTGAACTTGGAATAGCTATCATTACAAGTTCAACTTTCTATTTTTGGTTTGGTGTCACACCCAGATATACTCAGTGATCACTCCTGGTGGGACTCAGGAACCATAGAGCATACTGGGATTGAACCTGGTTCTGCACATGCAAGGCATATGCCCTATTCTCTTATGATGGCGCCAGCACCCAATTTTGACTTTCATTATAGTTATAAAGCAATATAGCCAAAACTTGTAAGCAAAATATGGTAGAGCTTTTCAAGTAATTAATATAAATGCTCCACTTCTGGGTTTTATAGTGTTGTGGCCTTTGTTTATAAAAAATTTTATTGTGATTTTTTTTTATTTTAAGTATTTACCTCTGTGTGTAAAGTTTAATGTATTGTATTCCTTTTCTTAAGAAGCTCACTTAATGATGTATGTCTTCAAAGTCAACAATTAGCTCTTTTAGTTACTTAAGAAAAATCAGTTTTTCACACTGAATGTTTGCCTAATGTATTAGATTTATGGAGGCTCAATCTCCTAGGTACTAAGTTTCACTCTTATCTAGAGAAGTCTCAAAGTGGCACACATTGTATGAGGTGACATTAGGTTTTTTATCAGGGTGAATCCACATTATGATATGAGCAATTAGGAGTAAAAGAGAAGAGGATTACAAACACTTAGACTCAGAAGATTAGCTGTGGTCCAGACTTTCTTCACTACTGCGCCTTTTGGGCTGTTCTGTTCGAGGATCTGCTGACCACCTCAGAAGGTTCAAAAATGGGGGTACGGAGTCTAGGAGGTAGCCCAGTTTGGGCCAATTCTCCCCCATATGCATAATGTATTTCAGAGATATGTTATCAAGATCACATGTGAGTTTTAATTTAGGATTATTACACAGCTAGGTCTTTCTTTCTTCTTCACTGTGTATGTATTTCTGCTTATCAGCAGCTTCAGAAATGAGTAGTTACTTTTTTTGTTGTTGTTGAATCACCATGTGGAAAGTTACAAAGCTTTCAGGCTTAATTCTCAGTTACATAATGCTCAAACACCCATCCCCTCATCAGTTCACATATTCCACCACCAAGAACCAAGGTAAACCTCACCCCTACCCACCCAGCTCCCCATTCCCGACCCAGCCTGTGTAGCCGATAAATTTCACTTAACTTCCTCTTTACTTTGATTACATTCAAACAAAAAAACTCACTATTATTGTTTGGAGTACCCCCCCTCCCCAGAGTCAGATCTGCGGAAAGGAAACATTTGATAATTTGTTTTCCATTACTGAGAATGAAGAAATATGAGGTCCTGTGGCCACAATAGCGGCCTCGACGTTCTGGATTTCCATATTTTAGTATTTTAGTAACTAAGTCCAGAGGGCTTTCTGCCAGAAGTTGCATCATTGCTAGCTCGTACCTCTCTGCTACTTTATATTTCATATAAGAGTGCAAACTTCTATGTCTGTCTCTTTTTTTTCTGACTCATTTCATTCAACATGATACTTTCCATGTTGATCCACTTATATGCAAATTTCATGACTTCATATTTTCTAACAGCTGCATAGTATTTCATTGTGTAGATGTACCAAAGTTTCTTTAACCAGTCATCTGCTTTTGGGCACTCCAGTTTTTTTCCAGATTGTGGCTATTGTAAACAGTGCTTTGATGAACATAGAAATGCAAATGTCATTTCTACTATACCTTTTTGCCTCTCCGGGATATATTCCCAGGAGTGGTATTGCTGGGTCAAATGGGAGCTCAACTTCTAATTATTTGAGAATCGTCCATATAGTTTTCCAAAAGTGCTGAACCAGTCGGCATTCCCACCAGCAGTGAAGAAGAGTCTTCTCCCCACATCCTCGCCAACACCGGTCACTTTTATTTTTTTGGATGTGGGCCAGTCTCTGTAGTGTGAGATGGTACCTCATTGTTGTTTTGATCTGCATCTCCCTGATGATTAGTGATGTCGAGTATTTTCTCATGTGCCTCTCAGCCATTCGAATTTCTTCTTTGGGGAAGTTTCTGTTCATTTCAACACCCCATTTTTTGATCGGGTTGGCAGTTTCTTCTTGTGGAGTTCAATCAGTGCCTTGTATATCCTTAATATCAACCCCTTATAGGATGGGTATTGGGGAAATATCCTTTCCCATTCTGTAGGCTGTCTTTGTACTTTGGTCACTGTATCTTTTGAGATGCAGAAGCTTCTTAGTTTAAGTAGTCCTATTTATTTATCTCTGTTTTCACTTGCTTGGCCAGTGGCATGTCAGCTTTGAAGATACCGTTGGCTACAATGTCGTGGAGGGTTTTGCTGACCTTGTCTTCAGTATACCTTATGGATTCTGGTCTGATGTTGAGGTCTTTAATCCATTTTGATCTGACTTTTGTACATGGTGATAGGTGGAGATCTGAGTCCATTTTTTTTTGCATTTAGCTGTCCAGTTTCACTAGCACAATTTTTTAAACATGCTTTTCTTGCTCCACTTCACATTTCTTGCTCCCTTATCAAAGATTAGATGATCATATATTTGGGGTGGTGTGTCAGCATATTCAACCCTGTTCCATTGGTCTGCAGTTTTGCCTTTGTTCCAGTACCATGCAGTTTTAATTACTACCGCTTTGTAGTAGAGTTTGAAGTTGGGGAGGTTGATTCTTCCCATTTTCTTTTTCCCAAGAATTGATTTAGCTATTCATGGGGGCTTATTGTTCCGTATGAATTTCAGGAGTGCTTGCTCCATTTCTTTGAAGAATGTCAAGGGTATTCCTATAGGGATCGCATTGAATTTGTACAATGCTTTGGGGAGTATTGCCATTTTGATAATATTAATTCTCCCAACCCATGAGCAGGGAATATCTTTCCATTTCCTCTGTCCTCTTTTATTTCATGAAGTAGTGTTTTGTAGTTTTCATTATACAAGTCCTTTACCTCCTTAGTTAAGTTGATCCGAGGTATTTGTTTGAGACACAATTGTGAACGAGATTGCTTTTATCATGTTGCTTTCTTCTCTCTCATAATTTGCATAGTATAGGAAAGCCATGGACATTTGGATATTGATTTAATAGCCTGCAACTTTACTATACAAGTCTACTGTTTCTAAGAGTTTCTTGGTAGAGGTTTTAGGGTTCTCTAAGTATATTATCATATCGTCTGCAAATAGTGAGAGTTTGATTTCTTCCTTTCCTACCTGAATGCCTTTAATATCTTTTTCTTGCCTAACTGCTATTGCAAGTACTTCCAGTACTTTATTGAACAGGAGAGGAGAGTGTGGGCATCATTGCCTCATCCCTAATCTCAGAGGGAGGGCTCTTAGTTTTTCCCCATTGAGGATGATGCTTGCTGTAGGCTTGTAGTAGATGGCTTTGACTTTATTGAGGAAAGTCCATTCTATACCCATTTTGGTGAGAGTTTTCATCATAAATGCGTGCTGGATCTTGTCAAATACTTTCTCTTCATCTATTGATATGATCATATGGTTCTTATCTTTACTTTTGTTGATATGATGGATTATGTTGATTGGTTTCCAAATGTTAAACCATCCTTGCATCCCCGTGATGAATCCCACTTGGTCGTTGTGTATGATCTTTTTGATGAAATGTTGAATTCTGTTTGCTAATATTTTGTTGAAAATCTTTGCATCCGTGTTCATCAGGGATATTGGCCTGTATTTTTTTTGTGGTGTCTTTGTTTGCTTTTGGTATTAGGGAGATATAAGCTTCGTAGAAACTGTTTGAGAGGGTTTCTGTTTTTTCAGTTTCCTGGAAAAGCTTGAGAAGAACTGGCAACAGGTCCTCTTTAAATGTTTGGAAGAATTTGCTAGTGAATACATCTGGACTGGGCTTTTGTTTTTAGGAAGACTTTTGATTAGAGTTTCAATTTCTCTGATATTAATAGGACTCCTCAGGTATTCCTGGTCTTCTTGGTTCAGTCTTGAGAGATTGTTGGAATCCAGGAATTTATCCATTTCTTCTAGGTTCTCTTGTTTCATGGCATACAGCTTTTCAAAGTAGTCTCTGATAACCAGCTCTTGGTTTCATTGATCTTTCGGATTGTCTTTTGGTTTTCCATGTCGTTGATTTCTGCCTTAAGTTTTATTATCTCTTTTCTTCTGCCTGGTTTGGACTCCTTCTGTTGGTCTTTTTCTAAAATCTTAAGCTGTGAAATCAAGTTATTTATGTGGGCCCTTTGTTCCTTCCTGAGGAACGCTTGCAGAGTTATAAATTTTCCCCTTAACATGGCTTTACCTGCATCCCATAGGTTCTGGTAGCTTGTGTCTTTATTCTCATTTGTTTCCAGGTACCTTTTGATTCCTTCCTTGATTTCCTTCCTAACCCACTCATTGTTCAACATCGAGTTGTTTAATTTTCAGGTGTTTGAAATTGTTTTCTGCATCTGTGTATGATTAATTTCTATCTTCAGGGCATCATGGTCTGAAAAGGTAGCTGAAACAATGTCTATCTTCCTGATTCTATTGAGGTATGTTGTGTGGCCCAGAACATGGTCTATTCTGGAAAATGTTCCATGTGCACTGGAGAAGAAGGTGTATTCCCGGATTTTGGGGTATAAAGCCCTGTATAGATCTATTAACCCTCTCTCTTCTATTTCTTCCTTCATTGCCACTATTTCTTTGGTGGGTTTTAATCTTCTTGATCTATCCAGAGGTGATAGGGCAGTGTTGAAGTCTCCAATTACTATTGTGCTGTTCACAATGTCATTCTTAATGTCTGTTACTTGTTGTAGGAATTTGGCTGGTCCCTCATTGGGTGCGTACACGTTTAGGAGTGTGATTACTTCCTTCTGTATATATCCCTTAATTAATAAAAAGTGGCCCTCCCTATACTTTCTAATATTTTTCAACCTGAAATCTATGTTGTCCGATACTAGGAAGGCCAGCCCAGCTTTTTTGAGAGAGTTGTTTGCTTGCAGGATTGTTTTCCTTCCTTTGACTTTGAGTGTTTTTGTTCTGCTTATCCAGATGTGTTTCTTGCAGGCAACAAAATGTTGGGTTCAGTCTCTGAATCCATTTTGGCACTCTGTGTCTCTTAATTGGTGAATTTAGACATTAAGATAGATTATTGTTATGGGATTTTGCACCATCTTTCTGTAAGGGTTTGTTGTGCTTGTAGGGGTTCTTCTTGTCTTACAATAGCCCCTTTAGTGCCCATATGAAGTGACTTCTAGTTGTTTAAATACATAGGCTATTTCTTAGAACTGTGCATTTGCAGATGCTAAGCCTCAGCTTGAAATAAATTTTATGTCACAATAGTTCCACTGGTAACTTTGCTCATCTTTTTTGTGCTTAAGTATCTTTATTAGTGTTTGAAGTTTATCTTTTTCATCTTTTCTCCAAAAGTCTTAAGTTCATGGTCTTTCGAAGAAGCCCTAAAATGTTTGTTTAATATAAGATTTATAATTTTCTAAATTAGAATAATGAATACCTTATAGTAATCTCTAATATGCAAAATTTCATATGTTTTTAAAAGTTCAAAAGTGCATCTTGGTTGGTGGGGAGAATTTTCAAAAGACATTTCCCTCTGGTGGGCACGCTTTGCATGTGTGAGCTCACTGTTTGATTCCCAGTCCCTTTGGATGCTCCAAGAACTGCCATCTGTGACCCCCAACACCACCACCACCACTAAAAAACCAGAATATGTAAAAAATTCAGTGGCATCTTAGGAAAACAATTAGGCTGGCAGGTGTGAGACATTCCAGAATGTACTTCCACGGAAGAGGAGGAGTAAGAACTCTGAATAAAAGTTGAGTAAATATCCTCTAAAGCCCCTGATTATCTAGACATTGACAAAACAAAGACTCTCTGAGGTCCACCACTATTCGTGTAAGAAAGCCCCAGCTCAAATGAGTCATAATTAAATATCTCCATGACCTCTTAGTATGAAAAATAAAAACCAAGACATTCCAGAGCCTTTAGGCATCTAAGAACTGGGGAATTTCCCAGTTAATTCTCTTTTAAAACTGGTCACTGAAGAAACACAGTTTCGAAAAAGCATCACAAGTACAATGGGAAGAAAGTAAAATTAGCTATCTGCTGGGAACTCAGAAGATTGATCAAAGCCAACAAAGCAATTGTGAAAATGGATTATGATGCTTTGATAGTTGATGATGTTTTTGTTTTCTTTTCTCTGATATACGGGGGAGTTCATGATGTGGAAACAGTATTTCTAAAATGCAAGAAAGACACAGATAAGTTGTTTTCCAAACACCCCAGTCAGCTGAGTTTGTGGTCTCAGATACAGCAAGTTGAACCCAAAATTAAGCTCAGAGTTAACCGTGACTATCTCTATTGTATACCTCTATCCCCTCCTCTCAATTTGGTAGACATTTAAAAATCTATTTCTCTCACAATACAGCTGAAAGTTAAGCATTGATATAGTAATTGGACAGATTAGAAAATGAAGGGGGACATAATTAAATAATTAAAACATAAGTAACAATTGATATGTTCAGAATTATCACTTGGCTCATAGTAAAGTTGGATGTCAGCTGACCATTATTTCAGAAATGCTACATAAGAACCTCTCCCTCTAGATATATAAATTTATTTTCTGATTACTGGAAAATTGCCAATCACATCTTATTCTAATGGCTCAATACAATGAAGGCTTTCTAGTTGGTCATGCAAATCTTCCCCAATTCTTGCAATCTACTTATAATTCAATGTGGCCCAGCTCATCAAAACATTTCCATAATACCACTGCATTGAGTACAACCAGTAGTTCTGTTATCCTTACCGCTTTGGATGGCAATCCTTCATCAATTTGTTGTCAACCGAGGTCACACTTTCTTTTTTTGGCCAGAGGATGTGCAGTTCCTTTGATTTAATATCACTGTCACTGTCACTGTCATCCTGTTGCTCATCGATTTGCTCGAACAGGCACTAGGAACGTCTCCATCGTGAAACTTGTTACTGTTTTTGGCATATCGAATATGCCACGGGGAGCTTGCCAGGCTCTGCCATGCGGGCAAGATACTCTCTGTAGCTTGCTGGGCTCTCTGAGAGGGATGGAGGAATCGAACCCAGGTCGGCCACATGCAAGAAAATGGCCTATCCATTGTGCTATCGTTCCAGCCTTGATTTAATGTAATACATATAATTTTTGAGGGTCTAAAATACTATTGTGAAAACCGAACAGTGAAATTCTCAGGACTGAGAATTCACAGCATGAAAGCGTGAATAAAGATCTCTGTGCTTTGCACACCATAGGCCTTCACATACATTTATCACATAATAAGTAGGATTGGTAGATCAAGCCCTGATTTGTAATCCTAACATCTGCCTGTGTATTTTCTTTAAGATACTCTCCCTTTTCTGGTGCCAGTACTGTCCTGTTTGAGATCTTTTGATTGCAACAGTATCTTTCTGAACCACATGTGAAAGAAATCAACTCAATGGGAGTTTCATTGTGAGTCTGGGGATCTCATAGAAAAATACAGACCACCAGGTCATGTCTCTGACCACCTGTTACACAAAAGTACAAAGGCAAGTGCAGAGCTGACATTGGTAGTCCACCTACCGTTCACACCCACATACACCTACAGGCACTTATTCACACACTTGGAGCCATAGTCAGAGTATACCATTATTAAGGTCAGAGCAAGTGTCCTCATGACTTGTTCGTAGAAGTTGCTCAAGAACCCACATTTAGGGTGGCCGCCTTAGCCAGAATACTCTCTTCACTCCAACATAAGAAAATCTTCCCCACATTAAAAAAAAGGAATTTCTGTTATCCATTCCTCTGCTTTCCATCTTACATTTTTTTGGGACTAACTGCACATTTTCACAAGCACTGGAAAGAGTAATGATTGAAATAGGAGAGATTTTCAGCTCCTATTTTAGTGGGGGATGAGCACTCTGGTAAGCTTGACCCACAAGCACAGAGGCAGGAGTAGCCTCAGCACACTGGCAGGTATGATTATATCTCACAAAAAATGGAACCTAAAGAAAGTTTTGTTACAGAATAAATGAAAGAGTTGGAGAAATTTGCAAGAGAAAGTGCCTAGGTCCATTTATGTATCTGAAGGTAGAGTGAAGATTTTATCCGAAATATTACAGGAAAAGATCAGAGGGATTTAGAGGGGCCCAAAGGACATTGTGAAGACCATGAAGAGCACTGAATGACCAAGTGCAGATGTTGGCAGAATGATGGTGTGCGATGATTACCACATCATCTGGTAAGGGGTGACGCTGGTGGAACCAAGTTGCTTACATTGAAGACTGAGAGGTGATTTGATATGTTTTCTGTTGCAGAGGTAAAGGCCATAGGAATTAGGTATATTTCAGACTTAAAGCTCAAATGCCCTTAATAAGAATATCTTGACTTTACATCTAGACTTTACAGAATGTTATTGATTCATTCTGTCCCTTCCTCCAAATCTAATTCTGATTGAGAGAAGGGTTCTGGGTGACTGAAGAAATTGGTTGATAGAGTAGAGGAAGAGAAGCCTGAGCTATCAAGAAGACACATCACCTATTATACAGCAGTGCCAAGGGCTAAGCCTGCATATCCCTGCAATCTGTGAAGTCTATTTTCTCATGACACTGACAGATCTAGGACGGTAACACAGACCATTTATCACCTCAGAAATGGGAAGACTTAGGAAAGGAGACTGAAGGGCCTGACTTGGACTCATAGACCTAATTTACTGGCAGGACCAAATGCAGATCTCTTGTTCTCAGGTCTCAATACTGTGCTCTATCATTACATTTTAATAATTTTTTTCTCAATAGGCTTGCAATACACAGTTCCTGATAGTCACTGCTTGCCTGGAACTTTCAAATGAGTCATTTGAAACTTAGGACAAGGTAGCACATCTTTTTAATCATTCACATTTGTTCTATCCTTTAAATATGGGTTGTGATGAGATAAAGTCTATCTTCTAGAGAAGAAGGGAAGAGAGTAAAATGATAAAGTATATGGAGAACTCTGGAGAATGAGTGCCCACGAAGGGTGGATGACATCTTTGCCTGAGATCCAGGTGGCATTGTGGCGTTCTGGAACACACTTTTGGACATTAATGATTCTGTCAGGTCTTTAAAGAAATATGTAGGACTGTGGTAGTCTGGTCTGCTTTCCCTTCATGTGATTTTTCTCTAAGTTCATTTTTTATTTGAGGTTGATAGTTTTATAATCTTCATTTGGTGTATGGCCCACAATCATGCATAAGTCTACAAATACAAAATGTGTTGAGCCCCTGTGCTCATCATGGAACTCAGCCAGGAAGCATTTGGTTACACTAAGTGGATGCTGGGGAATCAGGTAGCGATTTTGTTTTAACTGGGGCCACATAAACTCCCTTTTATCCCTTTTAAATTTTGTAGTGGTTTTGAGACCTTGGCAAAACTTAATTCTCAGCAAACCCCAAATTTTTCAATAAAAGAAAAGACCGATATTTTATGAGACATTTATATATCCTTAAATTTGCGTGTATTTTATGTGTTTTGTTACTGTCATTTTCCAATGACATCTTTATCACCTGGTGAATATGACAATGAGCTCTCCGCACACTCTGGGGGCTGTTCATCCTTAAGCTAATTAGCAACCTGAGCCCCCCACAAGATGGTTTAAGCTGAATCCTCTGTCAGAGAAGCTCCAAGGGCAGTTCAGATGCTTTGAAGGAGGGAGAAACAGGATAAGGTATAGATTCCTGTTAAGGTAAATGAAGAACATCAAATCCACTCCCTTGAGTGACTTGCATACAGAGGCAGCAGCCAGGTAACTGTCATTTTGTGAACTCATTGTTTCAAAGAGAAGAATCCAAGCTTTCTTTCCCCCTTGAAATCATTTCCCTGTGTCTGGTTCTCCTGCCTTAAGTAGTCTTCCTGGATTTGTCAAGTTTGAAAGCAAAATACAAAGTTCAAGGTGCATCCTGTATGTACTTTGTTAGTAGGAAGGATAGAGACGACTCAGATCATATCCTAAAGTAACTGTGACACAAATTCATCATTTTAAATCCTGCATTGCTAAATTTTAGCACCCATTTTACCTCTCTGACTTCTTTTATTTGGGGTGGGGAGAGCCCCAAGCTATGCTCAAGGAAAAGGCAAAAAGGCATGCACTCTGATATCTCAGCTCTCTCCCTGGCCCTAACATATTTGACTCTTAGTGCTTCAAGTATTGAAAGTAAATGTGTTAGTTTGAGAGAATATTAATGAGAATAAGCATCATCACTGATGGAATATTTTCAATATGATACCATACACTTAAAAATGTAGTTAAATTGAATAGACAGATATAAATGATGTCCTCATCTGTTAAGGAAAAACAGGTACCACTGGGATCTTGACAAGAAGCATCCAGAAAGTGGCAAGATTCTAACTATCTGGTTGTGTCTATTAAGTGAGGTGGTAACAGTTGCAATCATGGGCATTGGACAAGGACTTTCCATGTGTCAGACTGTGCTAAGAGTTTCACATGCATTATCTCATTTAGTCTCCACAGCAGAGCCTGGCAAGCTCCCTGTGGTATATTCAATATGCCAAAAAAACAGTAACAAGTCTCACAATGGAGACATTACTCGAGCAAATTGATGAGCAATTTGATGAGCAACGGGACAACAGTGCTACAGTGCTAACCTTTCTTTTATCTACAGTCTATGATGCTTTTGTACTATAACAGCCTACAGTAGTATTTTCAGCAGAAGCCATATAGCTTATGAAGCCTAAAATATTTACTGATCTTAAAATATTGTTTCCAGTCTTAGACAGTTCCCAAATGCCATAGATTAAGCTCTGATTAATCATATGTATATATGCCTATATTTTTATGTATGTCTATATTTTATATATATCTCCAAATTACACGAGTCACATTTTTCTATGTGTCTCCAAATCCAAAGTGTATAGATCTATAGACTTCCAGTATCACTTAGCTTCCATTGTTACTACATACAATTGTTACTATGTTTTCCCCTAGGAGGCATGAAGAAACCTGACTTGCAAACAAAGCTCTCAGAGTGAGTCATGTTCAGAAAGGATCTGTTTCACTTTTTAATACTAGAATAGGTTTCTTTCATTGAGATGAAAGTACTTTCTCAACCTGTTCACTGAGCAGGTAGATGAAAGCCTAGTGTTCTCTGGCAAAAGAGACAGAGCAGTTACTCAGGGGAAGCTGAATCAGGAGTCATTCCGGGGGTTACTAGGAGGTCTTTGGCCATCAAGAGTTTCAAACTATTAGATTTCTGAGACGGATTTGACATTCTACATACCAGAATGGCATGAGGCCTGAGGGTATAACCAGAGCAGCAATAATGGATTTAGAACTGCCATAAATTTTCTTTGGTTATTCACACCCCCTGGGCCTGGGCACATTGACTGACATAATTTGTTTATTGTCTGTCCCTCCTTAGGTGCAGATAGACGTGCTGTAATCTCAGGTTTTAAGTGAATCCAGATTTCAGACATTCGGATATCACGGAGGGGCAGGGACATGTTAGAATGTCTCTCACACCCCGTTTGGTTCTCTGAGCACCGCCAGGAGTAATCCTGGTGTGCAGAGCCAGGAGTAACCCTGAGCACTGAGGGATGCATCCTAAAATTGAAGACATTTTCAACTTAAAATATAGAAGTATTTCAGAATTAGTAAATAAAGAGTAAAACTATTTTTAAGACAACCATTTATTGGCTAGAGAGAGCACGCAATGGGTCCAATCTCTGGCCCCACATAGTACTGAGATACCGCTTGGTGCAGGGGACAGAGATAGGAGTGGTAAGGTGGTGAGACACCTGAAAACAAACAAAAAGTATCATTAATTTATGGAAAATAATTTTATTTCAGCTCAACTGGTTTATACCCAGTAAAAATAGCAGTTTGAGTGAATGTATGAGGCATCAATTAGAATAAGAATTTTTAAATGCTCCATAAAAAAATGCCTAGAAGTGTTTTATCTTATATTATGTTTTCTGAACATCTGCCTTGCATTTTTTCAAAAAAATTGAAAATAGAAAGATTATTTTTGTTGATGAGTATATAATCATAGAACTAAAAATATTCTAAGAAAATGAAAAATAACTTAAAAATAAATGGGGTAAAACTTTTTTCAATTTTTTTTTTTTTTTTATAATTGAGGGAGGGCTGGAGCCATAGCACAATGGGTAGGGCATGTGCCTTGCATGTGGACGACTTGGGTTCGATTCCTCCGCCCCTCTTGGAGAGCCTGGCAAGCTACCGAGAGTATTTCGCCCACACAGCAGAGCCTGGCAAGCTACTCATGTCATATTCAATATGCCAAAAACAGTAACAACAAGTCTCAAAAATGGAGACGTGACTGGTACCTGCTCAAGCAAATCGATGAGCAATGAGATGACAGTGACAGTGACAGTGATGATTGAGGGAACATGGCTATGTTAGTATTAATGATTATACTTTTCGTGTAATAGTTACTACATTATGATTTGTGCTATTTATTTTCACATAATTATTTCCTCTACTTTTCACTTAAAGTAATAAAAATTGTTTGCCTATCTTGAAATTGCATTTATACTCAAATATGTTTATTTTCTTGGTTTGGGGACCACACCTGTCAGTGCAAGGACTTACTCCTGGCTCTGTGCTCAGGGTTCACTCCTGGCAGTGCACATGGAACCATATGTATTGCCAGAGATACAACGGGAATAGCCAGATGCAAGGCAAGCACCTCAATATCTTTGCAGTCTCTCTAATCCATGAGTGTTTTCTCTAATGGTCAAAAATATGCATACTCTGAAACAGAGTGAAAAACATTTTTAAAGTTATTGGAATAAGAGAAAATACCTGCAAACTACACGTTCCAAACTACATATCTAAAATACAACAGATCATACAATGCAGTAGCAGACCCCACTTCCCAATAGGTAGTCCCCAAAAGAAAAATACATTAAAATTGGGTAAATGATTTTTTTTGAGGGGCGGATGAATGTTGAGCCACACCTGGTAGTACTCAGTGCTTACTCCTAGCTCTACCCCAAGCCTGGTTCTGCCTTCTGGAGGCTGCTCACAAGGCACATGCCTGAGCCCAAACCTTACCAGCTTTCCAGCCCTGAGCAAAGAACTTTTATAGAAATTTCTCCAAATTTAAATTTCCAGTAGGTAGATAAAACAAAGTTCAGTATTAGTTATGTCAGGGAAATGTAAGTCAACTCTACAATGTATTATATGTATTATCACTTCACATTCTTCAGAATAACATCAAAAAAAAGAAGTGCTGATGAAAATGAAGAAAAATAGAGAACTTTGTGCACTGTTAGTAGAATGTAAAATGCTGGGCAGTAATTCAAATAAGTAAATAAAATAATTCATCACATAAGAATAAATACTGTATTAGTATACTAATATGAACTGTATAATCAGACTTGTAGAAATGGAGTAATGTGGTGGTTAGCAGGAACTTCAGGGAGGAAGAGACGGAATTTCTATTTGACACATAGAAAGTTTCAGATATGTAAGATGAATAACTTTTAGATCTCTGTTTTATTGCCTGCTTAATTATATTAGGCTTTCAGAATTAAGAGATTAGATCTCATGTAAGTGTTCTTGTAACATTTTTAAAAACAATATTAAGTGAAAACCTCTTTAAAGTAACCAAATAAAAATGTACAAGGAAGAGGGCTTAAAGGACTGGAGCATATGCTTCACATGCAGGAAACTTGGGTTCAATTCCCGGGCCTGCATCATCTACCAGTCATGGTGCCAGGAGTGTCCCTACCCAAAAGGAAACAGAGATGCCAAAATAGCAGTAAGAAGGTTTATGCTCGGGGGTATGGTGCCACCAGCAGGTAAGCCTGTACCTGTGGGGCAAGTGCATCAGTAGCCTGATGGTGCCTTCAGACTTCCAGGTACCCCAAAACTGCTGCTGTGCCTTTGGCCAGACCCCAACAACTTGGGGCCAAGATTACCAAGAAGTTAAACAGCCAAAAGTTCGGTATGTGGGGTACACACCACCAAAACCACCTCCGGCTCAGCTATATAAGCTCATTCATTGGACTTATTTCAGAGACCCATAAATCTCAAAAGAGATCAAAAGACGCAGTTAGAGCCTGTAGCACGGAGGTAGACAAGAACCCATGACTGAGATCTCCAAATCTGCTTGGATTGGGGACAGGACCTCCTCTCCCCAGGTCCCCAGTTTTTCAGTAGCTTGGCAGTAATACCCACAAACTGCCCCCGGCGCCATGTAATCTCATCAATGGCCAAGACCCAGAGACTATTAACTAAAGCTCCCGAAAGAGAAGGACACAGAATTTCCTGGACATTATATTGTATCTATAGCAAGCAATACAAAACAAATTGTCTAGCACTGCCTTTTTAGCAGGTTTGAGTGGTGTCAAAATATCAAATGTAACCAAAGTATAGAGAGTATGGGGGAAATAGTCTGCCATATAGGCAGAGAAGGGTTGGAACAGGGGTAGAGGAGGAATATTGGGGATCTTGGTGGTGGAAAATGGGCACTGGTGAAGGGATGGGTGTTTGATGAATGTATGACCGAAGCTCAAAACAAAAGCTTTTTAACTGTATCTAACAGTGAATTTAAAAAAAATGGGGGGTTGCTTTTACTGTTTTTGGCATATTGAATATGCCACAGCCAGCTTGCCAGGCTCTGCCATGCGGGCAGGATATTCTCAATAGCTTGCTGGGCTCTCTGAGAGGGACAAAGGAACCGAACTCGGGTCGGCTACATGCAAGGCAAACACCCTACCTGCTGTGCTATCACCTCAGTACAATAACAAAATTTTTAAAAAATTAACATTCTGAATAAAAAAATGTAATGTGGAATTTATGCCCAATTCAATCAGCTTAATCAATGGCTGAATAAATAGCAGTACATTGTATAAAAAAAGAAGGTTTATGCTCTTTTATATGCAATTTTAATATGCAAAATATTGAGTTCCCAGAATGAAACAGACATCTGATATAGAAGTAAAACTAACAATCATGAGACATTTGATAAGTGATTTTTGCTATGTCAAGCTCTGTTCTCAATTCTTTGCAAATTTTCATCTTCACAATAGCCCAGTATATTTGGAATTTTTAATTTTGATGATGAAACTAATGTGCATAAAGATAAGTAAATGATTAGGTTTGTATAGCCAATGAAAGAAAGCGACTAACAAGCAATCTAGATTCTTGGAATTTATACTCTAATGCTTCTCTAGAAAATAGCATTTTTCCTACTTGGCTTATTGACAATGGTAACTTATTATCCTAAAATTAATCTTAGGAATTTTGCTATGCTTTCTACACTGTTGTTAAGAGCACCAATTAATATATTTACCCAAGGATTTGCTTAACTGTGTTTGTATAAATACATATCTTTTTAAAGGACAAGTACCTGTTTTCTAGAAAATTTACTGATACACGTCACTTTATTGCCCAGCAATGCAGAACAAATGAGGTGTTGTTATTGTACACTTCAGCAGTAAACAGGCTTAGGATCAAACTGGAGACCTTTCAGTGATACAACATAGCTGCGGATGATTAATGAATGTTAGTTGATGGTGATGAGATCTTTAAGAAGAAGGAAAATAAGTTCTCTTCTCTAAATGTTTCTGGAACCCCATCCATTTTGAGTTTGGGATAGACGTGATGGTTTTACAAAACCAAAATAATCTGCTCAGAAAAGGAAAAGTTCAGTCAGCCATTTAGGACTGCATAATGATGAAGAGCCAATCACAAAGGGGAATTTTAAAATATTTTGGCAGCTTGTTCTTGACTGTCTGTAAACAGAGCTTTCAAAAAGAAAAATATCCTGAGAAAATATCTCAAAGGGAAAAATATGCACCTAATTAGTATATAGTTTATTTTACATATTTCATACAGCATCCTAACTTCTTTATGATCAGTAACATAGGAGACAATATTATATCTGATTTCTAATTATAGATGAAGTTCAAGGTCAGGATTAGTGAATAGTTTTGAGTCTTTAAATTTAGAAACTGAATACAAAGTCTCACATAAACTCACAAATATTTGCCTTTCATAATAGAAATTGAAAGATTACTCTAATTTTGTTTATGAATTTACTAGTGACCTTTCCTGTTCTGAACTTTTGAAACTTTTCATATCCATTTAGTCATGACATAAATACAGCTTCAGTGAGCTAATAGGCGATTTTACCGAGCAAAAATCTTTCCAGTTTATGTCAGCCAAAAGCAAAAGGGAGATGGTAGTGGTGCATCTGTTTTTATTACTTGAATTTTAATTGTAATGAATTAGAGACTTTTATGGGAAAACTTTACTCACTTCATGAAATACTTTCCAAATATGTACAGATTTCTACTTTATTGGAAAAACTGCTTAGGCCCAAATTGTGTGTGTATACAAGAAATTGTTTGTTTTGAAAGGCTTAACTATTATTTTATGTGGCATCAGATGTCAGGCTGTTCCCAGTTCACTTTTCTGATGACATCAGATTCTATAAAATGTGATTTTAAGTAAATGTGGTCCTGGTCAGTAGAAGTCAGTTAGAATAATTCTGTTATATCTTAAATTGTGGCTAGGATAAATTGTAGCTAGGATAATGTATATAGACATCAGTCTGATTAAAGTCTTGGTGACTTCAATAAAAATATCACTGAAACAGTGAAGTACAAGGTAGTTTTGTGACTAAGCCTAGAAAAGATTTTAAAGTTGTGAATGAAATGGAAACAGGATGATCCTTCCCAAACCTTTCCTTTCTTCAGGCAAGGGTATCTTTCGGAAAATAATTTAACATTTAGCTTAAATTATCATTCATGACAAGCATTTTCCCTCAAAAAATTCCTCTCTGTAATTTAGCATTTTTGAAGTATATATTCCTCTTTCTGGAGGTCATCTTTTTGGTAATATGTAAGTCATTAAGAATACAAATCCTGTCATGAATATGATCTTCAGGTGCTAAACCTTTTCATTATTAACTCCTGTAACCTTCATACAACAAGCTGATACAGGCAACCTTGATTTCTGAGCTTTTATCATTGACAATTCATGTAATAGTGAAATTATGATAAATTCATGCAACTGAAATCCTCTGTAGTTTGATGTCACTTTTTCATGTACTTCAAAATACAAAGATCTGAAGGCAAGATTTTTCATTTTCAAAAAATGGTTTAAGTGTTCTTCATTAAATAATGTGAGGAAGCTCAGACAAAACAGGATTTGTAATATTTCCTACTGTAGAATGATGGTGGTGATGGGGAAACGAATGAGTCTGCAACAGTCACGACTACAAAGACGTTTTCAAAATGTTACTTTCCCAAAGAGCACAGAAACTTGAAACTCAATAAGCATAAAGAGAGAAGAGATTTTCAGAGTCCTATCCTCTGCACTGTGGGCTTTTTTTGAATCATACCTAAATTGTAGATACACTCTCAGCAATCTGGAACCAGCTGATTTGGCATCCAAGATGCCACCTGTCACCTGGATTGCTATCATCTGATTCCACCTTTGGCAGATTGGATGGTCTCACATACCCACTTTCCCTTTTTTCTTTTTAATGATCCTTGTTCAGCTAATCCTCTCCCCAGATATCAGTTCCCTTCTTATATCTGTCTACACATCATTCATAAGTCCCATCTGGTTTTAATTTTTACCTTGTTTCCATGTATTACTTAAGAAAAACCTCTTCTCGCTTCACGTTGTGCGCTATTCCAAATCTTGCTTTCTTCTCAACCATAAAATAGGACTTGATTTGAACAAAACTGTCTGTATGTATCTAGAACAATATTAAGTGTCTTGAAGAAACCAATAATGTTGATTGTAGTTTATCTTACAGTAGGGTTAACATGTATGATTTTGATTACAATTACTACATCTTCATTACCACCAGAGTACTCAAGCTCCATCACTAAAGTTACATCAATTCTAACCCCCCCTTTCCTCTCCCCCACATTGCTTGGTAATTCCAGTTTTGTAATCTAAGGCAAAATATTTGTCATGATCTGACTTTGTATTTCCTTACTTTGTATCTGTTTTAACACATATGCATGAAATTATTCAGTAATTATTGTCCTCCTTCTGACTTATTTCTTGCTTAACATGATTCCCACATTCCATCCAAGTTGAAGCAAACTACAAGACTTCATATTCTCTTAAAATTTTATAGTTATTCCATTGTGCATATATACAATTCTTTATCCACTCACCTACCACCGGACGTGTGAGTTGTTTCCATAAGCTACCTATTATACTTAGTGCTGCAATGAACATTTATATGCATATATCTTTTTGAGTTATTGCACTTGTAGTAGAATCCAAGAATTGGAATCATGAGATCATATAGAAGATCTATTTTTCAATGATGCATACTATTTTCTATTGGGGATTAGAGGCTGTTTGGCCCACTTTCAAATGCGTTCAGGACTTTTTCCTGGCTCTATGCTCAGGGATCACTTTTTACCTGGTGCTGGGGAATAAACTATATCACCCGTAAGCAAAACAAGCATTACAACTGTTGTACTACTTTTAAAACCCACACTATTGTTTTCTATAGAGGCCATGCCAGATCACATTCCCACCAACAGTGGAAAGAATTCTTCTACCACACATCTATCGACTTTGATTGTTTTCACCCTTATTGATGTGTAATGATCTTGTCACTTTAATTTATATTTCCCTGATAACAGTGACCATCTATATGTACTCTTTGAAGATGTATCTGTTCCATCTTCTCTCTTGATTTTTGATTGGATTATTGTTTTGACTGTTCTTGAGGTTTGGCCATCTCTTTTTAAAGCTACAGTGATTCCAAACATTTAGATATATTATTAACAAAAATATGTTCCATTATAAATTATAAATTATTTGTATGTTCTACATATTTTTATAATCTAAAATCACAGCACATTCTATTAAAACTCATAAAACATAAAATAGTCAGTTAAATTTTAGAGTGTCTTGAAATTCTATTTTATCAATATAATTTTTATCTATAGTGTAGGATACATATCAATTTTCACCATTGAAGAAGTGAAACAGGTGTCTACATTAATCCATGTTGAGATACAATCACTAGATAAAACCTATCTTTTATGAATATATCCATTTCAAGATAAAATAATTATCTAATATATCATATTTTAAACAAAACCAACAGAATGTTGCATCATATCACTTTCCAAAAGTGATATATGAGTGGGAGGATTCATTTAGGAAAGGATTCTAGAATTTTAGATCAACATCCAAATCTTATGCATCTTTGTCTTATAGCAGAGTGCATGACTGAGTACATGCTAAGTAAGTGTGTTGGATAAATAAGTTTATGACTGGATGAAAGAAACCCAAACCTATTGTATTCCTCTTCTCTAAAGAGCCCTTATGGTTGAGATTGGCTAGCAGCTGAAAAGTAGCCATCAACTTTAAGTTCACTTTTATGAGGTCAGTATTATCATGGTACCTTAGTGCATTTGGCTAGATATCTTAGATATATTACAAATCATAATTTCATTGATTTTTGTTCTTCATTCTTTAAATGATCTACGTATCTAAGGACATATTCTAAAAGATCACAGAACATAAATATTTCCCATTTGACCCCAATCTTATGGAAAAGCATTAAGCATAGGGCTAATATTCTTCTTAGAAAATTTCTTGATTCAAGAATATCTACACTGACAGCTCCATATTTATTATGAGGGACTATTTGCACAGTCTGAAAAGTAAGCAAATATAAATTAGAGAATTAATACTCTAAATGGAGTTTTGAGGCGCCCATACAGGGTAAGCATAAAGAAGAGTTCCTTAGTTTCTTTGAATCTTTGCAAAATACTTCCAGAAAATCACTATAAGAAGTAACAGATAGGGGTAACTATTCAAAAACATGAGAAGAATGAGAGTTTCTTAGATTTCTATATGATTTCTATCACTGTATCACTGTATTACTGCTATCCTATTGCTCATCGATTTGCTCGAGCGGGCACCAGTCATGTCTCCATTTTGAGACTTGTTACTATTTTTGTTATATTGAATACGCCAAGGGGAGCTTGACAGGCTCTGCCATGCGGCCGAGATACTCTCTGTAGCTTCCCGGACTCTTCAAGAGGGGCGGAGGAATCAAACCCGGGTCGGCCGAATACAAGACAAACACCCTACTGCTGTGCTATCACTCCAGCCCATGACTTCTATGAGGTGATTATATTAAAAAAAAAGTGTTGGAAATAGCTCAAGGCTCCCTCAGGTAAAAGTAGCAGTCTCCTCCTGCCCTCCAGCTGATGTGCTGCTTGCTCATTTTCCATTCATTCCTCTCACATCTCCTCTCATACTGCCCCCTGGCCACTGCACCGGAGGGGTTCTAGTACCCTCGCACCGGATACTGAGAGTGCCTGCTGCCATCCTTCCTACACTCTGGCCTCTCTTTTGCTCGTGTGGAAGGGATACTTTACCTCAACACTTTCCTCTGTGGGGGAGGAAGTGTTACACTTCACCCATTTTTTTCTTCTTAATCTTTAGATATAAAGATATCTGGGACTCTTCGCCAGGATGTTTTCATTCAGGGTGCCCCAGAGGGGGGTGGGTGAGAACTCTCCCCCAAGGGACCCAGTCCCAGCAGCCGACCTCCACTACCCAACCATCACCACGCTCCAGGCCACTTTCTGGACACTTTATAAGATACTTCCTATTTCCCGTCATTACCACACCATATTTGATGGAGCTCAGGCAGTAGGCAACAAATCAGAGAGTAATATATGTATATATATGTACATATATATAAATATAAATATATATCCCATTGCTCATCGATTTGCTTGAGCGGGCACCAGTAACATCCCCATTGTGAGATTTGTTGTTACTGTTTTTGGCATCTCGAATATGTCACGGGTAGCTTGCCAGGCTCTGCCGTGCAGGCAAGATACTCTTGGTAGTTTGCCGGGCTCTCTGAGAGGGGTGAAAAAATCGAACACGGGCTGGCTGAGTGCAAGGTGAACACCGTACCCACTGTGCTATCGCTCCAGCCCCTCTTGGAGAGCCCGGCAAGCTACCGAGAGTATCCTGTCTGCACAGGCAGAGCCTGGCAAGCTACCCGTGGCATATTTGATATGACAAAAACAGTAACGATAGGTCTCATTTCCCTGACCCTGAAAGAGCCTCCCAATTGTTGGGAAAGATGAGTAAGGAGAGGCTGCTAAAATCTCAGGGCTGGGTGTAATAGAGACGTTACTGGTGCCTGCTCAAGTAAATCGATGAAAAACAGGATGACCGTGATACTGTGATACCGTGATACTTCTACCGAAAGGATAGCTCCTGAAGACAGCAAAGGAATAGACAGGTTATCCAAGGAGGTGTTCAGGCTCAACGTGAACCCTTATTGTTGTAGTTTCTGGCCTCAGAGCAAACTCTGTTAGAGGCTGCTGGTCACGTTCTCTTTGGGGCTGTGGGGTCCACGTGGACTTTCCTCATTAGCTAGTTATATTCTTTGCCTCCCTTCCAGTGATCAAACTTCTTGCAGTAACAGGATGGAGGCTGCCAGAATATACAGTTGATTTCAAAATTGATGTGGTAAACCATCCTGTAGACATGTACTTGAATGAACAAATCTTCCTCCAGGGTTTGGAGGAAATGGGCAAAGTGTTTCAGAAGAGGAGAATGGAAGGCGTAGGCAGTAGATTTCCCAAATTTTGTATCTTTCTATGGAAGAACACATTAAAAGGATTTCAAAACATATCCTAAGTGGTCCCTGTGCACCATCCTACCTTCTTTCCCAATCTTGCAGTGTGGTTTCAGAGAACACAGAAATAAACACTGCCATAAACAAAAAGAGAATAATAAATTGGATTTTTTAATTTAACTTTGAACCATTAGTTCCAAGCATTTTTCTTTTTCTTTTCTAACGTTTTAAAGTGTTGAATATGCTGTTTTATGGGATAATCAGTTGGATATAGCTCCTTTCTTTATAAATTTGTTATGCCTGACTGGAAAATTTGGAAAGAATTCTTCCCTTATTATCCCAATAAATGATTCTTTGTCTTGTTTTCTACTCAAATAAAATCTCCATTTTTTTATTAGAAAGAAAGATGTGCGAACATTTAATTGCATTAAATTAATGAATATGTGGAATTTGTCTAATTGGCTGAAAATTTATTGCAACATCTAAATCAGCCTAGCACACAGTAGGTAGTCAGTGAATGTCATATCCCTAAACTTGTGTTTTTATTCATTGTGTAAGAGTATTTCTACATTTTAAGTTATTTTAACTTGTCTATAAAGTAAAGAATTAATAAATACATAATATTATTTTGTTATGTAGCATAAGTAGTATAAAATCTACTATAATAAACATTAAGTCCCCTTTGATTTTATAATGTATTGATTCAAGGACAGTGTCTGCATATGTCTACCAAGCAGTGCCCTCATTCTGAATATTTTAACTTTCCCATCTCAGATGCTCAGTAAATATTTATCAAACCCATGTTGTTTGTGTTCAAAGAGAATGTTTAACCTCTTACTCTCTCAATTTATGTTTCCCCTTCCATGGTCTCATGCCCATTATTAATATACTGAGGTTCCTGATTCTATTTGCAGGAATCTAAAGGGAATTTTGCTTTTGATACTGGAAAAAGTAGCTCAGTTTTTTAAAAGGAAACTTTCATGTTCATTAGCATATCCCATATTGGACTTCCCATCTACATATTTACACATACATTGCAATTATTGAGTTTTTTCTTTCCTGGTTTGATAGAATTATAATAATAATCCAATGATTATTAATTTGATTTTATTTATCTCCAGGAATACTTAACTAGGAGTCTCTGTAGCCCTGAAAGAGCATGTGTCAGGCCTTGTATCACAGGATTTATAAATTCAATATTGTACAAAATTAAATGTTTGCCTTTTTATGAAGAGGATAGAACTTTTAAAGTCAGACTCTCTAAGGGTACATTGATCCATAAAATCTTTATAGTGTACTAAATGAATAAGTTCTAATTATTGAGAAAACCTGACACTCTACCCTTTGCATATGTTTCAAAATTTTCTTTGAAAAGTATTGATTAAAGAATACAGAAATTCACATGGCATTTTAAAATTCTACCTTATTGCAAAGCCAGGATAAATGTGTGCCTTGATGCTTCTATCTCCCCATCAGATCAGTCCCCACTCACAAGTCTAGACCTCTGTCCTTGTGCCAGACAATATTCTCTTTTTTATTTCCATATACTATTAGGCTGTTGGCAGAGAGTCTCTTGCCTGTACTCCTGGCTGTCTTCCCCGGAGCCCCTCGGAGGGGATGGGCTCCTGCTTCCCTCCCCACCCCGAGCGAAAGGACGAAATGAGATGTTACTGAGCCCTCCAAAGAAATCAGTGATTAACGGGATATTGTGATGGTGTGATTTAGGCTGTTACCCTAATACTAGAAAAATAAATTGCTCTCACATAAACCGTGACTTGAGAGAAGGTGATGTTTAGACTCTGGTGAATAGGGAGTAGTCAATACATGTCAAGGACTCTAGACTTGCCAAAGTAGAGACTAATTTACTAATTCAATATTAGTAATGTTGAATACTAATAAAACAGAAAGAGAGATACAATGTACACAACACTGAATAATAGGAACCGATTCTGAGATTACTATTAACATGATATAGAGATTAAGAAAATTCTGTTGCTCTGCTTCTTCTTATGGACCTTTGAGGACATTGGATAGGATTATGTGTTTTCTGTACAGCTTTTGATTCTAGTTGGCTAACATTTAGTAAATTTCCAGAATGTCCTAAAGACTTAAAAATTCATCATTTTACAGCATAATAGGAAAGAGACCAGAAATTCAATAAATATAAAACACTAACAAGTAAATAAATATTACTGGGCAAGAACACTTAATATTGTAAAGACATCCTTTTTTCCTAGAAGATACAAAAATAGAACTCACTTGTTTTAAAAAATTAGTTTATTAGTTTAGTAAAATTTTAAAAACTTCTGAATAAAGTTTGCTAATTAGGTTAGAACAGTATAGGTCACCGCCCACCTCAAAAATTATAATTCAGAATTATAAAATCAGGGTTGAGAGTGGCACAGATAGTACATACTTCCTTTGCATGTGGCCAATTCTGATTCAAATCTTGGCACCACCAAACAGTACCAGTTGTCACTGTAAATACAGAGTCAGGAATTGTCCCTGAATATTTTGGGTATGGCCCCAAAGCAAATATGTGTATATATATATATATGTATATATATATATGTTTACTATGATATTGAGAAGATAATGTAAAAATCAAAATTAACTTAAAAAACTTGAGTAAGTAACCATTCTCCACCCAGTTTTTATAATTCTGAATTATAATTTTTGCTATTTCATATATTTTATTATTTTATTAGGACTGGAGCGATAGCACAGTGGGTAGGGTGTTTGCCTTGCACGTGGCCAACTCAGGTTCGATTCTTCCCTCCCTCTTGGAGAACCTGGCAAGCCTGGCAAACTACCTGTGGCGTATTCAATATGCCAAAACCAGTAACAAGTCTCACAATGGAGACATTACTGGTACCCACTCTAGCAAATCGATGAACAACGGTATGATAGTGCTAGAGTGCATTATTTTGTTATTATAATTTCTGTTCTAACCTAATTAACAAACATAATTTAGAAGTTTGTAAAATTTTACTAAACTGTACTACTGTAGCACTGTTAAAACAAGTCTGAGTTCTATTTTTGTATCTTTTAGGAAAAAATATATCTTTTAAATATTAAGTTTTATTAACATTTAATCAGTAATTATGATTAATTATACTAATTTTATACTTAGATAGCAATTAAGAAAAAAAGTAGACTAATTTAAAGTAATTTTGAGGCAGCTCGGATAGAGAAGGGAACACCACATAGAGGATGTTGGGAGGACCTATTCGGGTTGGAAGATGCAAACTGAAAGTAGACTATAGACAGAACACGAAGGCCACTCAATACCTCTATTGCAAACTACAGCACCCAAAAAGAGAGATAACAAAGGGGAATTCCTTGCAGCAGAGGCAGGGTGGGGTGGTGGGGGATAGGATGGGGGTGGTGAGAGGGATACTGGGATCATTGGTGGAGGAGAATGTGCACTGGTGGAGGGATGGGTAAACAATCACAAAAGTTCATAAGTTTGTAACTGTACATCACAGTGATTCTCTAGTAGAAAATTAAAAAGTAAATAAATTTTAAATATTAAAAAATAATTTTGAAATAAAACAAATAAATTCACAATTGCAAAGAAAGATACATGGTTTATAATTATACATATTTTAAGAATAACGAGAATATAAAATAATGAGGAAATTATAATAGGGGACAGAAAGACAGAACAGTATGCTAGGGCACTTGCTTTATGTGCAGCTGACTTGGGTTCTATCTTTGGTACCAAATATGGTCACATGAACCCTGCCATGGGTGATCCCTGATCCAGCAGTAAGACCTGAGCACAACTGGGTGGAGACCATAAATCAAATAAACAAAATTGTAATTTGGATATCACAATAATTGATTAAAAATTGTCCCCCAATAAAAATTATCAAATCTTGAACATATATAACCATTCAAGATACATGGGTAAGTGAATGCATATCAGAATATTTCAAGGTACAATAATGATTAGGGAAATGATAATTAAGGCCAAAATAAGATTATCTCAATACACTTAAAATGTCTAAAGTGTGAAAACGATGGGAAGTCTTACCAAGGATAGAGAGGAACTGGACCTTTATCCCACTACTACAGGAATGTAACATGGCATGAATACTTTGGAAAGCCTCTTTTGACAGCCTTCTTACTAAGTCAACATGTATCTTCTACATGAGTCAAACATTTTACTCTTGTGTATTCCCTCAAGAGGAAAAAAAAATAACATTATCATACAAAGACTTATACATAAATATATAATAAAGGCTTTATTTGCAAGGAGAGAAAAATGGAAACAACCCAACTCTTCATCTACAGGTGAACAGATGAAACACAAATCATTTCATGTATCCATGATGTAATAGAATGCAACTTAGCAATAAAGAAGGAATAAACTATTGGCATATGCTACAACTTAGATAATCCAAAATAATCATGTGGAGTAAAAGAAACTAGAATGTTTTTCTTCAAAAATAGAAAAATATGGTGTGTTAGATCAATTTACATAAAATTATAGAAAATCTAATTTACATAGAAAGCTTTCTCAGCTGTTACCTAGATTTGGATTTGGGGGGAATTACCAAGGATAGAAGTAAATTATGGATGTGGTTGATATGTTTGTTGATTCTTTAAATATTATAATTCATCAAGTTGTATATGTTATGCCCCATTTCTTATCTGCACTACATCAATAAAACGTTTTTAAACAGAAATGTGACATAGTATTAAAAGGGACTTCTGGGGATGAGAGAGATAGCTCAACAGGAAGTGATACCTGGTGTGGCCCTAAACTGAAAATTTTTTGAAAATCAATTGCATTTTAAAGTCCACAACATTAAATATTAGCAGTAGCTTTTCAAATACATAAGCAATAGTATGGGAAAAATGAGTGATTGTGTGGTTAAATTAGATCCTTACTCCATGAATTAACAATATAAATTCCAGATTTCTTTAGTCTAATACTGTATAATATATAGAAGCCACAAATGTTATTAGTTATAAATGGAAAAGTCCTTATAATGCATAAATATAAGGGGAAAATTGTTAATTAAAATGGTCATCTCATAATCTTTAAAGTTTGTACTAAATTATAAAATTAGCCAGACAGCAAAGAGAGTAATACTTTCCTGATTAAAAATTATAGGGTTGAAGAGATAGTACCAGAGTAAAATGACAATTGCTTTGCATGATGCCTCACTGGTTCATTCCTGCATTACAATGGAATCCACAACCATCACTAGGAATGACTCCTGTGCAAAAGCCAAAAGTCAGCCCTTATTACAGCCAGGCCTGCTCACACTCCCTCCCTTAAAGGTGTTACCTTTGTTAGTTAAAAGGGTGTTGTAAAACTATTTTAACTGAATGATTATCTTTGAAAGTATCACTGCATCACTGTATCACTGTCATCCTGTTGCTCATCGATATGCTCAAGCGGACACCAGTAGTGTCTCCATTGTGAGACTTGCTGTTACTGTTTTGGGCATATAGAATATGCCATGGGGAGCTTGCCAGGCTCTGCCATGCGGGCAGGATACTCTCGGTAGCTTGCCAGGCTCTCTGAGAGGGATGGAGGAATCGAACCCTGGTCAGCTGCATGAAAGGCAAACGCCCTACCCACTGTACTATCACTCCAGCCCATCTTTGAAAGTATCTTTGAAAATGACTTATAACAAACTAGTGTTTCACAAAAAATGGGGGCGAGGCAGGGAGGGAAAGAGAAGGAGAAAAGAAGAATAGAACGAAGGGCAGGAGAAAAGAGGGGAGGAAAAAATACCAGTTAGACAAGCTTCTTAGCAAAAGGAACATTATCCCATCTTGTTTGTATTTCTTTTGGTCTTTGTTATCATATCTTTGTGGGTAAATTTGTCATGTTTTCTGCAATGTCTTTCTGTTTCTTTACCACAAAATATATAATCTCAAAATACTAATATAACAAAATACTCGAAATTATATAAACTAAAAATCTAGAGCTAGAAAATGTGAGTGAACTCAGCAAAATGCTAATAGTCATTTAAATGAAGAGTCATGGTGTATGTGTTAATACAAATGAAAGTGAATGTAGGTGATATAGGTGTATGTGTGTGTAAGACAATAAAAAGATTGACAATATAATAACAGAAAATATAATAATAGGAGAAATCAGGATTAGGACACCTGGATCAGTCAGTGTCACACTCGTATATGAAACCAAACTGTTGAAAGTGTCGTGTGGAGATTTGTAGGCACTCAGAACTGCTTGTTAGTCCACTGATGCAAGATATCAAAGACAAGCTTGTGTTTATCATTCATATACATAAAGAGGTTTAGAAATATTCACTATAAAACAAGTAACTTACACAATTTCCACTGATTTCTTTTTTCAATCTTTGATTTTAAGCACAAGTGGTTGTGCATTTAGTGTTGTTATCAGGCTGCATAATAATATGAAGCATCATGCAAAACTTTAAGGAATTTGAGGTCTAGCTGAGGAAAATGCATATCATAGAAAATACCTCAATACTAATGCCATTTTCTCTATTTTCTCATGTATGGGATGCATTCTAAAAGGGAGATATTATAACATTGACAAGAGCCCACATTTTGAACATCTAAGGGCATTTCCTTCTTGACCCAGAACTATGAAGACATTGGGAGGACTTTCTATCACAAAGGGAGTTTTGTTGGTGAGGAGAGCTTCCCTCTGATGGATTAAGTCAACTTGTAAATATGTATCCTGGGAGTCTGCAGTGATCTCACAAGCATATTTAATGGCTGGCTTTTATGACTGTGGTTTAATGAGCTGGCTTACGAGGGAGAAGTGTAGGATGTACCGGCGCTCACTGTACAAGTGAGCTCAGGTCCAAATCTTCCGAGCTTGCTCCTGGTGAAGCCACAGGACAGACATTTTATTGTCCTACATCCTTGTAACATTGGTTACAAGTTTTAGATTGACAAAAAAAAATGGAAGGAAGAAAACCATCGAAGTCTTCAAAATACATCATCTCAAAATACTAACACAACAAAATTCTTGAAACTATATAAGGTAGCAAGAAGGAAGATAAAAAGATAACAGCTGGAAATGAAAGGCTAACCTTTGAAAACAGCAGTACACACTCCGTAATGTACATAATATATCTTCCTCTGCTTAATCTCTCTTCTCCATAAATAGACATAGGTTAGCATATGTTTGAAGATCATTTCCCTTTTATTGAGCTCACCCAAGGAAAGTTTTCTCTCAGCATGTCCTGCTTTTATAAACCAATATCTAATTCGACATAATTACATCATTATGTGGCCATTTGTAGCTTCCTCTCCTTTTGCAAAGCATAGGGCTCTTTCTTTAGGATCCGGATAGAGTATGTTGATTTCATGACTAGAAGGTATTGTTCTCTTACAACAATAAATTCACATATTTTCTAATTTGCTATTAGGACCTACTAGTTCGAAGCGACTCTCTTGGAAATAGAAGAATGAATTACACACTGCCATTTTTGTAGCTGTGTGACCAGTGGAGGATATAGAGAAACAGAGAAGTTTAAAGTATTGTGAAAAGTCAAGTTAAAATTTGTAGTTGAATGTCTGTTGTCTACTCCAGCATATATTTTCCCTATTTTCCTCAGAAGCAGCGTGCTTTTATTGCTCTCTGTTAAAAGACCAACTCTCTCAGCAAGGTGCAGTTATGTGACTAACTCTGGCCAGTGAGAAAGGAGAAGTGCTCAAGTGCAATTTCTAAGAGTTCCCTTAAAGGGAGATAACGATGCCACAGAGAAGGATAGTTTTAACTTTCCTTCCTTCCTAGAAGGCTAATGAAAATGCTGGAGTCATAGCAACATTCCTGGGCCCTGCAGTAAACTTGAGTTAGTACTAGGCAGAAAGGATTCTAGTGACGTTGGTGATAAGATATAGATGGTTTCTGAAGTCTTGGGGTGCCTTCATATTTTGGTGTATGTATGTGCCTTTGATTTTACTTAATTGTGGGAAAGAGAGAGAATACACTGGGCAGGGCACTTGTCTTGCGTGCAGCTGATCACTGAATATGAGTCAAGAGTAAGCCAAGAGCAGTGAGAAGTGGTCCCCAAACAAAAATATATAGATATGTATTTTAATCATCATTATAAAGGGACAAACACACACGCGACGCACACACACACACACACACACGCACACACACACCACGCATGCCTCTCAGAGAATCCTGCAAGCTACCAAGAGTATCGCGCCTGCACGGAAGAGCCTGGCAAGCTCCCTGTGGTGTATTCAATATGCCAAATACAGTAACAATAACAGGTCTCATTCCCCTGACCCTGAAAAGAGCCTCCGATCGTTGGGAAAAACGAGTAAGGACAGGCTGCTAAAATCTCAGGGCTGGGACGAATGGAGACATTACTGGTGCCCACTCAAGTAAATTGATGAATCACAGGATAACACAGTGATACAGTGATAATGTATTTTAATTAAAAATTAATATTTTTAATTTTAGGCATCATGATTTATAATACTGTTCATTAGATAGAGTTTCATGTCCATGATTTTCCAACACCAGACCCTTCCTCACAGCGTCCTTTCTTTCAACTCCCCACTTCCTACCTGCCAAGGTGAGCCCAGTTTTGCAGACCAGTCATCACATTCTCTTTCCTTTGACCATTTGCTATTCCTTTGTTATGTTTATTTTTTACCCCATATATAACAGAGATCATTCTGTGTCTGTCCTTCTCCTTCTGATGAATTTCCCTCGGAGTGATTCTCTCTAGATTCATCCCTGTAGCAGCAAATAATGATTTCATTTGAACACCATCTTGACTCTCTCCAGGGAAAATGTTTAAAATTAGAAGGGAGTCAAGGGCAGAACACAGAGATCTAGTGACTCAGATGAAGAGAAGTAGAGCCTCACCATCCTCTATTGTGAGAGAATACCAGCATCAGTTGGAATCAAAACATCCAAGCAATCATTGGGTCAAAAGTCAGCGATGAGGTGGGGTTTCTTCTGCTTTGCTTCTAGCCTGCAGTAACTGTTGATGTAGTATTTCAAGGAGGTTAAACAGTCCTCGTTGCAGTGCCCTGCTGGAATAGCTGGTGGGTGGATGATTAATGAAAATAATATTTACAAACAGAAGGAGTCTACGTAAGCCCCCAAGAGCCTCAGTTTCATTATTTGTAAAATGGGGCTAATTATACCTATCTTATAATGTGTTAAGAAATGGAATACGCATATCACCAGATAAGGACATTGTACCTTAACAGTATGTACATTATTTTAAGCCAGTGAAAGCTTAGGTAGAAAATTATGATGTACACAGATAAACTTTACTTTGTCAGCTTCTTAAACTATCATCAGTAGTATATAGTAGTTTTTCATCTTCAAAAACTTTTATATTCCTCTGCATTGACAAATATTGACCTACAGTGAGTTAGAAATATGTTTACATGGGAGCTTAGTGACATGTCTAGTAAAGTTACTGAAATGTTTCCCAAGGTAGGAAAGACTTCCAGGAATATACTACACTCACTGTGCTGACGATCATCATGTTAGGAGGGAATGCTTTCAGATATCTTATTGTGAATGATTATGTCCCAGAGTGCCACACACCAGTGGGATATGAACTTGGCAGAACATTTTTAAATGTATGACACAAAGCTCTCGGTAACTTGCCAGGTTCTCTGAGAGGGAGAACTAGACTATAAGACGTTGTGCAGCTGCAAATGTGGCCGCGCATTTCTGGGAACTTTGTTTATAGGAAGGGCGAGTAAAAGAGGCTGCTAAAATCTCAGGACTAGGACAAATGGAGATGTTACTGGCACCCACTCGAGCAAATTGATGAACAACAGGATGACAGTGATACAGTGACAGTGACACAAAGCTAGAGCTTATAGAAAAATTCTACAAGACATCAGAAGTACACAGAATCATGAGAAGATTCATATGCATTCAGTTTCACTGTTATGTAGTCAAAATGGAAATTTAATTCTATCAAGAATATATATATAAGTGTATACAATATCAAGTAGACTGTTTCCTCAATCCTTTACAATAATATTTCAGGATATTAAACACATGAGACTAGAAATGCTTTTAAGGCACAAAATCCCAGGCACAAACTCCTAATAGTATTATAAACTGTGTGTCTGTAACAACTTATACAGGAAAAATATACATAGATTTTTTGACCTTCTTATTAAAAGAGTTGTAATTTTTAAATGAAATTAATTTAATTATATATAATTGTTTTCAATAATCCATGTCAAAGATTAATTTGTTTCCTCCCTCTAGGGAAAAATTCTTGAAAGAACTTTATCAGATCAAGAGGCAAACAAAATGTATTGAAAAAAAAAGCTAGGAAAATTATTATAATCTTGAAGCAGGTAGTTATTAACAAATGAGTTTTCTGAATTATGTTATTTCTCTGGTTTTATTACATTAGCAAATTTTTATGATGCCAGGACTCAAACTCAAATGGCAAAGTACTTGTCTCTATAAGTGTATAATATAACACCTGCCACCAGTGTTCCAGTAACATCTCCTCACCAGCATGACTCCTCTTACGACCCCTGAGTGCAGAGCCAGGAGGAACAACTGAGCATTCCCAGGGTTGGCCCAAAAAACAAAATCACAAAACAAAATGACTCCTGCTGCTCTTTCATCCTCCCATCCCATTTCACTCTGATAAACATCGTTTTAATCCAGTGGAGAGGTTATGTTTTTTTTTAATTGTCTATTTATTTGCTTTAATAATCATATCTCACGTATGAATAAATTTGCTTAGTAATTGTCTTTCACTGCCTTAATTATTTAAGTAAACATAATATCCTCAAGTTCCATCCGTTGGGTCCCCAATGACAAAATTCATCATTGATGGCAGCATAATATTCCATTGGATTTGGTTAATATAGCTTCTTTATCCTGCCATCTTCTGAGATATTTAGGTTCACTCCATATTTTGGTTATTGAAAATACTATTTTTAAATTATTGATTGATTGATTGACATTTTGCTTTATGGGTCACACTCAGCAATGCACAGGGGTCACTCCTGGCTCTGCACTCAGGAACTACCCTGGTGGTGCTCCGGGGAGCATATGGGATGCTGGGAATCGAACCCTAGTTGGCCGCATGTAAGGCAAATACCCTACCCACTGTGCTATTGCTACAGCCCTGAAAATGCTATTTTGAACTTAGAGAGGTGTCCTTGGTCAGAGAGAAAGAACAGAAATTAAGGTCTTACATCCAGCTGACCCTAGCTAGAATCCTGGCACCACCAAAGGCCTTGAGCACTTCCAGGAATGAGTCATAGCCTTCAGTACCCAAGATATACACCTCCCTTCTAAAAATAGAGATGAAAAAAAATGACATTTTGAATTAGTTTTTCACACTATTTGGCTATATGTCAAGGAATAGTATTATTGAATTATATAAAAGCAGGCATACAGACCAATAGAATTAAAGAGAATTTCCAGGAATAAATCAACATTTAATTGATAGCTAATATACCTGAAAAATGCCAAAGAAACATTTTAATGGTAGTAATTTTAGATGATTTATATTGGTTTTTCAGGATCTGTACAAGTTTTGGACTCCTTTAAAATAATGAAGAAAAATAAAAATCAAATTTTGCATACACAGGATTTTTTAAAATACTGTAAGTTTTATGTGTGGAAGTTTTTGTTGTCCTTGCAACATGTATAAAATGGTATAGTATATACTTAAGAACTTTAAAGTTCATGAGAGCTAAGGTTTTTTTTTAAAAAAAATCATATACCTGGAATAAAATATGAGATCCTATGAAATGAAGTTTGATGTTCAGTTATTTAAAACATTAAATTTAGAAAGCCAGTAATGGGATGTAGCTCAGTTGTATAGTTGTATAGTCTTGTTCTATATTATACAAATAAAGGGCCAGAGAGGGGTGCAGTGGACAGGACAGTGGGTAGGGCATTTTCAGGTTCAACCCATGGCACCCCACATGCCAGGAGGGATCCCTAAGTGCAGGTCCAGGTGTAAGCCCTGAGCATCACCAGTCTGGTGTGACCCAGAACCAAAGCAAACAAGAACAAAACGTAGGAGATTGAAGCTAGCCACAGAAATCCCTTAATATTGCAAATTAGTCAGTCTAATGTATATTAAAATTAGATTCACAATTGCTTTGATAAAATGGTGAATAGGGTTTTTTAAAATGTGTTTGACATTTCTTTAGCAGAAAACTGACTCTAGCCAGGGAAGAGAAGCAAAACAAGGACCGTTCTTCCATGATTCTCTCTGACCTTAAATTAATGAAAGACCTCCAGGCACCCAGAATCCACATAATGAACTGCAGCTAAATTTGTAACTATGCATTATTGTGCCCATACACATTGTTGGGAGTGTTAAATCTTCACTATATCAGGTAACTTATAGCACAGTACTAGAAGGAAGACCTTTTAGCATTAGTTTCATATCTCATCCATTCTCAGTTTAAGTATCCTTTATTGATGGGCATGCTCAAAATATATAGGTTGTCTTTACTTTTTAATTCAACTCATGCTGCGAATATTACTTTTGCTTAGTTGGGAATCTCACCAATGTGTTTCAAAAGTTTTTCTTAAGTATTCCCAGAAGCTTGGGAGAGTTTCTCCATTCACTTTACAAGAGCTAATAGTCTTGGATTGTTGTCTACTGGTCACAGTGGACTCCATGATCAAAATATTAGCATAATGTTCAAGATTCTGCATGTATCTAATTTTCAAGTTTCATGTCATGTGGCCTTTTGTCAGCTTTTCATCTGCCTTTTTCTCTGTTTCCCCTCAACTGCTCACTTCTCACCTCACTCAGGAAGCCTGTCTTTACCTTCTTCAAACACAGGCTGGTCTCTGTACCAAGGGGCTTCCTACCTGCTGTCACCAATAGGCCTCCTCCCAACCACCAGACAAATATCAATTAGCTTAAATGTCACTTTCTTGGGGATGACAACCCTGGCTATCCCATCTTCTAGCTTTGATTAAAGCTTCTCCCAATCCCATTTTGGCCCCTTGCAGATTAAACTCAAGGAATTTCTATTATTAGTCACTTGACCCATAAAACAATCAATTATTGTCTTAGCTTTCCATGCCTCATAGCTTACATCAAAATTATTACTAAGTAATAGCAAATACTCTATTAAGATCAGTCTTCCCGATGTATTAAAGGTTCAGAGTGTAGACATGTCTATAGTGTTCATTGCCATAAAACATAGTAAAAACTGTCCAGTAAATATTTATTAGACATTATTATTATTACAATTGGGTCAAGAAAGACTTTATTTTCTAACTTAATGATGCAGAGGGAATTTTCATTATTGTGAAGTAAAGTTCTAATTATTCAAATAGGTTTGTGTTGCTTCATTTTTATTTTCAAGTCATTTCAGTTTTTAATATTTTGCAATGCTGTTTGTAGTGCTTCGGCCCTAATATCCTTTATTTGGTTAGAATACTGCATTGCTTCTGTGAAATTTTTCTGGGTGTCTCATGAAGCTAAGGCTACCACATCTTTGAAGTTTCCTTCCCTCCTAAGATAAATCCCCAGCAGAGTTTCTCTCTCTTAAAAAACGAGTGGAACTTTTCACAATCTTAGGGCAAATAAACATTCTCAGATTACAAAGCAAAAGATGTTGCAAAATACTTGAAAAGATGCAGTTTATGAAGCAGAAGTTGTACAGATGTCATGGAAGGACCAGTGAGGAATTGGAAAAGATTGCAGCTCAAATTTAACTCCTTTCAAGGCAGCAGAGGGAGTTCATGTGTGAAAGATATTCACGCCAGCATTGGGAGCCCAGAGCCCAGCTTTCCAGACAGAGAAGCTCAATACACCTAGGCAGAGGAGAGGGGCCCTCATTACCCCAGTCAAGGACAGCTTGTGTACAAGCCGTGCACAGCAGGGCTGCAGTTAACTGCCCGCACTGATGATGTTTGAGTCTGTTGGTCTGAGTGACTCCTGATCATGTGTATTCCACAACCTTTACACTCCTTCCATACTGTAAAATATGATGTCAATCGAATGCCTCATGATAAGCTGAATGCAATGAGGAACTGGGATAATTCCACCTCAAAACCAGATTCTGAGACCCTCACTTCCCAAGTTCCTACATCAAGGGGAGGTCTTATAGAGAGTTCAAGGGTTAAGGTCCTTGCCTTGCATGTGGCTGACCCCACTTGGATCCGCGTGTACTGTATATGGTCCCCTTATCTTGCATGTGGCTGACCTCAATATGATCTGCGTGTACTGTACATGGTCCCCTAAGCACTGCCAGGAGTGATCCCTGAGCCCAGAGCCAGGAGTAAGCCTGAGCACAGCTGGGTGTGTTGTAAAATCCCCCCAAAACAAATTTGTTTCCTCCAAGGAGGAGAATAAGCATGTTTACCCTTTTCTCTTGCTGTGAGCACCCCTTGAAATAAAGCTATCACCCCAACACGTAATTATCAATACATAAATACATAAATTCTGGTAACATCCCGTGAGATTCTTCATTTCCAAAATAATTGACCTACTTGCACATAAGAATAAAACTTAGAAGACTGCTTCAATTTCTTTAACAGGATCACAATGCTCCAAGTATATACTCCCAGGCACACTTCAAAGATGGATGAGTTTTATGACAAACAGTACTGCTTTAGTGTTTAGTTAGCTTAAAAAAATAGCAAAAGAAACCTTTGTTGGAACATGAGCAAATAAGTGTTTAGCCAATGATTAAAAAGCAAACAGTGTTTTAGCTCTCTCTCTTTCTTCCTCTCCCCCTTCTGAAGAGGTCATTTACGTTTTTTAAAATATGTGATTATTCATAGTTCCATTAAAAAAACTCATGAGTCATAGTAAAGAATAACCTGTAACAGAACACAGACCAAGATTGCCATTGACAGGGGTCAGAGAAAGGATTGTTTCCAAGTAAAATAAGAAAATTGTGACGCATTAAGGAAGTTTCCTAGTTTTTGATTTTGAAAGCTGCAATATCTACTTTGTTAATCTTCCAGAATTAAATACTAAAATTAAATTTAATGTAAATGTAAATTCTAGAAAAATGGACATAAAATGCTTATAGTCTTAATAATAACAAGGGCTATTAACACTTTGGCATACTTCTGACTGCTCTTTATTATTGATAGACTTGTTTATAAAATATAATTATGATCATATGTTATATATATACAAATATAAATATGATTATATAAATGTATAGATGTATATAGGGTCAATTTTAAGACATTAATATAGTTAATTTATGCATTGTTGGAGAAAATCCAAAGGTACAAGGTTATTCTATAAAAAGTTCCCTGTCCTTCTGTTCTTTAGGCACCTAGATCTCTTACACATTTTAGATTTACATTTTCAATAAAATACACATAGCATTTGCCACCTTGCTAGATTGAGTGTTCTCTTCAGCAGTATTAAATGTAGTATTAAGATACTACATGGCTGATATGGGGGGTTCTGTAAAGTCTGTTTCTATTCATTTAATAGTGACAAAGAGATACTCAGAACACATTTAATATATCCTGTATACCTATTATATACCCATCTCCATAATTCATTTTTAGAAATGAAATTTTAAACTCTCCAAACCATAACTCCCTGTTTTTCCTCCTTGCCCAACCTCCTTGCAACCTCTATTCATTTTTTTGGTCTCTGGGATTTTTGGACTGTTTTAATTCTCAGCTGACAAGACCAGTGGTTCAGTGCTACTAATTATTTCACTTATCATAATATCTTTAAGGTCCAACTAAATGTAGCATATGTTCAAACTTTTTCCTTTTAAAGCTAAATAATATTTTTTGTATGCATAAAATATATTTGGTGTGTGCTTATCCAGATTTATATAATCTTTTCTGAGATCGTTTATACAAATACAAATTTTTACTCTTTGGTTAATCTCTTTATAAGCTCATACTATGATGTTTTGTTTCTATAGCTGCCTCTATTTGTATGTGTACACGTGTGTATATGTGTGTATGTAAATATATATGTAAAGGCATCTGATGAGACTATTACTTCTCAAAACTAATACACTGATTTTTTTAGAATTTATATATATTTATGTTAAAGCATCTGATGATTCTAGATATTTCCCAAAATGCTTATTTTTCAAAGGTTAATATACATATTAAGTCATCTGATGAGATGAATTATATCTCAAAACTTTAATAACATATTTTTCAAACTATAATATATTTAACTATTATAAATAGATACAAATGCCGGAATACAATAAGGAGTCTCTACATTTTTTTTAAACTTAGAAATATTTTAATGAGAAAATGGAAAAGTTTGTTTTGATTAAATATGTTCATAATCACATTCATAGTTTAATATTAATAACTTCTGGGTAGCAAAAAGATAATTGGACTGAATTCCTCCATTTAAAGTACCTCTTTATTTATTCACTTACTCATTTAAAGTTTAGGATATTAACTAGACGATGTCCTATCTTGATGTCTTTGTATTCTTTCTGGTTCCATTGACATTAATTTAAGGTCTCTTTCCTTGTATCCTATAGCTTTTATTCATCCTCTCCTGCTTTATGAAAAATAACACAAAATTACTTTAGAAACTATTAAAGCTATAAAAAGTTATTAAATAATTTAATAATAAAATCACTCTAACATCACACTCAGAACATCATTGTTCACATTTTGTATATTTCTGTCTCTTGTACACACATGTGTGTATACATGTGTCTTGCATGTGCATACATGTGTGTGCATACATGTGTCTTGCATGTGCATACATGTGTGTGTTGCGTGTGCATACACAGCATAGCAATATCTTCTATCCTGTTTCTTCCATTTGTTACTCTCTCTCTCCCTCTCTATCTCTCTCTCTCTCTCCCTCATATACTATTTTGAAGATCTGGCAGAGTTCCCAGAAACAAATGTATCAAAGCCTAGTGTGCCTAAAGAGTTTAGAGTTTCCATGGGTGTGGTCATGCCCTCGAACTCCATCTTCAGAGGAGCTAAACACTCTCTTTGCCCATTGTATGGGGATGTTTGCTCTCTCCAGTCATTCAGGTGTGGAAGAGGCAGAACCCTGGTTTTGCCAGGACTGCCGGTCTCAGTTTCCCCCCATGTTTAGCCCATGGCATTTCTCTTGACATCTTCCTCTGCTTTTCCAAAATTTGTAAATAACAGTCCTCCCAAAAGTCACTGCGACACCAAACAGGTATTTAGAAAAAGAAGGTTCTCTTTCGGAAGCTGGTCACATTGGTTGAGTGGCCAAGATGTTGTGTATACTATTGCTCAGCTCTCTTAAATATTGCGGGGTCGCCACCAGGGAACTTAAAGGCGTCTGGAGAGAAGTGCACTCAGTAGTTTTCCTGGAAGGAAGATGTTACGAATCTAATTTGCTTAAGCCACTGGTTTTATGTTATGTTCACATTTCTAAATAGAGTTTTACTTAACCAAGGTTGATATAGGGGTACTGTTAAAATCTGTTTCTGTTCATTTATTTTTCTAAAGGAATTCTCATATTTTCACATAGAGCAGGTTTCTGGCATTAAAGGAAGCTAGAATTTGTAATATAGCAGAATGTATTTTAGCATCCCTAAAAAAAAACTCTATAAAAAAACTTTAATGTGATTTAAATTGAATGGAAATAAAATAGTGATAAAGAGATACTCAAAGAGAGGGTTTCATTCCAAAGTAAGAATAAATGACAGTCAGAGACATACATACCTATAAAGCAAGATGTGAAAGTTTAAAAAATCAGTGAAATAGAAAGTTTCTGGTTAATGATTAAGATAAAATAAGGGGGAAAGGACATGTATCAGGGAGGGAGAAAGACTAACATTTCTAATTGGCAAAATACAACAAGTACAAACATTTGTTTTCTTCAGTGAGCAGAAATATTTTAATGAGTTTTTTATGTTAGTATGACCATTTTCTATTTTTCTGTTGTTCTATTCATTTTCTATTCTATTTTTTGATGTTAGTATGATCATTTTCTATTTTTCTAATAAATTAAGCTCAAAATCAAGGTGTAAGTAGGAGAGGAAATCAAACCTAAGCAAAATATTTTAAGAACAATTTCAGAGTACAGTATATGTAGATTTAAAACAGATGTTCTATGCAAATGGTGGCTGATGTTTGAGATTAGAGAAAATAAGTGTCCAATGCTGCTAGGAAATGCAGGATTCTAAAAGATAAACCTTTACAGAACTCAGAGAATGATAACTGTCTTCAGTAACTGAATGACTTCTACAAAAGGATTGAAGAAAAAAGGTGGGGAATTGATAGGTATATGTCATTTGTATTTGCCCAACAATAAAACTGGAACTTTTGCTGAGTAGTGAGATTTCATGCATTGAATTTATAGAGCAAAGTTAGGGTGAATAGCAGATAGAGATGCTCTTCGGAAGATTCCTTTCAATGTTGAGAGTCTGATTACATGATCTACGAAGTGAACTTTACTTAAGAAATTCTTACACCAGCATGATCATTTCTTTTTTTAAATTTTTTATTTTATAAGGTAGTTCACAATATTTGATTACATTTAATATTCAAACACCAATCCCACCGCCATTATACCTTCCCACCACCATATTTGGGATGTTTCCATCCCAAACCCCAATCCCTGTTCGAAATAATATATTTTGTATTGTCTGTTATGAAAAACTGCTGAAAATGCTCCAAAAAAGTATTCATAGAGGAAACAATATGAAGATTGTTCTATTTTGGCAGAGGCAATTAAGACATTCTTTAGGATATCACTAACATGCTGTTAAAGGTTGAGGAATGTGAACTTTCATATATATATGTAAATAAATATGTATATATGCATGTATATCCATATATATATTTCCTTCTATGATTGGTTGCCTACTACTATTTGAACCCCATCAAATGTGGTGTGGTGCTCTTGGAGAATGAATAAGGAGTGTGTTATGATGTGTCACACAGCTGTGAATAGGGCCAAATGGTCCAGGAATAGGTTCACTCCTATGTGAGGCATGGCCAGAGTGTGTGGGAGCGGCCTTGAGTGTGGCAGTGGTTGGGTTCTGGAGGTTTTTGGCTGCTGGGGCTGGGTCCCTTGGGGTGGGGAGGACTTTCACCCACCCGCCCTCTGGAGTGCTCCAAGTGAAACAGCCTAAGGTGGGGTTCAGTGGCATGGTGGGCGGCATGATCATTTCTTAAAAGAAAGCCTCAGCAGATCATAACATATTTTTGATAGACATCAGTGATGTCCTTTTTCTTTTGGAGGGGAGTACATACCCAGTGGAGCTAAAGTCTTACTCAGAGATCACTCCTGGTGGTATTTAGGGGACCATATATGGTGCCAGGGATTGAGCTGAGGTCAGCCGCATGCATGACAAGTACTTTACTCAAGTATTATCCCTCCAACCCTGACATTTCAGTATCTATTCTCCACAGCTGAATCACAAACCCAAACTTGATTGTATTGATTAAACCAGTTAGGTCTGAACTTGTGCTGTAGAGAGATATGGTTTAAGGACGAGGAGTAGAAGTGGCAAGGAAGTTTTGAGATGCCTCAAAAAGAGGGAAGCATCTGATCCTTTTTCCTCATCCAATTCTTTTCTTTCTGAACCAGATGGCCCACTAGAACCATGACACAAGGGTAGAGTCTCGAATTCAGAACACTAAATTATTAAATAAATATTAGTAAAATGTTATCAGGACTTGGTCTTCATTGTGGATTTGTTAAATCATCTCACACTGTCTCTATACTTTTATTTCAGCTAGAGAAATTAAAGCCATAATCTGGGAGCCAGTGAGACGGTATGAAGATAGGGTGCTTGCTCTGAAAACAGTCAACCGAGATTCAATTCCCGACAGTCCATATGGTCCCCCCAACCTCTATTAGGAGTAATCCCTGAGTGCAGAGCCAGAAATGAGCCCTGAGAACTGCAAGAAGAGGCCCCCAGGTTGAAAATAAGTAATAATTAAATACAAACAATGATGTTTTTAAGCCTCTAGAATCTGTTACTCACATCTAAGCATGTTATATACTAACATGTGTGAGATATTGTTTACCAAAATTTCAGATGCTCTAACAGCAAGTTGTAAACTCAAACTCTGCTGATTCCTTACTATTAAACACCACCTCTGCTTCGTCTGTCCTGACTCACTGAGGGATTATCATGAAAATGAAGGTCTGTCACCGTTTCAGAGTTGTACTTGTAAATAGTTTAGAAAGAAGAATGAAAATCATTGGTAGATCTAATCTTTGGTGCTCAAGCAAATCTATCCTTTAGTATTCTCAGCTTCACTAAATAGCTAGACAAATTCTGGGAAAGGAGGTAGGAGGAAGCCATAGCAAAGAAAATGGACTAAAATTGTATGAAGCAGCTGAAAATTGAATGTAGTTGTAACAGCCCTCACAGTCCTAAACCATTATCTACAGTTAAATTGGAGGCAAGTGTAGCTTTTCACACTTTGACCACTTTTACCTCCTACTTGAAAAGCAAAACAGACTGCCTTGCCCGCAGTGGGGATTAACTGCCATCAGAACTGAAGTTTAGTGTCATTTGCATTATTTTCTACTTGGAAAGGTCAGGTGTCAGCCGGACCATTAGCAAAGCAAACACCATCCTCTCAACCACAGCAGTGAGAGGCCAGGGAGCAGAAGAGCAAGTCTCGGAACTGGATCATTTTCAGGGGTAGCAGACCACTACATCCTGAGGCTTTTTCTTTCTTTCTCTCTCTTTTTTTCTTTTGAGAGAAACCGAAGGACAAACAAGTGCAGGAGGAATTAATCTCTGTGAGTAGGTGACAAGTCATGATAAGCCTCCAGGGTAGATGACAGTGTAGCACAGATGTCAAGGTGACAACTATTTCTTGATTCAAGGGAAGTACAGGGAGTAGGAGTGCCTGAGATGTTTAGCACTGTAGCACTGTTGTCCCATTGTTCAGCGATTTGCTTGAGCAAGCACCAGTAACGTCTCCATTATGAGTCTTGTTACTGTTTTGGCATATCGACTACGCCACGGGGAGCTTACCAGGCTCTACCGTGCGGGTGGAATACTCTCAGTAGCTTGCCGGGCTCTCCAACAGGGAGGGAGGAGTCAAACCTGGGTCGGCCACGTGCAAGGCAAACACCCTACCCGCTATGCTATTTTAAAATAGAAAAAAATTAGTGCCAAACATCTGATATCAAGATAACATTAAGTAATTCATTGTATAATAATTTAATGGGATATTATACAGAGCTACACATTATATAATATTTTAAATATAAGAATAGAAAATGCTTATAAGATGAAACCTGCATAATAAAATTAATTCTCACTTCAAATCTGTAATTGTTATTACTACATGTACACAGGAACCAAAAAAACAAGCAACTTTCAGGAAAGCAATTTTAGTAACGTGAAATGGTTGGTAACAACCTCCCCACATTTTACAGCTGTTGCTGCTAGAATGTGCCCTTTATAATGAAGTAAAACAAATAATGCTGAGGAAGGCTAGAACTTTACAAGATAGAGATTAACCAGCTTTCTTCTCACTGTGGGGATGACATGTTGACTTCGAACACAGAGAGAACAGGGTAATTTCATTGGAAACAGAAAGAAATCATCCTTTTCCCCAATTGTCTGTTACAAGTACTGTCACTTTCCAGAGGACAATAGTATACCAGGTTAAAGAAAGATCATGATTGGGCTACTTCTCTCGCACCCCACTTGTTCCCAATTGCTCCTTCCCACAACGCGTTAGCCCTCTCTTAATGATAGAGAGCAAAAAGAATGCTGTAAATACAGGCAGGTGAAAAATTGCTCTTACAAGGTGTTTCCAGAACATTCCCTTCTCTAGTACCTGTCAGTGTCACATTCCCTCCCTTCCTCCCTCCCTCCCTTCCTTCCTTCCTTCCTTCCTTCCTTCCTTCCTTCCTTCCTTCCTTCCTTCCTTCCTTCCTTCCTTCCTTCCTTCCTTCCTTCCTCCCTCCCTCCCTCCCTCCCTCCCTCCCTCCCTCCCTCCCTCCCTCCCTTCCTTCCTTCCTTCCTTCCTTCCTTCCTTCCTTCCTTCCTTCCTTCCTTCCTTCCTTCCTTCCTTCTTTCCTTCCTTCCTTCTGTAAATCTCTTGAAATGCTCTTATTCATCTATGATCAGGAAATAAAAGGCTTTTCCCATGCCTGCCTGTCTGGACTTCAGAAGGGGAAATCTAAGATTTTGGGCACAGGAGTCAGGGACGTCTACCACATGTCCATGATCTGATTGGGTGAGGAATTTACACAGAAATGATTCAGTTAGCTCACAGGGACAAGTTCACTTAATTTTTATTTGACCATTACTTACTTCTCCTTAACAGACATGCTACTCTAATATATTCATAGCTGTAGTTTTAAGATTCTGTTATTTCTGGTTTCAAATTTGCTTCTGAAGATTTATCCAGTGAGTAGAAGAAATTATTTTCTGAGAAAAAATCACAATGATTTATTTAAAATATTTCCTCGCGTTTTTATTTACTTTGACCTTGGAGTCACAACTGGCAGTGCTCAGGGCTTACTCCTAACTCTGTCTTATAGATCATTCCTAAAGGGGCTGAGGTAATGCTGGGAATTAAAACTAGGACAGCCACATGCAAGGCCAGCACTCAACACTCTGTCCTCTCTTTCTGCCCTGGCCTTCTGTTTGTTTTAAAAGAGACAAGTAGGGGGCTGTGCCATGGGTAGGACACTTTGCCTTGCAGGCAGCTCCTTAGATTTGATCCCCAGCATGTGATTCTTTTGATCCCTGCCAAGAGTGATCTTGAGCACAGATCTGGGACTTAGCTCTGAACATTGCACTATGTCCAAAAAACCAGAACAACACAGAGCAAACAGTTATCAGATAGAAAGAAAACCTAAAGTGAGAGATTGTTGGTTTGACTTTCCCATTTGTCTAGAACTTCCTCACGAGCAAAAAGGAAAGCCAACTTCTATGTCCCAGCTCACTTTACAGATCACTATAGTGTGTGCTTTAATGCTTTCTAATGATCTCATGTTAACTGTTCTTTCCCTTGGGCTGTGAGAAGGGTTTTCTGGCCTCGGTTGGCACAACCAATCAGCATGTCCTATTTCCTGCCTTTCTGCACAGAAGCCCCGTACCACAGCCTTGAACTGTCCAGAGATGGGTGGGTGGCCCTGAAAGTGGAGGTCACTCAGGATTTTCCCAGAAGCTGATACACAGTCTTCTGGGGGAGTTTTTTCTTTAACCCCGACTGAAGGTGCTAACCCAGAAAATATGAATCAGAGTAGCTGTTGGGCAGCTTCCCTGCCCTAAGAAAAAGCCTTCCTTTTGCCAGAGGAAAGGAACTAAGAAGAGACGATGGGCCAGACGTGAGACAGACCGAGTCCTGTGCACTGAGTTCTGGCTCCAGTCCCCTAGCCCTAAGGTCTGGTTGCTGTAGCTCTTAGACTCTGTCCCCGACACAAAAGCCCTTCCTTCCCAGCAACACAAGTAAATTTTCTTTTTTGATTACTGAGTCTGAGTGGAGCTCTGACACTTAAAACAGGGGGAAAAAAAGTACTAATTAATACATCCTTTATTATTGGAGAAATCAAAATATCAATTTAACAAGAATCCCATGTTATTTCCTAAAATTAATTTTGAAGACTTTCTCATAGGAACTTACTAGCACATATTGAGTGATGTAATGGATCGTGTCCCCCACCACACCTTTACTGTAAGTGCAGAAGTGATTTTCATGAGATGGTTTCTAGTATAACCCTGAATAAAAGTAGTAACATTACAGTAAAATTGAGGTAAAGCAATCCTGCAAAGATGACCTAGTGTGCACAGGTGCCTGGCATTCTATTGGTCCAGCTACCCATGGGCAGAGCTTTCAAAAATTCAGAGATGCTCTATAAAAAATCTGATAGTTTTCTCCATTTGTCCTCTGCCTTCACCACTGACCCAAGGTTTGGCTCAGAATTGAATAGCAGAGAAATATATTCTGGCAAGATGGTAATAAAGTAGAAATACCAGGCTCTCCTTCTGTCCACGCTTTCAACTAAATGATCAATGGAGTGCAAGATAGGATCTAAAAATGGCCCAGACAGCTAAAGGAACGGGACCTGCACAGTGGGTGGGAATGATTGTACAAAGGAAATCATCATCATCATCATCAACATCATAATCGTCATCATCATCATCATCCCATTGATCGTTGATTTTCTTGAGCGGTCTCAGTAACGTCTCCATTTGTCCTATCCCGGAGATTTTAGAAGCCTCTCTTTACTCGCCCTTCCCAACGGTGCCATTGGAGGCTCTTTCAGGGTCAGGGCAATGAGACACATCATTGTTCCTCATTTTGGCATATGAATGGGGAGCTTGCCAGGCTCTCCATGTGGGCAGGAAACTCTCAGTAACTTGCCAGGTTCTCTGAGAGGGAGAACTAGGCTATAAGATGTCACTTCCGAGAGCTTGGTCTTATAGTCTCTGGATGTTGGCCATTGATGGGATTATACAGCACCGGGGGCAATTTCTGGGTGTGACCGCCTAGCTACTAGAAAATGGGGAATCTGGGCGGAAGAGGCCCAGTCCCAATCCAAGCAGGCTTGGAGATCTCAGCCCCGCGTCCCGCACACCTGGGTTACTCTGCTGGTTCCTTCGGGCAAGAATGCCCTTGAGCATGGTTGTGGCTGGGTTCCAGAGGTCTTCAGCTGCGGGTGTCTGCTCAGGGCAGGGAGGAAAACTCAACCCACCCCCTCCGAGGGGCCCCGGTGAAGACAACCAGGTGCAGAGGCAAGAGACTCTGCATCGATCTCTAAGGAAATATATATACATATATATATATTTACATATATAGTATATGTATTATATAGTATATGTACTATTTATCATATTTGGAAATATAACGTTTCCAGAAAAAAGGAAATATGTGAAAATTACCAGGTCTGTCTTTGGGACATGTGAAATAAAGGAATATGAGACTCAGAAGAGGCCAGGAAATATAGGGAGCAGGAGATACTGGGGAGCAGCGTTCTACAGTGGCCCTGGAGAAGCCACAGACACCAGGTGCCCTACAGCTGCCCAGGGTCAGGGAGCTGGGGCTGAGAGGGAAATCATTCTACAACCCAATTCCTTGCCTGAGGCAAGCAGTTGGTTTCTGTGGCACCCAATGTGGCTCTTAGTTAGGGTGGAGCTGGAAACTAATTCTGTGACTCCTGGAAATGAGGAGCTTCCTGCAGTTTAGTTCTGTGGCAGGTCAGGGAGTGGTGGGGAAGATGGTGTGGCCTGTAGGAAATAAAGCACCTCTACCTAGGACTTCTTCTAAGGAAGGCTCTTCTGCATCTTTGGCAAACTCACTTGTCTGATCCTTGCCTGAGGCCCTTTTTGTTACTGCACTCCTTTAGGGCATTTCCTGATTGAGTCATAGCCTAGAGCACCGCTGACTGAGAGTCACTCCCACTGCATCGAACTAGAGTTATCACTGAAGCTGTGACCTAAGCCCAAAGCTGTTACTCTCAGCTTGCTCTCTTGCCGGATTCTGAACTATGCAGCGATCTCACCCTCTCAGCTGAGACACTAGAATCCCCTGGGGAAATTTCTCTGTCTGAGGCTTTCTAAGAGTAAACTCTCTGGGCTGGAGTGATAGTACAGCGGGAAGGGCGTTTGCCTTTCATGCAGCCAACCAGGGTTCAATTCCCAGCATCCCATAGGGTCTCCTGAGCACCACCAGGAGTAATTCCTGAGTGCATGAGCCAGGAGTAACCTTTGTGCATTGTTGGGTTTGGCCCAAAAAGAAAAAAAAAAAAAGACAAGAGTAACCTCTCTATGCTTCACTTCTTGGCTTCTATTTTGTGCTGACACTGTACTTTTAATGATCTAAGCAGGTAGAGGAGTGTCAGTATATCAAACAGCAGACTTCACAGTGTCCTGGGAAAACATCCTGTGTTCTATATTGCAACCTATCAAACTGATGAAGGACCACAGTACCAGCCAACCGAGGCAGCTGCTCAAACTCACCACACAGTGGGTAATGCACAATATATAAAATGCACAAAATAAGGAAACACAGTTATTTGGCACAAATGATGCAACCAAAGACCTGGGAAAAGTTCAAATATACCAGAAATGAGCTAAATGAGCCTGAATAAGTGTTTAAAACCACAAAAATAATAATGTTAAGTGAAATAAGCAATACCTGGACAAATTTTATGAGATTCATCACAAGACAATAGATTTAAAGATACAACAGCTGAATCAAAAACTATAGTAGAGGGATTAACAAGAAGCAAGAAGAAATAGTTAATAGAGTTAGCAGAATGGTAGAAAACATGCAAACAGATCATCTCATAGAATAAGGAATTATAAAATATGGAAATTTTTTATATATTTATAAATATATTTTTGCTTGAGTAGGTTTTCTGTTTCTTTTGGGGCAACACACCCATTAGTGCTCTGCACTCAGGGATCATTCTGGAACTTGTGCAGTACTGGGTGTCCACGAGATCGCTCTTACACTAATAAAACTGAGTCTTTATAGTTCCTTTGCTCTTAGACAAATCTTCCTGTCATTCTATAGTTCACCTACTCAAGACCTGGAAGTACAAAAGTCTGAAAATTAATTCTTCCTCTTTTCTTCTTCGTAGCAGTTCATCAACATGCCCTCCTACCCTTGCTTTTACCTCTAAAACATCCCAAATATGTTCATTTTATTTAAGAATATGTATATGTTGGGGCTGGAGAGATAGCACAGCGGGTAGGGCATTTGCCTTGCATGCGGCCGACCCAGGTTCAAATCCCAGCATCCCATATGGTCCCCTGAGCACCGCCAGGGGTAATTCCTGAGTGCAGAGCCAGGAGTAACCTCTGTGCATCGCCAGGTGTGACCCAAAAAGCAAAAAAAAAAAAAAAAAAAAAAAAAAAAGAATATGTATATGTTAATCACATAAGAGATACTTTCATAGCCTGCTTAGGCTGCTCAATGGTCTCTAACTGCAGCCTCACTGGCCTCTTTCTGGTTCTTGAATATAGCAACCTGCCCCATCTTAACTTTTCTCTACCTAGCACACTCCTTTCAGATCTTTTTACACACTGGCTCTTTCCCTCTGTTCTATGCAAATGTCTGATACCCAGAAAGGCCCTAGTCAAGCTCTAAATTTAAAGTTGCTCCACAGTCACTATTAGGTTCGTTCTCTAGATTGTTGGTCACTATCAGTTTGTATGTGTTGTTCTGTTTATATGTTTTGTCCATTTCATAAACTAGGTGAAGCTATCATGATGCATCTTATTTACTTTATATTCTCAATGTTGAGAGAGTACCTGGTTTAGAATGAATCTCAATAAATACTTGGTGATACTAAAGTGAATAATTTTCAGTTTTTAAAAAATAATCCCCAAATTGTTAATTATGAGTTTAGCTAAGTATATCCAGGAGACTGGTACAAAACTCTTGGAAGCAAAATTAGCCTTCAAAATGGTGTTTTGTCTCCTAAATGATAATTTCTGATTAGCAAATATAAACAAGTGAAAATGGACATGACTCACAATTATAAATCATCTCTAGTTAAATACATCCATAAATAGAATAATCAAGGAAAGGCATTGCATTTGATCTTTCAAATTATGACTTGATTGGGTTATAAAAAATATGCATAAAAATAGTCCTAAAGCATAATTGAAAAGTAACTAATAATAAAAATAGTGCAATAGTAATAAAAACCCAAAGCAAATGTATATACAAAATTTGAACATTAACACTCAAAAGTGAATGATGTTTTAAAAGTAAGAAAGAAAAAACCCTTAGGGGGTCCAATATATGAGAGATCCTGAGAGTGTTTGTACTTTTAGATTATGAATAATATGGATGAGATATTGATAGATTGAGTTTATATAATTCAACTGATTCTTCTGGAAGTTTTACATGACTGATCTTTTATCATAAGTACATTTGCATTCATGAGCACTAGTTTTTATTTTTTAAATCACCATGAGCTCCACTTACAAAGCTTTAATGTTTGAGTTTCAGCCATACAATGATTGAATACCCATCCCTCCACCCGTGTACATTTTCCACCACCAATGTCCCCAGTATCCCAACCTCCACCACCCCCCCCCGTCCCACCCTTCCCCCTGCCTTTATGGTAAATATTTTCCCTCTTATTCTCTCTCTACTTATGGGCATTATGGTTTGCAATACAAAGAGGCCATCATGTTTGATGGCCTTTACCTACTTTCAGCAGGCATCTCCCATCATTGACTAAGTGGGTCCCTTCTCTACCCCAGCTGCCTTCTCCCCCAGCTCATGAGGCAGGCTTCCAACCATGGTGCAATCTGCCTGGCCCTGTCTCTACTGTTGTTGGGTGTCAGTATGAGAACTACAACTGTCAGAAGACATACAAGAGAAATATTAGTCTTGTGTGGAATTGAAAATTAAAATAACATCCATATAATAATTTATAATTTCATAACTATGTAAATCACGTGACTTGTGAAGAGCCAAAAGACCATCACATTTATTCATAAACAGATTCAGAACTTAATGCTTCTTGTAAAAATATAGCTTCAATTATGTCTCAAGAAAAAGGCAGGAATGAAAAAAAACTAGAAACTATAACTAGAATATCATACCAGAGGGATTTAATTGTCCTTTCCACAATTCTTTGAACCCCCCCACCCTCGGGAGGGCTTATGGACTTGAGAGTTAAGATCGTGTTTTGCAAATTCACTTGAATAAATAGAGCTCAAGATTTTCATGACTAATTTGTAATAATATCCAAATTAGTCACTTAAAATTTGTATATCAGAGTTTGGAGGTTTTGACTTGGGCTGCTTCCCCAGAACCCCACGTGGTCCCCTAAGCCCATCAGGAATGATCCCCGAGTGCAGGAGCCAAGAGTAAGCCCTGAGCACTGCCAGGTGTGGTCCAGCTATCAATCAATCAAATACTAAGAAAAACCTCCAGGGCCCAATATTTTTTTAAAATGCTGTCTAATTATCTGATTTCTCTTTCATACTGACAACTGTGAATCAAACTAATCCATTGCTTGGACCCATTAATAATATTAAGTTTGCATAAAATTTCACTTTCTTATAGAGGGAAATTCGTACCTTTCCCATCAGGAAGCAACTGTGGAAGAAGGACCTTCACCCATGTACCTCTTAAACATGTAAGGGGGTGAAATCTGTAGAAGGAAATGTTACAGGAAGATGGAATGTACTGGTAATGCGGTTTTGTTTTTTTTCCCCTTTTTTTTAAATTAGTGAATCACCATGAGTTACAGTTATAAACTTGTGAACTTTCATGTTTGCATTTTGTTTATATCCCTCCACCAGTCGCCTCCACCAATGTTCCCAGTATCCCAGTATCCCAGTATCCCAGTATCCCTCCCACCCTCCCACCACATCCCCCCCCAACCCCACCTCTGTGGCAGGGCATTCCCCCTTGTTTCCTCTCTCTCCTTTTGGGTGTTGTGGTTTGCAACAGAGGCACTACATGGCCATCGTGTATATTCTATTTTCAGAGTGCATCTCCCATCCTGTGCCGGTCCTCAAACCACACTTTACCTGGTGTTCCCTTCTCTATGCGAGCTGCCCCTTCCTCCAGCTTGTGGGGCCAGCTTCCAAGCCTTGGACCCAACCTCCTGGTACTTATCTCAACTATTCTTGGCTGTTAGTCTCCTATTCTGTTATTTTATTTTATATTCCACAGATGATTGCAATCTTTCTATGTCTGTCTCTTTCTTTCTGACTCATTTCACTCAACATGATACTTTCCATGTTGATCCACTTATATGCAAATTTCATGACTTCATGTTTTCTAACAATAGTATTCCATTGTGTAGATGTACCAAAGTTTCTTTAACCAGTCATCTGTTTTTGGGCACTCCAGTTTTTTCCAGATTGTGGCTATTGTAAACAGTGCTGCAATGAACACAGAAATGCAAATGTCATTCCTACTATACCTTTTTGCCTCTCCAGGGTATAGTCCCAGGCACTCCTGGGAATATTGCTGGGTCAAATGGGAGCTCAATTTCTAATTATTTCAAATTGTTTAGTCCATATAGTTTTCCAAAAGGGCTGAACAAGTCGACATTCCCACCAGCAGTGAAGAAGAGTCTTTTTCTCCCCACATCCTCGCCAACACCGGTCACTTTTGTTTTTTTGCATGTGTGACAGTCTCTGTGGTGTAAGATGGTATCTCGTTGTTTTGATCTGCATCTCCATGATGATTAGTGATGTGGAGCATTTTCTCATGTGCCTCTCAGCCATTCAGATTTCTTCTTTGGGGAAGTTTCTGTTCATTTCATCACCCCATTTTTTGATCGGGTCGGCAGTTTTCTTCTTGTGGAGTTCAACCAGTTTTCTTCTTGTGGAGTTCAACCAGTATATCCTTGATATCGGCCCCTTATCTCATGGGAATTGGGTGAATATTCTTTCCCATTCTGTAGATTGTCTTTGTACTCTGGTCACTGTATCTTTTGCAGTGCAGAAGCTTCTTAGTTTAATATAGTCCCATTTGTTTATCTCTGTTTCCACTTGGTTGGTCAGTGGCATGTCATCTTTGAATATACCTGTAGCTAAAATGTCGTGGAGAGTTTTGCCAACCTTGTCTTCAATGTACCTTATGGATTTTGGTCTGATGTTGAGGTCTTTAATCCATTTTGATCTGAATTTTGTGCATGGTCTAGATCTAAACCCATTTTTTTTTTCAAGTCGTTGTCCAGTTACGCCAGTACCACTTGTTGAAGAGGATTTCTTTGCTCCACTTCACATTTCTTGCTCCCTTATCAAAGATTAGATGTTCATACGATTGGGGGTGTGTGTAGATTCTACCCTGTTCCATTGGTCTGCGGAACTGCCTTTGGACCAGTACCATGCTGTTTTGATTATTACTGTTTTATAGTAGAGTTTGAGGTTGGGGAGGGTGATGCCTCCCATTGTCCTTTTCCCAAGAATTGCTTTAGCTATTCGTGGGCGTTTATTGTTCCATATGAGTTTCAGAAGTGTTTCCTCCATTTCTTTGAAGTTTTTCATGGGTATTCTTATAGGGATCGCATTGAATCTGTATAGTGCTTTGGGGAGTATTGCCATTTTGACAATGTTCATTCTTCCTATCCGTGAGCAAAGAATATGTTTCAATTTCCTCGTGTCCTCTTTTATTTCATTGATTACCATTTTGTAGTTTTCTTTGTAGAGATCCTTTACTTCCTTGGTTAAGCTGATTCTGTGGTACTTGATTTTCTGGGGCAAGATTATAAAGGGGATTGTTTTCTTTATGTCACTTCCCTCTGTTTTGTTATTTGCAGAAGGCCATGGATTTTTGGGTATTGATTTTATAACCTGCGACTTTACTGTACGAGTCCATTGTTTCTGAGAGTTTCTTGGTAGAGGTTTTGGGTTTCTCTAGGTATAGTATCATATCATCTCCGAATAGTGAGAACTTGATTTCTTCCTTTCCTATCTGTATGCCCTTGATGTCTTTTTCTTGCCTAATTGTTATTGCAAGAACCTCCAGTACTATGTTAAATATAAGTGGTGAGAGTGGACATCCTTGTCTCGTCCCTGATCTTAGAGGGAAGGCCTTAAGTTTTTCTCCATTGAGGATGATGCTTGACATAGGTTTGTGGTAGATGGCTTTGACTATCTTGAGGAAAGTTCCTTTTAAACCCATTTTGGTGAGAGTTTTCATCATAAATGGGTGCTGGATCTTGTTAAATGCTTTCTCTGCATCTATTGAAATGATCATATGATTTTTATCTTTGCTTTTGTTGATATGGTGGATTATGTTGATTTATTTCCAAATGTTAAACCATCCTTGCATCACCAGGATGAATCCCACTTGGTCATGGTGTATGATCTTTTTGATGAGTTGTTGGATTCTATTTGCTAATATTTTGTTGAGGATCTTCGCATCCATGTTCATTAGGGATATTGTCCTGTAGTTTTCCTTTTTAGTGGTGTCTTTGTTTGCTTTTGGTATTAGGGATATATGTGCCTCATAGGAAGGTAATGGTTTTTTTTAAATAATAAAAGTAAGAAATTGCCTAGCAAAGGTATGAAATGAAGAACACAAGTCTTTAGATGAACATAAGGAGATCTTTGGAGATGCAAAAACTGAGGCATCACACAAGGAAGGGTGGAGACTTCAGCAAAGGAGAAGCTACAGGAGAATCTAAAGGTCATGATAAAAATATGAAAGGGCCACCAGAATTCCAAAGCCTTCCCTGTGACAACACCCAGATTAACTTTGAAGTGTTCAGAGAACTCCAGGCCAAGCCAGTTTGGAGAAGCTGTGTATGACCTTCTCCCAAAAGTTATTTTCTGCTTTTTTCCATTTTGGAGAAGCCCTTGTTTCTCTCTTGAATACTCTCTCTCTCTCTCTCTCTCTCTCTCTCTCTCTCTCTCTCTCTCTCTCTCTCTCTTTCTCTCTCTCTCTCTCTCTTTCTCTCTCTCTCTCCCTCCCTCTCTCTCTCTCTCCCTCCCTCTCTCTCTCTCTCTCTCCCTCCTTCCCTTCCTCCCCCCTCACATTTTCTAATTAAATTTCTTTAAATGAAACTATTTTACCTTACAAAAATGAGGAAAAAACTTTAAATTGTGCATTCAACTGATTCATTTAACAAATTCACTTGCCTGTCCTACATGCTATTCTAGACACTGAAAATTCGCCAGCAAATGAAGAAAAGAGAAAAAGCCTGTTCATGAAGCTTGCACTGATGCTAAGAAAACATAGATCATAAGAAGAAAATACTAAATATCTAGGTATTTTAAAGACAAACATCAGTCTGGGAGAGAGGACAAGGAACAAATAAACTTTTTTTTTTTTTAAAGTCACTGAGGTAACCACCAGAGGGCTACCTAGCTATACCTGTTTAAAACAATGTGGCATGAAATTTTCTCCCTCCACCTTTTGTAGTCTTGTTTTCTGACATTTATCACTGAGAAGCATATAAATATAGATAAAACTTTATAATTATATCTTTCAAACAATAGACTTAAATACTAAAACAGACTAATTCTGGTGTCATAAATTAGTCAGGCAATGTGACTACTGGCTTCTTTTTTTCTTTCTTTTTTCAAGAGTCTGACCAAGAAAAATTGTTTAATTGTCAGAGTTCTAAAACAAAATTATCTTTTTAAAATGAAATCTGTCGTTGTCTCAGATGAGACTTTTAGCTTCTTTGCCCCCAGTAAGAACCAGATGTGAGTTTTTCCTGTTAGTGAAGGTGAGTATGCTTATTGTTTGATTTTTGGTATTCTGTTACAGATAACTTCCGGCCAGAGTTAAGAACAAAGCCTACAGATAGAGATGTGCACAAATGATTTGGCCTAAAGTCATAGTAGAGCATTACTTTTATAATCAATGACTCTTTTCCTTCTTGCTCAGTTTATTCCCATGACAGAGCACATGTTCTAGTCAAAACATGCTCTGTAGTTTCTCCCAGATATCTCATGGACTATCTCACTCTGCCCAACTTTTATAAATGATAAAATGCTACTTTATTATTTACTTCAAATATTCCTTTCTGATCGCTTTCTTGTCTCAAGCTGATGGATTTCTGCTATGTCATAAGTGCTCAGTATACAGAATGTATGTGTTAGTGACTATTCAACCCACAATAACACAATATAGATGAAGGAATCCTAGTGACTTCATGAAAAGCCTTTGAGACTATTTTAACTTTGGATGTCTAGATATAAGCTACAGATTAAGGGGACTCAGTGTTCCCCAGTAATGTATATTTCACATGTGTTTTGAGGAGAGTCTGATGCTCAATTGTGTTTGGAAATTGCTCAGCTGGTGCAAGTCTTTTATCTCATAAAGAAGAAAACTTATAAGTTGAGTGATTTGTCCAAGGTAAAAGAATAAGTGGCAAATCCAAGACAGACACAGTGCCATTTCACAAAATTATCTTCCATTGCTTCAAACACCATCTTATAACAAATAGATTGGTCCAACAGTTATCAATCTGAAGAAACAACCAGGGAACTTAGACTGAGAAATGCAGGAAAGGTTTCTAGATTAAAAATCAATTATCCAACCAGGTATCAGTAAGTGATGAGAAAGAATAGCCTGATTTCCTTCTGCTAGGAAACTAGGATAATTCTCCATCTGGTTTTGCTCATGGTTGTGTATGAAGAGCATTGTAAACACTAAGTGATGCTACTGGTGTTAAAGACTAAGAACATGACAAATGATAAATATAATGAATGCAATAATAATAGCAATGAGGGCTAAAGTCTTTTTTTTTCCGGCTTAGAGATCTTAAAGACTAATCAGTCTCTGACTCAGACGAGACCTCCCTGGAATCCATCTCATCAAAGTTCTGATGCCGAGTCCAAAGTCTTCTTTCCATCTCTGCCATTTTTGTTTGTTATTTTGACCAAGCCCTGGGGTAGGGATTGTTTCTGAACATACCCCTCATTGTAAGGGAAACAATTTTGGTTCCTATCTAAAGCCCCTCCAACCTCCTGTTTTTGAGTAAGATAACAAGAAGAAAAACAAGCAAGAGTAAACAGACTTATTATCTTCACCTTCAGCAAAAGCAACTTCTCTGGTCACCAAAGAAATCCACCACTTGACAGCAGGCACTACCAATGTGCTACTGGCAAATGGGAAAATTAAAGGACCAAAGTATAACTAACTGTGAACAATGAAATATTCCTGATTTAGACTCTACTATGAGTAATTTAAATTATTTACAAAATAAATTCCTTTATTATTGTTTTAACCTTAGTGCCTGAAAATAAGTCTATCTATACTGGCATTTATCTTCAAAGACAATCATAGTTGTTGCTATAAGATCATAATATAAAAAATTTGTACTGTTATTCCATTAAAATTTTATATAGTGGCAAAAACTAATCATCAAACTAGTTTTAAAAAATCTGGATTATTTTCCTTATGTTGCCTTAGTTTCTGCCTCTGTAAAATAAGTAAATTTGATTATAACCTCTATAAGCTCAGATATCCTATCATGTCAATTACTGTTACCTTAAGTGATTCTTTGGGGCTGCAGTGAAAGATTTTTATTTCTTTTTAATATATATTTAATGAATATCCATTTAATACCTATTCTGTGCCAAGAATTGCTCTAGGAATTGTAAATATATCAGTAAAGAAATGGGGAAAAAACCCTTACTCTTATGAAATTTATATTCTAGTACCTGAAATTATTGTCTGCTTGAACACTTAGATGTGGTCTCCCAAACAGGTTTTTGGAAGGCCTGGAAGAAGAAAAATAATAAAGAAAATGGAATGTTCATCAAATTCCAATTTCATATTTTTCTTTCTGTTGCTCCATATTTTCTTTTTTTGACCTAATTCTTAAAACTTCATAAATTCAGAATGTTACAGATTTTTTATAATCAGCTGATAGTGACCTCTCTGTATAGTTGAATTGTTCAAAGTGAAGGGGCTAAGTGGAGAGATAGTACAGCAGGTGGGACTCTGGCCTCGCATGCAGCTGATCTGGGTTTGATCCCCAGTAGCTCATACAGACAGTGTGTCCCACAAGGGGTGCTCCCTGAGCACAGAGCCAGGAGTAAGCCCTGAAAACTGCCAAGTATGGTCCCAAAACAAAAACTTTTGCCAATTGAATTGAGGGAAAAAAGCACATATAGAAATTAGAAAATATTAGTGAAAAGTCAAATACTATATCCTCTAAAATAAAATGATGTATCACTTAGGTGGAGAGACCTAGAGTCTGGGGAACTGAGGTGTAAATTTTAGTACATGTAAGGCTTTAATTAAGTGATACATGTATAGTTTCTAGATTTACAAAGACAATTATGAATATATTCAAGAATAATATGGTTCAAAAATAATATAGAGACTTTTCAAAAATGTTTGAACTGAGTTTCTACATCACCCAAAGATTCCACTCTTTGGCATCTACCCAAAAAGCACAAAACATTGATTCAAAATATATTTCTACTTCTATATTCATGACAATGCTATTCATAGTAGTCAGAATCAGGACTACTATCAAATAGCCAAGAGCAGATAAGTGGATAATGATACAGAGATGCAATGAAGTACTATGCAGCAATGAGAAAAGAAGAAATTCTGCAGTTTGCTGCTGCTTTGATAGAACTGGATGGGATCCCACTGAGTAGAGTCAGTCAAAGGAAGGACAAACCTCTATTGACCATAAGATATAAGGGCATTTTTAAAATACTCGTGATAACAGATTCTGAGAGTAGTCAGTAGAACTGCATTAGCTAGAGTGATGTTGAGAAGAGACCTAAAAACGGTGGAAGGTGCTGATAGTCTGATAGTGAATGTGGTGTAATGACATTATATTCCAGAAAAATTAATATTAGCAGTATCATAAATCGCTGTCTGAAAAAAATGGGTAAGGTCTACAAAATAAGAATAAGATTAGAAAAGCAAGCTTCTTTTTCTTCTGTCAATAAAGTACCTAGCCCACAGCTTAATGACAAGATTTATTGATGTGACTATTATGTATCAGTAAGGCCTTTGAAGTACACAATAAGAGAAAAAACTAATGGAAGAGATTGACCCGGGCTTTGCATTCTAAGAATAGTGAGTGGGCTTCTAATGTATTATTAAATAATGTCCATGTGACAAAAATGATGAAAGTGTAAGAATGGACACACAGCATCCCTGTGCCTGGGCCCTTGTTCAGTCTGAGGTTGAAGAAGCTCCTTGAATTAGTGTGGAGATGGTATGGTGCATTTGTTTTTGCCTTTCGGGTCACACCCAGTGATGTTCAGGGGTTACTCCTGGCTCTGCACTCAAGGAATCACTCCTGATAGTGCTTGGGGAACCATATGTGATGCCGGGGATCAAACCTTCATGCAAAGCAAATGCCCTACCCACTGTGCTATTGCTCCTGCCCCTGTATGGTGTATTATTCTTAACCACAGTAGGTTCCTACTCAATAGATCCCATCAAGTCTGAGTCCCAGGAATCTTCTTAGGACATATCTCCCAGATTAAGTGATATTTCCCTACTTGTCCTCTTCCAAAGAAAATTTTAATGGAAAGAAATTCATGCTTCAGCCTACACCCTTTTGTTTTCATTCTGCCAGTGCTATTAGTAGCCGTGAAAGAAAACAAAAAAATGAATGAAAGTATCTGAAGCACTGTCATCCCATTGTTCATCGATTTGCTCAAGCAGGCACCAGTAACGTCTCCATAGTGAGACTTGTTGTTACTGTTTTTGGCATATCAAATACGCCATGGGGAGCTTGCCAGGCTCTGCCCTGTGGGCGAGATACTCTTGGTAGCTTGCAAGGCTCTCTGTCTCTGAGAGGGATGGAGGAATCAAACCCAGGTCAGCCGCATGCAAGGCAAACGCCGTACCCACTGTGCTATCACTTCAGAATCAAAGAAAAAAATTCCATTTATTTGGTTTACAGCTGGTGATGCTCAGGAATTACTCCTAGCTCTGCACTCAGGAGTTAAGTCCTGGAGCTCAGGGGACCATATGGGATGCCAAGGATCCAACCCGGGTCTGTCACATGCAAGGCAAACACCCTACCTGCTGTACTTTTGCTCCGGCCCCTGAAAGAAGAAATTTTTAAGGAAAGAAGAAAGGATTTTTTTCCCAAAAAAGTTTCTATTGAAAAGATCCTGGGGGCTTTCTAAGTTTTAACATGTGTTCTCAGATCTGAGTTTCCCACTTGTGCTGAAGCAGCAGCTGTTGACAGAGGCCACTTTCCCTGCTATAAAAATGTCAATTGAGCTGGGAATAGGAAGCCACCATTTTCCCTGGGCTCCTTGTGACTCCATCACTGGAGAGGAAAAGAGAAATAGACAACAAAGGGAGGATTTTATTGCCAAGTAGATCTGGAAAGACAGGTACAGCTTAGTCAAGGGGCAATGTGAAGTCCGTTTCCAGGAAGAGTTCTCATTCATCATAGCTCTACCCATATCAGAGTTCCTTTGGCTTAGCTCAGCATCTTGAGCTGTATAATAATGGCTAATCGTATCACTGAGAGTAAAGTGCAGAACAGTATCTAAGGAAAATGAACATTATCTATATAAGCAAATCAAGTTTATGGGAAATGCCTCTCTTTCCATAATTGTTAGAAGAAGTTTATCTGTCTTCTAAAGCCAAGAACTAATAATTGTTGAGCAAAATGTCTAAGGTAAGGTGAACTGTAGCACTGTCATCCCATTGTTTATCGATTTGCTTGGGCGGGCACTAGTAACATCTCCATTGTGAGACTTGTTGCTACTGTTTTTGGCATATCGAATACGCCACAGGGAGCTTGTCAGGCTTTGCCATGAGGGCAGGATACTCTAGGTAGCTTGCCGGCTTTCCAAGAGGGATGGCTGAAGGTAAGGTGAACATTCCAACATAAATCACATTTATTCCAACATAAATCTACCACTATGCCTGGCCCCCTGGTGGTATTTAATCAGTACGTGCTGTTTAAAGTAGGTGTCAATGTAAACTGAGCTAAAACAACAGAAATCCAAAACCGAGAGGCCACAACAGCTCCTATAATCTTCATTCTCAACAATGGAAAACAAACTATCAAATGATTCCTTTTCAGCAAGTTTGATTGTTGGGGAAAAATTCCAAATAATAATAGTCAGTTCTCTGTTGAGATATTGAATGTATCCAAAGTATAGAGAGAAGAAAGTGAAGATCACTGGCCACTCAGGTGCGGGGGGGGGGGGGAGGGAGGAAGGGCGTATATTGAGGTTCTTGGTGAGGGAATAGGTGCACTGGTGAAGGGATGGGGGTTTGATCATTATATGACTGAGACTTAAACCTGAAAGCTTTGTAACTTTTGTCACAGTGATTCAATACAATAAAATTTAAAAAAAAATAAAAAAATAAAGTATGTGTCAAGCATCTTTTTTAAGTGACCCCAATGACAGTAAGGAGCATGGTCACACAGTGCCATTGTCTCTTCCAGCTTTGGTTCCTGGTGGAGAGTCTTGGTAACAGGAACGTAGGCCCAGGCTTCATGTTATGTGTTTGAGACTTTCAGCTCATATGCTTTGCTGTTGATTTCAAGAATGATATTTATACATGCCACCAACTGCTTTATTCTCAGAATACTACTTTAGTGTTACTGATTTTACTGTCACCAGTTCTATTTTCAGCTCTCTGCCTTTCCCTGCAATCTTTCAGGTGATCAATTAGTAATTGAAAGTAATCCCAACAAAGGTCAGCTTTCTTGTTGAACCGAACTCACAATGTTCAAAGAATATGTAATTTCTCATCCTATCTCAGTCATCCTTTCAGATTGCAAAATTGTCTTAAAATGTTGCTAGTCATTTGGTATTAGCCTTACCACTCCTTTGTATGACTGTTGGGGTCAGGTTTCTAGAGGAAATGCAAGGGCACACACACACACACACACACACTCACACACACACATACACACACCAGATGCCCACTTAACAAACTTTAAGGAAGTGTGGTGATTGCTTTATAAGTCTTGGACTGCATGACTTCCAATGGTCTCTTACAGGAAAAGACTGTCAGTTTCTATACACGGATGAGAGTTCAGACTGATATTTTCACAACTGGGTTCCAGTTGTGGGAGTACAGTCACAGCCATGGAAAATCTAGAGCATTCTGAGAAGATATTTCTATAGAAATACAGAAAGAGTTTTCTATGGCACCCCTTCCTTTTGTTGTGGGGTGAAGCTTGCTTTGGGTGCTCACACACTTAGCCACGATGCTCGCCAGGTTCTTTAGTGCTGGTTCCATATGCATTCGACATACTACTTAGTGTCTGTGAGGCACACAGACTAGAGCTGGGTGTTTCACACACTTAGATGTGCTGCAGGGATTGCACGCTTTTGCAGTGCAGGGGGCCCAGAAAGCAGAGCCATAGTGACTGTGCTCACACTTACTGTGTCACACTGCAAAGCAAGAGCTCTCAGCTGCTGGCCTAGTCTCGGCACTGGTACAATTTCACCCCTGAGTACTACCAGAGGGACCACTGAGCACAGCACCAGGAGACTCTGCTGTGGTATTCCATCACATCATTCCTGCTCTCACCATATGTGAGTGCTATTTTAGGTTTTACGTATTACTTGTAATGTTTCCATAGATTTTTAGTTTGGGACAGAGGGTGTCTTTGGGACACCTGTAAACCCTTCCCTGGCCTCCAAAAACCTTTCTAAACAGTAGATAGTTTCTTCTTTGCTCTACACCAGTTTGACTTACACAAACTTTCAAAGCAAAGTTCTCCTTTTGGATCAAGAGGGAAGCCTTTATTTCCCTTAAGGATGATGGGCTTCTATCTACATGTCTTTGAGAAAATGCCAACTACCTCCTTTCTATTTCCTTTGCCAGATAAAAGATCAATCCAGTAGTACTGATGCCATCATCTAGTATTGCTGGAATAGACATTTCTTTATGTCTCTCATTACATTACACTACATTACATCACACTATCTCCCATTAGTTCAGGCCATTGTTATGTATCACCAGCTTGTTTTGAGATTTCTTTCTAATTGTTCTCTTTTTCTAGTCTAACACCTTTTTCTGCAATCAGGATTAATCTGCTACACATGTTGCCTGGACCATGGATCATTCTTTGTTTTGTTTGTGTACTCCACACCCGGCAGCACATAAGACTTACTCCTGGCTGTGCAATCAGAGACAACTCCCGGCAGAGTCTGGGGAACATCTGGGATGCTGGGCATCAAACCAGGCTGGCCAAATGCAAGAAAAGCGCCTTACCGGCTGTACGGCTACTCCTGCCCCTGTGTAGGTCTCTCTTACAGAGTCCTACCACATATCATTTGGTTTCCTAGACTCTAACCCACCCACCCCCCCACCTTCACACCCCTGTGCCACGCAGGGCTACATCCTTGAAGATGTTTTATATTCCCTGAGGTCTTCAAAAATATTTCCATGCCTATTCTCTTCACTCTACTTTCTTTAGATCATTCCTATCACCTTTGATACATCCTGGGAGGTGGCAGGGCAGTGTTTTTCCATAAAGCCTGCTCTGACCTCCCAGATTCAGATAAGGCAGGTCTTCCGTGCTCCCTCTTGCTCACTTTTCCCAACCTGGCATCAGCCAACCTATGCTCACTGACTGGTGATGTAGCCGGTTTCTCTCCTACCCAGGAGCTCCTGAAGGCTGGGACTCGGTTTATCTCGTTCTCATTTGTGTTAAAATCATTGAAAATAGTAACTGGCACTTAATAGGCCCTAAGAAATATTATTTTTTACTTTCTAAAATTAAGATTTAGCACTAAATTATGAACACCTAGTTGTAAAGAACTCTATATTAGTGTTCTAACACTGCTGCAAGATATCACATAAAGTAGAATTGATATTTTTACTGGATTTTTACAATACTAAGAATTTCCTACACATAAAATAATTTTATCTGTATTTATTAAAACTCTAAAAGAAGCCTATTTTAACATAAGGTTGGTCTTTTTAAGAAGACCATGCATTTATTAAAATTATTTATTTAGGGGCTGGAGCGATAGCACAGCAGGTAGGGCGTTTGCCTTGCACACAGCCAACCCGGGTTTGATTCCCAGCATCCCATATGGTCCTGAGCACTGCTAGGAGTAATTCCTGAGTGCAAAGCCAGGAGTAACCCCTGTGCATTGCCGGATGTGACCCAAAAAAGCCAAAAAATAAAAAAAATTAAAAATTAAAAAAACTATTTATTTAAACTCTATTTATTAAAACTTTAAAATAAGCCTCTTTTAATATAATGCATGGTCTTTTAAAAATATATATTTGGTATCACTTTTGTTGTTTTCTGGGCTCTGTCCTCCTCTGCTCAGGTCTTATTCCTGACTCTTAGTTCAGGGATCAATCCTGGCAATGCTCAGGGTGTCATATGTGGTCCCAGGGATCAAACCTAGGTCAAACACATGCAAGGCAAACATCCAACCTACAGTACAATCTCTCTGGCCCCTGCATGGACTTTTTCATGGACCAAAAAAAAAGGTTTAACTAAAAAAAAATTGACAAAAAAAAATGAACTGCTTATATTTAGACAGTTTCCTCAAGCTCAAAGAATAACCTAGTCAGCTTACAAACAAATAGCCATTAAGTTGCAAAGCGGTCACAGTCCAGCAAAGAAAAGCATGGCGTCCTACTGGCAAGAGCCAGTCCATTCAACATAATATCATATGTTAATGATAGAAGTAAGGCAGTTTGTTTGAGAAAAATTAAATCATGCTAAAGAGATCTAGAGCCTGGTAGTGTCTGCCAGCCAGGTGACTGCACACCATCATCTGGCGTGAGGACCTGGTGATGGTGGGTTCCTGAACTGGGAGTGACAGAAGAGTCGCTGTAAGCCGGCCTCTGGGAGCCATTGGCAACTGGATTTGTATTCCTACTGGAAACTATTTTCTTTTAGAAAATTCCCATTTGGGAAACCTTTACCAACAACTGAGAACTTGTAACAATTCTCATATTCCATAAAAATAAGAACTGTGTCTTGTTGTTCATCAGCATGAAGTACGTAGAAGTTTGTCAAGGCAGTCTTCATGGCATGTTCAATTTGACATATCTCATGTATTTCTTTTCTCTCATCTGTTTACTTAAATAAAAATTTCCTCTTGAAGTTAATTACTTTTCATATATCCCGTTACAGCAGCGTGATTAACCATTCACACAAATAGTGCCTTGTTCATAATGCTTTCAGCTTTAAATCCCATATTATAGCATCTTGTCTGAAAGTTTCATATGTCTTTATTCAGCTATTTCTTTGTTTTTTAAATGTAACCCTCTGCAGAAGATTCTTTGCTTAAATAGCACATTTTAGTGTTTAGTTATTTCATTCTTGAACACATCACTTTTTCAGTGATTTGGAAGCAATAAAGTGAACCTTAAGTAATTACTCTTAATTGAGGCAAACAAATGATCAACTTTTATGGGAAACCAATCATTCAGCACGTACTTGTGCTTTAAGTTCTAAAGGATGACCCTGGAATGTAGAGTGTGTCCCAGGGGCATGTAGAGTGTAAGCTTCTCGCCCCTAGTCCACTAGGCGGTGCCTTCCTCTTTGCTTCTTCCTTATAGCTTGCTTTTGCTGATTGGTTTTGCATGGTAAAACATGGTAATTCTCCTTAACCACGCTTCTTAGAGTGCAGAACTTGTTTTGCTTGGTTTTACTTTTATATTTCATACATACTGTGCTGTGTTTCTTTTCCATTTCCATGCTACTGAATATCATCGTCCTCTTGTTCAATTGGAACTGATTTGCACGAATCTGCAATATCCTATCACCACTGGGAGAAACTCATGTTCTTCTCTGAATCTCAACAGGCATCAGCTGTGTGTTCCATGATACACTTGGTCTTCACGACCAAATGCCACCATCATTTCCTTTCGCATCTGTGAACATATTTTTACAGAAATTCAAATAAAAGAAATGTAAAAATCATAATTTCTAGTGCCTAAGACCTCCGTTTGATTTTCCTTTAGCTATTGTACTATTCCTGCCACTGCTTGTCTTTAACATTTGATTTCTTGACTTCTTATTCTGCATCCTTAAAGCTTTCTTTATCAGCCTCTCCTTAGTACAATTTATCAGAACGTGGTCAATTACTATTCTAAAATGAAGTTATGTGCTCCCCCTTTTATCTACATAGATTGTGTCATTACTTCTAATGAAAGCAGAACTACATCAGCCTCTATCTTGTTAGTAACAGTTTGTAAAACGGGAAAGAACACTCCCCAAATATTCCTCAAGTTGTTACAACTCTCTCCTGTTATCCACCCGCCACCGTGTCCCTTCCGGGATCCACCTAACCCTTTGTATCACTTAAGCCATGTTTTATCTATGCTTCTGTGTCTCTAACCTTTAGTCATTTGAGACAGAAACAACAAAAACACAGGACTTTGACATAAACCACGTTTTGCCAGTCCCCTGAGATCTTGACTTCTCTTTGACAGCAGCCTAAAAAGTAGGTTTGGGCTGCAGAAAATTCTTCTCTTTCAGTTTTCTCCTTCTTTTGGAATTCAGGGGTATTTCCACAGTGATCCTCAAGGATCACATAACCTTTACCTTATGGTCAATTCCCAGAGATCCAAGTTAATGGAACATTTTAAAGCTTGCTGTGACCTTCCCGTTCTCCTCAATTACCACATTCCTCCACCTCTTCATTTATAAAATATTGCTAGTTTGTATCCATGTTGATATGAAAATGTTAGTCATATTTGGCACAAGTGTTCGACTGTCACTGTCACTGTCATCCCGTTGCTCATCGATTTGTTTGAGCAGGCACCAGTAACATCTCTCATTGAGAGACTTATTGTTACTGTTTTTGGCATATCCAATATGCACGGGTAGCTTGCCAGGCTCTGGCGTGCGGGCTCCATACTCTCAGTAGCTTGCCGGGCTCTCCGAGAGGGGTGGAGGAATCGAACCCGGGTCCGCTGTGTGAAAGGCGAAAGCCCAAAAACACAAAAGTTTTATATTTACTTGGCAATATTAAGAGTTTTATTGTGTGTGTGTTTTTTTAAATACCAGTATGCTTTGTTAAGAGTGAGCTCTCAAAGCACTTCCTTAATACAAAAGAAAATGTTGATAGGCTAGCAAGATAGTTTAAAATGATATAATCCCAGAGTGAATGGAATGGTTGTTATTCTTGCTCTCACTTCTCAAAATAAAAAAAAAGAGGCTCAGGGCTATTTATGGCTATTCATTTATACCTATGACAACCTGGGCTTCTTTTACATAAATAATGCTTTCTAAAGAAAATAACCTCCTCTCTTTGCATCTTGTATGTACAACTTAGGTTTTATGGGTAATTGGCTTAGATAAGCTCATGAACAAGTGCAGGAATTTTTATTATTAGCAATCACTTAATCACTGTCATCCTGTTGCTCATCAGTTTGCTCCAGTGGGCACCAGTAATGTCTCCATTGTGAGACTTGTTCCTGTTTTTGGCATAGTGAATACGCCACGGGTATCTTGCCAGACTCTGCTGTGTAGGTGGGATACTCTCGGTAGCTTGCTGGGCTCTCTGAGAGGGATGAAGGAATCGAACCCGGGTTGGCCTCATGCAAGGCAAGCACCCTACCCGCTGCACTATCGCTCCAGCACATTATTAGCAATAGTGATAGCTGATAACTGTCAACTAAGTACTGTTTGGAATCACATAGCTGAGAAGAGGAAAACTTGGATTGGATCATATAATAGGCTTCTATTGGATTTTCAATTGCAGTGGACAAGAATTCTAGAAATTTCATCTTTGCCAAACGTGGTAAAGTTTGACAACTTTGCTAACATGTGGCAATCTGTAACATTTCCAACCATCTAATTTGTGTGTAGTAGTATTCTGTAATGGTCTGCTCCTCCTTTGTCCCTAAAACTAATGATGTTGATCATCTCTCCATGTGTTTCATTTGTATATTTAAATATTTTCTGTTAAACTGACTACAATTAGGTTGTCCTTTTTATTAATTGATTGTTTTCATCTTATGGATTATAAAACTTTTGTTTATTTGTATATTCTGGATACACAATCTTTATTAGCTGTTAACTTAGACATGTTGTCTTATAGACTGTGGTTTAATATTTTTATTTTTAGTTTAAATTTTTGTGGCTTAAATTTTTTTCACTTTTTATTAGAGAATCACTGAGATGTACAGTTACAAACTTATGAACTTTTGTGTTTGCATTTCACTCATACAGTGATCGTTTACCCAACCCTCCACCAGTGCCCATTCTCCTCCACCAATGATCCCAGTATCCCTCTTGCCACCCCCACCCCATCCCCCACCTCCTCACTGTGCAGGGCATTTCCTTTTGTTCTCTCTTCTTTGGGTGTTGTAGTTTGCAATAGAGGTATTGAGTGGCCTTCACGTTCAGTCTATAGTCAACTTTCAGTTTGCAAATTCCAACCCGAATGGGTTCTCCCAACATCCTCTACTTGGTGTTCCCTTCTCTATCTGAGCTGCCTTTTCCCCCAGCATGTGAGGCCAGTTTCCAAGCTGTGGGGCAGACCTCCTGGTCCTTATCTCTACTACTCTTGGGTGTTAGTCTCCCACTCTGTTACTTTATATTCCACAGATGAGTGTGGTTTTTCTATGTCTGTCTCTCTTTCTGACTCATTTCACTTAACATGATACTTTCTATGTTGATCGACTTATATGCAAATTTCATGACTTCATGTTTTCTAACAACTACACAGTATTCCACTGTGTAGATGTATCAAAGTTTCTTTAATCAGTCATCTGTTTTTGGGCAGTCTGGTTTTTTCCAGATATTGGCTATTGTAAACAGTGCTGCAATGAACATACAATTGCAGATGTCATTTCTACTATACCTTCAATAGTATTTTTAAGATGAGATGGTAAATTTGATGACATCTGTATTTTCAAGATTTTTCTTTGGATTGTGCCTTTGGTGCTGTTTCTAAGAAAGCATTGCCTAATCAGATTAACAAAGCTTCTCTCATTCTTCTATCTGTATTACAATTTCTGATTTGACTTTTCTGTCAATTGTTTATTATGTTTATTTATATGTGATTCAAGATATAGATTAAAGTTATTTTATTTTCTTTGCATGTGATTTTCTAATTGTTATAGATTTTTGTGTGTGAAGAATTAATGTTTTCTTCAATGAATTCCCTTTGAATTCTTGTTAAAAAGTAATGGGCTATTTATGTTTGCATCTATTTTTGTGATCTCTCTTTGTTTCACAGTGAAGTTTCATTTATTCCAATACCACTCTACCACTCTGCTGTGATTAGCTTTACAACAAATCTGTAGGCTGGGTAAACTAAGTTTTCCTACATTTGTTTTTTAAAGGTTGTTTTTGTGGTATAATGAGATATCTTGGTGTTTTGGGTCACATGGCTGGCATACTCTGGGATCCAAATTTGAACCTCAGACCACATAGAACCCTGAACATGACAGAGACTGTACTGATGACCACAGACCTAGAGGGTCCTAAAAGCACAAAATTGAACACCCTGACCCTGTTGGTTAAGTATACCTTGTGTTTCCACCGAGTGCCCTGAGCATCCCTAGGGATGCCCCAAATAATAAAAATTTAAAATTAAAGTTGTTTGCTATTCTAGGTCTTATCTGCCTTCTGAAGACTTTTAAAATTAGCCTGTTAATTTCTAAAAAAAAACATTTGGGGATATTTTTAAAATTTTAGACTTATGGTTTGCAAAACTGTTAATGTTAGGGTCTCATACATAAAATATTCTAGCATAACCTCCTCCACCAGAGTCTGTTTCTCTCCATTGCCCCAGTGTACACCCTCTACACACAGGGTATGCTACCCCCGTCCCCCGCCCCCCATACACACCTCAAACTTCTGACTGCAAACATTTTCTGTAGCCTTTGGGCATTTGTTCATTCCCTGCTATGTTTCCTTACAATCCACATATGAGAGAGGTTATTCTTTGTCTGTCTCCTTCTTGTATAAATTCACTCAACATAACACTCTCTAGATCCATTCCTGTAGCAGCAGATTTCAGGACTTTCTTTTTGGTTTTTACTTCCAAGTAGTATTCCATTGTGTATATGTTCCCTGGTTTCTTTATCCAGTCTTCTGTTCTTGGCCACTTGGGTTATTCCCAGATTTTGGCTATTGTGGAAGGAGCATAGAGGTGCAAGTGTCCCTTCTGAATAAATTTTTTTGGCCCTTGAGGTTGAAGATAAGAAGTGAGATGGTTGGCTCAAACAGAAAGTCAATTCTCAGCTTTTTTGAGAAGTGTCCAAATTATTTTCCTAAACGAGAATACCAGGCGAATCCCTACAGCAGTGAATGAGGGTGTCTGTTTCCCACAACCAGGCAAACACCAGTTGACCAGTTGTTTTTGTTCTTTTTTGATGTGTGCCAGTCTAACTGGCATTAGATGGTATTCCATTGTTTTATATTTTGATTTCTTTAGTAATAAATTATGCAGAAGCTACCGAGAGTATCCTGCCCACACGGCAGAGCCTGACAAGCTACCAGTGGTGTATTCAATATGCCAAAAACAGTAACAAGTCTCACAATGGAGATGTTACTGGTGCCCGCTCAAGCAAATCAATGAGCAATAGGATGACAGTGACAATGACAGTTTTATTTATAGACCATGTGTCCAGTTTTCTGTTAATCTCTTTTCTTTTCATTTTCAGTAGGATTTTTTTCATTGTAAAGTGCTACCACTGCCTTATATATCTTGTATATTAACCCCTCTTTAGATGAGTGGTGGGTAAATATTCTCTCCCAGTCTGTGAGGTTTCTCTGAATTTTGGTCATTGTTTCACATGCATTGCAGAAGCTTCCTAGTTTGATGTTGTCTCTTTTGTATCTCCTTGCTTCTTTTGCTTGGCCTATGACATTGAATCCCTGAAATGACCTCTGTGCTCAATGGCCTGTAGAATGTCACTTAATAAATCTGCCATAAATCTTAAGAAAGCTCCTTGGTATGTAAGTTACAGTTGGAGATATCCCAACCAATTTTGTTGTTCGTAGTTTCCTGTGAGTGTTCCATGGCAACTTACAAAGTCATCCAGGTACAATGTAGGTTTTTATTGTTTCCTAAAGCCATGCCCTGGGTTTTGGGTGGGAATAGGTGATTAGACCTAGGATTAAGTTATAATTAGGATGATGTGGCTGAGAGAAGGCAGAGTCTGTGGGGTCACTGGAATTCCCAAGTTTGTTCCCTATGAAGCATGAATAGGGAAGAATTGTTTCTGGAAAACCCCAAGGACAGTCCTATTGTTCGGCTGAGGCAGGGTCCAGGGAGAATGATGAGGTGAAGTCAAAGGGTCAGTGCTGTCACCTGTTCCAGGTAGAGGGGAATAGCACTTCTCTACTTTCCCAGAGGTGGTGGATGGGGTGTGTGTGTTCCTTTTTCATTTTCTTAAATAAATAGTGTTTATTCTTATTTAAAGGTGGGGTGAAATTCAACAAAGAAACAATCTGGATTTAGGATTTTTTTATGGGAAGTATACTCATTATCAACTCATTATTTTCTTGTTGGCTATTGTTACTTCATAATTTCTTCTTGTTTAGTTTCATTTGTTCATAGCTGTCAAGAATACATCAGGGCCTAGTAATTTGTTCTTGTTTTTTAATATCATCTAATTTGTTGGCATACAGTAGTTCTCAGAGCCTGTAACACACGGCACTTGATTCTGCAATGAGAATTACTTGGAAAGTGGTTGATGAACAGGAGGATTTAAGCATACCACAGAATTTCCTTTAGGTTCTATGTGAGTTGTTCTTGAGAGGACAGACAGATTATTAGAGTGGAATTACTATCTTTAGCAAAATAGAAAGTCTCAGATCAGTACCTCCTCTTCAGAGTAGCTCAGCTTCCCCTTCTGTATCCAAAGCTTATGATAGATCCCACTCCCTCCAGTACCTTCTTTCACAGCAGCTCCCCTATCCAACCCTCAGCTGAGAACTCCAAAAGAATTTCCTTTTGCCTTAGCTCCCACTAGTGAAGATCTGATTTAATACTGATCCTGTATTATCCACGTACCCACTTGCCGTGACACAGTGGATGAGACTAATACATTTCTGCTGATGTTTTTGTAGAATCCATTTTGGCAGCCTCCAGCCATACTTGTCTGGACAATCCAAATTATCTCCTTAGGTACTGGTTTTGTTTTTATTTGTTCTTTGACTGTGAGGTTTCATAGTTTGATATAATCTATTCTTATTGTTACTTTTCTCATAAATTTTGTTTTTGTGGTATTGGTTTTGCAGAAAATCAATTGTTTTGAGTTCACATTTGTTGCTGCAGAATATTTTCTTCCTAAGGCCTATTTTACTTATTAAATACAAATGTACAAAAATAAAATTGATAAAAAATGATATAAAATAAAAATATTGGTTAAAAGTGTGCTTTCAAGCAGACACATTTTATGCCTTAAATGTATACATTATTGTATATAACTTAAATATCAGCAAAAAGTTAATTTTTAATGGTTTTAAAAATCCAGTTCAAAAGATAAAGCATAATTTATTAAATTGAACATCTAGTAAGCTGTTAATATCAAGTGAACTCTTTCTGAATTCTATTTTTTGTGTGTTTTAGTTTATCCATATGGGGAAGTTCATTTACTATAAGAAATGCTGATAATGTAGGTCACGCCCACTTTTGTATTCTTAGCATTTCTTATAGTGAATGAACTCCTAGGAAGACCCGTTCGGGGTGAGAAAGGTGGGCTGAAAGTAGATTATAGACCAAACATGACAGCCACTTACTACCTCTACTGCAAACCAAAACACCCAAAAGGAGAGAGATGAGAGATAAAGAGAGAGAGAGAGAGAGAGAGAGAGAGCAAAAAAGGAATGCCCTGCCACAGAGGTGGGGTGGGGTGAGGAATGGGGTGGGGGTGGTGGGAGAGATGGTAGGACTACTGATGGTGGAAAATAGGCACTGGTGGAGGGATGGGTACTCGATCATTGCATGACTGAAACACAAGCATGAAAGTTTGTGAGTCTGTAATGGTACCCCATGGTGATTCACTAATAAAACAATTTTTTAATTAAAAAAAGAAATGCTGGTAATGATAATAATAATATTGTCATTATAGCAATGATAATATTAGGAATGTTAGAAGCCAAAAGTACCAGAGACTTGAGACACACAAAGAAGAAAGACTTGAAAGAAACATGATCATTGATTGACTTCATGCTATGTGAGCAGCTGCATAGACAAGAAGACAGATACAAGTTCCCAATGAGTACAGACTTGTTGAGGCCAGAATCTGTCTTTTATTGAACCATATTGTACTAAACAAACATGTTCTCATGCCTCAATATAGTAAACTTTTCATAAATATTACTATTAGAGAACTACTCAGAAAGAGGGCAGGATTAAAGATTTTTAAAAATTAGATAAATATTAAAGTCATTGTACCAACATTTTCAAAAACATTGATATGCTTAAAACAGTTATTAATAAATGGTTATTCATCACATAATAAAATTAATATTATGGAGCCGAAGCGATAGTACAATGGTTAGGGTGTTCGCTTGCATGCTGACAACCTGGGTTCAATCCCCGGCATCCCATATGGTCCCCCAAGCACCTCGAGGAGTAATTCTTGAGTGTAGAGCCAGGAGTAACCCCTGAGCATCGCTGGGTGTGACCCCAAAAAAGAGCAAAAACAAAAATTTGTATTATTCCTGATCCATTTTAAGTCAGCCTCAGTCTTATTAACGGGAAAAAAAAAAAAACCCTAGCAGGTCTTTGTCACTGATTTTGCCTCTGTCCTAGAAGGAGAGTTTCCCAGGGTGGTGGTACCCTGAGCTTAGCAACCTTCCTCCTTCACACCAGCTGCCCAGCGCTGGCCGCTGGAATTCTGTCCGCTCTTCTTCCTGCACAGGGTCTGCCTCTGCATCCCTCTCTCTCCCTTTCAGCCAGAAGCTTCGCCTCTGCGGGTGGACAGAGTTCTCCTGAAAGCAGGAGAGCTGATATCAGGGGAAAATGTGGCCTAATGTTTTAAAACATAGCAATCAAAAGGAACGTCTAAATTTTTCCTGAATTGGTGACTTATTGCTCCATCCCACAACGATAAGTGGGCCAGAGCGATAGCACAGCGGTTAAGGTGTTTGCCTTGCATGCAGCCAACCTGTGTTCGATTCCTTCCTCCCTCTCGGAGAGCCTGGCAAACTACTGAGAGTACTGACAAGCTCCCTGTGATATATTCAATATGCCAAAAACAGTAACAACAAGTCTCACAATAGAGACATTACTGGTGCCCGCTTGAGCAAATCGATGACCAACGGGATGACAGTGCTACAGTAGTGACTTGTATTCTGTTAAATGCTGAATCTGAGACTCCCCCTCTCCCCCTCCTGTGGTGTTCATACTCCCCAACCCAGTGATTTTGGAGTTGTACAACAACAAAAAATCTTCAGGCAGTGATGAATCAAGGAGCTTGGGGTAATAGCAGGAACAGTAAGGGACTTGCTTAGGCCACTGTTGGAATGACTCCTAGTAAACTTGAGAAGGAAAGGATATACAAATATTTCCTTGGCACACATGCTTGGAACTATAAAACATTAAACTGCCTTATTTGCTCCTATGTGACGAATTTACTGCATGCTTTGAAATCAATAGTTTGTGCTTAATAATTTTATATTAGTATCACAAAGGTGGTTCAACATTACTGATGCATCTTTATGACCTTGCTTTCCCAGTGTCAGATGTCACTCCCTTACCTCTGACAGGTCTTGTGCAATGTCCTGATATGAGGCTGTTGCCAATCACTTTATTTAAAATTGAGATTTCTCCCTATCTCTGGCAATAGCCTGTATTCCTTAGTGGCTTTAGTTTTCTCTCTAGCAACTGTCAACATTAAATACTGCTTTGCATGTATCTATTGTTTTCTTGTCAGTTTCCTTTAGTAGAGAATATGTTTCTTATGGATTAAGTTGTTCATGTTTGTTTTGTTTCAATTCTATGCCCCGTGAGTCAGAATGTTGAGTGAACTAAAATAGAGTGAAAAACTTGAAATTTTTTTAAAGGATGGAAAACACTGTGTCCTGGCCATTCTTCTCTTTTTTTTTATTCATCCTTGATAGTATTATTTTAGGAAAATTATATGATTTTTTAATCATATGAGGTAACATGATTTATGGTTTTGGTGTGCAAAGTTATTATACCCCCGTCGCCACAAAATTCCAAAAATCACAGTCCTTTTGTTACTTTTATTCTTCCCCATCCTTTCTACCAATCCCTCTTGAGCCTCAGTTCTGCTACCAGAGTCCAAGAGTCTGTTTTTATTGTCTGTTGTCCTTTCTTGGCTTCTCACTCTATATGTCCCAGAAAAGTGAAGTCATTCGGCATTTGTTATTCTCCACTTGATTTGCTTCACTTAACATCACCCCTTCTAATGTAGGGAAGACAGCAAAGAGGGCTGGAGTGTATGATTCCCAGGTGAAGGACCAAGATTTTATTGCACAGTCCTCAGAACTCCACAGGGAGTTCACAGCTCACAAAAACCCTGAGATAGGAGTCGCCCCTGAGCAGTGCCCAGGTGTGGCCCCCTGGCTAAACAGAAACTGAAACATAACACTATCTATACTTCCTTCCAAGGTGGGTCAAAAAGAAAGGTTTCATCTTTTCTTATCGCTAAATAGTATTCGATTGTGTATGTATACCACAATTTCTTTATTCACTCATCTGTCACTGGGCATTTGTTTTTGTCCACTGACCAGGAATAGGTCTTGGTTATTATAAATAGTGCCATAATGAACATGTGTGTGCATCTACCTTTATGAATTAATGTTTTTATATTCTTGGGATAGAAGCCAAGAAATGGAAATGCTGGGTCATAGGATAGTGCTATTTTTAGCTCGTCTCCTAACATTAATCTCTTTCATTAATCCTGAGTCTCTTGCAAAGCCATTCACAAAACTGAATGAAAATAGCATTACGAATGGTGTACTATGTATTGCTCCATCTTCTTGAGGAAAATACTGGCATGGATGTAAAGGAGACAAGGAAGTACTAAACTGTGTACTAGACATTGTGGAAACCACTTTGTATTCACTGTGTCTTTATGTTTCGTTACTATCAATTAGCTCTTAAAATCCCTACTTTTTTCAAGGTAAAATTAAGTCTCTAGAAATTTAATAAATGTATTAATAACCCATAATTTATAAAGTGAAAGAACTATTAAATTACACATCTCTTTGGCAAGAAAACTTAAATATTTTAATTACTCTCTGCTTTAAAATAGTCTTTAAGTGTGTGCTGAAAGTAGGCTGTAGACCAAACATGACAGCCACTCAATACCTCTATTGCAAACTACAACACCCAAAAGGAGAGAAAACAAAAGGGAATGCCCTGCTGCAGAGGCAGGGTGGGGTGGTGGGGGATTGGGTGGGGGTGGTGGGAGGGATATTGGGACATTGGTGGAGGAGAATGGTCATTGGTGGAGGGATGGGTAAATGATCACTGTATGACTGAAATGCAAATACGAAAGTTCATAAGTTTGTAACTGTACCTCACAGTGATTCACTAATAAAAATTAAAAATAAAATAAATAAAAAAGCAAAATAAAAATAAAGTAAAATAGTCTTTCATTGCTGGAAAGATAGTCTAACTGGTAAGGCACTTGCCTTGCATATAGCTGACCCAGGTTTGATCCCAGACACCACATATGGTTTCCAGAGTTCAACCAAGAACTATTCCTGAGCACAAAGCCAGAAGTAAATCATGAGCACAGCTACATGTGACCCTACCTCAAAAATTTAGTCTTGCATATGCTCACATTTCACCTACTTCATTTTTTGGACATGTAAATAATATTCACCAAGAAAACCTCCATATTTGTGGATGAAGTAAACACAAGTGGCAATCTAATCAGCTCAACATCTGATAAAGGGGAATTCATTAAGAGAAAGACTAAGGAGCCATTCTGGATAACTGAGGAAGGATCTTCATGTTTAAAATTTTTATTTTGTCTTCACATGATTCAAAATTCACAATGTACAAATATGTACAAATCACGCATCACTGTCATCCTGTTGCTCATTGATTTGTTTGAGCCGGCACCAGTAATGTCTTCATTGTGAAACTTGTTGTTACTGCTTTTGGCATATCAAATACCCCACGGGTAGCTTGCCAGGCTCTGCTGTGTGAGCAAGATACTCTCGTTAGCAAGTCTTTTTCTACCTCATTTCTCTCTACAGCTAGAGATTCTGGGATTTCTACCTAATTCTCTCCATCAGTTAAAGGGATTCTGATATCTCCTACCTAAGTAAAACAGGCCATGCCTCTTTTTTTATATTTAGCACAAATGTGAAACCCCTATACATCTCATCATGCACCTTTCCCTTTACATTTAATGAATGTACTTCAGAAGCAATAAAAGAGGCAAGAGCGGGGCCTGGAGCAATAGCACAGCGGGGAGGGCAATTGCTTTGCACATGGCAAACCTGGGTTCAATTCCCTGCATCCCATATGGTCCCCCGAGCACCACCAGGAATGATTCCTGAGTGCAGAGCCAAGAGTAACCCCCTGAGCATCGCTGGGTGTAACCCAAAAACCAAAAGTAAAAAAGAGGCAAGACCCTAGGGAAGTTTTATCTATTCTGCATGCAAGAATGCTTTATGTGTCTCTGGAGATTATCGACGTTATGGTTCCAGAGATACAGTAATGACCTGACTTCTCAAGACATAGGAAGACAAGCGGCTGGAGCGATAGCACAGCGGGTAGGGCGTTTGCCTTGCACGCGGCTGACCCGGGTTCTAATCCCAGCATCCCATATGGTCCCCTGAGCACCGCCAGGGGTAATTCCTGAGTGAAGAGCCAGGAGTAACCCCTGTGCATCGCCGGGTGTGACCCAAAAACCAAAAAAAAAAAAAAGACATAGGAAGACAAGCATGGAGATAGTTGAGAACATCTGAGAGAGAAAGTCTGTTTTCCTGCAGCCTTCACACCTCCGGTGCCTGCAGAGTTCCTAATACTCCCTTTTTCCTTCCTCCATAGTGTCTCGGATTTGAAAGCTATTTTCTTTGTTTTGGAAACTTCCGTTGTCCTCTTTCTCTTTCATGAAAAAAAAAATAGATGCCAGCCTCTTAGATTCCTGCATCCTTCAATCCTTTATTTATTGGATTTATTCCACTCCTTGGTTTCAGGCAATAAAAATATTTTTGAGTTAGGAAAATTTGTGGATTCTTATGCCTTAGTTTATTCCTCTTTTCCAAAGCTATCATTATAGTCCAATAGTCACTGTATCACTGTATCACTGTCATCCTGTTGTTCATCAATTTGCTTGAGCAGGAGCCAGTCCATCTACATTCATCCCAGCCCTGAGATTTTAGCAGCATCTCTTACTTGTCCTTCCAAACAGTGCTGTATTGGAGGCTTTTTCAGGATCAGGGGAATGAGACCCATCATAGTTACTGTATTTGGCATATCAAATATGCCACAGAGAGCTTGCCAATATTAAATAATTAAATGTGTCAGTTACATCCACCATTCTTTTCTGATTAAAACTCACTCAAGTGCATAGAGAGAATACGGTTAAATGTTAGGCAACTGATTTGTGCCTTCAATATGACCAGCTGAAATCTTAGATCCTTTGATGGAACATATCACAAATATTCTCTTAAGGAATTTTTAAAACACAGATGCACGATATTATTTTTCTAATCCTTTTCTTTTTCCATCCAAACAACTAATTATCTCCCAGTGTCTACACTTAGACATTCATATAGAGACAAAATGATTATTTGTAATTCTATATACCCCATGTAATTATTGGCTGTGATAACCAAGCAATCTATATGCAGCTATTGCTCTACAATTTTCTAATCTCACATTACAGTAATGAGTATTGCACATTAATATGCGTAATGCCCTTTTGATTGTATTTGCTGATTTGAATTTCATTTTAGAGACATTTAGGTTCAACAATTTTACATGTTTCCCTTACATTATGAGGTTCTTTAAAATGCAGTTTTATTCCAGGGACTGATTAGTGTATAGGAGGGATATTCTTACTAATCCTTCCTAAGAATTATCTGAAAGAAAATAGATGTAATGTAAAGATGTAGTTATTGTTTAGACTTAAAGAAGAAATACACAGAGCATAAAATGATAAGTAGTTCTTCCACAGCCAGCACAATTATACCTGTGTTTTAGAGTAGCTATGTGACAAATCACAGTATGTAGAAAAAGAAATCCTGAATTCCTGATCTAAGTGCTAAGAGTACTAGCTCTGTGTTCCTTCCTTTTCAAATACCCTGACATCTCTAAGGTTTGATAACCGTTTTTAGAATCAATACCATATTTCCATTTTTTCATTAGGCTGCTATTATAATTAAGTCGTGTAATGATCGCTGTGATTTTAAGAGCGCACTCAAGGGCACATTGATAGTACAGCAGGGAGGGCATCTGCCTTGCACATGGTTGATGTGGGTTCAATCCCTGATACTACATATGGCCCCGGGAGCCCCACAAGATTTGTGGGGGCAGGATCTGATGGCAGGTGGGGCCCCACAAGCCCCATCAGGATTTGAGTCTTGTGCACAGAGCCAGGAATAATCTCTGAGCACTACCAGATCTGGCCCCCAAACAAAAACAAAGAACACAGTCTCAGGAACTAGTTTTTAAAGACAGAAGACTAAATATATCTGTGTGTTTGTTTTATTAAATTTACAGAGAGGATAATTATGTTATACTCAAAGGTTATTGTGAAAACTTAAAAGTTGTGCTGTAAAAACTAAAATAAATTAATGATTTACATTACTTTTATATTTAGCAGGCTGGAGCAATAGCACAGTGGCTAGGGCATTTGCCTTATACATGGTCAACCTGGGTTCGATTCCTCCATCCCTATCTGAGAGCCCAGCAAGCTACTGAGGCAGAGTCTGGCAAGCTGCCTGTGGTGTATTCGATATGCCAAAAACAGTAACAAGTCTCACAATGGAGATGTTACTGGTGCCCGCTCAAGCAAATCGATGTACAACGGGACAGTAGTGCTGCAGTGTTTATATTTAGCATGTCATAAGCATTCAGTAAAAACTATTAGAGAGACTATGTGAACTCTCTATTTCATGTTGGCACTTTAAAATTTTGGAACATTGTATGATCAAACCCAATCATGAGCCATTTTGTAACTGTATATCTCATGGTGGCTTGATAAAAAAATTAATTTAATTTTAAAAAGAAGAAAAATAATAGACTATGTGAACATTATGTAAGTTCCCATATTTTCCTTGCTAATTTCTATACTCTTTCCATATTTTATCTATTTTCTAAAATTATTTTCCTAAATTAAAATTAATTTTTATGTATTTTTAAATTTTTGGTTTTAGGCACCATGATTTACGATACTGCCAATGGCTAGTTTTCGTGCATAAAGCATTTCAGCAGCACACTCTCCACCAGAATTCCTGCTTCTGTCCACCATGTACCCAGTATACCGCCAGCTTCTAATTGCCTCCTTCATTCCCCCTTTATAGTAAACTTCCTACAGAAGGCCAGTTCTGAGTTGGTGTTGCATTTGGGCATTTGTTATTACTTACTGTGAGGTCCTGTATTTAACCATCTGAAAAGCTAAGAACTGAATTTCCAAATAACACAGAAATTTGACTTCTTAGTATATACCCCCAAATCCAAAAAGTTTTTTCTGAAAAGACATTTGCACCCGTATGTTCATTGCATCACAACAGCCAAAAATCTGAAAACAAATTGTGTCCAAGAACAGATAACTGGATAAGCTATGGTATATTCAGAATGTAATCATATTTCTGTGTGCCTTATAAAATTATTTATCTATGATTACATCTGTAGAAAATAACATGTTATAGAGGAAGGCCTTATAATATGAAGCAAGTGGATACTTGTTAGGTATATTTATTGAGTGTGCAATTAAATTTGAGTTTTGGGAAGCATTCTGTCAACAAATGAGCAGGCTCAGGTTATGGTAGTTGGGGTTCAATAACAATCTAATATCTAAAGATTTAGTAATATGAATTGGTGGAAAACATGGCATTTTCTCTAAGTTCATTAAAAAAATTTTATTCAGGTGCCATAATTTATGGTTGTTGACAATAGAGTATCATACATGCAATATTCCAACTGCAATTCCACCACAGGTGTCCACATTTCTTCCTCAGTGTCCTCTGTTTCCCTCTCATGACCCAACTTGTCTCCTGAACAGACACATTGTTAACTATAATTATTATAGTTTGGGTCCCCATCTGCAATGCTTTTGGCGCTAGAGCTTTAGACACACACACAGACACACAGACACAACACACACACATATATATGCACTTTATATATATATATGTATATATATATATTAGAACTTATTTCTTCACCTCCCCAGCAAGTCCAAGAACCCCAACCCTATCCCTAGATTTCTTTCAGCCAAGCTCTTCTTGTGTCACCCCTTTGTTCGCTCTTTCCTAACATTTCCATTTCTATAATAGAGGGCCAAGGGTTTGCCCACTTTAGCCATGTTCCATTCCCTTGTCATGTTATTCTATGTATCACAGATTAGTGGAAACATCTGGTGTTTACCTTTCCTTCTTATTTACTTCATTATCTTGAGATCTTCCCGTTACATCCAAGTTGTCTTCAATATCATTCTTCCTTGTAGTATTCTATTATGTGTGTAAATACCACACATTCTTTATGCATTCATCTACTCTTGGATACTGGGGTTGCTTCCTATTCTGGCTATTTTATTAAGCACTGCAATGAATACAGGACTACATACTGTCACTGTCACTGTCATCCCGTTGCTCATCGATTTGTTCGAGCAGACACCAGTAACCTCTCTCATTGTGAGACTTATTGTTACTGTTTTTGGCATATCCAATATGCCATGGGTAGCTTGCCAGGCTCTGCCGTGAGGGCTCCATACTCTCAGTAGCTTGCTGGGCTCTCTCCAAGAGGGGCAGAGGAATCGAACATGGGTCGGCCTCATGAAAGGCGAACGCCCTACCGCTGTGCTATCGCTCCAGCCCAGGACTGCATACATCGTTTTAAATTAATGTTTTGTGTTTGGGGGTAGATAGCAAATATGGAGTCACAGGGCTATGTAAGAGTTCTATTCTCTGTTTTTGGAGGAATCTCCATACCACTTTCCAGATGGATCGAACCAGAAATTATTCTCATAATAAATAGGGATGAGTGTTCTTTTTTTTGCCATTTTGATGTTTGTTCTTCCAATCCATGATATGGAGTATTTTCCAATTTCTAAAGTCTCCTATTGTGTTCACAAGCAGCTTATAGTTCTCAAGAGTCATTTACCTCTTTTATTAAATTGATTTCATGATACTTGATGTCTTTGAGCACTGTTTAAAATGTTGTAATTTTTAACTCTTTCTCTTTTCATTTGTTATTCGCATATAGGAGTACAACATATTTTTTGTGTATTGATTTTATAGACCGCTATTTTGCTGTACTGTTTTATTGTTTCTAGAAGTTTTTGCTTTTAAGTTGAGTCCTTGGGATCGTCTATGTGTATTATCATGTGATCAGCAAATAATGACAATTTGACTTCTTTTTGAACTTAGAAAATCCATTCAATATAAAAATCTACAATAAAATAAGGATAGATGGAAGTTTCCTGAGGCTGGAAACTGCTATCTAAACAAACCCACAGCCAGTGTTAAATTCAATTTGGTAAAAAAAAAAAAACTAAAAGCCTTCCCTCAGAGATCAGGCACTAGGCAAGGATGTCCAATTTTCCATGATAATAATTGAAGTTCTATCTGCAGCCAGCAATTAGCCAGAATAAATAAAAACTCTGAGAACTTAAGGGACACAGTTAAGGTAGTACTGGGGGTGGGTGCCCATGGAGATGCAGATTTATTTAGGAAAGAAGAAAAAGTTCTAATTAACAACGTAAACATATATCTTTCAGAACCTAGAAAAAGAAGTGCAAATGAACCATCAAATTGGGAGAAAGAAGAAAATAACCAAAACTAGAGCAGAAATCAACACTATAGAAATGAATAATACCACCAGAGGGTCAATGAAATCAAGAGCTGATTCTTCAAAAGAATAAACATGATAGACAAACCCTTGGCTGACTCATAAAGAAAAAAAGAATGCAAAATGCAAATAAGGTGGATCAGAGATGAAAGGAAAGAAATTACAACAGATTACTAGAAACATGGGAGATCATAAGAGGTTATGAACAGCCTTATAATGTTGAGCTGGAGAACGTAGAAAAAATGGGTGAACTCTTTTCATCTGCCATCAACTATAAAGATATGCAAGTAAAACATAGGCAAGCAAAAAAGTGCAAATCAATAAATGTAGTATACCATATCAATGAAAGGAAAATAAAAATGTTATGGTTATTTCAATCAAGTAAATTTAAAATTTGAAGTCCAAAGATACAGTGGAAAGGGTATGAATGTATCTCTATTATCCATCTCTAATATAAAGACAATATAACCTTCCTTCCAATTTCAACAGAATAATTTTATTTTTCTTTTTGGATCACACCCGGCGATGCACAGGGGTCACTCCTGGCTCTGCACTCAGGAACTACCCCTAGTGTTGCTCAGGGTACCATATAGGATGCTGAAAATCAAACCTGGGTCGGCCGCATGCAAGGCAAATGCCCTATCTGCTCTACTATCACTCCAGCCCCAGATAATTATTTTTTAATAGAAGTAACTTATGGTAAATATTTTGTAAACTATAATATTGATGTATAAATATCAGGGCTGTTGATATTTTGAGAGAAATCATACCAATGATTTTGAGATGACACTAAATATTTTTCTTTGCAGTTATATAAATCAGTCTATCATGGTCTTTTTTTAAGCTGGACTGATTTTAATATTGCCTAGAAAGTTCATCTTAAAAAGAATAAAGTGAAATCCATTATACTCAAAGATCTAATATGTGACTTAAATTCTAATTCCAAAATTTTATCCATGGAAGAGGAATGTGTATTCCTCTGTGGAGCTGAAAACTGAAGTGAAGAGAGAAGGAAAGAGTATTAGCACTACTCCATTTACTCATGCAACCAACCTAGTTCTGTTTCAGTACTCAGAATGGAAACTAGACGATCCCTCCTCTTCTTTACCTCTCTTTATTTCTTTTCATTCTTTTTGTATTTTTGTTTAGTTTAGTTTTGTTCTGGGGCCACATCTGAAAAGGTTCAGGGTTTACTCCTGACTCTGTGCTCCGGGGTAACTCCTGGCTGGTCTCAGGGATCATCTGCAGTTCTAGGTATGGAACACAGGCACAGAAATGCCTTACCCATGGTACTATCTCTCCAGCCCTATTCTTATCTCCAGTTGGAGATTATTCTCCAATGTAGTTTCAGGCAAAATGTCAGACAGGGAGAGAAGAAGTAATAATTCTTACACACAGCTATGATAATAATCATGAAATATGGTCTGATCATAAGGAAATTGTAAAGCTTGGGAGATTTCAAAAACTATAGCAGTTGCTCCAAAAAGGACCTGCTCTTAGAAGTTCTCCATATTTTTTAAGAACAGTCCAAGCAAACTGGCCTCACATGCTGGGGGAAAAGGCAGCTCAGATAGAGAAAGGAACACCAAGTAGAGAATGTTAGGAGGACCCATTGGGGTTGGAAGATGCGCTCTGAAAGTAGACTATAGACCGAACATGAAGGACACTCAATAATAAACTATAATACCCAAAAAGAGAGAGAACAAAAGGGAATGCCCTGCCACAGAGGTGGTGGGGGTGGCAAGAGGGATACTGGGATCATTGGTGGAGATGAATATGCACTGGTGGAGGGATGGATAAACGATCACTGTATGAATGAAATGCAAACAGAAAAGTTCATAAGTTTGTAACTGTACGTCACAGTGATTCTCTAATAAAAGTTTTTTTTTTAAAAAAGAACAGTCCAAGCTAATTAAACTCATCAAATGCCTCGTGATGGAAGGTATCACAGAGTCACCAAGTTCAAACCCTGAACTTTAGCCCCACAGGTCACTCCGGTGTGTTTCTCTTGCATGACCTTAGAACAAAATGTTTGTTGGAACTCAGTGAGGGCTTCCTACGCTCAGAGCCTAGTGTTGCCTTTCCATAACTCACCAGAGCCTTAAGTCATTTTTGAGACAGTAAGCTTCTGCTGTGTCACAGGAAATATCGGTATGGGTCTAGGGGAAGGAGCTCAGACTTGAAGAGGTCTTACAATGAGGTGCTGACGTGTTTTCTTATTAACAGCAAAGTGAAACTACCCCTGACTCATTCTCAGAGTGATAGATGCTTATAAAAGTGCTTTCCTGATACTGTTCTTGCGCTGGGCTTTCTTTGGCTTTTGCCTCATTCCTTTTAAGCCCTATGGCCAGGAGCTTTCTGCCAGCTGGCCGGGAGGGAGAGTTCCCTCCAAGTTCAGGAACAGTTTGCATCTAGGAGCCAGAGCCAGGCTGACCAATTTGGGGTGGGAAAGCTTCACCCTTCGCTTTCTTGAGTTGTTTGCTCCTTAACACTCCAAGGGCTGGACTGACTGCAAGTGCTGAAAGAAAGCGCAGGATCCCTGCAGAGTTTATTGCCTGAAGTTCAGTGGCCAGGAGAGGAGAGGGAATTTTCTAAATTCACAAATAAGTGTGTGGATGAGATAGGGTAATGCTCTCTAAACTACGGAGGAGATTCTTTTATGATTCAATGGGGAAAACAAAGAGGGAGCCTTGAAAACCTCAGTTCTTGCTATGAAAGCAGAAATTTTGTGTGAAGAAATTCTGAGGCCTTGAGCTGACTCCCGGAGGGCAAATGTCAAAGGGAACAAACAGCACGGGTGACAGGTAACTGGAAAGTTCATCTCATGAAAGCTAGCCGTGTATTTCGAGATGAGCGCTGGTTCATTTCTGTCGGTGTTTCTGTGCAAACTGGGTGATGACACTGACTCTCTTCACAGGAAAGCCTAAAGAGGGGATTAACTAAGTAACAAGTGCAAATGGGAAGGGTGATGGAAACACTCAATAAAATTGCTGATGGATTTCTCTCAGTGGAAAGATTCTTTCAATGCTCCTTTCCTCTGGTTTCACGGGAGCTGTACCACCACTATCTCTCTGGCCTCCTCAAGCCTGCCCCATGCAACCTGGCTTCTGTGAGCTGGGAACTTTCGTTAAATGGTTTCCTGGATCATCCACCAGTTATATAAGCCTATAACTCTTTGACATTCTCAGTGATTTCTCTCTGTTCTCAGCTCAAGGAAAGTAGCTTTCCAAAGCTGCGTTCTTCTTCGGCACATCCTTCACGGATTTTCTGGAGGGTAGTATTTTATGCATCATGGTGTCCGTGGGCCCAGGGACCACCCTCAGGGTTAGAACGGGCCTGATCGTTAAATTGCTGTGCTCGTGACATCAGGGCTGTATCAGGGCTGTACCTGGTGGTGTTGAGACAGGTGGTGACTGGTGATGAAACTCAGGGCATATTCCTAATTCCTTGGACGGTGTTTTTATACATTTTGAAAACTTTCTGGAGATGTCAATTTAGAAAAAAAATTATTCAAAATCTTTAAAAATATATGGGCCCCTTGCTGAGGAAGTCCACGATCAGCACGAAACTGTGGATTTCCTGCATGATTTCTTCTCACATCAGGGTGGTGCCTTCCCAAAGAATTTCAACCATTGACATAGAACCATGAGTGATCATAGTCTATGCTTCCTCTTTGCAGGGGTGGAATCAGAAAATCTGATTAGATTGGCGGCTTGCTTGTCTTTATATGTGTTCATGGTCACAGGGTGAACTACCTCAGAGCTATAAACTTCCATGTGGACTTTTCCCTAGTTTGAGAAGTTTCACAATATGAAACTTAAAAAGCAACCATGGTTGGGTGAGGCTGTACTGTAGTAAAAGAGAGATTGTGTTTGAACTTGGATCACAGTACTTAATAAATTCACTATTAGGTTAAGTGATAATTTTTTTGCCTAATATAGATGCTGGTATCCTTTACTTTCATTTATTTAAAGTTTGCACCCCTAAGGTAGGTTTCTAAAAGGATAAAGGATCCTTTTCAAATAAACACTTAACAAAGCCTTGGTTCTTTTTGTTGTTGTTGTTTTGTACAGTTACAGACTTACAAACTTTAGTGCTTGAGTTTCAGTCATACGATGATTGAGTACCCATCCCTCCACAAGTGCCCATTCACCTCCACCAATTATCCCAGTATCCCTCTCACCACCCCCACCCCATCCCCCACCACCCCACCCTACCTCTGTGGCAGGGCATTCCCCTTTGTTCTTTCTCCTTATGGGTGTTATAGTTTGCAATAGAGGTATTGAGTGGCCATCATGTTCGGTATATAGACTACTTTCAGCTCGCATCTTCCAACCCAAATTGGTTCTCTTGACATCCTCTACTTGGTGTTCCCTTCTTATCTGAGCTGCCTTTTCCCCTAGCATGTGAGGCCAGTTTCCAAGCTGTGGGGCAGACCTCTTAATCCTTATCTCTACTATTCTTGGGTGTTAGTCTCCCACTATGTTATTTTATATTCCACAGATGAGTGCAGTCTTTCTGTCTGTCCCTCTCTTTCTGAATCATTTCACTCAACATGATACTTTCCATGTATATCCACTTATATATAAATTTCATGACTTCATCTTCACTAACAGCTGCGTAGTATTCCATTGTGTAGATTTACCAAAGTTTCTTTAACCCGTCATCTGTTTTTGGGCACTCCGGTTTTTTCCAGATTGTGGCTATTGTAAACAGTGTTGTAATGAACATAGAAATGCAGATGTCACTTCTACTATACCTTTTTGCCTCTCAGGATATATTCCCAGGAGTGGTATTGCTGGGTCAAATGGAAGCTCAATTTCTAATTTTTTGAGAATCGTCCATATTGTTTTCCAGAAGAGCTGAACCAGTTGGGATTCCCACCAGCAGTGAAGGAGAGTCCCTTTCTCCCCACATCCACGCCAACAGCTGTTGCTTTTGTTCTTTTGAATGTGGACCAGTCTCTATGGTGTGAAATGATATCTCATTGTTGTTTTGATCTGAATCTCCCTGATGATTAGTGACATAGAGCATTTTCTCATGTGTCTTTTAGCCATTCGTATTTCTTCTTTGAGAAAATTTCTGTTCATTTCCATCCCCCATTTTTTGATGGGTTTGGGAGTTTTCTTCTTGTAGAATTCAACTAGTGCCTTGTATATCCTTGATATCAACCCCTTATCAGATGTGTATTGGATGAATATCCTTTCCCATTCTGTAGACTGTCTTTATATTTTGGTCACTGTTTCTTTTGAGGTGAAGAAGCTTCTTAGTTAAAAGTAGTCCCATTTCTTTATCTCTGTTTTCAGTTGCTTGGCCACTAGTGTGTTATCTTTGAAAATACCTTTAGCTTCAATGGCGTGGAGGGTTTTGTCAACCTTGTTTTCCATGTACATTATGGATTCTGGTCTGATGTTGCGATCTTTAATCCACTTTGACCTGACTTTTGTACATGGCGTTAAGTAGAGATCTAAGCCTATGTTTTTGCATGTTGCTGTCCAGTTTTGTCCAGCACCATTTGTTGAAGATGTTTTCCTTGTTCCAATTCACTTTTTTTGCTCCCTTATCAAAGATTATATGATCATATATTTGAGGGTGCGTGTCAGGATATTCAACCCTGTTCCATTGGTCTGTGGCTCTGCCTTTGTTCCAGTATAATGCTGTTTTAATTATTACCACTTTGTAGTATAGATTGAGGTTGGGGAGGTTGATTCCTCCCATATTTTTTCCCTAAGAGTTGCTTTATCTATACGTGGGGGCTTATTGTTCCATATGAATTTCAGGAATGTTCTCTCCAATTTTTTTAAGAATGTCATGAGTATCCTTATAGGGGTCGCATTGAATGTGTACAATGCTTTGGGGAATATTGTCATTTTGACAATGTTAATTCTCCCAATCCATGAGCAGGGGATATCTTTCCATTTCCTAGTGTCCTCTATAATTTCCTGAAGTAGCATTTTGTAGTTTTCTTTGTACAAGTTCTTTACCTCCTTAGTTAAGCTGGTTCCGAGGTACTTGATTTTCTGAGGCACAATTGTTAACGGGATTGCTTTTTTCATCTTTTTTCTCTCTCGTTATTTGCATATAGGAAATCCATGGACTTCTGGGTATTTATTTTATAGCCTGCAACTTTACTATACAAGTCTATTGTTTCTAAGAGTTTCTTGGTAGAGGCTTTAGGGTTCTCTAAGTATATTATCATATCATCTGCAAATAGTGAGAGCTTGATTTCTTCCTTTCTTACTTGAATGTCCTTAATACCTTTTTCTTGCCTAACTGCTATTGCAAGTACTTCTAATACTATATTGAACAGGATAGGAGAGAGTGGGCATCCTTGTCTCGTCCCTGATCTTAGAGGGAAGGCTCTTAGTTTTCCCCCACTGAGGATGATGCTTACCGTAGGCTTGTAGTAGACGGCTTTGACTATATTGAGGAAAGTCCCTTCTATACCCATTTTGGCAAGAGTTTTCATCATAAATGTCTGCTGAATCTTGTCAAATGCTTTCTTTGCATCTATTGATATGGTTCTTATCTTTACTTTTGTTGATATGATAGATTATGTTGATTGATTTCCGAATGTTAAACCATCTTGCATCCCCGGAATGAATCCCACTTGGTCGTGGTGGTAGTGTATGATCTTTTTGATGAGTTGTTGAATTCTGTTTGCTGATATTTTGTTGAGAATCTTTGCATCCGTGTTCATCAGGGATATTGGCTGGTAGTTTTCTTTTTTTTGTGGTGTCTTTGTTTGCTTTTGGTATTAGGGAGATATGAGCCTCATAGAAACTGTTTGCGAGGGTTTCTGTTTTTTCAATTTCCTGGAAAAGCTTGAGAAGAACTGGCGATAGGTCCTCTTTAAAAGTTTGGAAGAATTCGTTAGTGAATCCGTCTGGACCCGGGCTTTTGTTTTGGGGAAGATTTTTGATTACAGTTTCAATTTCCTTGATATTAATAGAACTATTCAGGTATTCCAGGTTTTCTTTATTCAGCCTTGGGAGATTATATGAATCCAGGAATGTATCCATTTCTTCTAGGTTCTCTTGTTTGGTAGCATACAGATTTTCAAAGTAGTCTGATAATCTTTTGAATTTCTTTGGTTTCTGTTGTGAATCCCACTTCTCATTTCTGATTTGGTTTATAAGGGTTCTCTCTCTTTCTTTCTTAGTGAGTTTTGCTAGTAATTTATCAATCTTATTTATTTTCTCTAAGAACCAGCTCTTGATTTTATTGATCTTTTGGATTGTCTTCTGGGTTTCCATGTCGTTGATTTCTGCTCTAAGTTTTATTATCTCTTTCCTTCTGCCTAGTTTAGGCTCCTTTTTTGGTCCTTTTCTAAAATCTTAAGCTTTGAAGTCAAGTTATTTATGTGGGCCCTTTCTTCATTCCTGAGAAAGGCTTGCAGGGCTATAAATTTTCCCCTTAACATGGCTTTAGCTGTATCCCACAGGTTCTGGTAGCTTGTGTCTTCATTATCATTTGTTTTCAGGTACCTTTTGATTTCTTCCTTGATTTCCTTCCTGACCCACACATTGTTCAACATCGAGTTGTTTAATTTCCAGGTGTTTGATTTGTTTTTCTGTGTCTGTACATGATTCACTTCTATCTTCAGTGCATCATGGTCTGAAAAGATAGCTAATACAATGTATATCTTCCTGATTCTTTTGAGGTATGTTGTGTGGCCCAGCACATGGTCTATTCTGGAAAATGTTCCATGTGCACTGGAAAAGAATGTGTATTCTTTTTTGGGGGGATATAACGCCCTGTATATATCTATTAGCCCTCTATCTTCTATTTCTTCCTTCAAAGCCAGTATTTCCTTGGTGAGTTTTAATATTCTTGATCTACCCAGAGGTGATAGGGCAGTGTGAAGTCTCCAACTGCTATTGTGCTGTTCACAATGTCTTTCTTAAGGTCTGTTAACAGTTGTAGGTATTTAGCTGGTCCCGCATTGGGTGCATACACGTTTAGGAGTGTGATTTCTTCCTGCTGTACATGTCCCTTGATGAATAAAAAATGGCCTTCACTATCCCTTCTAATCTTTTTCAACCTGAAATCTATGTTGTCTGATATTAGTAATGCTACCCCAGCTTTTTGGAGGGAGTTGTTTGCTTGCAGTATTGTTTCCCACCCTTTGACTTTGAGTCTTTGTTTGTTCTGGCTATTCAGATGTGTTTCTTTCAGGCAGCAGAATGTTGGGTTCTGTCTCTGAATCTATTTTGCCAGTCTGTGTCTCTTAATTGGTGAATTTAGACCATTTGCATTAAGAGAGATTGGATTTTGTGCCATCTTTCTGTAAAGGTTTGTTGTGCTAATAGGGGTTTTTCTTGTCTTACAATAGCCCCTTTAGTCCTTCTTTCAGGTTTGGTTTTGAGTCAATGAAGTTTCTGAGCTGTTGTTTATCTACAAAATAGTGTATGGTTCCTTTGAGTTTGAATTTGAGTTTAGCTGGATAAAGTATTCTTGATGAAGTGTTCATTTCATGGAGCTTTTTCATTATATCCCAGCACTGCCTTAGGGTTTGGAGGATTTCCTCTGATAGGTCTGCTGTGAATCTAAGGGATGCTCTTTCGTATGTGATTTCCTTCTTTGACCTTGCTACTTGCAGTATTGTGTCTCTATCTATGAAGTCCATCATTCTAACGATGATATGTCTTGGAGTTTTTCTCTTAGGGTCTCTTTTAGCTGGCACCCTTTAGGCGCCTTGAATCTGGATGCCTGCATTCTCCAGCTCTGGGAACTTTTCAGCAATATTTTCTTTGACTGTGGCTTTTTAATTGGGGTTGGTTCCCTGTCCTTCTGGTACTCCAATGATTCTAATGTTGTTCCTCTTGAAATCATCCCCTAGGACTCTGATTCTCCCTATAGCTATTTTGAGGTCTCTCCCCATTGATTGTTGTTGCCTGTAGGCTGCGTGCAGCTCATCTTCAGCTCACTGATTCTGTCTTGTACTGTAGTCATTCTATTGTTGAGGGCACCCACTGAGTTTTTTATTTCATCTACCAAATCCTTCATTCGTGACATTTCATTTTGTAGCTTATTCATTTCTGCTCTTATTTCTTCCTGTATTTTCTCTGCTGTCTGTTGTATTGTTTCTGTCAGGTCCTCCTTTAATTTAATAGAAATCTTTTCAATATTTACATTGAGTTCATTGAACATCTTCAGCACGTCAACTCTAAATTCTTTATCGGAGAGCTCAAGTTTGCAGGAAATGCCTATTGAGGCTTCTGGACTCCTTTCATCGTCCTCTCCTTGTGATGGGGATTTGCGCTATTCCTTCATGTTATTGTGGTAGTATGGAAGAGGGACCTTCAAGTTCACTATCCCTGTTTCCTCTTGTTGCAAAACAGGAATCTGGATGTTATTGGTCAATGGTAGTTACCTTTTAATTTTCCCCTTCTAGAACATGTCCTTTCTCTCAGATGTTCCACTAATCCTTAGGTGAGGACTAAGTTGATACTTTCAAAGAATGTTCTCTTCTACATTGGGTTTTGCACGGGTACTTGTATTTATTGCTTTTTGGTGAAATTAGGATAGATTACTGGCTTATTATCTTACTGTTCTTTGTTAAACAGTTAAAATGTTTCTCATGCACATAGGTAACGAAGGTTGAGATATAAGAACAGATTGCTTGGTGCTGGAGAATAACTGCGGCTGACCCCAAAAGTTCCATGCCCATTTTGAATAGCCACGCCCCCTGATGATTAGGCCACGCCCCTTTCCCCACAATAGTACACCCCTGTGCTGGAAGAGAGAACGGGCAGCGATGCTTGGGGCCGGTGTGCCGGCCACTAGGGCGGCAGTCCGGATGGGGGGAATGGCTGGGGTTCTCGGGGTCTGTGGAGCAGGCTGGGACTAATATTTATTTTTTAACACCTATTCCTTACAAATACTGTTGTGGTACTTGTAGTGATTATGTTTGGTGTTACTTTACCTCACAGCGTTAACTCTCACTCCAAACTCTATGCATTTGGAAGGAATCTGAATCCACTCAAGGTCCTCATGCTCTGCCCCTGTCATACACATTCCACCACAAGTAACGTGTCCCCAAAGCTTTTGGTGTTCATCTTTCTTCTAGCCATCTTATTTGAAAGCTTTACACTGCCTATATTAGTCATGGATCTATAAAGATAAATGTCTATTTCAAATCATGGTAAAATTTATAAGCAACTTAAATTTTAAATAAGAGATGATGAGTTAAGAGTAGATGGCTGGAGCTTTCACTGTCACTGTCACTATCATCCCGTTGCTCAGTGATTGCTTGAGTGGGCGCCAGTAATGTTTCCATTCATCCCTGTCATGTGCTAGTGTAGCCCAATGGTTTCTACTTGCTCCAGGAACATGAAGAACACGTTTTTGTTACTGTTTTTGGCAAATCGATTATGTCATAGGTAGCTTGCCAGGCTCTGCTGTGCGGGAGGAGTATCTTCGGTAGCTTGCCAGGCTCTCTGAAAGGTATGAAAAATGAATGGGGAGTGTCTTATGATGTGTCTCGCAGCCGCAAAAACTATAAGAAAGTTAGAAGCTATAAGACTGGAGCTATGAGAAAATAAAACCATACTGTAAAAAATGTTCAATGTAAACCTAAGTTTATTACAAGGCTGTGCTGAAAGACTAGTTAACAATTGATAAAGTGAAAATAATGTGTTCTAAGTCTAATAAAACTTGGTAACTACATACAATGTGGTTTCCTGGCTAGGCTCTTGGACTTACACTTAATAATCTTTAAGCATATGATATGTTTTCACTCTTCAGTGAAGCAGAAAAAGTTTAAAAGTAAAGAAATGAGAATAAATTATTCCTTTAGTAATCAATGTGTCAGAATTAGTTCATTATAAATATACTAGCTTAAAGACAACAGCTCGTAAGGCAGCTGGCAAATGATTACTTTTTGTACAATTTTTAAGAAAATTTTCTGTATTGAAAACTAGTTCAGATAAACATTTATTTTAATAATTACAAAACGTTCCAGAGTGATAGTACAGTGGGTAGGGTGTTTGCCTTGCACTTGGCCGACCCAGGTTCAATTCCTCTGCCCCTCTTGGAAAGCTGGCAAGCTTCCCGTGGCATATTCAATATGCCAAAAACAGTAACAAGTCTCAAGATGGAGATGTTACTGGTGCACACTCAAGCAAATCGATGAGCAACGGGAAGACAATGACAATGATGACAGTGTATCCAAATTGATATTCTATTTGTTTATAAAAATATAGATAAATAGATGAATACATTAGACTACTGAAAGAAAGTTAAATTAAATGTTAATCAGATTGGTATGGATTTTGGATTGGTGAATATGGCCAATTTTCCACCGTTTGTTTTTTCTATATTGAATATTCTTTTAAATATTTTATTTTGCTTTGTTTCTTTTTTTAATTTATTTTTTTAATTGAATCACCATGTGGAAAGTTACAAAGTTTTCAGGCTTAAGTCTCAGTTACATAATGCTCGAACACCCATCCATTCACCAGTGCATATATTCCACCACCAAGAACCACGGTAAACATCCCCCCAACCCCCCTGCTCCCCAGCCCCCCACCCGCCTGTGTAGCTGATAAATTTCACTTTACTTTCTCTTTACTTTGATTACATACAAACAAAAAAACTCACTATCACTATTATTGTTTGGAGTCCCCCCCCCCCCAGAGTCGGACCTGCTGGAAAGGAAGCATTTGATAATTTGTTTTCCATTGCTGAGAATGAAGAGATATGAGATCGTGTGGCCACAGTAGCGGCTGCAAGGTTCTAGATTTCTGTATTTTAGTATTTTAGTGACTAAATTCAGAGGGCTTTCTGCCAGAGGTTGCATCATTGCTAGCTTGTATTTCTCTGCTATTTTATATTCCACATATGAGTGCAATCTTTCTGTGTCTGTCTCTTTCTTTCTGACTCATTTCACTCAACATGATACTTTCCATGTTGATCCACTTATATGCAAATTTCATGACTTCATGCTTTCTAACAGTTGCATAGTATTCCATTGTGTAGATGTACCAAAGTTTTTTTAGCCAGTTATCTGTTCTCGGGCATTCGGTTTTTTTCCAGATTCTGGCTATTGTAAACTGTACTGCGATTAACATACAGGTGCAGATGTCATTTTGACTATACTTTTTTGCTTCTTCAGGGTATATTCTCAGAAGTGGTATTGCTGGGTCAAATGGGAGCTCAATTTCCAATTTTTTGAGAATCGACCATATTGTTTTCCAAAAGGGCTGAACCAGTCGACATTCCTACCAGCAGTGTAGGAGGATTCCTTTCTCCCCACATCCATGCCAACAGCGGTTGTTTTTGTTCTTTTGGATGTGAGCCAGTCTCTGTGGTGTGAGGTGGTATCTCATAGTTGTTTTGATCTGAATCTCCCTGATGATTAGTAATGAAGAGCATTTTTTTCCATGTGCCTTTTAGCCATTCGTATTTCTTCCTTGAGAAAGTTTCTGTTCATTTCTTAGCCCCATTTTTTGATGGGGTTGGATGTTTTCTTTTTGTAGAGGTCAACCAGTGCCTTGTATACCCTTGATATCAACCCCTTATCGGATGGGTATTGGGTGAATATCCTTTCCCATTCTGTGGATTGCCTTTGTATTCTGGTATCTTTTGCAGTGCAGAAGCTTCTTAGTTTTATACAGTCCCATTTATTTATCTCTGTTTCCACTTGGTGATCAGTGGCATGTCATCTTTGAAAATACCTTTATCTTCAATATCGTGGAGGGTTTTCCCAACCTTGTCTTCAATGTACCTTATGGTTTGTGGTCTGATGTTGAGGTCTTTGATCCATTTTGATCTGACTTTTGTGCATGTTGTTAGGTCGATGTCTAAGCCCATTTTTTTGCATGTGGCTGTTCAGTTATGCCAGCACCATTTGTTGAAGAGGCTTTCCTTGTTCCACTTCACATTTTTTGCCCCCTTATCAAGGATCAGATGATCATATATTTGGGGTTGCATGTAGGGATATTCCATCCTGTTCCATTGGTCAGCGGCTCTGCCTTTGTTCCAGTACCATGCTGTTTTAATTGTTACTGCTTTGTAGTAAAGTTTGAAGTTGGAGAGGGTGATGCTTCCCATCGTCTTTTTCCCATTAATTTTTTGTTGTATTTCTTACAGTTGTGCCTACCATGTGCATCAACTTAACAAGTAAGTGCATCAACAGATCACTAATACTCCACAAATGGTACTGGATAAAGAATCAACCCAAGCATTAGTAATTTCTGTGTTAAAAACAGTTATAAAATTCCAAGTGGTATTTAAAAAACAGCTGTTACTGGAATAGAGAAATAATACAGGGGTTAAGATATTTCCCTTTCATGCACCAATTCTGATTTGAATCCATCACCATAAATGGTGCCCTCAGCACTGCCAAGGATCAGTCCTTAGCAGAAAGCCATGAATCGCCCATAAATACTGCTAGGTATCAGCCAACACCTCCCCACGCCCTGTAAATAAAAGAAGCACGAATTTTACTGCACATCTACGAGTTACCTAGGGACTGATTAATCTAGACAGCTTAACTGGAGTTGGTTACAAATTTAAGGCTGTGTCTGTGTCATGCCTGTTTTTCACTGTTGTTTTTAAAAAGAAATTTTATTTGCAATTAGTTAATAATAATAAATATTATTATTTAGATTTATTTACATCTAAATAAAATGCAAATTTTATTTAGAGTGCAGTCTCACACTACTATATATGTAATATATATATATGTATATATATATATATATGAACCACTACCAAAAATTCCAGTGCCATCAATTAAAATGAGTGAGTCCATATACTTATTTTTCTACCCTACCCCCTTCCCTTTCCCTCTGGTTATCCCTGTATTTTTTAGGGGTTATGTTTCTGTTTCTTGATTTTTTACCAGTTTGTTTTCTTTCATTTAAATAAATAAAATTACAAAGCCTACTTAAAATTTTCTCATTTTATTGTATCTAAAATTTATAACATTAAATATTTCCTTTATTTTGAAGATTATTAGAAAAATATGTTTCTTGTGTATTAACCGTCTTAAGCCTTTATTCCACATTATTCCTTTTACAGTGATCAGTTAGACAGATAAACTGACTTTCCTTGTGAAAAGCAGATCAGGTGTCCTCAGAGAGAGTGTGGAAAAGGGAACCTGAAGAGGAGAGAGTCACACAGATAACAACGTCTACTATTTTCTTTCTCTGTCCTAGCTAAAGGCTCTAGAAACTCCCAAATAACAAGACAGTACATTGCCATAAGGCACAGGGGTACAAGGATACAAGAGGATTTCTTAGGTAGAATATTTTCTCATGATTTAATCTAAGGCAATGAGAATTCTTTTACAAAAATATATTTTTCATGCAGACTTAGGTAGGAAAACATAGCTCATTAATTTATTTCATAAAGCATATCTGAGTAATAGCAGAATCAGTATCTGAGTCAGTGGTCTTTAAGTGATTTCTAACCATCAAAACCCCCATCATTTTTGGTAGAAGAACAGCAAATCCTCTGACCTTATCCCAGAACTCTTAAATTAGAAACCCTGAAGGTATTATCCAGCTCTCATTGTTGTAACAAGCACTTTAGATGCATCTAAATATGAGTATTCTGATGTGAGACTTTAAGTTGAGCAAGTAAATTTCAGGGGAAGAAGGAGGAAGAGGAGGAGGGGAGGAAGAGGAGGGAGGAGGGGAGGAAGAGGAGGGAGGAGGGGAGGGGGAGGGGAGGGGGAGGGGAGAAGAGAGGAGGAAGAAGAAGAAGAGAGGAAGAAGAAGAAGAAGAAGAAGAAGAAGAAGAAGAAGAAGAAGAAGAAGAAGAAGAAGAAGAAGAAGAAGAAGAAGAAGAAGAAGAAGAAGAAGAAGAAGAAGAAGAAGAAGAGGAGGAGGAGGAGGAGGAGGAGGAGGAGAAGGAGGAGGAGGAGGGGGAGGAAGGGGAGGAGGAAGGAGAGAGGAGGGGTAAAGGGAAGAAGAAGAAGATGAAGGAGGGGGGAGAGAGAGGGAAAGGGGAAGATGAAGAAGGAGAAGAAGGAGATGACAACGATGTTCTATTTGGGCAATATGACAAATACAGAGGAACAGTGTACTATAGAAGAGCCGTCTGTTAGGGGTAGGTTTCCTACTCAGATGGAAATGAGAACGGGAAGAATAGCACAGGCATCTGTAACTGTTTAGTCACTTGCAGGTCACCAAACATTATAAGAATGTTGATCAAATAAATGAGCACTTGGTAATTTGCAGTGGGAAAGTGAACTCTTCCCATTTTAATAAATACTGAGATCCTCTTGCAAGTGTTGGCGACTAACAGGGAGTAACAAAATGGACAGATTTTCTTTGTCTTCCTCGAGGGAGGTACTTCTTAGGTTTTCTGGAAAGTATTATTGAATGAAATGTTCATTTTGGGGTGAGGCCTGGGAGGAGACCCGTCTGGTGTCATAGCAACCATGACAATATCAACATGTATTTATATATACATTCTTACTAAGTTGTTTTCCTGTTTGATTATTTTAATTCTTTGGAGACACCTCCTCACTCATCTCATCTGATAGAGGAATATTGCTGTCTATTTTTTAACCTGAAATGTTCTTGATCTTTTAGGGAAAGTCAGGATAGTCAAGAATTTGCTCTATCCACAGGAAATTAAATGATAGACACTATATAACCTGTAGAGATTTTTTTTTGCCAAAATAATTATTTTATTAATTTCCTAAAATAATAATTGTAGGGAAGTTCTGATATTCTCCACAATTATTAGGAGAATTAGAGTTCCCAACTATCAGGGAGTTCTCCCTGTGTAATTATAATGCTGTTTATCATTTCCTTCCATGACTAGAAAAATACGTAGCAGTATTTTTTGTTAGTCATTTATGTGATTATCTTTTTCAAAACAACTCTACTTATCTTGAAAAATTAATGTTGATAGCTTTAAGATAAATTTTAGTGATAACCTCACATCAAGCCAATACAAAAGGGAAATTAGTCATATACATCATTTTGAAAGTTAAAATTGTGATACTTGATAAATGTTTTTGAAACATTTTAAAAACAGTATTAACATTTGTTCATAATGCCAACAATATTGCACTTATTGATTTGTTCATCTACAAAGTCCTTAATTACTAATCAAGCTAGAGATGAATGGTGTCTAGTAAAAATATGTATCGAATATGCCAAGTAAAGGGAAATAGTGAAATTAATTTTAATAAAATATCCTAATGTAGTAAGTGCATCCAGTTATTATCATTTTAACAAGTAATCAGTATAAAAATCAACAAGATATCCTACATTCTTATTATCACAGTAAGTCTTTGAAATAAGATATGTGTAACACTTAAAGCAAAAGTGAATCTAGATAAGCTGCATTTCAAATTCCCAAAATCCACAGGAGAAGCTGACAACATATTGACACTATGTCTATTTCTACTAAAGTTCATCCAAATACAGAAGACATCAGTTGAAAATTTATATATCTACAAATATGTATTGCTGTAGTTTGTTTTAAATGAGGAATGTCTTGTCAGTTACTATACATGCTAAGAAACAGCTTTTCTGTGTCACCCTAAAATTGTTTATATGAAATTCTATTGATGGTACAGCATGCTGCTGACTCTGGTTGAATATCCATCGCCTAGGGCCCCCCTCCCCTAGCATTTCCCGGTCTGCCCTCTAGTGCTATGAACACCACAGAGGTGTTCTGGGTAATTTTCAGCAAAGCATCATTGTGTTGTACTGATTGGCTGAGAAGTGGAATTCCTGACTCCCTGAGCACTGCTTTGGAGTATCCACCCCTCCTAGCATTGCTATTCAGCATCAGGAATGTAGATCAACAAAGCACATACGTTGCATGTGTTCTTCTGGGTTCAATTCCTGGTACCACAAAATATAAGGAAAAACAGTGTTAGAGTTCAGTTGATATGACTAGATCTTTTTTGAGCTTAAATGTTTTTAGACCATTTACGTTTAAATTTTGTAACCAACACCAAGGATCGTATATACTATTCACATTTAAGCATGGGGACATCTTACAACTGATATCTATGTTTGATATGTTTGTAATTGTCACACCATCACACTGTCGTCCCATTGTTCGTCTATTTGCTTGAGCAGGCACCAGTAAAGTCTCCATTGTGTTACTGGTTTTGGCATATCGAATACACCACGGGTAGCTTGCCAGGCTCTGCCATGTTGGTGAGATACTCTTGGTAGTTTGCCGGGCTCTCCGAGAGAGATGGAGGAATTAAAACTGGGTTGGCCGTGTGCAAGGCAAATGCCCTACCCACTGTGCTATCACTCTGAACCCATGCTTGTAATTATATAAAATTTAAAGTATGTATGCTTGATAGGGTTGTAATTCAGTTTCTGGAAGTTGGTTTTGTCCTCAAAAAGAAAAAGTTGCATCGCATTATGTGGTTGTGCTTTTTGAGAATGTTTCAACAATTGACAGATGAATTTCCTTCTGAAAAATTGGTATAAATGTTAGAAACATTCAAATAATTAAAATGTGAACTAAAATGTTTTCTTTGGATAACGAAAATTGAGGGAAAGCCTTCTATTCCAATCCTACATCCCCAATGGAATTTCAAGTGTGCAATCTCATGGGGTGCTTGACCCTGTGTCTAAAAAGTATACTGCAGGGGTTGCTGAAATTAAGCGTCCCATGTTTCATGCCATCAGAGATAGGAGGTAGTGCCCTCTGGGTGGCAAATGCTCTTTTGCAAAACAGAAACCAGTATGCTTTATGAATATGGCCCTCTTCCAAAAGGTATGGGGTGGAGGGTGACTTATTTTTTGTGTAATACTGTAACTAAATCCCCAAATAATTTGATCAGTTAGACTTAGTCTTTACACATCCCTAGATAAGAAAGAAGGGAAAGGAGAAAGGAAAATGGAGGGGAAAGGAGATTAGGACAAAGGACTAAGCTTTTAGTTAATGCTACTTTCAATTACTGAAAATTTGCCTTCTTTGTCACTACCAGACTCATTCTTGTATATGGCACATGTGTCATTTAGGCAGTTCAAAGCATCTATAAACATCAAAATTCCAATAATACACACCAAGGTAACTAAAGAGGTTAGAATAACCATTGGATAAAATTTAGCTTAAATGTCTCACCATAACACAAGCATATATTCTTTTACGTATTTGCAAACTGAACACAGTTCTTCTCATTCTATTTACTATGAGTGAAATAAAGTATCATCGTTCCCTCAGGCCCTATAAACATTTTACGCGACCCAATGAATGGATAAAAACACCATAATGAGTGGCTCACACAGGCAGTGAGTGCTTTGGAGAGCTTGGGGTGCCTGATGATGGGGACTCCCCACCAGAAAGTCAACTTCTGATATGGGTCAATGACTAGAGTTCACATGACTTCTTTGGCTGTGTTTATGCCCAGCCCACTAGTCAGAGCTCTCAGTGTTTATGTCCACCTCACAGGACACATGCGGAGAACTTTTGGTGTGAACACTTGGCCAAAGAGTTAAGGAACACGCAGCTCCTCTGTGTTTAATGAGGGTTGTGAGTCCACTTCCCCTAGGGAGAAATAAGTTGTTTTTGTTACTGTTTTATCAGTACAACATTTTGTCTTGCCATTTCCAGAGTAGGAAAGGCTCCAAAAACTTCTTTTTGTATATTTCTTCTTTTACAGCTGACACTGGCAATTCCTACTCTGACCCTTTCCAGATGGCGTTGCTCAGGCTTGCTGAGGAATGGCTGTGGGCATCTCGACAATGGCCTTGACATCTAACAGTCTTTGGAGCTGCCTTCAGTCATTTAACTCCTTGTGTCTTAATGATGGCTTGCTGTGCTCAATTCTTTTCTCCACCTAAAAAACAGGTTTACTGGCATGTAGAAATTTGTCAACTCTTAACTTACAGAAGGGTTTTCTGGTCCTCACCTTTACACCGGATGGATGTGTTTGCTTTGCTTTCGGATGCTTATATGGAGTACAACACTTTTTTCTCAAATCAAAGGAGACCTGTCTAAATCCTTTCTCCACGTACTCCAGAATGAAAGGGGGACAAGGAATTGATCTAAACCAAAATGACAGATTTTGAGGAGTGAGCTAGGGAAGAAACCAAATTAAAGATGCTCAAAAGTTCACTCTCGGATCACAGTGCTCAGCACATGGAAAACATTGACCATGGGACTAAAATGTAGAGAAATCAAAGATTCTGCTTGTTCACTTCGGGCGTAGCAGTTGGAGAATCTGGGCAAAGCCTGCCTGTCTCTTAGCTGGAGTGTCTATCTGTAAAGTGAAGGTGGTTGCGGTAGCCCAGCTCACAGCAGACCGCGAGGTGAGTGATGTCATGCCGCTAAAGTCCCCGGAGAGAAGAGCCGCGAGAAACAATAGGGCCATTACCGTTCCCAGATTCTTTTACAGAAGTGGACCTTATGTTCTGCACAATGACTAACAAGCTATTAGGGCCAAGTTATCGATCCCTCTATCTTTAGAGCTGCTAATGCAGTGCACACCAAGAGGCCACCCCCACCCTGCCCCCCACCCCCACCCCAACTCATCTTCCTGTGATCAGTGACGGAACTTTCCTTGGGAAAATGCAAATCATTTTAGCTACATCATGGGACAGCTTATCACGAAAGAGCTAGGAAAGAGAATGAACAACCCAAATCGTGTGTGTGACTGAATCTGTTGATTAAAAAAAAAAAAAAGATATGCACAGGAAGATCCCAAAAAGGAGAGAGTAAAATGTCAAACATTACAACATGACTGCAAATCCCTTTACTCTGAGAAAACTGCTGTTTGTAGTTCATATCCATCATACACACATGTGTAGATGATCATACTATGCCTGCTTTTCATAACTAAAATCGATCTTTTTCTGTATTACAAATAAGGATGTTACTGATAGGTCTAATTTCAAGTGGCATAAAATTACATGATTTTTAATTGCAGTGTATTTCAAGGATCGTCTATGTAACCAGTCTCCCACTGGTAGAACTTGGGGTGCTTTTAATATTTTGCTCTATAAAAATGCTTTGACGAATCACATACATATATCTTTGAACTTTCAGTTTTATCTCTGAGCTAAATTCACTGGAAATGGAACTGTTAACTCAGAATATTTGGAGATGTTTCATCTTTAAGCCTGTTGTCCATCTATGCACCAGGGAGGTTGTGCCTGATTACTTTCCTTCACACTGTACAAGCGCTCCTGCTTTCCCAAACTTGCCAACATCGGGCATCATCAGTGATTTAGATCTTCTACAAACTGATGGGGGGAATGGAATGTCTTAATGATTTTTACCTTACATTCTAGCCACGCCTTATCAGGCTTTAACCAAATGCAGTTGTTATGTCAGGAGACCTGGTTTAACTCATAGCACACTGCCTGAATCTGTGTAATAACCAAATATGATATAAGGAGACTTTCCTGTAGTCTTGAGAAAGAAGCCAAACTTTCACATGGTTTACATTACTCTCTCATTTACACTCCCATTGTGCTAGATCATCTGGGCAGCCCTGTGAAGCTCCACAAATGACCTGGTATAAGTTGTGTTAGCTGAGTTCTCTGCAAAAGATGTTCTGGCACAGGTCATGAGGAATATCTTGGAAAGAGGGCAGTTTGACAACTGGGGTTGCTTCATTGGCTGACCCCTGGCATTGGAATCACTAGCAAGCCTTAATCCCCTACCCTTCAACAGCCATATTTTCACGGTTTGTAAGTCTTTTAAGGATTATTGTTTCTGAGGCAAGTATTTGAATTCTCTCACTTCATCAGGAGCACTGCCTGTTTATTACACAGCCACACAAAAGACAGCGTGTTGCTCTTTTCACTGAAAGATCATAGCAAGATTTACAAGGCCCAGTCTACATGGAAGCAAACATGTGTTCGGGCAAAAGTTCAAATAAGTGAAAGACAAAAGATCCGTATTTTCCTTATGCAAAGTCAGGACTTCACAAAAGGCGGCACAAAAGGTCAACTTTCTTCCATCCTTACATGCAAGACACACGCACTCTGTGCTTCATTTTTAATTGATTTGGACTCAGCCTTCCATGGAAACATCCAGGATTGGTTCGCTGAGCACTCTTCTTACAAGTTCATCTCCCCAGTGCTTTTTAACTGGTTTTTCTACTGGTATGTTTTGAACCCTGAAGTAATATACTTTCCACAGGTTTTTTTTTCAGATAGCAAAATAGTGAAGAATGAGAAAGTTTTCTGAATTCAACAGGATGGAAACTCGGTATTTGGAATTCTAGAAGCTTATGTCTCTGTCCATCCAGCAGCTTCCCTGGAGTGCAGTGGGGCTGATGTAGTTAAGTCTGGGCTGAATATCCTTGTGCTTGACTGTTGACTAGGAGTAAGCAGGGTCTTCTTCAGACACTGCCTTAAGCTTCTGTGTCCTTGTTTGCCCATTATCTCCAAATGCGTGGCATCCACAACATATCACATCACAAAAATTTGACATTGAAGTACTCACTGGCCAGAAGCGTGTGTGCTGAAAAGGCTCGGGCTGTTCAGCAGTTTCTGGCTTATTTGCAGCATTTCATAGGTCCTGTGACACCATACACTATATGAGGAAGTCCCAAAATATCCTTGTCTTGAGTCCTAATAAAAGGTGCTCCCTTTAAGGTTCAATTACATGCAAAGCAGTACCATCAATACAGTAATGATAAGAAATCAGGAAATCTTACAAGTGAAGCTCAAGATAAGGCCTTACAGACTAGAACCCTTGGGACTAATTTCTTAGACCTTTCTTAGGAAAATCTAATGTCCCTAATAATCTGCTTGTGTGGGAACTTGGGAATTACAAATGATATTATACAGAAATGTATTTCCAAGTCATTATTCCATCCCAAAATGCAGATGAAAGCTTAGCTCTTTCAGTTATAAATGGTGAGAAAATTAGACTCTGACTGGCAAATAGTTTAGGGGTTAAGCACCTTGCCTTGTACACAGCAAATTTGATCCCTGGCCTCACATATGTTCCCCTGAGCACCAGCAGGAGTGATCCCTGCGCACAGAGATACAAGGTGATTCAATTCATACATTTGAGGGTCAATTTTATGAGATAGAATCAAGATAAATGAGATTGTTTATGACTGCCCCTAGTATTTGGAACATTGTAAATTTGACTTGCTTATGGCCTATTCGAGTTCGATTCCTTTGTCCCTCTCTGAGAGCCCGGCAAGCTACCAAGAGTATTCCGCCCACACAGCAGAGCCTGGCAAGCTACCCATGGCGTATTCGATATGCGAAAAACAATAACAATAAGTCTCACAATGGAGACGTTACTGGTGCCCGCTCAAGCAACTCGATGAACAGTGGGACGTGGAACGACAGTGCTACAGTGATAGTGTCCATTAATAGAAAATTATTATGATAGAAATTTTCCTCAACTTTGCATCTTAATGATTTCTAGATACACATAGCATTTCTCTGTACTATATGGGCTAGATTGTCTAGAGAGCTACTGAATGTGAAAGTTACTAAATGTACCACTAAATGTGAAGAATACTAAATGATACCACTAAGTATTAAGGATAGAAAATATCGTGATTTTATTTGAGTGGCATGATTTTATTTTAAGGGAAAAGAAAAGATGTTTAGACTTTAGATACTTTGTTTTTTGGCTTTTTGAATCACACCCGGCGATGCACAGGGGTTACTCCCGGCTCTGCACTCAGGAATTACTCCTGGCGGTGCTCAGGGAACCATATGGGATGCTGGGAATCGAACCCGGGTTGGCCATGTGCAAGGCAAATGCCCTACCCACAGTGCTATTAATCCAGTCCAAGATACATCTTTTCTTGATGGCATTGGTGTCAGTGGCTAATGTTCCTAGAACAGTGTGCTAGGGCAAGAGAAGTTGTGATATCGGTTTTCTTAAGAGCTGTCAAAGAATCCTTTTTAGAAAATGGTAATGATCTCACCATGTTGTTACTTGTTTGTTTTTAAACCTTGTTGAGAAATAGTTAACATAGAACACTATGTAAGTTTAAGATAGAATAAAGTCATCCTTACAAAAGCTGTAAAATGATGAACTGCATCATTTAGTCAGCATTCATCTTTCTAGTAGATACAAGAAAAAATAATGGAAGGCGAAAGAAAAAATGTTTTTTTACCAGTGGTGAGAACTTTTATATCTCTTCTCTTCATAACTTTCCAATATACCTTATACAATTTTTATGTTTCTTAATTAAATTTGGGGTAAACTGTGAAGTCTCTCAGTGAGTGTGATTCTACCAGAGTGAGAATCTAATTTACGAAGAGTATAGATAAGAATCTTTTGTTTGTTTTAGATCAGGGCCCAACAAACTATAGTCCACAGGCCTAATACCCTCCCCCATGATTTTGTAAATAAAGTTTTATTGGAACACTTTCTTTTGTTTGCATCTATAACTGCTTTCATACTAACACAGCAAAGTAACGGTACTTGCAACAGATATTGGAGGACTATATTGTCCACAAAGTTGAAAATAGGTCCTACCTAACATTTACATTTTTAAAAAATAGTCAACACTCATTTATATTCTAAATTTTTATTAAATAGGTAATATAAAAGTTTAGACTAAAGATACCTGATAGAAAGGTTGGTGACCTAAGGAAGTAAATATAAATGTATTTATGTGATACAAAGATAAAATATCACTGGAACTTCATGGTCCTTCCATGAGAAAGAATTTCTATGGTTTACTACAGTGTAAAGCCTACAAAAAAAAATCAGCCTGACATAAGACATTGAAGTTGGAGTATGGGTTTCTAGATAATAGCCATCAATAAATATAAAATAGAGATGCTTTCTGCAAATGTTATGTTACTTGAGAAATATTTAATAAGTTAGTACCATGGGATTTTATTTCATATTCAAATAACATGTCTTGGAGCCAGGCCAAATGAACCATGCGGCAAGAAATAAAGGTCACTTAGGGCAAACAGTTTTTGAAATATCAACTCCACAGAATCCAGGGGAAAGAAAGGAGGCATTAGTCACCAGTCACCATAGAGTGCTGTTGTTAAAACTACCAGCATGAATTTATTAAAGTGTTAGATTATATACTTGATGGATGGGTGTATACTTATGTGCTTGCTGTAAAAGAAAAAAAAAAACTTGAGTAAGTTTTTATCGGAAATAGAAAAAAATATTTAAGATGCTTGATACTGTTCTGACGCAAAATATTGTGTAATTCATAAACAATTCTTTGTGTTTCAGATGACGGAATATACAGGATATAGAACTCACTTTTTTCCCTTATACATGAGACAGTTGTTCATCTGGTGTGTTTGTTTAGTAAGTAGTAGGCTTTGCCCTAGAGGATGTTTAAGTCTGTAATAATGATGAGTGAGTGAATATGAGCGCAGAACATATCATGGCGCTGGCTCTCAGCTCACCCCTAGCACAGGCACGTGGCCTACTCACGGGGGGACATTGGCCACCCGCTGTCCCGGGACACACAGGCTGTGCCCAGGATAAGCTTCTCTATCGTGCTTTCAGCATGTGCTCTGAAGAGATAGTGACTGAGCTATGCTCTGACATACAACATAATGTCAGCGCAGGAGAGCAAGTGGAAGATTCTATTTTACTGATAAAGATCAGTGGCTGTTTCCTGTCTTGAAGACGAAAGTTAAGCAAATGCAAAGGTCATCTGTGTTTAGATTAACAATGCAAGAATTACACTACATTTTCGCAACAACATCAGGTCATTATTTATCCACTTGTCCTTTTTTTTTAATCATTCCTTTGAACTGCCTACATTTGCTTATCGTGATATTTCTAAGTCTGTAAACAGCCCAAGAGTAGCTGTTCTATTTCTCTAAATAGAGTCTTAGGTCATTTTATTATCCAGCATTATAAGTCATCAGAATGCACCCATCTGTTGCCCTTGCACATCTGGGGCAATTTTAACTCTTTAAGCACAGGAGGAAAAAATAAATAGAAAACGTGTTGTGACATTAGTTAGTTACTTTTCTCTACTATAGTTCTCAAATACATTACTTAATCTAAAAAAAATTTAGAAAGAGATAATTAAATATTTCTTATTTATTTATTTATTTATTTTCTAGTAGTAGCAACATGACTTCTCCCTCTCCACATACTATACTTTCTGCTTCTCTGTTGCTCTTATTTTTTGCCCTGGTGTCATAGTTACTCAGGCCTCCTCTTATTACAAATTCAGAAAAATATGTAAAGATATAAAGTCATACAGCCTTTGAGGTGTGGCTGGTAGATGGGCCTCCAAATCAGGGAAGCTGAGTAAGGCAAAGAGCCAAAAGCCAGATCAACACCACCAACTTCCCAAATTTTCCAACTGTTCTTTTATATTTCATTACATATAGAAGAAGACTTTCTGGAATGTACATCTCAGCACAAACATCGCATTGGCAGAGGTATAACTATTTCAATCCACTTGACTATCTTCAATTTGATTGCTTCCTAAGGAATGAAGAAAAAAATGACAATCAGGTTTAAGTCACAGGATGAGGCAAATCACAATTAATCAATGGATTATAAGATTGTTCTAATGTGTGGCACAGGATAGGCTGTCTTTCAATCATCTATTGAGGAAAAATGCTACACATAAAAGAAACTGGCAAACATTTAAATACTTGGGTTAACTAGTTTATGAATAGAATAGGAACAGAGGCGGTTTCAACCATACACTCCCTGTTTTCTTCTAAGCTGTTATTTTTTTTTTTTTGGCTAAAACAGACATAAGCTGAGTTGTTCTGTGGCAATAAACTACCCCCCAAATTTTGGCAGTTTAAACAACTATACAAGATGAAGTTAATTTGTCCACTATACAAGACATCTAGTGTTACTCAGGTATTCTGCTGTACCTAATTCTCTGTGGGATCCATAGTGTTGGAGGAATCTCTCTAAAGATTCATATTTGTTGTGGCTAAGAGAAAGGAGGGCCACAAACTGCTGTATCTTAAACTCCTACCAGGATATCACACAAATAACTTTCCCTCCCATGTTCATTTCTGTGGAGGAGCTGCTCAGATTTAGTCCAACTGCAGTGTCTTAGGGAAATAACATTCCACCCGCAGGAGGGGACTCAGATATGGTTGGATGGTAAAAGTGACCATTCTGTCAAACCCATTACCTTTCAGTGATTTCTTCCCATTTCTCTCCTTTGTGTATATCTTTTAAATCACATCAGCTTAAAATTAGTGCTTGTGAAAGTCATTTTCACTGGTTCTGAAGCAGGATTGTCGAGAAATATTTTTCTGATTTTGTTGACACATTCCAGACATAGGAGGCAACGAAAGACCCAGCTTAGGGCTGCCACTGCTCTAGAACTAGAGGTTTTTCTGCTTAATGGTTTTACACTTAACCACTGAATGTTGTACACCTTTCACCGAAATGGCCAGTTTCCTCCTACTCTGTGAGCGACTAAAACAAGATGGTGGCTTGAGGTATGGACAAACCACTACTCAGAACATCTGCCGTAACATCTTCTGACAGCGCCCTGCTAATTCCTGAATATCATCTCCGTTCGTGATGGAAACACAGCCTTCATTTCAGCAATTTTAACTGGTCTCCTTGGACGCCTGAACTCCCCTGAAGATGTCTTTAGGTTGGATCATCCCTAAGTAGGGTCAATTTGTTCAAGACCTAAAGGACTGTCTACAGACTGTCTCATACCAGGTGAGCGATTTGTTCTTTTCTATTCAGGGGACAGAACACTCGTCACAATAATTCATTATTGGAAGACATAGTATAGCATTGTACTGCTTGTTTATTCCACACAACACGTCAAGGCTTTTGTAAGTAAGCATTGGCCACATCAACACAGGTGTAGTGAGGAAAGTTGCTCAGTAATAATATCACGATGGCAGTGGAAATGTTTCTTTTCCCAAGACCATTAAAGTTACAAGTTGCATATTTTATCATACAAATAAGGTTAATCATTTATAAGACTCTAACCAGAGATACTCTTCTCTTTGTTTTATACAGTGAAGGAAGTCGCCAAATGGAATTGAGCAGAAGCAACAATCCCTTCGGACTTAATGAAAGAGACCAATGTGTAACGGTAAGTGTCCAGAGACTGGTTTCAAAGTCTGGTTTCTTTGCCTCATCATCTCAGTCACAGCCTCTGTCTACTACTTTGGCCCAATACTATGAAGTCTTTTTCACTGGCAGAGTTTCCCTACCATATGCTGATTAGTAATGCCAGTAAACTACCTAGGTACCTTGGCAGGCATTTAAGCAGACGCATGTGTTTCTAATTACAGGGAAATTGTTAGAATACAATAGAACTAAAGATACATGCTTAATAATCCAGGAAGAAATAATGCTTTGTTTTCCAACAAAAAATAACCTCATTTTAATCATTTCTTCTCTTTCTCTCCCTCTCTCTCTCTCTTGTTTGTCTTGATATCTGTGCTCTGGCACTGTCATACACTGGCAATACAAGATGTTCTTGCAGTGCAGCCCTTTCTCCTGAGACAATGGATATACCACAGCTGTTGCCTGGTTTACCATCCATCCACTTTCTTGCTACAGCTACATGCCCAGAATTGTGTGTCCCACCGTTGTTATTTATATATACTATGTAAAAGCAATTTGAAGAAATGTAAATTGATTAAAGTTAAACCCTGAAAATATATACATGTGTAGTGTATGTGCTTAATGTTCGCTTTGTCTAAATGCTTTCTTGTAGAATAAAGGTTAAATGTAAGAATGCTGAGTGTGGATACAGATTGAGTGATCAGTAGTTCAGATGGACAAGAGAGCAAATTCAAAGTCCTAGTTTTGATGCGTCAGCCACGTACAAGGCAAGCACCCAACCTGCTATACTCTTTCTCTAGCCCTTGACTAAACAATCCTAACTGCATTTTAAAATTAGCATGCCTCCAGCCTTAGGACAGTGCTACTATTATTGGTGGTAGATTTTGCAACCTACTTTGATTCACTCAGTGAGCCACACAAAATTTCCTGAGACCAGAGACCCAGTGCACAGAAATTGCATTTCAAGTAACTTGAGCCTTATCTTTCTTAAGATTTCCTCAGGAATTCTCTTCAGATATAATATTTCTGAAGAGAATAATATAAGAATATAAGAATAATATAATATCTTCAGATATTATTATTTCTGCTTACCAGTGAAGCAGAGTATGTTGTAATAATCCTTTTACACATCCAATGAAGTCGCTAGATCTAATAATATGTCCATGAGCAATAATACATGCTATGTTCTGATTTTCCATTGAGCCATACTGGAAAGCCAGTGAGGAGCACGTGTTTATATTTAGAGGCACTGGATGAACCCTAAGATGGTGTCTGGGGGATCTGTTTGAGGCATATTTCCACTGAAACTCAAAATTGAGTTCCCAGTAAACCAAGATTTTTTTTCAATCTCCGCAATAATTTTGCTATCACATTATGTTTCTGGACCAGAGCAATAACACAGCAGGTAGGGCGTTTGCCTTGCATGTGGCTGACCCAGGTTCAATTCCTCCGTCCTTCTCGGAGAGCCCTGCAAGCTACCTCGAGTATCTCGCCCACACGGCAGAGCCTGGCAAGCTACCCGTGGCATATTCAATATGCCAAAAACAGTAACAACAAGTCTCACAATGGAGATGTTACTAGTGCCCACTTGAGCAAATCGATGAACAATGGGAAGGTAGTGCTACAGTGATTATATTCATCAGTGTAAATAGTGTCCTTTTCATCTTGTGTAAGTAGCTAGTCAATGGTAGAAGAACTGAATAGGCATTAATTCAAGATTCTATTTACTTGGAAAAGCACTATTTGACAGGGTAATATTTAGCTTACACACCTGATTTTAACTTGTGTTACACCTTGGTTTGGAGGGGTACATATAATAAACATCTCCTCCATTGTTTATTTAAACTTCAGTCACCATTCATTTTTGATCATTAGATTTGAGTAAGTATAAAGATATGAAGATGGCTCCTGCCTTCTCGTAGCTCGCAGTTTAGATATGTCCCATTAATAATAATAGCTACCATTATTAAGAATCCAATCTGTCTCCTCAACTATAGGACCACATTTAATTCTCATGCAAACTTCTAGAGTAAGTATTTCAATACACACATTACACAAATGTAGGCACAGGTAAAGTTCAAAATATAAATTACTTGACCAACAGAATGAGTGTTATGACAGAGTTTGGATTTAGCCCAGATCATTCCAATTCTAGATACTAAGCTAATATCTACCAACCTCTTACTGCGCCTATTTCCTATTAGCCTAACTATGTAGCAGATGAAGTCATTTAATAGAACGAATGTTTACTATGATGGTAGATGCTCTAATTAGAAATTGGTTCTCAGCCCTGGGGTAGAATTCCTAAATTTCACTATTATTCTGTTTCACTCCACCCTCACCAATAAACAGATATATTTGTTACCTGTCTGGAACTTCTACTCAGGATTTGCAGGTACTCATTACCACAGCCTAATAGTATCCATTTGTGTTGTTGATGACTTACTCTAACCAAAACTGTGACATAACTTAGTTGTCAAGAGACAATACCTCAAGGTGAGCTAATGTTCTCAGAATCCCTCCAAGATACTGTTTAAATCTCTTTAGAATGAAACAAGCTTAGACAGGATATTTCTTCATATCCTAGTCTGCACTTACTTTGTATATTCTGAAGGCCCATTTATAGATATTTCGGATTGTTTATATTGTTTTTATTTAAAAGATCTCATCTAGTTGTGTTCTCATCCATATATACTCTTGTTACCACTATAAGATAATGTAATTTAATTCTGTCAGCAGGGTAATATTCCTCTTTGAAATGTTACATGTCTTTAAAAGGTTAGGATGAGAGAAGAAATGCCCACATACATAGAAGATATATCACAAGTAAAAAAGTTTATTCTTTATTGACTTGTGTTGATAAAGAAGTTTCCAATGAGTGTTTGCATGATAAGCAATCAATCCATGTTTAAGCAGTGAATTTCTCATCATAAATTGTGCCCAGTAGCCAACTATCATGTGGTAAAAGTAAATGTGTAAAAAGACAGGATGTATATAGGAATGGTGGGCACTTGGTATGCCTCATATCCTTGAGTATACCTGGGCCTTTCTCTTCTAAATAATGAACCAAAAATTCTAAGATTAACATGATAAGCATAAAAATAGATAACATATATTAATATAAAATAAATATAGTGATACTATGATAATATCATTGATAATCATAGTAGTTATATACTAAACAAATTCTATGATCATTTTATATTTATTAACTTATTTAATGTTGTCAACAACTCTATAAAGTAAGTATCCCAAATTATCCTCATTTTACAAGTGGGGAAACAGGAACCAAAAGACTTTTTAATAATTTGCTTAAGATCATGTGGCTAAAGAAACAAGACAGTGTTTTCCTGACAGCAAAGACGATGTCTTCCACAGTATCATACAATGTTTAATATCATGATGAAGAAGTCAGCTGTCTGGCCTTTCTACGTTGACCCTGAGAAATCCCACTTACAAGGAAGAAACAGGCACTTTTAAGTGATATTTAAGTGATCAAATTTAAATTTCCTATGTAAACCAAATAAAAGTGTGAATACAGGGCATGTCTGCATTGGTGGAGAAAGTTTTGTTGTATTTGTAATTGTGATACATAGCTTAGCCACTGTGCCTGAGTGAATCCAGGTAAAGAAGCCAAATTAGGCATTGTCACCAAAAGTGCATGTTGGCTGACCTACAGGAATACAAACCTAGTCAGTCATTATCTGGTTGGAGAGGAAAAACTCCAGTCTGCTGAGAAAGACATATGGAGTATTCCTGTCATCTTTAATTAAGGACCAGGCAGTGGAGATCCAGATGGAAGGGACAAGGAAGATGGCAGAGGGAAAAGATCAGAATGAAAGGGAAATACAAATCTCTTAACAGAAGTTTCACCTCACTCCTCACTCCCAGCATTTAGGAAAAGAAGTGATAAGGAACCAACAGGGTCAGAGAGATATTCTAGATTTAGGCAAATCTTACCAGGCTTGTCGTGGAAAAATAAGATATGTCCAGTAGCAGAGCTGTGGAAACTATTAGAAATTGAGCTAATTGCAGACTTTTTAGCATGCCTCAGGATATGGAAAGGTATTTCTCCCTTTGGGGCTTGTATTTTTTCCAATTTTCCTTGTCTATGAAAGAATTAATTCTTTGAGCATTGTAACCTCCTGCTGTGATTTCTCAATTCTGCAAAGGAGAGTAATTATAGATTAATAATGAACCAAAATAGAAAACGCTAAATGTGTATAACAGATAAGTGGGAAATGTTCTGTCTTGTAACCTGCACTGTTTTGGTTCCTGGCAACACAGTAGAACAATTCTCACCTTTCCAGCTCTAAATAGATACTATATTTATCATTTCTGTTTAAATGGCATAATTCTTAAGTTTCAGTGGGATGCCGACCAGGTAGTCTCTCCGCTAAGGTTAGTCACCAGAAAGAATAAGGAATCATAGCATTTGAACTAAGACCTGTGGCCTTTCACACACTGGATAATTAGGAACAGTTTTCAAAATGGTTTATATCAGTACAATTTAGACCTGCTAATCTATTATGTGTCCTATGGATTAACCAGTAAACTAGCTATTTTATCCATGCCCTTGGACAGATGCCGTGTGCCCCAAATGCTGGATGTTAAGAGCAATGTGCTGCCTCTTAATGCCTTTGAAAAATGGATAAATCAGGAGTCATAGATGTGGTACAGTGTGTAAGGCCTTGCATGTGGCTAACATTCATGATGTCTTCAACACAATCAGCAGTGAGTCTTGAGCACTGCCTGGTGTGGACTTCCCAAAACAGATACGATCATGCCTATTTAAACATTTTTTTTAATTATTTTATTGAATCACCGTGAGATATAGTTACAAAGTTTTCATGTATTTTTACTCATAAAAATTACAAATTTATTTCTGATTTTTGTTTCTGCTTATGTTATTGCTTGAGCTAATATTTTATTACATCAAGTGATTTTTTTTATTAGTGAATAACTGTGAGGTACAATAAGGCTTACAAAATTTTGTGTTTGCATTTTAGTCATACAATGATCAAGTACCCATCCCTCCACTAGTGCCCATTTTCCATTTTCCACCACCAATGGTCCTAGCATCCCTTCCACCACCTCCACCTCGTCCCCTCCACCCAACCCTGCCTCTGTGTCAGGGCATTCTCTTTTGCTCCCCCTCTCCTTTTGGGTGTTGTGGTTTGCAATAGAGGTATTGAGCGGCCATCATGTTTGGTCTATGATCTACTTTTGGCATGCATCTTTCAGTCTGAATGGGTCCTTCTAACATCCTCTACTTGGTGTTCCCTTCTCTATTTGAGCCACCTTTTCCTCCAGCATGTGAGGCAGGTTTCCAAGTCATGGAGCAGACCTTCTGGTCCTTATAGTCGAAATGACATCTGCACTTGTATATTCATTGCTGCACTGTTTACAATGGCCAAAATCTGGGAAAAAAACCCAGTGCCCGAGAACAGATGACTGGTTAAAGAAACTTTGGTACATCTACACTATGGAATACTATGAAGCTGTTAGAAAAGATGAAGTCATCAAATTTTCATATAAGTGGACCAACATGGAAGGTATCACGTTGAGTGAAATGAGTCAGAAAGAGAGGGACAGACATAGAAATATTGCACTCATCTGTGGAATATAAAGTAACAGAATGGGAGACTAACACCCAAAAGCTTTCATGTTTGAGTTTTAGTCATAGAAGGATCAAATACCCACCCCTCCACCAGTGCACATTCCCCACCACCAATGTTCCCAGTACCCACCCCCATCCTACTCCTCCCCCTGCCTCTATGGCAGACAGTTTCCCCATACTCTCTCTCTACTTTTGGACATTATGGTCTGCAAGACAGATACTAAGAGGTTATCACATTTGGTCATTTATCTACTTTCAGCACACATCTCCCATCTCAAGCTATTGCACCAACCATCATTAACTTAGTGATCCCTTCTCTATTCCAGCTGCCTTCTCCCCCAGCTCATGAGGCAGGATGCCAACCATGGAACAATCTTCCTGGCACTGTCTCTACTGTCCTCAGGTGTCAGCCTCATGTGACGTTATTCTATACTCCACAAGAGTGCAGTCATTCTATGTCTGTCCCTCTCTTTCTGACTCATTTCACTTAGCATGATTTTCTCCATGTCCATCCACTTATAAGCTAATTCAACATTTTAAATGTGAAATTTAGAGATATAATATTCTCAATGTCAAGCAACTGATAGGTGAGATACTGGAATCAAATGTCTAAACTCTCTGAATGTCTGACTGAATAATGACAGCAGAAGTCTGGATGAAGACCCATGATCACCTGGTAGGAATCTTCCTGCTGTTTGATTTGGTTATTAGCTTGTTCTGTCAACTGCCAACCACTGAAACTACACTGGTACCTCAGTTTCTGAAACTCTCATTGTGATTTCCAAAGACACAATTACCAAATAATTTGACAGGGAACTCCCCTGGGTAAAGCTAGGAGAGACCACTGTGGATCATCATCTCTGTCCATCTGTCCAGGTGCATTTTCACAACGCTCTTGAGGAGACCCCAGGCCTCTGTGTTCTATGCTAATTGGAATGAATATAGGAGCATGGCAGATGGAACTACCTGCCAGGGATGCAGATACTTCAGTGACTGCATCTTTGTTTTTTTAATTTACAAAGTGTTTTTTTTAGAAAATCCTCTATAGATATATATTTTCATCTGAAATTTTTAAAGTATTTTATTGAATCTCTGTGAGATAGACCCTTACAAAGCTGTTCATCATTAGATTTCAGTCACACAATATTCCAACCCCCATCCCTCCACCAGTGTACATTTCCCAGCACCAGTGTCCTCAAGTTTTCTTCCATTACCCCCAACCCCCCCACCCGCAGCCTGCCTCTATGGCAGGGGTTTTTCTTATTTCTCTGTCTTTGTCTCTATCTCTGTTTCTCTCTTTTTATCTATCTCTCCTTTAGTGCATTGTGGTTTGCAATATTAACAATTAAAGGTTATCAAGAATATCCCTTTACCTACTTTTAACACTCAGATCTTGTCCAGCGTGATCATTCCCAGCTATTATTGTCATACTAGTCTCTTTTCCATCTTACCTATCCTCTACCCCACAGACACTTGTGGTTGATTGTCTCTTGAAAAAGACTCTTTCCTGCTTTAATTTTAAGGTCCAGGTTTGGAAAACTGTCGTAGTGGCAGCCTCACTCTCCTGGGTTTCTCCCTGTTTGGTAAACAAAAGAATTCTAAGGAAATGCCTTCCTAACAGCCAGAGAGTTAATACATTGATGATGGAGCTAAAATTTGGGTTCCTAAACCATACTCAAGTGTGGTCCATGGGGGGTACATTCAGTGTTGTAAAGCATCATTAGTGAAACTGAAGGAAAATAAACTTCCCAAATATAGTATTGGCTCCAGGAAGTGGATTGAGGAGTTCGTGAGGAGTCAGGTCTCTTAGCGTCCAGTTGAGTAACCAAAACAATTTTGTTGACCAGAAGAGTCATAGGAGAGCATTTGGCATAATTCAGATACTTCATAAAGATTTTTCATTATTGCAAGTGAGTGGGGAGATATTCGATCGATGGTCATACAGCTACCTCAGTTAACAGTTATGTAAATGTATCTGATTAACAGTCTCTAAACCTCAGAGTTTTATACTTGATATGCATATAAAAAGGATTCTCCAGTAAAGCACCAGCAGGGTATTTTTGTAATCTGGAAATATTAAATACAACAAAAGATAAGTAATCCAATTTAAAAATGAGCAAAAGTAGATATTCCTTTAAAGACGTTACAGTTGATACACAGATACATAAATAAATATTCAACATCCCTTATTATTAAATAAATGCAAACCAGAACTCTGATGAATTGTTGGTAAGAGAAAAAAAAATGATGCAATATTTCTGGGAAAAAATATGCAGAATCCTTAGAAAAGTAAAAATGGTAACTAAGCTGTCACTCATATTTGAAGAGGGAAAGAAAGAACTTTAAAAGTAATGAGTAGGGCCTAAGAGATAGTACAAGAGTTGAGATCTCTGCTTTGCATCTCTCCACCCTCAGCTTGAATCCCTGGCACCACATCTGGTACCCTGAGCACTGCCAGAGGCCACTGTTATACACAGATGCAGTAGTTGCCTTTGAGCACTGCTGAATGTAGCCCCCAAACAAACAAAACTTAGTGATAAATAAAAATGGAAATTTCATATGATTTAGCAATACCAGCCGTAAGCATTTCTCCAAAACACTGTTGATAACATTTGCACTCCTAAGTTTGCAGAATCATTTAAAATAACCAAATTATGGAAGCAGTCTCAATGCCTAGCCCAGATGACTGGGTAAGGGTGCTGTAGTATTTGAACTCCATAGAATATTACTTAAATATGGAAAATTAGCAAATAGTATAAAAATTAATAGCCATTTTATGTCAGAATGGATAGATAATGAAATTCTTATGCTAAGTGAAATTATATAAAGGAAGAGACATAGAGTTGCTGGATGGTTTCATTCACGTGTGGAATAGGAATAACTAAGGCAAATGAACTCACACACGAAGTAAACCTGACCAACTCCTAGTCTCACTGAAAACTATGCTGATGGCTTGTGTTAAAGGAAGGGTCATGGTTGGAGGCATGAGCAAATGGTCTTTTGGATAAAGTATTAGTGATGGATTTGGTAACAATTATAGGCTATAAACTTAAATTACTGAAGTCCTGTAATATTTTAAACCAATATAAGCAATAAATTTAAAAATATAACATAAAATTAAGTAACATCAAATTGCCAAATGAGTCAGAGAGAGACAGATATAGAAAGATTGCACTCATCTGTGGAATATAAAATAACAGAGTAGGAGACTAACACCCAAGAATAGTAAAAATAAGTACCAGGAGGTTGACTCCATGGCTTGGAAGCTGACCTCACATTCTGGGGAAAAGGCAGCTCAGATAGAGAAGGGAACACCAAGTAAAATGTGGTTGGAGGCCACGCGGGGGAAAGGTGATGTGTGCTGAAAGTAGACTAGAGACTGAACACAATGGCCACTCAACACCCCTATTACAAACCACAACACCCAATTGGAGAGAGAGAACAAAAGGGAATACCCTGCCACAGAGGCAGGGTGGGGTGGGGGGAGATGGGATTGGGGGGTGGGAGGGACACTGGGTTTATTGGTGGTGGAGAATGGGCACTGGTGAAGGGATGGGTTCTTGAACATTGTATGAGGGAAACACGAGCACGAAAATGTGTAAATCTGTAACTGTATCCTCACGATGATTCACTAATTAAAAAAATAACTAAATTTAAAAATAATAATAATTCTGGATGTATTTGGGGGATATTTCAGCAAATTTTATACATAAATATACACTCATAATCCCACATCAAGATACTTTTATTTATAAATGTTTTATTAGCCAAAATGAAAACTTAATGTAATTTTTATGTCATTTCTATTTCTTGAATTCTAAAATAACTGCTAGTCATACTATAACTGAATATAAAGTTTGATTTTCTTCTTCCATCTTAATTTCTAATGTTCATAATTAATTTATCTTCCAAAAGGATTAGAAGCTTATTTGACTTTTTGGTTAATAACTAGCTTTTGTTTGCTCCAAGCATGATTTATACAAGAACCCCTGGATTTAGATTTTATCCTCTCCTACTCCTTTTTATATTGGTATATAAGCATGAGTCTGATGATTAAGATGATATACATTCTCAGAATCACAGTGTCTTTTTGGTATGTAAACCTGTCATTGATTGTATGGTGACTGCTCACTTGAGAGGAAAATTATTTGCAATGAATCCCTGAACCATCATAAATCACTAGGTATGATGTATTTTCTTTGGTTGAGGAGCCTAATTACCTAATCAGGTTTGCAATGTCAGTGTGAACAAACTGGACCCCACATGCCTCTGTATTATGTGCACATTTCAAAGAGCAAGCAGAGGGCTCATCAAGTCTCTGTCACAGTGTCTCATCGTCAGGCGGCTAGCAGCAGTGTTTGGGTCCATGTCCACAGTGAGTCGGAGAGATTTGGGCCATAGGTTTTAGTAAGCCAATGGATCTTCTACTTCTATAGCTAACTCAGACTTGGAATTTATCCAAGTGGAAGCTACAGTTCCTTTCTGGTACTCTTCATGGCTGTCTTGTTTATTCATTTATTTAATATGACTAATATCTATTCATTGCTCATGGCTTAGCTCATCATAAAAAGCCTCTATTTTCCCAGTCTGGCTTAACTCCTAATATGAACTCAGTCATTTACCTAAGCACTGTTCCTTCTAGTTATTTCTCATTCACTTAATTCACTGAGTTTTAAAAGTCTATATGAGGTGGGTAATTGACAACACTTTTATAAGTGAATTTCCTTGATGGAAGGCCCAGCATGTATTTTTCTTCTTTGCCTCTCCCAGGCCCAGTACAAAACAGAACCTTATTACATAACACACTCTGAAGAATGTTTGTATTTGAGTACAAAAATAAACTTTTGAGAAGATGTTAGTCTTTATTTGCATCAGAAGTTTTCATTCATTGCTTGTAAGACAAGTATTATGGAGAGAAAAAGGAAAAAAATAGTTTTCAAAACATCTTACTACTGCTTTGCGAACATGAAATTGAAAATGTCACTTCTCAATGAAGATCATGCTTAAGAAAGAAATTCAGGCCTTTATCTTTTATTATAAAAACATTGTTCTTGCTACTGTTGTTAAAGCTTTGCTTACTTACTAGCTCTCAGTGGGAAATCTCTTACTTAAAAACATTTCTTTATATGCTTTTGTTAATTATATGCACTACATTTTCTCTAATTTACAGATTCCACTCAGCAAGTAAGATAGACATTTTTAGAGTTAACACTCTCAGATTCTTTGTGGAAATTATAGCTTAACAGAGGAAACGTTCCACAAATGTGGCCATGGGTGAGGGTAGGGCGAGCAGAGGGCAGTTAGGATAGAGAAGGGACCAGAACAACAATAATTGTTATACATGATCATTCCAGACAACTCTCCTGCAATAGCACTACCAGGATTTGGGTATTGATACAGTGAAGATGCAAATGTTTTTATCACTATAAGAATCCCTTGTAATGCCCATTTATAGTATTGTTCATTTTTACCTTAAACTCTGACAACCATTAATACATAATTATTTCAAGCATGTTATAATGGAATCATATAACATCCCCATCCCTGTATGCCATAGTGTTGAACTTTTGGGTGCTGACTCTTTATTTATCACACTTCTTTTGGGAATTTTTACTTAACAGATTTGTCTAGGTAACTGTGTACAGGGTTATTTTATATTATATTATATTATATTTTATTTTATCTTATTTTGTATTGCTGAAGATATTTTATGAGATAGATACACTATTCAGTCATTGAAGAATTTTCGGGTTATTTCCAGATATGGACTATTTTAACTATTACAATTAAGGTTGCTAAAAATATTTATGTACATTTTTTGCTTGAATGTACACTTATGTACATTTTGCTTGAATCTTCAGGAGTTTTATATACATCACAGGAGTATAATTATTGTACAATAATAGTTACGTGATTTGTTTCTCTAAGGAACTGCCAAAATGATTTTCTGCCGTAGCTGTGCTGTTTTGCATTCCCTTCAGCAGTATGAAAGTGCCAGTTTTTCTACAGCTTCACCAGAATTTCGTGGTGGCACTTAAAATTTTGTAAGCATATAGTGACATCTCATATCACCTTCAATTTTTGTTTCCTTGGTGGGTAATAACAAACTTCTTTTCATGTTATTACTTTCCATCTGCGTATCCTCTTAAATGTGTTTGTGTCTTTAGCCTATTTTCTATTGGGTTGTACCCAGTGAGTTTCAGGAATCCTTCGTATTCTATTTTCATGTGAATTTAGGAAATAGAGTTACACTAATGTTTAAGCTTATGGGATTTATATTTAAGGTTGTCACACACTGCCACCACCAAGGTTTATCTTCCATCCCCATCCCTGTGTCACCCTGATCCAACATTCACTCCCTCCCTCCATCCTCCTAGTCTTTGTATATTGTTGGTTATGATTTGGGTTCATTCTGTTACATACCTTAACACTACCTATGTGTGTAAGATACTTCACTTATGTTTGTGAGTTACTTCCAATCAACCCAGTTATTCCTTTGCCCTTCTATCCTCAAACCTGATAGTCTCAGGTTTGTATTACAGTATTCAAGATTTATAGACAGTAGAATTGTGCTTTGCAAATATTTTATGTCAGAACGTTATCTTTTGATTTTCCTGACCAGGTCTTTCATGAGGGAAAGCATTTAAATTTTAATTGAAAAATGTTTATTTAATTGGTATCCATATACCTTTATCTCCTAATTTTAAAAAGAGAGTATAAAAAAGATCATGTAAAATCGTTCTATCTACTTATCAAGTTAGCTCCATGAATGCCATGCACATATAACTTTTGCAATAATAATGAAAACAGAGCTCTAAAATTAAAATTTGGATAATTTCTTTTCTTGCTCAAATATTTTACTCTCAATTTGTTGCAATGACATTTGTAGAGCACCTACTTTGTGTTGAGTAATAAGGATGCAAACTCATAATTTGTGGTTCATTTGCTTTAGGCACTTAAATTTTCCAGGATTACATCTAAATTCTATTTTGTAATTTTCTTCCAGGAAGCTTATGATAGTCTGGTTTCCTAATCTTCACCGTCTTATGATGAAAAAAAGAGAAATAAAGTTTGAACTTTATTTTTAACTGTGAAACCTTAAGAAATAAAATAATTTGTGTGTTCCCCCACAGGCACAGTTAAAAATTCACAACTTTGATTTTTACTTTTCAAGCCCTGTATAAAAGACCATTCTGTTTCATAGACTATAAATGATTGCTTTCCAACATTTCAGAACTTAAAAAGAGGTCCTGATAACTGTCACAGTACAGAAACATTTATACAATTTAAAGACTATTTTACTATGCAGTGTTCACAAGCATGAAAATTGAATGTACATATGGGCAATAACTATAATTTGCTACCAAAAACTAAAGGAGAATTATAAGTACTGTATTTTTGTATATTACTGATTTCTAGTTGCTTCAAAAACAGTTTTTGGTCAACATGATCTTTAGTACTGAGAAAATTTATTAACACAGGAATATATAAATGAATCTGATTTCGCTAAGTATAGAAGAAAAATGATGACTAAGAATGCCACTAGCTGATATATTTCATCATAGTCATATCCATGGTAATGAACTATGATATCACACTCATAAAGAGGATTCAATAAATCATTTAGAGGATAAAACCTAGTAGTTTGCTAGGATGTATGCAAACTTTGCTTTATATAATATTATTAATTAAAATTAAGGTCTAATTATTTATCTCAGTGAAATTATATAGAGATTCTGGATGTACATGAAGTTACCTGAAAATGATTATACTGTTTTTTCAAGCACTCAAAAATCCATCCACAGATTATGACTTAGAATTGTGTATTGATAAGAAAATCCTTCTCACATTCAGCAAAACCTGTCCATTACTCCCAATTAAATTCAAGCACATTTTTTAAATCAGTGTACTTATTCTTTTGCTATTTAAATGTCTCATTTTTCCATTTAAAATATTGGCACTGAGTATATAGCAAAAAAAGAAAAAAAAGTCTTTGTGCTCTCATGCTTAGAGACTTAAAAAAATAGTTTTAGATTTAAAATTAGGCTTTTTTTTCCCTGTTAGTTTTGGTTGGTACACGCTTTAGGCAAGGTTTCTATGACACAACCAGATGCAAAAGATTTGGCAACCACCATGCCTACTTGCTGTTTGTACCATCTCCGTGGTAGCAAACATCCAGGTTGCTGGAAGCACAGTTTTGGCTCAATGAGTCAAGTTAGGTTATATACCTGGGAATTTGCAAGACTTCCTGTGACTTTTTTACAGCAGTGTCTTAATAATTTATTTAGATTTCAAAGGTACAGAAGACTTTCCGAATGCAGTCTTTACTTTGACATTGCAAGTGATCATTTGAAAAGTGAATCTGGAATCTGGATTTTCAAACCAAAAATAGAAAGTTTATGGTAACAATTAGCATCAAGGACAAGCATCAAAAATGGAACCTGAGTAGGTCAGGTGTTTGCCTTTCACATAGTCAACCTGGGTTCAATTCCTTGGCGCCCCTAACGATCCCCTGAACCCTACAAGGGTTGATCCCTGAGCACAGAGGCAGCCTGACCATAGTTGACGTCCAAAAGAAAAAAAACAATGAAGTGCTAAGAAGTCTTGAATTATGTAGTGCTTTTACCAAGTTAAGAGCTGCAACTCTTTTTTGTATGTATCACACCCGACCTAGCTCAGGGATGACTCCTAGCTCTGCACTCAGGATAACTCCTGCAGGTGCTGGGGGACCATCTGGGATGCTGAAGATCCAACCCAGGTCCCAGGTCCGTCACGTGCAAAGCAAACACCCTCCCTGATGTACTATCGCTCTCATCCCAAGAACTACAACTCTTATTCCTAGAAGGTGAGGTGGAAACACCTAAATTTTATCACTGAATTGTGAGAATTAAACACAAAACATGTTAAAATATTTTTATTAGTGAATCACCCTGAGGTACAGTTACAGACTTACAAACTTTTGTGCTTGCATTTCAGTCATACAAAGGACGAGTGCCCATCCCTCCACCAGTGCCCATTCTCCACCACCAATGGTTCCAGTATCCCTCCCACCACCCCCACCTCATCCTCCCCCCACACAAAACATTTTTAAAGCTCCTCATTTAGTACTTGATATGTGGTCATTAATAAACGGTAGTCATACTTCCCCTTCACAACAGCTATCGAGGACATTTCCCAAGAATGCTACATACAAGTCAGGTTTAATTCTTTCTTGCTCCTAAAACATCGAGGAGGTGATTTCTCTATCATTTACATTTCAGTGCTAATGGAGAACATAAAATTGTTACTCAGCTGGCACAATACATATTTAGAGCCACACAGAAGGTGAAGTGCTTGTATTTCCCCATAAACACTGACTTCCTTTGCTCAGATTCAAAGACTGTCTTCCTTTTGCAGGTCTACCTGAGACTAGGCTCAAAAGAATCGCATTCATTAGGAGCTAAAGGAAGTCAGATCCATTTTCTGCTGCATTGGCCCTCTGGCTCTTTGGCGCTTTCCACATCCTCCCCATTTGGAAAGGCCTCATAATCTCTCTCACAAAGTGGTCCTATTGTTGCTTATTTCCATGCAGGGAAAAGGTGAAACATCTCACTCAGACTGCAGAACAATGAAACAATGGAAGGGAAGGCTGGAAAGTAAAATCCAAGTTACCTATGAGAGATTCCAAGATCCAAAGGTTTTACATCTTGAATTCTTTTTCCAGATAAATTTCAAAATCTTTTTTTACACAATTTTACAAATCCTGTGATTGGCTAGCTCCAGACACTTATTTTACTATGTACCAAAAATAGTATGCATCATCTGAGAAAAATATTTTGAAGTAAATTTAATGAGGGTATGGCGTTAAAAATAGCCTTCACTGGATCCTCCTTCTCAGAGATTGTCAAATTAAATTTAACTAGTCTAGGAAGATAGATGGTGGGTGCCAAAGTTGAAAAAAGTGAAACTTCACTGTGCATCAAGTGCAGTAATAGTTTGATGGAGAATTATTTGCTATGCTAAATGTATTTCAGAAAGAATGAAAACATAAGTTTGTCTTTATGCTAAGTAGGCAGAACTTTCTCTCTGTATTTGAACTGTTCATAAGCCTGTGACCAACATTTTCCCAAATCATTTACATATTTTTCTTCCTAGAAAGCAATAAAATTAAAAATGCCCTTTACTGACAGTGTCCTAAGGACTGGAAGGATATGATGGGAATAGTGAAATTGGGTGTATTGTTGCAAGTGAAAAGAAAATTTAAAAGTAATCTTGGTTAAGAAATACACTTAGCGGGTTGAAGAAGTAAAGAAATTGGGGAAATGGCTCCCAAGCCAGAATTAGAACAAAGGTGATGCCTGAGGAAAGATGGAAACACAGATATTTTTATGTTTCCAACAGATACCAAAATTTCTCTCTATAAGTACAAATTCCTAGGAAGAATTCTAGATTTTTTTGTGTGATTTGACATCATTTTCCCCACCTAGAAAATTTATTAAAAATCCACATATCAAAAAATTTCTGGCTAGTTTTCATCTTGTCATGCATTTATTTGAAAATTATGCTTTTCCAGAAGGTATTTAAATCTGATATTTTTTAAATGCAAAAATTTAGATTCTAAAAAATATTCTAGTGATTTTGACATTATGCAGTCTCATGATTTCCTATTTTGGATTAACATCAATGGTACAATATTTTGAGACTGCCTAGAAATTAAATGCATTTAATTTCCTTTTGATTTCCTAAAAAAAGATCATTTTACTTGCACTGAATTTTGGAATATTCTCCTTAAAATTGCATTTTCCTATATTGGAATGGCAGAATCAGCTCATTTTTTCAATGAGTTGACTAGTTAATTGATTGAAAGGACTCAGGAAATTTCCAAAGAGCAAACCCACATTTTGGTAATCACAAAATCATCACATTTTTCTTTCACAGAAAGGAAAAGAAAGATGATTCTTTTCTCAGAAATATGGCAATTTTGTCAAAAGTAAAAGAGAAACCAGTGTACATCAGAGAATGTATATAATAAGTAAAAGCACCTCTAAGTCATGGTCCCGGGCTTCACCCCCAATTTTATCCCTCTAGTGTAAAAAAACGAGACTAACACCCTCAATGCTTCCAGAAATTTTTACATAGAAGCTTAAAATTAATATTAAATGCAAGAGCAAATCAACAAGAACTTTCTCTGCTGCCATTATAACAGTGGTGTATACTTCAGTGTGATTTTGTAAACTAAATAGTTCCTGAAAAGGTCTAACAAATTGGATCAACACTTCACACCCATACAATAATTACAAAAACGAAAATGGCTGGTCAAATGCCACTTCTCCACCTGCCTGACTGCAAAATGACTCTTTCAGCAGTTCAGCGGGCACAGTTCTTCATTTCTCAAGATTACTGAACCACCTGAGTTGCTTTTTTCTAGAACCTCACTCTGCTGTTTTCTTGTGCTCTGCTTCTGCTTGGAATGTACTCTGAGTTTGCAGTTTCAGGACTGAAAATGAGCTTTGGTTTAAACTTTGCCCTGATTCCTAACTCAGTTGGGTGACGGTCACATTGCCAGGCTGATGCCAGTATCTTTTCTTTTTAACTTTGTTTTTTCTTTTTGGGCCACACCCGGAGATGCACAGGGGTCGTCACTCCTAGCTCTGCACTCAGGAATTACTCCTGGCAGTGCTCAGGGGACCCTATGGGATGCTGGGAATCGAACCCGGGTCGGCCGCATATAAGGCAAAGGCCCTACCCACTGTGCTATTGCTCCAGCCCCACCAGTGTCTCTTTTTTTTCAGAACTTTTCTTCTTTTTCTTCTTTTACAACAGGGAGAATGGCTTTTATTTTGGGTCACTTATTTTTTTTTAAATTGTTGACATTATACTGTCTGTTGAGATCAGTTGAGGAAGGCCTAGTGGGCATCCCAGGCATAATCAAAAGTGAGGATGTTTCAAACGATGCTTAAAAGTAGGTTTCAAGCACTCAAGAACCACCAAACACCAGGGAGGTATGGTTTAGTTACAGGCCAGGAGAGGCTCAGTTGAGTCTGATCCTTACAAAATCCGTGAGCTCCGGGTTTCCCTGCGGCGTGGTCAGCAAGGAAAATGAATTATTTTCATTTTCATAAACTCAGAACAGGGGCTTGAAAGGAAAATAGCACTGGAGCACTGTTGTCCTATTGCTCATCGATTTGCTCAAGCAGGCACCAGTAACGTCTCCATTGTGAGACTTGTTGTTACTGGTTTTGGCATATCAAATATGCCTCGGGGAGCTTGCCAGGCTCTGCTGTGCGGGCGGGATACTCTTGGGAGCTTGCTGGGCTCTCCAAGAGGGACAAAGGAATCAAACCCGGGTCTGCCGCGTACAAGGCAAATGCCCTACCCACTGTGCTAAGGGAAATAGAGCTCAAGTAAATATTAATTTTGTTGAATTTTGAACAAGAACACTGCTCTAACCTACTGACCACTTTTTAGAAAGGAAAAAAAAATCACTCAACTCCCCCTAAAAATGAGCTGCCATTTTAGGGCAGTGGGGGCTTTTGGGCCACACTGGGCTGCGCCCAGGGCTTCTTGTGGTTCTATGTTCAGAGATGTCTCCTGGCAGTGCTCTAGGAAGGAACCAGGGCTGGCCACCTGCAAGGCACAGGACTCCCATAGGAGCTCCCATCCCTTAAGTGGATCTACTTTAGGCAAATACGTTCAAAGCATTCTGCAGCTGAATCCCAGAATACAACTGCTGCCCCCTGAATCTTCTCAGCACTTTTCCCTGGGCACTACCGCCCACTTTGGAAATGACTGTACATCCGGCCACCTACAGGGGACTGCATGTGTCAGGCAAAACCTTTATTGTCAAAAAAAAAAAAAGTGTTCACTGAATCAGATCAGAAATAACCTTTTGTCCCACTCAAGCTGGGTGTCAAGCATATCCTCTCTGTTCCTGACTTGGAAACAATGTATCTTCAAACCCAGCTGAGTTATTTACCTTTTTCAGGATGTGGGTAGACTAGGAAGGGGTGTCATCTAGGAATGAAAGTTGTTTCTAGAAAAAAAACTGCTTCTTCCTCTAGCACTGTAGCACTGTCATTCTGTTGTTCAATTTGCTCTAGCGGGCACCAGTAACGTCTCCATTGTGAGACTTGCTGTTTCTGTTTTTGGCATATCCAATACCCACGGGTAGCTTGCCAGGCTCTGCCGTGTGGGCGGGATACTCTTGGTAGCTTGCCAGGATCTCCGAGAGGGATGGTGGGATCGAACCTGGGTCAGCACCTTGCAAGGCAAACCCCCTACCCTCTGTGCTATCGCTCCAGTCCAGCTTCTTCCTATAGGCAGAAAAATGCTGGGGTTGGCAGCCGCAATAGTAACCAAAACTTTCAGCTATCTTTTTTTTTTATCTTTTTGGGTCACACCCGGCTATGCACAGGGGTTACTCCTAGCTCTGCACTCAGGAATTACCTCTGGCGGTGCTCAGGGGACCATATGGGATGCTGGGAATCGAACCCGGGTCGGCCGCATGCAAGGCAAACGCTCTACCCGCTGTGCTATTGCTCCAGCCCCCTTCAGCTATCTTTTTTATCTCATTAGAATCTCTTGCTCTGCCAGAACATGTTGAAGGAGGAGTTGAATAAAAGTTCTGGGAAACTCCTTATTTCCATGACCGATTTCTCCACACTCACCAGGTCAAGAAGGACAGTCAGACACGATGAACCTCATGCTATTTTGTTAGGTACTCATGACCAGAAGGTAGTAAGCATTTCCCTTAACTCATAAGGACATTTGGTGATGAATATACTAAAAATATCTTTAATAAGATTATTCCATGTATAGTCTTCACAAGAGAAACACCAGTCCAAAAGGCTTGAGAAAACTAGCAACTAGAAGAATGAGGTCCTCTCTTGGTTATTTATTGGGCTGATATGAGCAAACCTTCTGACACACTTCCTCCACAGTCATAAACTTAAAACAAAGCCGATCACTATGGGGGAAATTTACATCATAGGTAGTTACATAAAGAAGAAGTATATGAGGTGGGGATCCAATGTGCCAGCTAGAGATACAGCTATCTTACCTGAGATTCTATTATATTTTCTTAGACTGGCAATTCTAATTTTTGCTAAGAGGAGACAGAAATTTAAAATAAGGTAATAGCTTACAGTGGATTTCTTGGTAAACAAAAATAAGAAGATGCCTTTCTTACTATAAAACTCTAAGCATGAGTTCTTGCTCCAAACTCTTAATCTTTATAAAGGCTTGAAATATGTGTTGGCAATCATTAAAATCACCAGAACAGTATTTTAAAAATTATGTACGGAATCAGATTTTATTTTGCAGATTTTCCAGCGCTTAGTTATATGCTATTTCCTCAGTCGGAGTCTCCACTTGATTTTTCACGAAAAACACAAATTTTCATTTACCAATTAGAACCAATTAATACATCATTGCTACATTTAATCGTAGTACTATTACTTTGAAGTTAAAGAAAGTTTTGTCCTTGTTGTTTTTTCAGAATCAATGTTCATATACAAACCAGATAAACCAGTAAAATGCATCATCAAATAAACCACTAAAAGAATTTGAAAATTTCCTACTGGAGACTTTTCTTGTCATTAATCAATGTTTGGTGTCTCTTAATTGCGATTATGCTTTCAAGAGGCTAACCACTCAATTTTATCAATACGAATAAAATATCCAGGTTTTAAATTAGTATAATCTCCAGATCTTGGATTTGACACTTTCATAACGTTTACATAATCATAGCTGCAGGGGTTTGGAATTGCTCTTTTCGCTGGCCTGAATGTGAGAGGAGGATCCAACGTTGTTTCATTTTATTTCTTTTTACCCCCTAAAGCACTGGAAATGGTTGGCCCTGATGTGCTCCTAAAGTAACCGCAGGATGAGGCAAAACAGGCTTGAGATGAAAACCAAGCTCACCCACATCCTACGTCAATTAGCTATTTTCTTTTCTTTGTAAACAAGAGGGGGGAGGGAAGTTGTTATAGCTTTTACCGTACATGTTCTTCCTCGCCTCCCCCACATTTCTCTCTGTCCTACCGCTCTCGCCCTCACCCCCAGCGTAAACCGAGCTGACAATACAGTATGTTTTCTCCAAGTCCTCGTGTTTACACTTCTGTGGCTTCATTTTAAAGGTCATAAGCACACAGAATTATCCTGTGAGGATCTTCAGAAATGTGTGTGTGAGCGCGCGCGTGTGTGTTTAGGAAGGCTAGGACAAATATTGGGAAGTAGGTTGAAAGAAAAGTACTAAGCAAAGTGGTGTTTGAAACTGTGCAAGTAAATCTGGGTGAACTTGGTTGGGTATCTTCTCCCAGAGCCACCCAACTTAATTACAGAATTGATGGGACTCAGTTTCAGCTCTGAAAATCTTATAAGTATGCTTATGACAATGTTATAATACATAATATTCTTCGTTGAAACTAAGCTTAGAATACTTCATTTATTGATCTGTTCATTTAGCTCCTATTATACGCCAAGGAAGGTAATAGGCATAGAGACGATAAGAGTAAAATAGGCATAAAGTTATGTCTAAGAAGCTAAAACATAGAAATAGAGTGTGACAATATGATTTAGATATGATGGCATCCTGAATATTATAGTTCAGGTAAATCTGAAAGTCTGAATGTGCCACATTAAGAAGCAGCAGAGGAACGTGATTTTTCAGGGAAGAAACAGCCTGTGTGCTCGTGTGTGACAGTAGAGCAGTGCATTTGGTCATGCTGGGGCTCTCACGTACCTCGGATCAAACCTGGTCATCCAGTGCAAGGCAGGCGCCCTACCCGTGGCATTATTGCTCTGGCCCGAGATCTTCTCTTTTTAAAACAGTCTTTATCACAATGGTGCTCTGCCCAGTGGCTCTTTATACCACAGACACAATTTCATGTTCTTGGCAATTTTTAATAATGAAATTGGTGGGGGAGGGTTTATGCCATTCTGAGTTCTTAAAGACAGGATTGAATTAGGTTGTTTCATTGCACTGTATTACTGTCCTCCCATTGTTCATGGATTTGCTCGAGCAAGCATCAGTAATATCTCCATTGTGAGACTCGTTGTTAGTGTTTTTGGCATATTGAATATGCCACAGGTAGCTTGCCAGGCTCTGCCGTGTGGGTGGGATATTCTCAATAGCTTGCCGGGCTCTCCGAGAGGGATGGAGGAATTGAACCTGGGTCAGCCTCGTGAAAGGCAAACACCCTACCCACTGTGCTATGGTCCAGCTTCTTGGTCATAATAAATCTTCAGGTATATTTGGTGCAACTTTGAGGTCTGGGTTGGGGTCCTTGGGAAATAATTTTTATGTCCTTAAACCTCAACTGCATTTTTAAAAAATTGAGTCACCCTCTCCTTCACTGCTGGTGGGAATGCCGGCTTGTTCAGCAATTTTGGAAAACAGTATGGACGATCCTCAAAAAGTTAGAAATTGAGCTTCCATTTGGCCTAGCAATACCACTCTTGGGAATATATCCCGGAGAGGCAAAAAGGTATAGTAGAGATGACATCTGCATTTCTATGTTCATTGCCGCACTGTTTACAATAGCCACAATCTGGAAAAACCAGAGTGCCCAAAAACAGATGACTGGCTAAAGAAACTCTGGTATATCTACACAATGGAATACTATGTAGCTGTCAGAAAACATGAAGTCATGAAATTTGCATATAAGTGGATCAACATGGAAAGTATCATGCTGACTGAAATGAGTCAGAAACAAAGAGACAGACATAGAAAGATTGCACTCATATGTGGAATATAAAGTAGCTGAGAGGTACAAGCTTACAGTGTTGCAATTTCTGGCATATATTTCTCTGGACTTAGTTACTAAAATACTGAAATACAGAAATCCAAAACCGTTTGGCTGCTAGTGTGGCCGCTTGACCTCATATCTCTTAATTCTCAGCAATGGAAAACAAATTATCAAATGCTTCGTTTTCAGCAGGTCGACTTTAGGGGGGAGAAACTCCAAATCAATAATAGTGAATTTTTTGTTGAAATATTGAATGTAATCAAAGTAAAATGAAAGTAAAGTGAAATTTATCAGTTACACATGCGGGGTGGGGGGCTGGGGAGGTGGGGGGGAGGTATACTGTGATTCTTGGTGGTGGAATATGTGCACTGGTGAAGGGATGGATGTTCAAGCATTGTATAACTGAGACTTAAACCTGAAAGCTTTGTAACTTTCCACATGGTGATTCAATAAAAGAATAAATTAGAAATAAATAAATAAATAATTAAAAAAAATTAAAAAATAAAAATAAATAAAAATAAATTGAGTCACCATGAGATGCACAGTTGCAAAGCTGTTCATGATCTGGTTTCAGTCATACGATGTCCCAACACTCATCCCTCCAACAGTGTACCTTTCCCATTAACAATAACCCAGTTTCCCTCCCACCACCCCCCACCCTCAGCCTGCCTTTGGCAGGCACTTATTTTTTCTCTCTCTTTATTTCCTGTGGGACATTATGTTTTGCCATACATGTACTAAGAGGTTGTCATATTTTTCCTTTACCTATTTTTAGTACGTAGTTCTTACCCAGTGTGATCATTTCCAATTATCATTGCTATAGTGGGTCTTCTCTATTTCAACTGCCTTCTCCCCCAGCAGCTGAGGCAGGCTTCCAACTATGAAACAACCCTCTTTCTACTATTTTTGGGTATTAGTCTCATACTATGTTTTTTATCTCCCCAAATGAGTGTAATCATTCTATGTCCTTTTCTTTCTGAGTTCTTTCACTTACATGGCATCTACCATGCACATCCATTTATAAGCAAATTTCATGACTTCATTGTTCCTAACAACTTCAGTTTTTCCTTGTGTATATGTACCATAGTTTCTTCATCCAGTACTCTATTCTTGGACAATTGGGTTGTTTCCAGATTCTGGCTATGGTGCATAGTGTTGCAATGAACTCAGAAATACAGATGGTGTTTCTGCTGTGTGATTTTGTACCCAAGGGTATATTCATAGAAGTGGTATAGCTGGGTCATATGGAAACTCAATTTCTAGTTTTTTGAGGAATGTCTATATTCTTTTCTCAAAAGGCTGTACCAGTTGACATTCCCACAACAATGAATGAGAGTCCCTTTTTTCTCCATCTTCACCAGCACCAGTTGCTCTTCTTTAGAATGTGTGCCAGTCTCTGGTGTCAGATGATACCTCAATTTTTTGTATCTCCCTGATGATTAGTGATGTAGAACATTTTTTCATGAGCCTATTGAGTTTCTTTTTAAAGGAAGTTTCTATTCATTTCTTCTCCCCATTTTTTGATGGGGTTAGAGGGGCTTTTTTCTTGTAAAAATCTACCAGTGCTTCTTATATCTTGGATATTAACCCCTTGTTTGATGGGTATTGGGTAAATAATTTTCCTCTTCTGTGAGTTGTCTCTGTATCTTGGCCACCATTTCTTTTGAGGTGCAGAAGCTTCTTAGTTTAATATAGTCCCATTTGTTTATCTTTGCTTCCACACACTTGGTCAGTGGTATTTCATCTTTAAACATGCCTTTAGCTTCAATGTCATGAAGGGTTCTGCCTACTATGTTTTCTTCCATGTACCTTATGGATTCAGGTCTGATATTGAGGTCTTTAATCCATTTGATCTGATTTTTGTGCCTGCCATTAGAGAGGAGTCTGTGTTCTTTTTTTCTTTTTTTTTGTCATGTAGTTATCCAGTTTTCCCAACACTACTTGTTGAAGAGGCATTCCTTGCTCCAGTTCACATCTCTTTCTCATATATCAAAGTCTAAGTGACCATGTAACTGAGGGTCTGTGTCAGGATATTCAACTCTATTCTATTGGTCTGCAGGTCTGTCTTTATTCAAATACCATGCTGTTTTAATTGTTACTGCTTTGTAGTACAGTTTGAAGTTGAGAAAGGTGATGCCTACCCATATTCTTTTGTCCAGTGCATTTTTAATAATTAGCTTTTCTTCTTTTTATTTAATTTGGTGATTTAAAGTTGATCAAATAGTCTTTTTTTCTGGTAAAATATGAAAATAAGTATTGAATTGAGCACTTACTACAGTGATTACAAGACAGTTTTCTTCAAATAGCTATAAATTCAGTTGGAGGTATCTCATGTGAAATTTACTATCAAAAGTCAATTTTTATAAAAATTCTTATTTGGACAATGAAAATGTCACAATATTATTTTTATAGGGGTTATTTAAAGATTTTGAATTTGGGAAAGAGAGTGAGGGTGATATTTGAACTGAATCTTGAATGTAAAGGAGTATTTTGTTAACTAGAATTAGGAGAAAGACACAGGATAAATGTGGAATCATGGGTATCTCTTATGCAAGAGACAATAAATTGTAATTTATTATCTAGAGTTCAGTAGCATAGGTTGAAAGTTAGAGGATATAGAAAAACTGATACGAGAAAGATAGATTCGAACTTGATTGTGAAAAGCTTTACATGCTTAACAAATTGAGGGGATCTTAATTCATTCTCTTGAACGCTATGGGACATTATATGTTTCAAAGACATATCGTGTAGAACAGTAGAAATATGTGTGTAGATACTTAAGTATGTAAAGTTTTGCAGCAATCCCTATCCATGTTTCATATAATATTTCATATTTAATATTCTGAAGGTGATGCTTGAAGCCATATAAAACACAAGAGTTAATAAAGCGTTTTGTGATATTAGTTTTCCTTGACTAAAGAATTTATCCCTGATAAACATCAGTTCCATGAAAAGTGACAGTGAGTCACAAGAGTGGGTAGTACACAAAACATAAGCGACACTTTCAACTTTGGAATATGGTTGCCCGTTGATGTCTTATTAATTAAGTAGACAATCCCAAGAAATGCTAATAACATTATGTCAATTTGTGAGTGTATTAATTTTCAGCTCTTGAGAACCAGATTCTGTACCTTCATCTTCATTAATCCTGGTCCTGACTTTACAGTATCTCCTGAGATTGTAGACATTTCCTAGAATTTTTTAACTGATTCTGGAAAGACAATTTTCATAATATGTTTTCTTTGAAAAATATTTTGATTAGTTTTGCAACTACCTTTGAAAAATATTTGAGTAATATTGAAAGTGAAAAAAGTAACCTAGGTGACATGGATCATTTTCCTTAATATGTTGTGTTTGGAGTTAATCTCATTGATGAACTCCAATTATTAGAGTTTATTACACAGGAGCTTATTGAAATCTATGTCAGTACAGAAAACTTTGTTCATTATTTCTCATTCTCAACATAAACGAGTAGTAAATCATCACATAAGGGGTATATGCATTAGTTCCTCCCACATAAACTTCGCCTCTGCGTGCATAAACATTTTCTTATTATCACAAATAATCAACAGAAGAGTAGCAAATGCAAGTTTAGCTTTTCCCCAGAATGTTTATCATGGTTACTTTAAACTGTTTATAGGAAAGAGAGAACTATTAATGTCGTTCGGGAGGTGGGCAGGACCATATGGTTCAGGAGGCTTTTCTGTAATAAAATGTTTGGTTAAATTTTAGGCAACACATGGTCCTCCCATTGCAATTATTTGTCATTTCAAACATTGTTGTTGATATTCAACTCCTGAAACAAATAAAACCATCCTAAAACATTTATAATAACTTAAGAAACTCGGTTCCTTCTAGAGTTGCTGAGAAGCAGCTGCATGCCTGCCCTGTCCTCCATTTGCTGGGACTCACTCATCCCAGCCTCCTTCCACGCACAGCAGCGTGTGCTGGAGAAATCTATGCTGACCTTCAAATTTCATACTGGACTCTCTCTGCCTCCAAGGTCTTCCATGTTGTAGTTTTGCAAACTTAAGTTTTCTCTAAGAAAATAGCTAGTGTACTCAATGTCTTGGTGAATAATTTCATTTCTGCTACATGAAACAACTTTATATCTGAATATAGCCTGGGTATGAACTAGTTGTTAGTGAAGAAAGTAGCTTTTCTTTGTGACTATCAGCTACAAGTTTCCTGAGACTTCTTCATTCAAAGAGAAATGAATGAGGTCAACTAAAGAATAGGCAGACCAATTCCCAAGGTGTTTGTTCACTTTAAAAAGATGAATTAAAAAATTGAATAAAAATTCAAATTCAATATTTTGTGGTGCACAATTTATGGACTAAAGCAATGAAAATTAAATCCATTTCAATGTCCTCTTAAATTTGGCAGACTTGGGAACCCGTGCTAGATTTCAATGAAAAAGAACTTAAAAGGAGTATGTAGCGACATATAAGGAATAGCATCCCAGAACACATAAAGTTACACTTCTCTCCAGTGCTGTGTTTCTACATTTTTTGCAAGTGTTATGAAAGAAGTGAAGAAACAAAAATTCTTGATGGTTTTGCGTGTGGGGAACCATGGAACAATTTGGGGGGAAGGAAGGGAGGGAGAAAGATAGAGGGAAGGAGGGAAGGAAGGAAGGATGGAAGGAAGGAAGGAAGGAAGGAAGGAAGGAAGGAAGGAAGGAAGGAAGGAAGGAAGGAAGGAAGGAAGGAAGGAAGGAAGGAAGGAAGGAAGGAAGGAAGAAGAGGAAAGAGGGAAGAGAGGATGTTTTTAATTCAACATACTTGTGATTTAAGAGGGAAAACAAATGTCAACAGCATGACAGATATGCAATGTGATACTTTTCATACTGCTGGTCCTGATATAAAAGAAACATTAATTGAGATGGGTGTGAAGAAAAATTTAAGAACATTTCAGGAAGAGGTGAGTTTTTAAGGATTTATCTTGACATCAAGGGATTAAAAAGAAGAAAAATAATTTTCAGAAAACTCACAAAATAAGCAAGAACCCTTGTCTTTAGACTTCTTTTCCCCTCTTACACAGATACACAAAATTAGATTACGGAAAGTAATGGACATTATTTTTCCTTGCAATTTCTTTCTTTCTCTCACCCCAAATGGTACAGTTCATCTAGAGTTACATTTGCCAGAAGGCAGAAACTTTTAGAAAACAACAAAAATAAACACTTGAAGCTTTGAAGGGCTGAAGAGACAGTGCTGGAGGTAAGGTACTTGCCTTGTGTTCTGCTAACTCAGGCTTGAATCCCTGCACCACCTGTGGTTCTCCAAGCATCACTAGGGGTCACTCCTTATCACAGAACCATCACAAGTTTTTCACAAAATGATATAAAATTTATAGCAATAGTTCTTGATTTGGTAGTATATACCTCCTAGGAAGCCTTTTGGGAAATTTTGGGTTAATTTTATCCACAACTATTGAAGAACTGCCTGCACAGAAGAGCCTTGCAAGCTCCCCGTGGCATATTCATATGCCAAATACAGTAACAATGGTGGGTCTCATTCCCCTGACCCTGAAGAGCGTCTAATTCGGCACCATTGGGAAGGATGAGTAAAGAGAGGCTGCTAAAATTTCAGGGCTAGGACTAATTTGGGAGAAGTTACTGGGTTTGCTTGAGTAAATTGTTGATCAAGGGGATGACAGTATATACATACCTCTTGGAGAGCCTGGCAAACTTCCGAGAGTATCCTGCCCTCACAGGCAGAGCCTGGCAAGCTTCCTGTGGCGTATTCAATATGCCAAAAACAGTAACGACAGGTCTCATTCCCTGACCCTGAAAGAGCCTCCAATTGTTGAGAAAGATGAGTAAGGAGAGGCTGCTAAAATCTCAAAGCTGAGTGTAATAGAGACATTACTGGTGCCCGCTCCAGTAAATCGACGAACAACAGGATGACAGTGATGTCAGTGATTGAAGAACTATTGACATAAAATGATCAGAGCCAAAAATAACCGAGGCAACAGCCGAACCATGAAGGAATGTCTTCATCACACCAGTGCTCAATGACAGAAATCATCTAGGTTAAAATCTGGGCCATGGCACTTGCTTCACATGCAGCTGACCTGGCTCTGATACAAGCTCTGCCAGGAGGAATCCTGAGAGCAGAACCAGAACGAAACCCTAAGTATATCAGGTGTGGGCCAAAAAAAAAAAAAAAAACACCGTCACCATATCCAGTCATTACCTTTTTATGTTACTATGAGTTAATATGTACTTAATATTAGTCATACATTTATCATATTGAATGAAATTCAATATATATTTTCTTTTTTAAATTTACTGTATTTTTACTATTTTATAGTATTATATCACACCAATAGTTTATACTGTCATTTTCTTTTAAATTTCTGAGATATTCTCATTGTACAATCTCAAAAATACTATGATTCTGTAATTTATTGTATTTTTATTATTGTTTAAAAATTAATTAGAAAGTTATATTTCTTTTTAAAGTAACAAGCATGGATTTACTTATTTAAAAAGGTATCTTTATAGATAAAGTATAGCATTTACAATTTTTTTAAAGTAATTAACATAATTTACAAACTATTTTAATAGCTTCTCTAGCTCTATTTTTGAAAGAGATAGTTTGGTCTAGAAGGATAGAGAATCACAATATATGCCTTTTGTTTTGGCACACATCAATTCATTTGATATTCAGATTCATTTGATCTTATGTGATAAGCCCATTCTTTAGATAAAACAAAATCAAATACAAGAACAATTTAAAAACATGTTTAATGTCTCACCCTCACTTAAGGGAAAGAATTGGCATTGACCCAAATCTGAGACCTATTCCTGCCTCCTTCCCTGATGATCCTCTCGCTGGTACACAGTACACTCCCCTGGTCTGTGAATCACAAGTGACTTTTGGGGGCTAAAACAACAGAAGGAAAAACGGGGCAAATTATGAAAAGGCCACTGTATAACTATCATCCCATTAATCATCGATTTGCTTGAGTGGGTGCCAGTAACGTCTTTGTTAGTCCTAGCCCTGAGATTTTAGCAGCCTCTCTTTACTTGTTCTTCCCAGCAGTGTCACATTGGAGGCTCTTTCAGGGTCAGGGGAATGAGATCCATCGTTGTTACTGTGTTTGACATATCAGATACACCACAGGGAGCTTGCCAGACTCTGCCATGTGGGCAGGATACTCTCAGTACCTTGCCGTGTTCTCCGACAGGGAGAACTGGACAATAAGAGGTCTTCTGGGAGCTTTGTTTTATAGTCTCTGGATCTTGGCCATTGATGGGTTTACATGGTGCCTGTGGCAATTTGTGGGTGTGACTGCCTAGCTACTGGAAAATGGGGGATCTGGGTGGAAGAGGTTCAATCCCGATCTGAGCAGTCTTGGAGATCTTGGCCCTGGGTCCCACACACCTGGGTTCCTCTGTTGATTCCTTCATGCTTGAGGCTCATCCAAACTTGTGGAGAGTGGCCTTGAGCATGGCTGGGGCTGGGTTCTGGAGGTCTTTGGCTGCCGGGGCTCTGCTTGGGGCAGGAAGGAAAACTCAATGCCACCCCTGCCCCCTCTGAGGGGCCCTGGTGAAGACAACCAGGCATGGGGGCAAGAGACTCTGCCTATGACAAGATACTTCCCATCAAAATACTGTTATGTTATAACTTAATACAGTTCACTTTTCTATCTAGTCTAATAAATAAAAATTATTTAACACCAGAACCTATTTTCAGTTCTTTTTTCTGAATATATTGTCATATAGAAGCAATTTTATTTTAAAGATTTTTGATCTAAACTATTTCAAAATGATACTCAACCTCAACTTGGTTCCATTTGAGAAAAAATACAACTGGTGGTGATCAGTAGTGGAATAAACATTGTCTTAGAAAGCAGAAACAATAAAGTCAGGCTCTAATTTGTCAGCATGATTGTGAATAGGCAAATCAGTTGCCTTTAGGAATCTGTTCTTTTCAACTAATTTATTGTGAACACCAAATGATGTTCTACAGACATAAAACAATCAGAAAAAAATCTGCCAATTACAGGCATATTCGATACTAAACTTATATTTCCAAACCTATGAAATAAGGGATTCAAACTATGGCAAAAAATGTTCTATCTCTGAAATTCAGTTGCAATAGAATAATTCCAAATTATCCCTCATGAAACCAACTTGACTTGTGATGAGGCACTGATTTTCCGCAGTTTGTGAATTTGAATAGAACCCACTTTAGCCACAAATTATATTACTAATTTCATTAATTTTTTTACTAAAGACATATCTACAAGTTGAATCAAACAATATACCACGCAGTGCTCAAGGTACAAGAGAAATAGAAAATATCACAGTATCCAGTCAAAATATTTTTTAAAAAATCAAGAAGCAATTACTGAATAGCTTTCCTTGATTTAGATAGCAATTAAGTTAATAATCAAAGCAGTCTGATAAGCACAGCTGAGGAACCAAATCAGCCAGATTACAACGTATTTCTTTAAAGCTCTTGAAAGAGCACATTACATCACAGCTGAATAAGGGAATCTGCTCATGACTAATGTCCCTTGATCTTCACTAATTATTCCACTGGATGCCAGTCTTTAGAGGGAAAAGAGTTTCAAGCAATCTTTCCTTCGTAGAGCTAAGCTATTGCCTTTTAGAATTAGTTCCTGTGTATGTCAAGGTAATTTTCTTCTTCGCGACAATAAAAAGTCAGTAAAATTGATATAAAAAATTCTGAAAAGCAATGTATCATACTCCCTTCCAGTTTACACAAAGTCAGCAGTATGCTCTAACTTAGCGTGGACTATTCCCCTCTTGTTTGCTCCTAATTTTTTTCTTGCAGGTAATAAGGTGCTACAATTTTTAGTGAGAAAAATATGCATCTCATTGCTATTTCTGCTGAAAGCTGACCTCCTGTTTCAGAAATTTCTCTTTCCCCCACTTCAGTCTTTCACACTGCTATGTATGGAGAATAACCCTTTGCTCTTTTATTCTTGAGCTAATTCTAGAAAACTACCATTTGTCAGACTCTGTCTCACATACAACATACTTAAAACATGGCCCTTGCCTACTCTAGCAGAGCACCTGGTCCTGTGGACCACCAACACTTTCTGCAAAATGCCTTTGCACTTGTCAGTAGTCTCTCTCCATAAATACGCTCTTTATACAGGAAATAAATTGTTTTAGTTCCATCACTGATTTCGTTTTTCTTCAACCCAAACAGTGGAAACTACAATAAAGAATTCCTAGCAATTTGGAAGGAAATAGATATCTTTGAATGCATTTTTAACTAACTTTACCTGAGAAAATATATTGAAGAAGATTCTGCTTAGGTGAAACAATAAGCAATGACCAGCAAAGGGAATGCACTACCACTCGGCGAGTTCAGTCTTTTTTCTGAAATGCAGTGTTCATTTACTCATTTGCATGGTAATTTGCCTAGAGCACTGCACCTTGGGCAAGGTATACAGATGAAATGACAGTTAGATATGGAAGGGTTTTCCCAAAGGCTCTTGTTGTTTTGTTTTTTGTTTTGTTTTGGTAAATTTTTTTTGTTTTGCTTTTTTTTATTAAGGAGAAAGGCTTATGAATCGATTAAGAGGAGTTTCTGGATAGTATTTGCAGTGAAAACATACATATATGTGCTCATAGTTACCTAATGGGGTGCAGAAAATATATTCAAATACATATTTTTCACAGATACAAAAGATTTGGCTTTAACGTAAAGAGAATTTTAAAGATTTCTCCCTGACCTTACATGGTTTTTGCTTTCCATCTTCAGTGCATGGATCAAAGGCTGTATAGAGAATAAAGTAACAAAGAGATTTTAATCCCAATTGTTTTGAGATTTCAAAAACTAAAACTTGATTAGTCTCTGGCTGTGACCAGGGAGTTAAAGTTTTTCATTACTAACATGTTTCTTTCTATTTTTATATTATTACTTGATTTCCTGCATGAATTACATAGGATATCTTCATGTGATGTTATAGATATGTGAATTTACATATATAGCTTTTTATCTTTATATCTTGGTTGTGGGTTAATAACATTAATATAGTGCTTACTCATCTTCTCTCACAAGATGTTATCCCAGAGAGATTAATAAATAGTGTTATTTGCGAAGGTAAGCCAGTTCAGGTTATTAGCATTACATACAAACTCACATATGACCGAGGTTTTTGTTTCTTCATCACTGCCTCAAATACAGCAAAGGGGAAGGGAAGGATCAGACAAATCATGCACTAGGCAAAATTGATTTTTTTTTAAAAAAAGGCAGTTTCTCTTGGTTTTCCTGCTGTTTCACTACCTACTCATTCTCTTGATACTTATTCTCTCTCTCTCTCTTCTCTCTTTCTTTCTCTCTCTCTCTCATTTACTTCCCAAATGTTTAAGTGTTTCAGAGTCTCATTCTCTTCGTTTATTACACCCAAATCAAATGGTTTCAAATGATCATCTCTGTGTTGCTGAGACACAGCACTTGGTCCCAGCTACTGTCTTCTTGATTGTAGATGTGTAGGTCCCTTAGGTGTCTCCACTATATAGTCAAGACCAATGTCTGTTATTTTCCTCACCACAGGTTCTTTTGTTGGTTATGTACATCTCAGTATAGATTGCTATCATCCTCCCAATTACGCAAGAAATTACTTAAGGAATTGGGTAATTGCTCAGCAATTAGTCTTATCTAAAACTTGTTCCTCTTTTCCTTATTATTATTATTATCCTTAGCCACACATGTAATCCATGGACATATCCTATAACACTACTTAAAATATCTCCAAGGATTACTTTGCTGTTCTCTCTTTACTTCTTTATAGCCCATGCCAGTAAAACTCCTTGCTGGGGCTAGAGTGATAGCACAGCGGGAAAGGCGTTTGCCTTGCATGTGGCCGACCCGGATTTGATTCCCAGCATCCCATATGGTCCCCCGAGCACTGCCAGAAGTAATTCCTGAGTGCAGAGCCAAGAGTAACCCTTGTACATTGCCTGGTATGACCCAAAAAGAAAAAAAAATCAATCTCCTTGCTTAGTTTAGCAGTGATCTTCAAACTCATCCTTTAATACTACATACGACTCTTACAGTGAGTTCTTTTTAGATAGAACAGCTAAAAATATCTCTTTAAACATGAGTTAGATTGTTTCTCCTCACTTTAAAATCTACAATATTTTTCCATCTTATTTAGAATAACACCTTAATTCCTTAGCCTTACTCACATTTGTTATTTCCCATCACTCATCTACTTGCTTACTAGATTTCAAAATCACTGACTTTTAATTGTTACTATTTCTCTATCATATCAAAATAATTCACATAGTAGCGTTTGCTATTTTCTCTAACACATTCTTAGAGAAATGTAAAATCTGTAGTAGATTAACTTCTGTCATTTAGATCTCAGATTAAATATACCTTCAGAAAATCCTTCTTTGACATCAATCTATTATTTGACATCGAACTTTGAAATACCTTATATTCACCTTATGCAATGTTTCTCACTGTCTAATATTTCACTGTAGCACTGTCGTCCCATTGTTCATCGATTTGCTCGAGCAGTCGCCAGTAATGTCTCCATTGTGAGACTTGTTACTGTTTTTGGCATATTGAATATGCCACGGGGAGCTTGCCAGGCTCTGCTGTGTGGGCGGGATACTCTTGGTGGCCTTCCGGGTTCTCCGAGAGGAACAGAGGAAACGAACCCGGGTGGGCCTCATGCAAGGCGAACACCCTACCTGCTGTGCTTTTTTCCCCATTATATCTTTGAAATACAAGGTAAGCATCCCAAGAGAAGGACTAATTGTTCGCTTAGGGCAGTAATTCATGTTCTTGGAAGAACTCCTGACACAGTAAACATTATATAAATGGTGTTAGAAAATATATTTTAAAATAGGTCCGGCAATGTATTCAGCTCTTTGCAGGTGCCAATTAATAACCCTTTGGAGACTATTTATATGTATACAGCTGTTTCATTTCTTACCAAGCTGATGAACAAACAGGCTCTACTTTCACAGATTAAAGTAACTAAACATTTAACTTCAAGTGAGCTATGGGTCATTGGCAGGTCTATGCAGCAAGGGTGAAAACTAAGTGCAAATGATGACCTGTTGAACTGCCTTCTCCAATGAACCCCTAAGTACCTGACAAAGTTTATAATCTGAGAGTAAACATAAGTGAATCTGAATTTCTTTCATCTTGGAACATTTGATGCTTGGAAATCAGCTCCATTTCACTTTATGATAGCTCAGTCTACTCATCCTTTAGTTTGGGGAACTGATTCGTTAGTTTATAACCACACAGTATTTTGCTTTGCCAGCCTTTGAATAAAGGGGTAACCTAGATTTTTCTATTTTTAGACATCACTTATTTTTTAATAGATTCAACTTCAAATAATTTCTTGGAGTCACTGTCATCCCATTGCTCATTGATTTGCTCAAGTGGGCACCAATAACGTCTCCATTGTGAGACTTGTTACTGTTTTTGGCATATTAAATACATCACAGGTAGTTTGTCAGCTCTGCTGTGCGGGCGGGATACTTTCGGTAGCTTGCTGGGCTCTCCAAGAGAGATGGATGAATCGAACCCGGGTCAACTGCGTACAAGGCAAATGCCCTACCTGCTGTGCTATCGCTCCAGCCCAATTTCTAGGAGTACTCTGCAACAAAAAGCAAAAATGATATTTTTTTCATTCATTTGAACTCAAAATACTTATTTTCTTTTTGTAATTTTGCACCCACCTTAAAACTTATCTGATAAAGAGAACCCAATATTTCTACTTATGTATGCAGAACATATCAGTTTGAAGTTTATATTTAGATGTTAATAGATGACATTTCCTTCAAAGTATGATTTTTCATAATTTCAAAAATGGTATGTATAAAATAACAAGTGGTGCAAGAATCGCTAAACTCTTAGAATACAGGACTTCAACACTGATAATCTCAACGAATTTTTGTTGGTTTGTCTGTCTTGTTTTGTTGGTTTGTTTTTGAGCCACATCTTACATGCTGAGGTATTACTCCTGCCTCTGTGCTCAGGGATCACCCCTGGCAGGGTTTGGAGTACCAGATGGAATGCTGGGGATTGAACCCATGTTTGTTGTGAGCAAGGTAAGCACCCTACCCACTGTACTATCACCCCAGCCTCTCAATGACCTTTTTGCATTTTTCCTTTCTCAATAAAGTAGAACTTCCTCAAAATACTGGCTCTGATTGCTACCTACAAATGGCTAAAATATTACTCATAATACTTAGGAGGCTTCCACATTTCAAGTTCACTCAGTTTTTCCTGTGGTTTGATAGTAGCACTACAGCACTGTCATCCCCTTGTTCATCAATTTGCTTTAGCGGACACCAGTAACGTCTCCATTGTGAGACTTGTTACTGGTTTTGGCATATCAAATATGCCACAGGGAGCTTGCCAGGCTCTTCCTTGCAGGCAAGATACTCCTGGTAGCTTGCCAGGCTCTCCGAGAAGGACAGAGGAATCGAACCCGGGTCAGCCGTGTGCAAGGCAAACGCCCTACTGCCTGTGCTATTGCTCAAAAACAAAACCAATGATTTTCTTTAAAATTTCTTTTTTAAAGTTTATGCACTAACCAACAATTTTGACACATGGAAGACTGGTTTGCAAAAGATGCTGACCTAATTTCAACCACATAGGGAAAAAAAAAACAGTGCTTTGTAAAACAGCATCTTACCTTGAAAAACAACAACGCCCCTGTCCTCCTGTACTAGTATAGCTATTTAAAGAAGCTGCTTTAAGTCGTTTACCTTTCTTTGAAACCAACTTCAAATACCATCGCCCTGAAAACTCCTGTGCTCTCCTTCCATTCAGTAAGTTAACTGATTATTTTAAAGCTGTCTAATCTACTAACCTCCCAGATGGTTAGGTAAAAAGTCACTGTCCTAAGAATTAAGTAAAACTCCATTTCTCCTTATAAGCCTTCCATTGTTTCTTTATAAAATGAAATTTTATGATCAAAGTGACAGTACAGTGGGTTGAGTGTTAGTCTGGCACCTGGAGCACTGATGTTTGATCCCCAACACCCCATAATGTCTCCTGAGCCCTGCTAGGAGTTACCCCTGAGTGCAGAACTAGGAATAAACCTTGAAGATGGCTGGGTGTGGCCCCCAAACAAAAAGCAACCAAAAAAGGGCTTAAACTTGATTTTTTTCACTTTTAACTTCCAAAAAATTGAATGAGAGAATTGAACCTACACATACTTGCCATCCTATTTCTTTAACCTGAATTTTCTCAACATTTCTTTTATTTACGTCTTTATCTTAGAAAACCACTGAATTCTGAAGTATCAAGTCTGAAATTCTGAAATATATTAATGAAAATTAAATTTTACGTGGGGCTTGAAATATAATGCAGCAGGCATGGTACAAGAGTGCTGACCTTAAACATGGCTGACACAGATTCAATCCCTAGCACCCAATATGATCTCTTGGGCCCTGCTAGGAGTAATCTCTGAGTGCAGAGCATGAGTAAGTCTTGAGCACTGCTGGTGTGACCTAAAAATAAAAAGCAAGCAAAAATAAACAAATAAATTCTATTCTTTTAGAGTGGTGTAAATGAAATGCATATCTCATTTAAAAAGGAAGGCCCAACTTCATTACTTTACCTTTAAATTCACCTTCCTTGGTGTTGTATTATCAGTAGGAAAAATGATGTTAATAGAGACTTCTTATGTTAAAATAAGTTTTGGTGTTGTTTTTAATTATTTTCACATACATTTCCTAGTTTAAATTTATGTTGATATAGATAGGACTATACTCTTCAGTATTAACAGGATGAAAATTGGAAGTTTGAGCTTTTAATTCATAATTGGGACTTCATTCAAGTTTCCAGAATTTCATTCAGTGTTATTTTCATGTGGCTCAGAATTTTCCTAATTTGAATATCTCTAAAATGATGATATTAATCAAAATAAAATGATATGGGTATAGTATGTTTATGAACATACTATATCAATGTGACTGGCTCAGGTCGAATGTAGGAAACTGCTTTAATTTGCATTTAGACACTGTCTGAGGCCTTTTTCTCCAAAGTCCTGTTGCCTTATGTGTGCCTGCCATTGAACAAGCCCAGGCCTTGCTTTTCATTAAGGACTATCATTAAACCTGAAATCACTGCTTTTTATGGCATCTCCAGCTGTGTCAGAATACTGAAATTCTTACATCTTTATCCTTCGCATTCTTATTCTCATTTTACAAAGCACGTCATTGCAGGTGAAATGGTTATTTGTTAAGTGTGAAGTCTGCCATAATGTGTAAAGTGAGAGAGGTCACCTGGCTGTCCAGTACTGTCTGCAGTGCTGAGTAATCTTGGAGACAGTCCTAGCAGTCAGACCTTAAGCCAGTTGCTCTCCATGCTCCTGGCTCCATCATCGCTGTAGGATTCAACTTACTGCCCCGGGATTATAATGATCTTTGATCAGGTTCAATTATTTAAGAAAATATGTTGGTAAGATTCACACACTATACAGCTCACTTGCTGACAATTGGTTTTCTCATACTGGAAAACTGTCAAAGAGGACTTATATTGGTTTGTAACTTAGGGGGTTTGTTTGGGGCCAGGCTTGGTACTGCTCAGGGTTTACTCTGACTCTTTTGTCAAGGAAATCACTCCGGGCAGTGCTCAGGGAACCATATGGGTCCCAGGGACTTAAGTCAATACCCGTTGTGCTATCTCTTTGGCCCTATTATTTTCATTTTTAACACAGCTTATTTCTAAGGGGACCTAAGCACAACAAAGAACATAATTTTTTTAAGACATCAGTGAGCTTTTAAGCAACATCTGTCTGTCTATTTATCTATCTACCTATCTATATTATGATTTCCCACAACGTTTGTACCCTTTATCTAGAAATTTATGTCTTGGGAAATCACTTTCAGAACATTTTATTTTTATGAAAGAATTTCATGAATAAGGATATCCAGTACAACATAATTTATGGATAGAAAAAAGATGGAAATAATGACCAACAATATGGATATGTTATATAATACTAAATACTCATTCACCTCTGCTAATCAAGAGAGAAAAAAATTCTGTTGCATTAAGATAACAAAGTGAAACATTTTAAAAAGCAAGATTAAATGTAGAAAATATTTAAAACCATATCAATATGGCAAGTAAATTAAGAAAGAACCATTCAGAATGACAATTTCATGGTGATGGGCCTTCAGGTAATTTTTATAACCTGCATTTCTATCTAAATTTTCCCAAATTATAGCCAATTAATAATTAATATTCAATTAAACGAAATATCCAAAGAGTATATGATCAAAATTATATAGCATCAAAAATTGCATTCGAATATCTATCTGTATATATATCTGAGTTCTGATTCCAGCCTTGATATTTCTCATGTTACAATAGAAAATCATATAATAGATGCTAAGCCAAGACGTACACAGTGACCAACACACAGCTTCTGCATTAAACAGTATTTTGCCAGGCATGAGGAAATGTTTCAAACCTCCATTAATGGACATCAGTTATTTATTCAAAAACTGTCCACTAAATTCCTAGTAGGGACTATCCATTGTGTTAAATAGAATAGACCAGATCTAGATTCTTTCTCTAAAGAACCTTCAAGGTAGGGGAGAACAATACCCTTCACAAAGGACGATAATGGACAGTCACAGTGGCTAAGGGCCAACAGGAAGCACAGACTCAGTTAAAGCATCATGAAAGTCAGCAGCAGTGTTGTATCAAAGGTCAATGGCATTAGAAAGGACCTCCAAGAATTTATGGTTTGGCCCGGGCCACCCCAGCATTTCACAGAACTGCTGATTGTCTCACTGCTCTGCTTAAATCGTGCACAGAGATTCCCTGGTACTTCTTAGGTATTTTAAAAAAATCTCAGCGATAAACATCTGGACTCAACATAGAAGCCTCCAGCAAATTGTCTTATGGGCAACCACCAACAGGTAGGCAGCAAACGCAACATATTAACAGTGTGCAGTGCTCTGAGCTCCGCTCCTCCTAATCCCTCTGTCCTTTTCCTCTTTCTAGGCAGGCCAGAAGCATCACACTTAGCAAACCATTAGAGCATAAGAAATAACTTTCCTCCAGGGGGCCGCAGGGCCTGCTGGGAATGCACCCTGTTAGACATAGAAAGTTACAGGGACCCGGATAATTACCAAGTCCTGCTTTGCCTCCCTGGAAGGGATAAATCTTGTTTTTTCTTCCTAGCTTTTGTCTGTTTGTAACCTAAGGTCAACTGAAGTTAATTCTTTTAGATGGTTCTTGAGAAAACCTTTTCACTCTATACTTCCAGGCAAAAATCTTGACTTCAACTTAAAAGGGAAACAAAAGAGACCCACCTCTCCAAATAGTTAACCCCTTAAAGTATAGCGGTATGTGTTCGTGCCTTTCTTACCCAAAGACCACCTTCCCCAGAAGTCTTAAATATTCCTCTAAACATTTAAGATAGTTCAACTTTTCCAGCTATTGTTTTCATTTCTCTGAACAACCGGAATCTCTTTAAAATACATTCCTTAGATTTGTTTATGAAACTTTACAATTGCTTTCAGCAGCATCAGAAAGCAGCTTTTATATTCTCTACCTCTCTTTCTCTGCATCCTTTTCTCTCTGGCCTGTCTACTAATTAGCATACACATATAGAAAGAGATGAGCAATCCAGCATTACAGTTTTCTTTAGAGCAAGGATTATATTATTCATATATAAAGAGCACAGGAGAGGGAGTTATATTCTCACACCATTAATATTTATTTTCCGGCATCCATTTTGAAAATCCATTTTCCAAAGTATCAACGTGGGAGAATAAGTGTGGGAAATAATATGCACCAAGTATTAGAACCACTGAAGAAGTCACTCATCTTTAATTCAACAAATTCTATGTTCGGCCATAAGAGAGCGGTGAAGCAGAGTCAGCACAATAGTCAAAATCATGAGGGAGTGAGATTGTCAGGGATGATGCAACCACACAGTCCTCACTGGATAATCAATCAGGCGAGTGAAGAAAGGATCATAGACATCTGAGCACGGTGCCCTCCTCCCCTTGGAAATTTGGATAGATTTAGATAGGCTAAGATGTGAGATTAAAAAAAAGTGAGATAAGAATAGTAAATTGTCTGCTGCAGAGTCCTTTTTAGAGGGTGACGAGGACAGGGTAATAGACTTAATAAATGTATACCAAACGTCTGTATTCACAATCAGCGGAAGAAGAAAGAACAGGAGGGGTGTGGATGAAGCAAATAAAAACCATAAAAATTAGCACGCTGGAGCCATAGGGCTCATCCAGTGCCATGGATGTGCAACCAAGTTTGGGGTAAAAAGGAAATAAAAACTCGTGTTATTCTTGTTGATAGTTGTGATCAGGCTGTAAGGCGGAAGTCTAAGGAATAGTGTTAAATGTGCCCCCACCAGGTCCCAAGTTCCACAGAAGAAGCTCCTTAACTACACTCACCCAGCAGTGACCAGCTATAGGCAGGGCATCTAACTTCTTTAATCCTGCTCCGCTACATGTAAAATAGATTTAACAGCTGTACAAATCTGATTTCACTTCTGTGAAGATTTAAATTGTGCCTGCAAAGTACTTTAGCAGAAATAGTAAATATCAATAAAAGTTAGTCGTTGGCTTAATTAATTAGGGAATAGAATTAAACCCTCACAATTCTAATTTCAAAGGATCAAGAATAAGAAGCAAAGACCGGGAAGGCACCAGTGACTTAAAATGAACATTAAAAATAAAGTGAATTAGGAATAACTTAAGAGTGCTGGAAAATATTTTATTCATTCAGTGTGAAATTTTTAACCATTTATACATGTGAAATTTGTGTGCCAACCTTCTTGCACTAATTTATCATAGGTACTTTTCCCCAAACCCCTATCTCCTGAATAGAAAAACTAGAATTGGGGTGTGAATAGGGAAGGAAGGCTGGAAAATCACTCATTATCTTGGCTGTTACCTTGATATTTGTGAATGCCCTCACTGCACAATCAATTCTCTCTTGGAAATAAAATATTTTGTTTTTGTTTTTTGTGGGTTTTTTTGCTTTTTTTTTTTTTTTTTTGCTTTTTGGGTCACATCTGACGATGCACAGGGATTACTCCTGGCTCTGCACTCAGGAATTACTCTTGGTGGTGCTCAGGGGACCATATGGGATGCTGGGAACCAAACCTGGGTCAGCCACGTGCAAGGCAAACGCCCTACCCGCTATGCTATTGCTCCAGCCCCGGCAATAAAATATTTTGAAGCTTAATTTAAGAAAATAATAATAGCAACATTTTCTCTCAAATGAATTTATTCACATCACTTCTCAGAGATCTCTGTCTAATGAAATAATCTGTCCTTTTAATGGTGAAATTCTTTCTGAAATTTCTTTTGATCCCTTCATGCAGGACACAAAACAGAATTGCACAAAGATTTTAATGCACCTAATTTTTTCTTTTTCTGATATCTGCTATTGATACCAGACTCCCACTTACAAAAATTGTGTTTGTGGGCAAGAGAGATACTTCCTGGGATAGCTCCGGGGCTGGAGTGCCTACTCTGTGCAGGGAAGGCTGGGTTCCTTGCCGTCGAAGTAGTCCCTGAGCACAAGGACTGTCCCTTGAAACCAAACAGCAACGATTAAATGCTTTTAAAAATAGCTATCACCACCATTTAGAAATATCTGTTATTCTCTATACCCAAGAGTAAAGCACTGGGTGGGGCTGTAGTCATAGCATAGGGGGTTAGGCATTCGCATTGCATGGCGCCTGACCTAGGTTCCATCCAGAGCACCCCAAATGGTCCCCTGAGCACTGGCGGGAGTGATTCCTGAGTGCAGAGCCAGGAGTAAGCCCTAAGCACCACCAGTTGTGACTTAAAAAAAGCCCCAAAAATTGTGAGTCTTTTGGTTTGTTTTTCTACCTTCTTGGTTGTTATTGTCGTTCTGCTTAATCTGGTGCTCCATAGACTTAGTGGGGTTCCACTTCTTTAGCTGTGGTACTTGTGCATGTGGCAGTTGCTTACCAGAGTCATTAATCTAATTGCAGTGGTCCTGCACATTTTGGCCATTGTGCCTCACTCACTGAGGGCCAGTGGGGGTAGCCAGGATAGACACACACATGCTTGCCAAGGGTCACACCTTCCTGACTGTGGTGGTTTCTTCGGCCTTTTGAGGGGTGGTGCTCAGCAGGGGTGGTCCCCTTTTCGGTTGTGGTGCTCACATACACAGCCGGACATCGCTTTAGACTCAGGGAACATAGAGAGTAGGTTTGCGAGGCTCAAATCCTGAAAGCAGAGCCTGCAGTCCTATGTGGCAGCTGCGAGACTGACCTCCGAGCTTCTGGCTATGGGGCAGTTCTGAGCGTCCACTCCAGCCCCTGGGCTGCAGGTCTCTTGATTTATTAATACGGCAGACCTTCAAAAGATGAAGTAAAGGCTGATTTCAAGTGCTTTTGGATTACTCCTGTATTGGTGGACACATTATCTAACTTTACTTGATACTGCTGCTAATCTTTTAGAAATCTTTTAATCTTGCTTGTCTCCTGGGCTTCCTTGAGTCTTTTGTATTCAAGTCAACACCTTTAGGAACCCTTTATACCTGCTGACATGCAAAAGGCTCCTTCTCTTCACCACCGGTCATTTCCCCCTGCAAGCACTAATTCTGTTTTCGGCTTGACAGGGATAGATAGAGTTACCTTCCCTCCCCTTAACTTTTGCAGCAGCAACAGGATTCTCTGTAGGGCATCTGACTTCACCTGCTGCCCCTTTGTCCAGAAAGCCCTTTTTTTTCCCATCTACTTTCTTTGGGCCCAAGTATGTTCATTTATGACTCTACTGTTTGTAATTTGTCACATTTACTTTTTTGGTGGATTGCTTTGAATTGACTTTTCTGATAAGAGGGTTTGTGGTTATAGATCGCTATTCCCTGATGCAGAGAGAGAACCACCTTCTCTTTGGATTTCACTCAAAAGTGCTTATTTTATATATGACAGCTGATCCAATCTACCTGGTTCAGTGAGACAAGACAAACATTTAAAAAGAAAGGTATGATTTTATTTTATTTTTTAAAACTTAGATACAATGATTTACAAAATTTTCCATCATAGAGTTGCAGGCATACAACGTTCTACCATCAACCCCAAGACCAGTGTGACCGGGCCACCACAAGTGTCCCCATATTCCCTCCCACCCCCAAGCCTTGCTTCTTGCCAGGCACACCTTGAAGTTTGGTTATTGAACTTTAGATCTTGTGTTTCCAGAGGTCTTGGCTCTGGGCTTTAGATATACACACATACCTCACCCTCTAAGTCACCAATATGCTCCCAAACCTTTGTCCTGTTATTTTTCTCTCTTCTAATTTCCATTTAGATTTCTTTCTTTCCTATCCCTCTCCTTTCTGTAATCTAGGGACAGTGGTAATCTTGTTATGTCCCATTTTGTTAGCTTGCTTTCTCTTGTGAAGACACACTTTCTAAAAATAAATTATTCCAAGAGAAATTCTCTACTTAAAATATATTACTGTTAAATATTTAATAACATTCTGACATTTGACATTTTAATACCATTAAAATATTTCAAGTTCCTCTGTTTCATTCTCTTTCCTTCTCAGCTGAAATAAAATAAAGGGAAAAAGTTATATAAGTTATATAAAAAATTAGGTAACAATTCTAACTTCTAGACTATAATGTCTGAGGGTTCCAAATGGCTCTGGCGCTGATATTCAAATCAATGGGAGACTAGATTTTAAAAGGAAGTCAGCTACAAGTTGAGCAAAATTGATTGTTAGGAGTTTATTTCCTAAGACTTTCGCCATGAAGGTCTTTGTCCTCCATTTGATCTCATATCAATCCTCATAAAATATATTTAATACACACTCATCTTTTTAATCAATTTTATTTTGGAAACTTGAGTTTCCCGCAAGGGCAGTGCTCTGGGAGCACAGAGGCCACTCCTGGTGATACTTTGCCAGTCAGAACTCGTGGTTCAGTGCTCACCTTACAGTCCACTACCACTTGCCTGGGGTATTTGGGGTTATCAGGGCCACGTCAGCAGTGTAGATGGGAGGGGCCAAAGTTAGGACCTCCCATGGTAAGGAGTTCCAGCCCTTTGAACTCTACACTGACCACACATTTGTCTTTTTGAGACACATAGTTTTATGTTGGTGAAAAACTGTAAAGAACAGCTGGATTCTTGCACTCTTATGTCCTTTGCTGTTCTACTCTGGAGACCTTGAGAGAGCCTTTCCTTCTGATTCCTTTATCTTTGGGACCGGCCACACCATCTTCTCTGCTGTAGGCAAATATGTACTTTAGCAGGTCTGCATCTTGTGTTGGTTTGGGGCTTAGCCCCCATCACCCTGAGGAAATGTTGAGCCTGAGCGGATGAAAGGAGTTACCTGGTGCGGATGGAAGACCACTGGGATCCCATTTCCTGTGCTCCCCTCGTACTGCTCTCCGTGCTTTGTCTTGACTGCAGTTAGGTGTTTGTGACCCTTATTTGACTTTGAGCTCTCTTGTGATGTGTCCCCACTTGATTCTCTTGGCAGCATTGTTTCTATATGCGTCGCATATAGACCTGCTCTCACCTAGCACGGCATATCAACACTAAGACTAATGGACCATCATGTCTCCTCTTCTAGCAATCTATTATCTTTAAGGCTTTGGCACTGATTTACTCTGCTTCTTGGGCATTATTTTCCACCTTGTCAAAAGTCATCAAGGTTCAGGCTAAAGAGGCAGGAAGGGACTAAGATATTTCTCTTGCATGAGGCAGACCCTGATTCTGTGCCCTGTCTTACATGTTGTCCCCCAGCACCACAAAGAGTGATCTTTGAACACAGAGTCAGGAGTAACCTATGGATAGTACCAGATGTGACCTTAATAAACCCCTCAAAATAAGTTTCAATATCCATGAACTGCTTTCCGACCTCCTTGCACTGCTCCAAGATTTCTAGCATATAGCCATTCTTTGGAAATTTATTTGTTTATTTATTTATATTTTGGGGTCACACCCGGCAATACTCAGTGGTAAGTCCTGGCTCTGCACTCAGGAATCACTCCTGGTGGTGCACAGGAGGACTAACTGGGATGCCGAGGATGGAACCCAGGTCAGCCGCATGCAAGGCAAATGTCCTACCCACTCTGCTATCACTCTGGCCCCTAACATAACCATTTTTAAATTCCTTCTCTTTTCACCTTTAGGAGATGCCTCACTTAAGAATGAGTATATTTCTAATCATAAGAGATTAGGAAAATATGAGACTGGGTGTTCTATAAATTTGGATGCAAATATTTTCTCCAAGGTGACATAATTTTCATCAGGTCAAGTGACCTGACGGTAATAATCATTAGTATCATAGAATAGTGAGTCTTGATGGATGAGGGATTTAAATAGAGATCTTTTTCTTTGGGTGGACCTTTCACACTGAATTCCCTTGGCAATACTAAAACCAGTGTAGAGACTAATTTTTCTCAGCCTGGCCTGGTGATACTGTATGAGGCTAGTCCGGTGGTTCTGGGGGTCGCTAGGGTTACTCTAGTATTGTTGTGGGATGGAGAGCATGAAGTTCTGGGGATCAAACCCTAGACATGAGTGCACTACATTGTTCTGTAACTATCTCTGCTGTCCACAAGTTATGTTTCAAATAAGTTGTCTTTATTCAGTACTGATTATTTTGTTGTTGTTGTTCGCTTTTATTTTAAAGCAAGGCCAGAAACCATGTCTCACTGAGGAATAGTAACAATTGAATAGCTAGCATTGGGATATTTCCCAATGGAAAAATATTAAGTGTGGGGGTATGTGGGTGTGAAAGAGATAAAAGTCGACAAGGGAAATGTTCATCTGATTTAAAACATAATGACTGGGATCAGATATAATACAGTGGGTAAAGTGCTGGCTTTGCATGCAGCCTACCCTGGTGCCATAACTGGCACCACACAGGATCCCCTGAACCCTGAAACAGTGATCTCTGAGCACAGAACCAGGAGTTAAACCCTGAGCACCTCCAGATGTGGCTCAGCCCCTACTCACCCCAAAAGCCACACATGATAACATGTCAGACGTTGTGAAATCAGGGGAGTCTGTTAGAGAAGATCGCTCTTTTGATCTGCATTATCCAGAACCAGTGGAAGGAAAGAGGTCTGATCATCCAAGGAATAAGACAGGAAGTATGTAGAGTTCTAGAATGAAACTAAGAGTGAGCCAATCATAATTGACGAGACAAATCATTCTACCAAGGTTCCTGACAATACTGTCTCCTTTCACAAATTATCAGTTAATTTATTTTTCTTGTGTTCACAGGCGTTTAGCAGACAAATGGTCACATAACATTTGAAAGGAGTTTTATCCCAGAGAACAAATAAGACATTATTTTCCCTGATTTCTCTTGAGCAGTCATAGTGGCTATGGAGAAAGATGTGCATAACCTTTTATGGAAGGACACTCTGCAATTTATTTTCTATAGAGCTTCTAAGACATTTTCCATGTTTAATTGGATTGGAAAGAAATATGTTCTGTAAGATTCTTTTTTGGACAGCACAAGAGAATTACTAATGATTATCGCATTTACTACCCTTGATTGTAAATGCATTCAATTTCTTTAGTCTTTATATATGACCTGTTGTAAATATTGACAGTTATGTTGTTAGAAAGAATAACACAGGATGGCTTTTCTTAAGCTCCAAACTGAATTTTGTGGTTAATTGATTGGCCAGCTGGCCCTGCTATCTCTTGACCTCCACAAGAGCCAGCAAGATTGATTGTTCCAACAGCCTTTCATGGTGCACTGAAGCATTCAGATCTATCTTTTGTTGTTTGGGAAACACTAAGTTCTTATGTAGCACATTATTTAGAGGAACTTGGTGGCTGATGAGTTGGGAGGCAGGCAAATGCTCAACTGGAAGACAATGTCTGAGGATCAAAGGAGTCGAAGACACAGAGAGTTCATAAAATGTGAATACGATTCCAGGGGAGGATTGATGATTATGGAAGCAGAAAGCCGATCAAGTTAAATATTCATTCTAGCAACAAGTCTGACGATATCCCTGAGACCCATCTCCGTCCAAAGTTTCCTCAGCTTTTCAAGGTCTCCACAAGGAAAGAACAAAGCTATCAAGGATGCGCTCATTCCAGAAAACCGGCTGCAAGATGGCATGAATCAGAGGTCAGCAGCTACCACTGAGAGTTCATTGCATTTGTCCTGAGAAAGAACAAGGCTCAAACAGCAGCTATGCTACATTGGTTGTGTCATCAACACCAATGAGCGCTAATAAATAAGAAATTTAGGATCATTCAGCCATTTCTTAAGGAACTTTTTTCTCCCCCAAAATATCTGAAACTTATGTATTAGGTGTTCTTTTTAGCTCTTTAATTTATGGATACTTTGAGTCTGGTGGTAGAGGACATTTTAAACACTAAGGCACAGGGACGTGGTATCTCGTTTCAAGAGCATAATCACAATATAGTTTCAAAACTTTAGAGATATTTGAAGATTCAGGTTTTCTGCCTACATTGGCATTTTAAAATTTCAGATTTTAGTGGCTTTTGGGAGGGGATGAGTTTGGATGTTGGTAGAAACAAAATATGAAAAGAAATTAAATTTCATAATTAAGGCTGGATGATAAAAATTAAGTTGGTTTTGACTTGCAAAAGAATATTACATTTGTCTTTTGACCTCTCATAACATGCAGGTGAATTCCCTGGATGGTGCATAAAATGCTTTGATTCGATCATAGATTTGAGTCTTGAAAAAAACATTCTCATAGGCTCCTAGGGATAACTTCTCTCCAAGCTGTTCTCTTTTTGGTTAACTTGCTATCTTTACCAGTAACACGGTCCAAATACAATAGATGACATGGAGTCCTTGGAAAATTACAACATAAAATAAATCTGTATATAATTCTCAGCCATATAATTTTTGGGAACAACTGAGATGTTGAAATTGCCTGATCTTTTCAAGTGAATGTTGTCACTTTGACCCAGGCAAATGAGACATATAACAACAATGCCAAACAGCAGTCTCAATCACCCTTCTGCTGCATAATAACTCAGCAGTAGGCCTTGCTGATGGTGTTTAAGTGCTACCAGGCTGGGATTGGGCCCTAGGCAAGGAAAAATTTGCCCAGTGGGCTTCTTCTGCGTGGGGGGCCATTTTGCTGCCCAGGGGCCCTTTCAGGTGACTCCCTGCAGGAGGACTCCCTGCAGGCCAAAGCCTTTTGCAACGAGCTGTGTTCAGTTATTACTGCAAGATCCATGCTGCATTGAAAATGACTTAAGATATGTATGTAATATCCTAAAAATCAGAACCTAGGTACATGCCGCGTGAAGAGGTCATGACTACTGTGTTTGAGGAATTGTGCATTTATTTGATACCGTTCAATGGAAAGCAAACAATCCCCCCAAAAAATTTTCCCAAAGTTTATTGAAGAGAATTGCGTCCTAAAATCAAATGGCACCATAAAGTGCAGCTTGTCAACTGTCAGTCATGATGTGAGCAGGGAAGTTGATTGTCTATAAAAGAGTCGGGAATAATGAGTACTTGGTGATACAGGAAAAGGGAAAGTAATTTAGAACAGAGGATTTGCCTATCTGAGTTATACTTTTGGTCTAAAGATGACCTAAAAAAAAGAAGTAGATGAATGATGCTCACTGTGCCCTAGGTTTCATTTGACGCCCACAGCTGAAACTACCTTTCTGGGGTGTGTGTCTTTACCTCAGCAAAGAATATAATTAAATTTGGAAATTATCTGCAATGCTACTTGTTCAGACCTGTTATTTCTACTTCCTGAAAGTTGTATTGAGTCCTATACTAAGAGTTTTCATGATTTACTCAGAGGGGACTATGTCTACAAGCTCTGGGTAACTGAAATAAACTATAAATCTCCATCTAGTCTTTCAAGAAAAAAAAATGTAAAAGACAGGTCTTAGCAAGGTGCTGAGGAATCTCAGCCTCACAGTTTATGTAACTCATGGAAGAAGTGAATCATTAATCTGAACAAACTGGACCCAACTTATTCATCATAGTTGAAAGGAAAGGAAGGGGAAAGGATGTGTGCAAATGAGCTGTAGTACCTTCAAAGGGAGAGGGTGCTGTTTCCCATTTTTTTAAAAAAATTGCTTTCAATAAAAGAAAACAAACTTTAGGGGGCTGGAGAGATAGCACAGCGGGTAAGGCATTTGCCTTGCATGCCAGCATCCCATACGGTCCCCTGAGCACCGCCAGGAGTAATTCCTGACTGCAGAGCCAGGAGTAACCCCTGAGAATCACCAGGTGTGAAAAAAAGCAAAAAAGAAAAGGAAAACAAACTTTATACATCTTAACTTTCCTGTATATGTGGGAGAAGAGACAAAAGAATGAGAAATAATTTAAGGAGGCCATTATCTGAGTATTTAAACAGAAGCACAAATATATGGAGGAGTCTATAGATTAAACATTGCTCCTGTCTTAACAAATTGAAATGGCAGAAATAATTTACTCAAAACATGGGCACCATAGCTGGAGAGTGTGTCGAATGAGTAATCAAAACAACCAAGTAGAAAGTCAGAAGAGTGAGGTACTATTTTGATGGTATACTCAGAACACTAACTCTTAGTGATTAAATTTACAGACTAGGAAGTAATGTTGTTTGGGTTCATATCTGTTTTGCTACCAACAGTTTTGTGATCTCAGAATAATTAACTCTGATTTAGTCTCTTCACCTCTGATACGAAGCTATTATAGTCTGTAATAATTTCTGGATGGAATGAATAAGTACATAAATAAGTACATAAATAGACTTACTATACTTAGAACAGTTTCTGAGGGGTCTTCTGAAGGAGCTGGACTTTCCAGTTGCCTTAAAGAATGAGTTGGAGTAAGACTTGGATTAAGTTGTGGAGAGAGGTGTTGGTGTCAATGTCATTGTAAGTAGGAATGTGGAACAGAGCAGAACCTGGTTTGTCTCAACATTATAATGAGGGGAGACAGACTAGAATTTAACTATTAAAAGACCTGAACCCTAATGTATATAATTTACTTTTTATTTGATAAGTTTACACTTTGATTTCCTTACAGTCCAATAATTGGTGTTGTTATTAGCGACAGAAAATAATTTAAAAAACATGTTTTGGTTTTCAAGGCTAGTGGTGCCCACTCAAAGCTTATCCATGGCTCTACACTCAGGGATAACTCCTGACAGACTTGGGGGACTATGTGGGATGCTGGGGATCAAAATGGGTAGGTCACATGCAAGGCAAATACCCTACCCACTATACGCTCCCTAAAAATGATTTTTTTAGGGACTGAAGTCACTTATCTTTCGTGTGTAAGACCCTGAGTTTGATCCCTGATACCAGTACACACACATAACTGTGTATACTTAAGTATAATCAAGCACCTGTAATCAAAGTCAGCAAAAAAATTAATATGCCAGAATCATGACATGCAGAATCAATGATGTGCTGGTAACCAACTCCATGGAAAAGTATTATTTCTGTAAATACTCTTGTTGTGTTCAATTAAAATCAAAGTGACAGGATTGAATAGGAGTTGGGCAGGGGCACAGTCAGCTCTCATGAGCATGCGTGAGGAGCAGAACAGGCTCCAGTACACCCCTGCACTGCACTTGGTGTCTACAAGTGAAGGTTGAGCAACTTGAAAACAACTACCTGTACCTTATCCCCAATAAAATCCCATCAAACATAAAATGCATACATACATGAATAAGATTTTCATTTGGGGCACCCCAGAGGGGGGCAGATGAGAGCCCTCCCCGCCCCAAGGGACCCAAACCCGGAAGCCGACCTCCACTACCCAACCACCGCCACGATCCAGGCCGCTTTCCACATGCTCAGGCCAAGCCTCATGCATGAGTGAATATATTCATGGACCATGCAGCCATGTGACACATCATCATAGAGGGAAATATATATATGTATATATGTATATATACATATATATACATGTATATATGTATATATATGTGTGTGTATATATGTACATATATATATGTATGTATGTATATATATATATATATCGGAGAGCCCAGCAAGCTACCGAGAGTATCCCACCTGCATGGGAGAGCCTTGCAAGCTCCTCATGGCATATTCGATATGCCAAAAAGAGTAACAATAACAGGTCTCATTCCCCTGACCCTGAAAGAGCCTCCAATCATTGGGAAAGACGAGTAAGGAGAGGCTGCTACAATCTGAGGGCTGGATGAATGGAGACATTACTGGTACCCGCTCAAGTAAATAGATGAACAACAAGATGACAGTGATATAATGATATAGGTGACAAGTCACAAGTCTACACATTCATGCAAATAGGTTCCATTATCTATACCACTTATATATGAATCTCAAAGATCTTTATTACTTGCATTTCCTTTATAGCACAAATCAAAGCTTGGGTTTGCCTTTTTGCTCTTTCTTAGTTTTCTAATAGTTGTAATTCCATCATGATGAATGCACTTTGTATTTTTCTTTCTCTTTTTACATCACTGAAAACCAAAGCCTTCTTTAACATGTGAAAACCATGTGCTAGAAACCAAAGCCTCCTGGGACGGAGTGATAGTTCAGTGCTTAGGCTCTTGTCTTGCACATGGCCAATGCAAGTGTTCCATACGGTTGCCTGCTCATCTCCAGCTGTGACTCCTGAGTGCAAAGTCAGAAGGTATTCCTTATCATCACTGCTGTGACCCACAAACAAGCAAACAAAAAGTCAACCAAAGCCCTGCACAAATCTGTTTGAAAACCCTGTGTCCTGAGGGCCCTGGCCTCCCTTTATTGCTTTGCTATGACTGGAAAGGGACTTTTCTGGTGCCATGGATCACTCTCTGGGACAATCCAGTGGATGGATTGTCCCAGATAGTAGGACAGTAGGAGAAGTGTCCCGAAAAGAAAGGTTGTATTCAGTGGGCAGAAGGAAGCAGATTAACTCAGGGTCCCAAGTCTTTTTCAAGTTGGAGTCAGGATGGGAGCAGTAGGGGAGGAGATGGAGAAGAGGAGACAGAAGTTTCTCATCGGGTGGGTTGGGATAAAACCCCAGATTCTCCCCTTCTCCATCAAGGTTTCCCTAACCAGGTTAGTTTTAGGGAACTACCTATTTTGATTGATTGATTTCTTGGATTTTTTATTAATTTATTTTGCTTTTGGTTTGGGGGTCACACCCAGCAGTACTCGGGTCTTACGTCTGACTATATACTCAGAGATCACTTGGAGGATTCACCATATGTGGTACTGGGGCTTGAGCCTGGGTTGACCACATACAAAGCAATTACTTTGTCTTTTGGCCTCTATGACCCAGGAACTACTTGCTTTTAAAACTCACTTACACCAAAATGTAAACTGACTAATTGACAGAAATCTGTCACCTGTAGGGAGAGGGTGTTAGTCAATATGCAGTTATGTGCCATCTCCTTGTCCACAGACTAATGCAAGGTACATCGCCAATTAAGTCTGTATGATGCTGCATTTGAGTGATGTGAGGAAGCCTGCAACTATATATACATATGGGTGTTCATTGGAGTTATGGGTCTCTTTCTCCTGCGGCACCATTGGAAAGGACAAGTAAAGAGAGGCTTCTAAAATTTCAGGGCTAGGATGAATGGAGACATTACTGAGACCGCTCAAGAAATTCGACAATCAATGGGATGGTGAGGATGATGATGATGAGGAGGAGGAGGAGGATGATGATGATATTGATTGGAGAATTGGAAGTAAGCATTTCCCAGTTCTTTTGTCCACTTGTCTTGTTAGCTTCCACACTTTTGCTTCTGAAGGAACAGTTTTCCTTAGTTCGTGGTGTTATCTATTCACTGATGACACAGATATACCCTCTGGGCTATGGAGGAATGTCAGAAAGACTGAGAAATTCTCCCCTCATCTTGCTTCCAAAGAGGCATTCAGAGAGGCCGGGAAATTAGTTCGAGTGGTAGAGCACATACCTTGTATGTGTGAGGACCTAAGCTTGATCCCTGGTAGTGCATGCCCCACCCCAACCACTGATGGCAAAGGACACTGTTTATAGAACAAGGGACAATCACATAATGAGCAGAAAGAACAATCATCTGATTCTTTGGACACAGAATGAGCCAAATGTGCTAGGGAGAATTTCAGTTGCAATCTGATCTCTGCTTCCAGCCCCACCTATTTTCTCGCCATAAATATAATATTTCTAGACCTCTCCCGTCATTATCTGGATTTCTGGCAAAGTATTTCTACTCCATTCTGACAACCAGTGTCAGCATCCCTCTCCAGTCTCCCCAGACTCCCCACAATCTGCAACAAACCTTCTTAATACACACATTTTTTTTAGGTTTACTCATTATTGTTAAGGTCCCGTGCTTATATTCCTGTTGACTATAGTGGCTTTGATGTGTCCAAGACTCTAACTTGCGCTCATTTTCTGCCATATTTGCTTATTTTTGAACCGCCCTCATCTTCCAACTGACAAGTCTTTTCTAGAATTCCTTTTCTTCACTCCTATCTTTGCTATGATTTTATGTCAAGCCTTCTAAAGGCAGGGAACTCCATATAGTCTTCCTTTGCATTCCCCTCTGCACACAGAGATGGAGACCTTTTGGATATGTAATATTTGTCATGCAAATTTTCTTTTATTGCTGAGAAGGGGTGTTACAGGTGTGATAGGACCTCCAAACATATATACATCCTTTTGCAGCTTTTATCAAATGTCCACTGACGTTTATGCCCAATGTTTAGAAACAAAAAGCTCTTGGAGAAGTCATCTGAGGATTTGACTCCAATGATAAACAGAACAAAGACATAGCAAGGAGACAGTCTGACTACGAGGCAATACTTAGTGACAAAAGAGAGAAAATGGGCTGAAAGTGCTTTGCTAGGCTACTTTAGTGCCCAAGAACAAAGTATTGAACACATTATACTGTAGCTATCATTGTGCAGAAGAAATAAGAAATAACATATATTTTGAATGAGCATGATTTACAGATAGAATTAAATGGAAAAACATGAAAGAAGGGATTCAAATTCAATATAGATTTTAGAAACTTAACATCAATGAAATGTGGTGACATTAATGAGAATACAGAAGTTATGTGTTTGGGAAAAACAAGATGAGTTTTGTTTTCAGTACGGTGAAGTCAAAGTGACTATTTGAAATCCAGCTAACGCTGTCCAATAGATTATATGAGATAGAAGCAATATCAGATGTCACTGTGCATTGTCCTAGCCTGGTTATGATTCATGTTAGCTTGACTTTGTCTTGCTAGAGACTCAAAACTACCATTTTGCCTTTTTCAGGTATGTTAAAATATGATGAGGAAAATGTCAAATATTTATATTTTCAGAAACTATTCATTGTTTCTCTTTGCTGCTTTTAAGTTTTGTGCTTAAAAAGATCTCAGAAGAAATATTTAGACACCATAATTTCCTCAAGATGGTATAAAACTGCTGAAATGTTATGCAACTCTTGAACACCTTTCCTCCCTTTAGATTTGGTGCGTTGCAGGTACCTGATACACATTAATGAAGTGACCAGAAGAAAGCTGGAATTAAAAAAGAAAGTCCATTTAAAAAAATTAAACAGAGTCCACGTTTACTAGATGAGTACAATAGGAAAAGGAAAACATCACCTTTAATATCTGAGTTTCCACTATTGCCAACAAAAGAACATTCAAAACAAAATGCTGCTGTCCCCGTCAGCCATTTTTTTCCAACCTTGAAAGAAAAATCAACTCATTTCTGACCAAATGTTGCGATCCTCCCTCAAATCTCACACTGAAAGAATGAACAAGGTGAGATCAAAAGAATAACTTTCTCTCCCCCTGTTGCTTCATTTCTACTCTATTAGGGTTCTTTAAGACACGGCTTACAAATTGGATTCATTTGACTGCTACTGTCTTACTGATAGAAACCTTAATCTCCAAAGTTATATTTTTGGAAACTGGTATTTATTTTTGTCTTAGCTATAAGGCAGAGCTTGAGGATCTCTTCAGGGGCTGCCCCGAATTTTCCTCTCCATGTAAGCATTTGATTCCAGGAAGCTTGCTAGCTCTGAGCTCTACCATTCCAAAGTTAAAAGTCAAATGAGATTTTAGAAATCTAGGTACAACTGAAATGTGCACCATTTTATTCTTAGATTCCTTGAGATCATCTGCCTATATTCTTGTCCCCTGGAGAATAGACTCTCTTGTAGACCATTTGGTGCCACTGAACCCTGAAAAGTCAGGCACGCAGCATCTGTTGGGGAACACAATCAGGTTTCTGTGGATCAGAAGCATTTCTCTAAACATTAGAGTCTAAAGGATTTTTTTTAACAACCATCGCGCTTCTAAAGGATTTTTAAAGAGAGGGTGTCTACTCAGGAAACTCGTTACGGGTCCTTTTCAACTGGAGTCAGAACTAAGAAGACTCAGCAGATGGTTGTGGAGTGAGGTAAATTGCATGCAGCCTTCAGTCATTAGTGACAGATCTATTTTAAAGGCATGAGGTTGTGTAACAGGGTACAAAGGCAGCTGGTGATTCTAATTGTTGAGCCCCATTAGAAGGAATCTTTCTGGAGACCAGGGTTTCTTACCGCACCACAGTCTACCTCCAATGAAAAGCATCCTGCTGACTAATTAACTTGCAGCATTTTCCTCTCTATTGTGTCCTGATTTTTTTGTTTTAATCCTAGTCCCTGTTTTGAGTAGGGACTGATAGAGTCTTCCCAAAAAATATTTGGGAGTCTTTTACCCAAATATTTTATGATAAACGAAGTTTCAGTAAACCACTCAACTCTGATATCTTTGCTTTCATCTCACTTTTCATTTAGTCCCATTGGCAATAGAAGGAAAATCTTTTAAAATTTAAGTTCTCTTGTCTCATTTTTCTGTATCATGAAACTCTGTGCTACTTGGGAAAATATATCCCCCCTCTTTTGAAAGACTTAGGAAAGAACATGCAGTGTGATTAATTTGCTTCTCATTCATTTCAACACTGCAAACATTACAAAATGATAAGGAATTCAATTCCATGACAAAATATGCAGTTATTTTTATTGCCTAGAAATTCTGCTTTAGGAAGCATGTTGCCAAAGCAAATCAGAAGAACTCAAGGAAGACTGGGAATGTTTAAGGATTCTTACTCTTGGAATTATTAAGCATAACAGATGAATGAATTGTAGGAGGAAAGAAAGCCATTGTGGGGCTGGAGTGATAGCACAGAGGGTATGGCATTTGCCTTGCACACAGCCGACCCGGTTTTAATTCCCAGCATCCCATATGGTCCCCTGAGCACCACCAGGAGTAATTCCTGAGTGCATGAGCCAGTAGTAACCCCTGTGCATTGCCGGGTGTGACCCAAAATGCAAAAAAAAAAGAAAGAAAGAAAGAAAGAAAGAAAGAAAGAAAGAAAGAAAGAAAGAAAGAAAGAAAGAAAGAAAGAAAGAAAGAAAGAAAGAAAGAAAAGAAAAGAAAAGAAAGCCATTGAGCCATTGAAATAGTCAATCATTATACCTCTGTCAGTGTACCAAGCACTGAAGGGAAATGCTAAAACATCCCACCTCCAGGACTTATTCAGTGATGTTTATCTAACTCATATAAAATAAAGAGGCAGAAATGTTAAAAAAAGAAAAAAGATGGTGGATGGTAGGAACCTCAGGTGAGACATAGAGATCTATATCTATGGGACCTCCTGGGCCAGAATGACACTTTAAAGGCATGCTCACAGGTAGGTATTTTCTAAAGAGCCCTCAGGCTTTATCCAGGGAAAGACCAGACTGTGTGATCCTAAGGCTGTAGATAGTCAAAGACATTAAGTAATGGAAGGTAGATATTTAAATTAATAACTCATAATAGTTCTCCAAATGTCTGCAGAAGGCTTTCATTTAACAATAGTTGGCAAAGATTATGTCAGTGGAAAATATAGCTGGGCTTTGGTCCATCCAGAATGTTGTCATCACCACCACTTTAATATTTAGGAGATTAATGTTTCAAGGCCCTTCCAAAAATTCTATTTGGAACCTGATTGGAAGGGTTCTCTGCCTCTCCTCATTAGTCCTTGCTCATTTGTGACATAGGAGACTTTAGCTAGGTCTGTGATATGTACCTAGAGGAGCAGTGCTCAGAGCATAGTTCCTGGGTCAGTAGGATCAACTTCACCTGGGAACGTGTTTAAAATGAAAAGTCTTGGAACAGTGCACTCAAATTCTTACTTCCTACAAGTATAAGTTCTTGGACTGTCCCATAGACCTGTAGATCGGAAGCTGGATCAGGCTGCTGGGCGAGCTTTTGACGGAACCCATCCTCCCTGTGGGTGTCAAGTGCACTCAGGCTCCAGCCTTGCTATTCTGTGAGAATGCACAGGTGCTCATATTTATGTAAGACTTTCCTTTAGGTGGTCTTTTTGTTTCATGAAATAACAGTTGATCAGAGTTTACCAGCTCTATTTTGTTACTGCTGTAAGCTTCCTCTCAGTGTCATTTGTATTCAGTTTTGCCAGAAGTGTAACTTCTTTCTCTCATAGTTGCAGGAAGATAGAGCAGGGTTGTCCGAAACATCCTGAACAACTGCCAGAGACTAAAAGCTTAATGTTGTCTTGAGAAATGTTAACACCCCATTTGCTTTCAAGGTTTGTTGAATTTACCAAAACTGTCAGGCCTATTTCCGCACTTTCTGTTCCATATTTGAGAAGAGAAGCAAGATTTAGAAAGGTAAGAGTTTCTGTCTTCAGGAAGGAGCGTTATGCCTCTCATCACTTATCCATACCTGTTGTGACTTTCCCTTCAGTCTTTGCTCTTCTGTGTAATTGCCTTGATACTTCTTAGTTGAGCATTATTGAATCAGGAGAATATGTCACAAATCAAGCATTAACATGTGAAAAGATCGTGAGGATTCTAATTATCTTTTCTTTCTTATTCTCAAGGAGTCAGGGCTAATCTAAGTTGCTGTAATTCCCAAGTCAATTCCTAAGGAAGCTGGTATTGCTTCACAGAAATCTTGGGAAGGGGAGATGAAAAAATATTCATAAGACCAACCTTAGTATTTGAGACATACAGAGGACTGATTGCTTGATATCAACACAATTAATTTTGGTTACTTTTGAAATGTCTTAGTTTTTGCTAGATTAGTACCTTTGTATGAACCATAAGGAGCCAATTCATAGGAAAATCCATTTAATCTTATTACAAATATAGTTGAGGAGATAAGCATTCTAATGATTGGATTATCCTGATGTGTTTGAGAGTATCCTATTGAAATTTTCTTAGCACTTCTACCATGTGAAAGAAGATGTTTTGCTCCTACATCATTGTAATAGGAAGCCAGGAACAAGTAATTATTATGAATATTAGTGGTAATAGTATTTGTTATTTTGCAGTGCCGGAAATCAAATGGAGGTCTCATGCATGGAAGGTACATGCTTTTCTGCTAGTCAAATCCCCAACACAGAACTAATTTATTTTAGAGTCCGCCAGTCATATCGCCAACTCAGAACTAACTGATTTTCCTGTCCTGGAAGAAAGGGGCAGAATGTTCTTTTAAGAAAACAAAATAAAAACATTTTAACCTTCAGTTCAACCAGCTCTATATTACTGCATGTGTACTGGATGCCAGGAATCTGTTTGACTTAGAATGGGTCCCTAAGGCCTGACTACCTGCATATATGCTATAGAAAAATGTTACCTCAAATGACTTCACTAATGTCTTTTTTTTATTAGTGAATCACTGTGGAGGTACCATTACAGACTTAAAAACTTTGATGCTTGTGTTTCATTCATACAATGATTAAGTACCCATCCCTCCACCAGTTCCCATTTTTCACCACCAATGGTCCCAGCATTTCTCCCACTATCCCCACCCCGTTCCCCATCCCACCCCACCCTGCTTCTGTGTCAGAGCATTCCCTTCTTCTCTCTCTCTCCTTTTGGGTGTTGTAGTTTGCAATAGCAGTATTAAGTGGCCATCATGTTCGGTCTATAGTCTACTCTCAGCCCGCCTCTCCCATCTCAAGCGGGCCCTCCTAGCACCCTTTACTTGGTGGTCCCTTCTCTGTCTGAGCTGCCTTTCTCCCCAGCATGTGAGACTGGCTTCTAAGCTGTGGAGTAATCCTCCTGGTACTTATCTCTGCTGCTCTTGGGTGTTAATCTCCTATTCTGTTACTTTATATTCCACAAATGAGTGCAATCTTTCTATGTCTGTCTCTCTCTTTCTGACTCATTTCACTTAACATGATACTCTCCATGTTGCTCCACCTATATACAAATTTCATGACTTCATCTTTTCTAACAGCTGCATAGTATTCCATTGTGTAGATGTACCAAAGTTTCTTTAACTCATCATCTGTTTTCGGTTTTTTTTCCAGATTCTGTCTATTGTAAACAGTGCTGCAATAAACATCAAAGTGCAGATGTCATTTCTACTATATTTTTTTGCATCTCCAGGATATATTCCCAGAATTGGCATTGCTGGGTCAAATGGGAGCTCGATTTTTAATTTTTTAAAATTATTTTCCAAAAGAGCTGAGCCATTCGGCATTCCCAGCAGCAGTCTGTGTGTGGTTGACTTCTATTTTCAGTACATCGTGGTCTGCAAAGGTAGTTGATACAATTTCTATCTTCCTGATTCTATTGAGATGTTTTGTGACCCAACACATGGATTATTTTGGAAAATGTTTCGTGTGCACTGGAAAAAAAAATATGTATTCTTTCTTTTTGGGATGCAAGGTCAAAACAATCTATTAGCCTCTTTCCTCTTTCTCTTCCTTCAAAGCCAGTGTTTCCTTGCTGAGTCAATAATGTCTTAAGGAATTATATCATATACATGGAAATAAGTGCAGAGGGACCGTTTGTGCACTGGAAATTGTCCCACAATATACTTTTATTAATAGATAAAGTTACTTCCTGAACCTGAGCCTGAAGGGTGGTGGTCAAACTTTAGGAGGTCAAAGTCATTCTGCTCAGACTGCTTCTGTACAGGCCTGCCTGGGAGTTGGGTAAAGTGCCATTCTCTGTCTGATGCTCCCTGGCTGTGCCACAGATTGTCCTTGGAGAATGCAGGAAATAGGACTAAATTCTAGATTATAAGTGGCTAGTCAAATGTTGTATATAATAATGACATACCAGTTTATTATATTGCTTATTATGCACAAGTTTACATTTTGCATGTAGTCCCATAATCGTTTTATTTATTAGTGCATTCATTCTCCTCAACTGTGACATAAAAGCATGAGTCTAGATATCAAAAAAGCAATTTTCTCCCTAAACAGCCATGGAAACCTTGTTATACTTATTGATTACTAGGGCCTAACTCGGTGTGCAGCAGATATGAGGGGTGTCCAGCAAATCCTTGTGGAATTGACTGATATGGAAGTCAATCCCTCTGCCAAGTTTGGATTAGGCTGTCTCTGATAGATTTACTCTCAGATAACCTCTGTGACCCTGATTTTGCGACCTTGCATTCATCCTTTTTCTTTCACTGGTACTCCTAAAATTTTACTTTCATCTCTCTTGCCCTTCTTGGGACTCTTTTTGCAGCTCACTTCACATAAAAATTTCCTTCAGAGCTGAGTTACATCACTTTGCTTAGTCTGTGAAAAAAGCTGATTGATATTATGCTATGGACAAACAACCTCAAGGATCTCAGGGAAAAAAATCCTTTCTTCTTCAAAAAGATTAACCTTAAAGTTCCTCTGAGGTGAAAAGAAAGTCCATGAGCACAGAAATGTCTTAAATAAATTCTGCTGCCTGTCCCAGTGTCCTCGCATCTGTACTTCCCCTGCATTTTCCTTTGTTTACAACCTGCAAGAGGCCTGGGCTCCAAGTCTTCCTTCCTTACAGCTCCTGCCCCCATCTAGTCTCCTTATTAAACAATTTCTCATTAAACACATTTTAGTCAGTGGAAAGAAGAAAGATGGTGGGGTGGGATTAAATTCCTTGTATAAATAAAAAGCGTTTCATTATGGTGGGAGCATACTTAAAAAGCAATCATGATAAGATAGAGTCAAAGTTCCAATTAAAACAGAGTGTTTCCATCCCAAGTAGAATTTCAGAGATTTCTACATGCTGCTTCATTTTAAAAACAAACTCTACTACAAGTGCCTTCTAGTAGCAGTTGGACCATTTTACCCAAATGGAGGTTCCTTGAGATAAATAAGGTATCTGCAAGGGCAGGGAAGCTGCAGGGTTTTTATTGTGAGTCAGGGCTTTTTTCCTTGTTAATCATGCTCTAAAAATCTCCTAAAACAGCAGCTAGTGACTGTGAACCCCTTAGAACAGCTTCAGTCAGAAGCTCAGTGAGAGCCTGAGAGAAGGAAAAGCAGTGTAGATTAGCGCTGCCTACCAGGCCGCCCCTGAGTGATGCTCCCTCCCTGCTCCTCTCTGTCTTGAAGAGGAAACTCCCAATGACCAATCAGATCAGCTGCCTTTAGAACCTGAAGCTGCATTGCACGCCCTCCTCCATTTGCTTAAAATTAAACAATAGAAGTATGTTTTGTGACTTTCAAACCCCCCACAAGGTTTTTTTCGACTAAATTTTTTTTAAAATATTGGTTGTTAAACTGTCAAAGAAGGATAATAATGTATTTCAAATAGAGATAATTAAGATCCTTGTAAGTGCTAAGTTTGAAATCACAGTTGTTTAGCCTCTCTTGGTTACTGGCATATTTCAACTGGGCTCGTACCTTTGAGTAGATCATTATGAAGAATAAAAATAAATCCACTTTAATCAATAATCTTTGTTAATTACCAGAAAAAAAATGTTTTAAGAAATTTAAATAAACCAAAGTATTTTTCTGTTAACTTTGCTGAAGTTGCAAAGATGAACTAATTCTATTGGTGGTTCTGGGTTTTAATTGGATAATTCCAACAAAATTATGTTGGAATAGATGATAATCTTGAAGGTTCCTTATAATTTACTATTTTACAGTTATAAGACATCATTTTACTAGTTTCACTTAACAATCTATCATTTCTTTGCAAAAATTGTTTGCAAAAAATGATAGAATAATGAAAAGAAAATACATAGTTTATATTAAACTATTACCTCATTTGTGGTAACTTAAAAAATATCACTTGTTTGTGGCAAATGCTATGCTGTAATCAAGTGGGTTTTACAATAATAAAACACTTCTCCAGTAAAATTACACTGTGAAAAATTCAGTGATGAATGAAAATGGTTTCTACCTTTAAGAAGCATGTTTATAATCATCCTTATAAAATTGATTTCTTTCCCTGATGATAAAAGTAGTATGTTTATTATAGAACATTTGGAATTTACCATTGATTACAAATAAAGTGTAATTATCCCACTTTTAAAAAGGATCATTAATATGTTCATTACTTTGGCATATTGCTTCCATGTTTTTAAATTGGTGCTAAATTTTCATATATATCTTCATATTACTGTGTAATATCCTGCTATTTCAAGTTATATCTCCAAATAGAATCATGCCTCAAAACAGTCAAAGAGGTCTATTTTTTAGTATTCTACCTGGATTAAATGGATTGAAAGGTATCACATCTATACATATATGTATATATATGTAAGAATGGATCAAGAAGATACCTTTATAGCTTCTTGACAAATTTACTTTTATTTAAAAAGATAAATTTTTAAATAAAAATTAATTTTTAAATAAATTAAAGAGAAATTTATTTTATTTAAAATATATATTTACTATTTTATTATTTCTGGTAGTGCTTGTGTACCATATGTGGTGCCAGGTATTGAACCAGGGTTAGCCACAAGTAAGGTGAACACACTACCCACTGTGCTTTCTCTTCACTCACACTAAAAGAACTTTATGGTGTGACCACATATAAAAGTTGAGTCGACTAGGCCCGGGGAGATAAAGCATGGAGCACGTTCCTAACATCCGAGAGGCCCTAACCGTTATCCCCAGAACTGCATGGTGCAACAGGCACTGTTTGATGTATCTGGTGGCCACGGGGCTATAGGCCTGAGAGGCACTATTGCAGAGCCTGAGCACGATACATCTGGAATATCACCAGAAGTAAGTCCCGGACCCAACAACTGACATCAAATTTAAAATGAAGGGGAAGAAAAGCTTTGAATTAAAATAAGAGTAACTCTAGTATCCTAATACTAGATTGAAAGGCCAATATTTAGTTTCTTACTCTGTTTTTTTATCCTGGGCTGTTTTTTGTTTCGTTTTTGTTTTAGGGGGTCACACCTGGCAGTAAATATCAGGACTTATTCCTGGCTCTGTCTCAGGGGTCACTCCTGGTGGTGCTCAGGCAACTATATGTGATACTGAAGATTGAATGGGGTTAGCCACATGCAAGTTAAGTGCCTTAACGCTGGATAGTGTCTCCAACCCTATCCTGAAAAATTATTAAATAATTCTTTATATCTTCATTGTGCTCTTACATCAAGTCCTGTTTTCCCCTTGATGGTAATTTGGTACACTTCTTGCTTTCAAGCCTTAAAATATAATGTGTTATAGATAACATAGTCTTTACTTTTATATAATTTCAAGCCACGGAAAGGCTTGTAAATATGTTAAATATTTCTTAAAATCATAAACATAGACAAAGTACACTATAAAAAATAATATGGAAGAACATACAGAATTTTCCTTTTGTATTTGTAGTTCTTATTTGTTCCCTTCTGTTTTTTAACTTCATCATTGAAATAGTCACTAGGTAATTCTGTTCATTGTACTTGATGGTATAAAGGGGTTCTATATTTTCACAGAAGTACAGGAAAAAGGAGCTGTCAAGTTCTGTCTAGCCTGTTCTCAGATTTCTCTGATTGTCAGATAAAACTTTTGGGAAATCCATATTATTTCTCAGCAGCATCGTCACTCTGAGGTTGTCTGCATACACTGAAAACAGTTTTAAAATATTCTTCCAGGAGGCTGATAGAGATATAATATTAAACTGAAAAAATAGTACAGATAATAAGGGATGAAATCCTCCGTTAAGATTGTTAAGCCGTAGGGGCTGGAGCAATAGCACAGCGGGTAGGGTGTTTGCCTTGCACGCGGCCGACCCAGGTTCGATTCCTAGCATCCCATACGGTCCCCCGAGCAACACCGGGAATAATTCCTGAGTGCATGAGCCAGGAGTAACCCCTGTGCATCGCCGGATGTGACCCTCAAAAAAAAGAAAAAAAAAAGATTGTTAAGCTTTATCACTAAAGCCGTGAAAATTTCAGCATCCCCTCACCCTGCCCCAATGTCAGATTTCTCAACAGGTTTCTGTTGTTTATGATTTGGCTCTTCCCCTAGACTGTAGCTAATGAAGTACTAGATGTTAGAATGGCAGGTTTTTTGGTATTCTGCCATCTGATCAGCCTGCCATTAAAAAGCCCCTGAACACTTGAGAAATTGTTCAGGAGATTGTCATCTAATGTTAGAAAGGGTGGGTGTAAAACACGATGGTTAACCAAGATACATAGTCTCGGGTAGGATATGTCATTTGAGTGCTTAATCCTTTAAAAAACTATTTGATCGTGCATATTAGAGTCCAAGTTGCTGCTGCTATTATTATTATTATTATTATTAGTAGTAGTAGTAGTATTTTAACTCCTAAGTTATCAACCAGCATAGACTATTTCTGTTCTTAATTAACAGAGTAAATTATATTTAGTTCTTAACTTGTGATGCACACACATAAAGATCTAAGTCCACAAATTTTTAAGACCAAACAGCTGATCTAACTCTGGTTCACATGGTAAGTTACACTGTTGACCAGCAAACTAACAAATGTCAATTATTACTCTAGGGATGGTAAAGTGGTGGGCAGATAGAGAGTAAAAAAGCATTTCCTCTATACTCATTTTTAATTTGGGGGACTGTGAATTAGAACAATGAAAGATTAGCAAGAGAAAGAATACAGGTGATTATTATCAATATTTATGTCTATAGGAGTTCACAGAAAAGTCAAACTTAAAAGTAGTTAGATTTAGGCACTTATTTATAGATACTTCTTAACAGAGGCCAGAGAGTTTGGATTTCAAGGGATGATGAATTATGGGGAAATGGCTAGGAAATATATGTGAGAGAATAATGAAAGGGAAAGACTCATTTAGGAAGGTTTGTTATTGAAAACTCATCTTGGTTTTGAGTGCCCCTAGCTGATGATAAAATTCACTCCTCCAGGTATGATGGAGTAGAAACATTACTCAGAGGAAAATTAATACCCCATTTTTAGGCCGGTGTAGGGAAAGCAAAGAACTGTTCTTGACTTTTCTGATTTTAGAAATTGCCTTCAACTCAAAATAATCCTTTGTTAAATCACATATTTGGGGGTAGCATACTCCAGTCCCTTTAAAGGTTTACTTGGCTACTTTAGTGCATCTTATCACAATTACAAACGATCAGTTGCTTCTCATTTTTATTTGAGGATGATCCTGTTTTCTCTGCTTTATTGTTTTCTGTAGGAAGCATTGAGAATAAGAAGGCACACTTTCAAATTTGGACCGTGGCTTTGAAGGAAGAGATAGGAAAAGAGGTCTGTTGCAACCCAGAAGAACTTGGACTGGCAAATTTTTTATTTCTCATTATTTATTATGGGAGACCTCCCAAATAGAGCTCAGAGGGCCCTGGGGACCACTCTCTGCAATATTAAGCCAACTAGGCTGGTGGTCCAGGCAAGGCCTAAGGATGTGATGACTGCTCAGGCCCTGCAGTGCTCAGGATTACAGAGCCACAAGGTGGCGTTTACGGGGCCTGAGGGCTACACCTGGCAATGCTCAGGAGACCATGGGTGACTGGGAATTGAATCAGGGTAGACCACGGACAAGGATGCATCTTAACCCCTCTCTGACTCCTGGCCAAGTTTTAAAACATTCTAGGATATAAAAATCCACATTATTCTAGCATTTTCTTATTTAGCCACTACCTGTTACAGAAATTCAGTTATTCAACAAATATTGAATTAAACTTTGCAGCAGGTTTGTAAGGAAAACTCTACTTTGAGACAATTAAAAACAAAATAACCCCAAAGATATACCTGGAATAGTTTTGTTTTCATATTTTAATTTTGGAATGGATAAAAAGAACAAGTATTGTCATGATAAGTCCAACATCAGTGTGGTGAAGAAAAAGCAAGGGGGAAGCATACAGAACAAAATATACATCTTATTAAAAAGTTGAGTCAGGAGCAGAATCTTGAAATGCAGTAGTTTAGATTGAGGGCAGGTAATTTCTGGGGGTGGAGGGTGGGGCAGGTTAGTAATATAGTATGTGTCAGGTCTTTAAAGCACAAACTCTCAGTGTCCTGGGGTGGTAGAAGTATAAGGCTTGCAGGAGGTAATGCCCAAGGAAGAGACTGAAATGGTAAGTGGTTGGCAGTTATGAATGCCACTGGGTCATTGACTGTGTCAGGTTTCTGCTGAGACCTGACAATGATACTTAAGCTGGGAAATTTTAATAACTGCTTTGTTCCTTTTTTTTAACAAAAACAATTTCGGTGGCAGTGAAAACCATAACAGGGAAACTATGTTGGCAAGGATGAGAGTTAAGAGGGTATTGTGATAGTCTAGTCGAAAGGTAGAGAAAGGCACCGTCAAACACTTTCAGAAAGAATATACATTTTGGAAGGTAATTTTTCACACTCATTAATTTTTTAATGAAGATGTTTGTCTAAGGGCATAAAGATGAATTTCCAATGTATTAACAACCCATATGTTTATTCAGAGTATGCTAATTAAACAGTAATATAATTTTTAAGTTATTGTTTTAAAACATTATGAATTATGCAGGGTGAGACTAATATTTGTATCATGCCTCACATGAAAAACTAATAGAAATTTCTACAACATATTTTAAATGTAAGAAATATATGTATGTTTATACATATATTTGGGGTCTGAAGTGACAGTGCAGTGGTTAGGGCGCATGCCTATGGCAGACTTGGATTCTGTCCTCAGCACCACATATGTCCCCGAGCCTTTCTGGAGTGATCTCTGAATGCGGAGCCATGAGTAGTATTCACACCTGATCATACCAGGTGTGGCCCACAAACCAAAAAAATAATACTGGCACATATTTATATAATCTAGATATAGATTCAAGTCTCACAATGGAGACGTTACTGGTGCCCGCTCAAGCAAATTGATGAACAATGGATGACAGTGCAACAGTGCGATGTACTAACACTATATAATAATATATAAAATAATAATGATATATATCACATTGATATATATAGCTAACTATATATACAGATAATAATAAACAAAACTGTTCTCTGTCTATACAAATTTGAGAAAATATATATCAAGATGGACTGGAGCGATAGCACAGAGGGTAGGGCATTTGCTTTGCAGGCGGCCGACCCAGGTTTAATTCCTTCGTCCCTCTCGGAGAACCCGGCAAGCTACCAAGAGTATCCCGCCCTCATGGCAGAGCCTGGAAGCTATCCGTGGCGTATTCAATATGGCAAAAACAGTAACAAGTCTCACAACGGAGACATTACTGGTGCCCGCTTGAGCAAATCGATGAGCAACGGGATGATAGTGATACAATGATATATCAAAATAGCAGTTCTCATTCTGATCTGTAGAATTCTTCGACACGTCCATCATCTAGCATTTATACTTATGATTATTTTTAATTCCTCCTTTTATCATGTTGCTCTGTACTTTTAAAACATTCTCACGGGTCTGTAACAGAGATTCTTGAATTAAGACAGTGACAGCTGGTTAGAGAAGGAAAATTTCAGAAGCATCACAAAATTGGAGATGATTTGAGGTTTGGAGGGTATGAGTTTAAGGGAAGAGTCAGTAATGTCATTAAGGTGACATTAGCATTTACTGTTCAGTGAATTGATGATCTGAGTAGCCTATTAGAAGACAGATAAAAGACAAGACAGATGAAGTTTCATTGAGAAAGGCAGACGTCTGTGAATTTCATTCTGGGTTTAAATTTGAGGGTGCTGAGAAAGGCACCTGCCCACTTGTTCAAACTACTCTACTTTCCACTTTCAAGGGTGTGAAAATTTCTGAAGCACTTACAGTTTGAGTATGCTTCATAAATTACACATATATGTAATTTATGAGAGATAAATTACACATATATGTAATTTATGAGAGGGGGGGAAAGAGTTAATTTGTGGGGGAATTAACATTCTCATTTGTCTTGAGACTTTGACCCTTTTACTTTTCTTTCATTTAGAAATTTTCTGAAATTTGTTGTTGTTGGTGCTGGTTGTGGTGGTATTTGGGGCCACATCTGGCAGTGCTCAGGGCTTATTCTTGGCTTTGTGCTCAGGGGTTATTTCTGGAAAGGGCTTAGGGGATTATACAAGGACTAGGAATCAAACCTGGGTCAGGCATGTATTAGGCAAATGCCTTACCTGCTGTATTATCACTCTGGCTTAGACTCTGAGAATCTTGTTGGAGAGAAGGGATGTAACCTATGATATTTCATGTTGTGTCTTCCAATCCTCTTAATTCTAGCCCCAGAAGAGAGATAAGATTCCTAGTGCAGGAAAATAAAACAGGCTTAATCAGAACAAATGAAAGAACATGATTCTGCTAGACATCAAAAGATGCCCAAAGGTTGCAGAGTCCATATGAATGGACCTTATCCTCCTTGCCAGGAAGCTGCATATGGAATAGATGGGCAAGGACACAGACAGTGCAAGAAAAATGATTTCTAAAAATACATGAATCTTGCACATTGAGGTTGATGGCTTCACTGATGGCCACAATGCACTGTAGCACTGTCGTCCTGTTGTTCATTGATTTGCTTGAGCGGGCACCAGTAACGTCTCCATTGTGAGACTTGCTGTTACTGTATTTGGCATATCGAATACCTCATGGGTAGCTTGTCAGGCTCTGCTGTGTGGGCGAGATACTCTCGGTAGCTTGCTGGGGTCTCCGAGAAGGATGGAAGAATGGAACCTGGGTCAGCCGCGTGCAAGGCAAACGCCCTACCCGCTGTGCTATCGCTCCAGGCTAAATTGTTGCCGGGAGCTTCAGGTATCTTCACACCTGAAAGCTTCACGCAGGGCAAGCTGACTGGGCCTCTGCTTAGCAATCAATGAGGATGATAACTTTAGAACCCATCATGCTTCCCCCAGGCTGGAGCGATAGCATAGCGGTTGGGCTGGGTGTTAGCCTTTCACGCGATCGACCCGAGTTTGATTCCTCCGCCCCTCTCGGAGAGCCCGGCAAGCTACTGAGAGTATCAAGCCCATGCGGCAGAGCCTGGCAAACTACCCATGCATATTGGATATGCCAAAAACAGTAACAGTAAGTCTCTCAATGAGAGGTGTTACTGGTGCCCGCTCGAATAAATTGATGAGCAACGGGATGACAGTGACAGTGACAGTGACATGCTTCCCCCAGTACCCCCCCACCCAGTATCCAGGAGGAAAAGTACTCAGGGAAAGAATCTAAAAAAGGTGATTAATTTTCTTAATAGAAAGGTTAAATATTTGAAATCAACTCAAAAAAATGAATGAGAGTATATTTCTAAATATTTGATTTATGAAACCAGGATTCTTACCTATTAGACCAGTAAGATGGAAAGTTCCAGTCCACAGGGTAACTAAACATACATGTTCTGCCCTAGAATTCTTGTTTCTTGTTATCTGATGGTAAGGCTGCTGGGATGCCAGATTGAACAAAGTCAGAGTGTGGGGTGGGCTGGGGAGGAGAACCTGGTCTGGCGTTTGCCATGGTATTGGTTTCTTCTTCTCCCAGCACACACCAAGTGGGAGGCTGTGGTCAGAGTCATTCATGCCAGAGTTTCCCAGATCTTAGCTGGAAGGCCTTTTTCATAATTAATTAATGAGGAGAGGTGGAAAGGTGTGTGGAGTAGAACAACTTCCATTGGACTTAGGTGGAAATATACATTCTGCTTCATGATACTAGAAACTTTTACATATATGCTTCATGTATGTTAACTATGTGTGTAACTTTTATAAAAACTACTCTAAAGTATTCCTAGTTTTGAAAAACTTGTAATAAGACTTCATAATTTATTAATTGAATCTGATGAAATATTAACATCATAGCTTTCTGATAATAAGTTTTCTTCAATATAGGACCAGAGATAGTGCAGAAGGTAGGGCATTTGCCTTACACATGGCTGAACTGAGTTCTATCTTCAGCACCTCATATGGGTCCCCCAAACCTTCCAGTTGTGATCTCTGGCTACAAAGACAGGAGTAAGCTCTGAGCACCGCCAAAGGTGATCCCCAAACTACAAACACACCGATTATTCTTCAATAGCAGTTACTTTAATACTTTTACCTTGTTTTATTTTGTTTACATTTCAAAGGATGTAATAATAAGAGCTAACATTTACTGAGCATTTATTTAATATTAGGCACTCTTCTGAGTGCTTTTATCTCATTTACCTCAGGATCTTAGATAGTGAGGTTAGATGGATTCCATCCTATAACCTTAGATGGTAAATGGTTTTAAAGTTCCTTTTATTGATCATGTAAATGAAACAGAAAAAGTAGATAATTTGTTTAAGACCACATAGCTAATAGGTGACAGGCCAGAGTTTGAGGCCAGGCAGGTTGATTTCATTATTTGCATTTTAAAACACCATGCCACACTGCTTTCCACAAATAAAAAATGCTTCTGGGAGGGATATTAGCAAAATGAACTACAGGAAGGAACTGTCAGTTTACCCCTTTTATATTTAAATGTTTGATTTTATAATAAACATATTTATTTGGTAACTCACAAACATCAGCAAGAATAGGAAAAAATGTATTCATTTTAGATATGATATTGGGGCACCAAATTAAATATATATTGGAATTGTTTATCAGTTTGAGTTTTTAAAAGATCCAAATTAATGTAATAGCTTAGGAAAAGTTAGGACAGTAAAAAATGTATATTTTTTCAAGACTGAGAACTATGGATAATGGTCATTCATTAAGATAAACTCAATTTTGGTCAACTATATGCTATTTTTATTTTTGTTACTTACTTATATACATTTATTTTAGAAACTGATATATAAACTTATTTATAAGATGTATATTTAAATATTTTAGTGGCTCCTTTCTATTTGTTCTTCTCAACATGTTTAAGCAAGTTATACTATTCCATATAAGAGGCAAAAGAATTTGGAGCTGTGGGGCAGGCTGACAAAGAGGAAGTATATCTTGTCTGAGCAAGCAAGAAAAAGAGAAAGGAGAATGAAAATTCTTGCAACATTTTAGCTCCTGAGGAAAAGAAAAGTGACCATCATATCTCCAGTAGTAGCTGATTTGTCTAGAAACAGCTGTAATATATATGTTGCTCTGAAACTCAGTCTTTCTCTGTCAAAAAAGTATTGTTGATCGATGGAGTTATTAATGTGATCTGTGATGTCCCTTTTTGTTTTAACAATTCTGAATTTCTAGGTCTACTCTATGGCTATAGAGACACTTAGTTTAAGTCCAACAGGAGATCACTGTTAGGATAAAAGAAATGGATATTATTTTTGTGGGTTATTCATGTCTATGAAAAGAAATCTGGGTCAGAAAACAAAAGTGATAAGAGAAAAATAGCAGATTTTAGACAGAACAAAATAAGATAGCTTAAATTAAATTATATATTTAAATGAAAGAGGACACTATTGGTTGTACTAGCTTACTGTTTCATTCAAATGATATTTCTGCATCAAAATGAGACCATCTAAATGGGAATGGAAAGAGATAACTAACTTGTAAGATGCTCTAGAATTATTTAAGTACTACTCAAGGCCCAGTAATGATCTAAATATCTTATACTGATTAGCAATACTTTGTTTCCCCTAATAAGTCCATATCCTACGTATATTTTCCAGCAGTATATTTTTGCTCTCAGGGACTGGCAAACCTGAATCAGAATATCTCTTTGCCAAGACTTGCCTGTGAATTCTTAACCTTTACTTGTTTGCCAAGAACAAAGAAAAACGGTCGTAAACTTAGCTGCTGTTGTAACATATGAACAGTCTTTATTTTTGAAAATGCAAATTAGACAAATAAGGACCATTACATCATTCGAATCAGGCTGTTTCATTTGGTTGTTGCTATTGTATGTATGTATGACTTTCATACCTTACTTGTTTTGACAGTGCTTCACCATTCTCAAAGCACTTACATATGTGAGTATAATTTGATCTTTCCTGTTATTTAATGTTTCTAATATACTTTATGTTAGAAAACATTTGACATTTAAGCCTATGTGATGTGCAATCAAACCATAAATGTTTTATGAAAAAGTTTATTATAGCTCCAAATATATGTTATACATATTTGGCAAAGTAAACCACTGTCTGTTTTTATAGCTGCATGAACTGGATTTTTGAGTACTACCTAAAGAATCTGGGTGTTTTTTTTAAAGTACAAAGTATCTTACATATGGGTAGATGCCTGTGCCACTCACCTGCTCAAATCACTCCCTTGAAATACTCTTCTTTTGTAATAAAGACCATATTCATAAGGTAAACTTAGCTACATTTGGAATTTTTATCCTAAAATAACTCAACCTTATTATAGTGTGAAATATCTCCAGTTAACCTCCAGTTATCCTAGTATCCAGTGTATCATTACCAATTTGTGCGTGATAAGTGGTACTACAAAAAAGAAATGTTGTGTTAGTTATCACATTTTGGAGGAATGAGACCAAGTGTAAGACCTGGGATATCGGTGGTAGGGAATGTACACTGGTGGAGGGATGGGTGTTTGATCATTGTGAGATTGTAACCCAAACATGAAAGTTTGGACTATCTCATGGTGATTCAATAAAATTAAAATAAATAAATAAATAAAAATTAAAAAATAAAAAAGAATTTTAAGAAAGAAAGCAGAGTATGCATTGATGTTTATCAAAGACCTCAATTTTTTACTTTTTTGTAATAAATAGATTAATAAATATTGTCATTCTAATTATGTACAGTAATGTGCCTAACTGAAGTTTGCAGCAAGACTTAGGACATATATTTGTAAAATCTGAGATAATCATCTAATTAGACTTACGTCTGATTGGTACAAAGAAGTCAATCTCACATGACATATATAGAAATGATCTGTAGAAATTATAGGATTCCTAAGCCAGGATTTCTTCAGCATAAATTATTTTTCACACAACATTCTTTCAGGTTTTTATCTTACACTTACTAATTTTTTCAAGATCAGTAAAATAGAGTATCACAGTAGAGTTTCATGTAAACACAAATGGTTTTTGTGTGTCCCAGTAGAGATCAGATCCAGGGGCTGGAGAGAGTGGAGCAAACTGGGCTCTTTTATTTTCTTTTAATTTTTATTAAGAGACCATGATTGACAAAGTTGAAGAAACTTGTTGTCCATTGTATGGTTTTAGGCCTGAAGCTCACCCAGGTTCTGTCCCTGGCACAGCACGTGGGTCCCCTGAGCTCACCAGAAGTGATCTCTGAGTGCAGAAATAAGACCTGTCCCCAAGCACTGCCAGGTGTGGCCCAAACACCAGAACCAAAAAGAGATCTAAGCCAATGCATAAAATCAGGATAAGGGTGGAGAAAATGGGACTCGGGGCAGAAGAATATTGTGTAGTATGAAAGGTCTGGATATATAAAGATATAAGGAATATATTGAAAAAGAATAGAAAGAGACTTCCAACATCAGATACAAATTATGTTTTCATGTTTCAAAATTTTGTCCTGTGCCAACGCTGGTGACATATTTTCGTACTTTTGTTATTGTTTTGAGGACTCTTTTTCCTAAACTTAATGCTAATCATTTTAATCCTGTGATTTTCACTACTGAAGAGCAAACAAACACTTCCCAAGTGAAGCAACTGTATTGTCACCTACTGCTCTCCTGCTCCAGAATCTGCCGAAATTTCTGGAAACACAGAACAGCGTGTCTCTGAACGTGCGTTGGATGGGACAAAGAAGGAGATTGTTTCCTGTGATCCACAAAGCATCTCATAATTCCTCACAATATCTAGCTCCAACTGTGTGGGTGACAGACTGACCTACAGAGGACTTTTAACTGTGACTACCAGTGAGGTTCTCAGTTCCCTATTCTTGCTGCTTTAACTCCCACAGAAACATAACTTGTGCAAAGGGTGACCACACATGGAGTTGTGAGCTAAGTTACTAGGGAACAGCCGAGCAGGCAAAAAAGGAGACATTTCATAACCCTCAAACTCTCCCTAAGACACTGCTTCCTGCTGGTTATTATCATCAAGATCAGAAAGAAGGGGAAATCACAGGCAGAGGGCCTGGTTAGGAGCTAGATTGTGGGGTGAAGAGAAGGGCCTGAATTTGTTTAAAGGGTAGCAAATAATTTGTTGTGGTAGGAAGACATAGGGTAAAGGTGGAAGGCTGGGTCTGCAGGCCAGAGAAAAACTCAGTTCTAAAGAGATGAATGTTATTCAATGGCCACAGTAAGTTTGTAATGAAAATTGGTTGACTTCCCTGAGAATATAATTTTAGGAATTATTCTACTAAATATAATCTACATCATTAGTCTACTGAATATAATATACATCATTAAGTAAATAAAAACTAACTTGCTCATACAAGCCACTTCATATTGTGACATTTTAACTATGAGTGATATCATAAGAGGAAGTTACCATTATAATAGCAATCAGTTGCTTTCGCCCTGGATGTAATGTTTTAGACTTTGAACCTTTTTCCCAAATATGAAATAGACTTGTACTTAAGTTCTCTTGAATGTTGCCACCTAATGTGATGATTCTGTTAAAGGTAATAAAGTTGATAAAGTTGATACAGATTTTGTTTTAGGGCCAAACTCTGCTTACTCAGGGCTTACTACAGGCTCTGTGCTGAGGCATCACTCCTAGTGATGCTTGGGGAACCATATGTGATGTAGGGTTTGAATTTGGGGTGGCTGCATACAAGCAAAGTATCCACTATGCCATTTCTTGGGCCCATGTTGACATAGCTTTGAGAATTACTAAACTGCTTGAAATAACTGGAACACATCAAAATCTTATAATAAGAAAGCAAGTGCTGTTTGGTTTAAAAATTCAGTGTAGGTAACTGGAGTGCTGTGCTTCTCCGGTTTCCTGGGAATGGGGCTGGCTGGATTCTCACAATGAACATCTTCCCTGCACAGTTAGCTGAGTATTATCATGAGGACTGGCCCTTAGGTCCCCTGAGCACTGGTTGGGAGCCATCTCCACCAAAAAATTGAAACTGTGTCTGCAATTTGGACAAAATTTTCCATTAAATCTCAAATATCCTTAAATATCAAAGACTCATTAAAATGTACACATTGGACAGATTTTTCTTGCTACAAATTAAATGTTGATATCACTTTTTGCTAAGTTTGTCTGTAACACTGTTGTCCCATTGCTCATCAATTTGCTCAAGGGAGCACCAGTAGCATCTCCATTGTGAGACTTGCTATTACTGTTTTTGGCATTATCGAATACGCCACGGGTACTTTGCCAGGCTCTGCTGTGCAGACGAGATACTCTCGGTAGCTTGCTGGGCTTTCTGAGAGAAACAGAGGAATCGAACCCGGGTCGGCCGTGTGCAAGGCAAACGTCCTACCCGCTGTGCTATCGCTCCACTTAGCACTCAAGCTAAGTGTATCATTTATGTTTTTTTAAGAAGAAAGACATTACCTTGCAATTTTGTAGTAAAAATCAATGAAATTTCATGTGGGATTTGAAATATTTTCAGACTTAGTTTTTCCTAATGCCGATTTTCACTGGGATGACCTAAATTAAGCTCCCAGCTGGGTTGGACACAAGTTGTGTTCTCTTATTTACTATACCCTGAGTTAAGATATCTGTATTAGAAGGAATATTTAGAGCATCCAGTCAGATAATATAGGAGCTTTCCAAAATTTAATGAAAACCAAGCTAAGTGGAATAATGTTATTCAAATTGAAACCCTGAAAACTACGCTTGATGTTTTGTGTGACCTTCTTATGACCAAAATACTTTTGTCAAAAGTTCTATCAAACCTGCATTTTATTCTGTGTGCTATTAGTATTTTCTGTGCATTGGATAAACATAAGAAAGATGCAGAAAGGGTTGATTTGAACTTATATTTGTCATGTTTTCTAAGTGTTCTGTTTCTCTAAATCAATGTTTGTAGTACACACAGGTATACCCTGCATGTGTGTGCACACACACATGTGCACACGCACTTATACACACACACTCACATACACACCGAACCTTTATCTGTTATAGTCTAGGGATATGAATGAAGACAAAATAATAGAGTAAAGAGAGGCTGAAGCACTGTTTTGCCATCAAGTTAAGAACTTGGTTAACTTATTTGGCTTAAGTTCTTCACTTTGGAAGTTAAGTACTACTATCAAAGCTGCTAGGAAATTAAAATGTGATAATGTATGTAAACTCTCACCATAGTGCCAGCAGCATTGAAAGAATAATAGTGTTTATTTTGCCCTTCATAAATATAATATTAGCTCATATGGATATAGAGTAAACATGCTATGTGACATACCAGTAAAAATACTTACACGTGACAATAAAAGGCAAATTGACATGGAATATATTGTGTATTTATTAATATATTTAGTATATATCACCCTAAAAATTAAAAATATAGGAAAATATAGAGTTCAGAGATATAGATAAGGGGTTGAAGGTACTTGCCTTATATGTCGCTGATCCTACTATGATCCATGGCACTAAATTTGATCTCCTGAGTACTCTCGGGAAAGACCCTGAGCACTGAGCCAGGAATAAGTCTTGAGTAGTTCTGGGTGTGGTGCAAATTCCTCACATCCAAAAAAGAAAAATATAAATAATTAATTTTGGCATGAAACATATCTATTTTAGAGTGAATTTTAGTACTTAGTTGTAAAAAACTAATGCTCGCCTAGGGGCAAGGGGCGAGTGCACTCGCGGGCTCTCCGGGGGGGCTCTGTCTCACCGCCCCCGTTCGATGCCCTGGAAACACAGTGTGTGGACTGGATCGGGATGGCCAGTGGTCAAGGAAAGGCGAAGGAAGAACGAGGACCAAGCTAGTTGCTGATTAGTTACCCTTTATTCAATCTTCCATCTTTCTCATCTCCCGCACTCCCAGCTCCGGCCTCTCTCTGGATCTTCTGCTCCTTTCTCTGGCTTCTCTGTCTCCTCCTCCTTCTCTCTCCCACCTTGCCTTCTATGCTACACCCAGCCAGGTAGCAAAATCAACATAAGAAAGCCCTTCCTGAGGGCAGGGCACTCCAAAGCCCTTCCTCACTCTTAAGGTTTTTTTCTTTTCCTTAGTCCAAACACTTATTAACATCTTAATACTAGTTATTTTTGTATGGACATAGCAAGGGATACATTGAGGCTTGCAAGGCAGCTCTCCTGGCAACATCTTGCAACAGACTCAGACCACAGCACTCAGGCCAGATTAATCATTCCTCACCCTAGCAGGGTCCGAATCTAGTTATCACTGTTTGGATCATGACAGCATTTGTCCATGACCAAGCTCTTAACTTATAGTTAAGCATTAGGCACTTTGGCCAGGCCCATCTCGATGCCAGGGTAGCACACAACTCACCGCTTGCCCTGGGTCCTTCTCGTCCCACGTCGTCGGGACCCTGCTTTGGAGATGCTAGGAAGTAAGAGCAGCTGAGGCTTAGGTCAAGAGAACAGATGCCCTGGAGGAAAATATCATGTAGAGTCAAATGACTCCCAGGTTATAAAAGCATAACATTTGTTAAGTCTTCCTGTGTCCATACAAAAAGGACTTGCTCTGAATAAACTTTGCAAAGGACTCAAGGAGAAGAGAAAGACATTATTTACAAGTCAACAGAACACTAAGAAAGAAGCTACAAATAAACACAGAGGAATGGGAGCACTGTGACGGGAGTAACCCAATAAACCTAAACTACCTGAAGCTATGTTATCCTACACTTAGTTTCCCAATATTTAATTTTGTAAATACAGAGCTTAAGGCATCAAGTTTGGAAATACCTGTCTACAGTCTTGGCTAAACAAACAGATGGCTCAAAACAGAACAAACAGAAAATGTTTTTCATTAATTTTCAAGTAAAAATTTCATTTTATATATGTATATATAGGAAAAAACAGACTTCAAACTAAAAATGTTGTAAGGGAAAGGGATGAACATTTTATAATGATCAAGGTTCTATACATCAAGGTGATGAATCATTCATTAATGTATATTCACCAAATGAAGGAACCTCAAAATACATAAAGCAAATTCTAAAAGGCCTGAGGAAAGATATCCATACTGTACTATAGCAGTAAGATATTTTTAAACCACTCTTTCACCAGTGAATAGATACATTAGACAAAACAGTAAACAAAGTGTCATTGTATTACTGTTCATCGATTTGCTTGAGCGGGTGCCAGTAACATCTTCATTTGTCCCAGGTCTGAGATTTTAGCAGCATCTCCTTACTCGTCCTTCTAAACAGTGCCATATTGGAGGCTCTTTCAGAGTCAGGGAATGAGCCCCATTATTGTTACTGGATTTGGCATGTCGAATATGCCACAGGAGTTTGCCAGTCTCTGCCATGTGGGTAGGATACTCTCAGTAGCTTGCCAGGCTCTGCGAGAGGGACAGAGAATGTATAAGAGAATACAAGCAAGTATGTTAAAACCAAACACATGTGTGCTGCTTTAGGTGTATCAGTGGGCTGGAATATAAGAGGTCAGGAGTCCGCAAATGCAGCTGCGCTTCAGGGAGCTTTGTTTTATAGTCTCCGGATCTTGGCCATTGATGGGATTACAGAGGCAGTTTGTGGGTGTGACTGCCAGGCTACTGGAAAACTGGGGATCTGGGTGGATGAGGCCCAGTCCCGGTCCGAGCATCAACTTTCAACAAGGTAACATTGACCTAATGTAAGAAATGGGAGATCTGGACTTAACACAGGTGTATAAGACTCTCACCATTACACCCCACCAAACCCCCATTCTGCTGAGTACACAGTTTTATCCAGTGCTTATGGGTCATTGTCCAGGATAGGCCAAATGCTGGAACACAAAACAAGTGTTAAAATGAAGAAAGAAGAAATAATATGCTTTGGAGGTGGAAGTAAACTACAAACACAAAGCTAGGAACAACTCAAATGCTTGAAAACTAACCAAAACTACTGAGGTGGGTAAAAAATAAAAGAAAAGAAAAAAATAATTTTCTAGAAAAACATTATGGGACACAGCAAAAAAGTTTTCTAATAGGTAATTTTATACCAATATGGCCTGTCATTAGTAAACAAAATGGATTCAATGAATAACTACTCTAACCCCACATCTTAAGAAAGTACAGAAAGAACAATAAAGGAATCCCAAATTATGTAAAAAAAGGGTAATAATAAAAATTTGACAGAACCAATGGTATTAAAAACAAGTAATACTAACAAAAACAACAGCAACAGCAACACAACAAAAAAAAATCAATGAAACCAAGAGCTATATTTTTAAAATAATAAACAAGTTTGACACATGAAGGAGAAAAGAGAGAACTCTAATAAATTGAATCATAAATGGAAGAAGGATATTACAACAGATACCACAGAAACTCAAAAGATCATACAAGATTACTCTGAACAACGTAATTGAAGAACCTAGAAGAAATTAGTAAATATTTAGAATCCTCCAACCTCCCAATACCAAGTCAAGAGGAAATAGAAAACCTACACATATCACCTAATATCACGCAAATCAAAATATTAATAAAATATTTTCAAAAAACCCAAAGCCTAGGTCACTAGCAAGTTCTGCAAAAGAGTTTCTCTCTTTTCCTCACAAACTGTTCCAAAAAAGTCAGAGATGAGAAATTTTATCCATGAGATAAAATTTCCCCAATACCAAAAGCAGACAGATATAATGAAAATCAAAAATTCAAACCAATATTCCTGTGACTATAGATGCAAAGATCCTCAATACAATATTAGCAAACCAAATTCAATAATATATTTAAATGATAATTACCATGATCAAGATTAAGTAGAATTTATCTCACAAATATAAGGGTGGTTCAGTATATACAAATCAATCATTGAAATGCAATGTCGATAAAAGGAAAGATAAAAATAGTCATATTAATAGATTCAGAAAGAGCATTTTATAAGACGTGATAAATTATTGAAATAATAAAATGATTCAATCATGATACAAATCCCCAATAAAACTGTGACAGAAGGAACTGAACTCATATAGTAAAGGTCCAACACCACTAACCCACAGCTAACATATTCATCATAAAAAACTGATTATCTTTCTTCCAAGACCAAGCATAAGGCAAGAATATCCACTGTCACCACCATCATTCGAATATTATTGGAAGCCCTTTCCTCTACAATTAGACAATCAATGAAAATTAAAATGATTAAAATTGTAACAACATAAACAGAAATATCACCTTTAGTAGATGATATGATATAGAGATATAATATATAAAAGGCTAAAGACACTTTCTGAAAAACCCCTCCAAGAAACAGTAAACCTATATTGTTAAATATCAAGCTCTGAAAGTGGTACACAAAATTTTGTTTAAATTTTATATGCAAAAATGACATAGGAGAGAAATGTGTTTTAGCCTCATTTACATTTTTCTTAAGTAAAAATTTTTAAAGAATATATGTCATGAATATATGCCTCCTTTAATGCCTTCACTTAAAGTGATAATCAATATGTCAAACTAAAATCCATAGAAAAATTTCATTACACACTTCTGTTTTTCTCCTATTAACTTTTCTCTGCAAGTATGAGAGCTCTTAAGAAGTTCCTGGAGAGATTCTGAAGTTACCAAATGAGTATAACTAGTTTGAGATATGTTCAGAAGGAGAGAATGACAGTCTTCTTTAAGATGACTTTTTAGCAACAAATCTAAAGTCCATGCCCATTTTGGACAGGTCTCAAGTGGTCTTGGTTTATTCCATTTCAGAGGGAGAATGAGCCCCTCAGGGGACTCAGGGAATAAATTTTCGGATATGCCAGGTCTCTGATATTGACATGATTGGTACCCTCCATTGGGAACCGCCATTGGGAACTTTGCTGTCTTTTATTCATTAAAAAGTTTACTTAATGGGCAATTATTAGGGTAAACAGGGTGAGTTGTGTTTCTACATACACTGACAATGTGATCACTGTAGGTTTTTCAGCTCTCTGATACTGCATCACAATCAACTTACTCACAATCAACCAATAGCTCTGTATTGTTCTTGACTAAAAAGACTGAAGCTGCTCCCTGCTTCCTCTTCCTGACCAGCTTCTCACTATCTGGGATTATATATCTTAGTATGACCATTTATCCTGGCTTCTGGTGTTTTTTGTTTGGTTTTGTTTTCATCTTAAGGAAGAATTAACATTTGTTGAAGGCTTCACTTTCAGCTTTGTTCTCGCTTCCCTTACTTCTGCCTTCCACTGCGAGTTTGATTTGATAGTTTCTCTTCTTCACCTTCAATTTCTCCCTTTCCTACTTCTATCCCTTACATTGAACTTACAAACATTACGGATAGGCTTAGGTGTTCTTAATTCTTTTTTGTTTTGTTTTGTTTTGGGTCACACCTGGCTCTGCACTCAGGAACTACTCCTGGCGGTGCTCAGAGGACCATATGGGATGCTGGGAATCAAACCCGGGTCAGTCGTGTGCAAGGCAAACGCCCTACCCACTGTGCTATCTCTCCAGCCCCCTAGGTGTTCTTAATTCTTCAAAAATAAAAACAAATGGATCTGTGATTCTCTTTAATGCTCTCTTAAGTTGCCACACAATTTGTCTATTATAAAATATCTCAAAGTACACCTACAACCAGAATCCTCAGCACCTAGTTTGAAGATGAGGTGCTGAGGATTCTGATTGCACCTCTGAGTTCTGAGTCTCTTCTGTGTTCTCTTTTGCAACTAGTTATCTGATGCCAGATTCTCTACATTCACTTCACCCAAAACAATGTGTTATCCCGGACTGAGTACAAAACCAGTTATAAGAATCTGTCTTTTTGCAGCCCAGGGGTGTATATTCTCAGAAGTGGCATTGCTGGGTCATATGGAAGCTCAATTTCTAGTTTATTGAGGAATGCCCATATTGTTTTCCGAAAAGGTTGGACCAATCAGCATTCCCACAAATAGGGAATGAGATTTCCTTTCTCCCTACATCTGTGCCAACACTGGTTGTTTATTCTTTTTGACATGTGCCAGTCTCTGTGGTGTCAGGTAATGTCTCATGGTTGTTTTTATTTTCATCTACCTGACGATTAGTGATGCAGAGAATTTTTCATATGCCTTTAGGCCATTTGTATTTCTTCTTTGAGAAAGTTTCTATTCACTTCTTCTCCCCATTTTTTGATGGGGTTGGAGATTTTGGGCTTATCTAGTTCTATCAGTGCCTTGTATTTCTTGTATATTAACCCCTTATCTGATGGGTATTGGGTAAATACTTTTTCCCACTTCTTTGGTTGTCTCTGTATCTTGGTCACTGTTTCTTTGGAGATGCGGAAGCTTCTTAGCTTAATGTCCCATTTGTTTCTTTGCTTTCACTTGCTTTTGGTCAATGGTGTTTCATCTTTAAAGATGCCTTTACCTCCAATGTCATAGAGAGTTCTGTCTATCTTTTCGTCCATGTACCTGATGGATTTAGGCCTGTTTTTGAGGTTTTTAACCCTTTTTAACCTGACTTTTGTGCCTGGCATTAAACAGAGGTCTGACTTCATTTTTTTTTTTTTTTTGCATATAGCTGTTCAGTTTTCTCAGCACCACTTGTTGGGCAGGATTTCCTTGCTCCACTTCACAGATCTGTACTTGCATGTTCATTACAGCACTGTTTATAATAGTTAGAAACAACCTGATTGTCTGAGAATAGACCACTGGTTAAAGAAACTATGGTACATCTATACAATAGAATACTATACAGCTATTAGGAAAAAAATGAAGTCATGAAATTTTCTTATAAATGGATTGACATGGAGAGTATCACACTAAGTGAAAATGAATTAGAAGGAGGTGGGCTGACATTGAATGACTCTTTTTTGGGATATGTACCAAAAATAAACAAAACATAGTAAGAGACTAACACCCAAGGATAGTAGAGAGAAGGGTTGGGATGAATGGTTATGGTTGGAAGGCAGCTTCAAGGGTTAGGGGAAACGGTAGTTGGAGCAGAGAATGGACCATTAAGACAATAATAGTTGGAAGGGATAGCTCTGGATTGGAGATGTGTGCTGAAAGTGGGAAAATGGCCAAACATGATGGCCTCTCAGTATCTATATTGCAAATGATAATGCCCAAAAGGAGAGTGGGGTTGGGGGGGGGAGAGAGAGACAGAGAGACAGAGAGACAGAGAGACAGAGAGAGAGGAAAAATGCCTGCTATAGAGACAGGCTTGTAGGTGGGGAGGGTAGTGGGAGGGAAAATGGGGTCATTGGTGGTGGGAAATGGACACTGGTGGAAGGATGGGTATTGGAATACTGTATGATTGAAAATCATGAAAGCTTTGTAACTTTCTCATGGTAACATGGTGATTCAATAAATAATAATAATGATAATAATAAAGAATCTAGCTGTCTTTCACTAAGCCATACATTAGACATTTTTTTTAATTGAATCACCATGTGGAAAGTTACAAAGCTTTCAGGCTTAAGTCTCAGTTACATAATGCTCTAACACCCATCTCTTCACCTGTGCACATATTCACGACCAAGAACCACAGTAAACCTCCCCCATCCCCCAAGCCCCCAGCCCAACACCCCACCTGTGTAGCTGATAAATTTCACTTTACTTTCTCTTTGCTTTGATTACATACAAACAAAAAAATCACTATTATTGTTTGGAGTCCCCCCACCCAGTTTCGGACCTGCTGGAAAGGAAGCATTTGATAATTTGTTTTCCATTGCCGAGAGTGAAGAGATATGGGGTCATGTGGCCACAACAGCGGCCGCGAGATTCTGGATTTATGTATTTTAGTATTTTAGTAACTAAGTCTAGAGGAATTTCTGCCAGAAATTGCATCGTTGCTATCTTGTACCTCTCTGCTACTTTATATTCCACAAGAATTACTTGCACAAGAATTACTCCTGGCTCTGCACTCAGAAATTACCCTTGGCGGTGCTTGGGGGGCAATATGGGATGCTGGGAATTGAACCTGGGTCAGCCGCGTGCAAGGCAAATGCCCTCCCCGCTGTGCAATTGCTCCAGCCCCTGTCTCTTTCTTTCTGACTCATTTCACTCAACATGATACTTTCCATGTTGATCCACTTATATGCAAATTTCATAACTTCATGTTTTCTAACAGCTGCATAGTATTCCATTGTGTAGATGTACCAAAGTTTCTTTAACCAGTCATCTATTTTTGGGCACTCCAGTTTTTTCCAGATTGTGGCTATTGTAAACAGTGCTGCAATGAACATAGAAATGCAAATGTCATTTCTACTATACCTTTTTGCCTCTCCGGGGTATATTCCCAGGAGTGGTATTGCTGGGTCAAATGGGAGCTCAATTTCTAAGTTTTTGAGAATCTTCCATATAGTTTTCCAAAAGAACTGAACAAGTTGGCATTCCCACCAGCAGTGAATAAGAGTCCTTTTCTCCCCACATCCTCGCCAACACTGGTCACTTTTGTTTTTTTGCATGTGTGACAGACTCTGTGGTGTAAGATGGTATCTCATTGTTGTTTTGATCTGCATCTCCATGATGATTAGTGATGTGGAGCATTTTCTCATGTGCCTCTCAGCCATTCACATTTCTTCTTTGGGGAAGTTTCTATTCATTTCATCATCTCATTTTTTTGATCGGGTCGGCAGTTTTCTTCTAGTGGAGTTCCACCAGTGCCTTGTATATCCTTGATATCAACCCCTTATGGGATGGGTATTGGGTAAATATCCTTTCCCATTCTGTAGGCTGTCTTTGTACTTTGGTCACTGTATCTTTTGAGGTGCAGAAGCTTCTTAGCTTAAGGTAGACCCATTTATTTATCTCTGTTTTCACTTGCTTGGCCAGTGGCATGTCAGCTTTGAAGATACCATTGGCTACAATGTCCTAGAGGGTTTTGCCGACCTTGTCTTCAATGTACCTTATAGATTCTGGTTTGATGTTGAGATCTTTAATCCATTTTGATCTGACTTTTGTACATGGTGATAGGTGGAGATATGAGTCCATTTTTTTGCATATAGCTGTCCAGTTTCGCTAGCACAATTTGTTAAACATGCTTTCCTTGCTCCACTTCACATTTCTTGCTCCCTTATCAAAGATTAGATGATCATATATTTGGGGTGGTGTGTCAGAATATTCAACCCTGTTCCATTGGTCTACAGCTCTGCCTTTGTTCCAGTACCATGCTGTTTTTATTACTACTGCTTTGTAGTAGAGTTCGAAGTTGGGGAGGTTGATCCCTCCCATTTTCTTTTTCCGAAGAATTGATTTAGCTATTCGTGGGGGCTTATTGTTCCGTATGAATTTCAGGAGTGCTTGCTCCATTTCTTTGAAGAATGTCAAGGGTATCCCTATAGGGATCGCATTGAATTTGTACAATGCTTTGGGGAGTATTGCCATTTTGATAATATTAATTCTTCCATCCATGAGCAGGGAATATCTTTCCATTTCCTCTGTCCTCTTTTATTTCCAGAAGTAGAGTTTTGTAGTTTTCTTTGTACAAGTCCATTACCTCCATAGTTAAGTTGATTCCGAGGTATTTCATCACTTGAGGCACAATTGTGAACGGGATTGCTTTTATCATGTCACTTTCTTCTCTCTCATTATTTGCGTATAGGAAAGCCATGGACTTTTGGGTGTTGATTTTATAGCCTGCAAATTTACTATACAAGTCTATTGTTTCTAAGAGTTTCTTGGTAGAGGTTTTAGGGTTCTCTAAGTATACTATCATATCATCTGCAAATAGTGAGAGTTTGATTTCTTCCTTTCCTACCTGAATGCCCTTAATACCTTTTTCTTGCCTAACTGCTATTGCAAGTACTTCCAGTACTTTATTGAACAGGAGAGGAAAGAGTGGGCATCATTGTCTCATCCCTGATCTCAGAGGGAAGGCTCTTAGTTTTTTCCTATTGATGATGATGCTTGCTGTATGCTTGTAGTAGATGGCTTTGACTATATTGAGTAAAGTCCTTTCTATACCCATTTTGGCAAGAGTTTTCATCATAAATGGGTGCTGGATCTTGTCAAATGCTTTCTCTGCATCTATTGATATGATCATATGGTTCTTATCTTTACTTTTGTTGATATGATGGATTATGTTGATTGATTTCCGAATGTTAAACCATCCTTGCATACCCAGGATGAATCCCACTTGGTCATGGTTTATGATCTTTTTGATGAGATGTTGAATTCTGTTTGCTAATATTTTGTTGAGAATCTTTGCATCCATGTTCATCGGAGATATTGTAGTTTTCTTTTGTTGTGGTGTCTTTGTTAGCTTTTGGTATTAGGGAGATATAAGCCTCGTAGAAACTGGGAGGGTTTCTGTTTTTTTCAATTTCCTGGAAAAGCTTGAGAAGAACTGGCAACAGGTCCTCTTTAAATGTTTGGAAGAATTCGCTAGTGAATCCATCTGGACTGGGCTTTTGTTTTTAGGAAGACTTTTGATTACAGTTTCAATTTCCTTGATATTAATAGGATTCCTCAGTTATTCCTGGTCTTCTTTGTTCAGTCTTGAGAGATTATTGGAATCCAGGAATTTATCCATTTCTTCTAGGTTCTCTTGTTTCTTTTCAGCAGTTATTTGTTTGACTGTGGCTTTTTGGTTGGGGTTGGTTCGCTGTCCTTCTGGTACTCCAGTGATTCTAATGTTGTTCCTCTTGAAATCATCCCCTCGGATTCTGAGTCGCCCTAGAGCTATTTTGAGGTGTCTCCCCATTGTTTGTTGTTGCCTGTAGGCTTCTTGCAGCTCATCTTCAAGCACACTGATTCTGTCTTCCACTGCAGTCATTCTATTGTTGAGGGCAGCCACAGAGTTTTTTATTTCATCTACCAAATTCTTCATTTTTTTTGTAGGTTTTTTATTTCTGCTCTCATTTCTTCCTGTAGTTTCTTGGCTGTCTGTTGTACTGTTTCTGTCAGGTCATCCTTTAAGTTGTCAATCTTTCCATTGAGTTCATTGAACATCTTGAGGATTTCAACTCTGAATTCTTTATTAGAGAGCTCAAGTTTGCAAGAAACGCCTATTGAGGTTTGTGGACTCCTTTCATCATCCTCTGCTTGTGGATGGGATTTGCGCTGTTTCTTCATGTTGTTGTGGTGGTATGGAAAAGGGACCTTGAAGATTAGTATCCCTGTTCCCTCTTGTTGCGAAACAGGAATCTGGATGGTATCAGTCAATGGTAGTTACCTTTTTATTTTCCCCTTCTAGAACATGTCCTTTCTCTCAGATGTTCCTTTAATCCTTATGTGAAGTCTTGTGTTTTATTGTCCTACTATTTACAGATAGCTAGGATGTTAATGTTGGACATGACATAGGTGATGAAAGTTGAGATGAAACAACATATTGGTGGGCCACGCCCACTTTGCCTAGGCCACGCCCCTGACATTTAGGCCATGCCCCTTTCCCACAACCCAACGTGGCAGGCTGGGGTGCTGAGGGTCCAAGAAGCAGGCTGAGACGCGGAAGGGCGGGTCAAGGGGACGTCACACACCTGTGCCAGAAGACAGAATGGCTGCGGTGCTTGGGGGGCAGCATGTTGGCCACTCTGCCAGCCCGACATTTAATAAATAAGATTTTAAATTTAATTTTAATAAATAACAATGTAAGCTAATACTGTCTTCTCACTAAAGTTATTTGTAATGAAAACATAGCTTTTTAAAATAAATGCTCATTCATTTTAACATAATGGAATTTGTACCACCATTTTCAAATGAATTAATAAATATTGTTTAGTTTTAATTTCCATTAGAGTAAATACTGGTAGATATCCATAAAATTAAAAGCTCTCCAGGGTTCCTGAATAATTTTAAGAATGTGAAGGAATCTGAGAAAATGAAAACAAGTAGGTTTAAATTCACATTCCATGTTCACCACTCTCCCTTAGCACTTTATTAATAATAATTATTATTAATAATAATTTTTATTTATTAACTTTAATAATAATAATAATTATCCTGCGCAGTCCTGAGAGTAGCCTGGAGCCTGGCGGTGGCTGGGTAGTGGATGTAGTGGGGTTGGCCAGTGAGGTATTTATCTGGCTTGGGTAGGGTGGAGCGTCTGGGTTTGACCTCCTCCCTCAAATGCTGGAGATTGGAGGAGGCAGACAGAGGATCTTGTTTCTGGGTCTCGTTGAACCTAGAGTTCAAGGTCACAAAGTTCTGCTTACTTGGTTTTCTGGGGCTTCACTTGTGTGTGAGGTTTGGCCCAAGTGTCCGAAGAGTGGCCTGGAGCGTGGGGGTTGCTGGGTAGTGGATGTCAAGTCTACATCGTCTATGCACCAACATCCAAGTATATGAAGAAGAAATTGAGAGGTTCTACATGGAACTGGAGAAGTTCTATAAAGAAGACCACACCTCCTACAAGATCATTTTTGGTGATTTTAATGCTAAGATAGGTCCAAGAAGGTCACCTAAAGAACTCCACATTGGGACCCATGGCCTAGAATGGAACGATCAGGATGAGAGACTGTCTGAATTCATCATGTCTATCAAGACCATCCATGGTAACTCACAGTTCCAGAAAGCCAAATCTAAATGCTGGACATGGGAGTCTCCCAGTGGATGGTTCCACAATGAAATTGACCACATCGTATTCAATTGAAGGTTTTGCCTGACCAATGTCGTTGTTGTCCCAAAATTCCAAACAGGATCAGACCACCGTCTCCTTCGTGCAAAATTCTACTTCACAGAGCGGGGAGAAAGGTCTGCAAAATTTAAGTCTAAGAAGTCAACTCCCAGAATGACCACCAACTGGGACCTCTTTGGCACTATTGCAGCAACGTGGGAATATGCCACCCTTGACAACATCGACAAGGAATACAATCCCCTATTTCAGCACCTCCATGACTGTGCGAAGAATGCTGAGAGTGAGAAAGCCACAAACAGATGCCTGTCTTTGGAAACTCTCAAGCTCATTCGTCAATGTGGTTTGGCGCGAGCCTCAGGCAACCACAAGCTAACGTCCGAGCTCACAAAGTTGTGCAGAGATGCGATAAAGGAAAACCTCAAAGAGAGAAGAGCAGCAGTGCTGGCCTATGCAGCAGAAGCCGGGGAAAGTATTCACAGTGCTCGCCTATCCTTCGCCAACTACAAGACAAAGATGACTGCCCTCCGATGTCCTGATGGATCTATCACATCTTCCAGAAAGGCAATGGAGAAAATTATTCATGACTTCTACTCGGATCTCTTTGACAGCCATGTCCACCTGCCCACATACCAAATTCCGCAGGATGGATGTCTCATTCCCAACGTCCTCCCTTCTGAAATCCGACAAACCATTTCATTGTAAAGATGCATACAGCACCTGGTCTTGACAAGGTCAGACCCGAACACCTGAAGAATCTGCTGCCAGTACTCATTAATACACTGGCTTGACTCTTTACATGCTACTTCTCTGAATGCAAGGCTCCATCTCAGTGGAAAGCCAGTAGGACCATTCTGTTGTACAAGAAGGGAGACATCCATGACATCAGCAACTATCGCCCAATCTGCCTGCTGTCTGTCGTCTACAAGTTGTTCACTCATGTCATTCTGAATAGAATAGGCAGAACATTAGATGAAGGACAACCATGTGAGCAAGCCGGGTTCCTAAGGGGATTCAGCATGATAGACCATATCCACACAGTGACCAAACTCATTGAAGTTTCGAGAGAGTTCAAGATGCCGCTCTGTCTAATGTTCATCAACGTAAAGAAGGCCTTTGATTCTGTTGAGACTGAAGCGGTCACTGAAGCCCTAGCCAAACAGGGCGTTCAAACTCAGTATATCAAAATCCTCCGAGAGCTGTATTGTGGATTCACCACCAGGATCTCACCATTCCACAAGGAAGTGTTCATTGATGTAAAGAGAGGGATGCGGCAAGGTAATACGATTTCACTGAAACTCTTCAGTGCCACCCTCAAGAACATCATGTGACAACTGTAATGGGAAGGAATGGGAGTGAAGATAGAAGGTCGGCAATTACACCACCTTCGCTTCCCTGATGACATCGTTCTCATAACGCCAAACATTAGCCAAGCGGCACAAATGATGGCCGACTTCAACCATGAGTGTGGAAAGGTCGGATTGCAGCTGAATCTCAACAAGACGATGCTCATGAAAAACGAACTAATCCCTGAAGCTCCATTTGCTCTCAATGGAACAAACATCTCTGAATGAAGCAGCTATGTGTACCTGGGTCAAGAAATCAACATGAGGAACGACTTGGTGCCAGAACTGTGCAGGAGGAAGAGAGCAGTGTGGAATGCCTTCAAGAGCGTCAAGGAAGTGGTTAAGAGGACGAAGAACCTCTGACTCTGCACACATCTTTTTGATTCCACCATTCTTTCTGCACTAACATATGCCTCAGAGACCTGGGCCCTATGCAAACAGGATGAGAACACTATTTGGGTATCCCAAAGAGGAATCGAAAGAGCTATGCTAGGAGTATCACATCTCACTCAAGTGAGAGAAGGAATCCAGAGTTCTCACCTCCGTCGACGGTCAAGAATCAGGGAGGCTGCCAAGACATTAAAAATCAGATGGGCCGGACACGTAATGCGATTCAGAGATGATCACTGGACTAGAGCTGTTACCAACTGGATTCCACGGAATGTCAGAAGACCGAGTGGCCGCCCACCAACTAGGTAGTCAGATTTCTTCATCAAACCCCTGAATGAACGATTTGAGGCTCTTCTTGTTCCTGGAGCAAGCAGATAATTGGGCTGCACTAGCACAGGACAGGGACATATGGTGACATTACTGGCACCCGCTCAAGCAAATCGAAGATCAATGGGATGACAAGTGATACAAGTGAAAAAAAAATTTCTGTTTATTTTAATTGAATCATAGTGAGATACACAACTACAAGGCTTTCAGTCATATAATATTCCAACACTCCTCTCTTCACCAGTATATGTTTAGCACCACCAGTGTCCAAAGTTTTCTCCCTCCCACCCGCCCGTCTGGTCTCTCCCACCCACCCAGTCACACCTGTAGAGCAGGCACGTTTTTTCTTTCTTTCTCTTTGTTTTTTTCAAAGTCATTTCTATATAAAAAATATTTTCTTACATGTTTATTCTCCTCTGGTTCTCAGAAATGATTACCAGTACTTACCACTCTTTTCTCTTCAAAATGATTTTCTTCTATGGCACCAAAGTTGTCTGATATTTATCCCTTTTTAATTATCCTTTTCACTCTCATCTGTAGTCCTGCATTTTTCCTTCTTACTTACCTACATGCTTTGTTTAAATATATTTTTCCTATTACTTTTCCTATGCTTTATTTTAAGATCAGAGATTTTCCTCTGGTATCAAACAAAAAGCATTCCCAATTGCCAAATGAATATCTTTATCTCAGCACTGTAGCACTGTCATCCCGCTGTTCTTCTATTTGCTCAGTGAACACAGTAACGTCTCCATGGTGAGAATTGTTGCTACTGTTTTTGGCATATCGGACACGCCACGGGTACCTTGCCAGGCTCTGCCATGCGGGTGGGATACTCTCGGTAGCTTGCCGGGCTCTCCGAGAAGGAGAGCCTTAGTGTCCATAAAATAAAAAAAAATTAATTGCCTTTCTTTTAATAGTTTTTCTGATTAGACAACTACTCCTATTATTGAAGTGTATACCTTTAGTTATTCAGTTTCAAAACTCCAGGTAATTGTATGTTTGTGTGGGGTACGTGTGTGTGGGTGGGTGGGTGGGGTGTTTCTTGAGCAGGCTCAGGGGGGCTCATCATCAGTTCTTGCCAACAAGACTGGCCTTGGTTCAATGCAAGAGCCGGAAGCTGGGGTAAGGCCCAACACAATATCAGACCCTTACAACTAAAACTAAGGAATCAAGTGTCTTTGCATGATAGAAGATACACTGCTCTCTTGAAATTGGGGAGTGAGCCCAGAGGTGACTACTGCTTTCTGGAAACTGGGGAAAGACAGGAAGGTGGAATTCACCGTCATTCTAAATTAGGCTTTCACTTAATTGCCCTATTTTCAATCTGAGGACACATATTTACACTTCTCTTGATTTGTGTCTCCAAGCTCCAAATCTCTCTGCCTCTATTTCTTCCCAGAGTAAACTTCCTGTCTCCCGCCACGTGGGAAAGACTTAGTCATCACTACTCCAGGTGTTGGAGTGGATCAGCGGCTCAAAACGCTTCTTACTCAGACTTTCATTCAGTTCTTCAGGTCTCAACCCAACTAAGTACTAATCTATCAGCTTCCTATCTGACAAAATTTGAGTATTATCTTTGTTTTATCTCTTAGACTTTTGTTTTCTTGTGAGTTGATATATATTTACTTCATTTTCTTACACTTTACTGATAATTTGAAAGGTTCAGTAGTTATCTATTGCTTTGGGTTTTGAGGGTTTTTATTTCAATTCTGTTTTATTTTGGTTTTTGGCTTTTGAGCCTTTCCATGCAGTGCTCAGGCCTTACTCCTGGCTATGGCTTGGTTTATGGGAGGTTCCATATGGGGCTGGGGGAACCATACGGGGTGCAGGGAATTAAACTCAGGTTGGCTGCATATAAGGCAAGTGCCCTACACAATACGATCACTCTGTCCCCAGATAACTTTCTTTCTTTAATTTGCAACCAGTTATGAAGATTCAAACAACATCCCCAAGTTAGCATTCTTATCCTGGTTTCAGTGGGTCTTCTTCACTCAGGCGCTTTTTCAGGACTGGAGTTTTATGTGAAGACTTCAAGAGAGGCTTCCACATCTGTGTTTAAGTAGTTATTGGGTTTTAGTTTCTTCTGAGCTGTTGAACTGAGACCCTCAGTTTCTTGGTAAGTGTTGGGCAGAGATCAACCTTAGTCCTATAAGACACTTCTCTTCTTTTGGCAGCCTGCTTCATTTAAGTAAGCAATGGTGAATTTCACCTAGCAATATGGAAGCCACGAGTTAAAAAACCACTGTGCCACCATTCTCTAAAATTTATCAGAAATGTTAAAGCCCATATCTTTCACCACATCCTGTTGGTTAGTAGCACAACTTGAAGGTAAATAGGTTACTTAGGGATAATACCAATGAGTAGATTGGGGTATATATTAGATAGTTCCAAGCATAGAGTTGTCCAGATAGGAAGCACATGCCTAAGTTTCTTGTCTAACTGGAAGTACCCATCCTCTTTCCCTTCATTGCTCTTATCAAGAATGACTTCAATCTTTCAAAGTTTAGTGAGAATTTCATCATACTCATATGACAAGCAGCAGTTAATCTAGTCTGTACTTAAAGTTTTACATTTCCCTGGATTTGGGGATAACTCACCTCCCTGCCCTACCCCAAGCCCCTGACACCGTGTCTTATTCATTCTCTCTTTTCTTCCTGATTTCTGAATGTCACTGAAATCTATATGTAATGGTCTAGCCTTCTGTAATCAAATGCTCTACCTTAGAAATCCAGTGTTGTGACTTTAAATTGCATCACTATTTTGATACTTCTCAATTTTTAATCTCTAGTGCGAATTCCAGAGAGCATCCTATTGGTATCTACACTAGAATGCAGAACATCTAAAAATTTAATAACTAATATATAATTTTTGATTTCTTTATAATTTCTGCCATCAAATCCTATTGCATTTAAATGTCACTATATCTCAATAAATTGCAGTAAATGTCACCCTTACCCAGTTGCTCTGATGATTATCTAGTAGGTTTTTCTTATTTCTCTTCTTTTGTATATAACATTTTCTTGTTGATATAATGTAGCTACTATAGTGTTAATATTAATTTTTTAGTGTATAAACTATTGCAGTCTCCCTTCCACTATGTGTCAAAGTCCCTCCATCTCTGTTGTTATCTTTAGATTCCCAACTATAACTTTCACTCAACATAGCTTCCCAGCTCCATTTTTAGAATATATAATAGTCCATTCACTTCTTCAAACTTTGCTATCAATCTGTGCCCCTTGCCCATCAGATAATTTGTTCAGTTTTCATAATTCTACAGTTTCACTAAAAGTCTCTCCAAATAATCAAAGTGGTCTTTTAAAATATATTTATTAGATCATGTTACTTTTATTAGTAAAATTATCTGAAAACTTCATAAAGACTCAGAATTTAATTCGTGCTTTTACAGTTTCCTCCAAGGCCCAGAGACCCAGCCTGTCTTTTTCTCTTCTTTGTCTTATGATCTATGATCGCCTCCTTGCTCATACAATTCTAGTCTCATTGCTATTCCTCTATTGTTATCAAGTTTATTTCTATGGCAAAGCTTTTATAACTACCATTATTATTTTTTATCTTTATCAGTTTTATTTTTGGGGCCACACCCAGTGATGCTCAGAGTTTACTCCAGGCTCTGCACTCAGGAATAACAACTCCTGGCAGTGCTCTGAGGACCATATGGGATCCCGGGGATGGAACCCAGGTCAGTCATGTGCAAAGCAAACACCCTATCTGCTGTGCTATCCCTCCAACCCCTATTACTATTTTTAAATTTGGGGTACTTATTGTTGTGATCCCAACTGGCATAATCTTTTATGCTTGTTGAACCATCTCCTTAAGCCTTATTCTTGCAGTTAGGCTTTCCTTACCACTCTTTAACAAACTGCTAGCACTCTTTTACTCTGTCTTCCCTTTATGATTATGATTTTCACTTAAAAGCACTGAGTGGTTATGCATTTATTTGAGTTATTTATTGTCCAAGTGTAAATAAGCTTTACTATTACAATGCTTTACTTCAGTTACACTGTGCCCCTGTAATCCAAAACAAAGCATGGGACATAGCAGGCAGTGTTGAATATGGATGATTAAACTTATGCAATCCACAAACTCAAGCAGAATTTGAAGGTATTAATCTAGTTTACTGTATCTTGATACAAAGGTCATTTTTTAAAAAAATATGAGTGATAAAAATTCTACTCATTTGTTGTTACATGGTTTCTTTTTTCTTGGTTATTTTCAGAGTATTTCTCCCTTTCCCTACTTTTGAATAGAAAATGTAGGAACTGTAACATATCACTTATTTTTAGATGATGAATTATTTAAAAAACATTTTTCTTTGTATACCGTGATTTAGAAAATTGTATCCAACAGGGTTTCAGGAACCCATTGCTGCCACCTCCAATCTCCCCGCTCCATAACCCCATCCCTCCACTAATTACCCAAGATTTACCTCCTACCCCTCGACCTGACCCCTTGACAGATACATTTTAAAGTTTAATTATTATGTTTAGGTTCCATGCTTTAAGTATTTTGGGGTCTAGTGGTTTGGCAGATATATAAAATTCTAGAAAAAAATCTGTTTGTCAGGGATGTGGAGTAAAAGGAACTTTCTGCACTGCTGTTGGGAATGATGCCTGGTTCCTACCCCTGTGGAAAATAATATGGAGAATCTCGAACAACTAATAATAGAGCTCCCGTACGACTCAGGAATCCCACGGAATATTCTGACATACTGGCACAAGAACGTTCTTTCAAAAAGATATATAAACACCTACACCTATAAATACCTATTAATTCAGCATTTAATTCAATACCCAGGACATAGAAACTACCTAGTGCCCAAAGAGTGCATAATAAACATGTGATATATCACTGTCACTGTCATCCCATTGCTCATCGATTTGCTTGGGCGGGCACCAGTAACGTCTCCATTGTGAGACTTGTTGTTACTGTTTTTGGCATATCGAATACACCATGGGTAGCTTGCCAGGCTCTGCCGTGTGGGCAGGATACTCTCGGTAGCTTGCCGGGTTCTCTGAGAGGGGTGGAGGAATAGAACCCAGGTCATCTGCATGCAAGGCAAATGCCCTACCCACTGGCCTATCGTTCCAACCCACGTAATATATATTTATACATATATGTTTGTAAATATACATATATATAGAATACTCTTTAGTTGCAAATAATAGTGCAATCATTTGCTGCAACTTGAATGGAACTGGAATATTTCATGTTAACTGAAGGAAGTCAGAAGGATGATGACAAATGATCACAAATTAACCTTCACCATGGAGAATTGAGTGTCTCACTCCAATCATGATCTCAATTTGAAATTTAACCAAAAGCATGAGAGGCCAAATAGTTCACTAAATATTTATAGGTAATTGTGAAAAATATTTTCTAGAGTAGTTCAGTGGATATATTTACAAACACCATTCCCAGTAAATGTTTCATTTGTAAACTAAAAAAATATTTTGGTAACTATGAAGTTGAATTTGTTTTTACTTTTATTATTTTGGGGTAATACTCAGCAGTGCTCATGGTTTACTCCAGACTCTATGCTCAAGTATAGCTTATGGCAGAGCTCAGTGTTGGTAGGGATCAAACTGTGTTAGCTGCATTCCAGGCTATTGCCTTAATTCCAGTGCTATCTCTCTGGTGCCTCATGTTGTTGAATTTAAATTCGAGGTTTCTCAGTTAAATCTAATTGATATTTACATTTATTTTTCTTCGCTTGGATTTATCTGCATACAATATACTTTTGTGATAACCAGATAAAAACTAATTGGAGGGGGGCAAGGAAAAAATTAATACTTTAGTAAAGGTGTCAATTGTAAAACTTAAGCATCTTGTTTTATTGAGTAACCATTTTACTACCCCCAAGCAAACTATCTATTCATATCAATTAGGTATTTGGGGCTTAAAATTTGTGTTTGAGTGGGGCTGGAGTAATAGCACAGCGGTCGACCCCGGTTCAATTCCCAGCATCCCATATGGTCCCCTGAGCACCACCAGAAGTTAATTTCTGGGTGCAGAGCCAGGAGTGACCCCTGTGCATCGCCGGGTGTGACCCAAAAAGCAAAAAAAAAAATGTGTTTGAGATATGCTGTCTGTGTTAGTGAAAATAAAGAGGGAAAAATAAGTAGGAAAGTACTGAACATAAAATTCTAATGTAAATTTTAAAAACAAGTATGGGTGGAGGAAGAAGAGAGAAAGAAAAAAAAGCCCTGAGAACACACTATAAGCTCCTGGATTCTCCTAATTAAAGGGAAAGAAAACCTAAGTCATTTATAAGTACTTCCAAGGAAGCCAGTATATTTTATTCGTATGTTTCTTATTCCCCCCTGCAAATAAAAGCTAGTTACATGTTGATTACTTTTAGAGGCAAAATTACTCTGACAATATCACCAAGAAGAGTCCAATTTTTATTGTTTCTCTGTCAAGCATTTTTAACTAAGTTATAAAAGCAGATTCTACAAAAAACAAACTATGCAAATTGAATAAAAAATACATTTTCAAATGCTGTTGTTGCAGTGTAAAATGATACTTCAGATACCTAAAAGTTTTGAAAATTTGGAAACAGTTTTAGTATTACTTAAGAGACCATATGTACATAGTCTAAGATAGATTTGTAAGAACTTAAAAACTTAAGAATCTAACTTAAGTATCTATAAAATGACAAATGTTTCATAGAGGCATTGATGAAGTTTTATTATCGTAACTGCATATTTCGCACAATGCCTGGCATGTAAGTCAATATTATGTTTGTGGTAACTAAATTCCAACAAAGAAATTGATCCCAACAAAAATCTTTTATATCCCAAGTGACTCTAATTTATGGTCCAATACAAGCATGTTTTGATGGTACAAACTAATTGCACCTAGATCACAGGTATACACCTAAATGATTCTGGGACTACTAAAAAATTGTGACTTCAATATCAGTGATTATTATAACAACCAATTATTTATTTTTGAAAATCACACAAACACAAAATAAGTAGAGCCTTGATTCAGTAGGATACTGGGTAATTCACCTAATTTTCAAGAATTAACACATTTGGATTATGCTTTAATGATATTTTGCATTTATCAAGTAAAGATCACTGTGACCTTCAAGTATGCTACTTGCTAACATGGCTTATATCTACTTTTTTTATAAATCAGAACATTTTATAAATCAGAACAAGATTTTACTTTCTGCCTGATTGAAGTTAATATGTTTTCAAAAATATCTTTCCCCCATCAAAATATTCTTTTCAATTATTTCAAAGTATCTATAATTTCCTATCAAAATTAAAATGCTTAACAAGAACAAAACAAGTTTTCACTTGAAATCCAATTAAATTAAAAAAGAGAAAAAAATATTCTAACATCTGTGTTTATCAAGCTTCCTTTAACAGTTATCATTTCTTTTATAGAAACTTTGCTTTGAGACATATAATTTTCTAAATTATAATCGATATGACTGATAATGCTCTGTTCAGTAAAATTTCTTTTTAATCAAGTTATTATTTAGAGTTCCTGTAACTTAATGGACTCCCTTGATCATGTATTAATAGAAATTTTGTGGAGATGTATTTCTAAAGATTTGTATATAGAAAGACCCAATAATAAACACATTTTATGAGCATATTAGCCATTCATTATTGTGCTATTGTTTTAATAATTCCCCACAAAACAAAAATTTAAACAGCAATTTTAAACATGTAACAACAGAGCAAAATTTTCAGACAATTATCATAGTTTAGGAAAAAGTCTTATTTCTGTAGCTTGCTATTTTTTCCCATTTTCATTGAGTTTCTTAGTATTTTATACAAAAATCTATACCTAATTGTATTATATGTCGATGTGACTGCTGATGAGTTTTTAAAAATCTAAAATGAGAGAATTCTTTCATTTTCACAGTTAGCATATGTGGAAGGACTTTCATAGATTTCATAATGTTGAGAGAAATACATGCTGTCTTGTGTATTTATAAACATATATACAAACAATAGAGGACGTATGCTGTTTCCTATGATAACATTTAGGCAGATCATTACCAACAACCTACACGAAAACATTAGTACTATTAAGAGCTTGACCTTGAAAATATAATCTTAAGACTCTTTTGGAAACAGCATGTAATCAGGATATAAAAGTCGAGAAATTTAAGTAGAATAAAAGTAATTCTAATTAATTATGTATAATAATTATTATACATCTCTATCACTGCCATCGCATTGTTCATCGTTTCACTCTAGTAGGCACCAGTAACTTCTCCATTTGTCCTAGCCCTGAGATTTTAGCAGCCTCTCTTTACTCGTCCTTCCAAATGGTGCCACACTGGAGGCTCTTTCAGGGTCAGGGAAATGAGACCCATCATTGTTACTGGTTATGGCTTATTGAATATGCACGGGGAGCTTGCCAGGCTCTGCCGAGTGGGCAGGACACTCTCTGTATCTTGCTGGGTACTCTGAGAGGGAGAAGTAGACTATAAGAGGTCATGTGGCTGTGAATGCATATTAAAATTATTATTATACATATTAAAATTATATATACATTATACATATTAAAATGTAAAATAATATAAAAGACCTCTATTTCTTAATTTTAGACTTGGTCGCACTGGGCAGCTAATTTTATGTTTTGACTAGATAATTGATTTTAGTAAATTTAACTTAAGTAACTCAGCTGTGTGCTATTTTTCTCCTTTGGAACAATTTCTGAACAGACTATTTCAGAATCTCAGGCAACTCTTGAATGAATATTGTTTTATAATCATTAAAACTATTTACTTCATTTCTTCTTCGGAATACTTGTTAAAAACTAGCCCTGTGTAAGAGAAAAAAATCGGGATCTATTAAATTTAACACTGTGAGTTAACTAAATATATATATTAGAAATAGATTTATTCAAACTTCACCAAACATCTTCAACAGACCCAAAAGGTAAAAAGCACTACAGTCAGGACTGTCACGAATCACGATCACGAAATCCCGTTGATCGTCGATTTCTCAAGCGGGCTCAGTAATGTTGCCGTTCGTCCTATCCCTGAGATTTTAGAAGCCTCTCTCCACTCGGCCTTCCCAACGATGCCGCATTGGACGCTCTTTCAGGATTACGGGAAGGAGATCCAATTTATTACTGGCTTTAGCATATGAAGACACCAGGGGAAGCTTGCAAGGCTGTCCCATGTAGGCAGGAAACTCTCAGTAGCTTGCCAGTTTCTCCCAGAGGGAGAAGTAGGCTGTAAGACATCGCTTCTGGGAGCTTGCTCCTAAGTCTCTGGATGTTGGCCGTTAATGGGATTATAGACCTGGGTTACTCTGCTGGCACCTTCATGCGTAAGGCTTGTCCGAACATGTGGAGATGGGCCTTGAGCATGGCTGTGGCTAGGTTCCGGTGGTCTTCGGCCACCGGGAGCTCTGCTTGGGGCGGGAAGGGAAGCTAGAGCCCATCCCCTCCGAGTGGCCCTGGGGAAGACAGCCAGGCGTGTGGGCAAGAGACTCTCTGTCACGACCATAAAAAAGACAATGATTTCATTGCATATAATCCACCCTCAAAAAATTTACTACCTATTTCCTTGTAAAATAATATGCATACATCCTCTAGAAGGCAGAGTTTTGATCAGTGACATATGAGCAATATAATCAGACATGGTCTTTATTTTCTAGGATTTGCAATATAGAAAAAGATTAGTTCAGATTAGGTTAAAAATATTGTTTTGTACTTAAGTTTTTATAAGAAATGTATGCAAATAGAACTGTGTTTTAGGTATTCATGGTCCAAATGAGCAAATAGATATCATAATGGTGACAGAAAAGAAAAGAATGCTCTTTCCAGTCCTATATCTCTTATCCAAAAAGGTTAGGTAAGGCTTTGAAACACCATGTTCTCAAAACATAGTAATGTGGTGATGGGAACTGCAGCAGGAAAGGATCTAAAACATTCAAGGTTCATAATGCAAAAGCCATGACTTGAAGAGTTAAAGAAAAATTTTAGTCCAACGTCAATAAAGAAAACCCTGTTTAATGTGTCTGAATGTTTACCAAATTTGTCAAACTATAGCTGTAGTATCCTTGAAAAGGAGTGAAATTGAGAGAACTTTAAAGAATAGAAAGTTAACTACAACAAAATGAGTCTGGTCCCCAAGAAAGGACTCTAGGAAGTTTGGTACATTGAAACTTGACTGTTACTGGTTGCACATATGTAACTTAAAGATTTTTTAAAAAAGAAAGATATATGATGGAAGATCTTCGTAAATAAGTGTTAGTCTGCCAGCATAACAGAACACTTAAGTTGAAAAAGTAGACATAGTTTATGAGAAGCTTTAACACTGATGTCCAATTATGTTTTATTACGCCAATAGGGATGATTGAGATACAATTCTAACATCCTGTGATTTGAGGTCCAATTTGTCAAAATTGGCCTCAATTTATTATTTTATTATCCATATGACTTTGTCTATATTGTCAACTTGTGGACTGAGTTAAAATGCGTTATATGTAGCATTCTCAAATGGTTCCAGCATATGGACATATTTTATTACTTCGGTTTCTTGGAATTAGTTAATGCATACCACAACTTTCCTTGAAAAACACATTTGAGCCAAACTGACTTTAGGGAAGTGTTTCATGTTTTTAATGAGGTTGGGAGAAGAAGATAAGTTCATCTAGTAACATGAGTAGTATATTAAATCTTGTTTGAGAGGAATCGTTTTTTTCATAAACAGTATAACTATAATTTTATTCAAGCTGATTTTGTGGACTTGAAACATTCTTACTCTGCTTTTCTATCTCCTAATGAAGTCACCATTTGGGTTATTTATACAGATCAACAGATAAAAACTTACACAGCAGAGAAAAACAGCACAGCTAAGCACCTTGTCTCCTCCATGCCAAAATTTTGCTGCTTCAGGACCATGGACCTTCCTTAAGAATATGTATACATTTCCCTAATGAATCCTTAGACTGCGATATATATTTTGAGCTGAAATGTTATTATTTATGTCCACATAATGTGTATCAAAGTTTATATAGCATTCATCTCCGTGGCAGGCACTTTATCTCACTGATTATTTTGGCAGAAAACATATACCCAGAACATCCCTCTGAGAAATAAAACAAGCCTCCACCTTCTGAAAATAGGGGGGGGGAAAAGCCACAACTCTTCTGGTCCTCCTTGGACCTGTGGACAAGGCTCATAAACCTCCTTGGAGTGCGGGAGATGTGTGTGCGTCTGGTGGAAGCTCAGGGGAAGAGGTGGAGACTAAGATGCTTTAAAAACAAAGGGAATCAGGATTTGTGAAGCTAGTTTGAGCGTCTGCTCTTGGTGAACTTTTTCAAGTTATTTCCCTTGGATCTAGTTTTATCCTTTCAGAAAATAAGAGTCTTACAGCCCAAGAATGTAAAATATAATATAATGCAAAAGAACTTTTATTTATTTTAAAATTGAGGTATCCTGCTTTACAATAGTATGGATATATTTGTTTTATACATTCAGTATTACTGCACTACCCCCATCATGTAAGTATTACTATCCCTCTACCACTGTGCAGAGGTCATTTCTCAGTTGCCCCTCAGTCCCCACTCCTCACCCTTTTCCCAAACTCAATTCTGCTGGCAGTATCTCAGGATTGTCTCACCAACTATTGTGTATTCCTTTGCTTTGTTTCTTTGTAGTCCATGTACAAATGAGATACTCCAGATTTTGTCAACCATCTTACTCACTTTGCTTACTACGAAAACCTCCAGTCTCATCCGCATTCTAAGGAAATACAAATTTCAAAATTTTGTCTTTTATAACAAGTAGAATTTCATTTTCCACTCATCTGTTGTTGGGCCTTAGCTTGTTTCCAAGTCTTGGCTACTATAAGTAGAGCAGAGTGAATAAAGAAGACTCTCTCTTTTAAAGTTAATGATTTTATGTTATCAAGGAATGGAACTGATATATTATCTCTGTTTGCAATTTTGTAAGAAGTCTTCACACTATTTTTCCACAGAAGTTAAACCAGGTTATATTCCACCAATAGTAAATGATGTTTCCTTTTTCCCTCACATCCCTGCCAGCACTGATTAATTCTAGAATTTTAGATACTTTTTAACTCTCAAAAGCACCTGGGTGCATCTTGTTCATTGTCACTTCCTAATTTTGCAAGAAAATATACGATAGGGAAGTTAAGTGATTTCCCATATCTATAGAACTAGGAAATGGCAATGTTGGGAAAGTTAATCTATTTCCCAGACTCACTACTTGTAATATCCCCTACTTTACCTTGAGATCTAAAGTATCATATACATTAAAGTATTTTTTGAATTAATGCTTTTGCTTACTATTATTATGCAACAAATTATAATTTGATACATATATTTGTTACATATAATTTGTGTGTAATTTATTATAATTACACAATTTGTTATATATAATTGCTTATCATAATTATAACAATAATAATTTGTTATAATCATTATTGTGTACCTCAATCTTAGCAACCAGAAACAAGCACACATTTGCTAGTTTTCAGTGATGTCAATCAAAAGGTTGGGCAAGCATATGGGAGTTCTCACCTAAGAGTTTAGGAGGCTGAAATCAAGGTATTAACAGTACTATGTTCTAACCTGGACTCAAGTTTTCTTCCAGGTCATTCATGTTCTCAATTCAGTTACCTGTGGTTGAAGTACCGGTTCTCTTACTGGTTTTCAGATCAGCCCTCAAGGCCCCTGGAGGCCCAGTTAGGACCCTCTCATCACAGGGCAGCTACTCCTTCAAATCAGCTGCAGAATCTTCAGGAAAGACCCAGCCTTTCTTGTAAGTCCACAGACCCCACCCACACTAAGTGGAAGTGATCTCATGATGTGGGTAGCCAGAGACAGGAACCTTATGAGTAGAATTAGAATTATAGTTATTAGATTGATAACATTCTACTTATTCAAGTACTAGTTTTCCCACTGACCTTATTTTCTCCTCTTCTTAGATTCCTTTGTTCCACAAAAACCTGGGAAGGAATTACAACAGGAAGGAAATTAAGAATTGTGTGGTGAAAACTTCAAATTCATAAAAATATGTGTTTATTAAGCTGTTCTTAATTCTTTGTAGCCTTTAGTAACAGTGGTCTGGGACAATTTGTAATTATCCATTTAATATTTAGATCGGTTTTAAGATTTTTTTTTTACCTGTCTAAAGTGGCTAGATTGATAGCACAGCGGGTAGGGCATTCACCTTGCACTCGGCCAACCTGGGTTTGATTCCTCTGTCCCTCTTGGAGAGCCCAGCAAGCTACCGAGAGAATCCCGCCCACATGGCAGAGCCTGGCAAGCTACTCATGGCATATTTGATATGCCAAGAACAGTAACAACAAGTCTCACAATAGAAATGTTACTGGTACCTGCTCGAGCAAATTGATGAGCAACGGGATGACAGTGACAGTGACAGTTTACTATAAAGCTCCTTCTAACAAAGTTGGGCTGGATTCAGTAATGTTTGGGGAAAGCTCAGCTGGGTTGGTAGGAGCTATAAGCCCCTAGGATTGGAGGGACAGTTGCTACCAAAAGGGCTGCCATTCCCCCAGGGCCAACTGTGTTGGCCACTTGACTCCAAAGAGTACCTTTAATTCTCCCAACAGTGACAAGTCACAGTAGGTTTTCTAACACTCCCCAACCTCCATCCTCCACCCGTTTTACTGGAGGAGACAGCTCCAAAGCATCGGCAGCAGAATTCAAAGTGTTTGTTTGACTCCCTTGAATGAGAAAGGCAGACCTTTGTCAGGCTTCTATGTAGGACAGCAGTGGCCTGGGACCCTCGGAGATCTTAGAACACATGGCCGAGGTTGGAGCTGGTAGATGGGGCTGCTGAACATGCACCTCTTAAAGGGAGATATCTTTAGCCATGAAATGCCATAATCTATTCAAAGAACTCTTTGCTTCTTTCTTCCAGATATAGACTTAGAATTTTTAGAAATCAAAGCAAAGACTATCTGTAATAAATATTTTTTTCTTTCTGGAGGAATTCATAAATAAGGATTTAGCTGAACTCATATGATACCTCATTATGATGGCTCCTGAGTAACAGTTGTTGATATGATTATGCCTTTTTTTAAAAAAATAGGGGGGGGAATAAGGCATAGTGTGGGTAAACAAGGGGGGAAAGTGGATTTAAACATCTAGAAATGTAGTTGAAAAAAACCAGCTAGCCTCCTTCTTAGAGCCTGTAATCATAAGTGAATCAGCAGGACTTAGAAAAGTTGTGATTATTGAAGGAAAGTCCAGTTTGTATTGAAATAAAAAGTGAAGTCTGGAAGGATTTCAAAATTCTTCAACTGCTATTCAATCTTTCTGACTTAAATTAAATATAATTGTGAATTCTTTGAATACATTAATGCCTATTTGTGCGTGTGTGTTTGTGTGTTTGTGTGTGTGTCCTTTTAGGAGATAAAGAAATTATAATTGAGGCACCATTTCTTCCTTACAGAGAGACACAACATTTTAAAATTAAGGAGCAGAAGGGGAGGTTTGGGGGATTTTTTCCCCGTTATATTAATGTAGATGTTAAACTGAAATGACATAAGAAAGTCACAAGTTCTCCAGCAAGTGATCCTGTTAGGGAGCCTTGGGAGAAAAATTGAAAAGATAGGTTTTGGTTTGGGGTGAAGAGTAACAGTAGAACTCTACTAGATAGAAAAGGACAAGAAAATTCTATGTAGTATACCAGTGTTGTTGAAGGCACGTAAATAAGATAAGTTTTAGTTGAACATGACAGGAGTATACAGGATGCACATCAGATGAACTAGCAATTAAATATTTTTGTGGCACTGAAATTTATCTGCCTTCCAAAGAGCAATTTCAACTTTATAGTAACAACAATCTACCTTCTAAAGAGAAATTTCAACTTTATAGCAACAGCAATCCCACAGAATTATTATGCAAGAAAAACAAGACAATAGCTATATTTGAGGAAAGTAGTTAGAGGGAGGATGGACTCGAACTGAAGTAGTGAGAGGTGGACTCACAAAGGCCTGGTCCAAGGAGTAGTGGGAGAGGAAAGGAGGCTAGGGATGAATATATAGGCTACTTCAGAGCTGAATACACTGGAACTGGAAGAACCAGATGACTAAGAAGTCTGGGAAGGGGGCTGGAGCGATAGCACAGTGGGGAGGGCATTTGCCTTGCACGCTGTTGACCTGGGTTCGATTCCTCCGTCCCTCTCGGAGAGCCTGGCAAGCTACTGAGAGTATCCCGCCCTCACAGCAGAACCTGGCAAGCTCCCTGTGGCGTATTTGATATGCTAAAAACAGTAACAACAAGTCTCACAATGGAGACATTACTGGTGCCTGCTGGAGCAAATCAATGAACAAGGAGACAACAGTGCAACAGTACTACGGTGTGCAAGGTGGGGGTGGGAAATGGGGAGAGATCTTTTATCATTTCTGGTGGTACGTGGGCAACCATGAAGTGGTCAGCATCAAAACAAGCTCACCACATGCAAGGAAAATGCTATAGCCCTTGTATTAGACAGTCTGACTCTAAGGATTTTCTGTCATTTTTTTTTATTCATAGAGTGAGGGATAGGAATAATCATATGTACTTTGGACATGTTCGGATTGAGCTATCTGGGATAGAGGACTAGTGATATAAAACTGGTAAGCAAGTGTATTTGTGAATTATCAGCACTTGCAATGATGATGATAAGTAACTTACATGGGATTATTATTATGTTGCTAAAATAAAAACAGTTTTAAGTTAGCCATTAGTATAGCACTTCAGAGGCAGGTAGAAGGGAAACAGGATTAAAATAAAGAGAGAGGCTAAATTCTACTACTGAGATATTATTGTGAGTCAGAGAAAAGGTAAATTCTACTACTGATATTTAGATGTTTCGAAATGATGTGTGTATCAGGTTTCCTGAGTAAAAGGACAGAAGAGAAGATGTGTATGATAGGAAGATTGGTGAATTGCGTACAGTTCGATTTGATAAGTGGTGAGTTGGGGGTGGAGATAGATTTCTGGAATTGGTAAGTCAAAGAATTAAGAGTGGTAGTGAAAGAAAGGAAAAGGTCAAAGTTTGGGGGGATTCGTTTTTATTGGGGGGGCCACACACAGTGGTACTCAGGACTTACTCTGCACTCAGGGATCACTCTTGGTGGGCACAGGGGACCATAGGGGATGCCAGGGACTGAATCCAGATTGGTAACGTCCAAGGCAAGCACCTTACCTGCTGTATCATTGCTCTGGCACTTAAAATAGTTTTTTAAATCATGGCTTCTTTGTTCAAGTGGGTGAAGAAAATGCTCATTGAGAAAACTGAATAATTGGGGTGACTTAAAGATCTTAAAGATATGAGTAGGACAAGGAAGGCAAAGAATTAAAAATACTCATGTGAAAGCTTTTGAGGTAAGTTATAGGGAAAAAAGAGGAAATTTTTAAAGGAAAAAATGAGTGGAGAAAAAGTATATTGTATTTCTTAATAGTGTACTTCTGAGATAAGATGGTTCAGCAACTAACCTCAATATACAATGATAGAATTCTAGCACAGTGCTGGCTTTCTGGGTTGCTTACTACCATGGAAATGCAAAGGTACGCGAATTTCAACCTTCTTTTATCTTTTGGAAAAAACAATGGAGGCACAGCCATGCAATTCCAGGGCTACACATGGGACACCTAATTAAGTGACACTTCTTCCAACCTACAAAAGCAGGGCTGGTTTGGGTCTTTCTGGAAGACAGGAATCTCCATTAGAATTATGAGTTTCTGTGCCTGAAAGACGGTGGTGGGATCTCAGAGGCTTGAGTCCACTCTAAAACTCAACAAAGATAACTCAGTCCAAACCTATTTTTAAACATTCAGTCCATTATCGAGGCTTGAATAATAACTCCTTTAGAATTTTTTAGTCCCCAAACTTTCACATGCTGGGTGAAACCCTAAGCAAAACCAGAGCTCTCCCACACCATTAAATTAAGTGGTTTCTATCTTGCACCTACGTGAAAGAGTTGGGACTATGCCAAGCTTTATGATTAAGCAGAAAAGACAACATATTCCATGAGAATGTAATCTTCTGCATGATTGGTCACCAGTTATTTTTTGAACGGTCATTTGGTTTCTGTCAAGTAAGCTAATTGTTCTGCTAAATTTTCTTTTTAAGATGACTTGACTTGCATTAATACTTGTGAAAGCCTTTTCCCAAATGAATGAGAATTGAAAGATATATATTTTCAAACACATACATACACAAAAGCTCAGCAACATAGAATGTGCTGAAAGTTGGTCAGTTGCAAACTGTGTTCTAGGCCCAGTTCCAGGGTGGAGATGACTGTATCATTGCTCTGAGAAGTTCGATCTTGTTGGCTCTCAACTCAGAAACAAAACACTCAAAATCTAAAAACAAAATCCCTAGTCAAGTCAAATATATGAAGTAAGTACTGGGCTCTATCAGGAGGTGGAGGGGGGTGGTGGGGGGACAAATGTGGGGAGGGGGTATTCATAAATATTTAGTAAGAAAGTTAGAAGGAATTATGTGGGAGAGAAGAAGGAATAATTGTGGTATTCTTACATGCCTGTGCCAGGGATAGAGTACTGCGAGTCAGACTTTTATTCCATTCAGCCCAGTTATCATGATGACATTACAAAGTAATTTCCTATATACTACAATCTGTTTTGGAAATGCTTTCTACCAGGTGTCTCTTATGGGACACACAAAAGAAAGGAGTTGATCTGTTAAATTACTCTTATATTCAGATATATTCAGATATTTGAAGTACTCATTTATCACTTACAACATGAAATTTCGATTTTAATGTTGTTAAAAATTTAATAGGGGTGATTTTTTAAATAATAATAATAATGAATAAAGTGACTCTAGGCAGAAAAGAAGATTGGAAAGGATTTTTGTGGAATGATTTAAAATACGTGGAAGCAGATGGATCTTTCTCTCAGCTATAGGTTAGATGTACATAGAATCTGAACCCCAAATATGCACAAAGAAATATCTTTCATTTTGCTGCCTGGTAATGGAAAATGGGAAGGGAGTAAACTCTTAGCAGAAATAAATCTGAGCTCAAACAAATCTCTAATATGGTTATTGTACACTGTTTATAACCACATGTATATTTATCACTGGTATATGAAATGAAAAGTTATTTAATTGGGAGAGGAAATAGCTTCTAACAGAGATGTATTTGTAGATTTTGAACTGTTACCAGACATCTTTGCTTTTTTTCCCCCCCTCTCTTATTTTGGTCTCACTTGCACCTTGTAAAAATACAATGGAGGACCTGGAGCCAGTAAGTGTAATCTACAGTAATTATAACCTAAAATGCAAAAGCAATTTAAGAACAAACATACTTATCCTTCTTGGGATATTTTTTATATGATTTTGGCAAAATTATCACCACAAATCTTAAGGTATTTAGAAGTTTTAACAACAAGTAAGGACTTAATGTTTTTTTTTCTTGGAAAATATCATAAATAATTATTCCAAAGTGTCATGCTTGGTATTATCAGCACCGTTGTCATTGAAAAATGCCATCAGGTAAACAGAAGTACACTCATACATAGTTTTATTTTTTTTCCATACATAGTTTATATGAAGTACTTCTGTCACTGTCATTGTCATCCCATTGTTTGTCAATTTACTTGAGCGGGCACCAGTAATTTCTCTATTACACTCAGCCCTGTAATCTTTCCCAATGATTGGAGGCTCTTACAGGTCAAGGGAATGAGACCTATTGTTACTGTTCTAGGCATATCGAATATGCTACAGGTAGCTTGCCAGGTTCTGCTGTGTGGGCGGGATACTCTTGGTAGCTTGCTGGGCTCTCCAAGAGGTATGTATATATCTTTTACTGTATTTGGGATATAAATATGCCATGGGGAACTTGCAAGGCTCTCCTGTGGGGGCAATAGACTGTAAGTAGCTTGTCAGGTTCTCCAAGAGGGAGGAAGGCTAATAGATGTCGCGCAGCTGCTTTTCGGCCACGGGCTTCTGGGAGCTTGGTTTTATAGTCTCTGGATGTTGGCCGTTGGTGGGATTACATGGCACCGGGCGCAGTTTGTGGGTGTGGCTGTCAAGCTACTTGAAAATGGGGGTTCTGGGTGGAGAAGGCCCAGTCCCAATCCGAGCAGGCATGGAGGTCTCAGCCCCGGGTCCCGCACACCTGGGTTCCTCTTGCCGGTCCCTTCATGCGTGAGGCTCGTCCGAATGTGTGGAGAGTGGCCTTGAGCATGGCTGTGGCTGGGTTCTGGTGGTCTTCAACTGTCAAGGCTCTGCTTGGTGTGGGAGAGAAAGGAAACCCAGCCCCTCTGAGGGGCCCCAGTGAAGACAGCCAGGTGCAGGGGGCAAGAGACTGCGTCGCTCTCTTCTGGGAGCTTGGTTTTATAGTCTCTGGATGTTGACTATTGGTGGGATTACACCTAAATACTTCTATATATCCTCAATTGTCAATTACTAAAATGTAATTGGCTATGATGAGGCTGGCAGGGTGCTAGAGAGATAGCATGGCACGTGAATAGTCACAATCTCTGTGGTACCTCTGCAGTGTGAAGGACAGTGGGAATGCTCCTGGTGATGTTCAGAGTGAAGGCAATGCTAGGACCAAACATAGGATCTTATGTAAGCTAAGCGTGCCCATTACCCCTTAAATCACATTCTCAGCGCCTCTCTTTTTTGGGGGAGGGGCACACTCAGTGTCCTCATGGCTTGTTCCTGTCCCTGTACTTGGTGATCACTCCTGGTGGGGTTCAGGGGGCCATATGAGCTACTAGGGATCGAGCCCAGATCAGTTGCTTGCAAAGTAATGCCTTATCCACTGGACTTTCCCCCTGCCCTTACATTTGTATTTTTAACTTTCTGTTATTTACCTTTACAATATCTCCTCAAATTTGTGTGCTCTAGTTCCCGGAATACTGATCTGGCCCTGTTTTCAATTCTTATTATAACTAAGTGCAGCGATAGCACAGTGGGTAAGGTGTTTGCCTTGCACACGGCTGACCTAGGTTTGATTCCTTCGTCCCTCTCAGAGAGCCCAGCAAGCTACCGAGAGTATCTCGCCCACATGGCAAGGCCTGGCAAGCTATCCGCGGCATATTCAATATGCCAAAAACAGTAATAACAGGTCTCACAATGGAGACGTTACTGGTGCCAGCTTGAGCAAATCGATGAACAATGGGACAACAGTGCTACAGTGCTATTATAACAATGAATGTGTTTTTAAAGGCTTCTATACAAAGTTCTAGCTAAATGAGAGCTGCGGACTTTGCTTCTCATTTTTCTACGACACAGGATTTAAGTTCAGTAAAAGTTGATGAATGAATGAACAAATCATACACAATTAGTAGTTGTTTGGATGTTGGGTGAGTGAGATTTTCTCTTTTTCATTCATGTATCTTCATTAATGCCAATTTTGTTCCAAACATTTCGAACGGTAATTTTTATTTAAATGAGCTCAAATTACTTCATTAAACGTTCATAAAAAATTAAAATAACTATTTCAAAAACTCGAAATTAAATTCCCGTTATTGTCAATATGCACAGTAGTTTGCCAAAAATGCACTCTACCTTCAAGTTAATGTTCTTTCATTTAATTCTTCTCCATTTAAAGACTTTCTTTTGGAGGCCAGGAGGTGACTTGGAACACTGGGGTGCATGTTTACATGCAGGGATCCTGATTTTGAACCTTAGCCCAGCCTTAGCCTCATCCACTCCCCCAAATCTTGGGTTACTTTTCAAGATGGAGTTACTGAGAGAAAGAATAGAGTAGGCTGATCTTTGCAGAGTCTAAGCCTACGTTCTTTAAAACATAAGCTAGTCAAAGAAAACTGTTACGACACATGATTTTAAACCATCATTTGAAGACCTTAATTTTTCCTATCTTTATTTTTCAACTGTTTATATAAAATCCCTACTCAAATTTTTGAAGAGTTGAGATATGTTGACATATTGACATGCTCTGTTACAGGAGAGCTGAAATACAAATTAGTAGGTTTATACCAGGAAGATAGATTATCATATAAAAAATTCATATTTTGCTTATCAAAACAAAAATAATCTTCATTCTTTCTCCCTTCTGTTTGGATCACTTCCAAAAATGCAAAAAAAAAAAACGCAAAAAAAAAACAATTCCACTTCCTGACTACAGATATGAATAGTTGAAGGACAATCTTGGTAAATCTTAATATTTGTTTTCACTATTGAAAGTAATATTTTTCCTTGTTTAATCTATTGTAGCTAGTCATAAATAATGTAAATGATCCCCTGGGAAAGAATTGCCAGTAAGTAACAATTGCTATTGTAGATTTGTTCAAATAGATCATTTGTAGGCTCTTCCATTAATCTCATTGGAAAAATTATTATAACAAAGAGTTAATGCTGTTTTGTGAAGTAAAATATCTAGATACACCAAAAGTTAAAAAGTGATTGAAATATAGAATTTTCGTAGCTATAGACTTGGCTATGGGCTGGAGAGATAGCACAGCAGTTGGGCTTTCGCCTTTCACTCGGCCAACCCATGTTCCATTCCTCCGCCCCTCTTGGTGAGCCCAGCAAGCTACTGAGAGTATGGAGCCCACAAGGCAGAGCCTGGCAAGCTACCCGTGCGTATTGGATATACCCGCTCGAACAAATCGATGAGCAATGGGATGACAGTGACAGTGACAGTGATAGACTTGGCTACTGCCTCTTCATTTTGAGAAAATCCTAAACCGTTTTTTATTCCCCGCATATTTATGCCTTCTAAAATAAGGATATCCCTGGTAACATGTAGCTGCTGTTACATGTTAGTAACATGTTACTCTGAAGAGTAACTAATTACTCTGAAGCTGCTCGGTTTTCAGAGGCCTTCAGCCCTGAAGTTCAAGTGTCTGGTTGAAAGGTTCCTGGTCTCTGAGTTTTGCTGTTTCCTGCTGGCAAAGCCGTGGCCTCTCCTGGGAAAGCACAGTTATTTCAGCCAACATTCAGGCTCCATTTGACCCCGGACTCTGGAATATTATAGTGCTGTTAGGAAATATTCATAACCTTTCCCATTATTTAGCTATTTTTACAGCTCACTAGAACAAGTATGTGGTGTTTGTTAGAAGGTTGAAGATACCGGGATTCAAACTTGTCAAAGAAAGAGAGCAGCCCTGTTTAGACAGGTTTCCATGGTTCAACCAACAAAATTGTTTCTTATTGAAATGTAGATTACGCAAAGGAAAAAAAAATCATCTTTGGCTTAAGGCCGTTTCAAAATGAGTATTTTTGCTACTTTCTTCCCACGGACATAACAAGGAGACACCCCAGAGTTGAAAACATTCGTTTTAATTGTGTTGATTGGAAACCGAGACAGGGAATGACCCCGCCAGCCAGACCCCGGGATGGAAATAAGGAGCTAGTGTGGAAGGGGGCGCGAGCACTTTTCGGAGGAGGACGGCTCCCATCTCCCCTTGCTCACCCCCCGTCGGTCCCTGGACTGGATGCTAAATTGGCCACGGGGGCGTCGCAGAGTCCCCAAAGCGCGTTTTCTTCCCGTGATTCTGGATCATTTCACAGTGCAGATGAAACTGGTCTTTTAACTTTTGTCCTTTGCGGCCGGGTGCCACCCTTTTTTTCTGATTCGGCCGCTTTTTAGACTTCTCCAGCAGAGGGAGGACACGGGAAGGGGAGGCCGGTACGCGCGTTCCGAGGGGCGGCAGCAATGAATGAAGGTCCCCGCGCGCTCCTGCTCCATCCATCACTCTTGCCTACCCCCCGCCCCCCAAGTCGCGCTGCCCTTGCCTAGCGCGCGGCGTGGGGGGCGCTCGCCCCGCAGCTGGGCTCTGGGGGAGGCTTTGCCCACGCCGTGCACTGGGTTCGGGGTCTGGCGCTCGAAAAGTCCAGCTTCCCGCGGCTCCCGTGGGGCCCCAGGGAGGAGGCGAGGACCGGGACAGGCACGTTGCTGCCCCGCGAGGGCCGAGCGCGCCGCCCGTGTGCAAGAGGCAGCGCAACCCAGTGGGTGCTCCCCAAGCGTCCGTAAGGCCGGGGACCCTTGGAGGGGGTCTTCCCCGAGACGCGCACCCCGGGGGCCGCTTGCTCCGCACTACTCGCGGCCTAGGAGCAGCCGCCCCCGCCCCTGGGGCGCCCCCCGGGGTGGCTGCGCCCCGGCCGAGGGCAGGGTCCGAGGGCCGAGTCTCTGCGCGCGGGCCGGAGCCCCTCCGGGAGGTCCTGCGGCTTCCAGCGACCCCTGTCGGGGCTCCCCGGCAGCCGGCGGCGGCGAGCGCAAGCTCCTCCCGGTGGCGCCGGCGCCTCGGGGTGGGGGTGTGGTGGGACGGGAGGGGGCGCGCCGGGGGAGGGTGCGAGGGAGGCGCCGGCCTCCAACCTGCGGGCGGGAGGTGGGTGCCGCCGGGCGGTAGAAAAGGAGGCGGCGACGCGCCGGCCCCCAACTTGCGGGACGCGGCCGGGCCGAGCGGCGCAGCGACGGCAGCGCCCGCGGACGGAGCGTCGGTGCCAAGCGCGCGGGCCGCGACCCCCGGCCGTCCCCCGGGGACGCCCTCGCTTCCCACCGCCCCGACGCGGTGCCCGTCCGGGCGCGCCTCCGAGATGTCCGAGCGCCGCGCGGGCGCAGGCCGGGAGCCGGGCGGGAAGAAGGAGCGCGGCGCGGGCAGGAGGCCGGCCGCGGGGGCCACTGGCCCAGGTGAGTGCCCGCCCCCCGCACCTGCCCCGCGCCCCGCGCCCCGCGCCCACCCCCGCGCGCCTGGGACACGCGCCGCCGAGCCCCGCCGCGCTCCCCGCCGGGACAGCCGCGGCCGCCGTGCGCGCGGGGCCGGCTGCCCTCTAGCGAGGGAGGCGAGCACCGGTCCCCGGACCGCGCGCGGCCCGTCCCGGACCGGCACCGGGACCGGGACCGGGACCCGGACCGACACGCCTGGGCAGGGGGCGCGCGGCCGGGGCGCGCCGGGGCGGGGGGCGCGCGGCGCGGGAGGCGGGTGGCGCGCGCGGCGCACTTGGGACTCCGATCGGGCCGGGATCGGGTTCCGAGGGGGCAGCGGAGCCGTCCGAAGCCGAGGGGGCCCCGAGCCGGGTCCGTCCCGAGTGGGCGCGCAAACTTTCGGCGGAGTAAGTTGCACTTTTCCCGACCTCTTGGTCAAAGCTGGGTTTTGTTCCCAAGAGGTGAAGATGCGGGGAGAAAATTTAAGAAAAAAGAAAGAAAGGGAAGGGGGAAAAAAAACCCATAAATATGAATTGTTGAGCCTAGTTTCTTACTGGTTATATAATCGAGTAGAACGGCGGTTGGGGCTGTCTGGAAGCCAGTTGTGTCTGATAACCCGAACACGGTCGAACCGTAGTTTCAACTCGAATTCTCTAAGAAGGGCTGATGACTTGGATATTGTCCAGCACAGAGAACGTATCCAGAATCAGTAAGTGCTAAAAAAAATCAAGTTGATAGGAGGATTTTATTTCTCGGGTGTTAATTGATCCCCCACCCCATTTTATAAAGCTCTTCTGAAAGTTAATGCAGTAGCTATTGATTATATTAAGGCCGAAAAACATAAACAGTATTTTCCTGTTCCTTGCAGAAAAAAAAAAAAACAATAACGACTTCTCTTTATTGGCATCACTGATAACATTTTAGAACTGGCTTATTGGCAGACATCAGGCAGGTTCTGAGCAAAACAGAAATTGAACAGAGAGTAATTGTTTGGCCACTGACTATTCCTGTGCATGCTTCCAGAATAAGATACTGCCAATCAGAAGTCACTTTAAGTACCTTTCCTTTACACTCCTTGCGTGTGTGTTCAGGGTTTTTCTTACTGTGTTTTTGAGGTGGTTGACAGTCTTTTATTCATCAAGTGTAAAGTGGGAAGCTGGTTTCTCCCTCTAGATGACTTTTCCTATCCTCCTATCAAAAGTTCATCATGGTAAATTGTAAGAGATCTTCACTGCACTGAAACTGTAGATTGGAGGAGTTATTTGTAGGGCTGCAGTTTGTGATGTGGTTCTCCTGCCCTGCCTTCAGAAGTTTCTGTGGCCCTCTCAAGGCGGCCTGGTGAATCAGAAAACAGGTGGCCTATGAAATAGCATCCACATCAGGTAATAGGTTTGCATTTTGTCAAGGGTAAATGCAGTAGTGCCTCAATTGGAGCATTTTAGGTGGGTAGTTCAGGGAGTCAGGGAAGGGGGCAGAACCTGGGAACAAACATTTCTGTTTCCTGCGAATTTTATCTTCTAGAGATACAGCTGCGTTGTGACATCTTAATAGTCTCTCTATACACAGTTCTAGCACTTTCTTGGAGGCTCTCCCCTCCTTTCCAGTTCTACAGCAATTATTTTCTCTAAACCAAAGAGGTTGGCATCTTTAATACTATTCTGATATCTTTTTGGAAGTATTGGGGGTGGACTTGGATCTTGGTCCTACGGTGTGAGTTTTGTATCTTAGTCTCTGAGGATGGCTTTCTAACCTCACCACCCCCACCTTCAGGGCACCTTGCGCTTGTTAAATGATCCAGGAATATATGCTCTCTCTTGAATTTGAAAGGAATGGTAAGACTGGGGAGATGTCCAAATGGTTGAAGGGCATGCTTTGCTTTCAGGCACTTTGGATGGGGTCCCTGAACACCCCCAAGAGCAACGTCACACACCCTTGGGTGTGGCCCCAATCCAAGTTTATAAAGAATGGCCAATTTGAAACTATCTTTAATGAGAGAGTCCAAGGTTCTCAATAGTATTACTATGGAAGTCAGGGTCTCTCCTTCCTTGTCACTTTGCTTGTAAGTTTCTGGCTGCATAATTCCTGCAGGGGAGTATGTGACTAGCAGTGACAAATGGTGGCAGAAACCCAGGACTCTTTCTCAGCCTTTTCTCATACTCTTTAGTTTGCTGGAACAAACTCTAGCCGTAACTACAAGTCCTGTCCTTTGCCAAGCCTGCCCAAAGACTCACGTCTCGTATCTGTATTCTTCAAACCCCATTTTACCCGTTTTTCAAAACCACCCCTGAAGGTACACATGTAACAGCCCATCAGCTCTGTGGCAGTTGCAGCATTACTGCAAGGCAGTCAGGGGAGGTATCATGCTGAGAGAACCCAGCCCCGCTGTGTGTGGTATATGTGCAGAGGCATAAACACATCTTTTGGAAGGACATTTTCAGAGGAAGAGAACTTAACTTCATGTGATCTGTGTGACTGGTATATGACACATTCATGGCTATGTTTCATCATCATCATCATCCTGTTGATCGTCGAATTTTTCAAGCGGTCTCAGTACCATCTCCATTCATCCTAGCCCCAAGATTTCACCAGCGTCCTTCCCGATGGTGTCACATTGGAGGCTCTTTCAGGGTCAGGGGAATGAGACCCATCATTGTTACTGGTTTTGGTATCTGAATACGCCACGGGGAGTTTGCCAGGCTCTCCCATGTGAGCAGGAAACTCTCAGTAGCTTGCCAGGTTCTCCGAGAGGGAGAACGAGGCTAGAAGATGTCTGTAAGATGGCTGTAAGATGTCATTTTTCTGCCACCATTCTGTCCTTGATATCCTTTTTTTAAAAAAATTAAAACTTCAATTACAAAACCCAGAACTATTTTCTTTGAGTCAGAGTATGTACCACACCTAGTGGCGATGAGGAGTTATTCCTGGTTCTATGTTTAGAAGTGACTCTTTTGGCAGTGCTCAGGGGACTGTAGGCAGTTACCAGGTCCAAGTGCTGGCAAATGTTTTAATGTTGTAATTATGTCTTAGGCCCTTTATTTTGTTTTTATTTTCCCATTTGATAGTTGGCTTTAAACTTCCTTTGTACATTTCTCTTGCCCTCATTTTCTTTTTCATGAAAACACGGCACATAATGAATAAAGTGCTAATCTTGTGTATGGCTGAATCCAGTTTCATCCCCTGAGCACCACCATGAGCAGCTCCTGAGTACAGAGCCGAGAGTAGGCCCTGAACGTGGCCGGGTGTGGACCAAAGCCCCTTCCTCCAAAGCAGACAAACAAAAGCACTGTGAAGGGCATTTCCTTTTCTTTTCCCAGTTACTCTAGGATGACCTGGAACAAATTCATTAAACTTTGTGTTAGAACTGTTGGGTCTGACTTCTCTCCTGGCTGAAGGGGCATTTGTGAGAGCAAGTGGTAGAAACATCAAGTGATCAGAAGCCCTAGATGACATCACCCACCTGTTGCTTTAACTAAGTGACTCCACAAGCATTCTTGGATATGGAGTGCCCTGTCACTAACAGGCAGTGTTTGTTGATAGAGCAAGAGGAATGTCCAGTGATGTGTTTCAACTTGGTTACTTGTAAGCACTTATGTAACTATTAAAAACATTAAACACTATGTATAGATGTAGTAGGATTTATTGTCAAGAATTATTTTGAAGTAGTGTGGGAGAAATTGAGCTATTGTTTTCATATCTGCAAAGTGGTATAATGACACTGACAAAAGGGAGGATAATATGTATATAATTCAGAAGTTATGGACGAGTAGAGAGTAGTCAACTTCTTACTACATGTTAGACACTACTGTGCTGGTCACTGTACATTTATTAATAGGGATCTGTTTATCTTTGCATGTTCTGGGTAGTGTAACGAATGATTTTTGTGCCTTATTACCCCTTGTTTAAAATGCTTGATGCCTAACTAACCACGAGGCAGCAAGATACAGGATAGCCTTGTTTTCAGCATTTCAACCAGATTTTCTGGGTTTAAATCTTAGTTCTGCTGCAGCCTAAACACTGTAGCCATTGGAAAGTTCCTCGATCTTATTATATAAAGTTCCCTTATTTGTAAAATTGGGATTTTATTATTATTGTTATTATAATCATCATGAAGTTGTTATGAGACTTAAGGGAGATAATTCATGGGAACTTTCTAAACATTTCCCAACATACAGTAAGTACCCAATAAACGTTAGCTCTCTTTTAAGAAATAATCTTTGCGTCTCTGCAAAGATATTTGATAATTCTCAAAATTTGCCTTTTATGGTAGAAAATAACTCATAGCTGGCCTTAGATTAGAGTGAGTATAAATATTAATATATACTACCTGTAAATACAGAGAAAAATGAACAAGTATGTCAGATGCCATAACTGCATGTATGTATTATGAAAACAGCTCTGAACTCAGTCTAAATATTGAAAGTAGAGTGAGGTGCAACCTAATTTTATCTCTGGCAGAAAAATGTTGAGGTTTCAAACTCTGAGAAGATTTTGAAACCTGACTCCTTTTCAACAACACTTAGGAGTTGATGCCTGAAACTCACTTTATTATAGAGAATTCATAATCTCTTTAGGGACGCATACAAAGTGTAGGAACTGAAAAAGAAAGTGTGTTAACATACTCAGTAAGAAAACCTTTTTATCAAGTTTAACAGTACAATATTCTATTATAAAATAAAGTGCAGATGTTTCTGAATAGAAATAGAATTATGCATTTAATAAATTCTCATTGTTCGTGATTTTCTTTCCTCACTCCTCATTAGAGCATCTGATGTGTATTATTCAGTGTTTCAAGTTCTTGGAATAATGGGAATATTTGATTAGTATTCTTAAAGTCAGAATTTAAATGTGACCTTAACAACCAATATTTAACGTAGTCTATTATGGCAATATAAAAGCAAGTATTAAGTCTTTTCAGTGAATTAATTTATTTGCTTAGAGAAACAAATAAGTGAACTTTCCGTAGTTTAATTACGCCTAGAACCCACCTCTGGAAAACAAACTAAAACAAAAAATAAGAGTATTTGATTAAAAACAGTTCTTTTTTAAAATTGAGGAAATGATCTCTATTAAATATATATTATTCTCAAAATTCTTCCAAGTTTCCAAGTGATGTTGGGGAGTCATCCTAATCGTACACATATCTGTGTTTACGTGTTTGTCCTCAGTTGAATTTTAATAGATCAAAAAAACACAAACAGCAAGCTACCTAAATGCCAATAGATGTCAGTATTTGTTGCTTTACAAAAAGTAAGGTGATAGGAGAGAAATTAAAGAGTAGCTTTATTTATTCTGTTCTAATAAACTTTAAAAAAATGTTTGTTTAAGAAGTTTGACAGCTTTTCAGTTTTGGCATTTCCTTGATTAAATTTCTTTAGGACAATATAACATTTTAATGTACCAGGCTACCCTATATGAAAAGATGCCTCAGTAGTACATTTCATCAAGAATTCTTAATATAGTGGTCTTTTTTTAATTTAATGTTATTATTTGGAATATTTTGAACTTCGGATTTATCTTTCTATTTTAAACCAAATTAATTATTCCTGTTTCTTATGTCATCTCAATTTGGGGTGCCTCAGCGCATTTCTCAGTCCAAGTGAGACTGGGGAGTTGTCTCCCTGCAGAAGCCCGAGATGAGCAGAATTATCTTCTGCTTCAGTTTAGCAGTGTCACCTTTCTCCGCCTCCAGAGGGTGCTACAGGAGCATTGCACAGATATTCCCTAAAGGGTGACTCCGTTTTCCTCTTTCCCTTTTTTTGAACTGCAGCGAGCTCGGTTCTGGGTTGTTTAAGGAACAACCTGACCGCTTCAGATTGAGCCACATCTCCATGTTTGTTTTTCTCTATCAACTAGCTCAAATGAGCTAAGAATTCTGAACATTCTGAAATGTTACGATGATGGTGCAATTTTTGTCAAAGTGATAGGGGACATTTGGGAGATTCGTTTCAGCCAGCACATTTCCCTAGGGAACCGCATTTTATAAGCACCTTTGAGATGACTTTTCACAGAGGTTTAGTCTTTTTTATAAAGAGATTTATTTAAAAACAAACAAACAAACAAACAAACAAACACATTAAGGCTGGAGCAATAGTACAGCGAGTAGGGCGTTTGCCTTGCACATGGCCAATCCGGGTTCGATTTTCAGCATCCCATATGGTCCCCAAGCACCGCCAGGAGTAATTCCTGAGTGCAGAGCCAGGAGTAACTCCTATGCATCTGTTTTGTGACCCAGAAAGCAAAAAGCAAACAAACAAAAAACATTATTTAGGCACCATGACAGAGTTTCAGATGTACAGTGTCCGACCGGTGACAGCATCTGCCTGTGACTGTTCTGTGCCTGCCCCCACTCCGCAAGCGCCCTTAGTCTTATTTAAATAAGTTCCACCATGGCACTGTAATATTTTGTGTGAAAGCATCAGAGATAAATAGAGTTAAACAGAATATTTGACTTCATTATTTCTCACTGCACAGTTTGGGCAACTCTGGCTTGATGTTTAACTTACTTGGTTTGCACATTCTGAAAACAAGTTTGAAGGGCTGATTTTGGGGGGAATTACAGGATGCGGGGCTGGAGTGATAGCACAGCGGGTAGGGCGTTTGCCTTGCACATGGCTGACCCGGGTTCGATTCCTCTGTTCCTTTTGGAGAGCCCGGCCAGCTACGGAGAGTATCCTGCCTGCACAGCAGAGCCTGGCAAGCTACCCGTGGTGTATTTGATATGCCAAAAACAGTAACAAGTCTCACAATGGAGAAGTTACTGGTACCCACTTGAGTAAATCGATGAGCAACAGGACTACAGTGCTACAGTGCTACGGGATGCGATTGTAATACTTTCAGGGGTTTGCTCATGACTCCTGCCTCACCACACTTGTCACCTTCACAGTGAGTTTCTCCCATCATGATACCCCATCCTTCGTTTGTTATTTGTTTACTTACTTAGCATTTTGGGCTGCAGCTGGGCTTCAGGGTTGATTCCTGGCTCTGTGAAATTACTCCTGGTTTGATGCAGGGGACCACATGAGGTGCTGAGGGTGGAACCAGGGTCTGCTGCATACAAGTCAAGTGCCTTCATGCACATACTCTCTTCAGCTCCTCCTTTCCCTTCTTAAAGTGTGAGGTTCACATTATTTCTCCAACACAAGTATTGTTATTATCTGGGGGACAGGAACTCCCAAGTAGTACTCAGAAGGCTTGCGGGTCCCACCTGGACCTGTTGTTTCCGTGCCAGGACCTGAAGAGGTGACAGTGCTTACTTAGCCCTTGTTGTGCCAGCCATACCTAATTCACCCTAGTGGGGGCCTCCGGGTCTATGCCTGGTGATGCTCACAGAACCTGTGTGTCGGGAATTGAGTGTCTTTACTCTCTCCTGGCTCTCAAGAGAAGCTTGATTGACAGATTGTAACCTTTGCCCTGCACCCTGTTCCAAACCTTTCATTTCATGGCCACAGCTGACTGGCGCAGGCGCCTCTGGTCAGCTGTGAGGCTTTCGTTTCAGTGAGGTGACAGCCAAAAGTGTTTTATTAGGTTGACAGTTACATTGGCAGGTCTCACATGGTAAGGACTATTGTCACTGTTACATAGCTTAGTCTGATATTGGCTCGATGAACTTGACTTTGTTTGTGCTTTCACGTAGTTTTAAGTAATATAGAAATGACAACATTGATGAGGCTACAGTAATATATGAGAGTTGTCTGAGCCAGGGAATCAGTGAACCGGTGCTATTTTCTGGAATAAACAGAGCAGGTCCTTTACTACCAATAGAAAATGAATTTTGCATGAAGTGTACCAGGACAACAACACAGTTCTCTTGCAGAGATAAATAATGCAGTTATTTGTACAAACCTGTAGCACACTGGTGTCTTGCTGCCTCTTCACCACAGTTCTACAGAGATCCTAGGTTTGTGAGTAGGGATTATTAGCAACGAATAATCCTGGCGATATCTTTTTAGTTTTAGTTACTCGTGAAAGGAAAAGTGAATCTCATTATGAATGGCCTTACTACTTTATGAATGAGGTTTCCATTTAGAGTGAGTTGTTTTATTTTATTTGGGGGCCCTCTCAAGTCATGCCACAGGGCACATGGGCCCTTCCTACTGCCAGCCCAGTATCAGAACACAGGCTGGCACCTCAGTAGCAGGGCGTGGGTGGGTGGTGCTGTTTTCAGGACCAGCATGCTGGGATAACCAGGCCATCTGTGTGTTGGCACGGGTTGGGGAATATTCAGGGTGTTCAGGAGACTCCCTGGTTCTGGGATCCAAGGGCTGGCTGCATGCAAGGCATATGCCTTTAACCCACGGACCATCTCTCTGGCCACGAGGGCCAGTTTTTAAAGGTCTATACAATTCTGCTTGCTACTCTAATGTTCTGTTTGTTTCACATAATTCCACAGTTGTGTTGACATGCTGCATTTTTAAAGAATAGAAAAGTCTCCCTCGCTATTCATAGCTATTTAGATTTAGAAAATCTAATATCCATCTTTTTAAAAAATTGCCTGCTTTTAAATGAAGTTCCTTTTTTTTCAGGACAAATATATTTTATAAATATAGTGAGTTTTTGGACTGGAGCGATAGCACAGTGGGTAGGGCGTTTGCCTTGCATGCGGCCGACCTGGGCCAATTCCTTCGTCCATGTCAGAGAGCCCGGCAAGCTACCAAGAGTATCCTGCCTGCACGGCAGAGCCTGGCAAGCTACCCATAGTGTATTTGATATGCCAAAAACAGTAACAAGAAGTCTCACAATAGAAACGTTACTGGTGTCCGCTTGAGCAAATCGATGAGCAAAGGGATGACAGTGACAGTGACAGATTTTATGACAAGAGAACCTTTTAAAAACAGATAGATTTGTTGCTATTTAGTGGTTAGAAATGTGTACTTTGTGAATTGAACCTTCTTTCTGTTCTCAAGTTATTCTCAAGTTGACAAGAAACTTGCCATGGGCTGAGATGCGTTTCTGGTTGTGGTGAGTGGAGCGAAGGAGGGTGGATAACTTGCGCTCAGAGTAGTGAGTGTAAAGTGAGCTTCGGAATGAGCCGAGGCAGTGTGCACACCCATTTTGTGTCTATACTGTGAACATCTGTGCTATGTTTTACATAATTTGCTATAAACAGAAAGGTTTCCTTTTCCCCTCCCTTTCTCTTTCCACATGAAGGGTATGTGACATTTAAAAGAAAGGGATTTGGGTTGTAGCTATTTCCTGTATCCATGTCATGTGGGAGTTCCCAGAATGAAGACTTGTTTGGATAATGGCGACTGTCATGTTCATTTGTGATCTTAGGACATGAACTGAGACTCTGACATTCGCTGAGGTACCTGGCAGTTTCATGAAACCCAGCTTTCATCAAATACAAGTTAGTGCTCTGATGAGCTTGCATAAGTTTGCATAGTACTTGCAAAAAAAAAATGTTTATTTAACTTCTCTCTACACCCACTGGAGTGAAGTGCAAATACTTCTGTATTCTTCAGGGCTTTCCTTGGAAAACCTGCAGTTTTCTCTTTTGGTATTTGCGCTATTCTGTGTCAGTCTTTGGTTAAGCACAGCATTCTTTGCATTCTGTATCATATATTCTTTTTAAATAAATGAACATTGGGTGCTTCCTTGAGATTCATGAAGTGTAGATTATTATAAAATCAGCAATAGCATTGAAAATTGTCATATTTTTCTGAGAAAAATATTGAGGGCTAGTATACTGCCCCCAGAGGGATTAATTTAGATACTGAAATAGGATTGTGATTATAATATGTGTTAGTAAAATCACCTTGCTGTATACTTCTCATCTTCCCTGGGGGAGAGCAGTAACTGTTCAGATAATATCTTTTTGGGAAAGACATATACATATGGGAGTTATGGAAATGAGTTGGTGGGCTTGTCAATAAAACACCAATTATTGAATACGGAGTATAATGAAAAATTAAATATAAGTTCTATACACTAAATCATTTAGAAATAAGAGGCTTATATCTTAGTGGTTGGGATGTGTTTGTGTGTGTGTGTGTGTGTTTACATGTTGATATTTGTGTATTATGAATTGCCTCTAACCTGCCCAGGAGAAATGCACTAGACCTAGTTATCTTATTTATTTGGACATTTGGAAAGCAACCATAATGTGTTGTTGTATATCACATCAAAAAAGACTGTGATCCTTTTCAAGAAGGCAGGTAAGACAAATGAGCAATAAATGGACATCCTCGGAATTGTCATGTTTTGTTTTATATTTGTAGCTGTAACACTGTAGCACTGTCGTCCCGTTGTTCACTGATTTGCTCGAGCGGGCACCAGTAACGTCTCCACTGTGAGACTTGTTGGTACTTTTTTTTGCATATCGAATATGCCACAGGGAGTTGCCAGGCTCTGCCATGCAGGCAGGATACTCTTGGTAGCTTGCCAGGCTCTCTGAGAGGGGTGGAGGAATAGAACCTGGGTCGGCCGCGTGCAAGGCGAACACCCTATCTGCTGTGCTAACAGATAACTGATAATTTTGTGGAAAATATCACTAATTTCTGGCCATTTGTGGAAATAAGTGAAATAGGAAATGTACACATTGCTATATGTACCCAAGGTTCTAAGTACTAAATCTACATATTATCAGAATTGGGGGAGTATCAATTTTTGAATACAGACTAGACATACAACTCAAAGATCAAACAGGCTTACTTTCTATAAGATTATTTTGGTGATGACTAGTCCTGTATGTCTTATTTTAGGAATTGGTACGAAGGCAGAGTCATTGAATTATAAGGACTTCATAAGATGTTGGGCTGGGGCGATAGCACAATGGTAGGGCATTCGCCTTTCACGCAGTCGACCCCTGTTCGATTTCTCTGCCCCTCTCGGAGAGCCCGGCAAGCTCCTGAGAGTATCTAGCCTGCACGACAGAGCCTGGCTAACTACCTGTGGTGTATTGGATATGCCAAAGACAGTAACAATAAATCTCACAATGAGAGACATTACTAGTGCCCGCTTGAACAAATCGATGAGCAACTGGATGACAGTGACAGTAACAATGTCTCTGACAGTGACAGTGACATAAGATGTGTGTTTGCATTCATAAAATGTCCTTTGCAACATTATCATCTTTTACCTATGATTCATAAAGTATAGTCAGAATATTCTCAACATTTTGTTTTCTTAGAATATTTATTTGCTTTTCTATTGTTTATCCTATTTTGTTTGCAGGATAGAGGTCAGTGCAGTCTCTTCTAATTTTATGTTAAAAATTAGATATTTTAGGGAGCTAGAGAAATAACACGGTGGGTAGGGCGTTTGCCTTGCATGCGGCTGACCCAGTTTCGATTCCCAGCATCCCATATGGTCCCTTGAGCACTGCCAGGGGTAGTTCCTGATTGCAGAGCCAGGAGTAACCCGTGAGCATCGCTGGATGTGACCCAAAAAGAAAAAAATTAGATATTTGAATTTTATGGTTTTTTAAATGTATTTCATTAATACTGTAATGTTTGTTTTATATTTTCTCTGAAGTACATGAGGACTGTTAAGAAATTAATTGAATGAATGCAAGGACTTAGTATTTACAAACACAAACCTTTGCTTGAAAAATATTATTTGTTATGTTAAGAGTTTGTCATATAAATAAATAACATCTGTTCCTGGTAAGAAATAAAAGTTATCTTAGATGATTTTAGCATTGCCTGAAAGTAAAATCTTGACTATTAAACTCTAGTGTTGGGCGTGGGGGAATCATAGAATATTAAAACTGAAAAGGTTATCTTAGAGGCCCTCTGTTCCCATCACACCTTTTTGTATGAGATAAACCATAAGATTCTACAAGAACAAAAGTCTAGTGCTAAACTTTGGCATCTAAATTCCAGAGACCATTTAAAACCTCTTTAGCTGCCTCTACTTAAACATCTAAGGTCAACACTTGTGTGCGAGTTCAGCTGCACTTTTATTGTATTTGGGTTGTTGTTATTTTTCCAGATAATAGAGGTGGATTTCTGCATCATCTAATAGAGTCAGGTATACTATTTATATGGATTTAATTATGCTGAGGGATGTGGTACATAAGTAAATCAGCACATTGTCTATTTTTTTCCTGTTATATTATTTTTTGCACCTAAGTAGATACAGTCTATATTGACTGTCAAGTAAATAGTCCTGATGTCATGATGTGGTTGTGGAGGGTGGTGTATGCTCATGAATTCAGTTGCAGCATGGATGAGAGTTTGTCTCAATGCTTTGAGATTTCATTTGCACTTACCCTTTCATACCAGAGATGCTAACAACATGAAAGAGCACCATGAACTTTCTGGAAACTCTGTGTAGAAATGATGCACGCACAAAAATGGATTGTGGACACTTGTGCCTTGGCAGCTGCTTTGGGACCAAGTTAGTCACTCACTCCAATTTGTGAGTCACTGATCACAGTGACATTTTATCACTAATAACCCGAATTATCTTTGACCCAGGGACCTCAGGGTCAAAGGCCTTCTGGTCCATTACTTAATTTCCAGGATGGTTGTACAATTTCCATTAGGATAGTTATTTATTTTTTATTTAGGTCTTTGGTTGGACGGGGGGAGGGGTGGAGAAGTGTAAGAAAAATGGGAGAAGTGTCCCCCCCACACATTGTATTGGATTGTTATTTTGTCCAGAGCTTTTGAGACACATGAGAGAGTTCAACGGGGAGCTGGAAGACACAGGCACTGTAGTTCTTGTGTGGGTCTGTATGGGAGCCTTGCAGGTTTCTGGGAACTGGCATCGACTGGCGCTTCACAGAGGAGTGACGCTTTGCAGGTTGCAGCAGGGAGGAACAGTGCCTGGAGGAGAAGGCAGGTCCTTTGAGGGGGTGGCAGCAACTCTTCAAGTGTGCTGATTCATATCCATCTGGCCTCCCTAACAAGGGACTTACAAAGTGGCTCAGAAAGGACTGAGTTTACCGGGAACTCATCCAGGGTGCCAGGAGGACCAAAGCTGTGGATTCGCAGCCGGCCAAGACTGAAGGGCTCTTCCCGGACTCAGCCAGGAAGCCTCCTCGGTGCAGAGGGGGAAGGCTGGCTGGCGGGGGCAACCCTGCTTGCCGGCAAACTCACAAAAGTGCAGAGCAAGCGCCCTCCGTGGGGAGGAAGAGAGAAGCAGAGCTGTGGGAAAGGCTTTCCATGTCTGGGGTATCCGTGTTGCTATGGAGATGGCACATTCCCGGGAAGGGGAGAGAGGAGCCTGCCCTTAGGGCTTTACCCATCCTTTAAGGCATCTGGGCTTCTGTGTTTGTTCACCAACAAAAGGAATTTCGACGAGGTCTAAAACTGTCAGCTGTAAAAGAAAACTGTGATTTGAAGTTTGCGTTTCCTGAGGTCAATGGCCTTCCTCTGCAAGGGCATCGGGAACAGTGCTGTGTAATGCTTTCCTGGAAGGCTTCCACTTAGGCCTTCCCAAGTGAATGCCTTTTTAGAACTCTCCAGATGAAAAAGCCTGATCATGTAAACCGTGGGCCAATGAGCTTAGGTTGGAAACAGTTTGTTTTGTATGTAATCATTTGTGATGGGTGAAGTAGCAAAGTGGTTAATTTATCTTGGCAAACATGTACAACAGTTCACCCAAGTATGTGAATTATTTAGTGAAAGTAGACAAATATGATTGCAGCTGCATTCATAAATTACCAGTATAGAAGACTCTAAAGTGAAATTCCCAATTGAGGTCGGTACAGAATATGAAATTCCATCTTTTTTGTCTTTGAATTCTAGATGTTTCTTGAGAGCAGGTTGTTGTAGGAGAAAAAGGAAGAAGTTAGGTGCCCTGGGTGGCTTGCGAAGAATGTTGGAGGAAGTCAGTTCTAACTTCTTTTTTGTATTTTGTTTGTTTGTTTGTTTGCTTTTTGCTTTTTGAGTCACACCAGGTGATGCAAAGGGGTTACTCCTGGCTCTGCACTCAGGAATCACTCCTGGGGGTGCTTGGGGACCTTATGGGATGCTAGAAATGGAACCCGGGTTGGCGCATGCAAGGCAAATGCCCTACCTGCTATCTATCGATCCAGCCCCTCAGTCCTAAATTCTGCCCAGATTTTCTGCCCAGATAGAAATGTTGCCTTCTTTGAAGAAAAGAATGCCAGGAGGAAACCAAATACTGAAGTAAACATAGTTTTAGTTCAAGAAATTTACTTAGGGGCCAAGTGACAGTGCAGCCAGTAGGGTGCTTGCCTGGCATCCCATTTGCCCCTGAGCACTACCAGAAGTGACTAAGTGATTCCTAGTGCAAAGTCAGGAGTAATCCCTCAGCATAGCAGGATTGGTCCCCAAACCAAAAGAGAAAAAAGAAAGGAAGAAAGAGAGAAAGAAAGAAAGAAATTTACCTAAAGAGAGACATAAAGAGATGTGTTCAGGATAGAACACGAACTTTCCCAGAAGTGAAATAAGCCCAGAATACTTATCTGAGGTAAGTATTCTTAGGCCAGTGGCTTCTCTCTGCAAGGTCATTTCAGACCAATGGACCAGTCTCCAGGGTGGAGAATAGGCCTTGCAGAACTTTACAAAAGTGATTGATTGCTCTGGCCTAGACTTCTCTAAATATGGGGGAAAAAAATCTTTTTTCTTGTATCTTCTTATCTTGATCTTTGAACTCTGTTGAAGCTTATTTCCTACAGACTTTTACCCTTCTCTGGGATGTGGATCATTTTCTCTATCTTCCAGGAGCTCAGGATTCGGTCATCTTGCTCTTAGGCTACTTAAGAGTGGGCGGTTTCTTCTTATTTGTACTGGGTTCTGAGATTAGCCTGCACTGGGAACCAGAATTGTGTGAAGCAGTGGAAGTAAAGGCTGAGTAGCTCAGAGGTCCGATAAATTCTCAGTAAAATGCCTTACAAATGTATCAAACTGGGCTGGAGAGATAGTACAGCAGATAAGGTGTGTACCCTTCATACTCCTGACCCAGGTCCATCCACTTCACCTCGTGTGGCTTCCTGAGCCCGCATCAGGAGCGACCCCTGAGCACAGAGTCAGGAGTAACCTCGAACACGATGGGGTGTGCCTCCCCACCAAAGAAACAAAAGATTATAAAATTATTTTTTCAAGGTTTTAATTTTATTTGTTTCTTTTATATTTAATTTTGGGTCTCTACATTTAACTCTATATAAAATAGTTTTTTTAAAAAAATTAGTTTTTTAAAAAAATTTATTTTCTGGAGGTCAAATTCTGCACTCCAATTCTCAGGAACTTTATTTAGTATTGCTTATTGTCTAAATGGAATGATCATGATATTGTTAATTTATGATATAGTATTTTTCTCTATACTTAGCCTGACTTTTCATTCATTTGTTCATTAGTAAGATACCCTTTGGGGCTAAGGAAATAGCTTGGAGTTCTAGTGCTTATGCTTTGCGTGCCGGGTCCATAGCACCACATGGTCCCGGGATGCTGCTGGAAGCAAACCTGGAGCACCCAGCCAGGCATTGCTGAGTATTTTAGAAAATCTGGGCTTTTGCAAGGAAGTGGATTGAGTTGCTGTGATTTTTATGGTGAATGTCTCAGGTATTATCATAAAAGGTCTTCTTAACGTCACAATCACAAAGTTCCACATACAGAAGCATAAATTTTGTTTTTGGCATTTCACAGTTACAATCAAGTATTTGTTAGTAAGATACATGGTGCAAATCAAGAATCTAAAAAGTCTGTGAAAGAAACATCTGATTTCATAAGCACCCTAAAAGAAAATCTAGTGAGTAAGTACCAGGTGGGCCTCCTGAGACCCAGAGCTCTATGGAAGCACTTTCCCCGAGTGGCCACACGGCCCCCTGGTCCCCAGGAGGGCACTGGCGTGATCCTTGGGTGATGTTGGGGTGCAGTAGATTGGCGTGGAGTGGGGCTGTATGTTTTCTGTTTGTTCACTTAAAGAAGGTAGATTTCTGGGAGGGTGCTGAATGATGATTTTTTTTTTTCTGAAAGGTATAGTAGGACATACAAGTTTGGGAAGCTCTAGCTGTCCATTTAGTAGCAGAAAAGAATCAATCCCACTTACTCTCTCTCTGTGGCACAACTCCAGGAAGGTATCGTAATTGATTGGTGGGAAGGTTTTTAACTCAGACTAAACGGAGAAGCCAAGCACCATTATTTCTAGTACAGTGACTTTACCACATTATTGGGTAATAAAGCTAAAAGCTGCCAAATATTTTAGAATTTTTTTCAGAAATTCACATCCTCTTTATCCCCATTAGCTTGAGAGAGAGTTCAGAGAAAGGTCTTAGTCAGCCTGCAATTATGGTATTAGGGAAAATATCCAGTTGGTCTGAAGCCTCCATGCAGCTAATTGTTCATATACTTTAATCAGTCAAGAGCCATTGAGGAGGAGCTGGTTGTCATTCCACCTGCCACTCCTTTGAAGGTAATCTGCCTTTCTTCTTTGGGTACTTTCAAGATTTATCTTATTTTTTTAAAACTTCTTTATAACATATTTAGGTGTAGATTCCTTTTTATTTTTCTGGCGCAGGATTCACTGAGCTTCTTCAACCTGTACATATGATTTATCATGGGAAATTCTCCCCCATATCTCATTAAAAATTTTGTCTCTCATTCCCAACCCTTCTTCTGAAACTTTAATTAAACTTAATTAAACATATGCTGGATCCGTCTGCTCTGATCACCTCTTATTCACGTGTTCTGGTTTTTAAAATATTTTAAAAATTTTGGTCTCTAGCCAGTGCCACTCAGGACTTACTCTGGCCTCTGTACTTAGGGGTCACTCCCAGAGGGGCTTGGCAGCCATATGGGGCGCTAGGATGGAATCAGGGCTGTCTGCATGCAGGGCAAGTGCTCTACCCACTGTACACGCTCCCCGGCCATTCTTTCACATTCATGTTTATTTTTATTATTGTTTTCTTATTCACTTTTTGCAGTCTTTCTTGATCCCTTTTCAAATATTTGTTATTGCCTTTCATATTTTTCTGGTCCCCAAGGTATTTTTCTATTATTTCTTTTCATAGAGTGACAATAATTGCTTCATAATTCAAGAGAACTCATTTCTATATGAGCTAAGTTTCACCCCGTGTAGAATTTCTTTTATTACTTGATGTAGACTTTGCCGTGTTACTGTTCTGGAAAAATGGTCTCTGTTGGCATTTGTAAAGGCATAGGATAAAGTGCAGGAATTTTGTTTGTTCCTGCTGGATCCTTGGGACCCTTCCCCATCTATAGCTTATGGTTCCATAAACCATACATTTTTCTTACCTGGACTTCAAGACTCTGTCTGTAGACTCAGTTTTCCTTCCCACTTTATTAGAGTTGAGACACTGTCGTTTAGTTATCTGGTGTTGAGGGGATAGGTTTGGTCTTGGTTACTGTGGGAGTAGCTGTTGAAAGCTTCTTTATAGGACTGTCTGTCTTGGAGTGCCATCTTCCTGGGGAAAGTATCTCGGTAGGATTTTCCTTGCCATAACTAACATTGGACCTTGACCTCAATCTGTTCCCCGAGGATGGGCAAGTTCCTTAAAGGAACAAATGGGATAGTGACCAGGCATTTTGCTTAATTCTGTGTTTGATATTTTCCCAGAATGTTCCCCCAAAGCTCCTTTTTTAATGCCAATACCTTTAAAGAAGATTTTATTGTATTAATTATGTGTTTTCAGTTGTCCATAGCAGAGTATTTTGGGGAAGAACTTATCTCCATTAGTGGAAGAGCTAATTATTAACAAGAAACTAAAATCTTTGCAATTTTGGGTTGTGATCTTGAAGAAATGCTTCAGGAAGAGGTAGGGAGGACTTTATAAACCAGAGTTTTACTGGAATTGATCCAAAAAGATTTCAATGAAGTAGAAAGAAAATTGGGTTTAAGATACTACTTTGGGCCAGCAAGAGAATAGAGCGGGTGGGTACTTGCCTTGCACATGGCCATGCCAGGGTCGTTCTGTGCATGGCATGAGTCCCCTAAGCCTGATAGGAGGGATCCCTTAGTGCAGAGCCAAGTGCAAGCCCTGAGAATAACTGGCTGTGGCCCCCAAAACAAACAAACATATAATTTAACTGCGTATGAACTCACTGAGTGTATTTTCTCTGGTAACTACCAAATTTATAAGAGAAACACATGACTTTGCCAAAGGAAACAGATTTTTTAAAATTACCTTGTAAAATAATAAAAATTATTCTTGCAGATTTTTAAAAATTGTCTTTGTATTCAGGGAGAAAAATAGGTGGCCTCCTCAGACCCCAGCATGAGGGCAACCTGGGAGTTTATCACCTGGTGTCACTTGGGGGGGTCTGTCCACATTTGGGGGGCCGAGCATTACTTTTTGCCTTGCTTCAAAGCCATCTTTCCACTAAAATCTCCCAGTGTTTCTCTTGTTCTTATATTCTAAATTCTAAACATGTGTGTGTGTGTGTGTGTGTGTGTGTGTGTGTTTTGGCCAAACCTGATGATACTCAGTTTGTACTCGTGGCTCTGCACTCAGGGATCACTCGTGGCAGGATTGGGGACCATACAGGCTGCTGGGATGGAACCTGGGTCATCTGTGTGCAAGACAAGTGCCCTACCCCCTGTTCTATCTCTCTAGCCCCTCCTCCTGTTCTTTTAAATCAGTGGTGTGGTTTTATACCTGCATGCTCAGGAGTTGCTGAATGCCTCTAGCATCGTTCCCTTAAGGCCATCACAAGTGGATGTGCCTAAGTCATTCTTCGGGCATAGGCCATGTCCTTCACAGTGTGACAGCAGCAGAGATAAACTCACACGTCTTTGCTTTTGAGTGTCAACTGAGGAAACGCTTTCCCGCTGGGCTGTTAATATTTAGTCACACTGTTGTTCCAATTCTATTGGGCAGAGCTGTAGACGTGGCATTTCTGAAGGGAGAACAGTGAAGGTCAGCTCTTGGCTTGGTGGAAGGACTAGACGTGGTCAAGGGGGCCAGAGAGAGAGAGTGCTGGGGCTAAGCAACCAGTCATGGTTAAATCCCTGTAGCCACAGAATAGTCCCCTGTGCATCACCAGGAATGACCCTTGCGGATAGATCCAGGAGTAGACCTGAGTGCCCCTTGGTGTGGCCCACCCACAGGAAAAAGAAAATTCATCAGGCTAGGAGTAAGTTTTATCCTGACAAGATATGGATTGTACCCTGGCTAATAAAGTACTTTCAGATACTTCCATTAGTTTCTATGCCTAAATGTTACTCAGCAAAACTTGTTTTACATATGAAAGGGAGGGAATTGGTTACTGACTGCCCAGGGACCAGTGAAAGTCACTTACTTCTTATGGAGCCTGTCTTCTCTGGTCAGACACTTGAAATAATCCTTGGACTAATATGAGTCGTGAAATTTCATCTGAATAAGTTGTTGGTCACTTTTGTTTTTGGGAGAATGCTGGCTCAGTAAATCTCATGGAGCTCTCAGCGAGTCTTCATGGGCTTTTACACTGAGGAATTTGAACTTTGCATTGGCATAGCCACAGTTCCCAAATTAACTTGGAGGGGGAGGATGTTTAAATCATTGTGCTTGTTTTTTAAAACCTCAGGTTTTACTGAATGATGAATGATAGAAACATGCTTTAGAAAGAATCTCCAAGTACTAAATTGTAGAAATTAGAGCACAATGAGACACATTCTCTCTCTTCTTTCCTCCCTCCCTCTTTCTCTTTCTCTCTCCCTTCCATCCCATTCTCTTCCCTTCCCATTCTTCCTGTCTCCTACTTTTTGTTGATGTAGATCAAACCCAGAGTCTCATACATGTGATGTGTGAAGGATGTGCTCTACCACGAAGTTGTATCTCCAGTCCTCAAAATTCAACAAGAAATGGTTCTGCTGGTTGAAATGATGGTTTCATATATATGTATGTGTGTGTGTGTTTGTGTGTGTGTGTATAAAGGGCAATTGGCAGTGACACTTAGACATTTCCCCCCTTAGGCCTTTTGCTTATTTTGGTCTTAATTTGGCGCTATAGAGTTCATAGCTATACTTCCCCTTTAGGGGGAGGGAGGCTCCTAAGTGGTGCTCAGCCACCACTTTCAGGGAGGACCCTCGCTTGTCCTGTGGCAACTCTTTGCATTCTATTATTATATACTTTTTTGCTTTTTGGGTCACACCCAGTGATGCTCATGGGTTACTTCGGCTCATGCACTCAGGAATTACTCCTGATGGTGCACGGGGGACCATATAAGATGCTGGGAATTAAACTCTGGTCAGCTGCGTGCAAGGCAAACACCCTATCCGCTGTGCTATCGCTCCAGCCCCTACTCTTTGCTTCCTAAAGCGCCCTTGAGTTTCCTGTATCTAAGTTTGTCATCTTAAGACCCCTGAAATCATGATCTTTCTATGCCTCAATATTTACAAGATATTGTTGTGCTGCTCTTTCTCTCCAGCCGCCCACTTACTCCTGTGGCGTCGAGCTTCTTGTCTGCTTAGCGGTGTGAGACCATAGTTCATGCTTGACCGTGTGGTTCCTCTTCCTGCCTTGTCCTTCTCCCATGCTTACCTAGTCAGTTCTGTCTTAAGTCTGACAATTCAGTTTAAAATCCCTCCTTTCTAAAGCCTCTAGAGGCTCTTTCAAAGCTAATTCCATCTTTCCTGATGCCACCCTAGTTCCATCTTCTTTGTTCTTCTATTACAATCTTTTTGATGTTTGTCAAAAGTATTGATTCCTCACCCCTCTTCTGAAAAGATTATTCATTCTTAGAGCACATTATCAGACTGCAGAGAGCTTGCTCTGTGTGTTGAAAGAATAACAGTATCGAAATCATGGTTTCTAGAAGGATCTACAGCCTCTTTCCTAGAAGTTAACCTTGCCATTTATTCAGGCAGTTATTCTAGTAGCATTTAGAACATATCGGCCACATTACAGTAATATCTTCAAGGTAAGAGCTATATGAAGGGTCATCTTAAAAGACCCCATTCTGCAGTGTTTAGCTTCTTTCAGTAAGGGTTTGCATATATATATTTATATATATAGTTACATAAATAAATATTAGAAGTGTTTGTTTGCTTATTTGTGCCCATCGATTCCTCCATCCCTCTCTGAGAGCCTGGAAAGCTACTGAGAGTATCCCGCGTGCACGGCAGAGCCTGGCAAGCTCCCTGTGGCATATTTAATATGCCAAAAACAGTAACAGCAAGCCTCACAATGGAGACGTTACTGGTGCCCGCTTGAGCAAATCTATGAACAAATGGATAACAGTGCTACAGTGCATTTGTGCCCATTTTTAGGTCAAAGGAATATCTTCATGTCTTAAGCCTTTTCTTAAACCATTGTTCTGTGGTTTTAGGAATTAAAGATGAATTGCCAGTATTGTTTCAGTATCTGATATCACTTTAGCTTCATCTTTTCTCACAGGTGGCCATCAGTTCTATGTTAATTAACTTACTTGTTCCCTCCACATATACAAATCCAGTGCGGTCTTTGGACACTGCATCAACATCCCTGGAAACAGATTGGCAGTGGGTAACTGTGGCCTCACCACTGACCTTTTGAATCAGGAACTCCAGAATCAGGCCTCAGTCCTTCTTGTAGTACCAGTGTTCATCAAGGTTTGAGAATTACGCTAGGGAAGAATGCTTTTTCATATAAAAGTTTGCATCTCTGAGCAAGTGAGAGCTCTTTAAAAAAAAAAGTGTCCGTATCTTAGAGACTTCTATGAAGACATAGTTTCAACAAATTGGTCCAGATAAATTATGCAGGCTGTGATTTCCTGGTGCAAGGAATTTTAAAGAATAGGTGATAATCTGTACATGAGTAATTCATCCAATATTCTTGTGACTCAGAAGTAGAAATGAAAATCCTTGAAAAAGAAAAATAAGTCTTAGTACCCTGTGGAAGTAATCAAATTGTATATAAAGACCAAGCTGTTCTTCAAGTGATTTTTGTTAGTCTGTGTACACACTGATACATGAGCATGCATTAATGTGTGTTTGTTTTTCAAGGTTTAGTTACCTTGGTAATACTGTAGTTAGAAGAATAGTTGGATATGTTTAGATAAAACCTGCTTCAGTAGAAGGTAATGGATGAAAGTACTGTCATAATCATTTTTGCTGTTTTGCTTACTAAAATAATTTTTTACAGAAGACACACTATGTTTCATATCAGCCAGGAAAAAATACATGAGAGCTATTATTTCTGCAGTCGAAACACCCTTTTGTTCTTCATATCCATATCTCCCCTGCCTGCTCCCCTGCCCCTGCCCTCCCCTATACTTTCACTCGGTACTTTGCATATTATGGCTTATCTTTGTGGATCCAGGAGGAAAGTTTTGCATGAATATCTGATTTATTCCAGATGTGCATTCATGTATTCAAGCAAATAATTATTTGTTGTGTTCCTTGATATGTGCTCCAAAATAGATGAATAGAATTAGACATTTTTACCCAGGAAGAGTTTATATTTTAAAGATGCATCAGAGTGTTCTGAAGTAAAGTTCTTAGTTATTTACGTACATTCCAAGAGGAGTAGGCTCTGTCTTTAAAAATTATTTTGTTTCCTTACTTGAACTTCATTTGACTTATCAGAAAACTGAAATGCTAGTTTCTAAGAAAATATTTTGCTCCTTTCTATTATATGCACTGAAGCACTGTCATCCTGTTGCTCATCGATTTGCTTGAGCGGGCAGGGCATGAGTAAGATCTCGATTGTGAGGCTTGTTACAGTTTTTGGCATATCGAATACGCTACGGGTAGCTTTGCAGGCTCTGCCATGTGGGCAGCTCTTGATAGCTTGCTGGGCTCTCCAAAAGGGACGGAGGAATCAAACCCGGGTCAGCCGCCGCATGCAAGGCCAATGCCCTACCTGCTGTGCTATTGCTCTAGTCCACTCTATCATATGGCGCTAAGAAATATTGCTACTTTAAAATTGTATTCATTGATCTTGTTTGGGGATGCATCTGACAATGCTTACAGCTTACCCCTGCTGTTATGCTCAGGGTTCATTCCTGATATCACTTGGGGGACCATATCCAATGCTAGAGATCAAATTTGGGTCAGCTTCATGCAAAGTACCTTATTTGCTGTATTATCTCTCTGTCCCTTCAAATTTATTTTTAACTACTGTCGGGAAAGCAATGTTGATGATGCTTGAAGGGAACTTAGTGCACCAGAACTTCTACTTGAGCTCCATCCCTGACTCATTATTAGTTTTTTTTTTTTTGGGGGGGGGGTGGAATATAGTTTTGCTAAGTGTTTCTTAGGTAACTTGGGGCCCCTCTCGGTAATTCTTAGCCAATCTCAGTTCAGTGCAGTGACTTAAAGATGCAGTGATGCCCCTGTGGATGCCTTGTGGGGAACCCTGTGGTACCAGGGATCAGGGATCCTGCATGAAAGGCATGCGCCTGAACCACCTGGAGTAGCCCTGTACATTAAACATTTTCAAGATGAATAAATGCAACCAGAATATTTTTAGTTAGCACCTCTGGTTAAATTTCTCAGCTACTTGGGAATTAGGCAGAAAACTCTAGATATCAGTTATTTTTTTGGAAAGAAACCTTTTTTTAAAAGATAAAATCTGTACATCTTTTTTATTATTGATGATCTTGATAATTAATCTATCAGGGATAAGGTAATTGAGTTCAATATAAAATTGTGCCTATAGGGTATAAGACAGGGTTGGAGGTGATGGATATCAGCATACATCGAGTTTGCATACCTATGAAGCCATTTTGTGAGCCAGGTCCCTAAGAAGTGCTTCCCTTACTGCTTATTTTCTTTCAGGAATGAATCTAGTTCTTACATGAATGTATAGCAGTATGTCTACAGATGTTTATGGAATAGTTCTGACTGGTTAAGTTTTGGGAAAGTCTGGTGAGAAAGGTAGGTTAGAGGACTGGTGGTAAGAAAGAACTTTCGGCCTCTGTGCTATTTTTGTGAACAATGAAACACTAAAGATAGTTTTAGTTGACGATGCAGTAACTATATCAATCTTTAAAATCAATGATAATGTTTGCTTGGTTTTATTATTAAGTTCTATTTAACTTCTTATGTTCACTGGAAATGCCATAGGACCTTGGTTTTTTTGAGAGTCCGCAAATTCATTAAGCTCTGTTTTAATGAAGCGACTTACAAGTCGAACAGAACCCCCCTCACTGAGGTGTCGCCTCACTGGCCAGCGCTTGGGGAGATGCTCACTTACAGTTTTGGACTGGCAACACTCTGCTGCTTCCGTCCTGTCTGGGCATCACCTCACCTTTCCGTTCATTCTTCACAGTCAGGTTTCTTTCATCTTAATACTTGCCAGTAGTTATTCAGAAGAACTAAGTAGGAGTAAATTCGACAGTAATCCAACTCATTGTCATTACATATAATGATAATACGTGTACATTTATTTTAGTTGTAATTATACAGATGTATACTAGATGATTCTAAACCCATATAATACATTTTTACACTGTTTATGGCTACATTTTTTAGATTTTGTATTTGATTTTTGTCTTACGTGTTTACTATATTATACTGTTGCTTGCATTTTATAACCTTGCTTTTCTAACTTCTTTCCTAAAACCTTTTCTCCCAATCCTCCTCCTGTTCCCTTTTTAAAGAAACAATTGTAGCCTATTTTTGAAATACAATTTCTAACATACTTCCCAGGTTTTTCTAAAATCTGCCTGCCTCAACTGCTTACTTTTTGGTTTTTCTTTTAACTTTATCCTGCTAATCCCTGTTACAAAAACAGCATAATTTTGTAAACAGTGTAAATTAACTCAGAATCTTCCCAGGAACACACTGCGAAAAATGTCTTCCATATGGCATAAGCAAAATGTAGAATTGAAAATCTTTAAGACATAGACTGAAAATTTTCCTAATATTGTTAATGTCCAGCATGATCCATTAAGCCAGAATTTAATTCTTTCTAAAATAATAACTTATTGCCATAGTTCAAACTCTACCGTAATTCTTAACTGAACAATAACATACTCTACCATACTTCTTAACTACCTTCTTAACTGCAGAATACTATTCCAACTTCCTTCCTCCTGTCATCATGAATATGATTGAAATAACTAACCCTTACTGGGAGGAATGCCATATACTTTCATATTTAAATAGAGAAGGTTGTATCACTGTATCACTGCCATCCCGTTGCTCATCGATTTACTAGAGTGGCACCAGTAATATCTCCATTGTGAGACTAGTTGTTACAGTTTTTGGCATATCAAATACGCCACGGGTAGCTTGCCAGGCTCTGCCTTGCAGGCGAGATACTCTCCGTAGCTTGATCGGCTCTCCGAGAGGGCGGAGCAATCAAACCCAGGTCAGCCGCATGCAAGGCGAACGCCCTACCTGCTGTGCTATCATTCCAGCCTAGAGAAGTTACCAAGAACCAAATTTCCTCTGTGTGGTACATACAGCACAGATTCCATATAGATATTTTGTAATTTATGTCTCCAATTTTATGTCCTCTCATTTCCTCTCTGATAGCCATCTCGACCTGGTGGTTTTCTTTAAGGTTTTAAGGTTTTGAATCAGTCAGACCTTTTCTTTCTTAGGCAACATCATCATCAAATAGAGCCACCTGTGCCAAAGTGAGTTTGTATGGAAGTGTTGATTCAAAGGTTCATGTCCTCTTCTACTTTGAGATTGATCTCCACTTTTACTTATCTGTGGGAAGCATATTCCTTTCACATTTACAGATAACATTTTGGTCATTCCATTCTGTTTACTTGGGCTTCAACATGTATATCCCACACTAATTCTTCCCATGATACACTCTGCCTTATGAAAGCACTGTCACTGTCACTGTCATCCTATTGCTCATCGATTTGCTCGAGCGGGCACCAGTAACGCCTCCACTGTGAGACCTGTTTGTTACTGTTTTTGGCATGTTGAATACGCCAGGAGTCACTTGCCAGGCTCTGCTGTGCGGGCAGGATACTCTCGGTAGCTTCCTGGGCTCTCCGAGAGGGACGGAGGAATCGAACCCGAGTAACCGCATGCAAGGCAAACTCCCTACTGCTGTGCTATTGCTTCAGCCCTTTATGAAAGCAATCAGTTCTAATTGCTAGATGAAGTTATGTAGAAAATGCCCACTCAGCAATTAACTGTTAAATGAACTATAGCCAATTTATTTTAAAAATGGGTATAATTGTTTCAATAAAACTTTATTTACAAATAGAGATGGTAAGTGATTTTTAGTCAGAGGGCCATATTTTGCCTACCCTTGTTCTACAATATCTGCATAAAAATGTATATCCATCCTGTTTACACTAGGAATCCTTACTCTTTTTTAACAAATGAGAATTATGTATACTTTCAGCTAGTACTATCTTTTTATTAAGAATATGGTTCTCACAGGGTTCTCATCAGGACTTCAAAATGGTCATTGGTAAATTGACTCAAATATAATTCTAAGAAATCACGGATTCTGTAGTGGATTAGATCACTGAGTAATGATATTTCAAGGAATTGTGCTCTCACCTCTGTCATCCTCCTCTTTTGCATTAGAAGAGAGAATTGGTGAACCTTGAATTCTGTTCTGAGTGCCATTTTTTGGAGAGATAATCAGTTATCCTTTCCCCTCCTGATAGGGAGTTCTATGCTATTAGGGAAAAACAGATGGTTCAGGATCAGAAGCAAATACTACATAAAGCCAAAGAGAAAGTTATGAATCTTTCTGTGGCCTCCACCCAGGACTGCTTCAAACCTGAGTTCTCATCCTTTTCATATGTCTCTTGATTGTCATACGGATAGACTCCACCTCTGTGATGTAGGTGCCCAGAGTGGGGTTCATTATGCTTCATGAGGGCCTGTCTTTTCTGGTTCTTACCTTCTCTCATGATGCAAGATTCAGCTCAGTTAATACTCATAATCTATTTTCCACTTTAAAATTTTACTTCTAGGAAGGATTAAAGAGGAGGAGGTTCAATTGGCTGGATTTTGTACAGAGCTCCATATCATTTAGATTCAGATTTGCTCAACTGAATGGATGTGTATGCCACTTTTTAAGAATAAGAAACAATAACAAAAATGGAGATATCAAAATAGAAATCTAGGCTAGAGATAGTAGAATCTCTGCACATATGTAATGATCCTGGTTGTCTAGAAGAGAAATATGAGGTGAGAATATTTTGAAGTAATATTTCTGTTATGATCAGATAGTGACACTAAGGTAGGTTTTGAATCTTATTGGAGGTTATCTAGTTCTGGGAATAAAAAGTTCTCAGACCTTTTATATTTTCAAACTATCATTTCTTGATCTGGTCATTCAAGTCTGAGGACAGGCATCTTAATTTTACAAAGTGCACAAATTTAAGGTGGTTTATTTCTTTCTTAGCACGGTTTTGAAGATTAGAAAATAGGTAGTTTTAACCTCCAAGTGAACACTACTGGGCGTGTTCCTGATTAATTTAAATTTAATCCAGTTCTTTACTGTTGTTTTTGCTACTATTGAATTTTTGGTTTTGGTGCAGTACACAGGGATCACTCCTGACTTTGTAGGTAACCATATGCATTGCTTGGGATCAAACCCCAGTTGGCTCTCTGCAAAACAAGTGACTTATCCACTGTACTATCTCTCCAGCCTCTTAAATAAGGTTTTAGAATGCTATCAAATTACACTTCGCCCATATGTAAAAATCAGTGTATTGCTTGTAATACATAGGTGTGGATACAGGTTTTTAGTTTTGCAGAAATCCTTTTGGAATATCTGATTTCCCCCCTACATTTTCACTTACTTTATTCTTCCAAAACAATTGAATTGTTTCTTTCGAAATGTTTTTTATACAACCACTAACTCCTAGTTAACTGTTTTTTGAAAATAACGGCTTTAAATATCGTAGGTATCTAGCCATATGCTACCCATCAAATTCCTACTCACAAGTCTGTGAGAATTACATTATATACTTTCATCTGCAAGGTTATTATTTCACCAGAGAACTTTTGTCTTATTTATCTTTATGGGATAATCAACTTTACCAATTCAAAATAATTTTTTTCTGTCCTTGTATTTTGCAATGTTGGGGATCCAACCACCAGGCCTCACACTGGCAAGACAGCTGCTCCTCTGCTCAGCACTACCCCTGGACCTCAGGAAAATCAAGGATAAACCTTATGTATATTTAAAACCGTGTGCTTTACAGGTGTCTCCCCAAGTCCAGCTCCCGAGCATAGAACATTCTTATTTGATATGATTCGATACATTGCATTTGAGTCTGGCAATGCTCAAAAATATTTCCATATAGATTAATAGTAATACCATTTTATCTAGAGAGTAGGTGAAGAGAAACAAAAATTTACAGAACTGTAACTGAAACACCAGTAGAATAATAATGATACAGGCTAGGAATATGCTAAGCATATATACATATACATATATATTTGTGTGTATATGTATTTTATATGTATATTTGTGTGTATATATATCTGCTTAGCTAAGCAGAGAGCACTGGCCTTACATATTAGAGTCTCTTGTTTTAATCCCTGGCACTGCAAAAGAGCAAACAAATAGTAATAATGACTCTGGCTTATAACAGAGTTACAGGACCATTAATATTTGTTCTCAAACTCTTCTTATTTTTTATGCTTTGGTTCTTGAGAACATTCCTTTTTTTTTAGAAGAATCAGTTTGAATCATTTTATTTTTTTAAATAAGGTCGTTGCCATCATTCTGGGGAAATTTCTTTGCAACTTTTTCACTTGTCTAATCAGCGTCTCGAGATTCTTGAGCCACTAAGCCAGCTCCATGGCAATCGAGCAGCGCTTGTCATGAGGAAGGTCCATCTGGATCGTTTCAGCTTTTTTCCCCCATAAAGTCTTCATCTAATTTTAGGGCTCTCTTGTCAATCATATAAAAAAGCTCAGAACTTCTTATCATCAGTGCGCTGATCAATAGGTAGATATCACATTTCTAGAACAGAAACTTTATGAAAATTTTCACTTAAAAAATATTTTTATTTGTCACTATTACTGTAAAGTGCTTATAAGTCTCAATTTTTGCTTCTCATGTAAAAATACAAATGGCCCACTGTGGTGTTGGCGATGTTTTTCCAGAGTGATGATACAACAGTTTTTTTTTAATTTATTTATTTTTAATTAGTGAACCACCGTGAGGGTACAGTTACAGATTTATACACTTTTGTGCTTATGCTTCCCCCATACAAAGTTCAGGAGCCCATCCCTTCACCAGTGCCCATTCTCCGCCACCAGTAAACCCAGCGTCCCTCCCACCCTCCCCAATCCCATCTCCACCCCCCCCCACCCTGCCACTGTGGCAGGGCATTCCCTTCTGATACAGCAGTTTTGTAGGAGGGACCTTGGTGACCTGTTTATAAGCTTGATCTGAGCTAGGCTCTTAAGTGTCTTATTTCTGTATAGTTTGGTTTATTTCAGAATAATTTCCCCTTTCATAGCCAGGGCATTGCTCTGTTTCCTCACTGCATACTTTTCGCCCTCTTTTCAGCTTCTCCCTGTGTTATGTGGAATATTTGAGGTAGACCAAAGTGATTCAAGCAATAACTTTTTAGCAATAAAAAGTAGAAATTAGGTCATCTTACTGAGATCTATGGTTCCCAAGGGTGAATTTCATTCAGAAGTGAATGTAATTTTAGTGTATGGACTTCTTTGGGGGGATTTTGCTTAAACCATTGTTAAAATTCCTAGATGATTATATTTACAAATAATCAAGAAAATAAACAGCTACTCAATAAAATCACTAGATAATATTGTTGTCTTAACTGTCAAATTGAAGCATATTCCTGACATTATTATAATTTGGATTCTTGAATGCCTTGAACATATTTGTAAAAGTCATTCTTAGCTACTTTTGGGGGGTATACTATTAGTAATAGTATACTATTGGTACTGAGATGTATTTCTAAATCATATTTAAATATAAAATTGAGGTTGATTTTCTTAAATTCTTGAAACACCATGTACAAAGGAAGATGAGCCCCTAACCCCGAGCCTCCCCACCCCACACACCCCAATTCCCTCTGACACTTAACACCTCTGAGTGATGATGTCACCCACAGGACACTGGGCTAGAGGAAGAGAATGTTTGTCAGGCCACACTGTGTGACCAGCGTCTCTCCCTGAGCTTCAGTTCCTGAATTAATGTCCTCCAAACTCTTCCCTGGGGCTGTGATCCCTTTGTTATGTCTGTCTCTCGGACCTCAAATAGGAGGCATGAAAGAAGGGTTGAAGTGATGCTTCTCTGCTGTGGCTCTGACTCGACCTGGCTCATGGACTTTTATACCCCCAGGTCCCTCATATCATTTCATAACAGTGTTCTGTGATTATTATACATTGGAAAAATCAACACGATCGATCTTTGGGAATAATATTAGCTTTCCGTGGCTTCTAAAATGAATTGCCACAAACTTAGGAGCTTAAAGCAACCCCCTTCTGTTGCGTCAGAGTTTTGTTTCTAGAGACGTTCCTAGAGCCGAAAGAGAGAAATGCGTCCACAGACGTCATTCTCTTTTGTGGTTTCTAGGAAAGCATCCATGTTCTTGGCCGTTTTCAGGTTTTAGAAGGGCCCCTGGCTCAGGTGCTTTGCTCTGAGTTCACAGCAGCTGTTTTGGATACTAGACCCTCCTTCTTGGGCTGCACCAAAGAAAGATGAGCTGCTTGTAGGAATATACGGGACTGGATTTATTGACCCGATACGGCAGCGTAAATTCTTCACCTTAATGGTTTGCAGACCCCCCCTCTTTCCATGTGATGCCTCATATTCAGAGGTTCGAGGCATTTGTCTCAGCTCCAAATGGACAGTTTCTTAAGAACTCTGTATTGATTTTGAAAGCTTCATGAACCTTTCTAAAACTTGTCAAGCACTTAAATGACAATATAATGAAATTGCTATCAACATTTTCTGAATCCTTGCGATGTGACATGCGTTGACTGCTCAATGCTTTCATTGTATTATCTTGTTTAGTCTTTTTTAACAGCCCTATGAGGTAGGTTCCACTATCATTTATTTTACATTTCAGGAAATTCAGACCCAGAGACTTTTAATATATATTTTCTGTTTGTGTGTGAGAAGCAAGATAGATTATATTGAGTGAAACTTACATAGATGTGAGGGGAGAGGAAGGACGTGTTCCAGAGGGCACACATGCTTCTCCAGAGATAGAGAGACAAGCAGGAGAGAGATGCCCTGTTCAAGGAAGAGCATGGGCTTGAAGAACAGGGTGAATTTTTATAATTTTTTGAAGATTTACAACTCTGGAAGAGACATTTGAATCTAGTCCTGTCCAACTCAGGCTTTTGTTTGTTTGTTTGTTTTGGTTTCTGGGCCACACCTATGAAGCTCAGGAATTACTTCTTACTCTGTGCTTGGGGATCATTCCGGGCAGGTTTTGGACATCAAATGAGATACAGGGATTAAGCTCAGGTTGACCACGTGCAAGGCAAGTACCATATCCTCCATCATAATCTCTCCCGCTCCCCAACTCAGTTTTTATTCAATGTACTTTACTACTTAATTCATAGAGTGCGAAAGCATAACATATAATAAATTATTAAGAATACAGTGTTTGCAGATAAAGCCTATTTGTTGTTTGTGATAAGAAAAATGTTACTGTAAATAAATTCTTTCAAAATATCCTTCTGGGGCAGAAAGAGAAAAGAATCTATGATTTCTCAAATAAACTCTATCCTTACAACAGGTGAACACTAAAAATTGTTGCAATTGAAGTATCTTTCCCACTTAATCACGCAACATAGCTTTATACCAATTGAGTATATATTGGTATACTGTTGATATATATTGGTAATCAACATTATACAAATTGAGCAGTATTTAACTGATTAGTGTTAGTTGATTATATATTGATTTAATTCTCAAATTCTCAATTTAAGTAGAAAAGCTATGTTGCGTGATTAAGTGGGAAAGATACTTCGATTGCAACAATTTTTAGTGTTCACCTGTTGTAAGGATAGAGTTTATTTGAGAAATCATAGATTCTTTTCTCTTTCTGCCCCAGAAGGATAATGTATACATGTCTTATTCATAAATATATCTTGAGTTCTATAATAGTGGTAGATATTATAGGTACACAATATTTGTTGAATGAATAAAAATTCAGAAATATCTCAGAGAATAAAGTCAGTTGCCTATATTAGCACTAGTTAGAAAGAAATTTGGAAGAATTTATTTTCTGTATAGAATATTTTAATGTGTTTGACTCAGTAGGCCACGAGGAAGCAGGTGGTGATAACACTGACAGTGGGTACTCTGTGTAACCTGTGCACCCCCATTCGCTTTCAGTTACTTGAGCCACACCTTGGCTATTTCTTTATTCTTTTTTTCAACAAACATTATTAACACTGTGCTAGATCACTTTATCACTGTGCTAGATAGTAGGAAAAAAATGAATTTAAAGAGGGGCTGAAGCAATAGCATAGGGCGTTGCCTTGCACATGGCCAAGCTGGGTTCAATTCCCAGCATCCCATATAGTCCCCATAGCACCGCCAGGAGTAATTCCTTGGTTCAGAGCCAGGAGTAACCCCTGTGCATTGCTGGGTGTGACCCAAAAAGCAAAAAAAAAAAAGAAGAATTTGAAGAAAAAGTCCTTGGTTGAATAAAGATATTTATGAAATATGTGGAGTGATAAGGACTTTACAAGAATGTAATGATGGATGTTTTATTTACTTTTTGAGAATGAGTAAATGAAGCTAGTCAATTTATATGGTGGGAGCAGGGAGATTACTAAGATCTATAGGAATATTGCAGATATCGGAAGGTTTCTCGATGTCTTTCCTAGAGTTCTCGTTTGGGTAGAAATCCCAAATGAATGTAGTACTGATTAAACTAAAGGAGTTGCCTGGTCACGGTGCTTCACCTAAAATTAGAGACCTTATTTCTATTTCACTGTCTAGAGTATACTTGTCAGTGCTGAAATGAGATGAGGTATGAATCTGTCTTGTACACAGTAGCATATGTTGTTGAAATAGTGATGAGAAATGCCATCTAGTGAGGCCTGACTAAGCCACTGATGGAGTCAGTTGCATTCTCTGAGGGTAATTTTAATAGCCTAACCATGAGATCTTTATATTTTTAGCTTCCTTTAATAAGATACTTGGTTTCATCAGTTTCATCCAAGAGTGTAATTAATCCCTTATGAATATGCTATCTTTTAAAAAATTGTATTGACATGGTGCTTATTGTGTATCTGACAGTGTCCTCCTCAGATACACATGATGCACTTCAGATACTTCACTCTTCTCTGTGTGAAGGTGAATTATCCTGCAGCTGAAGAACTGATAGACTCATTTAAGGGAAAAGATTGAGTCAAGCTGGATATGGAACATGAGCTTGCCTGACCAACCCTCTTGTTTCCTTCCTGTGTATTGCACCCTGGTTCATTTCCTTGTTCATCCAGCTTTCCAGAGTCCAATTTAGGCTCTTTATTTCTTTCATTTTTATCTTTTCTTTTCTATAACATTTCAATGTATTGTAGCATTCTGTGATTCTAAAAGAATTCTCTTTGCTCTAAGGTTTTTTTGGGGGTGGGGTCACACCCAATGATGCTCGGGGGTTACTCTTGGCTCTGCACTCAGGAATTACTCCTGGTGGTGCTCAGAGGACCTTATGGGATGCTGGGAATCGAACCCGGGTTGACTGCGTGCAAGACAAACACCCTACCCGCTGTGCTATCGCTCCAGCCCCTGCTCTAAGATTTTATGATGTTCACAACTCATTGCTTTTCTTTTCCTGCAGTCTTACAGCAACTATTAGGTTTGTGTCGTTGTCTCCTCTTCTTTCCCTTCCACTCCTCCCTTCCCTCTCCCTCTCCTCACCCCCTTTTTTCTCCTTCTTCCTTCTCCTCCCTTCTTTCTTCTTTCTTCTTTCTTCCTCTCCTCCATGCCCAGCGAGTGCTGTCACTGTTACACCCTTGGCTGCACTCAGGAATTACTCCTGGTTGTCTCCAGGAACCCGTGAAATGCTGGCGGTCATACTGGGGTCAGCCAGGCAAAGGCCCTGCCAGCTGTGCTATTGCTGTGTCCCTCCCCTCCTCTTCTACACAGTCATCCTTTCCCGTGAACATCCTTGTGATAGTATTTGTTAGCTTTTAGCTGAAGTTTTTCTTTTTTATTGTCTTACAAATATAGGATAGAAAGGAATAGCTCAAGGCTCTGTGTTTTTGCAAGGGGGGGGGTGCTGGAGTGATAGCACAGTGGGTAGGGCATTTGCCTTGCACGCGGCCGACCCGGGTTTGATTTCCAGCATCCCATATGGTGCCCTGAGCACTGCCTGGAGTAATTCCTGAGTGCAGGGCCAGGTGTAACCCCTGAGCATCGCCAGGTGTGACCCAAAAAGTAAAAACAAAAACAAAAACAAAAAAAGCCTCTGCATTTTTTTCCCTGTGTTATATAGCTTTGTTCCATCAGGACATGTGAGCTGGTATTTTCTGACTTTTCAGATGATTATAGCTAATGATAATCAAATCAGTACTACATAAATATTTTTGTAAAATACAAAATGCTTTTATTCATATCCTTGTATTACCTTTATGACTTTATTTCAAATGCAAGGCCAATGCTACCGTCCGGCCATTGCTAAAACACAGGATTATTGGGGTTTGGAGCAATTTTGTGATGTCTTATTCCTACACACCCACTCAACACTAGAGCACGGTTCTGCTGAGTCTGTTCTTGCCCTTACTCAGAGTCTCAGGACCTTGAGGCAGAAATGCTGGTTGTCACATAAATTAAATAAATTAAAGTCGTTTAAATACTTGGGCTAAGAATCTAATTAAATTTACTTCTAAATAAAAACAAACATTTTTAGTGGCATTTAATTGTCTCTGGAGAAAAGCTATATGTTGGCATGTTATATAAGTGTCATTTAGGGTTCTGTGGTGTGATTATTATGGAGTTTGTGTTGATAAGATTTTATTGCAATGAGTCAATGAAGACAGTGTCGCACAGTGTATAGGTAGCTCACTCTTATTCTCAAAAGATGCTTTAATAAATTTATTTTTGTCACTGTCACTGTCATCCCATTGCTCATCGATTTACTTGAGTGGGCACCAGTAACGTCTCCATTATAAAACTCCTAACTGTTTTTGGCATATTGAATACACCATGGGGAGCTTGATTATCTCTCTCCTATTGAGACTTCATTTTGTGCATTGTCTGAAACCAGCTTATTTTACAGTCTGACTTCCAAGGACTTTCCTGGAATGGGAAGCAGTGTAGCCTTGTAATTCCTGTTAAGTAGGTCACCAGAGTTGATTACTTTAGATAGTGGTTTTCAGCCCGTGCTTATCCTCAGTGTAAAACAGTTTAAAGATTCCACTTTAGATGACCAGTAACTTAGAGTAAGTTTTCTTACTACAAATAGCCCGTCTGATTTGACTAAGTTCAGTTTCTGCTTCTTCAACTAATTGATCATACTGGGATCCCTGTGATAAGAATCTTGCTCTCGTGGGTCTTGTGTGATAGAAGTAAAAGTTAATAAGGATTCAGCTATTAAGATATTGATGTACCTGCTTTAAGATGCAAGGATTGGGTCAGAGACACAGTACAGCAGGTGAGATGCTTGCCAGGAGTGGTCCTGATGGCAGAGCCAGGAGTAAGTTCTGAGCACAGGGGAACAAAACAACAACAACAAAATAGAATGTAAGGAGACTTACTAGGCTTAATTAAAGATCTTCAAAATGTCCAAATTGAGCCCCACTTAAAAAGGGATGCTAGGATGTTTATTATATACTGTAGTCACCAGAACAGATAGAAATTTGGTTTTGATCTGCTGGTCTTAGAGAACCAAGAAGGCTTTTGTCAATCCTGCCATATACTTTTAGTGTCAGTCAGTTTCATAAGTTCATTATCTATGAATAAAATGTAAAACCAGAAACCTGTGGATTCTAAGAAAGGTGACCAGCTTAAAAAGACAAATAAACCTTAGAGAAACTGAAAGAACACAATTAAGAGTTCTGCTGCTTTTTGTCATATTCACCAAAAAGCAAAAGTTTTAAATGCATGTCAAAAATAGACCCTAGAAAACTACTACTGATAGATCATTCAGGGGCCTTTTTTGTTTATGCATGGTGCTTATAGATTTATAAAAGATCTTCATTGATTAAAGCTAATCATATTCAAGTAGTATGTTACTTTAGCTAAAAATTCTTCCAGTTGAAGGTGTCTAAAGAAATTCAAATGGAAAAAGAATTTTAATGATGTACTTTAAATGACTGTAAATAAATGTGAACAAAGAAATAATGGTCATAAATACAAATGTAAGCTCAGCATGTCATAATAACACAATGCATTTATTTAAGCAATAAAAATATCTAAGCAGAAAAATCCTGTTAAAATAAGTGTATAACTATCTATCAAAACTAGTAGGTCCATTACTCTGTTTAATGTCATATTGCAGGTAAATATAGCAGGCATGAGAAAAAGAAAAAAGAAAAAAACTTTTTGACAACAGAAAAGATCATAAGTGTAAACTCTGGGCAAATGAAACTTGCTGCACACTGATTAGGTCACTCTGTGATGGATCCATTTTTAACCCTGAGTATTGATGACCTTAAAGCAAGTGTGTGTGGGAAAATCTTTGTGTCTGCATGTGAGATGTTTGTATAATTAGAGGCAGCTGTGGTGACAGCGTTGATTAGGGTGTCCTGTTGAACACTCACCTTAAGAGTGCTGGCACAAATGCTGTGAAGTACCCCAGCAGCCTTAGTCAGCGTGCATTCCCTTTACAGCTTGAAAGGGCAACTTGGATATGTTAGACACTCTCCTGGCTCTACCCATGGGGGCTATCAGGTTTCAGCAAAGGCTGGAGTGAGTTTCCCTTGTGCCATTTGCAGCATGGCAATCACACGGTTCAAAAATGTCTTTTTAATATATAACACCAATGTCAAGCATTCTGCCTCATGTCATTTTCTCATAAACTATCAAAGTAGTTCAGAAATGTTCATGTCTCTCCCAGATGATTTTATGTACTTGGAATAAGTGCAGCAATGAGTTGTCACATGATGCATGCCAGGTCTTATTTTTAAAAATATATAGTCACTATTAATGTATAGCACTGGCATCCCATTGTTCATTGATTTGCTTGAGTGGGCACCAGTAACGTCTCCATTGTGAGATTTGATGTTACTGCTTTTGGCATATTGAATACGCCACAGGTAGCTTGTCAGGCTCTGCCGTAGGGGCGGGATACTCTTGGTAGCTTGCCAGGCTTTCTGAGAGCTTGACACAGGCACAGAAAATCATTTCCCTGAAGACAAGCTACAAGGAAGGCCTGAAGGTCTCCTTCCACTCTGTAAGTTTATCTCCTAAGAACTTCGCCAGAGGCGCTAGAATGATAGCGGGTAGGGCGTTTGCCTTTGCACCAGTCCAACCCTGGTTCAATCCCCAGCATCCCGCATGATCCTCCGACCGCCGCCAGGAGTCATTCCTGAGTGCAAGAGCCAGGAGCATTGCTGGGTGTGACCCAGAAAGAAAAAAAAAAAAGAACTTCGCCAGAACTACAGAGAACCACAGAACTTGGAAACATTATTTAATAGAGCATTGTTCCCCATAGTGAAGTTTATTTCCTCCCACCTTCCTTCTTTCGTTTCTTTCACTCTCCTATATCCAATGGGTAAAATATAGCACAGTTCAAAGTTCAAAAGATACACAGTAGGAACCCAGGATGCAACTCAAGTGGCAGAACACATCTCTTGCTTATGCAAGACCTCAAGTTTCACTCCTAGCAGCACTGGGTATAGCCCCAGTGCATCGCTCCAGCCCCCTGAGTACTTCTGGGTGTGGCCCCTCTACAGAAAGAAAAAAGAAAAAAACAAAAGAATACCCCCTGAAAATTATACCTGCTCCCCTGGTATCCACGTTCCTCCCCAAACACCCAACTTTATTAGCAACAGTTTCCGTCAACATCTGCTTCTAAATAAGGCTCAGAATGAAAGACTGCTGATGCCAGGTTCCAGCAACTCAAACCCAAACACCCTCCTATTCCTGGCCTTTCCAGAGAGTCGCCCAGGAAGGCCAGCCCAAGTCAGAGAGTCTGCGATGAACCTTTATGTGGTCTCATCAGTCTGCTTAATATATAAAAAAGAAAATTTTAATTTTGAGCCATACATGTCAGCAAAGTATGGCATAAAGAATTCAGTTTATTGCTTACTTGTTACAAGCAGTAACCCACCCTTCCTTCCTTCCTTCCTTCCTTCCTTCCTTCCTTCCTTCCTTCCTTCCTTCCTTCCTTCCTTCCTTCCTTCCTTCCTTCCTTCCTTCCTTCCTTCCTTCCTCTCTCCCTCTCTACCTTCCCTCCCTCCCTCCTTCCCTCTCTCCCTCCTCCCTTCCTTCCTTCCTTACTTCCTGTTCTTTTTTTCTTTATTTATTTTTCTGGGTTTTGGACCACACCCGGAGGTGTTCAGGGCTTTCTCTTGGCTCTGTGCTCAGGGGTCACTCCTGGCGGGTTCATGGGATGTACAGTCTCTCCGGCCACTGAGGCAGGAGCTCTTGGAGCCATCCTTCTTCTTCTGCTGTGGTCTCCGTGTCAGCCGTGTGTTCTCAGGCCCCTTGCCTTGCTCTGATTCTGTTTTAGTACCTGTGAGTTGCAAGTAAAAGAACGATATATATTTTTAAAAAATTGTTATAAAGTTTAAAGGAGTCCGTGAATATCAAGTTTTCAGAACTGTGTCCGGCACATAGTAGTTCCTTAACAGTGTCAGCAGTTATTATTCTGGAGGAATTTATGGTTCGACATACTGTGAGAGTCTTATTTTAACTCGATCTCTTAGAGGCCTTGGGAAAGCTGTTATAATAGTTTTATAATTTTATCTTTTGGCTTCAGCAAAGAAATGCTGGGAAGAGAGCTACAGAGCAGTATAAGAGAGGGGGTTGCAGACCCAGGAATAAGCTATCAATTTTCAGCCTGGAAAATTCTCTTACCTAATAAATCTATACTTATTTTCCCTGGTAGAATTTTCGTATTATAAATGGTTTACAGACATATGTGGCGAGGTAATCTGGTGTATATAACTTATAATAAGAAGCAAAAAATCGCCATGGTATCTCAGAAAGAAAATGTCTTCCCGACATTCTTCCTCTGTTGTCCTCAGCTCCCTTCACACCTCCACCTCCAACTGCACAGAGGCGAAGCACAGAAAAGTTCTGGCCTCAGTGCCGACCTGCAGCTTGTTTGTCTGAGGACATTGAGCAACTTTCAAAAGAAGTCCCTACATCCATCCACACTTGCAAAGTAGAAATAACTATCTGCTTTGCTTGAAATACATACATGGGGGCTTGCCCAGAAAATAGAATTAAACACCAATGGCACACTTGGAGGTCGAGGTTGAGGTCGAGAGAGAGAGAGAGAGAGAGAGAGCGAGAGAGAGAGAGAGAGAGAGACAGAGAGACAGAGACAGAGACAGAGACAGACAGAGAGACAGAGACAGAGAGACACAGAGAGACAGAGAGAGAGACAGAGAGACAGAGAGACAGAGACAGAGACAGAGACAGACAGAGAGACAGAGACAGAGAGACACAGAGAGACAGAGAGAGAGAGAAGAGAGAGAGACAGACTCAGAGACAGAGACACGGTGAGACAGAGAGAGATAGACACAGAGACAGAGAGTCAGAGACAGAGACACAGTGAGACAGAGAGAGACAGACAGACACAGAGACAGAGGCAGAGACACAGTGAGACAGAGAGATAGACACAGAGACAGAGAGTCAGAGACAGAGACACAGTGAGACAGAGAGAGACAGACAGACACAGAGACAGAGGCAGAGACACAGTGAGACACAGAGATAGACACAGAGACAGAGTCAGAGACACAGTGAGAGAGAGACAGACACACAAACAGAGTCAGAGACAGAGAGCGAGAGAGCTCTCACAGTGAGCTGTGAAGACAGGAACAAAGTAGGAACTGTGGTCAGTTGGTGGAGATAACCAGTTTAATGTAAAGGCCAGCATCAAGATGCTGTGAAATATGTGCGTTCCTCGTGTTGAAAGCACTCAGAGTATGATCTCATGGGGAGACTGAGCTATGGCAGACTAGATAAGGAAGGAAGGAACTTTACCTCCTTAAGGACTGGGCAGGGTCTTAGCTGAAGTGAGGTTCGAGGGGGCAGCAGGTGAGAGAAGAATAGGAGGATAGAAGATTCAAAGTGAAGACAATTCTGTTCATTTGACAGGTTTCTGGTTAGGATGACATATCCTTTCCATTCAGCTTATCAGACAGAGTAGTGTCAGAGTCTAAATCTAGTGGAATGCTTAAAAGCAACAATGATGTCACAGGACCCTTTGTTCTTTCGAGAGTAGGCATTACCTTTGGGATCATTTTTGTACCTGGGATTATTCTATACTTTACCAGAATTTTCAGGCTTATCTCTCATACTTATAATATTTCAGTGAGCATTTGAGGTCCTGAGGTCCTGTTTTGTTCTACAGGACTGGACTGATAGCACAGCGGGTAGGGCATTTGCTTTCCACGCAGCTGACCCAGGACGATTCCTCCGTCCCTCTTGGAGAGCCTGGCAAGCAATCAGTGAGCAATGGGACAAGAGTGACTGTACATGACAGTTTTGTTCTATACTCGAGAGAATATGTCCTTTGGTCAGTGAATGTTGACATAGGTGCTTAATAAAAATGGACAGACATCCACCCACCATCGCCAGCACCAACCACCACTCTCAGCTGCATCCCTCTGCCGCCACCACCACCTTCATGACCACCACCGTTACCACCACCATCATCATCACCATCACCATCACCACCATTACCATCACCATCTCCACTATCACTGTACCACTGTAGCACTGTTGTCTCATTGTTCATCGATTTGCTTGAGCAGGCAACAGTAACGTCTCCATCGTGAGACTTGTCGTTACTGTTTTTGGCATATTGAATACGCCACGGGGAGCTTGCCAGGCTCTGCTGTGCGGGAGCGATACTCTTGGTAGCTTGCCGGGAATCATAGAGGGACGGAGGAATCAAACCTGGGTCGGCCGCGTGCAAGGCAAACGCCCTACCCGCTGGGCTATCGCTCCAGCTCCATCTCCACCATGACTGTTATAAATAAACTAAGCATCAAATATGGACTGCGATCACATGCTAATGCAACTCCTAACCCCCCTTTCGTTTGACAAGATAAATTCCTTAATAGTCCTTTTACCTACTACTTTTAAAATGTGAATTGTTGAATATGGTACTCATATAGAATGTGATTGGTCATTTTCTCTAATACTTTGAAAAAGCATAACTGAGACCAGACTCTGTGGCTCAAACCATACAGCAGGGCATCCAAACATCATACTGTTCACTTGATTTGTGGTAGTGGAACTGTGAGATGTGAAATGGAGCACCGCCGTGTGTATGGTCACCACCAGTTAGACTGGTCTGTTTGGGAAATGGAAGCTGACACTAGATAAATCCAAGTGTGACCTGAGGCACCATCATAGTGAATAAAGGAAGTGATATGCTAAAATATTGCCCCCCAGTTTTATTTTATGATATGCAACACGTTCTATGTGTATGTTATGAGAGTTATTCTGTCTGCTTGTAAAGGGATCCACTAATACACATACATACTTGCACTTTTTAAAGAGTTGGACTTGGACTGTTAAAATGGTATTTCTGGAGTCCAGGCATCTCATTTTTTCTTGAAGTATAGTCCCTGTGTGTTCAATGGTTTGGGTTAGTTGACTGCCTGAGGTAGTCAGCTTAAAAATACCATGTAGTAGGTCTCTGGATTAAAGAGTGGCTCATTAAAGGCACCCCGTTTTTTTGTTTCTTCCATCAAATATCTTTGCTGAGTACACAAGGACAAAGAATCCCATTTTTGCTCCTGGAGAAGCAGAGGAAGAAGAGAATATTTGAAGGCTGATTAGCTGGAGCATGGGTCACTGTGAGCAGGGGGCAGTGTGAGTGGGGACAGTGTGAGGGGGGGACAGGACAAGGGGGGCCTGCAGCCTGAGCAGGGCCAGTGTGAGCAGGGACAGTGTGAGGGGGGACAGTGTGAAGGGGGGACAGGGCGAGGGGAGACTGCAGCCTGAGCAGGGCCACTGTGAGCTCGGGGTGGTGACCATGGCTACTTGTGACCATGTTGGCTGGTCCTTTGACTAATTCTGGGTCAGTCACTGCCTCAGATCAGGGCCTTTAGCGCCAGGAACATGCAAGAATATTCTGAAATGTCAGTGCCACTAGATTTGCTGTTTTATACTTGACTCCATTGGCATATTTTAATCCTGCAAGTGAAATGTACCTTTTAAAGTCAGATTTGTGAGTGCGGCTCAGAAGAGAAGAGCAAATGGCAAAGCATAACCTTTATTCACCCTGTGCACGGCCATAATCTTCTCCGTAAATTAGTGCAAGAGAGAAATACGGTAGAAAAATGGGGTTTGGGGTCTGTCCCCAGTAATTTAATTATGGCTAACATGAATCTGTTGGTTTTTTTTTTTTTTAACATGAATCTGTTTAAAGGACAGCAGTCTGCCAAGCGGCTTTATTAGTGATAGCGGTGCACCTTCCCGGCCTGGCGTAATCTGCAGTCGCCAGCTTTCACCGTGACAGCTGCACATCTGTGAGGCAGGCTCTTAAAAGGTTTTACTCAGGGAAGAAAGACTTGTCTGGGATCACGGCTGAAAGCTCGCTGTTACTTGATAATATTTTGCAGGTTTCCTGTTTAATTTGTCCAGTGTGCTGAGGTGCTTCAGATTAACTACACGGTGAAACATGGGGAGTAATGATACGGGCTCACTCTGCATTGTCACAGCCTTTGGAGAACAGAAACAGCAGCTTATCTCGTGACAAATGCAATCACCATATCTCTGCAGCAAACACATGTTAAAATTTGTTTCCTGCTCATAACAATGCAGTACTATATTTGATACAGCAGCACAGAATTTATTTGAAAAAGATAAAAAAATAACAGGAGAATTGCTTGCATAGATGAATGATCTTTTCAAATACTGGTTTTATTTTTATCACAAATATCTAGGCACATAGTATTATTGTAATAACTGGACACATTGCATTAAATTTTTGTTATCATAATGTAAAAGAAATACTTTGGATTACTGTTATCATTTTTTTCTACATTTTTCTACGTTGGAGGACCTGTCAAATACCAAAAGTTGATGTAACAAAAATAGACTTTCAAAAAGTATTTTTCGAATACTCACTTGCCTTGAGTTTGAGTGGGATAAGTATACCGTAAAGTTTTAAAAAGTTTTTCAAACACTTAAAACCTGTAAAAAGATGTACCTATAAAATGTGTAGCATTGCTCTCGGGGATTTTGAATTTGTTTTAAAGGCTGCTCTTTTTGCACTTTACTGTGTCTGGTGATACATTTCTAAGGGTGTGGATATGTTCATATGAATGTCAAGCGTATTTGAAGTAGAATTAGGCAAAGTTTGCTTAAAACTTGCTCTATCATTAAATTGTTTCAGGGTGAAAACACATTGAAAGCAAAAATATGAGCCGCGGTAGACCAAATGCAATTTAATCATGTCTCAAAACAGTCACTGCATTTAAAGCATTAGTTTAGCATTACGTTTGTTTCAACTAATTGTTAATTAACAGGTTATTTATTCTGAGCGATTAAAAGACAAGAAAAAGGTTTTTGCAGTTTTGAAATAGCAGTATAGGTTTATACATAATAACTTTTCAGTACTATTGCAGACCATAATTCCCCAGAAGGGAGGTGGAGGGGGGGAGGGAGAGAAAGGGAGAGAGAAGGAAACAGAGAGGGGGAGAGAGTGAGAGAGGGAAATAGGAAGAGAGAAGAAGAGAGGGGGAGGGAAGGAGAGAGAGGGGGAAGGAAGGAGCGAGGGAAGGAAGGATGGAGGAGGAAGGAGCAAGGAAAAGTGAGTTGGGTGGAGGTATGGCAGGAGGGAAACTGGGGACATTTGTGGTGGGAAATGTTCACTTGTGAAGGGCTGAGTGTTGGAACATTATATAACTGAAATCCAATCATAAACAACCTTGTAGCTGTATCTCACTATGGTTCAAAAAAAAAATTTTTTTTTTTTAAATAAAGTAACAGGACTGAAAAAGGGCTGGAGAGATGGCACAGCGGGTGGGAGCTTTCCTTCATGGCTGCCTGGGCTCAGCGTGTGGCACCCCGTATGGTCCTGGAGCCCGTCAGGAATGAACCCTGAGTACAGACCCGGGAAAAGCCCCGAGCATTGTTGTGTGCGATCCCAAAGCCAAAAAATTAAATGGAATAAAATTAAAATACTCAAAAAAGTTATTCCCAAGTTTAAGAACTACCCCAACCTTATAAAATCATTTCTGGGTGCTAGAAAGTACTTTGTAAAGTCCTCAGAGTATTTTCACTGAATAGATTGTTTCATGCACAAAAACCGTATGCCAGAAAAATATACAGACTTTCAAATGGATCTCAGTGACATGTAGTTGCTATTTTATAATCAAATGAATTGAATGTACTGAAACTTATCTCATTATGGAAATATGAGAAAAACCATACAAGCCATATGTGCTCAATATTAGCTTCCATTTTTGTCAAAATAGAAGTGAAATATCTAAGGCAGTTCCATCAGAACAACAGTATCGGAAGGCCGAGGAGAATTTAAGTTGTTGCTAGTTTTCTGAGTGTTCGAATTTGAATTCCCCCAGGAACAAGTGAGGAACTTCATAACTGGGAAACCAGAACTCCCCCCAGCCTAGGACCCAGTCCCTGACTCTGGTGGTGCCCAGATTGTTTCCCATTTATTCCATGGATGTGCTTGAGTATGCCATGAGTATCCCTAAATTTAGATTTACCCAATAGTTTTCATAAAATGATTTAAAGTTTTTTTTTTTCACCCCGGAGTAGGATTTCTTTGCTAGTTTCATAGTCATCTTTTATCACACATCGCATTGAACTTTTTTTTTTTTGACTAGGTGTTTCATAGAATATCTTTCCATTTGAATTTGTCTGGTTGCTTCCTCACATCTGAGATCAAGATAAAGAAATAGGAAATAAAAAAGGAGGAAGGTGAAAGAATGGAACAAGGATGGGAAATTAGGGGTCATAAATGAATGTAAGGGTTAAATTTATTTAAAAATTATTTATTAAAACACAAAAAGGCTAGTATATTTATTTTCAGAGTGCATTGATAGGTCGCTTTATTGAGTAGTGGGTGAGAGAATGAGATACTATGTTTAGAACATTTTGCTTAGAGGAAAAGAGATAAGCCATTAGCTTTTATGGTGTACCAAATAGAATTTAAAATTCAATAGCAAAATTTAAATTACTTATTTCAGTCTAAATAAATAAATAAAATATATAAAATAAATAAATATAAAATAAATAAATATAAATACAAAATATAATATATCTAATATATTATATATAAAATAAATATAAATATAAAATAAATAAAATATAAAATAAATAAAAATAAATATATAAAAATAAATAAATAAATAAAAAGGCACTTCATTTTCTGTGGTATCATATGAATGCGTTTCTTTGGTTCCACTCAGCTCTAATTTGATTCTTTAAAAATTCACACTTGCAAAATTAAATGATTGTGAAGTTGCTTAGAAATATTCAAACAATATTCTAGATATGTGACAATTTCATCAATTTTTTTCAAACTTCCAAAACAGAAATTCTAAAGTGCATCTTAAAATATGACTCCTGTGAGCTATTCAGGAAATAAAACTTATTTTCAAGCTGTCAAAAATACATACATAAAAAAATGGACATAAAAAAGAACCATGGCAAAATCATCAACTCTCAAAGCCTCGGAACAGCTGAATCACGTTTTCTAACTGGCTGCAGCTGAATATCCACATTAAATCCTTGCTTGTCCACCTCATCTCCTGGCCTCCAGATAAATAAATAAAAAGAAAGGGGAGAGGCAATCAGAAAAGTTATGCCAAGAAATCACAGTGTTCAAATGCCCCTTGCTGTAGTTTATTGAAACCTTTATCCACTCGTTTCTGACATTTGGGGGGGATTTATTTGGTCAGGGCAGAGCAGTAGAAAAACAAACATCCCTGAGTAGGGAAAGTGCTCCATTTCCTGCCCGTGTCTGATGGGGCTCTGAGGGCTGTCCTTGGAGCTGGGGTGCAGTGCTGGGGAGTAATTGCCCAGTGGAGTGGGGCCATACGTTCTCAGTTGCCTGGTTTGTTTTCTGGACTCCTTGCGAGTTTCTGAACTGCAACACATGTAGACTTTGCAGTTGGCAGTTGGTCTTTTTGCGGCCCAGTGGGAGCAGAGTGATGGAGATTGCTGTTTCTGCAGCATTGGTTATGAGACCAAACTTTACATGCAGAGGAAAATCTATTTATTAGCTTTAATTAAAAATATATGTATATATATATATATATATATATATATATATATATATATAGAGAGAGAGAGAGAGAGAGAGAGAGAGAGGCCAGAACAATAGGAGAATGGGGAGGGTGCTTGCCTTGCTCGCGGCTGACCCTGATTTAATTCCTGGTTTAATTCCCAGTGATGGAACAGGGGTAAACCACATGAAGGCAAGAGCAATTCTCCCCTGGACTATCCCTCAGATCGAAAAAAACTTCTTTGAGGGGGTGATTTAGAGGCCATCCATACCCAAGGGTTCTCATGGCTTATCTTGGCTCTGTGCTCAGATACTTATGCCAGTGCTCTGGGGACCATAAGTGGTGCTGGTGAGCAAACTGGGTCCCTACTTGCTGTATGATTTCTCTAGCCCCTTTTATTCTTTTCGCTTGTTTGCACCCTACGTGGTTGTGCTTGGGGATCTCTCCTGGCCGCATTCAGGGATCACTCCTGCCGGGTTCAGGGAATATCTGTGGTGCAGAGGATCAAACTTTGGTCAGCCCTTGCAAGGCAAGGCCCTGACCTCCCGTACTGTCTCTCTGACCCTCCATTCTGATTCTTCAGAAACATAAATGGACATGGACAAGTTAGCCACTTTCCACTCACAGAAATTAAATTTCCTTAATTTAAAAATGAGTCTCATACCTACGCTTCTGAGAACTGTGATGAAGATAAATTGTGACTTAGAATGTGCAAGCACTTTAGAAATAAAGTCTGATGACATAGGTCATTGTTTGAAATGACCAGTGTTCAGGGTAGTTAATGGTATCAGAAAATGAATGTGAATATTGAAAAAAACTAGAATATTTTTAAAGCGTAATTTTTATAATCTTTATAAAATTTATAAATTTTATAATCTAAAATTTATAAATTTTATTATCCTCCTGAATATATTATCTTTGGGCATTCAATGTTTGTGTCCAAATGGAGATCCACATTGGCTGACCTGTTTTTTCCTCTAAAGATGGCAGAGCCATTTGGAGTATTGGATCTCACAAGTTCACCTAAAATGAATTTATGTTCCTTCTTGACAGATTATAAGGTGACCAGAAGTTTCTTCTCTTTTCTTCTTTAGCTCTGCCTCCCCGATTGAAAGAGATGAAAAGCCAAGAGTCCACCGCGGGCTCTAGACTGGTGCTTCGCTGCGAGACGAGTTCTGAAATCTCCTCTCTCCGATTCAAGTGGTTCAAGAATGGGAATGAATTAAACAAGAAGAACAAGCCACAGAACATCAAGATCCAGAAAAAGCCAGGGTAAGTAGAATACATGCCAGAGCACAGGCATGATTAACGAGAGAATGAGAGTGATAAACCTAAGAGTCTGAATTTATTTGAAAAAAGCATGATCTATACTAAATGAAAAGATTTTTAAATTATATAATGACCAGAAATGACATCACGTTACAGAGAAGAATTTGAATTTTCTGATGATTGTAACTTTTGGCTGAGGAAAGAAAAAGATGAGTGTGGAAAGAGCAGTTGGGGAAGTAACGAGAGAGGGGGGGAGGGAGGAGAGAGAGAGAGATTGTTGTAATTGTAAAAAGTTAGCCAGATCCCAATATTTAATTTTAAAAGCAGATTAAGACAAGAGACCAAGGAGAGAGAATTCAAATGGTGGAGCATATGCCCAGCATCTCCATGCACTAAATTTTATTTTTGTGCTGGATGTGGTACTAATGACCTCCCTAAAACCCAGCCTGTGTCCCACAGTGTATTACCAAAACCCCTTGAGCCAGAGCTGGGTCAGATTCTACTGCCAGGGTCCCTATGCCCCTGAGCATTGCTAGGTGTGGCCCCTAAAGAAAAAGGGCAAATGCTCTTTGGGGTACCAGTGTTTTGTTTGACAAATATCGCAACTTTATTATAAAACTTGAGGAAAACAAAGATTTATGCAAAGTTAGATTACAGTCCGTTGAATTTGAACAGCTTTTAGTGAAGAGTCAGATGGTACAGGGGTTAAGACACTCTCCTTGCATCCTGCAAAGCCCAGCTCAGATGTTTGACAGCGCATATGGTGCTCAGAGCACTGTCAGGTATGTTCACTCACCTCCAAAAGAAATTAATGCAAATGAGAAGTTTTAAGGTGCATTTTTCTATCTTGGGTGTTGTGAGCCTCTCAACATGAGATATAGAATTCCTTTCACTTTGTGCTATTTTCTCTGTCTTAGAGATTCACCCTTATCTAAAGTTGAGATCTTGAAAGGGCCTCTTCCCTCTGGAGAAAACATTCTTTCTCCCTCTTCCTCTGCCCCCCCTTCTCTCTCCCTCTCCCTCTCTTTCTCTTTCTCTCTCCATCTCTCTCCCTCAATCTCTCAGCTTTCTCTAAATGAGACTGTCTTGTATGAGAGAGAAAATTTAATTGACAATTCAGTTAAGGCTACTTACCACCAGTTTTTAAAAAAATAATGAATCAAATACACCTAGGTGGCAAGGGTCTTAAATTCTCTCATTTTTCTTAAGATTTTGATTTGAAAGAGCTTTATGGGATTCTTCTTACATGTTTGTAGGTTATTTCTGTAGTTTCTAATATGATGCTCCTTTTTTACTCCATACTTTTGGTTTTTATTAGTCTATGAATTTCTTCAGGACAGAGAACTAGTCTAGGGGTTAAGGTGCTTGCCTTGCATGTTGCAAATCCCAACTTGATCTCTAATACTACGCATTGTATCTTGTGTACCTCCAGGAGTTATTCTTGAGCACAGAGCCAGGAGCACTGCCAGTTGTGGACCAAACACTTTGTTCCCCACAAAAATTTTATTTCTTAAAGCCAAAAAGCTAAATCAAAAACCTGATCTCATGTTTCATATGCAAGGACTCCAGATTGATTATTTGGTTACTTATTTGGTTACTTCATGTAAGCTGTGTTAGGGAGTAAGTCCCAATTCCTTCCACACAAATAATTTCTCCTTCTTATATATCAAAGTACATTTTGAAATGAACAAAGAGCTGAACTTTGGATTTTGATCAGTTCTTTTTTCACTGTAACAAATGGAATGATGGCTTCAGACTCAAAGATTGTTTCCTTTACTCATATTTTTTGAGGATTTTCCTAAAATCTAGGGACTGGAGCGATGATAATACAGCGGGCTGGAGTGATAGCACAGCGGGGAGGGCATTTGCCTTGCACGCTGTTGACCAGGGTTCGATTCCTCCATCCCTCTTGGAGAGCCCGGAAAGCTATGGGGAGTATCCCACTCGCACAGCAGAGCCTGGCAAGCTCCCTGTGGCTATGCCAAAAACAGTAACAACAAGCCTCACAATGGAGACATTACTGGTGCCCGCTCGAGCAAATCGATGAACAACAGGACAACAGTGCTACAGTGCTACAGTCCTAAAATCTAACGTATATGATGAAGATACAACAGCAAAAGTATTTTCACCTGTATTTTGATTGTATAAACTTTTGGCCAAAAGTTGTTATGAGCAAAAGGAATCAAAGTGATTATAATGGAAATATAATTTGATTTCATCAGAGTATTTAAATACTTTAATAACCACAGTTAAAGAAATTTTCTACTGTCCAGTTCAGTAATGCTGCTTGTTCTTATTGCTGAGAGTGTCACTAAGGTGTATTGATTGGGAAATGTAATAGGCATGAAAAACAGTATTGGCATTACACAGAATATAATATGTAACATGGCATGTTAGACATAAACTAAACTATATTTTATAATATTCCCACTGGTGGTAAGGCCAGTTAAATTGGGCTTAAATGGCCTGATTTTACAGATTTAGTTTGGAGTGAGAGTCTTAGCATGCCAACACCATGCAGCCAGTAGGTACCAACACTGGAACACAAACCTGTTTCTTGGGTTTCTTAATGCCTCACTCCTTCATTAAAACAAGAAGCATGTGTTAAATAGTAGGCAGACATGTGAGGAGGGAAAGGTATAAAGCAAGTAGAGTGAGAGTAAAAATTTTATCCTTAATAAACTTTAGGAAGAAAAGAATTAGATAACAGATTAAATAGATTTTTGTTTTGCTTTTTGTCAGTCACATTAGCAAAAATACAAATTTATCTGCACATACAAGCTGGACTTTTTTATGTGACTGTCTAATGGTGTTAATAATATTTAAGTACCCACAAACGGTTTTATGCTAGGAGTATGGGGAAATGGAAGTAGTATAGAATTTTATCTCTATACCTAGTAGATCATAAATTTGTATGCTTTATATAGTTTATCTTTATATAAGCAGGGGAACTCGAAATCATGTGCTAATATTCTTAGAGCTAAAAAGTTTTGGGATATAAACACACATATATATGTGTGTGTGTGTGTGTATAAAATGTATGTATATATATGTATATATATTAAGTTTATAGAGAGGGCATTTTATTATGGAGAGGAAAATATAATTCGTCTTCATACATCTTAAAGAAAACATTCAAGCAAAATAATAGAATATATAGAGTGAAAGATCTTGTGCATAAATTCAAATATATAGTAATAAAATAATAATTATGGATTAAAAAAAAAGGGGGGCCGGAGCGATAGCACAGCGGGTAGGGCGTTTGCCTTGCACGCGGCCGACCCGAGTTCAATCCCCGGCATCCCATATGGTCCCCCAAGCACCACCAGGGGTAATTCCTGAGTGTAAAGCCAGGAGTAACCCCTGAGCATCGCTGGGTTGTGACCCAAAAAAAAAATAATAATTATGGAGATTTATTTTTATAACCTATACAAAATAAAGCTATTTATTTTGAGAGCAGAAATCCAGAGCAAAAATTTTCATAAATGTCTTAGTGGTTTTTTTTTTTAAAAGAAATATTTTATTGAACCACCGTGAAAAAAAGAAAAAAAATACAAAGCTTTCAGGTTTAAGTCACAGTCAAATACTGATTAATCCACCATCCCTTCACCAGTGCACCCATTCCACCACCAAGAACCCCAATACACCCCCCTCCCACCCCACCCCCCATCTAAATAGCTAATGATATTCCCATTATTCTCTCTATATATTGAGTACATTCCATATTTCCATACAGAACTCACTATTATTGATTGGAAATTTTCCCCAACAATCAGGCCTGCTGAATAGGCATCATCTAATAATTTCTCTTCATTGCTAAGAGTGAAGACTTTAAGTCGCGGCCGCGCGGTTTTGGGTTTCTAATATTTTAGCTCAGTTCACAGTCAAAATGGATGGCTGCAAGAATCCGCTCTGGTGCCAAAATGGGTTAGGAGACCTCAGGATCACAGTCAATAGGCGCGGAGGGTCTGTTTCTCGTGCCGCGGCTCCCGGTTCATCTTGTCTTAGTGGTTTTTAAAGAAATTATTATATATATTTGGGGACAATTCCACTTCATTATCAATGGAGTTTTAATTAGAGCAATGAAATAACTAGTACACCATGCATAAAATAAAACTACACTTTAAATGTCTGATGAGTTATGCTATGCGCCTTGGGAGTTGAAGGAGGGGGGTACACCAAGAGTGGAAAGCTGCTCTGAGGGTTGCAAGAAACTCAGCTGGAGGAGAGGATTCCTGGTGGCTGGTGGGTGATTCGGGTGGACAGGTACAAGAAAGGAACAGAGGAACAGCAGTTAGTAGCAAATTCTGTCAGTGGACAGCATAAGGTCAGCTCCATCCTGACAGTGGCGAATATAAAGGCAGTCTTGCTTTTTCACTGGGCAGGCTGCTGTGTGGTCAGGGGTCCTGGCTGGAAGGTGGGCACACTGTTGTAAGAGATGCCCTCTGCTCCCAGAGTCTTCTGCTAAGGAGGACATGTAAGCAGTGAGAGTACTGGGTTTTGAATTCTGCCCTTGTGATAATTATGGGATACAGTGTAAAGACTCAGAAACACAGTTGGGGACTGGGGAAGAGCCATTTAGTAGGTTCCCTTCAGAAAGGAGCTGGAAGGACAGAGGGAGGGGTGACATAGAATGAAATATCTTATTTCAGGGAATGAAACAAGGTATTTGCACACTGCACATAGTCAGATGGAAGCCAGGGAAGTTGAGCCAATAAGGTTTTGGTTTTTTTTTTAAAGGATGAGCTTTCTAGAATGAATGTGGTTTTGAAAGAATACTTGTGCACTTGCATTTGTAATTGGTTATACAACTTGGATGTCACACACAAGTATCACCACTATTAAGAAAGCATTTTAATTTGGATTGCACAGATCTAGATTGCTAAAAGCTCTGTTTACACATTCATAAAATCTCATTATATTAAAGCCAATATTAAGAAATCACTTTTTTAAAACAACAGCCTTGCATCTTGCTGGAAAGAATAAAGTGGAGGATGGGAGGGACAGATATTCAGGTTATCTCACAAAAAAGTACGCTTGGCATAACATTGAACATATTTGACCTCCTTAATGTTAGTATATTTTGTGTGAAGTGGAAGCCATTCATTCTTCAGGTTTCAGAATTGGGTGTCCAGTAATTTCTTAAAAACTTTTTTTCTGCTTTCAGTGCTTGTCTTGTCATATAGGTTTTGAAGATTGGCACCCCTGTGAGGGCCTGGGAACTTCTCCTGGCCCTGTGCTCAGGAGCCACTCCTGGTGCAGTTTTGGGGACCATGAGGAACTGGGGAATCTTCTGTACTAGCAGCTGGGTCTCTTGTATGCTACCAAGTGCTCAGCCCCCTGTGCTCATCGAAGTGTCTTTTTTGGCTCTTGTTTACGCTTTAGTTTTGTTTGGTGGGAGGCACACCTTGAGTTTCTCAAGGCTTACTCCTGTTTCTGGGCTCAGGAATGATTCCCGGCAGGGCTCTGCGGCCACATGGATTTCTGCAGATAAAACTCAAGTTATCTATATGCAAGGCAAATGCTCTACCTGCTGGACTATGGTTCTGGTCCTTTTTATAATTTTTAAGCTTAAAAAGCCAAATGAAATCTGAGTTTAACATTTTCTAGATGCTCTATTACTTTAACTTAGAGATTATATTTTTGTAGTGATAGCACAGTGGATAGGGCGTTTGCCTTGCACGCAGCCAACCCGGGTTCGATTCCTCCATCCCTCTCAGAGAGCCCGGCAAGCTACCGAGAGTATCTCGCCCACACGGCCGAGCCTGGCAAGCTCCCCATGGCGTATTCGATATGCCATAAACAGTAACAAGTCACACAATGGAGATGTTACTGTCAAGCAAATCGATAAACAGCAAGACGACAGTGCTACTACTGTGCTATTAAAATTAATGTATTAATATCATGTTTATTTAAAAAATCAGTGCCCTGAAAGTTAAGGAGGTTTGGGAAAATTTGTATTTGAAATGTGTTTGACCCACTTATTTCTTTGCCCAACAGCTTATCTTTCTTTGTATTAAAATCAAAATAGACTAAGAACATGTTTAGTGTTTGAGAAATGTATTTTGGGAAATAATTCCTTATTTTAAGGTTTCATCTAAATTTTTATAATTTTTCATTACTAAGAGGATCTAATTGTTAGCATTTGTGCCAGTTATTGGTTACTTGACTAGAGTTAATTTAGGCGGTCATCATGAAGGAAAGGTGAGTTTTGGTGTGAGGTTAAGGATTATTTTGAGGTTATCAGAGTTTAAAATAAAATTTTGATTCCCTTCCAATTCTTCATATCAGTTTATTTATTCTCATTCTGTAATCTAGACAGTGTAGCCAGAATTTCCTGTAATCTGTGTTCTGAAACAATTCACCAAAAAAGCCATTACTATTATTTTGTCCCCACCTTTTCTCTTTCTAATACTCTGCATGCCTGCATGATCTTCCTATGCTTCTGATTCATATTTGAGCCGTTGTTTTATTTGGCTCATCAATGTGTAGGACCAATTAAGAAAAATGGAATCTGCCTTCGTGTTCTGTGTCTGCATATGTTTTTGTTCTTGTTTCTGCCACTTGGTGTATGATTTTGATAAGGAAACTAGTGAAGGTGCAGGGCTGGAGCGATAGCGCGGCAGGTAGGGCATTTGCCTGGCATGCGGCCGACCCAGGTTTGATTCCCAGCATACCATATGGTCCCCTGAGCACCACCAGGGGTAATTCCTGAGTGCATGAGCCAGGAGTAACCTCTGAGCATCGCCGGGTGTGACCCAAAAAGAGAAAAACAAAACAAAACAAAAACAACAGTGAAGGTGCTCATGTTGGATGTTGTTCATATATCTGATCTATCCTAGCGCTGGTGAAGATGGACTTTCTCTTGTCTGTGTGCGGTACACTTTTGTATTCCTTTGTTTCCTCTCAACCCTGTCACTTTCTCTTACTTTAGCTCTTATATATTTTTGTTGTTGCTGTTTAAAATAGACTCTAATTTGGGCCAGAGTGACAGTATAATGCATAAGGCACTTGACTTACATGCAGCTGATCTGGGTTCAATCTCCAGCGTTCCATATGAACCTCCAAGCATTGCCTGAAAACAGGGCCAGGAGTCACCCCCACACAAAACGCAAACAAGCAAACAAGAACCAAGAAAGGCTCCACTTGGTTACTTTAGATTTAGAGAAATAAATTGTTATTGTCAGTTAAAATTTTTGTTCTATACTAAAATGTAAACATATTCTCTTCTCATTTAGTCCAGTCATCCCAGCAAGCCATTTTAGCTATTTCACGTGTCAGAAAATGTTTTAACTTCCTTAAATATAAAATGGGAACACATGAGACCAATTTCTTAAGGCTTCTGTGAACTATTTTGGGCCATGCCTGGATTTAGAAAGATACTAGTTACCTAAGAAGTCCCTGTCTTCTTCCTTTCCCTTCTCTGATTGGCAGTTAAAGAGTATATAAAGCTGTGTTAACGCTAACACACATACATACTTCATATACGATTCCCCAGAAATGGGAGGAATGAAAGTATATAAATTGAGGAGATCTTTTATGCATTTAAATCATCTATGGTGAAGGAATCAAGCTAAATAGGAAAACATAATAATATTGTAGCTCTTGATGTTTATAAAGTAAAATTTATCTTATATGTATTAATTTAAAAAACAGTACATAATATAAATGCTAAAATAATTGACATGTAGAACTTTCATTTAAAAGATATTTTATATCTGAAACTCTATTTTAAACCAGCTTGTAAGTCATGGGGTCTAAATAAAAAGAAAATGATAGCACTGCACTGTCATCCTGTTGTTCATCAATTTTACTCAAGTGGGCACCAGTAACATCTCCATTGTGAGACTTGTTGTTACTGTTTTTGGCATATAGATATGCCACAGAGCTGGCCAGGCTCTGCTGTGCGGGACTGATACTCTCAGTTGCTTGCCGGGCTCTCCAAGAGGGGCAGAGGAATTGAACCCGGGTCGGATGCGTGCAAGGCAAACGCCCTACCAGCTGTGCTATCACTCCAGTCCAAAAAGGAAAATTAAATTTAATAAACTCAGAAGTAAATGCAATTTTTTCAAGTGTGTGTGTGTGGGGGGGGTGCCCAAATCACCCTTGGTTCCAGAATATAGAGAGGAGGAGGAGAGAAAGAGTGGAGGGGAGTGGGGAAGAGGCAGATGAGAAGGAACAGAGGCCAGGACAGGGGATTAAGGAATGTTAGAGCCAAATGTCCAACAACACTGAAATCTACAGACCCAAACTTGAACAGCTGAATGTGAAAAGGTACCTGTTCAGAGGGCCAGCGGCCCCTCTTGGGGGAATGGAGGCTGTGGGTGGGTTGGGGGGGTAGATGTGGCTGCAGGGGTAAAGGGACATGGGTGCAGGGGTTAAGGGATGTGGACACTGGTGATGGGATGGGTGCTGCAGTATTGTACATCTAAAACTCAATTATGAATAACTTTGTAAATCACAGGGTTTTAATAACAAAATTAAACAGTAGAGATAAAAATGTTTTATTATTGTAATGGTAATGGTATTTTTATTATTCTAAAAATATTCTGCATGTCTGCTGATTATACAAATCTGCACATTTATTATTCTAAAAATAGTATTATTCTAAATGTCTGCTGATTATGCAAAGCTAAATATTTCAGAAACATTCAAGTGTCATTATAATAACAAACACTTATCAGATGCTTGTGTTTGCAAGCATTGTTTGAAGCTATTTACATAAAATAACTCTCTGTACTTTTGGAAAAGTGAAATTCCTCTCAGTCTTTTAACCCTTCTTAAATTCCAAGGTAATTTATTAACTAAAGAGCAAAAAGTTAATTATTTTATTTTATTTGAGGGTTGAGGTAAATACATTCTCTAACACTATTTCCTTTCTCCTGATTATGATATCTGTACTTACCAAAGCCCCAGATCTTGTTGCAATGTGTAGTCTTCCAAAAAAGGCTTGTTTATATATGTAAAACCTCTTACTAGTTCTCATTTCTAGCCCAGTTCCCTAGGAATAAAAATTATATTTATAGTTAAAGTTTGATGATGCCCTTGTGATCATGCAAAACTCTCGATCAGTGATTTTCCCCGTTGTCTTGGAGAATCTTAGATTTCTATTGAATTATAAACAGACTTGACAACTAGATTGGAGAAATAATACAGAGGTTACTGTTTCTATAGTAGTATAAACACTTCACTGTAGTATAAACACCTTCTCTAAAGGTGTTTGCCCAGTGTGCATTCCATCCTGGTTTCATCTGTAGGACAAGGTCCCCTGATGGTCTCCTAGGGCAGATTATTCCCGGACCCGACCGGGCACCATGAAGTACTCAAACCTGTTTGAATATCCCCCAAATTCTACCTTATAATAGTATCCAAAACATACCGTCTATTTTTTTCTATTGAACTTAGCTTTGCTTTCTAGATTCTCCCCCAAATAACATCATTTTGCAGGTGACAACCATGAATTGTATTTCAGTATCTAGTTACATTTTGTTCATAACTGCCTGAATTGGGACTTCTGTTTCATTAACAGTCTCTCTACTGATAAAATTTGTGGGTCTATTGCAATTCTGATTACCCATTCCTAAAGTACTCTTGTGACTGGTATTTTTCATCAAATGCTAATTCAAAGCATAACTTTAACATATAATTCAGTATTCTCCATGACATTAAGTAGCATACTGGGACTTTTATCTATTTTGATTTGTATTCTGTTTTAATATTAATTTGGCCAGCTATGCCTAAGATTCTTTATTTTGTTGTTCTTTTGGGTAGGTGTTTAAAATGGAGCAAAATAAAATGTGTGACCGTTTTAAATCCTTTGTTCTGCATATATTATGATTAATGCAGTGCTCTCTCACATTTTGTATTTTTGCTACTGATTTTTGAACCTGAATATACTTGTTATGCTTATTTGATTAAATTGAATCTTAGTCTTGCCCATTGATGTTCAGTCCTAGAATTCCCAGGAGTGCTCTCTTCAGAGGCCCCTGTCATGTCTGCCATCGAAATTTACTGCACATATTTGCATAAAAGCAACTAAGAGATACTGTTGTAAAAAATCCATTTGATGTTATTTAATACACTTATTTAGGCATAGAATATTTTCCTTGTTTTTCCTGTCTGTGAATCCTTCTCTCTCTCTTTCTGTCTCTCTCTCCATAACATTTTCTTACATTATTTGCTGTAGTCTTCCAGGAAGTATTGCTCTGGTCTGTTGGATAACTTTGATTTTTAGAACTATTTCTATAAAATCATGTTTATTAGAATGCTTCCTATTGTTTAGTCTTATTGGGCAAGTGCAGTAGTTAAAATATTAAAAATTAAACTCTGTCCAGAAGAAACTCTGATATGTTGAGTAATGCGCCTACAAATGTACAAACTAGAAAAAATTACTGTAATTCTCTGGGAATTATTATAATATTTTGAGGGATCTTCTTTTCTGCTTTCTTGGGTTACTCAATAATAATTTAAGGTTACTATAGCATAATAATTGCTCTGACTCGATCAAGATCCAGTGTTCTATGAAATGAAGATGAGAATATTTATCTTATCTGTTTAGTGGAGCTATAGTTTTTATGAAAGAAATGTAAAAAAATGTTAGGAGTGAAAGAGAGATGTGTTCAGAAGAAAACGCAGTCTTCTCCAATAGGGAAGAAAACCCAAAAAAATTATTTTAAAAACTTGTAGGATGTATTTTATGAAAATTTGATATAATTTTGGAATTATATAAAAAAAGCAAAAATCTTTGCTAATTTTATGTCTTTTTTCCTTCTTGTTGCCTACTTCCTGATATCCCAGACAGTCAGTAGTCAGGTATAGCCTAAAATGAAAACTTCAGAAGGTTTTAATAAATGCTGAATCAATCTTCATAGACTTGAATTTTTATTTATTTTGAAACAATTCATATAGGGGCTGGGACTGGGAGACAATATAGTGATTATGGAGCTTGCCTTGCATGAGGCTGACCTGGGTTCGATCTCTGGCATTCCTTATGGTTCCCCAAGTATTGCCAGGAAAGATTCCTGAGTGCAGAGCCAGCAGTAACCCATGAGCACTTCCAAGTGTGAAAACACCCTGCCCCTTCGCCCTCCTCCCCCCGCCAAAAATAAAAAATCACAAACCCAAAATTGTACAGGGGCCTCACTAGCAGTGCTAGTCTCCCAGGGACACAAGTTGGTTTGATAGTGTGGACTGGTGGCTGACTGCGTGGGTTGGCGTATGGCAGTTCTCTATCTGGCAGTGCTGGTGGTCACCAGATTATACTTGTATGACAGGGGTGCTGTGCAATGCCAGGACTGGATTCCAATGCATTGCACCTGCCAGATGAATTAGAATCACCAAGTGTTCCAACCTTTTGAGCCATATTCTTGACCTTGAATCTGAGTTTTTAAAATTCTAAATAATATTTGAATTATTCAGTATCAATAACACAGTGACATCAACACCTCTGTTCAAGAAAGTGTCTGACTCCTGATTAAATATTAATAATTTCATAAAAATTTGGACTATTGTTGCAAAATTTTTTATCCCAACATTAATAGCCTTTGTGAAGTACAGTGTTCCTGGTAATGAGACACTTAAGGAAAGGCATTCGGTGTATTTGGAGTGATAGATTCACTTCAAAATTTTCATAATTCCTGATGCTACTTTTAAGTGCATAACTCATCCATTCCATCCTTCATTGTCTGTTCCTAATGAATTTATATGAAATATTTTACTCTTAAAAAAATCAAGCTTAGCTCTAGGAGATAGTGACAGTTAGATAGAGGGAAAACATTTATGGAGTTTAAATACATTTCTGATGCATAATATGGTTAGTGGTGAGTAATAAGGAATAAAAAAGATTTTTTTAAAAAACCTTCTTTAAGTCACTGATCTGAGTGACTAAATTAAGATTATGTCCATGGTGTAAATTAAGTGTGATATATTCTTTTATTCTTGTTAAATTCATACAGGCAAATCCTTTTGCAAGTAAATTTATAAGCTTAGAGTAGAGAAGGGGAGTTTGAGCGTCTGGAGCTACATATATTTTTATGTTATTGTTATTTCAATGACATGTACTTAAACCACTTGGGTCCTGATCTTACAGGAAGTCGGAACTTCGCATTAACAAGGCTTCCCTGGCTGATTCTGGAGAGTATATGTGCAAAGTGATCAGCAGACTAGGAAATGACAGTGCCTCTGCAAACATCACGATTGTGGACACAAATGGTAAGAGATACCTGCTGCATCTTATTTCTAAATGTCTTCAAGAAATGTAGCAAGACTTGTATTAAGTGCGTGAGTTAAATCTCACCAGGGGCAAGTAAAAAGCCATGAAAGGAGAACCATATATTTCAAGTATCTTGTGTTTCCTTCATAAAACCCTTCTCTCTATAAGGTGATGTAGACTAAAACAGATTTTGTTAATAGAAAGGATTTAAATAAAGTCATTAATAACCTGGAGTTGTTAAAAAGAAAGGCAAATAGTTGTGGTGTTTATGTACATTACATACTTATATATATATATCATATATGCACATTGTGTTTCTTGGCGTGCTGTGTAAACAGTACAGTCCTGATTGAATCCTGGGGATTTTTATGCTCCTGAATTGCATGATTTTATTACATCTGACTAGAGGTATTAGAAAACTCTTCATGTTTTTAAGCCTATTAATTTAAAAATTAGGAGCATCTTAAAGACAGTATTTTCTGTAATTTATAGACTTTGACTTCAGCTTGTCTGAGAACCATGCAGGGACTATTTCTTTGTACACATTAGTAATTTTAGAGGTAAAAGTGCTCCCTACCCTTTGACAGTGTTTCTGAGTTATCTCAGTGAGGTAGAAGAATGACAACTGGTGACTCTCTGGTAGCAGTATTCCAGTGCTCTAGAGTTTCATAGTCATCAATAGGAGCTGGTGGTGACTTAGTGGGAAACATATTGAAATACACAGTGCTGGGGCTGGAGCTATAGCACAGCAGGTAGGGCGTTTGCCCTGCACGCGGCCGACCTGGGTTCGATTCCCAGCATCCCATATGGTCCCCCTAGCACCGCCAGGAGTAATTCCTGAGTGCAGAGCCAGGAGTAACCCTTGTACATCACTGGGTTGACCCAAAAAGCAAAAAAAAAAAAAGAAAAGAAAGAAAGAAAGAATGAAGAAAGGAAGGGAGGGAGGGAGGAAGGGAGGGAGAGAGAGGAAGGAAGGAAGGAAGGAAGGAAGGAAGGAAGGAAGGAAGGAAGGAAGGAAGGAAGGAAGGAAGGAAGGAAGGAAGGAAGGAAGGAAGGAAGGAAGGAAGAAATTCTAAAAAATTTTTAAAAAAGAAATACACAATGCCATAGAAACCCTAGGTGCTGCCTCTCCTTTTTGAATTATGGCACTCCTCACACTATTCACAAATAGTGTCATCTGTCATAAAACCAAGACTGATTACTTTGATTCTTGGTAGGAGATGGGGATGAAAACATCCAGTACAAAGGTATGACCTCATAAAGTGATGAGGCAAAATGCTTGATCAGCAAAGAAGCTGTCAAAATAACTTTTTGATATTATTGTATTTTATGAAAGTTTAGGTAACGTGGCTACAGTGCTGTTATTGTAAATTGTTTTGAGGTACACATGTTTGCCATACCCCTCACCACCACCGAAGTACCTGTATCCCTCCACTGATGTCCTAGGTACCTTTTAACTAAGTCCCACTGATATGTGATGCAGTTGCTCTAACAGGAGAAGGGACTGAGGTAGAAGCATGAAGCTGAGTTTGGACTATCCGGGCTGATCCTAGTTTGCTCTGGACTCCCCAGTGAACTGCCCTGTTGCAGTCTAATCAAAGTTCATTATTTTCACTTAAAATACCTCCCTCTCTAGAGAATAAAGGACAACAGTGAAAAGTAGTTCCTATTACTATTTCAGGAACTGTGTTTATAGTTTAAAACGTGAGAGCCATTTACAGTTTCTACGAGGAAATGTGCCCTGGATTTACTTTTAATCAATCAGGCTAAGCAATGCTATTTGTCCTTGTACCCCACTTGGAATTTTTTAAGATTCTTCTTGAAATAGAGGTTTAAGAATTAATGTCAGTGATTTCTTTTCTGCTATGTTTAGCAGCTTGTTCTCAGTTTGTCATTGGTTTGATTCAGTGTTTCCTGAGTCACAAATGATACTAAATTGTGATTTTGACACTTGGATTAGATTTGTGCTGCTGTGTATGCTGTACAGTCCCAAGAAATTAAAATTAGAATTAGAATTAGTGTCATTGTCTCACTGAGTGCTAGTTGATTCTTCCAAGTTTTCTGATTTGCAGAGGTAGGCAGTTGAAGGTCTTTACCACAATTTTGTTTCTGGCATAAACACATAGGATTTCTTTTTTAAAAAAATAATTAATTTGGAGATGCTTTAGTTTTATAATATGAGTTTTCACATTCTTCTGGGGAAAAATAACCAATTTATATTTATCTATTTACTCAAGTTGCCCTAGGTCTTCCATTTGAATATACATATAGCACTGACCCATTATAATCAAAGAAAAGACATTTATGACAATGAGTGTTTTTCATGTTATAAAAATAAAGTTAAGGGGAGGTTATAACTAATTTTCATATATAATGGGCACCAGGGAGGTAGGACAGACATTCAGGCCTTTGCCTTGTGTACAGCTGTCCTGGGTTTGGTGCCCAGCACTGCATAGCCTGAGCTTCGTCAGGGATTGGCCCGGAGCACGGAGCTGGAAGTAAACCCAGAGAACACAGGTTGTAGCCCAAAACCAAAGACATTTTTTTTTCATAAATAACTATTAAAATTCTTTAGGGAATGGGTTGTGCTTTGTTTATTTACTGCATCTGTAGGAAAAGATGTAAGAATCTCAGTTGTACTGCAGGGTGGTACTACATGTTTTTTTCTTAGAATGTGAGCAATAAATCATCATTACCTAATTCTCGAATTGTACTTAAAAACTTAAAATGAGTAAATTTGGGGGTCGAAGCAACAGTGTGTTAGGTAGGGCACTTGCATTGCACACAACTGACCCAGGTTCTATCTCTGGTATTCCATATGGTCCACTGGGTTCCGCCAGGACTAATTCCTGAATGTAGTAATCACTGAGCTCTGATGGTGTAGCTCAAACACAGAAAGAAAGAGAAGGAAGGAAGGAAGGAAGGAAGGAAGGAAGGAAGGAAGGAAGGAAGGAAGGAAGGAAGGAAGGAAGGAAGGAAGGAAGGAAGGAAGGAAGGAAGAAACACTAGTGTATTCTTAGAATTTTTTTTCTAAGAGACACATGCAAGATCACAAAATATTTAGTAACAACAGATACATGAGCATGTTTCTTTAATTACTGGTACAGTAGAAATCCTTTACTCTTACTAGTGTGTTAAAGAATGCTATGGTAAGATTATTTAATTTATACATCTTAACTATTAGATGTTTCCCAGTATACTTCATTGTCATTCTTGAATAACAGAAAATAAAGGAATGATATGGGTATAAGAGGAGATGGTCAGAGAAATAACAACGTGGGTTTGGTGCTTGCCCTGCACACTACTGACTCTGGTTTGATCTCTAACACCACATATGGTCCCCTGAGCAGCCCCAGGAGTGATTCCTGAGAGCCACAAGTCCTGAGCATAGCCAGGAATGGCCCAACACCCTTTCTACTCTCCAATAAAAGCAGATGGATTCAAAAGAAAGAATTGGATCTTCAAGATGAATGAGCTTCAAGATGACGGAGTAATACCCAGTACATCTCCAAAGACCTCATGAGCAAAGGGTGTCTGTGGCGCTACTCTTCTCTCTGCCTTTAACATTCTCCATATCTTCTCCACTCTTCTATTTCTTATGTCTTTTGGCCCAAAATATGAATCATTGTCAGCATCAATCTTACTTTATTCACACTTATATTCTTATATTTTTCTATGTTTGCTTTTTATAAGATATTCTGTTTAAATATTCTATTTCCATATTTCCCAAATAAAATTTCCTATAGAAAGTATATTATTAGCAGAACCTAATGTATAAAACTACATGAACATTAACCAGAAATTCTGAGTCATCTTCCCTTGGTGAGGTATTCATAGGCTAGACCTGCGAGAGTAAGTTCAAGGGCAGTATGGCAGCCTAGGCCGAGGGTGGGGTTGTACTCATTGGGTGGGTTGTACTTGTATGGCCTGCTAGCACCATAATTGCTATTCCCCTGTTTGGTGATTCTCAGGATGATTCTTTCTGCCCTCTGTCAATTTATCTCTTTCTCTCCTCCTCGTCCTCGTCCTCGTCCTCCTCCTCCTCCTCCACTTCCTCCCCGCATCCTTTCCAAGTTTCGTTACAGTGCATCTGATTATGAATTATGGTCCTTCACGTGTTTCCACCACTATCTATGAATTTGCTCTATTGCTATTGAGTCATCAAATAAATGACTCAGGCCCTGAGCTCTTGTAATTCAGATGTGATGTCTTTCTGTCTTCATGCCCTTGTCTTGCTATGATCTAGAGAAAAATCGAAAAGAACACTCTCTAGAGAAAAGGAATGTCCAATTGTTAAATTTCTTCTTAAATGTGTATTAACTGCTGATTTGGACTGTTAGAGTGTTGTTAGCAATAAAACCCCTTTTTTCCTCTTTGTAGAGGTCCTAGGGGAGAAAGTCCTAAATCACAAACCAATTGTTGAAATATATTCTGTAGAATCATTCTTTAGATTTTCTTTTCTATGAAATATTCATTGTTCCATGTATATTGTGTGGTCTCATTCATCTCTCCCATTATTTCTGCAAGAAGTACACAAGCAGGATTGGATTATTTTTATCTCTCCTTGATGAATGATTCTGTTATGTTGCCGCAAGCTAATTATCCTGATTCCATTCTTTGCATAGGATTCTTGTTATTTAATTTAAATTTTCACCCAGGGTTTTTCTTTGTGCTAAGATATTTGGAATACACTTTAGTACAGGATTCTAGGGTAGTGTAAGGAGTAATGAGACATGTGAAGAAAACTGCTTTCTTCTGCCCTACCCCCCCCCCCAAATTCAGCATATGACCTTGGTTGTTTGACACCATGTTTGATCCAATCCAGCCGCTCCATAATTATTGGAAGAAAAAACTATCTTAGATCATAAAACTAACTCTGAGCCATCTAATACTATAAATTTTTTTGCAAAAGCTATTTAGAATTTTCTTATACTAGCAAAAAGATATAAATGAAATAATTAAAAAATATACTCTTGGAATTACTTTTATATCATTATGTGGTTGTGGTTGAGTGAAACAATGCCCATAATTCCACTACTAACAAAAATTTAGAAAAGCATATGCACAAAGCCAGTTTAGAAAGTTGCATATTCTGCCTTTCATAGTGACTTTTAATCCCTTTATTAATTGATTGGAAATTTTGTTCCATACAGTTGACAGATATAAATCCAAGAAACTTGCTAATTACTTCTGGGGATATGTAAGTATAGCACAGTTAAGTTTCATATGAAAAAAAGATCTCATAGGCAGTCATTACATGATTAATTAGGAATGAGTTCCTCTCATGAATTCAAATGTGTTAGTGCAAAAGGCCATGTGCATAATCTTAGCTCAGTATTTTATTTATGTTTATTTTTATGTTATTTTATTTTATCTTCTATGGAAAGCTTTAATTTAGCACTGAATTCTTAACTAAGAAAAAGCTCTATGAAAACTCTGGGCATTAGACTAGGGAAGAGAATAATAGAGCTAACTGGTTTTCAAATTAATTAAGTACTTCTGTCTTTTAAAAGATTAATACCAGAGAATATACAGCTAATCAATCATATATTCTACTAGGTTTCTTTTTTAATCAGAAGAAAAATTAACTTAGAGACTCAAAATCCCATCGGAGCAATTGAATTCATAGAAATAAAATAGCTGCTTCATATAAACGAGCAGAAAAACAATATAGTTCTCACAAAATTTTTATTCTTTAACTACTAATCTATTCTTGAAAGAATTAATTCATTAGGTAATAGGCTTAATGTTGCTGCCTTTTCCAAATGGAATACACTTTATTGTTGTTGTTGGAAATGCTTGGAATGTAGGTGCACAGCCTAAAATTAGACTGCAGATGATCTAAAATGTATTTTAACAATTTGTGGAATAGTCTTTATGGTACATTATATAGACTTCCTATGAAGTCTAATAAAGATCAGTATGAGTGAAAGAATAACTTGTCTTTTTAGTGCACGGTATTCACACTGTTGGTACACCATTTTTTTCACTTTTAAATATCTTAAAGTAACTATTTGCCTAAGAGTAAGAACTCATCTAGAGCAAAAATATTATCAAAAGGTGTTGCTTGTCATTTTCACCAGTGCTAATAAGTGAATATACCTATTTTTAATCTTCAAAAATATGACTGGATCAGTTGTTTTGTTCATTATATAACTTACAGTTTCAGAAGGACAGAGTCACATGATTGGATGCTTAAATACAGACACATCGTATATACATGTATATGCAAATGTGTTTTGCTTAGTAGTTATATTTAGTTTACTATGCTTATAGTGAAATCCTAAATAAGTCATGCATACATAATAGTTAGAAAATTTCTTTTCCAGAAGTTGATAATTTTCAGACACTGCAGAGTTTTCTTGAGACAAGATACAGTTTATTTTTAAAAAGCATTTAAATGTTGCAAATAGACTAATGCTCCTATATTTACTTGACTACTCAGCATAAGGTGCTCAGCTGCATTCAATTTTTGATGTTTCTAAATGATTATTTTGCACTAATAAAGAGAATATTCTTTATGAATTAAGAAATTTAATAAACCAAATCACATGAGAAAAATACAATGCCCAAATAAAAGGATATAAATCTATAATTGAAATATAAAATTGTTTTTAATCATGCTTACAACAAAAGTTATTTTCTACTTCTAAATTAACACATATTAAAATTCTTCTGGGTGATTTGAATGAAAAGATTAACTTAATTTTAGCAGGATCATTTTAATATAGAAATAAATAACTTCAGAGCTTGTTTTTACCCCAAGATAATATTAGAAAGTTTTACTCTGGAACTGTGATCATTAAAGGTATCTTTAAGATCTCTAGGAGAAATATTTAATTTTAGGAAGAGAGGTTATTTTAAGTCATCCCTTGTAATAGCCTCCTGTTCGGTTATTTTCATGTAATGTTCAATTAAAGAGGAAATATTATGGTCAACCTTTCCTCTGATATGACATCTTCTGTGCCAGAGATAGAGAAGCTCTGATTTACTTCTCCTTGGAAGGTCACAATGCTCAGTGACTTACTATGTCAGAACTAAAAGACTCTTGATATACTTATTGGGTTTGGAACTTGTGCCCAACACTTTGACCTGAAGATACTATTTGAATCTCGCTGTCAAGTCATTGATGGCTCCTGAAAAATGGAAGGGAAAAATACCTCCCTGATGGTGTGAGTATCTTGTTCGGAACTGTGGATCTTCTAGGCCTTCTGAAAGGAAGGTAAACACTCTGAATCCTTGATTAAAAACTTCACTTCGACTGAAATTTCCCCAAAAATCAAGTTTCAATTTTTATTTTACTTTTAATATTTTATTTAATTAAAAAACCATGATTTAAAACACTATTGATAGTTGAGTTATAGGTGTATAATATTTCTACACTATCCCAACACCATTATCAACTCTCCTCTGCCACTGTTCCAATTTTTATAACCTGAATCAAGAAAGCTAGTAACTTGACTTCCAAACAGATAGTGTCATAGCACCCACTCAGGGTATCTCCTTTAATGCCTGCAGTGTGGGACAATGCAAGGCTGCCATGCATACCCTGATATGCCTTATATACCCTCCCTTTCTTCTGTTTTTTTCTGCATAGAACAGCCAATGGGGACAATTTGGTTGAGTTGATTATAATACCACACTTTCAATGTTTGCTCTTCTCATACTTGATGTACAGGACCATATTTGTAACAAAAAGATTAACTCTAAGATTTATTTCTGATCTTTATATATTTATATGAAATTTGATGCTTAAGAACGTCCCCCCAGCACTATCATGGAAACCCTAATAGGTTCTCACTATGGTTAATGATAATTATAAGACCATAACATCTTTTACTTTATCATTGACAGACTATTAATTTCAAAACAAAATAAAAGCATATCTAGTCTTGTTAGGATTTAGTTTGGATCTAATAACTTTGTGTTGTAAAGGTACATGTATGTATGCATACCTCACAATGAATTCAGCATATTTTTTCTGGGTGGTAAAAAATGTCATGAAGTCAAGTAATCTGATGTTTTTACTCAGTGAAATAAATGCTATTCATCATTGTTTCTCTGCATCTTTTGTGTCCTTAAACTTACCACTTACGGAAAATAATTGATCATACATTGAATCCCTTTTTTGAAGAATGGAATGAATACAGAATTAATACATAATTAGAAATCAAGTTCAAAATTAGTATAAGACTATAAAACTGTCCCATTTCCGTGATAGGGTGCATCCGGAATCCAGAATTCTATCCACGGTTCCTTTGGTGGGGGCAGAGTTACCAGCCTAGCCCCATGCCAGTAGCTAACATTTCTGTCACATAACTGTCCCATCCTGATTATTGCCACCGATTCGTGTATAATTTGGTGCCATTACTTGATGATTCCACAAATGTCTACTAGACACATTGCTTGATTTCTCAAAATATTTATAATTTAAACACTCTGGCCATTACTTTGATCTGTAGCTTTGATTTTCTTCGGTCGGCTCTTCTGCCTTCATTTTGGAAGGATTCCTAGCCTCTTTGCTGTTTTTTCTCTTTCCTTGATCCCACTAGGAGCAGAGAATTCTTTCTGATTATTCTAGTATATTTCATCTCATACTCTTTTCTCAAAAAAGAGCTACCTGGATAGTGTTTTCTCGTTATTTGTAAACATTTGTCACTCTTTATACAGATAAATCCTAGCTCTCACCATCTTCCCCTATAGGTTATTCATCGTGATATCCTAACACTTTTTCTTTTTTGCAGAGGTCATCACTGGTGTGCCACCATCACCTGAAAGAGCATATGTGTCTTCAGGTAAGGTGAACAAGTTAGTCGTCACTAACCAGAGTCACAGAATACTAAGCTGATCATCACTAATCAGAGTCACAGAGTAATAAGCTGGTCACCACTAACCAGAGTCACAGACTACTAAGCTGGTCGTCACTAACCAGAGTCACAGATCTAACTGCTGGCTGCTCCTTTACTAATCAGAATCCCTTCTGCACCCAAATTTCACTCCTTTTTTTTTTTTCTGCTCCAGTATTTTCTTCCACTTTATTCATCCTTTTAGGATTTTGCATAAATCAATGCAATTCTTATAGTGTCTTCTGAAGTTGGGCCTGAGTGGCATTCTTGAGAAAATGAACTTGATCTGGATACAGCTTTGCGCTATTAGAATTGTAAAGGAGACATCTGGGTTACAAATTCAGGGTCCCCCCCGCCCCCGTTTTTCTAGCTGCTTCTCTAGGCTGTCTCTGCTTTCTTTCATCCCTCAGTTTGTATCTGGGTAATGTATCAAAGTGTAGCCATCATTTGGGAGCTTTTAATGACCGGTTGGTGGGGTGCTAAACTTAAAAACAACTGTTACACCATGGATATTTTAAAGTTGATTTTTTTCTTAGTTTTCTTTTACCTATGCTGTTTGTTGACAGAAGTTATCTTGAGCATATACTTTTTAAAACCCAACTCTGTTATCACTTGTATAACAATAACTCATTGATTTTCCTTTATATTGTCCACCATAAATAGTTTAATTTCTCCCTTTTGTATGGTATTTTATAGTCAATAAATATTTAATTCTTAGAAATTAATCTCCAATTGGAAGCAAGGTTTTGGAAATCTATGTTCAAAATGTTACCTTGAAGTATAATGATAGCTTGTTTTTTAAAATTTTTAGTTAAATATTTTTAAATTTATTAAATCACCATGAGAACAGTTACAAAGCTTTCAAGCTTAAGTCTCGGTCATACAACAATCAAGCACCTATCCCTTCACCAGTGCACATTTTCCACACCAAGAACCCAGTATACCCCACATCCCACCCCTCCCCCTGCCTGTGTGGCAGATGATTTCCACTGAATTCTCCCTACTTTGATCACATTCAATATTTCGACAAAAGACCTACCATTATTATTTGGAGTTTTCCCCAACAATCAGACATGCTGGAAAAGCATCCTTAGATAATTTGTTTTCTGTTGCTGATTATGAAGAGCATTTTAGTAATAAGTCTGGAGCTGCAACTTGGGATCTCGCCTGGGCCAGGAGAGGGACCAGTTCCACCCCCCATCCCATGAGGTCCCTCGCGTCTTGTCACTGCAGTCTCGTACCTGGCTGTCCAATAGGCTCTGAAAGATGGTGGCCACCACACCTGGGACATACACCTTTCCCCACCCGAGGTGGCACGGCACCATAGTTTAATGCTCAGTCCAGATGCATTTCTGCCAAAAACCACTGTGTTCTGAGATTGGTTTGTGCCTCTGGGATCATGGCCGTGCAGGAGCCGGAGGAGCTGGAGAGCTTGTTTTTAAATGATACTCACAGTTGACAAAGATTTTACATCACACATATATTGCAAATTACCACAGATTTGTGTGAAAAGGAATCCTTTTTCTATTTACAGATGACAGCATTGAGGCATCATAAATGTTAAATCATGTATCTTAGCAAGTCAAAGAATAGATGCTTCCAGCCCAGTTTCTTCTCATTGCTCCATATTTCATAGTTTGGCTTCATTGATTTCATTGGAGGGATACATTCCAGCACAGGTTGTTGTTTTTTTATCGTTATCAGATTTTCCTTTTCTTTCAAAATCAGAAAAGATTGCTTTGGTCAGACAGAATTTTTATGCATATGCCGTTGCAAAGAAGTTAGTATTTGTGTTGTAGGATAATATACTGGGGTCATAGAAGATTTTATGCTTGGAGGTGGGGAGGAAGAGTAGAAAGGATAAGAGAAGGAATATACGAAAAAGGAAGAGAAAGAAAAATATTGAATTACCTGGATTCATTTAGGAATATTTTTTAAGTTCAGATACTTTATTCTTTGACTTTGTGTGAGTCTGATTCAAACCTGAACTTTCAAATTCATGGAATACTTTCTTTAGAACTTGGAGTGACTGTCATTATTATTTTGTGATTTATGGCTGAAGTCTTTATAACTATGGCTGCTAATTTTTTATTCACCTTTGACATTGTTGTTCATGTTCCTTACTAATTAAAACTCAGTCCCTATTTCTTATTTCTGCATGAATGATGTTTTCTGCTGTTCCTTCTCTCTTTGTCTTGCTCCGTACATCTCCAGTGATCGTGTTGTGTGCTTTTTTGGCATGTTACCTTTGCTCATCCAGGAATATTCAAGTGGACCTTCCTTGCATGACTTTCCTTCAGCATCATTTGTTGTTAGATATTTCAACAGACCAAGTTGCCGAAAACTATTCCCATCATTTTTTGTTTTTCTCTCTCTGAAAGTTGAATTTCGTTGTTTCTGAATGTGGAGAATGTAGTTTGGATTCTTATTTCTCAATATCAAGATCACATTTAAGAGAATAACTGTCAACCTTCCCTCTATTATGCGTTTGTTCAGTGTGATTGATCTCTGAAGTTCATGCCTCTGTGAATGAATATCTGTGCCCAGGAGTTGCCTTCTTCCTCAGCTCTTCCAAAAGTCTTGGGGTGGGGTAATTTATGTATATTGAATATTGTTTCTATCATCCTTTGACTTTGAAATGCTTCAGCTTTTCTGTTGCACTGTTTCCTAGTGCTCCTTTTTGCTAAGTTTCCCAAGCCTGGCAAATTTCTAGTCTCAATCCAAGCAGCATGACACAATAAAACCTCATTCCACTTTTATGTTTTTGTAGAGTCTCCCATTAGAATATCGGTATCAACAGAGGGAGCAAATACTTCTTCATGTAAGTATATTTAAATATTCTGTTCACTAGTTGTTAACTCAGGGTGATACCTGCTTCTGAACATAATGTTTGTGTCTTCCCTTGCCTTAATTGAGGATCAGTGTCGAGTTTTTAAGAGTTGCACTAGCTTTGGGGATGAGATATGGCCTCTTGCTATGCTTGTTGTCAACCATATGCTCCTTCTCTATAGGAAAAAATATATTTCAGAAGATATATCACAGGTTAGTTTTAGTATAATAAAATCATGCTTTCAGATATTGGAAGATAAATGAACAATCTCTGATGCCTAGCACTGGTGAAAGCAGAGAACGTTGGGGAATAGTTCTGAGGTTTTTCTTACAGGATACTCAGGCAGCTGCTTGGGGCCTGGTATCCAGTTTTTGGGAGCTTCTATTGCAAAACTCCTAAGTTCTCATACAAAGTTGGCTGTGATGGGGAAGGGGAACTATATATAGATGCCCTTAATTCAAATTTGATAACAAGTGACTAATTAAGAAGATTTTTGAAGGCAAGTCCCTAGGCAAGATCTCATATTAGTTCTCATCTATTTAATGTGAAATGTGCTTTGTGCTGGCGGAGTCCTACAACTGCTAGATTGATTGGGGCTTTGTGCTGCATCAGGGGAACTTCAGAAATTAGCAAGGACTTGTAAAAATAGTTTTGGTACTTATAAATTGTGAATAGCAGTAGTATTCAAGCTCGATACCCAGGAGGGGAATTCACCAGGCCATGAAAATACAGCCAGTCTTCTTCTCCCTTATTTAAGTTTTTGACTTAAAGCAGTTTCTGAGTTTGATAAGCTCCATAATGAATGGATGTGCCAAATTATTCGTATCTAAACTGAAAAGTGTGTTTAAGGAACAATTTCATTTTCTTCTAAGCATGGTTGTAAAGTCTTGGAAAGGAAGTCTGTACTTTGGGCAGATTCAGTTGTTTTGTCAGTTTCTTTGGACTTCTTTCCATCCTACTCCCATTAGTTTGGGGGTACCAGAACCATAATAATATTCATTGCAGGAAGAAATCCTTGTTAGCTGCATAAAGCATAATTTAACTAGAGAGGTAGCCATAACTTAGTAAGATAGAACTCAAAGTAACTATTGAAAAAGGCGAAGTTGATTTCCTCTGTGTTCTAAGTATCCTTGTTACATACTCCAAAGTGATAGTCCCTTCTAGGGAGACTAGGATATTTGTTACTTAATTCTATTTATAAAAAGATTAGTATGATTGTTTTTAGCTTTTAGCTTACTAGCACTGAGGAATCATGTTGAGCTTTGTTTTTATATTACCACATGTTTATTATATGAAAACTAATACTAGGTCTTTTTTTCATTATTTTTACACTTTCTTTCTGGGAGCACTTCTTCCCTATATTATTCATGGAGTAAATGATTAACACTCTTGAAATTTAAACACTTCATGCTGTCATTAATTGGATGCTATTCTTTGGTATATCTGAGTAATTTTAGAATGAAACCAATACTTCTTTTGGTCTCCAGAGTTTTGAAATGTGAAATGAAAATTTTAATTTACATTTCCAATCATTGTGATACTTTGGACAGTGAAATAATTTTGAAATCCAACTCTGCTCTCTCTCTCTCCAATAAATTAATTCCTGCAATAAGAACGTTAATAGCTAAACCAAGAACAAAGGCTCTGTGTGTTATTATGCAAAAGTACTTCAGTACTTCCATTTTTGTACTACTCCCTGTTGTAAACTACAAGTAAATATGGTCACGCTGATGAGTGAATATGTTTCTTAAAACTTCACAAATATATTCCTTGTCATTTGAAAATGCAAACCAATTGTGAGAAGCTTTTAGGTCTATTCCTGATTGGAACAATGCAGTGTCAGGTGTGCAATTCAGAGGAAGCATCATGCAGAACTCTGAATGCAGAGAGCTGTGATGTAAAGATTTCTACTCAGTACAGGCTAAAGATGGAACTTGAAAAGTTATCAATGACAATGCATGAAAATTTAATAGTTATGGGGCTGGAGAGTTAGTATAGCCTGTAGGGCACTGACCTTATATGCGGCCAACCCGGAGTCAATCCCTGACATCCCATACTGTTCCCCAAGCTCTGTTATGAGGAATTATTCATTTTTTTCTTTTTTTAAAGTGTGATTTCCACTTTATTTCTTCCAAGAAGAGTTTGTCTTCAATTCTTAAGGTCTGTAGTTGCCTTCCATGCGTTTTGATGGGGGTCTTGGGGCAGCACCCATGGGTCTGAACCTCCTCTGGGGGGCTTGGTCCTTGCTGGCTTCACAAGACCAGTTCCTTACCACATTGTTGTGAATGGCACAGCTCACATGGCATTGTAACACTCGCTTAGGAAATGACCTTCATTTCCTAGCTGAAAGTCTGCAGTCTCATATACATGTTTCTAATGACAAATTTCTCTTTTAAAAAAATTTTTTGATTTTTAAAATTTTAATGAATCATTGTGTGATCCAGTTACAGACTTACAAACTTGTGTGATTATGTTAAGTCATACAGTGTTCGAGTACCAATCTCTCCACCAGTGCCCATTCTCTACCACCAAAGTTCCCAGTATCACTCCCCCCACCCCCACCCCCTCCCACCCCCTGCCTCTGTGACAGGCACATTCCCTCTTACTCTCTCTGTCCTTTTGGGTGTGTGGTTTGCAATACAGGTACTAAGTAGCCATCATGTTTGGTCCATAATCTGCTTTTAGCACGCATCTGCCATGCCAAGCGAGCTCTGCAACCATGACAAACTCCTTAATAAATTTATCCCTGGGCACACACGGGCACAGTGGGTACTGCAGATAGGCTACGTGTGGCCACAGTCCTTTTTGGCTCGCCCTCTTTTTCTTCTTTTATTCGTCATTTTGGAAGTGAATTTATGAAAAATGCAGGAGTCATTCTTGGGGGCAGAGCCAGGAGTAAGCCCTGAACATTGCCGGGTGTGGCCCCCAAACCAACTAAAGCAACAACAAAAAGAAATAGATGAAATTTAAAAGATACAAATCAAAGGGCTTGGAAAAATTCATAAAAGTTTGATATAAGAAGTCCCAAAAAACATGTTTCTCTCACAGTATTTCAGCCAGAAGGTAGTCACTTTTCAGTGTTTGACAGCTGGATTCCACCACGACAGCATATCTGTGTGGGTGACTCCACTGATATATTGAAAGTGATTTTTTTCTAAGTTTAATTTTAAGGAGGCTTTCTGAAGTCATATATATTTACCAAATGTGTTATGGAGGTTGGTGCGCTTTAAGAGAGCAGTAGGAAGGACAGACAACCCTTCACTTTTTTTTTTATTGAATCACTGTGAGATACAGTTACAAGCTTTCATGCTTGAGTTTCAATCATACAATGACCAAACACCTATCCCCCCACCAGTGCACATTCTCCACCACCAATGTCCCCAATATATATCCCCTTTCCAACCCTTCCAACCCTCCCCCTGCCTCCATGGCAGACAATTTCCCCCATATTCTCTCTCTACTTTTGGGCATTATGGTTTGCAATATAGATACTGAGAGGCTATCAGGTTTGGTCCTTTATCTACTTTCAGCACACATCTCCCATCCCGAACAATTCCTCCAACCATCATTGTCTTAGTGATTCCTTCTCTATTCCAGCTGCCTTTTCCCCAGCTCATGAGACAGGCTGCCAACATTGGCAGTATTCCTGGCCCTTGTGTCTACTGCCCTTGGGTGTCAGTCTCATATTATGTTATTTCATGTCTACAAATTAGTGCAGTCCTTCTATGCTGTTCCTCTCTTTCTGACTCACTTCACATAGCATGATATTCTCCATGTCCAACCACTTAGAAGCAAATTTCATGACTTCATCTTTCCTAACAGCTGCATAGTATTCCATTGTGTAGATGGACCAAAGTTTCTTTAACCATTTGTCTGTTCTCAGGCATCCCACCCTTCACTCTTTAGGTATGTGGGTCCAAATTCGAGGCTCTGCTAGGGGAACTCAGTTTCTTTACTGTTCTAAGCATCTCTCTGCTGGGTCTCTGGGTAAAGAAGTTCAATTAATGTATGTTCTTGGCTCTCTTGAGGCCTGGCTTGGAATAACAGCCCTATAGAAAATCCTCTTTCTCCCCAAACTCTCCCAGAACACTCCAGGATCTGAGGTTCTCCTTTTCTCCTTTGTAATATGTTAGGAGAGTAAGAAGAAGAAAATATTGCCCCGCTTGTTCAAAATTAGTTGCTAAAATGTGTAGTATGTTTTTTTTCTAAGAATCATTTTCAATTTCTCATCCTCCCCATGTTAACTTTGTTTTTGAGGGTTTTCTGAGGTTATTGGATACCGGCATGAGTTACTTTTTAAAAGTCTAGAAGTAAAATGTAAAATAACTGTTTCAAATCACTATAACAATAAAGAAGTTGTTTTGACAAAAGTTCAAAGAGATTTTTTTTAATCTTACCAACACCTTTTTTCCCCCTTTTGACTGCTTTTGCAATTTATTTTTCCTACTTATTTGTAAAGATCAGTAAAGCATCAAAGTTAACAATGCTTTCATTTATAAGACAAATTTTACTCTTTATTTTTAAATTTTAGTTTACTTTTTCATTTTTGGGGCCAAATCTAGTTGTGCTCAAGGTGTATTTCTGGGTTTGTGCTCTGGAATCACTCCTGGAGGTACTCGGACAACTTTGGTTGGGTGTATGTGAGGAAGGCAGCTTACCCGCCGGACTATCTCACATGACCCCATTTTTCTTTTTAAATTGGAAACTAGCATTGGACATTCATTGTTTTTGGAGTCACTGCCATTTTTCAAGTTTCTAATCATAATCACTAAGTAAAAAAAAAAATCGAAATTATTTTTCTTTATCTCCTTTTTTGCAAACAAGATGTCTGTAATTTAAAATGTATTTTTCCTGAGTGTGTGTCATACTATGTAAGTGACAGGAGTTAGATAAGAGCTCCAACCTTTAGTAGGACTTTCTTTTTACTTTGTCAGATAGAGAATCCATAAGTTGTATTGCTTTTTACCCATAAGTAAGGGTTGTTTTAGAACTCCCTGTAGTGACTTCTCTGAACTGCCACTCACCCCATTTTGCAGACATTTTTATTGAATGCCATGAAAAGTACAATTGCTGTACTGACCACTTCATTGAATTAAAACCCATCATTGATTCAAATTTAATATATAAGTGAGGGAACAGAAAAGAGAACTCATTAACAGTAATGGAAATAAAAAATTCTGGAAAACGGCCTCATTTTAGTAGTGTATGTTTCAAATAATAATAATGGGAAACATTTATTGAAGCCTTCTTGGTGCCAACATCTGTGTTAGACCATTACCTGGATGATGACTTAGGGTCTACATGAAAACTTGCTCTGTTCTGCGTATATTGAGATCTATGTATTTGGCCTAAAATGACACAAACCAGGTTCTGGAAATACTCTCAAGTGGTAGAGCATATGCCTGTCTTGTTCCAGGCTTAGGAAGTGATCCCTAATTTTTCACGAAACCCTTAGCCCCCACACTCAGTACTGCTGGGGGTGGCCCCTATCACTGTATCACTGTCATCCAGTTGCTCATCATTGATTTGCTCGAGCGGGCACCAGTAACGTCTCTATTGTGAGACTTGTTGTTACTGTTTTTGGCATATCGTGGCATATGCCATGGGGAGCTTGCCAGGCTCTGCCATGCGGGCGGGATACTCTCGGTAGCTTGCCGGGCTCTCCGAGAGGGACAGAGGAATCAAACCTGGCTCAGCAATGTTCAGGGCTAATGCCCTACCCACTGTGCTATTGCTTGACCCCTATACATAAAAATAAAAAGTAATTACACACGCAGAATTAAAGTTGTTTGCTGACCTACTATGGTGGGTGAAGTTTTGTGTATCAAAGAGAAATTCTCTAATATTAAATGGAATGAGTCTATAAATGAAATTAAATGTAGTTTTTTTTTTAATTGGGGCTTGGGATTTTGTGTTGTAGATTAAGGTGAGTGCATCACCTTGGAGCAGCATGTGACTTGTCATAGGATAGGTGGTCTGGAATGCGCACAGCCTTTGCATGAACGCGTGCTCTTGAGTCTAAATACTTCATGTTGTAAATTACTATGTGAGTTTGAGCAAATTCCTTAGCTTTTCTGAGATGCAGTATAATCTATTTTATCTTGATTTACAGTGGAGATCGTAATATGAGACAATGAATGTGAGTCATTCAGCACACATTTGCCTTCTTGAGATGGTTTCCCTATATATAGATCATGTACTTGAAAAAGTGGTATGACTCTAAAGAGAGACCGGGAATCGTGGGAGTCCTTGCATCTTATTTGAACAATGTAGAAAAATATCCCTTATTTCTGAGAAGAGGGAAGAGTTTATGATTTTCCATATAGATGATGCTGCTAAAAGTTCTTGCCAAGAAATCACTATGGCTTTTCAAAACATTGTGTATTTTCGGATACAGATGCATTTTCAAAGTATGTACGCAGGAAGTTCTCTTTGAAATCTCTGAATGAAATGAACAATTTAATCTTTAATTTGGCACTGAACAAAGCTAGCTTTCTCTGTAGAAACACTTCTGGTATAATGAGATATGGCATTTTCACTGGGCAATGGCACAGTGATATGTGTTGATATGTGTTGATGAGACTGGACCAAGTCCCTGGCGCATTGGTGGAATTCAGAATGGTCCTTACATTCCTTCCTTAGCTGTAACTGACTTACCTGTTTCAATGGTAGTGAAGCTGCCAGGACCTTTCCTAAACTATTCTCAGCTGGCAAGATGGCATTTCAATTCCAGATCTTTATTGGTGACAAAATATGAACTCTGTACTGTCACTGTGGGAGGGCTGCTCCTGATTCAATGCAAATTGTGTTTACAGATTTTGGTAAACGTGACATTGTTCAAGACTGTGGAGACTTCTTCTATTGTGGAGAATGACAAATTATCAGGCATCATATAACAATAAAGGGATAATTCAGAAAGAAAATTGCTCAATGGTATTACCTCTGTCTTTCGGGTTGTCCAGATTTTTTTCCAGATTTTTAGAGCGATACAGTGCCTTTGAGTAAGATAGGAGCTTTGTGTCAGAACAATTCATGACTAAGACGAGCCACTGTCTTACGGTTGAATCATATATTTTTCTTACAGTCCTGCCTGCAACTGTAATATAATTTCCAGTTTTGTCTGCCTTAGCCTTTCCTAAAGTCAGCGCCTGTCATTGAATTCTACTTCTGCAAAAGATAATCTCAAAAATATTCAATTAATCTTACAATCTGAATTTATTTAACATTTTGTATTTAGTTGACATTAATCTTCTAAGTTAATTGCTTATTGCTTTAAACCCTATAACTATATATGGCATTACACATATATACATACATATGTATATATATATAAAACTGATATTACTATCACACAGTATTTGAGAGGCATGATTTCCTATACTGAATTATGCATTTGTGTGATAACCTTATGATGTTAGTTTTATTTCACATATAGATGAATGAGTCTAGTCCTAGCAATATGTAGACAGATTGAAAGATTATGGTAGTTGTAGAGCAGAAATTTAAACCTAAAATCTTCTGATTCAATCTCACATTTTATTTTTTTAACTACAATTTTATAGATTCCCTAAAATTTTATAGATTCCATAAGATTGACAGAAGTTTTTCTGTAATTAGAATTTTTATAAAGTCACCAGGATCCTTTAAAATGATTAAATGAATAGGATACCCTTCAATGGTGACAAAATTCCAGCACTTAATATTGTAAAAGTAAAAGTAAAGAGAAAGGTATTCTAGCATCACATGACTAATTAATTTGTTCTTTGGGATTTTTTTATTTAGAAATTATGTGCTTTATTTGTTATAAAACATGCAATCTATAAAGATAATCTTAAATAATCAAATAGGCAACTCTTTTTTAAAAAAAAAAATTGGGGTCACACCTGGCGATGCACAGGGGTCACTCCTGGCTCTGCACTCAGGAATTACTCTTGGCAGTGTTGGGGGACCATGTGGGATGCTGGAAATCGAACCCGGGTTGGCCGAGTGCAAGGCAAACTATCACTCTAGTTCCTCAAATAGGCAACTCTTTGCACCATTACAGGCTACTATTTAATTTGTTGTGTAGTTCTTTAAATCATAGAAATATTTTTTACGTAGCTACAGTCACTGGTTGAAAATTGTGTGACCTGGAATTTTATTCCAGGAATTTTATCATCCAACCAGGAATTTTGTTAAAAGAATAATAAACCCCAACAATTCATCTGTGGACTTCTTTTTTTCTCCTCAGGCCTATTCTTATTATAATTCACGTAGCATGTGAGGTGCTTAGGTACTTAATTCATTTCCTTAATAAAGGGGCTTCCTATACATAGTACAGCTGGTCATCAAAAAACCTGCTGCATGGCCCTTTTCATGTGATCTCTCAGTCAACCAGAGGTCAGCAAAATCTCAGAAACCAATTATAAGGGCCAGTAAGGGTTAGAGCCTAAAGCTCTGCTCATCTGAATTTAAATCCACGACAGTCTCTTCTTTAGCTGCTAAGTTTGTTCTCGAAATACAAGATATTGTTTTGTTCCGTGCTTAGGTGTTTCAGAGCTGCTGCTTCCATGAGCAACAAGGGAATCAGAGATAGGCAGCATAGGACTAGCTCTGAATATTGCAGGGACTTTTATTCAGAATGAACAGTTTTTGTCGGTTGTTTTTAATATTTAAACATCATGATGGACTATTGCTGTCCCTATCAACAAGGAAAAGAAAATATCAGGAAACACAGATGGATGATTGCTAGGGTCAGAGAGCTAGTAAATGATGAGGGGGGGAATTAGTTTTATGGTTGTTTCTCTGATTCTTGGATGATGGAGTATTCGCCTTTGCTTTAGTGAAAATAAATAAAATAATTCTGATTTTATTCCAGCATGGCATTGATATCTGTGATATGTATCTCCTGGAGGGTAGGATATCTGGAAAAATGTGTTGAATAGTCTTTGGGCTGAAGGAGTGTGTTTGTAGTAAGGGAGGAGAAAGGATAATTGTGGTTAATTGTGGGTATGCTGACAGTCATAATCAAAGTAGATGGAAATGATGGGATGGCAGACTTATATCAAATTGTTTTATGACCATAGTGCTGGAGATAGAATATTTGGTCATCCAATTTGTGGCATTAGATTTAAAAGTAACATTTGAGTAATGATTTTTTTTTTTTGGTCACACCTGGCAATGCACAGGGGTTACTCCTGGCTCATGCACTCAGGAATTACCTTGGTAGTCCTTGGGGGACCATATGGGATGCTGGGAATCGAGCCCGGGTTGGCCGCAAGGCAAATACCCTCCTTGCTATGCTATTGCTCCAGCCCCGATAATTTTTTCTTGAAGCTTTTTTCTTTTGAATTAGCCATTTGTTCTTGCTTCATAATAAAACTCGGCTTTATTGGGGGGGGGGGGATGAGTATGAGCCATACTCAGTGTTGTGCAGGGCGCACTCCTAGCTCTGTGCCCGGGGGTGACGGGTGGGTCTTGGAGGACAATGCAGTATGCCAAGAATGGAACCTTAGCCCACCCCATGCAAGATATGCAGCATAGACTGTGTACTATCTCTCCCATCCCACCTTAATTATTTTTACCTAGAAATAAGAATCAGGAAATTTTTCACAGTTAAAAGTACGGGGAGATTCTGTAGTATGCTGTATTAAGAAAATTACTAGGATTAAAGTACTCATTTTAGATATTCATTGTCATTTAGTAGAGGTGTGAAAGTTGTTTGGAGAATTTTAAAGGAATTACAAATTTAGGTTGAGTTTAGAGAAACATAATCACAATATGGTAAAATAAAATTGTTGCTGGTATCAGAAAATTAGCTTTGATACATAGATGAATTTTCAGAGCTATGTAGATATTTTTGATTATTGATATTTTGATTATTTGATATTAATTGGAAATATATAATGGAAAAATTCAGTTTCTGAATAATTTCACTTTTATTTTAATGGTTTTATTTTTATTTTCTGAAGCCATTGAGTTTATGCAAAGATGGGTTAAGTAGTACACTTGAGTATGCATGCCTAAGTTACAGTTAATTGAGTAAAATAAATTTATAAATTAACACACTAATATGTCAATCAAAATTGTTAAATATTAAAAGAAATTTCCCTTGTGATGACTTTTCTCATCATGTTCTTAATATTAATTTCTTGAGAACAGGATTACTTCTGTGTCACTTGATCAAGAGTTGAATTGCAGATATCTTATATTGGAATTAGACATATTAAGAACAAATTTGCAGAAGCAAATATTTAAATTTGCTCTAGTGGTCACTAGTAACGTCTCCATTGTGAGACTTTTTACTGTTTTTGGCATATCGAATACACCATGGGTAGCTTGCCAGGCTTTGCCATGCGGGTGGGATACTCTCCGTAGCTTGCCGGGCATATCTATATGCCATACATTTTAATTCAGAGACCTACTTCTTTAATCAATCACAAAAAATATATATGTCATTTAGCAAATTGCAACTTTGAGGCTATTCAAGGTTATAATTCTTTGTTTACAAAGAAGAATTTTACTGCATTTTAAGATTGTATTTTATTTTATATGGGCTTTTTGGGTCACACCCAGCAATGCTCAGGGGTTATGCCTGACTTTACTCTCAGGAATTACCCCTGGCGGTGCTTGGGAGACCTGTGGGATGACCGGGATTGAACCTGGATTGGCTGTGTACAAGGCCCTCCCACTGTACCATCGCTCCGGACCCCAAATTGTATTTTACACATATGTAAAACATAACATGTTCCATCTCATGAAATGTACCAGGAGGAACTCCCTTTATCCAACAGAATGTATTCTGATAAAATGTGATATAGAGGGAGTATAATACATATTTATATATACATAGTACTGTAGCACTGTTGTCCTGTTGTTCATCAATTTGCTCAAGCGGGCACCAGTAATGTCTCCATTGTGAGACTTGTGACTGTTTTTGGCATATAGAATATGGGTAGCTTGCCAGGCTCTGCCATGCAGACTAGATACTCTCAGTAGCTTGCTGGGCTCTCCTCCATAATAGATGCTGTATAAAATTTGTGAATTTTATTTTAGTTGATGTAGATAGATTTTTCATTAAATTTTAGTTGATACAGATAGATACATTTTCTCTGCCTGACTCGTTTCAACTCCTCAATTTCATATCCCCCATGCTTCAAACAAAATGCATTTCTTTGTTGAGACTTTCCTTGAGTTATCTGTAAAACATAAAACATACCTTGGTATATGTTTTAGGATAGATATATTATGGGCAGGAGGATTAACTTGTATGTGCAATTGAGACCGAGAATGTAAAAGCAAGATAAGCTCTGGGAAGGAAATAGGTGACTCAAGGGCATGGAAGAGGAATTTTTGCAAACTAATTTAAAGGTAAAGTGGATCAAGATATTAAACTATTCAGCTTAATGAAGAAGCACATAGAAAAGAAAGACAACATCCAGCATATGCTCACATGAAGAAACAAGTATTACAGTGAAATTATATGCTTGCTTTTTTTACAGTTTTTTGAGGCCTGGCTATGACTTTTGGGTGAAAAATTCACTGAGGGGCTGGAGCAGTAGCACAGCGGGTAGGGTATTTGCCTTGCGTGCAACCAACCTGGGTTCAATTCCCAGCATCCCATATGGTCCCCCAAGCACCATCAGGAGGAATTCCTGAGTACAGAGCCAGGAGTAACCCCTGAGCATCGCTGGGTGTGACCCAAAAAGCAAAATAAAAAAAGAAAAGAAAAGTTCAACCGAGTTTACTTCTGTAAAGAGTCGTTCATGACAGACAGGGCAGCAGGAGTCTTCCCCGTTGTGGAAGCCTCTTTAAACTCTCCCCGCCAATCTTTTTTAAAAGAGAAGTGCAGACTTGAATATGCTTGATTGAAATTATTCTCGGGCAGGCCAGAGTGGTAGTACAGCAGGTAAAGCGCTTGGATCGCGAGTGTCCAGCACGCGCATCAGTGGTGATCCTCGAGCACAGAGCCAGGAACAAGCCCCCAGCACGGCCAGGTGTGGCCCACAAACAAAGATAAATCATGCTAATAAAATTACCTGAAATTATGAGATATATTTTTCCAATCTAAGAATAAAAGAAAACTCTTGAGTATTTTGCAGTTTTATCGGAATGTTAGTGCCCTTCTCCCGTCTGCAGCCATTTCCTATGGACCTGTCACATTTGCCTTAAACTTGTCCTTCGCAGTGGACCCAGGGGGGGCCTGTCCACATGAGAGGCTGGAGGGGAGGAATCTCATGTTAGCCTTTCTGAACAATAGAAACATCACATAGTAGGAGCGATGCGTCTCCACAGAGTATTACCATACTCATTGTGAAGTACTTAGTGAATTTAGCATTTATACCAAGTGATTTTTTTTCAGTTTATCACATGTAGATAATTATAAGAAAAACAGTAAACCTTAGGGTTTACGAAAAGACTTGTTCATTTTCAAAGATAAACTAATGAGCAGCTTTGTATTAAATGATCTTTCACTAACTAACTTTTAACATTTTAATATTTCACACTCCATATGCTTGCATTTTAAATTTACTTCTAGTGGTCACATATAGAATATTTATTTATTTTATAAAAAATATTTATTTGCATGGCTATTTACAAGAATGTTTTTTTCTGTGATTGGATTATTGCAAATTACCTGAAAATCTGTCAAACTGATTGGACACTGCTTTCCTTGTGGTGCTGAAAATTTTCTTGCTTTGGAATAAGGGTATGCCATCCCAGCATTAATACGGTTGATTTTCTTTTATTTTTGTTAAGAATAAAAGTCACAATAATAATATAACCATATATTTTAATGAATAGCAATTCAGATATTTCATCTAAGAATAGTTATTATGAGTCCCACTAGACAGATGTAATTGCTGGACTCACATAATTCACTGCGTCAAGATTACATAAACATTTGTCAGAAGCAGAGTTCTGCCTTGTCCTCTTTTACATGTTTTGTGCTCTTTTCACATGTTTGGTCCAGGTAGAGAGTGAAATAAAATCACAGGATTCCTCTTGTAACCTCTAAGCTGCTGTCAAGTGCATAGAATCATTTCAGTTTCTTTCACAAATGGACTTTTACTTTAATGAGATTACTTAGACTAGATAATTTTATGAATCAGGCTTTCTGAATGAGGTACAAAAATGTATGTTGTGCATTTGCTATGATTGAAGGTGCTAACATTAATAAGATTCAGGCACCAAATTATATTTAGCATTTGGATAATTTAGAATACCATAAACTCTCATTTTTTCCACCTTCTAAATGCACACATTTGGGGTGGAGAGAGAACATTCCAAGCGATGCCAGGACTGCCCCTGTGTCCCTTAGGCCTGCCAAATATACCCTCCCCCCCACTCTCACACCCCCCCACTTGCAAAAAAAAAAAGAAAAAGTTTTGTTGTATCTTGAGCTCTGACCTGGTTTTGAGCTCAAGAATCTCTTCTGACTGATTTGGGGTGCCTTGTCCCTTATTCCCAGGGGTTAAATTGGGGTCAACTGTTTGCAAGGCAAACACCCCACTGTACTCTTTCTGTCCCTGCCCCCAGACAATTATTTAAACATCTAAAACTTGGGCTACATTAAGGATGGAGTGATAGCACAGCGGGGAGGGCATTTGCCTTGCATGCGCCAACCCGGGTTCAATTCCCAGCATCACATAGGGTCCCCCAGCACCACCAGGAGTAATTCCTGAGTGCAGAGCCAGGAGTAACCCCTGTGCATCGCTGGGTGTGACCCAAAAAGGAAACAAAAAAACTTGGGTTACTTTAAGAAAAGAATAAACATGATAATGTCATATGTCACCTCAAATACTTTATATTTGATTTTAAATAGTATTTTCAAGTCAGTTTGAGATACACAGTAACACAAAGCTTTTTGTTTAAATTTCAAGTTGATATGAGAAATTCTTTGTTTTTTAGCAGCTCTACAGTCTAATTTTTATATGTGCTTAAATTGATGTCACTCTTTGGGTTGTTTCTTCTTTTTCTTTTCTTTAGTCAAGATGACATTCCCATCCTGTACTGCTATTAGTATCTAAAGCTTGCAGCGTTCTTGTTGCACAGTGGTATAAATTCCAAGTGACTGACGATTAAATAGAAAATGAAACTTGAATGGCACAATCTCAAAATCTGCTTAAAGCCATGACAGGTATCTGTCGGTAGCAATATGTCATTTCAAACAGAACAATAAGAAAGCTGGGCTTTTTATAACTGGGATTCTTCTCTGAAATTAAAGGGGGAGGGCATTCAGCTTTTTCTGATTCACTAAAATAGTGCTATGATTGCTAAACAGAATGAAGAATGCACCATTAATTTTACCTAACCTTAAAATTCAATACTATGCACCATACCCGTTTTAGGCCAGTTGTAGTTTTCTTCTTTGTATACAGATTCCATAGCAGCATTTTAAAGGAATGTATAACTATAATTAAAAAGCAAGCATTCAAGAAAGATAAGACACAGAGAATTAATTGGGATTACAATTCTTTCTGCATTGACTGCAAAAGCTTGGTAATCTGAATTCTGCTTCTTCAGTGAACTCAGGACTGCCTCCAACCCCCAAGGCCCTTCTTTAACATTTGTTATTACTTAGCTATTTTATTTGGCAGGGATCCTTCTATCTCATCATCTAATGCACTGGCAAGATTCCTACTGCCAATAGCTTAGAGCACAGTGCTGCTAGGGTAAGCTGTATCGCCGAACTTTCTAGCCTCTGCATCCTTATAAATAATGTATCTGGTTTCCTGTAACTACATGAACCTTTAGATTTGGTAGGCATGTCTTTTTTAGTCAGGGTAAAGAGTTGGGAGATGAACAGTTGAGGAAATAGTTATAGGCAGTTATTTTCACTGATTAGAACCTGACTGCATTACAGGATCATTAATCAGTGGGTTAATACTAATGGAATGCTAATGATATTTATAGAAGACATACACAAGATACAGAAAAATATTTGCTGACTAAACCGCTGCTTAATTCATGCAGGTACTGGTTAAAGATAATAAATACCTAATGTCTAGGTATCTGGATGGCATGGGAAATGACTGGAGTTGAAAAGAAGACAGAAAAATGTTAATAAGTAAATAGCAAAGAAAATAGGATATATAGCAGACTTTTAATTCTGTGTTTATCCCATTGCTCATCGATTTGTTCGAGCAGGCACCAGTAACGTCTCTCATTGAGAGACTTATTGTTACTGTTTTTGGCATATCCAATATGCACGGGTAGCTTGCCAGGCTCTGCCGCTCGGGCTCCATACTCTTAGTAGCTTGCCGGGCTTTCTGAGAGGGGCGGAGGAATCGAACTCGGGTCAGCCGTGTGAAAGGCAAACACCCAACCTCGGTGCTATTGCTATAATTAAAAATAATGTTTTAACGTGAGGTATATGAGAATTTAATTATAATAAACCAATTTGAGGGGTGTCTGAACCACTCCAGGTAGTGCTCAGGAGATACTCCCAAGTCAGTACTTAGGGGATCACCCCTGATTATCCTTGGGTACCACACTGTGTCAGGTATCAAACCAAGATCTATATGTCAAGCATACTATTGCACTAAGCCATCTATCTGGATGGAAAATAATATTTTAATTAAATCATTTTAATAATGTGCTGAAGTCATGTTCACATCAAATGTGAACGATTCATTCCAACATGCGATTTTTCACCAATAATTTTCCTATTATTATTTCCTCTATTTAATTTTCCCATTATTAGACATTTACAAAATAGCAGAATATTAGTGTAAAATTATGTTATGATGACCAAAAGTTGAAATTTAGATATTGAATGAGAATCAGGTTGCTCTGGAATATCATATATTTTTATCAAAATTATGAGTATGGAGATTTAGTACAGGGCCTTAGGCATTTGTCCTGCTTGTGTTCAACCCCAGTTTGATTTTTGGCCCTGGACATAGACCCCAGAGCAATGCCTTGGGTGATCTTTGAGCTAGTAGTAGGCCGTAAGAACCACTGGCTAAGTGTACTACCCTCCAAACAGAAGGTATATTTAAAAAAATGGAATAATTAGGTTTCTAAATTTATAATGAGCATTTGATCTTAATCATTTTATTTTTTATTTTATTATTGATTGTCATCAGTCTGTATCTAAAGTCACACTTGACCTCATACACTTACATGATAGCTGCTAATTTGAATTGTAAAACTTACTTGATCATATTTAGCTTTTGCCACGTCACTGTTAATGCAGCATCTGTGTAGTTAGCAGAACTAATATTAGATGCTTGACACGTTTTGAATGATGATGGTTCCCTATCTGTTAAACCCATTTCAAAACCAAGTTAGAAAAGATTAATATGCATGTGAGAATTTTTCTTTTGATTTTGACAGCAAATTTTTTTATCTCAAAATTTTTATCAAATTAAAATGTTTTCTTAAAACATCAGGAAATTTAGCTAACTCAAAAACGATTGACATCACAAATAAACTAGAAGTCTTCAGTTCACCTAAAAATTTTAATGAAGGTATTGGTACTCTATTTGATTTATTCCTTTTTAACTCTACGTACCAAAGTAAAATTAAACTAATAATTTTTAAAAACTCAATTCACCATTAAATTAGGATGAACCTCATCTGTTTGGTGGATGTTTTGTTTTGATGGTCACTGAAGCTAGAAATAGATGGATTATGTCTTATGCCTCTAATTGTCCAGTAATTTCAGAGCCATCTTGCCTACACATGGTCCCCTGGAATTAAATCTTTTTTATCTCTAGTCAAAACAAAACACTATCAGAAGAAAATATTTTCATAAATGGTTCCTGAGTTAAGGAAAATCTCAGAAATGTAGACATTCATTTGCAATAAGCAATGCTTTCTCACTGACTCGTTAATAAAATCACCCCAAAATATTTGTATCAAACAAATAGAATTTGTTGTAATACCCTGGAGTCTTACTTCTGAAATATTTGTCTCATGCTCAGTAGGCTATAAGTAAACTAAGCCTCCCTGTAGAATGTAACATGATGGGATCAGGCAGCGATGCAATCCATATTTGCTTTCTGCTTCCCATCAGATTTTCCCCTCTCCTAATTTATGTCTCTCAGTCTTAAGTGGAGTTGGCCACGTATTAGGAAATTGCTCAATAATGATTGGACAAATGAGAGAATAATATACAAAGAAAGGCACATCTGAAAAAAAATCAAGGTAAAAATCTATGGCAGAAGAGATTTTAATAAAAGGCCAAGACCTCCCTTTAAACTTGACTTTAAATATTTTAACTTGTTATAATTATGTAGTTTCAAATACTGTAGTACTGTCGTCCTGTTGTTCATCGATTTGCTCAAGTGGGTACCAGTAACGTCTCCATTGTGAGACTTGTTGTTACTGTTTTTAGCATATCGAATACGCCAAAGGTAGCTTGCCAGGCTCTGCTGTGTGGGCGGGATACTCGGGATACTCTTGGTCTCTTTTCGAGACGGACAGAAAAATTGAACCCAGGTCAGCCAAACGCCCTACCCGCTGTGCTATTGCTCCACCCGTTTCAAATACATATTCAAATTATTTTTTAAAGAATCGCCAAAGAAGTTAAATTTCCTATTAAATTCTGGCCTTTTCCTTATCTTGTTCATATACTACTAAATCACAACTGAGGACATTGTACTGTGTAGTATCAGGTTTTTTTTTTTCATTTCAAGTACTTACTGGTAACATCATGTAAGGAACTTGATTTCATCATGGCCAGTGTTATCACTCAGCATAATTAAGTAGACCACCTAATGTTGCAAACTAAATTCAAATATTGGGAAAAATGCACTTGTCTGAGAAGCAATCTGTTTAAAGTGAAAATTGTAATATGAGCATGAACATAAACATTCTCTTCACTTATGCTTTTGTTCTCTCTCTTCCTATTCCCTTCCTTCTGTCTTATGTGGGTCAGAGTAAGAATTTTATTGTATAGCCCAACAAAAATTATTTGTTATGTCATGCAAGACCTTTAATCTAAGTCTTCTTCCATTGTTGCACTTTCTAATATAATTCTCAAGAAGAGTAAAGAGGATCCTGATTATGAGCATATATAATTTATAGCAGATTAGCCACAGTTCCAGACTTGATTCTGTTTTCCTTTTAGTCTTTTCTTCTATTTTCAAGGTGACTTAACCTTAAGCACTCCCCAAATGTGAATCATACCTTCCCGCTCGGCAGATAATCTTACTTGTTACTTCAGAGAAAAGAGACTGGAGATTGGAATGTCTCTGACCTTCCTGCTTCTAAACCTCAGTACAACATCCAGAACATACAGGGCCACTTAGTAACCCCTTTTTGGCATGACAGTGTGTAGGGTGGGATGGATAACTAGATAAATTGTCCTATATCTTGGGTCTTTAGTAATGATGGCAGCTTTTATGATATATAATACAGTGATTTTAAATTTTGAAATTCACTGCATTTAAGAAGAGAGTTGGGGGCTGGAGCAATAGCACAGTGGATAGGGCGTTTGCCTTGCATGCGGCCAACCTGAATTCGATTCCCAGCATCCCATATGGCCTCCTGAGCACTGCCAGGAGTAATTCCTGAGTGCAGAGTCAGGAGTAACCCCTGTGCATTGCTGGGTGTGACCCAAAAAGAAAAAAAAAAAGAAGAGAGTTGTGCTAAGGTTTTTCCCTTTTTCACCTTCCAGAATTAAAAACAAAAGTTAGTTTAAATGCTGAATAGCAAATTTCCTAATAAGTTGGCATATGTTGTCTGAATTACACTAACGACATTTCATTTTGGGCTGAACAACTCAAGTACTCAGCACTGATTTTATTACAGCACAGATATCAGAAAATTAATTATTTTTGCCCCTGTTCAATATATATATTTCCCCAGGTCATAGGTTATTTCAAAACCGCCTGTCTTTAATAGTGCAGCTAACTATGAGCTTGAGATAGTTTTCCTTTAATTGGGAAAATGTGTTTCCCTCCTCATTTGTACTTTTTGTTGTTAAGAATTCTTGTTTTTGGAGACAGCCAGCAGTGCTCAGGGCTTACTCCGGACTCTAAGCTCTGGATCACTCCGGACAGGGCTCAAGAGACTGTATGTGGTGCAAGTGATCAAACTCAGGCCAGCAATGTGCAAAACAAGAGGCTCACCTACTGTGCTGTCTCCCTTATTTTTAATTTCAATTTTGGAGATTTCTTCTTCTAATTCTTTTGTATCACTATATTGTTAGGTACCTTGAGTACTGCTAACTGCAAACATAGTGGCACATATCAATAGATGTTTTGGTTTTTTAAATACGAATAATGTTCAACAACGATTTAACTTCCGATATACCCACCCAGTTGTGGGTGGTGGTGGTGGTGGTGGTGATGGTGGTGGAGGTGGGGTGTGTGTGTGTGTGTTTGATTTATTTTTTGTGTGTGGGTGAAAGAGGAGAATGAGAGAGGTCTGGTTAGAGGGATACTCCTGAATGCCTTTTATATCAGTCAGTAGAAGAACCGTGTAGTAGACACTAGGAAGGACATGACAGGAAGAGATGGACTGAATCCAAGTCTGTAATGTGGAGTTAAGGGGACTTAACCTGAAGAGGGACTATTTGTCTGACCTCTGATGACAGTCCTGGTAAAGCCTCAGGGAAGAATTTTTGAGAAATACTTCAAAATATTCATGTCTCATTTGATTGGACTGTCTAAAAAAGCTTTCAAATCATTTAAGTTAAGCCTCTCCTTCTTAAGGAAGGTTTGTGGGGGCAGAAAGAAGCATATGGTTGAAGCTCTCAGCGCTGCAGTGATATGTAAAGAAGTACATTCCCTGCTAGGTTAAATTGCTCTGTGTGCCTCTTGCTGTTAGTGACATGATTTAGTTAAATACAGATGCTTTTAGAGGGACTTTGTATGGATCATAAATATTTAATAGTTCTGTAAAATATATGTCTGCATAACTGGGTGGGAAATACTGCAGTGGAGAAGCTTAATCGCCATATCAAAGTATTTGGTATGTTCACTGGCCAGTTGACTACGGAAAGAGGTCCAGTAGGATTGGACAAGAATGACTAACCCAGGATCTTTTTCCCAAAATCATATGAAACTTACTTATTAACTCTTCTGAAACTGTTGGCAGAGTAAATTTTACAATTCTCCTGTTCATGGTATATACTTTCCTAATGATTAAAGTAAACACATTAAGAAAACTCAGGGCGGGAGAGATCTTATAGCAGTAAGGAGCTTGTCTTGCATGTGGCCAACCCTGGTTCAATCCTCAGCATCCCAGATGTCCCCTGAGCACTGTCAAGAGTGATCCCTGAGCACAGAGTCTGGAATAATCCATGAATATCGCTGGGTGCCCCTAAACAAAACATAACAAAACTTCCTTCTCAAAAACAACAACAAAATGACATGCAAGAGGGCATCAGGAAAAGCTCTTGTAATTTTTGTAGTAAATAATGATTTTCCACAGAGATTCTTCATTCTCATTAGAGAATGGTCAAATTGTATGGCCAATAGTCTCCAAGGAATCTTGAAATTCACTTTAAGTCATTTTATGAAAATAAAAGTTGTGGAGAACTTATGGTGAAGGGATGTAACCTAGTTTGCTGAATGTGATATGGGTAATTTATTTCATTTATTTTTTCTAGACTATAGAGTTTTAATAGTATAAGTTACTACTTTATATATTGCATTGAGGTTTCTGTCACATGGTGGCCATTAATAATAGCCTTAACATTTCTCTCAACATTTTATTATAAAAATTTTAAATGCACAGAAAAGTTGAATGGATTACTTAATAAACAAACACATACCCACTATTTATATTTTACATTTGATATTTTGCTTTGTTTGTGAAAATCTGTTAACTTTTACTTTTAAAGTAATTTCAAGTATGTTGCACATATGAATGCATTTTACCCCCAAATATAACCATATGTATAGTTATTACATTGTATTACATTTGAAAAATAATTATACACATGATGGATTATGCCAGTAAATAAAATATAGGTATTTCTGGAATGAGTCATTATATTTGGACTGGAATTTTCTGTGCTTCATATTTCAGAAAACAACTCAGCCTATATAGTCCAATCACCTTCTTTCTTTCTTTCTTTCTTTCTTTCTTTCTTTCTTTCTTTCTTTCTTTCTTTCTTTCTTTCTTTCTTTCTTTCTTTCTTTTCTTTTTTTTTGTTCTTGGCAATTATGCTCTCCCCTGTCCCAGTCTAGTAAAGCCAAATTTAAAAAAAGGATGTAAGGCTGGGTTCACCTGTTCTTAGATACTGGCAGGCTTAGGTATCTTAAGTGTCTGAACCTCTGCAGTATGGTTAGCTAAATCCTGTTTTGAGCGACCATCCTCTTTTTTGATGATTAGCCCCTTCCTATCCACTAGTCTCACCTCCCATGTAATTGTAAAACTAATTGTAATACTTCAGTTTTTAAATTTTTATTACCAGTCTGATCTCAGAATGTTCTGGTGCTCTCTACAGTTGCCATTCTGCGTGCTCCCTTAATGTGATAGAATGCTACTAGAAAACTGAGTCCAAATATGGCTCTCACTTCCTGAGTAACTTCCAGAAGAGGGCTCAGATACTCATTCAGTAGAGTTGTGACAGAAAGTGGCCATAGGTGCATTATATAGAGTAAACTTTCAAGTAGAAACAATTACTGTGAAAGGTCAAAGTAGGTCCATCCTATAAAAAAAAAAAAGGCCGTTAAACAGTCTCAGCCTCACAGTGGACTGTTCCACTTTGTGAAATTAAAATGCTTTCCTTAATAGAATGAATTGAATGGAAAGAGCGAGTCTGATTTCCAGCCTTCACTCAGATCAATATTGGTGTGACTCCAGCTAGGCTAAGTTTTACTTATGGAACCGTTCTTCTCATAAAAAATCATAGATCAAGACTATTCCAGCTCCTACATTGCCCATAAAAAAATATGTCTAATAATTTTTCTGATTGAATGTGTCTTTACATTAAACCTAGTCCTTTAATTCCAAATAATATATGAAACAAAAAACATAGCAGAAAACAAGTTAGTTGTTCTTAAACAAATCTCACTTTGGCAAATTTGTCAAATTTTTGTGTTAGAAAGTTTGGAATTGGAAGTCAAATAAAAATATTTTTAACATTTATGTTAAATATTATGTTAATTATTTTAACAATATTTTTAATAAATGTGACTTTCAAATTTATATTTTTAACTAATGTGAATGGAAACTTGCAGAAAAAGTATCCTGCATAAAATGAGAAGCAGATATGTATATACTCACATAAATATATACACACATATATATGCGCATACATATGTCTATGTACATAGGTGTGTGTATATATGTGTATATATATATATATATATATATATGGTTGGCATTTTATTTTAAGTGGAATACTTCCACTTCTTTGAGAATTATCAGACTTGTGACCTTAAAGCATTGCAGTTTAGGTGGCTTCCTCAGAATACCAGATCAGTTCTGGAAGCTGAATTTATTCTTATTCCTCCCCCCTTTTTTAATATATTTTATTGCAATGTTGTATTTTTATTATGATCAGCAGCATGGAGAGAGAGGTGTGTAGATGCACTGGGAAATGTGCATTGTGAGACTCTTCCTCTGGCTAAAACCCTACAGATTGAAATTTTGGCCTGTAGCTAAAAGGGAATAATTTAGTCCTTTGGTTAATCATCCTTTTTTTTCTAGATAAATTATAGTGATTTTTTTCTATGCATGGATTTATATTTCTTGTCAGTGCCTAAATAGATGTTTTTTTTTCCTATTATTTGTGGGTGGGGGTGGGCAAAGGTCCTGGGGACTGCTCAGAAGTATTCAGCCCCTCACCGGGTGGTTAGGTATTAAGGCACAGCTATGCAGAATTGTAAGACCTAGGAGATGAGACCACAAAGGCCCCACCTGGCAGTTCTTGGTGCCCCAGAACTACACTGGAAGTGCTTGGGTGGGACCATGCAGTGCGTGGAGGAGGAGGTTAAACTCACACCTCTGGATATGCGGCATATGTTCTCCTGGCCCTTAGCCATTTCATCACACTCCTGTATGGTGCCCTTGGAGTAATTCATAAATGACTTCATGTCTGGACCATTCCATGCCTAATGCTAAGGCAAAACATTTAAATATCAGAGTCACAGACTTACAGAGCTTTTCTAAAAGTGATGATAGAGTCCAGGGATGAGCAGATGAACTGTAAACACACAGCAGTGTACAATTCAAGTAAATTTCATCTTCAAAACTACTGAGCCTGGGCTACACTCTCATTGATTATCAGAAATGTTTTTATGTTTAATTCCTCTTATTGTACCAGAGTATCACAATAAAATATTTTAATGAACTAGTGACATAGTACAGGACCTCAACTATTTGCTTTGCTTTCATGGGCCCCCAGTGCCACTGGGAGCAGCCCTGAACACCGTGGGTGGACCACCCCCCTAAGTGAAAAAGCTTATATAGGATACCTGCACATAAACGTTCTAATTATTCCTTGTATGTTTGTTACATTTGTCTTACATTTATCTCTTGAAGGTAAAACAAACAGAAATTCTCTCATAGCTGTTTGGCGCCCTGAATTTAGTTATAGTGGTAAATAGTAATGAAGCAAAAGAGAGATGTTTACAAGATAACTAATCCTGCCAGTGTTGTTTTAGCAAATTTTATAGATGGCTCTCCCCCCATATCATATCAGAGTAGTCCCTTGTAAAACTCACCTTGCTTGGGGTTTTCGCTATTTGAATGTGTGAAGCCCTGTGATCAGTTCCTGCCACCACACACACAAAATATTAACATCATTTACTTGTGTTTAAATAAGGGAAACTCAGTACAGAGTAAATGTGTATTTCAAACATTTCCTATGGTTTGTTCATGCTGTTTCAGCACTGTTTCCATGTTGACATAATCACAGAATCACATAATCTTGTGTCAGGCATGCCCGAGGTAGTAGTCACAGGACAGAAGTAACACACAATGCAGAAGTTCATGTAACTCACTTTCTGGTGGTTAAGTTGATCGTGCATTTCTTAAAATACCTCACTGTATAGGATTCAGAATAATTAAAGTTGTTATTTCTTCATCTCTTGCTCATATTTAAGCCCTATCTAAATTGGGGAATGCAATAAAGTTGAACAATGTGAAATAACATTTTAGGTATAAAAAATAGAATTAAATTATTGGCCCTTGTTTCTTATACACCGTATTTTTTTTTACTTTTTAAAAAATGTAGTTTTAATTGAATCACAGTGAGATAAACAGTTACAAAGTTGTTTCAGTCATGCAGTTTTTCAACACCCGCTCCTTCACCATTGTACATTTCCCAATGCCAATGTCTCCAGATAAAATGAAGTTCAGAAATGCAAACGCAGTTTATAGCCTTCAGAAACTTTTCTTTTTTTGAAAAAAAAATTATTTATTTTTTAATTAGTGAATCACCGTAAGGGTACAGTTACAGATTTACACATTTATTTATTTATTTATTTTTGCTTTTTGGGTCACACCCAACAATGCACAGGGGTTACTCCTGGCTCTGCACTCAGGAATTACTCCTGGCGGTGCTCAGGGGACCATATGGGAAGCTGGGAATCAAACCCGGGTCAGCGTTTTGCAAGGCAAACACCCTACCCACTGTGCTGTTGCTCCAGCCCCACAGATTTACACATTTTCGTGCTCCTGTTTTCCTCATACAATGTTCGAGAACCCATCCCTTCACCTGTGCCCATCCTCCACCACCGATAAACGCAGTATCCCTTCCACCCCCCATTCCCATCTCCCCCCAACCCCACCCAGCCTCTGTGGCATGATATTCCCTTTTGTTCTCTCTCTCTCTCCAATTGGGTGTTGTGGTTTGCAATAGGTGTGTTGAGTGGCCATTGTATTCAGTCTCTAGTCTACTTTCCGCATGCATCTCCCTTCCTGTGCGTGGTCTCCAGCCACATTTTACTTGGTGTTCCCTTCTCTATCTGAGGTGCCTTTTCCTCAGAATGTGAAGCCAGCTTCCAAGCCATGGAGCCAACCTCCTGGTACTTCTTTCTACTATTCTTGGGTGCTAGTCTCCTACTCTGTTATTTTATATTCCACAGATGAGTGCAATCTTTCTATGTCTGCCTCTCTCTTTGACTCATTTCGCTTAGCATGATACTTTCCATGTTGATGCACTTATATGCAAAATTCATGACTTCGTTTTTTCTAACAGCTTATTCCATTGTATAGATGTACCAAAGTTTCTTTAACCAGTCATCTGTTCTAGGGCACTCGAGTTTTTTCCAGATTCTGGATATTGTAAACAGTGCTGCGATGAACATATAAGTGCAGATGTCATCTTAACTATACTTTTTTGCTTCTCTGGGATATATTCCTAGCAGTGGTATTGCTGGGTCAAATGAGAGCTCAATTTCTAATTTTTGAAAAGCATCCATATTGTTTTCCAAAAGGGCTGAACCAGTCGGCATTCCCACCAGCAGTGTAAAACTTTCTCCCCACATCCTCTCCAGCAGTGGTTGCTTTTGTTCTTTTGGATGTGTGCCAGTCTCTGTGGTGTGAGGTGGTATCTCATGGTTGTTTTGGTCTGCGTCTCCCTGATGATTAGTGATGTAGAGCACTTTTTCATGTGCCTTTTGGACATTTGTATCTCTTCCTTGGGAAAGTTTCTGTTCATTTCTTCACCCCATTTTCTGATGGGGTTGGATGTTTTCTTCTTATAGAGTTCAACCAGTGCCTTATATACCCTTGATATCAACCCCTTATCTGATGGTACACCTTATTTTTAATTGAAAGTTTCAATGATGTATCAGTTTACAGTATGTATGAGCTTTAGAGTTCCATGGGAGACAGTATTACATTATTTTCACAATTTGGAGTTTATAATTAATAATTGTCAGAGGTTCAGTGCCATATGATATATTAAAGTTTTCTAGAAAATAGAACAACCAAAAATAAAGATGCCCTTAGCTTCAAAAAAAATAGAACAACCTATATATAACAAAGTCTCATTTTCAGTGCTGTCTATTAGTAAAACTGGTCAGATTAAACAGTTTTTTTCTTTTAAAATTAAATTTTGGAGAAACTGCCCATTGCATTTACTTTTTAAAAATTTAGTTGGGATTCAAATAAAATTGATCATTAAAATTAAAGTGAGTAATTGAATAGCATTTATCACAGTCTTTTACATCTACACCTAATCCCAAAACATGTTCAACACAGGTTTAACTGAAAATAACTTGTAAAGTTAAAAATAATATGATCCATTTGGATATAGCTATTGATTTCACTTTGAGGATTAAGAAATTAATAGTTCTGGGGCTGGAGTTATAGCATAGTGGGTAGGATGTTTGCTTTGTACGTGGTCAACTCAGGTTTGATTCCCAGAATCCCATATGGTCTCCTGAGCACTGCCAGGAGTAATTCCTGAGTGCAGAGCCAGGAATAACCTTTGTGCAACACCGGGTGTGACCCAAAAAGAAAAAAAAAGAAAAATTAATAGGTTCTATCAAAGTATACTCACTAACTCTCACAGTGAATAAAAAAATACTTCTATTTAAAATTTTCACATGCTCATCTTTGAGGTTTTTTACTGTATTCTGAGCAAGGAGAGATCTAAACTCAAACGGGACAAAATGTGCCCGAGACAATTGATCATTTTGTTACAAAATGAGAACATTGACCTACAATCAATATTAAACATTTACTGCAGCATCCTTTAAAATAATGTTTTAATTAAGAACTTTATTTTCTGAGAAAATTTTCACTAAGAATAATCAATTCTAACTCACCCTCAAATTGAGGACAAAATACTTATCCAGTAAGAGAAGTAAGTTGCATCTCATTGAACATTTAAACAATACGGAGGTCCGTCAAATAGCATGTGGTTTTTGGTTTGTTCTTTTATGTAGAATAGCAGAGAGATGAAGTATAAGAAGATCAGTTAAATATTGATTTTTATCGTTCCATCGTGTGAAAAATCTATGTGGCTAAGAGTTAAACATAGTTGGATGACAGAATTTCAAACAAGATAATGTCTGTCATATGACATATTTGGGGATGATTAGAAATATTTGATAAACTACAATAAAGTATTTGAAAACCTTGGAAGAGAGTGTCAAGGAAGTTTTGATATTAAAAAGGATATGAGAAAAAGAATACCAGTTAAAGGCACTATAACCTATGCATTTCAACCTTAAAAAATAAAACTAGGGAAGTCACATGGATTGGGATGGGCTCTTGGCACTTTAGTAGTAAACACAGTGTGGAAACTTTTTAACCTTAAAACATAAAGGTTCAGAGGCTTATAAACCTGTGTTATCTCAATAAATTAATAATAGAAGAATAAAATAAAAACTAAACAAAAGCATGCACTGAATAGACACCACAACTCTGGAATGTGGAATAAATAAACACTGATCAATTTGGTTTTCAAAAAATCTTATTCCTCAGTCTTCAGTATGTTTCATAATTAATTAAGAGCGATGTTGTGAAGATTTTCTGCTTCATCAGTATATTTAAAAATATTGAGTCTTTGGACTGGAGTGGTAGCCCAGCGGGTAGGGTGTTTGCATTGCACTCGGCCGACCCGGGTTCAATTCCTCCGTCCCTCTCGGAGAGCCCGGCAAGCTACCGAGAGTATCCCGCCTGCACGGCAGAGCCTGGCAAGCTATCCATGGTGTATTGGATATGCCAAAAACAGCAACAACAAGTCTCACAATGGCGACGTTACTGGTGTCCGGTCCAGCAAATCGATGAACAATGGGCTGACAGTGCTACAGTGCATTGAATCTTGAGCCTGAGCGACAGTAAAGCTGCTAAGGCACTTACACACAACTGACTCAGATTAGCACAACTGGGTGTAGCCCCCAAACAAACTCAGAAAGGGAGGGAGAAAAGAAAGGAGGGAGGAAGAAAGGAGTTGTGACTTGGAAGCAGAGACCTGCAGGAGGGGCTGAGATGTGAACTGGGACTCACATCTCAGCTGTGAGATACAGATGAGAGACAGGAAGGGGCTGACCATTCCACATGAGTACTTTGTCCCTCTCAGGGGAAGGAACGGGCATTTGGGGGTGGGGCAGGGAGGAATCCTAGTTAGTTCTCAGGAGGCTTAAGGGTCCTCTCGGGATTTGTAGTCAATAGGACTGTCAGTTTATTTGAACAGTCCAAGGTTCTGATGCTGCTGGGCCTGTGGCTCCAGGGATGACCAGGTCACACCTGTGGTTCTTTGGATATCCCAGTGTCGCACCTGGAAGTGCTCAGTGCTCCCTGTAGCATTATCGGGCATTGAACTAGAGTCAGCCACTTGCCAGGCATATGCCTTCATTCCTATACTGTCACCTCAACCCCGGGCAATGGTTGTAAGTTACACTTAGGACCTGAAGCTTTCTTGTTCAATCATATTTCCTAAGTCTTAATAAATAAATCCTCCAATTTATTCATACATCCCAACTATTACAATTTAAAAATAGGATAGGGCTGTTTTCATGCTGGTACTGGATAGAAAAGTAAAGTCTACCTTTTTAGCTATAAACTGTAGCATAAAGAATAAATATATTGAGAGATAATATTGGAAGATAGTGAAAAAAGTTTTAAAAAGAAAATAAGGTTGTGTGTTGGGGTAAAAAATTAGCACTACCATCCATTTTCATATGCTGGACATATGCTACCTTTCTTTTCTTTTTTTTTTTTTTTTTGGCAAGTGGGAGGCATACTCAGTGATGCTCAGGAGTTTTACTCCTGGCTCTGCACTCAGGTATTATTTGTGCTCTGGGAACCATAGTGATTGTTGAGGATTGAGCCCAGGTTGGCTGTGCAAGGTGGGCCTCCTACCCTCTGTATTATCACTCCAGCCCAAGATAAGCTTTTCATGTTATTAAAACAAATAAAATTAATGCAGAAGTAAACAGACACAACTTGTAGTGAAGTATCTTAGGAATTTGAGTTTTGTCATGATAAATTAGTATTTTTTTCTTTACCAACAGCAGCTCAGAAAAAGACTGGAGTCCCGTGAAAATGGATTAGAAATAAGTACATTTGACTTTGCCAAGTCAAATTGTGTATTATTGTGTGTCTTCATGATCGAGGTTTACTTACTAACATTCTCTTTGTGTTATGGATTAATTGTGGCTCCGGATTCATTGTCACTTTCTCTATCAAGATTAATTTCTCCTGTCCTAGAATCTCAGCTGGCGCTATGACCGCCTAACCAGTAGGATGTAGCGTAAATTACCTGTGTAGCGTCTGGCTCCCGTCTGGAGCCGGCCTGGCAGCTTGCACTCCCCCCCTCTGGGTATGCTTCTCCGAGCCTGGCCACCATGCTGTGAGTCCGAGCTGCAGGAGAGCACATGTTGATGCTCCATCCAGCTGCTCCAGAAGAGCTCCCAGATGACATCTGGTGTGACCCAGCCCAGTGCGGGAATCATCCTGAATGTTTCAGCCCATTTGCACCTCCAGCTGGTTGTAGCACCTGCCGACATCAGATGGAGCAGAGGAGCCACTGAATCGAACGCTATAGACAAGCCAGATAGAATACAAGTGTTGCTCAAAGCTGTTTCTAGGGAGTTTGTTCCACAGTAGTGCATAACTAAAGAGCTTCCCAGAGAGAACCCGGGGACAGGCCTGTGGAAGCTCATCCAATTTAAGCTCTACATAGGTAAGGACCTTAAGGGTGACAGGCAGGGACCTGAGGGAAAGAATGGGAGGTTCTTGGCACACTGATGGTGCGTCAGCATGAAAGTAGCACTGTGAATGTAAAATGATAATACTGGTAAAACTATAAAATAAATAATAAATGTTGTATTTATGGCCTATGTTTTAATCCCTATGGCTCCTAAAGATTATTAGGCAAATTTTTAGAAGTCTCCTATTTTGGAAATTAAGTCTGTTAAGTTTGTTTACCCATTACATTAAGACTGTCTCATCACTACACTTCCTGGTGTGCTTATCCACTGTGTTCCTGTCCCGGGTACCGGGGTCACTGTTGGCAAGAGACCACACACACGCACTGTTGAGGATCTGCCTGGGGTTGGCTGTGTGTGGAAAGAATGCCCTCCTTAGCTCCTGGACTTTGGTGCTCCGGTTCCTAGATCTTTGAGTGCATTGTTTTCATTCAGAACCGAAGCATTGCTGGTTTTGGTTTTTGTTTGTCAGTCAAATAGCATGTTCATCATCATCATCATCATCATCATCATCATCATCATCATCATCATCATCATCATCATCATCATCCCGTTGATCGTCGAATTTCTCAAGCAGTCTCAGTAACATCTCCATTTGTCCTAGCCCTGAGATTTTAGAAGCCTCTCTCTACTCGTTCTTCCCAATGATGCCACATTGGAAGCTCTTTCAGGGTCAGGGGAATGAGACCCAGCTTGTTACTGGTTTTAGCATATTAATATGCCATGGGGACCTTTTGAGGCTCTCCCATGTGGGCAGGAAACTCTCGGTAACTTGTGAAGTTCTCCTAGAGGAGAAGTAGGCTATATGCTTCCAGGAGCTTGCTTTTAAGTCTCTGGTTGCTGGCTGTGGATGGGGTTACACGGCTTGGGGGAAGTCCCTGCCTGTGACCACCTACCTACTGGGAAATGGGAAATCTGGGTGGAAGAGGCCCGGTCCCAATCCCAGCAGCCTTGGAGGTCTCAGCCCTGGGTCCCACACAACTAGGTTCCTCTGCCAAATAGTGTGTCAGAATTCTTTTATTTTTTTAAATTTTTTATTGAGTCACCATGTGGAAAGTTACAAAGTTTTCAGGTTTAAGTCTCAGTTATACAATGCTTGAACACCCATCCCTTCACCAGTGCACATATTCCACCACCAAGAATCACAGTATAGCTCCACCCCACCCCCCCAAACCCCTAGCTCCCCCCATGCCCCTAGCCCCCCCAACCTTAGCCCCCCCCCGCCTGTGTAACTAATAAATTTCACTTTACTTTCACTTTGATTGCATTCAATATTTCAACAAAACTCACTATTATTGTTTGGAGAGTCTCTCCCCTAAAGTCGGACCTGCTGAAAAGGAAGCATTAGATAATTTGTTTTCCATTGCTGAGAATGAAGAGGTATGAGGTCGAGTGACCACACTTAGCGGCCTCACGGTTTTGGGTTTCTGTATTTTAGTATTTTAGTAACTAAGTCCAGAGAGATATCTGCCAGAAGTTGCATCATTGCCAACTTGTACTTCTCAGTTACATTATATTCCACATATGAGTGCATTCTTTCTATGTCTGTCTCTTTCTTTCTGACTCATTTCACTCAACATGATACTTTCCATGTTGATCCACTTATATGCAAATTTCATGACTTCATGTTTTCTGACAGCTACATAGTATTCCATTGTGTAGATGTACCAGAGTTTCTTTAATCAGTCATCTGTTTTGGGGCACTCTGGTTTTTTCCAGATTCTGGCTATTGTAAAGAGTGTTGCAATTAACATAGAAATACAGATGCCATCTCTACTATACCTTTTTGCCTCTCTGGGATATATTCCCAGGAGTGGTATTGCTGGGTCAAATGGAAGCTCAATTTCTAATTTTTTGAGAATCGTCCATATTGTTTTCCAAAAGGGCTGAACCAGTCGGCATTCCCACCAGCAGTGAAGAAGAGTCCCTTTCTCCCCACATCCACACCAACACCGGTTGTTTTTGTTTTTTGGGATGTGGGCCAGTCTCTGTGGTGTGAGATGATATCTCATGGTTGTTTTGATCTGCATCTCCCTGATGATCAGTGATGTTGAACATTTTCTCATGTGACTCATCAAAAAGATCATACACCAGGACCAAGTGGGATTCACCCCGGGGATGCAAGGATGGTTTAACATTCGGAAATCAATCAACATAATCCATCATATCAACAAAAGAAAAGATAAAAATCATATAATCATATCAATAGATGCAGAGAAAGCATTTGACAAGATCCAGCACCCATTTATGATGAAAACTCTCGCCAAAATGGGTATAGAAGGGATCTTCCTCAATATAGTCAAAGCCATCTACCACAAGCCTACGGCAAGCATCATCCTCAATGGGGAAAAACTAAGACCCTTCCCTCTGAAAACAGGGACAAGACAAGGATGCCCACTCTCTCCTCTTCTGTTCAATATAGTACTGGAAGTACTTGCAATACAGAATTCTTAAAGTCTTCATCCTACCGCGTAACAGCTCTGGGTCCATGGCCAAGTTATCCATTGCCTGGATCTGTTTCTTTGTTTTCAGAATAGTATGTATGGTATAGTACTAGTGAGATCAGAACTTATATCTGGTAGGAACTGGTAGAGTCGAGTGAACTCTGAGAGGAGTGCAACACAGAACTTGCTTTATGAAGGAGGGAGTAAGTATTTATGAAAACATAGAAAAACGTATCTTTGCTAAATTTTACAGGGCGTGGAAATATTTCTGAGCTTTGGGGGGCAAGCCCAAAGAGTTAAATAATATATTCTTGTCATTTTCCCTATGAACAGGCATTTATACTACCCTTCCACATTTGATTACTATGGAGGATTTAATAAGGGAATAAAAGCAACTTCTGGGTACCAGTTCCAGGTGTAGAAGTAATAGAAAATTTCATTTATTCTTTGCCATCTATTCTGCTCCCCTTTATCAATTACCTCCACCTTCCAATTTTATTGGAAACAGCTTTATAGGACTCTGACTCTCTGCAGACTGATCTTAGTTGAAGGTTCTATAAGGTTAGTAGAATCTATCTCCAGAGAGGACATGTACACGGCCAGTCTAATTTGAGTAGTCCAGGGGCAAGAACAACTGTAACAACCCACAGGATTTTCCTGGTGTTTCGCCTCACCATTATATATTATGTTTTTGCCTTTGCAAGTGCTTGGAATCTATTAGGGCAAATAGAATAATAACCAGCAATTTCTTTGCCTGCTGAAAACGTTCTTAATATAGGTGAGATGAGTAGTTGTTACTGGTGCAGACTCCCATTCCCTAGCTACGATTACTGGCCCTTTTCCTCACCGGCTGACTGAGGACTTCTTAAACCCTATTTTGATACTGAAAATTGTATGACCTTGGCAGTGGATGAAATGCTAATATATTACAGGTGAGCTTAATATCGTTAAGTGCCATGTATTTAAACTGTGTGACCTCTGAAGAAATTATAAATGATCCTAATTGTGTATAAGAATTACTTGCTCATTGTTTTTGAATATGCACATTAATACTATAATTAAAATTTTCATAACTCTCAGTTTTAAGACTGTCAAAGCTTCAACTGTAAATTTTCTGCAATGCAAGATTTGACATTTATTACTCTAAGCCTTAAGTAGGTTCTTACTACTATAAAATGAAATAGGTAAAGCTAGGACAGAGATATAAGGATTATTTTAAAACATTGGTTCTGAGCATGTAAGTGCAGATTATATAAAGGTGAGTTTAAGGATAACTCATTTTCCTCGTAAGCTTGTCTGAGTAGCAATTAGAATTACACAAAAAAAGGTTGAGACATTTGCTGTTGTTATTTATAGGTCTACAAATATATTTTAATATAGCAATTCCCTTTTATGTCATTTATAATTATGAAGTTATTTCATTTTGAACGAAATGTTGATACTCTGACCATGCCCACTTAAAGCTTTAAAATATTTTAAAGCGATAAAAACATCGTGGATCAAAATAGAATGTGCTTAGAGCAAATTAATTTTTTCAGTGCTTGAACTTTGAATTGTATTGTTTTCTGGGACGCATATGATGATATGCTGTAAATGTTTTTTAATCGTTGTTAAGAGTCTGGATAACATAGGTGAACAAGATGTTTTTTGGACACCCTCGAGTGTCCAGCCACAGTACAGCATGGATTCTGGGCCACTGCATGTGGTGTGGGCTGCCAGGCACGGCACCGGAGGGGCTTGGCCCTTCTCTGTTGAGGACACTGCGTTCCTTCCAGTGTGTAAAGGACTGCTGTTTTAAACGGGAGGGAAAGTTGGGCACAGGAACAATGTGTCAGGCAAAGCCACCAAAACCTACTTCAGTAGGCAGGCACTTGCAGAAAACTCCGGGGCATACATGCAGTGCCGAGAAGTGGGGGGAGGGGGGGAGCGGTACCTACTCAGGCCCCGGGGAGTCCAGCTCTCTGCAGTGCGGAGTCATCGGGAAGGCTCATTTGCAGATGAAGTGGCAGCTTTGCTCCCTTGCTGCCAGTGTTTCTCATTAGCTTGACCTTAGTCTAGGGCAGCTGTGGGTGGGACAAGGATATGATCACTTGAAAGGGACCTGAGCGGGGGCTCTGAGAAGCTCCATCAGTTCCGCAGCAAGCCTCCCCCACTCTTCTGCCTCCAGTACCTGCCCTTGGCGCTGGGCATCAGGAACTGCGTGCAGCGCTGTCCATGGTTCGGAAAGGAAAAAAAAAAATGTTCTGACTTGGTTGAACATCAGGTAACAGTTCACTTGGTGAGCGAAACTTATTACAGGAGGGCCAGGGACGGAATGCTCGCTCCAGCAGCAGGCGGGGGAGATTGCCTCTGGAAAGCTCCCCTCTCCAGGGAGGAATCAGGTATCAGACTTGCCCAGCCTCGGGTGTAACCCAGAAGGTCCCACCTACCTCTCCCCTCGCCCGGCTGCCCCCGCCCCGACCCAGCTTGCTTAGACTGCTAGCTAGCCTCACCCCTGGCGTTCTCAGACCCATTCGGGGCTGCAGGAGAGCTAGCAAGACTGCAAACGAGGCGGGGGATGGGGAAGGGGGGCTGGCAGAGGAAGGAGAGGAAGGGGAGAGTGGGGTGGGGGCCAGGGGACCGGGCTTCACCGGGGCTGCCTGCTTCCCTTCGATTTGATGGCCTTGATTCCTCCTAATTGGATCACAGAGGAAGTCGCCGGGTTTCTGGGTCTGCTGATCGTACTCAGCCCCGCAGCGCTCTAGAGTGGAGCTAGAGAGAGGGTGGGGGCCGGGAGGGGCGGGGAGGGGAGGAAGGAAGAAAGAACGAGAGGGAAGGGAGAAGAGAAGGGGGAGAACAAGAAGAAGAAAAAGAAGCCAAGAGAGAGAGAGAGAGAGAAGAGGAGCCTGCGGGTGCGGAGGGGAGAGAAAGGCGGCGGAAAGCGCCCGCCGGGCCACGCCGCAGGGGAGGAGAGGGACTGCGCCCGGGACAAAGAGGAGTGGTCGGGGCGGGGCGGGGCGCCGCCTCCCGTGCGGTGCCGGGGATGCTGGGGGCGCAGGCACCTGCTGCTCGGGCCTGATCCGCCGCCACCGCGCAACGCCGCACGATGCTGTTGCTCCTGGCCCTGCTGCCGCTGCTGCCGCCGCCGCTGCTGCCGCCGCCGCCGCCGCCGCTGCTCCTCTTCCTGCTCCTACTGCTGCTGCATGACAGTTGCTTTCTCCATCTGGGCAGGCAGCAGCCCCCGATGCTCGAGGTGAGAAACATGCCTTTCCACTTGGGCTACTGGTTCACTTAATCCACCGCTCTGCTCGCTCCGGCGCGCTCCCTCTTTTTTATTTTATTTTATTTTTTTATGATTTTTTTTTTTTTTTTGCCACCCATCCCCTGGACCTTCCGGGATGGCCTGGAGAAGAAGCTTTTAAAAGAACTGGCAAAGTGACCCAGACACAGCAGGAAAAGTATTACCAGGTGACTTTGATTTGCTAGTTGCTAGAAGCTTTTCCCACCCCCACCGCCTCTCTCCTGAACTCCTCTTGCTCTGGGTAATGGCCTTGGACGTGGAGGACTTATCGATCTCCCCCTGTAAGATGCTGTCTCATTTGCTTGGGGGGGGCTTTGCGTGGTAATGGACCGCGAGAGAGCCCGGGCCTTCTGGAGGTGAGCCGATGGAGATTTATTCCCCAGACATGTCCGAGGTCGCTGCCGAGAGGTCCTCCAGCCCCTCCACCCAGCTGAGTACAGACCCATCTCTTGATGGGCTTCCGGCAGCAGAAGACATGCCCGAGACCCAGACTGAAGACGGGAGAAGCCCTGGGCTCCTGGGCCTGGCGGCGCCCTGCTGTGTGTGCCTGGAAGCTGAGCGCCTGAGGGGTTGCCTCAACTCGGAGAAAATCTGCATTGTCCCCATTCTGGCTTGCCTGGTGAGCCTCTGCCTCTGCATTGCCGGCCTCAAGTGGGTCTTTGTGGACAAGATATTTGAGTATGACTCTCCTACCCACCTTGACCCTGGGGGATTAGGCCAGGACCCTATTATCTCGCTCGACCCGACGGCGGCCTCAGCTGTGTGGGTACCATCTGAGGCACACACTTCACCTGTCTCTAGGGCTCAGTCTGAAGCGGAGGTTCAAGTTACAGCGCAAGTTGACAATACTGTTGTGGCCTCCGGGCCGCCTATAGGGCCCACCCCGAAGAATCGCGCTTTTGCTTTTTCTTTCCTGCCTTCCACTGCACCAGCCTTCCCTTCACCCACACGGAGCCCTGAGATGAGAACACCCAAGTCAGCAACTCAGCCACACAGCACAGAAACTAACCTCCAAACTGCTCCTAAACTTTGTAAGTAGAGAGCGAGCGAGCTGATGCTGAGTGAGGAGAGGGGGTGGGGGGTGTTCCAGGCCCTGACAAGGCAACTGCTGCCTTCTCTTCAGTTCCAGTGCGTGGTTCTGTGTAAGCACCGTCCCTGAGGCTGGGGTGCTTGGGGTGGCAGAGAACAGAAGGAGCTTGCGAACTCCTGGCAGAAACCAGTGCCCTAAAACAGCCGTTTCCCTCCAGCTGGTGAATCCCGAGTGGGGATACCCAAAACGTCAGCCTCTGCTAGTCCTGCTGAAATTGAAGTTGATTCAGCTTATTTCCGACACTTGGAAAGTAAAACATTAGCCCGTTCTGTGTCAACGTGATCTCCTTAAAGCAAACAGGAGGATTTTTGTCCTCTCTTTACCTGCCCTCCCCCATCCCCATTGTAAATGGCCTCCTATTTCCCTTCCCTTTGACCCTCTCCCTCTCTGCAGCCATAACCATCTTGTTATCTTGTCCCAGCTCTTCTTCCAGATCCCTAAACTATCCCCTTCTTGCCGCCACATTTGTAGTTAATTGGTTCTTTCTGATCTTCGTCAAGTCTTTGCACATCACCTGTGCTCATTTCTCATTGATGCTACACTATTGCTGTCCTGCCTAATTGTACTTTCAGATCCTGAGCATTTAGGAAGGACAGTTTTTATGGTGCTCAGGACACAGTGGAATTCTGCAGGAAAGGATTTCTCCCAATTAATCTTGTCTGCTATAATCAAGGGCTTCAAGAGCTTCTCTGGCATTCATTAAAGAGTACAAGGTCCACCAGTAAGGTATACTGTTTTTTCGGACACTTGCCATTTTTGCCTATCAGATTGCAGCACGCAACACCCGAGTTGAATTACCTGTGAGTGAGGAGAGCTCGTGCTATTGAAACAAGACAGATGACAGGGCACTGTGTGTCCTGGGTCATCATAGTGGACAGTGGACAGGATGAAACAATGACTGGTCAGATTGCTCTCAAAAGATTTTTATAACTTCAAGAAAACGTTACTAGTTCATATCTGTTCTCTCTCCTCTCACTTTTTATCATGTATGGTGTTGCATTAGTGGAAAATGGTAAGAGATCAGATTTTGGTCTTCAATAACACAAGTAAAATTTATTAGAGGAGAGCTGGGGATTAAGGATTCTGTGATGAAATACCCCTTCTAGTATTCCCTTTAGGTAGTGAAGAATAAAGAATATCTTTTCCAGAGAGTATGGCCAGGATGAGATAAAGCTGTGTGTTGTGGAGAAACTTGATTTGTGCTTGTGATTAGACATTATTTTATACATCCTGATTTAGCAGCAGAGATTTTTTTTTAAAGAAGCTTGTTTTTCAGGTGTAATTAGGAAGAACCATCGTTCTGCAGACACTGCTTGTAGCTCTGTTAAGTCCCTGAAGCATCATTAAAGGTCTGACAGACATCACTGCATTTGCTGCCTCTTCCCACCTGGCAAAGTGACCGGGAAATAATACCCAGATGAAATGACAGGCTATAAAAAGCAAGTGTGGATCCTGCAAGAAGCAGAATTCACCAGGAAGGCAAGGTTACTTCTTGGTCTTTCTCACTTTAAACTTGTGTTGACTATAAAGTGTGCCTGAGCAGATTTAATTGTGCAGACACAAAAAGGGGACCTTTCGCAAAACTCTTCAACCCGATTTTCAGATTTTTATCTGAAGAAAACAGACAAAGAAACAGCAAAACCTTTTCCTGTTCTAGGACCATGGCAGAAAGTATCTTGTGACATTTTGAGAATTTATTTTGGTAGTAAAAATTTCTACTAAGTGTTTTAGTAGATTATACATTCCATATAGTTTTTTTCCTCCATTCTTTTTTTTTTTTTAACCAAGCCAGGCATTGATTTTTGTGGCATTTGCATTGAGTGGGGAAGATTTACTGTTGCCTAAAAGCATCAGTAGTGGCCAGTTCTGGCCAGACATGCAGCTGCAGCTTCTCAAGTACGTTGGAGATAAGCCTGAAAAAGCAGTCTGGGAAGTAGTTTTCCCCTGAAAAGTTAGGGGTAGACAGTTGGTTAACACTTTGCAGTTGATAATATTTTCTGTGTGGGAAATTGTTAATTTTGGAAATGAATCGGTCCAGCGTGCTTTGTTTTCAGACACTTAAAATTGGCTGTTTGGGTTGTTTAAAAAATCTTGTCACCATTGAATGAAGGAAAGCTGTAAATAAATGAAACCTCGACGTAGATTGTAATTCCATAGTCTCTTTTCATGCTCCCCTTCAACCCGACAAGGATTGGCTACTCAAAGAGAGAATCAGAGCTCCTTTCATTATGTGTATTTTTGGTTCTGGACATGAACTCTGCTGTCAAGACTTGCATTTTAAAACGACATTATCATATCTGAAGCATGCTTTTCAGTGGTCGCGGGACTTCCTCCTTTTTCTTCAGTCTCTGTCTCAGCAGACTCAGCATATTATGCTCAGAGCTGGACCCTTCAAGGTCAGAGTCTGTGGAGGGCTAATTGATTCTTCTTTATTCTGGAGCCTGGAGAGAGTGGGAAAGAGATGCCCCTAGTCACTGTGTCTGCATTTATTCCCCAAACCCATCCACTTACTAAGTATTAGGCTTTTATTCAGTAAATACTAGAATTACTCTCTTGCTGACTCTTTATACATTATTCTTTGTCTTGATTAGAACAGGAGGCAAATGTAATGCTTTAAACTGTAGCAAAGTTTACTAACTATGTCAGATTTTCCAGAATGGGTATTTATTTCATAACATAATTGATTTTATGTGCACTCTATCAATCTGGGCATGCATATAGGTCATAAAAGATCTAATACAAGACTGAAATTAAATATGCATATGCCTATAGCTGCATGGATTTCTGTGTGTGGTTAGCGGTGGTTTCCTGTTACCAATCATTATATTCCTATAATAATTATTGTTTTTTAATTATTTTTTGAGGTTTCTTTTTCTTTCCTTTTTCATGGGAAGAGAACAAACCCAGGCCTCACACATGAGAAATGTGCTTCATCACTTGATTGTATGTGGCCCCAGAATAGTTAAGCTTTTATTTTTTCATTAAGTCAGTCACATACTATTTGACTCAATAGTTAAGCATTTTTTTTTCTTTTTTCTTTTTCATCAAGTCACATACTCTTTGAACTGTTCTTTCTTTTCTTTGCCTTTTTTTGGATAAAGTTTCTTTTATTTGTATGGAAGCACTGACTCAGGTTGATTGTAGACTTACACTGCTGTAAAGAAGACCCTGTTAATGAAACTGCAGGCAGGTAACCATCATGCTATCTGGAGAGACAGTGTCTTTTTGAATGGGAGAACCTGCTTGACAGCAGACGGTTGGGAACAGAAATGTATTAGTATTTTCATCGTAGACCAAATTTGTTTTGCTTTGTATTAAATGATCCTTGTTTGGGGTGGGCTGCAGTGCAAACCATTGTTACCACAGCGACAACATGAGTCACGACCATTTACTAAAGCCCAACATGATTAATTAAATGCACCAAAGCATATTCCCTTCTGTCTAAAAATCACATTCATAGTACACCAAGTAAATTCTTCTAGTTGCTAATAGTTCTGCTTGGGATTATTACAGAATGGAGATTTCAGTTACCCTTTTGACTTTTCACCTACAACATTTAAAGCTAGAAGAAAGAGATCCTCAATGTGAAGGGACTGAAAGACAATGAAATTCTTGAACTAAAATTTACAAAATTGTGAAAGGTTTGGTAATAACCCAAATAATGGAAAACAGAGTCGGATGCCATTTCCCAAGTTAACCCTTCCACGCACCAGTCATTTCTGCTGTTGTCTATGCTCTGTTCGAGAGATGAACAGCAGGAGCTGTTTCTGGTGGATTTAGTGGCATTGACTGACAAGGAGGAACTTCAAGTGGGACTGCAGTCAAGTGTGTAGCATGCAGACTGTATACAGTAAACATGGCTCTTGCTCTCCTGTTTCATCTAGATGGTGTTCATCTGGCTTTTGAAACAGCTTGGATTGTCCAGGGTGAGCTGCTTGCCGACACGTAGCAGATGGCTCTGTGGCTCACCTCTTTCCCAAACACGATACAGGGATTGTTTTTTCTTACTCCTTTATGACATACTCAACCAGTTCTCTCCCTTCCTCAACCAATCCCCACCCTCCAAATTGTTCTTGAATCTTCTTTAGTTTTCTAATTATGCCCCCATTTTTACTGTATGTGTCAGTACTTCACTACAATCAAAGTATCCTCATCCTTTATTTCAGATATAGATTTTACTGCACTTGAGTGCTGAATAGCATCTATCTGTATTACAAAGCCTCAAGAAAACCTCTAGACTGTGAATAATATACTGAATTATTACTGACAGAATCACTTCAAACTTCTACCATCTTTTTATTGCCCCCTACTTTTCCCATTATATGCCTTTTGTAAATTTCTCTGTTGACACTTTGTATGTGCTTGTAAAAAATTAGCATTTCTGCATTCCTGGAAAAATTGTATCTTCCAAGGTGTATGTCTTTGTTTTTTCCCTTTTCATTTCCTTTTCAGTAATACATGAGGGTATCTTTTTAAAGCATGAAGAAAGAGATCGTTTGTAGCTTGGAAATCTGACACATAAAGAGATTACAACTTGTCTTGAGCCTGGAGAAATATTACCAGGGGTTAGGAACTTGTTTTCTATGTAGCTGACCCCAGTTCAATACCCAGCACTGCCTGTGGTCCGCAAGAAACATCAGGAGTGATCCCGAAATGCAGAGCCAGGAGTAATTACAGAGCACAACTTGGTGTGGCTCTCTCTGTCTCTCTGTCTCTCTGACTCTGTCTCTCTCTCTCTTTGTGTCTGTGTACATATAATATACACATACATATTTACAAGGATTTTTTGTTTGACTGTCAGAAATGTTGTAATCTGCTACTACTCTTATAGTTTTCAAGTTAGTAAACAGTTGAATTCATGTCATTCACATGAAAACTGTAGAAGTGTGTTACAGTTTTGGGTCATGTGAAACAGTTTTTGCTTGTTGCCATCTTTGCTGCAGTGAATCTGGTCCTGTGTGAGAAGCATTAGGTTGTGTGTGTGTGTATGTGTGTGTGTGTATGAGTGTGTATGTAACTGATCATCTATAATTGTAGAACTTAAGGTATTGGACATTTGTCAGGATTATCTGAGTGACTTCTAGCATGAGAAGTTTCAGATCTTGGAGAGGAAAGTGACTTGTCCAGGGCAAAACTGTAGCTAATTAATGGCTATGCTGAAACTAAAGCACAAGTGATATTTTCTTTTCCTTTGTTCTACCCTTATTTTCTAAACCAAATCAGCTTCAACATTTTAATGAAAATTATGTATATTATTTCCATTTAAATTACTTTTTTATTCTTTCAATATTTAACCTTAATTAGTAAAAAATTTTATCCCTTTGTCACAGATGTCATATTTAGAGGAGAGAATGTCACCTCTATAATTTGGAGCTGTGTGATACAGATTGGCTCTCCACAGGGTTGGACATGCCCCCTCCCAAAGGCATAGGATGTGTGTGTGTGTGTGTGTGTGTGTGTGTGTGTGTGTCTGTCTGTCTGTCTGTCTAATGTGCTATTCATTTGCAAAAAAATTATTTCTTCTTTATAAATTTCTTCAAGCAATGGGCCTGTTGAGAGAAATTTATGCAGTATCTCATGGATCTGTTGGGGAATTTAAATGAGATACTGGAAAACACCAATCCTGGATTACAATGTAATAAGTATGAAACCAGCATCAGTTTTCTCCATCATTCTACTTTGATCATCCTTCCTTACTTTATTCTTCTTTAATCCTGATAAAGTGGTTTTATAGCAAACTTGGGGAGTTGAGGGAGGCTTAGAATTTAAGCTATGAGCTGAAGAGGTATCATGGTGAAGTGTGCATTTTACTGAAACTTGACATCACTATTTTTCAATACTGCTTACCTCTGTAACCTTGAACCAATTACTTCACTATTTAAGAATGAGTTATTAAAGGCTGGAGTGATAGCACAGCGGGTAGGGCGTTTGCCTTGCACACAGCCAACCCAGGTTCAATTCCCAGCATCCCATATGGTCCCCTGTGCACCGCCAGGAATAATTACTGAGTGTAGAGCCAGGAGTAACCCCTGAGCAATGCTGGGTGTGACCCTCCCACCCCAAAAAGAAGCAAAAAAAAAAAAACGAATGAGTTATTAGAGCTGGAGAGATAGTACAGTGGGTCGGATGCCTGCTTTGCATGCAGTCATTGCAGGTTCAGTCCCTGCCACCCCATATGGTCCCCTGAGCCCTGCTAGGAGTGATCCCTGAGCCCAGAGCCAGAAATAAACTCTTAGTACCACCAGATATGGCCCAATAACCAAAAAATAAATAAACAAAAGGAAAGAAAACAAAATATAATAGTTTTTTATGTCTAAGGATGTATGCCTATTAATATGTGAAACTCATGAAATTGTACTTAGCTACTCTGCATGAAAAAATTAGGTGCAAGTATGACAGGCCCTTAGGAAATAACATTTATCTTAGGTTTCTCTATCAGTATTCATATACACATACATACAAATGCAAACTCACAAGTATTAAAGTTTGTAGGAATAAATTGTGATAATTTACTTGGCATAGAACTTATAATGGTATAGAACTCGGCTAATTTGACCCTAGAGCCAGTGGAAAAAGGCTTCCCTAGTAAACACTGGCTAGAATATTTAAATTATTATTAATTAGGTAGCATAAAAAATTTCTATGTGAAGGACTTTCTTATCAGCAGACTGGCAAGTAGTTACTTGTGAGAGACAGATGATAACTAAATTATGTTTGTTAAGAAAGGGCCTTTTTGAAAGTAGATAATGGACCAAACATGATGACCTCTCAATGTCTGTGTTGCAAGCCATAATACCCAAAAGTAGAGAGAGAGAAATATTGTCTGCCATGGAGGCAGGGGGAGGGTGGGAGAGGGGGGTATACTGGAGATATTGGTGGTGGGGAATGTGCACTGGTGGAGGGATGGATGTTTGATCATTGTGTGATTGTAACCCAAACATGAAAGCTTGTAACTATCTCACAGTGATTCAATAAAATAAAAAAAGAAAAGAAAATAAAGGGCCTTCTCCAAGAAGTTAGGGGCAATGAAAAGAATTCATATAGCTTAGATGCATGCCTGGGAAGAGTTGGGCTGAGATGACATGGCTCCTTCTTCATCTGAATGTAAATTATGTTCCCCTAAATTTTCATTTTTCCAAACTGGTGCTTCCAGGCTCCAGATGACATAGATTATACTGATTTAGCATTCCACAAAACCCATAAAAACAAAAAGTAATATAGAATAATTTTTTAACCATTTTTATTGCTGTACTGAGATTTACAGTATTGCTAATTACACTTTTCTATCATGCATCATTCCAGTACTGCCCTTCTATAGAGAGCCTGCTTTCTGCCACCAGCATTTCAAGGACAGCTCCCCAAACCCTCACCCCATGTCAGCTCAGTTCTGTAGGCAAAATTTTCAGTTCCAATGACTTTAAATATTTTTTGTTATCTTACTATATTTCTTTTTTTACATGGGAGAGATCTCTTTTTGTGCATGTGTAAAGGTTGTTACAACTACACACATACAGCTGAATCGTGCAAATTTTCTAAAACTCCACAAACATGCAAATCAGTGATAGATTAATGAATAGCTTTTCAAAAACTAAATTTTTGTAGTTATATAGATTTAAAGAACTAATATTACAGATAATTCTGTGCTTAATTTTGCACTAATCAATATAGTTCTTTTATGTAGATATATATCATACTGTGATATTGAAAATAAAGGGGAAATAATTTTATAATCATAGAGAATTCTGATGAAACAAATTTAAAATGCAAGTCTTATTACATTTTTATTTATAAAGCTACATGATTATATGCACATATAACCTAATGGCTTTTCTTGCATAGAGATGTAATTTGTAGTAATTTGTCATTTACAAAAATGTAGTCACTATATGCAATCACTGGAAATATGTGAAAACTTTTCTGCTTTGGTTTTCTTGATTTTACTAATTCAAATATAGATATTTACTGCAGAAATTGGAATAAAATCCATATTTAAGCAACGAGGCAGCCCTTTCTATGGGAAATATTTAATAACAATCTAAGACAAATTTTGTGTGGGTTAAGGGTTTTCTGACTTAACAATGGAAAAAAGGTGACCAACTTGTGTACCAATAAACTTTGTTAGACTAATGAAAAATCTTCCTACCTTAAATACTTACCAAAACTATAGTGTAATTTAAGACTTGGTTTACAATAATTTCAGTGATTTTGAGCTACTGTTATTGCAGGTAAAAGGGAAATTGACAAATTCTATTTTAATCACAAATTAGTCTAGAATTTAATATCCATCTTATTCTCTAATAAAAATATTCTATAGTATTCATTTTATCTTAAAAGCTCATAATTTAATATTGAACAAATGTCTATATTTACGTACATCTTAAAATATGATGAAGGCATACTAAGACAATAATACTAGGTAATGACAGTTATCATCAAAAATAAGGCTTAATAGGCAGATTACCCTAGAACTCAAGTCTTTGCATCCATACTGGTGTGAGATATTGATGTGGGCTTTATTTCTCTAGATTTTCTCCTTTTTTTTTGCTTTGTTCCCTTTTTTCCCCCCAACATAATCATTTATTGGATCATTATTAATTATATGGTACATGATAGAAATTGACATGTAGTAACATTGGATAGGAAGCTGGAAATCTGAATAGATATTGGATAAATGATTAAATGAGTTAGGATAGTATTATAAAATAATAAATTCAGTAGGAATCAAAATGTTAATATTTATCCGCTATTTTCCTTGTCTAAAACAAATTATGAGACTTTTTTCACTGAGTGTGTCTGAATATAAATGTATATTTACATATGTGCATGTATATATTAATGCATCATTTTTTTCCCTTTTTTGTCCATCCATTTATTTTTTTATTTTTATTTTTTTTTATTAATGAGCCACCGTGAGAGTGCAGTTACAGAGTTTTGTGCCTGTGTGCTTTGTTCCCTTTTGACTTGATAACTCACAGTTTCTTTTTTCTGTCTCATGGTCCACTATGTTTGCAGTAATTTCGCTTGTGTATTTCTCTTTAGTTCTCCCACACTGCTCTGAGGACCAGTGCCCCAGTGCATCAGAGATTATGGAGCAGATGGTTCAGCCGTGTGGTTTCTTACTAGATGGGCTGGGGGAGAGTGTAAGGGAGACCTTAACCACAGACATGAACACTATTAGCCTGATGACTTTCACTGTTGCCTCTTCCTTTTCTAAGTAACAGGAAGTATTTGTTTTATGAAATATGTTGGTGTCACAGTAATAAAAGCCCCATAAATTAATGGAATGATCTAAGGACAGTAGAATTGAACTCTTGTTAGCATTTGTTTGTAATCCCTTGGTGGAACTTCCTGGGCCATAATTGCTTGCCCTTCTGGGAGCAAAGGGAATCAGTAACCATTGATTGTTACATGATGCTAAATATTGCCTACACAGCAAATCTGGGGAATGATTAGCAGCAGCCCTCACCATTACCGCCGGGATCTCTCTTCACTGTAATCCTTAAAGTAACGGGGTTTTCACATTTTCTCCATCAAACAGCTCTTAAGATTTTCAGAAAAGAGCAAAAATGATATTTTGAGGTCTTGTGAGGACTTCTGTTTATGTAGAAAACAAAAACACTAGATAAAATAATTTCTTCAGTCTTTTGATCTTGTCAGCTCAATGATAACAGGGAAATCCCCAAATTAATCCTTGCCCAGGAAAGTCAGTTGCATATAACCCGTGTCCCTGTCATTTTAATTGATCTGCATTTGGGAACCTGGAGTTTACAGGGTCATTGTCCCAAGTGTCTGCTGTTTATTTGTATACCATACAGTGGAGAATTAGGAGTGGGGCTTGAGAGATAGTACAGTGGGTACGGTGCTTGCCCTGCACGTGCCAACCCCAGATTTAGCCTCTGCACTGCATGTGGCTCCTGAGCACTGCCATGGTGCTCCCTGAGCAAAGCATTAGGAGTATGACCTGAGAACAGATAAATATATAGATGTGCATACATATATTCACCTGTTAATATTTAGCTATTATTATACATACAATATATGTATATGATGGATATGTTCTACATATATCATGTATATATTATATGTATGTACTATATCCATGTATATATCATACACATATGTATATATTAACGTGTATATATTATATATATCACTGTGTATCATTGTGATCCCGTTGCTCATTGATTTGCTCTAGCAGGCACTAGTAACTTCTCCATTGTGAGACTTGTTGTTACTGTTTTTGGCATATCGAATACGCCATGGGTAGCTATATATAGTGCAGTCTTTAACTTTTCAAATTTCATGGAGAAATTAGTTCTAAATTGTTGAATTCTTTTAGATATTGATCCATCAGATTAAAGCTGTGATTATATCTTTTGGGAATGGAAATAGTTTAATAATCTTTAATACCTCATAAGTGGAATTTATTGAGTATGGGATCTTTATAAGGTTGATTATTGGAATTTCTTGAGGACACATATTATCACTTCTTAAATATTGTGATCTTATTAGGACATCTGAACTATAATAGGAATTATAACCTCAGGCTGATACATAAATAGTGTTGAATTATTGTATAACCAAAATTAGAATTTCAGCGCTTCGGGACATTAAGGAGACAACTTAAGCCAAATATTTTCTTTTAATAGCAAAAAAACAAACAAAGCCCACCAGGCTCAAAAATGTTAAAGTCCTTGCCTGAAAACCAGAAAATGTGGAGATTCTAAAACACAGTTCATGCTTTTATCTACCAAGTCACTTTATAATCAGTTTATATCAGTAATTTTAAACATTCCTCTGTAGTCTCGTTCTCTTGTGAGATTTGCAAATATCATTTTATACAGGCTTAAAAAAGCATTTAAATAAAAGGCAAAATGATCTGAGTGATTTTTTTTCTTGAGAAAATTCATAACTTTTGATGATCCAAAACCATGATCTGAGTCTTCAGAGTGCCCTGTGGGAGGTAAAGAAGATATAACTTCTTGAGTATCCTGTTGCTTAGATTTAGAATACCTGGACTTAGTTCATAGGTAATTTTTTTGGTTTTCTTTTGTTTTGGGGGTCACACCTCATGATGCTCATTACTGGCTTTGCACTTAGAAATTTACTGGAGGTTTTTAGGGGACCATATGCGATCGATGTCAGGGATCAAACTTAGGGAGGCTGCATGCAACCCAAGAAACCTACCCACTGTAACATGGCTCTACCCAGTTCCTGGGTATTTCACCTGCTCACCTGTTAGTCCTTTCATAATATGTACAATGGGGATAATAAATACTTATTACTTATAAGTATTTATAAATACTGATCTTAGTATTTGATCAGAGGCTGATCATAGTACAGAATAGAAATTTATTTTTAGAACATATGAACTCTAAAAATAATCAGTGTCCTTCATTGTCTTGCAAAATTATTTTAATTAATCTTTGATTCATACAACAGACATTAACTTTAATTTTATTTCTTAAGTTCACCATAGCTGACACATAACAAATGAGTATTTTTGGTCTTCACATCGCTGGATAAAAGACCCCAACTTTCTACTTAGACTAACTTCCACTGTCCAGACTATGTTCTAATAAATGTGATTCTTCCAAAAATAATACTTTTCTCCTCTCCATTCTTTTGCTGTTCTATTACTTATACCATAATTTGTTTTTTCATACTGTCTCTACCTTGCTGCACATTTGTACTGTGAAATTCTTCTTTATTCTCCTCAGATTCTGTGACACTTGCTAATATAACTTGTAATTAGTGAAAATTTTGTGAGTTAGAGTTTTAGCTTGTTTCTTTTTGTGCCATTTACAGTGTCTAGCAAAATACAAAATCAGTGTCCAATGTGTAAATTTTTTGAATATAAGTTCAGGGACATGGGATTGATACATTTAGAGCAATTTTGTAAGGAAGAAATTGATCTCAAAACATATCTTACATTTCTAAAATTTAATTTGGAGACATTTAGTATAGAAATTGGTTATTACAGATTTTATTGGGACTTTGTTCTAGGCTTTCTAATAATTTGCAAAAACTGTGTGTATTTCATTCTACAAAATTCGCATCGTGAAGTAGGAGACTTTACAGTAAGGAATTTTGTCTAATGGTAATATAATGCTTAATACCACAAATTTTGGGACCAGATTGTGCAGGTTCATATCTAATCTCTGTCTATCTAAGTACTAGTGATATAAAATATTGGTGCTATTATTTGCTTGGCTGTCAAGTGATAGCAATGATTGTACTAATCTCAGGTTATTAAGCGGACTAGTCCCTAACACAAACACACCATATAATCAGGAGCTCCCATTACTACACATCTAAAAACTAAATCATGATTCCTTAAACTCCAAATTTGTTACTTGCTATTGCTGTAGCTATGACCAGAATGCCAAGGATCATATTGACAAAGATACCATTTTGGTTTGATTTCTTCGTGTAACTTTACCTCTATAGTTATCTATGTCACTGTCATATCCCCATTGTTCTCGGAATTAGGAGGAGAACTGGGAAGGGAAATCATAAGTCTCCCTGTCAGCCAAGAAATGGAGCTACATGGCTTAAAGAGAAAACACCATCTTCAATCACAAAATTTCATCTCTTGACCCCATTGTGTGCAATCATCTGCGTGCACCATCAAATTTGTTGGCTGATTATAATCTTTTTTTATGCAAGTCCACGAAGATAAAGAACTTCAGATAAGGTTGTTGAAGCACAATCACAGATTCCCACATGCTCTCATTTTAGCAGAAATCTACTTGTTATCTATTTTAATTACTAAAATAATGATCATAGTTGTCACCCATGATGCGATTGTATCAAAACTTTATTCAGCAGTATCATAACAGAATCATTGACATTTTACATATGTAAGAGTTCAGGTCCAGGGGGCTGGAGCGATAGCACAGTGGGCAGGGCATTTGCCTTGCATGTGGCCAATGTGGGTTCAATTCCCAGCATTCCTTATGGTCCTGAGCACTCCAGGAGTGCATGAGCCAGGAGTAACCCCTGTGCAACACCGGGTGTGACCCAAAAGGCAAAAAAAAAAAAAAGAAGATTCAGGTCCAAATATTTTATTCTACCTCCAAGAATTCAATATATAAATCTGCGTGAAGTATTTTATATGTTCATAGTGAATAAGTGAGAGAGGCTGCTCTAAAATGGTGGTGCTGCCTCATTCTGCTTCTTTCAATGTCTCATGCTCCTTTACTTTTGTGAGACACACCCAGAGATGCTAAGGGCTGATTCCTGACTCTGCACTCCAGGATAACACTTCTGGCTGTAGAGGGCCATATGTGGTGCCAGGAATCAAATGTGGGTCAGCCACATGCCAGGCAGTCTCCCTGCCCACTGGACTATTGCTCTGGCCCTCTTGCTTCATGCTACTTTTCTTAATCTAGATTTTTGTAAAGATCTGGGAGAAATTTATGTTCTTCCATGCTTACATGTTCTTAATTTTTCAAAAGTTTATAGGGAGAAACAAAGGAATAAATAAAAATATTTTGTTTAGGAACCTGGTGGATTGTATGGAAAAAATAATCTCTGTGAGGCCAACATCCAGAGACTATAAAACCAAGCTGCCAGAAGCTTGGACATCTTTTAGCCTAATTCTCCCTCTCAGAGAACCTGGCAAGCTACCGAGAGTTTCCTGCCCACATGGGAGAACCTAGCAAGCTCCCCGTGGCATATTCATATGCCAAAAGCAGTAACAGTGATGAGTCTCATTCCCCTGACCCTGAAAGAGCCTCCAATGTGGCACCATTAGGAAAGATGAGTAAAGAGGCTGCTAAAATCTCAGGGCTAGGACGAATAGAGATGGTACTCAGACCACTCGAGAAAATCAACGTTCAGCAGGATGATGATGATGATGATGATGATGATGATGATGATGATGATGATGATGATGATGATGATGATGAGGTTGTCAAAATAATGAGTGAGGAGCAAGACAATATTTTTTAGAATGATGAGCGCATGGAGAAGGTCACAAATAGTTATGGAAAGAATGAAAGAAATTAGAAAGTTTGTCATGTGGACACGGGGAGGGAAGATCTTCCAGGCCTGTGAAATGGGCTGGGGCAGGTAGAAGAACCACAGACCAGATGTGGTTTTAGTGTAGGGACTGAGGAAAAGGTTGTTAAGAGATGACCTCAGAAGAGGGCTGGGGGCCTGATTAGGTGAGACTTGGCTTGCAGGTAAGACCTGTAAGAACGATGACTCTTGACTCTGATCCTCACTACAAGGTGGGTGAGGAGTCACCATGGATATTTTGGAAATGATGTGACTCAGTCGCCCTTGTTTTAAAGGAATCACTGATGGCTCTGGTGAGAATAGATTCTGGAGAAGAATAATGATAGCGATCAAGCAGAAGATCTTTCAAGCATGGCTGGAGGAGTGAGGCGTTTTAAGCACAAAATTAGTAAACCAGTTTGATTGGTATGAAGGAATTTGTTAATAGCTCAAGTGTATTAGCAGGCACTGTGTGCACTGTGCTTGACATGTTATCCTCTCTTCACATAAAAACTGTGAGCTGTTACTGTCTTTTAGTAGAAACTGGTGGTGCAGAAAAAAAAAATCATGCTCTAGACATTTAAACAATAAGCATGAAAATCTAAGTGGTGCAGAAGGACAGAAGAATATGTAGAAAGATTTCCATAGGACTAATTGAATGCAAAGAAAGAAGGAAAGAATTCTGCACACATTTTCATTTGGTGGCTTTAAATGAATGAATCTCCGAATGATAATTTTATGCATTTTTTTCAGCATGCATTTATTTCTACCAAGTTTTAATTAATGTACAAACTCAGTATATGTATGATAGGAAGTAACGTGTGCTCTGATTTCCAGAAAACATCCACTCCTTCCTGATGAGACCACAGACAAAAATTAAAATTGGTGAAATATAGAACTTAAAGGCATTTTATTCTGTTCTTGATATTATTCATTATTGCAAATAAGTCAAAATCCATTTAGTATGTGTGCTTTTTAAAAATATTTACCAGTAATTTATATACTGTGATTTATTTTCATATAAAAATTACATATTGAATTTGCAGTTAGCTCACACTCTTATATTTTCTGCATAATGTGTTACTGCACATGATAAATTCTTTCATGTTAGTGATTCTATGTGTGCAGTTTGTAATTGTGCAATTATTGCTAAAAAAGAAAATACCACTTCTACAAAATATTGCTAGTTTTTAAATTTTTCTATAAGATTGTCAAATGAAACCATATATTAAATCTTTCAAATTATTTAATTCAATTTGTTAAAAATATGAACTCAAACCTAAGTATAAGATTTTGGCAGTCTATTAATAACAGCAGTCTCAATTTGTGACTCTTTCATCTTTGTAATTTTTGTGATGTATGGATTATGTTACAAGGTAAGGAGTAGTTCAAGATTAAAGGGGCAATCAATTGCTTATTCATTTATCAGAACTTCAGAAGCAGGTGAATGGAAAGAGGCAGTATAGTATCTGCTTGTCATTGTTCAAAAACAAGCTATTGCTACTGGAGGTGTATCACAGTGTGACTGTAGATGTAATTAGTCAATTTTAGCAACGCATTCTTAATTAGTTGTTTAAAGCAGCGCTGCTTGTTAAAATAGTAAGCAAACTATCATTTTCATAATCAGTTTTTAAAGTAAAAGGGAAACACTTATAGCAATTAAGGCAATATTCAAAAAAAGAAAAAATGGTGAAAAAACATTGAGTACACTATTTTTATGTGATTACAATGTGGAATACAGTCCTTTCAAAGAGGCATTCGCTTTCAGCTAAGAATTCACTTGATGCAAAGATTCCTTTTTCTATTTCTTCTTGCATGTTGCCTGATCTTTTGTTTCTTGGAAGGGGAACTTGTGAACTGTACTTTTACTTGTAGACATTTAAGAAGAAAGCTGAATTTCCCTATTTTGGTTGAGAAATTAGGAACTGACTAGGGACTTTCCCTTATGCTTACTGAATACGAGTAAGTCAGGAGTGCTCCTGTGCAGAGAGACTTCACAGTCACAAGGCAGAGGAAAGGGGGCAGAGGTCAAACAGACACTGTTGGCTTGGCACTTCCTTGTCTTCCTCTTGTGACCTGCTTCCAGAGAAAGAAATGGAAATAGCGGTAACAAAGAGGAAACCCCCTCTAGGAACACTACGAGCCAGGGGTTCCTTTAATATCCATTGACTTCAAGCTTGCAAGTAGAAACAGCATTTTCATATTTTTAAGGGGAAAAGAGGATGTGTTTTCCTGTCCCTCTTAAATCAGATTCCCCCTTGAAAAGTTGCAGTGCCTGAGAAGCACTGGAAACACACAAGTTCTAGGTGATTATTTCTGTCAGTTTTATTCCCGAGAAACAGCTGTATCATTTATTCCAACAAATGTGTGAAACGTAGAATTTCCAAGAAAAATGTTTATGTAAACATAATTTTCTTATACATTAAAACTGTCCCAGCTTCTGATAGTCCTGCGGATTTGGTGAGTTGCAAAGATTGCTAGGAAGATGCTTTTAACTGGAGCAAGGACTTAGAATTCACTTGTTCCTTGGCACCTTATCTTGTTTATTTAATAACCTCATGTCATCCTGAATCATTCAAACAGACAACTTTGGTGCCTGATGTGCCAGATGATTACAAACAGATGATCAGTTCTGGATGCAGATCCCTCTTCAAGCTTTCTAGAAAAGGGACTCTTTCCATAGATGGTGATGATGAAAAGAAAGCTTCAACACACAGCAGAGAAAGAGGAAAAATCCAGTTGTGCGATGGGCATAATTGCTTATACCAAACATATTCTCACATTTTGTTTTATTTCCTGATTTCTGAAGAAAAGCATTAGTTTACTGTTCAATTTCTGTGCTGTGAAACTCTTATTATCTTAAAGAAATAGAAGTTGTCTTCTTTTTTCTATATGGGCATCACTGACTCCATAGATGTAAGACTTTAGTTTTAAAATGGAATAAGGATGAGACTTGATAGTCTTGATTATAAATAGTACAGTTGTAGTATCTGCTGGAATAATAATGTTCTCTTGTTTCCCTTTCACTTAATAACAGTTCCCTTTCTGTTATATAGAATTCTTTTCTTGATGTTCTTTGGAAAAGAATATTTCCTTTCAAATACAAATAAAAAGAACCCCTCACCTCACTCTCCCCCAAGAAAGAATCTTCCCTTTCGTACAAGGAAAGTACCCAGAGATTACAAGGCAGAGTGTATTGCTGAGATATACAGAAATACATGTGAGACTTTGGCACCTGGGTCTTCGGAGGAATTATGTTAAGTCTCAAATCTCCATGCTATCACGCTGTTTATTTTGCATTTTCTAGATACTTGTTGTCTGTCCATTTTTTAATTTTCAATGAGAATGGAAATGAGAATGGAAATGATAAAAGGCCAATGTGAGGGGCTGGAGCAATAGCACAGTGGGTAGTGCCTTGCAAGCGGCCTACCCAGGTTCGATTCCCAGCATCCTAATGGTCCCCTGAGAACCGCCAGGAGTAATTCCTGAGTGCAGAGCCAGGAGTAACCTCTGTGCATCGCCAAGTGTGACCTAAAAAGAAAAAAAAAATGGCCAATGTGAAAATTACAGGTAAAAAGACGCAAATGACACAAATGATAGAATATGTATATACCTCATGATCTTTTTGCCAATTTATTTAGACACATTCATAATGTATCAAATGCATTAAGACTTTGCACCTTTTAATGGTTCCTTCTTGTGAAGATCCATTTCTGACTCCCTTACCCTCCCAGAAGAAACTGACGAGTTCTGTAGTTTAGAAAATCATACTTTCTGGGACTATAAAAACTTTTCCTGCCGATTCACTAAAAGAAAATGGCCAAGAGTGCTGAAAACTACATGGATTTTAAATTGTCTAGGATGCTTACAGCCTAGCTACTGTGTCCAGGAAGAAGTAGATCCAATGAGGAAAGTCAGATTGGAGCCTGGCGTTTGGAGTTACGCAGCTTTTCTCTGCCATGGACTGACATTTCAGTTAACAGTGGTTTCTGATGGAGTTCTCTGGGATATCACAGTTCACCTGGCATTTGGTTAAAAAGTATTTCATTACATACTTTGGAGAAATCATTGAAGTTGTTCTTAGGATTTGGGTTTTCAAATCCATAGTTTTGACTTATGACCTGCGCTCTAGAAAGTAAAGGGTCCCTTTCCAGCGAACACGGCATGAACCCTAAGTCTGCGAATTAGAAAAAGATGTCACTTTCTGTTACTCTGGTATGATTTAGGAAGGGTAATTAATGTGAAACTTGAGAAAGAAAGGAAATGACATGTAATATATTTCAGTGTGCCTCATCCAGGACTGGAGCAGTAGTACATCGGGTAGGGCACTTGCCTTACAGACAGCTGGCCCCGTTTTAGTCCCTGGCACTGCATATAGTGCCCCGAGTCCCACCAGGAATGACCGCTGAGCACAGAATCAGGAGTAAGCCTTAAGCAGTGCCAGGTATGGCCCAAACACACACACACACACACACAATATTTTTATCATATTTTAGAGTCATACACAGTTACTTACCAATATTATATTTGGTCATATTTTTAATTTCATATATTTCCTTTGCTTTTTGAAGTTTAAGATTTTATTATGAGCTATTTATATAATAAATTTATGTTTTATTCATGATTACGGACCAAGTATTTTTGTTTATTTTGATGCAGTTTTTTTTAATTAAAATATTTTTGAAGCCTCTTGTTTTCTGCCTAATCACAACATAGAACTCCAGAATAAATTTGAACTGCTTTGGCCAGAAAATCAAGTACAGTTATATTTAGATGAGATTTTGAGGTTGAATTGCATGCCAGTGAGATTGAACTGCATTTCAAGAGGGCATAGGAGAAAAGTTTGAATCCTGTAAATTCATTCACTTAAAAAAAAAAACAACTTTTTTATTGTGTCATCATGAGATAGCCCATTACAATGCTGTTCATGATTTGATCCAGTGCAAAGTCAGTTTAAATAATCCTTTTCTATTTTCTTTCTCCCAACTCCCTTTCTTATCTTCATCCAGCTTCTCAGCTCCTGTCCTCCCCTCTATAAGCTCCAAAGAGAATGACAGCAAACATTGCTAGTATTTTTCTTTTGAATAATTTCATTCCTTTGCACTAGGAATCCCAACTCCAACTTTTCATACTCCCCAAATTTTAGCTTCTCTGAAAACAGGAAAACATAGCTAAGACTTAAAAGTTATAAATGTTCTGGGGTCTGGAAGATCATGTAGCAGTAAGGTGCTTGGCCTGTACATGGCTGACCTCAGTACAGTCCCCAGCATACCATATGGTATTAGGCCCCGGTTCTGCCAAGAGTGATTTCTGAGTACAGAGCCAAGAGTAACCTCTGAGTATTGTTAGTTGTAGCCCCCAAACCAACAAAAATAGCAACAAAAAGTTGTCAATGTTCTACATGGAGAAAGTGAAAGAGCAGTGGGTTTAGTGAGTAAAAAGTGTTAGGGTGGCATCGTAAAAATATGTATTAACCATGTTGCACAGAAGGGACTCTAAGAAACTTGTATGCTTGAGAGGCTGGGGGTTAAAAGGAAGCCAGTCGGTCCAGATTCCTATGATAGCCAAGATTGAAGAGTATCATGGGAGTCTAGCTGAGCTAGTCTAGCATTAGAAGCTTTGATGATCTCTCCTTTTTTCATGAGTACTATTCATGGGTTTATCTTTGTTACTTTACTCATAAATAAATTTAAGAGGGAATATCATCTTGATCGGTTCAAGTTTAACTCTTTTGATGAGTGGATGTTGGAAGGAAGCCTGGGGACAAAAGTGAGCTGCTATTTGCTGTTCCTTAACTCTTCCTTTGTTCATCCTCATCTTACTTCAGCAAATTGTTTCAGGATTCCTTCTGCTTTTTAGCAGGATTGACATGGGAGGCCTTGTCCGGAAATACAGAGGCTCTGATTTGATTAGGGGCGTCTTTTCTGCAGGTGTTTTGTTTCAGTCAGAGAGCCTTTGCAAGAAGTGAGAGGGCTGGATTAGGGGTGTTTGTTTTACAGGAAAAGGAAAACTTTGTCTTTATTAGTTCATACCCAAATGAACTTTATGGAATATAGTTGATTTCAAAATGATTTTTATTATAACATGTTTAAATCTGTTCATCAGGTGGACTGGGAAGGCTGTGCGAAGGCCTAGACAACATGCTTTGCATACAAGAGCCCCAAGTTCAATTCTTGGCACTACCCAGTTCCCTAAAAATAGCCAAGAGTACCCCCATCCCTTAGCACCATAAGGTGGAGTCCCCAATCCCACATAGGGGTGCCCCTTTTTTCCTCTTTTCTTGCTTTGAGTAAATGTAAAAAAAAATCTGAAAGTAGCAACTGATAGCATCAACATTTCATGGGTGGCTAAGAATAGGGTGGTTTAAATGGGACTTTTGGAACCTTTTCGTAAATATATTGTAGGTGCTTCTATTCAATAAGATATTGGTTTAATAATTCAGTTAAAAAAAACCTAATATGACATAAACATGTGATTAGAAAAATTTTTATATACCTTGAAGTGAAAATAAAGATTTTGCTTTCAGTGTTATTTTTTCAGACTTCCTCTTGGCATCAAATTACACTTCATGGCAGTATCTTTGACTTGTCCTTTTATTTCTGAATTAACTCCTTTGCTTGTCTTGAAATTAGAACCATGTCTTTTATAACCTCTGTTCCAACATATGATTTTCATCTCCTACTTTATTTGATTACCAAACAATTTTTTAACCACTACTTTAAAATCTTTTGCCTAATATTGATCTTTGCTCCTCTTTCAGTATTATGATAGTGGGAGAATATCCCTTAGAAAGATATTGAAAACCCCGAGACCCCCAAATGTAAATGAATTAACACATACATTTTGGTTTGTAAAATCAACACCACCTAAATCCCTGCCACCATTTATTGATTAACTAATTTATGGAATATTACATATTGAGTAGTAATGTAGTCAAAAATTAATTAATGTGACTGTTCGAGGGAATATAATTTTAGTTTGAGATATTTCTTTTCCTTACATTGTCTTTTTTATCTTAAAATCAAGGAACATCTTGCAGTATTGACCACTTTATTCTATACTCATTAAAAAAGTAACAGTAATATTAACTATTATTACTACAATTATAATCCATATATATTATGAAGCATTTAGCACATAGGACCTAGTGTGCTTGAGTTGTTCTGACTCTTCCCCTCTTTGTAGGTTTGAATGGAAACAATTCCTTCCATTTATAACTAGGCTTAGTGATATAGTAGTTATTTTATAAAGCTAGAATGTAAAAATTATTCTCATTGCATTTAAGGTTTAATATTTTTTTTCAAAATAAGCACCTGGGATGCTATTATACTTAAACATATAGATGAACCAAGCACCAAACCCAAACCATAGTCTTTTGAATAGTCATAGTTCAGTGTTAGACCTACATGCACATTTTACTTTTTGGTGGAGAGACCTAAGCAGTACACGGGAGGCCCTAGTGCCCTGCCCACAGTTCAGAACCAAGCAGGCTTGTGGGTCAGGGGTCAATGCTGTGCACACTCTGCAGTGCCAGGGATTCCTTACTCAAGCCACTGTCTAGTGCTCAGAAGTGTCAAGATACCACCGAATGTGCTTATGCACCTGCAGGGCTGCATACAACGGCACTGGAGGGACCGTGCTGAGTGGGGATCAAACAGGGTTGTCCTCGTGCTAGAGACATGTCCTATCCCCTCTGCTCTCTCCTTAGCGCCAAGGCAAACTAGTGCACATCTGGTCAATTGTAATTTAATAATGTATCATGCTCTGTAAAGTATTGTTTCTTCCAAGTCTCCATAAAGTTTTTAATTAAGTCAATAATTATAATAATAGAGAATATGCTATTGTTTGAAGGTGTAAAGAATAGAGATTAAGCATCAGTATATCAGGTAAAGACATCACTCATATAATAATAGAATCTGATATTGTGAAGTCAGAAGATTTATCTTTAGTTGAAGAGATTAAATAATATTTGTGCAGTGATAGCACATAGCAAGTAATTTTTAAAGCGTTATGATAAAAATCACCATCTTCCATTATTTATGCTTCCAGCATTTCCTTTTGCTAGGTTAGAAAAATAAATAGACAGTTAGAACCTTAACTTATGGCTCTTTGGCAGCAGGAAATGAATTTTTAAAACAAAATGAAACTCTCCAGTCTTGTTTACTCCCATGTGACCCAGTCCTATGTGGAGACAGTAGGTCTGACACCTAGAGAGTAACCATCTTCTCCAAGTTGACTGCTGCGGTGAATTTCTAACTATCTCTGCACCCGGAGCATCCTTTGTATTGCTCCACATCATTTCTAGGGATCCATAGATTAGGCAAAGAACTGGAAATGTCCTGTTCCCAAATTGAAGTTATTCGATACCGCACCGGCATGACACTTGATCCGAATGCTCTCTGTTCAGTGCCATATGAGTTCAGATGAAACCTCACATATTAATATAAGGTTATTTATGTAAATGGGAACGAGTTCTCTAGTGCTTTTTATGAAGCTAAGTTTTAATCAGGATCAAAATCAAATACGGTAATCTTGGTGCCTTTTGATCTATTTTACCCATCTCTGATTCCAGTTTTGAACAAATACACAAGTATTTCAAGAAGTATTACTATCAAAGCATTTATTTTGCCTCTCTCTTACCCTGTTCTAGTATCTCAGAACTGAATGTTACTTGATACACGGTTTTCAGTGCAATTCAGTTCTATTTTTTAAGTGAAAACTTACTGTTTGTGTATGTAGGAGGTCATCAGTGTTTTCAAATTTCATGAGCTAAAATGTATAACCATTTGAGGTTTATGGAAAACAAAAAGTTAAAAGTAACATTTGATAAGCCTAGGAGTGCACATTTGACTATCATTAGTCATGTCAGATGCTCCCTATATGGTCTTATCTGAATCTGGACTTACTGTGAACATTGACTTCTTTTTTTCTGTCTAATTCTAGAGAACTTTAGGGAAATTAATAGGCAAAGTGATTAGGCATTAATGATAGTAATGCGGTATATTTTTCAGCAGCTGAAACATTCAACTAAAGGATTTGGGACATTTTCATTGAAACCACTGGAAACTGCCTGAATAAATTATCTAAATCTCTTAAAAGCATCTGACACTAAAGTAGAAATATTCTAAAGATCAATGAACAGACCTGAGTTTAATCATGAACACACGCCATTTTTAATTCAGAGAAAATACAGTTTTTAAAGTAGTAATACATTACAAACCATAGGATTATTTAATATAAACCTTTCTTTGCCCCTGTCCACCTTGACACTGGAAAGTTGATAAAAGGTTCAGCTTCCCATTCCAGTGCTTTTACCTGCTACACTAAGGCATGTACCAATTTCATCTGTGGGCCAATTATATAGTACAACTGGGTTTTGTATTATCTGAAACATCGCAGCAAAAATGAAAGCGTGGACACTGGTGAGAGGAAGTTGATCCTGGTAGTGAGACTGGTGCTGGGACATAGGATGCCTAAAACTACACATGAATAACCTTGTAAATCGTGGTGCTTGAATACAATTTGAAGAAAGAAAAAGCAAAGCTAGTATTTCTCTTCCTCCATGTAGGGATTTTCAGTGTCTTTATGGCAGTTCAGAGGAAGATGAAGCAAGTGATGAATTGATTAGTGCCAGTTGGCCTAAATTTATTTATTTATTTACTTTTTTTTAAGTCTCAGTCATATAATGATTGAACCCCAATCCCTTCACCAGTGCACATGTTCCACCACCAAGAACCACAATATTTCCCCCTCCCACCCAGCCCTTACCTAAGTAGCTAATGATCTTCATTTTATTCTCTCTATACTTTGAATAAATTCAATATTTCAATAGAGGACTCACTATTATTGTTTGGAATTTTCCCCCACCAATCAGGCCTGCTGAAAAGGCATCATTTAATAATTTCTTTTCATTGCTGAGAATGAAGATTCTATGAGCTCTTCATTTTGGTTTTGGATTTCTGATATTTTAGTTGGCCTAAATTTTTATAGGCTCCATTCCTCCTCCCCTCTTGGAGAGCCCGGCAAGCTACCGAGACCTGCACAGCAGAGTCTGGCGAACTACCCATGGTGTATTCGATATGCCAAAAAACAGTAAACAAGTCTCACAATGGAGACATTACTGGTGCCCGCTCAAGCAAATTGATGAGCAACAGGATGACAGTGATACAGTGATACAGATATTAGAGTGTGGACTCAATAGGAAGGAAACATCCTAGTTGAATAAAATTCAATAATCATAAAAAAAAATAGAATGGGGGTCTAGGGATGTAGCTCTAGGGCTAGGGCACAATGCCCATTCTTAAGGCCCTGGTTTCATCCCTATTACTACAATACTCTTGAGTACAGCCAAAAGTGACCCCCAAATTTTTTAAAATTAAAGTTTTTTGTATGTTTTGGGTTGTTTTTTTTTTAGGGGGGGTGGGCCACATCAGGCAGGGTGCAGGACTTACCTCTGGCTCAGCACTTAGGAATCAGTCAGATGGAGCTCGGGAAACTGTATGGGATGCTGGGGATTGAACCCTGGTTGACTGTGTCTGCAAGGCAAGCACCCAGCCCACTCTGCTTATTGCTCTGCCCCCCCCCAAAAAAAATTAAAGTCTTTTTTTTTAATGAAAGAATGGAAGTTTAACCTTAGCGGTACATTCCCTGCTTTTCTCTAGTTTACATAATAAACAAACAAACAAATAAATAAATAACTGGCGTGAAGAAAGAATAGTCTTCATAGCACTGAAATGGACTCAGGCTAATGGTGCAATACTATCCCCTCGCTATTCATAGATGAGCAAGCCTGCACATTAAGCATGTTCTGGAAATTTATTTAGGTGGAAAATTATTTAGGTGTTCCTCTGCCACCCATCCAAATCAGATTGATTTCTCTTGAGAAATTCAAATTAATAGTACTGTATGAGGTTCAGTATGGCTAATTTACCTGTGTATGAATTTTTAAAAACTTCTTGTGTATATTCAGAAATATAAAGTAAAAAATTCCAAATTCAAATATGGATGATAAAAACTTATCATTTTCTTGACCATCATGCTGTTACTAACCTTTTATTGAGCAATAGCCATATTTCAGAACTAATTTTACTGCTTGAAAAAATAGAATGAGAGGAAGAAGCTGCTTATTTGGGGAAGGTGTATTAGAAATAAGTATTACAAGAAGGTTCAATAAAATGAAGCATCTAATGAAAGCAGATAATTGATGGATAAAATGTATAATTTTTCAAATTAAGTAAATACTCTTTTGTTTGTGAAATACTCTACCTTATTCATATTAATTCTGACCACATTGTGCAGACTAAAAAAAAAAAGACTAATGGAGCATGCTTTATCTAATTCACTATAAACCAAGAGAATCATGATTTTTTAAAATATTTTGCAACATGTTTTATTAACTTGTTTAGGATACATATGTGAGAATTATACTGATGATTAAATTAGTAATACATCAATATAAGTTATTGCTACAATTTTAATATTCATCCAGGTGAATGGTGCTGTGAAGGTCAGTGTTGTAACAGCCAAGATAATATGTCTCATTCTGGCATTTTAATAGGTACCTAATTGAAACTACATAGTGATAAAACAAATTGGTGACTGCTACTTTTTCTATTGACATGGGGGAAGTTCCAATTACAATCACCTGGGAACTGATGTCTGACAAATCAATAGACATGATCATAGTATTAACACAGCATGGCCATGTGTTGAAGCTCTGGGACGTGGTTCACTTCACTCATAGAGTTGTGCAACATTCTGCGTTCCAGCTGCCCAGCTGTCTAGCATGCTTACTCCCTTTTGCCTTGTCTTTCCCAGGATGTTGCTCCAGATTTCTCAATGTGATGGAAATTTGCAAACCTAGATTTTAGTTCCAAGTCTCCCATTTTCTGACTATATATGTCCCTTGCCAATTTAATTGCATTTTAGCATTTTTAATATTTTTCTCACCCATAATGGTGATAAACTTCTCATATAAGTGGATGAAGTGAGATCATATAGGTGAAAGAGATTTTGTAAACTCTCACAGTGACTGACATTTCATCACTGTGAGCTGTGGTTTTACTACATATACCTATTATCGTGAGCGGTTCCTCTGTTCTGTTCTCTCTGTTCTGACCTTGACTTTTGTCTGGTATTGAGTATCAGTTTCAGCTGTACTCATTCTGGTATTGAGTAGTACTTTCAAGAAGACAGTGGTACTGGCAAGAACAAAAGTCATGAACAAAAATAACTTTGCCCCAAATGTGTTAGATTTAGAAATAAATGTATGAGATCAAAACCCTTATTTTTGATCTGTTCAAGTGGGAAGGATACAATTTCTTAACTTTGCTTATAATAATTAAAGGAATATTGTCTCTTTGGTTTTACAGTAAGTTCTATTTAAAATACTAGGGCGCTGACCTTTCTTATCATCCATAGTGTTTTGCAAGTGCTAGATTCTCAGAAAATAATTTTTCAATCACTTTCTCTTAACCTCTAAGAAGAAAGACTGAATCCTTTTGAAATACTGGCATTCTTGGAGTTTGTAACTACATAGAACGCATGTTTTTGTGAATGATTTTGAAATAGATTATTGGCTCCTTAATCTATATCCCAAATATAGATTTCTCTTTTATTATATAATTAAAGAAGATCATTTAAGAAAATAAACCCTTTAACCTCTATAATATAAATGGCTACTAAAATTATTTACTAAGATTATGACTAAATCAATGTCTTTGAAAACCACTACCAAGCAGTGATCCTGTTAGAATGTTTAAAAACTCTAAACTGTTGAACCAGAGCGACGATAAAGTAGGTTGTGTGCCTGAATTGCATGTGGCCAACCCAGATTCGATCCCCGGCATCCTATATAGTGTCCTGAGCACTGCCAGGAGTAGTTCCTGAGTGTAAAGCCAGGAGTAATCCCTAAGCATTGCCAGGCCCCAAAACAAAACAAAACAAAGTTCTAAAAAGCTTGCTGAATATTATATCTTCTGGAATTTCCCTCAGATATTTTATTTTTTATTATTATTATTTTTTGCTTTTTTTGGCGTCACACCTGTCAATGCACAGGGGTTACTTCTGGCTTTGCACTCAGGAATTACTCCTGGCGGTGCTCAGGGAACCATATGGGATGCTGGGAATCAAACCCGGGTCGCCTGTGTGCAAGGCAAACACCCTACCCGCTGTGCTATCGCTCCAGCTCCATCCCTCAGATGTTTTAGACATGCTCCCTCAAGCTGTTTCTCCTTCTGCCACATACCACTGAGACCATATGAAAGAAGCCAGTTTTATCAGCTTCTCTCCCAGTTTATCACATTGCCCATAGTTCCTCTGGTAAACTCAAAAGTTTACCCATTCCTGATATTATCAAAACATTTTCTGGTGCTGAAAAATGTTTATCCATCTTCAGTATACCTAGTCACACCTGTCATTGTCACTAACAGAGGTGATGTAACATTATCATTGTCACCAACAATGACAGGTATGACATTATCTCACCTTTTCCATCTAGATTCTATTTTGAAAAATCTTATAAACTCATAATCTTGCCTATATTGTTCATTTTATATTGTAAACAAATGTGGAAAAAACTCACTTGAATGGGTGAATCAGGCATATCAGCTGTTGATTGGCAGGGAGTTCAAAAGAGACACACCTTGTAGACATTTAATTAGATGAATTCTTTTCAAGTCAAGTGGAGCATAAATTCACCTTCACAATAGTTCATTATGGAACTTGTATTGAATCTTCATTTTTCAGCTGTTGGTTTAAGTCACCTGTTGAAAGGATTCCTTAAAAGGATGGGCTAAAGCATAGAGCAGAGAATGGGCTGAATGTTTGGGAAGAGACAAATGATAATGTAAATGTCACAGTTGGTTTAAGATTATTGTCCATAAAGTATTTTGGCTTCAGCTTTTTTTTTCTATTGGCCTTGTTTAAAAGGACTTTCTCTGATTTCAATTAAGGTTCCTTTAGAGTATTCATCCCTAACATTATAGGGTGGTCAGATTTAATGAGTGCTCCACAATATCTCATTACATGCAAGGCTTTTGAAATAAGTGGCTACTTCAATCAATTGCTTCACCTTTAAGGCAATTAACATAATAATAAAGGAGGTTAAATTAGACTTCAGAGCTTTGGTGAAATTAATTAATATCGTTTCACCTGTGGGGACAAGAGTATATAACCATTTTCATTACTTTATTTGAAAGGTATTATCATATGAGTAGTCATCTAGTGCAGAGTTAACCCTTGTGAATATGGTATATTTTAAATCTGTTTTCAGAGGTTTTTTTTGTAATTTCAGTATCTTAAGATAAAAATGTTCCAACTCCTGGTAAACCGAGCTGGGTAAAAGATGGCAATTAAATACTAACAATTGCTTCCTTATGATGAAAACAAGAAAATAGAAGGAAAATAACACAGAAAAGGGAAAAGTAAATATGCTCTTAGATTATAAATCCAAAGTTCCTGACAAATTAGGGTGGCTGAGTCTTCATTTGTATCTTAGCATCTTACACTTATTTTTGTAGATTCAAATGTGAAATGCCCGGGCAGTAGCACGGCTGATAGTGTTTGTTTTGCATTTGACTGACTAGTGATTACTTGAAATCCCAAACCAGTACCTCTGACTAACATGGTCTGTTTTTATACTGCTGAAGTATTTGTATGTAGCTTCATCATTTTTAGATCTTGGTTATATTGTTACCAAAAATGCAGCATTTTGAGCACATTCAGAGTATTGGAGGGGGGGACGTTGGCCATCTGAAAATAGGCATAATGATATTAGTTTATGTGAGATGGAACAAACAGATACATGTTTATTTAGGACCATTATAAAGATAGGGTAGAAGTTTTAAAGATATTACAAAATATTTACCAAAATTTAGTATTTTACTTTCCAAACTCTCGGTAAAGTGAGCTCTGCTATATAAACATGCAGGTGGAGGAGATACATTCCTTGGGTGTCTGCGCAGTGATGATGGGTGGTGTGTGCACTGCACTGCACTCTAAGAGTGAAAATTGTTTTAATTAAAATTGTGCTCCATATGAATTAAATGAGTTAATGTTCTCATTTACTAGATTTTTTACTTTGAAAAACTGCGATATATTGTAGATAAAATGTGTGAGTGATAAGATCACTGAACTTTTTTGCCTTGAAAACAACTAAAATTTGAGGCTGTCGAGATTACCCAATGGGCTGAAGCACATGCATTGCATGCGAGAACTCGAGGTGCTCTTCTTTTTCTTTTCTTTTTGGGTCATGCCTGGCGATGCTCAGGGGTTACTCCTGGCTCTACTCTCAGAAATTACTGCTGATGGTGCTCTGGGGATGTATGGGATGCTGGGAATCAAACTCAGGTCGGTCGCATGGAAGGTAAATGCCCTCCCCACTGTGCTATCACTCCAGCCCTCGAGGTGCTGTCCATACCGGTCTGTAAGCACCACTTACCACTCCCCTAGCACCACCAGGTGTGAGTCAAAATAAAATAAAATAAAATAATAAAAACAAACATAATCCAAAATGAAATTTGCATAGGTTTTTGTAGGCCATAGGGGACTTGTAATCTTAGTGAAAGATGCTATCTTTGACTGAACAGTACACATTCAATAGCACTAATATTATTTAGATTTCATCTCTTTGACTTACGCCTGTATGTGTGTTAGTCATATATGTTAGGAAAGCATCATTTTTAATATTTATCTATCATCGTGCAAACACTGCTTAAGAAAAACTTAAGAGCTTGGGCCAGGAGATGGTACAGAGGGGAGGGTACTTGTCTTATGCATGACCAAGTGGGTTATTTCCCCAGGACCATATATGGTTCCCTGAACTCCGACAGGAGTTTTCCCAGAATGCAAAGCCAGGAGTAAGCCCTTAATACATCTTGGTATAACTCAGAAACCAGTAAATAAATAAATAAAAGTAAAAAGAAGAGATACTTCAGAGCTACTGATAAGTATTAATATATTTCACTGGGTCAGATTTTATAATAACTTAGAAGAAACCAAAAGTTGCATCCTATTCAACCCCTGTAATCAGGAAAATAAATTTCAATAGGTAATTTTCTATAATCTGGTACATTGGACCTAAGTGTTAATATAGAGACCGGAGAGATGGTACAAGATTCAGCACCTTGAGTTTTGTTCCCAGGCACTTGTGGTCCTTCAGCATCACCGGGTCACCAGGTATAGTCCTGGATGCCCCTGAGCATCACCAGGTACTCTAGTTGCCCTTGAACACTGCTGGGTTAGCCTTGGTTGCCCCCCAGGACCCCAAAGCATCACCATCTCCATGTACGCTTGGATCGAACCATTCACCCAGTTGGTCAGAGTGGACTTGAAGCCCCAGCTGAGCATTGCTTGGGAAATCCTCCCCTTATCCTCCCTCCCGCCAAAAATGAGTTGAATCGGAATCAAACAGTAGACTGGGACCCAAGAAAGGAACAGAAAGAATCTGCAATTACATCTTACTATGAAAAGTGTATTCTGTAGTATACTCTATACTTAACTGCATTTTTTAGAGGATTTTTTCTTTTGGTAAAAATTTCATATACTATTAGCTTGCTTAGTTCTGTTCTTTATTCATTGTTTAATATAGGTGCATTATATTTTGTGATTAAACACAAAAATGCACAGCAAGCACAAAATAGCTAAATGTAGGAGAGTTCAAAGGTTACCTGAAACTAGATAATGAATTTCAAGTGACCTTTGGAATGAGTATTATGGATTCAGTGATGCTGTTTAATAGGGAAACTGGAACACTTAGCTAATTTATGTTAACCAGACAGACTACATCATAATTATACAGTTAGGGAATATAACTATATTTTCCCCAAAAGAAAACAGTTAAACTAAAACATGAATAATTTATTCTTTATCTTACAGGTAGAAGAATTGTGTATTTATATCCCAATCTTCTCTTTTTGAATGATTCCATATTTCCATATTTGTTTTCTACTAACTGAATTTTTTTCATTGATAAAAAATCCAGTGCATTGGCGTTCCCAAGCACTTACTTCCTGACTGTTAAGTGATATTTTTCTCCAAGCACTTCAAGTTCCAATCATCCTAAGAACTAACATAGACAGAATATACTACACTTAAGTGAACTAATTCATTAAGTCCCAGTCAGTGACTAGAAACATTTAATAATATGCCAAATTATACTGAATTCTCATCTCTTTCATTTGTCTTGTTAGCTTACAGAAGTTTACTAAGTAGAGTGAAATTTGGGACACAGGAAAGCAAAGTCCTAAGTCTTTCCTGAGATAATCAGTTCTAGGATGATGACCATGATTTTGCACCTCCATTTTTGTGTGTTGTAAAGGAAATGTAGGCACCACTTCTGGTAACACTTAACCATAAGTCCGTAGAGTACAACAAGTCAAGTCATAAATCCATATGGCAACGTATGGTTCAATACTCAGGCCTGGCAATATGGTGCTGCGTACTGTGGTGATGCTGAGAACCAACAGAGCTTCCCCGGCAGTGAGAGGTGACCTCCAGTCCTAAACTTGCCCAAGGGTACCTCAGGGTTGTGTGTGCATGTGGCATCAGGTCCAACTCAGGAACCCACGCATGCAAGTCATGTGCTCCTGTTCACTGATCTATCCCCAGCCTTACCATGTTTAAAGCAATTTAAAATTGGAGGGGTTTTTAAAATAAAATATAAAAAAAACACTTAAGGAACACTGTACTCGCCTATCACACAGTGTAACTAAAAGATATACTATTTCTGTGGCACTGAATCAGTCATGTAATAGAACCATGTCTGACGGTTAATAGCATATTTACTGGTATAATTGTGCGCCAAGTTAGTACCAAATTTAAGCTCTCTCTAATGGCAAATATGCTTCTCTCACTAGTATTTAGACAATTGTTTTTCTGTGTTCTGCTTAAATTTTTTAAGGGTAATCATTTCTGCTTTCAGCTAATTTTCAATTCATTTTAACATTCCTTGTCCATCAGTTTGTTGAACACTAAATCCTTTAGTTCCTCAGAGTCTTTGCTTCTTAACCTAGAATCATACAATTAACTTGATCTGAGAGAATCAAATGAAGAAAGTCAGGCACATTTATAACCAGAAATTGATTTTTTGAATTCATTTTTTTCCCAATAAGAATACAGCAAAACATGGAACTTGGCCTGGAGAGATAATACGGGAGGTAATACAGATGGCTGACCCCACTTCAATCCCTGGCATCACATATAGTCCCCCAGGCATTGCCAGAGCTCACTTCAGATCCCTGTACCAGGAATAGCCCCTTCATACCAAGAATGTGGCTCACACCTACAAAATAAATAAAAAATAATCTTTTGCTTAAATATTTTCTTATTAATAGTACCACACAGAGTGATTATTTTTCCATGTTGTATATGATTGTCTTTTCAGTCCATGGTTATAGACTTCATCACATAGACCACTTTAAAAATAATAATGTGACACAATTGAGCATTATGTATCTTAGAAAAAAAATTGCGTGTGATCCATATTATTTAGGATTAGATTTGTAAGTAATCTTGATCTAAGAATAAAATAGAAACACAAGCTTTGTACCAAAGACTACTCAAGAATTGATTTATCTTTGAAAACAGTACTGGTACAAATTGTTTTCCCTGAAACTGAATTATTGTATATTAATATCCGGTTTGAGGCATTTGTGTTACTGGCAAAAATGTCTGACTTCAGCTTGGGTATAGTAGAAACATTATCAGTTAATACCTATTGGTAGGTAACTGCCAGACATGTATTGGATAAATAAATACCCAGTTGGTAACATTACAATGCTCTGTTTTTACTAGAATCACATGGAAAGAACCACAGAGTTTTAGCTAAACTATATTTTTTTAGGTTTTAAAAGTGGATGTCTGTCTGCAGGATTGAAATATCCTCCTTGAAGCCACAGAGCCTATTCCAGCAAAATTGACTTGGTCTCAGCTGCTCTGCTTCTCAAGTCCAGATGTTTTCATTCCCGTTATTCTCATTGTCTCTACCAACCCTGAGTACCAAAGTGAAGCAAGCAGTAAATATTTAATGCAGAATATTAGTGTGCATAATCAAAATTAAAGATCACAGAATATTCTCAATAGCTGGAGAGCAATTTGGTGATCTAAAGATTTCAAAAAATGAATTCAGTGGCACACTTACATAGATCTGAGTCACAGAATATTAACCAAGGAAGAGAAATCATTTCATAGGGAATGTTTTGTAAGTTTTTTAATTCCTAAAGATTTCCAAAGAAAATTAGCATATTGAGTAGTAAAAATTATTGCATTAAATGATCTGTTTCCCTTTGGAGGTGGGGCGGTGCACACAAGGTAGCATTCAGGGGCTACTCCCAGCTCTGTACTTATACCTTGTAGTCCCAGGGACTAATTCTGGGTCTCCTGCATGCAAATTCTGTATTCAACCCATTTCTCTATCTCTCCATTCCTATCCTACTTTTGAAATTCAGTGCTTCTCTAGAGGTTTGCCACTCACTGATGTTTATTTGGTATTTCTCTTGAACACCTCCATCTCTCAGGAATAAGTTACTTATGAAAATATTAGACTAAATACTAATGAATATAAACCAAAATGAAGATCCCACATTGGAGTCTTGCAAAATTTTTGTTTTCATATTTCTAGTAAATATAATGGGAACAATAATTCATGCAGTTCTTTAACCGTACACAATTATAATAATTGTATATTAGTTTTATTTCAGTTTCTCTTATGAGAGATACACTGTTTAGGTTTTGGTAAAGTTATGGTCACTAGTAAGTTTTGAGGTTTTTGTAAATATTTGTAAGGCTGGTTTTCATTATAACAAGACTGTAAAGAAATATTGTGCTGTTAAAATATATGATAAGTTTATTAAAACTTAGCCATGAGTTAAATTATCTGGTAACATACCAGTAGTTTTACAATACCTGACCCTGATTCCCAATTTCACTTTTCAGAATACATCGGTACTTTTCGAGAATTCAGATCTTGTAGGCTACTATTCAATGGAAGAGTATTTCGCCACTTGAATTATCTTTAACAGTTGTCATAGAGAAAGTAGCAGGTGCTATTTCCCAAGTGTATATTGTTTTTAATCTTCCCATGTACAAAATATTTAAGTTGTAAGTAGTTATGACAGGCTTATGGGAATGGAAAGTATTATAAATTTAAAATATTTAAATAAAATTTATGTAGATAAACATTGGTCTTTCTTAAGCATCTCTTTTATAATGACTTATTTGAGTCTAAAATATGTATCTTATTTCACTTGATTTATAGAACATATGTCTTGACAAATAACTAAGGAAATTCATAGATAAACTTTAGAACCAAAAATAAATAGCTAAACACCATGTCTACTCTATACTATTAGTATAATTTATACCTAAACTTTTATCTTTATAATGATAAATATTATCATAAACAACTTGGGCTGACAAATTTAATTTATATGTATTGGTTAAAAGCTTTAGCTATTGTTTAAATGTAACAAGAATTCTTACTTTATAAAATTAGTTTTAAAGTTCTGGATCATTTCCACAGAGAAGCATATTGTTAAGTGCAGACAAACCTGAGAAGCTTGCCATTTCCACATTATGACCAGAAGCCAGAGAGTCTGTTTTTGTTTATGTCCTCTTTGTTTCAGCGTGTGATGTCAGTTGACAGTATTCAGGACTTGTGTTGATGTAAATTGCCACAGAGCAAAGAAGCAGAGGCTATAGAACTGTCAGCAAGCCTCGACACTGCAGAGCAGCACGATTTAAGGAACGCATTTGTAAAAAGAGTTCATGTCAGTGTTTGGAAATTGAGTCTAAATGCAAATTGCCTCTGGAACAGTAGAGATGGGAAGGGAGGGTCCACCAAACTGAATGCACTTTTAGGCAGAGCTGCTTTCCCGAAGACAAAAATAGGATCCCATTTGTTCATTCACAGTGGATGTTCAGACTCGATCTTCTGCCATCCGTGTGTTGTACTGGAGCCTGCAATACTCCCAAGAGTTGCCTCATTCTGATTCATCTCAGTGTTTTTTCTCCTTTGTACACAGGAAGGTCCCCCTACCCTCTACCTCCTCACCCCTGACTCCATCCATTCGTTAAAAGACAACAGTTCCTTTCCAGTCGCTCTTTTCCTTTTGTACCTTTATATTGGCAAAATACTCTCCTATGGCACTCAAGTTTGGATATTTCCCCACACCTGCTGACTCATCTTTCACAGTAGCCAGGAACTGGATCTAAATTCCTATTAAAAATCTTGAACTCTTATAAGCTTGTGAATTAGAAATGATTTCTAGAATCTCTAGATCAGCGGAGAGAGTCAAGGGGAGCCATTCAGAAGACATGTAACATTTAATTTTTTGTTGTTGTTCTACTTAGACCTCCTTAAACATTACACACATTTAGAGAATTATTTAAGATATAATTCTGTTGATTGCTATCAATTTTGCTTCTGATCTGTCTCTTCAAAATAGGATGCTTTGGGTTTTCTCAGAAAGTATTGAACTTTAAATAGAGTGATGTGAAAAAAAGTGATTTTAGTAAATGTTTCATTTGTAATGGTAGGTTATTTATATTTATTTGCTTATCAATATAGAAAGCATCTTTTAGTGGAACTGCAATAACCTTGTTTTCTCTATATAAATTTCTGATTTCTTTACATATTTTATTCAGAGAGCATTTGGGGATATCACTTGAGAAAAATAAACCTAATAAACTATTTAAAAAATTTCTTCGAATATGCTTGGGGAGAACCTAACTAATTCTAAATTTGAACAGGAAAATTTAGTTAATGATTAATAATGAATTTTCTTTTAATAATCCTATTCATTTTATGTGAGCATCTAGTAACTTAATTGGGAGAAAAGAAATGGGATTATGTAGACGGCACAAATTTTTGACAATTTGGTACTTTCTGAACATTTTTGTAAGAAGCACATGCTGTGTTCAAGGTGAATCTAGTAGTCATCTAAATACATTTTCTATTCAGCCTAATATTTTTAATCTCAGATTATAGATCATACAGTTAACAAATACTAGAGCGAGATCCCTGTGCTTTTTCCTCGGTATCCCCTTTGATGACTTCCTGCAGCCCACGTGCAGGAGACTGGCATTCCATACCACAGGCAGGAGGTTGGCATTGATTTAATCAATATATAATGCAGCATGCAGTCCTCACCCAAGGAATATGGATATAAAAGAACAATTTAATAGATTTTTTAATAATGTGTCATCTCTGAGTTCATTAGTAATAAATATTCTTATGTCTAAGCAAACTAACAACAGTTTATAGAAGAAATGATTTGACTAGAAATCATTGAGCTTGAATCCAGTTTTCAGCCCAGCCACTACAAATGGCTTGATCACACTTAGGGGATCATGACCTTAATATGATTATTTCTTAATTTATTCTTTTGTAGGAAGTTGGTCTAAATCAATGATTCTCAACTAGAAGGAAACTGAGTGATCTCCTTCTCTCATAAAGACTAGTTTTGAAATTGAAATGTAGCTTTGAAAAATAATAAGAAAACTTGAGAGAATCCTTTTCAGATTTTGCTAACAGAGACTCCTTACCCTTCTTCATCACCCCATCTCTAGCCATTAGCAAATTTTTGACTTTTGCCCTTATACTCTTAGGATGAATACTCTGTCATCCCCCAAGGGAATTGTTTTTAAAAATAACTATATGTTATCATTGTTAGGTTGCAGACATGTTTTGCTAGCAACTATTTTAGCAACTCTCTCCAGTATTTTGGCTTTACTTTTTGATTTTAAAATAATAAGAAAAGAGTATGTACATATAATATTTAAAAGCTTTTTGTAATCTGCCATTAATTGATAACTCATAGGCTTGGGGAAAAAATGAGTAAGCTCTGACTGATGTGTCAAGGTTCCCTTCAGGATATAAGATAAAAAATATAAGGAAATGCACTTCTTACTAGGGAATGTCCCTACAGAAACTGAATTACCTAGATGACAAACATTAAAAAAACATTCACATGAGAACTGTATCCTCCTTGATGACAAGTATACAGTTTATAAAGTAGCTAGCTTTCCCTATAACATTGCTAGTCTAATTTCAAACAGATCATTGCAGTTATAAAAAGAAAGATACTTTCATCATTTTTAGCATTCTAATTGATGTGTTATATATCGCTTTCTAGGATCCAGTTAATCACCTTATTTTTATTTATTTATTTATTTATTTATTTATTTATTTATTTGGTCTTTGTTTCTGTGTTCAGGGTACACTCCTGGCTTGGCACTCAGGGATCATTCTGGAGAGGTTCACATGTGGTGTCAGGGGTTACTTTTGGTGGGGACCTTATAGGCCTCTAGGGATTGATCCTGTATCAGCTCCATGCAAGTCAGATATTTTCTTTACCTGCTGTATTATTTCTCAGGCCCAGACTGCCTTAGTTTTATACATCTGAGAACAGCCTCTCTGTGGCAGATACAACTTAGCAATATGACACTATTGTTTTAAGGAATCAAAACATATTGAGGGAGGGGTACTTAAAATCTCAAACTACACATAGCTCAGATTTTACTATAAAAATATTAGAATAGCAGAGACTAACAAAAATTCAGAATAACAAAGAGAAAAAAAGGAAAGGAGGAAAGAAGATTATCTATTTCAATACAACAAGAGAAATGAAATATGAAAAATAATATAGTCCCAACATGGATTATTAAGTGGGATTTTTTTGTACCAACATGAGAATAAGCTATGTCAGAGATAGAGAACAGGAAGAGATGGTGAGAAAGGGTAACGGCTCTAGGGTGACCCTCCAGATTTATGTTTCTCTAGTATGTTAATTCTCTACTGAGATGCAGTGTTATCTGTGGCATGCTTGTTTGCTCTGAAGGAGTTCTCAAGTGCTAAAGGAAGACTCTAAATCTGGGTTCAAGCTTTTGGCAGGATGCTGTTTCCTACTGTGAGTGACACAGCTGTCCTAAGAGATGCATTGCCAAATCTCTAGAATTGTTCTGAGGAAGGTCTGAGGGAGGGAGCCCTAGAGACTGAAACAGACCAGCTATGTGCTTGGAGTGTCCAGGGATGACTCATAGGCAGTAGAAAAATCATGCTCGATGCAGAGCCAGATTGGAAGTAGTGCAGAAGACAAATCACACAGAAGATAGGAAGTGCAGCAAGTTACCACTTATGTGTATTAGCCTAATGTCTAAATCTTGAGTCTTTAGCCACGAAATTCTTCAAAATCTGCCCCTGGATGAATGCCAGGTTTGTTGCCTTAGGATTGTTGCTATTTCTTTAAAAAAATTTACCTCTGTAGTTACAGGAACTGCATCCAACAATTTGGAGTATATCCTGCTATATTAATAAAATAGAAAAGATAATATGGATATTTAGATAAGATAAGTTATAAGGCATTTTTATCATGGACCTTGTTTCAATAAAGGTTGAAAAATTGTATTATCTGTGGGAATTTTAAATGAGTGATTTCAGGAGGAAAGTGCTCAGATGATGACAAATGGATGAGTAGATGGATGGTTGGAAAGATGGAAGTGGGTGTGTGCATTGAAACAGAGAACAAAGCACTGTCCTCTAAAGCCACTCGAAGTTATTCTACAAGAGCAAAGGAAAACCGGAAACCGCATTTGGGATTAGCAAAACTGAACATGAGGCTGGGCGCATTGGGAGGAGGAAGAGCTATTAAGGAGATTGTCAAACTAGACAGATGATCCATTACTAGTGGAAACTAGAAAATAGAGCTATTAGCAGAGAATGTAATCTTTGCAAGTAGGGACATGGCTTTGAGTGCCTGCAGAGACCATAAGGACTCACATAAGAATGGTTATTACTTCTTGCCTGACGATGATGAGACCGTCACTAGTTCCAAATCACAGCTTGTGAAAGATGAAGCAAATGATGAAACTGAAGCTAATCCTAACTCAGAAAGACTTAAGGGTACAAATAATTCTTCTTAATACAAGTCATAATTGTGCTAAAATTTTTATTATCAAATTGTGTGAATGACACCCATTATTTTCTAAAATAATTAGCGCTATGTGCTTTGGGAAGGAGGAGAGCTACTACCATTGCTTTTAAAATTGGTATAAAATTTTTACATGCTTGATGCTGCCTTATCACACATTGATCAGAGACAGTAAAAGGAAATATGTAAGAACACAAGCAGAACGCAAATAGCCTGGTTTGATTCTTTCTCTGCTTCCTTACTAACTTTGTGGTTAGTATGGAAGACAATTTATTAACTATTTATAGGCCTCAGTTTCCCTGCTCATAAAATATACTCATAACACTTCAATGAAGTGTCGTGAAATTTTAATTCGTTATTTTGAGTAAAGCACTCAGCGGTATCTAGTACTTAGCAAAGCACCACCAGCAAACAGTACCTTTCCCTGTCTTTAACATCTTTTCGAGTGGTCCTCTGAACTCTGTGGATATTCATTATTTTCAGTAGCATGTCCGCTAACCTACGAGCAAAGTTTGGTTCAGGGCTCCTGTGCAGCAGGAGAAGAGGTAACGTGGACTTCTTAGACATCTAGTCTAGTTCTTACAAATAGAAATGAACTCTCCTAGGGCATAGAAAGGAAAACCATGAGGGGGCAGAACGATGTCACCAATATTTTACAAGAAAGAGATTTAACAAAATGAAATGGCTAAAATATTTAGAAAATATTCTCAAGTGGTAAGACAATACAATTGTCCTTTGCTATTCATTCTCGTTTTCAAATACCTTGTGGCTTTTCCTCCCCTGGCTTAACAGCCCACCTGGAAAGTTTTGCTTCATGATCATTTTCCACTAAGTAATATTGCACCTAAGTGATTCCTAAGTAATATTAAATTAATAAAGTTTAATATCTTTTAAAGCATAGAACAGATCTACCTATAATACCTGCAACAAGAATTTGCTGAACCTGCTTCCTACAAAGGTCACTTTTAAATTGGTGTTAACTTTTCCTAAAGTTACTTATAGGATACTTTTAGTTCCTAAAGAAAAAAAATATTTTTTTATTACCATTTGCTGGACTGGAGTGATAGCACAGCAGGTAGGGCGTTTGCCTTGCACACGGCCGGCCGAACCGGGTTCGATTACTCCATCCCTCTCGGAGAGAGAGCCCAGCAAGCTACCGAGAGTATCCGGCCTACACGGCAGAGCCTGGCAAGCTCCACATGGTGTATTTGATATGTCAAAAACAGTAACAACAAGTCTCACAATCGAGATGTTACTGGTGCCTGCTCGAGCAAATCAATGAGCAATGGGACAATAGTGCTACAGTGCCACCATTTGCTAGTTTTTGTCTTAACCTATCAGCCTTCCCTGCCTAGTGCCAATTTATTGTGCCATATGTAAACAAAACCTACTTGTTGAAATATGACTTTCTCTGTATCCTCAAGTGCTTTGTTTCCCTATAAAACTACCAGAAATTTTTTTTAGCTCCCAGTATGCACAGTATGAAGGTCCATAGCTTTTGACAGTTAGCTAATTATTGTTGTTTGGAGTTATTGTTGTTTGGCGTTGTTAGAAAAGATCAGTATTCTCTCTGTTAAACCAGCGTGGTTCCCTGTGAATTCGTGTTCCTGTTTTTATTGCACTCCTGGAACCACTGCTTGTTGCTGGGTCATCTATTAGGCATTTGAAATGGTGAATCACTTTGCATTGCATTTGTTCTTGTATTGTCTAGGCTCTTGCCGGCCTCCTAGGGTCGTCACACCATAATCTTAAACACAACATGTGCCTTGTGGCCCAGATGTTTTCCAAGAGGGAGTGTTGCAGCCAAGAAAAGCATGATACTATCATAAATACCCAACGGGGTTGATATGACTAAAAAAGCAACCGTACGGCCAACTGTGTAGCTGTCCAAGAAAAAGTGAGCTTATTATTTGTATCGTTGGAGATTTTTTGTGATCAGCTTGTCAGATTAGGAGTGGAGTGGGGGGGAGCATGGTAAGATCTTTCACTTCAGTAACTCTAATAACATGTGCTGCTTTTCTAATGTAGCATTGGGCATTTGGTTGTTTGTAGATAAAATGAGGATGATTGCAGAAGCAACAAAAAACAAAAAAAAGGAAAGAAAACTAGTTCATGGACTGTATTGTTTCTCTATAATAGTGACAGGGCATGAATTACCTTTTAAATTAATGCAAGTTAATGAACAAAGATTACCTCTAGAATAAACTGTTACTGTTTCTGGTTTTTTGTTTTGTTTTTTTTTTTCGACTCCTGGCACAGTCTGCCTCCTGTATTTTTGAAGTGAGAAGCAATACCTGCAATTGTATTTAAATTGTATTTTAATTGTATTTAAAAAGAAAAAAAGAAGCTAAGTTATATATATGTATATATGTGTATATATACATGTTATATATACACATATATATGAGAGTATCATTTATCTTTAATACCTATTAAAAACAAATGGTGTAAGTAATGTTACATCTTTGCATTGTCATTGCACGCTCTTAGTAATGGGTTTCTATCTTTTTCCTACCCATTATCATAACTCGCAGAATGCAGGATTTTTATATAAAGTTCTAATTATGTCCTTCTCGTGATCAGACCTTCCTCTTGCTTCTTAAAACATTTTGGCTTCTCTTCCAACTACTGTAGCTTGAAATGTATCACTCCCACCATGGTCTGAGAGAGAGGAACTAATAGCTGACTTGGTTCTGAAGTCTCATCTCAGACTTCAGATGTATCTTAGGGGAATAGATCTGAGATACCTTTTCCCACCAAACACTGAAACTTCACTTTTTAAACCCTGGACTGAGTAGCACCTCATTCACTCATTCAGAGTGAGACTCCAGGATTGGCTGCTCATGCTTGTTTGATTATAGTATTCCTCTTAGATTTGTAAGCATCTGTATTCCTGCTTTCTCCCCCAAGAAAAGCTGTTTGGATCTGAAACAGTAAAATCAGATTTCCTTTTGTTGAGGAAGTCGAATTGGAAGGACTTTGTAATTCTAGAGGTCCCAGCGTCCTACTTGCTCACAGCTCCAATTGTTGAAAGAATTTTAATGACTCTTGAGTTGACCCCAGCAACTCTCCTGTAAAAGCATTTTCTCTCCTTTAGCTAGACTGGACCTCCCGTATCTCCCATTCTCACCCCACTGATCATGGGTGTGTGATGTGTGCAGATTCCAGAGATCAACTCTGGTTGCCATCTGGATATGCTGTGTAACTGCAGATCACTTGAACTAGCATTTTTAGATCACGGTCAGTTTTCCTCTGGTAAAAGCACCCACGGTGTGGTACTGTGTGGTAGTGCAAGTCTAAAGGTCCAAGACCTCTGAGAATTTAGTCATCACCTTTTCATCCTCTGGTGGAGATCACATAATCCCCAGGAGGACCTATGGAAAACAAGAGAATTACACACGATGACCTGTTTTTCTTTTGAATATCTATGGTGGATCTTGAGCAGAATTACCCTCTACGTCATTCTTTGTTCTTAATGACTGGAATGGCCCACACTAAAGAAAGAATTAGGAATGGGAGGTTATGTGAACTTTATCTTTCTGTGTAGGAGTATTCCTCCATTCTCACAAGAGTCATCCTTCAAAAAGTTACTTGAAAATCCAGGATTTGGTGATGTCCCTCCTCCTAGCCATTGTGAAGCATAAATACTTCTGTCACTGGAGGCAAAGACAATCCACAAACTTTGTTTTCCAGTCAAGATAAATTGCAAATTCTCTCCCCTCACCCCCATTCTATTTTCCATATTGATAATATCCCCTGAAACGTGTATCTGCTCAGGTCTTTGTTCCTTCATCTCCCCTTAATTGTACCAGTAAGAGCAGGGAATCTAAGAGGAGTCTAGGGAGCAGAAAATTTGAACTGGCCACCAATATTTAATTTTATTTATTTATTTACTTATGGTGACATGTTGACCAATTCTTAAGACATATTTATGTATTCTTGTTCGACTGATTTAAGCTTTGGGAAAAAAGGATATTTTTTCAAAAATTAAGGTTATTGCCCAAATCAATTATAAAATAATAGCAAGGATGTTGTAGGAGTTGTGACTCATTTGTGAAGTTTGCATCTTTTCTTACTAATTATAGATTATAACAGAAGAGACTTTTCAGTGGCGTCCTTCTGTTCCTTTTTTTAGTATTATGGGTTGGGCTGCTTTCTGCCTTGGTAATATAGAGCAGATCATGTGTATCCTCTTTACCCTGAAGAAAAAAAATATTGGTTTTTGTCACATCCTCATGATTTTCATAGCTAACAGCAAGATACCTTTATTGAACATCCTGTATATATATATATGTAAGCTGCCCTAATTAATCTAAGGCAAACAAATAAACTTTGAGTTCTTATTTTTTACTCTTCCTACTTTAGTTCCATAATGTAATTAGCCTCCAAAGCCCACTTCTAATATGCATAATGACTTTCAGTATGTTCTAAATTTAATCAGGGTGTGTGTGTGTGTGTGTGTGTGTGTGTGTGTGTGTTGTAAAGCATTGTCCGGACAGGGTCAGCACTGCTTATTGCATGCATACACTATGAGAATTTAGCACAGTTGGCTGCTGGCAGCAGATGCAAAGATTTATTCTGTGTAGCTATTTTCTAGCCTGCTGGATGCCAGCCAGTTGCCTAATGGATCATGAGTGAGTCAGTTTCATTCAGCCTCTTAGCAAAGTCAATTTGTCCTGCAGCACACGATTTTCTGTCATGTAGGCTCTCTGCCTGGCACTGCTGTGACAAGCACAGTCTGTTTCTGCATCCCCTAGATTCCAGCTGGTTTGGGCCCTTGAAGGCGAGTCAAAGGAGTCAAAGTCCCCTATCAGGAAGGAAAATGTAGTGAAAGATTCCTGGTAAAGTTGACTTTGCAACTCACCTACATTCCAAAGTGGGTCACGGAACAAAATATTTGTGGATTAGCTGGGCTTAATATTTGCATGTGCAGTGAACAACAGCATTTGCCTTTTGATTAGTTCACGTTGAATTGCCTTTTCTGTTTTGGGTTGTGATGAGATAATGAAAGCAGGTTACATCTGGAAGGGGCTGAATGGCATTTGCTAATAGACCTGAGTCATCCCGTCCAGTGGTGGAGCCTCAGTGTGGTTCCTTTCCCAGGAATCTGCCCAGTGCCTGGGACAAGGAGCCCTGTCTGGGCAGGAGTGACATAATCATTCCTTTCACCCAAGGTCACTGTGCTCACAGTTTCTCTTGTAGGGGTCATTCTGTCCACATTCCCAGGTCCAGTAAAGGATCTGGGAAGGAGATATCACCACACATGGCAAGTTTGAAAATAAAAGCAAATATTCACCATCCTTGTGTCACTTTGTCAGCCCTGCCACTTCATGCTTGGGCTGGTGGTTAGTTGTCTTGGTTGTTGGCAATTGAAAGTTCTTTTTTTTTGTTTCTCAAAAAATAAATTGCAGGGCAGAACCATATCACAGCGGGTAGAGCATTTGCCTTGCACTCGGCCAACCCGGGTTCAATCCCCGGCACCCCATATGGTCCCCCAGGTACCACCAGGAGTAATTCCTGAGTGCAGAGCCAGGAGCATCGCTGGGTGTGTCCCAAAAAAGCAAATATATATATATATATATATATATATATATATATATACACATATATATAGGGGAATACAACTGTTTACACTCATACATCATTTTAGATGAGTTAGCAGAACTGCATTATGCAAAAAAATTATTTTAGTTAACAACACAGAAGATAACCTTGTTTGTTTCTGCAAGTCACCCCTTTTTTTTGAAATAGAAAGGTTTATTGCAAAGTAGAAGGAAATGGAAAACTGGGCAGGAACTTAGTATAGGACTAAGTTGGTATAAATCACTCATTTTTTATGTCTTCCAAAAATTGTTATTCATTCAGTGGCAAGTGAAGTCCTGACACTGGAAGTAGAAAGAGAGAGGCCACAGGACGGTCATTTCTAATCTGCATTCTCTGTTCCAGAAGTCATTGGAAGAAGCTTCCAAAAAAAGAAAAGATAAAATTTTCATTCCCTTTGGAGAAACTGTGGTTTTAAGTACATTACTTTTATTTTCCTTCTCTTGCTTGAATACAGTGAAATCAAAAGCCTGTGAATCATTAGGAGGGAACATGCTTCCATGGATAACACATTTTTGTTGCATCTTTTCAGACACTTTATTTGTGATGTACAGAGAGCTTCGCTACTTGTGCTCTCCGCTTGTACTCTCATTTTTAAGAACAAGAGCAGACCACTGTCCTCTTTGATTCCTTTTTGAAAGATTGTACATGATGCTGCATACCTCACACTAATCTGTTTCCCCCTGGCCTTTTGTCTCTTCCTGTCTGGGCCATGGAGCAGCTTCTTGGTATTATTTCAACTCTGCTCTCTTGGCTACCACACATCAGGAATATTCAACCAAGTGGAAGCAAAAAAAAAACACCACATTTTTTTCACAGGACTAGGTCATCATCACTTTGTCCTCTATTTTGACTTTCACTCCTAGAAGACAGATTTAGACTCAAAATTTAAATATATATATGCATATATACACACATATAAACACATATATATGTCCTCGGTTATATCCAGCACTTGCTAGTGTCAATTATTATCATAATTTAAAATCTCAAATTGCAGATGTTTATCCAGAACATTGCCAGTGTTTTATGACTATTTTTTTCACTGATGGGGACTCAAACTTTGGTGTTTTATTTCAATAATTGTTTATGTGTAATTATTCTGACATGTCAGAGATGGAAAAATGCTTAACATTTAGCCACAGGAGGTATTTTTTTAAAAAAACTTATTTTTCTTTCTTGCTAATCCATCATTGCACTAGATCATATTTTTGAGCATGTCTAGCAATAATAAAGTTTATGTTCCTGTCTCCCGCACGGCAGAGCTTAGCAACCTACCCGGTGCATATTTGGTATGCCAAAAACAGTAAGAAGTCTCACAATTACTGGTGACTACTCGAGCAATTGATGAGCAACCGGATGACAGTGATACAGTGATGCTCCTGTCTCATATTCCATATTTTGATTGTATAAAGCAACAGTGAAGATCCACACTGCCAGAACCTGAGTCTAAGTAAAATTAGGTTATACCTCAAAGAATTTATACTGTATATTAAGCGAAATGGGGTTGAAAGATGTGAGATATACTTGTACACATACAACCTAATATTATCTTTCCTTGTATTAATTCAAGATAAATTTTATTATCTTTCTTATTTTCCTGGCAGTGTAATGAAAGGATCTTCAGGTGTTGTGTTATAGATGTGTACCCTAAAACTGGTGCAGGGCACTTATTTTCTTGAAATCCCATTACTAGGTTTAACTGGACTTGGAATTCAAGTTTTCCCCTGTTCTTTTAGTCATTGCTTTTTAATTTGGGTCAACTCCCACAGAACCTGGGATGCTTCCTTATTTATTTATTTTTTAATTTATTCATTTATTTATTTATTTATAGCTTAGCAATAAATGAAAATACTTCGAGAGGATGGATAAAATTTTGACATAGTAAAAAAATTTAACATAGTAACCTTACGATTCTAAAATTTGCCAGTTACGTTTTACTAAACATAACTGTAGAATATCAGTAAATATTATTCACAGTTTTCTGGGGAAGTACAGACATAAATAAAAGCATATAAAGTTAGTGAATGAAAAATGATGCCTTATAAACCTGGCGAATGGAAACATCACAGAGCAACTGAGAAAGAATGATTATAAGCCAAACATTCCTCATAGAATTGAAATCCCAAGTTTTTTGAGACCCACTACAGAGTTAGGTAACACCACAATTACCTAGCGCTGGAACAGGTGTGGGACTTGATACCCAAAAAGTACCTTTTTTTCTGAGTATTATCAATATATCATTTAGCAAAATAAAGTATGTACTAATGAGTGTTTAAATAATCAGATGAAGCAAGCTGTCATGTCTCCCTTTATTGTCAGAATAACGATCCGAAGTATAGACATAATTAAACAATTCAAAAGAGCCAAAAGGTAAGCAAAGGAATTGCCACAGTATTCTAAATCATAGTATTTTAAGTCAGCGTCTGGATGCTAAAAATCAGACAGAGAGTCAATGAAAATGACCACAAAACTAGATGATTTTGACCCAAAAGAATGCACTGGCCTCCTTTCCTACAGTGATTGCCAGTTTTCCAGTTTATTTATTCATTATTTTCCCTCCTCACCCCAGTCCCAGGTGGAAAGGAAGATGGTTTCCTATCTGTATCACTAAAACATCATGTGCAGGGAGCAGGGAACAGTTCCCATCAAAACCAACATTCTTAGGAAGATGGGACAAAGCTGTAAATAATGGAACTCTGTGTTTCTTTTTCCTTAAAATACAGGAAGATATAGTGCTCTTTAATTTAGAGTCTGTTGTCCTGTTTCACAAATTGATTTTTATTAACATTTAACTTTTTTATTCAAAATATTCTCTTGTGGGGTGAGGGGGTGGAGACATAGAGGGTTAGGCATTTACCTTGAATTTGGCGCCCCTGGGTTCAATCACTGGCTCCTGGTAGGAAGGAGGAATTTCTGCCTACAAAGCCAGTAGTAAACCCTGAACATTTTGGTTACAGTGTGACCAAAAAAAAAAAAAAAAAACAAAGTAATCTCTGGGATATTCCACGTGTTAAAGAGAACAGGAACCTTTTAAAAGTATAATCATTTGGGCCAGAGAGAAAATGTAGTGGGTAAGACACTTGACAACCTAGATTCTATCCCTGGCACTCCATATGGTTCCCCAAATACTGCCAGAAGCGATGCCTGAGTGCAGAGCCAGGAGTAAGACCTGAGCATGTCTGGGTGTCATCCAAAAACACACAAAATAAAACCAAGTGTTATCCTTTGACATGTTCTGATTACATTAAGGATCTTCAAAATGTTTCACGTTTTTGATTATGCCTGTCTTAATTTTTATAAGCCCATTGGAGATGAAGATAGAAGATTTTAAAGGCACATTTTCTTTTTCAAGTATTTTAAAAGTCGATGTAATTGAACTTTAAAGATTATGTGGGGCCAGTCTTGATAGGGTTTGTTGAAGTGCTTGCCTTGAATGGGGCAGTCCCTACCAGTTGCATATGATCCTCTGAGCATTCAAGAGTGCTACCCCCGCGTGCGCACGCGCACACACACACACACACACACACACACATATCACCCAAGCACCGAGCCAGGAGTAGAAGAGAACTAAGAAAAATTGGAGTAGTGGCATGTGGACTGGCATTCAGTTAGTTAATTTTAATGAAGAATTCCAAAGGCACACCAGAGAAAATAGTCTTTGATGAGGATCTGTTTCTGAGTTCTGTTCAGCCTAACATTTTCTTCATGGATAACTCAGGAAAACTCTCAGTTCCATTATGAAATGTTTCCTACTTTATATCCAAACTCATCAGTGCACTTTTTTTGCTTGAACAAATCAGAGGATTGCTTTGTGCCAAATCTTTGCCTCTTTTTTCTGTAGATAAGAACTTATGGAAGTTTACCTACGGGCTCATATAATGAAGTTGAACTACTCTCAAGTATGAGAACTCTTTCCTGGGAATATCACCCCCCAAGGAAGTAGACCCTGCATTAGAATTTTAGCTCAATTATGTTACTCTAAAAATAGTAGGCTGAAAAGAATCCTATATCCAGCCTATAGAAGGATGAACTATAGCTGGTTAGTATATCGCAATAGGAAACCAATCAAAAGCATGGCATTCACTTGAAGAAAAACTATTACAAAAATAAATGACAAAAGCAGATAAGATTTTTGTAAATCAGGGAAATACAGTCCTGTAACTTTATACAGCATTTGAATCATGGTTTAGGCTTCTTAAGATTTAAAAATCAAATTTCAGTGCTATTCGGTGATCCCCCAGTATGATGTAAAATAATCTGTTTGACATAAATGTTCTGAAAATATAACAGTGATTTTCAGTGAGCAAACACATCAGTTCACATTTAGTAAACACATAGTATAAAATCACTTTTTATATAGCATTCAAGGAACAGCTGGGCTAATGGAAGAAGCATATAATGCACCATCAAGAAACACATACTGGTGATTTGGCTATAGAAAAAGTTCATTCCAGGAGAGTTATGAGGGTAATCAGGATCTTCTAGCTCTCGAAAAACTCTGTGGTAATGTGCAAAGATTCCCCTAAGGACATTAGAAGACATATGCACATCTTTAGGGTGTTACAGGCAAACCTTTGCCTGATTGAATGCATTGGACTCAGATGGCAAGAAAGTCTTAGAGAACACAGGTTTATAAAAATGCACAGCATATCTAAAAGAGAGAATAATGACAAAGGAAAGGCTTAGAAAATCAGCTGGAGACCTGGGTGAAAAAGTTTGGCCCACACTTTGGTTTAACCCAGGATGCCTTACAAAAAAAAATGGGGGGAGGGTTGGAGCGAAGGTACAGCGGGTAGGGCTTTTCCCTTGTATGCGGCTGACCCGGGCTCGATTCCCAATATCCCATATGGTCCCCCCGAGCACCACCAGGGGTAATTCCTGAGTGCAAAGTGATCCCTGAGCATCACCAGATGTGATCCAAAAAGCCAAAAAAAAAAAAAAGTCTAGCATTCATTAGATCATGATTTCTCAAACAATTTTCATTCACAATCTTTTTATCCTGAGAATTTTTTACCTGACCTGACATATTTTTGCATATAAAATAGGTGTGTAAATAAAATATTCAAAGATATCTAAAGATAGTTTTTTAAAACAATTTTTAGTGGGACAGGAGAAGTTTGGGCCATACACAGGGATGCTCAGGAATTAATTTTGATGGTAATCAGAACACTCCTGGCCTGCCAGGAATCAAATCAAAATGGAATGTGTGCAAGACAAATGCCGGAACCTCTGTATTACCTGCTAGGCCTTGATTTTTTTGGCAATCTCCATATTGAGTTATATGATCTCATAGAGATTGCCTCCCATGATTTAGGAAGCAAGGCTCTAGAACTTACTCTACTAAGACTTAAGAGAATTTCTAATCTGTCCTTTTTGTATGAAATATATCATAGTACTGTCTGTCTGTAGCACTGTCATTCTGTCGTTCATCAGTTTGCTCTAGTGGGCACCAGGGCACCAGTAAGGTCTCCATTGTGAGAGTTGTTGTTACTGTTTTTGGCATATCAAATAAGTCTCGGATAGCTTGCCAGGTTCTGCCATGCAGGCGGGATACTCTTGGTAGCTTGCCAGATTCTACGAGAGGGATGGAGGAATCGAACCTGGGTTGCAAGGCAAAACGCCCTCCAGCACAACACTATCGCTCCAGTCCATCCTCTGTTGGTACATAGATGTTGAGATAAAGGCAGTCTTCATTCTGGTCCTGGAAATACATCATTAAGGTGTCCAGGTTGGCAGTGGACCAGATGGGCAATATGTCATGCAACAGGGAGCGCTTGTCCAGTTCTATAATATATTTGATACATTTGATATATGAAATATATGAAAATATATGATATATAAAATATATACTAGAGGTAAGATTATAAAACTACCCTCCTCCACATAACTATAGTTGTAGTTGACTTATTATTTGGTCTAGTGGCTAGGCTAGAGTGATTCTCAAAGAATAATTTCTAGCGATTACTTTCAGACAAAATTTTACATGGAAAGAAATATTTCTGTACCTCATTCATTCACAAATAACTCCTCAAACTTCCCAGAAGAAATTTCCCAACTGTGACTTCTAATACATATAGTGAAAAAGACCTGAAAACTAACCTGTAGTTATTTTTCCAACTATATTTAAATGTATTAAATAAGTGACTACCATTCTGTTTTTTTTCCTTGTGCAATTATATTTGGATTCCACTTCATATGGATGCATTTCACTGTGGCCCACTAATTTGGAAGTATGTTGGAGTAATTTTGTTTACTTGATGAAACTACAATGCAAATGTAACTCTGCTTTTAATGATTATCTAATCATTAAAAATGAAATGTCCACTTCTTCTGATTTGGTAGTTGACAGTGATCGAGAGGCTTGATTTGCCCATGGTGGTACAAAATGGAATCAGTAAATGAGAAGAGTTGTCAGACTCAGATTCTGATTAAACAGCTTGATTAATGCAGTTGTAAGAAATTACAGCAGTCTAAGAGAATCTGTAATGGAATAGTTACAGGATATTTGTTCAGTTACATGACTCAGCTATGAACTTAGTCAAATATAGATGTAATTTAATTTGGGGACTTGAAAAATAGGATGGAAGCATGGTTTCAGTATAAGAGAATAAAATTTTGTGGCTCCTTTCACTGGTTTATGTCACTTCACTACATGTATAAGTTAACTGAAGTTTTTGAGATTATTCTTTTAGAATTTCTTTCATTAAACTGTTTTTTTCTCTGTATATGTACTAGAATTATTAATGGATAAGCCTCACCATTTTTGCTGAGGTACTGTGATTTACAGTACTTTGTAGTACTTTATACAGTGCTTCTGTTAATGATGATTTGAATTTTGCTGTAATGACAGCGTATAAATTCTTGATAAATATAGAAATTTATCAATAGAATAAGGTAAGAGAATATTCAAATATGTTTCTCTCTCCTCTGTATTTGATAATAAAGGCATTTAAAACAGAATTTCACTGAGAATTTTATCCTGATATTAATCTAATAGGCCAGTTTAGTTCAGGATAAACTGTTTTAAGTAAATAATCTTTTCACTCATGTAAAGCTATTAAATAAATCATTTAACAGTATACATAGAACTTCAACCCAACTTACATTAAAATGTATACTTCTCTTTTTATTTATTCAAAAATGCTTCCAGTTCACTATAAATGAAATGGGTCCATTGGTATCTTTTGTAAATCCTTAGCATCAGGTAAAAGAATTGGATTAAACAAAGTAAAGTGAAAGTAAAGTGAAATTTACCAGTTACACAGGCAGGGTGGGGGGTTGGGGAGGTGGGGGGGAGGGGGGAGGTATACTGTGATTCTTGGTGGTGGAATATGTGCACTGGTGAAGGGATAGTTGTTCCAGCATTGTATAACTGACACTTAAACCTGAAAGCTTTGTAACTTTCCACATGGTGATTCAATAAAAGAATAAATTTTTTAAAAATTGGATTAAAGATTCTCTTCTTGAAGAAGTTTTGGATAAATTATCTGATAATATAAAAGGGTACAAAGGAGACATACAATTTATATAAATTATGGAGTGAAAACACTTAAAAGTAATGAATTCAGTGCGCCTTGCATGTTCTTGTCCTGTATCCTTCTCAAAACCAGCCGTTTAGATCATTGATTTGCTTTCACTTACTGATTTGCATTCACTTACCATAACTGTCTGTGCCCATTCCTCTCTATTTCTATGTCCAATTTAGAGACACAATTTTCTAAATTTCCAAAATCACCCTACCTCCCACAGCACCCTAACTTTCATTACTTTGATTATTTTGAAGTCTCCTTTAAATCTCATTTCTTTGGTCTTTCCCTTGGGAAGCCTTTTCCAGCTTTCCAGATGAAGTATTCATCTGTTGTGTTCTCTGAACATCCAGATATTTATAAATAAGATGTGGGACTCTAAACGAATCTCCACTTCTCAAAAATGTTACATATCTTAGCACTTGTTTAATGAAAAGAAAACATACAGCCACCTACTCCCATTGTTTATTATGCTGAATATCCAGTATCATTTTATAGTATATTCTGGAGTTTCCTTTAAATAATGTCTTACTTACTTTTGGAAATTCAAAATAACTGTATATATTCCTTAAAAGAAAAATATCTTTTCATGTATGATTTTTCTATGTGTTAGTATTGTGAAATACCAACAAGAGGTTAGAATGCCAGTAATGATAATTTTCTAGTAGTTAGCAACTTTTTACCATTAAAAGACACAGCATCTTGGTCTCAGAATGACAACTCAGCAATATAGAGAAATTTAAGAATTAAAGGGCAATTATATATGAAGGTGGTTTAAAATACTAATTATAGGGGGCCAGAGCAATAGTACAGTGGTTAGGGTGTTTGCCTTGTATGTGCCAGCCTGAATTCGATCCCCAGCATCCCACATGGTCCCCCTGAGCTTAGCCAGTAGTAATTCCTGAGTGCAGGAATAACTAGGATAAATAGCCAGGAGTAACCCCTGAGCATCACTGGTTGTGATGCAAAAACAAATTATAGTCATCTTCAAGTTGATCAATTCTGATTTTTTTCAAGGAGCTTTTTTACATCTTCTAAAACCATGATTTCTCAAATTCTGAAAATCCGTTTTAAAAGAGGCAGGGAAATGTGCCCAATAAAATATTCACTGATAACTTCACAGTAATTTACCAAAAACAATTTCCACCATCAATTTTCACTTTTTTGCTTACTTTGTGTATGTATGTATGCATTGCATGGATATATACATGTACAGTTATCCTATTTGTTCCATAAGTGACTTGATATTTTAATTGTCCAGTATTCATCTGATAGAACAAATGGGAAATGTGAATCACACTTCTTTATAAAAGAGGAACCCACTTGAAATGAAAATTTCCTAAGTGAATTTGATATTTGATATATTTGCATTGGATACCAAGATGATGAGATCAGTAAGAAGATGTTTCCTAGAACTTTCATCACAAAATAATTCAAAGTGCTGGAAATTATAGTTTATTTCTTCTCCCAGAATTCAACTCTGCTTCCAAGGATGACTATGTCATGAATCCTGCAATTTCTTATCTCTGAGCTTCGCCTTTGGCTCCTAATATCAAATGTAATTTTTAAAATTTTCATTTCCTATTGTGGAATAAAAATGAATTAGTAAGCAATAAGAAATGTCTCAGGAAAACATGTCCCAAGTGCTTTATTTAGGACGTTGGTGAGGCCCTAACAAGTATCTCAAATTCTCTCACTAACCTCTCTCAGGATGCTGGTGGAGATGCCCAGGTGCCTCTCAAAAGCCCATAATCTGAGTTCCAGAGTGACTGATGTCTACCCGTGACATCATTCTTGCACAAAAGTCAAGTGAACCTGAGAAGTAAATGCACTTAAGTTTAGGCATTTGTGTTTATAGAATACCTGATAATTAAGGAAGAGGAGGAATAAATTAATGGATTCTGTGATTGCTATCAGTGTTTTCAGTATTACTATGAATTTTCACATGCAAAATTAGGTTTAGTTGTGGACTCTGAGAAGGAGATGAATCCAGAAAAGGCGGTGAACTGTAAGATTGCTTAGGCTATTTAATATACCTTATATTCTTAGCTTACTATATAATGGCTCACTTTTCCTACAATAACGTAAGCAACCATACAATCCCACTAAAACTTTGTTAGTAATGGTGCCTTGAAACATTGCTCTGAGGGAGCTGGAGTGATAGCACAGAGGGTAGGGCATTTGCCTTGCATGAAGCCGACACAAGTTTGATTCCCAGCAACCCATATAGTCTCTGAGCACCACCAGGATTAATTCCTGAGTGCATGAGCCAGGAGTAACTCCTGTGCAGAGCCGGGTGTTGCCCAAAAAGCCAAAACAATAAGAAAACCACATTGCATTGGGGTATGATTATTGAACAGAATGTCCTTTCCATGTTCTATACTTTTGACCAGGCTTAAAGAAATAAGAAAATTCCGTCATTCATGGCAACAAAAATGAACCCTAGGATATTATGCTAAGTAAAATAAGCCAGGCATAATAAGAGAACAAATACTAAATATTTCCAATTATCTGAGTAATCTAGAGTAGTTAAACTCATAGAAGCAGAGATCAGAATGGTGGTTTCCAGGAACAAGAGGAGGAGAAATAATGGAGAGGTGTTGGTCAAAGGAAGTTTCAGTTATGCAGAGGAAGTCAAGGATCTACTATATATTATACTGCCTTTAGTTACTAATATTAACTTGAATACTTTAAAATCTATTGAGTATATCTTGTCTTCTTAAATAATAAAAGAAGGTAAGGGGAAACTTTTGGATGGGATTAGTTTTTAGGTCACTGATTATGATGGGGGTTTTATCTAGACTTGGCTCTAAACCTATAAAATTATTTACATTAAATGCACAAATATTTTTGTATACCAGCAGTAATGCAGTGGTTTTATGGTTTTATATATTTAACATATTTATACACACACAGACTGGAGTGATAGCACAGCAGGTAGGATGTTTGTCTTGCGCGTGGCCAACCCGGGTTCGATTCCTCAGTCCTTCTAGGAGAGCCCGGCAAGCTGCAAGCTACAGAGAGTATCCCGCCTGCAGGGCAGAGCCTGGCAAGCTCTCCGTGGCCTATTCAACATGCCAAAAACAGTAATAACAAGTCTCACAATGGAGACCTTACTGGTGCCCACTCGAGCAAATCAATAAACAATGGGATGACAATGCAGTGCACACACACACACACACACACACACACACACACACACACGGGCAAGTCTGATGGTTAGTGCTGGGACCCAGTGATATGGAACTGCTTGAGTGCTGGGGGCCAGTAGGGGAATCTCGGAAGTACTGTAGGGGTGCCACACTTGCTGGGGCTCATGCACACACAGTATGCCACATCTTTGAGCCATCTCGAAGTCAAAATAAAATGAGTGCAGTTTTTTTGTTTGAGGATCGATCTGTCTTAGCGTGTATAGTAGTGGCCTCTTTGCTGAATATTATTCTAATGTATGCGCATTGTAAAATCTGTTCAGCCTTTCTCTTACTGAGGGACAGTGGGTTTTTATTTTCCATGAAAGGATTATTTTTTAAAAAGTGATCTTAACTGTTAAGAGAATTCATATATATTCAAGTGAAAATACTCTGTAATTTTGACACTGAATCAATAATTTAGCTGGGTTGCATTAAATTCTATTTTAGTTGTTTACAGAATGGTTTTTATGTTTGGATTCCCTAAGTAATGGAATTTATTTTGACCAGAGAATGGACCCAGGTGGAATTTGAAGGCTGGGTGGAGGTAATTCCCATCCCCCTGGCCCTGCTATCTGGTTTAGCAGTCTTACAGGAATGTGAACTAATTGAAGCATAAATGCAAATAGCATAGATCAGAGAGGGAATGGCATTGTCTTCCAGCTTTCTTTTCTGTTATTCACTGGTAGCTGAGTACTACATTAAATGCTGTTTGTTTTGAAACACCCTTTCATTTCTTTTATTCTAAAATTGTCTGAGCAATCATTTGATCTCTTTCATCTCATGGTATTGTAGTACTATTGATGTGGTTCTATTGATGGTTTATAATATTCTTAGCTTTTTCACAAATATTTGGCCTGAAGTATAATGCCATTTTTATAACTTACATGCAAAAATAAAAATTTAATTATTCTGGGTTCCTTAACTTTCCTGATGGGATCTGAAACATCCTGTCGGAAGTCAGGAAGTCCATAACAGGATGAAATAAAATTAGTATTTTCCTTAATAACAGTATGTCATTAAAAAATGTTCTTCTCCTAATGATGCATGCAAAATCAATAATTTAGTTTAGTATTCTCCATAGTACTAATTCCAGTCTAAAAAGTAAAATGAAGCTGCCATGTGGAAGAAGAAAACTAATTTTTGTATCAAAAGAATATCAGTTATATATCTGAAATAGCAAGCTATGTGGACTATGAAAATAATTTTTGCCACATAATAACATAAATCTATTTTATAGAAAAGGCTGTATCTATTTTTCATACAAAATATTTTCTTAGAGGTCTTTTGGAGTTGATAGGGCAGTTTTACTTGCATTTTCAAATGTTTTTATTAAATTGAAGAGTAAAGAAAATGAAGTATATTTTCTTCATCTACTCATAAGGACAAATGCCAAATACAAATATGTTACATTATTACTAGACTCAGATATGTCCCTTGGAATCAAAAAGTGATAAAGAGTTTTCAGTAACCTTTGTTTGGGTTGTGTAGTGTTGAAAGTCAATTCCAAGGCTCACTCCCGTGAAGCTGTGTCTTCCCTAAACACACATCAGACCCTGAGAGCAAGCATCAAAACTGACACAGAAAAAATTGGCCAAGTATTTGGAATAATTGTATTTGCACAATGGAAAGCTCACACTTAACTGCTAACTACCTATTCATTTCTTTGAAATTGTATTAGAACAGTGTCAGTCTTTGAAAAAGCATTCTCTAAGGAAGGGCTACACCTCCGTTGCAGTGTCTTCTGCTAAGGAGCTTGATGAGCATTGTCCCTAGACCTTTTTGCATGTGTGGGTTGCAGTACACTGATTGATTTCAGAGACCAGCCACAAAAATGGTCATAGCTGAACAACCATGTATTATCAAATGGCACTTTAAAGAACAGGGCTGTGGTCCTTCAGTAACAGAGGAAATGAGCTAATTTAACAAATTGCCAGTTGTCCACCAGCTCTCTCATCGAGTAATGATATATGGAAGGTGTGCTAAAAGGAAGCTTTTTTTCCCCTTTGTCTTTCATCTCTGGGAAGGGCAGAAGATGATGGGGGAGTGAGTGAATAAAAAAATGACAGATGAGTGAATTTTATTGTGACTTGTTAAACGGAATTAAGTTGATTTAGAGCTGAATCTTCAAAATCGTTTTGTGTTTAAAAGTCTAGATATTTATATTTGAGAAACAATGGTACAGTAAGTAGACTTAAGGCTCTAAATTGTCTAAATAAGTTTGCAAAAGTCACAGTAAAAGAACTTCAGTGTGAAAGACTGGAACATTAATCTGTCACATAGTTTAGAAACATGTAGCCTCATATTTTATGTCATAAAAACAAAACAAGTAAGCAAAAGGACTAATTCAGCATTTCAAAGGAAGATATAGTTTCACAGTGCTCATGCCACTTTATGATTTGAGAAAAGTGCCTAAATTTTGTGTATGTTTGTGCTTCATGCAGCGACCAAGGTTCTATCCCCAGCACTTTATGTGAACACCTCCCCACCCCCAACAAACTTTGCCAGAAGTGATCCTTGAGGCCTAGAGCCAGGAGTTAGTCCTGATCACTGCCAAGTGTGACCGAAAACAAAACAAAAATAATTACTGTAATATAGTCTCCTCTTTTCATAGCATGAACAAACTCATACACATCATTCAGGGGCAGGTTTTATTGGTGATGGTGCATTTCAGTAAGGCCACCTCAGTTCATCTGCCGATGGCCAATAAAAGCTATAGAAAGTCTCATCGATGAAATTAGTAATCTATAGGGACAGAAAGGCATTTAATGCCTGTCATTCTTGATTTGTGATCATTGAGATTTGCTTTTTATGGCCATTGCAATTATTGGCTTAACTTGAAAAAAATCTCGTAGAGCTGTTTGTATTGTTAGGTTTATTTTATAATTCTTTCCGAACATAAAATTATTTTTTTAAAAATGTTGTAAGTATAGCCTTTAGGGAAAACTCAGCCTGGGGTAAATGACTATTATTTTAGCTAGCTCCTGCTATACTTAACAGCAACAAAAAAGGAGGTAAAATATTTGCTTCAGATATTAGCAGAAGTAGAAATTGACATAGAATGCTATGTGTAATTTTCCACTCCGAGAGGGTCTCTTTGGTTGACTCTTTACTCTCCATCCCAGTGTGCATGAGTTAGACTCTAATGAATTGGAATCAGAGTGCTTGAAATCACGAAGATGGAGCTTAGTTATCTGTAAACATCTTGCCAGACTTTAATTAAATATGGAAATTGCTGAGTTTGGCCAACACTGATAGATCACCCGTAATCCTCTCCTTAGAATCATAGAACCTCTAACTTGGAATAAATTTGGGGTGTCTTGAAGTCCAGCTCTTCCAGCATCCGCACCCCCACCTGTAAAATAAGTCAAATCATGAGCCTCACTCATTCATCTCCCACCCTCTCCAAACTCACCCATTTCATCTGAGATATGCTCTGTATTTCTCCCTATATTAACCAGAAAATGTAAACATCCGCCGGCTTCCATTAATTAGGCCCAGATTGTACTTTAAGTCTATGAACAGTTCATATGGTCACCTGTGATGTATTTGAAAACCAGTGTCCTTTCTTCATTATCCTCTGCAGCAGCTCTGCGTTCATCTACCTTCTTTAAACAAAACAAAACAAAAATTCTGTTAAAGTCACAGTGCTGATACAAAGGGCAAAGCACTCACCTTACCCGGAGCCCACCAGGAGGCGATCCCTGAGCACAGCCGGTGTGGCCCTCAAACAAACAAAATTCAACTGAAGTTATATTGTTTCTTTTGTTTTTTATTATCTGTACATAATCAATATCTGTACATACTGTACTAAGTTCAGGTTAATTTGAGTGGCTTATTTCTGTCCTTTCAACCAGCTGATCTCTGTTCTTTCAACCAATTCTGCCAATGCTTATTCAATTCTTTGCTGTTTGAAGGTTGCTTCCTATAATTATTTTTAGTGACCTGCATGGTGGCTGTGTAAGGACATGGTGATCAAGATGTTCTACCTCTTTCAATTTAGGAAACTTGGTAACAATATTAATCACATTTAGTTTGAAAATCTGTCCCAAGTTCTTTTCATATTTTTGGTGAAGTCTGAGGACGAGTTTTCTAGTGCAGAGTCAAACTGCTTTAGGGACTCCTAAAGTGCTTTTGCCTCTGCATTGTAATGTAACCTGGAGAGTAGAATATTGCCGAGAATCTGACTCTAAGAATGTATTCAGTACCCATTCCTAGACTTCTCTGAGCCAAGAGCAGGCTTTTTTTCATGCTCCTAAGTTGTTATTGGCTTTAAACCTGAATCCCAAGACACAGTGTTCACAGAAAGGAACAAGGCATGGGGGAGGTAAATTTTGTTAGCTCGAAGTGATTTTTAATTGGATAGTGCACTTCCTTCACTTTGGTTCAATCAAAAGAGAAACAGAGTGGAAATCCCCAAAGTACAGTAATAATCTTGAAGTGTTGTTCTAATATTTTTTCCCAATTTGATCAAAATCAGCTTCAAGGCAATAAAAAAATACAGCCCCATGGTTTGTTTTTATGACTTTTTGTATAGAGTAAGAGGAGATGGATGAGCCGGGAGTCAGAAATATAATATCTTCTAAGCAAAGGAAACGTCAAATATATGTTGTTAGAGCATTGCCTCATGAGTTATAGTGCCTCCACTTAAAATTGAGCTTTTGATAGCCAGTATATAATTTATTAGAGTATTTCTGAATACTGCATGAGGCATCGTGTACATTGTTTATATGAAATACAAATGTAACTGAATATCTATATTTTCATTTGCTCAGCCTGCAGTCTTCCTTTCAGGTGGAGCCTATTAGCTAATGAATCTTTCTGTTTGTTTATATTTTGGAGTCACTCAGAGGAGTCCAGTGCTTACTCCTGGCCCTCTGCTGTGAGATCCCTCCTGCTGAGGCTTGAGGGTCCATGTGGAGTTCTGGGGATTGCTCTGAAGTCAGCCACTTGCAAAGCAAGCACCCTACCTCCTACACTCTCTTCAGCATCATCAGCTAGTGACTCTTGGTCTAGGCAAGGAACTATACTCCTGGGGAGGGAAACTGAGTCTTAGCTATGATGAACGTCTTTTAACTTTCAAATATGAGTTAGTTATTATTAAATATCAGAAGTATAATCTTCTCTGTGGATTCATTCTGCCAGGACCTGGGGTAGTGAATGAGTCCCTAGGATTTTCCTTTCTTGGGGAAACCGACTTGATCAGACAGGCGGTCATATTAAACTTCCACAGGGGCCACATATTCGGCACTGCCTGCACACAGTTGGCCTGGTTTTGACCCCCAGTTTCTCATATGGTCTCAGCCCTTCCAAGATTGAAGGGTGCAGAGCCAGTGGTTGGCCCTGATTCACCACTAGGAGTGGGCCCTAAGCCAGACAAAGAATTGCAGGAGTGAAATAGTCAAAGAGCAGAGAAAATTTAAGTCAGAAGGTCTATTCCGGGAAAGGACTGAGAATCTTCCAGGAACTCAGTGATGGAGGATTAGGTAACGTGTACAAGTAGAAATTTGACCAGATTTTACTAGAGGGATAGTGTGGACACTCGTGGCTAAACAGAATGTAAATTAAGAGAAATTTTCTTGCAGAGAGATGATCTAGAAAATGAAACAAACTGGACTAAGAATATTCCAAACTAGGACTTATATCTCTATATCTTAGTATGAAGTAGGGCTCACAAATACTAAATGTTCATCTCTAATGGATCACAGTTGGCAGCAGAGAAGAGCAAAGGGTTATGACTGTTCCATTGTGAATAAAAACTTTGTCATGCAGTGTTCTGTCTTAATACTAATTAGGTTTTACAAATAGATGATATATAGGCATAGATTTATTTGGATATTTCACGGCTCCCATTTATTTTTTACTACCAGATAAATAGAACTTGCAAGTGCCCTGAGTAGGCAAACAAGTGTGATATACAACAGAGCAAGTCAAATGGAATAATTTTGGCATTGTGCCGGGGGAAAAAAATTCCCTGTGTATTACAGCCGATTAGTTTTTTTTTCTAGCTTCAGCTAGAGAATTAAGATCTTCAAGTATGCGATTATGTATCGTATGTACTATATACACACACCTATGCATAGTACAGTGGGTAGTGTGCTTGCCTTGCTCTGGAGTACTCATGTTCCATCTGTGACTCTGTGTGGTCCCCGAGCATCATCAAGAGTGATGCCTGAGTATAGGCAAAGGAGTAAGCTGAGTAACTCTGCACACGCGCACCCCTGCCCTGCAAAAAGCAATAATTTTCTGTAACACATTGGTACCAGCTTGTACTATTGGCATTCACACTTGCATGTGGAAATTAACACAGAGTTAGTGATGTCCTTTGAAGGAAAACTTGATGAACATGTTTGTTTAAGAACATTCACTTTGAATTATAACACTGACAATATTCCAAAAGATTTAAAAAATTCCTTTTAGGGGCTGGAGCAATAGCACAGTGGGTAGGGCATTTGCCTTGCACACGGCCGACCCAGGTTCAATTCTCAGCATCCCATATGGTCCCCTGAGCACCGCCAGGAGTAATTACTGAGTGCAAAGCCAGGAATAACCCCTGTGCATCACAGGGTGTGACACAAAAAGCAAAAAAAAAAAAATTCCTTTTAGTATTTCTTGAGGTCTGAAGAGTGAAAGCATAGAACAGCACCGCTGATTTCCATTTAGAGTTAAAATTTTTCTCAAATATTATTCATCAAATGTCAATCTCACTTTTATCATTGCTTCAAATAGTATTAAATGCAGATTTAGAAATAATCCTTTTTTTTCATTTAGATAAATCTATGCAATGATTATCAAAGCTAATGTAATGTTGGTTATTTAGTATATTTATCCAGCCTTATTGTCAGACTGGTTTTTCTACTTATTTAATTCAATTATTAGATGGGGGAAAGCAGTCTTTTTTTTAGAAAGCTATATATAATTTTAAAGTCTTATGTTTATTTCTTGGGCTGGAGCGATAGCACAGCGGTTGGGCTTTCGCCTTTCACGCGGCCGACCCGTGTTTGATTCCTCAGCCCCTCTCGGAGAGCCTGGTAAGCTACCGAGAGTATCTAGCCCGCGCGGCAGAGCCTGGCAAGCTACCCATGCGTATTGGGTATGCCAAAAACAGTAACAATAAGTCTCTCAATGAGAGACGTTACTGGTGCCGGCTCGAACAAATCGATGAGTAACGGGATGGGTCTGATGTTTATTTCTTAATAAATTATACTGAGTAATTGATAGCCAATTATTATACACAGCAGACTTCCCATTCTACTTAAAAGTAAAAACAGGGCTGGAGCAATAGCACAGTGGGTAGAGTGTTTGCCTTGCTCACAGCCAACCTGGGTTCGATTCCCAGCATGCCATATGGTCCCCCGAGCACTGTCAGGAGTAACACCTGAGTGCAGAGCCAGGAATAACCACTGTGCATCATCAGGCATGACACAGAAAGCAAAAAAATAAATAAATAAATAATAAATATATATTGATATTGTTTCATGGTAGTTATAATATTATATAAAATCAGAATTTTAATATTTCTAGGGCAAGATAATAATTCACAATTAAAAATTAGATTCTCTCCCTAATGTTTTTATCTTAACTTTTTAGAAGATAGGTGGAACAAAGGCCACTGTAGCAATGTGCTTCCTCAGAGTTGTTTGCTGAGCAATTCAGGAGAAAAAAAAATGTCAGACATTGTTTCAGTCAAATTTAATGTGATATCAAATGCTATTTTTTATTGTTCTGGGAATAGCACATAGTTTATGGCCAACAATATCCATTTTTAGAATTCTGTAAATAGATTTCTGCATCAAATGTTAGGATATTTTGATTTTGAATTTCCCACTAAAATTATATTATAAAAACAATTTAAGTACAGCCCTCTGGTGTTTTGAAACTGTGCACATGAGAACAAGCACATAAATAAAACATATCTAAGAAACATGCTATTTGTACTTGGTTTCTATTAGAAGAAATGTGATTTTTGTTAAAATAAGTTATTCTAAAGTAGGAAGCTACCTTTCATAAAATTGGATTTTGATATAAATAATGCTAGTTCAAGATTTCTAAAAAGTATGTAAAAGCTTATTTAGTACTTTTCTTCAATAATAGCACTGTAGCACTGTCGTCCCGTTGTTCATCAACTTGCTGGAGTGGGCACCAGGAACGTCTCCATTGTGAGACTTGTTGTTACTGTTTTTGGCATATCGAATACGCCACGGAGAGCTTGCCGGGCTCTGCCGTGCGGGCAGGATACTTTCAGTAGCTTGTCAGGCTCTATGAGAAGGATGGAGGAATCGAACCCAGGTTAGCCGTGTGCAAGGCAAATGCCCTATTCTCTAAAAATGCTGAACAGCACTGTTTCCCTGGTCAGCATGCCACAGCTTCTGAAGGTACAAGGTGCTTGCATTTGACAGTTAGGGAAACGCCTTTTAAATCTATATTCTTCTGTAAATGTCAATGATCTATAAAACACGGTGATGTTTGTAATAAAGTTCAAAAGGTTAAATCACCGTTAATATACTACAGTATATTACAGATGTGTACAGACACAGGCACACTCATTCAGACACCTTAGGCAAACATTAATTTACCTATTTATAGTGTCCTGTCTTCTTAGGATCTGTGACAATTGTGGAGATGTTCTTAATTTTACATTTGCTTCTAAGAGAGTTAATGCAGATTATTGAGAAGTTAGAGCAAGGAAGGATAGAAAATAGAAAGAAATGCCCTTTACCTCCTGAGAGGAGTCATGATATTGACTATTCTGAATTACCGGACTCAAAGGTCTTTCAGATGCTGACCTCAGGTGAAAACTTCTTGAAACCCTTGGAATAACTAGGAGTTTGTTTCAGAGGAGGGGAGCTTTGAATGATTATACATATATATAGTGCATATATATACATACATATATATAATGCATGTAAACAAAAATCTACAGCATTTCTCAGGTTCTGAAGCATCTGAGATACTCAAAATAAGTAGAACCATCCTTTTAAATATCCCAAATACTTGGAACAGTGTTTGTGACAACTCGGAGACCTTGCAGTCTGAGATCTGAATTTGAATTTTGATTCCAGTTTTCCATCTGTGGGACTTTGGCAAATTCCAAATCTTTCTCCAGTGTTGTTTACTTTCTGATAAGTGGGGGAAATAATCCAGGACTTAACAGGTTCTTGAGAGTGCAGTATGAAGTCATACGTATTTTTCCCCTTGTCCATTCAAGTCACTGATTGTTATTTGCTTTCCTTCAGTGTCTTTCCTCAAAGATGATAGAATAGTTTGCTAAAGCAGCTAAGTATTAAAATGAGGTTTTCCTTTGTTGCTTTTTATTATGCTTGGATATATCTAATACTGCATAAAGAAATCTGTTCTCCAAAGAAGCTTGCAATTGTAGATTTTCATAATGAAAAGCACCACATTATCTACAATATGGCCCAGGCGACACTTGACATTTATATGGGTTTTTTTTAATAAAGTAATTTAAATTATTGCCATTTCTTTTTATTATGCAAGAAAAATCAGAATGTTGACCATTTGCTATGACAAAGCTTCTCTTCCTCCCTTTTCTCAAGGTCATTAAACACTCTTCCTAATTACTTTCTATTGATTTCTTGATGTTTCTGCTTAACATTGACTGCTTATTTTTAGGAAACTAAGCATGCTAAATTAAAAATGTTAACAATGCTAATGGTGCTTTGGAAAATACAAAGTTCAGTATGTTAGTCATTTTTTTTTACACACAGTTAAAATTTGAGGAACTATATAACAGTGTGCTTTATGGCTTAGTTGAATTATCTTACTACAGAAATAAATTTAAAATTTTATGAGTCTTAGATATCTTCCAAACCTATGACATACCCTACACTATTTCAAATTTTAAATGCCTAACAAAGAGACTTGGCACAGTTTACTGAATAAAAGTTACTAAACATCTACTGAATATAGAAAAGTATGTTGAAAAATTAAACTATATTATGCATTCTTATTTCAGTGTTGCAGTTATTTGCCATTAGTAAACACCTTAATTTGCAATTAGTAAACACCTTAATTTTGTCTGCCACTCTTGATCTGTAGAATTAATTTTGTTAGTGATGAGGAAATTTGATTAAATTTCCTACGTGTAACTTAACCAGAAAAAAAACTGGAGTTAGCTATTGAACCCATTTTTGTGAGTTGCTCATTTAAATCACTTTGTTGTCTAGATTTACCTTTCAATTAAGCTGTTCTCACTGGACCTGTTTAAAAGCCATCTTGTGAGTGATTTCTATGTTATAAGAAAATGAGGTTAAAGAATGAATTACCAGTAACAAGATGAGCCTAATTTTAAATGTCACTAGAGATAATTTTTCATTCTATATAATTTATCTGCATCTCGTATAATATACCGTTTTCCTCTCTTTTCCCCTTATCTCTTTGCTGAATACAATCAGCTTTTAAAGGATGTAGTGGTATTAATCTTGTATTGAGGTCAATCAGAGATCTCATGGAAATGTTAAATATTGCACAGGCATCATGACTAAATTTAGCATCTCATTTGGAGTAGTTCCTACTGCCATAACTCCCATATGATATTCTAACTCAGCACATTTATATTTGTAGGTACATTTAGAATAATATGCAGAATGTCCCATACTTCACTTTTATGAAGAAATGAAAGAGGTCATTTTTCTCAATTGCGATGTAATTAATGGAAATTAAATTATTTTCTTTAAAATATCCAAAGAAAAATAAGAATAATTTGGCTAGACATTAAAATAGACCCTATTAGAACAATGGCACTGTCAAGTTGCATAATTGGATTTTGTGTCTTTTCTAGCTTGGACTTAAATATACAGGATCACTTTAGTTTTCTAGTATTCTAGAAATTTAAGAGAAAAATAGCTGATTATTCTGAAATAGATGATAGAATAGAGTACTAGAAAACATAGAGTGAGCATTTTTCTGCTGTAAGATGAAAATAGCATCAATTTGGCTAACATTGGCCTCCAGTTTCAGCTTAGAATGCACTATCTAAAAGTAATGTCTAAAATCTTATTCCTTGACATGCAGTTTGCAATTATAGGGAAATATTTAGAAAGGGATACTTTCTGGAAGGTAGATGAAGCAGGTTCAGATAGTGGAGAGCATGTTGTTTTTTGATGTGTTTATTTTTAACTACATGTTCACATGTGTAACTCAAGAACTACAGAATCATGAGCCCGTATGCTTTCATGGCTATGCTACATGCCTTACATTCAGCTGGACTTAAGAATCCTCTTTACATCAGTTACTAAACTGACAACTCAGGTGTATCATTTAGCCTCTGTCACTGTTACTTTCTTCAAAGCTATAGTGCAGTGTTTTATATTTCTTAAGATTATTGTGACTTTAAGCACCTTAGGATTATAGTATCTGGCACAACTGTAGATACTAAATGGTTCTCAGTCTTTTTAAATTTTTCTCTAAGGATATATGGCATTTACTGTGCAACTATAATATAATGTTTGAGGTCCACCAGCCTTTACTTCTGCTACCCAAAATGAAACCAGGAAGAATTTTGCAAAAAACATCATTATCATCATTATCATCATCATCATCATCATCATCATCATCATCATCATCATCATCATCATCCCGTTGATTGTCGAAATTCTCGAGCGGTCTCAGTAACCTCTCCATTCATCCTAGCTCTGAGATCTTAGAAGCCTGTCTCTACTCGTCCTTCCAACAATGCCATACTGGAGGCTCTTTCAGGGTCAGAGGAATGAGACCCAGCTTGTTACTGGTTTTGGCATATTAACACACCATGGGGACCTTGCCAGGCTCTTCCATGTGGGCAGGAAACTCCCAGTAGTTTGCTAGGTTCTCCCAGAGGGAGAAGTAGGCTATAAGATATCAGGAGGCTGCAAAGCATCTGTGCGGTTCTGGGAGCTGGCTTTAAGTCTCTGGATGCTGGCCATTGACAGAATTACAGGGCACTGGGGGCAGTCCCTGGGTGTGACCACCTAGCTACTGGGAGATGGGAAATCTGGGCGAAGGAGGTCCAGTCCCGATCCAAGCAGCCTTGGAGGTCTCAGCCCCGGGTCCTACACACCTGAGTTCCTCTGCTGGTTTCTTCATGCGTGAGGCTCGTCCAAACGGGGCCTTGAGCATGACTGTGGCTAGGCTCCGGAGGTCTTTGGCCCCTGGGAGCTCTGCTAAGGGTGGGGAGGGAAGCAAAAAACATATCTTTACAATGTACCGTGAACATTTAATATATCAGAAACCTACTAGACTAGGTGAATGATTTTTTCTTCAAAAGACAAGATTATAGTAGGAAATGAGATGCTTAATATATAAAAATAAATGTGCTTAAGAAGAAATGCAGTATCTCAGGAAATGCTCCATTAATGCAATGTAAAATGCTGTCTTCTGATTTGCTTTGTATATAAAAAACTCCACTAAAAAACAGTGTGTTTCCCCCTTGGCTTACCTTGAATATAAGAAAATCAGAATATGATAAATAGAATGACGAGTAGAACTGATAGTTGTGAGTATAAGTCACATATGTTGGGGGTGTTTAGCTCTTAGCTTTGTCGAGATTAAATTTGTAATAGGTCTTCGTTTAAAAATACCACTATTAATAACATATACTTCTATTTCTTCTATAATAAAAAGACAGCTAAATGGGTGCTGCCTTTCTATTCTCAGAAAGATATTAGTCCAGAGAATTTACCTGAGTAAATGACATTAGTGACCCTTTTTCCTTGTGCTTTCTCTTTCAACTAACAATGACTTTTATTCAGTCTCCCACACTTGGAGAAACCATATTCCCAATAGGACTTCACAGAACTAGATTCTGCTGCATAAATAAAAAAAATTAATGTAGTCCTTTATACTTTCACGAGCTAAAATCTGAAAATTAATGATAATAACCTAATTGAATTTGTTATCCTCATTTTTATTTTATCAATTTAATTTTTATTTTGGATGGCATACTTGGTGGTCATTATCTGTAAATAATCTGGTAACTGTATACAGAATAGTAACCAGCCTTATTTTGGGTTTTGTTTTCTAAATAAAAGCAGTTGAAAGTAGAGAAGGTGAAAAGCAATGTGGGCAATTTAGCTTTTTCTTTCTCGTTAGCAGTAAACGTGCATTCCCTTCAACTTTCAGCTGATTTTAAGCTACTTAGCCATATTTTAAATTATGGAAACATTGCATGTAGCAGTTCTGTATTTGCAATCGATAAGGGCCTTGTCAACCTCATTAAAATGATTAATTCTCATCTAACTTTAAACATGCCATTTTTTCTTATAAGTCATCAAGTTTAGTTCAACATATAGGGTATATTATCTTTATTATTTTTATTATTAAATGCTCCTAATTAGCTTCCCCTCATCTCTCTGTCTCTATCTCTGTCTCTCTGTCTCTCTCTCCCCCCCTCTCTCCTCACATTTCTTTAAGCGAATATGTTTAAATGAAATCATTTTGCTTTACTGAAAATTCTCCTAATCATGTTTAGGGACATTAATACCTAAGGTTTCAGTGTCACCCTTAATATTTCTTGTAATTACTTAAACTAGTGATGGATTCTGTTTAACCTGTGCTTCCATGGGTCTCTGTTCTATGAGGAGATGGAATTTTGCTCCAACATCTTACTACATCTATCTCATCACAGAGTTTCTTGTAAATCAGAGAGTAAGGAGTTTAATAAATCAGGTATAAATTTGCTTCTGAAATTTATTTATTCAGATCTTCTTTCACGAAGATTCTGGACTTGTTAGAGCCAGTCCACAGTACTAAAACTTTAACTCAGTGTCTAGATTAATCAGCTTCTTTCTTCTAGGCTTTGTGTTTTGTATTTATACTCCTTTAACTTGGGCTGGAGCGATACCAGCGGGTAGGGCATTTACCTTGCAATCGATCAACCTGGGTTCAATTCCTCCACCCCTCTTGGAGAGCCCGGCAAGCTACCGAGAATATCTCGCCCGCACGCCAGAGCCTGGCAAGCTCCCCGTGGCATATCGGATATGCCAAAAACAGTAACAACAAATCTCACAATGGAGAAGTTACTGGTACCCGCTTGAGCAAATCCATGAGCAACAGGATGACAGTGATACAGTAATACTCCTTTAACTTATCTCTGAAACTTAAGTTTAGCAATGTAGCTCACTTGCCTATTTATTAATAAAATAAACTGTATCCCACTACATTTTTCAGTCTTACAAAGCTTCATTGTTAACATTTTCGTGTTATTACAAAGCCCCAGTTCCGTATCAGACTTGAGTTAAAATTTTGCTCTAAATTGCCATTATCCAGCTTTGTGCCTCAGGGAATATGGCGTGTCCATCAGAGAGGAGCGAATGGGGAGATGTGACCACCTTTAGCACTAAAACTCTTTAGTGTCAGTAAACCTTGTGGATAAATGACTTTGCCTTTGAAACATATTACAGGTCCATTTATATGAAAGTCTTTACATCATGGCCTCTCTAGTTACATCGAACTTTCTTTTCTGTATCTGGGTCTTAGTTTCCACAATGCCATTATCCTTTTTTCCTCTTGCTGTTCTACTACGGAGAGTAATTGTTTTGCTTATATTTCATCTAATGTAAATGTGGTGCTAGGAATCAAATCCGGGCCTTGCCTATGTGAAGCAGGCACTATGTCCCTGAGCCACATCTCTTGTCCCAGAATTTTTGTTTTAGTGTGTATGGACTGTATTTTATGACTGTCACCAAGGATCTGACAATATCTAGTTTTGATTTTAGAAGAAAATTTGGGAGGTACCTGAACCCTTGAAAGAAATATATTGTCACTGATTACACATGCATACTCATTTATAGCGCCCATCTATTCACTCATGTGTTCCTCTTGTCTACCTGTGGAAAACAAACAAACAAAAGGTTAGTCATTTACAGCTAAAATAATTCACATATGAAATTCACAAATTCAACTCCTGAAAACAAACATACAGGAAACTAAAAAAGACAAATGAAATGTACAGCTAGAAATTTGGCGGTCTGAATTTGGCAAGGAATAAATTGATTTAAATTGTTTTAACATGATTATATATTCTGGTAGCACTGTTTTCCTGTTGTTCATCGATTTGCTCGAATGGGCACCAGTAATGTCTCCATTGTGAGACTTGTTACTGTTTTTGGCATATCGAATATGCCACAGGGAGCTTGCCAGGCTCTGCCTTGTGGGCGAGATATATTCTTGTTCTGTTAAATAATTGATTACTTCATATCCACATACTTAAAATTATATTTGGCTTAATGATGAGCTAATATCAGGTGATTAGACTATAAACTAAACTGAAGTCTAAAAAAAAATTAAAGGAAAATTGTGGACAATTATGGTGCCTTTTTCTATTCTGAGAAAAGACCTTCCACTACAGTAGTGAAGAGATTTAATGAAGGACAAGATGGCCTGTTCTTATTTATGAATGAAACCTTCAGTTCCTGTTATTTCTTCTATAAAACTAACAAAAAACAAATAAAATTCAGTGTTTTAGTCAGTGGATAATGGAACTTTTTGATTTTTCAAAGAGGAAGGAAGACCATAGTCACCAGTGGGCACACACAAACACATTCACTCTCTCCTCTCTCTCTCTCTCTCTCTCTCTCTCTCTCTCTCTCTCTCTATCTATCTATCTCTATCTATCTCTATCTCACACACACAGAGTCTAGAGAAAAAATAAACCCTGTAACTCTTCCAACAAAAGTATTCTTGTTTCAAAATTCTTGAGAATTAAAATTTTAGGGCCTGAAATAATAGTACAGTGGGTGGGGTTCTTGCCTTGCACATAGCCCACCCAGGTTCCATCACAATCACTCAATCTGGTTCCCCAACCCTGCTGGGAATGATGTCTGAGTTAGAGCCAAGAGTAAGCTCTGAGCACTGCCAGGTATGGCCCCCAAACAAAACAAAGCCAAAGAATAAAGGCATAGATCTGATTTCTTTCTATTAACAAGATCTCTCTAGTGTAATAAGGCCCCACTTTCTCCTTAGAAATATAGACAGAGCCTGCCTGTCATCCATGAACTCTCTCCTAGTAGACTAATTCAGAAACGGAGCTAGCCCTGCATGTATCGCTTCATTTATGGTAGCCACTGGATTCTATAGCCATTGGATTGGAGAATTGCTCACTAAGCATGGCAGTGCCCATTTGAGCACAAATAAAATTGAAAATTTTTATAAGACATGCTATTTGGTATTGTAAAGTATTTGACTTCTTGTAAGCTTGGGAATTATATGACAAATTTTAACTTAAATCATCTTTCCAAGGACTATATGCTAATGAGGAGATAAATTGGAAAAGTAAAAGTCTAGGATTTGGTTTTGCAGGCTAAATTGTTTTGTGCTACCCCTGCCCCCCGTCATGTTAGCTGTGTTGGGTAGTCTGATACTCTATGTGAAGCTATCCCTAGATCAGTGATCCATAACAATGAGAAGGAAGAATACAAATCTATACTAAGCACATACTTGCAGCAAATTTAAAACGGGTTTATGTTTAAAAGAGGAAAGACCTCTGTAGATAGTCTTTGTATTCTGGTCACTGTATCTTTTGCGGTGCAGAAGCTTTTTAGTTTAATGTAGTCCCATTTGTTGATCTCTGTTTTTACTAAATTGCTTAGTTCCGTGTCATCTTTGAAGATACCTTTATCTTCAGTATCGTGGAGAGTTTTGCCGACCTTGTCTTCAATGTACCTTATGGTTTGTGGTCTGATGTTGAGGTCTTTAATCCATTTTGATCTGACTCTTGTGCATGGTGTCAGGTCAAGGTCTAAGCCCATTTTTTTGCATGTGGTTGTCCAGTTGTGCCAGCACCATTTGTTAAAGAGGCTTTCCTTGCTCCACTTCACATCTCTTGCTCCCTTATCAAAGACTAGATGATCATACATTTGAGGTTGTGTGTGGGGATATTCCACCCTGTTCCATTGGTCTTCGGCTCTGCCTTTGTTCCAGTACCATGCTGTTTTAATTGTTACCGCTTTGTAGTAGAGTTTAAAGTTGGGGAGGGTGATGCCTCCCATCATCTTTTTCCCAAGAATTGTTTTAGCTATCCGTGGGCGTTTATTGTTCCATATAAATTTCAGGATTGCTTCATCCGTTTCTTTGAAGAATGACATGGGTATCCTTATAGGGATCGCATTAAATTTCTATAATGCTTTGGAGAGTATTGCCATTTTGACAATGTTTATTCTCCCTATCCATGAGCAGGGGATATGTTTCCATTTCCTCATGTCCTCTTTTATTTCATGGAGTAGCGTTTTATAATTTTCTTTGTAGAGGTCCTTTACTTCTTTAATTAAGCTGATTCCAAGGTATTTGATTTTCTGGGGCACTATTATGAACGGGATTGCTTTTTTCATGTTCCTTTCCTCTGTCTCATTGTTTGCATATAGGAAGGCCATGGATTGTTGGGTATTGATTTTATAGCCTGCGACTTTACTGTACAGGTCAATTTTTTCTAAGAGTTTCTTACTAGAGCTTTTAGGCTTCTCTAGGTATAGTATCATATAGTATGCTAATAGTGAGAGCTTGATTTTTTTCCTTTCCGATCTGAATCCCCTTAATATCTTTTTCTTGCCTGATGGCTATTGCTAATACTTCCCAGTACTCAACACCTTTATTGCAAACCACAACACCTAATCAGAGAGAGAGATCAAAAGGGAATACCCTGCCATAGTGGCAGTGTGGGGTGGGGAGAGACGCGACTGGGGAGGGTGGGAGGGATGCTGGGTTTACTGGTGGTAGAGAATGGGCACTGGTGAAGGGATGGGTTCTCGAACTTTGTATGGGGGAAACATGAGCACAAAAATGTATAAATCTGTAACTGTACCCTCATGTTGATTCGCTAATTAAAAATAAATAAATTATTTTAAAAAATTACCAACAGTAAAAAAAAAAGAGGAAAGACCTCAACCACTCTAAATTATTATGGCTCCAGTAGGGGGTTTTATTAGTTCACATTGAATATTGGGGGAAAGAAAAAATGATAGCTAACATCCTTTCTATGGAAATTTATCCCTATTTATTTATTTATTCCTATTTAGAAATTTATTAGAAATTTATTCCTATTTAGTGTGGAAAATAGCCAGGAAAGTGCGGGTAAAGCTTTAACTTTCACTCTTTCTAATGCTGTGTTTTACCTTTCTAAGGTTATGTTTCTACACGCCTTTTTTGTTTGTTTATTTAACTGTTCATAGTATGCTTTCCATTGAGTTTTTCCAACAACTGAATTATCTCTCTAGAATAGCTATATCACATAATGATACTAAAATGCAATGCACATATCTCCAACTACAAGAAATGTTTCCTCAAATACATACTATCAAGGTTATTTTGTTTTATTTTGGGACTTGGGGCTCATCCCCAGCCCCTCTCAGGGCTTATTCCTGGCTCTGTATTCAGTGGTCACTTCTGCTCAGAGGATCATCTGTGGTTTGGGAGGGCATGTCTGGGCCGTGTGAGGATAGCGCCTTACCCACTTATGTCTCTCCAGCCCCCAACATTATTTTGCTTTTGTTAAGTTCCTATAAAGTAACAGCGATTGCCTATTTATTAGTATCTCCACTGATTCTTTCATCTCTGACTGAAATAGTCAGAGAAATAAACGTGCTACAACTTAAATAGTATGTGACCATCCAGCCTTTTTGTAGGCAGAGCAAAAAGGAAATAGTGTTCTGGGGTGAATAATTTAAGATGATGTGTTTCTTGAAGTGATTTTTTTATTTCTGTTCACAATGGTCATTTGTAAATGACTAATTCACTTGAAAAAATCAGATTTTCGTGTGTTGCTTTATTATGTAAAATTCATACTAGGAACCTAAAACGTGCTGATGCAGCATTTAACAACACATCATGTTACAGGGACTGATAGTCTCCATTCTGACACCAGACCTCGGAATAAGGAACTACTGGCAGTGCTGGGCAGATGTCTGGACTGCAATTATGCCAGTGTTGTAGAACAAGATTCATGAATTTGAACATACTCTTACTATATTGTATGCAGCAACCTTTGGCCACACTGAGAAACATGTAATGCTTTGGAAACAGAATCTATGTCACAACCAACATAAAAATATAAAATTGCAGTAATTGAGCTAAATGGTGTGTTAGCAAAGTGCAAACCAGGCTTTAAGAGCTACAAAGGTGGCATTTCAAGATACATTATTTAGGCTTCTTGCCTCGCAGAGCTGCTGATCAAAGAGACCTAGCTCACAGTTGGAATACTTGGAAAATTGCATCTGTGACCTAGTCCCATTTTTCTCTTCGCTTTTATGGGAGCAAGCTTATACAAAATACTGAAAGTTTAGGTTACTTAAAATATTTGTCAGAAATTGTTTTATGTTATAAAGATCCTCCCATCTCTGCTTTGACTGTCCTTTAACTTAGAATTTTAGTCAGCTCTGGTGCTATCTAGTCTCAGAAGGTTTCTTCATATCAGCAAGTATCTGGGACAGTCAAAGTAAAATGCTCTCAGCTGTGCATTCTTTTTTTTTTTTTTTTTTTTTTTTTTTTTTTTTTTTTGCTTTTTGGGTCACACCTGGCAATGCACAGGGGTTGCTCCTGGCTCTGCACTCAGAAATTACCCCTGGCTGTGCTCAGGGGACCATATGGGATGCTGGGATTTGAACCCGGGTCGGCCGCGTGCAAGGCAAACGCCCTACCCGCTGTGCTATCTCTCCAGCCCCCTCAGCTGTGCATTCTTGACTGTGACTTGGAAATTTTAACTTGACTTACCATTGAATATTGACAGTAGGTCCACCTCTGTCATTCCTCAATGTGCAAAGTACTCCCTATATGGTATAAAGAGTAGTTTTTAAACGTTAAAATACATATTAATCAATTCTAACATCTTAGGGGTACAATACAAGGAACAAAATACATACAGACTACTTAGCTCCTGCCTGCTTTTAATGTGTAGTCATATTATTCCTTGAATGATAAAATCCCTTTTCTTTGTCCCTCATTACTCTGCCAGTTTACTCGATCTCCCTTTCTCACCTAGGCCTTTGTAAAAGCTTCTCAATTCTCTTCATCTATGCTTTATTCAAAGGCTATAGAATAGACTGTTAATTTTGCTGATTGTGGTCCTATGAAAAAATACAATTTTTTCTCATTTTCATGGAAAGCTCACCCAGTACTTCTCTGGGGCTTTTCTTAGCTTTGTGCTTGGGGATCACTCTGGTATGTTTGGGGACAGATGTGGTACCTGAGATTGGTGTGTGCCACATGCAAGGCAAGGACTGTGTGCTAGCCCCTCTCTCTCTGGCCCCAAAACCTAATTTTCTTTATCATCTTTAGATTAACATTAATTATCACTTATATACCCAATTATACACCCTTCTCCACCCAGACCCCACATTTTCCAGTAGCTTGGCAGCCACACTCACAACATGCCCTCAGTGCTGTGTAATCCCACCAACAACCAACATCCAGAGACTATAAGACAAAGCTCCTGGAAGCGCATGGCCGCAAAGTGACATCTAATAGCCTTGTTCTCCCTTTTGGAGAGCTACGGAGAGTATCCTGCCCGCACAGCAGAGCCTGGCAAGCTTCCTGTGGCGTATTCAATATACCAAAAACAGTAATGATAGGTCTCATTCCCCTGACACTGAAAGAGCCTCCAATTGTTGGGAAAGACAAGTAAGGAGAGGCTGCTAAAATCTCAGGGCTGAGTGTAATAGAGATGTTACTGGTGCCTGCTCAAGTAAATCAGTGAACAACGGGATGACAATGATACAGTGATATCAATTATACAAATAAATATTTTAAACAAATGCCTTATTAATTGATTGTCAATTGATTGTCAGACTCTGATAAAGGTATATTACTATTTTTCATTAACTCACAACTTTATATAAATTATAAATATAAGTGTATTTAGATTTAGATTTTAATTTGTCTACTAGTCATACTGAACTATTATCTTTACTGAACCTGACTTTAATTTTCTACCTCTACAGGTTATTTTTTTGTAAATGGAATGCTTTTTTTCTCCTCCAACCCAGACCTAATTTCCCTTCTTAATATGTAGCACTTTAAAAATATTTTCTATTATTCTTATTTGTTATTTGATTCATAGTTCATTGACCAATTTACTTATATTTTATGGGCTATTGTGAATATTAGTCTCCTTCTTTTTTTGTTGATTTTTTGTTTGTTTTTTGAGCTACTCCCACTGGTGCTGAGATTACTCCCAATTTTGCACTCAGGAATCACTCCTGGTGGGCTCAGGACACCATATGGGATTCTGGGGATCAAACCCAAGTTGTCAGCATGCAAGGCAAGTGCCTTATCCCCATATTGTCCCTCCAACCCCTCTCTATTAATACTGGCATTCATTCATGTCATCCTCAAATAATGATTGGTTTACCAGCTTTCTATACCATATTTCTTTCATTTTTTGTTTGGGGGCCACACACCCAGGGGTGCTCAGGGCTTGTTCCTGGCTTTGAACTCCTGGCGGGCTCCAGGAACCATATTTAGGACCAGAGATTGAGCCCATGTAATGCCAGAGCCCTACCCACTATACTACTAGTCCAGCCCACGTTTCTATTCCCACCTTATAGTTCTGGTTTGAGTTTTCAAAGAAATGTTAAATAACATTGGTAGACATCATGTTGGCTTATTCTTAACACTGAAAGAAATTCCCACTCCAGATTTGTTAAATATGATTTCGGTTATTGGTCAAAACTGGAAAGTTTGGGAACGCATAGTTCTACTTAATAAAGACATATCCTGGAAAACTTAAAACTGATATTTTGCATTTAAAATTTTTAAACATTGAAAGCATATATTTAAACATTTCCAAATATGCATTCAAATTTTATACATATTAGACATAAGCAAGTACAAAGAATAGTATAATGAATCTCCACATTGCCAACATCCACTTTAGCAGTGTTCAATTTCTTTGTTACCACATACTTCCCTTCCTTCATACGGTTCAAAAGCAAATCCCAGACATCTTATCATTTAATGTATAAATATTTCATTTTATATATATTTCTAAAAGATAAGAACCATTTTTAACAAAACCATAATGCATTTGACACATTAATGATAATTCCTTAGTAATATTTATTATCTAATCTCTAAAAACACTTCCTCATAAATATCATACATTTATAATGGTTGTGTTTGAATGTGAGTCCAAATAAATTTTACATGCCATGATTGGTTGATATATAACCTAATTTTCTAAATGTTTGTTTTAGGTTTTTCTTTTTTTAACTCCCTTTCTCTAATTCTTGCTCTCCTTGTCTTTTTCTTCTTTATATTTTTTAAGAGATTATTTATTCTTATAATATCCTTTGTCATCCAGTTTTTGCTGATTGAGCCCCCAGAGGTCATTAACATGTTCTGTATGTATTTTGTGTAAATTTAACCATCTGGGTGCTTAGTTAAAGTCAGTTTTGATTTGTCCATGTATGAATGACAGTCATATAGAAAATTATATTAAATCCCATCGAATTTTGACTTGATGTTTATTGAAGTGACCATATGGCTGCTATTTATTTATGTGTTTTGATATTTTTAGTCTTTTGAATAAGGTAGTGAATTTACTTCAGAGGTTCTGTCTTTTTGAGATTTCGTTTACTTGATGAAAAATTAACCTATGTCATTAAATATCACATGGTCATTTCACTCACTCTTTGAATGAATTCTTAATCAAATTCTCTTTTTATTTGTTTAGCTTAGTTTTATGCTCAAAACTTTTGACTAATTTGAAAAGGGACAGTGTAACATTTTTGACATTAACATGTCTCTGCCAACTAAACTGATATCTATAGAAAGTGCTGAGAATATAACAGAAAGTATGTGCCATCTCCATTTAGCTGGAGAGCTATAAATATATCAGATTAAGCCAGTCAAATGCTAATATTTGCTTTGTAACCTAGATGGATTGTGCTCATTTAGGATGGATATTGATGAGAAAAGATTTGAATGACAGCTTAAAAGTTTGTGGACTTCTGGCAAAGGAAATTGTATACTTACATGAAACATCCAGTGATTAATAGAAAATACATCGCAAAACTGTATTTAGCTAAGAATCTGGAGTTGGATTCTTAGCTAAAAAAGATTATTGGTGTTGTGAAGAAAATACCACTTCCTTATTCCTCCCCATCAAGAATAACTATTATAAGAGATCTCTCTCTTTTTAAAAAGTGCTATTTCATCCTATAATCATTTATGTCACTGACATGAGACTGTAAGTTGAAGGACACCGAATTGAGGCTGTAGTATGAGTGAAGTACACTGTCAAAAAATAGCAACCTTTATGTTTGGATAATAACCTTTCTTGACAATTTTATTTTTCTAAGGATAATGTTATCTAATGAATACCAAATCATTTGCTTAGCAACTGCTGGGAACTTTGTGATCTGCTTTGTGTTTAGCTGCAAATGAGATCATTATTGCAACAAAAATTATAATTTGTTCTATAAGGAGAAACACCAAAGGTCACTTTTCATTTTGCTGAAGAAGGATGAAATAATATTAGGGAAAGCCCAGAGATCTGGTAGGAGAGAGAGGAATCTAAAGGCATTCTTATTAACCTGATTCAGCCCTGAAGTACATTTAATGAAACAAAAAATACACATTTCCTAATTCACTTGTGTGACCTTGAGTAGCATTCCCTGGTGTATTTTTGTGAATTCTTTGCTAGCAATATTTTGGTAAACATCACAGAATCATTCTCTTGAGACCATTTGTACCTCTTTTTAAAATATGAAGTAAAATGCAAAAGTATATATTAAGAATCTTTCTAGTCCATCATCTTATTTAAATATGTCCCCGATCTGAGTTTTTAACATAACCCAGTCCATCTCCCTTGCTCTTTGGCCTGAGTTTGTTTTTGAGACACTCTCTAGGAACAACTCAGTGTCTCAAGCTTATTGACCAAGCTTGAAATGCAGTGGAATACTCTCATTATACCCTAGAAAGTTCTGATTCCATTTAGGGTCTTGTGACAGCTCTCATACTTCCCTTAAAATATGATATACTACTATAAAACCAAGTCAGTACAGGTTTCTTTACTTCTCTTTTCCTATTTTTACCCTTTTCAAAAACACCTGTTGGCAATGGATTGATTTTCTATTCACAAAGAAAAGAAAAGCTAACCCGTAATGACAGTGGTTCTGGGTCTAGCTCTGTCATTCCCTGTGCTCCTGGAGAAGCCACTGTAGGTAGCAGTACAGTTTTTCCCCACACGGTTTCTGCTCCAGAGCCTTCTTTTCCCAAGCGTTTTTCCCAGTAGGAGCTGAAAGGGCTTCTATTATGGAGGACCTATTTTCCAAGCAAGATCAATAATTTCAGTTTGTTTTCAAACTGGAAAATCAGTGAGCAAAGAAGCATGCACGTCTCTAAATGAATGTTTTGAAAATATCACAGGTAAGATTTTAAAAATTCTTTACTTTCTTATAGCAAGTGATGATCACATGCTGAAACATACATATTCGTCACTTTCATTGAGGAGCCATGTAAACTTCTTTAATGTTATGCAAGTTAAATCACTGATGGTTCTGAAAACTGCTGATAAGGGTGCATTTACTCTGGGGGACAGGATCATTAGATTCTTCATGGGTTACACCCTCATGCTAATTCCTGCTAATTGTCAAAGAAGAATAGCATGGTTTCTTATCAGCAATTTGCATTTGTGTAATGGTTTTGGTCTGCTGGTGCTGTCTCCTTCACTGATAAAAAAAAACCACCACTTAAAACAAGCAAGATGGCAAGCCATCCCTCCACATTGTTTTCTTTTTAGCCTGTTCTGAACAGAAAACATCTGACATTTTGCAGGAAGTAATGTGTACTTTGTTTGGAAAATACCCAGTAACCAGCAAAAACACTTGATTACTCCTGATTTTTTATCCCTCTGTATTGCAAAACTTTTCAGTAGAATGTGATTACCAGAATGTTCAGTAATAAAACAAAAAACTTTTCCTATGATCTATATGGGTATCACATTATCATTTTATTTTGCGGTGTTAAAATGGTTGCAATAACTGTTTAAGTCAGAATGTTTAGAATTTGGTTAGGAGTATCAAAGATAAACGTTTTAATTAGGCTTATTCATTAATTGTATCAGCAAATTTAGTGGTTACAGTTGTCATTTGTCATCCCGTTGTTCATCGATTTGCTTGAGCGGGTGCCAGTAATGTCTCTATTTATCACTGTCGTGTGATAGTATAGCCCAATGGCGTACTGGGGGCTCTTTCAGGGTCAGGGGAATGAGACCCGTTATTGTTACTGTTTTGGGCATATCAAATACGCCTCGAGTAGCTTGCCAGGCTCTGCAGTGCGGGTGGGATACCCACACGGCAGGGGTGGTTACAGTTATAGAGGAGTATTCATAATAGACTTGAAATAATAGATAATTGATATTTATTTAATACTTTACAGTCAGTGGGGAACATTCCAAATTAGAATCTTTCTTGGCATTTTATAGAGTGAATATTTACTGAGAAACCACTGACACTTCATTTTATATAACCTATACTCTACACAAAAATGTTTTTTCTTCTCATCATTCTATATCCATGCCATTAATAATAGTAGGAGTGTTATATGATTGTGTGCAGTGTTACAACTGACAGGCATTTTTATCAAATTTTGCAACAACTCTTTGATGTCTGATTTTTGCCCCTGAACAAGTCACATAACTAGTAACAGGGGAAATTGAGCCAAGGATCTTACTGTTCCACTTTATCTCACTACAATCTCTACTTTATATATCTTGGATATTTAAAGAACTCTGTTTAGGTAGAAGTGTTCTCAGTCTTTCCTTTCTTAAACTCCATTAATTTTAGCATAATATTACAGTGTGAAGGAAGGAAGAAAAAGAAATCGGGGGGGGGGGGCTGGGAAGGCAAACTCGAAAGTGAGAATACAGAAGGATGCCAGCATTAGGCCTAGTGAAAAGTCTGCATAAGCTCCTCCCAACTTGGACACTAAGGTCCAGTCTCACTAAGGCTGCTGCCATGTTGCGCCTGCGTTTCACCTGCTCTGTTCAACTTGGGCACTAATCCCTGCTCTATCCTGCACTGGGCAGCCACTCTCCTCAGGCTCCAGTGAGATTATGGTCTTTGCAGAAACAGGAAAACTATCATTGCCGATTTGCTTAGATTCCAGCTTCTTGGCCTTTATCACAGAAAATAATTTGAGGAGAAGACATAGCCAAAAGAAAGTTTTGTTCAACTTTCAGCACATACACTAAAAAAAAAAAAAAGAATAAGAGAAAACTTAAGAGTTTCTCCTGCTGGCACAGAGTCTGGTTATATTAAGACTTCTCTTAGGACAGAGATGAATGTTTCTGAAGACAGAGGAGCATTTCCAGGACAAGTCTGAGTCTTAAGTGTAGTTTTCTCGGCATTGGGTTCATCTGCCTTTTTACACTATGCATGGTATCTTTGGAACTCTCAAAGCCTTAGATGTGTGATGGAAGAGGAGGGAGGCTATGATAATTACATTTCAGTCATATTCCAGTAATAGGTTCATGCTTTCAGCAAGTTTTCTGCCTTCTTTGGTTGCCTCCAGTTCCAGCCATTTCATCATTGTGGGACTTGTGGTTAGAGAATGGTGTCAGAAGTAGTGGTCAAGAGGATGATATCCGAGGATCCAAATTCCTAATGTGTAGGGTAACATTTGCTTGTCCCTTCTCCAATGCCGCAGGAAGTTGAGGTTTATTGGTGCTCCTCGAGGCACTCCCATTCCTTCAGGTTTATCTTTAACTTCTCTCTGCTCTGCTTCTCTATCTGTTTATCACTACATCCCCAAATCAGACCCTGTGACTTGAAGGTCAGATCTTCCTAAGAACTTTGGATTCTGTATTTGTAAGTGAAATATTGCTTTTCTCTTTCCCTTATGTCCTTTGCAGTTTACTTTAGAGCAATGTCTTTTTTTGTATAAACACAGGAAGATAGTTAATGCTATGCTTTTGTAACTTGGGAGTTAATTGACTCCAAATAATATTTACTCCTGGGCATTTCTGAAATTTACTCAACTTAAGCCTCAGTTGCCCTTAGTCCCTAACACCCCAAAAGCAGGGTCCCGACAAAGGGACTGGATTTACCCTGACATCGAAATGGGACATAAAACTTAATAATGAGTTAAGAGCACAGTCATGGACAAATTCTGTCATCACCCAAATAGAAGTGACTGAACAAGGATCCTACAAGTGATTAGGAAGGACTAATCTGTCCTGAGGACTGTGGTCTGGAATCTATAGCCAGGGGAGCTACCCTATAAGCTTAATATATCTCTTACTGTGTTTATATAAAATGACTAATATTATTAAGAAGTAGAATTAAGATGAATATTTAAATAGTTGGGCTGGAGCAATAGCACAGCAGGTAGGGCACTTGCCTTGCACGTGGCCGACCTGGGTTCAATTTCTCTGTCCCTCTTGGAGAGCCCGGCAAGCTACCGAGACTATCCGGCCCACAGGGCAGAGCCTAGTAAGCTTCCTGTGGCGTATTCGGTATGCCAAAAACAGTAACAAATCTCACAATGGAGACGTTACTGGTGCCACTTGAGCAAATCGATGAGCAATGGGATGACAGTGACAGTGATTTAAATAGTTATTAGACTAAGGAAAAGAGAAATGCACCCCTAGATTGTATTTCACCTTTCTGGATAAGAATTTGTCCTAGAAGAAGCTCCCCCACCCCACAAGAAAGGGCTTTCATATGTTGATTGTGCCACCTCACCTGTGTGTAGTTGCTACCCCCAGTCTGGGTGGTTGGATTCTTGACAAAGGCAGCGAGAGTGGGCACAGGGAGACTAGCATGGGGAATGCAGGCGACAGGCATGATGGGTGGGACAGTGTAATTCTGAAGTCAGGTTCTCAGTGAGACTGGAATAGGCATAGGGGAGAATGGAAAAAACAGCAGCTGATCATCAACTAGCTTGGCGGTCCTGGGCCCTCCTTCGTGTGTTGGCGGAGGCTGCAGGCCAGGCTGGGGAAGAGCTGGTGGCCATCAAATGCACGTGGCGAGAGAACCCACTGACTTGTTAAAGACACACTAAATTGCCTTGCCCCGGTGGTGTGGTGCAGGATTTGGAAAGGACACAAAGAGTGGTCTTAGCCTCCAGAGTCTTGGCTTAAGTCAGAAAATTCTTGAGTCTCTCAGTGATGATCAGGTCAAATCACTATTGCACTATAGCACTGTCGTCCCGTTGCCCTTCGATTTGCTCGAGCAGGCACCAGTAACGTCTCTTTTGTGTGACTTGTTACTTTTTTTGGCATATCAAATACACCATGGGTAGCTTGCCAGGCTCTGCCGTGCGGGCGGGTTACTCTCAGTAGCTTGCAGGGCTCTCCAAGAGAGACAGAGGAATCAAACCCGGGTCAGCTGCATGCAAGGCAAATGCCCTACCCTCTGTGCTATTGCTCCAGGCCCATCACTATTAAAAAAAAAAAAATCAAAAGTGATGCACACTAAAGTGCATTTTCTGATAATAAGATGTTGCTTTGTATCTTTTTCTCAATGATATTACAGTTGTTAACATACTGAAGAAATGCTTTTCGGGATAAAAGAAAAGTATATTTGAAATAAAAATTAGTGAAGTCCTATTTAGCAGTATTCCTAATTGCTCTTCAGTGTGTAACCACCACATGACAAAATTCCAAATTAGGACAGAGTAGACCCAGAAAAGTACAGGGAGGTAAGGTTTAGTAAGCACTGAATGAGATCTATTTCCTTTGCCTCCATGGACAACTCTGAGGGTCATATTTTATACACTGAAAGGCATCCTACAAACCCTCTGGCTTTACCTCAGATAAACTCCTCTCCGCTCCTCCAGAAAGAAGGCTTTCATAGTTTAGTTGAAGTAATTGTTTTGTCTTTCTTTTAAATTTTCTGGCAGAATTGCCCAGTGGAAACTGACTTAGCATAACAGCTATGCCAAAGAGAAAGGCCAGCACTGCAAAACCCATCACTGCGTGGGACTCGCAGTGCACTGCAGTCATCTTAGGGGATTGAAAGGAAACCTGGAAGAGATCTGAAATGTGCACATATCGCCATCTCCTTCCTAGGTTCAGTGTATGCCTGTCTTTGGCTGTTGCTTTCAAACAGCTGTACCCAGTCCGCGTCTACCTTTCCTCGCCTGGCAGTTAATTGCTGCTTTCCACCCCTGTGGTCATTTTTGGGTTTTGCTGCTGTTTAATGGTTAAAGGGAATAGGCATGATAGTTGATGATTATGTGAATGAGCTGCTGCTTCTTTTCCTCAAAAATCATTTTACTCTCAGCTACCCTAACCCTATTTTCGGCTAACGATCTGCATTTTTTTTAATGAGTAAGTCACAATGGTGCTATATGTAAAGGACATTTGACAAGAAGTTTCTTCCATTTTAAACATGAGATTTAAAATCATAATGATTTCTGACAAGATCAGAAAGTGATTGTACAAAGGCAGAGATGTGATGTGTATGTCTTGTGCTTGTATCCTTACTGATATTTACTGTTATCTTGAAAACTATATAGAGTTGGCGGGGGGGGAGGGGAACAGAGCAGAGGAGATGTTTGTTTTCTTGCTCTAGATTAAGCTTCAGAATTTGTTCTGAAGGACCTGGTGCACTGCTTGCTCCTTAGCTTAGGAAATTATTAACAACGTGTCAGGGATTCAGAGGCTACTGGAGTCTGCTTTAGGATCACAGGTCCCCTGCTGGAAGGGCTGGTGACTGCACTCTGCAGGTGGTCCACTCAGCCTGTCACCTGAGATCCAAGTGGCCCTGCCCAATACATTATCCCACCAAATCCTGTCAGCACATAAAAGTCTTAAACACAAACTCTTCAACATTTAAGGCAGTTTTCCTCCTGATATATTAAAAAACAAAAAATGGTTTCCACATATGAGCACATTAATACATACCATTGACTTAAACAGGTTTTAAGATTTTATGTTGAGATTCATTGTCATTGGAATATTGCTACCCTGTGTTTGACAGACCACATTACCCAAATTACATTTACTTCTTTCTGTAAAAGTGTTTAAGTACAGCTGATAATAGAGGATTAAATCATCTCTTTTCTTTCCTTAGTTCCTTTCATATGTTGGTAAACCTTCAAAGGATATCTTGAAATCCATTTTAAAAAGGATCTCTTGATAGGGTGTTAAAAAAATACAATTGTTAATTATACACAATAATGAGTTAAAATAGCATACCTCTTTGAAATCACTGTATTTCCATTCCATTGTCAATTTTTTGTCTGATAAATATGTTCCTTGCTTTCTCAGTAATAATAACTGCTATTATTTTTTTCAGTGCCAGTTTTGTGCCAATTATTCTACCTAGGTTATTTATAATCACAATAAAATCCTATAATAGTACTATTACCCCTTACTTTGTAAATAGAAAATTGAGTATCTGGGTGATTAAATGACTTGTTCAATGACTCAAAGCTAGTGACAGGTGAGATATGGATCAGAACAGTCTCCAAAATGCAAGTGATTTTGACTGCCCTTTGCTGTGACTCAGAAAAACCCTGCTGAGAACAGTGAAATGGTTCAAAGACGAGCCTTAGACAGGAGGATAAGAGGCAAGAAAGACTCAGAAACTAAATAATCAGAGGCTGAACATTCTAACCAATAAAACTCATGCATAGTCTGAGGAGAAATTTGGACTAAGATCAAAGCCCAAGCTATAATTCTGAAGAAAGTGAAAAAGAAAGGCAGAAAGAAAATCACACATATTGGGTCAAAACATCTGAATTGTGCATGTATACAATAAAACAGAAATGGATAAAGAAACCAGTTATTAAAAATCACTAAGAATGAGTCACTGAAGAAGAAAAAGATTTGTGTAGAGATTTATTTATTTTCCAATATAGTACATAGAATCTATGCTATCTTGACATTGGTTAGCTTTTCATCCTAGTAATATCAGTAATGTAAATAAAACTGGCTTTTGTTGAGACTAAGTGTTGCCTGTAGTGTTATCGGTGATGTAAGTAGGAAGAAGTTCTGGTACATTTTGCCATGGTGGTCCCAGGGCAGATAGCTTTGGCTCGGCTGAATCCATGGATCCAAGAGTGGGGGCATAGTTTTCAGGTTTAGTTTTTGGCAGTAATTATTAATTTAAACACATGAAGGTACAGAAAATCAAAATTAAACTTGTTCCTACCCTTCATGCAAAATTGGAAAAATTTTTAGCACTTTATTCTACATTTGAAGCAACATGAGTGTTTCCATTTCCTCAAAAATGTGAGAAAAATCAGACATTCAAGAGTGTCCTTCTGGGTAGAAATTAGAGTAGAAGTTTTAAATAATATGAAACTGGATATGTATGTAAATATGTATTCTTTTATATATATTTAAATCCTAATGGAACATTTTTCCACTAAGAGCAAAAAAAAAACCTTGTATTTTTTGTTACATGTTATGGATAAGATATATAAAGTTAGCATATATAAAATGATTTCCAAAATAAAAAATTAGTTGTCATTAAAAATTAATATCTAAAATGAAATTGACCTTTCTTTTTATCATTCTCTGAGTCTTCTGGAAAATGTATTTACTTCATAATATTTTATTATCTCTTAATCAAGTTCCTTAGAAGAGAAAATATTGGTTATGAAAAACATTTAGTCCTTTTCCTATTTAATTATAAGGTAATTTAATATCACTTACCTTTGTATAATCTTATTCCATTTAGCAGTCCATTGCCTTACCTGTTCTGCCATCTTGTCCCATCATATTATCCTAATTAATTATATTCAGAGAATAAACTTACAATCATTTTATAAGCTTGTATGTTTAATGAAGTCCTCTATACCTTATATCTACTCTTATTAAAATAATTTAAGACTACTGGTTTTCTGAGAAGGGCAAGAGATAATCCTTATCTTTTCTTTATCTTTTATCCAGCTACATCTACATCTACAACTGGGACAAGCCATCTTGTGAAGTGTGCAGAAAAAGAGAAAACTTTCTGTGTGAATGGAGGCGAGTGCTTCATGGTGAAGGACCTTTCAAACCCCTCAAGATACATGTGCAAGTAAGAAATTCTCTGTGTGGCTTATGTGCAGGGCTGCTTCACACCTCATACTGTTCCATTGCTTCTTTGATGGTTTTGTTGCATGCTGTTGAATGATCTTCTTATTTGTACATTGTTTTGAAAAGTTCGCTGATTTGTCATTTCCTCTGTTGCATCTAGAATTACTTTTTGCTTTTCTTCGGTGATATTTATTTTCCTTCATATTTATAAAGTTACATTCCTTATGATTTTCCCTGTTGTCATGTGCAAGAGATGTACAGATATTAAAGAGGCATAAAACATTATTGAAATCTACTTCTCCATCCAGTGTATGAATTAAATTGTAAGGTAATGTTCCTTTTTACCCCAGTGATCACCTGCAAAAAGAGTAAGACGAATTAATGCACCTGCAGGGCAGAAGACTCTTTATGGTGCATCTGTCACGCTTGGCATTAGCGGAGTGTTTTTAACCATTTTTCAAAAACGGAATTTATGTTGATATTGCTAATGGGAAAAAAGTAAAGCACCTATTTGGAGATGCATTTAGTGTGTGTAATATTATTTAGAAGACAGTCTTCTTTCATCTGCTGCTGTTACTTATAGTTGTATTTAGCATGTCACTCACTAGTGCCAGTGACCCAAAGAAATTTAAGCCCCATTAGGATGTATCATATTTATTCTCTCTAAACAGGCAGAATAAAATAGTAATGTTATCAGTGCATTAAGTATTTAAATCCTGTAATTAAAATTAGTAGGTTTCATTTAAAACACTTTTTTATTGTACCCTGCATGTTGTTTACTTTAATATTTAGCCTGTGTAGTATGTATATTTATATAAGTGGATGTGATGAAAGATGTATAATGTCTCGTTGAAATGATGCAAAACAAATTTATTTTGCAGTGGACCAATAATTGTGTCTCATTATTCTCATCTTTGTCTTAGATGAGAAAAAAAGAAGGGCATTTAAAAAAAATTCTGCGTAGACAAAGAAGTGCAAGTTTTACAACCAATTGAGCTAATAGAGCACGTAGCAAAATAAAAACAAAGACATAATAATTAGCAAGGCTGTCCTTTTTAAACATCATGGAAACAGCTTACACATGTTTGTGTATTAGTTCAAAGGACACTTTGTAAGTCATAAAATGCATCTTAAGAAACACATTTTAAAATCCTAACACCAGACTGAAATGCCATTTTGTAGAATGGTTTGGTTTCTCCATTGATGTTATAGGTGGGCTCTCTCTAGAGTCTCAGGGGCTTTGACACCTGAACAGAGACTTCCTGTCCTCTAAAGGCTTCTCTTAACAGTGTGCAAGTAGACAGAGAGGCTGTTGTAAAGCACAGGTCTAGCGTGTACAGACCCTGAGTTTAACCCAGTGTACCACAACCCCCACTAGCATTGCAGTATGGCAGTGATGGCCCCACAGCAATACTGTCTGTGAATCCAGTGCCCCCCCAAACACTGGAAGTGGTTTCAGGGTCCTCTTCAGCAGTGCCCCCTATTTTCTTTCAAGTATAGAAGTAGCCCCAAGACACTAATGGTTGTTTAGCTTTTGATAGCTTTTTATTTTATTATTGGACACATCTATACAAGTAAATATGACCTGTTTGAGTGAATGAAAGACTAGGAATGAGCAGATAGATTTTTATTCTCAATTTTATAAAGCATTACCAGGGCCAGTGAGAGAATACGGCTGATTAGGAGCTTGCCTCACATATGGCAGGGTAGGGTTGATCCCTGGCACCACAAGAGTCTTCCCCTGAACATGACTAAGAGTCACCCCTGAATGGGAGATTCAGGAGTAAGGCCTGAGCACTGCCAGATATGGCCCCAGACATAAACAAATGAATAAATAACTGTACCACAGATAAAGGTAATAGTTACAGCCAAGATAAAATAGATGTAATAAGAATATGTTAGGGAAAAAATTTCCTAGGTTTGAATTCTTTGATATGATCACCACTTACAGTCTTAACAGTTTTCATAGATTTTATTTTTCTTTCTGGTTTATAAGTGCCTAGGACATAACAATAAAATTGGCCTGGTTCAGCAAACTGGATGTGAATATAGCATAAACAGGGTAACCCCATGTTTGTCAGAGTTTCTTACGAGGTTTTCTCTGGTTAAAAAAATATAGGAAATATCAGAAACTGAGAATTATACTCTGTAAAGAATAAATCTCCTAAAATTTTTATTTGGGAGAATCATGTCTAATCTTTGTCATATAAGTATTTTATTTTAATAAATCTCCTTGAAAAATGACAAATTATAGTCCCTTTTATAGTCCCTTAAATTCCTTTCCTTGTGCCTATTATCTATTTCTCATAGTTTCACTTATTTAGTAAAGCATGGAGCATTATGTTTTAATTATAATAATGAAACATGATCATTTTTCATCATAGTCATTGAAGAGATTTATAAGCTGAGTGAGTACATATGATAGTTCCTGAGTACCTCTAAGGAACCAGTGCAGCTATTTTCCACATATTAATTTCAGCTAGTCTGTAGCCCTCCCACACCCTATACAAAACAAGTAATTGCATAAGTGCTGTTTCTTCCATTTGGGCATTGTGCCAATAACTGTAATTGTTTTTATCCATGCAATTTCTCATTGTGTTTTAAGGCAATCCAGAAAAAGCAAACTTGTTCTATGTTGTTTTAATCTTAAAGGAAAATGCTCGTTATTGTTCTAATAATTATTAAACTAGCAAACCTATTGATGTAGGTAGGTCAGGTACATAGGAAACCCCCACCCACCCCCAGGCTACCAAAAGCAGACACAGGACCTAAGGCCTATTAGGACTTTTCAGAGACCCAGAGAAGGCTGGACCCCTCTGAGAGAACCTCCAGAAGGAACAAAGCTAAGAAAAGGAATTTCAAAGAGTATCATCAACCATTACAAACTCTACCCCCTTGGAAACCACCCTAGGACAGACTCTTAACCTAGTGAGGTGGCTTGGGAAAATACTATAAAAGCGCACTCGAGCAAAGGAAGCGTGCATAGATGCTGCCCGAGCCCAGGTGCCTATATCCCCAAGCTAATTATCAGTGCGTTATTCTTGTCTTCTAGTCTCAGCAAATTGACATCATAATTTTATTTTTTAATATTTATTGTTGGCAATTGAAATTTTTCAGGTTTGCTGTTTAAGTACTGTAAACTAAGTAAACTTAGCAAACTAAGAGAAGTTTAATACTGTCTCTTATTGGAGAAAAAAATCTTGGCTGTTTCAGGCTAGATAAATATTACAACTGTTCAGGCACATAACCTTCTATACAGCCAACCCAGGTTAGACATTTGGCACTACCTGTGCTCCCCTGAGCACCTCCAGGACTGATCCCTGAGTCCAGAATCCGGAAGTGACCCTTGAGCACTACCAATGTGCCCCCCCCCTTTTTTTTTTTAAAGAAAACAAAAATGCTGACAGCATGATCCTGATAATTTTCCTCTTTTTAGAATTTGTCTTTATTGTAAATCCAGCAAGACTAGATATACTAATTCTCTCTTTGAGAGAACTGGATATCTGCTTGCTGTCTAAATAAATAAATAAATAAAAGGCCTTTTGTGTTCAATAAAATTGTTTTTTTTTTTCAAAATCCCTATGTTAAAAGTTTAGCAGTAATAATCAGCACTCAGAATTGAAACAAAAACATAATATACTTCATCTGAAGATGATAGATTGTTCACCAGACCACTTGAATAGAAGCAGAAACATTAAAACATCGCATTGACTCATCCTAGTCTTTTCTATGAAACCAGTTCATAGTTTCCATATGGTGCTTCTGTCTAGAGCAAACATTGCTGAAGCATGAGACATATCATTTAGAACTGGCTGGATTCTTGTCTAAAGACATGACTCAGAATCACCACAGGTATGGAAGTTTCCAAGTAGGCTCTCTGGTCACCTAATCCAGTGCTGTCTTCTTGGGAGTTGAGATAGAAGACTTGACAGCAAATCCCTTAGGTCTTTGTGTAGAACAAGGTGTTCCAATTGGATTAGCCATACTACAGTTAAACACTTCTCCAAGGAGAGCATGGCTGGCCAGTTGCCCTTACCCCTGGGACTCTCTGGGAATTTCAGTACTGGTTCTCATCTTTTGTATTGCTCTTTTCTCAATAGTAATTTAAATTTGTACTGGGGAAAATTAGTTACAATTGCAGATTACACAAGATGAGAAAAATAACTGGCCCCTATATCACCAAGTGGTCCACAGGAACAGATAATTTGAACACAAAATTGTATATATTTTTTAATTAGCTTTTGCCTATTTTAGTTCTCGCATATCTGTTCTTCCCAACAGTTTTACTCCCACCGAGTATAGCCCAAAAACAAAATAAAATCCTGCAGTATTTGGAGAAGACTGTATAGAAGTGGTCAACTTTCCAGTAGGCATTGGTATTGTTATAATCATTTCTTTAGTAATCATTTCTTCAGTGGCTCCTTTCTGGAAGGAACACCATGAGAGTGAGTTTATGAAGGCAAAGGGAATGTGGACATAGTAAAAACTAGTAGGGAGTCATATTAACAGGAGGATGACACCACAAATACACCAAATATTAGAGAAGATAGCTTCATTCAGGCTTGAGAACTCTGGAGGATGGGTTAAGTTGGAGAGAGAGAATGAAGGACATTTGACAAAGTTCATCTTATAATATAAAATTTCTGCATACTCCTAATGACTATGGTAGTACTGTAGCACTGTCATCCTGTTGTTCATCGATTTGCTCGACCGGACACCAGTAACGTCTCCATTGTGAGACTTGTTGCTACTGTTTTTGACATATCGAATACACCATGGGTAGCTTGCCAGGATCTGCCGTGTGGGCGGGATACTCTGGGTAGCTTGTCGGGCTCTCTGAATGGGACAGAGGAACCCAGGTCAGCCATGTGCAAGGCAAATGCCCTACTTGCTGTGCTATCGCTCCAGTCCAATGACTGTGGTCACTGTCACTGTCATCCCATTGCTCATCGATTTGTTCAAGCGGGCACAAGTAATGTCTCTCATTGTGAGACTTATTGTTACTGTTCTTGGCATATCCAATACACCACGGGTAGCTTTCCAGGCTCTGCCGTGCGGGCGGGATACTCTTGGTAGCTTGCCGGGCTCTCTGAGAGGGGTGGAAGAATCGAACATGAGTTGGCCTAGTGAAAGGTGAACACCTTACCGCTGTGCTAGGATATATAATAATTATGAAAAGTGTCACTTTTACTAATTAATATTAGATTAACATTATTAAACACTAGGATGAGAGTACAGAGTCATAGTTGTGCCCTGTAGACTCATCGTATTTCGAATAGACAGTAGATGTTGGGTCAGAACTTTCAGGCCACTAAAACAGACTGCTTGAGGCGGAGAGGTAGCTCAATGAGCTGAAGAAAGCCTGTGTTCAATCCTCAGCACTGCGGTGGCCCCTCCAGTCCCCCGTCTGGTGTAGTCCCTAAGCAGTTCTGGCTATATGCAAACTCAGTCCAGAAAGGAAAAGGAGAAAAGAGGAAAAGAAACAAGGGGAGAAGAGAAGAGGAGAAGGGAAGAGAGGAGAAGGGAAGAGAAGGGAAGAGAAGGAAGAGAAGGGAGGGAAGGAGGGAGGGAAGGAGGGAAGGAAGGAAGGAAGGGAGGGAGGGAGGGAGGGAGGGAGGGAGGGAGGGAGCCAACTCCAGTTCCAACCCTGAAAGTGTTACTTTTTCAGAATGAGTGTGTAACTTGCCTATAAGTGTTCTTATAACTTGTAACATTTAATAGATACCAAAGAGTTAGTGACAGTAGTTGAAACTCATAGGGTCTGGATCTAGAATTGAAAAGTGATCCCCAAATTCACTTGACCTGTTGTCCCCTTTTAAGGAAAAAAACAATCTTCCAGAAGCGCCCTGGAAACCCGCCTTTTGTATGAAATGAGAGCCCCACACCCACTCTCCTGTCATTACACTTAAGGATTCTCGGGTCCCCCAGAATGGGTCCAGAGCTGTCTAGAGAGGAATCCGTGACCCACTTCAGAACTAATCTAGACGTCAGTCTCTTCAGATGGCACATCTTCTCTTTCTTTGGGAGCCACATTAGCAGTATTCAGGGCTTACTCCTCTGGGTTTCGGTGAGTCCATGTGGAGTGCAGAAGCTCCAACCTGGATCAGCCAGTGCAAGGCAGGCACCCCGCATGCTAACCTGTCTCTGCAACTCTGCAGCCTGTTCAGGCGCGCTGACTAAATGTTTGTAATAGTTTGCATCTATGTTTCTTCCAAAGTCAGCTAAGCAGCCACATATTTCTCTGAGCTCCTGAGTTGTGATTATACATACTTGTGTGTAGTGGTGAGTGAAACCATGCCCATCCATGTCAATGTAGAGTCATGTATACTAGTGAGAAAAGCACTGTAGCATGGTCATCCCATTGCTCATCGATTTGCTCGAGTGAGCACCAGTAAGGTCTTCATTGGGAAACTTGTTGTTACTGTTTCTGGCATATCAAATACGCTAGAGGTCGCTTGCCAGGCTCTGCTGTGCAGGTAGGATACTCTCAGTAGCTTGCCAAGAAAAGCAAACCTTTTAATGATAAACTTTAGGTATAAAGAGTACTGTGAAAGATATATAAAAAGCTGAGAGAAAATAATGAAGGAGTCTCAACTAGACAGAGAGTGAGACTAAATTAAGACTGAGTTCTACAGTCATACCTCAGAAAGCACAGTCTATTTAAAGTAAATCCTCTATTTTATATTGTTTATATTGTATAATTGAAGTATAGTGTGAATAATTTAGATGTTTCATTATAAAACGAGACTTGTGGAGTAAATAGAACTATCAAGTTCTGAGTCTCTAACAAGTTAGTTGGCGAGACAGGGAAGGGTATTCCCAAGAGAGGAAAACCAAACCACAAATTAGTGGTCAATATGTCATTGTGTCATAGTAACAAGGAGATGTAGGGGATGTAGATTGATCCCGTATCCAATCCAATTGTTTGACCCTAAACTTGGGCATACATCATGTAGGGTAAACAGTGGTCAGGGTTTGGGTTGCCGATGAGCATTTCAGAACAAGCTGTGCAAACAGCATTTGGGAAGGGCACCAGGGTTCAAGCAAAGATAGGCTAACTCATAAAACATTGCCACTGCCGGGAAGGAGATTATATGTGTCAGATATTGAAAGCAACATTTTGAGCTGGGTCAATGTGAGCCTTTCCCATTTCTATTTACCTGCGAGTCCTGTGTGGCTGCTCTGTGTATCACATGTATTTAGAACTAGTCCCCAGGTCATCATTAAAAAGAAAAGGGATAGCACTAACTAAAAAGTGATGGCAATGTACAGAGTCGGGTCTTAGTAAAATAATTGTTACTGGAACATTTTTAATTTAACGTGATTTAATGAAGAATGCATGCCTTTTAAGAAGTAAATGTCTTTTGCAGATGATGCTGTAAAGAACACTGAAACACAAATTAGAAAAGCATGTATCTTCATTTAAAGATAGATAACAGAATGAGATTCATTTTGTAAAAATGCATTACTAATGGCAACAATACATTTGGGAGAGAATAATGTACAGCAAAAATACTCAGCCTGTGAGTGGGCAAGGTCTAGACAGAGTTTTTGATCAGACTAAGGAGCAAGAAAAAATCAGCATTGGCTGAAGGATACTATGGAAAAACAGAACACAAATTTGAGGATTGTACTCACTCTGCTAACACTATGCTTGTACAGAATAAGAGCAGAAATCCTGACCACCTAATACAAGTCACTGATATCCCTCAGTAGCTATTCATGAGCACTTCCATTTTTTTGTTGGCTGTAAATACATACACTAAGGAAATTATTTCAGATGTTGTTGCAATACTAAGGAAACACCACTAATGGTGCTGAAGTAGAGTAAAAGGGTAATCGTGACTAGTTTTTTTAGAGAAGACTAAATATTTTTCTGTGAATGATGAGTAATGGAAGAAAAAATAAGGCTAAAATGTTAGACCTTATTTGTCTCCTTTCATTTGACCTGAGGAGAGCCTGATAAAAAGTGACACAGTAAAGAAATAAAGGGAGATATGGCATGTCTAAGGATGGTTTATAAAATGACAAAGTTATAAAACTTGAAGTGACACATACTACTTCATTTTCTAACCCTAAATAGTCAGAAGTTTCTTGGAGATCTGTAAATATGTCTAGAATCTCCACCAAAATATGGGAAATTATTTATCCAATTACAATGCAAAAATATATCAGGTTCTCATTTGGCCTCAGAACTACATGGTTTTATGAATGCATAGCACATATATCAAGATTATTTTATTGAGGTTATTGTTGAAAAGTTTTAATTTTATGATGATTTGTAGGTCCATCAGCTGGATTGTATCCTAACTTGCATTTTGATAACAGAGTTTCAATTCGAGGTAATAGACTTACTGCTTAAGAGTTAATAGAGCCTTTTCCAAATTCTAAACACGATGTTGAAGCTTTGGTTTGGAGATAAAGTCTATGAGAAATGGCTTAGAAACTACTTTTAAAGAATTATTAGGTGTCTAGAAAGCAATTCTCTTATGAACTATATAAGTATTAAAAAAACAGAAGTTTTGATATTATCATATATTTGGCAAATCAAGGAACTGTATGAAAGTCTCTTATGAATCAATTGTTTCTGGGACACTGCAGTTGATACTCTTTGCTTAGTTTAATATACACTGTTTGAACCAGGCTCTGAATTGGGTTTTAGAGATTCACCCTGATCAAAGATAGTTAACGGCCTCAAACATAATCAAGGGTAATGAAAGAGAACAGAGTAGGCTGCAATGTGAGGAAAAATCCACATTCAGAGTGAGGAAGTTGGGGAAAGATGGTAGCTATAAGCAGGGAAGTGGAAATAAAACTATGAATTTTCATCTTATTAAGAAGAACAAGTATTATATATCATATAAAGAGTCCTAAAATGAAATATTATCAGTTGATCAATGAAATTTGTATATGTGCATGTGTGTGTTTGTATTTACATCAGGGCACAGAAGGGGCTTGATTATTATTTAGATCCTTTTAGAAATAAAACTCTTAAGAGTTCAGACTTATTCCGAAGCACATTGTTCAAAATCAGATTTAATTTACCATACTCATATCTTCCAGAAAAGTGATAAATCACATACTTAACCTACAATACTAATACTAAAAAATATCAGAAGCCAGACAGTCTCCCTATTCTTTAAGAGGTAGTTCCATAGATTTAATCAGAGTTTAATAGATCAGGTCATTTGTATATGCTTCCTCCGCAATGTAGCTTGCTGTTTGCTTCTGCTGAAACTATCTCAATTTCTGGTCTCTTCGATTTGATTTACAAACAACTCTGGAGGGCCACAAAAGTCACATAATTACTATGGCTGCTGAACACTTGAATTGTTTAGAAATAATTATTTTCCACCTGCTTTATCTCCGTGGTTGTCTAGAAATTGATTCGATCAAAAAATCAGAAAAATGGGGGCTGGAGCAATAGCACAGCGGGTAGGGCGTTTGCTTTGCACGCGGCTGACCCAAGTTTGATTCCCAGCGTCCCATATGGTCCCCTGAGCACTGCCAGGACTGATTCCTGAGTGCATGAGCCAGGAGTAACCCCTGTGCAGCACTGGGTGTGAGCCAAAAAGAAAAAAAAAATCAAAAATATTTTAACTAATTGAGTTTTGTCCTTGTGACTGAGAATGCATTAAAATAATGCAGGGGATTTCACACAGTGATTATACTGGCTAGGCTGAGCACAGCTTTCAGAACCTTAGTCATCTAGAAGCCTGTAGTATTCTCTCCATTTTGTCCCAAGGAAAACATGTAGCATAGTGCCAAACAGGTTAATCACCTTCAAAGAGCAAATTACTATGAAATAAAGATTGAGAATTTTACCTCCCATCTTCCAAGGTCAATACCCCAGGACATCTTAAACTTCTGTGCATACAGGTTTCCTGGGGCTCTTATTTAAATGCTTATTATTAGTCACTAAAGTCTAAACTGGAGCCTGCATTTCTGCTACCAAAACCCCAGGCAATGTGGCTGTCCTTGGTCTGTGAACCACCCTTAGAATAATGATAAGGATTTAAACTGGCCATTTATCTACTGAGTTAATTTAAACATCAGAAAAAGCATAGTTCTGCTTCAAGTGCAACTGACAATTGCAAAGGAGATGGGCATAGCTTATATTAATTCTCTTACTATACCAAATATTCTGTATCATCTATGACAAAAAAATCACCATAATTCGTGTTTCAGAAGCATCATTTTAGAGGTTGATACAAACTAGAAAATTTACAGATTTTTTGTTATCTTTTTTACCTACTGACCCTCTGATATCTAAAGTGGCATCCAAGATACTTAAATGACAATTTTTAAATCACTGTTATTGTAGATGCCAGTCCTGGTCATGCCCGGATGAGGGCCATGCAGTACCAGAGCTCTGTGCATTAGCCCTTGAGCCACACCCCCTTCCCAGGACACTTATTTAACAAAGCCCTCCTTTTGGCCCGAGAATACTTCGGCAGGTGGGGTACTTGCCTTACACACAACAGATCCTGGTTCAATCCCCAAGCACCACAAATGGTCCACCAAACTTTGTCAAGATGATTTCTGAGTGCAGAGCCACAAGCCTTGCGCATTTCTGCTTGTGCTCTCCCCCCCAAAAAAAAAAAATTAAATTAAATAAAATAAGTTAAATATGTCCTTTTCCTTAAGGAATTCATTATTTATCTGCTCTTTACTAATTTCTTAATCCTTAGATATACATTTTTCTCAAATATAGCTTCTTCCTCCCTCTCTCTTCATCTCTCCTTCGCTCACTCGCTCGCTTGATCACTCTCTCTTAGCCAAACACATACACACACGTACACACATATACACACACACATTGGTTACATATACAATATCATGTTGTTTGAAAGAAGCTGTCTGATCAGTATAAGAATCTAAATTTTTATGAATATAAATAGGTAAGATAAAATAGTCATTATAAAATATATCCTATTTAATTATAGGACACATCTGTTTGGATTTGCCATACTTCTACAAAAATATACAAAAAAATAAAATCTATGTGCTTCAGATGTTATTTTGTGAAAAAAGTTCTCGTGTATTTTTTTTATCTTCAGAAGGAATCTTACTGTAGCATATGGGTGACATGTTTTTGAGAAATGACCCAAGAAAGTCATTTCACAGGTCATAGTTCTTAATTTCATTAGTTTCATCTTCTGTGACTCACTGCTGTAAAATAGCCTAACCAAAATTATCCATTCTCCTTCACATAAGTTTTGAAAAGTTCAAAGGGCTTCTTTGAGCTTTTCATAATGATCATTGTAAAGTTATTAATATTTTGAATTTTATTGGCTACCCGGGTTTGATTCCTCCATACCTCTCAGAGAGCCCGGCAAGCTACCGAGAGTATCCTGCCCACATGGCAGAGCCTGGCAAGCTACCTGTGGCGTATTCGATATGCCAAAAACAGTAAGAACAAGTCTCACAATGGAAACGTTACTGGTGCCTGCTTGAGGAAATGAATGAACAACGGGACAACAGTGCTATAGTGCTACATTTATTCAGATATTAATGGAGGTAACATCCAAATATTCCTCTGTCTTTAAACTATGCTTCACAAATTAGATGTCCCACAATACTTGATAACAGTTTTGTCACTAATTTTGCCTTCGAGAGAAATGATAAAAATAGATTCCTATTTTTTTACTTATTTTTGGTTTGGGGGTCACACTTGGTGATGCTCAAGGATTACTCTTGGATCTACACTCAGGAATTACTCCTGACTCTGCTCGGGGGACCATATGGGATGCTGGGGATCAAACCTGGTCAGCCGTGTGTAAGTGTTATCTGCTTTGGCCCGATTTCAATTTTAAATGAGTATTTTTCTCCACACTTTATTGATGCAAAAAATATAGTGTGTTATTTCAATGTATTCTGAAGAAAAAAGATTGTATGTAAATCTTGAGTTATGGGGACTAAGTGATACTAGGTTGGTACTTTACACACACTTTACATGTGATTGTGGTGTCAGTAAGCTCTCAGAAAACATGGTGTGGGGTGTTCCGCATCTGTAATGTTTGCTTCAAAAAGTCTTCTGGTGGGTCCTATTTTTTAAAGCATGATACTGGATAAAATTAATCTAATTTGTAATGCTCTCGCTAATGATGTAATTGTAACAAAAGAGTAACTATAAAGGGATTCCCAATTTAAGCATACCACTATCACATGACCTTAGTATTATACCAAAATGTGAATTTCATACAAATTAACAAAATTCTGGAATTTTGATGAGTAAATGTCTGTAAGTAAAATGTAGACCTTATGCAATTTCAAAGTACATTTATCTGAAATGAGAAATGACTTCTATCAAGCATCATTGCCTTAAAAAGAACTGTTTAATTTTTTCAACTGTATCTTTGATTTGAGATTATTAGCTGAGGTATTTCTATCTGACTCAAAGTCTGCTATCACTATCTTTCAACACTGAAAATGTAGCTGATCTGCATTTCATTTTTAAAAACAGGGAATAGGATTTTTCTTGTCAATATTCCCTAGAATATGAAAGTGCTTGATTTCTAGTCTAAGTCGATTATTTCACAAGTATTTTTAAATAAATAATACATCAATTACCACCTTATCTGTGCTTATAGTTTCCAAGTGAAAATACTGTGTGCACTAATTAAAATATCTTTAAAGTCTGCATTGCCATAATTCCATTGCAGTATAGATGTTCAACAGTGGATCTGTTGGCTTTCAAGGTCTCTGGTTTGCTAGGGTCCAGTAATAGCTGTGGAATCACAAAGGGGATAGAGTGACTGCTATTTAAAACTGATGATAGCTAAAAGCATGGAAAGAATGAAACTTGGGATCATTTAAATAATAAATTAGTATGGATGGAACCATGTAAGCTCCAACTAAAACCAGTGCATTTTAGCAAAGTGAGATGTTGTCATTGATCAGTGGCCAATAAGGAAATGGCAAAGGGAAAATCACTTAGCTCCCCTGGTCTTGCCCCACCTGGCCAACATTTGAGCCTCACTTTAGTCAAATGTCAGGTCGTTTATCTTTTGAAAATTAAAGCACACAACAACAAAAGTATCTACTCGTATATCTAAATATACGGGACATGATTTTCTAAATGTTTGTCTTTTCCTTTTCTCCGTATTGTCCAGCCACCAGGTCATTTGTAGGACTCTCCATAACTTCCATTTCCCTAGGAGGAAATTGCCCGTCTGAAAGTTCAGTATCTTTAGCATTCTATTGCTTATCAAATTTTTGCCCTCTAGGTGCCAACCTGGATTCACTGGAGCAAGATGTACTGAGAATGTGCCCATGAAAGTCCAAACCCAAGAAAGTATGTTAAAATAATCTGAAATTTGCTTTCTTCCCGATACTACAGCAACAATCACTGCCACTTGGTGCTTTTACGGCTCAAATGGAACTGATTCCTTTTGTTCTGATTCTGGTTTGACCACTCTGAGCACGAACCGTGAACCTGTTCAGGTTGACCTTGCTTTCCTGTCAAGCCTCGGGGGCATAAATAGAAATGATCCATCGGTGAATCACCCCAAATGGTGATTCTGGTAACCATGGCAAACAGTCTAAGCAAAATCATATTTCCTTCCAATATGTGTGTTCAGAGATACCCAATGGAAAATTAAAATGAGTCTTCCAGCATGTTTATCCAAAGATACCCAGTAGAAAATGAAAATAAGCAAAAAATACAAATTTTAAGGGACTCCTTTTGAATGTTTCACTTAAAATGGGTGGATTTTTGTTTCAACCTAAACCAAACTAAGTTGCCCAAACATCTAACCTTACGGGAAGAAGCCAGAGTCTGGAAGCCATAATCAGGACAAATAATCAGTTCCTGAGGGTGAACTTACCAAGTTTGGTTCAAAATGACCCTGAAGGAGCTTCTTTCTAGCGTATATTCACCTCTTCTCTTTTTCTCTGTTTTTTCTACCATTGTTTTTTGTTTCCTCTCTCAGGTGCCCAAATGAGTTTACTGGTGATCGCTGCCAAAACTACGTAATGGCCAGCTTCTACAGTACGTCCACTCCCTTTCTGTCTCTGCCTGAATAGGAGCATGCTTGGTCGGTGCCGCTTTCTTGTCGCTGCATCTCCCTCAGAGTCTACCTAGAGCTAGATGTGTTTTACCAGGTCTAACCCTGACTGCCTCTGCCTGTCGCATGAGAACATTAACAACAGTGACCGTATTACTTCCTCTGTTCGTGACTAGTTGAACTCTGAGAGACTAGGAGGTGTGTGAGGTTCCGGATGTTTCTGAAATTGATATTGAACCCTGTGATGCAAAATGCTAGTCAATATCAAGCAGTGCGATCATAATAAAGGCATTTCAAAGTCTCACTTGTATTGATAAAATAAAATCATTCCACTGAACAGTCCTTCTTCTTTATAAAGTGACAGCATCCTGAAAGGATGTGACTAAGTTGTAACCACACACACTTGAGATGATGGTAAGTTAATTTGGGTGCAGAATGTGTTATTCATAACAATAAACATAATACAAAGAGTTCAGGTGTTTCTTGTCATTAAATGAATAGTTGGCATTTAGGTATTAAAAAGGCACTAAGTTAGGAAAATTAAAAACAAACATTTCACAGCCAGTGAAATATCCTGACTGCTCTTCATGATGCTTAGGAAACAAACGATTCAGGACTGGTTTAAACCATCACTTCGTTACATCATCATTTCTTGATACCAATTTCCATAATTTTTAAAAGAAAATAGTTATTTCAAAAAAATACATATTTTGTATTTTGACATATAATAGTTCAACTCAATATATTTTTTAATGGAGAAGTAGGAAATTGTGACAGATTTTTGTGGCTTGATAAAGTCTCAGACATCACTCTTAAGGAGACTCTTCACACTGCATGAATAATAAAGAAAGCTATGTGTTTGTCCTACTGAGACTATAGTACAGGACTGTTACTTCTGAATCTTGAACTTTTACAGCACTGTATTTAAAATGAATTCCTCAGGACTAGAAAGAGTAGAGCACATAGGGCACTTGCTTTGCATGTTGCCAACCCGGGCTCAATCCCCACTACCCTGTATGGTCCCCTGAGCCTCTTGAGTGATCCCTGAGAGCATAACCAGGAATCAGCCAATAATGGCACAAAAAAAAATTAAATTAATTCCTTACAGATATCCATATACATCTGAAGTTGCCAGTGTTTTTTATATTAATTATGAGACAGTGATACAGTAATCAGATAGTAAATTAGTAATTGACGGTTTGTAGATGACACTACCACTATCACAACCAATCCATTCAGCTTCTGTAGCATGAAAGTGACAGCTATACACATTGGATAAATAGTTTTACATGGCTGTGTGCCATTGAAACTTCATTTACAAAAGTAGATAGCTAGATTTGTTAACCACTGACTTATACTGTTAATTTCACACTTATTACAGTATAAATTCACATAATGCAAAAAAAAAAAGCAGTGACATGAGATGGTCATTTGGGTACCAAGAAATCATCAGAAGAGATTTGAAAGAATGCAAAGAATAAGATTCTTTTCAATATTTTTCCTCATAGAAGGATAAATTACGTGAAAAAATAAGTCTCGTATTCACTATGTAGAAGTTAAAACCATATGTTAATTATTTAGTGACATGGTATTTGTAATGCATTTACACAAGCTAAAAATAAAAAGTGTTGTAAGCCTTTTTCTGTGGTGAAAAATTGGTAAATTACCATAGCTAAATTTTCAAACATGATCTTCATTTTATTCACTATCTTAAAATAATATACCTTTATTGAACAAAATTTTTCAGTAGCTGTAGATTTTTCAGTAGTAGAACTAAAATGGAAACCAGAAATTTTGCTTAATATATTAAAGCCATTACATCTTAAAATAAATGTGTTTGTATTCCAATAACATAGATTTAGCAGGCTTCCATTAAAATTATACCATAGAATCTGATAAAGACTTTGGATCTTTGCATTTACTTAAATCTTTCATGCTCAGAGTTCACTGTGTTCTGAACGGTGTGTTTCACTCTCTAGAGAAAGCATTTAACAGTGAATATGTCTCCCAATGGAACCACAGAAATATTCTTAGGCCATTTTCTTTTATTTCTTATTTAAAGCTTCTATGTATTTAATCGGAGTGTAACTATTTAAAACAAGCAAACAAAAAACATTCTTTAGTAAACTTCCAGAAGCAGTTTGTAAGACATCCAGAAAAGCAGCAACGTCTTTCACCTGACTTAACAAGGATTGACAGGGAGCACTTTCATGATCAAAGTCTATAATCGCTGTTCATCAGGAAGCTTTCTTTAGGTTTTTAAAAGAGAAAGTCTCCAATCATGAACTGTTCCCAAGGTTGTCTTGTCCAGAATTAATTTTCTAATCCCTATGACTTAAATTCTCAATTTTCACTTCCCTAAACTGCCACATAGAAGGACAAAATAAATCATTGCTTCTCAGAAAACTTAATGTTCACAGAGCAATGAGGCCTACACAATACAGCAAATACATTGCCCCAGTGCTGTTTAAAATTAGTTGTTATACTTAAAAAGTCTGGAAATGAACAAGTTTTAAAGGAAAAGATATTTCTCACTTCAAAGACAAGCCACATTTCAACTTACTAAAACACATTTTCAGTTGAAAATCATTCTGAAGGAATGTTTAAACATTTTAATGTAAATTTTGTCATGTTTATTAATAACAAGACTTACTATTATTAGGGTTTGAAACAATTTTCAGGATAGAATGTCTTATGGGGACTTATAGTGATTTATTAAAAAATACTTAAATATGAAATAAAAGCAAAAATATTTATTTTATATACTTTTTTTGCAGTCAGCTATTTGCCTTGACATAAAACATTAATAATACTTTCTAGAAATTCTGCCAGGGTTAGTAAGCTTTAAATTTTGCCTGTTGACACAAAATTCCTATTTGAAAGGATTATGTTCATTTGTGTGTGTGTGTGTGTGTGTGTGTGAGAGAGAGAGAGAGAGAGGAGGAAGTGAGAAAGAGAGAGAGAGAGAGAGAGATTATGTGTGTGTATACCATCAATGCATAACCAGTTTATAGAGATTACAGAGAGAAACAAAGTCCTCACAGTATTTTGAGGTAGTCTTGTCATATATAAACTACTGTATGGCAGGAGGCAATTACATAATATCCCAAATTACAATTATTTTTAAAATCTACAATTTTAGAATTTTAGGCACATTCTCAGAATGAGTGAATTTAGCAGGCACTCTTAAGTACTTAAATATTCAGGAACCATAGATAACGTACAGCTGGTAGGGTGCCTGCCTTGCATGCAGCTGACCCAAATGCAACCCACATTACCTAATATGGCTCCCCAATTTCTGCCAGGTGTGATCCCTGGGCAAAGAGGCAAATGTCAGCTTTGAGCACTGCTGGGTGTTGTCCAAAGACCATTTTTTTGGATCTATTCAGACTTCTATTTTGAATCCTTGATTAGTTGTGCATAATCAACTAGTGTTGATTAAATGCCTTTAAAAACTTATTGCAGGGGTCAGAGCACTAGTATAGCCATAGACACTTGTTCTGTATATGGCCAACCAGGGTTTGAACCCCAACACTCCATATGGTCGTCCGAACCCACCAGGAGTGATAACTGAGTGCGGAGACAGGAGTTAGTCCTATGCACATCTGGGTGTGGCCCCAAAACAAAAATGTAAAAATCTATTGCAATTATTTGCTAAGTATGCATATTTTTCTGAGAGAATAAAGCCATTTAGAACAAAATTAACACATACTTTGATTGTGTTAGTGATATTTTATAGCGTGTGTGTGTGTGTGTGTGTGTGTGAGCATGCATGTAAGCTTGCCCAAATAAACATGGAATAAAGAGAGTCTCCGTTTCAAGGGGATCACTGTTATGATGGTTGGTGTATGTACACAAATAAAAAGAGGCACCTTCATTTGTAAAGGTAAGTAGAAAATTAAAAGGGAGACACAAAATTGGTTCAGTTTGGAATTGGCATTAACATAGCTTCTTTATAAATCTCAGAGATGCAGAAGTCAAAAATACACATACATAGTCTTTGAGATTATTTGCATAGGGTCAAATCCTGACCTTCTTCAAATTTTAACAAACAATTTCATGTTCGAAGAACTAGCAGAAAAAGAATTTTTTGTGCTTTTGTTAGATGTCATTGAAAATTTAAATTAACCTGCCAGTTAATCAGCATCTTCAAACACTGATAACATCATAAAGGATCAGTGAGTCAATATTTAAGAGACTGTCAGATTTAAATTAATTTTTTATATTGCTTACTGCACAGCAGGAAATCGCATGTAGAAAAGGAAACTAAATTGTTTACAGTAACCTTTGTGTTTTTGAATTATTAATTTAATTTGAAAAATGTAGTGTCTAGGCAGAAGTTCAATAGGAAGCATATGATCCATAATGATCCTCAGCCAACATTAGATTAAATAGAATGGATAGAAAGTAATAACCTCTTCATAAAATGAAAAGTGTTTGTGTATTCTGCTTTTCTGACTCACAATGAAAGAAATGTAGCCATCAGTAGTAAAAACAAATTAGAGCAGAATTTACTCCAAGTCTAGAAAGACTGATGCATGTTTGGTTTGCTTGTTTCCTTGTCAGGCCTTATGGCCAGAAAGAGATTCCAATTTTAAGTACCAATTTCCCTTTGAATTATTTGAAATTGGAGCTGCCTGATATGAATGACTTCCCATGAAATGAAATTATAGTTAGGCTCACAGACTTACCTATAAAACTGTTAATGCAGTAATATGTATGCATGAGCATGCTACTAATTTTATTGAAGACTTAACCAAGCTTTCTATGCAACTAATATAGATCATTAGCAGTGTTCAAGTAGGCATGGAATAATGACTCTCTGGAAAGAGTTTCTGTAGTTCTTGATTTTTAACCCTTAAATTATTACTGAATGGTAGAAGGAAAAGGAAGCGAGATGGAAGGGTTTTTTGTAGGAGAAAACTGGGCCACATTCTCATTAAAAGATCTAAGAGATATACTATGAATGTTCCAAAAGTTAACTGAAGAACATTAATGAGGAAATGAAGGTCAAATTGTCAAATTGAATTTTGCAGAGGCCAGAGAAATTTGTATTGACTGAATAAATGAATTTTTTTCATTTATGCAACAAACCCCTAAACCCCATTTTCATTTATTAAAAATCCCAGATTATTTTCCTGGACTCATAGCATAAAGTATTATATAAAACTGTCTCATATGGTGTGACTTGCATGATGTATAGCTTGATTTTATTTTAATCTTTAAAACTTTGTTGCCTTAAAAGGTGACAAGTTTGGCTTGTTGATTTTTTTTAAATTCTGAATTTATGGCACATATCAGGAATCTTCAGAGGCTTTCTGACCATGAAATCATTCAGCAAATCCCCATGTAGTAAATAGAAAAATGAGTCAAAGTAAATGGCTACACATAAATGTGTCTGTTCTCCAAGCTCAGCTGTTGGCAGACCATTTCATGGCTCCTTTCTTACCCCCAAGGTCACTCCTGAGGCTTGTGTTGGCATCATAAGCAACTTGTCAGTGAGAAATTAACTTGTCCAAAATCATTAAACAGAACAGTGACAGACGTGGGACCGGAAGCCAGGACAGCTCTGCCCAGTTACCACCTGCCTTGCTCCAAGATACTTAGGCCATGCCTGAATGTCTGTTTTGTAAGAGAGACACTCCTTAAGGTTTTCAAATTCAGGAGATGTTTTTCTATTGTTCGGCACCACCCTCGTATCTCTAATAGACGACGACCAAGGGAAGAAACAGACCTATGAATCTCTTTTCATTTGTCCCTTTCCGCCACCACCACTCTACAGCTTTTGCAAAAAAGAAAGAATTCCCAGATGATCCCACACACTGATATGATGAACAATTTTTGTTCAAAGCATGCAAAATCCCATTTCTGGAGGGTTTTTTTGTTTGTTTGTTTTCTCTGCTCCTTTTTCTCACTTGGGTGTCTGCCTGCCCTGGTGTGTCTATGGTACACCCACCAGGACTGTGGCCCTAGCTCACCGCTTTGAGTCCCTCACCCAAGCAGGCAGAAAGGCCCTCCTTCCTAGTCCAGTGCCCATCTAGTCTCATCTAGACATCGAACTCCCGTCTTTTTCTTTATCAACTTGAAAAAGTGTGCCCTTGGAGATTACAGAAAACTTATGTGATGCACAGAATTCTATTCAAGAACATGGAAGTGGGCCCTGATGCCCTACCGCCCTTCCTGTCTTTTTAAGTAAAATTCATTTGTTGTTTACTATGTATGAAATGTTATGCAAATGAGTGAAAAGAATTTTTTTAAATGCATTTAAAAAAATTACTAAACAGCAGGATATATTAGAGCATCTCTAGCCACGAACATAAAAAATGTAAAACCAACTTGACAGCATGTGCATACTTGATGACTGTCTCTGGCTTCTGCTCCTGGCTCTGCCTCTGACTGTCTTTGGGTAAAAACATTTTATTTCCCAAAGACTTTGCTTTGGCCTTTTAAAAAAGAGGGAAAGGGATAATGAAATACTACCAAATGCCTTTTCTGTTGATAGTACATTCATATTCTCAAACAAAGAACTAGCGTTAAGGATAGTTTAGCTATGACTTCTCCCTCAGTAAGGGCTTTTAAGGGTTAATAATAAAGACACAGTCCGCTGATATTTGCACACCTCTTAAAATGAGAAGTTCCAAGTGTGGACTCTAGGAGGCGTACCTGAGCACTGCTTCCTTAACCACCCACCATTTGTCCTGTTTGATGTGCACGCACAGAGAAGCATAGTAGTCATGTGTAATGTGTTTTGAAGTGCAGTGTATTGCTCTTTTCTGAAACTTTTTCCCTTTCTTTTTTTTTTTGTCAACTTTCTGCATTGGCAGAGCATCTTGGGATTGAATTTATGGGTATGGACCAATCATCATTCCTTTTAGCCTACAGAATATAGAGCCTCTGAGCTGAAATCTTTCCCCCTCCCTTCTCTTATCTTTCAGTTCCTGACTAATTTCTTTTTTCTTTAGAAGGGATCATACAGCTATAACAATGATTTCTCTGCTTCCAATCTGTGATTAGTTGACTGAAATGTACTGAGCGCAGCAGATTTTAGAGTCCCACATTTCATTCAGAGTTTAAAATCACCCACTTGCTGCAGTGTCTCATATAGTCCTCTCCCTAACCCAATCAATGATTGGGTCTAGCAGTGCTGTTATTCCAGTGCTGGGGTAAATCAGAATTGTGCAAGTGACAGCAGAGAAAGCAATGTAGGGACCCAAGAATAAGAAATGTTTCAAGGCATCATGTTAAAAACACACCACCTCTTAGGCTGATGAGAGTTTGGCATAGAAAGTGAAAAAAACCTAGTTAATAAACTAACATAGCAAGCTCTAGTGTACCCTGCAAGTAGTTAAGAGAGAGCTCAGATGATGTACCATCATATCACAGGCAAAGATTTGAGTCAGATTTTTTTTCTGGAGAGATTCAATCACTGATCTAGTCAACTTCATTTCCTTCTGACCAAAAGAAAAACAAGTTTATGCTAATTTAGGTAAAGATTCTAGTAACAGTGGGGCTAAATTTGAGCCACGAATATCCAGATAGTCAAATTAAAACACTGGAAACATAAAATATCTTTTTTAAACATAAATTCGGGGTGTACACTTTTGAAGGGCTTCCTCCAAAGTAGTTCAGGGAAAGAGCAGTCATCATCCTAACAACTCCTCAGCATAAGTTCTGGGCTTCCTGAAAATTGAGCGCAGCCTTGGAGCATGGTCACAGGTCAACAAAGCAATGCCCTGATTAACAGAATCTGATCCCCGCCCAGCTGGTGTCCGTGACATCATTCAGCAAGGGCCTCCTCCAGCTGCTGCTGGCTTTTGGATGATAACATCACAGTCTACAGTCTAATGTAGTCTCCAAGATCGTGGCCAATGGGACTGTTGCAAACTCTAGCAAACATGAATAGACTCAGCTCAATTCCCCATTCCTCCCAAGAAATTCTAAGAGAAAACTCTTCATTTGATGGGGGGAAAGTCCACTTTTATTTGAACAGAGTCTGACGTATCAAAAGATTTCCCAAGAGCAAGAAGCTCAACAAAGTGAGAAGTTTACCCTGATCACTGGGGGGTGTGGGTCATCTTAAGAGGGGAATTAAAACTCAGGTTTCCTCTATGTGAATCAAAATTGTCACACTTTTAAGGGCTTATTGACCTTTCCTGGATGGAGGAATAGAAATGCAACCATCCCTTCACTCTCCCCATTATGAGCATGTCTTCCTATTTTTTTTCCAAGGAATGTCTATAGAATTGAACATTTATGATTCCAAATAGTGCGATAAGGTAAAAAGGGTAGTTCAGACAGATGATTTTTCTTGACTCCCAGTGGTAAGGACTGTGAAAGAGATCATGTGCTATTACTTGCCCACTTGTAGAGACAAACATTAGGGGCCCCGCAGCCTCCAAACAACCACTGTACTAAGCCAGAACATGCCAACCTTTGGAAAAATCAAACCCAAAAATGTCCATTAAAACTGAGAAAAACAAGGCCCTTTCTTTAGACCTCAGCAAATCAGACTGGAAAATGACCTTGATCTGATTCTCTTTGATACATCCAGCCTGGCCATAGAGGGAAGACTCATTAGGGTGACTCTGCCAGGGAAGGTGACAGATTGGCTTTTCAGAGCAGCTACTAATTTGTACTTGCCCTGTTGACCCTGTCACACTAAGGGGAAAAAATTAGAAAGGGAATTTTGGGTTGTTTTTTTTTAATCATTCAACAAAAAACAAACACCATTTTTTACAAGTGGTTTGCTGGCTTGTTTTATTTTGTTTTGTTTTGGAGGCAGTTACCTGGTTTAGCCAAACTATGGGGAGAAAAGAAATTGCAGGAGAAACTTAAGACACTTGACAAAAGCTAGTATGAACATTTATCTGTATGTAATCCAGGGACCTTGATTTCATGGGATCATCATTGTACTTGTCCTTTGCCTCTCGCCTTTATTCGGCTGCTTTTACGGAAAAATTGATGCCTCCTCTATCACATAAGAATATGTGAATCACCATACACCATTTGTTCAAATCCAAGTGAGTCTATTCTCCTATAATTACCAATCCATAAAAAAATGGCAAAAGAATCCGTTGAGAGCCTGTCTAATGCCCCCCCAACTCTGCCCCCATTCTGACTTTGTATACGTTCTATTTCTATACTCTCCGAAAACCATGTCCTAGCTTTTCCTAAAGACAGAATATTAATACCAAGCCCAGAGGTTTTTAAAGAAGTAAAGACAGCACAAACTGCAGAAAACAGCCAAGCTGGATGTTTTCTTACAGCAACACACTGTCCACTCCTGTTTCTGTACCCACTCGTCACGGCAGAAAGAAAGGGCTGGCTCTCTGCTCTGTCTGGGGTTAGCAACCCAGATCTGATTCCTAGATCTAGTCTCTAAGAGTGACCCTGATGTCCAGCCAGGGAGAAGATGCCAGCCGCATTGGCTCACAGATTAATGCCTCATAAAATGTAATCCTTGTCCCGTTGCTGTGGGGGGAGGGGTCGAAGGCGACACAAGCAGTTAACACAGAGCATTCACATTCCACATCCTCCTTGAACTTGGGCAGCACAAAAAGCTTTCAACAATAGGAGACACCACACCGCTCTGTGTGTCCTTGTGCATAGTGCACTGCCACGCACGGGCTGCTTTGCTTTCTAATTGTGGCTTCCACGCGCCCGCCAGCCGAGGTTAGGAGTTATGCTGTATGGAATAACCCTTCCAATTTCGCATCCCCTCTTCCCCCCACCCCAGCATTTCCTCTCTTTGGTTTCCGTTCCTTTATTTCTCCGCCCTTTGTATCAGGCATGCTGTGCCAGGGACTTCAGATGGCTCCTCCTCCGTGAACTCTGTTTTCCTTTGTACCTGACTTGCTCCCCTCTCCGTCATTCTGTCAGTTTGTCTGTCCTCTGGGTTTATTTTTCCTTCCCACTTCCAACCATTTTGGGTTTGTTTTTGTATAATCTGTGGCCTCCTCATCTTTCCCCCACTGACTCCTACTCTCCTTCTTCTGTTAATAATCAGTGCTATATTAATTTGGTATGACAATGTTCCGGACCTGCTAACTGGAATTTGATTACCATGGGCTTGGCTTGTAGGAAATGTTTTGTTTAATGATAAGGTCTACTGTATCATAGAAATTAAAATGTTCTTTTTCATCCCAAGAAAACTTCCTCTGAGGTGCCCGCTCTCAGTGGGGAAACAAGGTGTGGTTGTGGAGACGGAAAGTGGAAATGGAAACTATTAGTTTGATTGATGTCCAGATAGGAGACCTCCACTCCTACCACAGTCCATCTCTTCCTCACTGATTAGAAATCAGATCAGAGCAAGGACAGCTTGCACTGGCTGGGATTTCTTTCTCAGTGAACTTTTAAGCATCCCCCAATAAATGCAGTTAAATTGATGGGAAGCTAAGTTCTCAAGGGATGAAAGCTCACCATTAAATCTTTCAAAGTTCTTAAGAATCTAACCTACTTTACTATTGTAAAATTAGATTCCCCCAAACTTATTTGCGAATAGAATTCCATGAATAAGATATCGGTTGCATTTTGAAGGACAGTGGTATCCTTACTTAAAGTTTTGAGCCACACAATTCCTTAGAAAAGCCTACAGTGGCTAATGTGTCAAGTTGGTCAATGAAGGCAATCTACAATTGACTTTGAATCATAGGTGTTAATTTTTTTTTAAAAGATTGATTAGGTCTCTAAATACAATTGATCTGAAGTAATAATAATTGTTCTGCAGAGGACAAATCTTCTTGGCTCAGGGCAATTCTAACCACTATGTTGAATTTTCTCTGATACAGTGTCCGCTATCCCTGCTATATATTGGGATGTTTATTATCACATCTTTCATGTTAAATCACAGACATCCTGCTTCAATTTTGTTGACTACAAGTCAAGCTCATGTTTGCAAATATCTTTGGGAATTGTTTTTCATTAATGTGTTGTTTGATTTTTTTTCTTTTGGTGGGAGGACAATTTTTTTTACAATGACTCTTTGTAAAGACCACTGGAATATAAAATAGCTGGAACACAAAAAGAGGTAGAATGGGGATGGGGTGGAGGGAAGGAGAATGGGGGAACCCCACTCTTGTCAACCCCAAACTCCTTTTTTAAATATCTATTCCTGTTGTCTTTGCAAGAGATTTTTTTAAGTAAAACTGTAGCTTTAACCCAGTAATTATTTTCTAATTAATGTTTATTATTTGCCAATTAAATGTGTATAGTATAATTAAGTAACTTATAAAATTGTTGTTCAGTGCCCCAGCTGGCTTTTCTGTTTATGATGTTAAAGTAGAGTGCAGAATATGTTGTACCTTAAGTATGTCTGCCAACAAAATGAATTGCCATGTTCTTAATTTCTTGTGAGTCTGAACAATGCCCTGCAGCATGCCAGTTGTTGAGTTGCTAAGTCCTGGCAGGAGGGAGTGACCATCAGTGACCTCTGTCTGCTCCCTTTGCAGAGGCCGAGGAGCTCTACCAGAAGCGAGTGCTGACCATCACTGGCATCTGCATCGCCCTGCTTGTGGTTGGCATCATGTGTGTGGTGGCCTACTGCAAAACCAAGTAAACCTCCACTCCCACACCTCCTCTCTCCTGCTGCACAGAGGGCTCACCCAGCAAGTACTTGGCACAAAACACGATGCACCACTTAGTTGGAAAACACACACACACACACACACACAAAAAGGGGGAAAAATATATTGTAGTTAGAGGAAGGAAGATGAAAGGTGGATGGGGGAAATATATTTATATGTATACTTATATTATCAAGTATAAATATGTTTATATGTATACTTATATATTTATATGTATACTTATATTATCAAAATATAAGCATAGGTCAAACTAATGAAACTAAGCCCATTAAAAATATACAATTATTTTATGACAACAAAAAATAAAATAATGCAACCTATTATCCTAAAAACTGAGCAACAGACATGAACAGTAAAGAAGTCATTTTGATAGTGTAATGTCCCTAGAACTTTGGCAAAGGTTACCTGTACATTTAAAAAACAAACAAACAGGAGAAGAGGCCTGGACAGACAGTTTAGTTTGAAGTGCCTTAACCTCTGTTCTGCTTATCAGACCTCAAATATTTTTGCCAAAAACTTTAGATAGAGATTCTATGGTTTGCAGTACTATTACTAACAGCCTCTTATGCACACCTAATTCCAACACCACACCATCATCAGTTGCCCATCTTCCACTGCCAAGGACCTCAATACCCCTCTCATGGTCTTCAAATACTTTTAAAATCTGAGATGAATCAAAGGGCTTTATGGAAGGAAAACCAAGCAATAGGTACTCTGAAGATATATAAACTAGTTAAATATATGTATGCTCATTCTATTTAATTCTTTACCCTAGATGCATATTAATAAATATAGTTACTATATAACATGAAGTGACTTTTCTCTCAGACCCTCCACTTCAATATCAGATGAGCATATCTCAAATGATGTTAACAGTTTTGTTGGTCCATAATTAATATTCTCTTGCCAAAACTAACCATGGGTTTATTATTATAATCTGATTGCTGAATCAAGAACCACAGATAATATGCTTTTATACTCTCAGTCAAAAGCCTGGATAATGTTTTCTTAATTCTCCAAGAGCTAGTGTGTTGTCAGAATTAAGTAAGTGATAGTGATTAACCTTCATGGACTCTACCTATCGGTTTTATTAGGTTTAGTCTTATCATTTCAATATCCATTAGCTAATTTCACATATGACAAAAATGTTATTAATGTAGGATCGTGTTACAGTTGTGCCAAAATCTACTGGCAAAGCATGTGCCAGTTTTCACTCATACAAAATACATATTATTGTGCTCACATATATACACAAATAGGTATGTAAAGTACAACAAAATTGTACATTTGATCAGTCATCAATTCCCCAGCACTGTTAGCTGAGACAAATGACGTACACAAAGATGGATTGGCTGAGATTAATTTGTTGCCAGATATCAACGTGACAGATTTTTCTATCCTATGTTCCTCTTAGTTTTTGGTCATATTTCTGAGAGAATCCCATCTAGCTTCCTACATCTGTTTTCTAAGAAAATGTGCTCCTGCTTCTACTCCCCAGGCATACCCAGAGATTGGATGGCAATCTCTAGCTCCCCATCTCTCCCCAAAAGTCCACTCCCTGGAGTTACATGCTAGTAGAAAAAAAAAGAATTGACTCTCCCAAGAAATGTAAATCATAAAGAATGATGAACGTATCCTTTTTTCACATCTAGGAAGCAGCGGAAAAAGCTTCATGACCGGCTTCGGCAGAGTCTTCGGTCTGAACGGAACATGGTGAACATGGCAAATGGACCCCACCGCCCAAACGCACCCCCGGAGAACGTTCAGCTGGTGAATGTATGTTGTCAAGACTCTTGCCAAAGCTCAGAATCTCTCTATTGGGGCGCTTTGCCCTCCGTTTACCAGAGCTCTTAGGCTTCTGTTCTGAAGCTCATCTTTTACCGTTAATCACCACAGCTTCCAGGAATCCAAGGTTGTGCCAGAAGAAAATAATGGGAACATTTTAAAGTGGATTTGGTTACTGTAAAACCAACACATTTCTTTCCCTTTAGAAAGTGTTCATTAAGGGATTGGAATAATAATGTGGGCTTTGTTCTGCAGGAATGCCATCACTGAGAGAAAAAGAAAAACACAAAGAGAAACAATAAATTTAATGATGCAAGAATCAGAAGGAAATGTTTTATTTATTTTTTTATAATTTGAAGATGAAAGTTACGTCAGTCTATAACTGATTAATACCCCCAAACTAAGCGAAGTACCATAGAGTTATTATATTACAGACATTTCAATAGTGCCTGATGATTTACTGATTCTAATTTACAAAAGAAAGCAATTAGGGCATGGGAAGGCAAAGTGCCTTACCAAGCTCAAATCTCAATATTGAGACCACAGCATTGTAACACTTTCCTATCCCTCGCACTTTGTACATTGTGGCCAGCCCTCCAGAAAAATATCAAATATTTAGTTAAGGATTTACCAAGCGCACAGTGTTTTAAAAGAGGAACGTAGTGGGTGCATGGGGGAAGAGAGATAGTACAATGGATAAGGTGCTTGCCTTGCAGCTGATCCAAGTTTAATCCCCAGCCCCCCACAAGCCCCCCAAGCCCGCCAGGATTGATCTCAATGCAGAGCAAGGAGTAAGCTGTGAGCACTACTGAGTTTTATAAGCCCTGCCAAATAAAACAAAACAAAATAAATGAGGGATCAGGTCTAAAACTCAGCAGACGGTAGCTCATGCTTTCATGCAGGAGTCCTGGGTTTGATCCCCACCACTTCCTGATTCTCTGGACACTACTGGGAGTGACCCCCAAGGACTTAGCTAGGCATGACCTTTGAGCAACACTCAGTGAAGCCCCACAAAAAAATAAAAAATTGATGACCAGAAAATTTCATGGTAAAGGCCTTATTGAGATTAGGTTAAGGTACAAATATATTTTCATAATTTTTTGTTTTTCTTTTACTACCTATGTTTGTTGGAATGTTTCACATAATTGATAGATGCAACATGTATAACTTTTTCCTTAAAGATTTTACAATATATATAGGATGCAGAATTACTCCTTGGATTACAGTTTTGGCTGAAAATGTGTGACTCTGGGCTTTGAACTTTCTAAACCCTGTTCATTATGAAAAAAAAATCAAATTAATCATCATTTTCAAAAATTTCTTCTGAGCATTGAGAAAGAGAATCTACATGACATTTGATCCAGTGTCATTTAGTGTCTGTTTGATAATTGTTAAGTGCTATTTTCATTAGATTCGCCGAGCTGGCATTGCCTTCTAAGAAATCGGAGTAAAGTGGTGCAGAGACTAGAAATAGTTCATTGTGTATCACATAGAGTCATCTTTTTCTTAAAGCCAGCTAGCTATACTTCCTAAAACAGACTCACAATGAAACATCCTTTGCACTAAAAGAACCAATTAACGTTTCAAGCATAATTGAAGTTGTATTTGTTTGGAGTCTCAAAGACTATACCATATTCTTTATAGTCCATAACCCATTAGATTTTTAAGTGACCCATTTCATTTAAGAGTATTCTTTCCTGTCCATTCCTTTTTCTATTATTTAACTCAATCCAGGAAATACTAATCACATTTAGAAACACTTAAAAAAGGTCCTTTCATATGACAGAGGACAGAAACAGCTACTGAGTTTTAATGATGAAAGTGGAGAGACTGAGAAAATAGTTTCTGGGGGAATCGCAGGCTTAGCCTATGTGAGGCCTTGAGTTTCATTACCAGCACAGCACAGCCTCCAGGTATCACTGGGTGGTGTGGTCACCTTTGACTACCACGGACTATAGCTCCTAATTTAAAAAGGAAAGTAGAGTCTGTCCCAGCCAAATCCAAGTCCCTCTAGATATTATGTGTATTCTCAAGATGAGAAATGTGACAGCTCCCTAAAGCCTTCATATCTCTCACCAGCCTTCCTAGTCCTATCATGGACAATAAGTTGAACATTTTAAGCAGCACAGCACTGGAAAGATGAATGAAAAAGGAAAATCCAAAACACAGAGTTTTTTTGCATTTTTTTTATAAAAAAATGCTTTTACTTACTTGAAATTTAAAATAAGTCTACTCATGCTTTTGTTTCACTCAGACACTTTTTAGTCTGTTTTTGATTTGCAAAAACCAAGAAAAAATGAGAACTGCATAGACATTTGTATTAGTTTCTAGTTATATTTTTATAATAATAAGTAACAAAATGGAAGAATTAAGTCTGCTTCTAATTATGTGTAGTTATACTAAAATATATATTGCCTACACACCCTAAGAGTGATTTATTAGTCCCAGTCATCTCATCTAAAAGGCCATAGCAGAAACAAGATTTATCATTGATGAATGGAGAAATGGAATTTATTGTGAAACATCTGGACTTGAACGGTTATTTTGTATGCAACAAAATGAGTTGACTTGTGTGAATCTTCATGTCGTATCTCTTTGTTTATCCAGCAATATGTGTCTAAAAATGTCATCTCTAGTGAGCACGTTGTTGAGAGAGAAGCCGAGACGTCTTTTTCCACTAGTCACTATACCTCAACAACTCATCATTCCACCACCGTAACCCAGACTCCTAGTCACAGGTATGAGACATTTTTGTCCAGAAATTATTTTTTTATCCATAGTCTTTTATGATCTTTGCCTAATAAAGGAACAGGAAACATGAGTGCCAAGTATAACAAAATGCGGGGCTTAGGACAAAGACTGCACTGCACGTCAGCTGCCTCTGCTACTGAATTAAATGCTGTTTGGATTGGGACCCCCAGAGGGCAGAGATATCACTCAGCAAGCAGGCCAGGTGCATGATTTGCCTGTAGGAGGCTCAAGTTCTATCCCTGACACCACATGGTTGCCCAGCATTACTGGGAGCAACCCTCAAGTAGAGAGCCCAGGGTAGCCCCAGACCACCACTGGCTGTGACCCTTCCCCAGAAGCTCCAGACCAAATAAATAAATTTAAGGAATCCAGGAGATGGGTCAAAAAGGCTGGAGTGCAGACCTGGCATATGAAAGGCTTCGAATTTAGTCCCTGGCAGTCCATGGTCCCTGGATCATGACCAGGTGCTTGTGGTGACCCACTGCACCACGGGGCCTGAGTAACACTATGTAGTGGCCTGAGCACTGAGCTATCTGGCCTTTGGACCCCCCTGCTCCACTGGAAGGCCTCAACCCCACTAAAATGAACACACCAGGACCTTAATTTTTCTCATTACCAAAACAAAGAAAGAAAATGATTATAAGCCTCATAGTATTGTGTCAGGGACCGGCCTTACACTTTCCCTGCTACTTACTAAATTTTAGCACTGGACAGTTTGTCTTAGGAGCCACGTATGCTTCGAAACTGGCTTCATTCAGTGAGTGTATTGGAATTGCACGTGAAAACTGATTATAGTGCTGAACCCCAGTTTCTCAAGTGCTCTTGTGGTCTGTATCTGAATACCTGCTACCAAGGGCTACACTAAAAGAAGGATTTCTTAAACCAGCCAAGAGCCGAGAAGCTCTAAAGAATATGTAGTACATAGTGGCATTTGAGAAATAGGCTCTGACAGGATGAAGAAATGAATAAACTCTATCTTTACAAAGCCAATACAAATCAAGATCAATGTTGTTTATGGCGCCTCAATTCTGAGACAAGTTAAAAATCGCCATGAACTACTGACATGCCAGTAATCGTATCTGTTCACCAGCTCACTCCCCTCATCTCTGTTTTTGCAGACGATTAATGACTCTCTTCGCCTCTTTCATTTTGCCTCTAGCTGGAGCAATGGACACACAGGAAGCATCATTTCGGAAAGCCATTCTGTAATCATGATGTCATCAGTAGAAAACAGTAGGCAGAGCAGCCCAGCGGGGGGCCCACGAGGACGTCTCAATGGCCTGGGTGGCCCTCGGGAATGTAACAGCTTCCTCAGGCATGCCAGAGAAACCCCTGACTCCTACCGAGACTCTCCTCATAGTGAAAGGTAAAACTGAAGGGCAGAGCTACCGCAGAGGAGAAAGAACCCCAGTAAGAGAATCCCCGTGAGCATCTGCGGTCTTCCCTAAGGAAATCTACTCTAATGAGAATAAGGCCGCAGTGGCCTGTCTAGGAGTGCTCCTAGTTGATGAAGTCACCTTGTGTTTGACTGAACTCGTTTCTTCTGATCTCCTCACATCATCCCGGTGGCTGACAGGCAACAGATTCTTAAAGAGCTGGAGTGATGTGCAAGGTGCAGCAGACGGAGTTCCTAGCTCCGACCGTAGGCTCTTACCATGTGGGGTCCAGATTCCTCAGCTGTAACTTTAGAGGGTTGGCATCAATGGTTGATAAGGACCCTTCTATAATTCCAGTTTGCCAGATATCCAGATGCTGGTTGTGCTGGCCCGATGTTCTCATGCACTAACTCTGTCTTCCCTTCCAGCCTCTGTTAAGTTAAATCAAGGGCTATGTCACTGCTGGCTGTCCTGGGAACTGTGTGCGTTCCACCATGTACTTTCTACTCTAAGAAGAGATGAATAAATGAGTCTCTCATATGCGGAGTCTGGCAGTTTGTAGAGGTGTTTTTCAAAGAAGATATTGCCTTAATATGGCCCTTTACTTTAGAATGTTTGGCTTTCTTTCGGGGGACACTGGGCTGGGTTGGGGGAGTTATAGCCAAAGTAAAAATAAACAACCGAGCAAATTAAACTAAAGCAAAGTAAAGAGCAAAGTAAACTAAAAAAGATGCCAAGCCAGAGTGCTGAGTTCATACTTCTCTTTAGCCATGTTTACTGAAAAGGGGATTTATATCTACCTTTCATTTCTAGCTCACCAGTAAGCTGTTATTTATTATCTACAAATCCAGTGGAGTTTTGTTTGTTTGTTGTCATCTCAGTCTAATCTTGATCTCACATGCTGAAAGGTTTACATAATGTCGAACCCATACTTAGTTGAGAGAACATTGATGGAGATAATTTTGACAATTTTCATTCTCAGACCAGGAAAGACTGTTAATAAAGGATTACCATTCTGGATTTGCAGGCTATAGGGGACCCGCTGTTCACTTCCTCAGGGGTCTTTCCCCAATTGGTATTCTAGAGATTTACGAAATTAGAAATATCCATGTAATTCGTGTATATGAAAAATAGGCATGGTCCAGAAATTGGTTTAAAATGTTAGTTCTAAATTCATATAATTATGCCTCCATCTACTAAGTCTGTTAGTTCTAATTCAATCCTTTTTGAGGTCTGAAAAGGATGATAGGAATAAAGTTTTACTTCATGACTCTTTGTGATATTACCTTCAAAGCTTGGCATTTCCCAGTTATTGTAGGCTTCCTCTCACACCTGTTTTACTTCTAGAGAAGTAAATTACACCTGAATCCGGAAATTACTAAGAGAAAAGATGAATCACTGTTAAGTGTTGGTTGAATTTTGATTAACTTTTCTCAGATAACTTAATTTAAGTATTCCCCAAAGCAAAAAGCTGAAGACTTGAGCCCCAAATATTTCAATCTCCAAGACACTTTCCCATTTTAGACATAGCTAGATCACACATCCATATGACTCTGAATCATGGCTAAAAAGCAGGAAAGTTAATACATTTCCTGTTCCTGTTAGCTAGAGTTCAGATGATGGTGTCCTGTGTCATCACAAGTTAAGTCAAATTAAACTCTGTGAATGCCAACGTGAAGAAAAGAGTCATTTAGCGCTCTGCATTGGTAACATTTTTATCAAAAGCTGAGAAATGTGACTCTGAATAAGCCACATCTTCCTCTGTGCCAAGTCAGGTCTTGGAGAAGCCAGATATGGTGAAAACGATGGACTCACTGTCTTGGTGATGAGATTCAATGGGCATTCGCAGATGTAGAATTGCAGTGGAACATGGGGCAACCGACTCTTGAGCAATTGCAAATGATGAGACATGGATTGTCTTTGCAGTTCATGGGTTTTGGAGAGAGACAGAGCAGAGACTGGACATAACTGCAGAGTCAACCTGAGGTTCTCTCAGTCTTACCTTTGGTCCCTGGAATGTCTTGATCACTGGAATGGATAGTTGCAAATTGAATGTTAAGTGGCATTTCATGGAAAAATTAAAATCACACAAATGTATGACACTGTTATCAGGAATAAATCTAAGTTACTATGCTCTTTTTTTTTCATAAGACATAACCTTATAGCTGAGCTAAGGAGAAACAAGGCACACAGATCCAAATGCATGCAGATCCAGCTCTCAGCAACTCATCTTAGATCTTCTTCCATTCCCCATTTGGGCTTCATTCTCTAAGACCCCTTGGCCTTTAGGAAGGTATAGTATTTAAGAAATACTTCTTTCCCTTCCAAATCCCTGAGCATTGCTGCTTATAGACTGGCAGGTTTCCAGGACCTAGTACCCGCCTATCTTAACTCATTTGCTTTTATTTAAAATCAAGATAAGATTGAAAATCCCCAAAGCTTTGATAAGCCAGGTACTTTAGCTGATCTTTGCACGTACTCTTGTGCGGAGACTCTTGGCTACATAATAGTGGAGTCCAAAGATGATGATTGTCCTAGTGTAAACAATCGAGCCCTTTACTACGTATAGAAATTCTTGGTTCTCTGATCACCTACTATGACCTCTATTCCCTACCCCCTCCCTGCTCTTTGTCTCTTACTCCATCAGACTTATGCGGGGTATTCTGTGCTCACACAGGTATGTGTCAGCAATGACCACCCCGGCTCGTATGTCACCTGTAGATTTCCACACGCCAAGCTCCCCCAAATCGCCCCCTTCGGACATGCATCCACCTGTTTCCAGCACAACGGTGTCCATGCCCTCCATGGCAGTCAGCCCCTTTGTGGAAGAGGAGAGACCACTGCTTCTCGTGACACCGCCAAGACTGCGGGACAAGTATGACCATCACCTTCAGCAGTTCAGCTCCTTCCACCACAACCCTGCGCACGAGAGCAACAGCCTGCCCCCTAGCCCTTTGCGGATAGTAGAGGACGAAGAATACGAGACCACCCTGGAGTACGAGCCAGCGCAAGAGCCTGTTAAGAAACTTGCCAGTAGCCGGCGGGCCAAAAGAACCAAGCCCAATGGCCACATTGCCAACAGGTTGGATCTGGACAGCAACACCAGCGCTGAGAGCAGTCACTCAGAGAGTGAGACAGAAGATGAGAGAGTGGGTGAAGATACGCCTTTCCTGGGCATCCAGAACCCCCTGGTAGCCAGTCTCGAAGCAAGCCCGGCCTTTCGCCTGACTGAGGGCAGGACTAACCCAACAGGCCGCTTCTCTACACAAGAAGAAATGCAGGCCAGGCTATCCGGTGTAATTGCTAGCCAAGACCCGATTGCTGTATAAAGCCTAAATAAACACATAGAGTCACCTGTAAAACTTTATTTTATATAATAAAGTATTCCACCTTAAATTAAACAATTTATTTTATTTTAGCAGTTCTGCAAATAGAAAACAGGAAAAAACTTTTATAAATTAAATATATGTATGTAAAAATGTGTTATGTGCCATATGTAGCAATTTTTTACAGTATTTCAAAATGAGAACGATATCAATGGTGCCTTTATGTTCTGTTATGTCGAGAGCAAGTTTTGTACAGTTGCCGTGATCGCTTTTCCACAGTATTTCAGCAAAACCTCCCCTCTGTTCAGATTTTGCTGGCTTCTTGTGCATTGCATTATGATGTTGACTGGATGTATGATTTGCAAGACTTGCCGCTGCCCCTCTGTTAGCTTATGGTAGCGCCCTGTCCATCTAGTAATGGCGCATCCATCCAATCGCTCTCCTCCTTCGCATCCAGGTCCTTTTTTGCTTTCACTCTATGAAATGAGTTGTGTCTACTCTGCCAGCCAAAGGTTTGCTTCATTGGCCTCTGAGATAATAGTAGATCCAACAGCATGCTACTATTAATTACAGCAGGAAACTGCGCTAAGTAATGTTAAATATTAGGAAGAAAGTAATATTGTGATATTTTTAAAACTATATTATTAATCAGAAGACAGCTTGCTTTCCCTACAAAGAGCTACCATGTATTTTATTTTCACTTCTTTTTCTTGAGAAAAAGCAACAGTTTTCAGGATAGCATAGAAAATGGGATCTGACTTGCTATTGGGATATGTCAAACACCTAGGGAATCCAATTTCACTTTTTCTCTGGGGAGAATGTTGTTTCACCTCATTAAACTAAAGAAGAAATGATGGTTTTAACAGGTGCAGTCATTCCAGAACTGTATTTGTCCCCAACTTGGGGAGTTAGAGATTACTTGTGACTCCTCAGCCCATGAAGAGATGGGTTAAGGCATCAAAAAGCCCAGCTGAAAGCACCTTCAGCAGTTTGAAAGCCTCCTAGAGAGAAGTGTGCATGCTGTACCAATCCATTGTGACTGGGCATTACAGGGAAGTTTTCCATCATAAAGTGCCTAGGAGGAGGGAGTGCGTGAAGGCACCTGTAAGGCAGCACTGTGACATGGTTGCAATTGTTTAGTAGTTGGTTTGACCACTCCTCATTCTTTCTCTTTTGCTTTTCAGCATTGCCTTGATTAAGTCATAACAATGCATGAACATTTTTGTCAGGAATGGCCAATGTGCATGTGATGCGTGATTAGTAAAAGCTTTCCATGAGTGCCAACTCATGGAAATGGTGTTAGAAAGATTGCACCTTTTCTTGCAGAAGCGACCTCACATACGTGCTGACGTCTCACCTTGCAGCTCTATCACCCACTTCTCTTTTTGAACATTTTGTTTCACTGTCAAAAAGCAGGTCTAAGATTAGTCTCAACTGTGCATGTTCTTAGTGACTGTAAACCCAAGGAAGGCCTTTAGTATTAATATTTGAAATAACTACTAATTCAGGAAAATAAGATAACTTTATAAATGCAAATCATGATCTGCCACTGATCACTGTCAAATCGGGCTCGAGTTTCCTTAGGTTCCACGGGGTTCCCTATGAGCCCTGGGACTAAACAGGAAGTAGATTATTAGGGGGGGTTCAGAAAACCAGGTTTGAAGGCCATGAGAGTAACTACGTCTTTGTTTACAGGTGAACTGAATCTATTTCTTCACCAAATCTATGTCAAAACTAAAGGGGGTGACATACAAGTAGATTATAGGGAGCAAAGGAGGTTGGACATGAGTCATGTCAAAAAAGCTTCTACATGTTTCTACAATCCACAGAGGTCTCTGTGTGCTGATCCTTGGAGTTACTCTCAGCAATGGGGACCTGAAGCTGCCCTTTATTATTTGCATACTACTTCTCTCTGTCCAGCAGGGTGTTCATTTTTTTTTTTTTAACCTAGACTCCAGCATTTCTGCTAGGTCGCATGAGTTGCACTGATTTCCTGATCCCGTTAAAAGGGATAAGTTTATAGCAGAAGGAAGACTATAGTCAATCCAAAAAAAAAAAAAAGTTTTCAAAACGCCTTCTAAGGCTCATCCTTAGACAATGTCAATAAAAACTTTCCTACTATCAATTTTACCAAATTAAAATGAAAATTTCTATTATGAAGTCCTTAGACATTCCAATATTCCTGTGCCCTATTCAGGAGAATTTCAGGAATAAATCATATCTGCAAGCAAGGAACATTTTTCTGAGTATGAAAATTGCCGTTAATTTTTGAGTGCAAATATGCCTGAAAGTTTAAGACAAGAGAAATTTTTTTCCAACTTGAATCTAAGTTACTCACCAAAGTGATATATTAGTTGGGAGGCCTCTTCATCTGTCAAACAAGAGCATCCCTGATTGGAAAGGTCAGCTGACACCTCAGGGCTATCTCCCAAGCCCTGGATATTTGTGTCCACAGGGACACTTCTGTGATATTTAATTGCCGCATGACTCTCGACCACCCCTGCGTATAAACTCAGGCAGTTCAATGATGCTCCAAATGAGGGCATTACCTATGTTCCCAGAACATGAAAAGCTTCTCTCGGTGTTTCAATTATGGAAACTTCTCAGAATTTTGATGGCAACTTTGTTTTCTAAGTTTGATATCAATTCCCCCGAGAAGTTTGCAGTGCATAGTTACACAAAATGCCTTTAAAAAACAAAAAAACAACTCAAGATTCCTTGTCTGTCCTACTCTCACCCTTCTGCCTGGTCTTACTCTGTTTCCAAGAGTGCCTGGATAGCCTCTTGTTTTCTACAAAATGGCACTCTGTCTAGGTGTATGTGAATGTTCCCAATATGCTGTATTTTCCTTGTTTAAGTGTGACTGTCTTGATATAGGTGGAGTATATCCAGGGTAACTTGCAAGGTAACTATTCCTTTATTTTTTTCTTTTTGGCCTGGGGTTGAAAGGTACATGACTTACATTTGGTGAATATATGGAAGGCCCGGTCTTATTTTTTTAGCCCTGGCTGTATTCCACCAACCATGAAGATTACTATCCTCAAAGACCCATGGAACACTGCAGAGATATGCAGACAAAAGGAAATGGCCACATATCACAAGTTCTATTATATATTCTTTTGTAAATACACATTGTACATTTCTTGGATATTTTCCTAAATAATTTACTGTGTTTATGAGTTACTGTCAGTTTTTTTCTCTTTTAACTTAGACTGTGTAACAATGTAAATAACATAATGTCCTTTATTATTTATATTTAAACATCTAACATAGAGTTTTCATATAAGTTAAAGGTAAATGTCAAAAATATGGGTTTTTTTTGTTTTTGCTTTGCTTTAAAGTTATGTATCTTTTCTTTTTTCCCTTTTTTTAAAAGAATAATTTATTGTTCAGGAAAAGAATGTATATGTATTTGAAGAATGCACATTTGAAGGCCCTGAGGTACTGATAAACTAAAGAATTTATTATCCCAAATACTAAGCAATAAGCAATCGTGATTTATTTAAAGTTTTGTTCATTTACCATGAAAGACTTACTGCAATAAAAATGCTACTCTGTGGAGTCCCGGGAGTTGCTCTGCAGACTAATAGTTGAGTCTGTCAGACCCGACCCTGTCATCTTCTGGAGATGGTTATACTCATTTAGGGATATGTTTGATGGATCCCATGATCATCTTTCCTGTCTGCTTTGCCACACTGTCGATTCTTGAATCATTTTCTGCCTCCTGATTTCTGCTTACCACTATATCCCTCGCAGGGGGCCATAACCAAGCATAACCTCTTCTCTTACACCCAGAGTAACCTACTGGGACATTACAGGGTCTGATCACCTGGATCCTGGCTGTTAGCTTGCTCTGATGTGACATCGAGAAACTTCTTCAGATGGATGGAAATGTCAGTGTGATGATCTTTTGCAGCCATAATAGGAAAAACCCCTGATTCAGATCTAACCGGCTCCATGGTCTAAGAGGTAGTCATTTGGCACCTGGCAATGTGAAGCTATTGCCAGCAAGCCTAACTTATTCACTCAGTTTCAAGAGAAGTTAAGGTTAGGTTGTTTTTTGCCACCCTCATTCTATCAATAAATCAAACTAATTGCCCGTCTTACAGCTCAGGGAAGAGCCAATGCATGAGAAAATTTCCACATTCTAAGACTTAGTCGTAGAAATGAGGATATTACTTTTCTTGAAATTAGCCTATACTAAAGCCATATTTTAGTAAGTAGATATGTGCATGGAAGATACTTTTTATATATTTCAGGCATTTTATTCATTATTCAGGATAGGATAAGGGCTTCTGAAGCATATGGAGGAGAGGTCAGCAATTCTTTGGGGTATAACAGGGACGTCTTAGGGGATTTGAGAGTACCCTGCGGCTTCCCATTTAAGTCACTCTTCACAAACGCATATGATTCCTATTATCTAGTAATGGCTTCACTAGTGTCATTTCTGAAATAATCAGGATGTCTAGGGAATTCAAATGCGGCCTTTATCCTTACTACTTTTTTACTATTTGTATTCTTGAATTTTCTGAATTATTCAGAAGCCCCAGATTTGTGTCAACTTTATTTTACACATGCAAAGATAATTTCTAATAGTCAACCTTAAGTAACATTCTTTCACTCATCCAATCCAGCCAGTAAGCCATTAGGCAATCAAGGAGTATGGAGAACGTTTAAATATTAAAGGCTGAGATTCTTTCCTGTGCCTTTGAGCATATACTGAGATTTTATTCATACCTAAACATTGGGAACTATGAGCAGTTAGCTAAGTAATTTAGGATGAATTTAATTACCTATGATAGGTAAGGTTTTGAGGGAGGAACCTACATGACAGAGGGCAGAATGGAGAGAAAGAACATTAACACACATACACACATGGAAATGATATATTTTGATAATTACTACAATTTCTTATTCAATCCAATCATCTAGTCTCTTGAATAGCAACCCCAGGCCTGCTCTTACAGCTAACAATTTTTTTCTTACTTAATGTCATTCATTCTCATCATCTGATTTCTTGACTCTGACCTAATAGCAAAGGACAAAAGAACTTGATGTCAGGGACTTAAAGCTAAATGAGTCAGTTCTGAGATCCAGAAATTCAGGATGCTTGCAGGAGCAGAAACTTTTGATGATCTTATGTGAATCACTTTGTACTCTAGCTAACCCACTCTAAGACAGATATAATAAAGAAAATTTATGGGAAAAATACTCCAAAACATTAATTTGGAGGAAATAAAAATGCTTTCAGTTCATTAAATACGCATACTATTGCTCCAACAAGCAGCAGAATCTAACTGCATCCTGGAGTTGTCTTTCAGAGTGGTCAGGCTTACTTACCCCACTGGGTTCCCTGGGGCCCCTGTTGACATCCTGAGACTGTAGCTATTGATCTCATGTGGGGATTGCTTGGGTGTCATTTTCAGTGAGCTCCAAACTGAACCATTAGCTGGCATTTAGATATAAATAGAACTTAATTGCTTTGCAGATTCTTAAAAAACAAAAACAAGAGGGAAACCAATAATTCCTAAAAAGGGAAGAAATAATCGCTATTAGTTACACCCAAGGTCTTTCTCTAACCCTTCCACTGTGAAAGGTCTTACTGGGACAGGATTTGAAGAAACTTACCATCTCTTCTCACCCAAAAACATGCCCAAGAGGTTAAAGAATTCTACATCTTTAATAGTTTTTGTGAAGGCTTGCTTATAAGCACAGCACAAACTATTAAATATAAATAATACTTTGTGACTTATAAGATACTTGATCTCTGTATTCTTTTAACCCCATGAGACATTGATTCACATGACAACAGAGAAATACGGTCCCGGGGAAGTTAAAGATCTAGGTAGTCAGTTGCAGTGGAGATAGTCACATCCACCTAATTTCAGACTTCATATCCTTGTCCTACTTCCTGCTCTTCTTTCTTCTCCAGGACCCACGTACAAACAACTCTTTTCTTTTCAACATTTTTTTTTAAATAAAGACAATACAAATTACATCAAAATATCAACTTTCTGCATTAAAAAAAAAGCTCCTTCCTGGTCTTGATTTAGAGTTACTCTGCCATGCCATCTTCTTGACTAAATAACTCTATGCACCTTTTCCTAAACCTAGTTTCTCGGGAAATGTATAGCCATGGCAGATAGTTCACAATTTCAGTATCTCGGTAACATCCTTCGGAGAGGGGTCTGGTGTAAGAACACCATCCTCTGCATGTGCTAACTCTGTAAATTTGGACAACCTCAAGGAAGCATAAATCTGTCTAATGCTTAGTGCCTATGTGAATTTTAATTTCTGTTTGCTTCTTTCCTCCAAGTTATAAGTTTGGGAACCAAACTTTCTCACACTTTACAATATACTGACTAACTAAATAAGTATATTATCATTTTCTTCTTCGAGGATCAATAAGCCAAATTCCCTTTTAATCAGTTATTTTATTGAGAAGCATAATCACTAACATTTTAAAGTATGTTAGTAAGTTAGTGTATTATATTATTTTTCTTCATAGCTATACACATTATATCACACAACTCATTTTTATGGCTTATCACCTTAATATTTAATTTATGAAATTTATTGAAATGTGATTATTGGCAGAGTTTTCATAATACTACCTTCAAACTTTATTGCAAGCTTATAAAATCAAAAGATGATTCAAAGATGATAGGTTATCCGCACAGGTTATATACACCTGTTGCCTGAGTTTGTACCCAGGCAAACATCTTCCATCTCTTTAAAAACCTATAATCTGGTCAGAGGTCAGCAGAATGACAGGCCTCAGAGTAACCCTTCCATATAAAAAAAACTGCATTACTTAGGGATGCTTCTTACCTATGCCTTTGATCAACCTAATAGTTCTTCAGGTTTTACTCCCTGCATAAAACAGGATGCTGTATTTCCATCTTGAGTATGAAGCAGTGACTAATATAGAAATAAATGCTATTTGGGCATAATCCTTTAAAACATCATTGCATCAGCTGATGGATGACTTGATCTTAAGCTATCCATCACAAAGCTTGTAGTAGGTATTATTAAGGGCAAGAAGATCTAATGCAATTGTTCATATGTTATTTTTACTTAAATAAAAGTGTATTTTATTAAAATTTTCCTAACTGTAGCTTTTTATAAAATATGCATAAGGATTTTTTTAAAGAAATAATCTACATGTAAACTTTGTGTCCTATTATTATTAGTTACCATCATACGTTAGGCTGTCTTCTTCTTAATGTGACTTTCATTAGGATAGTCCTTGCCTGGTCTTGAAATTTTTTGTAGTGAGATGCATACAGAGCTTCATTGCTGTAGGAAGTCAGGCTAAAGGCAGAAAGAATTATCTGCTTTTTCACAGTTGAGCCTACAGTGAACTTTTCATCTTCTTTGGAGAAAGGGCCTCAACTTGCAATTAATAAGGTAAAAGAGCAGATGTTTTCCCAATGGATTCTAGACTCTGTTCACCAAGAATGATAGGAAGAAAGAAAATGCTATATTTGAGGGTCATGTTCTCAAAGTTTCTCAATCCCCAGTAACTTGGTCTCCTCAAATTGTGAGGTGTTCTTCCTTCTCATAAGAATCTCCCTGCAAAGATCACATTCTTGCCTGAAGACTTCATTATATTTTAAATAAACACAACTATTTAGTCAGAACACTTCTTATCCCTTCACTGAGTTTTAGACTATAGGATAATATAATTTTATACTTTCAATAGAATCACAATTTGAAAAATGAATTATCAAGTTTTAGGTCATTTTATTAGACTAAGAGCTTCCTTTATTTGTTGAAAGTTGCTAGAAAAATTTAGGACAGAATTATAGGGTATTATATCACTTCCATTATTTGCTTGTCCAAAAACTTGCAACAAGGAAAGATATCCACTCCTACCCACTATCACACATACACATCCTGAGTTATATTCTGTCAGAGGTGCTGGATCTTGAGTCAACGTGTGAGGAAAGGAAGTCAGGTCCTTGATGTTAACTGCTAACACAGTTGCTGATATGTAGGGGTTCACTCAGGGTCAAAGTCATGCCAAGTTCAAATAAAGGATCAACTAAGGGAAAATATCCCCTCATCTGGTTAAGAAAGTTTCATGTCACCTACTAAGTAAACCAGAAGTGGAGCAATAGTCTAAATTATGGAAGGGCTCCACATCTGATCAGTGACAATGATGATTGTACCACTGATACATCTCCTTCTGGTGCCCACTGCTAGTGGCCATGCCTTTCTCATTTCTCAACGATCCCCAATTCAATTCCTAACTGATCTACTTCCTTCAGCTCCTTTAGCCCATCTTTCACATTCTGCTGGAAGGTTCTCTCTAATTTTCCAACTGCATCACTCTATTATCGGGGTATTGACCTTTCATGCCTCCTCATGAAGCTTTCTGCCTCAGTCTAACCTAGGAAGCTCTTTGTAATGGCACCTGCCAAACTCCTCAAGCTTGTCTCTTGTTCTCATGTTTCACTGCACCTTATGATTTTCTGGTTCCCAAATACCCACAGCTGTGTCCATCAAACTCTAGTCATGGATATATCAACGTCATAATTATTACCATACCCATGTATCACCTGTATTCTTTTTGCATATTGTTTTTAATTAACTGCATTTTTAACTAAAATAAAGTCATTTCAAATGAAATCTTGTATCAATGCTGCAAATGGAAAACTTCAATCAAAGTTGCCATAATTAAAACAGAACTGTAAAAATAAACATAATAAAAATGAAACTAAGTAGTTAAGCTCTAACAAGATACTGTTGCCTGCTATAGTATCTGGAATGAAATATGTTCTCTGATAGAAAGTGGCAGAGAGATGTGAAATATATTAAGGAAAGAATGAATCACTTATTCCCGGAGTTAGCAGGAATTGAGAGGGAGTTCACAGAGGAGCCGTGCCTAATGGTTTGAGGATGTTATAGAATACTAGGCCCCATAATCATTTTGGATGTAACACACAGTCCCCATATTTCAATAGTCACAATGTTTTGCAGATATTCATTGGAACTCCATTATCCACTTATCCTTACAACAAACCTTTTTTTTTTTAACCCCTTTTCTTGGTAAAACAGAAAACCTTGCCTTGGAATCTATGACAAATACCCACACTTCTCAGTTCTTCAGTGCTCTGCCTTTATGGTTTTACACATGCAGTACATTCTTTTACAGTGCATATCCATTTAGCTCACAACTGAGATAGCTGAAATTTCTCCCAAAATAAGGTATTAAGAGTTAACATGCTCTCAAATTTGTATATATCCAGTGTCTAGCATGGTGTCCAAAATATAATCAATGCTAATGAAAGAACTGGAACTGGATATTGAGGATGTGAGGAACTTCAGTGATTAAAGGACTTTTTAAAAAGTAACTATCAAGAAAAGTAGCTATCAAAAAAGAAGGTCACGAAAGCACCATCAGAGACATGAGAATAGAATCATACCAGCTAATTCATGGACAAAAGCATCAAGAGCTAAAAGCTGTGTCATAGCTTAGCCTAAACTTTGTGATGAATCCATGATTTCCTCAAACACATTTTGCATTTGATTTTAGTCCTTCTTCCACCCAGAAAACTGGCTTAAATTTAATCCTTCTCTATTCTCCCTTCTTTAATTTCACTTCTTGGAAAGGTCCTAAAAATAAAGGCTTTTAATTGAGTATTGTTTAGCCAGGTCAATCATAAGGAGGATTTTCACATTAACCTCTGCACTAAACACAGCCTAAATCTCCAATCCTTTGACAAGGTACAAAGACAGCTTGACTTATAATTAGCTTTCAAAAGGCTTTTCTGATGCATAGTTGGTTGAGTCAACAGAATGCACATAACTCTTCATGATAATAGGATGCTGATTTTCAAGATCAAGTATTCCCTGATATTTTCTAGTTGATTCCTTTCACAGAAAAACCGAAAAGGAAGGCATGAGTCTCCTACCATGCAAGACTTTTGTTTCATTATTTGCCTAGTTTAGAAGTGTAGTTTTCTTTAGTGATTAAAAATAAACCTCAAATATTCTATTCAAAAATAAATCTTTATTTTTGGGGAGTGCTCAGCAGTAGAGTGTGTGCCTCTTAAGTATGAGGTCTGGATTCTACTCCTGTACTGCATTAAGTAGGTGTATAAACAACTGTCACTGTCACTGTTATCCCATTGCTCATCGATTTGCTTGAGCAGGCACTAGTAACGTCTCTATTGTGAGACTTGTTGTTACTGTTTTTGGCATATCATGGCATATGCCATGGGGAGCTTGCCAGGCTCTGCCCTGCGGGCGGGACACTCGGTAGCTTGCCGGGCTCTCCAAGAGGGGTGGAGGAATTGAACCCGGGTCGGCCGGCCGTATGCAAGGCAAATGCCCTGCCACTGTGCTATCACTCCAGCACTGTATAAACAAATAAACATATATTTCTTTCATTGCTTAGCTGGTGAGTCTCAAATTTACCTCAAATTCAGTTACTCAATGGTTAGTCTTTTGTTTTGTTTTGGATCTTTGTGCCACATTCAGCTGTGCTCAGGGAGTCCACCTGGCTCTGTGCTCAGTGCTCTCTCCTGGAGGGGCTCCTGGAACCACATGTGGTGCTAGGGATTAAGTCAGAGTCAAGTTTGTGTGCAAGGCAAGTGCCTTAACCTGGTCCTGTTTCTCTGACCCCAATTATAATTATTTTTAAATTGGCTCAATGTTATGGTTATCTATTCATCAATATGCTTTCAAGTGACTTTAAAATTTCAAAGGAAAGACAGTTCAACGGGAAACATGAAGAGGAACATTTCTGTGGTTGGTGTCAGTGGATAGAGGTGACAAGAGCTGCGACCTTGTTGAAGTCCTTGTTTCTCAGACTGAGTACTAGTCTGCTCTAGTGCCCAGTCCATAAGCACCTGGCCTCGGGGCAGCGTGCAGAGTCCAGGAGAGCAGAGATCATTTCTTCCTGACACCTACGACACACCAAGCTGGTGGGTGTGGTGTCACAACGCTGTGTTCCGGAAACATTAGTACTGACACTATTGTAAACTACTATGTCTAAATAAAGTAGAACTAATTTAAATGAAAGGAAATAAATACATAGTTTTAAATTGGGAGCTGGGAAGATAGTACAGAGCATAAAGAGCATGTTATGCAGGAGCCATCCAGCTTCAATCCCTAGCAGTCTAAGGTCCCCTTGAACATCTCTGAGTACAGCCCTGGCTGCTCCTAAGGACAGCCGGAGGTGGCCCTGGATGTGGCCCAATGTTTTTACCTCAAGAAACCTCTGGGGGAGAGGAAGAGAGAGAGAGGAGAGATAAGAGGGAGAGAGAAAGAGAGAGAGAGAGAGAGAGAGAGAGAGAGAGAGAGAGGAAAAGTGCCTGCCATTGACCACTGAGACAGGTGGGGATAGGGGTTCGAGAGGGAAACTGGTACATTGGTGGTGGGAAATGGACACTGGTGGAAGGACGGGTGTTGGAACATTATATGACTGAAACCCAACCATGAACAACCTTGTAACTGTGTATCTCTAAGGCTGGAAAGATAGTACAATGAGTAGAGAGTTTGCCTTACACGCAGCTGACCCAGGCTTGATCCCTGGCATCCTATGTGGTCTTCTGAGCACTGCCAGGAGCAATTCCTGAGTGCAGAACCAGAAATAACCCCTGAGGATTGCTCAGTGTGGCCCAGAAAACCAAAAAAATTAAAAAATTAAACAAAAAGAGAAAAAGAAAGAAGAAAAAAGAAATGTTAGGGGTAGATTGCATGATCTGCAGAGAACAGGGCATATGGCATCCTCAGGCCCTGGTCCTGACCTACCAGGCCCAATGACAGGAAATTTCTATGAGGGGCCCCTGTGTCTACTCACTGCTTGGGAGAACATAAGTAAAGTAACATAAATAAATAAATAATGTGCTAGGATGACAGATAGGTTTGGCTGCATCTATGTGGTCAAATATTTGTACTCAAAGACAATGAGTGCTTTATTTTTCTTACAAAATCTAGATCTAAGAGATTCAGAAAAAAAATCAGTAGATAGTTGTCACTCTTCCATCTGAATGTACAACTTGAGTATCTGAGATGATAGGCCTGCCCAGTCATCCAGCCAATGAGGGTGAGATAGGAACAGAGAAACTGGCAAATCCGTCTTCTTTACACTTTGTTGCTATTCAGACTTAAAGTCCTGGAAAAATATATGAAAAGTAGAAACCTCCTGAAACCTCCATTTTTGTCCATACTCCATTTTTGGAAATTGACGAATATCATGTGGCTTTCTCTAGAATGGTACAGAAACCATGAACTCAGAAACTGAAGAGATCTAACTTTGAGTCCATTTGTGTTTACTTGAATTTTTTCTCTGAGTCCTGAGTTTATTGTGTTAATTCCATGAACACACTATAATGTTATTGCGTGTGCATGATTATTTTTCATGCTTCTTTGCCACATAGTAGGTGCTCAATAAATAATGTGTTTTAATTGTGGCATGTTTCTTACCTAATTAGATGATCTGGCAATGAGAAAGGCAAGAGTCAGTGTTTCCAAACCTAGCAAGCTAAAGCTGGCTTTGATTTGTCCTGTCCTGTCTATGGAGAACTCCTCTTGGAAAGCTGTTGGGAGCAGATCTTGTCAGAAAGCAGGACTCCAAGTCCTGCAAGGATCGTCTCCTTTTTCCCTGCCCAGCTAACACACAGACCCAGACCTGAGTGAGCCCAGTCAAACAGATGTTTCTTTTACCCTGAGAGAAAAAAAATACAATTTTTCAAATTCAGTATTGGAAATGATAGATTGCTCCTTCCAATGAGCAGGAGCTAATTTAAATTTCAAGGTCACCGTGTCAAAACTGCCCCTCCTTCACAGGTCTAGAGCCCTTCTCTGGGATCAGCTCCCCGGCGCATATTGTAAGCACTCACAATTTCCATTTCAAGGTTCTATCTCCCAGTGAAGTGCCACAATCCCAATTTTCAAAAAATCGATGCCTGGCAACCTATGAAAGTTTTCACAGATTAGGGAGGTTATGGCACAGTTTTCTTTTGCCTTGTGGTCTCCCACGATAGCTCAGCAGTAAAGTGGGCTGGAGAATGGGCTGCAGTTCGGCCATAGGAGACTTCAAGAGCAGAGTAAGTATGAGATGTGCTGATGACTCATCAGCTGATAGAAAATGCAGTGAAACCTTTTCTTTTTCAACAGGATCAGACAAAGTGACAGAGAATGCTTCCCTGGGAAGAGACACCTGGTAACTATGCATCCACAAGATTATTTTAAATGATGCTTAGAGTAAAGTAATCAGCAAAATCACTGTCTGACCTTGAAATTATTCTGTGGCCACTGGACCTTGAAAGGATGATGGAGACAGCTATGTCCAGATGTCTGGGACTTTGATCAGTGGTGTCTGCCCCCCACAGAGCTTGGGACCTCTGCTAGCAAGAAGCTTCTCTGGGGACATGAGTCTTAAGCAGAGAAGTCAGGACTCCAAGATGTGTTTTATTTTGTTTTCTTTTGGCAGATACTGTGTTACCTCTAGCTTCTGCCAAATTTCAAATGTGAGCAACTTCTGATATTGCTTATGCTTGTTGGACACTGAGCTTCACAGACTTTGTTTCCCAAACAGGAAAATCCCAAGACCCTGAAATCACTGACTGCTTCAGCAGCCATGGTCAGGCTAGATAGAATGACATTCCCAGCAGACCATAGCTTTTCTCTGGTACCATTCAACTGGCAGTCTTCAAAAGAAGATGGAGGAGAAACTGTTTTGGCACAGGCTGTGTAGTGGAGATTTTCTCTTCAGCTGGGAATAAATGAAACTTTAGCAAAATGACAAATAACTCTCCAAAATATTTACATAACCAGTCGTCCCACAAGGTTGAAACCTAAGACTGAGTGTCAAAGGTAACCTAAGAGACAAGACTTCCTGGTGTGGTCAGTTGGTGTTTGAAAATATACTTCAGAGATGGAAAAGAGACCTACTCTGTTCCCGTGCATAACAGATGAACTGCCTGCCCCTGGGATGTCTCTCTCTATTTCAGTTTTCAGCACCATCCTGCAACACATTGCAGAATCAAACCTCAAAGAAGATGCACTTGAACTCCATGTACAGAGAGTTGGTTCTTTCAACAAATATTTACTGAGTATGTGTGACATGCAGGACGCCGGGTTAAGAGCTAGAGATACAAAGAATAATAAAATACATCTTATTTGAACACATGTAAACATTCCAAGAGAGCAGGTTTTTAGTTCTGGAGACTAACGTATACATAACTGTCATGTGACAAGTTTAGGAGATTGTGCTTTAGTGACAAGAATATAAGACCTTGGAGCTTCCATTATACCTTTGACTGCCAACACTGACTCGTAGGTGCTGTGTGAACTTTGGCATGTTGCTAACTGTCTTGGAACCCAGTTTATTTGCCTATATGAATTGATGATCTTAAAAGGTTTTTGTTAGGGTTACTAATACATATCTAAAAGGGTCCAAATGATCATCTGGCAGAAATTCTATGTTCAGTAATAGCTTTAATGTGAATTCAAAGGTTCTGTGATGATGATATCAGAAAGTGCTATGAGAGCACAGAAAAGAGAGCTCTAATGGATATAATTCAGCTATGTTTTAGATAAATGGGTCCCCTAAAAGAGAGCTGCATAAAGATTACTGTAAAATTTATTTTCATAAGAAAAATGGCCACAGAAGTGAAATAGCAGAATCATTTCAAGATGTATAGAGGGTGCAAACAGTTAATAGTTGGAAGTAGATGGGAACATAAGTCTGGTATGAGAAGGGAAACTAAATTTTGTAACAGAACTTTGTTTTACCACAGAAGACATTAATAAAGTGGGTTACAAGATCATAAACAACATTTATGCTCGGAGACATGGCTTGTTTCTGGAGCACATGGCTTAAATGTGTGATGCTCTGGATTCAATCCGTAGTACTGTTCCTCAAAATAAGGCTGACAGAAATATACATTATAAATTAATCATGGAGCCAGATAACTAGCACAAAGAGCTAGAATAATATTTGGAAGGTAAAGATAATGTAGAATACTTATGATTATCAGTACAGAATCTGAATTGGTCAAGGAAGATGGAGACTAGAGGAAAGAGTAAATGATGGGGGGGGGGTCTTTCTGAGATGGAGGAAAATAGACTCAATGGTCAAATGGGAATGGGGTGTGAGATGGGAGAGATCCTAGTACATCCCAAAGGCCGGGCTTTAGAAAGGTTGCCAACATCTTTTCTAAGAAGTCTGATAAAGCACTCTTCATGCATTTTTGAAGTCCAGCTCTCTGTTCCCCATAATCAGATACTGAGTGTACTGTGCTCAGAGTCCTGTGCTGTGCGAGCATCACCATGGATAGCTTCACATTGTCTTCTGAACAAAACCGTAAGGCAAGATTGTTTTCTTACACCACAGATGAGAAAATTAAGCTCAGCTGTCCTCAGGAAACCTTCACAACTATTATATAGCCAGAAGATATTTGAGCTAGATTTGAATCAAGATTTGCCTGATGTCAAAGCCCCTGCTCTTAGTGATTTCTCTCATCAACAACTTTTACATCCATGCCTACTTTATGGGTTCATAGCAGAAGACTACTTGGGAAAATCAACCTCTATGTTTTAGAAATTGTTATAGTTTGAAGCACATGCTAACACTGATTTTGTGTACAAAGTTATCATATCTCATCTTCACCAATGTATCCAAGACACTCCATCGATGTCCACCATGTTACTCTCAGTCAATTTCTCTATTCCTGCTTTCCCTGGCCCTTTCTTTCTTGGTTTTCTCAGTTTTGTAATTCATGGGTGAGAATGTGTCATCATTTGAGACTCTCTATTCCCTTATCTTGTAATAAGATCACCGTCTTTGAATGAAGATCATCTCTCTATACAATAGATGTTTTTCTGAAGCTTAAGAAACATGTGAGAGAAAATCATACCTGAATCCAGTTTGCCTTCCTCCTTCCAGTCATTACAGAAGCCACCTTCTGCTAACCCAGGCTCCCATATTTAGATCGAGTCCTAATGAAGAAATAGAATAATTCAGACACATTGTTGGGTGGAGAAAAGAGCCAGGATGATCCTTAAGCACTCCAGAACTTTCTGAACTGTTCAGTGAAGACTTCAAGCAATAATCTTATATTCAATGAAATGAAGAAGTAGTATAAAATATCATCAATAAGTGCTCAGAGATTAAAGTATGAAAAAACAGTTCCAAACAGAAATGAATTAAGGAAAAGAGTACAGTAGTGAAAGTAAAAAAGTAAAACAAAAAACAACATCAACCAAAAAAAAAAACCCTAAACAAAAAACAATACTAACAACAAAAACCCCACAGTTAGTGGATCTCTATAGCAGAGTGGAAGAAGTTGATGACCTAGATGATGAAATAGAAGACATCATAAAAAAGGTGAAAAAACAGAATAACTAAAACATGTGATTCATGGTACAAACTAATAGGGACAATATTTGTATCCTATGGATTCTAGAAGGAAGAGAACACGGGAAAAAAATGCTGGTTAAAGAAATAATAGCTAAGGATAGTCCCCATCTGAGAAAGAAAAATTTATCCTGATCCAGGAATCCTCCAGAGTTCAAGCAAAGTAACCCTAAACATATTCATTCATTCATGTCACAGTGTCCTCCTTATTTACATTCCTCACTCATAACTCACACACCACCTATTGGTAACATTCACTTAATTCTCTACTCTCCTGTGCCATGTTTAGTACTGTCAGTTACTTGAAGATGTTTGAGATGTTTTAGGAATTTTCTCCTGTTTCTCATCTTTATCTTAAAATCTTTCATGGAAAAAAAAAGAAGTTATCTGTTTACCCCTCTTACCATTCATAGAGAAATAAATAATTCCCTCCACTCCTGGGGTGCCTTAAAATGCTAAATTGTTTTAAACTTAACATTCAAGGAATTTGGTTGGGATTTGTATTCCAGTCTTTCTGGAAATTCAGATTCTAGATTCAACTGTGTCTTCAAAGACAATGACAAACCTTCCAATCCAGTAAGTTTACAATCAGTTTATAAAGCCGCAGGAACTGTTTCATCTATAGAATACGAGACTTAGTATGATTAGTGTTGCTACACACCTGGTCATCCAGATACTTTGAAAATGACATATTTGTTTTTGTCTTTAAAATTGGGGAACTTGTCTTAACATGAACATATAAATGGAACACAATTTTTTTGTGTGACTATCAAAACAATCACTATATTTATCAGGCAAATCTGCCCACTGTGGATGAAAATCCCAGTGACCTCAGGATTGAGGGTTAAGGTTAAAAGGAACAATGGAGTATGGTTTCTGTAGAAATTAGTACAACCTCTAGAAAGATTGAACACAACTTTTTTTTCTCTGATTTTCAAAGTATCAAAAATGTAGCACATAACATATCATTTTTGATGTTCATTTAAGGTTGATTTCCAGGTAGTCATGAGCTCCTGCTAGATAATGTTGTAATTCTTTATAGCCCTAATGTATTGCATAGCACATAGAACTTAAAGAAGGTTCTTAAAAATATTATTCAGAGTTATTGCTTTGGGCATGTTGACAGGGACAATCATAAGGCTCTTCAGAAGGAAGTAATTAAATTCACTCCTGATTATTATCTGCATTAGTTGTCCCCAAGATAAATAGCAAAGAATATGTTGTTGGTGGGCTGGGGCGAGAAAAGAGGCTGGGGTGGGTTCTGGTATTGTAAAGAAGGTGGGCTATAATCTTGTGATGTTGTTCAACTGTGTATCTATCATAAAAAACCTCACAAATAAAGAACAGAAAGAGGAATCTGTGGTCCTTTCAATTAATGTAATGGGGATCTCAGTTTAGCTATAAGAGAGAGTCAGCCATGCCCCGGCCTGCCTATTGAATTGGCAGGAGCAGCTGCCAGGAGCCTGTTTGCATATAGATTGAGGGTCCTCTGGGGAGAGTTCTCATTTTGAAGGAAGAAGTTGCTTGGCAACAAGAGTTTGACCGTGGAAACAGCCTTACCTAACAGAGGAGCAAGGACACATGAATGCAGTGCAGTATCTGTCACCTCGTCTTCCAGCTGATCAGTGAGAACATGTACCTAAGGAGAGTACAGCTTCTCTACATAGAGAAAAATACAACGGCATTACAGTTTTAATATCTTCTTAAATCAGTGGCACACAAATATAATGTTTCAGGTCCCTCTATTTGACTAAAATCGAGATGAGAAGGATGTTTCCCCCTTGCTTATTAAAATTAGCTTGAGAATAGCGACAATTTATGACAGAAGATGCTATAGTAGAGATAACCAATACCTAGGACTGCGGGAATGTTTGTCTCCAGCGTACAGCAGTAGACAGTAGCAAAGCTGATGGGAAAACCCAGTGGACAGTAGTTCCAGGGGTATAATACAGTGCTGCTGAGGAAGCTGCCTTAGGATTTTAGAGTATACTTCATGCATAAGTAATACAAGGATAAGGAAAATGACATTTGCTACTGAGCTTGACCAGGTAGTAGTAATTCTCTAGCAGAAGTTTGAAAGGCAACATCCCATGTTCATTCTTGAGAAGTCACTGTCACTTGACATTTTTAAAATGAATATTTTTTTAATTCAGGGAGTTAATGTTCCCTTCAAATGAATAATTTAGCAAATAGGAATCTTGAATTCATTTTGATTCGAGAAAGGGAATTCTGAAAAGCCCCTTAGCTGGTATGTAGATTAATTAGTGATCAGATCCACATAACAGGTTTTTTCTTCTCTCATTCACATACACAAGAATTACAATGATAATAAATGTAATTATATTATAAAATATTCATAAATATTTATAATATAATTAGATGTATGTTTATAATATAATAATGAATATGTAAAATATAATTGTACTTATAAATATAATTATAGAGATAGCACAGTGGGTAGGGCATTTGCCTTGCATGCGGCCGACCTGGGTTCGATTCTTCCATAGCTCTTGGAGACCCCGGCAAGCTACCGAGAGTATCTTGCCTGCACGACAGAGCCTGGCAAGCTCCCCATGGAGTATTTGATATGCCAAAAACAGTAATAACAAGTCTCACAATGGAGATGTTACTGGTACCCGCTCAAGCAAATTGATGAACAACGGGACAACAGTGCTACAGTGCTACAATTACAGAGATAATAAATATTTATAATTTCTGCATATGTGAACAAGATAAATCTTTATAATTCCTACACAGGGAAACAAGATGATACATGAAGTGAGAGTATGTGTATCCAGATAATCAGATTAAATAACAGCTAGAGGAGGTGTGAAAAGATGAAAGAGAGAAAATAGGAAAGGAGTCCACATCCAAGTGCATAAGCCAAACCATCACAATGTTGTTCTCATTGCCTTTGGGATGAAAGAGAAAGAATCGGAGGTCCCATTACTGAAGAGAAGAAAGCAAAATGGGAAAATAAGAATTTAAGAATTTTATCAGCATGCTACTAACATTTGACATAATTGGTATTTAATAGAATCCCATTATAACTTTGTATATGCATATATTACTGTAATTTATTTGGGGAATAACTAAAACAAAGATTCAGCTTACTTTGTTATTGCTTTATTAAAATTATCATTGCGATTAGGGGCTCCTTGCCCTTGCTTGAAGGTCTGAGGTCAGACCCAGAGATACTTTGCCAGGCAGTACAGAACTGGCCATCCTGGACTGACCCAGGACCCAACAGTGTAATGCTGTTTGGGTTCTGGAGTTGGGAGACTCCAGAGACACCAGCAGTTTAGAGAAACTTAGGGCTAGGGATAGGGGCTGCAGACATGTGGTGCCTGAGGACCATCTTTTGGAGGCATCTTTCATGTCCCCCTATTGCTTTCATCCTGGGTAATGTTTCTTTGGATGCAACTGTAATGTCAATGGATGAGGGTTTAGCTTTATACTTTTTAACTAATTAATTAATTAATTATTTTTATTAGTGAATCACCATGAGATACAATTACATTTGAAGCTTGTGGTAGTCTGTCACTCTTTTGTAAAATACAGGCCCGCTGTAGACCAAGAAAAGTTGGGAAGGCACCAGCGCTGAATTAAGGGCATCATCCCTGCAGGAGGGAGTCCGCAGTAATGTGGCTCTGAGCCCAGACTGGTAGGCTTGAAAGAAATCCTCTGACTTTGCAACTCATTAATCAGACCTTGGTCCCTCTCCTCAGGACCTGAGGGGCAACTGTCATCTGCAGTGGTACTTGGAGGGTGTTAGTAAGACAGTTTTTACAAGGCGGTCCTACAACCTGGCACACCTGTTATAAGATACATAGGCATGCTGAGTCGCCGGATATTAAGAGGAGTTAGGGATTTCCATCAGCTTCTGTCCTGGTGCAGGTGCTGATTCCTGGGGAGAGCACAGATTGATTACAAGTGAATTTCTATCCACAGAACATAGGACAATTTGTAGGCAGAAGTACCTTCTCCTTAGAACATTTCTGAGAGGCTCTGACTTTTGCCCTACCATTCCTGCTTTTAGCTCTGTGCAACCAAAGCCCAATCTTTGCTAGCAATGGCTAATGGCTAATGGTCTCGACCCACCAACTTCAGAGTTTTATTCTGTGCCTGAGAGTGTATATCCCAACCTTCCATCTTCTGATGGTCCTTAGTGAATGACTGAATCACCCAGGACTAGAAAACTTCAACTTCCTTACTTCAAGTCATAGCAGCAGCATTGAAATTCTCTACAGAGGTCCCTGTGAGAGCAGATTAGGATTCGATTGTGATCAAGACCACACCGTGTTTCTTTCTTCCATTCTCCACTTCTCTCCATTCCTTTGGATTTCTGAGAGCACTTAGTATATCACTGCATCCTGCTCAATCCTTTTGGGCTTCAGGTCATATTGAGTGCCGGAAAAAACTTGGGTCAGCTGTATGCAACGCAAGTGCCTCAACTGATGTACTAACTCTCCAGCTCCCCAAATTTTAAAGATTATACTTCCATGATTTTAGTAGAACTGACTTTGAGACTGAATTAACATAGAAGATAACTGGACTGGATAATGCAAAGTAATACTTTATCCTCTAATCTTTTGTTTAGATAAGTTTGCTAAATATAGTTTAATTCTTGTTTCAAGAAAAATTGAGAATTCTTAGGCCAATAATTTTTATAAATAATCTTAATTATTTTAATTACTTACAAAACAGCAAATACAGGCTTATTTATTATTCAATCTAGTGAATTGTGACCACCTCTGCATCTATTCAATGATTCATCTTAACTGCAATAAATGGAAAGAACATCCCTGCTTGAAAGAATTATTGGTTCATCATATATCCGGAAATGTAGGAAGAGATTCTTCATTTAATTTTAAGAACTTAACTGCATGTCAGGTAACAAATTGGAAAAGATTCAGTTGTGTTAAAATGGAATTTAGGGACTGGAAGAATAGCACAGTGGGTAGGGTATTTACCTTGCAGGCAGCCGACCTGGGTTTGATTTCCAGCATCCCATATGGTCCCCTGAGAACCGCCAGGGATAATTCCTGAGTGCAGAGCCAGGAGTAACCCCTGTGCATCACTGAGTGTGACCCAAAATTTTAAAAAGTAGAATTTAACCCCCCAAATATTTCCTATATGTTGAGTAGCTATAGAATAGCACTTTAAAATTAAGAAAAATCATAAAATAATTAATCTATACATCTGCAATAATTTTATAAAATTTTATTGAATCATCGTGAGATAGTTACAAGCTTTCATGTTTGGGTTACAATCTCACAATGATCAAACACCCATCCCTCCACCAATGCACATTCCCCACCACCAATATCCCGGGTATACCCCCCCTTTCCCACCCTCCCCCTGCCTCTAAGGCAGACAATATTCCTCAAACTCTTTCTCTACTTTTGGGCATTATGGCTTGCAACACAGACACTGAGAGGTCCAACACAGATAATGTTTGGTCCATTATCTACTTTTGTCATGCATCTCCCATCCCAACTGGTTCCTCCAGCCATCATTTTCTTAGTAATCCCTTCTCTATTCCATCTGCCTTCTCCCTTCTGCTCATAAAGCAGTCTTCCAGCTATGGGGCAATCCTCCTGGCCCTTGTCTTTACTGTCCTTGGGTGTCAGTCTCATGTGATGTTATTCTATATTTCACAAATGAGTGCAGTCCTTTTATGTCTGTCCCACTCTTTCTGACTCATTTCACTTAGCATGATACACTCCATGTCTATCCATTTATAAGCAAATTTCATGACTTCATCTTTCTTAACAGCTGCATAGTATTTCATTGTGTAGATGTACAAAAGTTTCTTTAACCAGTCATCTGTTTTAGGGCACTCGGGTTGTTTCTAGATTTTGACTACTGTGAATAGTGCTGCGATGAATATATAGGTATAGATGTCATTTCTACTGTACCATTCTCCATCTGCAATAAATTTAAGGAGTTGGGAGAATTTTCTAAATATATTGATATTTTAAAATATAATATTTAATGTAAATGCCTTTGCATCATATACTTCTCAACAACATGTGCAAAATATATGCATAAAATGTGGTGATAATAATTTAGAATGTGTATAATGGGCATTCCTAGATGGTAATATTATGGCTTATATTTATTTTCCTTTTATGTTTTATATAATACATGTTCTTGGATAGTATCAAGAATTCATACATGTGAGGCACATGCTCTACTACTGAGTTACATACCCAAGACTCTTGAAATGTAATTTATATCTTGCTGGAGTTGGAAGAAGATAAACCAAAGGGGTGAACAGGGACAGTCACAAAGGAGAGTCCCCAGCAAAAGAAAACCTCAGCAGTGGACAAGTCTGAGCTGCTCTGAAGAGACTTGAAAAGTAGAGCAGAGCAAGAACAAGAGAGCTTGAAGGTCTGCTTCCCCGTGGAGAGGATCTCTCTCTCTAAAACAGCATAACCTTTTCCTTTCTAGATACTGGCAGTCTGGAAAAAGATTTAGCACTAGAAAACGTCATGAGCTCCCCCTGAGCTTCCCAGCCGTCGGTGCCCGCGCACTGTGAGTGCACCCCCAGACCCATCTCCAGCCAGTGTCCAGCGGAAAGGGACTCCGCCCCTCCCCGCAGCTCAGCCTGCAGTCTCCTGCTTCCTCATCCAGGTGTGCCTCTCTTCCTCCCTGACCTTCCTTGGTCAGTAGCCAAACAGGGCGTGGCCTCTTTGCTAGTGGGCGTGGCCCCGCTTCAGTGGGCGTGGTCGCAGCTTAAGCGGCTGCAGTTATTTTCCCCCTTACTAGTATACTTGACAGACGTCACAATCTCCATTAACTAACTTACCTCACACACAAAACACTAAATTAACCACTAGCCTACTCCAATTATACCAAAACATTGAAAACTCAGGAAAAGAAAGATTAGCTTTAGTGAACTGGAATCCCACCTCCATACAACCGTGACATCATGAAGAAACAGCACAAATCTCCACAGCAAGGAGAGGACCAAGAAAAGAATCCAGAAACCTCTGCAGGAGTTTCCCACAAATGTGATCTCTCTGATAAAGAATTCAGAGAAGAAATTCTGAGATTGTTCATCGAACTTAAAGAAATGGTGGAACAGTCAGCGAAGAAATTACGGGAAGAAATGAGAGCAGAAATAGGAAAGCTACATTCAGAAATGTCAAGAATAAAAGACACAGTAGACGAAATAAAAAACACAGTTGGAGCCCTCAACAGCAGAATGGCTGCAGCTGAAGAGAGAATTAGTGACCTTGAAGATGAGCAACAGAAATCCCAAAGGCTACAACAAACAATTGAAAAAGATCTTAAAATAGCTCGAGGGCAAATCAGAGACCTAGGGGATGATGCCAAGAGAAATAACATTAAGAATCATTGGAGTTCCAGAAGGACAGGGAGGCAACCCTAATGAGAAAGCCATAGTTAAAGAAATCATTGCTGGAAAGTTCCCAGAGCTGGATCAGGCAGATATTCAGATCCTAGGAGCCAGAAGGTTGCCAGCTAGAAGGGACCCTAATAAAAAGACTCCAAGACATATCATAGTCAGAATGATGGATGCCAGGGATAGGGATACAATACTGCAAGCAGCAAGGTCAAAAAAAGAAATCACATACAAGGGAGCACCCCTTAGATTCATAGCAGACTTATCAGAGGAAACCCTCCAAGCTAGAAGACAATGGTGGGATATAGTGAAAAAACTCAATGAAATAAACGCCTCACCACGAATACTTTATCCAGCTAAGCTCTCACTCAAACTCAAAGGAACCATACACAATTTCATGGATAAACAACAACTAAGGAACTTCATAGACTCAAAACCAACCTTAAAAGAAGGACTAAAGGGGCTTTTGTAAGACAAGGAAAAACCCTACAAGAACAACAATCCCCACAGAAAGATGACACAAAACCCCATCACAATAATCTCTCTCAATGTCAATGGCCTAAATGCACCAATTAAAAGACATAGAATGGCAAAATGGATTCGGAAACAAAACCCAACATTCTACTGCCTACAAAAAACACACCTGAACAGTTGGAGCAAACACAGACTCAAAGTCAAAGGATGGAAAACAATCTTGCAAGCAAACAAGTCCCTCAAAAAAGCTGGGGTGCCCATACTAGTATCAGACAACATAGATTTCAGGTTGAAAAAGATCAGAAGGGACAGCGAGGGTCACTTCCCATTTATCAAGGGATATGTACAACAGAAAGAAATCACACTCTTAAACGTATACGTACCTAATGAGCGACCGGCTAAATACTTAAAACAAGTCCTAACAGACTTTAAAGAGGACATTTCTAGCAACACAATAGTAGTCGGAGACTTCAACACTGCCTTATCACCTCTGGACAGATCGACAAGAATAAAACTCAGCAAGGAAATGCTGACACTGAAGGAAAAAATAGAAGAGGAAGGCCTAATAGACCAATACAGGGCTTTACACCCCAAAAAGAAAAAATACACATTCTTTTCCAGTGCACATGTAACATTTTCCAAAATAGACCATTTACTGGGCCACAAAACATACCTCAAAAGAATCGGAAAAATAGAAATTGTATCAACTACCTTCTCAGACCATGATGCGCTGAAGATAGAAGCTAACCACACACAGACGCAGAGAATCAAAGCAAACACCTGGAAATTAAACAGTTCAATGTTGAACAGTGAGTGGGTCAGGAAGGAAATCAAGGAAGAAATCAAGAGATACCTCGAAACAAATGAAAATGAAGACAGAAACTACCAAAACCTATGGGACGCAGCCTAAGCTGTGTTAAGGGGAAAATTTATAGCTCTGCAAGCATTGCTTAGGAAGGAAAAAGGGCCTACACAGATAGCCTGACTTTACAGCTCAAGGCCTTAGAAAAGGACCGAAAAAGGAACCCAAACCAGACCGAAGGAAGGAAATAATAAAAATTAGAGCAGAAATTAATGACATGGAAACCCAGAAAACAATCCAAAAGGTCAATGAAACCAAGAGCTGGTTCTTTGAGAAAATAAACAAGATTGATAAACCACTAGCAAGACTCACAAAGAAAGAGAGAGAGAAAACCCTAATAAACCGAATCAGGAATGAAAAGGGAGACATCACAACAGAAATCAATGAAATTCAAAAGATTATCAGAGACTACTTTGAAAGTCTATATGCCACGAACCAAGAGAACCTAAAACAAATAGATTAATTCCTTGACTCCTACAATCTCCCAAGACTGAACCAAGAAGACCTGGAATTCCTGAATAGACCCATTAATATCAAGGAAATTGAAACTGTAATTAAAAGTCTCCCCAAAAACAAAAGCCCAGGTCCAGATGGATTCACTGGCGAATTCTTCCAAACATTTAAAGAAGACTTGTTGCCAATTCTCCTCAAGCTTTTCCAGGAAATTGAAAAAACAGGAACTCTCCCAAATAGTTTCTATGAAGCACATATCTCCCTAATACAAAAGCAAACAAAGACATCACTAAGAAAGAAAATTATAGACCAATATCTCTGATGAACACGGATGCGAAAATCCTCAACAAAATATTAGCAAATAGGATCCAACAACTTATCAAAAAGATCATACACCATGACCAAGTGGGATTCATCCCGGGGATGCAAGGATGGTTTAACATTTGGAAATCAATCAACATTAATCCACCATATCAACAAAAGTAAGGATAAAAACCATACGATCATATCAATAGATGCAGAGAAAGCATTTGACAAGATCCAACACCCATTAATGATAAAAACTCTCACCAAAATGGGGTTTGGAGGAACTTTCCTCAAGATAGTTGAAGCCATCTATCACAAACCTACGGCAAGCATTACCCTCAACGGGGAAAAACTAAGGGCCTTTCCTCTAAGATCAGGCACAAGACAAGGATGCCCACTCTCACCACTTCTCTGCAATATAGTACTGGAAGTACTTGCGATAGCTATTAGACAAGAAAAAGAGATTAAGGGTATCCAGATAGGAAAGGAAGAAATCAAACTCTCACTATTTGCAGATAATATGATAGTATATCTAGAGAAGCCTAAAGCCTCTACTAAGAAACTCTTAGAAACAAGAGACTTATACAGTAAAGTTGCAGGCTACAAAATCAATACCCAAAAATCCATGGCCTTTCTATACACAAACAATGAGGCAGAGGAAAAGGACATGAAAAAAGCAATCCCATTCACAATCGTGCCCCAGAAAATCAAGTGCCTCAGAATCAACTTAACAAAGGAAGTCAAAGACCTCTACAAAGAAAACTATAAAACACTACTCTATGAAATAAAAGAGGACATGAGGAAATGGAAACATATACCCTGCTTGTGGATCGGTGTTGGATATCATTGGTTCGTCCTTTCTCCCCTTGCCACTAGGAGCTTAGGTATATCGGCCACGCCCATCAAAGTTATGTTCATACAGACAAAAGAGTAGAAATAAGCCTGGTATGGCAATTTAAAGATAATCAGTGTATGGATGCAATAGATTTTTTCTCACTGCATCATTTTAATTTGGATTTTTAACCTGATGTATTTTAACAGAAATTTAACTCTTTCTGATTTAGCTTGTATGCCCTTTTGATTTCCTGTAGATTAGAATTATGCTTTATTTTGTATAACACTCATGTTGTAAAATTTGACTGAATTTTTATGGGATAATGTTAAGAATCATTTGTTAGCGTATAATATATATATGAGCAGTTAGAATAATGGATTTGTAAATTCATAGTACCTGTAATAACTATCCTTCTGGTATTGGGTTTTCAGTTATATGGCAAAGTATTTTTGATGAGTTAAATCTATGATTTTATATGTATGAGTGAGATATTGTCTTTCTCCTCTCTTCCTGCCTTTTGAATAGTTTAGTTTATAGCCATTTCTTTTTGTATGGACAGAGGAAGACATTTAATATTATGCCTTTGCAATTGGGATTTAATTGGCTTTGAATATTATTAATTCCCAGGCATCTGCTTTCTTGACTGTAGCCTTGGTTGCCCTCAGTTCCTAGCCCTCTAAAAGGCAGGGTCCCAACGTGGGACGAAGAAGGACCCAGGGCAAGTGGTAAGTTGTGTGCTACCCTGGCATCGAGATGGGCCTGGCCAAAGCGCCTAATGCTTAACTATATGTTAAGAGCTTGGTCATGGGGTGTCATGTCATGATCCAAAAGCAACGACGAGACAGGGCCCTGCTAGGGCTAGGAAAGACTAATCTGGCCTGAGCGCTGTAGTCTGAGATCGAGGTGACCCCCGGAGAGCAATTCTAAAAGTTTAATGCATCTCTTGCTATGCCCATACAAAATGATTAATATTGTGAATGCTTATATGTTTTCAGACAAGGAGAGGAGAAACACAACCATTGGGATTTCATCCTTGGATGGGTCCTGCTGAAAGAGTATCTGTCCTAGAGAATAGGTGTTCTGCTAGTGTTATTGAACCTTTTGTGCCTAGTATTTTATTTTATGGTTAAAATCTGTTCTAAACAAAAAGGGGGGAGATGTTGGAATATTTCCCCTTTTCCAGCTGCCTTCTGGAGTTTTGTCACAGAAACCTTTTGTCACAGAAACCTAGCTGATCTTTGACCCCGCAGATCTAAGGTGCTAGCCAGGTTTGATTTGACATTGTAGATTCCAGGCTGCAGCCCAGCCTGGTCTTTGGGATGTAAATCCGAGTGCTTTACATCCCTTTTGTAAAACAAAGAAGGCTTCCCTTTTGTTTTTGTATCTTCTTTCCGGGGGCCTAGATTAGCAGGCCTGCAGATACAAGAGAATTATGTTGCCTCAATGTTCTTCCTGTAAGATCTTTTGGTGCTTTTGGTGACGTCAATGTATTGCGCCCTTTGGAAGGGCCATGATCAATAAAAGGGGGAGAGAAGGTGAGGGGGGAAAGTGGATAAAGGCAGAAAGTGTAGAGAGGGCGGAAAGGTGTAGAGAGGTCGGGGAGAGTGTATAGAGAGAAGATTGGAATAAACTGCAAGTTAGACCAACCATCATGGCTCCGTTCCTTCCTTCGCCTGCCACATCTTTGCCATCAACCTCCCCGGGGTGGGGGAAGCGGCTGGAGGCTACCGAACTCGGGTGGCGGGAGAGACGGCTGCTGCCCTAGGCCCTGGGCCTGGCTCGGTGCGGTGAGGCATCCCTTCCCTCGCCCGCGCCATTTCTTTTTATTTTTATACAGATCGGGAGAATCAATATTGTCAAAATGGCAATAGTCCCCCAAACATTATACAGATTCAACGCGATCCCTATAAGGATACCCATGACATTCTTCAAAGAAACGGATCAAGCAACCCTAAAATTCATATGGAACAACAAACGCCCACGGATAGCTAAAACAATTCTTGGGAAAAAGACAATGGGAGGCATCACCCTCCCCAACCTTAAACTTTTCTACAAAGCAGTAACAATTAAAACAGCATGGTGCTGGAACAAAGGCAGAGCTGCAGACCAATGGAACAGGGTGGAGTATCCCTACACACAACCCCAAAGGTATGACCATCTAATCTTTGATAAGGGAGCAAGAGATGTGAAGTGGAGCAAGAAAAGCCTCTTTAACAAATGGTGCTGGCACAACTGGACAACCACATGCAAAACAATGGGCTTAGACCTTGACCTGACACCTTGCACAAAATTCAGATCAAAATGGATTAAAGACCTCAACATCAGACCACAACCATAAGGTACATTGAAGACAAGGTAGGCAAAACCCTCCACGATATTGAAGATAAAGGTATCTTCAAAGGTGACACGGAACTAAGCAATCTAGTAAAAACAGAGATCAACAAATGGGACTACATTAAACTAAGAAGCTTCTGCTCCACAAAAGATACAGTGACCAGAATACAAAGACTATCTACAGAATGGGAAAGGATAATCACACAATACCCATCAGATAAGGGGTTGATATCAATGGTATATAAAGCACTGGTTGAACTCTACAAGAAGAAAACATCCAACCCCATCAGAAAATGGGGCGAAGAAATGAACAGAAACTTTACCAAGGAAGAGATATGAATGGCCAAAAGGCACATGAAAAAGTGCTCTACATCACTAATCATCAGGGAGATGCAGACCAAAACAACCATGAGATACCACCTCACACCACAGAGACTAGCACACATCCAAAAGAACAAAAGCAACCACTGCTGGAGAGGATGTGGGGAGAAAGGGACCCTTCTACACTTCTGGTGGGAATGCCGACTGGTTCGGCCCTCTTGGAAAACAATATGGACGATTCTCAAGAAATTAGAAGTTGAGCTCCCATTTGTCCCAGCAATACCACTTCTGGGAACATATCCCAGAGGAGCAAAAAAGTATAGTAGAAATGACATCTGCACTTATATGTTCATTGCAGCACTGTTTACAATAGCCAGAATCTGGAAAAAAACCCGAGTGCCCTAGAACAGATGACTGGTTGAAGAAACTTTGGTACATCTATACAATGGAATACTATGCAGCTGTTAGGGAAAATGAGGTCAGGAATTTTGCATATAAGTGGATCAGCATGGAAAGTATCATGCTAAGTGAAATGAGTCAGAAAGAGAGAGACAGACATAGAAAGATTGCACTCATCTGTGGAAAATAGAATAACAGAATAGGAGACTAACACCCAAGAATGGTAGAAATAAGTACCAGGAGGTTGACTCCATGGCTTGGAGGCTGGCTTCACATTCTGGGGAGAGGGCAACTCAGAGAAGGGAACACCAAGTAAAATGTGGTTGGAGGCCATGCGGGGGAAGGGTGATGCGTGCCTAATGTCAACTAGAGACCGAATACAATGGCCACTCAACACCTTTATTGCAAACCACAACACCTTATTAGAGAGAGAGAACAAAAGGGAATACCCTGCCACAGTGGCAGGGTGGGGTGGGGGGCGATGGGACTGGGGAGGGTGGGAGGGATGCTGGTGGTGGAGAATGGGCACTGGTGAAGGGATGGGTTCTCGAACTTTGTATGAGGGAAATATGAGCACAAAAATGTATAAATCTGTAACTACCCTCATGGTGATTCACTAATTAAAAATAAATACATTTAAAAAAAAGAAAACGTCATGAATCAAACCTGCCTGAGAAAAATGAGTTTTGAATCATTAACAAGGCAATCTCTGCAACATACTAATGACTCCATTTCCTGGTCCTGGTTTTATTCATCAATGCACCCTGCGGTGAATTGAATGATATAAAAATGATTACACCCTTTGAGATATTTCTGGGTTTGATTGTTTTATGCCATGTGCTACTTGTTTAGATTATGAATTAACAAATAAATCTGTGTTATTTTCTAAGTTTTAGGATGGAAAGGCTTTCCTTCTTTCTCTCATACCAAGTTAATGTCATTCTCTCTGGTGATGGCTAATGGTCATTAGTATGATTCAGTTCACACACACCTGGCCCCCTGAAATACCACTCATCTCTCTTAGTGATCGAGGCATTATGTCCCTAGTATCATGAATAATTTATCCTAGATGGAATTTCATTTATTCTCAGCTTGAAACGCACTGCATTGTATGTAGTAGACACAATACGTATTTATTTTAACTTAACCAGTTGTTCAGATAGTTTGACCCATATTTGAACTCTATTCTTACAAAATAATTCTAAATATGACCAAATATTATGTCAAACCATGTTCTTCTCAAACTATAACTTATGTTTTATAAGTAGAAATAGGTTCTGAGGAGATTGCTCAAGCAGAAGAGTACAAGCTTAGCAGAGATTATCTGATCTAGCTCCTCTGCATGGTATGGTACCCTGAACACTATTGGGAGTGGTCCGGGAGTCCCTTGAGTACTTCTGGGTATGGCTTTCATGACTCTCACAACCAACAGTCAGATAGGCCCTTATAGGATGAACACTAGTGAGTGTGACCTTTGAAAATTACAATAATTGGGCCTGGAAGATAGTACAGGTGTTAAGGTGCTTGCCTTGTATGCAGCCAGCCTGGTTCCATCCTGAGCACTACATATGGTTCACTGTGCAACACCATGAGTGATCCCTGAGCCCAGAGCCAGGGGTAAGCCCTGAGCACAAGCATATGTGACAAGAAAACAATACAAAAATAGCCAATGCCCCCCAAATTATAAATAATCTAATTATATCTTTATCACGAGTGTGGAAAGGTGTGGAAAGGTCAGATTGCAGCTGAATCTCAACAAGACGATGTTCATGAAAAACAAACTGGTCCCTGGAGCTCCATTTACTCTCAATGGAACAAACATCTCCGAATGCAGCAGCTATGTGTACCTGGGTCAAGAAATCAACATGAGGAATGACTTGGTGCCAGAACTGCACAGAAGGAAGAGAGCAGTGTGGAATGACTTCAAGAGTGTTGAAGAGGTGGTTAAGAGAATGAAGAACCTCTGACTCCAGACACATCTTTTCGATTCCACTGTTCTTCCTGCACTAACATATGCCTCAGAGACCTGGGCCCTATGAAAACAGGATGAGAATGCTATTAGGGTATCCAAAAGAGGAATCGAAAGAGCTATGCTGGGAATATCACGTCTCACTCAAGTGACAGAAGGAATCCAGAGTTCTGACCTCCGTTGATGGTCAAGAATCAGGGATGCTGTCTCGTTTGCCAAGGCATCAAAAATCAGATGGGCTGGTCATGTAATGCAATTCAGAGAGGACTGCTGGACTAGAGCTGTTACTGACTGGATTCCACGGGACGTCAGAAGACCTTGTGGCCGCCCACCAAGTAGATGGTCAGATTTCTTAGTCAAATCCCTGAGTGAATGATTTGAGGCTCTTCCTGTTCCTGGAGCAAGCAGATATCATTGGGCTGCACTAGCACGCAACAGGGACAAATGGAGATGTTACTGGTGCCTGCTCGAGCAAATGGAAGATTAATGGGACTACAGGTGATACAAGTGATATCTTTAGCACAGCACTGTTGTTCTGTTGTTCGTCGATTTGCTCGAGCAGGCACCAGTAGTGGATCCATTGTGAGACTTGTTATTACTGTTTTTAGCATATTGAATATACCACAGAGAGCTTGCCAGGCTCTGCTGGTTGGGCGGGATACTCTTGGTAGCTTGCTAGGTTCTCCGAGAGGGCCAGAGGAATCAAACCCGGGTTGGCCACGTGAAAAGCAAACACCCTACCCACTGTGCTATCGCTCCAGCCCAAAACACGTATGGCTCAAACACAAACAAAAAATTGAGGTATATATTACATTATTAATTTCCTTTTAGGAAATAAAATACTGAGCAGCCATTTAGAATTTTGCAGCTGGGACATAAGCATATGGTAAAGTATAATGTGATAAACTGGGGAAATTGTATAAATACTGTTACTATAATTACATAAAACTAGTATGAAAAAGAAGCCCCCAACAAATTGAAATTTTCATAGGCTATTACTGAACAATTGCACTGTAGCACTGTCATCCTGTTGTTTGTCAATTTGCTCGAGCAGCACCAGTAGCGTCTCCATTGTGAGACTTGTTGTTACTGTTTTTTGCCGTATCAAATACGCCCTGGGGAGCTTGCCAGGCTTTGCCAGGCAGGCGGGATACTCTTGGTAGCTTGCCAGACTCTCTAAGAGGGATGGAGGAATCAAACTTGGATTGGCCACGTGCAAGGCAAACACCCTACCCACTGTGCTATTGAAGTTTTATAATCATTGTTATATTTGATCTTTCTTATATAATTATGAACTATTTATAAGTATTCTTTCTGCAACTGGTAAACTGTGATAGAGAGATTAATTTAATTGTTGAAAGAGAAAATGATATTGTGATGATATATTTTAAATTCTGGTTAACTGGGTCCCCATATCATAATTTTTATTCCATAACCTATAGCTAGTGTAAGAATTATGGCACAGGATTTTCTTTCTTCTAATTAAAAAGGCTTAGTGCACTATTTTTGATTCATACTTTAAACAAGTTTAGCCCAAAATTTGAGAGTAGTAAAAGATCTTATCTTTAGGGCTTTAGGACAAAATCTTGGAAAATCAGTCATAATTTGCAAGCCATACAATTTTTTCTGCCTTAGTTTTTTTATTATTATTTTTGCTTCCAATTTTTATCCCCTCCTCATACAAACTTGTTTCAATTTCTTAAAGTAAAACTAAGATGAAAATTCATTTCAGCATGATGTCATGAGAAAGTGAATAAATCTATCCCCCCAGAAGCAGTATCAAGTTAGATAAAACTGTCAAAAACTGCCTTTTCAGTGCTCCAGAAATTGGCCACAGAATTACTTTTTTTCCCCATGAAATCTAGGACCTTCAGGTAAAAACAGCATGAGTGGTGTTCTTTCTGAAGCAATTTTATCCCCTTTCCATGCCCAGCTCTGCAGTGCTGGTAGATTATCTCAAGAATGAGAATCTATGTATACCAGCAACTTAACTCCCAGGGCTGAAGAAGGCTGACCTTTTTTGGGTGTTATTTAAGTCATATTTATGAGGGTAAGTAAATTGAAAGAGCTTTGAACAGAAATGCCTCCACCCACCTGAGTTTTTTCACACATACAAAGACCTGGATGCACAAAGCTTCTGAGGCATCCTTAGCAGAGAAAGCCTATGTATTCAGAAAGAGGAAATATTAAATATTCTGGAAGGGTGTCATAGGGGGTAAAGTCCTGCATTTTGATAGCACTCTGCTTCACACACACACATACATCAGCAGAACATAGACACTCACTGGTCTGAGATTGTGTAACCTCTCACCAACCATTAGCCAAACACCAAGCTATGCAGAACACAAAGTTAGCAGTCTGATTTTCAAATAAAAATTAGAGTAAAAGAGATTTTTACAGATTAATTTTAATTCACTGTATTAACAAACTAGCAATAAAAAAGAACTTAAAGGAAAACTCAAGGTTCCTCCTCCTACTCCCCTCTTCTTTCTCCCTGACAGAGTCACTCTCAAGTAGGATAGTGCCTAGAGGCTGGCCCTCACCCTCACTTTATGAATGCATGATCTTTGCCTTCTCTGCTCTTTCTCTTCTCAAGCTCCCCCTTTCCCCTCTCTGGGACAGAATATTTGCATTTCCTTCTTTCTTCTCTTTCCCCTAGATAAATGAAAGCACCAATTCTCCAGGGAGGGCAGTAGACAACAGGGTAAAAGAGTAGAAGGAGATCAGGACCATCAGAGGGGAAAAGTTCAGAAATTCCAGGGGGACAGAGTCGGGGTTACCTGTACACTAACTTTTTTGTTGGCTGGAGAGATAGCACAGCAGGTAGAGTGCTTGCCCTATACCATGCCAATCAGGCTCAATCTCTGGCAACCCATATGATGCCCTGAGCACCACCAGGAATGATTTCTGAGTACAGAGCCAGGAGTAGTCCATGAGCACTATTGAAGGTGGCCCCAAAAGAAAACAAAATTAAATAAACTAACTTTGTAAAGTTAGTTTTTCTGGTTCAAAGAAATTAACACCAAACTATAATGCAACTTCACAAAGGAAATAAAGCAAGAAAAAATAGGCATTATGTATTTACACTTTGTAAAATGCATTTAGAGGAGCCTGAGAAATATTATAGTGAGTGGGGTGCCTCCTTTGCATGAAGTCAACCTGGGTCTTCCAAGCTTTGCCAGGAATGACTCCTGAGCACAGGAGTAAGGTAAGCCCTAAACAACACAAGGTAGAATCTCTGTGTTAATAATAAATAATTATGTATTTTTAAAATAAATTATATTTAAATAAAGTTACAAACTGGGCTATTAACAGATATACAAATAATATCTATGATATGCTAAGTGAAATGAGTCGGAAAGAGGGACAGACATAGAAGGACTGCACTCATTTGTGGAGTATAGAATAACATCACATGAGACTGACACCCAAGGACAGTAGAGACAAGGGCCAGGAGGATTGCCCCATAGCTGGAATACTGCTTTATGAGCAGAGAGGAGAAGGCAGATGGAATAGAGAAGGGATCACTAAGAAAATGATGGCTGGAGGAACCAGTTGGGATGGGAGATGTATGACGAAAGTAGATAATGGACCAAACATGATGACCTCTCAGTGTCTGTGTTGCAAGCCATAATGCCCAAAAGTAGAGAAAGAGTTTGGGGAATATTGTCTGCCTTAGAGGCAGGGGGAGGGTGGGAAAGGGGGGGTATACCCGGGATATTGGTGGTGGGGAATGTGCATTGGTGGAGGGATGGGTGTTTGATCATTGTGAGGTTGTAACTCAAACATGAAAGCTTGTAACTATCTCACGATGATTCAATAAAATTTTAAAAAATAATATGTATGATAACAGCATGAAGGAGAAAAGGTGTTTGAGTAATGACAAGTGGCTATATTGTATTCAATTTAGTATATTTTTAATAGATTGCAGTAAACTAAGATGCATATCATAAACTATAAAGATTAAGAAATAAATATCCAAAGAAAATAACTAAAAATGGGGGAAATTAATAGAGGATGGACACTAATAATATTTGCTTAATGTATCTTTAAATTTTTCCCTTTATATACCCAAGAATAGAACTGAAAATAAAATAAAAATGGTTAAAAAATAGTAGCTGAAATCAGTGATATCATGGCTACCGCAACAAAGTTTTAGCATGGTACCAAAATATTCAATGGTACCAAAATATTCAAGAGTTTTTTCTAAGCTTTTCATCTTCAGAATATGAACACATAATGGGAATGAATTCACCAAGTTAGCTACCATCCATTATTTTTAAAATTGGATAGTTTTGGAAATTAGTTTAATAAGTACAACCATGGAAGATAGGTAAGCAATTGTGTGGAAGAGAATTATCTATTAGATTCTTGATTAAATGCTGTAATATTAGAAAATTATTTATTCAACAGAGTCAATAATCAAGTAGCATTCATTTTAAGTTATTAATAGAAAAAGTCATGTATGATTAAGGCAATATGCTTATTAAAGAACTATAGTAAATGTGCTAAATGCACATATAAACTATACTAAATTTACTAAAGAACTGCAGTTTCATTACAACAATTTTTTATAAAAAAAAAGACTGTATCAATTGAATAAAAAACATATTTGTCCATGAAAAAGTACTTCAAAAACGAGCTGAATAGACAATAGCACTGTAGCACTGTTGTCCCGTTATTCATTGATTTGCTCCAGTGGGCACCAGTAACGTCTCCATTGTGAGACTTGTTACTGTGTTTGGCATATGGGATATGCCACGGGGAGCTTGCCAGGCTCTGCCCTGTCAGTGGGATACTCTCGGTAGCTTGATGAGCTCTCCGAGAGGAATGGAGGAATCAACCCAGGTCGGCCTTGTGCAAGGCAAATGCCCTACCCGATGTGCTAAGCTCCAGTGAAGAGACAGTACAGCATGATAATGTGGCTTGTTGGGCGCTGGCTTTGCATGGGGCTGGCCCAGGTTTGATCCCTGGCATCCTATATGGCCCCCCCACACACTGTCAGTAGTAATCACCTACTTCAGAGGCAGGAATAACCATTGACCATCTCATGATGTTACTCCACTCCCTCTCCCCTCTCCCCCAAAAAGAGTCATGCAAGACCTTTTTTTTCATTTCACTCTGATTTCTGGGAGAGAGGCAAGCACATCACCAAGTGAGAAATGAAATTCATGCATAGCACGTGGGCAATGCCTAGGAGATGAAAGAAGAAAAACGAGAGGTGACAGGTGAAGAGAGCACGGGAGAAAATGAGAAACCTGGTAGATAGTTTATGCCATTCCATTTAGGAAGTTTCAGAAAACATGGAGTGTTTTCCTTCCCCAAGACTGCTTGACCCTAGGTGAAATAATCACTTCTGGCTTGAATTTATAGTTCAGGTCACAGCGGTTATTGTCACCTGCACTAAACAGCTGATGCTCATGAGTGTATGCCCAAGGTTGTCACTTCATGTTTATCTGTAGAAAATAGTCACGGGGAATCTATATGAAAGGCATAGAAATAGGAGGAATTGCAAATCATTCCAAGCATATAACTCTACTGAAATATTACCTGAATGATATAAGGGTCAGTATTACCCAAGCTCTGCTTTGATAAAATAAATAAATAAAATATATTAAAAAAAATAAAAGTAGTAAATGCTACTTTGGAACAATTTGATAAACTAGAAAAGCAAAAACTAGATGAGAAAGTAGCATGTGATCCTACCTTACCTAGTAGCCACTATTTGAATTTTGATACAGATCTTGAATATTTTTTTACAAGTAACTAGTCTTTTTTGAAGTAGCATGGGTTTATAAAAGATATATGTTTTTTCTGTGTGTTATTGAAAATTATTATGAATATATGGGATATTAACTTTGCCACTGAAAGTTGAATTCTATCCATCAACATCCATCTGACCCCTTTGATCGGACGTAAGGTCCAAATGTTTTTCTTTTTTTGTTTCATTAATTTATCTTATCATATGTAATAAAGAATGAGCTAAATCACGTTCTTTCTCTCCATATGGTTTATTTCAACAAGTCTAATGTACCTTACTTCATTTACCCAAATGACAAAGATGATCTTTTGTAATCACTGGGTAACATTCTACTCTTTCATCCATTTGTCAGTTGATAAGCACCTAAGTTGTTTACAGTTCTTGGCTATTATAAATAATGATCCACTAATGCTTTTGTAATTATCCAGAAATAGGATAATTTTATCAAATATAAACTTCTATTTTTGATTTTCTGAGCAATCTCCATCCTGCTTTCCATGATGGCTTCACCAATTAACAACCCACAGGCTGTGTATGTTTCCCTTTTCTCCAGGTCCTTCCGACACTTGTTTATTTATTATTTGTATTATGATAATTCTCATAGATGTGAGATGATACCTCCTATTTTGATTAGAATTTCCCTAGCACAAAATATTATGAACATCCTCTCATTTATTCATCCATCACCAACACGTCTTCTTGAGTGAAGGGTATTCAAATCCTCTGCCTACTTTTTAATATAGTTTTATTTATTTATTTAGATATTTGGCGTGCTCAAATCTTACTCCTGGCTTTGCATTCAGAGATCACTTATAGAGGGCTCAGGGGATAAATCAGGTGTTGGGGATCAAACCTGGGTCATCACATGTAATATAAACACCTTATCTTCTGTACTATTTTAATATACTCCCCTTAAAAATTGAGTTTTATGAGTTTTTGTATATTTTAAATACGAATTCTCTATCAGAAATATAATGTGCCAATATCTTCCTCTCTCATTTAGAATCTCTTTTCATTTGATACTTTGCTTTGCAGGAGCTTTAAATTTGAGATAGATATTTGTTGGTTTTTGTTTTTACATCTCTTGCCTTGGGGTGACTACATATTCTATATTCCTTAGTATGTCAATAAGGCTGATGTGGAGAACATATCACCTGTGTTTTCTTCCATATCACTTATGATGTCAGGTCTTATATACAATTCTTTAAACACTTTGAATTCAATTTTAAGCCATGGTGTAGCTAGTAAACTGGTGTCACTCATTTGCATATGACTGCTCAGCTTTCCCAGCCCTAATTACTGAGAGATATTTTCTTAGCTCCCAGGTGCGCTCTGGGCTTCTTTATTTTGACTTAATTGTCTGTATATTTGTGGCTTCATCTGGGCTCACCATACTGCCCAATTGATCTATGTATATTTTTATTTTAAATAATTTCATTTTTAATTACTATCACTGTGATAAAGTTTAACTTGAGTATGGTAGCTCTATTATTGTTCTTTTTTGCCCATTTAATTTGGGGGCTCTGCTGCTATCCCTCTTGTGAGGGCTCCCAGATTTGAGTCCACGTAGTCAATCCGCATGAGATCGGCATGGTCTGGACGGGGTGGGGGGGGCGAGAAGGGTTTGTGGTTCTGGTAGTTTTCTCTGCCGCTGGTGGAAGGATGGGTATTTGATCATGGTATGACTGAAACGTAAGCACAAAAGTTTATAAGTCTGTAAGTATACCTCATGGTGATAAAAACTTTTTTTATAAAAGAAGAAAAATGTCTGCCATAGAGGCAGGGGGTTGGGTGAGATGGGGGTTGCGGGAGGGATACTGGGGATGTTGTTGGTGGAAAATGTACACTGGTGGAGGGGTGGGTGTTTGTTCATTGTATGACTGAAAATCAATAAAACTTTGTATTTGTACCCCACGGTGATTCAATTGAAAATTAATAAAAATTTAAAATATTTTTAAAAATTTTTGAAGAAAACAAAACAAAGCAAAACAAAATCCACATTCTGAGTGTGTATGTGTCATCTCAGGAATGCTATATCACTGAGTGTGTTGAAACAGTCTCTTGTAAGTCACTCACAGACCTGTGATAGCTGTGTGGCCCTTTGCTATTGCCTTCAATATGTAAAATGATTATCATAAAAGTAGATGTTCTTTGAAGGGTGTGGGGTTGGAACAGTATATGATGAAAGCCTGTTATTAACAGTATTGCAAATCACAGTGCCTCAAATAAAATCAATAGATTGCCTCCTATAGGATAGCCAACATGTCTGATAAACTAGAGCAGAAATTATTTTGAAACAGCTTTGCAGGGGTGGGGAGACTGTTCAAGTGGTAAAGTGCGGGGTTAGCATGTGCAAGGTCCGGAGTTTGATTCTTGGCACTGCATGCTCCTTACCCCAGTGCCCTGGGTGTGATGAGTGGGCCTTCAGCATATAGCTTGCGGCCAAACATTCGCATAAAATGGCTTTGAGAAAGCCATTTTACAAGAACAGGAGGACTGGGACACTTTTACAAGAGTAGGATGGTTAGCCAACAGGAACAGATAGATCAGCCTTCTGCATATCTGTTATCTCCCCTAGTTGCCCTGGGTGACATTAGTTACTTCTAGTTTTACCTTAAGGCCATGACGCAAGTAGATTGAAGCCTAAGCATACATAAGCGCTGTGGAGTTACAATAAAGTCGCTTTTGCTTTTGCTCACCTCTGTGTGTGTGTGTGTGTGTGTGTGTCTATGTGTGTGTGTGTGTGTGTGTGTGTGTGTGTGTGTGTGTTTGTCTCCCCTCTCCCTATCACTCTCGCACTCTCTCTGAACAGAACCCTGTTATTTTCTTCTGCGCGTTGGGACACCTGGGTACCTGAACCCAAGTGATTCCCAAGCACTAGTGGATGTGGCTGAGTAAAAAAAGCAAGTCTTAGAATTAGTGGCAGAACAGAGCTCACTTATGACGGTATATGTGGAATGGAAGGAAAGTATTCTGAGAATGGTAGTGGCACTTTAGTGGTAGGGTTAGTGTGGTAACATTATACCATTAAAACCTAAACATACATACTCTTGTAAACTAATGCTGTTTTAATAAATTAATATATATATTTTATCAAGGTTATTTGAATACAATAGGAGGAATGTCTCTCTTTAGAACTATTAATCTAGCAATTTAGTCTGAAAAAGAAATAATTTTGATTCATTGGCTGCAGTGTTTTAGAGAAACAGTGATGATCAAATTATTTGTCCACAGACCAATATCCAGTTGTGGGAAGTATATTTTAGTAAAAGAAAAAATAAACAAACTCTAGGTATAATCAATGAATTCCAGTATCTGACAATAGTATCAATTATAATTAAACTAACATTTACTGACTTGATATTGTGGTTTACTATGCAAATTGAAATATCTACATTATACTTTTTATCTAAAGATATTTTTATAATTGAGGAATTATAACTTTAATTTTACAAGTGGATATTCAAAAACTTAAAATTATTGACAAATTAAATGAAGATGGCCGGAGCAATAGGACAGCAGGTAGGACGGTTGCTTTGCATGCGCTGACCTCGGTTTGATCTCTGGTATCCCATATGGTATCCTAAGCACTGCCAGGAGCAATAATTCCTGAGTGCAGAGTCAGAAGTAACCACTGAGCATCGCTGGGTTGTCCCAGAAAGCCAAAATGCAAAACAAACCAAAGTAGATAAAGATAATACATTTGGTAAGTCCTAAACCAGTATTTGAAATGACAGCCTATCTTCAACAAGTAGTTTTGAAATACTGGATAGCCACAGGCAAATTTTTTTTTTAAAAAGTATATGTAGCTCACACCATAGATAAGAGTTAATTGAAATTTAATTACAGATCTCTCAGTCCAGAATCCATAAAATACTTTGAAGAAGACATAAGCATAACTCTGTAGAATATAGTCCTCAGAGATGTCTTTAATAATTCAACTCCATTCTCAAAAATAACAAATAAAAATAATAAAAGCATTAAACTGAAAAGTTTTTGCAAGCCAAAAGAAATGTGAAGTAAAATTATAAGACACCCTACTAAATGAAAGCATTGCAAATTATACAACAAATAAGGTACCAATATCCAAAATAAATAAAGCAATCACAAGGCTCAATAACAACAAAGGCTATAATCTGATGCCCCAAAATGGGGACAAGCTATAAAGACACTTCACTGAAGAAGGTACAGTATCAGTAAGCCGGTATATGGAGTGTTCATTATGGAAATACGAATCAAAATACAGTGAAATATTTCATACCAGTGAGAATTTTATATATACTGTAAGTAAACAGGATGTAGAGAGAGAGGAATTCTCATGCACTGGTAGGAATGTTACCTGGAAAACAGTTTGGAGGTTTCTCAGAATATTGAAAAATAGAAAGTCATATGATACAACAACCCCACTTTTTGTCATCTATCCTAAGAACACAGATATCATAATTCTAAGGGATGTATGCACACCAATGTCATTACAGAAGATAATATAATAGATATCATATAATAGAGTAGTCAGGACAATAGAATGGCAGTTAGTAACTTTGTGGTAACACAAATGCCCAACAAGAGATACTTAACTAAAGAAATGGTGCTATATATACACACAATGCAAAAACTATGAGATGTAAGAAAAGATAGTTTTCTGACAATTTTGATAGAACTAAAAGGCATTCTGTTAAGTGAAATAAGACAGAAGCAGAGTAAATACCAGGTGATAACACTCATGGGTGGTATAAAGAGAAATAAAACAAGGGAATAAATAATAATCAATGAGGAACAATCCTTTGCCTTCAGATTCAAAACTGAGATTACCAGGGAGCCAGGGAAGGTCAGGTAAAGAAGGTGGAGTAGCTTCAGGTGGAGTAGCTTAAGCACAGAGATTAACCTATAGAAGAGAGTAGGGAGGCTTTTCAAGGATTAAGATTTGTGCTTCCATACAACCTAGCAAATCCACTTCTTGACATCTACCCCCAAGGGCCCAAAAACACTCTTTTGGAAAGATCCTTGTTCCTATGTTCATTGCCACTCCATTCACAACAACTCAATTTGGAAACAATTGAAGTGTCAAAGGACAGATGAGTGGATTAAGAAAATGTGGTTTACATACACAATGGAATGCTAGTCAGATATAAGAAAATAAAAAATCATGCAATTGCTGCTATGTGGGTAGAACTGGAGGATATTATACTAGCTGAAGTCAATCAAAAGGAGAGAGAAGCAAATGCAGAAATAATTATTTCATATATGGGAGATAAACAAACAGGCAATACAAGAGGAGAGAGAGAGAGAGTTGGGGGAGGTAATGGGAGGAGCTCATGAATCATTCACTGGTGGAGAGAAGTTGTCAATTACTGCTGTGTTTGCTGTTAGAACACTGTATGCATGAAACTATCATTCTGTCATCATCATCACTGTCATCCCATTGCTCATAGATTTGCTAGAGCGGGCGCCAGTAACGTCTCTATTTTGCTCGAGCGGGCAACAGTAAGATCCCCATTGTGAGACTTGTTGTTACTGTTTTTGGCACATTGAATACGCCACGGCTATCATTAGTGGTAGCAAATTATGGTGACTCAATAAAAATTGGAAAGAAAAAGAAAGAACAAATATTAAGGGTCTGGGGCACATTGGCAGAGATGAAGAAATTTGTTCATCAAAACTGCAAAATTTGGGGCCAGAGTGATAGTACAGTGGGCAAGTGTTTGCCTCACATGGGGCCAACTGGGGTTTGATACCTGGCATCCCTTATGCCTCCCTGAACACTGCCAGGAGTAATTTCTGAACACTGCCTGGAGTGGCCCAAAAAGAAAAAAAAAAGCTTGAAAATTAGTAATAAAACCGATGACTCAGGTACTTAGGTTCTGGCCAAGGCCTTTAAATTATGGTCTTTTAAAAACAAAGAATTTGAATAATAATCACAACACTGCTGTTTATTTTTTAAATTTATTATTTGGTTTTGGGGCCACACTCAGCCATGTGCATGCAGGAATTACTTCTATCTCTGCACACAGGATTCGCTCCTCATGGGCTTCTTGGAACCATAGGTGATGCTGGAGACAGAACTGAGCCAGCCGCATGCTAGGCAAGCATCTTATTCTCTGCACTATCTCTCCAGCCCCACAGCACTCATCATCTCGTTGATCTTTGATTTGCTCGAGCAGGCGCCAGTAACGTCTCCATTTGTCCCTGTCGCGAGAAAGTGCAGACCAATGATATCTGCTTGCTCCAGGTACAGAAAGAGCCTCAAATCATTCATTCAGGGATTTGATGAAGAAATCTGACCATCTAGTTGGTGGGCAGCCACGAGGTCTTCTGACGTCCCGTGGAATCCGGTCGGTAACAGCTCTAGTCCAGCAGTCCTCTCTGAATTGTATTACATGACCAGCCCATCTGATTTTTGATGCCTTGGCAAACGAGACAGCATCCCTGATTCTTGACCATCAACAGAGGTCAGAACTCTGGATTCCTTCTGTCACTTGAGTGAGACGTGATATTCCCAGTATAGCTCTTTCGATTCCTCTTTGGAATACCCTAATAGCATTCTCATCCTGTTTGCGTAGGGCCCAGGTCTCTGAGGCATATGTTAGTGCAGGAAGAACAGTGGAATCGAAAAGATGTGTCCGGAGTCGGAGGTTCTTCGTTCTCTTAACCACCTCTGAAGGTCTCACATCCCAAAACTCCTTCAGTCCCAGAAAGTCCAGAATGGTTGGTTACCTTTCTTTAGCCTATTTTTGAAAACCTAAAGAATAATTTAATAAATTCATTGAATATTCTATATTCAAAATGAGAGATCTAGAATATTATCAACAAAATAGCCCCTCCTCTGATGTTTTGAGAGACTGAATCATTTTCTCCTCACATCAATATTAAGGACACAGGACCTTTGATCATTGATGAAAAGGATTTCATTTTTGAAGCAAAATACTATAATATATGGAAATATATATGTGATATATACATATTTAGAGAGAGAGAATATTAGGCTCAAGAGAGAAAAGGGACTTTTCCATAGAGAAGAGATCCTTGAGGAAATGATTTTAAGATTATAAAACTACACATTATTTTTGGAAAAAGAAGATACTGAGATGTTGTGCATTAACAAAATCAAGTCAACTTATCAACTATCCAGTAAAAGGAGTTTTGTAAGAAGGATATGATAAATATAAAGAACAAAAAATATAAAGGAACATATTCTTTTTTCTAGTTTTCCTCATTTAAGAAGTAGTAGCACTGTAACACTATCTTGCCGTTGTTCACCGATTTGCTCGCGCAGGCATCAGTAACATCTCCATTGTGAGCCTTGTTGTTATTGTTTTTGGCATATTGAATACTCCACGGATAGCTTGCCAGGCTCTGCTGTGTGGGCGGGATACTCGCAATAGCTTGCCTGGCTCTACAAGAGGGACGGCGGAATCAAACCCAGGTTGGCTGCGTGCAAGGCAAACGCCCTACCCGCTGTGCTATCGCTCCAGTAAATATTATTTTTTCACTACAAAGTCGTTAATTAGGGGATTCAGAATTTATAGAAAATGTAAGTTTTAGATATGTAATTAAAATATAAACAACCCTCAGTAAAAAGCACGATAAATACTTTGTTTAAATAAACATGCAACTTGAACTTTATGCAGAATTAAGCTCAATGCACAATTTTGTGCCTTGAATTCAATTTTTATTTTATGACTAGGAATCACATCTAAATTTCTTTAAAATTGTCAATTTCTTAAATAGAAATTTAAGAGAGACTATGATGTATATACACAGCCACTTATTGCTAACTATTAGTTTATTTACCTTACGATTATAAAAATCAAATAACAAATTTATTCAGCATTTTCCTTTATATCTGATTATGCTCTTAGCTTTAATTATTTAAAGGGAAATCATTGAATGAAAGAATATGATTTTTTTTATACTTTTGTATGGTCCCCTGAGCACCACCAGGGGTACTTCCTCAGTGCAGAGCCAAGAGTCACCCCTGAGCATTGCTGGGTGTGATCCAAAAAGCAAAAAAAAAAAAACAAAAAAGGGTTAGCATGTACAGTGACAAATCAACTTGTAGATCGTTCACTACTGACTGGAGTAATTGGAGAGCTCTAAGGCTAACTAATGGTGTAAATGTTAGAAAAACAGATTCAGGCTTCTTGTCTCGTATATAAGAACATAAATCACGTGACTTTGAAGGAGTAGAGGGAGTAGGTAACTGGCATCTGTGTTTACCCATCTTTAACTGTGATCTTGGGTCTATTCTGTGTCTCCTCATTGGCTGGTCTTGCGTGCAAAACACAAACCATGCCAGGCTTCTGCCACTCTTCAAATCTGGACTAATGCAGGCATTCTAGGCCCACTGCATACACACAGACAAAGAAAAACACTGTCAATATGCCCATTTTTTTTTTTACCAAAAATAATACTAAAAGATAAAAAGAAAATCGGTATCATTAGCTTTCAAGATAACAATCTATTTTAATAATTAATGCTGGAAGGTCTCATGAAGTTTCTTAGATAATTTAATCACCAGGTCAACATGATATTTTCAGAAATATATACAGAATGCTGAGGAGGGCATTTTTCCAAATTTCTTCTCTTAATACTCAGAATATAAAAATATTCAAAATTAAGAAAAACAATTCTTGAAATCTGAGCTAAAACCTTTATTACATAATTTAGGAGAGTGACATGATTGACTGCTGGGAAAGCTTTCAGGCCCTGATCTGAGGCACTTTCACACACGCCCTCCCCCCATCATGTTGGTGCCCTTGGCAGGAGACGTGATCTAGAAGGTAATCAAGGAAAGTGGCTATTAAAAGCTCACAGGCTTACTGGAGAGAGAAAAATGACTTTTGCTAAAAGCCAAATCTCTAAATATCCCTGAAGCCATTTCCCTCCTGACCTATATGTGTGGTCCTGTGTATGCATATTCACACTTTTCCACTGATTTTTTTTTTGTAATAATCTATATATGCTTTTAAATTTAACAGTTAGTGAGCACTTAAGTTGCTCTCTCATACAAGAAATCACAAGAGCAATTTTGGCATTTTGCCATTCCTTGCAATTTCTTCAGCTGGAGAATAACTTCGCAGGACAGAAGCCAACTCCTAATTGTCCTGCTTAATTAGACCATTTGCATGGCTAAACTAACCTGGACACTCTTTCCTTGCTTCCCCTCACCTGAATGGTAAGACTTTTGTCAGATTTTATTTTTTCAGAATCTTTATAAATTTAACTTGAAAGTGCAAGAGAATTCGCTAGAATGTTCTAGCTAATTCCAGCATTTCCAGGAGCATTTCTCTGTCAGTTCTTCATTTTTCTCTTTTGCTCTTTTCAGTGACATGACAAAAATGGTCATTTGTTCCTTTCTGCAGCCAAGTACAATGTTGTATGTCCCTGAGAATCCATAAAAAGTTTGTTATCTTTTAGTGCTAGTATATTTGTAGCTGGACTGGAGCGATAGCACAGTGGGTAGGGTGTTTGCCTTGCACGCAGCGGACCCGGGTTAGATTTCTCTGTTGCTCTCAGAGAGCTCAGCAAACTACTTAGAGTATCCCACATGCGTGGCAGAGCCTGGCAAGCTCCCCGCGGCGTATTCGATATGCCAAAAACAGTAACAAGTCTCACAATGGAGACATCACTGGTGCCCGCTCCATCAAATCAATGAACAATGGGACGATAGTGCTACAGGGCTATATTTGTAGTTCTTTTTCTGAGAATTAAGGGTATTATTAATGAATACTCCTCTCTGCAACCTCCAAGTAAGAAAGAATTCAATTATCCATTTATCACAAAACTGAAATGGCAACGGAAAATAGAATCTTTGTAGCACATGAAAATTATCCTGGGAGATGGTGTGACTCAATAGAGCACACAGGAGGAGCATACAGTTTGATCCCTGGCTCTCTATGCATCCTCTGATCACTGCTAGTTGTGGACCTAGTCCCCAAGCACTACTGGACGTGGCCCTTGTAACAGTGACACTAAAATAAAATTGCACAGGGAATTATTCTAATAGATTGAATTCTTCAGAAGTCTTGGGTTAGATGTGCCCCATATGTCCAGGGATACTAAGGTTTCCCGTCTTTTCACATCAGGAATGCAAAAAGGGAATTGTGAGTTTATAGATTCTCTGAGCACCAGTAAAAAGTGCAAATAAACAGTTGGAATATTTGTAACTTGGTTTAGCCTGAAGTGATGAGCTTTTTAAAATCACCATTTAAAATAGACCTCCTCAATGTTCCACCTAAAAAAGTAACTGAATTGTAAGAATTGCATTAAAATATTGAAGAGGGAGTGGTGGGTGAATAGGGCCAAACCCTCAGGCAAATTGCTAATGGGATTAGGGAATCCAAGGTTCCTGATAACAGCTACTGGCTTCTTTATGTTGGAAACACAGATTGGTTCACAGGCCAACAAAGGCTAGGAAGTCCCTTGTTTGAGAAGCTTCTCTCTACAGATAGTCCTCACCATTTCCATGACAATTAAAGCTTTACCTTCTCACCTCCTGTCAAGTGGTAGTCTAGGATAGGGAATCTGGACCGGGCATTTTGTGTTGACAAGGCATAGCACTGCACTGAGCACTGTTGTCCCATTGTTCATCGATTTTTCTCGAGTGGCACCAGTAACGTCTCCATTGTGAGACTTGTTGTTACTGTTTTTGGCATATTGAATATGCCGCGGGGAGCTTGCCAGGCTCTGCCGTGCAGATGGGATACTCTTGGTAGTTTGCTGGGCTCTCCAAGAGGAACGGAGGAATTGAACCCAGGTCAGGCATGTGCAAGGCAAATGCCTTACCCACTGTGCTATCGCTCCAGCCATAAACAAGGCATAAAATAAAGAAATAGCTTTCCCACATTCTGAAACAGTTCCTGAATATTGGGGAGTTACAAGATTTACCCACAGGTATAGAAAATAGAGTATATGCTATACATACACAAGGTGACATTGTATATGGGACATTGAAAGGTGACATTGTGGAGCCATCGTGCAGGTCTTTTTGCCACTCAGTCAGAGTCAGTTTGCTTCTGTTTTGTGGTCTTCTTGTCCCCTTTCCCCTGCCACCCAACCCTAGTCACTTGTCACTTCTGTGATTGCAAAGTTCAGAAGTGGCAACGGTGAAAGTCTAAGCGTGGGTAGGACCAGCTTGCAAATTCACTGGCTTCGTGACTGCAGGATCATTGCATTCTGTATAGCAGCCAACTTAAGTAATTGTTTTACTACCCAGCCTTATTACTTATTAACATGGGGAGCTGACATTTGTTAGTTCGTAAATTATGTCCCTTTCTTGTAAATCTAAATGGCTATTGCTGTGGTGATGGTACAAAAGTGATTTCCCAGAGGGAAGACAATAGAAAGAAACTCTTCCCTCAACAGGGAGAATATGAGGCTTTTAACTGCGGGCAAATATAGGGAGATAGGAACATAGTCACAGCAGACAATCACCCCCCTACCCCTAGTTCTTCTCCAATGAGCTGCTAGAATAACACTGAGGTGAATATAGGGTTTCATGCCCATAGACTAAAAAGAGATTGATAATAGGTTGTATACACTGAGACTAAAGAATCCAAATACTCTGCTATTTTAAATACACTATTGCATTTGAAAATTCCCGTGGTGGGAGCAGAAGTGATAGTATGATGGGTAGGGCATTAACCTCGCACATGGCCAACTTGGGTTTGATCCCCGATATACCATATGGTGCCCAAAACATGCCAGAGTGATCCCTCAACAAAGAGCCAAGAGTAAACCTTGAGTCCTGCTGGTGTGCCCCAACCCCCTCCAAAAAAAATTCTCTATGGTAGTCCTGAAAATAGATATTATTAGTCACGGTTCTGCAGATTAAAAATGTGAAGACTAAAAGGGAAACTTTTACTTCGAAGTACTAAAAGGAAGAGCTAACATTGAACGTGAGATCTTGGACCACGGATCTATGTGACCATCACACTCTTTGATGAGAAGAAACTGATGAGAAGAAAGCGAAGACACAGCGGGTAAAGGAGGACTGGTAGCACCTACAGGTGAACTGACCTGAATTCAAGTTATAGGTTGTGACACTGGGGCTCTGGGGCTGGACATCTTGGGAAAGTCATCTATGCTAGTGATTTCCACACACTCATCGAAAAGGCAATGATTGGATCATTTGCCCTCTATGATCTCTTTCAGTCTTAACTTTTAAAACTTGCTTTGTAACTGAGCCAAGGTCAAAAGAGCAGATCACCAGAGACTGAGTTCAATGTTGATAACACAGCATAAGCTTGACACTACCATAAACTCACAAGGCACAAATCTTAGACTGTACTATAAAAGAGCTTTAGGAGAGCATTTAATTAAACCTTCATACAAGATATTAAAGAATAAAAATTAAACAAATATGAGTCACACATAATTCCAAACATTTTAAACACATCAGGTTAAATGTTTTGAATATATATTTCCAGACCATTAAAAAAATGTAATGTTATGCTGTCTGCCTTTTTTCCTTACACACTTCATTTTCCCTATTAACATGAACATTCTGAAATATAAAATACAACTATAATAAATATCTATTTAAGTAAAGGAATGGAAAATAATTGAGGTAAACTCTGCTTTCTTTTTTTTCTTTTTTTCTTATTTTTTAATTTTTTATTAGTGAGTCACTGTGAGGGTACAGTTACAGATTTATACATTTTTGTGCTCATGTTTCCCCCATACAAAGTTCAAGAACCCATCCCTTCGCCAGTGCCCATTCTTCACCACCAGTAAACCCAGCATCCCTCCCACCCTCCCCAGTCCCGTCTCCCCCCACCCCACACTGCCACTATGGCAGGGTATTCCCTTTTGTTCTCTCTCTCTGATTAGGTAAACTCTGCTTTCTTATTTCCACTAAGTATTTTCTAAAGTTCTGTTGTTATTAGTAACTTAGATATTCTTAGGGCTTTGAACATGCTCATATATGCTGCCTTCATTGGTTAATAGGAAATATGAAATGATAGTCTAAAGACCATGTACTTTAAAAATGATTTTAGATATATATTATTAAGTCCTTTGAAGAAATGTTCCTTTTCACTTTTGTCAGAATTATAAAAGGTTAGATTTTCCTGTGGGACTCATTAACTCTTGGTATTCTTTAAACAATTACTTTAGTAAGTCTTTAGGTCAGGAAAATATGATGGAAGCACACAGACTACCAGGACAGAACGGTGACATTTAACAAGTAATCACTTCTCTGCTTCTGGAAAATGGAATCCATGAACCTGTCTGTAAAGTCACGGGTAATATACAGAAAGAAGTAAAACAGGTCCTGAGCACAGAGCCTAGAGTAAGCCCTGAGCATCTCTGCGTGGGGCTCCAAACTCAAAATAAATAATCTGTCACTGTCACTGTCATCCCATTGCTCATCGATTCGCTTGAACGGGCACCAGTAACGTCTCCATTGTGAGACTTGTTGTTACTGTTTTTGGCATATCGAATACGCCACTGGTAGCTTGCCAGGCTCTGCCATGCAGGTGGGATACTCTCGGTAGCTTGCTGGGCTCTCCAAGAGGAATGGAGGAATCGAACCTGGGTCAGCCACATGCAAGGCAAACACCCTACCGGCAGTGCGATTGCTCCAGCTCAATATAAATATATAAATAAAACAATGTTTGTACAATGTTTGTTTTTGGAGGCCACATCTGCCAGTGCTCAGGACTTACTCCTGGTTCTGTGCACAGGAATTTTTCCTGGTGGGGCCTGGAGCACCATCTGCGGTGCTGGGGATCAAACTGTAGTTGGCCTCTTGTAAGACAAGTGCATTACCCCTGTACTGTATCTCTTGTCCCAGGAAAAAAACATTTTAATTATCCTTATTATTCTTAAATTAAAAGTTAATTCAAGCATTTTATTATTACCCATTCGCCATGTGTTTGTTTTTTTTCTCAACTCTGGATACAAATGTTTTTGTCTTTTAAAATTTTTTTTTCGTGGGGTGTGGGGATAACTCTGTAGCAGTAGTCAGTGTACTGAGAACCCTTCCTGGTGACACTTGGGTGGCAGTGTGGGCCTAATGGTTCAGAGCTGGTGATGGCCTGGCAATGTGGTGCTCCTCAGGTATGGAGGGCTGGGGGGTCACTAGAGCCACACCTAGGGGACCACTGGTACGAACTGAACTTAGGACCTGGTGCTTACAGACATGTGCTCTGGTCCATTAATCTATAATACAATTTAACTCATTTCCTCAGTTTTATAATCAAGGGTCTTTCTTTTATTTCCTTTATAAGAATATTATTGCTCTGCCTCTCTCCTACTGCAAATAATGGCCACATTTTCAACTGAGAAATTGGAAGGACAGGATATGTTTCAATTATAAGGTTCCATATAGCTTCCTTCCTTCATTTTCCCTTCATTTTTCCTAAGAAAACTTTTTATGCTACTATTTTTTCACTCTTGGTGGTTTATCCATTTCAATTCTCTTTTCTTCATGTTCAACCCAAATGAATTTAAATAAAAATACATCTTGTGAATGCAGGTATATGAAAACAGAATATCAAGTCAAAGAAAAGATTCATCATTTACATGTTTCCCTCTGTTTGTCTTGTGTGGTTAGTTCATGCCTTTGGTAACATGCTTTTAACTATATCTCTCTGCTTTCTACTTGAGGAAGAAGCAATGGTGTCAAACATGTCCCAGGATTTCTGCCCCTCTGGGGCAACGCCCTGTAGAACCCTTCTCTACACTATGGTCAGGTTCTCTAAGTACAATGGAATTTTAACTTCTGCTGTCTGTCAAAGTTGAATAGCTTCTGTAGACCCATTTTGGTCCCAAATCATATGATTTGGTTTTAATAAAAAAGGAAATTATCTTAAGTGGACCTGGTGATCAGTAAGGGCTCTTACAAAAGAGGGGACAGAATTCTTGAAGGAAGTGATTTTCCTGTTGACCTCGAAAAAGGAGGCTACCATACTGTAAGAGTCAGATGAAAGGGAAATGGGAGAAGTTTCTTGAAGCTGAGAGCACATTCACTGAGAGCCAGTCAGAGAACAACTATCTCAATTCTATCTCCCCAAAGGACTGAGCCCCCAAGGATTCTCTCAACAACCATGCAAGCTTGATGAACCCCTGAACTTCATAAAGGAAGCTAGCGAGACCAATGTCTTGACTATATCCTTGGGGGATCCTGAGCTGAGAATTCCATGAATATGTGCAGTAACCACTGAAACACTGATCCATGGAATACATACGTTACGGCTTTTATTCTGTGATTTCATGCTTTTCATGTGTGCTTTGATAATGTACTTACCTTGTTTTAATTTGAGTTCATCTGTTTATATCATGGCCTCTTTCAGGATGTAAGTTTCAAGAGAACAGAGTCTGTTTTCTTCACTTTGTCCTCTGAGCCCAATAGAGTTTTGGAGAATTGAAAGTCAGACCCCAAAGTGTGAGGATAAGAATTAGTAGAACCAGGGACTGGAGCAATAGCACAGAGGGTAGGGTGTTTGCCTTGCACGCGGCTGACCTGGGTTTGATTCCCAGCATGCCATATGGTCCCCTGAGCACTTCCAGGGGTAATTCCTGAGTGCAGAGGCAGGAGTAAGCCCTGAACATTGCCGGTGTGACCCAAAAAGAAAAAAAAAAAGAATTAGTAGAACCACATGTTGCTGTCAGTCTCTTTCATAGAGTTATACAAACCATTTGCATCTCAGAATCAGAGTAGCTTCCCCCTCACCCCCCTGGGTTTCCAGAAGCCTCTGCGGCCATGCCCACAGCCCATAGCTGCTCATGTTGACTCATTGGCTCAGGTCATAGATGCTGAAGTCTCTAGACCCTGTAATACCTCGTAATTCCACAATACTGAAATTCCAGTAGGTGCACACAAAATTAGATGGGAAAGTAACATGGAAAACAAATAAACTAAACAAGCAAAACCTGTAATGCAGAAGGCTCAGCTAGCAACAGACAGCTTAATAAATTCTTAGGCAAGGACTTAACAACTCCATGATCACATATAACAATTTTCACATGAATTTATTTTTCATACTTATTGATTTTAATATTGGAGCTTTGTTAATCAGTTTCATATTTAGAATTGTATTGGCAGTTGTGATTTTTTTGTCTACATTAAAATAAATAAAAAATTTTAAATAAAAACATTAAGCATTCACATAACTCAAAATTTAAGACAGAAGTAGGATTTTTATTTTAGAAATAAAAGTTTAATATACGGCTGAGATATAGCTCAGATATGCTTTGCATATAGAAAGTCCTGATTAGATACTTGACACCCCTAATACTACCAATAAAAACACCTGACTTCTAAGATTACCTATGATCTTGGACATTTCATATAAGTTTTCTGAGCCACAATTTTCTCCTATATAAATAAATGTATTTTATTTGTATTTTATTTCTTAATTGCTTAAGTTCTAGACTTTATATTTCCGTAAAACTTACAACTAGAGCATTTGCACATTGGAAAGAAAATAGTCGGGAGCAGAGTGATAGTACAGTGGTTAGGGTTCTTGCCTTGCACTGGTCCACCCAGATTCGATTCCCAGTATCCCATATGGTCCCCCAAGTACCTCAGGAGTGATTCTTGAGTGCAGAGCTGGAATAACCCCAGACCACTGTCAGGAGTGTCCCACCAAAAATTAGAGGAAAAAAAAAACCCAAAAGAAAGAAGCCCAACATCCCCCCAAAGGAAAACAAAGAATACGGAGAATTATCAATAAAAGGTCTTAGGATATTCACAAGTTGTAACAATGTGTCATATATTATAGAACTTTATTACTCAATGAAAAGAAAACTTATGAAAATATCATCAAAGTACCTTCCACCCAACAGAACTATTTATGATAACATGTTAATTCTTACATTAATGGTGTTAACCATTCTTTACTCTATTCATTTGTTACCTGTTTTTGCATATATAGCAAAAGCTGCAGAATTCTAAATGTAAAGGAAAAAAATAAGAAATCAATAGAGTTTAGTTTACAGCTACAGAAGCAAGGGCTGATGAGTCTGTTGCATTTATCTGGAACCAAAGTCAGTCTCATTTAGCTCATTCCTGTATGAAAATGAAAGTAATCAGCCTTAGCGCATGAAACCATTAGCTACAGTTTCAAAGTGTTGCATCTCAGAAAGGTCACAGAGGGCTGGCCAGCAGCAACAGGAAGTTTACAAGTTATGTGAGTCACATTTGCATATGATAATTAGTTTCTCTATAAATACAATTTGTTCTGCAGATTAACATTTTGTGTCCTCATTAGATAGCAAACATTTCCATATTAAACCCACAAAGCTGCCACACTTGGCTCTGCTTGCGTTGCATGATAGCATTAAAACCTCTGTTTATACTGGTGCCAATTAGTAGTGCTAAGCGCTAGAAGAATAAAGGGAATCATTAATGCTATTAATATAAACAGTCATAATAATGCAGAGAAGCTTTCACAAACCTTGTTAACTTTAAAGATCATTAGCAGTAAAGTATTTTTGTGTAGTAAATGGCTCTGTTCTTGGACATATAAAGTATCAACACCGTCTAGATGGCATTGCTCTGAGCACTGGATCCTGGCTTGCAACTGAGTCTTAAAGGATCTGGTTGCTAGAGAGAGGAGCAAGTAATTTACAAATTGCCTTTTTTTTTCTTTTTCACTAAACACCTCCCTGCCCCGGGGGACCCAGCCCCAGCATCTGACCTCCACTACCCCACCACTGCCACACTCGGGTGGAACCTCACCCATGAGCAAAGTCCCACAGAACCCAGGTAATGCGGAACTTTGTGATCTTGGACTCTGGGCTCAAAGGGACCTGCGAGCAGAGATCCTCTGCCCCCTTCCCCCAATCTCTGACGACTCAGGAGTCACACCCATAAGCTACCTCCTGCTGGAGCCAGATAATCTCATTGGCCACCCTCCAGAACTCATGGTTGTTTCCCTCGGAAGGAGGCATAAAATGAGGCCCCCATAACCATGCCACCGAACTCCACACCAAGGGTGCCCCAGCGGGGGCAGGTGAGAGCCCTCCTGGCCCCAAGGGATCCAGCCCCGGCAGCTGACCTCCACTACGCCAGCGCTGCCATGCTCCAGGCTGCTTTCCACATGCTCAGGCTGAGACTCACATATGAGTGAACATATTCCTGGACCGTGCAGACACATCATCATCATAAGGGGAAATATGTTGGAGAACCTGACAAGCTACCGAGAGTATCTCGCCTGCACGGCAGAGCCTGGCAAGCTCCCCATGGCATATCCGATATGCCAAATACAGTAACAATAACAGTCTCATTCCCCTGACCCTGAAAAGAGCCTCGAATCATTGGGAAAGACAAATAAGGAGAGGCTGCTAAAATCTCAGGGCTGGGATGAATGGAGATGTTAATTGTGCCCACTCGAGTAAATCGATGAACAACAGGATGACAGTGACACAGTGATACTAAACACATTTGCCTTAGTAAGGATGTCAGCTGTATTCTACTAGATGGATAATCCAGTTGTCAACATGGATACGTGCAGTTTCTAGAAACATAAACCAATTTCACTTCTGTATACAAGTTTTGTTTGATGTACTATATAGGTACTTAGGTTGAGAAATTCTTAAAAACTATTGTTAGCTAAGAGACTAAGCTAAATGAAAACAATTTACTTTTGAACTTTAGGTTGTGATACAAGAAAATTACAGTAAATACAGAATTTTATGTCATTTCAGAATTTGGGGTCAATTTTAAAAATGCTTTTTTTCCCCCACAGCTCTGCCATTACAAGCTGTATCATTTTGAAAAAGTTTCTGTCTTCTTTTCTCATCGCAAAATGGGAAAACAAGTTATATCAACCTCACAGGAATATCATGAGGATTAAACAAGCTGCCCTAGAATCACTGCAGTGCCTGGTCTGTCCATAATATAGTTTCAGTAAATAGAAGTTACTGTTATCATTCTAATTTGTGAAACTCATTTTTCTAACCTGGAGAATGACAACACAACATCTCTTAGCAAATTTATAGGAACTCCATATAAATTATATACTGCCATAAGGCAGGTCCTTTTAACCACAGATTTCTTACTGGACTCAAAGTTTAGAACTAAAGAAGTATGTTGTTAACTGGGACAAGAGAAGCAGGCAAATCGGGAATATGGAAATGCTATTTTGTCTCACTTATGAAAATAATTAATAATTGCCTCTAAACAAAATCCATCCTGGTAGTTGGGTATTACTACAAACTTGGAAGACTGGATCCAGAACACTGTCTCCCAAGAGGCATGGACCTTACCAAGCTCTCCTGAGCTCACCCACAGCTGTGAAACTTAACGGAATTTCTCGTTGGGTTCATCTTTCCAGGATAAAATCAATTCTATCCGCATCAAGTAGGGATGAGACTCCAAAAGAGAATGAATTAACCTACCCCTGTGAACCCACTGAGGATCTAAAACTTTTTTTAAAGAAAAATCATGGAATACTCTTTTTGTAAAAAGTTAAGTACCATGTCTTTTTTTTTATCTAAAACTGCATAGACAATTGGTATGCAGCTGACAGAAACAGGATCTGCCAGATTTCTGGAGTGGGCCCACCAGCATGGAAAGAAAGAAATCAAAGTGCATGCTGGATATGTGGTCTTATGCCCCTATTCATTACCCAGGCTTTAAAAGACATTAGCTTGGTGGATGGACAAATTATGCAGTGGGTGAGGTCATTGCCTTCATGTGATTGATCTGGGTTCGATTCCCCTGCACCAACACAAATGGTCACCAAGCTTATCAGAAGTGACTCCTGAGCACAGAGCCAGGAGTAAGCACTGAACACTGCCAGGTGTAGCACAAACCACTCTCATCCCCTCCTCTGTTAGAAAAAAAAGCATTAGCTTGGATTGTAGCATTGACAAAAGATTTTTGTGATCTTGGTTTTTGATTCTCACTGTTGCCTCTTTTCATGTTTAGTGCATATTACTGGGGCTGGGGTGGGGGTGTGGAGGAGCATAGATTGTGGTGGGTCTGTGCCCTGAACATGTCTTCTTTGTCACACTGAGTCATAGATCTTGAAGGACAACTGCTAATACGCTAGTCACTGTTTCCTTTCTCTTCATCCTTGTCATAAAAAGATACCCACTCTTCCATTCTTGTTTGCATTGTCAGGGAGAAAATGTGCAAGACTGTCAAGATGGAATTTTTGCTCTATATTTGTAGGTATATTAAAAAAACCCCTAAAGATATTTAATATACCATTAAGAAAGCTTATAAAAGAATATCTGAAGCATTGTCTGACACAAATAAAGACTAATTTGCTTCGGACAACCAATAAAATGGGTGGAAGCTATAAAACAACAACAGCAACAAAACAGAGACCAGTATTCTGGGAGAAATGAACTTGTTTATGGAGACATTCAAGCAAAGGCTACATGACGAGTGCCCAGAAGGTTCATAATAGGTATCCATTCACCACTTTATCTGGATGGCCAGAAACAATGGGAACTCTAAATTTCTCTGAAACATACCTTTGGCCATCAGTTCAACTTGAGTTTTATGTTTGACAATAAGGTTTCAATGACTCTTGAAACTGGATTTAGAATTTAGTTCTCTATAAACTTAAGAAATGTCAGTTCTCTTTATTTTAGCATGAAATGATAGGCTGAAGGTGATTATTCGACACTTGTCTTGCTGGTGTGGAGGGTAAGGGAAGGTCACAGTCTGGGTCATCACCAGTGGTATTCAGCAGTGCTCATTCCTAGATACATATTCAGGAGTGGCCCCTGGCAGTACTCCAGGGCTATATGCAGTCATGGGGATGAAAGATGTGGGTCAATTGTATGCAACATAAGTGTCGTGTTTCCTGGACTATCTCTCTACTATCTCTCTGTCCTAATCCCTGCCTTACACCTTACATTCACTGTATCACTGTATCACTGTTCATCGATTTGCTCGAGCAGGCACCAGTAACGTCTCCATTCGTCCCAACCCTGAGATTTTAGCAGCCTCTCTTTACCCATCCTTCCCAAACGGTGCCTCAATGGAGGCTCTTTCAGGGTCAGGGGATGAGACCCATCATTGTTACTGTTTTTGGCATATCAAATATGTCATGGGGAGCTTGCCAGGCTCTGCCATGTAGGCAGGATGTTCTTGGTTAGCTTGTCGGGTTCTCTGAGAGGGAGAAGTAGACACATTATGTTATTAAATGGAAAACACATTTTATCTTCTGGGGAAATGATGAATAAATAAGTCACAGTTTCTCCTGAGTGTATATTCTTTGCTGGAGGACAAAATGGCACCAAGAAAATGTGTAAACTCCATCAATTACTCCTTTCCCCTCTTCCTTAGAGTTTTTGGCCCATTATATGAGTTTCTTTGAGACACTATTCTCTATCCTAACTATAATTAGTTAAAGGGGAAACCACTGATAAGTGATAGAAAGGTTAATGTTCCACTGCTAGTTGCATCTCTTTCTAAAAATAACAGCAGAATAAGAACTGTCTCATTTATAGAGTCTGTGCTTGAAAAAATAAATAGGCAACAAAAGAATAGAGACAGCGTTATCAAGTCTCCATGTAAACCCTTCTCAGTATTACCTAAGAGGAAGTAGCACTGTAGCACTGTAGTCTCGCTGTTCATTTATTTGCTCAAGCGGGCACCAGTAATGTCTCCATTGTGAGACTTGTTGCTACTGTTTTTGGCATGGGGAGAATATGCCATGGGGAGATTTCCAGGCTCTGCCACGTGGGTAGGATACTTTTGGTAGCTTGCCGGGCTCTCCGAGAGGGACGGAGGAATCGAACCCAGGTTGACCACATGCAAGACAAAGGCCCTACCCGCTGTGCTATTGCTCCAGTCCTGAGAGGGAAGGGACCTAAAAATCATGTTTCTGGGTCAGATGACAGATGAAACAGGTGTCAGTTAAGTCCCTGTTTATGTCTGAGATTTTCTGAGGACCAAGTTTTGCATTTTCCTTGGAGTCTGTCATAGCATTGGATTTTCTGAACCCCTACTGTTTCCATCACAGAATAGATTCTTGGAAGTGAAACAGGCCTGTTTTTTAAAAAAACTGTTCTTTATGCAGTGAAGGATGTAAGGAAACTGGAGGAAGTTCAAAGAAGAATAACAAGAGTGATTAAGGAGCTGAGAGCGTGATTTATGTTGAATGATTAAAAGGATTAAACATACAGTACTTGGCCAATGCTACATACTTCGCTATGAAAAATTCAAAATTAAGTGCCAAAGCTCTCAGCTCCCATGGAAAATACAAATTTGCATATAATTTGGCATATATTTCTACATAAAACTCAGCAGAGCCTTACTGAGGCAGCAGTCACGTAATGCCAGAACCATTAGTCTGTTTGGTCAATTGAAAGTACAGTCTAATCAGGCCAGTTAAACTTGCTGTTTGGCCTAATTGAATAGACTATTGAATTAAGAACTTACCATGAAGAACCACTGCCTATATGGGATGCATCCATGTCACATATAAAATTATATAAGGTCTAGTAGTTATTTGCCCAATGGTCACTGACTACAATCTCTAGAGGAAAAAAAAAATTGGCAACTAAAGAAGTGAGGTGAGCTGCTCTTGGGGGAAGCATGGTCCTTTGAAAAGGAGCAGCTCTTTTGAGAATTTTATGAATTTATGACTGTTATAAACTTTGGGTCCAGACATTACCAAATATTTTTACCTATCAAATGAAGCCAGTGATTCAGCACCCCTGAATTAGATATCTCTAGTGAGGAAAGCGAGAGTTGTGAGGGTTGGAGGAGCTTGGACGCCAGGAGATCACAAAGCAATGTTCAGTTGAGTTTCAAATTCAAATTGTTACATTATAAAATGTATTGACTTTAAAAATTGTAAAGGCCACAGGAAAAGGTCACCACAACCTATCTGGTTAACGAGAGGATTTGAAAAGCCAAGATTCAGAGGATGGGAAATAGACTCTTTAAGGCATAATTAGTGGCTCATCAGAGCAAATTCTGACTAGACGCAGAAGCCTGCAAGAGGAATCTGGGTTTCTTTCTGATTTTATCTGGGCAAATTACCTCTAGGGCCATAACTCCTCCCTTTTCTACTTGTGTCTACCTGTTCGAGGTAACATAAATTTATGACTCTTTCTATAGCTTTCAGCTTTTCACTCATAACAGACCCTTGTGAGGAAAATCAACTTAAGAATTTTATCAATAGAATTCTTTCATGGTACAGAGATCACATGCATCAATTTCCATCTTAAACATGAATGATTCAATAAAGCAAGGGATTTATGTGAGGTTATGTAGGTTTGTTGAGGCTATGCCTTGCTCAGTTTTAAGGGTTCCAGTGTGAAGTGCATTCTCTGCATGTGGTACCAGTGGGCGTCATCAATCTGTCATGGCAGACACTAAAATATTGAGAGCTCTGTTGGACAAATTATAAAATGTGCTAATACTCTACCCCTTCCCTCAATATTGCCAAGATATGGGACCGGGGAAAAAAGGGCAAGGGTTCCTTCCATGTGGGAGTTGGGTTCGATGCTAGGCATCATGTAGCTTCCCAAGCACTTCTAAGGTGGTCCTGGTTGTTCTAGCACCACAAAGCCCATGCAATACTGCATTCTTAGGCTCTACAACTTAATCACTTGCCCTGTTGGCTGACAATCAACAGGAGTGGCCCCCGGAGAATTCAGAGAACTTCTTGAAAGACCCCTGCCCTGCCCCAAATTGCAATTGGTACATGCTCTCTGCCTTTTCTGCAGTGATAATGGCAAGGAAGGTGGGTGGGCAGTGAGGGGGGAGAAAGAGAATGCACGGATCAGTGAAGACTTCCAGTGAAGTTTTAACTTCAAAAGACTACAAGTGTTTATTCTAACAGGTGGATTTTATTTTGAGTAAATGAGAGCAGTTGTCATTTTCAGAACAGCAATGTTTTGGACTAACGAGCCTGAAACACCCAGAGAATAATGAAATTGGGAAAATATGAAGTGAAGGAAGTGTAGAAACTCCTTCCCTGAAGCCATTTGAAAGTGAGCCGAATAAGGAAATAGAAAACCTATTCTTAGAAACATCCACTGATTTCTCTGGGCCTGGCGTGTTCTAATGAGTTTTTTTACCTCTAGTTGCAATGGTTCTTAGACTTTGTACACCTTCCAGGATTTTAGAATGTTGCTATTAGATGTGCCCTGAATTCCCTCCAAAAAGGGGAAAACCAAACTCAAAACAATTCCTAAACTTATTATTTCATAGAGTAAAACTGATTTTCCTGAGTGAATATTGTGCATCATAAAATTTTTCAGTGTGAAGTTCATTCTTCCCTGAAGATAGTCTAAAAAAAATGAGAGACTTCTTCATTATCATTTTACTTCTTTAACCTACTTTTTCTCTTTCTGGCTTCTTCAAGGGATAAGAGCAAATGGTATGTAAAGTTTCATAGCACAAGTTGAAAAGGATCTGAGTTTTATTTTTTCTCCTTCTGTCCATTAATTTTCTAACAAGAAATCTGATCCTCCTAGTGATTACTCCTAAGAAGGACAAATGAATGAGGGAGCTCTCCGAGTCTGCCATCTGCATGTGGAGAAGATGGATTTCTATGAGACTCAAGAAATTGTTGAGTTTTCAGTGACATGGCTCAGGGAGTGTGCCAGCATTAGTATTGGTTGGTGTAAAGGTATATCTCTGGTGATGGCATATCTCAACCATCAGAAAAAGATGGTGATTTTTTCTTGACAGATCACCATGTTACCTATTTTCAGTGGTGCAGATAGAGTTGGTGAAAATGGGTGTCTGGCACAAGGAATTTAGAATTATCTTCTAGATCACATGCATGTGATCAAGTAACAGTGATCTTGATTACCTAAGTAACAGTGCAGTGATTTGGTGCCTGTCCCTTTTATTCAGAGCACTGCATGGAGAGCACCTCCGAAGGTGGCTTGGCAGCGTTGCCCAGAATCATGTCAATGATATGATGAGGAGAACAGACAATTACATAAAATCTGGATGCAACACTACTAATCTGACTTCTGGTTTAAAAACAAAGGTGGGAAATCTGTCTAAAATTTGTCTCAGTCTTAGTGTGAGTTGTATCGAAAGGTCATAGCCCAAGGACCTTTTCATTATCAGCCATGCTTATTTTTGGTACTACAAAAATATAATTTGAGTGGCTAGAGAGGCTATAGGAGTTAAAGTATTTGCTCTACAGGTGACTGACCTTTTAAATTTCATTTTTTGGATGTGCAATAATTTAGAAATTCACATTTTCCTAAATAATTATTTTGTTAGAAACATGCAGATTTAGTTTAGATTAAAATAAAAAAAAACACCTTACTAAAACTTTTTAAATAAGGGCCGCAGACATTGCACATTGAAGGCAGTCTTGTTCCTAGTTCCAAGGCTGGTGAATTTAGAACTATTGGCTGGTGGTGGATGAGGGTGACATTTGACCACTAAGAAGAACAGTGTTTTGGGGAAGGCTCAGATTAACTTTGTTTAGCATGTTAACATTTTACTCTTACTATTTTTCTGGATTACTTCATTTATAATACAAATGCAACCCATCAGACACTTTCATCTTGTCACTTAAATTGAAAAAGAAATTCTCCACAAAATATTGGTAGTTGATTGAGATTTTAAAACTTGCATGACTTCAACTCTATGTCAGACAATCTTCAATCTTTGTTGAATCTTCAACCCTCATTGAAAACATCCAGAAATGTCTAGATGCTATTTTCCCTTGTGATAAGTTCTCCAGGCCCTTTAGAAATCCTTCCCTTTAAGCTCCTACCCTCCTGCTGCACTGTCATCAGTAAAATCTCCCTTTGCTTCTGGCCTAGGACTTACGGCTGCTAAAGTAACGGTATCACAGTATGCCTCCTGCTGTCACAAACACTGGGATATCTGGAGCAGGTAGTGATTCTCATCTTAATGACCCCCAGAATATTATTGGCAACCAAGGACCATCACACCTTCTGTTTATGGATCAGTAGTTATAGAAATTTTGAGGGCCTTCGTTAACTTTAAGTATTTTCATGTTGAATTTTCTATAAAACTTTCTATAAAGAATATAAATTTAAGGAGATAAAGTTATTAAAACAGGGTGGAGTGAGAGGAAACATGACAAAAAAAAGACAAAGCAATAAAAACCAATGTGTGTGTGTGTGTGTGTGTGTGTGTGTGTTTAATCCTTCAAAGAAATTTAGGCAAAAAGGAAACAAATGATTCTGTAGGGTCACTGTAATTCATCTTTAACTAAGTGCAAGATACAATGATATTTCTGAAAAGGTTGATTTATGTATTTGAGTGAAGTCCCAGGTGTCGTGGGAAGTAATAAAACTATGTGCAACAGTCCTAGCTATGTGCTCAAATTAACTGCCTGCCTCAATTTCTAACTTCTTCTTAAAACATTTCGGAGTCAGGTCTACTGGAATGTTCAGTCCTAGATCTGTTAGCAAGTGCTCCTGTAGTCTGAGAAATTCAGGGACCTAGGTAGGTTCTGTATTATAAACAAATTGTGTTCCAATGTTGTTCTGTGAATCATTACTTTGGAAACCTAAGTACATTTTCTCTAAAGAAACACAGGTAGACCCAGTCAGTTTCCCTGGCTTTTATAGCCCTCTGAAGTCTGTTTAAACAGTCCGTAAGTAAAAATCCCCCTTATGACACAGACTGAGATGTGTTGGTACTGTTTTTGGCATATCGAATATTCCACAGGTAACTTGCCAGGCTCTGCTGTGCAGGCAGAATACTCTCAATGGAGACATTATTGGTGCCCGCTCGAGCAAGTCGATGAACAACGGGATGATAGTGCTGTGACAGTGCTATGACACAGACTGAAGAACAGTCACTTACAAAAAATTCAGGGACTTGGGGGACACTTACAGGAGATTAAACTTAATACTTAAAAAACAAGCATTTTTTCTCATTGTTCCTCTAGTTAGAAGAGGATAAGAAGCAGAAAATTGGTGGGTCTGGAATAGGATAGACTCCTCCCTATCCTTGGTAATAAAAGAATATTGGTAGACTTGATTGAGTTGATTGAGTTTTCTCAACATTTTCAAGGATTTTAGAGACCAATAACTTGTTGTAAATAGTTTTGTTTCATTGTCCATAAGAGAAGAGCAAGAAAAATGGCTCAGCAGAGATAAAGAAAACTTCTAGAAACTTTTATAGGATGGAGCCCCTTTTAGGGTGGCTATTGTTGTTGCAAAGTTAGGGTATCTTGGAACTAAGTGTTTGAAAGTTAACTTTACTTGGAACCATCACACTTTTTTTTTGTCATATGATTCCAAAGAACTCCCTCACCCAACATTTATTAGACATGCTAATAATAAGTAAAATAAAAACATTTCTGGCAACCTATGATTCTTTTCTCTCAAAGTACCCTGAAGTGGTGGTACAGAGTGGAACTAATATATCCCAAATGTAGGTAGTCAGATGGAGAAGGGAAAGAAACAAAGGGCCTGGATACTTCACAGGCTGGATAAGAAGACCTTGATAACTGAATTGACTGCATTTGGAATTTTCCTGCTTCCTTCTACAAAGGAGACAGGGAGCTGAATGAAACGCTTATCTAAGAAATGTCAACCCCCTTTAACAATGTTATTGCAAGGATGTTGGTAAAGCAGATGAGATTTTGGCAGGTACAGGCAGGATTATATTTGAATTTATTTTCTTGGTATGTGCTAATCTGTACTTTTGTAGTATTGTGCTCTTAAGGACTTCAGATAAAGCCCCATGAGAAATTCTCTTTTTAACACTGTCTTTACTAAACCTTTTAAGAAAGTCTGGCATCATCATGAAATCTAAAGCAGGAATAATGGAAGGATGAGTATGGCTTAGAAAAACCTTTTTGGAATATTCCACATGGGATGGAGGGATGGGATGATGGATCATTTCTAACAGATTAAAACCAACTTTGAATGAGAAATCATTTGTAAGAGTTCTGGTTAGGTTTTCAGACTCCTAATGAGAGAGATGTGGAAGTCAGAAAAGAAAATCCACAAAATTGTTTGATTTAGAGGGAGGGAAATTTGAGAGGTTCTAGATAAAGCTATTTGGAATTAAAAAGGAATGAATACCAAAAATACCATTTTCATGAGCTCTTAAATCTTGGTCCACTAATACAACATTAGATTCTCTGTTATCTTTTTTAGCTAGAGCAATTGTCTTATATGTCAATAATTTAACTCAGATGATAAAAAGAAAATGTTTTCTTTTTAATCATAAGCATGATTAAAGCAGTCAAAGAAAATAGAATAAAATGGGAAGCACTTCTTTACAGCAGTAATTCTGGACTAACAGGTCACAGCAACTGAAAAGCATTTTGTATCAAGAATGTCTCAGTCACAAATCACAAATCACAAATCCCGTTAATTGTTGATTTCTCGAGCAGGCTCAGTAACCTCTCATTCGTCCTTTCTTTTTTTTTTTTTTTTTGAATCACACCCAGCGATGCTCAGGGGTTACTCCTGGCTCTGCACTCAGGAATTACTCCTGGCGGTGCTTGGGGGACCATATGGGATGCCGGGGATCGAACCCGGGTCGACCGCGTGCAAGGCAAACGCCCTACCCCTTGTGCTATCGCTCCGGCCCCTCATTCGTCCTTTCCCTAAGATCTTAGAAGTCTCTCTTGATTAGACCCTCCCAATGAATGTCGCACTGAAGGCTCTTTCAGGGTCAGAGGAATGAGATCCAGCTTGTTACTGGATTTAGCATATGAATACACCATGGGAAGCTTGCAAGGCTGTCCCATGTGGGCAGGAAACTCTCAGAAGCTTGCCAGTTTCTCCCAGAGGGAGAAGTAGGCTACAAGATATCTTCTGGGAGTTTGCTTTTAAGTCTCTGGATGTTGACCATTGATGGGATTACACACACCTGGGTTCCTCTGCTGGCACCTTCATGTGTGAGGCTTGTCTGAACATGTGGAAAGGGACCTTGAGCATGGCTGTGGCTAGGTTCTGGTGGTCTTTGGCTGCCAGGAGCTCTGCTCAGGGTGGGGAAGGAAGCTGGAGCCCATCCTCTCCCAGGGGCCCTGGGGAAGACAGCCAGGCATGCGGGCAAGAGACTCAGTAGAAATGTCTCAGTAGGAATCAGATTTTAAGGGTTATAGGTCAGAGACAGTGGGAAGGGAAAAGAACATCATGAAGAATGAAAGAAAGGGTAGGAAAAATATCAAAAGAATAACCCAGAGGGAAGAAAAGTTATTGGAAAAGAGCAGCCTGGAATTAGATGAAGAGAGAAGAAAAGAGAGACTATGTGACACTGAGAGTGAACGGCAAACAGCAGCTGGAACTCTCCCCCATGAGGTTTCCTTCTCTAATAAAGGAAATTGTCTTTGAGCAAGAAAGAGCAAAAGAAACTGAAATCTAAGAGAGGTGAACTTTTTTCATAAGTATCCACTGTTAAACTACACATAATCCTTAGGTTCAGATACAACATTCCAGGATATTCACTTATGGGACAACTTCTTTAAAAAAAAAAGTCTTCAATTTTAAATACTTATAGATGAACAAATAGGTACATAGAAATGTACAGTTTGGTCCTGGGAATAAATCTCCCAGCCTAGTCTAGTATTTGTAGATGAAAATGTAAAACCACTGTTCACATTTGAGAACTCATGAGAAAACTGATTCCAGAAGACTGACAGGTAAAGAAATAATTTTAGACTTGTCAGAAGTGGTGAAAAGATATCTTATGAAAGATATTATTTAACTAGCTTGCAATGCAAATATCCTGACAAATTCCCTATCAATGTTTTGAGTACATGTGAAAGCAGTGATACCTGAGCATAAGCTCTGTCATTTTCTTTGTTTTGATCCCACTCTCTTGGACCAACATAACAATTGACTGGCCTTTTTTCACCCCAACAACTTGAGGAATTCTTTTCTTCTTTGTTTGTTAAATTTTATTTACATGCAGAATTGTTATCAGAATTCATTGTTACTACATGTCCCAAGATTTTAACACTGGTTTAGATTATTGAAGCAAAATTTAAAAAAAAAACCCAAAACTGTTTGAAGACTAGGTTTAAATTACCAAGATGAATTTTTGATAATTTTTGGAGAAACCTACAATAAAAATATATAATTTGAGTAACATGTTTACGAAGCTATAATTCCAAAATGATTTTGGTATGATAGCTGACATCAAAATTTAAATGACAAGTCAGAAAAACATTAATTTTAAGACATTACGTGTAAGATGTACGATTTAGTGTGTAATCTTATAGTAATATGAAAAAATATTTTACTAATTAAGAACAGGGGGTCAAACATCATGCCAATGTGAGTGGTTAAAAGAGAAGAGAGAAACCTTGGAGGTTAAGTTTCAATAATCTTCAGCTTGAATGAGGTATCTAGGAAGTGGGTCGAATAAGCATTCATTTTCTGGAATTTATTTTATCTTGGAGAGTTTTTTTCTCTAACTTCATAGAAGCCAAATTTTGTTTGTATATGAAATTCTCTGGAGAACTTCCAGAGAACAGTCTAAGTGTTCACAGATTCCCAAAGATCCCACAACCTTAAATTTTAAACTTTCTTTGATTGCAATCATGAGGCAATTTTGACTAATAGGAGAGTGTTTGAGGTCCAAGAGCCATTAGGGTGTAGACAGAGGATTAAAAAGAAACAGTCACAGAACATAGACAGGTACACAGTGGCAGAATTCAATAAATGGTGACTAAAAATGGAGGGTTCAACATCCATTCACATGCATTGGAAATATTTATAAAACAATAATTATTACTTGCCAGGAAGAGGTATGGCATAGGCAAATTATATTCAAAGTAAAAATACAAGAATAGTTATAAAAGTCAGTTGAAGACTAATTGCATAGAATTAGACAACTGGGTGGACATGGTATGGTATAAGCTAGATCTCGTTTGAATTATAAAAGGGTGTTTTTCAGTTTTATTCTATCCCCTTTTTTTTCAAACTAAAGGTACTAGTTATTTGAACTTTTCTCTTATGTCTTCTGAGAAAATACATATATTTTACAATATAAGTACCTAATTATAGATGACTATTAAATCACCCTTTGACCTTGTTACTTTAAGAGTTTCTAGTCCTTAGTTCTCCAATGAACAGTCTCACAATGCTTGATTAGGAGCGATGTTTGATATGAGAGGAATTAGAGAGCCGTTTCTAAGGTTCTGAGTAAAAGCTGTATTGTGACCCCTCTCAACATTCCCATGTTCATAAAGAAAAGGCAGTTTAAGGAAGAGCATTTCAAGTTGCAACTATACTTGCAAACATATTGAGAGTAAATAAAGTGCAGGCCTTGTACAGCCATCCCAAGAACAGCAGTGAAATGGGAAAGAGATGTTGAGCCATTGAAACACAGTTGAGGAAGATTGCAAGCTAGATAAATCACAGGATGTGTGCTGGGGAGATACCAGAGATTGAACTCTCCTTGACTTTATAATGTGATTAGCAGCCCTCAGACAATTGCAAGTTAGAGAAAAAAAGGAGCCTTCAATTGTCACTTGTTTTTATTTCATGAGAAGTACAGATGTGTGATGGCTATGAAAGGGAACATGAAAACTAAGGATGCACTTCAGACAGAGAACTGAGCATGGAAGACCAAAAGTTGTGTTATGGTTACTGAACTAAAAGAGGAAGTATCTAAAGGCATTGTTAGAATGATTATGCCAGAGCTGGAGTCTTCACGTTTCCTAAGGATTAGTCTATACCAGTGCTTATCAACGTGCTTCTGATTGTAACTGCCTCACCATCTGATTTCACTACAGTGGATCCTTGTCAAACCAGTTGGTCTTTAATCTCATAGCATGGCCCTGCATTTATGTAATTTTTACCTGATAGCCCTCTGGAGTGGGGGATACAGGCCATAGTTGAGAAACACCGGCCTATAGTATTAACAGAGGAAGTCCAGGGAGAACATGATAATCTTCTGTCTATGTTCTGCATGCTTTGGGTGAAGATAAGAAAGGGCAAGGAAATGGTGCCAGAAACTGAACTGAAGGAAATTGCCATTTGTTGAGCTTCAGCTAGGTTTCAGGTACTTTAACTCTCTACATTTCCTTCTTTAAACCTTATAAAGGGAAGAATGAAGCATGAGAGGAGTAGAAAGAGAATGCTATTGAGTGTCGTGATTGCTAACAGTTCTTGAAAAAAAAAAAAAAAACCTCCATTCCAGAGAGGAATGAGAAGTCACCATGTGCAGGAAGTGTGTGTCTCTGAGACAAGGAGAAAATGAAGAATTGTGAACCTTTATGGGAAGTGCAAGTCTCTGAACAAAATCTGTGAAAACAGTTTATTAAGATTAGACTATGATCAAAGGATATTTGATCACAGAATGGTTAGAACCACAAAAGTTTAGGTGGTCTTTCTCTCTCTCTGAAGATACACTATTATTGTCGTTAAATCCTTTTTGTGAGGCACTGAGGCCTAAATAGAAAAGTTGGAAGGTATGTGGTGACTTGCTCTAGGTCCTTTCCTTTGGTGCTGGAAATCTCTACTAAAGTTTGTGAGCTCTGAGGAAAATGGGTGCAGTTATAACTTTTACAACTTGTAGCAATGTTTCCACTGTAAACACACCAATTATCTACCTGCATACTATAATTTATTTGGATCCCATTTATTTCACCTTTTCTATCCCAAGTGAGCAGGCAAGACATTAATAACTTACACTTCCTTGGGGCTCATATGAAAGATTCAGATAATGGAAGGGATTAGGTAAGCCTCCTCTGTGATGTAGCCCTACGAAGTTGTTTGCTTCCAGAGCATGCTAGAAAATAAATGTAGCTATATCCTTTCATGCTGGGTAGATTTAGCTGCTTTCCTCAGGGGGCTAATATTTTTTCTCAGGGTTCTCTCCTTAAAATCCTTGCAAATGTTTGAGGTTTGAGAAGAGGTCCTTATAGAGAAAACTACTCCAGTCACAGGCACAAGGGCCTCTGAATTATGCTGCAATTTCTAGTGTGAATGCTATGTTAATGCAGTATCCTGGGTGACAATGAAAATGCACCGGAGTCAGGAAATTCAAATTTATTACTTTAGCCACAGTTTTAACTTCTCCCACTCTGATTTGCTCAGTGTTTTATGTTATTGTACTTACAGTGAAATTTATGCCTCAATGTGCATTGTGAGTGACTTATAGTTACTCTGGGAACCTTAATTTTGCATTTCCTGACTTCTGTGTGTTCAAAGGGACAAACTCTCAAAACTGGGCTACAAAATAAAGCTCACCAGATTGGCTCATGCTGTGTAATTCCTCGTGTCTGTGGTGTGGGAGTGAGGGGTTTCCATGAGTAGAACTTTAAATCTATTCCTATGTCTATTTTTGACAGGAACAGAAAGAGATGGTTTGAGAAGGGATTGCATAGCCTCAGGTGTATGTTCAAGTGTGAGGTCATGGAAAAGAAAGAGAACATGAATTAATTGTTACAACATATCTATCATTCATTGAGTACCTGTTACTTGCCAGAAATTGTTGTATTTTATCTGTTTATTATTTTTGCTTTGCTTCAGTCCATTGTTGTTAAGTTTTTGTCAACCCAACTACATACACCAAGACATTGGGTAAACAAGAAAGTACATAAATTGTTCAAGATCACCTACAGAGCACAGTTCAAATGTAGATATAATTCTGTTGACCTCAAAGTTTATGATCCATGGTAGGAAACCTCTCCAGTACCAACTTGGAGCATATAAATTCAGCTCTGACTATGATAGCGTTCTAATGTCCCAAGTATTATTAACTAAGTAATTAATTAGAATTTGGATGGCACACCTGTCATAATTCAGGGATTACTCCTAGCTTTGTGTTTGGGGTTCATAGGTGGTGGTTCTTGGAGACCATATGCAATGCCAGGGATGGAAGCCAGTTCTCCTAAGTGCAAACAAGTGCTACAAAGCACTATAGTATCTGTCCAACACTTCCCATGTACTTTAATTTCCATTTTCTCATGGAGAAATGAAGAGGATACATGGCTAAGAGATTACTATTGATTTAAGTAGGACCAACTTCATTTTGCTAATTATCTCTGTCAAGAACTTCCAGCTTCTGGTACCCATGTATATAAAGGCAATCATCAAGTCTAAAGTTCTCTCTATATTTATATTTGGTTGAAATCTACATGAGAGCCAGACTCTTTGGCCATTTCATTCACTGAGTCTATCCAGTGCTTAGAGGTGCTTGTTACATAGACACTCACACTCCTGTTGGTTGGCTGAATGAATGCTTTCATATGCAATTCTATCCTCTCTATTTCCTTCCTATGTGCGCTGTACTTTTGGCTTGATCTGGTCTTTCAAAAATCGCTGTCATCCTTGATTACTGCAGTAACTAATAAAACTGATTCTTTCTTTTTCTTTTTAAAAAATATTTTATTAGTGGATCACTGTGAGGTACGGTTACAGACTTACAAACTTTTGTACTCGCATTTCAGTTATATAGTGGTCGAGTGCCCATCCCTCCACCAGTGCCCATTTTCCACCACCAATGATCCCAGCATCCCTTCCATCACCCTCACCCCATCCTCCCCCCACCCCATCCCACCTCTGTGGCAGGACATTCCCTTTTGTTCTCTCTCTCCTTTTGGGTGTTGTGGTTTGCAATAGAGGTATTAAGTGGCTATCACGTTTGGAATCTGGAAAAAAAACCAAGTGCCCAAGAACAGATGACTGGTTAAAGAAACTTTGGTACATCTACACAATGGAATACTATGCAACTGTTAGAAAAGATGATGTCATGAAATTTGCATATAGGTGGATCAACATGGAAAGTATCATGTTAAGTGAAATGAGTCAGAAAGAGAGGGACAGACATTGCAAGATTTCACTCCTTTGTGGAATATAAAGTAACAGAATGGGAGACTAACACCTAAGAACAGCAGAGATAAGCACCAGGAGGATTACTCCACAGCTTAGAACCAGCCTCAAATGCTGGGGGAAAAGGCAGCTCAGATAGAGAAGGGACCACCAAGTAAAGGGTGCTAGAAGGGCCCACTTGCGATGTGAGAAGCGGGCTGAAAGTAGACTATAGACTGAACAAGATGACCACTTAAAACTGATTCGTTAAATTGATACACCGCTATGGAAAAAGTTACTGTGCTTTCTTACTCCTGGAAATTTTTAAAATAAAAGTAGTTTTCTGCATACAATGGTTAAACCCACAGCTATCATGATTTTCTAAATTCTATGACAAGTTTTAGTTTGTTTTAGCTTTTGAAGGTATATTTTTAAGACTAACATTCGGCAATCCGCAAGCTACTATAAACCTAGATAAAACCATTTCTCTGTGCAACAACATGGGTCAGTTTTATCAAAACAGGTGTGACTGCCCATCAGAAACCCATTACCAAGCTGTGCTTCTTAAGAAGCACTGAAGTTGATAGATCCAATAGTTTTGTGACTGTTGGTTATTTCTTCTTCCTTGTATTTTTCCCATGTGCTTTACTATTTTAAAGATCTTTTCTGCTTTCTGTCAGTGATTCTTATTTTCCAAGCCCAAGAGGCAGCCAATAGCTGAATGCCCTACAAGCTGCGTATTCTACAATGCCATTTACTAAGTTTTGACCTCAGAACTGGAGCAAATGATCCTGATCTCATTATCCTATGGGTAGGTTCAGAACTCATTCTTGCTATAATGACTCATTGGCGTTTCCATGAATGCTCCATAACCTCTAACTTTTGAGGCTTTCCCTATCCGCTCATTTCCCTTTCAAGGTTCACCTGCTCACGAGATGGTGATCTTTCTCTGACTTACTCTTCAACTCCTCCCTTCCCAGTTCTCTAAGCATCTTCAATTTTTCTCTAATATTAAAATAGTCAAGATTATGAAACTGTTAGAAGTCTACTAGAGTAAGGCTAGACACTTAATATTCGAGTGACAAAGAGAAAATTGCATTTCTTTTACAGTTTCTTATTTGTGAAGTTAAATAATGATACACTCTTTCTAGGGTTTAGAATTTGTTGGGAGTCACCTACTGAAAGTTTACTATCCCTAAGGAAGAAGAGTCAGACTATCTTTCCTGGAAGAATTACACAACTGACAGAAGAAGAAAATCACTGTATCACTGTATCACTGTTGTCCCCTTGCTCATCGATTTGCTCTAGCGAGCTCTGGTATTGTCTCCATTGTGAGACTTGTTGTTACTGTTTTTGGCATATTGAATATGCCACGGGGAGCTTGCCAGGCTCTGCGGTGTGGATGGGATACTCTGGGTAGCTTGCTAGGCTCTCTGAGAGGGGCGGAGGAATTGAACCTGGGTTGGCGGTGTGCAAGGCGAATGCCCTACCTGTTGTGTTATCGCTCCAGCCCAAGAAGAAGAAAATAAAAAGAATTGATAATATTTTTGAGGATACTAGAGAGAGACTTTGCCAAAAATATTATCATAGTTATGACAATTATTCTATTTAGAATTTTTTAAATGAGGAACGAAAAGTTTATTTTGCTTTTGTGTGTTGTGTGCGTGTCTGTGTAAGTGTTTTAATTGACTGTAAAGTCTCTTTTTTGTGACAGAAGCAATGTATTCATTCATCCTCTCTTGTGTGTTTGTGGTGGTAGTGGGGAGGGGGAGTTGGAAGGAGGGAGCTTAGGACACCCAGGGTTCCTCCCAGCAATATTTGTCAATGGTCAGTGTGACAGTGAATGGTGCAGTACTGCTAGGGCCCTGCAGTACTGACCGTAGTGTAGATAGTCTGGTACTTGGGAGCCTCTGCGGCCAGAGCTGGAGATGAGGGGAACCTCCAAGGCTTGTACTCGGGACCATGTGGAGCTAAGGATTGAACCCGGTTCACGTGCATGCAAGTTATGTGCCTTAACTTCTACTTTCTATCCTGCCCCCAGTCGTTCCTTTCAATAGCACATTAGAGAGTAAGTACTGGGTCTGATATTTCATCAGGCACTGGCTAAGCAGAGTCCCTTGTAGGCAAAACAGAAAATTGAAATACATGACTATAATAAGTTGTGACAATTACCACCATAGTGTTTCATTTTTGTGGCCTCCTGTTCCTGTTTCAGGAAATGGAAGCATTTATGGGAGATGTTCTGAAGAGAATTTCCCCTGGCTCTTCTCCATGTCAGAAGGGAACATTTCTTTTGAAGTATTTTTTATTATTGGAAGACAATCTATCCAGAAAGCAGCGGGTGGAAGCCTCAGGCAGCTGGAGGGGAGGGAGGTCACTTAGGATGATTGTTCTGTTACAATTAATTAAAGAATCCTCAGAAGATTCTGGAAAGTCAAAGAGATATGGGCCATGAACATGATGCAAATTTTCAGAGTTTAATTTTTTTAAATAGGTGAGATGCAAAATGAATAACTGAATGATGATGTGAAATGTTGCATGATACTGAGAAAAGACCTCTGTGTTATGTATGTCCTGGTAAGCCTTCAGGACTCACCTTTATTTGTTTGGGAGGTGCACAGACCCTTGGAACAGTTATTTTTGCATGTGTACACGTGTGACACACCCTTTAACAATGTCCCGCTCTTCCGCTGAATGCAGTGTCCAGGAAATCAGCGAATCAGTGAATTGTGTTTCACTTCCTCTCTCCTCCAGTTCTCCCTCTGTTCCTCACTCTGTTCCTCCTTCCCTCTATTCCTCCCTCCCTCCCTCCTTCTCTCTCCCTTTCTCTATTTCTCTGAAATGCAAAGCAGATCAATTCTCACAACCACCATTGTTCCTTCAACTGAAGGGATAGTTCCCACTTCTAAATATTCTGCTCCATTTTTAGGTTCTGTTTCAAACCGATATGAGGTTTATGAATTTCTGAACTAAAGTAAGAGTGAAATTTTGGTACTCTTTTTCTAGTATACCAAAATCTTTTCAATTGCCAGTTCTTGGTCACTAATAGCTCTCATTTTCTCTTTGTTTTCACACCCACTCTGCTCTGCTCTTCAATATATTCATTGGAGCAATCTCTTCAGACATTGGCATTTCAATCCTGGTGTTGTCATCCAACTCCAAAGACCATTGGAGGGTGCTAGGGGGGTGAGAGCAGGGTGAGATGAGATCTATGCTCTGGAGATAACCTCAGTCATGTATGCAGTCATGAATGCAGCTTGTATTCAAGTCTCATCATTTCATGAGTAAAAAGGGAATGAGCAGTCAGGGAGGCACAGGCTAAACATGCCTCTTTCCATTGCTTCCCACCCTATTTATGAGTCTGTGTGCATAAACTAAGTCTCAAGCCCTCAGAAGCTCAGGTTTCTTCATATGAAAAAATGGGGTTAAACATTTGACCCAGCAATACCACTGCTGGGAATATATCCCAGAAAAGCCAAAAAGTATAGTCGAAGTGACATATGCACTTATATGTTCACCGCAGCACTGTTTACAATAGCCAGAATCTGGAAAAAACCCGAGTGCCCTAGAACAGATGACTGGTTGAAGAAACTCTGGTACATATATACAATGGAATACTATGCAGCTGTTAGAAAAAATGAGGTCATGACGTTTGCATATAAGTGGATCTACATGGAAAGTATCATGCTAAGTGAAATGAGTCAGAAAGAGAGAGACAGACATAGAAAGATTGCACTCATCTGTGGAATATAGAATAATAGACTATAAGACGAACACCCAAGAATAGTAGAAATAAGTACCAGGAGGTTGTCACCATGGCTTGGAGGCTGTTCTCTCACTCTGGGCAACTCAGAGAAGGGAACAGCAAGTAAAATGTGGTTGTTGGTCATGTGGGGGAAAGATGATGCGGGCCAAATATAGACTAGAGACTGAACGCAATGGCCACTCAACACCTTTATTGCAAACCACAACACCTAACCAGAGAGAGAGAACAAAAGGGAATTCCCTGCCATAGTGGCAGGGTGGGGTGGGGGGAGACGGGACTGGGAAGGGGGGGTGGGATGTTGGGTTTACTGGTGGTGGAGAATGGGCACTGGTGAAGGGATGGGTTATCAAACTCTGTAAGGGAGAAACATGAGCACAAAAATGTATAAATCTGTAACTGTACCCTCACGTTGACTCACTAATTAAAAATAAACTATAAAAAAAAAAAAAGAAAAAATGGGGTTAAAAATTGTGCCAACCTCAGGGCCAGGAAGGCGGTTCAGTGGTAGATCGCATAGTGTGTGTGTGTGTGTGTGTGTGTGTGTGTGTGTGTGTGTGTGTGTGTGTGTGTGTGTGAACTCTGGGTTTGATCCCTGGCATTGCAACAAAACAAGTTGTACTGATTTTATGGTCAACCCCCTGCATATTACCACCCATTGAGCTGCTGGCTGTTACTCTCTCCTGACTTGGCCAGCAGGAATCTTAAAATCAACAGGGAAACCCACAGCCCAACATCACAACTTTATCTATTGCCTTTGTCCCTGACTTTCTGTGTCCCAAGGATCCTTCTGTGAAGCTGTGGGACTCCATTATCACCCCCTACTCTCCGTCCCTGATCAACTCCATAGCAAATCATGACATGGGCAGAGCAATTTGGCTTGGAATTTGAGCTTTGACTTTTCCCCAAGCCATTATGTATGTCTAAATATTGGCATTCAGTTCTATTTGAGTCAAAATGATATGTTCATATATTTCTTGTCTATTCAGATAATGGGTAACGGGGTTGATTAAATGTTTTTCAAGTTATTTTGTTTTGCTGAAACTCTAACCTCCCTCTCTAACCCTTGAGTTATCTTTATGTTTCAAAGGATAAGCCAATTTATGTTCAGTTGTCTAGAAAAAATATATATCTTATGTTGATTAGATAGAGGCCAACTTGCTTTCAGAAAGTGTAATTTTCTTAAGATGCTGGATCATGCTGACTTCATGTCTTTGACACAAATATAGCATCTTATCTAGACCTGCTAATAAGATTAACCCAGAGAATGGACCTGCAATACTAAGAGCTTGTTTCTAAAGTTTGACATTTGCCCAGTTTTAAAAAAAATTCTTTGAAATGAGTAATGACAAAATAACCCCTAGGTGGTGAAAAAATGATTTAATACTATTCATTAAATTTAGAACTTCAAGCCAAAAATTCAAAGGGGGAGGGGAAATAAAATGTGGAAAGCCTAGCCAGGAGGAAAATAAAAGCAGTTTTTGGTTGACAGGGGCTTCCATGCAAGGCTTTCCATGGCCTTTGATGGGATCTTCTTCTAGATGTCAGGACAGCAGGAGGTCAACTGACAGATGTTTGACCCGTGTACCTTTTTACCATGGTTTCTGGCAACGTTAGGCATAGAAAGTGTGCTTGATGAAAGTGTGCACATTAGTTGGAGTGAAGAAGCTAGAACAGAGGCTAGCCATCAAACAGAAGATAGACAGAAAGGAAAATATGTGCTTAGTCGGCTTGCTCTGAGATGCTGAGTTCTTTTTGCCCACCGTTCATCACATGTAGCTCTCATCAATCCCAGACCCCATTCCACATAGAAGTTCATCACCTTTTAACATACTATACATTCCCTTAGTTGTTACTAAGGGTAGATTGGTGTATGTGTTTTGTGGAAGTGGGTGGGCTCCCAAACGGTACTCAGAGGATGCAGGGTTCTCTCTGGAGGATTCTTGGCCACCCTGGCAAGAGTATCAATGAAAGGGCCTGAGGCTGCAGTGCTGTCAGGCCCTGTGGTGCTGGGGGTCACCTGAGTAACCCCAGCATTTCTCAAGGGGAACACAGTGCTACACCCAGTGATGCTCTGGGGACCGTGTGGTGCAAGAGATGTAACCAGAGTCAGTGTATGTCTGTATGTGCCTGAACCCCTTTCCTGTTTCCTGCCTCACAGCGTTATTTATCTGTTTTGTGCATTACATTACCCTAACATGACTCCTGGCACCCAGTAGTGCTGTATAAATGTGTTAAGAGAGCACATTTGTGATGTGTGGCAGGTCTCCAAACAGAACATCACTCACTCTACCCTCAGACTGAATTCATAGGCAGCACCGCACTGTCGTAGCACCATCGTTCCATTGTTCATTTATTTGCTCAAGTGGGCACCAGTAACGTCTCCATTGTAAGACTTGTTGTTACTGTTTTTGGCATATCGAATACGCCACAGGTAGCTTGTCAGGCTCTGCCGTGGGGGCGGGATACTCTCAGTAGTTTGCTGGGCTCTCTGAGAGGGATGGAGGAATTGAACCCTGGTTGGCTGCATGCAAGTCAAATGCTCCACCCGCTGTGCTATCGCTTCAGTCAGAATCGCCTTTCTTATAATCAGGGGTTTTGAGAGTGTAAGGAAACTAGGGAGTTACCAGTGCAACATCTTCACTTCACTGAGAAGCAAAGTGTCAATATATCAGCAAACTACCCAGAGACGCAAAACTACTAAAATAGCCAGGAGTAGGGATCAGCTGTAGAAATCAGTATTCCGAGATCACTGCTATTTCCTGAAGTTCCTCGTTTCCCTTCTCACTTTGTGATGTACATAATCACCCTGTGAGAAGGGTGGGGACACCCGCCTCCATCACAGCAGCAGCAGGCCTGAGATTTGCCCAATCTAAGGCCTTGGTGATGGTGAACCTTTGTGGATCCTGCCCCCGTCCCGTCTGTGAGCTCAGCAGAAGAGACTGCACACAACTGGAACCTTTGATTCAGCCTTTGGATCTATACACACACACACATACACACACACACACACACATACACACACACACACACACACACTCCTGTCTCCCACCATAACTTTTTAGTTAAATCTCACTCAATCCGTGTTCTTTCCCATTCCATAGGATATTCCATTTCTCTACTTTGCTGACCAAACCTCAAGTGCCTATCGCCCAAACCTGCCAGTCAAGCTGTGTAAACTACCCAGGCTTGAGCGGGGAGGCCCGGGAGGGCTCAGGCTTTCTGTTTCCAAGAAAGCTGATGTTTCCCAGGGCCAAGTGTCTGATTGTCACTGGCCTCTTTAACTTTTCACTTCTGCCTCTCAGGAATAATGGGCAGGAAGCGAGAGCTCATGGGGGGAGACTGCTTGCTCAGCTCCAGTCCACTTCCTAGGCTGCCCTCCCTGCACTTCATCCTATAGACAGTGCACACCACTCTGAAGGCATCCTACCAAAATGCTTCTGCAATACGTATGAGCAAAGTCTCTCTGTGGGGTTAATAAGTTCAGGCTTCTTTCTCTACTGCCTTCTCGTTTGGGACCCAGATGCTGTCTTGGTTTGACTGTCTCTATACAATTCTTATCAGAGTGACTTTTCCACTTTGCTTGGAGAAGGGACTCTTCCTTTCCACTTTCAGAGCTTTTCCCTTTTGTTTTGATGGTGTGAGTGTGGCTCCTTGTGGCACCTTTGTCGTCACATTGGCACTGTTTCTCCTGGAGATTGTGAACTCCTGAAGAAGTCCAGGCTGGCACCCGAGTCTGCTGCTCTGCCGGGAGTAGCACCTGTCTGCCGCTCTCAGACCTCCCTGCGTTCTCTCTCTCTCTCTCTCTCTCTCTCTCTCTCTCTCTCTCTCTCTCTCTCTCTCTTTCCCCATCTTTAAGACTGCCAAGAGACTATCCTTTGAGCATCCTAACTGCATTAAGTTGTCAATAAAATAATTAATTTTATTAAGAATAAAAATAATTGTATTTTTATTCTACAATCTTCTTTGTGTTTTAGGAGAAAAGACATGTTCCTCTTTCTTTTTTTCCTTTTTGCAATTTAAAGGTTGAATTGATGACTGCCACCTCTTTGAATTAAGAATCTTCTTCCAAGGAATCCATATTAGGTTTCCAATAACAACAATGATGACATCAACATGGTTATCACAATCTCTCCCTGAGAAGTTTTTTTTCCTCTGATTGTTGAGAAGGCTATAAGACCTGCACTTTATTTGTTGAAAAATCACTTCTCTTGGGTCATCTCTCCTGCTCTTGCGTTTGTCACTGCTGTCCTTGTGATGACTGGGGGCACACACCTAGTGTGGTGGGGGAGGGGCACTCATTCAGTTATGCCTGATCACACTCTGGCTGGAGTGCTCATTAGGGGGTCACTGTGGCACCCCCAAACTTGCTCACTGGGGGATGCAGTCATGATCACATCGGGCTCGTGCTTCTTTCCCCATTGGAAATATGAGGAACTGGGCATGTAAGGCAAGTGCTCCACCACAGAGCCGTATCCCTGGCCTTAGTCAGGTGCATATTTGAGAGGCAGTGCTCCTCAAGGGTCGTGCACTCCAGTTCCATTGCTGGCGCCCACCTAACTGGGCACTAGAGACCACATCCTTCCTTCCTTTCTCTTTTTGTTATTGGATCACCTTGAGATACAGTGACAAAGCTTTCATGATTGAGTTTGAGTCATGAGATGATCAAATACCCATCCCTCCACCAGTGTCCCCAGTATCCCTCCTACCACCGCCACCCCACCCCCTACCTCTGTGGCAGGCACCTTCCTTCTTACTCGCTCTACTTTTGGGTATTATGGTTTGCAAATAAGATCCTAAGAGGCCATCCTGTTTGGTCCTTTGTCTACTTTCAGCACACATCTCCATCCTGTGGTCATCATTGACTGAATGGTCCTTTTCTATCCCAACTGCCTTCTCCTGCAGCACTTGAGGCAGGCTGCCAATCATGGAGCGATCCTGCCGACCCTCATCTCTACTGTCCTTGGGGAGATCACACCTTTCTTAGGGCACATGGGGGACACTGAAGTCTTAATTCCTCATGAGTCATTGTTCTGGACTTCTTGGGATAAAATATCCAAAAACAGACATTTTCTAGTGAGTCAAATTGCTAGTTATTTATCGAATAGAAGTTCAATACAGTTTACTCCGCCATGGCCAGGAGGGGGAATTTATCTGTGTAACATATTCAAGTGTGAGGTTTGCATTAAAAGTCAGATTTAGACTTTGGACTCCTTTTAAAAAAGAAATAATCTGGACACAGTTTTTATATCTGGCACAGGTTGCATTGACTGAAGATCAGTTCCAAATGCCCATTTCAGCTTGAGTATGTGCTCAAAATGTTTCTGATTTCCAACAAACTGCTTCTGTTAATAATGGCCTGTCTACTTCTTTTCATATATATGATAGGATGTTCAGTTTTATGCTACTATCAAGTAGAATACTGCCTAAATTTGCTCAAGTGGGCACCAGTAACATCTCCATTGTGAGACTTGTTGTTACTGTTTTTGGCATATTGAATACGCCACGGGGAGCTTTCCAGGCTCTGCTGTGCGGGTGGAATACTCTCGGTAGCTTTCCGGGCTCTCCGAGAGGGATAAAGGAATCGAACCCAGGTCTGCCAAGTGCAAGGCAAATGCCCTACTCGCTGTGCTATCACTCCAGTCCTCACAATATAGTTCATAAAGCAAAAAATTTTAATGGCAGTATTTTCTGTAATCTTTCCCAAACTATGACATTAGTCTTAGAGAAAAGCTCACATAATGGCACAAAGAAACATGTATGGTAAGTTTTAAATGGATTCAAGCATTTAAATATCTTGATATGGTGATATCAAGGAAAAAAGTCATCAAGTTGTGTACTAACATTAAGATAAATAAGGTGGGAATTGTTGGAACTTACAGAGCTGCCAACAACTCTTCAATTAGTTCTCGAAATGGCATGGGTGGCCATTAGTTTGAGACTCTGTCTCGTCCCATCTAAGTTTTACTCTGTTCTATGACTGATCTGGGGTTGTCCTGTTCACCTCAATAACTTCATATGTGGGTCTATTTCCCTCTTTTCCCCTCCTTCTTCTCATATTCTATATCTTTAGTTGAGATTATTAATTTGATTATTATAGTTTCTTTTCTTTTTCTTCTCACTCTCTGGATTTCTGAGATCTTTATATCTGCTTGTCCAGTTTTCTGACCTAGCATCTATAATGCAAATTGCCAAAGAATCAATCTTCCTGATATAAATTCAGGTCACACGATTTCCCTTTTAAAACACATCTATATTCCCTGGGAGCCAATAGAATGAAAGGAACACTTCTTAGTCTTTGATTTAAAGTTATATCCTATGCAGTCAGAGACTCTCATTTCTTAATGCTTTCATTTATGTATCCTACGTTCAACAGTTTAAGAAATAGCACCTGGAACTGAACAAAATATGCATCCTGCAGGGACCTCGATCCTTCCAGACTCCTTAGATTCTGCTTTTTCTATCTCTATGCCACTAGTTTCAATGTCTACACCAATATTCTATGTGTCCAAATCAACTTAGAACTCAAAATTTAATCCAACAGCTAAGGTACATACATCTGTTATTGTTTTTCCCCATTTAAAATTTCCTTGAAGAAAAAAATGCAATTTGCTGTAACATGGATGGAACTATCGAACATTATGTTGAGTGAAATCAGTTAGAGAGAAAGGGAGAGCCAAGGAATAATCTCTCATTAGGACCTAATGACACACACTATGGAGAAACAAATGACAAAGGGCAACAAAACTGAAGTGTTGGCCCACAGAATCTATCTTGGGGTGGGAGAGGAAGAGATGGAGTAATGAGAGCCTTGGTGGAAGAAAATGGATACCCAGTTGGTGGGTGTTGTATTGAAATGATGTATGCATTAAAACAACATTAATAGCACTGTATTCCTCAATAAAGACTTTTTAAAGTTTCCTTTCTTGGACAACTTTAATGTTTTATCCCTTAGTGTTGAATTGGAATTTTACACTTACTAAAGTTACCTGCACTTATGTGTCACATGTTCTAATGTATTATTTTCCTTATGTAGGTATTCACAGTCAATAAACACTCTGCTCTTTATACGCCCTTGCATAGAACATTTTTGACTCAATAATTATTAACTGAATAAATAATTTACTTCTGTGAATTGCATGATGTAGGTATCTAACATGTCTATTTTTATTTTTATTTGCTTCTAGGACCACACCTGACAGTGCTCAGGGCTTACTCCTGACTCTGCACTCAGGAATTATTCCTGAAAGTGCACAGGGGATCATAGGGATGCTGGGGATCGAATCCACGTCGGCCCCATGCAAGGCAAGCACTATACCAACTGTGCTATCACTCTGGCCCCATGCACTAAGCTTTATGGCAAGTAAATGCACTGTTTGCTACCATTATCATTGACATTTAGTGTTTTCTTTCAGTTATTTTTTAGTATTCACAAACATTGGTATTTATCATGGTGAGGTTATAATCTGACATTGTTCATGATATGATCTTGCATATTTAAAAAGACTTGAAGTAAAAACAATCAAAAGATCTGGAAGCCTACAGGCACTCCTCTTAATCATGTATCTTGGCAATGAGAGTTGCAATATATTGCCACCTATTAATTAAATTTGTACTCTGGTGAATTAGCCAAGAGAGAGAACATTTTTTGAAAAGGAACCAAGAAGGATGAGGAGGATAATAAGTCTAGGAAACCACTTGGGTAATCAGAACCTTTGATGTAGCAACACCAGGTCACATTATTTTCCCAGAGGCGATGAGAAAACTAAAGGGAGACATGCGAGCCAAGAAAAATGACAAATTTGGGCTGCAAAATCACCACTAAAAATAATATTGCTTCATAATATGTTAATGATTAATAGTGAGTCAAAAGGAAGACTGAATTAGGAGCTTGATCAAAATCAAAGTGTCAGATACAGATGAAATATTAGAGACCTTATAGATTCTACAATATTCTTAATGGTTAGTAAGATTCTATCTCTTTGAAATCTGATGGATAAATGGAGTTCATCTCTGGAACAATGCGCATACATAGAAAAGTAACTTAAGGTTGAGATTTTTTGTTTGAGGACACATTGATTTTTTCATAATAGATGAAGAAAATACATTTCTCCAGGTGGTGTATTAGTGACAAAGAACAAGTATCACTGGAAAGTGCCTCTGGAAATAAAGCTTCATTCCTGAATTTCATTCAACACATTTTTTTGTGTGTTTGTCATCGCTAACAAATAAAATAATTACCTTCATTTGAATAAAAGTAACTTATTCTTTTTATCTCCAGGAGGGAAATTAACAAGAATATGTTTTAATTTAATCAGGAACTCTACTAGATCTTTCCAATACACTATCTGATTGCCTTTTAATAGTTTATGGTTCTATGACTTGTTAATGGTTCTATGGTCCTATGACTTGTTTCTCTCATTCTTTTAAAAATCTATGTTTGCTACTATATATAAACACCTATATTAATCACCTATCTATCTAGTTGTTTCCATTTTTAATTTTCCTTGCCTGCTCTTCCTTCCTTCCTTCCTTCCTTCCTTCCTTCCTTCCTTCCTTCCTTCCTTCCTTCCTTCCTTCCTTCCTCCTTCCCTCCCTTCACATTGTGTTTACTTTCAGTTATTTTTTAATATTCACAAATATTAAAATTTTGTCCAATATACAATTTTACTATTGCTTCCTCACTCCCTCCCTCACTTCCTCCCTTCCTTCCTCCCTCCCTCCCTTCCTTCCTTCCTTCCTTCCTTCCTTCCTTCCTTCCTTCCTTCCTTCCTTCCTTCCTTCCTTCCTTCCTTCCTTCCTTCCTTCCTTCCTTCCTTCCTTCCTTCCATCCTCTCCCTCCCTCCATCCTCTCCCTCCCTCTCTCCTTCCCTCTCTCCTTCCCTCCTTCCTTTCCCCTTTCTGCTCTCCCTTCTTTTTATCCCTTCATCTGCCTTTTTCCTTCTTTTCTTCTTTCCTACCAGGTTTAGCTCTGGCTTACACCTAGATCTGCCCTCAGGCATCAGTCCTGGTGACTTTAAGGGAACTGCTATATGCAGTGCCCAAGATCTAATCTAACACTGTTTAACTGAGGGAAAGGCAAGCACTCTACCCACTGTAATATCTCTGTGGCACCTTTCACTTTTTGATGCAATAAAAAGGTTCTTAATTTATATTATGTATCAGAGAGAATTCTATCTTAGATACTCTCTTTTCTAATCTCTTTCTATTGTCCTAGTGAAGGAAGCTCTATGCTTTTGCCCATCTGATCCTGCCATTAACTTCGCTCACAAAGACTGTTACATTCTATTGATGCTAGTAAAACCCTATGACCTAGGGCACATTTAACTCCTGAAATATAAAGAATATAATGTAAAACTTAATTGTTTTCTTCACAGAACAAATGTTTTCTTCAAAAAAAATCTTTATTTGTTATGTCACAAGGAATTCTATTTTTAGAATTAAAAACTATCTTTCCTTTGCATTCGTGCTTTAAATTCTCCCAAATTAATGGAGGTCTTCGAATGAGTTGGACAGAGAAAGAAATAAGAAAAATTACACAACATTATCATGTAATTAAGAATGTCATCTCCATTAAACATGAGTTTTCTTATAGAATGTCTGTTTGTTTTGACCACACTCCGTGGTCCACAGGGTTATACTCCTGGCTCTGTGCTCAAGGATCACTCCTGGTGGGATCAGGGGACTACAAATGGTGCCAGGGATAGAAACTGCAAGTGCCACAAGCATGTCCACTGTAACTATTGCTCCAGTACCATTTTTATTGAAATTTTTATCATATTTTAGATAATAGAATTATAGTACTGTCATGTCACATTGTTATCCCATTGTTCATTGGTTTGCTCTAGTTGGGCACCAGTAATGTCTCCATTGTGAGACTTGTTGTTACCATTTTTGGCATATTGAATTCACCAAGGGGAGCTTGCCAGGCTCTGCTGTGTGGGTGGGATACTCTCGGTAGCTTGCCAGGCCCTCCGAGAGGGACGGAAGAATCGAACCTGGGTCAGCCATGTGCAAGACAAAGGTCCTACCCGATGTGCTATCGCTCCAGCCCTTTAAAAACTGTACAGCTACAGGGGCTTAAGCGATAGCACGACAGGTAGGGCATTTGCCTTGCATGTGGCCGACCCGAGTTAGATTCGCAGAATCCCATATGGTCCCCTGAGCACTTCCGGGGTAATTTCTGAGTGCAGAGCCAGGAGTGACTCCTGTGCATCACCAGGTGTAACCCAAAAAGCTAAAACAAAGCACCAAACTGTACAGCTCAAAGAAATGAATATATTTTCTCGAACTTGCTAGAAATAGAATGATACCAGTGTTCAAATTTATGGTATTGATGTACAAAGTTATTATACATCACTGTGACTAAAGTGCCCATGACTGCCCAGCCCTCTCCTACTCTCTGGCTCAAGATTCCTTCCCTCTCTCTCTCTACCCCCTCACCCCCACCCCTGTTGTTTGTTGATTGACAGCTATGGTTTTGGTGCATACTCTGACCTTGCTTATCAACACCCTTGTGCTCTGTACACTCCACCTATGTCCCCATTTTACTTGGGCACTTTATTTGTTCCCCTTCCTGTATCCCCCCAAATCTGCACTCTCAAATCTGTCTTCAATAGGCAGGGTTAATTATCAATGGATTGATTACTTTTCTCTCTATACCATGGATGAGTGAGATCACCCTGTGTTTATCCTGCTTCTTATGTGTTTTGCTTAGCATGATACGCTCCAGTTTCATCCAAGTTGCCATGAACTATGTAACTTTACCTTTTCTTCTGTCTGCATAGTGTTTCATTCTGTATATATAGCACAGTTCCCTTATCTATTTATGAATTTTTTAACATTTGGGTGCTTCCATTTCCTGGATCTTGAACAAAGAGCTATATGAATATAAAAGTGCATATAACTTTTTGAATGGATGTTTTTGTGTTTTGGAGGCAGATACTCAGATGTGGAATCACTGGGTCAAATGGGAACTCCGTTCATAGTATTTTAGAGAAATCTTCATATTGTTTTCCATAGAGACTGAACCAAGTGATACTTCCACCAACAGTGAATGAAAATTTCTTTTAGCCACACCCCAGCTAATACTGAATGTGTTGTGTCTTTCAAGTGACTTATGGTTTTCTTTTTTTCTTATAGTTTTCTTATATGACTTACATTTATATTTCAAGAGGCCTTATATTTTTTTAAGTTATAATGTATGCATTTTATAATAAATTTACTTTTAGGTAGTTTACAGGAGTAGTTAGTTTATTTATTTATTTTTTGTTTTTGGGTCACACCCGACGATGCACAGGGGTTATTCCTGGCTCTTCACTCAGGAATTACCCCTGGCGGTGCTCAGGGGACCATATGGGATGCTGGGATTAGAACCCGGGTCGGCCACGTGCAAGGCAAACGCCCTACCCGCTGTGCTATTGCTCCAGCCCCTAGGTTGATCTTTCCTATGTGCTACCTGTTAGTATATTTTATCTTTCTATTTGTTTTCTTGGAGATAGACAGTGATTATCTTTTGTGTTCTATTTAGGCAATATATTTAGTAAATAGTGATGAATATGTCTCTTCTTTTTGAATATTTATTCTTATTTCCTGTTGGTTCTTTTTTGCATCTATTAGATTCTTGGTTTTTTTTTGTTGTTGTTGTTGTTTTGTTTTGGTTTTGCTTTTTGGGTCACACCCGGTGATGCACAGTGGCTCTGCACTCAGGAATAACTCCTGGCAGTGCTTGGTGGGCCATGTGGGAATGCCAGGAATCAAACTCGGGTTGGCCACGTGCAAGGCAAACACCCTATCCACTGTGCTATCACTCCAGCCCCTTTTAGATTCTTAAAGAAAAAAGAATATTGAGGTACAGCATTGATACAAAATACTATTCACTCTATGCAACTTTTCTGTGAATGCTTCTAATATTTTATACAAACTGTGATGTTTTGTTAGATACTCATTCAAGCTTTAATATTTTTCTTTCTGTTCCTATTAACTAGGGATTTTAATTTTTAAAAATCAGGAATGGATAGTATTTATCATTGTGATGATCATCCTTTCCCCCTTGTTTAATAATTTTTGTTTGTTGAATTAAAGGTATTCATTTCCTAGGATTGGACCCTTCTTACACATTTCAGTAAATTTCACTTGGTCATAGTACATTACTGGATTTAATTTGCAAGCACAGTACTATTTTGAATCATGGTGTTGGTGACACTGGGGCTGTAGTCAGAAACCTGTCCATCAATTTCTGTGTTTTGAAATAGTTTATGTAATATAAGAATTATCTTTGCCTAGATGTCTTGGCACAGTATAATGCCAAGGGAGAAAGGTAACTCATAGAATATGAATAATATGATTTGTTTTAGAAATGAAAATACTATACAAAAATCTGGAGACTATATCAAATATCATTAATATTTTGAAGAGGCTACATTATATTTGTTTATGCTATAGTTTTCAAGAATGATGATAGTAAATGTGAATCTGGTAGCTAAATGAGGTACTCCATGAATTATAGCTGAAAATACCTATAATAATTACATGATTAGACAGTACTTAGTCTTATAAGATACTCTCAGATCCCCTGGGAGAAATACTCCTTCTCCTCTTAATTTCATATGTGTCAAACCTTCCTGTTCACAGGTAATGCATGTCTATTTCTAAAATTTATTCTCTAGACCTATGTCCAACTTTTGACTTGGCTCATTCCACTCTGAGCTTTTCTTAGACCTTATGGTATTGCTTCCTTTAAGGGTACCATAAACCTTTTTCCGCTGACTTTTGTGTATCCTTTGGGTGTGCAGCATCTCCTGTACTCCCCACATCTCCATGTCTCTACCTACATAGTCATGCTTAGCATTTGCCTCTGGGTTGGATTTAACACTTGCTCTGGTAAAAAGAGCAGGTTTAGTGACCTGTGTCTGGATTTTCTTTCTCTGGGGTTTTGTAAGACTGTTTCAGACGCTGCTTTGCTTCTGTCTAAAGGCAAAGTACAGGTGTCAGGGGTAGAAGAGCTTCCAAGTGAAACTATTGAATGAGAATGAAGTAGTTAAGAGTTCCTATTTATGGTCTTTCCCAAAGTTGTTTTCTTTTATACTTTAAAGTTATAGCTAGGGTTCTCAGCAGTTTTCATAGTCATTTAGAATAACCTAGGGCAGCAAATATCTGCTTCAATAGTTTGAACTAGTTTTGGCTTAAGCATATTGCAGCTTGGGGAGTCCTGTTCACCATATCTATTGCTTGCTTTATGGGCTGAGGATACTTCATGATAAAGGATTCTCAGAATTGTCACATCAGCAAGCACAGTGCTACTTATGAAAGCTCCTTTGCCAAAATGGTATTCTCGTTACCATCACCCACTCCTCGTTGTTATAAAGGGTCAATAATGCCTTTCTGAAGATACAGAAAGCAGATCTCTCCTTCTCTTCACCTGACAAAGTGCACTTTTAGTCTATATTTTTTCCTAATGTTTAAATGGTCTCTGAAATCTGGCAAGCTGGTCTTGATCAAATGATTGGACTTTCATAGTGTGAGGATAGTTTCAAGGTAAGTCTTCCTCCTCAGGGGCAATGGGTCAAATATTGCTAATAGTTAAGAGGAGGGAGTAAATTGTCTGGGTTTAAATTGGGTTTTACAAATTTAATCATGTTCGCTTGAGAAATCTTCACTCCTTCCTTAATACATAAGGCTCTAGGAGCTATAATAATGTAATGGTGGGAACAGTAAAAATATGAATACAAGGTTCTTAGGAGAGTTGCAGCAGCAATTGTGGCAGACTCAACAAATGATATTTGGAAGTGTGGACTGGAGCAATAGCACAGTGAGTAGGACGTTTTTGTTTGCCTTGCACATGGCTGACCCGGGTTCGATTCCCCCATCCCTCTTGGAGAGCCCAGCAAGCTACCGAGAGTATCCTGCACTCACGGCAGAGCCTGGCAAGCTCCCCATGGCATATTCAATATGCCAAAAATAGTAACAAGTCTCACAATGGAGACATTACTGGTGCCCGCTCAAGCAAATCGATGAGCAACGGGGCAACAGTGCGACAGTGTTACAGTGCATAAGGCAGTGTTCAGAAGTAGTGAGTCCTGGCCTAGGACTCCCTTCCCATAGTTGTTGATTTCACTGTGAGACACTCTTCCTGTCCACTGACTAATCCAATTCTTTGTCTGCTGTCTGATGGTTCACAGTTCTGCTCTCCATTGCAATTCTTGGTTTTAACAATACAAGGACGACTCATACAATGAATCCCACCACATAATTCCTCAGCCTTCTCCTTGTCAATGATTTTCTCTCTCACTGGTACTGTAACCATGATTAGGCACTAAATAGATCTTAAATTGGTCCTGATTGTTCATGTACGCTCCCTAAAATGAGTACTACCCTTCCTCCTAATTTATCAATAAGCTCTCATGGAAAGAGTACATCACCTGATCACACTACTTCCAATAACTTTCTCTATCATCCCTTACCATTATAAGAGTTCCTTTATTCTCTGCATTTTGTTGCAGTCCTGTTCTTTCTATCTCTGATTCCTTTTCACATACTTCCAAAAAAGGTCATATAAATCTGACCTCCAATATTCATCACTTAGAAAACCTCTATGGAAATAAATATGAGATAGCTAAGTTAAAAAATAGGAAATCAAAAACCTCTGCCTGAGAGAAAGGATATTATGGACGACCTTATTATAGACTATTCAGGAATACGTGGCATTGGTTAAATAACACACATTCCTTATTTTTCTAGTGAAATGTCAGCTAAAGGACTGTTTCAGTGTTTACTGACTCTTATTTGGCAGTCACCAGAGAAATAGTAAATATGTCAAGGTGCTTGTCTTGCAGACAGTCGTCGAGTTCAGTCTCTAGTCTACTTTCAGCATGCATCTCTCTTCTCTCGCGGGATCCCCAACCACATTTTACTTGGTGTTCCCTTCTATATGGGCTGCCTGTAAAAGCCTTTTTTTTAAAAAAATCCATAAAATTTATATTTGGTAATTTCTTTTTAAAGCAGTTTATCACTCTGATTACTTAAAAAAATCCAAAGTAATATTTTCCCAGGGTTTTAATGAATTTGGTTAGTGGTTCTCTGTCTGTCTGTCTCTCTTTGTCTCTCTCTGTCTCTCATGCACACACAAATAATTTAATTTGGGATGGTGCAGTCACTGCAATTAAAAGAATGAGAGGTGAAGATTAAGGCAAAGGGAGAGAAGAGAAGAAATGAGAGTACAAAATACAAAAGGAAATATAGAACTGAATAGCATCTTCACTCTTCCTAGCATCTTGTCGTAAGCTTATATAACATGAATGGAATCAGGTGAAATGATTTCCTGCCCTACCAATGGCACATGTGTCTTTTGTGGCCATATGCACTGGTATATGTAATGAGTCTTTGCCACAAATAACTCATATCTTTATTAAAGTTTTAATTGCGCAGTCTACTACAAGTAATCAAAGTACAGAAGTCAAACCACACAAACACATACACACACACAGTGGCACCAGATCATAGATCTATCTAGATTGTGCCTTCCATAATATCCTGACAGGAAAACAGTCTGAGGAATGGGAAACTTCAAGGGCTGAGAGCTGCTGTCATTGCTGATTAGAAAAGCAAAAGTTCTGACTTCTCACTAGGAAACTTTGATGGAGCATGAAAGAACATGAAACATAAGTTCAAGTTAACTTTTTAAACATGTACATAGTTTTCTTCATCTCGCTTAGCCTTGGTATAATATACTTTAGAGATCAAATATGGTCTTCTGAGTATATGTTTAAATGTAGATTCTTTAGCTTACAGAGACACTCCCACTGCTTTCAGGCTACAGAGTAGAGCAGAGGGATTCTCACAGAGACTCTAGGCCTACAAAGGCTAAAGTGTTATTTTTTTTTTATTGAACAAATATTGCTGAACCTCAACCTAGATTGTTACTCTGGGAAGCCCAGACATATCATCATTTTACTCATCACTGTGTCCCTAGGGTGCTCAAATATTTACTGAATAACTATTTGATGAATAAAAAATATATATCTGAATAAAAATTTGTGCATAGTCGGAAAATGGAATTTAAAATATTCTAAGTGAAGAGGTAAGTTTTGGAATCGACAGGAATTTTGCAGTTTTCATTAATTTTTGTCCAAGCAGCACTGACTACAAGCAATACTAGTATCTCCAATTTATCTTAATACTCCACTGTCCTCTGTGAGGGTTTTTTAGTGTTACTTGCCAAATATTCAAATTATTCCCATTCGAAGATAGGCCATTTGAGTGTTTTTTTTTTTTTTTGGTTAGTGAGTTTAAATGGAAGTGGCACATGTCACTTTCAAGCAGAACAGTTATGGGTAAGGGAAGACCCTCCAGAACTGTTTCCCTTTACCATGGTGACCTACAGTGTTCCCCAGGTGACTGATCTATCAACCTGGGCCTCCCATGCAGACATTGGAAAGTAGAAAGTAGGCCCCTGTTGACCCTGATGACATGTAATAAGAACCAGAAATAAAACTGTTACTATCAAGCTCTGAGCTGTTGGCATAGTTTAACCATTAGATAATGCAATCCATTTAGCTGACCAATTTCTCCTTCTGAGATCAGTAAGTTGGTTTACCCTAAGTTTCCCGTGTCCTTTTTCTTGCCTTTTGTGATTTCATTCCCTGACCTATTCTTTTCTTCTCCACTCACTGTCATCCAAACTTCTTTAAAGACTCAGCTTGAGAAAATCTACTTCCTTCAGAACTTTCCCTGACCGTTTCATTTCTCAGAGCTTGTTTCTTTGAATGAACGCCTAAAGTTCTAATTGAATACACCACTTTGTCTTAATCTATTGCTTTGCATGGTAATTTTTTACTGTGCACATGTTTTCCCCTGTGGCTTAAATACAAATCCCTGGAAACTGGATTAATCATTGGATACCTCAAAATTGAATGGAATGGTCTACCTGCAATCTCAATTTATTCAGTCATTCACTCTGTCAATGTGTATTTAATGAGTGATGACTCTGTGTGGAAGAGTTTGGTTAGTTGCTAATAAAATCCTTTTGCTTTTTTCTCCTGTGCACACACCTAAACCAAATCTCTCAGTCTTCCTTATAATAATATGTAATCATGTGGCTCAGTCCAGGTCTATTAAAATGCATAAAATTATATTGAATGATCCTATACATTTAACATTTTTTTTATCACTTTTTGTCTTCCTTTATTGATTTTAAGGCAATACTCAGAATTCAGATGTCAATGATGTGGCATCCATCAGGCTAGTTTTCTTCATGGCTGTGAGAAAGAGCCACTTTCTCTGTTCAATAGTTTACCCATTTTTAATGACTGAAACTTTATGGAACACAGAGTCTCTTGCCCGAACACCTGGCTGTCTTCCCCTGGGCACCTCGGAGGAGGTGGGCTCCAGCTTCCCTCCCTGCCCCGAGCAGCGCTCCAGAGCTGAAGACCTCCGGAACCTAGCCACAGCCATGCTCAAGGCCCCTCTCCACACATTCGGATGAGCCTCATGCATGAAGGAGCTGAAAGAGGAACCCAGGTGTATGGGACCCAGGGCTGAGACCTCCACGCCTGCTCGGATAGGGACTGGGCCTCTTCTGCCTAGATTTCCCATTCTCCAGTAGCTAGGCGGTCACACCCAGTGACTGCCCCTGGTGCCCTGTAATCCCACCAACAGCCAACACCCAGAGACTTAAAACCAAGCTCCCGGAAGTGACATCTTTTAACCTAGTTCTTCCTCTGGGAGAACCTGGCTAGCTACTGATAGTTTCCTGCCCACATGGGAGAGCCTTGCAAACTCCCCATGGCGTATTCATATGCGAAAACCAATAACAATGCTCGGTCTCATTCCCCTGACCCTGAAAGAGCCTCCAATGTGGCATTGTTGGGAAGAATGAGTAAAGTGAGGCTTTTAAAATCTCAGGGCTAGGACGAATGGAGATGTTACTGAGACTGCTTGAGAAATTCGACAATCAATGGAATGATGATGATGATGATGGTGATGATGATGATGATGATGATGATGATGATGATGATGATGATGATGATGATGAAACTTTATGGGAAACCTTGATTAGGAATGTATCTCTATAGTATCCAGAATTACCTTAATTGATAAAGAGATTTGTGAGTGAATGGGTGAAAATTTTTACATGTCCAGAAGTTTTTATATAAAAATTAATGTGACTATGTAGAGGAAAAATGATTTAGTCAATGATTTAGTCAAAAGGAATAATCTATGCAAGATGCTAATGCAGAATTCAATTGATAGATCAAACAACTGATAACAACTAGCTCCTTGTGATTGCAGCGAAATATGGTCAATGAAGTAAATCAGAGGGCAAAGAACTCTGAGTTTTTTTTACATTTTTCTAGACAATGGTCTAGTCTTATATGTCATAGTCTAATTTCCTTTTATTTTTTTCAGGCCCACATGAAACCGTATAATTGATTTGGGATTTCTTATACTTAAGTCATTAAACTCTACATGAAATGTCCTCAATTTTAAACTTCAAACTCCATCTTAACTTTTCTCTGCATGTATAGCAAAACTCCTGTGCTCTATAGGTTCAGATGAAAGCATTTGTACAGCTTGCCAGTTCTTATAAATCAGGCCTTAGGCGCTATTAAATCATGGGTTTTTCTACAAGAAAAGAGAAGAACTGGAAATCACCTCATACTTCATATAAACTACTAGTATGTTAGTGATTGCTGTCAGCTACCAGTGCAGTGGGAGGTCAGCCTGAGATGTCTCAAATACTTCACTCTGGTCTGGACTTTGTTCAGCAATTGTCTTTTCAGGTGAGCTTTGGGTCAAAAAGATAATGGACTGGTAGTTCTTTCATTTCCTTAATATATTATGTCATGATTCTTAATGTATATAACTACTAATACATTCATTTTATGATCTTAATATCTGAATACCACAAGTTTAAATAGTTTCTTTTGTTATAATGAAAAATGATTGTTAGTAGAATAAGCACATGCCACAGAGAGAACATTTATGAATAAAGAAAGGAAAATACCCAGTAAGCATATGTAAAATGTCACTGTCATCCCATTGTCATCGATTTGTTCGAGCGGGCACCAGTAACATCTATAATTACTACAAAATTTAAAAATTGCATGAGTATACCACTTTAAAAATTATAGTGATAAATTTAAAGTAAATCATAATTATTATTTTTGAAGAAGATAGAAGATAAATGTTTTCCATTGAACATTAGTGATCTAATGCAAACTAGAATAAAGTCAAAAGACAATTTAGCAGCACATACCAGATTTCTTAAAAGTGAAAATAATTCCTAGCTCTATCCACTGAAAAGGCCTAAGATTAATCTACCCTAGTGGAAGCACTCAATGCTCAGATACGGGTTTCAAATAAAATTCTATAGTTAAAGAAATCAAGGTTCCTTATAAAAATGATTGATTGTAAGACTAGATATGAAGAATAAAAGATATGAAGAATAAAAGAATAAAAGCAAACCTGAGCATGCTATAGTGCCAGAAAACAAAACAAAATGAAAAAGAATGATAGATAAGGACCTTGGAAGCTGAACAGAGAAAGACAATTGATGCATGGTCTTTATATATATAAGACAATATATAACTACATACATGTGTAGTTATATATTGTCTTATATATAATTATATATGTTATACTAATATATAATTATATATGACAACATATAATTGTATATTATATTTATATATAATTATATATAAGACAATTATATGTTGTCATATATAAAGCCTATATATAATACAATTGACTTATATATATATATATATATATAGAACCCAGAAAAAATAGTCGAACTCAAACATTGAAGAGAATAGTGACTGTCCATGTCAGGGGTGGGAGTGGGAATGGGGAAAAGTCGGTAAAGAGTAAAGAATTTCAGTTTTAAGATGAATACATTCTGGTGATTTAGCTTATTTCCTTCTGATCTTAGTTATTAAAATTTACTCTCAACATTCCCATGCACAAAAAGTATTTATGTGAAGTAATTGGTGGGAATTAACTTGATAATGTCATCCTTCATAACAGATCATCACAATTATACCTTAAGTATATTATGATTCTATTTGTTCATTATACCAATAGAGCTTAGGAAAAATACTTGAGGCAATCTTTCTGTGTTTAAGCTCACATTTTAATATTCAAATAATTGATTAATTGGAAGTTTACTTTTGTATATGGTCAAGATATATGCCCAGTTTCTCAACATTGTTCACTGAAGTAGCAATCTGTTCCATGCCTCTCTTAGTTTCTGCTGATCACAGACAATCTTTGTTCCTCCTGGACTCTGATAACCCCATTCTCTTTCCTTCATATTCTCCTAGGGCATAACTGAGTGTTTATTTTGCCGAGTTTCCCTTTATATACTGTCTTGGATGACTCATCCTAACAACCTTATTTCCACTTAAGGTGACATTCTGTGGTACTTGTGGTTAGGACTTGAATGGGTGATTTGGGGTAAGGGTGACAAACACAAATCATAGCGCTTCCCAATAAACCAAGGGCTTCTGTATTTTCAATTCCAGAGTAAGTTATTTGAGATTGTTCTCTTCCTTTATATTGAATTCCTTAAGGTCATATTAAACGTAAATACTTTCATGAAATCTTCTCTAACGTACCCAGATAGTTTTGGTAACTATCTTCAAACCTAAAGGATAATATACCTGATGATAATCTTTACTGGTGTTATTGAAATTTATCTGTCTACTTTAAAACTAGCTCTTCAAGGACTGTAGTCAGATCCTGATTTACTTTTGTCCTCAAATGCTGTTATGGTGCCTCAAATATACAGGATGCTCAGTAATAGTCATTTCTCCCACACTCTTTTGTCATCTTCTCAATATTCTAGAAAGGGAAACCCTTACCATAACTGTTAATTTTTTAAAAATTTGTGAGGCCCTTTGTGGAAAACAATATGGACATTCCTCAAAAAACTAGGAATTGAGCTTCCAGCCAACCCAGGAATTTCCCTTCTGGGAATGTATCCTAGGGGCCCAAAATCACAATGCAAACTAGAATAAAGATAGAAGGCAATTTGACTACAAGAGATGACGTTTGCCCTCCTATGTAGCACTGTTCATAATAGCTAGAATCTGGAAGCAACCCAAGTGTCTGAAAACAGATGACTAGATAAAGAAACTATGACACATCTACACAATGGAATACTGTGCAACCCATTAGGAAAAAATGAAGTCATTAAATTTGCTTTTATATGGATGGACATGGAGAGTATAATGCTGAGTGAAGTGAGTTAGAGGGAGTGGGACAAACATAGCATGATCACACTCATTTGTGGGATTAAAAAAAGCATAATATGAGAATAAACTCAAAGACAATAGAAGTAAGCATCAGGAAGACAGTCCATGGTAGGAAACTTGCCACAGGTGAGGGAGGATTGTAGTTAGGACAGATAGGAGATTAGTATGACAATGATAGTTGGATGACAGTTGGAAATTATCACCCTGGACAAGAACTGAGCAATGAAAGGAGGTAAAAAAATATACAGGCACCAGTAACGTCTCCATTGTGAAACTTGTGATATGCTTTTGGCATATCAGTAGCTTGTCTGGCTCTGCTGTGCAGGTGGAATACTCTCGGTAGCTTGCTGGGTTCTCTGAGAGGGACAGAGGAATGGAACCCAGGTCAGCTGAGTGCAAGGCAAACGCCCTACCTGCTGTGCTATCACTCTAGTCCAAGGAATACAGTCACTGCATCACTGTCATACCGTTGCTCATCGATTTGTTCAAGCGGGCACCAGTAACGTCTCCATTGTGAGACTTGTTTTTACTGTTTTTTAGCATATTGAATACGCCAGTACAAAGGATAAATTAGCCCGCCAAAGGGAACTAATAGAAAAAGCTCCTTAAACACTTTCTTTAAACAGCTACTTAAGATCCTTAGCCTGACTGCTTCCCTTATAGGCAGCTATGTTATATGCTTACTGTAATTCTGATGATTTTCATTTACACAGCAAAAATACAGCACGACCTAACAAGTAGTCTCCTTCAAACTCACTCTGCTGCTGTGGAATTAAGCATATGGGTAATTGAATTTTGCTTATTTTTCTAAACACAGTTATAAACGACTAAATTTGATGTATCTTGAAAACACAATTTAATAATATGCAAGACTGATAAAATAACTATGGATTGCCTTATTTAATTAACATTCTGAAAATTCTATATTATGACATAAAAGACATAGTCAATATTCTATTCAAATGTTGCTGCCACTTTCAAAAAACAAGTTGGGTGGTGAAAGAATTTTATTCTTCATTTAGCTTTTTAGACGCAGTCAAATAACATCTGGAATCTAGTGAATATAGTGGCAGTTCCACCGGGACTTAAAAAAGTGTGAAATAACACTTAAGAAATTTCTTTCTGTATATACTTTCTAGTAGGGCCTTTTGGATTTCCCCATAAATTCGAACCTAGTGGCATGGTGTCAAATATAGCATCACTGAAAAAAAATAAAGTATATAGCCTTTAAGATAGTCAATTAGTATTTAAATGTGTAATTTTGGTATATCATAATCCCAATTTACTGAGAAATAATTGGCATGTAGTATTGTATAACTTTAAGATTTATCCATTATAATTTAGTGCAATCTATTGTAAAATGAGGACCAAAATAAGGTTAATTAAATGTCTATCACCTCAGATAGCTACCTATTTCTTGAAGGAAGTGAGAACATTTAAAATATAATTTCTCAATAATTTAAAAGTATATGACAGTTTTTTAAAATTATTTTTTAATTAATTTTTTTATTAGTGAATCACCATGAAGTACAGTTACAGACTTACAAACTTCTGTGCTTACATTTCAGTCATACAATGGTCAAGTACCCACCCCTCCACCAGTGCCCATTTTCCACCACCAATGGTCCCAGCACCCCTTCCACCATCCTTACCCCGCCTCTGTGGCAGGGCATTTTGCGCTTGCGCTCTCTCTCTCTCTCTCTCTCTCTCTCTCTCTCTCTCTCTCTCTCTCTCTCTCTCTCTCTCTCTCTTTTTAGGTGTTGGATTTGCAATAGAGGTATTGAGTAGCCATCATGTTCAGTCTATAGTCTGCTTTCAGGGTGTATCTCCCATCCCGAGCAGATCCTCCTAGCATCATTTGCTTGGTGATCCCTTCTCTAACTGAACTGCCTTTTCCCTCAGTATGTGAGGCCAGCTTCTAAGCTGTGGAGTAATCCTCCCAGTACTCATCTTTAATAATCTTGGGTGTTAGTCTCCCTTCTGTTACTTTATATTCCACAAATGAGTGCACTTTTTCTATGCAGGTCCCTCTCTTTCTGACTCATTTGTTGATTCATCTATATGTGAATTTCACGACTTCATCTTTTCTAACAGCTGCATAATATTCCATTGTGTAGATGTGCCAGAGTTTCTTTAGCCAGTCATCTGTTCTTAGGCACTCGGGATTTTTCCAGATTCTGTCTATTGTAAACAGTGCTGCAACAAATATACAAGTGCAGATGTAATTTCTACTATACTTTTTTGCATCTCTGGGATATATTCCCAGAAGTAGTATTGCTGGTTCAAATGGGAGTTCAATTTCTAATCTTTTGAGAATCGTCCATACTGTTTTCCAAAAGGGCTGAACCAATTGGCATTCCCACCAGCAGTGAAGGAGAGTCCCTTTCTCCCCACATCCATGCCAACACCAGTTGCTTTTTTTCCTTTAGATGTAGGCCAGTCTCTGTGGTGTGAGATGATATCTCATTGTTGTTTTGATCTGCATCTCCCTTATGATTAGTGATGTAGAGCGCTTTTTTCATGTGCCTTTTGGCTATTCGGATTTCTTCTTTGAGAAATTTTCTGTTCATTTCATCGGCCCATTTTCTAATGGGGTTGGATGTTTTCTTCTTGTAGAGTTCAACCAGTGCCTTGTAAATCCTTGATATCAACCACTTATCACATGGGTATTGGGTGAATATCCTTTCCAATTCTGTTGATTGTCTTTGAATTCTGTCCACTGAGTCCTTTGCGGTGCAGAAACTTTTCAGTTTGAGGTACTCCCATCTGTTTATCTCTCTCTCCACTTGTTTGGCCAGTGGAGTGTCCTCTTTAAAGATACCTTTAGCCTTGATGTATATGACAGGTTTTTAAGTGATAGTCACCATGATATTATAATTTCTACCCATATAATTTATTCATCTTGTAAATGGAAATTTGTATTCTAGATTCACATGTCCCCAATTCCTGCATTTCTATTTCCCTATAAGTCAAAATTCTTTTTGTGTTTATGAGTTTAGTGTTGTTAGATACTATATATTGATTCTATATATTTATATCAATATAGAAGGTCATATAGATTTTTATGATATGATTCATTTTACTTATAAATATCTTTAATATAAAAACACGGTAGAAAATTTATGTCTAAAGACAGTAGAAATGAGGGTCAGGAGGACTGGTCCATGGTTGGAAGCTTGTCACAAGTGAGGGAGGATTGTCGTTAGGGCAGATAGGGTACCACTATGACAGTGATGGAATTGATCACTCTGGACAAGAACTGAGTGCTGAAAGAGGTAAAGGGTCATACAGGATAGCCTTTCAGTGCATATAGAGTAAAACATGATGTTCTAAAAGAGAGAGAGAGAGAGAGAGAGAGAGAGAGAGAGAGAGAGGCAGTCTGGGGAGTGGGGGGTGGGGGTGGCGGGAAGGAAACTGGGGACATTGATAGTGGGAAATTGGGAAATGTTCACTGGTAAAGGGACTGGTGTTGGAACATTATATGACTGAAACCCAATCATGAACAACTTTGCAATTATGCAATAGTGATTCAATAAAATTAATAAATAAAAATATACAAAAAAGAAATATCCTGATTATCTTATTGTAAATAAAAGAATTGTTTTCTTTTATAGCTAAATAATTTCCATGGTCTAAATTTATCACTTTACTCATCCTTTCACCTATTAATGGATATTTAGGCTGTTTCCATATCGTAGCTATTGTGAAACATGCTATAATGAATAGTAGGTATAGATGTCTCTGATATAATTATTTTACTTCCTTCTAATATTTTATATATGTCCTCTAAATTAACCCCTTCCCTTCTCTCACCAGTGATTATGCCCAAAATGATTTCTGTCTCCATGAGAGGGACATGGGTTTTGCATATCTAAATAGTCTGAGAAGACAGAGCACTTCTTTTATTTTTTATGTTTTTAAAAATTTTTTTTGGCTTTTGGGTCACACTTGGCAATGCACAGGGATTACTCCTGGCTTTGCACTAAGGAATTACCCCTGGTGTTGCTTGGGGGACCATATATGATGCTGAGAATAGAACCGGGGTTGGCCACTTGCAAGACAAACACCCTACCTGTTATAGTATCACTCCAGTCCCAACAGAGCACTTCTTATCTAACTTAATTAACTACCTCTTGCTTACATCAAACTTTGGCATAGCTGGGGTTGGAGAGACAGTACAAGAATTAAGGCACTCGTCTGGAACATGGCTAATTCGGTTTAAGATCCTTGACACTGCAGATGGTCTCTAGGCACCACCAAGAGTGATCCCTGATCATAGAGCCAGGAGTAAACGCTGAGACCAGACGGTGTGGCCTCCAAACTCCCCCATCTCTTGCAAAACAAGCAAAACCCAGCAATAACAGTCATTAAAACATTTGGCATTGTCATCTATTACACAGAACCCAACAGAGAAACAGACCAACCAATGTCTGGGATAACAATCAATAGACAAAAATAAACAGTGAGACTAGTGAAAATTTCTGCAGAAAAATAGGCATGATACTGGGATAACATGATATCATTTCCCCATTTTTTTCTTATTCTACTAATAAGCAATATCCAATATCCATGTATAATTATCTGTGTGCTAAGCACTGTTCTCAATGCACTAAATTATCTTCTTAATTACTCACAATTATATGATATAGATGATATTTTCTATAAAAAATTATTTATTTATTTATTTATTTATTTTCGTGGGTCACACCTGGTGATGCACAGGCATTACTCCTGGCTCTGCACTCAGGAATTACTCTTGGTGGTGCTCAGGGGACCATATGGGATGCTGTGAATAGAACTGGGGTTAGCCACGTGCAAGATAAATGCCCTACCCACTGTACTATCACTCCATTCTCTATAGATGATATTTTCATACTGTACATTTAAAAATTAAGGCACATCAAAATTAAATAATTGCTTAAAGTCATCCAGTTTGAAGTGACAGAGCCTTTAACTTTTCTTGTGTGGAAAAATTCTAAGTGTTAGGAGATTTATTTTATTTAATAGGGAAAGAGTCCCTTTCCCAGAATTTTGCCTCGGATACATAATAGGTTTAGCTCCTTACAAGAAAGAACCCACTGGGGAATGCTAAGAGTATTCCTGACCGTGGGCCTATTCAGTCTGAAATTGGAACTGACTGTACAAGAGAAGGAGAAAGATTGAGCTAAACCATCTGCTACATGTGTCCTTCCTTGTCCTTCCCGAAGCCAGCTCTTCTTTCTTAAGTAAAAGTGAAGGGAAAGTCCAATGATATAAGTCTGAGGGACAAATATATTTGCCAGCTTGAGTATTAAATTATTAGCTTGAGGACTCACCTATGCATCTTTGTCAGAGGCTGCTCAAATGGAGTCTATTAATGGAAGCAATCTCTGGATATAATTCATAAAAGAGAATGTTAAATAAAGAAGGAAAAAAGGCCCAGCCCAAAATAGAAGTAGGTGTTTGCATCATTTTCTGTTGTAGTGTGACACCAATCTACCTAACCCATGACAGTGTCTTCGGATTGTTTTGGTTCTCTTAAAATATGTTTCGCACATCAACAATTTTATGGAAGTTAGTGTGCTTTCAGTTAAGCCATCATTAGGTAAGAGAGTATAAAAATGCAACTTAATGTTTGAAAAAGTGAGTCTTGCTTGCACCGAGAAACTTGAGTCATGGACAGCCTTTCAACAGGTTTTCAGAGGTACATCATTAGAAATGTGTTATTTTAGGTAGTCTGCCATCAACCCATGCTCTTTCCAATCTATCCTGTTTTCTGCAAAAATAGCTGTTTCTCAAAGTTCTGTTTCTGCTTAGGAAATAATCAAAAATACCAGTCGACCCTTTAATATACTCTCTGGTGTCCATTTCAAACTTCTAGCTAATGCACTATCCTTTCTCTTCATCCTCCAGAAGCCTAACTTGGATTTAAACAAATAAATATCTATTGTTCCCATGGGGGCTAACTTATCCAGAGACGAAGTTACCAATCAAGTAGCATGACTTCATAGAGGTCTAACGAAGGTTTTAGTAGTCAGATACTTCTCATCCTCTTGCAAACAGTCTGTTGTTTCATTATTAACATTCCTTCTTTCAGTTTCACATTTTGATATTTTAAGGGTTGTGCCTCCACTAAGATAGTTAAATTTCTAACTATTAACATTACAATTTTAACTTTTTCTGAGAGCAGGTATAATGGATCAAAATCCAGAAAAGAAGAGAAAAGTGCTTGACTGTAGTGAAAAGAGAATTCACACTATATTCAGACTGTGTTTACATGAGAGTTCATTCCAATATTCCTTTAAACATCCCCAAATGCACAGAAATAAATGATTTTATAATTTACTGAAAAATCCCCATATATTTAATTTTAGGAAAATACTTAAGGGTAACAAAAAAATTAGAGGACAGACTATAAATTTTATTTTTCATATGTGTTTAAAGGGTGCCCTTCAATGGTTCACTGCCTCATTGTGGTGAGAGGGTGGCAACGGTGCCAACTGGTGAAGAGTGAACCAACAGGTGCTGCCCAGAGATGCAGGCAGTTGCATGTTTGTCAGCGTGCAGATCATTACTACATGCCAGTAAACCAAAAGCTTGTGTTCAGTAGACTGGGAGCACCTGTAAGGGTGATTAGAAGCCAGCCCCAAAGCCTCCATCTCTCTTGGAGAGCCCGACAAGCTACCAAGGGTATCCTGCCCACATGGCGTAGCCTGTCAAGCTACCCGTGGCATAGTCGATATGCCAAAAACAGTAACAATAATGGGCCTCATTCCCCGGACCCTGAAAGAGCCCCCAATATGGCAGCATTGGAAGGACGAGTAAGGAGAGCCCAATAAAATCTCAGGGCCAAACTAGGCTGCCAAAACGAAGGACTAAATTGACTGTCTGTACTTTCAATGAACATACACTGTCATTGAAAGCATCCATCAAGGACCTGATGGTGCAAGCACAAAAGATCAAGTACGACGTCATTGGATTGACTGAGGTGAAAATGTACCTATCACATCATGCCGTTTTTGACACTGGAGAAGAACTGTTGCTCGGAACATTCAACAGTAGAGGCATCTGTGGTGTCGGTGTCCTTGTCAACACAAACGTGGCTATGAGCATTGATTCATTCGATTGCCTAACAACCTGAATCAGATGCTTATGTTTGAAAAGATGTGGCTCATTGCAAGCAGTTTCTATCTTTGTCATCTATGCACCAAAATCCAATTACGAAAAAGAAAAAATTGAAAAGTTCAACATGGAGCTGGAAAAGTTCTATCTAGAAGACCACACCTTCTACAAGGTCACTATTGATGATTTTAATGCCAACATAGGACTGAGAAGGTCACCCAAAGAACTCCTCATCCATCCTCCGTGCAACAGGGACCCACGGCCTAGAATGAAATGAACAGGATGAGAGACTGTCTGAATTCATCATGTTGACCAAGACCATCCATGGTAACTCGCAGTTCCAGAAGGCCGAATATAAACGTTGGACATTGGAGTCTCCTGGTGGATAGATCCACAAGGAAACTGACCACATCATATTCAATTGAAGGTTTTGCCTGACTGATGTCACTGTTGTCCCAAAATTCCAAATGGGATCAGACCACAGTCTCCTTTGTGCGAAATTCTACTTCACAGAGCCAGGAGAAAGGGCTACAAAGTTTAAGAAGAGAACTACCAGAACGACCACCAACTGGGAGTTCTTTGGCACTATTGCAGCAATATGGGAAGATGCTGTCATTGACAACATCGACAAGAAATACGATCGACTGGTTCAGTACCTCCATGACTGTGCAAGGAATGCAGAGAGTAAGAAAGTCACAAAAAGACGCATGTCTTTGGAAACTGTTGAGCTCATTTGCAGGTGAGGTTTGGCGTGAGCCTCAGGCAATCACAAACTAACGTCTGAGCTTACAAAGCTGTGCAGAGAAGAGATAAAGGAAGACCTCTAAGAGAGAAGAGCAGCAGTGTTGGCCAATGTGGCAGAAGCAGGGAAAAGTATTCGCAACTCCTGCCTGTCCTTCACCAACTATAAGACCAAGATGACTGCCCTCCTGATGGATCTATCACATCTTCCAGATGGGCAATGGAAAAGGTTACCCATGACTTCTACTCAGACCTCTTCCATAGCCATGTCTACCTGCCCACATACCAAATTCCGCAGGATGGATATGTCATTCCTAATGTTCTTTCTTCCAAAATCTGACATGCCATTTCTTCGGTAAAGAAGCGTACAGCACCAGATCTACACAAGGTCAGACCCAAACACCTGAAGAATCTGCTGCCACTACTCGTCAATACACTGCCTTGGCTCTTTACATGCTACCTGTCTGTATGCAAGGTTCTGTCCTAATGGAAAACCAGCAGGACCATTCTGTTGTACAAGAAGGGAGACATCCATAACATTGGCAACTATCACCCAATCTGCCTGTTGTCCATCATCTACAAGTTGTTCGCTCATGTCATCCTGAATAGAATAGACAGAACATTAAGCAAAGGACAACCATGTGAGCAAGCCGGGTTCTGAAAAGGATTCAGCACGATTGACCATATCCACACAGTGACCAAGGTCATTGAGGTTTCGTGAGAGTTCAAGATGCCACTCTAACATTCATTGATTTAAAGAAGGCCTTTTTGATTCTGTTGAAACTGAAGCAGTCGTCAAATCCCTAGACAAACAGGGTGTTCAGACTCATTACATCAGGATCCTCTGTGAGCTGTATTACAGATCTCACCACCACCAGGATCTCACCATTCTACAAGTAAATGATCTTTGAGGTAAAGAGAGAGATTCGGCAGGGTGATACCATTTCACCGAAACTCTTCAGTGCCACCCTCGAGAACGTCATGTGACAACTGGAATGAGAAGGAATGAGAGTGAAGATAGTTGGTAACTACACCACCTCCGCTTCACTGATGACATGATTCTAATAACACCAAACATTAGCCAAGTGGCACGAATGCTGGCTGACTTTGATCGTGAGTGTGGAAAGGTCAGACTGCAGCTGAACCTCAACAAGACAATGTTCATGAGAAACGGACTAGTTCCTGATGTTCCATTTGCCCTCAACAGAATGAACATTTCCGAATGCAGCAGTGTCGGGGCTAGACTGAGCTATCAGGGCAAGCCCATGTAAACTTGTAAACTGTACTGTACCACGGACAGGAACATAGGGACCCATGAAAATGGGCAAGATTTCTCATGTGTCCTGACTGGTTTTGACGAAGTTGAACAATTTCCCCCTTCAAGTTGCCTTCAGAAAATAATTTAAGTATATTGAAAGGGGCAGTTTTCCTTTTGTGACAGAAGCCTGGCTGGTCTTTGACATGCAGATCTCAGGTGCTAGCCAGGCTTGATCTTTGACATTGTAGATTGCAGGCTCTGGCCCCGCCTAGTCTTTAGGATATTGATTTCAAGTGCCACTGAGTTTGTATTTGAAATGTAGATTTCATGTGGCAAGACAGCCTTATCTTGGGGATGTAAATCCAAGTGCTTGTAGCCCAAAAAAGTTTTGGTTTTGGTTTTGTATCTTCTTTCCAGAGGCCAAAATTACTGGCCTGCAGATGCATGTTCTACTGCCTCAATGTTCTTCCTGCAACATCTTTTGATGCCTTTGGTGGCGTCACTGTATTGCGCCCTTTAGAGGTACCATGATCAATAAAAGGAGATCACGAGGTTCTCTACTTTGTCACAGAATCAGAGAGAACCTTGACCCTCCATGACATACATTTCTTCTGCATTCCTTGTCTCAGCGCCTCCAACCACACGAATATACACGCAACATAGCAGCTATGTGTACCTGGGTCGAGAACTCAACATGACAAACGACTTGGCGCCAGAACTGGGCAGGAAATAGAGCAGCGTGGAAGGCTTTCAAGAGAGTCGAAGAAGTGGTTAAGAGGATGAAGAACCTCCAGCTCCAGGCACATCTTTTTGACTCCATCATTCTTCCTGCTCTAACATACACCTCAGAGACCTCGGCCCTACAAAAACAGGATGAGAACACTATTCGGGTGTTCCAGCTTCCTTCAAGTAGGCAAACACTGTGGCTTGTAGGGACAGGATTCTCTGTTTCCCTCTTCTATCCTTTGATTCATTCTAAGGTACTACATGTTGCTGAACTCCTGACCCTTCCCAGCTCTTTCTATGAAACTTTGCTTTGGGGCAAGAAATTGCTTTCGAATTACTACTGATAAATTCATACCCTAAGGGTTCGTGATATAAACACTTTGCTGTGATTCCTCACTAAAGTCACTGGAGTATAATAATCCTTTTTTATTTTCTATCAAAAACTCCAGCTAGTAGTGTAAAAGGCCCTGAACTGAAGGTTCAATTTCATTGAAATTTCAATGACTTCTTTGTTGTTGTTTTTTTTTTAATGCTGTACTTAGATGGAATATGGCTTCTGCTCACCATAAATTTTTCCAAAGGTCACTACAAATAAAGGTTATAAAAATGAGCTAATTTAAAATTTTAAACATATATTGCTGGCTATATTTATTAATTTTTCAAGATCTCTTTAAAGGATTGTAGTCCTGTGAAAGACATTGAGTAATTAAAGAGGCAATTTTTATTCTGGTTACTATTCTAAGGGGACCATTCATTAATGAAGATTGTCTCAAAGGAGAGATTTATAGCATTAGGTAAGCAAGAGAGTCAGGAAGAAGGATGGACAGTAAGTCCATCAGAATTGGAGAGGAGGCTAGCGTCCACTATTCGCTTAGAATATACCATGGCAGGCTGGTGCTTTGTAGTTAGTATTTCCCAGAGAAAAAGGATGAAAACCCAAGTTCAGTGCAGTCTGTTGTCTAGTTCAAAAAAAGTAGTGTTCTTCCTCATTGTATTCGATAAATCAAAAGACTAAAAAATATCTTTTAAAGTCTGTTAGTAAAGCAGACATGTATAAACACCGTTTCCTTTTCAAAAACCTTATAAATGTATTAAATTTCAGCTTGCTTTAACCAAGGCAAATAAAATCTCTTCTTCATTGACTTTTTAATGTTGCTTTATATTTGGCCTACAAGATTTTATCTTAGGACAAATTCACTCTATTTCAGTCATTTTTATATTAGGGAAAAATACCCTATCATTAATTAATAGAAATACATCCTACATACTTTACACATGAGGCTGTCTCTCTTATAATCACCACTTCTAGTTGAGTCTCATTCATATGTGTAATCTAAGTTCAGTTACTTCTGTTTAACAGAGAAAACCAGGACGCAGATAAATGTGTCTTTACTGTGCAAAACTACAATCTGTCTGTTTGAATAGTTTTCAGCAGACAAACCAATTGGCATAAATACACACGCCAGAGCTTCTAAGAATACATATTCCTGTAGCACAACTTCTCATAGTGGCAAAAATGAACATATTCATTAACAAACCCAAATTGTAGTCTCTTTATAACACGCACAATGAGGCAGAAAGCCAATTTAAAAGCTAATTTATGCTTGCTTATCTATTAATGTTTCAGTATTCTATCTTACGTTGAGATGATCTAAGTATTCAGTTAATATCTATTAATTGGCTCAATTTAGTGCAAATGTAAGATCTAAAGTTTCCCAAAGGTTTTGAAAATCACTTTCATTGCTGACATATTATAAAACAATTATTGTTTAAATAAATTGTCAGCATAATGACTTTATTTGATTAAACACAAATTTACATTTTATATTATTTTAAACAATAACAGTTTCAAACATTAGTAATTTTGCTTACTCAGTAAATCCATATGTTTTCATTGTACATTTCCATGTGGAATAAAAATTTCTCAATTAATTTAGACTTCAAAAAATCAAAGAATAAAAACAACATAAAAAACATTAAACTAGTCTTATTTGCTAATACTTTTTCTAAATTATGTGAACCTAAATTCCTAAAACATATCCAAGTTATTTATGAAAAGATAATTTCTTAAATTTACAACTTTAAAGGGCTTCGAGAATGTTTCCTTAATTAATTGTAATTTTTGGAATATTTGATATGCAAAAAGTACTGATTTATCACAAAGTTACCAGAATGGAGTCCCTTAAAGAAATTTTATCATCTAATTTAGGAGTATTATCTTGATGCAGGAAATATTACTCACACACTTTTGTAAGTGAAGATATAGTCATATTGGCATAAGGATGACCTCTAGATTTAATTCAAAATTTCATCTGAGTCATGTATTAAGAGACAATTATAATACTAGAGTTCCTATCGAAAATACACTGGTGATGGGAAATGTGCACTGGTGGAGGGATGGGTGTTGGAACACTGGATGACTGAAACCTAATCATGAATAGCTTTGTAAGGGTCTATCTCATAGTTATTAAATAAAATAATATATTCATAGTGAATATAAATCTCCAATATTTCAAACTCAGACAAATAGAGAAAATTAGTAGACTGCTGTCTCTCATCCAAGAGGAAGAGTTCTGTAAGTCATTAATCTATTTACAGAGATCACCAAATGGTCAGACCATGAAACTAAGTGAAGCTGAACCAGGAGAGCACCGCCCAGGAATCAAAGCCCAACTTCTGCCTTGCTGCTGATAGACACAAGTGGAGAGCACGGCTTGAGGAGCACGCCCCATTGCTTAAGGCTCCATTGCATCCCAAGAGGCATCTTTATTTCCTTAAGGTTTAATTAAAGAAAAATAGACAGTCCTGAGACATAGTATAGTGGGTATACTATCTTTTGCACATGGTCAACTGGAATTCAATCCCTGCTACCACATACATTCCCCCGAAACCTTCTAGGAGTGATCCCTGAGCACAGAGCTAGGAGTAAGCCCTGAGCACTGTGAGATGTGGCCCAAAACTGGGGGAGGAAGAAAAATAGATTAGAAGCAAGTATGAAAAAATATATTAACAACTACTCATTCTCAAGTAAGAGGGTGGAGATGACTGCTAGTATTATGTCAAACATTTTTAATTTACCAAAAGAAAAATTAGTGAGTTCTTAGACTAAATAGTTTCAAAAACTCGAATAGCTTTAACTCCTACTTTTGACTGGCAAACACGAAAAGTGAACTGGCACTTAAGAAAAACCACCATATTGCCTTGGCTAAATCACCAGGGCTTTGTTTTCCTTTTCTGTATAATGAGCGGTTGAGGAGGATGTACAAGTTTCTCCAGCTTTCAAAGAAATTATATCATTCCAGAAACTTAGAACAAATGTGTAGGAAATTATTGTTAAGATTCTATATTTATAAACAAAACAAAACAAAACACAAGCTTCCATCAATGTCAATGGCATGGGTGTAACCATACTCCATGTGACTAAGTTTGAGAGTAGTTTTAGAGGTTTGTTCTATGTTTTCTTAATCATCATAAAAGCACTGAGTTCTTTTTCACTTACTTTTTTCATATATGAATACATTTGCATCAGGTAAACTCAGTACAACAAAGTAGAATGCAAAATTGGATGGTCTCCATTGTAATTCTGTCGTGTTGGTAAGAACTTGGGAGAATGGTTTTATCTTGTTTCCTCTCCCTTAAAAATGGCATAGATACACATTAAAAAACTAAAATATACATATTTATTAGAAATGAATAATAAAATAGTATTGTAATCTATTGTTAGGGAATTTTTCTATGCTTGGGGCCAGTTCCAGGACCGCTCAGAGTACAGGCAGTGCTAGGAATCAAACCCAGGGCTCCCCCATGCAAGAATGAGCTTCAGTCCTTGAGCTATATTCCTTTAAGTCTATTACTTTTCAAAAATTCTCTTTGAAGATGCAAGTAGGTTTCCTTCATCTGTCATAATTATTTTTCTATATAGTATGTCTTTCCCAAATAAATTGATTATAGTTTTATACCTAAGGGGGAACCAAGAAAAATGACTGCATCTATTTTACTTGTAATTTTTTCTTGTTGTTCACTTGATTTCTTTCTTGTAATTCAAAATTCATCATTGCTTCTTGCTTTTATTTCTTCTTTTCTATTTAGTTAGAATCTAGAGTGGTGGAATGGATCACTACTTGAAGCGGTGCAATTATAAAAGTGAGAAAAGAGTAGAAATTTTAGGTAAAACTCTTCCAAGACCTTATTTTCAAATATGTTTAAAGAAGATTATATAGGTAAGATGTGAGACCTATGCTGTCTGTGCAGTTCACATAACCAGAGAAGAAAAAAGGCTTTGGGGTGGGATCTTGCTCAAGAGATGGCACGTATCCCTTGCATGTGTGAGGTCCTGGGTTGAATCCCAGGAGGACCTCCAAGTACAGCCCTGGTGAAATTCCAAACACAACTGGATCAAATGCTACAGAGCCAAGTACCACTGGGAGTGGCCCAGACTTCAGAGCTCGGCCAAGAAGACTCCCCACCAAATAATCCTCTGTTAATACTCCCCAAATTAACAATTTTAAGGTGCAGATAATCAAGTATCACTTTTCACAAACATAATATAAGTAAAAATACATAAATTTTTTTACTTATGAATAAGCATACAAACTGAGCCAACTCTGATAAACACAAATATTTTATTACTTCTTTCAGACTCAGGTATTTTAAACCAAGGGAAATTAAAAAGTATCATTCTGCAAACCTACTGACTTTCTGTACGCATGAAGAGTTTGTCTTTTTATTATCCTCTTCAGATTTTGTTTCCTAAAGCAATCAGACAATTAATATAAGGAAAACCTCTTTTTGTTTTGGTAAGCAAGACCCCTTTCCAATACTTTTGTTACTTGCTTCCCAGTCATATTGTTCAAATATTGCCTCAAAAATCATAGCAAATGTGGGGCTGGAGCGATAGCACAGTGGGTAGGGCATTTGCCTTGCACGTGGCCGACCAGGGTTTGATTCCCAGCATCCCATATGGTCCCCTGAGCACTGCCAGGAGTAACTCCTGAGTGCAAAGCCAAGATTAACCCCAGGTGTGATCCAAAAAGAAAAAGAAAAGCCATGGTAAATGTAACTATAATAAAGGAACTAGCTTCGTTTTCCCAGGGATACCAGGGAGGGAGATACTTGTCATACATAACATAAGCATTTTAGAAGATTATCAAAGTTCATAAATACATGTAACAATTTCCGGGGAGCTGGAGTGATAGCACAGCAGGTAGGACGTTTGCCTTGCACGTGGCCAACTCAGGTTGGATTTCCAGCATCCCATATCATCCCCCAAAGCACCGCCAGGAGTAGTTCCTGAGTGCAAGAGCCAGGAGTAACCGCTGTGCATCCCTGGGTATGACCCAAAAAGCAAAAATAAATAAACAAATAAAAATAAATACATGTAACAATTTTCTACAACTGCTATATACTTTTATTACAGTGGAAAAGCTAAGTATACTTGTTGATGGGACGCGATGCTATAGGCATTCCAGAGCACATGAACATCCAATCACAGATTGTAGCAAAGCATTTAAAATTATGTTTAATAGTTTATATTTTAAAATATAGTCATACTTAAAACTTTTCTGGCTATCCAATGATTATTCATTTAATTACATCAATTTAATAATAGTCCAAGGTTTTAAGTTGCCTAAGAGTCTTGGATCTTGTGTTCAAACTGATATATTATAAACAATTACTACTCATAATACACATTTTTGATTAAAGACTCAAATTAATCAAACATAAATTAACTTTGTATATTTTTAAGCAATATATTGAAGTAACATTAGCTTTTCTAGAGAGATAATTCAATATCAAATATCTCTAAAAAGCTCAGATTAACTAGCTTCTTTATGAAAAACTCTTACATTACAAAAATTAAAAGTTGTGCTATATTCCATGCAGGTAAAATTTTAAAATAAAATATGTTTTTTTTTCTTTCTAAGTCTCAAAAACTAAAATAAGGATACAACTTAATTGGTGAAAATAAATTTTAGTAAAATTACTTTTTGAGTTGGTGGTTTCTCAAGAATTTTTTTTTAATTTAACACATCTTAATGAGAACAAATTTGATTTCCTTACCTTTTAGTGATTTTTTGAATATTACTGCTATGAATCTATGCAAACAAATCCCCTTTAATTAAAAATATATCACTTCAAATTTATCAAACATTTTGAAAAGAGGACACTTCATATGCAATATTAAGAGTTAAAAGTCTTCCTAAATTATATACACTATATATACATACACTATATATAGAGAGTATCCCGCCTGCACAGCAGAGCCTGGCAAGCTCCCCATGGCATATTCACTATACCAAAAACAGTAACAATAACAGGTCTCATCCCTTGACCCTAAAAGAGCCTCCAATCGTTGGTAAAGATGAGTAAGGAGAGGCTGCTAAAATCTCAGGGCAGGAGGAATGGAGATATTACTGATGCCCACTTGAGTAAATCGATGAACAATAGGATGACAGTGACACAGTGATATACACTATATACACTATATGTACACACACTATTATATACACTATATGCACATATATATTGTACTATGGTATATATGGTATATATAGTAGAGTATATATACATATGCATATATACTGTACCTCCGATAGGTACATATATATCTGTTACTGTATTTGGGATATGAATACACCACGGGGAACTTGCCAGGTTCTCCCATGCGGGCACTAGACTCTCGGTAGCTTGTCAGGTCCTCCAAGAGGGAGACCTAGGGTATTAGATGTTGAAATATATGTTGGATATATGAAGGAACTGGCAGAGGTGTGCGGGACCTGAAGCCGAGATCTCCAAGGCTGCTCAGATTAGGACTTGGCCTCTTCCACCCAGATCCACCATCCCCCCCCCAAATATATATATGTATGTATTTGTGTGTTACATGTAGTAATTTAGGACCATAGAGACTATTTGATCTCTAGAAACTCACGGCCCACTCAGCTCCACTGAGTATAGCAGTAGAGGCTCTTAGTACCACCAGGTTTAGTCCTTATGTCCCTCACCATAACCAGGCTCAAGCAGTGCTAAACTGCAGATGTACCACACTTAAATACCCCATATGGTTGGCTATCGCTGGCAGCATACCCCAGTTTGCTTATGTAGTGCTTCCTCACTCCAAACCAATTTAACTGTACATTTTGAAATTTTAGTTTATTCTTAGTTTATGTGCTATACCAATAGTACTCAGGTCTTACCCAGGAATCAATCCTGGAGGTGCTCAAGGGGCCATATGCAGTGCAGGGGATAGAGTATGGTTGATATCTATGGTAAGTAAGCAAGTGCCTTACTTCCTGTGTTATCTCTTTGGGTCACAGAACAACCTTTTATTGTTTGGTATATATGGTATATATGGTATATATAGTATATATAGTATGTATATATACTATATAGTATATATTTGGTATATATAGTCACTGTCACTGTCATCCCGTTGCTCACCAATTTGCTTGAGCGGGCACCAGTAATGATTGTGAGACTTGTTGTTACTGTTTTCAGCATATCGAATATGCCATGGGTAGCTTGCCACGCTATGCCGTGTGGGCAAGATACTGTTGGTAGCTTGCCGGACTCTCCGAGAGGGGCAGAGGAATCAAACCCAGATCGGCTGCATGCAAAGCAAACACCCTGCCCTCTGTACTATCATTCCAGCCCATGGTATATATATATAGAACAGCATATATATATTATATTATATTATATTATATTATATTATATTATATTATATTATATAGTGTATATAATACATAGTACAGCAGGGAGGGCGTTTGACTTGCACGCACCGGACCCAGGTTTGATCCCAGGCATCCCCAAACATCACCAGGAGTAATTCCTGAGTGCAGAGCAAGGAGTAACCCTGGAGCATCACCAGGTGTGACCCAAAAGGCAAAGTAAGGAAGGGAGGAAGGAAGGGGAGGGAAGGAGGGAGGGAGAGAGGGAAAAAATGTGAAATGTGATGTGTCAGTAGACCTTCTCCATTCAAACTCATGTTGTTCAAGGTTCCACTGTGTTTACATTTGCCCATGATTCCAAGGCCTCATGTTGATCATAAACCCACCTTTCCCTAAACATCAATCCACTGCTTCCTCCAGTTTTTCACTTGGTTCTGTTTCATTTAGAGCTTCATGAAGTTGTCATTTTAAAAGTTAGCATCTTCCCATTAAAGTCCTAGTCTGTTAATAATATTAAGTTTTTTCTAAGCTTACCAGTTAGGCATGCAGGAAAATTTGTTTTACATGTATAAGTGGAAAAAAAAGAAAAATTAACATTTTCATCTTGGCAGTTATAATTCCACCCTACTGAACATAAATAAAACCGAGACTCCACACCATATGCAGTAAAACAAAGTAAAATTGTAGAGCTAGAGAGGATTGCTATGATGGGATTCATATGTCTCTGTCTCTTGATTTTTATGCTGAATGAGACCTTGGATGCTTCCGTATATCACCGTTTCTTCACTATTAAGCCATGGAGAGGACTGAGAGTCAGAACCCTGAAGTTATTTAAATTTAAATTCATAGTTGGAATTCATAGCCACAACCATGCTCAAGGCCACTCTCCACATGTTCGGACGAGCCTCACGCATGAAGGGATCAGCAGAGGAACCCAGGTGTGTGGGACCTGGGGCTGAGATCTCCAAGTCTGCTCAGATTGGGACTGAGCCTTCTCCACTCAGACCCCCCATTTCCCAGTATCTTGGCAGCCACACTCACAAACTGCCCCCGGCGCTGTGTAATCCCACCAACAGCCAATATCCCGGAAGACATCTAATAGCCTTGTTCTCCCTCTTGGAGAACCTGACAAGCTACCGAGAGTCTATTGCCCACACGGGAGAGCCTTGCAAGGTCCTCATGGTGTATTCATATCCCCAATACAGTAAAAGATATATACATACCTCTCGGAGAGCCCAGCAAGCTACTGAGAGTATCCCACCCGCACAGCAGAGCCTGGCAAGCTATCTGTGGCGTATTTGATATGCCAAAAACAGTAATGATAGGTCTCATTCCCCTGACCCTGAAAGAGCCTCCAACCCTGAAAGAGTCTTACTCCACGGGAAAGGAGAGGCTGCTAAAATCTCAGGGCTGAGTGTAATAAAGAATTAATGGTGCCCACTCAAGTAAATCTATGAATAATGGGATGACAGTGATACAGTGATACAGTGGGAATTCAGTAGATGTGAATAGCTTAGGTTATGAGTTTGTCTGGCAACTCACTGCTTTATTCTGATTTTTACCACTGCTAATTTAATACATTTCCTAAAATGATAACATTAAGATGTAATGAAATAATTTTACAATAAGACTACAAAATGAATCAACACCCTTTCCGTTCCCTTCTCTCTCATTCTCTTCCTTCCTTTTCATTCCTTATTTCCCATCATTGAGCACCTGAAATGAGAGCACAGACGCATGCAGATGAGTCAAAATTTCGCTCTCGGAGAAATCACAGCCCAGGGGCAGGAGAGATAGTACAGTGGAGAGTGCATTTTCCTTGCACACAGCCAGTTAGGTTTGATCCTGGGTATCTCATACAATATCCCAAGCCCTACCAGGATTGATCCCTGAGCCCAGAGTCAAGAGTAATCCCTGAGCACTGCCAGGAAAGGAAAAAAAATTCCTTGAAATTGCTAGTATCTGAAATATACCTATATTTGTATTTACAGAAGGACGTCTTGAATGGCTTATTGCTGGGTTTATATGTTAGAAATAAAAATATTGACATATTGGAAGATATGTTTGCACAACAGTGAAACTGATAAGATCATTTTGCTTCTTGTTTTCTGTAGTCAGTTTTATTACTATAGGCAAACAAAATATCAAGGAGAAAAATGGTAAATATTAAAAGAATAAAAGTAAATAATGTAATCCCATCAACAGCCAAGATCCCAGAAACCAAGCTCCTGGAAGAGAGCGACTCAGAATCTCTTGCCCTTGTGCCTGGCTGTTTTCACCAGGGTCCCTCCAAGCAGAGCGGGTTAAGTTTCCCTCCCTGCCCCAAGCAGAGCTTTGACAGTTGAAGTCTTCCAGAATACAGCCACAGCCATGCTCAAGGCCACCCCCCCCCCGCCATTTTCCAGTAGTTTGGCAGCCGCACTCACAAAGTGCCCCATTCCATGCGTGTAATCCCATCGATGGCCAAAATCCAGAGACTATAAAACCAAGCTCCCAGAAGTGCATGGCTGCATTTGTGGCCGCGCGACCTCTTATAGCCTAATTCTCCCTCTCTGAGAACCTGGCAAGCTACTGAGAGTTTCCTGCCCACATGGGAGAGCCTGGCAAACTCATAAAACCATATTCATTTGTCAAAACCACTAACAATGATGAGTGTCATTCCCCTGACCCTGAAAGAGACTCCAATGTGGCACCATTGGGAAGGATGAGTAAAGAGAGGCTTCTAAAATCTCAGGGCTAGGACGAATGGAGACATTACTGAGACCATGCAAGAAAATCAACAATCAACAGGATGATGATTTTATATATATATATATATATATATATATATATATATATATATGGGCTGGAGCAATAGCACCATGGGTTGGACATTTGCCTTGCACTTGGCTGACCCGGGTCTGACACTTCAGTTCCTCTCGGAGAGCCCAGTAAGCTACCAAGAGTATCCTGCCCGCTCAGTAGAGCCTGGCAAGCTACCTGTGGCATATTCAATATGCCAAAAACAGTAACAACAGGTCTCACAATGGGGACGTTACTGGTGCCCACTCCAGCAAATCAATGAGCAATGGGATGACAGTGTTACAGTGCATATGTATATATATATATATATGTGTATATATATATATATAGAGAGAGAGACAGAGAGACAGAGAGAGACAGAGAGAGAGATGTTTATCAAGTTTTTGAAAAAAGTGTTTTGTGTCCACTGGAGAAGATAAACCTCAGATATGGCAGGTAAGTTTTGTGTTTCCATGTTTACTCTGAGCTGGGCTGAAATGCAGGTACCACAGAAGGAGCCTGCGGAGCAACCATAGGTCTGAGTGTGGCAGAGCCTGCTGAGAGCTCTAATTTCTGATCTGCTCTGTTATCAAATATTAACAACTTGCTTTTTAGGGGTGTAAAATTATGTGAATTTTTTTTTCTGTATTTTGGATATTAACTTCATGTCAGACATGTGATATCAAATATTATCTCATAGCGACTAGGTTGCCGTGTGTGTGTATGTGTTTACTACATAATAACCCATTTAAATTTGCTATAATTTCATTGTTAGTCTTTCTTTTACTTTCAATGCTAACACAGTTGAGTTACCTTATACAACTTTGATGGAAAAGTGCTGAAATGTATCATTGGTAACCGTTTCTTAAATGTGTTTTATGATTTCAGATCTAATATCTTAGTCTCCAATCCAATTTTTTTTGCTTTTTTGGGGTTACATCCGGCGATGTACAGGGGTTACTCCTGGCTTTGCATTCAGGAATCACCCCTGGTGGTGCTCAGGGGACCACATGGAATGCTGGGAATTGAACCTGGGTCAGCCTCGTGCAAGGCAAACGCCCTACCCGCTGTGCTATTGTTCCAGCCCCCAATCTCCAATCCATTTTGAGTTGGTTTTATGTATGGTGTTAATGACAAATTGGATATTTTTTTTTTATCCAACTAACAACAGTATTAGTCCCTCCATTTCATGAGGCACTTGAAGTCACTATAATTATAAACAACTATATAGAGTTTGTCCTATAACTCTCTAGTTTGTTTTGTTCCTGGTGGTTGCATAGAGAGTTACTGAATGGGGAGGAAGGCTCTATAGAGAATGTGCTGTTGCTGCTCTCCGACTGGCCTACCGTGACTTAGCCAGAAAGGTGGCCAGGATCATGCATGACAGAGAAGGCAATGAAGTTCTAATCTCTATCAGGTTTCCCAGGATCATTAGCTCCTTTAATAAAAAAAAAAGTTTCAGAAGAAGACAGACTGAAACAAAGAAAATAAGAGAGAGAGAGAACAGAGAGAGAGAGGAACAGAAAGAGAGAGAGAGAGGAACAGAGAAAGATAGGTAGGTAGGTAGGTAGGGAGGGAGGGAGGGAGGGAGGGAGGGAGGGAGGGAGGGAGGGAGGGAAGGAGGGAGGAAGGGAGAACTCATTTCAGAGTGAGTGTGTGTTTCTCCAGAGACAGGTGTGAGATGAGGAAATGAAGTACTCAACCCAGGTTGGCATGCAGATGACTCAGGAGTCCAGTGCATTTCCCCATAAAGGAAAGGCCAGAGAGATGGTTCAGGGTTAAGTGCTCGACCTGTATTCTTTGACCCCAGTTCAATCTTCTGTCCTAAAGCCCAACAAACAAAGAACTAAAAATAGAGATTAGAAGCCCAATTTTAATTTCAGGTGGATGGGGAAAAATGTAAGGGGGGAAACTTGCACACCCACAGTAGTCAGGCATACGTAGAGACCTTTCCAAAAATAGATGGAAGATTCACATTTCTTTGAAGCTGGTCTTGTAAGAACTTTTCTTTCCCAAATGCCCCATTTTGGGGTCTATTGCTTAGGTGTCATTAAAGGGTTTAGATCATTCTTCAATGGATCTTAATGGATCCTTGATGGGACTGAGGTTGGTCTGATTTTACGAAATTCACCTGAAATTCATTGCCAATATCTGACCCAACCCCCACTTGTCTGCCTGCTTCAGTTTGAATCAGAACTTAAGGCAAGCCTACATGCTGCATTTAGTTGCTGTATCTCCATACTCTCACTGAACCTATGATTTCATCTTTTTCTATTTCTTAGTTTTTTCCTCTTGCCTTTATTTGTTGAAGAAATTGGATCACTGATTCCTCACAGTTTCCCATTGGGGGTTTTACCTAACATAGTTTCTGTCCCTTACACTTTCTGAAAACTAATAGTTATATCTAGGTATTTGATTAGATTCTATTTTGATTTATTGGCAAGTGTTTTTTATAAATTGAATTATGCAATTCTCTCATGATTATATGAGAGGATTTGTCTCTGTTTTGAGACAAAAATTGAACAGTAGATTTGTTCTGAAACTTTCATTATTATGTCTCTTTTGTTCTTTAATGATTTTAAGTCAATGACCAATTGTTAGATAACATTGTTCCTGTAAGAACTGCCAAGTGACCATGCTCTATTGGCCTTGGTGATTTGATAGCTGGAACGCTACTATTAAGAAAAGGATTTTCGAACCAGGTGACGATGATATAATAAAAGTTGTACTTAAGAAGATTAAATCTGATATTCAGATGAAAGCTAGGTAGATAGTAAAAGAATAGAATTCAACATTTCTATGAGTGGTCTTTGTAAGGGATATTGGATGACCCAAAAATGGTTGAAGGAGAAAATAGTGAAAAGGTACACTGCATAAAAACTGGAACTGACAACTGTTGGGTCAGCAGTGAGAAGATCAAAAGATATTTGTTTCCTGCAGAAATGCTGTAGCCACTACCGGCAACAGAGATGATTATTGATTTGGAGGAAGAAGAGATGATAGATATTCCTGTGCCTGTTTTCATCACTTTGCTAATATAAGCACTCTCTTCCTGATGCATTTTCTACTGCTTTGGAGAGTTCTGGATTTTAGGAGCTTCGTGGTGATTTCTATCAATTTCCTCAGAGGGACTTCCTGTATGATATAATATTTCTCACCATCTGGAAGTGAAAAGATTTCTCTGACATCAAACCAGAATTTTTATTCTATATCGTGTGTGTGTGTGTGTGTGTGTGTGTGTGTGATATTCTTCTGTATCCTTCCTCTCTTGTGGAGAGAAGGGAGGTGGGAAACTGCCTAGAGAGAGGGCCGCAGCATTGTGCTTAGAAACTCTGCAGGGTAGAGTGTTGTTGAATGTCCTGGGACTGCCATAACAGGCCTGCAGAGGAAGTCGGCTGTGAGGCCTGGAGGTCTGGAGCCATTTGTTTGCATTATATAATAAAAAAAATTTTTTTTTTTTTGAAATGCTCAGGGTCCTTCCCTCCTCTGTCCTCAGGACTGACCCCTGGCAGTGCTCAGGGGACCATCTGTAGTTCCAGGGACTGAAACAGGGTTTTGGGATGCAAGGTACAGCCTTAATCTCTATGCTATCTCTACAGCCCCTGGAGCCATTTTTAAATTGTTTTATATCTGAATTGGTATTATTTGAATTGATGTTATCTTAGGACTGGAGTGAAAGCACAGTGGGTAGGTCGTTTGCCTTACATGAAGCTGACCTGGGTTCGATTCCTCTGTCCCTCTCCGAGAGCCTGGCAAGCTACCGGGAGTATCCTGCCCGCACAACAGAGCCTGGCAAGCTACCCGTGGCGTATTTGATATGCCAAAAACAATAACAACAAGTCTCACAATGGAGATGTTACTGGTGCCCGCTCGAGCAAATTGATGAACAGGACGACAGTGCTACAGTGCTATCTTTACCCCTCTGAGCTAGGATTTCTGATCATTTTTTGGTTTGAGGGAACCACAGCTCTGATGACTCAGCTAATTTGGAATTCAGAAGGTTGTCTCTGAGGGTCTTTAAAATACATAAACTAGGGTATTTTATTCCATTCAATTGCCCCTGCTTAACCCTTTTCCCCACCCTTTTTAAATGGTGCTTCTCTCTCTTGCATTCTTCAATTACTAAGCTGTCACTTTCCACCCTGACTTCCTGCTTGAGTAACCTACGTGGACAGTATTTTGTTATGTTGGTCTATGCCCATAAATCATTCTTCCACTTTTTAATCCTATATATTCCCTTTCTTTTAACTCCCATGAGTTAATCCATATTTTCTAACATCGACGTTCAGGGCTTATATTCAACATTCCAAATAAGTTTATTAGAGTTACTGATAAAGAGTTGTTTCCTTCTTTGCTTCATGCACCATTACATTGCCTGAAAATATATTAATTCTGCACACTAATCAATATTATTCCCAGATATTGAGAAAATCACTTTTTGCCTCAAACATAGATTGCTTATGCTTATTCTGGTTGTACTCCTACCTACTTGAGACATTGAGTTCAGGAAAATGCCATTTCATTTATATTGTCATACAAATAATAAACCTTTTCCTTAACCACTTTGCAGAAAATCAAAAATTTTTAAAGGAGCCTTAAAAATAACCATTTGATATAGAGACTTTCTTGGAAAGTACAGAAGCTCTTAATAACAAGTTTCTTACTAATCTATTAAATTTTTGCTTATAATTTTTTTTAAAATGTAATGGGAGCCTTGGAACACTCCTGATCTGATTTATAATATACTTAATGAAAAGATACCAGAGTAAAGAAAGAAGTTTTGCTGACTGTCAGTATTTTTTAAATTTTATTTTAGCCACCATGACTGAATTTTACAATTTGGTCAGTGGTAGGGTTTCTTATGCATATGACATTCCAACACTAGACCTGCACCTTTGTGTCTCAAGGTTAGTACAAGCTGACAGGCTCACCGAGAAAGTGAGCTCTGAGAAGTGTTTTAATATTTGTGTCAGGCTCAGAAGAGGATGGGAGCATATGTCACATGCCTCGTATTTTTAATGCTGTGTTCCCTTGTTCCTGAGACAACATACATGTTAGCATGTTAGCATGAACCACATCATAAGATAGAAACTGAATCCAAGGCTGGGGTGGTTTCTACAGAGCTGGTAGAACTGACTTTCAAATCAGCATGATGTACAGCGTGTATAGAGCAGGCTCCCTTGATGAAGCAAAGCTGAATTTATTCTAATTGGTAATTGCTAATATTTTAGACATCATTCATATAAAAATACAATTTGACAATTTTTTGAGAAGAGAATTCATTCTTTTTTAAATTTTTTAAATTTTATTTTATAAGTTCACAATATTTGATTACACTTAATATTCAAACACCAATCCCTCCACGATTATGCCTTCCCACCACCAAATTTGGATTTTTCTATCCCAAGCCCTTATCCCTGTCCCAAAGAACAACTGAAATAATATATATTGTGTTGTTTGTTATGGTAAACCGCTGAAAATGCTACAAAAGAAGTAACCATAGAGTAAACAGTATGAAGAATGTTCTATTTTGCAGGGGCCATTAATACATTCTTTTTAAAAAAAAATTTATTGAATCACCATGTGGAAAGTTACAAAGTTCTCAGGTTTATGTCTCAGTTATACAATATTCAAACACCCATGCCTTCACCAGTGTCCATATTCCACCACCAAAACCCCAGTGTACCCCCGCCCCCGCCCTCCCACCCCCAACTGTATAACTGATGAATTTCACTTCATTTTCTCTTTACCTTGATTACGTTCCATATTTCAACACAAAAACTCACTATTGTTGTTGGAGTTTCCCCCCAAGAAAGACAGCCCTACTTCCAAGGAAGCATTTGATAATTAGTTTTCCATTGCCAAGAATGAAGAGATATGTAGTCTCACTACTCCAAGTACATAACTCTTCTTTTTTTTTTCCTTTTCCTTTTCCTTTTTTTTCCCCCCTCATCCCCCTTCCCGCACCTCATAGTATGGTGGACACCACACCGTGTTTCTCCATGAAAATGGAAAACAACTGGGAAATAGGGATATTTCCTCTTCTCGGCCGGCGTGGGGCTGTTGCTTAGTTCAAAGACCAGAGAAATGGCTGCTACTTTAATAACATTCAATATTTCAACAAAAACTCACTGTTATTATTTGGAGTTTACCCCCCAATTCAGACCTGTTAAAAAGGAACCGTTTCACATTACTGACAATTATAGATGCTAAGTTGAGCGTCCGCAGCAGCGTCCGCGCGGTTTTGGATTTCTGTGTAAAGTCCAGGGAAAATTCTGCCAGAAATTGCATAGCCCAGCTCACAGTCCCAGTGCATTGCTGTAAGAAGTCTCTGGAATCAAAGTCTTTAGGCGCAGGGGGTCCGTTTCACTCTCAGCAGCTCCGAATTTATCTGGGTCGAGGGCATGCCGGTTACACCCATTTTCCATGATTCCCTAGGAGCCCCAAGTGTAAAAATCATATATCACTGGGTTAGGAGTCTTAGAAGATGGCTCCTACCATGTGGACGTTGCCGCTGCTGCCATTTTCCATGTAGGGGAGGAAAGATCCACCCCCGGGCAGCACGGGGTTGTAGCCCAGTTCACAGTCCCAGTGCAGTGCTTTAAGAAGCTGCGCTGGATGCCCAAATGTGTTTGGTCTCTGGAATCAAAGTCTTTAGGCGCAGAGGGTCCCAAGACATTCTTTAGGATATCACTAACATGTTGTTAAAGGTTTGGTGATGTGAGCTTTCATATATATCTGAAAATATGTATATATGTGTATATATACATATATATATATATATTTCCCTCTATGTTTTGCTGCTTAGTATTTGAACCCTATCAAATGTGATGTGGTACTTATGGAAAATGGGTAGGAAGTGTCTTATGACATGTCGTGCGGCCGCAGGAATACATTCACTTTTATGTGAGGTTCGGCCCAAGTGTGTGGGGAGCAGTCTTGAGCGTGGCTTGGCCCAGGTGTCATGTTGCTTCCTTCTGGGAGAAAAAGCTGTGTGATCTGATGGAGGCCGATGAGGAGGTTATCTGGTGCTGGCAGGAGGTGGCTTATGGGTGTGACCCCCGGATCATGGGAGACTTAGGGAGAAACAGGCAGAGAACCTCCACTCCAGATCCCATTGTGCCCAGGGTCCAAGGCCACAAAGTTCCACATTACCTGGGTTTTGTTGGACTTCACTCATGCATAAGGCTCGCCCAAGTATGTGGGGAGCGGCCTTGAGCTTGGTCGTGGTTGAGTTCTGGGGGTTTTCAGCTGCAAGGGCTGGGTCCTTTTGGGTGAGTAGGGCTCTTACCTGCGCCCCTCTGAGGTGCCCCGAGGGAATCAGCCTGGCACAGAGTCCGGTGGCAGAGAATGCATTCTTAAGAATAACCCCTGGACTACTCAAATCTGCTCATTCAAAAAGATATTTTAGTTCTATCAAATTGGATCCCAGAAGGTCTACCTGAGATTGTATTTATATATGGTTCTCGTCTATATATAGTTCTCGTCTATATATATATATATAGACGTTACTGAGATATAGGTGATCACACCCAGGTGCACTGTATTTTTGTAGCCTAGTTCTCCTTCTGGGAGAACCTGGCAAGCTACCAAGAATTTCCTGCCCTCATGGGAGAGCCTGGCAAGCTCCTCGTGGTGTATTCATATGCCACAACCAGTTACAATGATACATTCTCCTGATCCTGAAAGAATCTCCAATGCAGCACCATTGGAAAGGATGAGTAAAGAGAGGCTGCTAAAATTTCAGGGCTAGAATGAACGTTACTGAGATAGCTCGAAAAATTTGACAGTCAACGGGATGATGATGATGATGATGATGATGATGATGATGATGATGATGATCATGATCATGATCATGATCATGATCATGAAGTTCTCATCTATCTAAATCCTCCAGAGTTAACCAGTTAAGGATTGACCCAGTTAATGAGAAGCAGTTATTTGGTTAAAATGGATAGTTGATTTTTCTGACTGGTACATGTAGTGAGCTGGAAAAACAAACTAGGTAATCTTTCTAAAATGCATGCTGGTTGACTTTTTTTTTCTCCCTGTTGAGTCTAAAGCCTAATCTGAGATGAGGGTTCCAAGCCATGGAACCCTAGTAATATTAGTCCAACCCATGTTCAAAACCCTGTGAAACTGTTTAAATGAATAACCCAGACAGCTAACAAGGGAATCATAAGCTTTGTAAGGAGAGTAAATGGGAAAGGAGGAAGCATGTTTTAAAATGGACAGTAGCCCCATCTCGGTGTTAGAGTTGAGACAGGAGAGGAACATGAGTGTGTGGTGGGACCCTTCTTCTCCATTTATTTCACTGAGTATTCTTCATTTATCCATTTGATAGTTTCACAGAATCCAGGATTATCTCCCCGATTTGTCATGAAAACTTTCACTGAAAATGTAGCCAAACTCCTGTTCTTATGAGTGTGAAACATCTAATAGCTCCAGATTACTTGATCTTGAAATACAAATTTCTAATACAGTAGTTGAGTGCTAGTTCCTGATCTTACTTCAGCACACTTGCTTATCTGACATGACAAACTATGAGTCTGAGAACTCATTTTTCTTCCTTCATTTTTGAAAGCCCACTGATTGAAGAAATGAGATGGTCATGTGCATAATTTAGACGATCATCTTACTATAAGGCAGAGATTGGTGGTGTGAGATAAATCACACAATATAAAGAAAAGAGACTGAATTTCTTCTCAAATAGACTGGTCCAGGCTGAGAATTCTGGGTCCTTCTAGGAACACGGGCAGGCAGATTCCCCTTTCTTGAAGGCCCAGCAATCCACAGCCATAGCGGACAACCATAGCGGCTTGGAAATGGCTCAGCTCCGGCACTGAGCCTCATCACTCTGCCCAGCTACTAAATTGTTACAGATTTACAACTTGTGGACCGCACAGCCATGAGCTGGAAAAGCAGGTAAAAAGACATCTCAGATTTTTATGGCACTATTGGTCCAGTGCGTGGAAGAGCGTGACAAGCTTCTTGTGGCGTATTCCATATGCCAAATACAGTAACAATAATAGTCTCATTCCCCTGACCCCAAAAGAGCCTCCAATTGTTGGGAAAGATGAGTAAGGAGAGGCTGCTAAAATCTCAGGGCTGGGATGAATGGAGATGTTACTGGCTCCCGCTCAAGTAAATCTATGAACAACAGGATGACAGTGATACAGTGATTGGGCCAGTAGAATCACAACAAATCTGATTGGAAAGTGGAATAGAAGACTTTTAAGCTCATTGAGTCTAAACAATAACATGAAGGGCTCCAGTAGCACTAATGAGCTTATAGGTCCTCAGACAATGATATTAGTAACATCATTGTGAGATATAACAATAATCACAAATTGACTCATTATCTAAGATTCCTATTTTCTTTGTATTGTAACAAACAATGTTTGATGGTGCCTGCAAAGGCAGGCTGAGTGGCGGGTGAGAATCTGGAGACATTGGTAGAGTGCACATGGTGTTGGAAATTTGATGACTGAAACAACTGGATTATTAACAACTTCATAAGTTACAAGGTTAGAATAAAAATAAATTTAAATAGAGAAATTAGTTATTTACATGTTAACATTAATTTCAGAGCTTAGTTAGAATTCATCCAGAAATTATCCACCTTGCCGATCACAAGAGTCTGAGAATATTCTCTGACTCCAGCAACTACTTGTGAAACTGCATTACAAATTTGAGCCAGAGTTGATACAGTAGGTAGGTTGCATGCTTTGCACATGGCTTATCTGGGTTCTATCACTGGCATCCTATGTGACTACACTTCCCCAACCACGTCCAGGAGTAATTCCTGAGTAGAGAACCAGGAGTAACCTTTGAGCATTGCTAGGGTGGCCCACAAACCAAAATCACGATCACGATCACGAAATCCCATAGATTGTTGAGTTGCTCGAACAGTCTCATTAACCTCTACATTCATCCTATCCACAGGGCCAGGGGAATGAAATTCAGCTAGTTACTGGCTTTGGCATATGGATACACCATGGGAAGTTTGCGAGGCTGTCCCATGTGGGCAGAAAGCTCTCAGTAGCTTGGTAGTTTCTCCCAGAGGGAAAGGTACATTATAAGCCTCACGGCCTCGCACTTCTGGGAACTTGCTTTTAAGTCTCTGGATGTTGGCTGTTGATGGGATTACACACACCTGAGTTCCTTTGCCGGTACCGTAATGCATAATGCTTGTCGAATGTGTGGAGAGGGGCCTTGAGCATGGCTGTGGCTAGGTTCTGGTGGTCTTCGGCCGCCAGGAGCTCTGCTCGGGGCGGGGAGGGAAGCTGGAGCCCATCCCCTCCGAGGGGCCCCAGGGAAGACAGCCAGGTATGCAGGCAAGAGACTCTCTGACAAACCAAAATAATAATAATAATAATAATAATAATAAGAAGAAGAAGAATAAGAAGAAGAAGAAGAAGAAGAAGAAGAAGAGGAAGAAGAAGAGGAAGAAGGAGAAGGAGAAGAAAAGAAGAAGGAAGAGGAAGAAAGAAGAGGAAGAAAGAAGAAGAAGTAGTAATAGTAGTGAAATCAATGGGACTGTGGGGGACTTAAATGAAGTGGAGAGGAGAGAAATGGCCACTTTCTCCCTACCCACCTATCATTTCAGAGCTGGCCAGGAAAGTCTATGATGAACCCCTGCATGGCACAGGCCTCAAGTTCCACCAGCCCACTCACTAGATAGTTGTCAAGCTCCACCTGACATCCTCTTGTTTTGCCTCGCAAGGGGGTCAATCCCCACCACCTGATTTCTCAAGGAGTCGTGGACTCAGGTTGAATAGAGGAATTTCTCTCTGCAGGAAAAGAAAGTCAGTTCTTGACTTAACCCAGGTCTTCTGGGTTCTTGTCTTTCTCATAAAAATGAATTTCAGGAGGAAACCAACAGTAAAGTAAAAACAGATTTTATTTAAAGGCTTTTTGAGGAGAGGGAAGAAGAGACAGAGACAGAGACAGACAGAGACACACACACACACACACACAGAGAGAGAGAGAGAGAGAGAGAGAGAGAATGCAGGCTTCTTCAAAGATGGAGAGCCTCAGTACACATCTGAGGAGGGGAGATGCTGGTGACACATATGTGCTTGGCCTTATGGGCACAAGCAGCACATGGGCTCGGCTAGCATATGCATGCAATTCCTTTGTTCAAGTTGACTTTTGTAGGGTTTTTGCCAAGCTACCCCACGTGGGGATTTCTACTAGGTAAGAGTTAGTTGCTAGGATTACTGTCAAGGTAGAGTTGGGATGGACTTCTTTGAAACTTTTTATTGACCTTTGTTACTGCTGCAACTTCTCTTAGAGGGTGGGCCTCGCCTCCTCTGGGTGGTCTAGCACCAGGTAAAGGTCTTATCAGGGTCTTAGTTCCTGTATCCAGAAGGTGGGTTCTGACAGCCTTCGGGCTAGATGGTTATTATTTACCAGGAATTCCATAGCCATGGGGGGCCCTTCCCTATCTAACTGTCAATAGCATCTGAAATTGCCAAAAATATGCTAAAGATTGAGACTCACTGATAATAAGCTATAGAGACAACTAAATATCTCTAAATTTTCAAAATTCCTAGTTAAAATTTTAATTTACTAGTAGTATCCCACCCACACGGCAGAGCTTGGCAAGCTCCCCGTGGCGTATTCCATATGCCAAAAACAGTAACTTCAATTTTCACAATGGAGATGTTACTGAGGTGCCCGCTTAAGCAAATTGATGAACAATGGGACAACGGTGATACAGTGCTACAGTAGTGACTACAGCTGTTCTCCCTTTCAGTATTCATAAAACCCATTACCACAGTGTATTCTCTGAAGAGCACTGGGTTGAAGGAAAAGCCTGTGACTTTACGGGGCTAAATGTTTCATGCTCAGTACTCTACTGTAAGGTAGTGAATAACCCAGGCAAACAAAATTAATGCATCAGTCACTGACAGCAGCTCCAATTCATCAGAGTAATCATGTCAGACCACATTGAACTAGAACTGTTAAAATTGTTGGTAATTGGTTTTATTGCACCTGAACTTAAATTGTCTAGGGTATAAAATAACAACTTAAGGAAAAGTAAATTTTACCTAATAAGAAGTAATTTTTAAAAAATCACCTTTTAAAGTGCTGCTTTTTGTCATTTTTCTTAATTCTTGTGAATGATACATAATCAAGCAAAGAATAACTTTTTAAAAGATAAGACAAACTACCTTTCCTCCTGGGAATTGAAACAGAAGTTTCTTTGTGTTATAAAAACAAAATTGTAAGAATGATTTTTATATCATAGCTGATATACTTTGTTTTTAGTCATTTTGAACAACTCTAAAAATCCTGCTTAGAGGGATTTTTTGTAGAGAAAAAACTTCTTGTTGAAATCTCTTCTAGCACTCAGAGGGGGCTAAAGTCAAGATACAATATTAAGAACTTGAGTTTTTTCATGTTATGTTTGAAGGTGATAATTAGATTTTGTTGTGCTTTGCCAGTTAAGCAAAGATTTGGCTGGCCTCTGTGTTGTCAGGTCTTCTACCTCTGTCTTTGATGACATTCTAAATGGTAAATGAATTCTCTGTGGCAAGGACTGTAACTATGAACACAGTCAGGGGTGTTTAGCAGATGCTTGGTCAGCATAGGACCAAAAGAAACCAAAAGGCATCTGATTTCTTTTGACTTAAAGAAATAAGGTTATTGAGGTACTGATTTCTTTTGATGTAGAGAATAAGCATATTGAGGCCATTGAAAGAGTTCCATACAAACTTCTGAGCATGTGTTTACCTCATATCCAGAGACAATGCGCTAAGTGGTCACTCTTAAGGAATGCAAATCTTTCAGCTTTGGCATTAGCTTTCTCTGAATGGAATTTGCTATACAGATAAAGCCCAAGACACAGCAAAGGTTGACTGTGAGGACATTTCCTTTGATAAAACACACTCAACAATTCTATGGGAATAATATTATTTAGCCCATTTTGTACACGAGAACAATGATTATTACAGTGCAAGGTGAAGGTGAAGAGATACAGACAAATTCTCTAGAACATTTCAATTAGTTTCTCATATTGATGTGCTGCCTTTTTCTGATACTAAATGAAATGTGCCCTTATGCTTCAGGGCACAAATTTGAGTATTGGCACAAGACTACAGCAATTACAATAGTGGAGAATCAATAAAGACCATATAAGAATCATGATTGATTATGTTTCATTTTTGACACTTGGAATTATGCTTATCAAATGGGAGAGGGCTTTAAATCCACAGCAGGAACCAACTCATTAGGAAATGTCATCAGGGATTATACTGCACGTTGAATAAATATCATCAGTCTTTTAGTAACATTTAGGCCTTTGAATACAATCTGAGCAGTTTCAGATATGTTACAGTTTTAGAACAATTTATTCCAAAAACATATCAGAATTTTTGAATCTAGAAGACTTTCCCCAACCCCCTAGAAACTACTAATAATATGTTTTGCCAACAATCTTTAAAGAGATTTTCTCAATGTGGTCTGAAAAGTAGTCTTTAACATTTCATGTAGAAAAATCTGCATTGGACATACAAAAAAATGTGATCAGAAGTAAAGAGATGGTACAGTGGGTAAGACTCTTGCTTGGCATGCAGATGGTCTTGTTCTATCCCCAGCACTGTGTATAGTGCTGAATACAAAGCCAGGAGTAAGCCCTGAGCACCCCCATGTATGCCTCAACCCCCACCCCAAAGTATAATCATGCCTTCAGAGCACTTTCTCCAAATATGACGCTTTATAACAAAGTTGTTTGTTTGTGGGGGTTGGGGGGCATCACATCCAGGGATTACTTCTGGTGGGCTTGGGAGACCTTATCCAGTGCTGAGGTGGGAGGGAGTCAAACCTAAATTGTTTGTGTACAGGACAAACACTCTACCTGTTGTACTATCTCTCCAGCACCATACAACATAGTTTAGAGGTAATGTGTCATTCTAACCCCTACTAAGATAAGATGAATGAGTCAGATGCAGCAAGATGCTAGAGAGTAGGATCTGAAAAATTTTACTTATGTGCCATCTGATCAATGACTCAGACCTGCTCCTGTCATCAGTATCTTATATCAGTTTTCATGTTCCCCTTCTACGTCTTTTTTGATCCATTAGCAAAACACAACCACAGCAGAGAAAAGTTGCGAGTGTTAGAGATGATGCTTATATGGCAATTCAATATTTTCCTGAAGAGTCAACTAGAACTCTAAGTATTTGCTTTCAGCAACTCTATGGGTTAAAAAAAAGTAAATTTTGTCTGTCTAAATGGGATATTCTTTATGTCACTGTCACTGTCGTCTCATTGTTCATTGATTTGCTTGAGCAGGCACTAGTAACGTCTCCATTGTGAGACTTGTTACGGTTTTTGGCATATCGAATATGAGGGACGAGGAGTCAAACCTGGGTTGGCCGAGTGCATGGCAAATGCCCTACCCACTGTGCTATCATTCTAGCCCATTCATGCATTATTAAGACTAATTTTTTGTCCCAATATAAGACCTATATTCAAGACTATTCCATGTACAGTTGTACCTAACTTCTTTGGGAGTGAAAATTTTGTTACAAAAAGAAGAATCTACATGGTGCACGTGCTGGCCTGGAGTCTGAGCACTGAATAATTTGCCTGAAGCCTATTCTGGTGAGAGCAACTTTTGAGAACTTTGAAATATTTAACTGTCTCTCATAATTAACTGACCTGAAGAGTATCTTTGCTTTATAAAAATGTACTGGATTTTAATGAAAATGAATGGATCCATTTAGTAAAATGTTAATCCATGTAAAGAACTTGGAAGAGAGCCTGGCCCAGAGTTAGTGCTCTCTGCTGATTAGCCTCCATGTGACCCTGTAGCAACCCTCCCTTCTCCCACTGCACTCTCCTAGATTCTCTTGCCTGCTTCCTTCTCCAAAAATGGACGGTAATACTTTGTTCAGATTCTTTTGTAAATCAGCTGCATTTGGGGCCAGAGAAATGGGAGGAAGTATTGGGGAACAATGAAGAATGGAGGGAAGAAAAGGGAGCTTTCCACTTTGTTTTCCAGACAAAAGCTCAACCATTAAACTGTACCTGGGCGCCTTTTCTCCACTGTTGTGTGACAATTTTCCCCTTCTGTTTTTTTCAGGCTGGGAAGATTAAGGTCTTCCTTCTGATTTTGGTCTGAGTGACTCAATATCTCACTTTTCTTTCTTTCACTCTGCCCAAATCTCTTTAAGCAGTTCCCTCATTAATGCTTATTCCTCTAAATCAGTGGGTCTCAACTCGTCCTGCATGTTGTCACGGGGAGCTTTCAAAAACTACAGTGGCGGGACATCTATCCTCAGAGACTGATGTCACTAGATGGAGTGGAGCCTGTGCCGCGGTGTTGTTTAAGAAGTTTGCAGGTAATGACACCAGAGTAGATGGCCGTTTATTGAATGAATTGTGTTTTCTGCCGAAAATCTTGACTGATGTAGTACTTAGTGAATATTACCTACTGTACTTATTGCAACCACCACTAGCTTAATTTCTACTAGCCTAAAATTAACAGTTCTCAAATTACAGGTGAGGAAACTTTAAAACAGAAGTTGCATTCTGACAACACAGTTTCTCAGTTAGGTTACATCCCCTAAAAGGCAGACTTTGCTTCAGAACTTGAGGGGCTTGAGAGTCTGAATTTCTCACAGTTTCCACATGCTATATACCAGTATGGCTGCTCCTAGGGCCTCGCAAAGGAATAATCAATAATTTTCTATTTTCTCCTTTCCTCAGTCTTCTAAGATGCTACCATTAATCTCAACATTTTTACCTTAAGATCTAATTTCCTCACTAAGAAAACAGAAACTCTTAAAAGACTTACACTATCAAATCTATCTTCTTTTCGCATCTTCACCCACCTATAAGTGTAGATGGTGTAAGTATGCTGCACTCATAACAAATCCATCCAGCGTTCTATAATGCATCTGATTTTCCTCACCAAAGGGCATTGCTCTAGAAGAGTTTCCTCATTTATTCTTTTCTAGAATGTTTCAATTAATCTGTCATACAATAATATTTTTTTCTTATGTTAAAAACACTTATTTTGATTTATTTCTCCCATCAGCTTTTACACCACTTTTAAAACTCGTCTGACAAGAAATTGCCCATGTTTTCCACATCTGTTGGCACAGACTGTCTCATTCTTAGCTTTTATCAAGGTTACCAATGAGCACTGCATTGCTAAATCCAGTGATCAATTCTAGTTGCTGCCTTAATTTTCATCAGAAGTTTGTACACTTACTAACTCATTCATTTGTGCTCCAGTGTAAACCACCACATTCTTTCCTGTGCCTCATGAGCAGACCCTTTCAAAAGTTGCAGGTTTATCTTCTTATTACTTATCTCTTTTATTTTTTAAGCACATAGCTTTAATGTGTTTCTGTTAGTATATCTAAATATTTTAATGTTATACGCTTATATTTAATTTAAAAATTTATTTTAGACATGGCAATTTACAATACTGTTCATGGTAGGGTTCATGCCTAAAAAATTGCAGCACAACACTCTATACCAGTGTCTGCCATTGTCCCAGTGCCCTGTCTAACCCCTGTCCCCTGTGCCTTCGTAAGCATCTTACAAAAGCCCAGTTTTCCTCCTATGCCACCTGTTTTTCTTTAATTTCCTTACTATATTTATACATCACATATGAGAATAATCATTAAGAGCATGTATGTTTAGGAGCTATGAGTTCTTCTGGATGTACCTTGATCACGAGGAAATGGCTACACATGTCTTTTACGACCTTTTGCAAAATCTGAAATCTATGTTGTCTGATATAAGTATGGCCACCTAGTCTTTGAAAATTAACTGTTTACCAGCCTTTGACTTTGAGCCTGTCTGTATCCTGACCATTCAGGTGAATCTTTTGTAGGCAGCAAAATATTGAATTCAGTTTTCTGATCCATCCTGCCATTCTATGTCTCTTGATGATGAATTCAACCCATTGATATTGAGTGAGATTATTGAGATGGAGGGATTTATTGCTTTCATTTTGTAGAAGTTATCCATGATGATAAAGTTTGTCTTGCCTTTTAAAGAAGCTCCATTAATGCTTCTTGCAAAACTGGGTTTTAAAGCTGTGAAATTCCCAAGCTCTTTCTTATCCATGAAATTTTGTACCATTTATTCAAATCAGTAGCCATCTGAACAGAGAATTTTTGTTGAGGTGCTAATTTCACACAGTCTTTTTTTTTTAAAAAAAAAACTACATCTTACAGTTGCCTCTTGTCTGGAGAGTCTCATGTGATAGATATGCTCTAAATCTTATGTAATTCTCTTAATATGTGAATTCCTCCCTTGACACTGCTGCTTGCAATATTGTTTCTCTGTTTTGACTTTTTAAATTTTGATTACACTATACCTTGGAATTTTATTTTCAATTGAACTGTGTTGACTGAACCCATTCAGGTCTCTTGAATCTAGATACATGGACTCTTCAGCTCTAGGAAAAATCATACTTGTGATTTTTTTCTTTTTTTGCTTTTTTGGTCACACCTGATGACATACAGGGGTCACTCCTGGCTCTGCACTCAGTAATTACCACCAGTGGTGCTCAGGGGACCATATAGGATGCTGGGAATCGAGCCAGGTTGGCCGCGTGCAAGGCAAACGCCCTATCCACTGTGCTATCACTCCAGCCCCACACTGGTGATTTTTTTAGACTGCTAGTTCTTTATAGATTTTTCCTTCCTGCTCCTCTGAGACTCTGATGATTCTTATATTAATGTTCTTGAGCTCATCCCATAGTTCTCTGGCATGCTTCCCATTGTTTTTCAGATGTTCACCCATCTTCTGTTGGCTTCTAGAGATTTCCTGTGTTCCATCTTGGAGCCCGCTAATTTTCCCAGAGTTTGTTACTTTGTTGTGTTAGAACCTTCTATTGAGTGTTTATATCACCCACCATACAGTTAAATTCTGTCATTTCTGACTAGTTTTCTCATTTATGCTCTCCTGCTTCCTTCTGCTTGTATCATTGTTCCTTTGAGCTTATTACACGTGCACATCATGGTGTCTCTAACATCTTTATCTGACAGGCTATATAGAGCCAGTTAGTGCTTATAGAGGCTTCTAAGCTATTATTTTCACTCTTGGACTTGGTGAGTTTTTACACAGCTTCCCATTGTGTCTGCTGTTGTCTGGTAAGAACTTGGAACAATTCAATCAGTGAGAGCACTCTTAGAGCGCTCTTAGTGACTCAGCCCCTAGAGGACTGAAAAGCACCCTGGGATTGTGGGCCTCTGTGAGAATATTGGTGTCTTCAGTGAGAAGCTGGAGGAATCAGTCTCAGAGGCAGCCACATGGTTTGGTATTCTGGCAGGGGAAGATGAGTTTACGGCACCATCCAGTACCCTTTGAGTCTCTGTTTAATAGACTGTAGAAGCTGCTGGGAAGCTGCCAGTGGGAGAGCTAGCAATTGGGGGGCTGGGGGTCCTCTAATGTGGGAGATTTGAACTCAGTTTCTGCCATGGAATGGGACTTAAGCTTATCACAGATTTCTTTTTTCTTTTTTTTTTACCTTTGTAAGTTATGGTGCTTTAATAAAGTTTTTAAAAATAAGATATGGGATACAGCAAAAGCAATACTAAGGGGGAAATTTAGAGCAATACAACAGAAATGAAGAATAATCTTAAATCATACATAAAAAATATCAATCAATAGCCTAACCTCACTGCATGAGAAATTATTATTATTTTTTTTTACAGTTACAGATTTAAACATTTTTGTGCTCATGTTTCTCCCTTACAAAGTTTGATAACCCATCCCTTCACCAGTGCCCATTCTCCACCACCAGTAAACCCAACATCCCTCCCCCCCGCCCCAGTCCTGTCTCCCCCCACCCCACACTGCCACTATGGCAGGGAATTCCCTTTTGTTCTCTCTCTCTGATTAGGTGTTGTATCACAGATTTCTTAACTTGAGCATTTACCAGAGCTCAGGCTTTAACTCTTACCTGCGTCTACTTTTCTGACAATAACCTTTGTGTATATGACTTTAAATGCCTCAGATAATTGAAGCTTACACTAAACTTAGTGATAGCACAGCAGGTAGGGTGTTTACCTTGCATGAGGTCGACCTGGGTCCGATTCCTCCACCCCTCTTGAAAAGCCTGGAGAGTATACCGCCCAAACAGCAGAGCCTGCCAAGCTCCCCGTGGCATTTTTGATACGCCAAAAACAGCAACAAGTCTCACAATGGAGACGATACTGGTGCCCGCTCAAGCAAATCAGTGAACAACGGGACAGCAGTGCTACAGTGCAGTGCTACCTTGTTTTGTTGATTAAATTCCAAACTCCATTTGCCTATGTAAGTACTTGATTGGGGTAATAGGCATTTATATTAAAACATATTTGAAACTGGACACATAGTATTCTTCCCCAAACTAATTTTACAGTTTTCCCAATCTCAGTTCATACATATTTGTTCTTCAACTTGCTCAGGTCAAAACTCTTGGCATTGTCCTTCAGTTTCATATATTAATACAACAGAACAGGCAATTCTACTGAATACTCACAGCATTTTCATTCATACATCAAAACTGTTTACCACCATTACTATTATCACCCCTTTCTGAATCTCTTTTGTTGATCCCTCAATAATTTCCTAAACAATTTCATGATACTATATTGACTACGCAATACTGTATTGACTATCGTATGATGTCAGTTAATACATCTATACCCATTCTCTTTAAACAAAGCAGAGTCTTCATTTTAAGATGTTATGTCAGGTAATACAGTTCAATTGATCAGTGCCCTACAAACAACTTCACTGAATAAGACAAAGCTCTACAACACTAAAAGAGAGGTTTTTCATAGATCCTTTCTTCTTCCTTTCTTCTCAACCTTATCTGCTACTACTTCCTGATTTGCTATCCTATCACTCCTTTCTGCATAGGATGGGTTTTTAAATGGTCATGGAACCTCTTATTAGCCCTCGTACTGGCTCTCTCTTTTCTGCAGACTGTTCTTCAGTATGTATCGCATTCACCTCTATTCAGTATTTGCTTAAATATAATCTTCTCAATGAAACTATGTTAATCTTCCTGTAAAAAATGTTGAATATATTTCATACAAATACTAACCTGACTATATTTGATTGTCTCTGATCTTAGAAGTTAAAATTTGTGAATGCCCTCTACCTATTAACTTTCCTTGCCTTTAAAGATTTTCATTATTCTGTTCATTTTCCACTCCTCAGAGAATTATGTATACTTTATTCTTTTTCACTAACCTTGATAGTTACTACCTGAAATACAAATGTACAGGAGTATAGAGAGTATTTTTTGTTATATTCCTAAACACTGTCCTCACATAATAATAATCAAAATGTTTGGTTGAATAAATAGGAGCATGTTTTATTACAGTTTTAAGATCATATATAGTAGAGTAAACTTTATAAGTCATGAATCAAGATTGTGAGTATACCAAGTATGGTAATAAAACAGATATAACACACTCACATATACACATGACACACACAAAGATTTTCACTTCTTTTTTAGATGTATTTGCTTTTTTAAGTCCAAAGAAATTAACCTTATGACTAAAGCATATGACTTATTGATGTGTAATAGTTTCTTTTCCCTAATTTTTAACCCACTCCAATATTATAATCAAAGTAAACAACTATTACCACCTTCTTATTCTCAAATGAGTTTCCAACATTGCATATAGAACAGGAAAAAGATATCTCACATCCTGGAAATTAAGATATACAAGTGAATCCAGAGGATTTAGGTAACGGTCACTGTTTCACTGCAGAGTCCTCAGGGAAATGTTGACAAGAAGAATCAATAATTGGAGACCTACTAAATAGCTTTGTTCCTTTCAAATTCAAGCTTACTGAATTTCTCAGGAAAACAGACCATTTTTGCTTTCAGGGAGAAACTAATAAGTCAGGCAGATTTACAAGTTCTTTTTCCATTTTGTAGGCATTCCTGCCAGCTTCTCCATCCTCAAAGAAAATTACCCAACTGAGCCCTCAGAGGTTGATGACTAGTAGGAGTCACATTTGTCATCTCATTTCTTCTTTCTGGCTATGGATATGGAGACCTCCACTTAGGGAACAAAAATTGATTTTTGTTTGATAGCAGAGTTATTGCATGGCTTATTCTTGGAGCAAAAATAAATCAGTTAACTATATGCTAATGTACTAGACCAAGGGAACCTGGGAGGATGTTCTCAGAATAGCTTTAATAGGGGTTCAGAAATAATGATTTCATAGATGACATTTATTATTAGGGGAAGTAAAATTGTATGCCATCCCCCAAAACTATCATTTGGAACAGATTTATGGAGTCTCCTAGAAAATCACTTTATTATTTTTATTGGTCTGAATATTTGAAGGACCAATGTCAATGGCTCTTAGGAAAATCCAGAAAAAAATTCTTGCTAATAAAATATGGTAATAATGACAGATCTCCCATTTTCCAGTAGCTTGGAAGCCACACCCACAAACTGACCCCCAGTGCCATGTAATCCCATCAACAGCCAAGATCCAGGTTCTCTTTCTCGGAGAACCTGGCAAGGTATCCATAGCATCCTGCCCGCATGGCAGAGCCTGGCAAGCTCTCCATGGCATATTCAATATGCCAAAAACAGTAACAACGATAGGTCTCATTCCCCTTCTCTGAAAGAGCCTCTAATATGGCACCACTGGGAAGAACAAGTAAAGAGAGGCCGCTAACATCTCAGGCTAGGACGAATGGAGAGATGTTACTGGTGTCTGCTCGAGGAAATTGATGATCACGGGATGACAGTGATATAGTGAATAATGCTTGAAAGTCTAAATATCTTTAAGATATCTTTTAGACTTTCAATTTAGAGACTTCAGTAATGTTCTCCACATACAGGGACCTTCCTTTGAATGCTCTTATTGTCAAGCATTTTGATAATTATTTTTAAAACATATGAAACTTTTGTTTTTGCTTTCTGCATCACACCTGCTGATACTCAGGGGTTACTCCAGGCTCTGCCCCCAGGAATTAATCCTGGTGCTCAGGAGTCATATGGGATTCCAGGATTGAACCTAGGTTGGCTGTGTGCAAGGCAAGTGACATACCCACTATACTATTACTCCAGCCCCAATTAAAACCACTTAATACAATATAATAAAATGCCTATTCTAAGTTATATATATACATTTTCAACTCTGGAACCTAAAGTCTATTACATAAAATTTTACTTTATACTTGGATCTCTTGGGCTGGAGCAATAGCACAGTGGGTAGGACATTTGCCTTGCACACAGCCAACCCAGGTTCGATTCCTCTGTCCCTCTTGGAGAGCCTGACAAACTACCCAGAGTATCCTGCCTGCATGGCAGAGACTGGCAAGCTATCTGTGGCGTATTCAATATGCCAAAAACAGCAACAACAAGTCTCACAATGGAGATGTTACTGGTGCCCACTCGAGCAAATTGATGAACAACGAGATGACAGTGCTACGGTGCTACATGAGGCTATTGTATGAGAAAAAAAAATAGTGCTGTAAGTTTTGTGTACAGTTTGAGGTGGAGAAGAGCCAGACCAAAGGAGCTCGAAGAATCTTTATTCATACTCGGGTGCATATGTTAGCAACAACTGCAAAAGGGAATCCAAGCATTGCTTGCTGATGAAATCAATATGCGTTTTAAATACATATGGAATAGTATTCTCCACATGGGTATTCTACTATATAAGGTCTCAGGATTCTTCAATCTAACTTCAATTTTGTTTTGTTTTGTTTTTGTCAGAGTGTGACTGAGAGCCAAGGAGGATGCCTGCATGTACTAACTTTAGCAGGGGGTGAGGACACTCACCTATTGTTCTTTCTTTGCTTGATGCCTGGGTATTTGCTGAAGGCAAGGAAATGATCAAACTTGGAGCTAAGCCATCCAGGTTTCTGTCCCAGTTCTGTGCTTACTGTAGGTGAAGCAAATCAAAATGCATAAGAAGCAGCAAATATTAGCTTTCAAGTGACATTGAACTGTGTGACTCAACAGCTATTTCCAGGTGTTTGTGTGATTGTTTTAGTCCTTGCTGAAGCATCTCAATCATTATCCTTACCAAATTGGGTAAGGCAGTCAGGAAGAAGGAATATGTGAGAAAATTACATGTTCAGCTCTTAGTGTAGTTATTATTGTGGTGTCTCTGATTATCTTAATGTTTTACATTCATGAGATGATTCTTGTTGTCATACACACATCTCAGAATAAACTCATAAAATTCATGAAGTTAATATTTTTGGGCATTAGTTTGGGGCATCAATATATAGATTAATGCATAAAGTTCTAAAACAACTAGTATTTATCTCTCTTCCTTATTCAAGTTACCTAAATCGTTGCCTATAAATAGTGTGGAGAATGGACATTTCATTTGACTCTTTTACTCTAGAGAAATACATTTATATGTACATTTTAATGAGCTGTAGAATGATATTTCCATGGAATATAAGCTAAAGACTTTTAGCTTCAATTAAGCACTAATTTTTTGTCCTTCGGTTCTTAGTAAATACTCTTAATGACCAAAACACTACTTGCCACCTACGGGTGATTGTATTAACAGAAAGGTAGTTAGGGGCATTTGTAGAATGCCCCCAAAAATGAGTTTTTCAAGAAGTATAAACTTTTACCAGTAGGATGTTACCACTGGCATAGTGTAGAGACACAAAATATTAAGAAAATAATGTTAAAATTCTTAGGAAAGAATTGAAATAATTTTTCTAGCACCCATTCTCTTAAATACAAGCACAAATTGCCTGGGTTATGAGCAGAGGTTATAGAGAGGACATAAAGTGAACTTAATATACTAAGGTAGGTGCATGGATTATAAATGAATGTTTTTCTCTTGTTTCAGTGAGTTTCTTCTCAAGATATCACATTTTTTAAAATATATGTCTCTTTTCATACTTCATTTTGATTTTTAAGAAGGGCAATAATAATTTCAAACTAAATTATGTGCTGATTTTGTTCCTTAAAATTTAGTATAGAAAACTATATAAATAGTTTAAGCTCATTATCAATATTGATGAGTCTATCAACGGATCTTAAAAAACCCTTTTTGTTTTTCCTGGAGAGTTCCCTATAATCATCCAGAATCTGTTATCAATAACTTGTGCAGTTTTTGTTATAGTCCTTAATCTAAAGGAAATAAATTGAAAAGTAAATATATGTTAGAAGAGACTTTCAGAAGTGTAACACACATAATCTATATAGGAATACTTGTAGTTTATATAGTAATACTTATAGTTTATGTAGTATATTTTTAAAACTATTTTATCTAATCTTTATAATGAAACTTAGTATAGTATCACTGAAGAAACTTGATTGATGCTTACCTAAACCTTCTAAAGTCTAACCCTTATCTTGTTTATGTATTTTCATATATTTATTATGTAACTACTCTTTTTTGTTTGTTTTTAGGCCACACCTGGCAATGCCCAGAGGTTACTCCTGACACTTAGCTCAGGAATCACTTCTAGGGTGCTTATGGGACTATACAGGATGCAGGGATTCAGACCTGGCCCACCACATGCAAGGCAAACACCCTACCTGCTGTACTATTACACTAGTCCCTATAATTAATCTTCTGGAAAGAAAAAAAGGTTTGTAGAGAGAAATGATAAGATTCTTTTTATGTTTACAAGAGTTTCTTTTGCTTTCACTCTTTCGCTTTTTCTTTACTTGTTATTACTATTACTCTTTACTTATTTTTCTCTTTTTTTCCCAAGGTGGGAAAAGATTTTTAAAAAGTTGTCTATAGTATATTTTATTATAGCCAGAAAGTAAGATTAGATTTCCTTAAAGTTGATAAAGTTTACTTTAGAATGATTAGCATTATTACCCAAACTTAAAATAGAAAGCCCACATATACTAACAAATTTTTGAAATAGAGAAAATTAGAGGTTATTCAAAATCACTGCAGTGTAAAATTACAGGTGAATTTTTCAATTCTCTGTAGGATAGGAAATTAACAAAATATACACACTACCTAAGAATATAGTGAGAAATGGACAGAAAATATTAGAGTGAAACTGCATCACAAGCAAGGAGAACTTTAATTGAACACATCTGTTAGAAAAACATGAACACAAGTAATCAAAGAAGAGAGCAAGGAAAAAAAATTAAAAATTTTTGAAGCCAAGTTTAATATGGGCGTCAAAATTAGAAAAGGGAAAGGAAAGCCTATTAGTTTAAATAAATTTTGTAGGATTTTTGACTTCATAAAGTTTTGGATTTATAAAGCTCATTGCAGGGTCAGTTTTTATGTTCAATAAGGTTGTTCTCATAAATAAAATAATCTAAAGTGAATTTAGGATCATGGATCATAAATTAAATCATGCAGCCCAGAACTGAAGTAAAGTGTGGCTTAAACAGAAAAACTGCTTGAAATAATCACAGTTTTAGGCATTTTGCTTTACAAATCACATTTTAAACTAATCTAGAGCTGTGAAAAAGGAAAGTTAATTTTGTTGGCCAGTGTAATACTTATTTATATTTTTACATGGTGTTTTTCACCTTAAGAAGTTTTATTTTGTGACTTAGTTTCAATTTGGTGCACATAATAGTAACTACTCTGCTCGGTAGAGTGGAGCTCCCGCTGTCGAAGACCTCCAGACCCCAGCCACAGCTATGCTCAAGGCCCCTCTCCTCATGTTCAGAGGAGCCTCATGCATGAAGGAACCGGCAGAGGAACCCAGGTGTGTGGGACCCGGGGCTGAGACCTTCAAGTCTGCTTGGATCGGGGTTGGGCCTCTTCCTCCCAGATTCCCCATATTCCAGTAGCTAGGCGGTCACCCCCAGTGACTGCCCCCGGCGCTGTGTAATCCCACCAACGGCCAACATCCAGAGACTATAAAACCAAGCTCCTGTAAGACATCTTATAGCCTAATTCTCCCTCTGGGAGAACCTGGCAAGCTACCGAGAGTTTCCTGCCCACATGAGAGAGCCTCGCAAACTTCCCATGGTGTATTCATATGCCAAAACCAGTTATAATGATGGGTCTCATTCTCCTGACCCTGAAAGAGCCTCCAATGCAGCATCGTTGGGAAGGACGAGTAAAGAGAGGCTTCTAAAATCTCAGGGCTAGGAAAAATGGAGATGTTACCTGAGACTGCTCGAGAAATTTGACAATCACCGGGATGATGATGGTGAATAGCGACTAGTAAAAACATTTCAGCAGGGGTTTTCTGTCACACATCTAAACTCACAATGACTGATGACGCCACATATCAATGAGTATGGAATATGGAATTAAAAAGTTAAATAAATACATTTTTCCCTTTAAAGTAGCATCAATATATATGCTGTTTCATAGGACATTAGGAATTTTTCTATTTTGTTAATGTGCAAAAGATTATTTAATCCAGACTTACCCAAAATTAAATAATAGAAGAATAAATGATAGAGATGCTCAGTGCAATGTATGATTCAATATACTCTTTAGTCCCCCATGATTTGGAAACTGGACATGGAGTGTTCCTAAAGTTCAATTTATCAAAGTTTCTTTTGGGGGCTACATAAGATGGTCCTCATGTATCACTCCTAACAGGACTCAGAGGACCAGATGTGGTGCCAGGTAACAAATCCAGATATGTTATATGCAAGGCAAATGCCTTACTCATGGTACTTTTTCTCCAGTCCTCCTGTCACAATAATTTTTAAGGAGTCAACTGTTTTACAAAGCATATATTAAGAAACTCAGGAAATACTCCAAGTAAAGGTAGAATAATACTAGTTTATTTCTTTTTATTTTCATTTTATGTGACTATATAACAAAACAAGTTTAATAAATCAAATATCAAAAAAGGAGGTATCATACTTATTCAGAGGGACTATTTTCTTCTACAGAATAGAAATCTATTAACTAAAACATTTATTATTAATTATAACTTTTATGTTACCAATGTCTCCTATAAAATGTTGCAAAGTAAAATTTAAAAAGTTCAAATTCTTTTGAACTTCAGATAACATATTTTTCATAAGTTAAATTTTTTATTTGGTGAGCACTTTTGCTAGATAATTTCATCATGTTGCTAAGATAATTTCATCAAGTGACTGCTTCAGCTTTATATAGCATTTAGTGTATTCTATCATATTATAAATTTAAATCTACAAAGTGCAATATTCCACCATTTAATTTAGTAAAGGTCTGTCTTTAATAGCTAAAAATAAATATCTTAGACTTCTTAAGTTTCAGAACCAACACTAGCAGTGGTTTATTTCTCCCATAAGAGCAATTTTCACAAATACATTAAGGTTTTACCATTTAAGAACAGCTATTACAGCTGAGAGAAATTGGTGAGTCATACAGGAAAAACCATCCACTTCTTTCCATACTGCTCTTACTAACCCCAAGTATCAGGCTTTTACTATGAATAATCAAAATCCATGTTTCTATAAAACTGCAGATTAGTGTTTATACAAACTTATGATGTTGTTTATAAAGTATATAACTGAATACTGAGGGTCTACTAAATTATAAAGATAATACTACTTCCATTCTTTATGAAGTTTTGGTTGATTAGTTTAATAGAACCCCCCAAACATATTTCACTTTGGGTCACCTAATCAACTTGCTTTACTAAAAATATCCCACATCATGTGTTGCTATTTAGTGTGTGCAACATCTGAAATTTCTGGGAGTCTGCATGTTCTAATAATGTAAGGTAAGTGCATTCAGCAATGAATAATGTATGAGCATCTTCAAAATAATATTGTGTGGCAGATTATCGATCATCTAAGATTAAATAATTTATCTGCCTTTGTGCCCTTACATTGTAAGTGTTATAAGTCCCATTTAACACATATGGAAACAAAGACACTAAAATGTTAACTGGTTCTTTCACTGCCTCGTGGAAAATTGTTAGTAGATGGAGAATGTTAGATTCAAAATTCCTTAAACTTAAGCCATTTTCTCTGCTTTTTTTGATTTTGTTTTTCTATGATTAGAACATAGTCTTATGTTAGCTGATTGAATACTTAATCTAATATGAAACACATAAATGTGTTCATAAACATAATCATAGAACAAAACATACACACACATAAATAAAATAAGAATGTATACATTTATTTAGAGCCCATCTAAGCAACTTGAAGTTGTATGTAATTATTACACATGGGAAGATAATTTTCCTTAGTGTAAGATTAACTTAAGATCCAAAATAGTAAAGTGATTCCCAAGATCAAATTTGTTTAAGATGTTTCTAATTGAAAGTCCTTTCTTACAGTTACCACCAAGCAACTCTAAATTTATTTCCTATATCAAGAAACATTGCAGGATACCATGGAGCTGAAGAGTTCATGAATATTTTCAGGTGGACCTGGGCTTCAAAATTCCTTGTTTTGCATTGGATTCTCTCAGAAGCAGATCATAAGTACTAGTTTTAAATACCAGTTTATTTGAGGGACAATTCTAAGGGAATATAGTGAAGGAAATGCGATGTTAGTAATAAGTCAATTGCTGTAGGCCGTTAAGATCAGGCCCCTAAGACCTTTTGATGACAATTATATCTCAATGCTGGCCCATTCACAAGCAATGTAACTTTGGTATTCAACTTTGGTTGAGTAATTCTTATTATTATTATCCAATAATTCTTGTTCATCATTTGTCGAAGCTAGTTGCTGAGTGAGCTTCTACCGCTTGTTGCCACCAGCTGGTCTGAGGGCTAGAAACATGTTCTGAGGGCTGGAAATAGCTGTCATATTATTGTTTGCAGTAAGTAGTGCTGGGTGTGCAAACTGAGTATGTACAGCAGCAATGAGCAGCAAGAGATATGAGTTAGGAAGCAAAAGCATAAATGACTGTCTCTCTTACAATTCTCAGACCCACTAATGTCCTATGTTCAGTTTTCTTTATTCTCTTAGATTTTTTCAAGTTATGGAGGAAAAATTATTAATTGAGGGGAGAAAAATGACATAAAATGAAGAGTGGAACCAACTGTAGACATTGCTATGCATGTCTCCTGAATCATTATTAATAGTCATTAATTTTCTCTGATAACTTATGAATACTTTCCAACTACTTTAGGCTATCAGTGAAATAATATGGAATTTTACTTTGAGATTTGTAATTCCTCCATTTAATAATTTTATTAAGCACAATTACTGCATTTACCCATTCATGGCTGGAGCTATAGCACAACGGGTAGGGCATTTGCCTTGCACACGGCCGACCTGGGTTTGATTCCTCTGTCCCTCTCGAAGAGCCTGGCTAGCTACCGAGAGTATACCGCCCGCACAGCAGAGCCTGGTAAGCTCCCCGTAGCATATTCAATATGCCAAAAACAGTAACAAGAAGTGTCACAATGAAAATGTTACTGGTGCCCGCTTGAGCAAATCGATGAACAACAAGAGGACAGTGCTACAGTGCTACCCATTCATGGTTATAATTGGGTAATAAATAACTAAGTAGAACACCTGAGCTACCAACATACTTTTACTTGCTTTCATTTATTAGCAGTGAGAACATCCCATTATAAGTGCTAAACATGGTAATTAATTTATTTGTTTTTGTGATCTACTGATCTGAGAGGGCTGGAGCGATATCACAGTAGATAGGACATTTGCCTTGCACGAGGCTGACCCGGGTTTGATTCCTCCATCCCTCTCAGAGAGCCCGGCAAGCTATCAAGAGTACCTTGCACCCACAGCAGAGCCTGGCAAGCTCCCTGTGGCGTATTCAATATGCCAAAAATAGTAACAACAAGTCTCACAATGGAGACATTAATGGTGCTCGCTCGAGCAAATTGATGAGCAAGGGGATGACAGTGACAGTGACAGTGACAGTGACTGATCTGAGAAGTTCAAAACAACTAGGTAGAAGCAACAGATTTAAGTTTAATGAAACATGCATTCTCACCTGGCCTAAATGTTCATTCTAGAAATAATACATATAACCCTATAGCGATTCATATAGAGACAGAAAGTACAGATTTACTTCATGATCACCAAAAGTAATTGCAAGTATAGCTATTCCCATCTCCCCATCTCTATTCTTACATTCCTGATCTCAGGACTTTTATTGGCAATAGACATAGACCATTATCATGACTTTTTAAATGTGTGCTTTTCACACAGGACATTTATTATTCTAAGGTAACTGACCTATTCCTGTTGAATTTTGTTTAGGGGGCACACCTGGCAGAGCTTGAGGTTTACCTCTGCCTCTTCTCTCAGGGATCATTCCTGCCACAGCTTGGTGGACCATGTGTGGTGCTGGGGGTCAAATGAGATCCAGCCACTTTTCCTGTGGTGTTGCCTTTGGCCCTTTGTTGCCCCTTTTGCTGAGTATTGTTAGGTCACATATGAGAGATGTCATTCTGTGCCTATGTCTTTCCTCCTGACTTTACTCAACCTAATATCCTGCAGTTCCATCCATGTCATGGCAAATTGCATGATTTTGTTTTTTCTTAGAGCAACATAGTATTACATTGTGTGTGTGATAGCACAGTGGGTAGGACATTTGCCTTGAACGAGGCTGACATGGGTTCGATTCCTCCATCCCTCTCGAAGAGCCTGGCAAGCTACTGAGAGTATCCTGCCCGCACAGCAGAGCCTGGCAAGCTTCGTGTGGCTATTCAATATGCCAAAAACAGTAACAACAAGTCTCACAATGGACACAATGGAGACGTTACTGGTGCCCGCTCGAGCAAATTGATGAACAACAGGACGACAGTGATAGTGACAGATATATAACAAAACTTCTTGTTGGGCATCTGTAGTTGGGCATTTGAATTGTTTCCAAACCTTAGCTATTGTGTTAAAAGCTTCAATGTACACATAGGTTTGCATGTATCCTTTGGAACTGATAATTTTGCATTTGGGAATAGATATAAATAAGTGGTATCACTAGGTCATATGGGATATTTAAAAAATATTTATATATTTTATTCCATTTTTAAAGAGATCTTCATATTCTTTTCCATAGAGACTGAACTAGATGATATTCCCACAAGCAATGCAAATGTTCTCATCACAAATTCAACACTGTAATAGAAATTTTGTTCCTTTTTTTTGTTTTGTTTTGGAACCACATTCCGCAATGCTCAGGCATTACTCCTGGCCCTGCACAGGAATTACTCATAGTGGTGGTTGGGGGACCAAGTAGGAAGCTGGGGATAGAACCTAGGTCAGTACAAGGCAAGCAGTCTAACCACTATACTATCACTTCAGTCCTTAACAGGCACTTTTTAAAGATTGATTGTTCACGTGCTGGGGGAAAGGCAGCCCAGTTAGAGAAGGAAACACCAAGTAAGATGTGGTTGGAGATCCTGTGCGGAAAGGGAGATGTGTGCTGAAAGTAAACGAAAGACTGAACACGATGGCCACTCAATACCCCTATCACAAACCACAACACCATAAAAGAGAGAGAGAACAAAATGGAATACCCTGCCACAAAGGTGGGGTAGGGTGGGGGGTGGGAACAGGATTGGAGGGTGGGAGGGATACTGGGTTTATTGATGGTGGAGAATGGACACTAGTGGAGGGATGGGTTCTTGAACATTGTATGAGGGAAACACAAGCATGAAGATGGATAAATTTGTAACTACCTTCACGGTGACTCACTAATTAAAAAAAATAATTAATTAAAAAAAGATTGATTGTTTTAGTTTGGGACCATGCTTCAGACTCTCACATCACACTTTTATTCCACTGAAGTGTTCCAAGCCCCTGACCTTTGTCCTGCTATCTTCTCTCCATGTCTTCCTGTTTCTCCTCTTCATTTCTCTCTTCTTACTGATTACTATAATCTAGGTTTTCCCAGATTTTGACCTGATAATTTTATGAGAGATTCCTTATGCACTATGGGTCACTTTTTTGCACAGTCTTTGATTTTTGACAGCTTGATCATAATATATTTTGTATATGAGTTTATAAGTTTATCTTTCTCTAAGTCCATTTACTTTACTGAAATTTAACATACAGTTTCATACATAGAATTGAAAAGTTTTTAGCCTTTATATCTTCAATAAAGTCTCTACTCTCCTTCAATTTTCTCATCCAGAAGCTTCTCATAAGTATATATTTATTCCTTCGTATCTCATAAGTCTCTCAAAATCCTTTTACTTTTCTTTCTGTATCTCTGGCTCAGTAATTTCAATTTACTAGCTTTAAAGTCATTTGTGATATTGTAATTTTCTGGTGCCAAAAAAATAACTGGGAAATCTTTTGTCTTCAGTGACTCTCCAGGCTTCTAAATATGCCAGTTCTCCAGCTATACTCAAAGTCAGGCTGGAAATAAACCAGTTCCTTGGGCATTCCTCCAAAAAGTCAGAACTTCGGGCACACATTCCATTCTTCTCTTTTCCTCTCAAGGGAGAAGCTGTGAGTCAGACATTTTCTCTCCTGACTGTGCTGAGTTATGTCAGATTGGGGTTAACACAAACCTGAATTAAATGTGCTGGTTTTTCTCTGTTACCCTGAGCTGTTCTAATTTTTTGTTTAATTTTTATTTTATTTTATTTGTGTGTGTGTGTGTGTGTGTGCATGCACACACTTGCTTTAGAGTACAATTTCTTCTTACCTAGTCCTTTTGTCTTCTAAAGACTTTTGGACCATATGTTGTTGTTAGGTTCTCTCTGTGGTGAAAAGGGATTTGGAGCTTTGTAACGTGTATCTTATTATGCCATTCCCTCAGGGCTTCTCTTTTAAACAGTTAATATTTCTGCACTTCAAATGTCATTTTCTCTACCTCAAATGTCATAGTCTTGCTCTGAAAACTTAGGAGTTTATGTTGCAACTCAACTGATAGTTCTTGGGAGATATTCTACAATTTATCCTACTATACTATGGAGACTATAGCAAACAACAGTGATTAACCCAAGCATGCTTGATCCTATCAGCAAGAGCCCCTGAGTCAGAACTAGAATAGCATACAAAGATCTCCTTTACTTTGGTCACCACTTACAGTATCAAGTCTTTTAAGTTATCCAATAATTGAACCAGCCAGTATTCTCCAGTGTAGTATATTTTATCTAAAATAGAATGAAGCTTGCAAGTATTCTGCTTCTTTAATGTTAAGTAGTACAAAGTTAAATAAGTTGTTTTTATTTTCAAAGGGATATAGTAGAATAAGGAGCAGAGATAGAACAGTAGGTCAAGAAGTAAGTCTTGCACACTGATGACCTGGATTTGATCCCTGGAGCTGAATATGATCTTCTAAGCCCCTGTATCACTGTATCACTGTCATTCTGTTGTTCATAGATTTACTTGAGTGGGCACCAGTAATGTCTCCATTTGACCTAGCCCTAAAATTTTAACAGCCTCCCCTTATTCGTCTTTCCCAATGATTCTAAGCCCCACAAGAATTAATCCCTGAATGCAGAGCCACATATAAACAAACTTTGGGCACAACTAGGTATGACTCCAAAACAAAACAATAAATAAAGGAAGGTTCCTGGATTGTTTAGAGAATATTTGCTACTTTTTTAATGCTTGTATGTTATCAGATATTACCCATAAAACAGATCATTTTCTGTTTGTCAGATTTCATTTGATTTCATTCCTGACAATGTCAAGATTACTTTGGTTACTTATTCTATTGTGACAAAGAAAATATAAAATTAGAAAAATCTTAGGACAAGACACTATATATTCATATATATAGATATATATTTCTCAGTTTATTCTGTGTGAATAAAAATGGTTTTTGAGTCTTCCTGATGAACATTGGAGAAATGTAAATAATAGATGTATGACTAAGTTCCAGAGTGTGTTTTGATTTGTGCCTGTAAAGATATTAGTTCCATGATACTGATTGCTATTTGTAGTGAAAGTTGGTTAACTATATACATTTCATAGTAAACCACCATATTCTATCTTGTTTTCATTAAGGCCAAATTGGTAAATTAAATAGGAAACTAATGCAGACTTTCACCTCTGCCTTTCTAAAATCCCTGAGGGCGACACTGATCTCTGAATCTTCTCTGGGATGCAGTTCCTCTTTAGAGCGTTTATTGTTTTGTGGGGCTGGAGAGATAGCACAGCGGTTGGGTGTTCACCTTTCACGTGGCCAACCTGAGTTCGATTCCTCCACCCCTCTCGGAGAGCCCGGCAAGCTACCCGTGCGTATTAGATATGCCAAAAACAGTAACAATAAGTCTCTCAATGAGAGATGTTACTGGTGCCCGCTCAAACAAATCGATGAGCAACGGGATGCCAGTGACAGTGATTGTTTTGTGAGCATACCGTACCGGCGCTTACTCCTGGCTCTGTATTCAGGACTCCCTCCGCTATTGCTCAGGAGATAATTTGTGGTGCCAGGGACCAAATTTTGGTTGACGATGTTCAAGGTAAACACTTTAATCTTTGTAGTATCTCTCCAGGCCTTATCCCTTAATTTTTAAGCAAGGAGAAAGAGTTTTCATTTCTTTATACCTTAACTTTTTTGGACAAGATTATAATTAATCTCTTAAAATTTTAGGAGAAAAATTCATCTAAGTATGTGCATTTCCTGCCTTTTCATCAATTGATTAACCAAAAAATTTTTGAGCAGATCCAATATATTTAGTAGCTGCCATGTTTTGAATTTTGAAATTTTGACATTTTTCCTTTTTTTTTTTTTTTTTTTTTTGCTTTTTGGGTCACACCCAGCGATGCTCAGGGGTTACTCCTGGCTTTGCACTCAGGGATTACTCCTGGCGGTGCTGGGGGACCATATGGGATGCCGGGGATCGAACCCGGGTTGGCCGCGTGCAAGGCAAACGCCCTACCCGCTGTGCTATCGCTCCAGCCCCCATTTTTCCTTTTAAAAATAAGTTATTTAGACTTTTTTTCACTCTGAAGGAGGTCATATTTTCACTTAAACATGTCTCTTTCTTTCTTTCCTCACATTCCTCTAAGTAAACTTCTTTCAGTAAAAGCTACCTTGCTTCAAAAATTATTTAATATGGTGATTTACAATACTGTTAGTGATAAGGTTTTATGCATTTCTGCTCTCCACCAGAATGCCCACTTCCCTTCACTGCAGTATCAGCCCCCTCCCCGCCCCCATTCTACCAACTCTGGCCCCCAGTCAACACTATGCCCTTGTGGTGATAAGCTCAGTAGTTTTGCAGAGCAGTTCTCAGGTTCTGTTGACTGTAGCCATGTGGTTATCAGCCTATGTTTCTTTATATCCCACACTTAGGAGAGATCATTCTGTATCTCTTTCCCTTCTTCTGGCTGACATCACTCAGCATGACATGCTCCAGTTTTATCCATGCATTGGAAAATCACATGATTTACCTTTTCTTATAGTTCAGAAGTATTGCATGACATATATATGTCATAGTTTCTTTTTCCAGACATCATTCTTGGGCATTGGGTTGTTTCCAGAATTTGGCCATTGTGACTAGTGAGCAATGAACATAGGAACATACTTTTTTTTTGTTGAAGTTTTTAGGTCCTTTAGTAGGTGCCAAAAATTGGGATTGCTGAGTAATATGCTAGCTCAGTTCTTAGTTTTTAAAGTAGGGTCCATATTGCTTTCCAAAAGTTTGAATCAGTTGACATTCCCATCAGCAAAGGATGAAGATTCCTTCATCCCTATATACACACCAACACTAGCTGTATTTGTTAATTTTTATACAACAGTATAACATGTATGAGATAATATCTCATTGCTATTTTAATTTACAATTGCCTAATGAGAAGTGGTGCAGAATATTTTTCAGATACCTCTTATCCATCTGTTTGTCTTTTTTGAGAAACTCCTGCTCAGCTCTTCTCCCTAGTTTTTGATAGAATCCACTTGTTTTATCTATCTTGGATATTGACCCCATTTCAGATGAATTATGGTAGAGTATTCTCTCCCAGTTGTCAGTGGTTCATTTTATTCTGGACATCATTTATTTTGTAAATAATTATCAGGAATTTCTTAATTTGACATAGTCCTTTTATGTTTGCTCCTGTATGTGTTGTCAAGCAAACTTTTGACCAAAGGCACCGGATCATTGAAGATACCTCTGTATTCAATGTCTTGTAGGGTGAGCCTATTTTTTACTCTGTATAAATTGTAGATTCAGGTATGATATTATGACATTTAATCCTTTTTACCTGACTTTTGTACCTGGTGTGAGGTAGGGATCTGAAGTTGTTTTTTTTTTTCATATAAAACTGACCAATTTTCCCAATGTCATTCATTGAAAAGGCTTTCCTTGTTCTCCTACATAATCTTAGCTCCTTTGCTGATTAGCTGACCATATACCTGAGTGTCTCTTTCAGGAATCTCAATTCTATACCATTAGTCTGAGAGTTGGTCCTTATTTCAGCACCATACTTCCTTGATTACTATAGCTTTATAGTATAATTTAAAGTTGGTGGGGATGAAGGGGAAGCCTCCCATATTGCTTTTTCCTAAGACTTATTTGGCTATTTGGAGCAGGAAAGACTTTTACTCCACATACATTTCAGCAAAATTTGATCTACATCTTTAAAAATATGACATGAGTGTCTGGGGCTAGCATTCTTTTATGTTGGTGGCACTAGCAGCAAGCCAGAGCTCCCAATCAATCACTCTACCACACAGGTGAGTAACTACCACTCTACAGATGGTCTTCTAGTTTTAGTACACAGTCAACACATGGAACATTCAACATTTTATTATAAAATAGGTTTGTATTATGTGAATTTGTCACATGGGACATTCAACATTTTATTATAAAATAGGTTTTGTATTATGTGAATTTGTCCAACTAACTATAGGTAATATGTAACTGTTCTTATATTAAGTTTGCACTTGTTGAATCTATAATGTTTGTTATGTCATCTATATATATGTGTGCTTTTTAAATTCCTATTTTCAACTTACAGTAGGTTTATTGGGACATAACCTTATGGAAATCAAGGAATATTTGTATATTTATCTCGATTGTTTCTTATAAACTGAGGAATAATTCCTAGTTGTGTCCATTAATCTATTATCACTGTAGGTTAGAACTCAACCATTCTGTTATCATTTAACTTCCATATGTTCTCACTCTACTGGTGAATAATATTGTCTTCTATGTACTCTGGAATCACTGTTATCTACTCATTAGCTCTTAAAATATCTGGGTAGAATTTTATACTGTAAATTACTCTGAGAAATAGGTTTTATCTATTAGATTCACTACTTAGATTCATCATTCAGAACATAGATTCACTATTGTAGATATTTGCATTATGGAGACTTTTCTCAAAGATACCTAGATTTTATTTCAGGTCGCAAACTCTTGTTTTAAGAACTAAATCAGGTACGGGAATTGGACAAAGGACTGTGACTTAAAATTTTAAGGACTAAAATTAGGATTCTCAGTATTCTTTGATATTTTTAGCTTACCAGTTGTGTGATGTTTTGATTGCTTATTTATTTTATCTGTGGGAAACTCACAATTTCAGAGACCTCTGTGATCTCTGGCCCTAATTGTTCTCCTTTGTGAAATAATGTCTGTCTCACCTAACAGGCAAGTTTGACTAGATGGTCAGTGATATTCCAGAATCTTAACATTACCATGTCTATTATTATCAGGTCAACAGCAATAGCTTCTATAAATAACTGCAGATAAGAGGAATGCTGTCCCAAAGCTTTTCCACAAGAATGTTACTCTTATAGTCACAGTCCATTGTACTTTCATGGAGGAAGCTTGGGAATATAATCATCAGGTAGATTTTATTAATAGTTGAAGATCTTCATAGATTCATTCTGACATGTTTACCTCTTGAAACTATTTGACTCCTTCTCTAATACTTTGCCAAAGACCTTTTGAAATTTCAACCACATTTTCTGTAGACTTTTATTGTTTCCAAACTTCAAAGAGTCATTCTAGTGTATTAGGATAGGCTCCAGGCAATCATGCCAGGATGGTAAATTATGTATCACGGAAGAGTGTCCCATTTGAAACGTTTTCCCCATCCAGCTTTATATTCCATCCTTCCTGTTCTATTACCCTCAAGCTCTAATCCTTGTTTTCTTTGTTCCTGCCAATGCAACATTCAAGTCAAGTTCCAAAATGTAGTGAATAATACCTTTATTCTCATACCAGCAATAGTAAGTTCCTATTTGGGACATAATGAGACTTTACTCTAAAAATAAATCTTTAGACCATAAAGGGAAACAGAGCAGATCTTGAGGAAGAGAAGAATAATTTTGTGAGAGAGTTTATGAGATTTTCAACTATGGAGTAGATACTCTGATAATAGACTATAAAATCCCAAGGTTTAAATTTTCAAAGTTTATCTTTCTGAATATTACTATTCAAGATACTAGGATCAATTTTTTTCTCTATGAAGGTCCAAAATTTATCATAAGATAATTACTGAAGTTGTAAATTCAGTTTTTTTTATAACTCCTTTATTTGTGATCAAATTTCAGGCCCTATATTGAACACAATTTTCCCTTTGATGGCAGGAGATGAAAAGTCTCACCCAGTGCTACCTAAGGTCTTTGTGATTTTTTTTTAATTTAAATTTTATTGAATCACCATGTGGAGGGTTACATAGTTCTCAGGATTATGTCAGTTATACAATACTCAAACACCCTTCCCTTCACCCGTGCCCATATTCCATCACCAACCACCCCAGTATACCTCCCGCCCCCTCCTGCCCCCCCCAGTCCCCGCCCTTGTAAGTGATAAGTTTCACTTCGTTTATGCTTTATCTTGGTTACAGTCCATGTTTCAACACATAACTCACTATTGTTGCTAGGGTTTCCCCCCAAAAAAGAAAAGACAGTCCCACTGTCAAGGAAGCATTTGATGGCTCTCCATTGCTGGGAATGTAGAGATATTAAGTCCCACTGTTTGTTACATAACTTTTCTATTTTTTTTCCCCCCTCGTCCCGCGCCACCGAGATCACGCCTGTTTAGTAATCACCACGCTGCCTGACAAAGGGAGAACAAACCAAAAAAGATGGTTATTTCCCGTCATCAGCCGGCGTGGGGCTCTGGCTTAGTTGTTGATAGTCTGGTAGAATGTCTGCAAGCAGTTTCTGGAACCAAAAGTAATACGCTGGTATCAGCCCCGGCTCGAGATTCCACCAGCGTCCCGCTGTTCCTAGTACATAATAATTTATTCCCTTGTATCCCATTCCCACGCTACCAGGTCCGTGTCAGCTTAATGGACATCATACTATGGTTAACGCCATGCCACGTTTCTTCCCGAGAAAGAAGGATATTTCTTCTCAGCCGGCTTGAGGATATGGCTTAGTTCGGTCTATAGAGATGGCTACCACTTTGGTAGCCTTCAATATTTCAGCAAAAGACTTACTATTCTTGTTAGGATTTCCCACCAAAGTCCGACCTGCTAAAAAGGAACCATTTCATATTGGTGATGATTAAATGACAATAGGTTGCGTGGCCATGGCAGTGGCCTCGCGGCTTTGAATTTCTGTATAAAGTCCAGGGAAAGTACAGCCAGAAATTACACGTCGCTACAAACTTTAACCCTATTATGGTCCCCCCAAAGTCCAACCCATTACAAAGGAACCATTTCATATTGCTGATGATTAGAAGATATTAGGCTGCCGAGGCCGCACGGTTTTGGGTTTCTATATAAAGTCCAGGGAAAATTCTGCCTAAAATTCTATCGCTACAATCTTTTACCCTTCAACAAAAGACTCAGTACTATTGTTTGGAGTTTCCCCCCACGGTAAGCCCTGCCAAAAAGGAACATTTACACGTTGCTGACAATCAAGAGATATTAGGTCGATAGCAGCGATAGCAGCCGCGCGGTTTTGGATTTCTATATGAAGTCCAGGCAAAATTCTTTTGGTTAATTGCATCACTCGCTGGCAGCGCCTGGGCCAGTAGCTCTGAGCACACAGTTTGGAGGCATTTTGGGGGCGCCGCTCGTGTCCAAAGTGGTTCAGTTGCCTCCGGGGTCGATCTCGCGCGGGGCCGGAAAGGAGCGTCCCCACATGGCTCTGTGCTTAAATGTCGGCCGGCACAGGGCGGAACCGGAAGTCCCGCCCCTTCGGCTTTCCCGGGCTTCCTGTAGAGTCTAAAAACCGGCTATTGCCTCGATGCGTTCATAAAGAAAGAGTTGAGAGAGAAAAGACCATACCCCGCCGGCAGCGCGTGGGCCAGAAGCTCCGAGCATACAGTTTGGAGGCATTTTGGGGACGCCGCTCATGTCCAAAGTGGTTCAGTTGCCTCCGGGGTCGATCTCGCGTGGGGCTGGAAAGGCGGTCTTTGTGATTTTTAATCAAAATATGGTTTTAGAGTTGACCAGTATATACTTTACTTTTCTCTTTTAGCATTTCTATTGATATTAACAGCACTCCATCATCAACCCACTACTTATCATACAGTGTACCCATATTCTTCATGCCTGGAAATCTTTGACTAAGTCAGATCAGGTCTACATTAAATACAAACCAGTTGCTTATTTTAAGGCCTTTAGTTATTGTGATGTTGCCATGTGGCAAGGTGCAGAAACACTACTTATTGTAAGCGCAGTGACTTGCTGCTATCTGACCAATATGGAATCTAATTACAGAATTCTATCCTGAGAGTCTATTTCATTTACATCTTTAGACTGAACTCTGTTAAACTTCTCAGAAGACAGGGTGGTTTACAAGTAGTTTATCTGTGAGAGGGGCTGAAGAAGAGTTCCATTTATCACCACAATTCACCTTATAACCACAAATTGTTTACATATTTCCCACAGGTATAATGCATTCATCTTCTTCTACCTTAGTCGTCTCATCCTAATACAGGATCAGTTTAAAATCCAGACACTTTTCATGGTAATCATATTCAGATGTAGATGAGGTTTCTCAAATTAATTCCTTAAATATATTTTACAGAGGAGTTTTTCTCAAAGTGAATATCTGCAATCTATTAAGGAAAGTTATCTGTTGACCACCTTGCTGACATATAATGGTGAAAGTGGCACTGGATAACTTCTACAGATACTTCTGAAAAAAATAAGGAAGTGAGCAACTTACAGAAGTCACTGACCCACTAGAAATGGTGAAGCCCAGATTGGCAAATGTTGGACACCTCTTGATCAGTTCTAGTCCATGAGAGGGATTCAGATTTGAAACTGGTTTTCTCAGACTACTCTGTAGATAAATTTGTGACTTCATCTAGTGTAAAGTCCTGTTATGATTTTGAACTGTATCTTTCAGTTTTAGCTGCTAGTTTCTGTCAACTTATTTATCTTAAAAATGTGGAACTTCATGAATTCTATAAGGATTTACTTTGGAAAAATATCTACATATCTATTTGCAATAAGTTCTTCTCTAGGTTGGACTTCTGAGATTCCAAAAGGATAATATCTTAAAATTCTTTTTTTTTTAAAAAAATTTTCTTTATTGAATCTTCGTGAAAAAAATACAAAGCTTTTAGGTTTAAGTCTCAGTTATGTAATATCAACTCCCCATCCCTTCACCAGTGCACATGTTCTACCACCAAAAAAAAACAATATACCTCCCTCCCACCCACCCCCCACCTAAGTAGCTAATGATCTTCACTTTATTCTCTCTGTATTTTGAATACATTCAATATTTCAATAGAGAACTCACTATTATTGTCTGGAATTTTCCCCCAACAAAGGCCTGCTGAAAAGGCATCATTTAATAATTTCCTTTCATTGCTGAGAATGAAGACTCTATGAGTTCACGCAGCCTCAACAGCGGCCGCGCGGTTTTGGGTTTCTGATATTTTAGCTCAGTTCACAGTCTAGATGCTTTTCTGTAAGAAGCTGCACTGGGTGCCAAAATGGGTTAGAAGACCTCTCGGATCATAGTCTTTAGGAGCAGAGGGTCCGTTTTGCGCGTGGCAGCTCCGGATCTTATCTGGGCAGAGGGCATGTAATATCTTAAAATTATTAAGTAGCCCAATTGTTTAATTGAATACTTCTTTGTGGCACTACTTAATGTCTTTCTAAGATCTGCCTCTTAATGTTTATCATTAACAACCTCTGTTTCATCTTTAGATAATGTTTCTAAGGAAAGACCTGGTTTTCTCTTTGTTCAATAATCACTTCCTAAGTTTATATCATTTGCTATCTGGAGAGGCAAGGGATTTTCAAAACCAGTATGACACAGATTCTTTTGTTTCAACTATCCTTGTGTTAACTTATGTCATTCCTTTCATATTTTAATTAGGAAGAAGATACATTTAACATTCTGAGAAATCAGTTCAATGCTATCATCCAACTCAAAGGCACATTTTCTACTTTTCACATTACATAAACTGAAATAATGTTAAACTTTCTGCCATGCTTAACAAGAATATACTTTTCTTCATTTCCAATAATCTTCTTTTCATTATTCCATAAGCACTAACTTGTTATCATACCTAACTAAGATATAATGCCCATATAATACTTTAAGACTCTTAAAAAGAGGAAAATGACATTTTCCTCAATATTCTTTTGTTCCTAATCACTACCAGCTTCCAAAAATATTCCCAGATTTCATGGATTTTAATAACAGTACTTACCTTCTGTAAGTGAATTAATCCTCTATTGCTGCACATCGCATCATCCTCAAACCTAGTATCTTAGGGCAACAAATACTTTATCTAACAATTTAGCTTAGCTGGTTGGTGTTATTTAAGGTGTCTTTATGTTGCTACTATTAAGAAACTGGAAGGTAATTCATGATATTTTTTAAATGTAGGAGTACTGCTTAAACAGTCACCAAGTAAGTTGATTGGAGTAGGCATAAACTCTGCATTACTTTTTAAATTTTTTTAAAATTTTTAAATTTTTCATCCCATTGCTCATTGATTTGCTCGAGCGGGCACCAGTGTGTCACCATTGTGAGACATCTTGTTACTGTTTTTGGCATATCATATACGCCACAGGTAGCTTCCAGGCTCTGCCATGTGGGTGAGATACTCTCTGTAGCTCGCCGGGCTCTTTGAGAGGGGTGGAAGAATCGAATGCCCTACTCGTTATGCTAAAGTTGTTCACAGAAATTGTGTACATTCAACATCTTAACACCAATCCTACTACCATTGCACCTTCCACCGCCATTACTTTGAATCTTCCCATCATCACCCCAACCTGCCCCTTATGCAGATGTTAAATAATTAAGTTTGTATTGCTTGCCATGAATAGTATGAGGTGTCATGTGGCCGTGGAAATGGCTGCTCACTCCTTGAATTCTAAAATCTTTAAATATTTGGGGTCTGGAGGCATATCTGTGGCATGCTGCTCTCTTCCAAGCATCATTTGTAAGTCTCTGAATCATGGCCCTTCATGTGCTTAAATGGTGCTCAGAGGCAGTTCTTGGAATGACTGCCAGGAAATGGCAGGCATGACTCCCAACTCCGTGAAGCCTGGAGTTTTCAATCACTGGTCCCGCCTACAGCAGAGTCTCTTGTCCCCACGCCTGCTTGTCTTCACCAGGGCCCCTCGGAGGAGGTGGATTGAATTTCCGTCCCCTCCCTGAGCAGAGCCCCTGCAGCCGAAGACCTCCAGAACCCAGCCACAGCCATGCTCAAGGCCACTCTCCACACATTTGGATGAGCCTCACACATGAAGGCAGAGGAACCCAGGTGTGTGGGACCCGGAGCTGAGATTTCCAAGACTGCTTGGATCATGACTGGGCCTCTTCTGCCCAGATCCCCCATTTTCCAGTAGCTAGGCAGTCACACCCAAGGACTGCCCCCAGTGCTGTGTAATTTCATCAAGGGCCAATACCCAGACACTGTAAAACCAAGCTCCCATCTTATATCCTAGTTCTGTCTCTGGGAGAACCTGGCAAGCTACCAAGAGTTTCCTGCCTGCGTGGGAGAGTCTGGCAAGCTCCTCATGGTGTATTCATATGCCAAAACCAGTAACAATGATGAGTCTCATTCCCCTGACCCTGAAAGAGCTTCCAATATGGCACTGTTGGGCAGGAGGAGTAAAGAGAGGCTGCTAAAATCTCAGGGTTAGGACAAATGGAGACGTTATTGAGAACGCTTGAGAAAATCAATGATCAATGGGATGATGATGATGATGATGATGATGATGATGATGATGATGATGATGGTCCTGCATACATGGGTTTTTCAGCAGATTCATTTTCAAGCAGGGGTCGCTCAGGATGAGCCTGTGAAGGTCAGCCATGGGTGTGGCAGTAACTGGGTTCTGGAGGCTTGTGGCTGATGGAGTTGATTTGTTGCCAGCAGAGGGACATGCCTGCCCCACTCCAAGGTGCCCAGGAAATCAGCCTGGCACAGGGTGGGGAAACATCTGTGCAGTGTGCTGCTCCCCTTCGAGATTCATTTGTGAAACTTTGAATCATGGCCATTAATGCACATAAATGTCCTGCCTTTGTTCTCTTTCGAGATTGATTTATGGGTTTCTGCAGCAAGGCCGATAAAGGAGCTTGTATAGGTGGTTTGTGGGCGTGGACCCCACATATCTAACTTTTGGCTGTTTAATTTCTGGGGAAACTTAGTCCCAAGTTGTTGGGATCCCGCCAGAGGCACAGCAGCAATTTTGGGGCATCCAGAACCTTGAAGGCACCATCAGGCTGCTGATGCATTTGCCCATAGGTTGACCTGCTGGGCGGCACAGTACCCTCAGGGGATACATTATTTAAGGTTTACATGAAACTGGAGAAATTATTTCCAAGATAGCTGACTGGAGATCTAAATTCCTTACCATTAATACAAATACATAAATATACTTGAGTGTCTTTGCAGCATGGAAACTATATAGTAAAATACAAAAGAGAAAACTTCAATTCCATTTATAATCTACTCTTATAAATCATATATTTTAACTTCTGCCATAGTCTATTCTTAGATATGAACATTAGATTCAATAACCGTTCAAGGACAATGTCTTGAAGCTCTACCATTTGAAGAAAGAATGAAGGAATTTATTTTTTTATTTTTATTTTATTTTTGTTTTTTTTGGGTCATGCCTGGCTATGCACAGGGGCTACTCCTGGCTTTGCACTCATAAATTACCCCTGGCAGTGCTCAGGAGACCATATGGGATGCTGGGAATAGAACCTGGGTCGGCTGCATGCAAGGCAAATGCCCTACCTGCTGTGCTATTGCTCCAGCCCCAAGAATGAAGGAATTTATGAGTCTATTTTTATTTATTTTTATTTAATTTATTTTTATTTTTTATTAATTCACTGTGAGATACAGTAACAAAAATTTCATGTTTGAACTTTGATCATACGGTCATCCAACACCCATCCCTTCAGCAGTGCACATTTTCCACCACCAAAATCCCCAGTATTCCACCCCCACTTTCCATACCTACCACTGCTGGTGTGGCAGACAATTTGCAAGGTATTCTTTATTTAAGTTACCTTCAATATTTTGAGACCAGTCTTACCTCCCCTCTTATCTGCTGAAAATACAATTGCTAGACAATGTGTTTTGTATTGCTTGTTATGGATATAATATAATGTCGTGGGCTTTAGGAATTCTAAAATTTTAACAATTAAGGTCTGAAGAAATTGCTTCCGCAGGTTGTTCAGGTCCGAGATTCCAGTGTATGTCTCTGGATCGTGGCCACATGGGAGCTGGTGCTTCTTGCTGGCTTCTAGAGAATGGTGACCACTGGAGCCCTTAGAGGGCAGGTGGTGGGATGGAATTCACCCCTGTTTGGACTGGCCCAGCGGAGAAGGCCAATTGCAAAGTCCCTGGCAATCTCTGCTGCAAGTTGTTCAGGTCTGAGATTTTTGTGTGTGTCCTGTGAGTCTATTTTTAAACCACTACATGAGAGCTTCATAACATTATATATGGGCATATAATATTATATAATTCACATAATATTATATATGTCTAACCATCAGTGTAGTTCTCTACTAACACATAAAATAGTTCAACACCATTAAATGAGTGAAATGAATGAGTAAAGACAAATAACTATATTGACATATAGATAGGCTTAACTGAAAATAGGAAAATATTTTATATGTGCTTCTGTATGTGAGAAGGTTATGGAAAGAAATTACTCCTTCTAACTTAATGAGTAATTACTTAATTAAGTTTAAAAGAATATTCACCCAATTTTTCATTGTGGTTGAATTTAAATATATGCAATATTTTGTTATATACATTTTGATGCTGTGTAGCCTAATGTTTTGTAGCTTTTACTTTACATATTTTTGGAAATAAGAAAAACAATAACACAATGTTTAGAAATATCTAAAACTTTGATAAAATTAAAATAAAATTAGGTATTGTTTTCAGAAAAACAGAACCCTAAATATTTGTTCTACAAACACACAGTTAGCATCATACTCAATAGTGAAAAATTTTAAGTTTTACCCAAAGATCTGGACAAAAACAAGATACAAAGATTTGACTCTTAGCACTACTTCTCAATGGAGTTTAAAAGTCCTAAACAGAATATAACAACAGTAAAAATACAGAAAAGATATCTGATGGGAAAACAACAAGCAAAAGCTATCTTTTTGTGGATGACACAGTAACACATAGAAAACTATAAAGACTTCACCAAATATAAAAAAAACTATTAGAAATAATGAACTCAACAAAGAGGCATAATATAATATGTACATATAAACATATAAAACTGTTGTATTTTTATAAATAGTGACTTAATGGAAAAACAGAATTTAATAAAAGAGATCTAATTTTAAATTAAGCTGGAAAACATAAAATGTAACAAAACAGTTGAAAGGTATACACTGAAAACTGTAGATATTTTTAAAGAAACAAGAAAACACAAAGAAATAAAAAATCAATAATGTTCATGGGCTAGAAAAATAAATATTATTAAAATAGCCACCTTAACAAAAGCACTCATTATAATCCCTACAAATATACCAGCGCCATTTATTTTATTTTATTTTAGGTTTTTGTGTTCCACCGGTGATGCTCGGGGGTTGCTCTTGACTTTGTCCTCAGAAATCACTCCTGATGAGCTCGGGGACCACTGTGGGAAGCCAGGGATTGAATACAGGTCATCCATGTGCAAGGCAAGAACCCTATTTTATAGTGATAGCTGTACCATCACTCTGGCCTCACCAATGGTATTTTTAAGGAAAATGTAACAAGCCAATCTAAAAGCTGAAAGAAATCACAAAATATTCTGAATTGTCAAAGAAATTCTGAAAGTAAAATGGAGGCATGATACTTTCTGATTTTAAACTGTACAACAAAACATAATTAAAATAGTTCAGGGTTGGAACAGTCACACACCAATAATGGAATGGAACACTAGAATGGGACACTTAGAAATAATCCATACATATATGGGCATCTAATCTATGTCAAGGATTCAAGACATAGTATAATGGGGAAATATTGTGTAATTCAAGACATTGTATAATGGGGAAAGGAAAATATTTTCAACAAATGGTCGTAGAAATACAACTAAAGTGCCAAAAGTAATTTTTATACCATCATTCAGCACCCTCAATAAAAATTAATTTCAAACCATTAAAATCATAGACTAAAATATAGGTGATTCACTTTGAGACAAAACATCAAAGATTTACTTGGAGACTCAGCTCTATTGAGCAAGAAAACAAATTCAAAAACAAATATAACTACATCAAATTTAAAAAGTGTTTGAATATCAAAAGAAATGATCATAAATCCAAATAGGCACACTAATAGCTGGGAGAATTATTTGTTTACAGTTTCGGAAAAGGAGTTAACACGCAAAATATATAGTAAGTTCACACAACTACACACATATATACACCCCAAAACAGAACAAAAGCCACGCAAATTAAAATACTGGTCAAAAGACCTGAAGAAACACTTCTCCAGAAAGATAAACTGTCTACCACCACATGAACAAATATCCAACATTACTTATCATTAAGGAAATGCAAGACAAAACGCAATGAGATATTACCTGACAGGGTGAAAATTTATTATATCAAAAAGATTTGAGACAATAAGTTTTGGAAACAATGTGAACAAAAGAGAACTCTGGTATAACTTTTGGTGGGAATCAAGTTGGTAAATCTCTACAGATTATAAATATAAAGGTTTTGAGATTTCTTAGATTTCTTAGAGACACAGAGAGAGAGGTGGGGAGATGGAAGGAGAGTGAGAGGAAGAGAGATAGCGAGAGTGAGAGGGAGAGAGAGGAGAGAGAAGAAATAACACATGGTTCAGTAGTATTATTCTCAGGCATTTATTCAGTAATATCGTTCTCGTATTATTATTTCTCGTAATATTATTCACAGGAGGCTAAGCCATTAATTAAAAAGTATAGCTGCATTCTCTATTCATAGCAACATTATTCACAGCAGTCAAAACAAGGAATTAACCTAAGTGCCCACTGATGAATGACCAGATAAAGAAGCTGTAATATGTATACTCAATGGAATTCTCCTTGGTTATTGGAAGCAAGATCTGGTGGAGAGTGTGGTGTTCATTGTAGGCATGAAAAGCTATCACTAACAGAGAGCCTTGTAAATCACATGGCTTCAAATTTAATAAATAATATATTTTTAAAAGATAAAAGCATAGCTTTTTGGTTAAAATGAATGAATCTTGAGGTGACTATGACAGTTTGTTTAAAGTAAAAAATAATTACCAGATGGTTTTACTCATGTGTGGACTAACAAATAGCTAAAGAAAACTAGCAAGAAACAAAAAAAAAAACTTCTCCTAGACATGATGAAAACTATGATTACTAGAAGGAAAGAGGAATGGATAGAGAGTTCTTTATGACAGCGAATATTAATGGAATTTTAATGTTGGGTATAGCATGCTCACACACATACAGGGTTTTGAAACTTTATCTCCAATTCTATAATATCATTAAACAATAAATATTATTGGTTAAAATGATTTAAATTAAATTAAATTAAAATGTGTCATCTTAAAAATTGATACACTAAAAAGAGATTGGAGCAATAGTACAATGGCCTTACATGGGTTCAGTCCCAGCATCTCATTTGATCCCCAAGCCCTGCCAGGAGTGAACCCTGAGCACAAAATCAGAAGTCAGCCCTGAGCACTGCTGAGTGTGCACCCTCCAAAGTTGATATGCTAAGAGGATAAACTCAAATTTAATGGCTAGAAATTTATTTTCAATAAATTTTTCTGTAAACTATTATGTCATGCCTTCAAGATCATTTTGTTTTCTACAGAACATTTTTTAACCCCTTTTATTCTAATGTCTTTGTTATTTGTTTTTATCATCCTCTTAAATTCTTCATAAAGTACCATGAACTATTCACACATAACCCCCATGCTTTGTATGGATGATTTTTCAAAATAATATGACTCTGGGATGTGAGCCAACCGTAGACTATAGGTCGAACACAATGGTCACTCAATGCCACTAGTGCAAACTACAACACCCAAAAGGAAAGAGAGAACAAAAGGGAAAAAAAGGAATACCCTACCCACAAAGGCAGGGTAGGAAGAGGGGGAGGAGGGGAGAGTGGTGGGAGGGATACTGGGATCATTGTTGGTAGAAAATGGGCACTGGTAGAGGGATGGGTACTCGTTCATTGTATGACTGAAATGCAAGCACCAAAGTTTGTAAGTATGTAACTGTATCCCACAGTGATTCACTTATTGAATCACTTATTGAAGTGATTTTATTTATTTTTAAATAATGAAAAATTATTTTAAAAGCCATCTTAAATAAATAAATAAATAAAACATGACTCTGGGCCAGAGCATTAGTACTGCAGGTAAGACTATTGCATGCTGCCAACCCCAAAACCACATATGGTCCCCTGAGCCCTGTCATGGGTGAGTCTTGAGCACAGAGCCAGAAGTAAGCCCTCAACACTGCCAGGTGTGGCCCCAAGGCAAAAAAACCAAACAACACCAAAAAATATATAAAACATAATATAACTATAGCTACAAAAATTTCAAGCATTAGGTAACTTATACACTAACTTGAAAGACGTAATAATTCAATGACAAAATAATCGAGATAAATAGGAATGTATGCAGGGTGTTCAGTAGAAACAGAAAAGAAATAAAATAAGCACCTGCTGTTTATGAATGAAAAGAAAGATAAATATTTAATGCCACATGAAAGAGTAAGAAAGTCTACGGCTTGCTGGTCAGTCTGGGTTATGATTAGATTTGGTTATAAAGGGAGGAGGGAATATTTTCCCAAGAAACAGAGCAGAGGCCACTCAAGGAATGAGATGTATGGGAAAGGCAGACAAGATCAAATGCAGGAAGTAATGAAATTAGAAGAGACATAAAGAAATATTATCCCTATTTCTGAATACCCGATTGATTTCTATAAAAGTTTAATTTCCCATTTAACATTCTTATTGTTTAAATCCTTGGAAAATACTTGTCATCAAAATAGGAGAACAAAAGTAAAGAAGCCGTCATTTCTCCACTTACTTGAGCAGCAAGTTTAGATACACTGACTGCTTGAGATTTTGCCATCATGCATTCATTCCTGAAAGCACCAATATCGGAGTGGTTGCACATGACAATGTAATTATCTTCTAAATTTTCTTAAAAACTAATGAAAAATAGAATAAACTTTCCCTTTCTTTTTCTTCCTAAAGAACGATCTTAAATAATTTTGTCCTGGGTTATTGTAATAAGGTTCTAGAAAATATTTGGGGATCTTAATCTTTTATTTTTAAATTTCAATGCTATCATTAACTTGAATTGGTTTACAATATTATGAAAATTCAGGTATAATTTTTATCACTCCCATTGCAAATTTCCCGTGCCATTACACCGTCAAAAATATCCTTCTCATTTTTAAGCACTGTCAATATTCCACAAGAATACCATAGTAAAAAGCATAATTGGAGTCACTAGGTTTTATGTTCCTAGCCTATATTTTATGAAGCGCAATTGCATTGTAGGAAGTTTTATTATTTTTAAATGGATTTTGTGTTACCTCTTCCTCAAGAAATTTAATAATAAAATAATAAGAGGTACTAACATGAGTAACATGGTGCAGGATGAGCAGTAGGAAGAAGACAAGAAGGGAGGGGGGTGATCTCCAAGGCCACTGCCTCCTTGCCTTTCTTCCCTTAGTCACAACTGTATGGGCAAAAGACACCAAGTAGAGCTGGATGAGAACAGGCTGGGAAGAGCTATATCTGAACTGATACAGGGAACAAAATTAGGCACCTATTTTCAAAAATGAAATGAAGCAAAGTTTCGGAAAAACAAAGTCCCAGGTTTCACCTATAGTATGTTTAAGAAGGATAAATTAATAGGGATAAAAGTCCTATGATTTAAGGACAAATATAAAAAATAATTGGATTATACAAACTATAACTTATATAATATAAACCCTAACTTCATAAAAACTTCTAAAATTAGAAAAATTTATTTATTTTTCCTTTGGAGTAGGGGGACACAAGTACTAATTTCTTTCAATAAAACGTCTTAAATGATCAGTTCTCTTGAGCTGAGACCAATCTTTAGAAACAGATGTTGGCTAAACTCTGTGTTTATCAGATAGCTTTTTGCCTGATTTGTACTTGTGATTTTAGGGTCATCTGAATCTGTATCCCAAAAGGGCAGTTGTCTAAAACAGGACTGTGAGGATGTTGAAGGATATGCTTGGAAATCAGTTGAACTAACATAGAAGTAGCTCTTAGGCACCCATGATTTCCACCTAAAATAGATATACGAGTTTACTCTAGTTTAGGGGATGAGGACAATTCAGGAATGCCTTTATTTATTTACCCCTAAGTCTATTTTTATTTATTTTACAGTGCTACTCATGTCACAGCTAGTGTATAATTTTCAGGGTCTAGTGATAAAATCAAAATGAATACTCTCTTGTTTGAAAAACTGGGAAATGTTCGTTATTAAAGTCACTAAGATAATGATTCAATTCTATGCTCTCCTCTTTGCATATCATGGAAATTTTCATTTGTCTTTAATGTTATTCTAAATGTAAAAAAATGTTAATTAACCCATTAGAAGCCAGAGAGATAGTACAGAAGATAAAGTAGTTTCCATCCCCGGTGCCATCTTGCGGCACTCAGCAGTGGAGAATCCTGGACAGCGGGCACCACAACACTGGAGAATGCTCTGGGCCCAAGCTGAGCCGCTATCACCAGGGTGCGCCAGATGGAGCAGGTGCAGTCTCCCCGCCTTCTCTAGATAGAATCCCGGTGACCATAAGCTTCTACAAGCATGTGGGGACCAGGACTATTTCTCTGAACCTCACAGCCGGGTATGTGGCCACGTGACCTTTCCTGGTATACAAAGTGAGGAATAAAAAATAGATGATGTAACATCTGCCCCTAGAAGACAGGATTGAATGGTGGTGGGAATATCCCAGCAAAATATAATGCCCCAAACTATAGAGAAAGCATCTGGACAATTGTCTCCCCTAGGAAAAGGAGGGGATAATGGGGATATTGGTGGTGGAAAGTTTGCACTGCTGGAGGGATGGGTGATCGATCATTGTATTTCTGAATATCAAAATGCTGCTTTTGGCAGAAATGCGTCTGGAATACGCATTAGGTTTCTGGCACAGGACGGGTTTCATGCCTTGGCCTGTTTCCCCTGGTGGCTCAGTCACCGCCAGAGTCTTCCAGAGGCCTAGAGACAGCCAGGGAGGGGCCCACAGTGATGAGGAACGTGGGATCATGGAATGGGGGCGGAACGGCCCTTGGCCCTTGCCTTCTCCCCCGACCCCTGCCCCTATGAGACCCCAAGTTGCCACCCACAAACGAGCCCTCTGGCTGCTGATCGAGCTGCTTATTGGCCATGATACCAGAAACTCAGAACAAAGAGCTCGAAACACAGCGACTTTTGGCAGAAATCCCTCCAGATTTAATTATTAGAACTTCAGAATTCCAAAATCACGTGGCTGCAATAATGGCCACGTATCATCATATGCAATTCATAATCAGCAACAGAAAACAAATTGTCTAATGTTGCCTTTATGAGTGTTGGGGTAAAATTCCAAGTAATAACGGTGGGTTTGGTGTTGAAATGTTGAATGTAATCAAAGTAGAGATAAAGTAGCATGGAAATCATCTGCCACACAGGTAGAGGGGCAGGGGAGGGTGTGGGATGGGGGGGGCGGATACTGGGGGTTTGGGTGGTGGAAAATGTGCACTGGTGAAGGGTCGGGCATTTCATCATTGTATGACCAAGACTTAAACCGAAACTCTGTAACTGTAACTGCTCTCACGGTATTTCAAAAATAAATAAATAAATAAATAAAGGAATAAAAAAAAAGATAAAGTGGTTCCTTTATATGCAGCCATGCCCATTTTAATCCCCAGCACCTCATCACCAAGAACAATCGTGAGCACACAGAAAGTATGGAGCCTTAGCACCACTGGGCGTAACTCATCCACCAAAATTAGCATCTTAAACTAATCATATGGATGTTTGGTTCATCTTTATATTGTACAATATCAATTTTATGTTCAAGGCTAAGGAAGAATATTTAGCTTTTATGATAAGTTACCAAATTTGCACATTTTTTTTGCAACTTGCATATGTGTGTGTATTTTGTTCTTAACCAAACAATAAAAATGATGCACTATACCCCATCAACTTAAACACTTTTGTTTCTGTTCTTAATGCATATATCTCTATGTTTTGTCTACTTATGACTAAAAAACTGAGAGTAAGAAGAAATTTTGTTTGTTCTATCATTCATTTTATGATGTCATCATTAGTATAAGATGTTGATTTATGGAGGAAAGTAACACAAATTAGAATAGGTGTAACAGAATTGCTTGGTTGGTAGTTTCCTAGGTAAAATTTCCATATTTTCTTAGTCTAAAGTAAATTATAGTTCTAACCAAAACTGCTGCTTTTGGGGCCTGTGTGTACACTTGCTTATTCATATATATAAGGGACACTCTCAAAGAGAGAGAGGGAGGGAGAGAGAGAGAGAGAGAGAGAGAGAGAGAGAGAGAGAGAGAGAGAGAGAGAGAGAGAGAGAGAGAGAGAGAGAGAGAGAGAGAGAGAGAGAGAAGAAAAGCCCCTGCCACAGAGGCAGGCTGGGGTGGCAGGAGGGAAATAATGGGTCAGTGGTTGTGGAAAATGTGCAAATGTGCCCTTGTGGATGGGTGGGTGTGGGAACATCGACTGAAACCTGATTATGAAACCATATCTTCGTAAATGTATCTCATGGTGACTCAAAAAAAATTAAAATAAAAAAGATGTGCTCTTATAGATAGAAGTGTACTTACTTTTAATGTTGGTGAATTCTGCTGAAACTCTATACAAATGGGAAATAAAAAATGATACTCAAACAATGTACACAGATACATTGTTTGAGTTTCATTTTTGCATACTCTTGTCACATCATGGGCTGGAGAGATAGCACAGCTGGTAGGGCTTTTGCCTTCCATGCGGCTGACCCAGGTTTGATTCCTCCGTCCCTCTCGGAGAGCCCAGTAAACTACCGAGACTATCCCGTCTGCATGTCACAGCCTGGCAAGCTCCCCATGGCATATTCGATATGCCAAAAACAGCAACAACAAGTCTCACAATGGAGACTTTACTGGTTCCTGCTCAAACAAATCAATGAGCAATGGGATGACAGTGACAGTGACAGTGACTTGTCACATCAGACTTTACTTACAAAACTCAGTATCAAAGACAACATTATTGAGTATTTCAAGAAGGTTACAACAGCATTTCACCAAACATGACCCCTCCTCAATGTAGGAGTCTGTGAGATTACAGAATTAACATATCCATGAAGCTGTTTTTCAATCACAAGCCTTCACCATGTAGTTGTCATGAGCAGTTACAAAACAATGCTTAACGGGAAGTCGTGCAAAACTTCCTCTAAAACCTAACCCACCCTGTTTCTAAAAACACAGTGCTTAAAATAAGCAAACATTTTGCTAAGTAACAACTCTTATCAAATAAAAGGTTTTTGAGAAAATATGCGACTTTTAGAAAAGTGACTGCTTCTATTTAAATTCAAATTACATAAAGCAATGTCAGCTAGCAATGCTGGCTAATATTGTTTACAGATATTTTGTTTCCAGGAGTTTTACCAAACTTTTGGGTCTCAGCCAGACAAGAGCTCTACTTGGGATAAATCCCAGTTCTGGATTGTGGACCCAAGCCCACATTTCAAGGTCAAGAACTAGTGACTGGCTGCGTGGAACTATTGGAATTGGGGGTCGGGGAGAGCCCCAGCGACCTCGGCATTGGAGAGAGTGATCATAAAGTACCCTTGATTTGTAGGACCTCATTTCCTACAGTTTTGAGCTCTCACCAGAGGAATCCATTAGAATTTAAAATGGAAAGAAATCATTGCCTGTAGGAGTTTATGATTTTGAAACTCTGGTTAAATAAAAAGGAGATAATGCTTGGAAGCCAAATATAAAGCAAAGTTTAAGTAATCTTGACCTACTTATGGAAATCTGACCATAGAAATATAGAGGGAGAGTACAATCTTTAATTTATCTTTTTTGCTAATACCAGTACCTGAGTGAAAGCTATGCCATCTTTTATAAGTGCTCATCACAGGAGTAATTTCTCATAAGTTATTTAGCCACCTTCTGTCATTTAGCCAAAGAATATTAAGAAAATGACCATCGGGGCTGGAGCGATAGCACAGCGGGTAGGGCATTTGCCTTGCATGTGGCCAACCTGGGTTCGATTCCCAGCATCCCATATGGTCCCACGAGCACCGCCAGGAGTGATTCTTGAGTGCAGAGCCAGTAGTAAACCCTGTGCATCGCCTGGTGTGACTCAAAAAGCAAAAAAAAAAAAAAAAAGAAAGAAAATGACCATAATGTTTCAAATATTTCTGAAAACAAGATGAAGCTATTATTTGGCTCATAAAGAGTAAGATAAAAATTCAGACTCCCCTCAAAAAACAAGCAGTTTCAATGAAGACACTAATTTGGGCAATATTGTGTAGTACAGGTCAAAAGTAAATTCTAAATTTTCTGTCCTCCAATCCTGTTTTTCATTCAAATACATTGTTGGCCTGTTCTTTAGGTGATTTTTTTCCTGTGGTCTTAAATGGATTTTTACAAGGGCTGTAGAGTTTCTGTATGCCGCTACATATGTTTTAGTAATGCTGATGCTAAGTTTTGCATGTGTTTTATTTTATTCCCTGAGTAGTTTTAAAAGTAGGACAAGAATTATTTAAAGGGGAAAAGAGATTATTATTTTAGTTTAAGACTCCCAGTAGAATGGGGGAAAACTTGGAACGTGTAAAGGGTTCTATATTCCTATTAAGTGTGACTCAAAAGCCACCCTAGATTTTATACTATCTCTATCTATCATTTCTCTTCTCCCCATATTTTTTCAGACTTACACAGCAGCTAATCCTCATAAAGGAAAAGCCACACATGAAATTTAAACTCTAACACTTTGACTAAAATTCATGTAGGAAAATATCTTTCTTCACTTCATAACCATATTTAAGTGATTATGTGGAACAGAGTCAGATATCTCTGTTTAATATTCACCTTTGGCTGGAATCCAAGCTATTACTAGAAAATATTGAGAAAAATCAGGTGTATTCAGATGTAGACTATCTGTATTCTCTGGTCTTAAGGTCTTCTGAAGTAATACTTTAATGGAGGAAAACAGTCTTCTTTAAGGGAGTAAAACCCTAATGGTAACACTTATCTAATAATATACTTATCTACTTGGCCACTTATATATTTATAGCTACTATCTAGTTGTATAAAATGTATGCATCTATAGTTATAAAATAGTACAAATAAACTCTTACGGGGCTATATTTCATGTTTTATTTTCTGAGAAAGGGGCTAGATTTTAAAACACTCTTTAAATTGCCCCCCCAAGAAGAAATAAGTGAGAAATATATTCTCCAATATTTAGTAAATATTAAAAGACAAAGATAAATGGATCAACATAAGACCACATTTTTGGTCTGAGTCAATACATTCTAAAATGCTAAAATCTAAAAGCATCATAACCAATGGATTTTTATATTCTCCTTATTAGATTCTCAAAAGCCATATTGGGGAACAAATGAAAGGATTTCGAAAGGACTTTTACTTTTTACTTTTTTGCCCTAAGGAACTAGGTAATAAGTACTAGTACTAGTAGTAAGGTACCAAGTACTAGCTTACAGTACCCATTTCTGTTGAATAAATCATTTTTTCAAATTGTATTATCTGGGAATATGCATATAGCATTGTAACTGATTAAAAATAAAGGTTCTTCTGCAAAGGAAGTGTCTGATAACTATTTCCACGTAAATTTTCTCATGAGTAGACATAGTGAGTTTTTCATTTTGCTACTCAATATGGTAGTATAAATAAATATACAGACTTCAATGATCCATAAGCGATTGCATTTATAGCACATATATTTCTAGACACATGAGAAGTCATTTTCTAAGTCATGGGTTCGTTCTTTTCTAATGATCCATTTACTTTTATTCCTTTGGTTACCATTTGGCTTTCTATCCAATACCATGTTTCCCATCTTCAAAAATTTGATTCTAATCTTATTTCTAGAACATAACATGCCAAATTCAAACATGACATTCAGAGCCTCAGACCTTTCAAGAGAGCTAAATATTTTCAATAATAACTGACAATATTTTCCCTTCCACATAGCCTTTAATTAACATCCAAAATTTTGATTTATAGCCACTAGAGAAACATTTTTCCAGGGGAGAGATATTTATTTTACCTTTGAATTTCACCTTGCAATAGCCATCTGCTGGACCTCTCGGTTTCTAGGCATAGACTCCAAGAAAACACAGATACTTCACTAGCAAATTGTTAGAAAATGAGAAATGAGAAATGACTGATCTTACTTAGTGTTTGAACTCTTACCTAATTTTGAAAATAACCTGTGCTTTCAAAACTTTCATAACATGAACTTATATATATATACATATGTATATACACAAACATATATATACTCATAAATATATATACCTATGAAGACATAAAATGTGTCAATAAATGAGTAATATCTAACACAGATATTTCTGACTTTATAATAATTAGACATAGAATACATAGAATGTTGCAATTAGATAGTTTGGAGTTAGTGCCACACAGCTTGATTCTTCCTTTACGTGAAATAGTAGAGCAAAACCAGAATTTCAGATTTCTGCTTATTTCATGTTATTATAGGATAGAGAATCTGCTTCTAAATGAAGAAAGTTATTTGGGTATGCACCAATGAAAAATAAAGAAATTTGTATTTGATTCTAGATCTCTCCTACAATTTTAGGGAGCTATTTATTCAATGTGAGAGAAAAGGGACACTTTCAGCTATTAGCTCTTTGTATTTCTAAATTTAATTTCTTTTTGAACCTATAATTTTCTGAGAGAAAATAGATGCACCTTCTGTGATAGAAAATGACTTCCAGATACCATTTTGAAGATGATATTTTCTTCAAATGGTTAATAGGTAGGATCTGGTTAGCTGAGACTTGGTAAGGATTTTTCCATTTCTCAGTACAGAATCTGCAGAAATGCTAGTGCATACATAGGAGCAGAGACAGAGTTAGAGGTAGATATAAATTTATAGTTTTTCTTCTCCATTTTCATCATTTTTTAAGGGAAAAACTGAGGCAATAGTCTTTGTGTTTTATAATACAGTGTACTATAATACCTGGCACCTACTTAATGGCATGTTTTTTGCCAAGAAAAACTATTATTTTAATCCTTAGGTAGGGTTTAGCGTTTTATTTTATTAGCTTTGTGCTGGATCTAATTTTAAGCAAGAAACACAATCTACTTGCAACTCAACAATTATTCCTATTGTATTTTTGCGATAAAAGATGATGAATCCTTTACAGATTGTAAAAGATCTACATGTTCATGAAATTCTACACATTCTAAGGATGGTCTCCATAGCCACTGAACTGTCTCATGAGGGGAACAGTAAGAAGACCAGGTTCCCTGGAGCGGAGAACTTAACATTGGATTCACAGTGAGAAATACAGTGGAACAGACAAATGAGACACCATTAGATGAAAAGCCTTAACTTTCTTAACATGTAAATTTCTTAACATGTAAATTTCTTAACATGAGAAATTTCAATTTGTTTTTTTCAGCTATAGGGGTCCAGGGGAAATTTTTTTAAAGAAAGATAACAGAATGTATTAGGTTTTTCAGGAACTTTCAACATAAATGCCACATAGGAAGAATAAGAAGGAGAATATAGGCAGAGACACCAGACCAGCTAGTTGTTTGGACTTGCATCTAATTAGAAAAAGTGAAAATTCATGTATTTATTAAGAAATCTATTTGGATTATGCTCTATACTCTGTGTTAAAAGAATGTATCTATAAGAATGTATCTACAGCATTCTGTTTTTCAGAAAAAAATGCTAGTGGAAAGTATTGGTATGTATATGGATGGGGGAGAGGAAGACAGAGTTAACTTAAAAGTACTGAAAATTGGGAAAGCAAATTACCTAGAAAAAAGACAAAAAATCTTTCCAATAATATATTTAACTTCATCATCAGAATTATCAGATAGATTAATACTCCAATAATCATATAAAATTATATTAGTAAAAAATTTAATTGGTGACAACAGCAGATATTAGCAGCCAAATGAAATAAGAGTTGAATGCATTGTACATTCAAATATAGCATGCTTTCAAAACATTTTAACAATATTTAATGAACTTGAAAGTTTATTTTTTGCACCTGCAAAATGCTTTTATTTTTATTTTAATAATCTTAACTTTAGGCACTATGATTTATAATAATGTTAATGAGAGGTGTGTTAATGTTTCAACACATCCTCAACCTACTAGTTCCATTCCCCACCCTCATCATGGTAAGCTGAATTCTGTAAAGTGTTTTTCAGGCTATTCTCTTATATGCTTTTTCATATAGCACATATGAAAGAGGTCATTCTTTATCTCTCCTTCTCTTTCTGACTAAGTCAACTCAACTGAATACTATCCAGATCCATCTATGTAGCTGGGTCCTGGGGTACATACATAGAAGAGAAATTGCTGGGTCACATAAAAATCCAATTCTTAGTTTTTTAAAGAGGTGTTCATATCATTTTCTAAAAGTTTGGAACAATCAACATTCCTCCCAGCAGTGGATATAGGCTCTTTTTCCTTGATATATACAAATAGCAGCTGTTTTTATTCAGGGTGTGGAAAGTACACATTTTAAAATTAAGACAATCTCATACCTGTCAATAGGAAGTGAGGAAAAAAAAACACTAACAAGAAATAAAATTTCTGAAATAATGCTATATTTATCAATGTCAATGAATGAAAGACAACATTGAGTGGATAACTCAAATTACAGATAAAATAAACAAAAATTTTATATAACTTTTTGAAGCATTCAAATAATACTATGCACTAATTTTATAAAGAAATGCTTGGTGATCAAAAGCAAGCAACTGAGGATAGAGATTCTTTTTAGAAGCCTACAGTGATTAGACTGGAGGCAGTAAAGATAGACTTAAAATAAATATAACATTTTATTTAATAGCACAGTGGGTATGGTGTTTGCCTTGCATGCAGCCGACCCAGGTTTGATTCCTTCGTCCCTCTCAGAGAGCCCAGAAAGCTACCAAGAGTATCCCACCCGCATGGCAAAGCCTGGCAAGCTCCCCATGGCATATTCTATATGCCAAAAACAGTAACAGCAAGTCTCACAATGGAGACATTACTGGTGCCCGCTCGAGTAAATTGATGAACAACGGGATAACAGTGCTACAATGCTATTATATGGAAAATGCATTGTATTTTTGCATTTCAAGACAAAATTCCTATTGTTGTATTTTTTGTGTGTGTGTGAATGCAAGTACTTTTTAAGTAAATGTTTGCTTTTTAAAAAAATTGAATCACCATGAAATACACAGTTACAAAGTTGTTCATGATTGGGCTTCAGTCATACAATGTGTTATCACCCACCCCTTCCACAGTGTACACTTCCTACCACAAATGTTCCCTGCTCTCCCCACTGCCTGCCTCTATGGCAGGCATTTTTCTTCTGTCTCCCTCCCTCCTCCTTTCAAGCATTATGATTTGCAGTACAGATTACTGAAAGGTTATCATGTTTGTCCCCTTCACCTACTTTCAGATTTAGTTCAGAGTGATCATTTCTAACTGTCATTGTCATCATGGTCCCTTCTCTATCCTAGCTGCCCTCTCTCTTCCTACCAGCACTTATGACAAGCTTCCAAATATGGCACACACTCCAATTGTGTGGGGTCCCCCCTGCAGGCATCATCCTGTCCCGCAGGGAGGACCCTTCGTGGGGCTAAGGAGGGGACGCAACCGAACGAAGAGACGCAGAGCCAGAATGAGGAGGAGGAGAGAGAGTTTATTCACAGCAGTTACAATACTTATACCTCTTGGTGGGAGGGGGCGGTATGCATGCTTGGACCCGCATAGGAACAATAGTAAAATGCAGATCAGGCATGGGCCTTGGGCAGATCAGGCATGGGCCTTGGCTAGTGAGAGAGGGATGGCAAACTGATAAGATCAGTAAGGTCAGCAGTGGTGACCTTGTTACAGGAATCCCAAGTAAGCCTCCGCTTGACTAGAGAATAAGAGCCGGGCTTGTAAAATGGCTCCCTACACACTTGTATTTCATTTGTTTTTATTTAATTTTGCTCTGGGGATTGCACCTGGCAATGGGTGCTCAGGGTTTACTCCTGGCTCTGCATTCAGGAATCACTCCTAGCTGGCTGGGGAAATATATGAGTGCCAAGAATTGAATCCAGGTCAGCTACATGCTAAGCAAGCACACTACTCACTATGCTATCTCTCCAGCTCAAACCTTCTTATTATCAAAGAACAATGGGAACCCTGTACTTACTAGCGTTATCAAGCTCTGTCACCATGAAATGGAAGGATGCTTTTTTAAGGTGTCTATTTGGTCTACTTGACTGCATGCATGGAATAAAGAGTGCCTCAATAATTTACTGGCTGTGGTGATGCAAGCTGATGTTCCGCCTATAAACTGGCAGAGATATTGCTAAACCTATTGAAGGATTTAATGTAGGTCCAATTTTCCTACTTCCTGACAACATAATGATGACGGATGGGTCTGAGCCATTCCTAGAGTGCTCCTTGTCTCTAGATAGAAGGCTCTCACTAATACAGAAGTTTCTGTTTGCCCACTAGGCTCCAAGATCAATATGGGATTCACTTGAAATCTCACATTAGGTGGCTTTTGGCTGCCTGTATCAGACTTCCAGTTCTTCTATGCAAATATCACTCTGTTGTATTCTGGGTGGTATCCCCGCCAAGGACAGAGTCAGGGTTCTCATTAGTTTGTAAAACAGCTTACTGCACAAATTATATTCTCAGCTGAAATTCCCAGTACTGAATGAGTCACACGGAAAATCCCATTGAAGCCAGTCTGAGCTGCTTTCTCATGTTAACAGCTGCAGAAAAATCAAGAACTTAAGGTCGGAGTCTGGCGTGCGCTTTAGATGCATCCACTGGACTTAGGGGCAGTTGATCTGCTGAGGGTTTATTGGCCTGCTCCCTTCCTTTAATTACAAACTATTGAAATGCACCCAAGAATTATGACTGAAAACAGAAGATTGGAGTTATAATAAAGTCAAAATTTCCATGTTTTTCTGTGAGGGAGGCAATGCTGGGATGTTAGAGACACTCAATAAGCACTAAATAAATCATGTTCCCTTGCTCTGCTGCATAGGGACCCAGCACTTCCTCTGCTAGGCCAACTGATCGACCTCTATAAAAACCTTAGCAGGCATTTATGTCCCAGCAGGAGCTATGCTGGGATGAAATCATGGAGTGTCTGAGTACAGCACTCCTCCTCCTCGTCATTCCCATGGCAACTGTCAATCTCTCAGGAACAGAAGAGATGTCTTGGGCTTGAGATTTCTTGTGGATGCCCTCTGGGATAGAAGTGCTGTATTAAATTTCAGAAGTTCAAATGTAAGACTGAAGGAAGAAAGTTTGTTCTTCAATTTTACTGGGATAAGGAAGTGAGCCATTTTCTCCTTACTGGGAAACAAACTTTGGTGAAAATGGAAATTATAGGTTGGCATATTTTTCTCAAAATAACAAAGATTTCTTCACGTAAATAGTACTGTTTAGTAATGGATCAATTTTATAAATTCATGCATTTTCAATCATCATTATAATTCAATTAAAAACCAATAACTAATCATTAAAGATGACACAGATCAAAAAAAATTAATGAGGTTCCTAACAACACAATTATTTATGAGTGCTCCACAAAGTTTAAGTTGAATTTATTAATATCCAATTCATATAAATCAATCTCAAAAATTAACACCATATTTTGCCATGTAGTCTTTGCCACAGTGTAACCTTTGTGCCTTACTTTTACTACGGGCATTTTAAACTAAAGTGTGTACTGTGTTATCTAAACCACAATTTTAAACCACGTGTAATGACAGTACTTCTACCTATTTATAAAAGTAAAAGTTTTGTAATAAAATCTGCAATGACTATGCAGTGAAATGTGCATAATTATCAAGATATGAGCAACTAATGTAAGATGGGTGGGGAAAAAAATAAAGGAACTGGAACAGAGAGTGGCATGATCTCTTGATCTGTGTCCTTATCTGGAGTGACCTAAGACTGGGCATCCTTGTGTTGTATAAATTGAGACTAAGCTACAGCTTTCAAATACCCCTCTTCACTATTGGAATCTAGGACTCACATCCCTGACAAGACTGAGGGTGATCAACGTTAGGCCAAAGTTTCTGAGATAGCTCTAAACTAAAGAAGGTAATGAGGTTGAGCTAAGTGGTGCAATAATTAATTTCTCAAGAACAAAAATATAATTGCAATTCAAAGGTGTTATTTTTAAAATTTGGGCTTTTCCAATAAGAAGCGAACTATTAGATGCCATTTTGTCTTCCTATATTATTTCTTCTTGTATTCTTGACAGCTATTTAGTATTTTCTGTGAAGGAATGAGGTATAAACATTAAGTGGATCACTGTCATTTGGTAAAATTCTTTTCTCTATTTATTTTAGACTATACTACATAAGACAGACCAAGACGTGGGATGCTTATTACAAATCACAGTTCTGTTGACTGTGATGTCTTCCTAGTTCATTATTGCGACACAAGAATAGAGAATTCCTGAGGCTGGCTAAGTATGGTAAGGATGATAAAACCCTCCTTCAGGGAGAGATAAAAGTAACTTTCATGTCTTCATCTGAAGGGCTCAAGGAGTGCTTCGAAGTTCTGAGTTCATAGTTCTAATATGAGTATGATCATTGTGGTTCATAAACTCTAAAAAGTTGTACTGAAAGAATAAAATGTTTCTGCCAATGTTATGTTTTACAATCTCCAAATTCCAAGAAGTTCTGAAAGTTGATAAGGAGTCACATGCAATAAACATGAAATTGGCTTCATTTTATATTATAAGACCTATGAAAATAAACTAAAGAGTGAAATGTATAAGAATATTTGATGAAAGTTTTATATTTCCAGTACCATCAATACATTTTGCCTTTATTGAACTCAATACCATATGTGATATCTGGAATGAAAAATTAAGTCAGTTTTGTACTGTCATTTGTATTTTATAATTAGGAATGGCATGTAATATATGGACATTTGTGTCTTTTTAAAAAATAAGAGCCTATAATTTTGAGCCAAACAAAACCCCTAATTAGTACAGATTTTAGTTAAGTCAGCAGCTTGTGACTTTAGGAGGGAAAACTCAATGTCAAATGCCACTTCTTAATTGAACAAACATGAAATGTTTCTTCTATGCGTTGGTGAACCCTGGGATTTCCTTGTACTTGCATTTCACCTCAAAGAATTCCCGTACACCACATGAAAAAAATCAGAATTACCTTTAATATTTTCAATATGATAAGCCTCCTCTCTGGAAAAATCTAATTAGCTTTGTAAATCTAATTTTTTCCAACATAAAAATTGTATAAGTATTGGGGAAAGGTTGTAAATCACTAAACAAAACAGATAATGTTTGTTACTTTCAATGTTTTATAAAGAAAATATTGTAGGAAAATGCTTAAAATAATTAATCATTTTAGGTAAGATCCAGTGTACATATGTATTATGTGCAATGTGTATTACATGTATTATGAAAGAGATTAGACAGTTTAAAATATGATTGGTTTCCTTTAGCTACATAAATAAGTTACTCTGTATATTTATCTTTAATATCTTCATTGTTTTTCCTCTCTTCCATTTCCTAAATTATGACTGTGGGCAACAATAAATTTTTTATTTCTTTTACTAACATTTTTCTTACTACCAAGACAGTCTCTCCCTCAGCATTGGGAAACAGGAGAAATGTCTTTCTCAAAGATCAGCCTCCAGCAAGGAGGAAATAAAGAGAATGTACCTCACATTTCTGAAGAAATTAAGCAGGTTTAATTCTTTGAAATTGAAAACTCCTTCTCTAAGCCATCAAAAAACAAAACAAAGCAAACACTAAAACACAGTGTGAGCCCCTCGAGTTCCACAAATATGGAACTTTTTTTTCTCAGTCAGCCTCATTTTCTCCAGTTTATCCATTTGTTTCCAAATACTCCTTCAGTCTCTCAGTTTGTTAGCACCTAGTACCCTATGCTCACTCTTAAAATTTAATAAAAATCTAAAAATATGTTTTGGATTCTCCCATAGGATAAAGGATGATAACATAAAGATTTACCATGCAGAAGGTCATTGGTACTTCATAGAGACACATGCTTTTGTGTTAAAAGAACAACTTTTTCTGGCACTGGGTCCTACAGCTGTGAATAAGCTGGTTTGTCAGAGAAGTGAATCTCCTCATTTTGTCAATCATCAAAACTGCCTGTTCCTGACAGTAGTCCAAAGCTGAACATCTTTTCAGCACAGACAATGCTAAGTCTGACCACTTACTATAAGCACCGGTTTCCTCAAAGTCGGAGTAAGATGTTGAGAACGGTAGTCTTTGAGCATGCAGGGAGAAGTCTTCATGTTAGGGCAGGATTCAAAGATCCTGAAATGGCACAGTGGGTATGGTTGTGCCTGACATGCACTGGACTCAGGTTCGATTCCCTGCACCAAGAATGGTCCCTCAAGTCCACCCATCAAGAATGATCCCTGAACTCAGAGATAAGCATTAATCCTGAACACTACTGAGGGTGGTCCAAATAAAGAAAGAACTAACAAAAAATCCTTCGGTGCCATAAATATAGCTTGTTTAGAAAGATAGCTGCCATGGTTTCTGATTTTTCTGCAGCCTGATCCAGTGATGATCTGTAAGGGCTATTCTAAAATGAATTTTGGAAGAAAGTCGAAGGCCTGTCTATCATCTGCTTCTCACATTCATATTCCTCTTAGAACTGGAAGCCCCTGGAGTGTTCAGTCTGGAATGTAGCCTCATACCAACAATTTCATGGGGTTAGCAACTGTTACATTCTGTCTTCTCTGCATCAGCACTGCATTTATGCTCTCCTAGTGGTTCTATTAATTGAGGAATGTAATGAGACTTAACACTTAACTAATTGACAAAGGATAGAAACTTGTGAAACTTGGGGGGCTTTCTAAATTAAAAAAAATACACAAAACTTTGGATTCTTTGGTGTTTTTTACAAGAAGTTCTTTTCTGTAATGCAACAATTTTTCAGATAGAAAGAGAACAAAAATATCAGATATCTTAGAACAGATATTTTAGGTCTATTTTGATCTCAGTTAATCTGATGTGCCCTGTCACTGGTTTGAGGTTTAGGAGTAGCATCACTCTTATAAAACCCAGCTCTCAGAAGCAAATAGCCAAGGGACTGTTTTTTTTGACTCTAATGTAAGAGGATCTAAGCACAAATGACGGCAAGTCACAGTGGATTGGCCTCTAAGAGAAGGAAATAAAAAGAAGAAAAGTTTGACATTGTATCCCATGTGGAAAATATTGGCTAGGGACATGTGCCTCCTATAGCTAAAAGACTAGGATCAGTAACAGGCTGATTAATTTGGCAGTGAAAGGGGGCGGGGAGGGGGTTGCGGTCATCTTAGAGAGCAAGGAAATTCTACAGCTATCCAAGAAAAGGTGAAAGCAGTGTACTGCACTGGTGCTTCCTAACACCACTGAGGCTTCAGTCAAGTCAAGCAACATGCCTTGAATTCTCTAGACACCGCTTCCTAATTTGACCTTTCATTATTTGAGGACTGAAAGCCACAAAATAAAACTAAAATCCCTATAATACTTTGATATAAGGGGACAACCTGGGAGAATGCTTATCCTTAAGTCTGTAGTTTTCTGGGGTTTGCTGGCTTAGCATTATCCATAAAATATCTGGAAAACATTTTTGATCATTCATAATTTACTGAAAGGTCTATGGTTAAATTATCAGAAACTGCTCTTTGAAGAATCATTTCATACACTGAAGTCTGGAAAATTAGGAATTTCTTTAAACTGAAGTTAGTAAAACTGTCTAAAAGCAATAGCTCCCAAGATTTTCCATGGTCTTATAATATGTAGGCTGATAAAAAAAATCCAAATTATTATTATATATGTAAAGTGAACCTATACTTAAATTTTATCCAAAATTTTAAAAGAATTATAATACCTATTCTTTAAGGTACAACAGTGTTATAGAGTCAATAGATTATTTAATTCTTTAAAATTCTTTATAAATTCATTTGTAAATTCTTTATAAATTTATTATTCTTAACTACAGTTGTATAACAATAAAATTATTAATATCAGACTTTATAATTAATTTTTTGTTTATTAGGGTCACATTCAACAGTGTTTCAGAGCTAATCCTAGCCGATTGCTTATGGGGCACTCCTGGCAGTGCTCATAAGACCAGTAGTGCTGGGATAGAATCTGGGCCTTCTGCTGCAAGCTAGCACCCTGACCCTTACACTATCTCATGAACCAAGATTTTATAATTCTCATCCTTATTTCTTATAATCTTCTCTAAATTCTTGCAGCATCTACGGTATACTAATATTTATTAGTCTGCAAATATTTGATCATGGAAATAACCCGTAGGTTATTTTTATTAGAAGGGGGTTCAATATAGAGATTTGGGTGGTCACAGAAGGGTTGTTGCAAGGTTAGCAGAATGGACCTTAGAGTGCCCATCCAACAAGACCTTCGAACTGAACCTTTAGAGCAGACACCTGTCCCTGTCAAAATCACGGGATAGACATGACATAGTTCTCTATCTTTGAGTTGGAATTCAGTTGGAATTGGACAATGATGCTTTTGCCTCTGCAATTGTTTCTTCATAGATTAAGTGGTTGTGACACTGCAATAGAAATTCTGTTTCTATAAACTGGTTTCTAGAAAACACTGGTGTAGCTGCCATTGAAAGCTTTGCTCTAATTTCTGCCTTTCAAACATGTATTTTCTAGTTTTTTTCAACATTTTTTATCTTCAAATTTTATGGAATGAGTCTATTGCAAAAAATATAATTGCATACAAAAATTTAGTTGCTTCCATGCCCTTGCTGTTGTATTCAGCTACAGTGAACAATGTCTTCAAATTGTTTTTGTATTTGAGGGAGGATGACAGAAACACTTACTTTTTTTGAGAAATCTCCAGTTTTACACAGGGGCTGAACCAGATGAAATTCCTAACAATGATGAATGATGGTTCCTTTTCACTGCATCTCGCCAACAGTGGTTCATTCCTACCATTTTGCTATATGCCATTCTCATAGCTGTGACATGATATCTCATTGTTTAGATGATTTGCACATTCCTGTACATACTAAGTGATGATGAACACTTTTTCATATCGTTGTTGGCCTTTCTCATGTCCTCTCCAGAGAAGTGTTCATCTTCTTTCCCTATTTTGTGATGGGATTATTGCTTTTTTCTTAGTTATTGTTGAGTTTTTGTGAGTACTTTATATATTTTGGGTATTAGCCCTTATGTGTTGTGTGTATCTTCTATTAAGTAGGCTGTTGTTTTTATTTTAAACTAAGTTTCTGTTGCCAGGTAAAACTCCCGGATGACCTTACTCATCTGTGGAATATAGAGAAAGAAAACAAGGGAATAGACAGGATAGAACAATGACAATGCCCTGACCTCAAATTACAAAATCTAGCAAACGGTAGGAGAGGGGTGGAAAGGGAATGACGATCAGACCACAGGTAAGAGAAGAGCAGTGTGGAGGGTTATGGGCCCTTCAATGCTGCATAGTAACTTTGCATATCAGTAGCATAAACTTAAATACTACCGGAACCATATTACCTAAACTATAATAAAGACATTTTAAAAATTTATACCCTCTGGTTTTGAAGAAAGAATTCTCATTCTAAACAATTTTGTAAATATGATTCTTTTTTAAAAAGTATACTGAAGTTATTCCTAAATTTCTTGATCATCAATTCACCAGGGAAGCTATCAACATGTTATACTAATTACTTTCCTACTACTCATATATTTTCTATAAAAATCAATTTTTTGTTCAATCCACCCAAACTGGGTCAAAGGGATGAACAGAAACTTCCTCAAAGAAGAAATGCAAATGGTCAAAAGGCAAAAGAAAAAATGCTCTGCTTCACTAATCATCAGGGAGATGCAAATTAAACAACAATGAGGTATCATTTCATGAGACAGAGACAGGTACACACCAAAAAACAAAACCAAAAACCAAAATAATCAGTGCTGGCATAGATATGGAGAGAAAGAAACTCATTCACTGTTCCTGGGAGTGTTAACTAGTCCAGTCTTTTTGGAAAACAATAGGTATGTTAAGAAAACAAACAAATCAACAACTAGGAATTGAGGTTTTCTTTGTCCCAGCAATCCCACTTCTTGGAATATGCTCCAATGGCCTAAAAACAAAGTGAAGAAAAGACTTATGCACCCCTATGCTCCTTGAAGCACTATCCACAATAACCCAAACCTGGAAAACAACTCAAGTGTCCAAAAACAGATGACTGAATGAAGAAAGTATGGTTTATATGGACAGTGCAGTATTACTTGGCCATAATAAAAGATAAAGTTATGAAATTTGCTGCTACATGGAGGGACCTGAAGAGTATCATGCTGAGTGAAGTTAACCTGAGGCAGAGAAAGCAACACAGAATTATCTTTTATACGCATGATATCAAGAAACTTAATGGTGGAATAGAAATACCCAAAGACAATGGCAATAAAGAGCATGAGAACTGGTATTCAGCAGGGCCACTTGAGGGTCTGGGACAGGGAGCAGACACCGTGTTTGGGGGAAGGAAGTGTTCAACCGGAGGAGGCATTGGTGCTGAATGGTTGTGAAGTGTTACGTATGAAACCCTAGCAGAATAGTGCTGTAAACCACAGTGCAGCATAGTAAAACATATTTTTAGAAACGCACCTCTAGAAGCAGACTGGTGGGTGGAGGCAAATGGAGGTGGGGGAATTTGTGGAGGAAAGTGGATACTAGTGAAGTGATTGATGTTAAAATACTGTGTACCTGAAAGCCAATCAGAGATAAATTTGTAATTTCACAGTGACTAAATTAAAATAAATGCTTTGAAGAGAACTCAATTTCAAACTTCGAATGCCTTTAGTACCTCAGGGAAAAATCATACTCAATAATATTTGAGAATTATACTACCAAGTAATCTTTTGTTCCTCAAAAACATGACTATGCAATATTATTCTTGAGGTTCTCTATGACTTTTTTTCTCTTAATGGGCTGAATATTTAAAATGGCATTTTCTTAATTTTATTTTTTTGAATGCTAGATAAAATTGCAATGTTGAGGGAGCAGATATATAGCAAAGAAGTTAAATCTCTTGCTTGGGATATAACTTCTCAAACCAGGAGTGTGAACCACAGTGACAAGCTTACTCCCATCCCCCAACCTGAAATCTGATCCCCAACCCAAAGGGAAGCCTGACTCCCAGCATTGACCCCGATCCCCTCATTATATAGCTTTAAAATCTCTAACCCCAAAGCTGCTCAGACACAATAGCATCTGTGTGAAGAAGTTACTTCATCTATATCCTACGTTCAAACCTTGGTGGGCCGTGTGCAAGGCAAATGCCCTACCCTTGTGACAGTATCTCGCATACACGACAGAGCCTGGCAAGCTCCCCATGGCATATTTGATATGTCAAAAACAGTAATGACAAATCTCAAAATGGAGACATTAATGGTGCCTGCTTGAGCAAACTGATGACCAACGGGATGACTGTGATGACAGTGACAGTGATATCCTACATTAGAGCAACTAGTTAACCCAGATCTAACGTTTACTTACTTTCCATAACCAGAGTAGCATACAAAGTCAGCCCAACTTAGGGGCCAAAACATACAACAACACACAGAGGAAAACTACAAAATGCAAAGGTCACAATGGTAAAACAACACAGAAACTCACCAAGTTTAGTGAGTGAAGTTGCTAACCCAAATGAATCAAACAGTGTTAATTAACTATGTAACTTCTAAGATAAGGAATTAGGAATGGAGCTTTTAAAGATGCACAAGGAACTCAAAGAAGCTACGGAACACACTGCTAATAAAATATAAGAGGGTATGAGAGCAGAAATGAGGAAAATGCAAATGCAAATACAAGCAGAAATGACAGACCTTAAAAACTTGGTAGGTGAAATGAAAAACTCAGTGGAAGCAGAAAAGCTCAGTGGAAGCAGCAGAGTAACAGCTCCTGAGAACAGGATCAGAGAGCTCCAAGATGAGGATGAGAGAATCTCCAGACAACAGCAGATAATGGAAAATACCCTCAAAATAAGTCAACAGATATCAAGAGAAAGTTGGCATGAAGCCAAAAGAAATAGCATAAGGATCACTCGAGTCCCAGAGGGACAGGAAGGAAGCTCCGATGAAGAAGCAACTGTCAAAATCATCATTGCTGAGACATTCCCAGAGCTGAAGAGCACATGAGACCAGATTCAGGAGGCCTGGAGGGTACCAGCTAAAAGAAATCCAAATAAAAATAGTCCAAGACACCTCCTGATAGGATGATAAAAACCAAAGATAGAGATAAATTCTGAAAGTAACAAGATTGAAGAAGGAAGTGCTTATAAAGGAACATCCTTAAGATTTACAGCAGACTTATCTGATGAAATACTCTGGCCCGAAGAAAGTGGGGCGATGTAGTGAGAAAACTCAATGAAATGAAATGAATGCCTCACCAAGAATACTCTACCCAGCAAGTCTCTCATTCATACTTGAGGAACAATAAACAGTTTCACAGAAAAACAACTCAGGAACTTCATAGACTCAAAACCATGACTGCAGGAAAAACTAAATTGGGCTATTTTAAGACTAGACAAGCCCCTCAAACACACAAATCTCTTATAGAAACATGGAACAAAATCCTATACCAAGAATTTCTCTCAAAGTCAATGAGCTAAATGCACCAATAAAAAGACACAGTAATAGGATGGATCTGAAAATTGAACCCAATGTTCTGCTGCCTGCAAGAAACATATTTGAGCTGTCAGAACAAACACAGAATCAAATTTAAAGGTTGGAAAACAACTCTACAAGCAAACAACTCCCTCAAAAAAGCTGAGACTACATAGATTGCAGATTGAGGAAGATTATAAGAGATAGTGAAGATCATTTCTTAATGATCAAAGTACCTGTATATCAGGAAGAACTCACACTCCTAAATGTACATGCACCTAAGAAGGGACCAGAGGAATACTCAAAACAACTGCTCATAAGAGCCACCACGCTGGTCCGCTCCCTCCCTGCAGTCACCATGCCACATTACAGTAGTGGGCGTGGCCTCAACAAAAGTGGGCGTGGCCTCCTCCTGAGACAGGGGCTGCACATATTTTCAAAATACCAAGCAATTATTTGGTACATCTCAGTGTTCATCACCTATGTCCCCAAGAATCATTTTAGCTGTCCCAAAATCCGTTCGCCAATAAGTTTCTAGCTAATTCCAATTTTCAAAAGTACCAATGAATATAAGCAGCTCTTCAAGCCCATTCTCAAAAAGCATCACTTGAAGCCTCACATAAAGAATAGAGGAACATCAAAGAGGACATGTTCTAGAGGGGTTACAGAAGAAATTGATCACCACTGACCAAGCCCATTCAGAATCCTTTTTCACAACCAGAGGTGAACTTGAAGGTCCCTCTTCCATACCACCACAACAATATGAAGAAACAGTGCAAATCTCCGCCACAAGGAGAGGACGATGAAAGGAGTCCCGATGCCTCAATAGACGCTTCCTACAAACTTGAGCTCTCCAATAAAGAATTCAGAGGTGAAATCCTCAAGATGTTCAATGAACTCAATGGAAAGATTGGCAGGTTAAAGGACGATCTGACAGAAACGATACAACAGACAGCTGAGAAATTCCGGGAAGAAATGAGAGCAGAAATAAAAAACCTACAAAAGGAAATGTCAAAAATAAAGGATTCGGTAGATGAATTAAAAAACTCAGTGGGTGCCCTCAACAATAGAATGGCTACAGCCAAAAAGAGAATCAGTGAGCTCAAAGATGAGCTGCAGAAAGCTGACAGGCAAAAACAATCAATGGGGAGAGACCTCAAAATATCTCTAGGGAGAATCAGAGTCCTAGGGGATGATTTCAACAGGAACAACATTAGAATCATCGAAGTACCAGAAGATCAGGGAACCAACCCCAGAGAAAAAGCCACAGTCAAAAAAATCATTGCTGAAAAGTTCCCAGAGCTGGAGAATGCAGACATCCAGATTCAAGGAGCCAGAAGGGTGCCAGCTAAAAGAGACCCTAACAGAAAAACTCCAAGTCATATTCTGGTTAGGATGATGGATGTCATGGATAGAGACACAATACTGCAAGCAGCAAGGTTGAAGAAGGAAATAACATTCAAAGGAGCACCCCTTAGATTCACAACAGACCTATTGGAGGAAACCCTCCAAGCCCAAAGGCAGTGGTGAGATATAGTGAAAAAACTCAATGACATGAACACTTCACCAAGATGACATGAATGCTTCACCAAGAATACTTTATCCGGCCAAACTCTCATTCAAATTCGAAGGAATGATACACTATTTTGTGGATAAACAACAACTCAGGAACTCCATAGACTCTAAACCAAACCTAAAAGAAGGACTAAAGGGGCTACTGTAAGACAAGAAAAGCCCCTACAAGCACAACAAACACTTACAGAAAGATGGCACAAAACCCCATGACAATAATCTCTCTCAATGTCAATGGTCTTAATTCACCAATTAAGAGGCACAGACTGGCAAAATGGATTCAGAGACTGAACCCAACATTCTGCTGCCTGCAAGAAACACATCTGAGTAGCCAGAAAAAACATAGACTGAAAGTCAAAGGATGGAAAACAATCCTGCAAGCAAACAACTCCCTCAAAAAAGCTGGGGTGGCTTTACTAGTATCGGACAACATAGACTTCAGGTTGAAAAAGATTAGAAAGGATAGAAAAGGCCATTTTTTATTAATTAAGTAATATGTAGAGCAGGAAGAAATCACACTCCTAAATGTGTGCGCACCCAATGAGGGACCAGCTAAATACATACAACAGCTGCTAACAGACCTTAAGAAGGGCAGTGTGAGCAACACAATAGTAGTTGGAGACTTCAACACTGCCCTCTCACTTCTGGACAGATCAAGAAGATTAAAACTCACGGAGGAAATACTGGCTTTGAAGGAAGAAATGGAAGAGTAGGGCTAATAGATCTATACAGGGCTTTATATCCCCCCCCAAAAAAGAATACACATTCTTTTCCGGTGCACGTGAAACATTTTCCAGAATAAACCATGCGCTGGGCCACACAACATATCTCAACAAAATCAACAAGATAGACATTGTACCAGCTATCTTTTCAGACCATGATGCACTGAAGATAGAAGTTAATCATGGACAGATGCAGAAAACCAAATCAAACACCTGGAAATTAAACAGCTCGATGTTGAACAATGAGTGGGTCAGGAAGGAAATCAAGGAAGAAATCAAATGGTACCTGGAAACAAATGAGAATGAAGACACGAGCTACCAGAACCTGTGGGATGCAGCTAAAGCCGTATTAAGGGGAAAATTTATAGCTCTGCAAGCATATCTCAGGAAGGAAGAAAGGGCCCACATAAATAACTTGACTTCACAGCTCAAGACCTTAGAAAAGGACCGACAAAAGGAGCCCAAACCAGGCAGAAGGAAAGAGATAATAAAACTTAGAGCAGAAATTAACGACATGGAAACCCAAAAGACAATCCGAAAGATCAATGAAACCAAGAGCTGGTTCTTCGAGAAAATAAACAAGATTGATAAACCACTAGCAAGACTCACAAATAAAGAGAGAGAGAACCCTTATAAGCCGAATCAGAAATGAAAAGGGGACATCACAACAGAAACCAAAGAAATTCAAAAGATCATCAGAGACTACTTTGAAAATCTGTATGCCAGGAAACAAGAGAACCTAGGAAAAACTGATAAATTCCTAGATTCCTATAATCTCCCGAGGCTGAACCAAGAAGACCTGGAGTAACTGAATAGTCCTATTAATAGCAAGGAAATTGAAATGGTAACCAAAAGTCTTCCCAAAAACAAAAGCCCAGGGCCAGATGGATTCACTAGTGAATTCTTCCAAACATTTAAAGAGGACTTATTGTCAGTTTTTCTCAAGCTTTTCCAGGAAATTGAAGAAACAGAAACCCACCCAAACAGTTCTATGAGGCTCATATCTCCCTAATACAAAAAGCGAACCAAAGACACCACTAAAAAAGAAAACTACAGGCCAATATTCCTGATGAACACAGATGCGAAGTTTCTTAACAAAATACTACCAAATAGAATTCAACAACTCATCAAAAAGATCATACAACACAACCAAGGGGGAATTCATCCCGGGGATGCAAGCATGGTTTAACATCCGGAAATCAATCAACATAATCCATCATATCAACAAAAGAAAAGATAAAAATCATATAATCATATCAATAGATGCAGAGAAGGTATTTGACAAGATACAGGACCTGTTTATGATGAAAACTCTCGCCAAAATGGGTATAGAAGGGACCTTCCTCAATATAGTCAAAGCTGTTTATCACAAGCCTACAGAAAGCATCATCCTCAATGGGGAAAAACTAAGAGCCTTCCCCCTAAGAACAGGGATGAAACAAGGATGCCCACTCTCTCCACTTCTGTTCAATATAGTACTGGAAGTACTTGCAATAGCGATTAGGCAAGAAAAATATATTAAGGGCATTCAGATAGGAAAGGAAGAAGTCAAGCTCTCACTATTCGCAGATGATATGATACTATACTTAGAGAACCCTAAAACCTCTACCAAGAAACTCCTAGAAACAATAGACTCGTATAGTAAAGTTGCAGGCTATAAAATCAATACCCAAAAGTCCATGGCTTTCCTATATGCAAATAATGAGAGAGAAGAAAGCGACATGATAAAAGCAATCCCATTCACAATTGTGCCTCAAAAAATCAAGTACCTCGAAATCAGCTTAACTAAGGAGGTAAAGGACTTGTATAATGAAAACTACAAAACGCTACTTCAGGAAATAAAAGAAGACACGAGGAAATGGAAAGACATCCCCTGCTCATGGATTGGAAGAATTAATATTGTCAAAATGGCAATACACCCCAAAGCATTGTACAAATTCAATGTGATCCCTATAGGGATACCCTTGACATTCTTCAAAGAAATGGAGCAAGCTCTCCTGAAATTCATATGGAACAATAAGCCCCCACGAAGAGCTAAAGCAATTCTTGGGAAAAAGAAAATGGGAGGAATCAACCTCCCCAACTTCCAACTCTACTACAAAGTGGCAGTAATTAAAACAGCATGGTACTAGAACAAAGGCAGAGCTGTAGACCAATGAAACAGGATTGAATACTCTGACACCCCCCCCAATATATGATCATCTAATCTTTGATAAGGGAGCAAGAAATGTGAAGTGGAGCAAGGAAAACATGTTTAACAAATTGTGCTGGCAAAACTGGACAGCTACATGCAAAAAAATGGGCTTAGACCTCCACCTATCACCATGTACAAAAGTCATATCAAAATGGATTAAAGACCTCAACATCAGACCAGAATCCCTAAGGTACATTGAAGACAAGGTCGGCAAAACCCTCCACGATATTGAAGCCAATGGAATCTTCAAAGCTGACACACCACTGGCCGAGCAAGTGAAAACAGAGATAAATAAATGAGACTATCTCAAACTAAGAAGCTTCTGCACCTCAAAAGAAACAGTGACCAAAATACAAAGACAATCTACAGAATGGGAAAGGATATTTATGCAGTACCCATCTGATAAAGGGTTGATATCAAGGATATACAAGGCAGTGGTTGAACTCCATAAAAAGAAAACTGCCCACCCGATCAAAAAATGGGGTGATGAAATGAACAGAAACTTTCCCAAAGAAGAAATCTGAATGGCAGAGAGGCACATGAGAAAATGTTCAACATCACCAATAATTAGGGTGATGCAGATCATAACACCAATGAGATATCATCTCACACCATAGAGACTGGCCCACATCCCCAAAAACAAAAGCAACCCCTGTTGGTGTGGATGTGGGGAGAAAGGGACTCTTCTTCATTGCTGGTGGGAATGCCAACTGGTTCAGCCCTTTTGGAAAACAATATGGACAATTCTCAAAAAATTAGAAATTGAGTTTCCATTTGACCCAGCAATACCACTCCTGGAAATATATCCTGGAGAGGCAAAAAGGTATAGTAGAAATGACATCTGAAATTTCTATGTCCATTGCAGCACTGTTTACAGTAGCCACAATCTGAAAAAAAACCAGAGCGCCCAAAAACAGATGACTGGTTGAAGAAACTCTGGTACATCTACACAATGGGATACTATGTAGCTGTCAGATAACATGAAGTCATGAAATTTGCATATAAGTGGATCAACATGTAAGTATCATGTTGAGTGAATTGAATCAGAAAGAAAGAGACAGACATAGAAAGATTGCACTCACATATGGAATATAAAGTAGCTGAGAGGTACAAGCTTGCAATGATGCAATTTCTGGCAGATATTTCTCTGGACTTAGTTACTAAACTATAGAAATTCAAAACTGAGCGGCCACTAAAGCGGCTGCTCGACCTCATATCTCTTCATTCTTGGCAATGGAAAACAAATTATCGAATGCTTCCTTTTCAGCAGGTCCGACTTTAGCGGGGAGAAACTCCAAACAATAATATTGAGTTTTTTGTTGAAATATTGAATGTAATCAAAGTAAAATGAAAGTAAAGTGAAATTTACCAGTTACACAGGCGGGGTGGGGGGCTGGGGAGGTGGGGGGTAGGGGGAGGTATACTGTCATTCTTGGTGGTGGAATATGTGCACTGGTGAAGGGATGGGTGTTCTAGCATTGTATAACTGGGACTTAAACCAGAAAGCTTTGTAACTTTCCACATGGTGATTCAATAAAAGAATAAATTAGTCAGCTGCTGGGGTGCAGGGCTCGGGGCTGGGGCGGGGCGCTGGGGTGCTAGGCACTGGGGCGCAGGGGCACAGGGCTGGGCGCTGGGGCATGGGGCTCCTGGTACTGCACGGGGCGTGGGGTGCAGGGCTCCAGGGTGCAGGGCACGGGGGCGTGGAGGGCTGGGCGGCGGATGCTCCCCTCGGCCACCTTCCCGGCTTCCTCACCTTCCTGCACCCCACCCCAATTTTTAAAAATTTGTGGCTTTTCAGAACTGGAACTGCACACCAAGTGCGTGGTGGAGATGGAAGGGAATCAACACCCAGAGTCCTACACCCGCCTCCTTCCAATACCAAACAGGGAGAAAGGAGACCTCCCAAGGTATTTGCATTTGATTATTGCTTTTGTCCATGGGTGAGTCTAACACTACAAAATATGCTGGTCTACGGAAAAACACATATGAAGCACTTCCCCGTGTGCCTAATAATCAACACTCGATTATTAGGTGTTAAGCTTCTCAGAACTACACAAGGGCGACCGCGGCCATTCGCGTCTGTGACGGATTTGTTAGAGAACCATTATAAGCGGTACATGGCACCCCAAGACACTTCCCAAACTATCTGCAAAAGCCTTGGATGTTTTCCCTTCTCTCTAGCAGCCTTTTACAGATTGTCTCACCCATCCCTAATTGAACAATTGTTCGAGTGACTCACTTTTATCAAGTTGTCTGCAAGCAGCCAACTTAGTTTTCTCAGAGTTGACAACTCTCTTTTTGTCTCTGTTCATTAACTTATGTAATGAAAGAGATGCACAACTGACATCAGCCAACGGAGGAACACACACAACTGCCCCTTTGTGAGAACACAACTCGGCTGCTGAGCGCAGCCTACCAGCTGGGTGGTTTGGCTGCAGGGGGCAACGCACCTGCAGATTTTACAGATAGGGGAGGTGCTGGTTAATCCTGAGAATGGTGAATTGGCAAAGCTCCGTTAAGAAAAACATCCCTGAGATAAACAAGTTATCTTGTTTAAAAAATCAAGAATAAATTAAGTAAATAAATAAATAAAACAACTGCTCATATACCTGAAGAGATATTGATGGTAACATAATACTATCGTGTTAACACCACTTTATCACCTCTTGATAGATCAACCAGACTCAAGCTTAACAAGGATAAACTTTTTCTGAGGAAACAAATGGAAAAAGGGGTTTCATAGATAGATACAGGACACTTCATCCCCCAAAATCTGAATACACATTCTTATAAGTGTGCATGGGACATTCTCAAACATAGACTATATGCTGGGCCACAAAACATACCTCCATAAAATTGAAGAGGATAGAAATTGTATCAACAATCTTTCCAGACCATGATGCACTGAAAATAGTAGTGAATCACACACAGACCCAGAAATTCAAACAAACACCTGGAAATTAAACATCTCACTACTGAATAACCAGTGGCTTAGATAGGAAATTAAAAGATTCATGGAAACAAACAAAATGAAGACATGAGTTATCAGAACATCCAGGAAAGTTTATAGCTCTGAAAGCATTCTTTAGGAAATAAGAGTGATTCCACATAAGTATAAACTCACAGTTTAAAATCTTGGAAAATGACCAATAAAAGGAGCCCAAACCCGGCAGGGGAAGGGAATAATAAAATTTAGAGCAGAAATAAATGAGACGGAGACCCAGAAAACAATCTGAAAGATCAATGAAACCAAGAGTTGTCTCTTTGAGAAAATAAACAAGATTAACAAACTAATAGCAAGACTCACTAGGAATGAGAGAGAAAACCCTAATAAAAAGAATCAAAAATGGAAAGGGAGACACCATAACAGAAATCACAGAAATTCAAAGGATATTGAATTGATTACTTTGAGAATCTTTATACCATAAAACAACAGAACTTAAAAGAAATGGATAAACATCTGAACTCCTATAATCTCCTAAAGCTGACCCAAGAAGACTTTTATTACCTGAAAATACCTGTTGCACTGTTGTAGCACTGTGTACCATTGTTCATCGATTTGCTCGAGCGGGCACCAGTAATGTCTCCATTGTGAGACTTGTTTTTGGCATATCAAATATGCTATGGTAGCTTGCCAGGCTCTGCTGTGCAGGTGGGATACTCTTGGTAGCTTGCTGGGCTCTCCTAGAAAGATGGAAGAATCGAACCCTGGTCGGCCTTGTGCAAGGCAAACGCCCTATCCTCTATGCTAATACCTATCACTATCAAATAAATTCAAATAGTAATAAAAAAAACTCCCGAAAAACAAAAGCATTGAAGCGGATAGATTCACTAGTGAATTCTTCCAAACCTTTAATGAGGACCTACTTCCAATCATGTGCAAGCTTTTCCAGGAAATTGAAGAAACAAAAAATTCCAAACAGTTACTATGAGACAGATATCACCCTAAAGCCTAAAGCTGACAGAAACACCGCAAAGAGGGGTGAGGGGAGAATTACAGGCTGATATCCTTGAGGAACACAGACACAAAGATTCTCAACAAAATACTAACAAATAGAATCCAATGACTCATCAAAAAGATCATACACCGCAATTAAGTAGGATTCATCCCAGGAATGCAAGGATGGATAATACTCACAAGTCAATCAACATAATGCACCATATCAATAAAAGGAAAGATATAAACCATATGATCATATCAAGAGATGAAGAGAGGGTACATAAAAAGATCCAGCATCCATTTATGATAAAAACTGTCTACAAAATGGGAGTCTAAGGAACTTTCCTCCCTATAGTTAAAGTATTCTACCACAAGCCCACAGCAACCATAATTCTCAATGTGGAAAAACTAAGACCCTTCCCTCTAAGATCAGGGACAAGAGAAGGTTGCCCACTCTTGCCACCTCTAGATAATAGAGTAGTGAAACTACTTGTCATACAATTGGGCAAGAAAAATATATCAAGAGAATCCAGATTTTAAAAAAAGTCAATCTACTACTATTTGCAAATGACATGATACTAAGAAAATACTAAAGACTCTACAAAACTACAAAAAATGCTTCTAGAAACAATAGGTTTGTACAATAAAGTTTATATAACAAAATCAATACCCAAAAGTCCATGGCTTACCTATTTACAAATAATGAAAGAGAAAAAAGAGATATTTTTAAAATGATCCCATTCACACTAGTGCCTCAGAAAATCAAGTACCTTGGAATCAACTTAACTAAAGAGGCAAAGGACAGATACAAAGAAAACTACAAACATTACTTCAAGAAATAAAAGAGAACACTAGGGAATGGAGAAATATCCCCTGCTCATGGGTCAGGAGGATTAACATTGTCAAAATGGCAATATTCCCCAAAGCATTGTCACTGTAACTGTCATCCCATTGCTCATTGATTTGCTTGAGGAGGCACCAGTAACATCTCCATTGTGAGACTTGTTGTTACTGTTTTTGACACTCATATTTAATGTGGTCCTTATAAGGATACCCATGACATTTTTCAAAGTAATAGACAAAACAGTCTTGAAATTCACATGGTTCAATAAACCCCCATGAATAGCTAAAGCAATCCTTATGAAGAAGATGGGTGGCATCACCTTCCCCAACTTCAAACTGTGCTACAAAGCAGTGGTAATTAAATCAGCATGGTATTGTGATAGAAACAAACCCACAAACCAACAGAATAAAGCTGAATATTCTGACACAGACTCTCAAGTATATGATCACTTAATCATTGATAAACGTGCAAGAAATGTGAAGTGAAGCAAGGAAAGCCTCTTCAACAAGTGGTGCTGGGAAAACTAGAAATTGAAATTTCATATGACCCAACAATACCACTTCTGGGAATATATCCTGGGGATGCAAAACAGCACTGTAGAAATGACATCTGAACTTGTATCTTTATTCACAATATTCAGAATAGCCAGAATCTGGAAAATTCTAATGCCCAAGAACAGACGACTGGTTAAAGAAACCATGATATATCTACACAATGGAATACTATGCAGCTATTAGAAAAGATGAAGTCACGAAATTTGCTTATAAGTGGATGGACATTGAAAGTATCATGCTAAATGAAATGAGTCAGAAAGAGAGAGACAGACATAGAATGACTGCACTCATTTGTGGAATATAAAATAACATAATATGAGACTAAAACCCAAGGACAGTAGAGAGAAGGGCCAAGGGGATCACATTGGAAGCCTGCCTCATGTGCTGGGATTGAAGGTAATTGGGATAAAGATGGGACCACTAGGTGAATGATGGTTGGAGGGATTACTCAAGATGGGAGATGTGTGCTGAAAGTAAACAAGAGCCAAACATGATGGCCTCTCAGTATTTATATTGCAAACCACGATGCCTAAAATAGAGATAAAGAAAGAAGATGGCTGCTATGGAGGCAGGATATGAGGTGGTGGTGGGAGGGATAATGGGGACAATGGTGGTGGAAAATGTGCACTGGTGGAGGATGGTTCTTCAATCATTTGATGACTGAAATTCCATCTTGCTATCTTTGTAACTGTTTCTCATGGTAATTCAATTAGAAAAATCTTTTTGTACATGGCCAACCCCAGTTCAATTCTCAGCACTGATATGCTCTCCAAAGCAACTCAGGGAGTGACCTCTTAGCAGAGAGCCAGGAAAAGACTATAAGCACCATCAGTATGATCCAAAAGAACAAAAAACAAGAAAAAGAAACAAATTGTAATAATTTAACATTATTATTTGAAACACTTCTGATCACTGGGTGGAATGAACTATAAAGGAAACGGTTGAAGGCATATTACAGTCAATCTACCCTGACTTTTATCCATAAATATTTCATTTTTTAATTTCTTTCAATTTTCTTTTTATTATTATGTTTTATTTCATTCCCCTCACCCTTCTCTTATTGTGGTTGATGTTCTAATACCCAGGAGTTGTAGTATCTTCTGGCTGTGGGATTTGAAAATTTTTTAGCTGTGATGCTTGCTAGGGATTGCACTCCAGGTTACAGTGCTCACACACTCTACCACAGTGCTCACTGAGATTTTCACTGCTATTGTGCTTGCACATGTGCTTCTTGAGAACCACACTCTTAACCAGGCCCCATAAGTGTCTACGGTGTCCACACAGCGCTTACCAGAAATCATGCTTGCTGGCCATGGCACTCATATCCTTAAGTTTCAATGCTCAATGGGGATTGCAGCACTTTTTATAATACTTACAATAACCTGGGATGTTGCAGCTGGAAATTGTGATGTTGGGGAATCTCCAATAGTATAGCTTCCAGGCTAAGAGGGCACAACTGTTAGGAAGAATTGCATTCAGTACCCATGGGACTCTAGATTTAAACTCTTGACCATATGCTTACAAGGCAGATGTACTAAGTTTCTGCACTATTCCTCCAGGACCACTACAGTTATTTCACTGATTTGAATTGACTTGTCATTTTTTTCATCTTTACTAAAAACCCGTGGTGCATTCGATACGCCAGTAACAGTAATAACAAGTCTCACAATGGAGACGTTACTGGTGCCCGCTCGAGTAAATCGATGAACAATGGGACAACAGTGCTACATGCAGTGCTACTAAAAAGAGAATGAAGAAAGAATTTTTTCTTCATTTATGAAAAAGGGCTCTTTTATAAATGAACATACTTCTGACTGATAGCTATCCTATTATAAACATTTATTAATGCTGACTTGTTAAAATTCTAGTATTAGCAAATATATTCCCTCCAGACTGATATATTTGTGCCAAGGCCGGTGCAGTTCTTGCTTTTCACATGACCTACCTGGATTGGGTCCCTGGCATTCCATATAGTCTCCTGAGCCCTGTCTGGAATGATCTGAGCACAGAGCCAGAAGTAAGCCCTAAGCGCCATCAAGTGTGGCCCCCACTAAAATAGCTTCCTGAAATAATTTATTGCAGAAGTAAGTTTTCTGTGCTGGTAATTGGAAGATATATGTGTATTAACGTGACCAAATATGTATGAGAAAAATCATAGTATCATAAGTTTTTAAAGTTAAGAATTATTAGCAATCATGTTTTGAATTCCAAAGCATTATTGTAACTTGTCTGTGGTCACATATCTGATAAGAGAAACAGTGATATCATAAACCCACAACTTCTGGTTAGCTTGATGTTGTTTTCCTGCACAAATTTTCAACAGAATTTAGTTTTTACTCCAAAAAAGAAAAAGGTTAAAATCTATTGTCAGGGCTGGAGCGATAGCACAGCAGGTAGGGCGTTTTCCTTGCTCGCGGCTGACCCAGGCTCAATTCCCAGCTTCCCATATGGTCTCCTGAGCATCGCCAGGAGTAATTCCTGAGTGCAGAGCCAGGAGTAACCCCTATGCCTCACCAGCTGTGACCCAAAAAATCAAAAAAAAAAAACAACCAAAACAAAACTATTGTCATATAATAACCTCTGGAGGATTAAGAAATCTCGAAATTCTTGGGGCTGAGAGACAGTTCAGCAGGTCCGGTGCTTGCTTTGCACGCCGCCTACCTGGGTTTGATCTCCAGCATCCTATATCACCCTATATTACCCTCTGCCACCGCCAGAAGTAATTCCTGAGCACAGAGCTAGTAGTAACCCTTGAATATCACTGGTTGTGGCTCCCAAAATAAAACAAAAATCTATATTTATTGCTAAAATTTGAAGAGGTTTGGAGAAGAAGCCTGGCATTCTGGTGAGCAACGTGGCCGGAGAATGCTCCGGACCCGAAACCGGGCCAGCAACACCAGGGATCCAGACAGAGGAGGTGCAGCCACCACACCCTCTTCAGATGGAGCCCCGGCAACACTGAGCAGCAACTAACACAGCTCCAGGATGCAGGACTGGGACAACTCCGAACCGCATGGCCACTCGACCTTTTCTAAAAACTGAAAACATACAATCTTTTAATGGAAAATTAATTATCAAATGCTTCCTTAGTAGGGCTGTCTTTCGTGGGGGGAAACTCCAACAACAATAGTGAGTTTTGTGTTGAAATATGGAACATTATCAAGGTAAAGAGAAAATGAAGTGAAATTCATCAGTTATACAGTTTGGGGTGGGGGGGGCGGGGGCGGGGGGTATACTGGGGTTTTTGGTGGTGGAATATGGGCACTGGTGAATGATTGGGTGTTTGAATATTGTATAACTGAGATATAAACCTGAGAACTTTGTAACTTTCCACATGGTGATTCAATAAAAATAATAAATAAATAAAAATTAAAAAAAATTTTGAAGAAGTTTGACTGTTTTCCTTATGTGTTACAAACATAGATACTATAACCTGATGGCAAATAGGTGTTTCAGTGTAAATACTGACAAAGGTGATAGAGTTAACATAAGGAAAACTTTTTATCAGCTTTACATTGGTATTGATTCTAGTCTATTTGTATAATAATAAAGCCCCCCAACATTAAAATTAATATAATGGGTTTTGTAACATTAACTTTAACTTAAAATTTGGGATTGTTTCATACTGAAGACATGAGATCTAAGCTACAACCACTGAACTTTTTTAAAAAAAATTTTTGTTAGTGAATCACCATGAGGTACAGTTACAAATTTATGAACTTTTCTGTTTTCATTTCAGTCATACAGTGATCATTTACAGCCCTCCACCAGTGCCCATTCTCCTACACCAATGTTCCCAGTATCCCTCGCACCACCCCCACCCCATCCCCCACCACCCACCCTGCCTCTGTGGCAGGGCATTCCCTTTTGTTCTCTCTCCTTTTGGGTGACAACCACTGAACTTTGTAATGCGATTACAAAGGTGGCAGGTGGGGTAGGTGGGTGCGTGGGAAATGGAGTGTGGGGACAAAGGTGGAAGGAAGTTGACACTAGTGGGAGGTTGGTATTGAAATATATGCCTAAAACTCAACTATAAATAGCTTCGTAAATCATGGTTCTTTAATTAAATGAATTATTTTTTCACAAATTTTAGGATTGGGGCCATGCATTTATTTCAGTTTACAGTGATTAGAACCTTCTGTAAATGTCACTAGGAATGTTTACTCTGATGAGGAAAAAAGGTAAATGAGAATTTTAAATATCATCCATTGGAGTAAATGTTACGCTGACATGGAGTGTTTCCAGAAATTTACATATTATAGAATCAGTTCTTCTGGGAAGAAAAAACATACAGTAGACATGTAGAAAAAGATGGATGAAAGAGCCAACAAGTAAGTAAGTGGAGGGAAGCTTCCCAGGACCAGCAAAATGAGATCTATTATTGCCATCTTTTAGCTTTTGGTGCGGGTCAGAATCTTATTTTCATTGAATTTAGTAATTGTGCATATCTGCACAGAGAGTCCACAATGATCAATGAAACAGAGAACAAAAATCAGATGACCCAATGACCTATATAAAAGTAATTGTCCCCTAAATACCTTTTCTGCTCTCTTTCAGCTGGTGTCTAAACTCATTAATGTCAGCAGCATAACAGGGTCTTTATTTCTCAGTAGAAAATATGATGCTACATATGTATTTTAAAGTACTCTGCTTACTAAACAGTATAAGTAAAGTTACTAATACCAATTATTATGTATTTAATTTGCAGGATTCAAAAAATACTGATCCATATTGTATATCTGGCTAGTAATGATTTTTTTAAAAGACAACTTAAGCACTAGTCACTATTGGCCAGTGTCAGTTTTCCCCATTTAAACACATGCATTCCTATTTATAAAAGAAATAAATAGTGAAATGTTAGTATAGAATTTATGTTTATGGAATATTACTTTATAGAAAAAGACTTGTCAAAAACCCATTTACAGTAAGATACCCAGGAAGTAGAGCTCAGCTGAACAGATAAATAGAATGAAGCCAGGAGTGTAAGAATCGTCATTAAAAATACTATTTTTTAAGATATGGTGTACACTTAGAGTATTATATTTTACAGCTTTGTGGCAAGGGAGAAAAACAGAAACTGAAAACACAGAAATTCAACAGCTCACATCAACTGAGCATTAAATACAGGCCAGATAGTTAGTACCGGGAGTAAGGTGATTGCATTGCATCTGCTAACCCTGGTTCAGGCCTACCAAGCACCACATGGTAGTGTGGTCCCAAACAAACACCGCCTGAGTGATCCCTGAGCATATAAGCAGGAGTAACTCCTGAACTCTTCCAGGTATGGGCCAATCCCCTTAGCCCTCCTACCCCCAATAACTCTTTACAAATATTACTCCTATAAAATAAGTAAACATTTGCTTTCTTGTAAAGCAATATTACCTCAATAAAAAACAAACTAATCAGAGCTGAAGAGCTAGTGTGTCATGCCTTGCATGATACCAACCAGGTTTGATTCCTAGCACCATTGGGTGTTGACCTTCAAGTTTGTGAACATCACCAGATGTGAACATGAAGACCTCTAAGCATCTCCGTGGTACCACATGCCCAACCCCTAACATTGAACCTCTGGCCCTGCTGAGCCATGAGGCCTCCTGCACACTACTTGTGATGTTGAAAAATAAACAATATTTTATGAACAAAAATCTCCCAAATGACACTACACATACTATTTCACCTAAATCATATATCAAATTTATGATTGGTGCTGCAAATAACAAAGTATTTGCTTAATATTTATAATCTGCTGGAAGTTACTCTAATTACTCTCTATAAATCACTCAATAAGTCCCAATGCTGGTAGATAGCAGTTTAGTCTACACTTTACAGAAGAGAAAATGAAACAGAAATATTAAATAATGGTCCAAATCATTATGCCCTTAAAGAGGTGTCAAGATTAGAACCCTAATATATCTATGATGGTTGATTTCCATTTTATCTCTTCTAAAACATTAAAATTCATGACCTACTTCTACATTCATTGATTTAAGCATTTTTTTTTTTTGGTTTTTGGGTCACACCTGGCGATGCACAGGGGTCACTCCTGGCTCTGCACTCAGGAATTACCCCTGGCGATGCTCAGGGACCATATGGGATGCTGGGAATTGAACCCGGGTTGGCTGTGTGCAAGGCAAACACCATACCTGCTGTGCTATCGCTCCAGCCCCAAAGCAGTCTTTTTTGAGGGCTAGACATGTTCTGTGAAGGGAAACCTCCATGACCTAAATTGTTCCCAGTCTTAAAGAGTCTTTATTCCATCTGGGTCTTATGATGAGGTCTTATGTGGGCAAATACCTGAATGCAGGGGATGGGATGGGGGTTGTCATGTAGCAGTCCAGATGAATCAACAAACCATCAATCTTAAGGTAGAATTTAAGATAAGAGCAAGTGTTACAAAAAGGAAATTTCAGAACCAAGGACAACTTGAACAGAAGCTCTAAGGTGAGATCATTTATGGCCTATTTGAGTTAAAACAAAGAGGTAATATGGTCAGAGGGAGAGAGATCACATAAAATAAACTCTAAGACATTAGCAAGCATAAGAGTTTCAGTATGAGGAAAAGGGGAAGCTAATGCAGGGATTTGAACTCCCTACCCAGTGTAACTATCACTCCAGCTATAATGTAGGTATATATACAACACATATCTTTATTATATCTAATTTATAATTTAATTATATGTAATTTATTATATATTACATATAATAAAGATATATATATATATATATATATATATATATGAGTCTCTTTCCTGGGGCCTCCTCAGAGAGGATGGGCTCCAGCTTCCTTCCCCAACCTGAACAGAGCTCCCGGCGGCCATAGACCTTTGGAGCCTAGCCACAGCCATGTTCAAGGCCCCTCTCCACACGTTCGGACGAGTCTCATGAATGAAGGAACCGTCAGAGGAACCCAGGTGTGTGGGACCCAGGGCTGAGACCTCCAAGGCGGCTCAAATCGGGTCTGGGCCTCCTCCGCCCAGATTTCCCATCTCACAGTAGCTAGGTGGTCACACCTAGAGTCTGCCCCCAGCGCCATGTAATCCTGTCAACGGCCAGCATCCAGAGACTTAAAAGCAAGCTCCCTGAAGTGTGGCGTGGCTGCAAAGTGGCCGCGTGATATCTTATAGCCTACTTCTTCCTCTGGGAAATCCTGGCAAACTACTGGGAGTTTCCTGCCCACATGGGAGAGTCTGGCAAGGTCCCCATGGTGTATTAATATGCCCAAACCAGTAACAAACTGGGTCTCATTCCTCTGACCCTGAAAGAGCCTCCAGTACGGCATCATTGGAAGAACAAGCAGAGAGAGGCTTCTAAAATCTCAGGGCTTGTACGAATGGAGATGTTACTGAGACTGCTCGAGAAATTCGACAATGAACAGAATGATGATGTTGATGATGATGATGATGATGATGATAATACATACATATATACATACATATACATATATACATATATCAGTGTATCACTGTCATTCAGTTGTTCATCAATTAGCTCAAACGGGCACCAGTAATGTCTCCATTCATCCTAGCCCTGAGATTTTAGCAGCCTCTCTTTACTTATTTTTCCCAATGGTACCACATTGGAGGCTCTTTCAGGGTCAGGGGAATGAGACCCATCATTGTTACTGGTTTTGGAATATCGAATATGCCATGACAAGCTTGCCAGGCTCTGCCGTGTGGACAAGATACTCTTGGTAGCTTGCCATGTTCTCTGAGAGAGAGAACTAGACTATACGAGGCGGCTGTGTGCTTCTGGGAGCTTTGTTTTATAGTCTCTGGATCTTGGCCATTGATTGGATTGCACAGCAATGGAAGCAGTTTGTGGGTGTGACTGCCTAACTACTGAAAAATCGGGGATCTGGGTGGAGGAGGCCCCGTCCCAATCCAAGCAGGCTTGGAGATCTCAGCCTCGGGTCCTGCACATCTGGGTTCCTCTACCGGTTCCTTCATGAGTGAGGCTGAACAAAGTGTGTGGAGAGTGGCATTGAGCATGGCTGTGGCTGGGTTCCGGAGGTCTTTGGCTATATTTATATATGTGAGTGTGTGTATCCAGTTGTGAACAGATTGCACTTGCAATGTCTCTTAGGTTTCTACATAGGAATGTCAGGCACGAAATAGATAGAACTTTGGGAGAGAAACAGAAACAGACAGGAAATATAAAATTTGGAGTTCTCTCAGTACACAGATGAATTTGAAAACCACATAGCTCAAAAAATTATAAAGCTACTGGATGTGGCTAGGTAGAAGGCCTAAGAATTAGTTCTGGTTACATCAACAGCAAGAGGGAAAACCTGTCATGGAAACTGAGAAGGAATAAAGAAATGAGACAAGAACAAATATATGAATGCATGATATTCTATGAAGAAAGCAGAGTGAGATTACCTAAGAGGGTTGTTTCTCTTTTGAATAAATCCTGGGCACTGGGGAGACTGGATAGGGGTCAAGGAATAGGACCTGGTTAGACCCTTGAACTACATAGTCCCCAGTGTATTGCCGGGTGAAGCTTTGGAGGCCTCTGGCCCTGGGTGTGGCCCAGGAACCCTAAGCTCCTGTGTGTGTCCCTGGAGGCCTCAGAGTATATCCAAGGCTGCTGGATAACTCCCCGCCCCAAGGCTCTTGGGTCCTCAGATTGACCCCCTGGGCTGGTTGGCTGAGAAGGCTGTGGAGGCAGGGGCTGGAGGAGAGAGTGGGTGGGTAGGCTTCCCCAGACCACTAAGGAGGCAAAAAAGTAACAGAAATGACTTTCACCATTTAGCTGCTTTTACTTACATCCAAATGCTTGCCCCTTAGAGATTGAGAGGTTTACTCAAATTTACAGCGAGCTGAATTCCTGTCTTATTCACATGCAAGCCTAAAGGACAAAAGAACAAAAGAGAGGGAAGAAGTGGCTGCTTGAGACAGGTGCTTGTCCCTGGAATACCTACACTGTGCCCTTTGTTGGACAGAGCAAATCACAGGGCCAGTGACTTATTCTTTAACAATCATGTATTTATTTCACAATTTAGAATCAGTGTGTCTGTCTCTCCCATTAGACTCTATAAAGAAGTTCTACAAGGGAAGATATTTTTCTGACTTTTCAACCCAGCATGAGTGTAATAAAAAAGAAAATGAGTTTCGGCACAAAAGAGTTACTTGATAAATACTTTTAGATAGCATAACGAAGCATTAAACATTCTTCAATTACATCCTAAATTTTAACCCTGACAGAAAAGTTTGAACTGAAAAACTCACCCCTGAGTACAGCACAGTTTTGTCCCAACCACAGTTATGCCCATCCACTGCTTCACAATTAAATGAAAGCAATTAATTCATTGATTATTTATACCAATAAACAAAGTTATTATCATATATACTTTCATCAAACAGCATTTTTAAGTATTGACTTTAATGTTAAGGAAGCCAATTCAATTTATGATCCTTCCTTGAAAAAGTATATTGTTTAGAAAGAAAACAGTCATGGTGAGATAGACATAATTTCTATGATCTTCTGTGCAGATAATCAGATTAGTTGTCATGGGGTTATCTTTGTATGTTTAAATAAAATGGAGAGAGACCTTTCTCCCATGTAAAAATTATGCAGATCTTGAGCAAGGTTATTTTCATTTGTTTTATTAGAGTTTGTAAATGCCATTCTGGATGTTGGCAGCAGGTGAGTGTCACCAGTGATACTAGGGTCTAAAACTTTCCTAGAATGTCATGAAAATCATTACTAATTAAAAGAAATGGCAACATTCTAATTTGTTCTAGAAAGCTGTAGCACTGTAGTCCCGTTGTTCATCGATTTGCTCGAGTGGGCACAAGTAACGTCTCCATTGTGAGACTTGTCACTGTTTTTGGCATATTGAATACGTCAAGGGGAACTTGCCAGGCTCTGCCGTGTGAGCGTGATACTCTTGGTAGCTTGCCAAGCTCTCTGAGGATGGAGGAATCGAACCTGGGTCGGCCACATGCAAGGCAAACACCATACTCGCTGTGCTATCGCGCCAGTCCTAGAAAGCTAACAGGAAAGAAAATAGTAATGATTGCTAAAGATACGTTTTCCCTAACTACTATTTTTTAGATGTCCAATGTAGGAAGTATTTTGTTATTAGTGCAAAGATTGAGGAGGTACTACGAACTGAGTCACATAAAGTATGCCCCTGAAGAAAGAGTTGAAATAGTACTAAAATACTGGAAGAGAGACTGTCTGTCCTTCCTTTCTCCTCCCTTTAATGGATATTCAACTGGGCAATATTCACCTGAAAGATACAGCGTTTGCTCCTACCTGACAAAAAGAACTATTATGAGAGTCATAAGCATTTATGCTTGTTCTTGCCAACAGGACTGGAGCGATAGCACAGTGGGTAAGGCATTTGCCTTGTATGTGGCTAACCCAGGTTCTATTCCTCTGCCCCTCTCGGAGAGCCGACAAGCTACTGAGAGTATCCCGCCTGCACAGCAGAGCCTGGCAAGCTCCCTGTGGTGTATTTGATATGCCAAAACAGTAACAACAAGCCTCACAACAGAGATATTACTGGTGCAGAACGGGGACAACAGTGCTACAGTACTTACCAACAGAAAGTGATAGGTTGGAATTTATACTGAGATGTCTCTTGTTTTAGTTGTCCTTGTTGTCACATCAAAACCCACAGTTAAGCTACAGGAAGCTATTGACTATCCTATAAATTCTAAAATCATCTCTAAGATAAAATAACTTTAATTACTTCTAGTATCACTATACTACTGCCATTTCCTATTACTAATACCACTAATACTATTACTACTTTTTAGTGTACAGTGTATAAAGTCAAGAAAAACTGCACAAGAAATCGTTTTCTTTTTGACTTGATAACCCAGACTTAAATGGAAATGAATTGATTCGTATCTGGGTAGCTAGTTCTATAATAAATAAGTACCTAATCAAAAACTTTACAACTGGAAAATCTATCTATCTTAATTTTACAGATGAGGAGTAAGTCCTTTGCCTCTTCTCTTCAAACAGTAAGAAAAGTTTTTGGCAGCTTTAAGAGACAACTCAAATGATGTCCTCCATTAGGTTCAAGCCAGTATAGTACAGGATAAAGATTTAATAGAAGCCATAAGTATTTGAAAGTAGCATCTTGGACTTTAGTATGCTCCTTCCCAAGATAACAGCTCATACTTCCTGGTTTGGCAATTTTTATGAATTATTTTTATCTGATAGTTGCATTTAAGTGGTATTTACATTCAGGATCAATGGTGAGTAGTGACAGACACGCATTTAGAGTGTTCTTTAAAAAACAATGAGGCACACATAGAGAACATAAATGAAAAAACTTTGTCAGGGAAATATTTCTATAAATACCAGAAATAAGTTATATATCATATATTTTACATCATTTCATCAGCAGAGAACTTACTACAAACATCTCTTTTCTTTCAGTTTGGTGACTAATAGTCCTTGATATTGGAAACATAGGAAGAAGTTCTTACTTCCTATTGCTTTGTTGATAAAGGTGGGAGAAACTGCTCTAGTAAGGGTTTTGAGGCAAGTGAAGGCGGACAGCACTGTGGGGTGATCATTGATGATTTATACAGAAGCAGTGTTGCAACCGGAGCCTCTTTTGTACTTGATAATTAATTCTGAACTTCCAAATCACAATCTTGGACTACATGTTTTGGTATAGCAGAAGGGAATTGAATGAGTTTCAACCCAGGCAGGAGAAGTACCTGGACACTGTGGATGTGCCCTATGTGAGGGCACCCTTGGACTCCTTCCCAGAGGAAAGCAATGCACACAGCTGCTAAAGTGGGGGAATCTCTGTATTGAAAACAATTCCAGGGATTTTTGCAGACAGGGCATGGCAGGACAATGCTCCTAATCCTGTGCTGTCATTGAGAAGAAGTATATACAATCAGCAAAGCACCGAGCTGCGAAAATCTGCCCTGTAGCTTGGGCTTTCATTGGAAAAAGAAGAGTCTTTTCCTTTCATTGGAAACCAAGACAAACCTATTTCCAGAGTATGTCAATAATAACAATAGAGACCCATGACTGGGCCTAGAGGAAGGATCAGTGAGGTTCAGAGAGAGTAGGGATGCAGTAACAAAAAGCAAAGGAAGAGCGAAGGATTTCATATGCAGACTGGTCCTCTACAAGTGGGCGCTAGGAGTGTCAGAAATCAAAGCAGGCCTAGCCCTGGTCCCTGGAAACTGGGGATGCCCAGACATTGGGGCCCTGCACTTTACTCAGGATTGTGATTTGCTGGCCCTGTCCCCCCGGGGCCCCCCACCATGCTCCCAAATCAGGATTGGCCTTTGTCAGTGAAGGGTGGCTCTGCTTCACTCTACAGTCACACACTTCTTCCTTTCGCCATAACTCACCATAAACACATAAGGACATCCTACCTGTAGGCACCTAACCACACACCAGCTCACAAGAAACAATTCCAAAATGTAAATGTCCCAATGGTTAAGCGAGGACAGGGCAGAAACCTTCCAGGTTTAGTGAGTCAAGATGCTAGCCCAGATGACTCGACGAGTAATCCGAGAGGGTACATGACTCTATGTACCCTCTCAGATAAGGAGACTAGAAAGGAGTTATTGAGGATGCATAAGGCATTCAAAGAAACAGTGGAATGCACTGAAAATATAACTAAGTGGATATGAGAGCAGAAATGAGGAAAATCCAAACAGAAATGACAGGTCCAAAAAACCTGGTTGCTGAAATATAAAAATCACTGGCAGACCTCAGCAGCAGACTAGCATTATAGCCACAGAGCCTAAATATGAAGCTATTTTTAAAACTCAACTGAATGTTGTAATTCTAAAAGTTAAAAACTATAGAAAACTATCATTTGTATCACTTGTCACCCCGTTGGTCCTCGATTTGCTCGAGCAGGCACCAGTAACGTCTCCATTTGTCCCTGTCACATGCTAGTGTAGCCCAATGATATCTGCTCGCTCCAGGAACAGGAAGAACTTCAAATCATTCATGGTTTTGATGAAGAAGTCTGAGCATATTGGTGGTGGGCGGGCACGCAGTCTTTTGATGTCCTGTGGAATCCAGTTGGTAACAGCTCTTGTCCAGCAGTCATCTCTGAATAGTGTCCGGCCCATCTAATTTTTGACGCCTTGGCAAATGAGACAGTGTCCCTGATTCTTGACCATCAACGGAGGTTGGAACAGCCAATGATAGTATGCTCTAAATTAGCTTTAAGACATTATAAATGTGTTCAGGGATATAGAACACTTACTTTGTATGTTATATAACTGAGTTTAGTCCCCAGCATGAAAAAGATAGAAAAAAAGTACAATGGCCAAACCTGATGAAGAAATAAAAGAATAAAATTCTTAATGCTACAAAAAAAGTTGAGATAAATTTTTGTGAATGAAAATAAAAAAAAACATTAAAGCATAAGAATGGTAATAAATAGTAATGCAGAGTCCAAAAATGTAAACAATAATAAAATTATTGAACAACAAAACATCAAAGAGAAAAAAAATAAAATAGAATCTGTTTAGTCTATTTTAGTCTAGTGGACAGTCAATAAATAGTAGCAAAAAAGAGAATATATCCGGGAGAGGCAAAAAGGTATAGTAGAAATGACACCTGCATTTGTATGTTCATTGCAGCACTGTTCACAATAGCCAAAATCTGGAAAAAACAGAGTTTTTTAACCAGAAACTTTAACCAGAAACTTTAACTGATTAAACTGGAGTGCCCCAAAGCAGATGACTGGTTAAAAATCTTTGGTACAGATGACTGGTTAAAGAAACTTTGGTACATCTACACAATGGAATACTATGGTACATAGAATGGAATACTTTGGTACATCTACACAATGGAATACTATATAGCTGTTAGAAAAGATGAAGTCATGAAATTTACATATAAGTGGATCAACATGGAAAGTATATTGTTAAGTGAAATATGAGTCAGAAAGAGAGAGACCGACATACCTCTTCTTCAAGAGGTAGAATCTGGAGAGGATCACACTGAGTGAAGTTAATCAAAGGACAGACTCCAACGTAGGAGTCAACTGGAACTGAGACGTCAGTTCCAGCTGGAGTGTTTTACATATGAAACCACCACCAACAAATTTATAAACCATGGTGTCTAAAATAAATTTGTAACGGTGTAGAGTAATAACCCTGGAACTGTATCTTTTAAATCAATACTAAATCTAAAACAAAAGACTGTAAGGAAATTCATGCTGTACTCTGTTATGCTCAAACCACAGTTCTTGAAACGCAAACCTCAGAAGAATCACAATGGTCTTAATTTTTCTTCATTTTATATATTTTATTAGGATGCCCCTTGGTTTCAAAAAAAAAAAAGAAAAACAAGGTGGAGAGGCAATACAGGAAGAGATAATCCAGAGGTTAAGGCTTTGCTTTGCAAGTAGCTGACACAGGTTCCACCCCCAGAATCACATGTATGCCCCTGAGCACTTACAGGAGCTATTTCTAAGCACAAAACCAGGAGTAAGTCCTTAGCACAGTTAGGTGTGACCCAAAACCTAAATAAGTAAGTAATCACAGAGGTAATATATATACATATATGTACATATATGTGTATATATATAGATATATATTAAACAGAGGTCAAGGGCCTAAAGTATATGAGTAATGAGGGGAGTGGTACAGCTACATAGCCAAATAGACAGCGACACTGAAAAAATGAGGTCTAAATTACAACGACCAAACTTTATGATGCACCTATCAAGGTGGTGGGGGTGTGGGTGGGAGAGTGGGCACATGAGGGAACTTGGGAATGATGGCAGAGGAAAGTTAACATTGGTGAGGGGGTGAGTACTAGAACAACAGATGTCTAAAACTCAACTATCAATAGCTTTGTAAATCACAGTTCTTAATACAATTTTTTAAAATTAAAAAGGAATGTTGACCTAAAAATCCTGAATTCATCAACAATAATTTAACACATATATTCTGCAAAACACTTTGGTGTATACTTACCATGTATTCAATTATATCATTTAGTTCTTTAACATCTTTGTGAAGTAGGTCATATCCATTTTATAGATGAAATAAAATAAGTTATGAGCATTGAGTAAAAGTAAGTGCTAAAGTCCTGTAATATGACCACACGGTTAGTGAATTGAGGTCTGAATTTGTTGTTTCCTTTATTGTACTATCTCTGACATTTGAACAACACTGAATTTAAATATATAATAAAATAATATGAATAATATGGAAAGAAGAGCAAAAGAACGAAAGTGAGAGGAAGAGAGAAAAAGAAAGAAAGAAAGAAAGAAAGAAAGAAAGAAAGAAAGAAAGAAAGAAAGAAAGAAAGAAAGAAAGAAAGAAAGAAGGAAAGAAAGGAAGGAAGAAAGAAAGAAAGAAAGAAAGAGAAAAGAGAAAGAAAGAGAGAGAAAAAAGAGAAAGAAAGAGGGAAAGAAAGAGAGAAAGAAAGAATCATTTTGTCACACTCAGCAGTGAAGAAACCCGGCAAGCACCACAACACCGGAGAATTCTCTGGGCCCCATACTGAGCTGATATCTCCGGAACCTCAGATGGAACATGTGCAGTCTCCCCGCCTTCTCCAGATGGAATCCTGGTGACCATGAGCTTCTACAAGCATGGATCTGGTATGTAGCCACAGGACGATTCCTCCGAAGCACATAGCCGCTTACTCAGCTGTGCGACCTTTCCTGATATACAAAGAGAGCAATGGAAAATAAATGATCTAGCATCTGCCCCTGTCCAAAACTAGAGAGAGAGAAGTGGCAAGCAGGGACTCTCGGGATGGGGGTTGGAACCGGCTCCTCTCCATGCCCTGACAAGGCCCTGAGTTGCTGCCCATGAACTGGGTTCTGGCTCCTGAATGGCCATCATCCCATAGGCACACAGACCAACCTCAGAACCCAGCGGCTTCTGGCAGAAATGCATCTGGACTGAGCACTAAACTATGGCTCCGTGCCACCCCAGGTGGGGAAAGGTGTTTGTCCCTTCCACCTTTTCTCCCCAGCAGTGAGGTGGCCACCACCTTTTCAGAGCTTACTGGACAACGAGCTATGAGACTGCAGTGATGTGACACGTGGGGCCTCATGGGATGGGGAGTGGAACTGGTCTCTCTACCCAGCCCAACAAAGCCCCGAGTTGCTGCCCACGAATGGCTCCTGGCTCCTGAATGGCCATGATCTCAGAGGCACACAAACCAATCTTGGAACCCAGCAGCTTTTGGCAGAAATCCCTTGACTTATTACTAAAATACCAGAAATCCAAAATACTCTTCATATCAGCAATAGAAAACAAATTATGTAATGATGCCTTCTTGACAGGTCTGAATGTTGGGGAAAATTCCAAATAGTAATGGTGTATCTTTTGTCGAAATATTGAATGTGATCAAAGGGGAGAGAGAGTAAGGTGGAAATCAATTGCCACATAGGCGGTGGGAGGGGTGGGATGGGGGGGTTACTGGGGTTCTTGGTGGTGGAGGGTGTGCACTGGTGAGGGGATGGATGTCTGATCATTGTATGACCGAGACTTAGACTGGAAAGCTTTGTAATTGTTCTCACGATGATTCAACTAAATAAATAAATAAATAAAAATAAAAATAAAGAAAGAAGAAAAAGGAAGGAAGGAAGGAGGAAAAAAGGTGAAAGAAAGGACAAAAGAGAAAGAAAGCAGGAAGGAAGGAAGGAAGGAAGGAAGGAAGGAAGGAAGAAAGAAAGGAAGGAAGGAAGGAAGGAAGGAAGGAAGGAAGGAAGGAAGGAAGGAAGGAAGGAAGGAAGGAAGGAAGGAAGGAAGGAAGGAAGGAAGGAAGGAAGGAAGGGAGGGAGGGATACAGGGATGTAGGCGGGGGGAGGGAGGGGGAAGAAGGGAAGGAAGGGTTAGGAGGGAAGAATGGAGAGAGGGGGGAGGAAGTCTATCTACAGAAGCATAAAGAACTTAGAGAAAAATAATAGGATAAAAATACCCTACGTGATACACATACTTTCTGTTTATATGCTCATAAACTTTTCTGTCCATTTGGAGAAATACATCCATTATTCACTCTGTGTTTGTATGTATAGTTACTTGGAGAGTCAAAATCAACATCTGAAAACAAAGTCACTAATTAAACCTATTACATACTGAAGGGTCCAATTACAACTCGGAAGAGAAACTGACTTTTTGCTAATTTGCTCAAAATTAAAATGTCTCCCCAGTGACTGAATATTACATAACCTCATAGCATCACAATAAACACACAATAGTCTACTTTCTTATATTCAAGAACATAAAGATTCTTATCCATCAAATATATTGAATCCCAATTAATTGTTTAAATTCATAGAACTAAAATCGGGGGGTGGGAGGCATGTTTAGTTAGGATACAATCTTCTGCTTCTGAATTAATGAGATATCAAGGTTCAGGTTCACCTTCTGGTTGAAACAGCTAGATAATTGGACACAGTGTTTGAAAAAAACATTTTTCAGACCTTCACATCATGCACAAGCACAGGATAGCAAAAGGGAGCAAGATCTCTCAGCTTACTGGCCTGATAAAGTTTACAGATAATAAGGCAGGAGGGAAAAGCCTGGTTCGGCTGCCTTAGGAAGACAGCTAGGATTCCTGAGTCACTAAGCCAGTGAGAATTCACAGAATCAGGCAGGGGAGGCATGAGGGGCAATATTGATGTACCCATGTAGGTCAGTCAGTTGCCAAGGATGTCCCACTGGCTGGTGGGAGCTCCTGACAGTGTCATTGACTATGCATGTGGCGGGGTTCTGGGGTATCTCTGTACTCCCCCACACTTCTATTGTGCATACAAAATTGCTCAAAAGAAATAGTCTACAAACAGGAAGTAGTACTGGGGTAGTAAGCACTACATCCTGGTTTGATGCGTGTCGCCAATAATCTTCTGAGCTTTGCACAAGGCGGCCCTGTTAATGTTCAGGACTGCATTCTTGGCTAGATCACTGACACTTTGGCCCAGCTGACTGAGTATTGCCAGAGTAGCCCCTCAGGCTCCTGGAGTACCCCTGGGAGTGCCCACTCTCCAGCTAGAAAAAAGAAATAGATTTCTAAATATGTTTAAGTGTTCAAGCATGTTATTTATGTATTAAATAATAGCACAGTGGGTAGGGTGTTTGCCTTGCATACAGCCAACCCAGGTTCAGTTCTTCTGTCCCTCTTGGAGAGCCCGGAAAGCTACCGAGAGTATCCTGCCCACACGGCAGAGCCTGGCAAGCTCCTCGTGTCATATTCGATATGCCAAAAACAGTAACAAGTCTCACAATGGAGACATTACTGGTGCCTGCTCAAGCAATTTGATGAGCAATGGGATGACAGTGATATAGTGATAAACGCACATAAGTGTGCTCTAAATAAAAGGCCAGTTCATTAAAGTAGATTTAGAAATACGGGGTCCTCTGATTGTGTGGTTACATTATTTTTGACTGCTGGCTTCCAATGTTACCATGCTTTATCAAGCTGGTTGTAGGTGAAATAAGATGCAGGATGATGCATAAGAGAGTTTTAGTGTTCTGACCTTGGAGTGCTGTATACCAAGGAGGGGGCAGTTTCTGGGTGTGACCGCCTACATGTTGGGTGCTAGATGTTCCATGAATGTTCATTCAGTCGAAGTTGCTGAGACAAGAAACTCGAAAGAGATTTATGTCATGGAGGGACCAGGTTTTCTTAGACTTGTAACCATAATATATAAGCATGGCTTTTCCCAATAGCATGTGGTGTTTTTAGGAAATAAAATCTTCAATATCTCTGTCATTTTAGAACATTTTACATATTTTGCAGGAACTGTTGCATTTTAACATTTTTAAAAACACTATCTAATGTAGTTTATTCATGTGGTATTTTGGTTATTTTACCTCTAAATTTTCTGATTCCTGTAGCTAATATGTACAGGACTAATTGATTTAGATAAAAGCTACCCCTTGTCACCCTGATCAAAGGTCCTTGTCCATGTCTCTAAACTCAAAAGTGACATGTTTTCTTTTTCTTCCATTAGGCCTGCATTAACTTCTTAGGTAGAGGTCTCTCACTTTGTCTTGACTCACATTTTGCAGCCCTGTGGCCCTGGCCAACTAAACATGAGTATGATAATGTATCATCTTCTCTGTATTTTTCCTGCTCAGGACATTAAAAAAAATTTTTAATGGAATCACCCCGTGAGATACATAGTTATAAAGTTGTTCGTGATTGAGTTTCAGTCATACACTGTTCCAACACCTGTTCCTTCACCAATGTATATTTCCCATCATTAATGTCCCCAGTTTCCATCCTGCCATTCCCATCCCCAGCCTGCCTCTATAGCACACACCTGCTCAGGACTTTTATGTCAGCAGTTCTAATACACAAGAAGAACAGGGGACTTTAAGGAACATGCAGGACCACTTAGCCAGTGGAGGATACAGACTCACCCGTTAAGATCCTATGAATGGTGAGATTGCCTTGCATGTGGCAGACCCCAGTTTAATCCTTAGGAGTGCAAATGGTCCCTTGAGCATTACCAGGAGTTATTCTCGAGTGCAGAACCAGAAGTCAGTCTTGATCACAGTCCAGGGTGGCCCAATATACCACTCCCATAGCCCCAAAAGTATCTCTCTTCCTCAAGGAAAAAATTCTGACCACATTCTAATTGACCCTTCACAATAAACCAGGAGAATGAAATTTATTTGTCCATGGAAGAAAACAACTCACAACAATTTTTTTCCTTTGTTGTCTCATAGTAAGTGACAAATCCTTCACTTCTGATACTCTAAATAATATCTTAGAAAAAACATATCACTTGTATCACTTGTCATCTCGTTGATCTTCGATTTGCTTGAGTGGACACCAGCAATGTCTCCATTTGCCCCTGTTGCATACTAGTGTAGCCCAATGGCATCTGCTCGATCCAGGAATGGGAAATCTTCTGCACTTGCACCATCAAGTCCTTGATGGACGCTTCTGATACCAGTGTACGTGCATTGAAAGTACACAGTCATTTTAGTCTTTCTTCATTTTGACAGTCTAGTTTGTCTCTGAGATTTTATCAGCCTTTCCTTGCTCATCCTTCTTAATGCTGCTGTATTGGTGTCAGGCAAATGAGACCCGTTGTTTTTACTATTTCTGGCATATTGAATACACCGCAGGGAGACTGCCAGGCTCTGCCATGCAGGCGGGGTACTCTTGGTACCTTGCCGGGCTCTCCGAGAGGGATGGAGGCTTTTAGGGCGGCCTCCAATCGCCCTTACAGGTGTTCCCATGGTTCATACCATATTTGAAGCCCATCAAATATGATGTGAAATTATGGAAAATGGGTATTAGTGTCCTATTCTGTGTCCAAGTATCCGGAAAGCGTCCTGGAGTATGTCGGTGGCTGGGTAGTGGAGGTAGTGGAGGTCTGCCGGTGAGGTATTTATCTGGCTCCGGTAGGGTGGGTTGTCTGGGTTTGATCCCTGGGGTGGGGCGCCCGAGATTGTAGGAGTTTCCCCATCCTGTTGAGCTGGAGTACAAGGTCACAAAGTTCTGCTTTACCTGGTTCTGTGGGCTTCACTCATGCACGAGGTTCAGCCCAAGTGTCCAGAAAGCAGCCTGGAGTGTGGGGGTGGCTGGTAGTGGGGGTAGTGGAGGTCTGCCAGTGAGGTATTTATTTGGCTCCGGTAGGGTGGGTAACATAAAAATAAATTTAAAAACGCTACCTGCTTATAAGCTTTTACTTTAGGCTTTGTCTTCTTTCCTGCATTTTAGTCCTCTAAAATAAGATTGTATTTGTTTTCTGAAGTCATGTTCAAATCTTCATCTTCCTATTGATCTCATCTTCCTATTGATCTCAAGGTAAAGATACATTATTTTATAATAGTAGAGTTCTCTAATTCCCAGAGCTTATTTCACTAAGAACACACCAAAAGATAGATCTAATGCTTCTAGTAATTTAAACAAATTTTGGTACTTTGTTCGTTAACATAACCAATTATTTTTCACATATTTTCCTTCAAAATAAAATCTTACTTGTCTGTTCCCTAAATAATTACAATTTAATAAAATATTCTGTTATATTTATATGAAAATGTGATAACAATAGAGAGTACTTAAGAGAGTATACTGTACATTTGTCACAAATAAAAAATTATGTGGTCAGCATATATTTTTAGAAACTGAAATCTGTATTCTTGGGGCTGGAGCAATAGCACAGCGGGTAGAGCGTTTGCCTTGCACGCGGCCAATCCAGGTTCATTTCCCAGCATCCCGTATGGTCCCCTGAGCACCACCAGGGTAACTCCTGAGTATATGAGCCAGGAGTAACCCCAGGTGTGACCCAAAAAGCAAAAAAGACAAAAATCTGTATTCTTGTAAAATTTCCTTAATTTGCACCTAATGTCATAGGATTCCATCCCAGATCATACAACAGACAAGATTTTCTTATCTCTTTAAACTTCTTTAATATTTTAAAGATTTTCATTGATCTTTATGATCTTGTGAATTTTTACCAGTACTAGTAAATTATTTTGTATAATTCATCACTATTGTTTTTTAATGTTTTGCTATTTGATATATATTGGGGTAAGGTGCTTTGGGGGAAAGACATACAAGTGAGATGCTAGGCTTTTTTGGGTAGGCCTTACCTACCAACTCTAGGTCATTCATTACTTTTCAGTTTTGTTCTTTTGACATTTGTACAGAATTTGATGTGCTGATATATTTTGATTTTTCTCTTTATTTTTTTAATTATCTCTCCATGTCTAGATTCATTGGGAAATATGACACATTCTCTCTATCCATTCACATATTTTACATTAGATAGAAGTCAGGTCATACTACTACTGTCTTCCTCTCAAGACCTCCTTTTATGAAAACCTTTTTTGACCTCTAGTCTCATCCTCAAGACTTAACTAAAGCGCTTATGTTGCCATATTCACTCAGATGAAAATGGACTTTGTAATATTATCTTCTAGCGTACATGTCATACTCTTACCCAGAAGAACAAATAAAAGAGCAGGAAGTCTAAGGGGAGACTTTCATGTGAAGAATAATAGTTTCGAGGTGGTTCACTGCTCAGAAGTGAAAGGAGAATGGAGTTTAATGGGAGGAGAGACTCTGGAATTTTATCTTTCCTAGGAAGGAAACTGTTATCAAGTTTGTAGGACAAAAAGTAAGAAATGAAAGATGAATTGGAGTTACCTCCAATTTTCCACTGAGACTCTGTGACATCAAACCAGAAGGGAAATTGCAGAAAAACGCATCAAGGTTACTTTTTTTCCATGACGGTAAGAGAGAGGAGAAAAGGAAAAAAGTCATGCTAGAAAGTAGCAAATGACAAAACAAAAAAAGCCAAAAAAGCCAAAACACATACAGAGGTAAACATGTATGTGTAGTCCATAACATAAAAATTTCCAATGACCTCAGTTTCTGCTTTCTTTTACTATGTTTCTGCTCTCTGATGTTTATGCATGAAAGGAAAAGCAAGCCTTCTTAACATTTTTAATACTCCTGACAGAGTTTCCAGTGAAAATACCAGCAAAAAACCAAAAACTAAGAATGGGATTGCAATGACTTCTGATGTTTCAAAAACATTTCTCAGAGTAAAGCCAGAAAACAAAGTTCATGAGACAATTCTCCAGAATAATTTCCCAAGATTAATACTCAAGCTTGGCCACTTTTCAAATGTGTTGATCCAATGTTCTCAAAGAATAGTAAGATTAATGTACAGAATACCTATTAATGCAGACTCATGCATTTTTCTCTATTTCTTCTAATAATTCTATAGGACAAGTATGATTATTTCCATTTGCACATATGAAATTGACTATTAAAATGTTTGAAGAGTCTATGCATGATCTTAAATGGCAACAACAGAATAGCACCAAACTTTTCTGCAAACAAAACCCTGCTTGTGTCTACTCTGTGACACGGTTTTGCCAAAACTCACCAATGCTCTGGTTATCACAACAATACTGAACAAATATTATGGTAGACATATTATGTGAGAAATTAAGGATTTTATTCTATGAGTGTAGAGAAATGTAAGCACGAGGGTTTTGAGACTTATAGTTCTATATTTGACTTCAGATGCATTAATTTTTGATTGAATATCCTTTGCTCCATGTGAGTATGGTTGCTTAGGCAGCCCAAAACTTCTGGAGTCTTAACTAAACAAATACACTAGTGACAATCATGTTTTTTACATGATTTCTCAATAAAAAATTTAGAGTTAGAACTTTGGTTAAAAGTAATGACTTAGGGGAAGATTTATGGTAACACATGGGAACTCAGATTTATAATTTACCTTTAGTGTTTTTGTTTTTGCTAAGACAATGTATGTTTATTTAATCTTGTAGTTGACCAGAGAACCCCAAGTTCATCCTCAGGGGAGATATTTATTCCATTGCCCCAGTCTCTTCCATAAACTATACTTACATCCTCAAATTTCTAGGTGATATCCCAATCTTTCATCAATAGCAAGATAATTTATAGTATGCAAAAAAATCAAAAGCCATAATATTACATTAGATCTTATTCTCTCTAATTTTGCTCAGGAGAGATCTTGTATTACCTCTTTCTTGCACCTGCCATAAAATATTTGCCCAAACAGTAATAACTTGAGATTTTGGTTGATTAATATTCTGGAAGAAACCTTGAGAAAACTGTGGTTCCTGAAATTTTCATTAGCACATTCTTCTTAGAAGATAGCATTCTTCAGTCTGCAGCCTGATTATACTCCAGTCTCAGCAGTCTCCTGGCACAGAGCCACTGTAAACTGGAACGTCTTTTGTTTTCTCAACCTCAGTTAAAGTTGATGGGTCTAATTGTTATTGCTTCACTTAGAGCACGGCCATATTTATTGCCATTTGATACAAGTTGCATATCTTGCCACTCAGATTTCCAAGGCAATGATCTCAGATTTTTTTTTAAACTTTGTTCTAGATTGTCAGCTTAGTTCTCTTTAATACTAAGTGATGACATCACAACTCATCTTGTGAAGCAAGGTATGCAAAAGAAACTCTAGGAAATCTTAGTAATTCCTTAGAAAAAACTAACATGAACTCTAGAAGTGTGAGAACAGAAGGTACTAGTCTCTTGAACTACTTCGGTTACTTACATAGGTACTAGAGTCAAAACACCCATTGAGAAAGATATATGTGGAGAGAATGTGGTATCATCATAGAAATTAATTGCATAAGAATCCCATCCCTTGGGGATGGAAATATAGTACAGAGGGTAAGGTGCCTTGTGCACAGCCCATCCAGATTCAATCTCCAGAACAACATATGGTCATCCGTATCCACCAGAAGTGATCCCTGAGCACAGAGCCAAGAGTAATTCCTCAGCACCTCTGGGTGTGCTCCCAAATAAAATGAAACAAACCAGGATCTCCTCTTTAGTTCCTGGAAAATCCAATCTCATCTCCCTCTGTGTGGGGCTCTGAGTAATGGGTTTTTGTAAAGAAAACAGGAACGTGCTTGTGACACCAAGGTCTACCTTCACAGGACCAACAGAAAGCAAAAAATTTCATAACTGGTAATAGTAGCATCTTTTCTGAATCAGTGGACATGATGTTGGACTTCAGAACTACCCCATCCTCACCATATTGCAATGTGGAAGGTTAGCTATTGGTATTTTGTGTCATGCTCTTAGAGTCAGTAATATGTAGGGAAACGGAAAGAACTCTTAGAATCTGACAATATCAGTCCTGGTTAACTTCCTGATTAACTCCTGTGATTCCTAATTCTTTTCCTTTTAAAATTGACTTCATCATCTATGGTCCCAGGAAGCTAGACTCTCCTCTTCATTAAGGTCCTTTCAGGGGGCTGTAAGGATAGTACAGTGGGCAGGGCATTTGCCTTGACATGCAGCCAACCCGGGTCCGATCCTCAGCATTCCATAAGGTCCCTGAGGCACCATGAGAGTAATTCCTGAGTGCAGAGTCAGAAGTAACTCCTGGGCATTGCCGTATGTAAGCAAAGAAAAAAAAAGAAGAAGAAGAAGAAGACTGCATCTTCTCCAAGCAGAAAACACTAGCTTCCTGCTGAATTCTCTATTAACTATTATAGATTTGGCCGGAATATAAACTGTTCTGGTTATAATAACTGTGAATGTAAATATTTGTACCTGCCTGGGTGATCTCCTAAAGCAAGTGGAAGTTTATGGTTCTATTAATCTGGAGGTCTGGATTCTGTATAAATACTGGATATGAAATAGCATTTAGCAGGTGCCACGTAGAAGTATGACCCCCAGTGGCTATTATCACTTGCTGCATGTCTTTGCAAATTAGGCATGGGATGGGTACAAAACAAATGAGAGATTAGCATCTTGAAGTTGCACAGCAATATATGTTATTACTTGGCTTCCGGGAACATTTTTCATCAGGAAAAATAGACATTCCAAAATTAGAAGTAAGTGCCAACAAACACATTGTGTCAAATTATTAGCTTCCAGAAACATGAAAACAGATCACCTAGACAAAGGAAAACATTTATGTTTTTGATTTCCATTTTGTGGCCAGCTTATATCAACAGGTTGTTATTTCAGATTTTCTATCTTCAGAGAATAAAGTTTCTCAATTTTCAGATAATTTTCAAAGGGTAACCCATTTTCAAAATCTTGCATTTCATTTTTTTATTTTAAAAGGGTTGCAGATAAAAAATGAATTACATATATATCATATATTACTATAAATAAAAGGGCTCTAAAAATTACAGAAATACTAGAGATGTTTCATGTACTTTTAACTTAATTTCTCCCTGTGGTAGTAATCATATCCAAACTATTATGCAATATAACATAAGAAACTGATATAGCTAAAGGTGACATACCCAACTTTATCATATGTATTGATTCACGTAACCACCACCATATCAGGATGGAAAACTGTTTCATATTTATAAAAGATCTTACTAGAGTTAAACTTTTATATTTTTATCCACCCATAACCTCTTCTTAAAATGTCTAGCAATCCCTAACATGCAATTCATTTCTTGTTTTATTATTTTGAGATTTTGTCTAAATTAACTCATATAGATTGCGGTCTTTAGAGATTGGCTTCTTTTTTACATTTTTCACATATCCCCTTTAATCCACCCTTTTTATTGCTGAGTAGAATTCCATAGGAAGAATATACCAGTTTAGAGTCAGAGAGAGACTACACTGAAAGGCACTTGCCTTGCTTTCAGGCAGCCAACATGGGTTTGATCCTAGCACCCTAAATGATCCCTTGAGCTACACTAGGAGTGATTACACTATAGAAGGGAGTATTCTATCTAGCCCTGTGGAGATCTAGTTATGCATGTCACATTTTCTGGTTTCCAATTCTTATGTATTATCTCATCACTGTTCTACTTTCTGGATTGGCTGTTGGGAGGTGCTTTAGCCTGGATCTTAACTCTGTCAAACTCCCCAGTGGTTGTTGGTGGGGCAGTTGTTTGTCTGGTATTAAAAATAAGAAAATTCCTCTTACATGAATTTTCTGTCACATCAAATACCTGGAAACTAATGGACTTTATTTTTTTTTACTCAGGAGTTTCCTTCAAATAAGTACATAGGGGACAACTCACATCCCTGGAGCACTATGTTAGTTTTTAAGCCTTTTGATGAAATGGAAGAGTGTCCTGAGTAACATTAATGTAATACAGCCAACCAGTTTAGATAAAGCATATTTACAGTGCCGCTATGACACTGAGTGGAAACAAAACAAAACAAAACAAAAAAGGTAGAGGGAAGAAACACAGACCTCAATCCCTTTAAACTTATAAAACTTATAAACTTATTTGCACCCTTATAAAAAGTGTGCAAATTAAAGGAATTCTGAAACATAAATGTTGGGCTAGTAGGACGCTTTGCATGTGTAAAACCCAGGTTCAGCTCTCAGCAATGCATATTTACTAGTCCCCAGTCACTCCAGGAGTGACTCATGAGCACAGAACCTGGGGTCCCCTCCCACAAAATAAGGTCATACAGACCACATTAATATCCCTCCTTATTAAAGAGGGAGAAATAAGTCACAGAGGGAAATTTGGGGTAAAGAAAAACAGTTGAAAGCAGACCTCCCCCATCTTTTCCCTAAATTGTCATATGTTCACTTTTGGATTATCCAAAAAGCCTCATCGTTTGGGAAGGAGCACACAGAACATTGCTTTTTTACGGAAACCAGATTGGTGCAAGTACTGCGATAGAGAGCAACCCTGGAAGATGTTTCCTTCTGCCTGTCAGCCTGATATGGATAGCAAACAAGGTTTTTTAAAAATCCTTGAATTTGAGAAGCTTTCAGTTCATTGATGCATCCAGTAAATATTAATGACTAACAACAGAAATATTTTGCCTCCTGGTCAGTTTGAACAGTTGTCTTCCTTTTGTAGCATAGGGCAGGAAGTTCTCTGCAGAACTATCACGAGCCTCAAATCTTAGGTTCACAGTTGCATGTGGCATGTGTTTTTTGCCCAACTTTTATCAAAGAACAAAGTTCAAAGGACATCAGAATCTACAATTCAAACAGTCTCAGAGGAAGACAAAACAGGGCCAGTTGAAATGAGTGAGAACAATAGGGGAAAATTCCAGGGAATAATGCTTAGGATTTTTCTGAAGACACCTTGTGAAATAATGTGAGAATTCTCATAATTCATTTCCATTTCTATTCTTTCAGGAAATATCAAAACTTCATTTTGTTTGCAAGACATGAAGGCTTCTACTGGCTTTTGTAAAGAATTTCTCTTGACTCTTACAGAAATATAGAGTAAGTGAATTTATTCTCCAGACCAATTTGTTCATCTCATTCTGAATCATATATTATATTAACCTTATACTGCATGCAACTAACTTGACATCATTCTAATGACTTATTAATAATATAAGCATTTTCTAAGTATCCTTAATCACACTCTTTCTAGAAAAAAATGCTATTCACATCATATCCCACAGGAGGGTTTCAAAATACAACTATTCTTTTTTATAAAGGCTATTTTATTGAATTATCATGAGACACACAGTTAAATCAAATGTGGTTTTAGCCCAACAGAGGTAACAGCGCTAGACACTGTTGGCCTTTCTGCTCTCCCACGCTCGAAGTAAAGAACTCACCTCAGTTCTCATCTATAAACTCTACTTCTATTCTTTCATAGTTTTTATTAGTTTTTCATAGTTTTTATTAAATGTTTTAAAACATATTTTCAGGAGCATGATACTGAAGAAGTAGATTGAAATAATAATAAAATAAAAATAGTCTTTACATTGTGCCAAGATCAAATGTCCCCTTATCTTTCTACTTGTTTTCACCATGATTGGCTTCTCTACTTACTATCAATATTTTTATTAACCTGTATCTCCAATTTACCATCTTGGTCTAGATTTTATAGACCTTGTCTCTCCCTTGTCCTTCTCATCTGCCAGGTAAAAGTCTAATTCTGATGAATTTATCCACTTGCCCCCTCTGGACTTACACCTGCACCCCTGAGCACTGCTGCTATAAATTAGCTCAAGCCAAGTGATTCTGAACAATACTTTCTAATCTGTGGCTAAATGAGAGAACCCAGAGAACTTTTTTTTTCAATTGAATCACTGTGAACTTTTAGAGAACTTTAGACAAAAACAAACAAAAATGCCCTTCCTAAAGTTAAATATATTAGCATTTCTATTAGAATATGGAAATAAGCATTTAAAACATTTTAATCACATGATTGTGATTCTCCTTGTAAGATAGGGTTGAGAATCTGAAATTACATATTTCCAATTGTTAGCTTTGCCCGATTCTCATCCTTTTCTCCACCTTTTTCCTAGTTTTAGTCGTTGACCTTGACTTTTGTATTTGTCATAAAAATGAAAACATGAAAATGATATCAGTTTTCATTTCAAAACATGAAAATAATATCAGTTTTCATTTTTCATTTTCATGAAAAATGAAAACTGATATCAGAAATAGATATAATTGGAAGAAATTCCAGCTATCAATCCAGGTCTAATGGCCTATTTTCCTATATCAATTTTCATACCTAATCTTGACCCTTCAAATTAAAACAAGGCAAAATTTTTCAGTCATAAGCTAACGACCCCCACCTTTGTTCTCATTCCTACCTTTACCAATCTTTCAGAGTCCTTATTTTAATCTATTTTCCATTCTTCTAAATCCACCATCTCTCTTTATCGTCAAATTATTTCCTGTGAACAAACTAAACATGGTCAAATTGTTTCCACCTTTCATATGCATCTTGCCTGTGTCCACTGTTCACTATTCAGAGAAATGTTTAACAGCAGTTGCATATAAATATTATAAGGTGATAAAATAAAAATACTTTCAGTTTATCATCTTTGATTCACTTCTCAAGCTACTCGGTTTGGGGGCTGGAGCCATAGCACAGCAGGTAGGGCGTCTTCCTTGCACGCAGCCGACCCGGGTTCAATTCCCAACATCCCTTATGGTCCCCTGAACACCGCCAGGAGTAATTCCTGACTGCAGAGCCAGGAGTATCTCCTGCGCATTGCCGGGTGTGACCCAAAAAACAAAACAAAATAAAACAACCTTCGGTTTGGTTACATATTCTTAGTGAGTTAAAACTTTTCCATTTGTTGGTAAATTCCAAAAATGGTTTCTATTCTTCTTGACCTTGCTCTCGCATTTAATTTTGCTCATTACTTGGTGTTCTTAGTCTCTCCTTTCCCAGGGCTTCTTGACACATTTCCTTAATGGACTCTTCTGTTCTGGTCTTTGGGTCTTTTCTTTTCTTTTTTAAATGCACTTTCTTTTGTAGGTTAATTAAGCCCTAGGGCTTTAATTATTGCTTACAGGATGATGACTCCCAAGTCACCTACGCATCCCACAATTCTCCTGCAGTGTAAAAAGCATTACTTGGAGGCCTCAAAAGAACCTCAGACTCTTAGCTAAAGTGATTCTGTTACTAATCTTATTAAATAACTGCCCACTATCTAGCTTAAATACCTGAATAGAATTTAATATCCCTAGAATTTAATCCTGTGCTTTGTTTTTTGCCCTTATTACAGAAGGAAAGAAGGGAGGAAGGAAGGAAGGAAGGAAGGAAGGAAGGAAGGAAGGAAGGAAGGAAGGAAGGAAGGAAGGAAGGAAGGAAGGAAGGAAGGAAGGGAGGAAGGGAGGAAGGGAGGAAGGAGGGAGGGAGGGAGAAGGAAAAGAAAGATAGAAAGAAAGACAGAAAGAGAAAGGAAGAAAGAAAGAAAGAAAGAAAGAAAGAAAGAAAGAAAGAAAGAAAGAAAGAAAGAAAGAAAGAAAGAAAGAAAGAAAGAAAGAAAGAAAGAAAGAAGAAAGAAAAGAAAGAAAAAGGAGGAAGGAAGAAAGAGGAAGTAAGGAAGGAAGAAAAAAGAAAGAGAGATAGAAAGAGGGAGAAAGAAAGAAAAAAATAAAAAGAAAGAAAGTTGAAAAATACACAGAAAACTTGAAGCGTCGGTAAGTAGGCTTTGTTTGATTTCCTAAAAGGGGAATGGGGTAAAGAATCTGATAGAGATAGACAAATATGAAGAGAGAAGAGGGGATTGTCAAGCAACCAATCTGCAAATTGAAGAGTCAGTAGTTTAGTAATTATATAAATAAAGTGATTTTTTTCACTCTACACATATATATTTAATTCCTCTTTTCACTCAAGCATCCCTAGATAGTATTTTCGAAACATTCCATCACAAACCTGCAAAGGAAGTTGATAATGAAGTCTATGGAGAGTGATCTTGGAAGTGACTGAGTTAGTGCTTAGGGTACGACAACCAGGACCAATGGGAGGAAACTGGGCCCTTTCTAACTACATGAGAAAAATTAATTAGAAACCTACATTGTTCTCCAAAATATAATTTCATATTCCTTATGTATATGTAAATAATTTCATATTTATAGAGAGGCTCTGGAGAGCATTTGCCTTTTAGAAATTTTTGAATGAAACAATGAAAGGGATCAAAGTCTTCATTTAAAAGTTTTTTGTGGGGGGGCCTCAGTGATAGCACAGTGGAGAGGGTGTTTGCCTTGCATGTGGCCCACCCAGGTTCAATTCCCAGCATCCCATATGGTCTCCCAAGCAGAGCCAGGAGTAATACCTGAATATATCTGAGTATGACCCCCCAAATTATTTTTTGTTATGGGCCAGAGAGAGAGTATAGTGGGTAGGGCACTTGCCTTGCACTCAGAGGCCTGGGTTTGATCCCTGGCATCCCATATGGTTCTGGTATAATTCCTGAGTGCAGATCCAGGAGTAAATTCTGAGCATCACTCGCTGTAAGCAAATAAATAAATAAACTTTTAAAATTTATTTATTTTAGAAACCATGATTTACAATACTGTCAATGATGGGGTTTCATGCAAATAACCTTCAAACACTACACCCTCTGCAACTCCCTTTCAAGCTCCGACCCCACAGCCCATCTCCTGGCATTGGAAAGATCAGGTCTGTGGACCAGTTCTCAGGCACTCTTATTTTTGACCTTGCTATGCTTCTTTATATACCCCAAAGGGGAGAAATCATTCTGTATTTGTCCCTCTTCTGAGTAACTACACTCATCATGATACTCTCCAGATCCATCCAAGTAGTGGCAAGTTGCATGATTTTGTCTTTTCAGATAACTGAATATATTCCACTGTGGATATATAACTTCTTCAGGAAACATAAATCCAACTGAAGCAAGACCATCAATAATCTGGGATTCTTAGACATTTTTCTCAACTCCTTTTATTGTCTGAAGTGCTCTGTGACAGAATTAATTTTAATTCCCTAAAGCATATACTATTTTTTTTTTTTGCTTTTTGGGTCACACCCAGCAATGCTCAGGGGTTACTCCTGGCTTTGCACTCAGGAATTACTCCTGGCTGTGCTTGGTGGACCATATGGGATGCCGGGGATCGAACCCGGGTTGGCCGCGTGCAAGGCAAACACCCTACCTGCTGTGCTATCGCTCCGGCCCCCAAGCATATACTATTTTAATTCATCATCGTGCCTTTGCCCTTGTTACTCTCTTGCTTTCAGTGTCCTTTGGTGTTTGTCCTCTGTCTATCCTGCTGTTTCAGGAAATTGTAAATGCTGGTTAAACATTTTATAAATAAGACAAGATTGAAAAGTTTTCATGTATAAACATATCTCTTGTAATAGTATAAGAGTGCATTGTTTCATCAAAGAATATGTTTAGTTAAAATGAAATTGTGAGACAATCAGGAAACATTTCCATAGCTTTGGATTTTCAGGTGTTAATAAGTTACAGGAAAGTCTAGAACCTTAGCTCTGTAGGGGTAGTTAAGGATGTGTAAGCAGGATTGCATAGTGCCGTTGGGGTTCTGCAGTTTTTTTGTGTGTGTGGTTTTTTTTAAAAATTTTTATTAGTGAATCCTGTGAGGTACAGTTACAAACTTATGAACTTTTGCATTTGCATTTCAGTCATACAGTGATCGTTTACCCATCCCTCCACCGGTGCCCATTCTCTTCCACCAATGTTCCCAATATCCCTCCCACCCCATCCCCCACCACCCCACCCTGCCTCTGCATCAGGGCATTCCCTTTTGTTCTCTCTCCTGTTGGGTGTTGTAGTTTGCAATAGAGGTATTGAGTGGCCATCGAGTTTGGTCTATAGTCTACTTTCAGCACACATATTTCAACCCAAATGGGTCCTCCCAACATTCTTTGTTTGATGTTCCCTTCTCTATTGAGCTAGTTCTGCAGTTTTTTATACTACCTTTAATTCCCAGTTCTGGGGCCCAAATCCTATCACTGTTGAGTGTCCATCAATCTCACTATCTAACTTTTACTTTTTAATTTAGATTTTGATCTTAAATGTCTCATCTTTTGTGAAAAATTGCAATTGTACACGAAATATCCCCTACTGCAAAATCCCAGTTACCAAAAGTAATTAGGTAAAAAGATGTGGAACTACTAGGTCACCGATTCTGTTGATAGACAAAAATATTTTAAAAGTTTTGAATTTACATTGCTTCTTACAGGTTATGAAAGATCCAACTACATAAAACATCAAAATCTCTATACTTGAAAAATTGCCTTTGGTTCTTAGCTAGTACTCACTTACTACTAATGAATTACCTTGTTTTTGTTTTACTGTGATTTTATCTTATTTCTTTCAAAGATTTCATCTAAGTAACTTTACATGAAAAATTTTAATTTCTGTTCAGACTTCAAAACATGGATTTTTAGTGTACTGTTTGACAAGTTTCACAGGTGTTTATACCCAGGTAACCAAGAGTACCATCACCTGGACATGTCCTTCTGACTCTTTCCTGTCTATCTTCCCCATTTCCTTACTTCAAAGCACTCATAATTTGGATCCTCAACAATAGATGAGCATTTAAAAAATGCAATGACACAGATGCATTTTTTTTTCTGTGTTTGGCCTGTTTTTAGAATACTGTTTTTAAGATTTATCTACTTTGTGTGTGTATCAGTTCTTTTTTATTGTTGAACAATTCTTTACTTTGTTAATAGGCCACTGTTTACATATTCTTTTTTGGGTTTGCGTCGTATTTTTATTATACTCAAAGTATAATAAACCATACTCAAAGTATGGTTTATGTATGTGTAAATCTTTAATAACCACGTTTTCATTACTTTAAGGGATATAATTCCAAACAAAATTGCTGTCTCATAAATAATCACGTACCTATGCTGTTTAATTTTATAAAAACAAATATCTCTAATAGCATTACTATATCATATTCCTGCAACACTGTGAAAATCACCAGTTGCAGTTGTTTTCTGTACACTGCAATAATTGGAATTTATGATCAATTTTAATTTATAAATTTCAGTGGGATGCCCTGGTTACTCAATGTGGTTTTAATTTGCATATCCACCATGGCTAATGAATGATACTTTGTGTTTTTCACATGGTTATTAACCACACATGCATCTACATTTTTTGTAAATGGATCTAGTCAAATATTTTTCTCATTTTTAATGAATTTCTTGCTTTTTGTCATTAATTCTAACAATTCTTAATATATTATTAGCACAGATTCTTTGCAGTGTGTTTATTTTGAACACTACCTCTCTATCTGTGCTTTGCCTTTTTATTTTCTTAATTTTTTAAATTTTTTTATTGAGGTCATGTTGGTTTACAAGAATATAAATTTTTATTTGTTTTAAAAGTCTATGGAGTCACCCCACTGAGTCTATCATCACCATGCCAATATTCCACCACTAGCGTCAACGCTTTCAGTCACGCACCCCTTTTTAGCACCCTCATTTCTGTGCTCAAGGTCTAAAGGTTTATGTTTAGTGGGCCATGTCTTGTCTCTTGTTTTGTTTCCTTATACACCACATAGGAGTGAGAACATCTGGTATTCATCCTTTTCCTTCTGACTTATTTCACTAAGCATTATATCCTCCCATTTCATCTACTTTGGAGTGAAAGGCAAGATTTTCTCTTTTCCGATAGCTGACTGACATTCTATTGTGTTTATACCACAACTTTAACTATTCACTTCACACTTTTTGTTTTCTCCATAGTATGACAATCAATATCTTTTGATAAACAAATGTTTTAAATTTTGATGGAAGTCTAGTCTTTCAAGTGTTTCTGACCTTACAAGTATTTTATTTTTTGGTTCCAATGCTATGTCCCAAGTAATATGTCAAAGTCAATGTAACAAAGATGTTCTCCAGATAGAAGAGATCTTTGTATTTTCAGCTTTTATATTTAGATATGTAATTCAACTTAACTTTAGTTTTTAGCAGTGTGGAATATAGGTCAATGTTCACTTTTTCTACAAATATATACTGATGAAACAATAAGATTAATGGAAGATCTTTTCTCCCATATTGAATCACAATAATGGCACTGTAGCACTGTCCTCCGGTTGTTCATCTATTTGCTCGTGCGGGCACCAGTAACATCTCCATTGTGAGACTTGTTGTTACTGTTTCTGGCATATAGAATATGCCATGGGTAGCTTGCCAGGCTCTGCCATGCAGGAGGGATAGTCTAGGTAGCTTGCCAGGCTCTCCGAGAGGGAGGGGAGGAATCGAACCCAGGTTGGCCGAGTGCAAGGCAAAACCCTACCCGCTGTGCTATCACACCAGTCTGAAAGATAGTATCTTTAAATTAAATAACAAAATAAGATAAAATGTGAGTCTATTCTCTTATCTGTTCGACTTATATAGCATATTTTGCCAATAGCACAGGATCTTGATTATCATAGCTGTGTAAGAATTTTTAAAATAATATGGGAAGATTCCTCTCACATGAATCTTATTTTCAAAACTGATTTCTGTTACCTTTCATATAATTACAAAGAAATATTTATGGTTTACTCATGAGTTAATGTAAGTAGAATTGAAATTTTTACTAATGTTTCTAATTCATAAAAAAGTAAGTCTTGTTTAGAACCTCTTGTATTTCTGTTATGAGTAGGATATGATTTTCCACAAATAAGTTTCTATAGTTTTGTATATAAACTTATACCTCAACATTTAAACTTTTATAACAATTTTAAGTGGTTTTATGTTTTTTATTTTGGTCTCACATCTACATTACTAGATTAATGACATATATGAATTATTTATGCTTATCTTACTCAATTTCCTATTTAATTTTTATTTTTTTCAGAAATATTTTTGATATTTTTGTAGACACCTCTAGATTTATTATATAAACATTTCCATGTAGATACAGATTTTCTACATGTACTTTCAAATATGGATAGTCTTATTCCATTCTTATATTTGTGCATTTCTTTTTCTTTTCTTGCTTATTCCGTCAGATAAAGTAGTGACACTGTTGAATAAGTGTGGTGAGAGCTGATATCTCATTCAGTCTTTTATCAACTATTTTAGTTGCAGATACCTTGTAGATAAATATTATGTTTATCTACTATCTGCAAAGTTGAATGTTCTATTTTATTCTTTAAGTTAAAAGTTAAATGTTTTAAATTGAATGTTACCTTATTTACTATTTTTCTGTGATTTTTATCATGAGCTTTATCATAAATATTTGCTGAATTTCATTAACTTTTTTGTTCTACTCTAATATAATCATAATTTTCCCTTTAATCTAGTGATATACTAGTTTACTTTTATTTTTAAATATAAAACCAGGGGCCTGGAGAGAGAGTTTAGTGAGCCGGGTGCTTGCCTTGCACATGGCAGATCATGATTCAAGCCCTGATACCCTGGATGGTCCCCAAGCATCTCTAGGAGTGATCCCTGAGCACAGAGCCAGGAGTAAACCCTGAGTGCTACTAAGTATGTTCCCCAAACAAATAAACAGAAAATAAATAAATATAATACCAGCCTTATATCCTGGAATCAATCTTACACACATAGCCATAATGCATAAATTTTATACAACTCTCATCTATTTGTAAATGATTTTTTTTCCATCTATACTCTGAGGGAAAGATCAGAAGGGTTTGTATAAAACATAAACTTAAAAATACTAGATAGAATTCTTATTGAATAAGAGCTAGAATATTGAGGGAGTGCCATAATTTTAAAATTATACATTCATTGTTCCTTTGTGTGAGCATGGAGTCACATCTAATTTATTATTTTGGATGGGCCACAGAACCAGGACTAACTCTGGTTCTGGGATCCCTCTTGTCAGTATTCCAAACCTTCCTCACTGCCCTCTACTCCCTTCTGTATCTGGTCATTGTTATTCTGAAGTCTACTAAACAATAATTTGGCCACTTATGCTTTCTTCTGATGATCCTCATGATATATTTATTATCTTTTAAAATTTAAATTTCCCTATATTCTTTTATTTGAAATAGTTTTCTTTTTTAAAATAGCATATAGTTAGTTGGGTCACAATTTCCAATTTACGGTGACAATTATTGTTTCTTTACTGGTAAATTTACTCCACTGAGAACTAGTTATTAAGCTATGTGTTCACAAAATGTGTGTGTGGGGGGGGCTTTTGCCATGTGTGTTTGGTTGCCATGAGCTGACTCCCCACCCTGACAGGCCACCACTGCCAACAGACACATGAAGGAGGGAAGCAGGCTGCCAAGCTGGTTGGTGATCAGTTGTTTCTTCTGTTCTCTCGGCGCACCTACTCCAGTCTTACTGCGCTCCCCAGTCCAGTTTCCCCCTGGCCCTCATGCCCATCCCCTACTTTCCCCATGCTAGTCTTCCCACGCCCTGTCTCGCAGCCTCATGTACAGACCAAACCATGAAGGACTGGGGATAGCAATTACAAGGAGGTGTGCTTGTACAATCCACAGGTATAAAGTCCTTCCCTCAGGGGAAGCTTCTCCTAGGACAAATCCTCATCCCACAAGGCAATCCACCAAACGGTGAAATACCACCTAGGGGTGCATTTCTCTGTTCCCTAGCCCATATCCATTTAAACAGTCATCTTAAATTTACTTCTTAATAATATTAGTCATTTTATATGGACACAGTAAGAAATATTAAGTTTAAAGGGTGGCTCTCCTGAGAACATCTCACTATAGATCTCAGACTACAGTCCTCAGGCCAGATTAGTCCTTCCTATTCTCAGCAGGGTCCTTGTCCAGTCACTTCCCTTTGGGTCAATGACAGAATTTGTCCATGACCGTACTCTAAACTTATTATAAGTTTCATGGCAACTGTCCTGTCCCTTTGTGATGCTAGGATAGCTGACAGCTTGTCCTGGGTCCATCAAAATCCCTTCATCAGAGCCTCCTTTTGGGTGCTAGGAATTAAGGGCAACTGATACTTATGTTAAGTAAATATGACAGATGCCCAGGAGCAAATATTATTTGGAGTCAATTTACTCCCACGTTACAAAAGCATAGCCTTAACTGTCTTCCTGTGTCTGTATAAAATAGGACATTGCTCTAAGGTAAATTATGCAAAGGACACAAAGGAAAGAAAAAGCAATATTTCACTTCTTTCTGTTGACATCCATATTAATGAGTAGATTATATATATATATATATATATATAATTGTATCACTGTCATCGATTTACACGAGTGGGAGCCAGTAACGTCTCCATTTGTCCCAGCCCTGAGATTTTAGCAGTCTCTCCTTACTCATCTTTCCCAACGATTGGAGGCTCTTTCAGGGTCAGGGGAATGAGACCTCTTATTGTTACTGTATTTGGCCTATCGAATAGGCCACGGGGAGCTTGCCAGTCTCTGCCATGCAGGTGTGATACTCTCAGTAGTTTGCTGGGCTCTTTGAGGCGCATATATATTTATTTCCTTCTATGATGATGTGTTCGTGGCTGTGCAGTCCAGGAATATGTTCACTCGTGTGTGAGGCTCAGCCCGAGCATGTGGAAAGCAGCCTGGAGAATGGCGGCGGTTGGGCAATGGAGGTCGGCCGTTGGGGTGGGGTCCCTTGGCATGGGGGGTGCTCTCAGTGAAATATTATTTCAGTTATTGCTTTTCAGTTCTAAAATTTCTGTTTAATTATTCTTGATTTTCTCTCTTTCTCAGTAATTTTCTCGATTTCTTTTGCATATCTCAGGTATACTTAAAATTGTCATTAAAGCATTTTAACACTAGTGACTTAAAAATCTTAGTCAAATAACTCTAACATCTGCATCTGTGTTAGCATCGCTCCACAGTCATCTTCTATTCCATTTGAGATCTCCCTGATTCCTTTCTGTTGACTAATTTTCAGCTGGTACCTGGACATTTTCTTCTAATGTCAGGAGACTCTGCTCCTTATTCAAACCTTCTGTTTCAGCTGACTGGCCTTGTTCTGCAGGGAAAGATGAAATGCAGCTTTGTTAACTCCAGGTGGATATAGAATTCTGGGCTCCCTACTCCACCTCATTAATGTACAAGTCAAAGAAATTCACAATACCACTGTGTGGGGGTAAAGGTGTTGGATACCCACATAGTCCTCATTAACGCAGTACTGGCACAACCTCAATTTTGCTGTCTATCGGCAGAAGCCAGAGCTCTTCACAGTGGTTCCTTTAGAACCACATCAAGAGGAAGGGGAAAAAGGTCCAATTACCTCGGATAGGCAGGGGAGTATCTCTCCTCAAAAGGTCTCCATTGGCACTTTGGAACAGGGCTTATTTGCCAGCTACTTCCATTTTGCACTTGTTCTCTGACACAACACGACAGGGCTGTTGTTGAAAGTTGTAGCAATCTCATGAAGGGGGAACTCTGGCTTCCCCTTCGGTCTTTAAAGTAATGGGTTTAGTGAAACCATATTAGGTACTTGTTGCTGCTGTTGAGTGTGTTTGACTATAACTAAGGGGTTATTTTCTCTAAGATTTTAGTCTTGTTAGATTCCCTCTTTTCTGGCCTTTGGGATTTTTCTTTTCTTTCCCTCTGTGGCAGTGGCATTTTCACTTGATAGTTTATCTTCAAGGAATATACAAGACCAAAAATAAGGCAATAAAACTCAACCAACCATTTCTCATGCCGCCAAATTCCTAGTCAGTCTTTATTCTCCTCCATATTTCAGAGTTATTACATTTTTAAATATATAATTTATAGTTATAAGCCCTATTTAGTGAGAAGAATCGGAAAAAGTATATAACTCCTGCTAGAAGTAAAAATCTTCAACTTTGTTCTTCTTTTGCAAAACTTTTGGTTATTACTAATCCTTTGAATTTTTAACAAAACTGTATAATCAGCTCATCAATTTCTGGAAAAATAACCTGGGACTTGATTGTGATTGCACTAAACTTATAAATGAATTTAAATACTGATCACCATTCTTAGTATTTTAATTTTTGGTCTATGATCACCAGTGTAACTTTTTAAAAAATTTGGGGCACTAATTTTTTTCATCAATGATTTGAAACTTTCACTATATGAAGTAGATTTACACCTGAGTATTGCTTTATTAAATGCTTTTAAAGTCTGATTTCAACCGAAAATTTCTGGTACAGTTATTTACTCTTTCAAATTGCTAAACATATTTATTGGCTTCCATATCATTTTAGTAGATTCCTTAGGATTTCTACATAGATGATACCCCTTATTGCATATGAATCAAGTTTTTTTCCCAACTAAGGAATCTTATTTCTTGCCTAACTGAACTGGTTACAATATAAACAAAGCAGTCAATTTCCACCATTAAGAATGATTTCCACTGTATGGATTTTGAAGTGCCTTACCAATGCTCATTCTTTATTTTAGTTTCTGTTAGACCCTTGTCTGCTAAGAATTTATATCAGCATACTGTTTATTTAACAGCAAACATTTGCTGTAAAATAAAGTTCTTCAGTAATTTGGATTCATATAAAGACTTGTAGAGTACAGGGAATAGTAAATGTCTAAGAAATAACTTAGGACAACTTTTTCATTTTTAAAAACTTTCCTGAATCATTTAAAACACAAATAATTTTTAAATTAAAAATTGTTGAGTATATCAATCTTTTTAAAATAGAAACAATCCCCCGGCATTAATTGTCATCAGATATTAACATAACAGTGATCCAAACAATATGAACAAATGTTTTAAAATTACTTTCCACAAAGAAACACCTAAAAAAGAAACGGAAGCACCTTCTCAATGATCTCTCCCTTCAGCCATGGTTTCTAGTTGGATACACTCAGGAACAGAGTAATATTACCTCCTTTTATCATGATCCGACCCAGTTATTTTCTTGACTTTGTTTTTGAGTGAATCTCTTCTGCGTCATCTAACACATCTACTCATCAAAGCCAAGGATGCAGCATATTCACTTGCTCACAAAGCCACACCTGAATCCGAGATGTATTTTGCAAGTACCTGAAGATGAAGTTTATGGACTGCACCATCAATCACCTCCTGCACTTTCTGGCCCTGACCACGGTACACCATGGTGCGAGTTCACATAGACTGCACAGTCCTGCACACTGGTTGTGAAGCACCTTCCGGAGTAGTCTGAGTATATCAATCTTAAAAAAATACTTTCTGCTCTCACCTCATTGATTTTATCTCTTGTACTTCTTACTCTCTCAACAGAGAAATAATATATATGCATTCTCTTGCTTTTTGCTATTAAAAACTCCTCACAGGACTTCATGACGTTCTATTGGAGTTTAGTTAGCAGCAGAGCTTTTGCACCACTGTGGATATTACTTTGGAATCCATAGAAGTCTCCAGAATGGCGGATATTCTTAAGCATTCACCCAGATAAGATTTCAAGGCTACCTCAGTAAGAAATCCTGTTATCAGGGCTAGAGTAGTAGTACAGTTGGTTGGCCACTTGACTAGCACACAACAGACCCAGTTTTAGTCCCAGCAGGTTTCCCAGCCCTGCCAGGAGTGATTTCTGAGCACAGAACCATAATTAAGTCCTGAGCACCACTGAGAGTACATTCCCCTTGCCCCCCACCCCCCAAAAAATCATGTTTTCAAATGAGGATATTTGATGGTGGCCAATATGAGTATACACAGATTTGTTTCATTTGGGTTTATTTATTTAATTTTTTTTTAGAATTCTGAAGGACCTAACTCTCACATATAAATCTTAGTTGTTAGCAAAAGCTGTTCAGTCAAGCCGTACTTGAGGACAATACTGGCTTGGGGACAATCTGTTAAAAGTTTTTCAGATGACATGCCAACTTGCATACAGTCCAATACAATGTCTCTACCAAGAGGGTCACTTAAATCATTAAGCCTTGAATAGCCAGCAGGAGATATGAGTTCCCTTCCAAACAATTCTCAAAAATAGTCAACTCAACTTCAGGCAGTTCCCTTCCGAATCCTATGATTAAAAACCCTGTTTTCAGAAAGTAGATAAGTTTTGGCAGTTGAATTTCCTATCAGAAATGCAATCCCAAATCTGGGAGAGACAAGCATTCCATGTTTCAGGAATGGAGACTCAAAAACATGTTATCTTCAGAGGCTATTTCTATTTAATGTCCCTAATAATCTACTCATGGCCAGTCCTGGGGAAGCTACTGTGTATGTGGACTTAGGCCACCCACTGCTTGAGGTGAGGGCAACTCTTATTTGGTGGAAGACAGTGTGGAAGTTGGTCAAGAAGGTGCTCTCTGGTGCCTGCTGCCCATTGTGTTCCTGAGAGAAGTCATGGCAAACAGACAGCTTGTGGGCTCAGAGTTGCAGAAAGCCATCTTCCAGCCCCAGCTCCTTCCTCTCTGGGCCCAGCAGACCTCTGGAGGGATGTTGCTAGGCCATCCATTGTTCAGCTCTACTGACACGACACTGGAAGCTGGACAAGGAATAGAAAGGCACTGTGACTTCCTCTGTCTCTTTCTGCTCCTTGAGCCAAACAGCAAATTAAGATTTGGTTTCAGAAAGGGGCTAGCATAAAGAGAAGGCATTAGAGTGCCTTTGTCCCCATCCCCCTGCTCACTTTCTGTCACTACCACGGTACATGGAACCAGACAGATGGCACCTTAAGATTCCATCTCTTGGAGATCACTCAGAAAATGATGGCTGGAGGAATCAGTCTGATGGGAGATGTGCGCCGAAAGTAGATAATGGACTAAACATGATGACCTCTCAGTGTCTGTGTTGCAAGCCATAATGCCCAAAAGTAGAGAGAGTATGGGGAATATTGTCTGCCATGGAGGCAGGGGGAAGGTGGGAAAGCAGGGGGTACACCAGAGATATTGGTGGTTGGGAATGTGCACTGTTGGAGGGATGGGTGTTTGATCATTGTGTGATTGTAACCCAAACATGAAAGCTTGTAACTATCTCATAGTGATTCAATAATTTTTTTTTAAAAAAGATCTATCTCTTTTGAGCCCTTCTGAAATGGTCTGCCATTGTTTTTCTTTTTCCTTTCTTTATTTTATTTATTTATGTGTTGATTTTTGGGTCACACCCAGCAATTCTCAAGGGTTACTCCTGGCTCATGCAGTCAGGAATTACTTCTGGCCGTGCTCAGGGGACCATATGGGATGCCTGAGACCGAACCTGGGTCAGCTGCATGCTAAGCAAACACTCTACCTGCTGTACTATCTCTTCAGCCCCATGTCATTGTTTTTCAACAAAATGTTTTTTCTTCCTAATTCACTCCTCCTTTCGATTCTCTATTAAAGTGAAAAATGATGATAATTTCTTTGAAAATTGAATCAATTACAAATACATGGGAATATGCATGGTTTAAAACCCTAGGCTTCTTGAAATTCTTGACCAAATTTCTTTCTCAGTTGCTCATAGGATGTTTTGAATGTTGTCCCTAGAAATTATGGGTATACACATATATAATTTAGTGAAGCCTCCTTTGGGCTTAAGTTTTTTTATCCTAAAATATATTCTACTTACTACCAAATCTATTTACCATAGCATTCTGCAGGCTCAACTAACATCTGGAGCTATGCTGTCCCGTTGAATCAAGTAACCATTCTTATCTTTCTCAGTTTGATATCACCATTAAAAAAGCTATTCCCTAGCTCAGTGGCAAAAGTATGTGCCTTGAAAACATGACAACTGCAGCTGGAACCCCAGTACCCCTTATATGCATCAGTACATATGCATATAAGTACTTCTGGTCACTCTATTGTTTGGAACCTCCAATACCACTACTGAAACTTTTGTCTACCTGTACTACAGCCAGGTGTGTGTGAGCACCTCCATATTGTTCTAGCTTCTCCTAAGTCTCTAGTACTTAAAACCTAGTCTTTGGGCTGGAAAAATAGTGCAGAGGTTAAGGTGTATGTATGCCCTGCATGCGGCTGCTCCTACTTCTATCTCCGGTACCATGTGAGCATCACTGCTTGCAGCCCATGTGGCCCTGAAACACTCTCTGGCAACTCCCAGCATCCTGGGGCAGTCTGGGTAATCCCCTGTGCTGCAGGCTCTGGTAATACCACATCCTTGAGATTTCACTCACATTGAACCACTGTCACACTTGGCTGAGAATCACTGCAAAGGACCTTGGGCCTTCTGAACTCTGCTTGGAAGGGCCAACCCTACATAAAAGAAAAACAAAAAACAAAACAGAAACATGCCCCTTTGTCTTCTACCATAATAAGTAAGGCAATTTTTTCATGTAATAGCTTTTAGGATATGATGAGAGAACGTTTCTTATAAGAATATAGCAAATAAGTTTTATTTCTACCCAATTCATTATTTTGTCTCCTCTTCCTCTTTCAGATCTTCCTTGGACGAAATTAATCTTTTTTCTGTTCTTCTAAGCTCTTTTGAATTGTCCATTCAGTGTTTGGCACACTCACAAATAACTTTCTTATTTCTAGCTAGACAAGACATGGGGTAATTTCAAGGCTATGACTAGTTTGTTTTTGATGTTTTAAGGACAATATGAACACAAGAAGGACTACTAGGGTTAATTAATACTCCAGTTTAATTATAAAATCTAGGTATATAGCTTGGAATCCAAGTCTTTCCTAAATCTCTCTTACTTTTAGTTGTTCTTCTTCAGCTTTTGATATCTTACCCCCCCAAATAAAAATGAAATTTGAAAAGCCTGAGAAACTTGGTAGTTTTAAGCCAGTCAATAAAACCAGTATTCTCACTTCTAACTTCTACTGTGGCATTATTTGGTTCTTTTTCTGATTTAAAATACTGGTTTGGATTCAGATTTTAGTAAAAATTGAGTCCTGGATTTTGTTTCTTTTTTCTTTCTGTTTTACAGAAAGAAAAACAGAAGTCTGGTTGACTTCTTTTTGTAGAATAGATTCAACTCAGTCTTATTCTTTTTTACAAATAATTTCATTCTTCTCTTAAGCCACAGATCCCCCATGCCTATCATACACAAAATATCAAACTTGCTTCTGGTTTCTTCCTCTGTAGACTCATCCATAAGTTTGCTTTTGTATTTTAGAAAAATATAACATGATACCATCCTCTGGCATCTCAGTCTCTGCTTATTGTGCTTAAACGGAGAGTATTCAAGAGAGAAAATATAAATGCCTAATACTGAAACATTGTCATTAAAAAGTTTATAATTATTGGAGCTGGAGTGAGAGCACAGATGGTAGGGCTTTTGCCTTGCATGTGGCCGACCCGAGTTCTATTCCCAGCATCCCATATGGTCCCTCGAGCACGGCCAGGAGTAATTCCTGAGTGTATGAGCTAGGAGTAACCCCTGTGCATCGCCAGGTGTGACCCAAAAAGCAAAAATGAAAAAAAGTTTATAATTATCTTAGTCTTTACCTAATCCCCTTTTATGTTACAGGTCTAATCAAAGATATTACATTGCATTTCATTGTAGTATCTCTGTACACAGTTGAGACAAATGTGTTTAACTGCAATGGTTTCTTAGACTTTTGATGACCTTAAGAGATTAGAAGACTACTATGCTCTTTTGCATCCTCAGGATATATTCCCCAGAAGTGGTATTTCAGGGTCATATGGAAACTCAATTTCTAGTTTTTGAAGGACTGTCCATATTGTTTTCAAGAAAGGCTGGACCAGTTGGCATTCCCACCAACAGTGAAGAAGCATCCCTTTTCCCCACATCCACACCAGCACTGGTTGCTTTTGTTATTTTGAATGTGTACCAGTCTCTGTGGTGTGAGATGATATCTCATTGTTGACATCTGTACCTATATATTCATTGCAGCACTGTTCACAATAGCCAAAATATGGGAACAACCTGAGTGCCCTAAAACAGATGACTAGTTAAAGAAACTTTGGGATATCTACACAATGGAATACTAGGCAGCTGTTAGGAGAGATGAAGTCATGAATTTGCTTATAAATGGATAAACATGGAGAGTATTATGCTAATTGAAATGAGTCAGAAAGAGAGGGACAGACATAGAGGGACTGCACTCATTTGTGGAGTGTAGTATAGCATCACATGAGGCTGACGCCCAAGGATGGTAGATACAAGGGCCAGGAGGATTGCCCCATAGCTGGAAGACTGCTTCATGAGTGGAGGGGAGAAGGCAGATGGAATAGAGAAAGGATCACTAAGAAAAGATGGCTGGAGGAACCAGTTGGGATGGGAGATGCATGCCGAAAGTAGGTAATGGACCAAACATGATGACTTCTCAGTGTCTGTGTTGCAAGCTATACTGCCCAAAAGTAGAGAGAGAGAGAGTATGGGGAATATTGTCTTAGAGGCAGGTGGAGGGTGGGGAAGGGGGGTATACCTGGGATATTGGTGGTGCGGAATGTGCACTGGTGGAGGGATGGGTGTTTGATCATTGTGAGATTGTAACCCAAACATGAAAGCTTGTAACTCTCTCACGGTGATTTGATAAAATTAAAAAAATAAAAAATAAATAAAAGATTAACTCAACATGAAAAAAAGAGAGATGAGAAGATCATTGAGGTGTTTTGAAACTTTTCTCTCTAGAGATTTAAATTATTGTTTCTTTTATTTTTTGTTTGTGTTTTAGGTCACATCTGGAGGAGCTTGGCAGCTATTCTTAACCTGTGCTCAGAGATTTCTCCTGTTGGTGTTCAGGGCACCTTAAATTCAGGGGGTGAATTGGAGCTTCCTGCACACACAGCATATACTTTAGAGAACTGAGCAATCTCTCTGGCCCTGAGTAATGTTTTTTTTATATATAATGAGGCTAGAATTATGTGTTTGGAAGAAGAAGATCACCACCATTCCAATATATCGAGGACACAATAACAACATGACATCTCTGCTGTTGACCTATATCATCTGGTTGAATTGACATATTAACATTGTCAAATTTCTCCTCTGAAAAACTGTTTTTCCACTTCTGTTCTATGCAGTCCTCTTTGGAAAGAAGCCATTATTCACAAATCACACTTAATTAGTTGTGAATCTACTTATTTGGGGACAGAATGTCTATGTAAATTGTTGGGACTTCAGCATGGGAAAACCATCTATTCCTTAAGTCTACTTATTTATTTAATTATTTATTTATATCAATGTTGATCTGTGGATTTTTATTTTATACTTTGTGTTATAAATCAATACTAATTTATTTTTTGCTGAAGCTGTTACAATTTGCCACTGAGAAATCTTACAATTGACTCCAGTGTCCCTTGTTATACCCTCATATTTGTGAAGGTATTAGTTCTTTCAGTAGCTCTTTGCTTTTTAACATTAAAGATGTTCCGGGAACTTCATAGATATTTTCTGCTCCAGTCTATTCTATTGGCTATTTCTCTAAAGAACTCTAGTTTTGTTTATTGGAGAATGTATTAAACACAAATCTTATTTAATTCAATACTCATGAAAATTACAGTGATGTTCTTCAAAACTAGAATAAACTATTAAAATTTGTATGAAACTATAAAATGCCCCAATAGCCAAAACAATTCCAAAAGAAAAGAAGAAAAAAATATAGAAGGTATTGTGTGTCTCAACATTGAATTTTACTACAAAGCTCTAATAATCAAAACTGCATGGTATTGGCATAAAAACAGACCTGCTTCTCAATGGAACAGATTTGAGAATCCCGAGTTAAAACCCTGGATTTCAGGGCAGTTGATCTAAGACAAAGTTATATACATTAAGTGGAGTTAAGAAAGTCTCTTAAATAGTATAAAACTGAGAACTTTGTAACTTTCCACATGGTGATTGAATAAAATAAATTAAAAAAAAAAGAAAGTCTCTTAAATAGTGTTGGAAAAACTGAACAGACACATGTTTTTAAAAATGAGGTGAATCCTTTACAAAGTAATTAAAAATGGTTTGAAGTCCTTGAGATTAAATAAAAATACATAGAATACACTGGAAAAATAAACAGTGGCAGAATTCTCCAGGAAATAGACTTCAGAGCAGACTCACATGAACTGACCACAGAGGCAAAAAGAATAAAAAGCAAAAATAAGTGAGTGGGACTACATCAAATTAAAATCCTTCTTGCAGAACCAAAACAAACTGAAGCTAAAATTAAAAGTAACCTACTGAATAACAAAATATAACAAATTTTTATGTGTTGATTTTGTAGTCCACTACCTTGTTATACTGATTTATTGAGTCTAATTTTTAATATGGTTCTATATATTATATATAACCACATCATCTGAAAATAGAGATAGTTTGAATTCTTTTTAAATTTATTTTATCTTTTAATTGAATAACTATGAGATACAATTACAAAGCTTTCATGTTGAGCTTCAGTCATCAAATGATAATACACCCATTTTTCTACCAGTGGAAAATGTTTTCCACCACAAATATCCCATTATCTCTCTCATCAGCCCCACTCCACCCTACCCCCTGCCTCTGTGACAGGCACCTTCATTCTCACTCTCTCTCTCTCTACTGTAGGACATCTTAGTTTGCAATACAGTTACTAAAAGGCCGTCATGCCTGGTCTTTTGTCTACTTTCAGCACACATGTCTCATCCTGAGCGATCCCTCCAACCATCATTCACCGAGTGGTCCCTTCTCTAACCCAACTGCCTTCTTTCTCAGCTCATGAGTTAGGCTTCAAACGTTGGAGTAATCCTTCTGGACTTTGTCTCTACTGGCCTTGAGTGTTAGTTTCATATTATGTTATTTTATATTTCATAAATTAGTGCAATAATTCTGTGTCTGTCCTTCTCTTTCTGACTCATTTCACTTAACATGATACTTTCAATGTCCATCCACTTATTAGAAAGTTTCATGGCTTCATCTTTTCTAACAGCTGCATAGTATTCCATTGTGTAGTTGTACCATGGTTCTCTATCCAGTCATCTGTTCTTATCCAGTCATTTGTTTCCAGATTCTGGTGATTGTGGAACAGTGCTGCAATAAACATACAAGTGCAGGTATCACTTATACTGTGCTGTTTTGCATCCCTAGGATATACTCCCAGAAGTAGTCTTGCTGAGCCATATGGAAGCTCAATTTCTACTTTTTTTTTTTATAAATTCCCATCTTATTTTCCAAAAAGGCTGGAACAGTCGATATTTCCACCAACAGCATATGAGAGTCCCTTCCTCCCCACATCTGTGCCAATACTGGTTGTTCTTGTTTATTTTGATGCGTACCAGTATCTGTGGTGTGAAATGATATCTCATTGTTGTTTTGATTTGCATCTTCCTGGTGATTAGTGATGTAGAGCATTTATTCATGTGCCTTTTGGCCATTTGTATTTCTTCTTTGAGGAAGTTTCTGCTCATTACTTCTTCACATTTTTGATGGGGTTGGAGATTTTTTAAATTGTAAAGTTCTACCACTCTTGTATATCCTGGATATTAACCATTTATCTGATGGATACAGGGTAAATAGTTTTTCCCATTCTTTGAGCTCTCTCTGTATTATGGTCTGTTTCCTTTGGGGTGCAGAATCTTCTTAGTTTAATGCCATCCCATTTGTTTATCTTTGCTTTTACTTGCTTGGCCAGTGGTATTTCATCCTTTAGTTTCAATATCAAGGAGGGATTTTATGCATTCTTCATGTTCCTTATAGACTTAGGTTTGATACTGAGATCTTTAATCTATTTTGATTTGACTTTTGTGCCTAGTGTTAGATAGAGGGCAGAGTTTATTTATTTATTTATTTAGCACGTAGCTGTCCAGTTTTCCCAGCACCACTTGGTGAAGAGGCTTTCCTTGTTCCATTTCCATATTTCTTGTTCTTTTATAAAAGGTTAAGTGATCATATACTTGAGAGTCTGTTCAGAATATTCAACTCTATTCCATTGGTCTGCAGGTCTGTTTCTGTGCCAATGTCATGCTGTTTTAATTACTACTGCTTTGTAGTACAGTTTAAATTTGGAGAAGGTGATGCCACCCATCTTCTTATTCTAAAGGATTGCTTTACCTATTCGTGGGGGTTTATTCTTCCCTATGAATTTCAGGAGTGTTTTATTTCTTTGGGAAAAAAATGTCATGGTATCCTTATAGGGACTGCATTGAATCTCTTTAATGCTTTGGGGAAATATTGCCATTTTGACAATGTCAGTCCTCCTGATCTAAAAGCAGGGGTTGTTTCTCCATTTCCTTGTGTCCTCTTTTATTTCTTGAAGTAGTGTTTTTCAGCTTTATTTGTATTGGTCCTTCACCTCTTTAGTTAAGCTGATTCTAAGGTACTTGATTTTCTGAGGCACATTTCTGTGAATGTGAATTATTTTTGTATCTCTATTTTCCTTCATTATTTCTATATAGGAAAGCCATGAACTTTTGTGTATTTATTTTGTGACTTGCTACTTTATTATATAAACCTTTAGTTTCTAGAAGGTTTTTTGATATAGTCTTTAGGATTCTCTTAGTAGTATGTCATCTGCAAATAGTGATAGCTACAACTCATATTTACCAATTTGGATTCTTTTAATTTCGTTTTTTGTCAAATTGCTGTACTATAATTGTGAGCACTCCCTAAACTCTGTTAAGCAGTAGTGGTGAAAGTGAAAATCCTTGCCTCTTCCATGATCTCAGGGGGAAGGCCTTCAGTTTCTCACAATTGAGTACAATATTGGCTGTGTGTTTGTTGTAAATGGTCATTTTTCTCCTGACCTTAAATTTTATTGAAGGTTTTAAATGGAAGTTGGTTTTGTCAGCTTATTCAGCACTGAATGATATGATCATATGGTTTTTAATTCTCCCTTTTGTTGATGTAGTGTAATACATTAATTGACTTGTATATAGAAAGCAGAAGCAGTTTAGAATCATGGTACATAATCTTTTGACTTTTGTGCCTTGAGTAAAGGAAGCACTAGCAATATGAATTGTTAACAGTTGCATGGTTTTTATGAGGTAAGCACTGTTATTAATACTTCATGCTTATCAACACATATAATCTTACTTAGACAAGGCAAAAATCTGGGAGAACTCCAAATACTATAAACCAACAAGTTCTGTTTAATGACACATTGTAATTAAACTTCTGAAAACAAAGGTAAAGAAAAAAATATGGAAAGCATCCAGAGAAAATTCATACATTACTAGAAGGAAATATAAATGACAGTATTTTTCTCTTCAATTTGTATTCCTTGATCTCCAGTTGAATGGGGGAATAAACTGAACCATTCAGTCACTTTCTCAAGACCACTTAGCTGGTTAGTGGAAAAGATGGGTTTTATGATTTCAGGATTTGTATTCTTAAATCTATGCATAATGAAGCCATGGCTCACATGTTTTCAAGCCCAATTCAGCAGAAAGCAAATTTACGTATGGTTGTGAAATCTTAACTCCAAGTAATAACAAAATATGACTCAAACTAGAACATTCTTCATACATGTATGTGCTTCTTGGGACTCTTTCTGCAGTTTCAGAGAAATTGTGAGCTGTTAGAGAATTCAAATATTTCGGAATCTACAGACTCTCCCTAGAAACAGTGACCACACACACACAAATATTTCTAAAGCTAAGGATTAACATAGAGGAAGTATGTGATACCTGTAAAATGAAAACTCCTACAAACCAATGAAAAAAGTAAAACAAAAATATTTTACTTCAGGAAATATGAAGTAGAAATAATTATTTCTGTTCCTCCTCTAATTATAATTAAAAAATCATAAACATTATTTCTCCCACCTGCTTTCACCAATCTGAGCAGGTGAAAAAAATGTATATATATATGCCAGACTGGGAACACCTGTAAAGGCAATTAACCCCCAAAGACTCCATCCCTCTCTGAGAGGCAGGCAAGCTATCGAGAGTATCCTGCCTGCATGGCAGAGCCTGGCAAGCTACCTGTGGCGTACTCGATATGGCAAAAACAGTAACAATGATGGCCCTCATTTCCCTGAACCTGAAAAAGCCCCCAATACGCCATTGGGCTACACTAGCACACAACAGGGACTAATGGAGACATTACTGGTGCCCACTCAAACAAATCGATGAACAATGGGATGACTGGTACAGTGAAACATTATTGTCAAAACAAATCTGTAAAGATCCCAAATGATAGCAGATTGATAGACTAAGGATCTTATGACCTGAGGAATAATATGACAGTGAGCTATATTAGTGGGGTTTTTGTTGGCACGGATGGGTTTTGTGGATTTTATTTGTTTGGGGCCACACGTAGTGGTGCTCAGGAATCTATGTGTAGGGAACCATATAGGGTACTGACAGTAGATCCAGGCTGTCTGTCTGCAAGGCAAGTGCAAGTACCCGTCGTACTATCTCTCCAGCCCTATTCCCTACTATTGAGGAGATTTGGAGGATATTTTGCCTTAATACACCATCTATAGACCTAAAGAAACGCAGAACCTAGGAATACCAGAGCATAGAGCAAAAGCTCAATCACAAGCTAAAGTGGACTAGACTTAACCAAGGGAACAGAAAAGTAGTAAATTACAAATAGAAAACCTTTCAGATAAACTATGTCAGCCAAAACACCACAACCTTTGGTCCCCATTTATGTCAGTAAAGATGGGGTGTAAATTCTAGATTTACACACCAAAAGGTTGCAACATGTGCCCCAAATCTCTGCCCCTCCCATCCCTAGCCCCATGGTCTACAGTAGTGTTACAAAATGGAATTGCATTGTTTATTACAGCAGACATGTAAAGAGCACCCCATGACCCAACTCACACTAGCCTCCCCACCAACTCATGGTGTTAGGAAAAAAAGCATGAGGAGAGTCTAGACTTAAAGACCTTCCTAACATTAACACAGTGACTTTTCCCCCATTTATGGGTGGTGTCAGATTATGTCTAATGGAAAATCAGGAGTCTTACCATTAACCTTAATAATGACCATGCCCTCACCTCAAAACTGTCGTTACATTTCACTTAGCATGATACGTTCCATGTTGATCCACTTATATGCAAAGTTCATGACTTCATCTTTTCTAACAGCTACATAGTATTCCATTGTGTAGATATACCAAAGTTTCTTTAACCAGTCATCTGTTCTCGGGCACTCAGGTTTTTTCCAGATTCTGGATATTGTAAACAGTGCTGCAATGAACATTTGAGTGTAGGTGTCATTTCCACTATACTTTTTTGCCTCCCCAGGATATATTCCCAGGAGTTGTATAGCTGGGTCAAATAGGAGCTCAATTTCTAATTTTTTGAGAAGCATTCATACTGTTTTCCAAGAACGCGGAACCAGTCAGCATCCCTATCCTACCAGCAGTGAAGGAGGGTCCCTTTCTCCCCAGATACACGTGAACACTGGTTGCTTTTGTTCTTTTGGATGTGTGCCAGTTTCTGTGGTGGGAGGTGGTATCTCATAGTTGTTTTGATCTGCATCTCCCTGATAATTAGTGATGAAGAGCATTTTTTCATGTGCCTTTTGGCCATTCGTATTTCTTCTTTGAGAAAGTTTCTGTTCATTTCATCGACCCATTTTCTGATGGGGTTGGATGTTTTCTTCTTATAGAGTTCAACCAGTGCCTTGAATATCCTTGATATCAACCCCTTATCAGATGGGTATTGGGTGAATATCCTTTCCCATTCTGTAGATTGGTTTTGTATTCTGGTCAGAAAGAGAGGGACTGACATAAAGAGATTGCACTCATCTGTGGAATATAAACCCCACTCACACACATTCACCCACATTCATGCTCACACACACTCTCATGTTTGATCATTGTATGACTGAAACTTAAACCTGAAAGCTTTGTAACTGTTCTCATGGTGATTCAATTAAAAAAAAAGAAACACAGACAATTCCCATGGTACAAAATGTCTATGATTAAAGAAAAATTTAATAGTGATGAGTGAGATAGATCTGGAACAATGGAAAAAGACAACCAATATTATACAACACTGAGATTTAAAAAAAGTGTGAGAATTACTGACTACGTTTTTAAAGTAATCATCATTTTAAAAAATGCTGTAACAAGCAATATGAACATATTTAAAATTAATTTTAAACATTTCAGAAAAGACACAAGAGTTGAAAGAAGAACCAAATAGAAAACGTAGAACTGAAAATTAAAAGATAAATTAAAAACACTTGTATAAATAAAAATATAACAAAAAGTGAGAGTAATTCAATATTCAGAAGTTAATCAAAGTAATACACATTATTAATTTTAAAAATACAGAACCACATTAGTGATGAAAAAGTATTTGACTAAATTTAAATAGCATCTACAAAAGTCATAGCTAATTTCATCCTTAATGTTAAACAATTTTTACCAGATCTTAGAAGAAAACAAACTTATGAACTTTTTATTTTAAGTTTTGTATTGCTAATTTAGTTTTGTATTTAGTTTTGTATTGTTTTGGGGCCACACTGGCACTGCTCAGGGGCTACTGTTGGCTCTGCACTCTGGAATCACTCCTGGCAGACTTTAAGTTACCAACTTTTATTTTGATTATCCAACAAAGTTTCAACCAGTGCATTATGACAAGGGGAGGCATAGGAGTGGGGGAAATGAAAAATAGTTAGAAAGGGAAACTACATTATTTTCCTACTAGAAAATAGTGTAATTCATACATTATTTATCCACATAACAGCTTGAATCAATCTTTGTGCTGCATGTAAAAGTTTATATTCATATCATTCTATGGATGTAAAATTCTTGAAATGACAAAATTACATAAATTAACAAAGATTAGTGGTTTTCAGGGGTAGGAGGAAAGGTAGAAACTGAAGGGAGGGGTTTGGGGATACAGACGAACACCATGAGGGAGTTTTGGGGTGTTGGAACTGTGTCTATCTTCACCATATCAAACTCTTCGGAGTGGTATTGGAAGGTAGTTTTGAAAGGGGTTGCATTGGCAAAAACTGGGTAAGTGGTTTACAAAACCAATCAGTTTTCTTTCTTATAATTGAATGTACATTTATCTTAAAATTTGAAGGTTTTAAAAAAGAGAAATGGAGCTACATGCTAGATAAAATATCAAATTCTACTAAGAATTTCTTATCCTGATTAATGTCTACAGAGTTTGTACAGTCAAAATTTCTAACAAATGTAAAACCTCTTCATACTGAAATAATTTGAAAATTTAGAGGAAAAAATCTGCAAAATGTTCATTCAAATAAGAATCTAAACCCCAATATATGGTAGGCATAAACAAAGACAGTTTGCAAAAGGGAAAATACAATGCCATAAATAAATCTCACAAGATACTCAATATTCTTGGTTATTAAGGAAACATGATGAAATAATACTTCACATATCTCACGTCTCTGGAAGAACACTGACCAAACTATGAACCTTCCCACTCCACCTGGAATTTGCTAGATCATTTGTCCTCTATAATCTAAATGAATTCAAAACTGTTCTCTCTAAATACATCTATTAGAATAATTTACAAGACACTCTACTTCCCTTGACTTACTGCCCTAGACCTTTCTCATTTGTCTTCTTGGTCTTCCTTAAAATAACACTGAGATGTAAGTTGGCTATTTTCTAATTCCCAAATCTCTCTCTCTGGGAAGAACAATGGACTTTAGGAAAAGGGGCCCTAAGAAAATCCGCAGAGGTTGCAGGTGTTCACGGGAAGTGATTCCTCCACTGGGCAGAACCCGAACCCACTTCCAGCTCCGAATGAGACCTTCTCAGTGGCCTTGTGATATTTGGCACTCTCCAGGCACAGACTTCTAGGTACACAGAATGTCCTTCATAGAATTATTTTTCTCTGCAGATATCTCTCCATTGGCCGTAATCAATTTGGACTGCCATGAACAGAATCCCACACTGACTTAAAGCAGAGCTTCTGAAACTTTTTTTCACTTGTGCAACATTTTTTTATTTTGCTTTTTGGGTCACACCTAGTGATGCACAGGGGTTACTCCTGCCTCATGCACTCAGGAGTTACGCCTGGCAGTGCTCGGGGGACCATATGGGATTCTGGGAATCGAACCTTGGTCGGCCGCGTGCAAGGCAAATGTCCTACCTGCTGCGCTATTGCTGCAGCCCCTTGTGGAACATTTTTATAAAATAAATAAATAAATACAAGGATGAGCACTTCCAGAGATACTTCAGATTGATTACGTGTTTGATATATAATTAATTTTTGACCGTTGAAGGTTCAGAAAACTTTTCCTCTTCCCAAACTTTTCATGACCCCTGTACTCAGCCATGCAAAGCCTGGCTGCAACCCCTAGTTTAAGAATTTAGGACTCCAACAATACTTCTCACAGCTCTGAAGGCTGGGAATTCTGAGATCAAGAACAAAACAACTAACTATATATAGTATATAGCTCGGTGGTATACCACGTTCTTGCACTTATGAGGCCCTGGTTTAGATGCCCAGCACTGGGAAGAAAAACAAAGCAAGAAAAGATGTGCAAAACTTAGTGTTTTGCCTTGCACGTGGCTGAGCTGGGTTCGATTCTCAGCATCCCATAAGGCCCCACGAGCACCGCCAGGAGTAATTCCTGAGTGCAGAGTCAGGAGTAACTCCTGTGTATTGCCAGGTGTGACTCAATAAAGACGCTTTCAAATAGTCTGGCTTTGTTTTATAGGCAACAGAAAATTATGCTCCCCGAAGTATCTTATAGCCTAGTTCTTCCTCTCAGAGAACCTGGCAAGCTACCGACAGTTTCCTGCCTGCATGGGAGAGCCTGGCAAACTCCCCATTGTGTATTCATATGCCCAAACCAGTAACAATGATGGGTCTCATTCCCCTGACCCTGAAGAACCTCCAATGCGGCTCCATTGGGAAGGACGAGTAAAGAGAGGCTACTAAAATCTCAGGGTTAGGACAATGAAGACGTTACTGAGACTGCTCCATGAAATCGATGTTCAGTGGGATGATGATGATGATGATGATGATGATGATGATGATGATGATGATGATGATGATGATGACTCTCTTGCTTATATCCTCACATTGAAGAAAGAGAAATCATTTCTCTTCCGTTTTGTTTTTATTTTATTTGGGTGGGGCCATACCTGGTAGTACTCAGGGCTTACTTCTAGACTATACGCTCAGGGATCACTCCTGGCTGGGCTGCAGGATCCCGCAAATTAGCTCTCTAGTCTCTTCTTAAAAGTACTACAATGTCCAGATTCTGGCTATTGTAAACAGTGCTGCGATGAACATACATGTGCAAACCCGAATGCCCCAGAACGGATGACTGGTTGAGGAAACTTTGGTACATCTATACAATGGAATACTACGCAGCTGTTAGAAAAAAGGAGGTCAAGAATTTTGTAGTCAAGTGGATGGGCATGAAAAGTTTCATGCTGAGTGAAATGAGTCAGAAAGAGAGAGACAGACATAGAAAGATTGCACTCATCTATGGTATATAGAATAACAGAGTGGGAGACTAACACTCAAGAACTGTAGAAATAAGTACCAGGAGGTTGACTCCATGGCTTCGAGGCTGGCCTCACTTTCCGGGGAAAGGTCAACTCAGAGAAGCGATCACCAACTACATTGTAGTCGAAGGCCATGTGGGGGAAGGGAGTTGCGGGCTGAATGAGGGCTAGAGACTGAGCACAGCGGCCACTCAACACCTTTATTGCAAACCACAACAGCTAATTAGAGAGAGAAAACAGAAGGGAATGCCTTGCCACAGTGGCAGGGTGGGGTGGGGAGGAGATGGGATTGGGGAGGGTGGGAGGGACACTGGGTTTACGGGTGGTGGAGAATGGGCACTGGTGAAGGGATGGGTTCCAAACTTTGTATGAGGGAAGTATAAGCACAAAAGTGTATAAATCTGTAACTGTACCCTCACGATGATTCTCTAATTAAAAATAAATAAATTTAAAAAAAAAAAGTACTACAATGTCATTAAGGAAATTCCATGCCTCAGGGCCTAGTTCTTGAAGACTCCATTTTCAAATCACTTTGCTAACTTTGTCTTCCGCATATGACTGTGGAAAAGGGATAGAGGAAGGAACTGCAGAGTAAGGGGAGGAGTGAAAAGTCATCCTCATTTAGCACCATTGGATTTACCCCTTGCAGTCCATTTAAAATGACTCCTCTTAGTTTATGGGAAAAAACTTGGAAAATGAATTAAGCTTTTGAATTGGGATTGGAAAGTAAATATCTTGTGCAGGTACCATCCAGAGTATTTAGAGAAACACAAGCTCTGGGGGACAAGGTCCTTAATGCAAACCAAACAATCTGTGCCCATAATATGGCTTTAAACTTCCATTTCTGCCAGTTGTGCACTTAAGGTTAGAAGACCAAGTTCAGAGGCTGGAGAGATAGTGCAGTAAGTAGGGCACTTGCCCTGCATGAACCAACCTGGGCTAAATCCTGGTACCTTATATAGTCTCCAAAGCACCACCAGGAGTGATCCTTGAGTGCAGAAGCAGGAGTAAACGCTGAGTAACTCTGGGCGTGTTCCCAAATTTTTAAATAAAGATGTAATGTTCAAAGTGAAATTCCCTAGAATCTAGCAGTACTGCGAGAGCCAATGCCCCTTCTCTACAGGCCTGGGGTGCACCCTGAAGCTTTCCTTCTTCAGTGGAATTTTTCCTATTCTGAAAGGAGCATCCTGGTATTATTTGTAAACATTCCTGCCATTAAGCTCTGCTCATCCACGTGTGGCCAATCTTCATTCGCACTTTCTTGGTATAGGAATAGACACACCAGTTTTGCAGTGTGTTCTTTGATAAAAACTTCATGAAAAGTTCATGGCAGTACTGTTTACAATAGCCAGACTCTGGAAAAAACCCGAGTGCCCTAGAACAGATGACTGGTTGAAGAAACTCTGGTACATCTATACAATGGAATACTATGCAGCTGTTAGAAAGAATGAGGTCATGACATTTGCATATAAGTGGATCAGCATGGAAAGTATTATGCTAAGTGAAATGAGTCAGAAAGAGAGAGACAGACATAGGAAGATTGCACTCATCTGTGGACTATAGAATAATAGACTATAAGACTAACACCCAAAAATAGTAGAAATAAGTACCAGGAGGTTGTCTCCATGGCTTGGAGGCTGGTCTCTCATTCTGGGCAACTCAGAGAAGGGAACACCAAGTAAAATGTGATTGGAGGTCATGTGGGGGAAAGATAATGTGGGCCCAATATAGACTAGAGACTGAACACAATGGGCACTCAACACCTTTATTGCAAACCACAACACCTAATCATAAAGAGAGAACAAAAGGGAATACCCTGCCATAGTGGCAGTGTGGGGTTGGGGGAGACAGGTCTAGGGAGTCGGGGGAGGGATGTTGGGTTTACTGGTGGTGGAGAATGGGCACTGGTGAAGGTATGGGTTATCAAGCTTTGTAAGGGAGAAACATGAGCACAAAAATATATAAATCTGTAACTGTACCCTCACGTTGACTCACTAATTAAAAATAAACTATTAAATTAAAAAAATAAAATAAAATAAATTTAAAAAAAACTTCATGAAAAGCCTATACAGATCCAGGCAGTGTTTGAGCAAAGAATTCCGAGGTTCTAATTTCCAGAACGTGATCTAGAAAGAAATCATATAAACTCTATGGGTGCAGGTCTTTTTGGCCTTCAGACTCTGGGCCCTCAAAAGATGCTTAATTATAGGCTTTCAGATGTGTAGGAGCTCCCACTTTGATATTGCCAAATTTAAGAGTATAAAGTGGACAAGTTCATTCAATCTGCTGAACATTCAATCAAGAATTAGCAAATTTACTACTTTCATTCCTATTCATCTAACAAGTAATCTCGGTCAATCATTGTGCACTGAGTTTTTATCTAGGAAAATTTGGTCTTCCAATCTCCTTTTCCTCCTTTTATGTTTGGAAGAAGGATGGGGTGATAAAACACGAAAGGTTCAGAGGTAGAAGAGATCTGATGTTGGTGTCTATTGCTTTGTGATATAGTATACAGTGCTGTCAAGATGATACCTAGGGTATTTCTCTACTTTTATTCCTTATCTCTATCCTAAATTTTTGACACATTGTACAATTCAATTTGCTACTACTCTGCCCTTCTAAGCAATATACTTTTAGGCTTGACATTTCATTTCATTCCAATATGATAGGCTGCCCTCAGGAATAACTCTGATAGACAAAAATTGTGGCTGGCACTGGATAGATATTCAGTAAATACTTGCTGAGTGAATAAATGAGATGATGAGGAAAAGCATTAGGAAAATCCTTCCAAAGAAAGAAGCACTTAAACTGAAACATAAACATGAATGCAGTCTTCTGGCTTCCCACCTGCTGAATGCAAGAATGGGTGTGAGGAGGAAGCCTCACTAAGTAGAAGGAAAAGCAGGGGCAGAGACTCTGATGCTGGAAAGAGGTGTACACAAGGAATTTAAGGAATCTCATAGACTGTAAACGTTATGGAGCAGTGTTGAGTTAAGGTTGAAGGCTTGGGCAGGTAACATGGTGCTGTAGCTTGCAGAAGGAGGCAAAGACTAAATTCTGTTATAAATGCAGTTCTAAAGAGATTATCTAAGGTGAGGTGATTTTCTTGCATAAGCAGTAGGCCTAGGTTTGATCCACAGCAACACATATGGTCCTCAAGCTCTGCCAGAACCAATCCCCAAGCTCAGAGCCAAGAATGAGCCCTGAGCACAGCCATGAATGACAAAAACTGAAACCAAGCAAAATAAATACATAAACCAGGTAATAAATGCATTAAGGAGATAAGTAAACCAAGCAGTAATGATATAAGAATATTTGGATTCAAACATGATCATCCTTTGTTCTGTGTATATCAATTATTGGAGGATAACAAAAGTCTAACCCAGAGATCAGTTACAAATGAGACTCTTATAATATTAGTAAGACTCCTAGCCAATATTTATTGAGTACTTTTATTAGGAGTTGTTATAGGTGCTTTTTATATTATGTCATCATCATCATCATCACCATCCTCCCATTGATCGTCGAATTTCTTGAGCAGTCTCAGTAACGTCCCCATTCGTCCCAGCCCTGAGATTTTAGAAGCCTCTCTTTACTCATCCTTTCCAATGGTGCCACATTGGAGGCTCTTTCAGGGTCAGGGGAATGAGATTCATCATTGTTACTGGTTTGTGCATATGAATCCGCCATGGGGAGTTTGCGAGGCTCTCCCACATAGAACAGGAAATTCTAGGTAGCTTGCCAGGTTCTCCCAGAGTCACTTAAATAAAATAATAACTTGATTAACTGATGAAGTTCATATTTTTTAACTCTTTAAGCTCTGTTTCACTATATTAAGACATATAGTAGGCATTTAGTAGAACTCTAAAGATTTTTAACTCTGATTATTAACTTCATCACAAATTTTGAGTATTGGGATGTGGTTCAGTTAGAGAGTGCTTGCCTTGTATGTGTGAGGGCTGAATTCAAACACTAGCACCAAAACAAAAACAAGTAAAAAACTCATTATTTTGCTTACAATTTTTTTCATAATTCTTTCAAAACTGCTATAGATTTTTAAGCATTTTTTAAAATTGAGTCACTGTGAGATACACAGTTACAAAGCTGCTCATGATAGATTTAAGTCATACAATGATCCAACACCCATCCCTCCACCAGTGTCCATTCCTCATCACCAATGACCCCAATTTCTCTCCTGACACCCTCCTTCCCCCTGCCCGCATTGGTGGCTGTAAGGCAGGCACTTCTCTTCTCCCTCTTGCTCTGGCACTCTCTCTCTCTCTCTCTCTCTCTCTCTCTCTTTCTCTCTCTCTCTTCCTCTTTCCCCTCTCCCTCTCTTCTCTCTGCCTTCTTTCTCTTTCCCCTCTCCCTGTGTCCCCTCTCCCTCTATCCATCTTACTCTCTTTTGGATATTATAGTTTGCAATACAGATACTTAGAGGTTATTGTGTTTGTTCATTTACCTATTTTTAGCACAGTTTTTATACAGAATGATCATTTCTATCTTTATCATAATGGTTCCTTCTCTATCCCAATTGGGCTTTTGAAAATAGTAACCCAGTAATGTAAAGAGTAGTCTGGGTTAGTAGAGTCTCTAAAATGGGGCTTTTTTAGGGCAATGCAGAGGGTAACAGTCTGGGTTAGGGGATATTCTAGAATGAGGATTTTTTAAAGCAATGAAGAGGGAAATAAGTGGATAATGTGGATGAGGGGATATTCTAAAGGTTAGGGAATGTTTTAAAGTAGGGAATGCAGAGGGATGGAATCTAGATTATCAATGACTACAGCACAAAATATGCAATGAAGATAAAGCCAAGAAGCGTCTACAAGAACCATAATTTTAAAAATTGATTAGCAATGGAGAAAGCATAGGAGTAAATTTAAAGCTGTCTTTAATGCTTGGTGAAAAATTAGTTTAGTAGACACAAGTCTACTACCAAAAGAATAAAAAAGGAGTGTAGTAGACACTAGTCACCTCTCCTTATTTCCAATCACTTGTATCACTTGTAGTCCCGTTGATCTTCGATTTGCTCTAACAGGCGCCAGTAATGTCTCCATTTGTCCCTATCGCATGCTAGTGCAGCCCAATGATATCTGCTTGCTCCAGGAACAGGAAGAGCATCAAATCATTCATTCAGGGATTTGACTAATAAATCTGACCATCTAGTTAGTGGGCAGTCATGAGGTCTTCTGACGTCCCGTGGAATCCAGTCAGTAATAGCTCTAGTCCAGCAGTCGTCTCTGAATCACATTACATGACCAGCCTATTTGATTTTTGATACCTTGGCAAACGAGACAGCATCCCTAATTTTTGATCGTTGATGGAGGTCAGAACTCCAGATTCCTTCTCTCACTTGAGTGAGACGTGATATTCCCAGCATAGCTCTTTCGATTCCTCTTTGGGATACCCTAATAGCATTCTCATCCTGTTTGCGTAGGGCCCAGGTCTCTGAGGCATATGTTAGTGCAGGAAGAGTGGTGGAATCAAAAAGATGTGCCTGGAGTCAGAGGTTCTTTGTTCTCTTAACCACCTCTTTGACACTTTTGAAGGCATTCCACACTGCTCTCTTCCTCCTGTGCAGTTCTGGCACCAAGTCATTCCTCATGTTGATTTCTGGACCCAGGTACACATAGCTGCTGCATTCGGATATGTTCGTTTTAATGAAAGCAAATGGAGATTCAGGGACCAGTTTGTTTTTCATGAACATCGTCTTGTTGATATTCAGCTGCAATCAGACCTTTCCACACTCGTGGTCGAAGTCGGCCAGCATTTGTGCCGCTTGGCTAATGTTTGGCGTTGCGAGAATGATGTCTTCAGCGAAGCAGAGGTGGTGCAATTGCCAACCATCTATCTTCACTCCCATTCCTTCCCATTCCAGTTATCGCATGATGTTCTCAAGGGCTGCACTGAAGAGTTTTGGTGAAATGGTATCACCGTGCCGCACCCCTCTGTTTATATCAATGATCACTTTCTTGTAGAATGGTGAGATCCTGGTGGTGAATCCACAATACAGCTCGAGGAGGATTTTGATATACTGAGTTTGAACGCCTTGTTTGGGCAGGGCTTCGATGACCGCCTCAGTCTCAACAGAATCCACTACCCAGCCACCGCCACGCTACAGGTTGCTCTCCTGGCACTTGGGCCGAACCTCACACACGAGTGAAGAAGCCTCGCAAAGCTAGGTAAGCAGAACTTTGCGACCTTGAGCTCTAGGTTCAATGAAACCTGGAAACAAGATCCTCTGTCTGCCTACTCCAATGTCCGACATCTAAGGGAAGGGCCCAACCCAGATACCCCACCCTACCCAAGATCTCCAATACGTGCCCAATAACTGCATTCATTGTCCAACTGCTGTGAGCACTGTTAAGACTCCTAGTTAGATGCATCTGGGAAAATGCCCACAAGTATTGTCCTTATGTGAAGCCAGAAATGCCACTCTCCAACTACCAGGAAGGTTGTGTTCTCTCACTAAAAAAGAGAGAGATAGTCAAGTCCCGACGACAGTTGACTGACAGCTGAGGTTGGGCTATGCCTCCAGGTAGAACATTCAGTGGAGCCATCCGTGCTTCAGAGCTCTCTGTAGGATCAGACATTAACCAAAAGCACATCTTTGCTTCTTTCTGCTCTGCCTTATCTGTTCCTCACTTCCCTGTGAATCTCTCCTGAGAGGACTTCCTTAATAAATCATTTAAACAAAAATCCCTTTCTTAGTCTCTGATCCTGTGGATACCAACCAAAGATAAAAGAGTTGGGAAATACTGGAGCCACTGACAGAAGAGGGAAAGCACAAAAGAGTGTCAATTTGGACTTGTCAGATGGAGACTATCAATCTCTTCCCAACTTAGTCTGGATTCTCTTGAAGTACCTTTACTTTGGACAGACAGGATCACAGTGCAAACCGATATATTGAAGAAGGAAGGTGTGTTTTAAATGCATTTGATCAAAAATTGACTAACTTATCGATCTTCAGCATATCAAATGCTCACTAAACTCCTCCTAAGTGCATTTCATTAAATAACCCAATTTTTAAAAATTTAAGTAGTTTTCAAACAGAGAAAGGAGAGCCCCCGAGTGCCTCGGGACCATCAAAAACATCCCAAACAATTGTTCAAGTACTTTATTCTTTGGCAAAACTCAATTTAACTCATTTTGCAAGTGTTCTTCCCTTCATTTTTTAAACCCTGGGGTATTCCAAAGGAAATTTAATCCATATGTTTTTGATTCATTTACATTTTAAGTCATAAAAATGTTATTTTTATAAGAGCTGTTTGATAGCCAAGAAACTTTCTGAGCCTTTTAAAAAATCTCTTTAAAGTCTTGTTGGTTGGAGCCAGGGAGCAGACATGGTGTGTGATGCACCACCCGAAAATGTGATCCAGACAGACTCAACCATAGACTGACCTCAGAACAATGCTTGCCATAGCCAGCCAAAAAAATAATGGCAATGGGATGATCAAGACAGTTGGTCTGGATACCAGAGACTCCTTGAGAAACACAAGAGAAGCCAATACCAGAAGATAGCAAAGATTAAAATGAGATTCATTAGTGTGTCATTGACATGTTTGGGCACATGAAGGACTAGACTATCATAGATTACAGCAAGCTGTCATTCCTGGCAGCTTTTAGGGAGATCTGATTTCCGCAGGACAAAGTCCCATATCACAGCCCCAACAGTTCACTTCCATGTGAACAAAGTCATGGCTTTTCTCAACATTATCTATATATATACAACCAAAACAATATCATACAAAGAGCTTTTATGCCATTCATTCCCCTCTTTTATAAACTGCAGCATAAGAAGCAATCATTACAGGGTTGCTTTACATATATATTTAATAACAAAGTAAAAAGCTGTTCATGATACAATGTTAGTGAGAAGTATGATGACAACCTCACACATAAATATTAGGACCACTTTTGTCTTGAGAACAAAGGGAATATGAATGTATTTATGCTACATTAAAATATTCAACAGTTTTTCTCATCAGTAGGTTGGAGTTATTTTCTTCTGTTTACTTGGATATATTTTTCACTATTTTACAATGTTCATCATGAAACTTAGTAGAAACATGATGTTGTATGCATATTTTAAATTGTATGAAATAATTCTCTTGTCATGTTATAAGAGAACAATGCCCTTTTATTTCTTATTTCGTTTTTCCTGGGAATAACAGCACATGAGGTCCAAGCAGGAGGGGGTGCTAAAACTAGCAGTAGATGATCAAATCGTCTGAGAGTTGATGGAATGCAAGTGTTCATCTGGAGTGACTAAATCTATGGTGACCATACTTTCTAACCCCAAATGGGTCACATGATCTCACACTGGCAGGGGGGATGGGGAAAGTAATACAACAGGATCAATTGCCTTAAAACAGAACCCTTCCCAAATTCTAGGACAGACGGTTGTTCTGGATATATAACACATAGCTTTAAAAAAAAAAAAAGAAAAAAGAAAAGAAAAATTCTAAGGCATTACCTAAGGAACACTTTTAAGGAAAAATCATGGTTGGTAGTTTCTAAAACTATAATTGCTGGTACTGAGCACCCACTGAACAGGAGGAGGCCTTTGGATTTTCGTAGACAACATTTGAAATCCTAAGGACTATTATTTTCACATCTGCTGGCATATACTCAGACACTGTTTAAAATACTCCCTACACGAAATGTGTACATTGACAATATTAATTATCTCCATAAATTTTCCTCAAATCTTCAAAATTAAATGCTTTCTCCTGGAGATCCACTCTCCCGAATATCAATAGCACCCAATTCCTCTCCTCTTAACCATCACCCCACCACCATAGGGCTGCTTCATAATCACAAGCCATTTCCCTTTCTGTTCAGTTAGGCTTGCTAGATTTTCTTTGATCATAAAGGCCGGATCAAGCAAAGCAGAATTATGCTTTACTGCAGCACCATTAGTAGAAAAAAGTTAATATAAATAGCCCTTAATGCTTTCATTCATATAAAAAATTTCCATAACATTCTATTAAAAATAATAAGGTAAATGATCAATTTAGCTAATTATTATTTAAAATAATTTCAAAATCCTCAAAAGTCTGTTTCAACATTCTGTGAAAATTTTATTTAAATATGTTGTATTCTCACCTTCTGGAATTACTGGATTCATTTTATTATTTATTTTATTTTATTTTTTTGCTTTTTGGGTCACACCCGGCGATGCACAGGGGTCACTCCTGGCTCTGCACTCAGGAATAACCCCTGGCGGTGCTCAGGGGACCATATGGGATGCTGGGAATTGAACCCGGGTCGGCCATGTACAAGGCAAGCGCCCTACCCGCTGTGCTATCACTCCAGCCCCTACTGGATTCATTTTAAATAAGCATTAACTTTGAAGCTCAAAAGTGATAAAGTTTAACCAATTGACCCATCATGGTTAACTATATTCTCCTACTAAACACTTTCTACTTGATTCACAAGAAGTAGACGATGAATTCTCAATCCAAGATCCTATGGGGCAGTTCTCAAATTCTGGCAAATATTTCTTCCTACTGAATTATTTTTCACAGTTCACCAGGATTTAATTTATGACAACTGTCATATGAAGACATTGTCCACCCCAAAAAAAGCCTACATAAAAGAACGCCCAAATTTCTTCAGCTTAGAGCAAAATACATCTATGATCTCCTGACTTAATAAATGATGTGTGGAAAGGAGAGAGAGAGAACAAATTGGAATTCCCTGCCACAGAGGCGGGGTGGACTGGGTTCATTGGAGGGATACTGGGTTCATTGGTGGTGGAGAATGGACACTGGTGGAGGGATGGGCTCCCTAGCACTGCATGAGGGAAAAACAAGCAAGAAATGTTTGAATCTGTAACTGTACCCTCACAGTGACTCACTAATTAAAAATAAAAAAATTATATAAAAAAGAAAGAAATTATGTGTGGGTGCATAAGAGAATCAGAGTCAGAGAATAGCAGTAAGAGGGATGAATGATGACCAAAAGAAAAAATAAGAATTTTAATAGAGGTTAGAGATTATCAAAGGCAGTGAAGTATAGATTGTGGTTATATCATCTCCCTGCACCTAAAGTCCAATATAATGTATTGAATAAAGAAATCATATGCACACAATCAAATAAATAATGAACTGAATGTAGGTATTCTGGCTTAATCTATGAATCTTACCTTTATTTTTAAGAGTATTTTATATAGAACCTATATAAATATTTAAATGTTTTAATGTAGAACCAGTAATAAACCACTATGGAGACATCTAAGTTCTAGACTATGACATTAGTAACAAGAAGTAATGATTTATTTAGGCTACATTAAAGTAGATCAACCATCTTTTTTCACCAAGCCTTCAACCCAACATTTCTTCAACTTTTAGTAAGTTAATATGGCAGTTACAAATATGCTTATTGATTCTTACATGTACCTTGTCCTTCAAAGAATGATGTCTTATTTTCCATCACCTTAAGTATAGGCTGAACTTGGTGATTTCTAAATAATAGGATGTAGTTAAAATTAGTGTGAGTATTCCAAGATTAGATTATTTTAAAAAGTATATTCTTCTTCTTTTCTCCAGGATAACCTATTTGAAGAAAAGTCAGCACAGTATTGTGACATAATGGAGAAAACTACAGAGATATTCATATGGTGAGGAATATAGATTTCCACCAGTAGCCATATGAGACAGCCATCTTGTAAATGACTCAGTCACAACCAGTCTTCAGATGACAAAATTCCTAATTTCCCTTTTCTTCCCTTCTTGAGAGATGATCCAAAAGTTGCATGACGTTCTTGAGGGTGGCACTGAAGAGTTTCAGTGAAACTGTATCACCCTGCTGAACCCCTCTCTTTACATTGATAATCACTTCCTTGTAGAATGGTGAGATCTGTCCATCTGAGTCTGATGCTTATGTTTTAATAGCTATGGCTCATTGCTGGTAGTTTCTATCTTTATCGTCTATGCACCAACATCCAACTACAATGAAGAAGAAACTGAGAAGTTCTACATGGAGCTGGAGAAGTTCTATAAAGAAGACCACTCTTCTACTAGGTCATTGTCGGTGATTCTAATGCCAATATAGGACAGAGAAGGTCACCTGAAGAACTCCACATCAGAACCCACAGTCTAGAATGGAACGAACAGGGTGAGAGACTGTCTGAGTTCATCATGTAGACCAAGACCATCCATGGTAACTTGCAATTTCAGAAGGCCGAATCTAAACGTTGGACAAGGAAGTCTCCCAGTGGACAGTTCCACAATGAAATTGACCACATCATATTCAATCAACGGTTTTGCCCAACCATGTCGCTTATGTCCAAAAATTCCAAACGGGATCAGACCACCGACACTTTCATGCAAAATTCTACTTCACAGAGTGGGGAGAAAGGTCTGCAAAGTTTAAGTTTAAGAAGAGAACTCTGAGAACAAACACCAACTGGTAGCTCTAATGCAGCAATATGGGAAGATGCCGTCGTTGACAACATCGATGAGGAATACGATTGACTGATTCAGCACCTTCATGATTGTGTGAGGAATGCAGACAGAGGGAACAAACCACAAAAAGTCCTCTGTCTCCAGAAACTCTTGAGCTCATTCATCAATGTGGTTTGATGCGAGCCTCAGGCAATCACAAGCTAATATCTGAGCTCCCAAAGCTGTGCAGAGAAGCAATAAAGGAAGACCTCAAAGAGAGAAGAGCAGCAGTGTTGGCCGATGTGACAGAAGCCAGGAAAAGTATTTGCAATGCTCGCCTCTCCTTCGCCAACTATAAGACCAAGATGACTGACCTCCAACATCCTGATGGGTCTATCACATCTTCCAGAAGGGCAATGGAAAATGTTATCCATGACTTCTACTCGGATATCGTCGATAGCCATGTCCACCTGCCTACATACCAAATTCTGCAGGTTGGATATATTGTTCCTAGGATTCTCTCTTCCGAAGTCCAACATGCCATTTCATCGGTAAAGAAGCATATAGCACCTGGTCCAGACAAGATCACACCTGAGCATCTGAAGAATCTGCTGCTAGTACTTGTCAATACACTGTCTCAGCTCTTCACATGCTACCTGTCCGAATGCAAAGTTCTGTCCAATGGAAAACCAGCAGAACAGCAACTATTGCCCAATCTGCCTGTTGTCCATCGTCTACAAATTGTTCGCTCAAGTCATCCTGAATAGAATAGGCAGAACACCAGATGAAGAACGACTATGCAAGCAAGCTGGGTTCTGAAAAGGATTCAGTATGATCGACCATATCCACGACCATATCCACAAAATCTCAATGAACCAAGCTCATTGAGATTTTCTGAGAGTTCAAGATGCCGCTCTGTCTAACATTCATTGATTTCAAGAAGGCCTTTGACTCTGTTGAGACTGAAGCGGCCATTGAAGTCCTAGCCAAACAGGATGCTCAAACTCATTACATCAGGATCCTAAGCTGTATTACAGAAATCGATATTAATCTTATTAAATAACATGATTCCTAAAAAAACGGCTGGTAAAAGTAGGTTACAAGATATGTTCTTGAAGGCTTTATGAGGTGTAGGAATCATGAGCAGGACTGAGGAGATAGCTTAAAGAGCTTGTATATATATTTTGCATGTTGAAAACCCCAAGTTCATCCTGGGCACTGCATGGTCCTCTGGGAGCTGGAAGAAGACCCTAAGCACCATCAGACATCATTTTTAAAAAACTAATAAACAAAGAGCCCACTGGCCGTCAGGCAGTAATTTTACTCTTCTCATGCATATGCATAGCAAGAAATCTGTTTAAACACTAATATTTACCCAAAAAATGGTGAGTTCCTCTATCTTTTCCCTACAATATTTCAATGACTTTATCTATGGAAAACAGAAAGAGAATTTTATTTGTTGGTTGCAGTCTTCAAACAGATCTGTGAAAAAAGAAACAATCCCAAAGAATGTTACCGTGGATGCTGTTTGTCTTTTGCCTTACTTCAGTCTTGCTTCCCCTTGAAACTTCTCTTAACAGCCAGGCTCTTCCACGTGAGTGAGCTGGCTGCAGAGAAGGCACATCTGTGACTTCTAGAGTGTAGGATTAGATACAACTGTTAAAAGAAAACTCACCTAAATCATCGGGGCGCGGGGCAGGAGTGCAGTGCTGTTTCTAGAATGTAGAAACAGGCAGAAGAGGTAAAAATCTCCTCTTATTTGACTGACAGTCTTGAGCTTTGGTAAATGGGTAAATAAGCAATGAGGTGAGAAAGAAGTTTAAGAGAACTTAGACATTTCCCATGGCATCGGAGGGTTCTGAGCTCCAAGGAACTCACTTCAACTCACTTCAACTACCATGCACCATCAAAGTGTCAGCATCATCTCAACACTAACAAGATGACCTCACCCATTTCTGTCACCTTCCACATTTTCCCATTTGCCAGTTACCCTAGCTTTTAGGGACTAGGAATTCAGCAACTTCCATTCAGATTTACTTTCAAAACAAACCTCTCTCACCTGGCCTACTTATTGCAATAGCCTATTCCAATAGCCTTCTGCTTTTCACGCTTCCTCTCGATGCTCAATTTACACCCTCCCCATAGCAACTCATAAGCGTATACAATGATTCATTGCTGTGCACTTGATTTGTTTGAGAAGAGATAGAATCCAACATTTCCTAATCCACCTTCTGTTTCATTTAATCCTCTTAACTGCTCCCAGTACACTGGCCTTTCTTCTGGTCCACTAACACATCACAGGCTTTCTTTCTTTAGGCTCTTTTTACTTTCCTTGGGTTCTATACTTTGTGCTTGATTTCTACAGTTTCTGATCTTTGCATATCTGTTCCATTATTACTAACAAACTTTCATATGATCTCCTTAGATCAATCATTTCCAACCAACTTTCTAAAATGGCCGTTCAGAAATTACACTTTCAACCATAAAATGTAATTTCTTTACCTATTTCGAGCAAAAGCACCTGGATCAATTTTTTACTAGTTTTCTTCACAACTTTTCACTTGCATTTATATCCTTTTTCACCTAGAGCTGTTCCTGGCACAAAGTTAGGGCTCAGTTTATATCTGTAAAATCAATTAATAAGTTATGGCCTGAGACACTGAAGTGAGACTCAATAATACTCTTCCCTTCTCCCCACAATTAATTCTTTGATGAAATTCTTTGATGGCTGGAAGTCAGCAATTTGGGATGGAGCAAAGGTTTCTGTCAGAGAGTGGGCCTATTTGAGTTTTGAGAATAATACTGAACCTCATTTCCTGAAGAACTTGGTGACAGGTCTAATACAGAAGACTGCCATATGATACATTGCGTTGTACCTGCCATGAGAACATGGTTTATAGCACTCACCGGAATAAACAGGAAAATTATGAAAAGTGGCTGGCTGCAGAAGATTTTACATATTTCCTTGAAACTCTGAGGGAGGAAGACAAAATCGTTGAGAAATCTAAATATTAATTGGCAGTGTACACTTCCCTTGAGTAACACTAATTTGAAAAGGAAAAAAAAGCTTCCAACATATTTTAAAGATGAATATCAAGTACTTTTTTTTTTGCCTCATACAGAAGGCCAAATTCTCATTACGTGTGCACATTCAAAATCATGTGTGTGGTGCATAATAATCCTGGAGATTAAGCTTATAGCCATAGCAGAAAAGAGGAACAAGCAAATCTTGTATTTACTGTTATGTTTACAAACAACTTTATTATTAGATTATAATGCATATGTCCTTGTTAAGCTCTATCATCATCTGACAAAATCTATGCAGTCTAATGTCTTGATTTTAAAACAAAGCATGCCAAGGGGAGTGATAGAAATATTTCAATCCTCTTTTTTTCAAGACATTCTGAGAACAACATTCCATCACTAACCCAAGGTTCTAGAAGTCTAGAAAAAAATCAACACACATTGTAGAAATAGAAATGCTTTTCTATATTCATTAAGATATAGTAAGCAAAATTGCATGCTCAAATTAGTAATTCTAAAATCTAAAACATTCACTTAAATAATAAGGTGACCTTTTCTACCTCTTATACTAATTCATTTTTAAAGAGTATTTAAGTTTGCATTGATACATTCTTATGTTACCTATATAGTATAGCTTTTCTTATTTTCTGAACTTGACTTTAAACTTGATAGTAGCTACTTGCAACTATACTCAAAACCATTAAGTTATTCTATAAGTTACTTTCTAGTCTGAGAAACAGTTAATAAGTGACTATAAAACATTTAGCAGACCTAAAAGCCACACAAAATGATCTCAATGTAAAGCTTTTCCAGAGACTAATCAAAAGTTACAAATGGAAAAATACTTAAGTGAGTTCTATCTCCCACCCACCTTCCTGGTAACTTCATTTTCTAAAGAACACTAAAATTTTTTACAAAATCTATGCACTATCAAGTTGATATTTTTGATGCCAAATTATTTAGGCAGCGGTATTTAACAACATAAATGACTAAAAAAATCAAAGTACAATTATCAGTTTTTGCAAAGCACCAATGTATTAGATAATTTCAATTGCTTAGTCTAATTTTTAAAGTTTTACATGTTTAATAAGTACTCTTTGACAAAGAGGGAAAGAAGGAGAGTAGAAGAAAAAGAAAAGAAAAAGAAAAATCCGATAAAGGATTAAGTTTTTATCGTTGCCTATCAAGGAAATTAAAAAGACGTGTTACTAGAATTAAAAATGAAGGAAGGGGGCCAAAGAGATGGTAGAGCAGGTAAGGCACTTGTTTTGCACCAGGTGGACCCAGGTTCAATTCTGGCACCCCATAGGGTCTGAGTTGCTAAATTGTTGCTATGGCCTTTTGAGGCCCGCCAAGAGGATCTTAGAACACAGACACAGGAGTAAGCCCTGAGTGACACTGGGTGCAGTCAGAAAAAAAAATTCAGAAAGGAAGGAAGGAAAGGAAGGCAGGCAGTGGGGAGGGAAGAGAAGAAAAGAAGAACATTTTCTCCTGATTTCCAGAAGCTGGGCAATAATAGTTGCCATAACTGGGGTCAATACTAGGAATTTTATGTGAAAGACAAAATTGTTTATGAGCAACATTATGGTGAAAGCACCTAGGAATATATCTTAATGCTATATTTGGAGAGAAAAGCTTTTGTCTCCTGGTTCACCCTTGCATTCCTTTCTGACTCCCAATGTTTGTCAGGAAACCCAAAGACCCCAGGGGATGGAATGAACTCCTGGACCTGCCCACTGGCCAGAAAGTATTGCAGGGGACACACCATGACCCCACAAGAAACAGTTAGAACTCTCAAGAATAGTTCACCTCTGCATCTGACACAGTGGACCAGCGACCCGACCCTGCCAAACAGTTTCAAGAGGGAAAGAAGAGAGCTCCATCCATCTGGTTTCTCCAAGAAAGCCCACCCCAATCAGGAAACTGTGACCTGTAAATTGAAAAGACCTCCAGACTACAAGCTTAAGAGAAAAGCAATGCAGAACCCCATCATGTTTCATGTACAAAGACATTAGTCCTGAAAATTCAACCATCAATAACCGGTTATGTAACTTCTCAGATATAAATATTAGAGAAAAATATTGAGGATGTTCAAAGTGCTCAAAGAAGTAATGGTTCAGCCATTAAAACACAAGTGAATATGAGAAAACTATGATCAGAAATGATAGAATTAAAGAATTTTGTAGGTGAATAAAAATTTTGATGGAAGACCTTGGCAGTATAAGTAAGAGAAGAGCAACTGAAGATAAAATCAGTGAGCTCTGAGATGAGATGCAAAAAAACCTCTAGAAAACAGCAAAAGATGGGGGAAAGCCTCAAAATAAATGAACAGCAGATGAGAGAGTCCTGGGATTCAGAAACAACATAAGAACCATTGGGGTCCCGAAGGATCAAATAAAAGAAGATGGGAGGCATTGTTCTCCCAAAATTTAGAGTGTACTATAAGACTGTAGTAATTAAAACAGCATGGTACTTGAATAAGGGCAGACTCTCAAACCAAAGGAATGAAATTGAAAATCCAGAGATAGATCCCCAGATACTTGGACAGCTAATCTTTTCTAAGGGAGCAAAATGTATGAAGTGGAGCAAGGAAAGATTCTTCTACAGGTGGCATTAGGAAAACTCGGTCGGCCATATGCAAAAAACCAATGAATTCAGACCCCTATCTAACATACACAAAAGTCAAGTAAAATTGGGTTAAAGACCTTGATATCTGACCTGAGTCCATAATTGCATTGAGGAAACTTAGGCAGAACTCTCCATGATATTAAAGCAAGAGGCATCTTTAAGAAATGAACTCCATTGGAAATTAACTCCAACCAAACAACTTCAAAGGTAAACAAATGAAACTATATTCAATTTAGAGCTTCTGCACCTCAAAAGAACAAATGACCAAAATACAAAAAAAACACCCCACAGACTAGAAGTAAATATTTGAAGAAAATATGAGCCAACCAGTCATCTGATGAAGAGATAATATCCAAGGTATTACTGGGTATTATAGAATTAGTATAGAATTAGCCAAAGACCACCAGAACCAGCCACAGCCATGCTCAAGGCTCCTCTCCACATGTTCGGACAGGCCTCATGCATGAAGGTACCGGCAGGGGAACCCAGGTGTGTGTAATCCCATCAACGACCAACATCCAGAGACTTAAAAGCAAGCTCCCAGAAGCTTTATAACTTATAACCTACTTTTTATATCTTTTAACCTACTTTCCCCTCTGGGAGAAACTTGCAAGCTACTGAGAGCTTCCTGCCCACATGGGACAGCCTCACAAGCTTCCAATGATGTATCTATATGCCAAAGCCAGTAACTAGCTGAATCTCATTCCCCTGACCCTGAAGGAGCCTCCAATTCGGCATCATTGGGATGGCTGAGAAGAGAGAGGCTTCTAAGATCTCGGGGATAGGATGAATGTAGAGGTTACTGAGACTACTCAAGTCACTCAACGATCAATGGAATTTTGTGATTCGTGATAGAATTAGTAGAATTTTACAAGAAAGAAGCATCCAATTCCATCAAAAAATGGGGAGGAGAGATGAACAGAAACATTCTCAAAGAAGACATACAGATGGGGAAAAAGGCATATTGAAAGAATGAATAATCAAGGAAATGTAAGTTAAAACAATGAATAATCAAGGAAATGTAAGTTAAAACAATCATGAGATATCAGCTCACATCAGAGAGTCAGGCACACATTAAAAGAAAACACACAAAAATAAATAAACAAAAACCAGTGTTGGTGTGGATGCAGCGGGGAAGGACTGCTGTGGAAATATCAACTGAACCAGTCCTTTTGGAAAGCAACATGGACACTATTCAGAAATCTAGGAATTGAGCTTCAATATGACCCAGCAACCCTCCTACTTGGAATATTTCCCAAGGGCCCAAAACCATAATGTTGAAAAGACATTTGCACTCTTGTTTTCATTGCAGCAATATTCACAATAGCCAAAATCTGGAAACAATCTATGTCCCCAACAGGATGTTATGGAACATCTACGTAATGGAATATCACTCAGCCATGAGGAAAGATGAAATCATGCAATCTGCTACTACATGGATGAGTCTGGAGTGTATCACACTGAGTGAAGTTAGTCAGTGTGATAACTCTCTCACCTAAAGAGAGAGAGACTGATGCAGAATGATCTCTCATATTTAGGGCATAAATAAACAGAGGGAATTAACAAATACCCAAAACCAATAGAAATGAAGATTATATGGACTGGTCTTCAGTAGGAAGCCTGAGGATTTGGGGGCGGGGCGGGGGGTGGAGCAGGACGGGACAGGGAAGAAAATACGAGCCGCAGAGGAAAGTAGTCAGGCAGTAGGAGGAGGGGGTGCTGAAGGGTGGTGAAGGATATGTATAGAAAACCCATCAGTAACAATATTGGGAACCACGGTGCCTAAAATTTACTTTTAAAAGTAACCGTCATAGAGGGAGGCTGCTGGGTGGGAGGAAAACTAGAGACATTAGTGCACGGAAGTGGACACTGGTGGTGGAACAGTTTATGCCAAAAAACCTGTCATGAATAACTTTGTAATTCACAGTAACTCAATAAAAACTTTAAGTTCTAATACTTGTATTTGCATAATTCTCTCACTTTAGATTATATCTTTATTTAGATGACTTTGCGACATTAATAAAAATTGGGGACTCTGAAGCTACCTCACATCAAACAACTAGCCCATCAGTTTTGTCACAACAGTTTGAATGTACATCAGTCCTCTTATATATTTCTTATAATGGAGGGAAAAAATGTCGATCCAGGAGCTGATGAGATAAAGAAACATATCTCTCTTATTAGAAAAAGAAGGGAGCCTAGAAATCAGTTTTCCCGTATCCTGAGTCATAAAAGGAGCTTAAGAAAAGATTGATGATGACTAAATGTGCATGACCAGAACATGATAGTAGTATTATATTTTTAGTTTATATATATTAAGAAATGTTCACAATACAGATTCTACAAAAGAGAAGGGATTGAGAAAATGATGGAGAGATGAAGGAATTAAGGAAGAGGGAAGAAATTAAGGAAGGATGGAAATGACAGAGGAAAGAAGAAATAAAGGAAGGCAAGCAAGTTCTATGGAAAGAAGTACTTCCTTGATGTAGCTTTTCTCTAAACTGTATCACTGTATCACTGTCATCCCATTGCTCATGGATTTGCTTGAGTTGGCACCAGTAATGTCTCCATTCCCTAAACTAGGGATGAATAATTACCATTGCAGGGTATGTGGCTCTCCACACTCTACATCTATCTGCCTGAGCAAACAAGGACCCACCTTCTTACACTACTTAACAGAGTGTGGGTCTTTCTCTTTCACAGAAATTGTTCCATACACTGCCTCCACTTTGGGGATTATTCACCCTGTTCTAGAGGTTCAGCAATAAGAGCCCCTGTCTACCCAAAGGAAAGGCAGAAAATAAAATATGAAATCACAGTGCTGCGGGGGCTCAGGTTTCTATGGCTCTTCTCTCTGGCACTGAAAAGGCAGACCCAGCACATCTGCCTCACAGCTGCACAGCTGCATCAGGGGCAATCAGATGGGCTCTTACTTGATGAATTCTATTTGCAATCATTATAGAGACTCTTATTTCTTGAAAATCTTTCACTGCTCAACAAGCCCAGAAATGCATGTCAGCTCTTCACATGGCAAACGAGCAACCTGCCTTTTCAGGTTCCAAGTTCAGAAAGTGTTTAGAAGGAAAATTAAGGGAATTGGACTTGAAAAATAGGAGATAGTTTGCTCTTTGTGGCAATCAGAAATAAATAGACAGAGCTACTCCTGTTATAGTCCAGGTGGTGTATTCTCTGCTGCTAAGCACTTAGCTGACTTAAACAAGCTGAAAATCTTCTGGGAATGTTTGTGAGGTCCCTTAGAAGTATTTCTATGTAACTTTCAGTGAATTTATCAGATTACAAAGAGACATGGGAAGCAAAGACCAACGTAAGCACAGACCAACATAAGATGCATTCCTTGCACATGTACTACCTAGGTTCAATTTCTGGCTCCACCTATACCCCATCTGCAGCATCACTGGGTTAGTCTTGAAGGTCTTTGGACATTGCCAAGATGGTGCTGGTGTTCCCCTACATAGAGTGCTATGTTCTCAGGACTTATCACTGAACTTCCAGTCTTGTTGGCCAAGAATCTTCAAGAGCGGCTCCCAGAATCCTGAGCAGCATTGGGAGCCTCTTTCCTGCAAGATGTCAACTACTCGTGCTATGTTCTAGAAATAGCATACAAATGACCTCAAGCAGGTCAAAGTTTTAGGGAGTAAGAAGAAAGAAAACAACAATTATAATGCACTGTGACATATATTACCAGATAAGAAGAAATCCTGTGAAGATAGAAAGAGAAGCCTTTAAAAAGTGCATGGCACTGAGTCTTGAAAGATGTATAGGAGGGTGCCTATGATGATAATAAAAAAGAAGGCACTGCAGGAAGAAGGAACAGCATACATGATAACCCTGGCCACATTGTGCCGTGAAAGGTGCATACACCATCGATTTGGTGAATCATCCCTAGGGCATACATTGGGTAGCAGTGTGGCACTGTTGTCCCAAGGCAAATGCTCTACCCGCTGTGCTATCACTACAGCCCATACATTTGGTACCATCTATATTCCTAAGGTTGCTTTGATACAACCAGGAATAAAATGTGGTCTCTGCATGGAAAAATTCATTATATTCAAGACTTCCAGGTAACATCTCACCTGGATTTAGCCTTGAGGTATGAAACCAAAATGTTTCTGCTCCTATTCTGGCAAGAACATCTTACAGAGAAGCAAATTCAAGCCCCATCAGGACTGAATTTAGGAGTCTTAGAAACAGGTGAGCAAAATAAACCTCAGGGTCAATTTCTAGTGAGCTAAAATGCCTCTGTTGGCCTTGGCAATTGTTTTTAGTGGATTTTACTAGTTCCCTCCTTTCCTCATAGCTTAAGTAGCTTGTGCCCACAATTGCTCACCAAAACTACCCACTGCTAACTTTATCCTCGAATGCCTCCCACTCCACCCAATGACTCTTACTCTGAAACTGTGTTGGTTTCCTGAAACTTTTCCATTGTTTAATCTTGGAGACATGAATTGGATGTAAAGAAAAAAAGGAACAAAGTGAATAAGTAGATCTTGGTGATCAAATGACCATAACAACTTGGGAACTTTAGCATCTAATATATCTTAAAATAGAGGTAGCATGGACTGGAGCGATAGCACAGCAGGTAGGGTGTTTGCCTTGCACATTGCCGACCCGGGTTCGATTCCTTCGTTCCTCTCGGAGAACTTGGCAAGCTACCGAGAGTATTCTGCCCACACGGCAGAGCCTGGCAAGCTACTTGTGGCATATTCAATATGCCCAAAACAGTAACAACAGGTCTCACAACGGAGACATTACTGGTGCCCACTCGAGCAACTTGATGAACAACGGGACAACAGTGCTACAGTGCAGAGGTAGCATTTCAGGAATGTGGAAGGGAAATTTTAGAGTACAGACTTGTTTCACTGCTTGATATAGTCTATACCTAGAACACAGGTTCTACTCATCATGTATAAATTTGGTGCAGGAACAAAAAGAGAAAGCTGATCTCTTAACTACAACAAAAACAATCTTATTTTTTTTTCTCCTGGACCAGTTCAGCTAGTCTGTAGTGAGCTGGGTAGAGCCCTGGGCTCATCTGCTTCTCTCTAGGACCCAGAACCATGACTAGTTGCCAAACACCAGAACCCAGCACATTCCCCCATGGCAAGTCCGGACACCTCTGTGAGCAACTTCCTTCCCAACTTCTACTCCTGATCCAGGCTTGAGCGGTCTACTGATTTCCAAGCTTAGTTTCTGCCTCGTTCTCCAGCTCTTAAAAATGTTTTCTCAGGACTTCTTGGGACACCTTGATTTAAAGGGTCTTTCCAGCAATATGCTAAGTCCCAGGCCTTCTGCTGGGACTCAACCCTCACTAAGCTCATCTCTGGCTCCAAGCCCACCCCGATGGCGCTTCCCTGGATAGAACATTTAGCTTTGAGGAATCGTAGCCTCCATGTTTCTAGTTGAATAGTTACTGGAAGGTTCTCTTACATGGTAGGTTCCAGCTGCACTGCCTTTTGCAACTGTGGCTGGTCAGCTGTGCGTGGCATAACATCACCCACAGAAAACTCAGCTTCCAAGGAGATTGTGCCCAAATCCTGTCAGAATAGAGGATTTCGAGCATCAGGAACCGGGAATGTTTTCACCTCCTTGTTTCTCCAGTTTCAGGAAAACAGACAAAAATAATCTCTAAGAGTGAAGTGAATCTTATCAGAAAAGACAAGGAAATCTTAGCTGTTTAGCAACTCACTCACTTATTTTCAATGCAGTCACACTGGGCTCACTTCCTTCCCTGTAAACAACTGGCTCTAATTAAACTTGTTCTTTTGGCTAAAGGTATATAACCTTGAAGCGTCCATAAAAAATGGCTTCATTCTTCAGACTTCAAAAAGTGCGTGGTCGGTTTGTCAGGCCCTAGACAAGGTTAATTTATGTCACTGCTATCTTTCTCTGAAGGACTCTAGTTACTTCACATCTGTTCTCTGTCTAATCTCTGTATGAACATTGTGGTGGTCTTGGCAGCTCACAGCATCAGGTGGTCTCTTAACTGTTTCTTTCCCCCAAATCCAGGCTTTCAGATTTGATTTTTCTCTCCCCCTTAGCCCCCATAAAAGCTCTCAATTTCCTCTCAGACACTGTCTTGGCCTTTCTGGAGGAACTATCCTGATTCTCAGACTGACTGACTTCACTAGAGCTTGGAAAGATAGCAATTAGTATTTCATTTTCAAAATGACAAGATGATATGAGGGAGAAAACTATGCAGGGACATGTGGAGTAGACAATACTTTTTTCAGTCTATGGTCACAACTAGAGATAAACTTAGAGATAAAAACAATGAAATTATCAGAGTGTCTCACATTAGTAAGGACTTTCTTTGAGAGAGAGAGAGAGAGAGAGAGAGAGTATGTTTCCTGGTTCACAATTTAAAATTCAGGCAAAATTTCTGGTAGGGAGGAATCTGAGCTAAGTCCTTTGGTGTTTCCCACTAAGGTGACAGAGAGCAAGCCCTTTGTCATCCAAGAATCTATAGTCTCTTGCAAATTTGGAATAAGGATAAACAGTGTCTGCTTATCTCACAGAGGTTAAGAGGCCTCAATAATATAAAAGGTGTCAACTTTTCTCCAAAACTCTCTTCCAAGCTATTAAATTATACTAGGAATAATTACATCATTTACTTATAGACAAGTTCATCTGTTACCAATTTTATCTGAGATCCCATGAGCACTTTTAAGGCAAATTTTGATGGTTAAAAGTGTTGGAAAAATGACTGTTCAATATTTCATTGGAATAATGTGCCATGTGAGATGGCGCATGTAAGATCCTTTTTGCAGAAGACAACTTTGGAAGGGTTTTAAGAGCTTCCTGGGGCATCTTCTAGATATGTCACTTTGAGTTTTTAATAAAAATAGGCTCTAAGTTTATAGAAAAAGTTTTGTCTGGGAGAGACATAAGCATATGGAATTTGTTACTTGAAGTAGATGTAAAGCCAAAACATAAATAGGTTCAAGACCTACTTAGGTAAATACATGGATAATAAATGTTTAATGGCATTAAATATTTCTCAAATGATTGCACTAAAAGGTCCTACGGCCTTGTAGGTAACCTGGGCTCTGTTGTGCCAAGTGATCTACACACTAAACAATAACAACTCAGTGTATATGCTGCCTTTGAATTAAAATTTCTGATTTCAAACTTTTCAATCTTTAGCAAAAAGTTATCTTATCTTCCAATTTTTATGAGGCTCCTGTTTTCCTTTGTCTAACTAGTCTTAATAAATTTTGAAAGCCCACAAAACACTGAAAAGATAAAATCAGAAAATCTGATCATGGAATTGTCAGAATGGAATGGAATCATGAGGTTCCATTGTCTGGGGAGAAACTCTCATTCTGTTGCTGATGTTTTTGAGATGTTATATGTATCATTTATCATGATAGAACTGACCTTAAATTATACACATGTCAAATCCTAATTGTCAGCACATCAGATACAGTACACATGAACCAAAAATTTATTTGTAAGAGAGAAATTTACATTTTTCCTAAAATGACAAAGAAAATCTCATGTTATATTTGTAGTACAAGGTAAAAAGGGGCTTGAATGTGGCTCAAACAGTAGAGAAGATGCCTTGCATATGTAAGGCCCTGAGTTCGAACTTCCGAACCCACATGCCTCACAGAGTTGGCAAATGGAAATGGATGCGAGAACTAAAAAAAACCCAAAGTTTAATAGTGAATTTTTAAAAATAGAACAAAGGCAACCAGTTATGGACTTGTGGTGAATTTTTGGAAACAATAAAAGCATTGCCAGGGGGAAATATGTGTATTTAGAGTACAGCAACTAAGGCACTTGCCTTGCTTATAGCTAACCTGGTTTTGACCCTCCGCATCACAAATGGTTCCCTAAGCACCAGGAAGAGTGATCCCTGACACAGAGCCAGGTGTAAGTCCTGAGCATTGCTGGGTGTGGCCATAAAACAAAAATTAACAAGAAGGAAACCAAGCCAGGGCTTTTGCTTTATGCGTAGTCTAGGGCCTCTGGAGCCAGAGCAGCGCATTACTGATAGGGTCACTATGGTCTGCACAATCTAACCAACTTGCATTCCTACCCCTTTCTCTTTTTTATTATTTAATTTTATTTATTTTTTAATTAGTGAGTCACAGTGAGGGTACAGTTACAGATTCACACATTTTCATGCTTGTTTTTCCCTCATGCAATGTTTAAGAGCCCATCCCTCCACCAGTGTCCATTCTCCACCACCAATGAACCAGTATCCCTCCCATCCCCCAATCCCATCCCCCCACCCAACCCCGCCTCTGTAGTGGGCCATTCCAATTTGATATCTCTCTCTCCTTTTGGGTGTTGTGGTTTGCAATAGGGGTATTGAATGGTCATCCTGTTCTGTCTCTAGTCTACTTTCAGCACACATCTCCCTTCCCGCTCAGGTTCTCCAATCACATATTACTTGGTGTTCCCTTCTCTATCTGGGATGACTTTCCCCTAACGTGTAAGGCTGTAAAAAACTAAGGCACGCTGACGGGCGTGTGCACACATGGGCTCTCCAGGCGGCTGTGTCTCACCGCCCACGTTCAGTGCTCTGGAACTGCTGTGTATGGGCTGGATTGGGATGGCCGTTGGCCAAGGACAGGCGAAGGAAGAACGAGGACCACGCTGGTTGCTGATTAGTACCGTTTATTCAATCTTGCATCTTTCTCATCTCCCGCACTCCCAGTTCCGTCCTCTCTCTCGATGTACTGCCACCTTCTCTCCCATTTCTCTCCTCCCTTTTTCCTCTCTGGCCCTTGCCCCTAGGTTACACACTACCAGATAGCAAAAATCAACATAAGAAAGCCCTTCCTGAGGGCTGTCAGTTTCAAAGGGAACACAACCTAGGGGCATTCCAAAGCCCTTCCTGACTCTTCAGGTGTTTTCTCCTTTCCTTAGTCCAAACACTTATTAACATCTTAATACTAGTTATTTTGAATGGACATAGCAAGAGATACATTGAGGCTTGCAAGGCAGCTCTCCTGGCAACATCTTGCCACAAACTCAGACTACAGCACTCAGGCCAGATTAATCATTCCTAACCCTAGCAGGGTCCAAATCTAGTTATCACTGTTTGGATCATGACAACATTTGTCCATGACCAAGCTCTTAACTTATAGTTAAGCATTAGGCACTTTGACCAGGCCCATCTCGATGCCAGGGTAGCACACAACTCACCGCTTGCCCTGGGTCCGTCTCGTCCCTCGTCGAGACCCTGCTTTTGGGGGTGCTAGGAAGTAAGGGCAGCTGAGGCTTAGCTGAGAGAACAGATGCCCAGGAGGAAAATATCACGTAGAGTCAAATGACTCCCAGGATAAAAAAGCATGGCATTTGCTAAGTCTTCCTGTGTCCATACAAAAAGGACATGGCTCTGAATAAACTATGCAAAGGACTCAAGGAGAAGAGAAAAACAATATTTACAAGTCAACAGAACATAAGAAAGAAGTTACAAATAAACACAGAGGAATGGGAGCATCATAACGGGAGTAACCCAATAAACCTAAACTACCTGAGGCTATGTTATCCTACATGAGGCCAGTTTCCAAGCCATGGAGCCAACCTCCTGGTATTATATACTACTATTCTTGGGTATTAGTCTCTTACTCTGTTGTTTTATATTCCACAGATGAGTGCAATCTTTCTATATCTGTCCCTCTCTTTCTGGCTCATTTCACTTAGCATGATACTTTCCATGTTGATCCACTTATATGCAAAGTTAATGACTTCATCCTTTCTAACAGCTGCATAGTATTCCATTGTATAGATTCACCTAAGTTTCTTTAACCAGTCATCTGTTCTCGGGCACTCGAGATTTTTCCAGATTCTAGCTATTGTAAACAGTGCTGCAATGAACATATAAGTGCAGATGTCATCTTGACTATACTTTTTTGCTTCTCCAGGATATATTCCTAGCCGTGGTATTGCTGGGTCAAATGAGAGCTCAATTTCTAATTTTTTGAAAAGCATCCATATTGTTTTCCAAAAGGGCTGAACCAGTCGGCATTCCCACCAGCAGTGTAGAACTTTCTCCCCAAATCCTCTCCAACAGTGGTTGCTTTTGTTCTTTTGGATGTGTGCCAGTCTTTGTGCCAGTCCCTTTCTGTCCTGCTCGCTCTCACTTCTTTCACTTTGTGCTCTGCTTATGTGTGTGCCACTGTGCTCTCTTCTGTCTGTCTCTCTGCGTCTGTCTCTCTGCGCCTGTCTCTCTGCCTCTGCTTCTGTGTCTTCTTCCTCTGTCTTCTTCTGCCTCTGTCTCTTCTATCTCTCTGCCTTCTTCATATATCTCCCTCTTCTGTCTCCTTCTTCCTCTGTCTCCCTTGTCTTCTTTCTCTCCCCACCCCCCATCTCTTCTATCTTCCCTCAGTGCCCCACAGTCTTAGTTTATATAGCAAATTACATAGGGTGGTGACACAGAGGTGGGTTTAACATCAACAAATCAACAAAGAAGGGTAAGACCATTTCTTGAGGAGATTAACAAAATCTCATCTAAGGAAATCTCATCTAAAGAGATCCACTCAAGGGTGGGGGTCCAAACAAGGGTGTGTCAGGGTGTGAGGTAGTAATCTACTTAAATAGTTATAGTAAATCTACTTCTAATATTTCTAGCAATGTCATTCTGTATGAGCACAGTAAGTGATATAAAGTTTGGTTTTTCCTGAGGGCATCTCCAGACCACAGTCCTCAGGCCAGGTTAATCTTCCTAACCCCGGCAGGATCCTAATCTCCTCGTTACTTTTGGATCATGGTAGCATTGTTCATGATCATGAACTTATAGTTGAGTATTGTGGCACTTTGGCCTGGCCCATTTCGATGCCAGGGTAGCACATAACTCACCGCTTGCCCTGGATCCTTCCTGTCTCTCGTCGGTATTCTGCTTTTGGGGTGCTAGGAACTGAGGGCAACTTGAGTTAAGAAAGCAGATGCCCAGGAGTAAATATTATTGGAGTCAATCAACTCCCAAGTAACAAACATAATTATTAACTGTCTTCCTGTGTCCATACAGAAAGGACATTGCTTTAAGGTAAACTATGTTCCCTAAGGCAAGGCTAAAAGGACAAACCCCATGTTCTCCTACAATTATCAATATGCATACTACTTTCTCTTCTTGGAGGAGTCACATAATCTTGCTTAGATATGAACAGAATTGGTGGGCTTCCTTGCATGATAGTAAGGAGCAACTTTCAACTAAGAAAACATGAAACTATTACAGGAAATACTTTGGCAGTGAAGCTGATACTAATGTCCACGGGACATGGGATTTTGTTGTTGTTTTCTTCATTTTATTTTTGAGCTATACACGAATGAAGACTGCCAGTATTTAATTTTCACTTTTTTTTGTTATTATGCCTCTGTTGTTGAAGCATCCTCCTGGGTCATATTTCATAAAGGGTGAACAACACTGATTATATTTAGTCTTTCTATTGAATCTACCTCAACACAGTGACAAAATCAAGCAAAATACAGATATGATTTAAGTGCCATAAAATATAATGTAGAGAAGAATTTGAATGATCAAAAAGGTAGTAAAAAGGTAATTTTCTCTTGACCATAAAGATCTGATAATCAGTTGGTGCAGTATTGCCAATATTATACATCAAAGTATCCTTTCTTCTTCAAAATCTTGCCTGATGCTAACTAGTCTCTTCGGTATTTTTCTTCTCACACAGGTAATGCAAATGTGAAACTGGATTTTCCTGTGCCGTGGGATCTTGAGAACTGTGTGAAAGATCTGATTGCAAAACTCAGTTCAATAAAACTGTGCTTTCCATTTAAAATTGTATTGATCTGTACAGAAAACATTGTGCTTTCCTGTGTGTAGCAATCTAGGTCCTTCTACTTGTAATTTTTTGTCTTTTTCTAAGAGTCTATGACTGAACAAACAATAATCGAAATAAGGAAATTAGGGAGAATAGAGAAGATAGTATAGCTCTTATAGATATAAATTTGCTGTTATTATGTCCTACCCACTCCTTTTTAGGAAAAAAAGACCCGAGTGATAGGACATGTGGGAGAGGGTGTTTGTCTTGCATGCAGCTATTACAGGTTTGATCTCTGACATCCCATATGGTCCCCTAAGCATGGCTAGAAGTAATTCCTGAGTGCAGAGCCAAGAGTACCTCCTGAGCACACCAGGTATGATGAAGGAAGAAAGAAAGAAAGAAAGAAAGAAAGAAAGAAAGAAAGAAAGAAAGAAAGAAAGAAAGAAAGAAAGAAAGAAGAAAGAAAAGAAAGAAAGAAAGAAGGAAGAAGGAAAGGAAGGAAGGAAGGAAGGAAGGAAGGAAGGAAGGAAGGAAGGAAGGAAGAAGAAGAAAGAAAGAAGAAAGAAAGAAAGAAAGAAGAAAGAAAGAAAGAAAGAAAGAAAGAAAGAAAGAAAGAAAGAAAGAAAGAAAGAAAGAAAGAAAGAAAAAGAAAGGAAGGAAGGAAGAAAGAAAGAAAGAAAGAAAGAAAGAAAGAAAGAAAGAAAGAAAGAAAGAAAGAAAGAAAGAAAGAAAGAAAGAAAGAAAAAGAAAGAGAGAGGGAGGAAGGAAGGGAAGAAGGAAAGAAAGAAAGAAAGAAAGAAAGAAAGAAAGAAAGAAAGAAAGAAAGAAAGAAAGAAAGAAAGAAAGAAAGAAAGAAAGGAAGGAAGGAAGGAAGGAAGGAAGAAAGAAAGAAAGAAAGAAAGAAAGAAAGAAAGAAAAGAAAGAAAGAAAGAAAGAAAGAAAGAAAGAAAGAAAGAAAGAAAGAAAAGAAGGAAGGAAGGAAGAAAGAAAGGAAAGAAAGGAAGGAAGGAAGGAAGGAAGGAAAGAAAGAAGGAAAGAAAGAAAGAAAGAAAGAAAGAAAGAAAGAAAGAAAGAAAGAAAGAAAGAAAGAAAGAAAGAAAGAAAGAAAGAAGGAAGGAAGGAAGGAAGAAAGGAAAGAAAGAAGGAAGGAAGGAAAGAAAGAAAGAAAGAAAGAAAGAAAGAAAGAAAGAAAGAAAGAAAGAAAGAAAGAAAGAAAGAAAGAAAGAAAGAAAGAAAGAAAGAGGGAGGGAAGGGAATGAAGAAAAAGAGGAAAGAAAGAAAGAAAGAAAGAAAGAAAGAAAGAAAGAAAGAAAGAAAGAAAGAAAGAAAGAAAGAAAGAAAGAAAGAAAGAAAGAAAGAAAGAAAGAAAGAGAGAGGGAAGGGAATGAAGAAAAAGAAGGAAAGAAAGAAAGAAAGAAAGAAAGAAAGAAAGAAAGAAAGAAAGAAAGAAAGAAAGAAAGAAAGAAAGAAAGAAAGAAAGAAAGAAGGAAAGAAGGAAAGAAAAGAAAGAAAATTTCTTTGTGCCTTTCTGACAACCTACCCTCTTTAAATGAATAGACAAAAGAGCTGCTAAATTACATCTGAAACTACTGTTGCCCCCCTGGGTAAGAACATTCTAGTACTCACTTCCCAGGGCCAGTATCACCCACTTTGATGAACACTGACAAAATCTGTCAGACTATATCCTTTGAGTGTTTGGCCACCTGGGTTGGGACTGAGGCATTTAACAAGACTGGGAACAATGGTTAGAGGGGGAAGGCAGTGGCTCTCTGTAAGGTCTGGGCTTGCATGAGTCCATGGGGACGTGGAGAGATTTCTGGTGATTGGAAAGTGGTATGGGCAGACATGAGTCTCAGGGCATGCTTACATTGCTTCTTTACACTTCTTTCCTGTGGCCTCTTTCGAACTAACTCTCTGGCCCTTTCATGTGGCATCACAGAAGAGCACACAGTTCATTATAAATTAGTAGAACATATCCAAAAGGGAGAAGAACACAGTAAAGAAAGTGAACCCGGGCTGGAGCACAGTGGGTAGGGTGTTTGCCTTGCACGCGGTCGACCTGGGTTCGATTCCCAGCATCCCATATGGTCTCCTGAGCACCGCCAGGAGTAATTCTTGAGTGCAGAGCCAGGAGTAGTCCCTGTGTATTGCCGGGTGTGACCCAAAAATTAAAAAATAAGAAAGTGAACCAATTTACAAGCTTACCTCTGCCATATTTCAGTATGTAAATTATTGTCTGTTGAATTACGCCCTCGCAAACAAAGATAGGTTGACGGCTGAAGTCCTAACTATCAGAAGCTCAGAATGTGCCCATATATCAGAGTTATTTCGAACATAATTAATATAAAACCATACTGGTATCCTTTTCAGAAAGAATCATGTGAATAGAGAGACATAAGCGATAACAGGAAATAGCAAAGGCAGAAATTGGGGTCATGCAGCTATTGTCAAAAACTGCCAGTAAATACCAGAAGTTATGAAGAACAAAGAACAGGTTCCCCTCCATGTTTCAGAAAGCTACAGGATCTGTTCTCATCTTAATTTCACGTTCCTGGCCTTTTAGAATTATGACAAATAAATTTGCATTGTTTCAAGCCATCTGACTTGTGAGACATTGTTACAGCACTCCTAGAAAACGGATACTTAATTACTTTGAGAAAAATATGCATGAATCAAGTGTGTACTTAGTTTATGAAACCCATCTATTTCAGTTTCTATCTGGGTATCAGTTTCCACACCCTAACCCTGTTCTCATTTTTTGGGAGCACAATATGTATTGCGGCACTTACTCTCTAGAATTGGGAAAATAGACATTTGGCTATGAGAAAATTTATTTTTTACATATCTTAATAAATGCCTTTTAGAAAAGTGTTACACAAAGTACTTTGTTTCGCACAAAAGCACATTCACTTTAAGAATGTGTGGAGGTCAGGCCAGAGTGATGGTATAGTGGGCAGGGTGTTTGCCTTGTAAGATTGAACCTGGGTTCAATCCCTAGTGTCACATATGGTCCCCAAGCACCGATAGAAGTAAATCCTGAGTGCAGATCCAGGAGTAACCCTTGAGCATCGCTGGGTGTGACCCAAACAAGAACAAAACAAAACAAAAATGTGTGGAGGTGCCTTCTCTTAGACATTTCTAACATGAATAAAATTCTTCCTTCTATCAAAGTGTGGCTTAAATCAGCATCCTCTCCCCAGGCCCTTCATTTCTATGACTAGTCACAGTTGGACTGGAAAGATAGCACAATGGGTAGGGTGTTTGCCTTGCATTCAGCCAATGGGTTTGATTCCTCTGTCCCTCTCAGAGAGCTACCAAGATTATCCCGCCCACACAGCAGAGCCTGGCAAGCTCCCTGTGTTATTTGATATGCCAAAAACAGTAACAACAAGTCTCACAATGGAGATGTTACTGGTGCCCGCTTGAGCAAATCGATGAACAATGAGATGACAGTGTGACAGTGGTACAGTCAGTGCTACAGTCACAGTCATTGAAACTAGTACTACTAGTACTATATAAAAACACAATACTACTCATTAGCTATCATAGTATATGAGACCATCCCATGCTCCCCACATTAGATACACATCAAATAGAATCAGTATGAAAAACATAGCGACGCACGCACGTTCTGACTTAATCCCTGGTAGAGAGCAGTGATGATGATGACAGAAGTCTTCGGTATTTTTAAGGTGCAAACTTAGCTCCAGAATTTAGATTCATAGCTAGATACAAAATATTGTGTGAATGTTGATTAGCAGGTGGTCCCATCAGGTGGACAAATTACTTACACTTTCTCCATAGTTATTCACAGTTCATTTTCTCTTCAGAATTTTTAGGTGAGAGCTTGGAGCTCTAACATGTTTGGGTTTCAGATTTTGGGAAGGAATGCACTGCATTTTTTGGCACTCTTTTGAGTGATTTATATACTGCTCCCATTGTATAATTTGTTTTAAGCATGTATGACAGAGCTGGTGTAGGACTTCTGCTTTGGAAACGTGTGCTTCAAATATGCATGTGTTGGCCTTTTGGGTCCTTGTGATTTTACATTTAAATGAAAACAAATTCTTCCCCAAAAGGCATTTACACTACATCCCAAGGGGTTCCTTCTCTCTATTTTACCATTGGTAAGAATAATTAATGAGCAAAGAGTAGGGACACAAATTTTAAGATTAACAGGGGAAATACCCAGCTATAATAACTTGAAAATATGTTGGAAATATCTTTCAGAAACATGATGTATGGAGAAAAGATAATTAAAACAAGAATTGCTGAGGCTTCCCATAAGTAGCAAAGCAAAACACTCTACTACGGCATCTGGTTAGAGTTTCCCTTTGATGACAGTACATCATCAGGCTAGTGCCTCTCTCACTTCTGAGAATGAACATTACTCTTGTTGAACAGAAAGAGGATTCCAAACAAATCATCTCCAAATTATCCTGAAGGTAGCAGTGTTGAAGCATCATTCCTCTCGGACTAACTTCTGCCAGCGGTATCTCCAAGACAATAGCAAACCATCCAAATTCACATAGAATATCAGTCATAATACCCTAGAATTTAGAGTTGGAAGATGGTAATGTTATTTTGCTAGGTTTGAAGAAGGTTTTGAGTGTATCCATGTGCCAAACCTGTGAGTTAATAAGGCAACACAGACTGTTAGTCTCTCACTAACAGTAGGTGTGCTTGGCAGGTACGGTGAAGGATAAAGCCCACATCCAGTCGTCAGAATGTCTCTGCTATCAGAGACCTGGTAGTATGGTTTGTGTACATGAACCCTGGATTTACACAGAACTACATCTGGTCCAATAAAATCTTTCTGATATTTAGGGTAACAAGTGATCTTGTAGGAGTTTCTCACTCTGCCTAGTGCCATAAGAGAGTCAAATGTACCAAAACTCCACTCCTATACAGGCAAAAATTAATCAGAGTGTTCTTACAGAGGACATTCTACTAATCAGGGTCCATGAGGCAGACAGATGGCACGTTAGGAAGCGTTTAAGCAAAGAGCTTAATGAAGAAAACAGATTGAGAGAAACATCAAGAGATTTTGAAGTGCTAAACGATGAGCAAAGGCAGAACCTAGTTTACCCTGGACATTACTGGAGCTTGGAGAGTTGGAAAATAAAAGTTGGTACGCTACTTTTCCATAACTGCTGTGGGGTGAGAGAGAAGAGGGGTGGGGGATGGGCATTGGCCGCCACCCTCCTCTACCCAGCTTAGAATCTTACCTAGGAGCCCAAACTCGGAAGCCCAGGTTAAGATTGCCCTGGCAACCCTGTGTAATAGAGCATATTTGAGGTTGCAAGGTAGAAAAAATTAGTCTGGGCACAGGAACCTCAAGAGGCAATAAACCTCCCCTTTAAATAAGATTTTAGCTATAGTTTGCCTTGCAGTGGACAGCACATGCCCTGCTTGGGGTCCCCCGTGTTAGCTCTGTCAGTGTAGTGCAAAGAGGTGCTCCTTGCTCATGCACAGGAGAATAAAGAAGAATCATGTAGTTGCCAGGAGTATGTGAACTGAAAATAAACTGTGCTTTAGAAATGTGGGATTTAGAGAGAAAACGTACTAGTTTACAAAAATGAATTGAATGCCTACAATGGGGAGCTAACTGAGAGGACAGATGGTTCCTGGGCTGGTGACAAAAATTGAAAACAAGGACTTCCCGGAGGTTCCTAGCAGAGAGATAATTTTCTTTACCATTCTAGCGGAATATGGAAGATTTCCATATTGAGGCACAAAGAGATAGTATGCCTGGGGAGATATGTCTGAATGCATGTATGTAATGCACAAAGAACTGTGATTTTGGTATTGAGCAGGTTATTAGTGGAAGAACTGGGCAAGAGTGTACATCTAGACCTGGTCTTCAATTAGAAAGACCTGGTCTTCAATTAGAAAGAATTGAAAATAATTTTTTAAAAAATCAGGGGCTGGAGCAATAGCATAGCGGGTAGGGTGTTTGCCTTGCACACGGCCGACCCGGGTTCAATTCCCAGCATCCCATATGGTTCCCTGAGCACCGCTCAGGGGTATTTCCTGAGTGCAGAGCCAGGAGTGACACAGCATCGCTGGGTGTGACCCAAAAAGAAAAAAAATTCAGAGCCAGATAGATAATAGAGGAAGCAGAGCATTTGTCTTGTGCGCAATAGATCTGGGTTTAAGTTTTATCAGAACTTCATATAGTCCCCTAAGTCTGCCAGGAGTGATTTTTTAGAATAGAACCAGGAGGAAGTTCTGAGCACAACCAGAAAGAAAGAGGGAGGGGTGGAGGGGTGAAGAGGTGGGGAAAGACGAGGGGAGTGGGGAGAAGATAGAGAAGAGGAGGAATAAGAGAGGAGACAGGATAGGAAAGAAAAGGAAATCATTCTGATCACAGGATGCCAGAGAGATTGCTTAGAGGAACAGCTCGAAGCAGAGGACAACTAGAAAATTATTCAAAATTCTAGCTAGAAAATAGTTCCTATATGGTGATAAAGGGCTTAGAATAGAGTTATAACAGTGGAAACGGAAAGAATGAGCAGGTGGACTCAAGAATCATTGGTAAGAGATGATGACTAGGCCCTAGTGACTAATGAAAAGGTAGCTGAAAAGAGTAAGAATCAATGACGGGCATAAACTTCACAGCCCTCGTGACCAAATAGTGGTAGATTATAATAAGATATGTAAACATTACTTTGGGGAAACTTATAATTGAGGGAAACAAATATGATGATCTTACTATTTGGTTCATTGCTTTGGTTTATATTTAACAATATTTTTGCATATTAATAATAATTTACCTGGAATGAAGAGCTCCTTAAAATGATACTGCTGTTCACCATTTTACCAAATCTGAGATTTAAGGACCATCCTTTCAATTCATTCTCTTTTGCTTTCAAATTAATGTCTCACAATTCTATCAATTTTACCTATACTATTTCTCAAGTCTACCCATTTTCCCCAATCCCAGCATAATTTAGACCTTAATCTTTTCCTTTTTTTTGGTTTTTTCAGTCAAATCTAGTGATTCTCAGGGCATATTTCTGGTTCTTTACTCAGGAATCACTCCTGACAGTGCTTGGGGGACCATATGGGATGCTGGGGATTGAACTTGGGTCAACCACATGCAAGGCAAACACCCTACCTGCTGTACTATCACTCCGATTTTCACCCCAATCATTTTTAATCTGGAATTTTAGTCATTTCTTTAAAAAGAAGTTTTAACAGAACATAATAATCATTCAAATTGGTTTTTATTTAATTCTCTGCCTTCATTTTTCATTCTGTGACTCACATTTTATGCTTCTACCATACTCATTATATCACTTGTATCACTTGTCATCCCATTGCTCATCAATTTGCTCGAGCAGATGCCAATAATGTTTTCATTTGTCCTGCTGCGTGCTAGTGTAGCCCAGTGGCATCTGCTCGATCCAGGAACAGGAGGAGCATCAAATCATTCGTTCAGGGTTTTGATGAAGACGTTTGACCATCTCATAGTGGGGCAGCCACTCGGTCTTTTGATGTCCCATGGAATCCAGTCGGTAACAGCTCTAGTCCAGCGGTTATCTCCAAATCACATTATATGTCCGGCCCATCTGATTTTTGACACCTTGGCAAACGAGATGGCATCCCTGATTCTTGATCGTCGATGGAGGTCAGAACTTTGGGTTCTTTCTCTAACATGAGTGAAATGTGATATTCCAAGCATAGCTCTTTTGATTCCTCTTTGGGAGACATACTCATTATATATGTTCTTGAATATGTTATAGTCTTATTCACTTTAAGCATTAAACCTGATTAACCCTTTGTTAGCCTTCCCTTTCTATTTCCTGCATCATTCTTCACATTTATTTTTTTTCTCTTTGATTATTATCTTTATTTTTTTTATTAGTTTATTTTTAATTAGAGAGTCATCGTGAGGGTACAGTTACAGATCCATACATCTTTGTGCTCATGTTTCCCCCATACAAAGTTCGATAACCCATCCCTTCACCAGTGCCCATTCTCCACCACCAGTAAACCCAACATCCCTCCCCCCCTCCCAAGTCCCGTCTCCCCCCACCCCACCCTGCCACTATGGCAGGGTATTCCCTTTTGTTCTCTCTCTCTGATTAGGTGTTGTGGTTTGCAATAAAGGTGTTGAGTGGCCATTGTGTTCAGTCTCTAGTCTGTATTCGGCCCACATCACCCTTCCCCCACATGACCTCCAGCCACATGTTACTTGGTGGTCCCTTCCCTGAGTTACCCAGAATGAGAGACCAGCCTCCAAGCCATGGAGACAACCTCCTGGTACTTATTTCTACTATTCTTGGGCGTCTGTGGAATATAGAATAATAGTCTTATAGTCTATTATTCTATATTCCACAGATGAGTGCAATATTTCTATGTCTGTCTCTCTCTTTCTGACTCATTTCACTTAGCATGATACTTTCCATGTTGATCCACTTATATGCAAACGTCATGACCTCATTTTTTCTAACAGCTGCATAGTATTCCATTGTATAGATGTACCAGAGTTTCCTCAACCAGTCATCTGTTCTAGGGCACTCGGGTTTTTTCCAGATTCTGGCTATTGTAAACAGTGCTGCGGTGAACATATAAGTGCATATGTCACTTCAACTATACTTTTTGGCTTTTCTGGGATATATTCCCAGCAGTGGTATTGCTGGGTCAAATGGGAGCTCAACCTCTAGTTTTTTGAGAATCGTCCATACTGTTTTCCAAAAGGGCTGAACTAGCCGGCATTCCCACCAGCAGTGTAGAAGGGTCCCTTTCTCCCCACATCCTCTCCAACAGCGGTTGCTTTTGTTCTTTTGGATGTGTGCTAGTCTCTGTGGTGTGAGGTGGTATCTCATGGTTGTTTTGATCTGCATCTCTCTGACAATTAGTGATGTAGAGCATTTTTTCATGTGCCTTTTGGCCATTTGTATCTCTTCCTTGGTAAAGTTTCTGTTCATTTCTTCGCCCCATTTTTTGATGGGGTTGGATGTTTTCTTCTTGTAGAGTTCAACCAGTGCTTTATATACCATTGATATTAACCCCTTATCTGATGGGTATTGTGTAAATATCCTTTCCCATTCTGTAGATAGTCTTTGTATTCTGGTCACTGTATCTTTGAAGACAAGGTCGGCAAAACCCTCTACGATATTGAAGATAAAGGTATCTTCAAAGATGACATGGAACTAAACAATCTAGTAAAAACAGAGATCAACAAATGGAACTACATTAAACTAAAAAGCTTCTGCACCGCATTCTTCACATTTAATATCTAACTTTTCTTTGGTGAGCCTTTGTTCAAAAAGTTAGATACCTTTTCTTTGTGGTTCCTTCATATTTTATTTATCCCTTTATTATAGATGTATCAGTATAGAATTAGCACCTACTTACTTATCTGATTCATACTTTAGTTCTAAGTGTCTAAATAGAAAGAGTATTTGTCTATTGAATGAATAAACAAAGCAAACAGAAACATAGTTCTGTTGGTATTTAAATCAATTCAACAAGCTGCCTTTGCGTATCTACTATTTACATGCCCTGTGCAAGAAGTTCAGAATAACAGCAATGCATGCTTGGAAACAGGAAACGTACAATCTGGTGTTATAGATCTCTAATAAACAAGCAAATGTATTGCATAGTTAACATATTTCATAATATTAGACAGTCAGAAGAAAATAATGGTAATAAAACTATACTTTAAATTTATACTGAGGCTCGAATTCATTCTTTAATTTTTATATGACCTTGAACAAAAAGTTTAACTCCTTAAATTTTTGTCTTTTCACCTGTAATATTTAATGTGAATATAAATCCTACTCTTAGGTTTTGTAATAATTAAATAAGAATCTTTTGATATCATATAGTAGATATTACCGAATAAATAATAACCTCCTGCCCCCACGCTAGGTTTTCTTTACCGGGGCCTCCTCAGAGGGGGGTGGGTTGAGTTTCCCTCCCCACCCCAAGCAGAGCCCCAGCAACCAAAAACCTCCAGAACTCAGCTGCAACCATGCTCAAGGCCACTCTCCACACTCGGATGAGCCTCACACATGAAGGAACTGACAGAGGAACCCAGGCGTGCGGGACCCGTGGCTGAGATCTCCAAGTCTGCTCAGATCGGGACTGGGCCTCCTCCACCCAGATTCCCTGTTTTACAGTAGCTTGGCAGTCACACCCACAAACTTCCCTTGGTGCCGTGTAATCCCATCAACGGCCAAGATCCAGAGACTATAAAACAACACTCCTGAAGAGAGCAATGCAGAATCTCCCACGCTACAAGCTACTTGTAGCGTATTCAATATGCCAAAAACAGTAACAATGATGGACCTCATTCCCCTGACCCTGAATGTGACAGGGACGAGTGAAGATGTTACTGGCACCCACTCGAGCAAATCAATGAGCAACGAGATAACAGTGATGCAATGATTAAATAAATGCTCTTCTTAATATGCATTTTATTGTATTTGTGTGTTTGTTTTGGGACTTAAGATACTATCAGATACATGTCATTAAAGCAATGAGCAATGTGAGAGGGTAGAACAGCATTTAATCCCAAAGAAAGTTTCTGATATTTTTGCTTATTGTTTGGGGCCACACCTGGTGGTATTAAATGTCACTCCTGGTCCTCATTCAGCAATCACCCCTGGTGGACTTGTGAGGGCCATATTGTGTGCTGAAGAAGAAACCCAGGTCAGCCGTATGCAGGCATGCACCCTACCCACTGTGCCATCTCCTTGGCCCCTCTCATGTTTCAAAAGAACTTCTGTTAGGGAGAGAAGGAATGGGTCTCTGGGAATTGAAGATGATACTACTAGAAAATATAGATAAGCAGTCAGGAATTGAGACAGTCTGATGGAAATTGCTTCTTCAACTTTCTATTTACATGTGACAAAGAGCTAGAATCTGATGGCATATTTGTCTATGGCTGGCATTTACCTGACCCACTAGAAAATCACTAATAGTTCCAAATCTGTGTTGGTTTCCATCCAGTTCATATACTTACATTCATAGTTTGAACACATTCTTTCCTTTCAACCACTCAATAAGACCATCCAGATTGTTTCAGTTTTTGGTTCTTTTGCATAAATCTGTCATGTATTACTGATAATTTGGGGCCATTGTGCATAAAATCACTATTAAATAATTTTGTGCAATAATTTTGTGGACATATATTTTAATTTCTCTTATAGATAATTGAGAGTAGGGTGTCTGGGCTTAACTTTTAACATCATAAAAGTGGTTTTTTATGATTAACTTAAAAATCATAAAAGTGGTTTTTTTCCAAAGTGATTAAGTCACATTACCTAGTGGGAACAATGAACTATATTAAGAGTTTCAGGTGTGTGACTGCCAGGCTACCAGAAGTACAGGAAGATGGGGGGATGTCACCCATTCCTGATTCCATGCAAACATGGAGATTTTGAACACAAGTCCCGCATACCTGGGTTTTTCAGAAGATTCATTCATACATGAGGTTCATAGGAGCCTGTAGAGTTTGGCTGTAGGCATGGCGGTGATTGGGTTCTGGAAGTTTCAGCTGCAGGGGCTCTGTTGGGGTGGGTGATGGGACTCACCCAGCCCCCTCCAGGTTGCCCCAGATGAGACAGTCTGTCACGGGGTTTGGTGGCATCTTTGCGGCATGCTTCTCTATTCCTCTTCCAACATCTATTTGTGAGTTTCTGGATTATGGCCATTAATGAGTTTATATGAGCCCTGGCAGCCAAAAACCTCCAGAATCAATCTCCACCATATTCACGGCTAATCTCCACAGGCTCGGATAAGCCTCATCCATGCGTGAATCTGCTGAAAAACCCAGGTTTGCAGGACTTGTGATTGAAATCTCCAGGCTCGCACTGAGTCAGGTATGGGTGACCTCCCCACATCTTCCCATGCTTCTGGTAGCCTGTCAGTCATATAACTCACTAATGGCCATGATCCAGAGACTCACAAACCTCGGAAGAAGAAGAGAGCAACACACCACAAAGATGTCACCAGAACCCAAAGTAGTCACCCAGTTAAAAGTTTAATTCTAGCTGTATCACCCTATTTAATATCTTAGAATTCCTGGAATGGTCACGTGACATCTCTTACTCTATACAAGGGCTTAATGGCTCCAGAGTGATACAACAATCTTCACATACTTTACTCTAAGGAAATTTTTTGGATCATCTTTCGTGGATTATTCATAACAAGCAACAAAAAATGAATTAAAATAAGTCTGGGATTGCGGGAAGGCTTTGGGGACTGGGGTGGAATAATTCGAAATATGGTGGTGAACGGTATAATGGTGGTAGGATTGATGTTGGAATATTGAATGTAATCAATTATTGTGGACAACTTTATAAAATTAAAATAATATTTTTAAAAAGACTTCCAGTTGCTTGACATCCTTGCCAACATTTGCTATTATTCATCTTTTAGATTAAATAATTCTAACAAATACATGTTATTATGTTCATACATATCTTATGGTGGTTTTAGTGTATGTTTATTTGTTGACTGACATGGTTTTGCATCTTCTCTTACTATTTGTATACTGTCGTTAGTGAAGTACCCAAATGTTTTCCTTAGTTTCTTTTAATTGCAAGGTCTTTTCAATATTGAATTGTTAGAGCTTTCTGCATATTCTGGAAACAAATACTTTATTCAGTATATGATTTGCAAATATTTACCCCAGTCTATGGGTTATCATTCATCTTCTTAACAATGCTTTACAAAAGTAAAGATTTTATGTTTTGATTGTCTGATTTGTTTATATTTTTATCTCATTTTATATTGTTTAAGAAATCTTTATAAAATCCAAGGTCTATAGTATTTCCACATTGTTTTCTTTTAGAGAATTATAGTATTGATTATTACATTTAAGATTATGTTTACTCTGAGATTTGAATATACAGGCATGGAGAGAAGCTCAGAAAATATATCATTACTAGAAGTAGGGCTGGAATCTCAACCTTGCTTTGTTGTTGATAGAGTCGATCAACTGTTTCCACATAACTCCTAATCTGTGGGCATGCATAATTTGAGTCAATTTAAAGTAGAATATTTAGAAGAAGGAAAGACAATCATTTTCTGATGAGCTGAATCAACATTGTTCTAACAAATGTTTACAAGCATCTATACCTGTTGAACCCACATCATATCACTTGTAAGTGAGACTAAACTAGCTTCTTTCCTTTCTTCAATCTTTTGAGTATTTCCTTCTAGTAAATCTTTAAAGCTACTACTTACGTGAGCCCATAATTTACTATGATCCCGAAGTCAGGCACAATAATTCCTCCTGATCCCTCCTTTCAGAAAAACTTTCTATCATGGTTATTCACGTACCTAGTCCTATTACTCTGACCAACTGACTAATGATTCTACGTTGGGTCCGAGTCTGGACACTCATGAGTCTCAAATGTTTGCTGATTCAGAGCAGTGATATTGCAGCCAAAGAGAAACAGTTTCTGTGAACCTCTGTCTCCTACTGAAGACCAGCTGGTACTGCTTCCCAGTTAGGGCATTGAAATTCTGAAATTTTGTCAAATATGGTCATAACATATTTAATTCCTGCCAGTTGCCTCTGGTCAAAGAGGATAATTAGAGGGTCTGAAAATGGTCTGGCAAAGTTTCTAGAAGCAGTAGAGACTAGCAGCTGACAGCACAGATATATGAAATTAAAATCTGTTTCAAGATATGAACCTTATGCACACGCTAAGATCCATTAGGAAACATGGTGAGCTCGCTGCATTGTATGGATACTAGACACAATGGGGAATGAAGAAGAGGCAGTAAGGAAAACACTTGGAAAGGAGAAAGACACACAGCAAAATCTTATCCTGGAAGAGATGGCTGCTAAATTTAGTAGGATGGACTCGTTAAGAAAATGTGGAAAGAGCAAGAAGGAGTGTAGCCCTTGAATATAAAAATCCAAGAATCATTTCCTGTTACTGCATGCCCCCAAGCTCTGTCAGGTGTTGCCTAGTGAGCATCATCATTGCTTGTCCAGTGACTCACTGAATCACTGAAACTTTCAGAAAGAAATGAATACAGTAAAGTAGCATGCTACAAAATTAACACTAGAATAACTATTGCATTTTCATATAAAAGAAAATTTTAAAAACTTCATTTATACCTCTTCCCCAAGGCAGGTAGAAAATCAGATCATTAAAGTGAGGTGAAGGACCTAGATATCTGAAAACCATGTCAGTATTAAAAGTAAAGGAAGAAGACACAACAAAACGGAAAAAGACCATGAATTGAAAGAATCATATTTTGGCTGGCGTGATAGTACAGGGCTTCAATTCCTAGCACCACAAAGTCTCCCACGCATCACAGGTGTGGCCCTGAAACTTCCTAATATGGTGCAGGTGGTCCTAGTGATGCCCAGTTATAAACACTTTTAACTTTGTTAAATGTTTTACCTAAAGCATTATACAGATTCACTAAAACTATTGAAATTCCGAAGACAATATTTAGGGATAAAGAATAAATACTACTAAAACTTTTAATAGATATTTTGTTTTGGAGCCATACCAGGTATTTCTCAGGATCTCCTCTTGGCTTTATGCTCAGGGTTTGCTCCTAGCAATGCTCAGAGGCTGAGAGGTGCTGGGGATTGAACTCAGGGCTCCTGCATGTAATCCAAAAAGAAACATGGACACCTATCTGCATTGCATTGCTTATTACAATAACCATGGACTGGAAATAACCCAAATGCCAACTAGAAATGAGTCAATAAAACGTATGTGATATTTATCTATCTCTCTATCTCTCTATCTATCTCTCTCTCTTTCTACCTACCTATCTATCTATCTATCTATCTATCTCTACACATATAGTGAAATATTATGTGACTAGAAAAGATGAAATCTTGTCATCTGCTAGAACTTTGGTTGAACTGCAGGGGAGCATTTGAAGAGAAATAAATCAGAGGAAGAAGGACAAATTTCAAATGACCTCATTTGTCTGGCTTATAAAGAAACAAAGGAGCAAATGGACAGTGTCCTATGAAAACAAACCCTTGGACTCTGACAAAGATCAGAGGCACCCAAGGAGGGGGTGGGGAGAATCGGGCAACTAGAAGTGACATAAGAATAGCAGGGGAGGGTTTGGGGCTCTGTAATGACAGTCATATGTCAACATTCAAGAACTACAACTTTATTTTTTAAGATTTTACTTTAATGAATCACCATGAAAAAAAATTACAAAGCTTTCAGGTTTAAGTCTCAGTCATATACTGATTAAAGCCCCATCCCTTCACCAGTGCACATGTTCCACCACCAAGAACCCCAATATACCCCCCTCCCACCACCCCCCACCTAAGTAGCTAATGATCTTCACTTTATTCTCTCTATACTTTGAATACATCCAATATTTCAATAGAGAACTCACTATTATTGTTTGGAATTTTCCCCCAACAATCAGGCCTGCTGAAAAGGCATCATTTAATAATTTCTTTTCATTGTTGAGAGTGAAGACTCTGGTTTTGGGTTTCTGATATTTTAGCTCAGTTCACAGTCTAGATGCATTTCTGCAAGAAGCCGCTCTGGGTGCCATAATGGGTTAGAAAACCTCTCGATCAAAGTCTTTAGAAGCAGAGGGTCAGTTTCTTGCGCCGCAGCTCCAGATCTTATCTGGGCAGAAGGCGTGCAGGTAACGCCCCACCCAGGACCACCTACAGGCTACAAAAAGTCATACCTCTGGGTTGGGGGTCTTAGAGGGTGGCTCTCGCCATGTGAATGTTGCCTCCACCACCATTTTCCGCTCAGAAAAACAGGGAAGAGAGGGAAAGACCCTCCCTGGGTGGCACGAGGTTGTAGCTCAGTTCACAGTCTAGGTGCATTCCTGCAAGAAGCCGCTCTGGGTGCCAAAATGGGTTAGAAGACCTCTCGATCACAGTCTTTAGGAGCAGAGGGTCCTCTAGAACTACAACTTTAGGTTAAGGAAGGTACTATTCCCTCTATTAAAGAAAATAAAAATCTGTAGTCTTTAATCTATTGTTAAGAAGTAATGAAGCAATGTAGACTAAAAGAATTTGTTACAATTGAGATGTGGGATCAGACACTGCTAACTACTAATTAGCCAGTATTTTTTTTTTCACAATTCTACCATATCATTAAAAGAAGGAAGAGAACTTTGAACACTCTTCCTGAGAATAATTAATGATGAATTTGCTATGCTTGGAATGTGGAGTAAATTCCAGGGACTGTGCCTATCCTTGTTACTGAGTGGACTGAGAAAACATGCAAATCTTGTCAAGAAAATATCCCTCATTGGATATCCTGCTGATTATCATGAGAACTCTGTAGGGTTTTAAACCTACTCTGAGATTCAACCCAATGCAGAAATTCTATTTTAAATAGCATTCATTCATTCATTCATTCATTCATTCATTCACATAGCAAAGGTACAGGATAAGAGAAAAACTATCCCATCAAAATTGTGGAGTTGTCATGAGATATCATCTCACACCACAGAGACTGGCCCACATCCCAAAAAACAAAAGCAACCGGTGTTGGCATGGATGTGGGGAGAAAGGGACTCTTCTTCACTGCTAGTGGGAATGCCGACTGGTTCAGCCCTTTTGGAAAACAATATGGACTATTCTCAAAAAATTAGAAATTGAGCTTCCATTTGACCCAGCAATACCACTCCTGGGAATATATCCCGGAGAAGCAAAACGGTATAGTAGAGATGGCATATGTATTTCTATGTTCATTGCAGCACTGTTTACAATAGCCAGAATCTGGAAAAAACCAGAGTGCCCCAAAACAGATGACTGGTTAAAGAAACTCTGGTACATCTACACAATGGAATACTATGTAGCCGTCAGAAAACATGAAGTCATGAAATTTGCATATAAATGGATCAACATGGAAAGTATCATGTTGAGTGAAATGAGTCAGAAAGAAAGAGACAGACATAGAAAGATTGCACTCATATGTGGAATATAATGTAACTGAGAAGTACAAGTTGGCAATGATGCAACTTCTGGCAGATATCTCTCTGGACTTAGTTACTAAAATACTAAATTACAGAAACCCAAAACTGAGAGGCCGCTAAGTGTGGTCACTCGACCTCATACCTCTTCATCCTCAGCAATGGAAAACAAATTATCTAATGCTTCCTTTTCAGCAGGTCTGACTTTAGGGGAGAGACTCTCCAAACAATAATAGTGAGTTTTGTTGAAGTATTGTATGCAATCAAAGTGAAAGTAAAGTGAAATTTATTAGTTACACAGGCGGGGGGGGGGCTTAGGGTGGGGGGGGCTAGGGGCGTGGGGGGGTTAGGGGTGTGAGGGGGCGGGGTGGAGCTATACTGGGATTCTTGGTGGTGGAATATGAGCACTGGTGAAGGGATGGGTATTCGAGCATTGTATAACTGAGATTTAAACCTGAAAACTTTGCAACTTTCCACATGGTGACTCAATAAAAAATTAAAAAAAAATTGTGGAGTTGTAAAAATTCCACTTACCTTCCTTTGCAGGAGTAATCTTTGGCAATACTCATCCTGTCTCTGATGTTCATTGATTGTGTCCTTGGATGAATCAATAGCCTGTAAATCACTGTCACTGTCATCCCATTGCTCATCGATTTGCTCAAGTGGGGAACCAGTAACGTCTTCATTGTGAGACTTGTTGTTACTGTTTTTGGCATATCGAATATGCCACGAGTAGCTTGCCAGGCTCTGCCGTGTGGGCAGGATACTCTTGATAGTTGCTGGGCTTTCTGAGAGGGGCAGAGGAATCGAACCTAGGTTGGCTGCATGCAAGGCAAATGCCCTACCTGCTGTGCTATTGCTCGAGCCCACTGTAACAATATATTTTACCTAAATTCTTTTATAACAGCATCACAATTCTATGGAAACTTGCCCAAGGTCATACAGTGAATGGAGGTGCTTGGATTCGAACCCAGGCAGTCAGTCACCAGCATTTGGCACCCTATAAATAACAAAAATGTTTTCAAGATTAAATCAAAGATGTCAGACATTTAGTATTTTGTCTGTATCACTGTATCACTGTCATCCCGTTGTTCATTGATTTGCTCTAGCGGGCACCAGTAACATCTCCATTCGTCCCAGCCCTGAGAGTTTAGCAGCCTCTCCTTACTCGCCCTTCCAAATGGTGCTATAATTTGTCTAGAATATCAAAATTATTTATTAAATACTAGTTCCCTTCCTCTTTGTTCTACTTGATCATTGTATCACTGTCATTGCGTTGTTCATCGATTTACTCGAGCGGGCACCAGTAACGTCTCCATTTGTCCCAGCCCTGACATTTTAGTAGCTTCTCCTTACTCTTCTTTCCCAAAGATTGGAGGCTCTTTCAGGATCAGGGGAATGAGACCCGTTATTGTTACTGTATTTGGCATATCGAATATGCCATGGGGTGCTTACCAGGCTCTGCCTGCTCTACTTGATACAAAGTCTTTTTATTTTGTAATTTGGGCTTGCTGTATATAAGCTTTGGGAAAATACACTTTAATATTTGTTCTCTAGGAATACTAAAAAATTTTACCCTGGCTACATTTCATATGGGAAATAAAAGTATATTATGTGAAACCCAGGTTCTTTCCACAGGTCGAGAGACTAGTTAAATATTCCCGCCCTGAAGCATGTTTCTGTCCTTCACCTGATCCATGTGATTAGAGGCTACAATAAGTATCTTGAGCACTTTAATAATCTGGTGTGGTCTTATGCATCAAAAAATATATTATCTTTATTACTATCCTTCTTATAGTGTATTTAAGAGTAAAAGCGCTTTTGGATGAATTCCAAGTGTGTATGTGTGTAAAAGGAGATAGCCCTATATTAAGTGAGGCTTCTGCCAACTCTTCTAAGATTACTGAGCATATACTCAATGGGATTTTGTATCATTTACTTGGCACTAAAAACTGATGTGAGTTATGGGGGAAAAATTCTTTATCAGTCTTCAATTTTTTATTTTTTGATGAAAGAAATGTGATTGTGAACTTTTAAAGATCTAATCACCCTGGCTAAATGATAATCTGTTTAAAGGGCTGTGTTCTGATCAAGAGATGCTCCTGCATTTTTGGTCAGAGTTCAGTGGGGAAAGGCCTTCAGAGGAATCGCCTCCTATAAATAACTGAACTGATTTCCAAGCCCTTAAATTGGCAGACAGTCTAAGACCCATCCATGTGTTGATGCCACACAAAAGGTAAGGAATGATTTTCCTAAAGGTTAAGGTTAGTGGACACTACTCTGTTGCCTTAACATTTATTTCCAAGCAATTCTTTCTTTCATTAAGCAACAAGCAACTTGCCCCTGTTAGAAAGAGTCAAAACAACTGAAATTTGTGTTCCAGGATCCCTTAGGACTATTGTGACTAATGATTTGGGGGGGGGTGGTGGTTAGGGGGCAGTATTCTGAGAGTGAAAATCTTTAGGAAAGATTTTTCCCCTCCATTTATAAAGTGGTGCAATTATAAAACCATCCTTTCCTCAGGATGTATTTATATAAAGATAAAATATATGGAGCACCAATCATTTTACAACCTGGGGACACACCTGCAGGTGAAAGCAAACGCTGAGGATGTCCAAGCACAGAGACCATGAGTGCTGTATGATTTCATCTCAGCTCCAGACACCTTATGAAGTCAATCCATAAATGTCCTTACTGTTTAAGACACTTTAATAGTGATACACCTTCATTGCCACCTAAAGCATTCCAATTGATATAATACTTCTTTTCCCCCCTTCTTTTTATTGATTCACCCTGAGATACAGTTACAAAGATTTCGTGTTTTGGTCATGCAATGAGAAATCACCCATCCCTTCACCAGTGCACACTTTTCACCACCAAAATCCCCAGTATACCCCCCCAACCCTTTCCCTGCCTGTGTGGCAGACAATTTCCACAAGACTCTTTACTATGATCACATTCAATATTTCTACACCAGTCCCACCACCACTCACACCTGCTATGGATAGCATATAATGTTGCATGGCCACAAGAGCAACCGTGCGCTCTAAGAATTCTAAGATTTTAATAAGTTGGGCCTGGAGAGATCTCTGCCATAAGCTGCTCAGTTCTGAGAGTCACGTGTGTGTCTCTGGATCATGGCCATGTAGGAGCTTAAGAAGAAGCTGGGGGGGATCATTTGTGGGCAGAGTCCCACTGGGGCATAGGGAAGGAGAAGGACTAGCTCCTCTCCAGTCCCATGGGGCCTGGTGTTTGCCAATTCTGCTCCAGCCTACCTGAACTTTTTGTTGAGCTCTAGAAGATGGCGGCCACCAGGATTCCTGGGGGCAGGTGGAGGGATGGCACCTGCTCCTGTCTGGAGTGGCCCTGTGAAAGTTGCCTATTTCAAGGTCTGGAGGCATCTCTGCAGTGGATGCTCAATTCCAAGATTCATATGTGTGTCTCTGATATAATATTTCTTTTTGGAGGATGAAAAAGTGTCATTTAAGAATAGTAAAACTTGGCAGAAGAAAAAAAAAGTCAGAGACTCCCCTTTGGTATAACTGAAAAAGTTCACGTTATTCACCTGAAATTCCTCTCAGATATACATTCATTCCATCAACACATTTTGACTTCCTATTATTTCTAGGGTGTCAGATAAATATTTGGTATATTCTCATATGAAAATTGTTCATACATCTCAACTGCAAATTTAACTGTTTCCTTTATTTCTATTTGCTATATCTGGCAACCTTGCTATGTATCATGGCTTCCCGGAGGCAGGATCTAAGGATAAAATCAATTCCCTAAGGAACGCTCAAGGCCTCCAGGTGATTGTGATATGGTACCTAGGTGGAATTCATTGCCTCAAACTCTCAGAGCATTCACTAAAGCCCTGATAGGTGGAAGATTGGCCCCATCACACATGGCTGCCCAGAGGCAAAGGTGAAAGGACACTCCACATTTCAGGATTCCTTCCAGTTTCCCTTTTTGCAGTTGCCTCTCCACTCCAACTCCTAGGGATTTTTGATCATGAAATGGAGATTAATGGCTGTTTGAATCAATGAAGAGGAGACTTGTAGTATGTAGGGCTTAATTTTCTTTAAAAAGAAAGATTGCAAGAACAGTAGATACAAGGGCCAGGGGGATTGCCCCATAGCCGGAAGCCTGCTTCATGAGTGAAGGGGAGAAGGCAGATGGAATAGAGAAAGGATCACTAAGAAAATGATGGCTGGAGGAATCAGTCGAGATGGTAGATGTGTGCCCAAAGTAGATAATGGACCAAACATGATGACCTCTCAGTGTCTGTGTTGCAAGCCATAAAGCCCAAAAGTAGAGAGAGAGTATGGGGAATATTGTCTGCAATGGAGGTGGGGAGAGAGTGGGAAAAGGGGGCTATACTGGGGATATCAGTTGTGGGGAATGTGCACTGGTGGAGGGATGGTGTTTGATCACTGTGTGATTTTAACCCAAACATGAAAGCTTGAAACTATCCCACAGTGATTCAATAAAATTTTTTTAAAAAAGAAAGATTGACACCTTTTAGCTACTTAAGATGTTATAGGGGGAGAGTATTTTTGAACAAGAGAATAGCAAAATTGTAGAGTAAGAAATCTTGAGAAATCCATAAAAATATTTTCTTGAAAAATTTTTCCTAAATTCTTTTATAGAAGTGATATACAACGTTAAACTATACTATCTCTTACTATAACTTTGAGTATCAATAAATAACATAGTTCTTTATTTCTTCTCAGGTACACTTTGCTAATATTTTTGTCAAAGACTGCTAATTCCTTAGCTTCTCTAAGCAATGAATTCTTATGACCCAGCAATTCTACTCCTGGGTACACCTACCCCAAGAACACCAAAAACTTTAATAAAAAAAAAACAGATGTATTCCTATGTTCATTGTAGCACTGTTTCCAACAGCCAAGTTTGGAACTAGCCCCAAGTCCAGCAACAGATGAATGGATAAGGTAATTGTGGTACATAAAATGTTAAAACTATTTAACTATGAGAAAAGCTGAAATTTTGCAACCTGCTGTAACCTGAATGGAGTTAGATAGTGTCAGGTTAGGTGAAGTGAGTCAGAAATTAAAAGATAAGCACCAAAAGATCTCGCTCACATAGAGAGTATAAAAAATCAAGGACAGGAATTAGACAATCCCAATGCAAACACACCTTGAGACATCAGTGAAACTGGAACAGATGGTCTAGGGGAGAGCAGTGGGTTGAGGGATAAAGGAAGGTTCTGACACATGGGTGGAGAGACTGATGGGGTAGCTCTGCAGCTGCAAAACATCAGCATCAGTAGTGCTGTAAGCTATGATATTTAAGTGGAAAAATAAGTTAAAAATTAGTTAAAATTTTTTTAATGATCATTGTGAATTGCCAGTGAAAGTCTCGCCATTTCATCTGAGAAAAAGGGATAGCATAGAATTTAAAACTCTCTGGGTAGTCTAGAAAACAGCACCAGGCTGTTTTCACTTGGGCGCCCCAGCGAGGGGCAGATGACAGCCCTCCCTGCCCCAAGGGACCCAGCCCTGGCAGCCAACCTCCACTACCCAACCGCTGCCATACTCCAGGCCTCTTTCTGGACATGTAAAGACACTTCCTACAATTTTCCATAATTACCACACCATATTTGTTGGAGTTCAGACAGTAGGCAACAAATCATAGAGAATAATACACACACACACACACACACACACACACACACACACACACACACACATACCTCTCAGAGATCCCGGCAAGGTACCCAGAGTATCCCGCCCACACGGGCAGAGCCTGGCAAGCTACCCGTGGCATAGTCAATATGCCAAAAACAGTAACGATAGGTCTCATTCCCCTGACCCTGAAAGAGCCTCCAGTCGCTGGGAAAGATGAGTAAGGAGAGGCTGCTAAAATCTCAGAGCTGAGTGTAATAGAGATGTTACTGGTGCCTGCTCGAGTAAATCAATGAACAATGGGATGACAGTGATACAGTGATATATATATATGTATACATATGTATATATAATTTATATTTCCAATGCATAATCATTACAGCAGAAAGCTGAAGAGTTTTGTCTAGAATTTTTTCCTTTCTGGGGGTGTGGGAGTGGATTTTCAGCCACTTCTGATGATACTCAGGGGTGACCCCTGGCTCTGCATTCAGGATTACTCCTGATGGTGCTCGGGCACCATATGGGATGCTGGGGATTGAATTTGAGTCAGCTGCAAGTGCCTTACTCACTGCTGTGCTCTCTCCAGCCTTCAAAACCTTAATTTGGGGGGATTGTTTTTGTCTTGGAACCACACACAGCTCTACATATGGATTACACCTGGCTCTGCACTCAGGAATTACTCCTGGTGGTGTTCATTATCATATGGGATAGCAGAGATCAAACCCAGAGTGACTGCCTAGAAACTTTTCTCTTTTCACCTACCTTGTATCTTTAATTTTGCACTGATGAATCATGTGTTTGTGTCCTACAAATTAACACACTTCTTCAGAGGAAGAAGTGGAGAATAGATATTCTATTCTATTCTCCTACATGTTGCTTGTGAGACTTCTTTGTCATCTTTCCTATGAGCCAATCAAATTACACTAACAGGATAATCAAGAAAAGGTCTCTATGATTTAAAAAAATAATAATAATCCCAAAATGTTTTCTTAGAGTGTTAGCTTCATTATTTAAAAAAGGTGGTGGAAGAAAAAGAAATTCAAAAATTATTGGATAAACTCAGATGACCTTTGGTATTCTTTGCAATAGATATAACTCAAAAACTCAGTTGTGGGGCCAGAACAAAAGCACTTGCCTTGCATGGGGCTCACCCTTGTTTGATCCCTGGCATCTCATAGGGTTCCCTGAGCCCACCAGGAGTAATCCCTGAGCACAGAGCCAGGAGTAAGTCCCCAACACTGCTGGGTGCACCCAAAATACAAAGCTTCAATTCTTTAGTCTCACTGACTTGTTTTATAATATTATGACATTTCAGGCGTTTAGTTTCACACCTCTTACATGTGTAATTATCTCTTGCCCAGCTTCACACCTCTGAGGTGTTAATTATCTCTTCCCTACCACCAAAAGCAGCCCCAGCTACTCCTCCTCTACTGCCTCTCTCCTTTCACTCTAGGAACCATACATTTTCACTAGTCTAGAAATTAGTTTTGCTGTTTCTTATCAGTTCATGTCCTCTAGTAATTTATTTTCCACATGTAAGTGAAGTTATCTGATAATTTTCTTATTTATTCACTTGGGGCCCAATCTTTTTGTATTTAAAACTAAGAGATAAAAATGAGGTGTTAATTGACATTTATGTGAGAATAGGGGTGTAGGCCTTTTTTAAAAAAATTGGGCACATAATTTGCAATACTGTCAATATGGGACTGGAGCAATAACACATCAGGTAGGGCCTTGCATGCTGTTGACCCGGGTTCGATTCCTCCGTCTTTCTCGGAGAGCCTGGCAAGCTACTGAGAGTATCCTGTCCACATGAGAGAGCCTGGCAAGCTACCTGTGGCATATTCAATATGCCAAAAACAGTAACAAATCGTCTCACAATGGAGATGTTACTGGTGCCCGCTCAAGCAAATCGATCAACAATGGGAGGATAGTGCTACAGTGTAGTGCTTTATTCACTTAGCATAATCACCTCAAGTTCTATGCATTTTGTCCAAATGGGCACAACTGCATAACAACAGGGCAATATTCAACTTCGTGCAGATCACAGCTTGTCATCAGTCATCTGTTTATGGGTACTTTGATTGACTCCATATTTTGACTATTCTATTCAGACATAGAGGTAGAAATATCCTTTTGAATTAGTAATGTTATAGGTAAATTGTAAGTAATGTTATAAGTAATCTTATAGGTAAATGCTTTTCTTTCAGGAACTCAACTGCTACATCATATAGAATTTCAATTTTTTTCCTTTAAGTAATCCACATACCTGTTTTCCATGAGTTGCATTAATTAGCATTCTTACCATCTGTCTTTTAAAAACGTATTAAGTTGACTATCCATGCTGTTGAGTTCTCTTTGCACTGATTTTCCAACTGGGAGGCAAGAACACATGACCTTATCACACTGTCCTATCTAAAGAGATACATAGAAGGAGCTTTGCAGCCTCAAACTCTTCAGTGATTCATCTTTTGAAGTGATTCTCTTCTGGGGTACTCCGGAATACCTCCCCCTACATAGTGCCTATTTTCAAAACTCAAATCTATTCTGGAAAGATAATATCTTTCACTTACAAGAAGCATCAACATGTATTTGATTTTGTAAATGTCACGTATTAACTTACACTTCAGTCTCACTTTGTAGAGATGAAATATTATATCATAATAAAGCACTTCAGTCCTTGCAATGTGGGAAGTGCACCCTTGACTCTCTTACCTACTGGATGGTGGATTCTCTCACCTGCCCGGGCATGTTGCACTGAATTGAGGTCAGAATTACGCAAATGACATTCCAAACATTTTTCTTCCACAGAATTAAAAAGGGGCAGTTAAAGTTTCTCTCGTTCCCATTGGCTAGGAATTCTGACACAGGAACCAGGAGGGCTCTCCAGATCTAGAATGGAGCCATTGTCATTCCCATGACCTCTGTGACACTGAGTCCTGTCCCACCTGCCTGCATCATGGCCCCTTACTCAGCATGATTCAACACTAGGCAACATAACGGAGAATGTTCTACTTGAGCTTTGATTGATTTCAGAAGAATGGGTTGTCCTAAAATGTTTACCCTTTACTGATTAACTAAAAATATAGAATTCACCCAACTGGGAAATAAAATTTGGAGCTAAAACTTCAATATCAGAGAACTGTATAACAACACAACAACAACAAATGTTCTCTTAAAAATGTCTGCCTTTTTTCCCTTCTTGGTTCCGGATAATAGAATTAGTACACAGTATGTCTTAGGTATTTTTTATTATTCTCCTTTGCAAGATTTCCTTATCTTTGGAAATTGATCTCTTTTTATCAGGCATGTCCACACACTAATAAAATAATGGCTAATCAAAAGCCATATTCACAGATATAACGAGAAAACTTATAAATCCTATTTAGACAGTCAGTGGTAATAAGAATATTCAGAGTATAACTGAGGATAAGACCAGACCTGTGCTATTTGATGGTATGTCTACTGGAGACAGTATTTCCACCCGTGATTCCAAATAGCATCTATAGTCCAGTTTCATCTACTCTCAAGAGTGGAAAGCACTGGTTTTGAGAGTTTGTTTCTCCTGAGATAAACATAATCCAAAGTATCTTGTTCTTTATTACAAGGGTGTATGGGAGGAGAAGGCATGAATGAGACTGTAGAAGAACAGGAGAATAAAATAGTAAAGTTATTTTTTTAAAAACAGATAAATGCTCAGCGTATCCCTTAAAAATATTAGCACAGCGAGTAGGGCTGTTTGCCTTGCACGCAGCTGACCCAGGTTTGATCCCCAGCATCCCATATGGTCCCCCGAGCATTGCCAGGAGTAATTCCTGAGTGCATGAGCCAGGAGTAACCCCTGTGCATCGCTGGGTGTGACCCAAAAAGCCAAAAAAATATATTTTGAACCTACATTTAATCCTTGGTACCCCATATTGTCTCCTGACTCCAACCATGAATGATTCCTGAGTGCAGAGCCAGAAGCCCTCTGGATGTGCCCCCTGCACCAAAAAATCTTGAATCTAAATTCAATTATTTCCTATTATAAAATTTAATAAAAATAACATTAGAAAGTCATTACCATTATAACATTTGTCATTACTGTCATCTAAATTCCAAGCAAGTGTTGGGTTGCCAAAGTAGCAGTGAGATGACCAAATCAGTCCCTCTCCAACGCAAGCTAAGATCGTGTCTGCTGTCGGACTGCCCAGCTTCCTTCCAAAGCCGTGTTTAATCCTGTCATTGATGAACTTGTCTGAGTTCCTTTGGAACCCCTTATCTCACAAAGAGGTCATGCAATTCAATTGAGAACAAAAATGTCTAGCATCTTAATGGAAATTTCTCACTAACATTTCTGTTGTTCTGTGAGTCTGACCTGCGCACTCTCTAAAACTGAACTGCTCTCCTAATAAAGTGATTGCCTTCAGACAAGGCCTAACCAACATTGTCTTTAGGAAATTTTGTGCTGCTGCTCACATTCGAACAAAAGGGAAAAACAATTCTCAATATCACTGCTACTATCACACCAACTTACTTCCATGACTGATACAGTTCTTCAACCAAGTGGTATTTAACTGGTGAAGAATTGCCCTGTCTAACCCTAACCCTAAGGCTTATGGTGCCATCTAGTGGACAAATATCAAAACATCTTCCCATGGGGGCCCCCCTTTTTTTTTTTTGCCTATCAAAATATTTCCTTTGTGTGAAGAAATAGCCACCAAATAGTCACCAGCTACTTAACAAAAACTATTGGTGGTAACATGCTGAAAAAATCATGACAATATTTCTAACATTGATAGTTTGTAGAAATTAACTCACCGTCTTGTGTTTCCTGGGCTTCCAGCCACTGGAATAAAGTGAAATTCAAATCACTTAGTTCATCCTCATCATCATCCAGGCTTATCCTCTGTGAGTTCTAAGTATAATAACTCAGTTCTCTTAAATATACAATAAGTAATACTTATGCATATATTTTAACATGTAAAAGTAATGTTATCTAATTCTAATAGCTGCTATGTAAGAACTCAATACTTAGAGATCTGAGGTAATTAAGGTAATAAAAATGAAGTGAATTGATCATAGTCCAATATCTAAGAAACAACCTCAATCATAGCTTTTCAAAATCTCAATGATCCTTTTAATAAGCCAGGAACATTTTAAAATAGTGGTCCAGTGCCAGAGATCGTATAGGAGTTATGGCGCTTGCCTTGCAATGCAGCCAAGACCCGAGTCCAATCTCTAGCACCTTCTATGGTCCCCAAGCATGGCCAGGAGCCATCCTGAACCCTGAGGAAGGAATAACCCCTGAGCATCAATCAAGTGGGCTGATAAAAAGAATGAATTTTTTAATGTGACACATTAAAATGACAAAGACTACCATTTCTCAGAAAATCATAGGATTGCAGGTATGCTTATCTATTAATGTGATTCGGTTAGCAAATATTAAAAGAAAATACATTGTTATCTCAATAAATGATTATAAGGCATTTAACAAATTTAACACATTATTTACAGTCATAGAATTCTTAGTTGGCAATAAAATAAAATTTAAAATGCTTTAATAATTTGATAAATATGATATACATGAATTTAATCACTATTCTCCATACGGTGCTGAGACAATTATATTTCATCTCAATTATCTTAAGTAAAGGATAGCATTTTCTCTATTATCACTATGAACTCATCAATGTGCTTGAACTTTGAGCCAATGCAATAAGACAAGATAAAGATATACAGATTATTTACCAAGATAATTCAAAAGAATTAATAAAATATCAGTTCTAAAATGATTCTGAAACAAAGTCAAATCAAGATAAACATAAATAGCAATAAATTTCTCATTATTAAAATAAAAAGAGATAAAAATCCCATTACAATGGGAAATTAAAGCACCAAATACAAAAATTAAACAACGCAAACCAAAATGAAAACATTTAGAAATAATTAAAATAAGAAATGTGCAAGTCCTATATAAATGGAATCTTATATTTTAAATGTAAGTTTTCTCATTTGTTGGCATCATATATGTTAATTTTTTTAATATTTTTGTTGGGTTGGAATAGCAGTACAGTAGAATCAGTGGGAAAGTCAGTAGCCTTACATGCGACCAACCCAAATTCAATCCCTGGCACCACATATGGTCCCTGAGACCTGCCAAGAGACCTGCCAAGAGTTATCCCTGAGTGCAGAGCAAGGATTAAGCCCTGAGCAATCACAGTCACACACACACACCAATTAAATATGTTTGATTTGCTAGTGCGAATGTAGAGATGACATCTTACTATATACAGATTTTAATTGAAATGTCATAAAATCTGACAAAGAAATGACTGGAAAAATATTTGCAAAAATTTGGTTTAAGTACTATTTCCTCAAAAAGATTTCCTTTATGTCCCAGTCCTCGAGAAATTTCTTTATTACTCCCTTTTAACTATTATTCCTAATATTCAGTACAGGTATTTCACTTTAGTATTAAAGATTTAATGTAGTTATTTCATTAACTTTTCAATTAACTTCTCTTATGTGATATAAAATTACCATGAGAGCACAAACTCCTTTTCTCAACAAGCACATATTTTAAAAATTAATTCTAAACTATCTACAGCTCAATTATAATTTAGAAGGGGAAAAATAAACACAAACAGAAGTAAAGCTATGAACAGGCCACTTTTTAGAAGAAATATGCTAGTCAATAAACCTCTAATAATTTTTTTCTTATTTTATTTTTTTTTACTTTTTAAAATTGAATCACTGTGAAATATACCCTTATGAAGTTTTTCATGATTGGATTTCAGTCATACAGTATCCCAACATCCATCCCTCCACAGTGTACACTTCCCAGCACCAGTGTCCCCAGGTTTCTTTTTCTTGTCTCTCTCTCTCTTCTCTCTTCTCTTTTTCTCTCTCTTCTCTCTTTTTTCTCTCTCCTCTCTCCTCTCTTCTCTCTCTCCTCCCTCCTCTCTCTTTTCTCCTCTCTCCTCTCTTTCTTCTCTCTCTTTTCTCTTCTCTCTCTCCCCCTCCTTTTGGGCATTGTGATTTGCATTATTGATGCTGAAAGGTTATCAAGAATATCTCTTTATCTACTTTTAACCCTCAGATCTTGTTCAGCGTGACCATTCCCAACTATTATTATCATTTTCTTTTCACATTATTGTCACACTGGTCTCTATCTTACTTACCCTTGGTCCCACACACACTTATGATTAGTTCCAACCACTGACCAGTCCTAACCCCTGTTTTCCCTGGCCATGGATATTAGTCTTCTAGTGTATAGTGTATAGTGTACCACAAATGAATGCAGTCATTCTGCATCTATTCCTCTCTTTCTGACTCATTTCACTCAGCATGATTCTCTCCATGTCCATCCATGTACAGGTAAATTTTATGACTTCATTTTTCCTGACAGCTGCATAGTATTGCATTGTATAGATGGCCATAGTTTCTTTATTCATTCATCTCTTCTTGGGCACTCTGATTGTTTCCAGATTCTGGCCACGGTGAATAGTGCTGCAATGAACATAGGAGAGCAGATGGTGTTGCTGCTGTGTTTTTGGGCCCCAGGGTATATTCCAAGAAGTGATATTGCTGGTCAAATGGGAGCTCAATTTCTAGTTTTTTGAAAAATGTTCATACTGTTTTCCAAAAAGACTAGACCAGTTGGCATTCCCGCCAACAGTGAAGGAGAGTCCTTTTCTCCCCACATCCTCACCAACACTGGTTGCTTTCTGTTCTTTTGGATGTGAGCCAGTCTCTGTGGTGTGAGATAATATCTCATTTTTGGAATAAAACCACAATAAATTTTATCTTCTTATAACAGAGATAAAACTTTTGGCTATCTTTATTTCTTCCCCAGCATCTCAAAGTCTCTGTAACAGTAATAGTGAGGTAAATGCTAATTCAAAGAGGAGTTAGATTACCATGTACAGAGATTATCAATCAGATAACAAGAGAAAGGGAATGGAGACCCATCATTACCATTCCTATACCCAAGAAAGATAAAGAGGTGGGGTAAACAAAGCAAGAGGGAAAAAGCTCTTGGAAAAATGAATGATGGCTTCATTTTCTGATTCAAATCCCATAAAATTAGTGCAGTCAAAGAGTAAGACATTAACAGGACATTTGTGCCTCATACTCAATTTGGAACTCTTTGTAAGGACCAGGAGCCAGGAGGGCGGACTCTAATAAGGAATATTTTCTCACAAGGTAGTCCCATCGCAATATTGCTTAGTTATATCAGAATTCAAACAGTGGGGCAGAGGGAAAGTTTAAAAAGGTATTGGGGGAGGGAGGAGGGTTATCAATTACAGCATCTGAATTACCCACTGATCCGGTAAGACCAGCAAATCTGTGATGTGCTGTGTTTATGAAAGTTTACTGATGAGGCAGTTGGCAAATCTTTTTTTATTTTTGGCTTTTGGGGTCACATCCAGCGATACACAGGGGTTACTCCTGGCTTTGCACTCAGGAATTACTCCTGGCAGTGCTCAGGGGACCATATGGGATGCTGGGAATCAAACCTGGGTCAGCCTCGTGCAAGGCAAATGCCCTACCCACTGTGCTATTGCTCCAGCCCCAGTTGGTGAATCTTGATGGTGTAATTTGAAGCTATTGTGTTCAAACTTCTACACTTCAGGAAAGAGAGCCAGGCTGGAGATCACTCTGGGATTTCAGACAACCTTGTAAATATTGACAAGGACCAGCCAGGCTCATTGAGTAGGTGCTGAATCATCTATAAGGAAGAACTGGTCACAACAGATGAGTAAGAAAACAGATTCTATACAATCATGTGTTGTGGACTTTACCCTCAGACCCAGCTCACTGATCAGAGCAGGCAGCCTTACACAGAGACAAACAGGGATTTAGAAGACAATGCAAGGCCCAGAGAGTTCACTCTAACACCCAGAGAGCAGATAGTAAAACCATCTCTGCAACATGTACTTACCAAAAGATATCCTGCATCTGAAAAGAGGAAAACACCTCGTTAGAGTTAAAATTTTATTTGGTCAGAAAATTTTCTGGAGTTATACTATCTTAAACTACTAATATAAAATTAATTAACATGTTGAAGTTGTATGTCTCCAATCAAACTGCAAATCTGTTGGAAAAAATAAACATAAATGGAAGTGTCATCATTACATTTCCTACCCTACTGATTAGCAGGTTTTTAAAAACTGAGAGTATTTAAAACTCAAGTAAGCATATCTAAAATATTCAGGTTATCTCAAATAACCCAATTGAGGTGAATAATAAAGATGTCTAAGATAGTCAGGCTTCAGACATGATATAATCAAGGATAATATCATTTCCCTAAGTACTCTGAGTTTTTGCTGTGCTCCAAGTGTCACCCTATTCTCCACAGGTGCTATAATTTCTTTTGGTTTTGACTTTTGGATTTTTTCCTCCAGAGGGCTCTATTCAGGGCTTCTGTTACTGAGCACAGGGATCACACCTGCCAAGGCTCCAGGGACCCTGTGGGATGCCAGGGATCAAACTCAGGTCAGCTGTGAGCAAGGCAAGCTGTGCTAACACCTCAGCCCGTATCAATTTCTTTATTTACGTTAGGGAGTGAGGGGTCTTTGTTTGCAACAATTCTGATCATCGCTCAGTTTAGACAATTGTGGTTTTAGCCAGTAAGGCATTTGCCTTGCGTGAGGCCAACCCAGGTTCGATTCCTCCGCCCCTCTTGAAGAGCTACCGTATCCCGCCCACACGGCAGAGCTACCTCTGGTGTATTCGATATGTCAAAAACAGTAACAACAAGTCTCACAATGGAGAGGTTATTGGTGCCCACTTGAGCAAAATCGATAAACAACGGGATGACAGTGACAGTGATGGTGACTAAATCACATAGCCAAAAAAAGGAAAAAAAAAAAAACGGAAGAATCCTGATAGTTTAAGCCCAATCAAAACTCACCTTAAAGATTAGAAGCAAAGTTAATCAGACCCATAAATATGGATGCTACAAAGACTGTATCTGAGTGTCACTAAATGTGATGATGCAATGCTATTTTGAGACATTATGCTGTTTTCCACATTGTTTCTATACTGAATGGTCCCCCTGCCTAGGCCTCTAGGCTTTTTCATCCTCATTGCCATAGAACAGAGAGGAATAAATGATATAAGTGAGCACAGATATTAACATCTTTGAATTCTGAGTTTCAGAAAATTTGTTAGATTGCAAATTAGACTTAGAGCAAAATTTTGTTTAAGTGGACAAATAAAGCTATCAAAGAAAGGAAGTAAATAGGTTACACCCCCTCAGGAGAGAACTTCTCATTATGTCCAAATTGAGAAGAAGGGAAAGAATAGGAATGACAGAAACTATTGTGATACTGGAGGGATCTAAACAGAGTATCCCTGTGCCATGTAGAGTTCCTCTAGCTTGAAGAGAGCACAAGAGATTCCGAGTAGAGATGTTTGGGCGGTGGAAGTCCTTAGCAGCTCCATCGTTTCCCGAGGCAGCCTGAGGGATGCTCAGGAACAACAGACGATGTTGTCTGCTTCTGAGAGATGCAGAAGTGGCTGGAGAGAGATTCAGATCTAGAGAACTATGAATATCTCGAGTTGGTCACTGCTCCTGGAATGTTAGGACCTGAGATTCCTTGTAAACCTAGATGCAACTCAAGAAAAGGTTTTGAAGAATGTGAGGCATTATGGGCCAGAGGGACGGTACAGCGAGTAGGTGTTTGCCTTGCAAGTGGCTGATCCCAGGTCAATTTCCAGGAACCCATATGTTCCCCTGACAGCACCAGGAGTGATTCCTGAGTGCAAAGTCAGGAGTAAGCCCTGAGCAATACTGGGTGTGACTCTCCCCATGTAGAAGATGTGGAATTAGAGCCAGAGAGACTGTACCAGGGGCTAAGGCTCCTGTCGTACATGTAGCCAGCCTAGATTTGGACCCTGGCACCACATGTCCCCTGAACACCTCCAGGTGGCTTCCCTTGACCTCCTGGGCACCACTTGGGAGTCCCTGAGAGTTTTTAAAATAAAATTTTAAAAACACATGTGCAATTGAATAGGATTATATTTTGGTCCTAGAAAATGTTAAGATCAATTAATTTCAGTTACAGAGAAATAAAATCGTATGCTTTATGGAGTGAGAGTCACACCTGTCCTCTCACTGTCACCCCGCTGCTCATCAATTTGTTCAAGCAGGCACCACTAACGTCTCTCGATTGTGAGACTTACTTGTTACTGTTTTTGGGACATCCAATACACCATGGGTAGCTTGCCAGGCTCTGCCATGTGGGCAAGATATTCTCAGTATTTCGCCAGGCTCTCTGAGAGGGGCAGAGGAATCGAACATGGGTCAGCTGTGTGAAAGGCGAATGCCTTGCCACTGTGCTATTTGGGGGCTGAAGCAATAGCATAGCTGGTAGGTATTTGCCTTGCACACGGCCGACCCAGGTTCAATTCCCAACATCCCATATGGTCTCTTGAGCACCGCCAGGAGTTAATTCCTGAGTGCATGAGCCAGGAGTAACCCCTATGCATAGCCGGGTGTGCACAGGGGAAAGTGTGTTTGCAGAAAAAAAACAAAACACCTATCCTCTGTGGTGCAGAGGATCAAGTCTGAGATGGTCACATGCAAGGTAATTACTCTTAACCTTGTACTATCCCTCCAGCTTCTAAAGTTTCAGTTTTCGAAAACTCCACACTATTTTCTATACAGGAGGAACAGTTTACATTCCCAACAGTGAATGAGGATTTTCTTCTCCATAACCATGCCAGAACTGCGTTGGATTCTTGGATACAGTCCATTTTTATTAGTGTGAGCTGATATTCCATTATAGTTTTGATTTGTGTTACACTGATATTAAAAATGAGCTTTTGTTCTTTCTTTTGTTTTTTCTTATGCTTTTTGCTTTCAGATGTCTTCTCTGGAGTATTGTATTTTGCTGTTCTGCCCATCTTTTATGAATTTTTTATTGTTGCTGAGTTTTAGGAGTTCTTTATATCTCTTAGATATTAGATTTTGTTCAAATGTATGTTGTGCAAGTATGTTATTCTGTAATGCAAATGTCTTTTAAGCAGTGTCTTTCACCTTGCATAAACTGTAATTTGATATAACCCCATTTGTTTGTTTTTATTCTTTCATTTTTCCTTGCCAGTGAAGTCCCAAATGCCTCTGAAGTCAGTGACATGGGATGTTTTGTTTATGGTTTCTTCAGTGTGTTTTAGGTTTCCAGTCTGGAATACAAGTCCTTGATTAGTTAGTTGGACTAAGGTTTTGTGCAAGATGTAAGGTAGTAAACTAATTTCATTGTTTTGCCTGTGGCTATGTTTTCCCCAACACCATTTGTTAATTTGTTAAAGAGACTTTTCTTTTTATTATTATGTTTTTTAATTATCAGTACTGTAATTGACTATACTGTTAGGGTTTTCCAACCTCACATTCTCTAGCAAAACATGAGACTCCATCAGTGTTTCACTGTTCCCCATCCTGACACTAGCCCAGATGTCACTTTTTCTAATTTTATTTCCTCCTTTGTCATAAATTAAGAGTCCATATAGCTAAGGGTATATTTCTTGACTGTCAATTCTATTCATCCAAATATCTGTTTGTATTCTGATAGCATGCTATTTTATTACTATAGTCTTATGGTCTAGTTTAAAGTTAAAAAATACAAAGACTCAATTTCCTTCAACACCACCCCTCCTCCCACCCACATCATCACCACCAAGACTCTTTTTGCAATATTGGCTATTTTATCACTGCATCACTGTCACTGTCATCCCGTTGCTCATTGATTTGCTCAAGTGGGCACCAGTAACGTCTCCATTGTGAGACTTGTTACTGTTTTTGGCATATGAAATACACCATGGGGGCTTGCCAGGCTCTGTGGTGTAGGCGAAATACTCTCGGTAGCTTGCCAGGCTCTCGAAGAGGGATGAAGGAATCTAACCCGGGTTGGCAAATGCCCTGCCCGCTGTTCTATTTTATAGTTCCATAAAATTTTAGTAATGTTTGTTTTATTATATTCACAAATGCCATTGGAATTCTAATAGAGATTGAGTTGAATCTGCATAATGTTGTGTATAAAGCGATCATTTTAATAATGTTAATCTTTCAATTCAAGAGCATGGATTATATTTCCATTTCCTATGTGTTCTTTTTCTTTTAGCAATGACTTACTAGTTTTACATGTACAAGTCTTTTTCTATTTCTGTTAAATATATAATACTAAAATATTTTTGATACAAACATAAATAATATTATCTCTCTTTCCCTCTCTTCTAGTTTGTATTTTGCATGTCATGATGCAATATATTTTTGTATTTTTTTGTATCTTGTAATTACTTTTATTGGTGTAATCAAATCACAAGAGGCAATTCAAAGTATGGGTAGAGAGACACAAACGAAAGACACAAGTTAGTCCTAATTAATTTGTTAACTAAATTAACCAAGATATGTAAAATAAAGGAGATTCATTGAGGAAAGTGTATAATATCTTTCTAGTAATGTGACTGCCTGTGTTATTGAATTATCCTTTTTAAGATAATGCCCTTTGATACAAATACCTTGGCATCAGGTTTGAATCAAGCTTGTGTATTACCAAAAATGAGTCAACACTGAGTGTTCCAGATACATCTATAAAAAGTAAAATCATAAAAGATATCATACCAGAAAACCTCAATGACTTTGAGCATAGAGTTGACTTTTCTTATGCCATTCTAGAGATTTAATTGATGAAAGAAATAACTAATAACCTAGATTTTCCTTTAAAATTTTTTTATTTTATAAAGTAGTTCACAATATTTGATTACATTTAATCATTTAATATTCATTTAATATTAACATTTAACATTCAAACACCAAGCCCACCATCATTACACCTTCTCACCACCAAGTTTAGGATGGTTCCATCCCAAGCCCCAAGCCCTGTCCCAAAGCACAACCAAAATAATGTATTTTGCATTCTCTGTTATGAAAAACTGCTGAAAATGCTAAAAAAAAATCCATAGAGGAAATAGTGTGAATATTGTTCTATTTTGGCAGAGGCCATAAGGCACTCTTTAGGATATCAATAACATGCTGTTAAAGGTTGAGTGATGTGAGCTTTCGTATATATATCTGAAAATATGTATATATGGATATATATATATATGGATATATATATGTGTGTGTGTATTTCCCTCTATGATTTGTTGCCTACTATTTGAACCCCATCAAATGTGGTGTGGTACTAATAAAAATGGATAAGGAATGTCTTATGATGTAGTGCGTATCCGCAAATGCGACAGCACAGACAGGGCATATGTTCACTCATTTGTGAGGCTCTGCTCCAGTGTATGGGGAGTGACCTTGAGCATGGCAGCGGTTGGGTTCTGGAGGTTTTCGGCTGCCGGGGCTGGGTCGGCTATCACATGCCCCCCTGCCCTGAGTGAAACAGACTCCAGTGGCATGGCTATGGGGGGCATCGTGTTGCTCTTTTCCAGGAGAAAAAGATGTGTGATCTGGATGGAGTCCAATGAGGAGATTATCTGGCACCTGCAGGAGGTGGCTTATGGGTTTGACCTCTGGGTCGCCAGAGACTTGGAGGGAAAAGGATAGAGGATCTTCGGTCCGGTTGAGCCCAGATCAGCTAGATTTTTTAAAATTAAAATTTCTTCTCTCTAAAAGACAAAGTCAAGAGACTGAAAACACAAGCCACAAACTGGGAGAGAGAAAACATTTTCAAAAGGTGCATATGATCCCCGGATTGAGGAATGGCCTCTAATCATTTTTCTTGACTATAAGTTTAAAGTTTTATAGCTTCTGGATATAAACCTTTCGATTCCTCATCCCTAACTTTGTTCCTCAATGTTTTATTTCTTTTCCTGCTACTGAAAATGAAGGTTTCTTACTTCTTTACATAATTTGTAGGCATATAGGAATAAAATTCATTGTTGTTGTTATTGTTGGTCTTTGGAGGGGAATTTCCCAAGTAGTACTCAGGATGCTCATGGGACCCTCCTGACAATTCTCAGCCAAGCTTTAATGGGAGAGCCAAAGGATCCCATGCTGGTTAGGGGTCAGCATCGCCAGAGGTCATCCCGATCACTCCAGCACATCACACCTGGCTGTCCTCAGAGGTCTCTGAGGCTGCATCCAATGATACCTGGAACCAGGGATCAAATTGGAATTGACTGCCTTTAGGACAAGTGACTTACGACTTGTATAATCTCTGACACCCACCAATTTTTTGTATGAGTTTTGTACCCCTCAAATTACTGAATTCATTTATTTCTTCTCATATGTTTTTTTAACTTAACCTTTGGAGCTTTCCACATACAAGCTCATCACATAATTAAAGATAATTTAGAATGTGTTTTATTTCTTCTATGGTTTCTGCTATGAAACAGCAGTGCAGCTAGAAGTAAATTCGTGTTGCTTTCTATTAAAATTATAATTTTAAAATAAAAGTGAATGACTAAATATAAAAACAAAATGCTAGGGCTAGATAGAAAATACAAGGGTTAAGGTGCTTAGTTTGCATGCCAACCAACACCTGTTCATTCCCAAGCATCATATTTGATTTCAGAGCACTGTGAGGAGTGATCCCTGAGCACAGAACCAGAAATAAACCATGAGCACCCCAGTGATGGGCCCAAAACTAAACAAAAAGCTATAGGAAATACATGTTTTACAAAAGATATGAAAATCAAATTTCTTTTTGGTTTGTCAGTAGCAACAACAAATTATATTTCTCAGCTCTTAGAGGTATTTCCATGGAAGAATTTAAACAGAACCGTTGTAGTAAAACATACATTATTCTACTATAAATGTCCTATTATATATATATATGTATATATATATATATATATGTATATATATATATGTATCCAGCCCTACATACAGTTGGGCCTTCGCTTTCACATGGCCGACCCGAGTTTGATTCCTCCACCCCTCCCGGAGAGCCCGGCAAGCTATCGAGAGTATCAAGCCCGCACAGCAGAGCCTGGCAAGCTACCCGTGCGCATTGGTTATGCCAAAAACAGTAACAATAAGTCTCTCAATGAGAGATGTTACTGGTGTCAGCTCGAACAAATCAATGAGCAACAGGATGATAGTGACAGTGACAGTGACATATATGTATCATAGAAGTAGTGTGTCTCTCTTAATATCTCCTCGAAGTTCCTGTTAGTGAGGTGTTCTGGAAAAAATGTATCCTCCCTTTTTCTGTTAAAGGGCAGCATCTTTCCCATTTTTTAAATTTTTTTTATTTTATTGAATCACCATGTGGAAAATTACAATGCTTTCAGGTTTAAGTCTCAGTTATACAATACTGAAATAACCATCCCTTCACCAGTGCCCAAAAAAATAACAAAAACACCAAAACCCAGTATACCTCCCATCCCGCCCCCCCCCCCGAACTGATAAATTTCACTTTACTTTCTCTTTACTTTGGTTGCATTCAATATTTCAACAAAAACCTCACTATTATTGTTAGGAGTTCCCCGCTAGAGTCAGACCTGTTGTGAAGAGATATGAGGTCTCACAGCCGCAATAGTGGCCGTGGGGTTTTGGATTTCTGTATTTTAGCAACTAAGTCCAGGGAAATTTCTTCCAGATATTGGATCATTGCAAGCTTGTAACTCTCATCTGTGGTCCTCATTATATGGTGATTGCCATGCCCTTCACCCCCGGCAAGGAAAAAGGCGAGAGAGAGAAATACCTTTCCCCTCGTGGGAAGGAATGGGGCCACAGCTTAGTTCTCCATCTGGAGACATTCTACAAGGAGCTACCTATACTAAAAGTAGTTTAGCTGGCCTCTGGAGTCATGCTCGTGCAGCTGCGGAGAGGCTGCAGGATCACATCTCGGCGGTGAGTGGGCTCTTTCCCATTTTTGATAAAATAGTATTATTTCAAGAAATCAACATACTTGTTTAAGGCCAAAGACCCAAACAGGTCTATGCTACCCAAAGAGACAGCATAGTTGGAAGAAGGACTCTATATTGAGAGAAATACTGGAAAAAACCCAAGTGCCCTAGAACAGATGACTGGTTGAAGAAACTTTGGTACATCTATACAATGGAATACTATGCAGCTGTTACAAAAAATGAGGTCATGAACCTTTGCATATAAGTGGATCGGCATGGAAAGTATCATGCTAAGTGAAATGAGTCAGAAAGAGAGAGACAGACATAGAAAGATTGCACTCATTTGTGGAATATAGAATAACAGAGTAGGAGACTAACACCCAAGAATAGTAGAAATAAGTACCAGGAGGTTGACTCCATGGCTTGGAAGCTGGCCTCACATTCTGGGAAAAGGGCAGCTCAGATAGAGAAGGGAACACCAAGCAAAATGTGATTGGAGGCCACGTGAGGGAATGGTGAAGCGTGCTGAATGTAGACTAGAGACTGAACACAATGGCCACTCAACACCTTTATTGCAAACCACAACACCTAATTAGAGAGAGAGAACAAAAGGGAATACCCTGCCACAGTGGCAGGGGAAGGGGTGGGGGGAGATGGGATTGGGGGGGTGGGAGGGATGTTGGGTTTATTTGTGGTGGAGAATGGGCACTGGTGAAGGGATGGGTTTTCAAACTTTGTATGAGGGAAACATGAGCACGAAAATGTATAAATCTGTAACTGTTCCCTCACTGTGACTCACTAATAAATAAATTTAAAAAAAAAAAGAAATACTTTGCCACGGTCTTATCACTCCTGAGTGAAGGATCACATTCTTAGGTGGGTAAGTGTGACAGTTTTTTTTTTTTTTAACATGCTGGGGCCTCAGTTTGCACATGCATAAAGAAGAAAAGACAAGGATTACCTCATCAATTTTCAGATGGTGACTCAGGGACCTCCACTGAGAGTCATAAAGAGAATTAAGAAAGGAATGTTTTCCTGGCTCATTAGCCTCAATTTCACTATAGTGGTGGTACTTTTAAGGATGTTCTGTGTTGGATTCACAGAGATATTTTTTAAAAGAAAAAAATGCATATATACATATACACTTATACATGTGTTTGGTTACATATACATAATATGTAAAACACAAACATTTTATTTCTTGAATTTATGAATTTATGAACCACTATGTTTGTGGTTATAATTATAAAATTTGTTTAAATTTGCCCCTAGGAGATTTTAAATTCTCCAAAATATAAATTCAATAATCATAATAGTATAAAAAAGTTTGAAATAGAAGATAAGGAAAAATAATACTGGCACATAAATTATAGAAAAAGAACGCTGTATCAATTTATATGTGCATATTATTTTGAAACCTACAACATAGAAATATATAATTTAATAAATAACTGAAGGAAAGTCCTCATCTGAATTTTTGCCTCACTTTACAGTGTCTCAGTCTCAGTAATGAGTATGCCCAGATCTTCCTTCTACTAAAGCTCTTTCCAGACCTCATAGCTGAACATTAAAAATGCAAATAGAAGAGATTAATTTCCTTTTAGCTCATCTCCCAGAAAGTGAAGAAGCAAGGCATACAGTAAAAGTGTTCTTCAAGACCTGTACAGTCCAAGGAATATTTTCTCAGGTTTTAAATTCATCTCACAGGTTTTCTTTCATCCTTTTTGCATATTTGACCCCAGACACTGTGAGGAGTGATCTCTGAGCACAGAACCAGAAACAAACCATGAGCACCCCTGTGTGTGGCCCCAAAACTAAATAAAAAGATAAAGAAAATACATTTGTTTTTTGTTTTCCTGGATTAACAAACAATCATATTTTCTCCAAAATTGCACTCCATATTTAACTACCTCCATGTGTTTTTGAGTGATAGCACAGCAGGTAGGGCGTTTGCCTTGCACACGGCTGACATGGGTTCGAGTTCTCTGCCCCACTTGGAGAGCCTGGCAAGCTATCAAGAATATCTCACCCGCACCACAGAGCCTGGCAAGCTACCTGTGGTGTATACAATATGCCAAAAACAGTAACAACAAGTCTCACAATGGAGACATTACTGTTGCCCGCTTGAACAAATAGATGAGCAATGGGATGACAGTGACAACAAAATCATGGGACTGGAGCAATAGGGTGTTTGCCTTGCATGCCGCCAACCCGGGTTCAATTCCTCCACCCCTCTCAGAAAGCCTGGCAAGTTACTGAGAGTAACCCGCCTGCATGGCAGAGCCTGGCAAGCTCCCCATGGCATATTTGATATGCCAAAAACAGGAACAAGTCTCACAATGAAGACGTTACTGGTGCCCGCTCAAGCAAATTGATGAACAACCCGACTACAGTGCTACAGTACTAACAAAATCATATTCTTCCTTCGCTATATAATCTGGTCCATTACAAATTCAAAGTATACTTTTTCTTTGATTTAGACTATTTCTAGTATGACAGGCTATTCATAGACTTATCTCTTGAATCTTCTTACTGATATTTATATGGAAAGCAATGTGCATTACTATAAACATCCTAGATAAATACCTAAGCCATCATATCTTTTTTAACTATTTAAGTCCTTCTGTTTACTTTGTTTAATTATGAAATAACAATAATTACTTTAATTATGTACCTTATTTTAGATAAAAGGACTCACTAGAACATTCCGCATATTCATAAAAGACAAATGGCGTGTGGTATACTCCAATTACCAAAACATCATTGCTCTTATAAAATACACTAGAATACAATGACTGGGACATTGCTATATACTTTCATCCATAATTAAACTAAAGTACTTGTGCTGAGAGACAAAGATGCTTGGACTCAGAGTCTCCTGTTTTAAAGTGATCTTACTGTCCACTGAAATTACTCTGTCATTAGAGCTTATTTTGCAGAAAGGACATGAAGGACCAGGTAGGCAACTGTCAAGGTCATCTAGAAACTCACTGGTACATGCAGAGTAAGAATCCAGGAGTATGTCCTTGCTCAGAAGTACTCGGAAAAATGAGTAAAAATGGGTTTCATATTGCATAGTAACTGTGTGAGAGAAAACAGCTTACTTAAATACTGAATTTTACTTCCTAGTTGAAATAATTGGCATAGTCACCACCTTCTGGCACTATTGTGAGGACAACTTGAAGTAAGTATCTGAAAGCACATGACAATTATATTAGTGTTTCTAGTAGAATGCTAAAGCAAATTTTGTTATCTCAAAGGCAACTGTCATTAAAAAGCTTTGGAGGGAAAACCCAGAATGTTACAGTGGCCCTATCAGAGTACTTTTCTTTTTACCAAGATTAAAAATGACTGATACAGATATCCCTTTCGTTCTCAGATAGCCTTAAAAACGGGAAATTGGTTTTCACAGATCAATACTTACTTGAGCTCCAACTATAACTCAAACAGCTGTTTCCTCTCCCTTAAATAGAACTAGTATCTGAAATCTGAGCATATTCTATGTGACTGACAGTTTTTTCCTACAGCTATAACTGAGCTCATTGGATAAAGGTTAATTGCTAACTGTGGAGTGCTAATGATGCCATATTGATGAAATTACCAAACCAATGATAGAGAAAACTCTCCTAATAGTAATGGAAGCTAGAGGGAAGCTCTAAATAATAGCTATTGATTTGTTTCTCTGAAGAGCACTAAGTAGCGCAAACAACTTTGAAAAATACAAATTATCCATAGCTTCCATTATTTTTAGAATTAATGTTTTTACTTCTAAATTTCTACCCTAGTAGTCAGTAGTCTATTATTATATTATTATTTTCATGATTATATATTTCAAAATGTTTAGTTTATACTTTAGAGAAATACCACAAATTATTTTATTCCCTGTAATTGTATTGCATCTTTTCTGCTGAGTGTATTATAAAGCATAATAATAAAATTGTTGCTTACAAGGCTCATAACTTTAAGATAAATGAAGTTCCAAAAGAGTGCAAGATCTAAAATATTTTAAAACTGGTTTTAAATCAGTTAACTTCAGAAAAGTCCCGTGAGAGTAATTGCTGGTAGACTTCACTCTTGACCATGTATAGCTCTAGAATTAATCCCCATTATTTTGTCCCATCTGCCAGATCAATCTCCACTCTCACTTAGATTTCCTTCCAATATTGTAAATGCATTAACATTAGCACATATGGACTGAGAGAAGACCCTTTGAAATCTGCACATGCATTTCTGACCTCTCCAGTAGTTTCTCCGTTCCTGAATCCAGTGGAACCCACAACAAAACACTAGGCACCTGACCTGGGTGCTACTGAACCCATGCCACCAGCCTCTTTTACTTCAATATAAACGTCCCCAAAACACAGGTGGGAACGATCCTCATTAGCTTCTCCAGAGGCTGATGAGACACACCTGTAAGCAACATTTGATACCACCATGTGATAGTTCAAAAATAAAAAAATGAAGTGAAAGAGATAAGTAACTTCTCTATGTGGTATTTAATGATCATTTCATCCACCATGTTTTTTCAATAGCTGGTATAAATTTAGTCATATATTACCTAAAATTGTTGATTTATAACCTGAATATACATGGAAGGATTAGTAAAAGCAAAGCAATGATTTAGAGGATCAAAGAGTATTACTTGTCATCCTGTTGCTCATCTATTTGCTCAAGAGGGTGCCAGAAATGTCTTCATTCATCCCTGTCATGTGCTAGTGTAGCCCAATGGCATCTGCTCGCTCCAGGAACATGAAGAGCCTCAAACTGTTTGTTCAGGGTCTTGATGAAGAAGTCTGACCATCTCATAGGTGGGCAGCCATGCGTTCTTTTGACATCCCATTGTCAAAAGGAATCCAGTTGGTAGCAGCTCTAGTCCAGCGGTTGTCTTCAAATCACATTACGTGTCTGGCCCATCTGATTTCAGATGCCTTGGAAACGAGACAGTGTCCCTGATTCTTGATCATCAACAAAGGTCGGAGCTCCGGATTCCTTCTCTCATTTGAGTGAAATGTGATACTCCAAGCATAGCTCTTTCGATTCCTCTTTGGGAGACCCAAATAGCATTCTCATTCTATTTTCATAGGGCCCAGGTCTCTGAGGCATATATTAGTGCAGGAAGAATGATGCAGTTGAAAAAATGTGCCCAGAGCTGGAGGTTCTTTGTCCTCTTAACCACTTATTCGATGCTCTTGAAGGCATTCCACGTCACTCTCTTCCTCCTGTGAAGCTCAGGTGCCAGGTTGTATGTCATGTTGAGTTCTCAACCTAGGTACACATAGCTGCTGTATTTGAAGATGTTCATTCCGTTGAGAACAAAAGAAATGTCAGGAATTAGTCCATTTCTCATAAACATTGTCTTCATGAGATTCAGCTCCAGACCAACCTTTCCACACCCGTGGTTGAAGTTGACTAGCATTTGTGCTGCTTGGCTAATGTTTGGTGTTATTAGAAAGATGTCATCAGTGAAGTGGAGGTGGTGTAGTTTCTGACCATCTATCTTCACTCCCATTCCTTCTCATTCCAGTTGTCACATGACATTCTCGAGGGTGGCACTGAAGAGTTTTAGTGAAATGGTTATCACCCTGCCAAACCCCTCTCTTTACCTCGATGATCACTTCCTTGTAGAATGGTGAGATTCTGGTGGTGAATCCATAATACAGCTCACAGAGGATCTTGATGTACTGAGTTTGAACGCCCTGTTTGGCTAGGGCTTCGATGACTGCTTCAGTCTCAACAGAATCAAAGGCCTTCTTTAAATCAATGAATGTTAGACAGAGCGGCATCTTGAACTCTCGAAAAACCTCAATAAGCTTGGTCAACGTATGGATATGGTTGATCATGCTGAATCTTTTTCAAAACCCGGCTTGCTCGCATGATTGTCCTTCATCTAGTGTTCTGCCAATCCTATTTAGGATGACTCGAGTGAACAACTTGTAAATGACGGACAGCAGGCAGATTGGGCGATAGTTGCCGATGTTATGAATGTCTCTCTTCTTGTAAAACAGAATGGTCCTGCTGCTTTTCCATTGAGATGGAACCTTCATTTAGACAGGTATCGTGTGAAGAACCAAGCCAGTGTATTGACGAGTACTGGCAGCAGATTCTTCAGGTGTTCAGGTCTGACCTTGTCTGGACCAGGTACTGTATATTTCTTTACTGATGAAATGGCGTGTCGGATTTCAGAATGGTAGATAGAGGAAGACCTCATAGAGAGAAGAACAGCTTTGTTGGCCATTGTGGCAGAAGCTGGGAAAAGTATATGCAACGCTCACCTGTCCTTCGTCAATTATAAGACCAAGATTGACTGCCCTCCGACGTCCTGATGGATCTATCACATCTTCCAGAAGGGTAATGGAAAAGGTTATCCATGACTTCTACTTGGATCTCTTTCATAGCTACATCCACCTGCCCACATACCAAATTCCACAGGATGGATATGTCATTGCCAGCATTCTCCCTTCAGATCAAAGAGTAAAAAAATAAAATACTTGTAGCACTGCACTGTCGCACTGTCATCCCATTGCTCATCGATTTTCTTAAGCGGTACCAGTAATGTCTCCATTGTGAGACTTGTTGTTAATGTTTTTGGCATATTGAATACACCACAGGTAGCTTGCCAGGCTCTGTCATGTGGACAGATACTCTCGGTAGCTTGCTGGGCTCTCTGAGAGGGGCAGAGGAATCGAACCCGGGTCAGCTGCGTGCAAGGCAAATACCCTATGCACTGTCCTATCATAACTTAAGAAAATCAAGGCAGTCTCCATGAAGAAGGTAAGGTGCTTGCCTGCAAGTGGCTGACTCAGGCCACTCCTCAGCCCTCCAAAAGGTCGCTCAGAGCTTCACCAAGTGTGATCCTTGAGCACAGACCCAGCAATAAGCCCTAAGCATCCCCAGGTATGGCCCAAACACCAAAAGTCAATAAAAGACTACTCCCCCTATTTCTTTCTTTTTTTTTTTTTTTTGCTTTTTGGGTCACACCCGGCAATGCACAGGAGTCACTCCTGGCTGTGCACTCAGGAATTTCCCCTGGCGGTGCTCAGGGGATTATATGGGATGCTGGGAATCGAACCCGGGTCGGCCGCGTGCAAGGCAAACGCCTTACCCGCTGTGCTATCACTCCAGCTCCTCCCCCTATTTCTTATGCCATCCTAACACTATTGAGTCAAAACAAACAAAATAAAACAAGAAAAACATTGTGTAATTTATGAAATCCAAGAGTCTAACACAGAAATTACTTTGTTTTCAGTCTACTACAATATCTTTGTAACTGATAAAGTCGAGCAAAGGTAATGGTGAGATACTACAAAGGAGGCCCCTGAGAATAAAACAAAGCTAAGAAGAAAAAATGCCTTTCCCAGGAGTAGCGCAAAGGCATAGGGGACAACGTCCCTCTAAGATGCAGATAGAGAGCTCTTGGGACACGGAGGAAAATGAGACAGCATAGAGATGCAGAAACTGAGGGACCATCCAGAAAACCCCTTCAGAAAAGGAGACACTTCAAGAGAATATAAAGGTCATGATAAAAATAGGAAAGAATCTTAGAGAGTCCAAGCTTTTTTCCTATGACAACACCTAGGTTAAGTTTTCTATATGCTGAGTACTCCAGGTCAATGCAATTGAAGAAAAAAAAAACAACCTACTATAAGACCAACTTTGTCAAAACATAAGGATTTGTCCTTCACCTAGACTAGTCAGCATAAAAACCTGAGATGTGAGGTTCCTTTCTTTTACTTTAGGGCTCATTCTCCACCCAATTAATCCACATCTCAATTTGAAATATGTACTCAGTTTTCTTTTAGTGCTGGGAAGCCCATATTCTTTCTTGAACATGTGTATGTGTGAGTGTGTGTTCCTTCACCAAGTGATTTTAACACACACACACACACACACACACACACACACACACACACAACTCATTACCCAGACCCACCAACCCTATGTATCTACTTGTAATAGTATAAGTCATCATCACATCCACTCACCAACCTCTGGGTTATTGGGCTCTTCTTATTTATTTTTTTCTTGCAGTATCATAATATAGTACTAATACTAATGCTTTAGCATAAAGCAGATGGCACCACACCTGCCACTTTACTGCCAGTATTTCTTCCCCACTGTCCCTTCTCCTCTGCCCCTCCCCTCCAACCCACTCTCATCACACACACACACACACACATACACACACACTCCTAACTCAACTGATACATCCAGTTCTGTAGACAGAACCCCAGGGTTTGCTCTCACTGGCCGTTGTGCACTTGCTCTCTGGAGGGATCTGAGCTTCACTGCACCAGTGCTAGTACCAGTTAGTCTCAGTGGCCACAGTTTCCATGTCCACACATTTGGCCCAGCCTTTATGCTGTTTTGGGCTTCTCTTAGGTGAGTGAGAGTCATTTCTTCGAGAGCCACATCTTGGTTTTATTAGTTCCTGAGAATTCACTGCCAAGAACCCCCATCTGCCTGCTGCCTCATCGCCAAGGAAGGGGTTACACTTGTGGACCTCCCCAGGTCTTCCCTCTCGCCTGAGGGACCTCCTCAGAGTGAACAGGAGCAGCAGGTTTTGCTGATTGCAGCATGTGCAGTGGTTGTGTTAGTGCGAAGGTGGATTTTCCAAGGTTAGTGCTTGGAATTGAATGAAAGATGTGCCGACAAAACTCAGAAGGTTAAGAAGTTATTTTATAGTACAGTGTGAGTGAGGGGTCTGGCTCTGGCCTCAAATGCCCAGGCTTCTCCTTTACAGCTTCACTCGCCTTTACAATGTCACTCTACTGTCTCACAACGCCCTTCCAGTGCATGATGCACATATTATTGTCTGGGTCTCTCTTGGACTGTGTCCCAACGGTTCCCTGACACGTCAGCTCTCCTTGGTCTCTGGCCATGGTGGGTGTAGGTGAGACCCCAAGCTCAGCGCTACCCCAGAAGTTCCCGTCATCCTGGCTTTCCCAGTCTCCAGCCACAGCTTTGGTGCTTGGGGGTAAGACTCCTGAGCTCCACGTCCAAGACAGGTCTGAATTTGAGCTTTCCTACGTGCCCCAGCCCTGCCTATATTCTGCCTTGTCCAGACATCAGCAGGCAACTGAAAGCATGTGCACTCAGCAAGTGTATCTGTTTGAATCTGTACTCGGCAGGAATCTGTGTGATCGTTAGTCTCTGTGTGGGGCACAAGTCCTACCTGATCCTGTAGGATGATCCACCTGGGAGCCTGAGAGAGTGCCAAGAGAAATTTAAGAAAGTGTGGGACTGGCTGGCACCTTTTATCTGCTATTATCACCCACCCTCATTATCCCATTATCTATTGTGATTGGATACCCTGGGTGAGAATTAACTGACCTACTAAATGCACCTGGCACTCCACCCCCAATTCCTGCTGTATCAGTTGCACCATATTCTCAGATACTTTCAAAAAATGTACCAACAAGGCAGGAAAACTTCTGTGAGCTCCTCTATTAGCTTGAGCTTATATTGCTGGATTTGTATAAGCTGTACTTTGTTATTAAGCTTTATAGGATTCTCCAGTTGAAGGAACCTTCACTAGCTACAACTTTATTGGTTCCAAAACTACGTCCTGGCCCAGTTGACTATTTCTGAATGAATCCCTTCAGTCTCCACAGAGCTTCCTCTAAGCAACGTTATCTAGAGAATGATCCCTGGGCACATTTATGATGATTGTTAGAAAAGCAAATTTGTGGACCTTGCCCAAGACTATCAAATAAAAACGTGCATTTTTTATGTTCTTTAAGTGATGCTGAAGGTGTGTAAGCACAGTGGTAGGGCGTTTGCCTTGCACACGGCTGACCCGGCTTCGGTACCTCTGCCCCTCTTGGAGAGCCTGGCAAGCTACTGAGAGTATCCCGTCTGCATGGCAGAGCCTGGCAAGCTCCCCGTGGCGTATTTGATATGCCAAAAACAGTAGCAATGAGTCTCACAATGGAGACGTTACTGGTGCCCGCTTGAGCACATTGATGAGCAACAGGATGACAGTGACAGTGATAGATGATGCTAAAGCACCCTAAGGTTTCAGGCCTGCTGATCAAAAATAGCAGGTAGAAAATTAGGGCAAACTCTATTGCCAAGTTGGTCTAAAACCTAATCACCATTAGGCTCCGAGAAGCAGAGTATCCTTTGCAGAAATGCAGACCCTATACCCCCAAATGCCAGCCTCGCCCACTGAACTTGAAACTGGATTTTCAGCTGATCACTAGGTGGTTCTCGGGAAATTAAATTGGACAAACAGTAAGAGAGTTGCCTAAAAAGTTAGGGAATGAAGGCCAAATCCATGTAGATAACTGTCTACTAACTTCCTGGCCTTTTGTAAATTAGTTAGCGCTTTAGGCAAAAGTCACCTTTGATAAGAAGTTTTTAAGAGATGCTAGGTTCCCCAGGGCTGTGAAGGGACTTCTGTGTGAAGGTAAAATCTCAGAGTAAGGCTGATAGAGAAGAGAGCCCCAGGCCATTGCCAACAGCTGCTCTAGGAAATGAATTTTGCCTGCGGAAAGGTAAAAAGCTCAAACTGAAATCCTTGAAACTGGTTGAAGGTTGATAAGGGAAAGCAGGGTTCTATTTTACTGTTTGATTCTTTAAGAATCATGAATAAATTCTAAATATCAATCCCAATTAGGGCTCTCACAAATAGAAGACAGTATAGACCTCTGACTGCTGCAGGCGTGACCCTCCTCCTAATATCTGTTGTTCCCCAGTGAGATAAGACCCAGTAGCTTTTTCTGTTTGTTTGTTTCACATAAGAATTTATTATTTTCTAAATGGATATTCATACAGATACATAAAAATGATTCCCATTTTTTAAAAACATACTAAAAATATACATTGACCACAAGTAAAGTACGTACTCTGACTGGAAATAATGACAAGCATGGCTATTTTCAAAATAGCACTAAACACAAGCAGCCAACATATATAAATCATGACAAACATACACCTCATTTTTGATAAAAATAAGTTCTGTTTTTACATTAATGCTTTATTATCAGCTTTTATATGAGATCCTCAACCTTATTTACATTGACTATGAACTTTCTATTATGTGTAACTCAAAGGCACTCAATTCAGAGGTTATAAAGTCCTGAGTTTAAGTAGGGAATATGATTAATAATTAAAATTTAAACATAAATAATCCTAAAGATCAGAGATATGAAAATGTTTAAAGTTTAATATTTGGTACAAAAATAAACCATGACTTAATAATAATAATAAAGTATTACACAATATTGAAGACTGGACTTCAGATCAGAAGTCCTTTCTTAGTGATTTTTTTTTTTTTTTTTTTTTGCTTTTTGGATAACACCTGGTGATGTGCAGGGGTTATTCCTGGCTCATGCACTCAGGAATTACTCCTGGCAGTGCTCAGGGAACCATATGGGATGCTGGGAATCAAACTGTGGTCGGCCGCATGCAAGGCAAACGCCCTACCTGCTGTGCTATTGCTCCAGCCCCCTTTTCTTTTCCTTTTTTTTTTTCTTTTTGGGCCACACCCGGCAATGCATAGGGGGTTACTCCTGGCTCATGCACTCAGGAATTACTCTTGCCGGTGCTCGGGGGACCATATGGGATGTTGGGGATCGAACATAGGTCGACCGCGTGCAAGGCAAACGCCCTATCCACTGTACTATCGCTCCAACCCACTTTTCATTGTGAGGTCTTGCGCATTTTCACCACATCAGGTCTTTTGTTTCTTCACTAAAAGAATAGTATCTAACAGAAACTATTGAGTGCAGAGGGTTAAAAATTCTTCTTCATTAGGATAAAGGAAAATCCTTATGAGAGTACATTTGAACTGCAATCGATTTTCACCAACTGTGTTTTCTTTCTTTTTTATTCCACAGGAATGAGCCGTGAGTCATAACTCACAGATTTCTTCCTCAAATATTCCTAGACCTTGGGCTTTCTATCCCGGGGCGCCACTAATATCAAATGTAGATCTAATGCTAATCCCTGTAGTGCCCTTCCAAACATCACCCTTGCACCCTCAAGTTACTGTCCTTTATCTTTCATCTGCCAGTCGGCTTTCTGTAATGCAACACCACTTGTGCCAAAGAAGTCACTGACAGTACATTTCACAAATGAGACCCTTTGGGAAGCTAGATCAGATATTTCCCCGAAGTCTAGACACATTCTAGGGAGCTCCCCTTTTATTATTTATGCATGGATCTGTCATTTAGTTACCCAAGGTTTTTAGGATAAAAGCTTGCTTTCCTACCCGCCTTTAGATGGGAGAGACAAACAACCAAAGAAATTCCTCACACTGACATTTTAAGCTCATCTCTAACCGCAAGATTTCATTTTTACTTTCATTTTTTTTAAAAGACAAAACCCACTAAACTACAAGGTAAAAATATTTAAAAGCCATTATGTCAACCTGGAAAAAACTTGTCTCAGAATCCACAACTAGTTGTCATCTAACCAAATTCTTAAACATTGTAGCACTGTCGTCCCATTGTTCATAGATTTGCTCGATCGGGCACCAGTAACATCTCCATTGTGAGACTTGTTGTTACTGTTTTTGGCATAATGAATATGCCACAGGTAGCTTGCCAGGCTCTGCCATGCAGGCAGGATACTCTCGGTAGCTTGCCTGGCTCTCCAAGAGGACGGAGTAATTGAATCTGGGTTGGCCTTGGCCTCAAGCAAGGCAAATGCCCTACCCACTGTGCTATTGCTCCAGCCCAAACTGATCATAATCCCTAAATGTTTTAGAGCTATGAATAAAGTCAGAATGAATTAGAGAACTGAAAGTATTATGGAAGGAAGGACCCCTTTTCCTTAGTATCAGTTTTTTCTAAATGCACACATGAGAGCACTCACGTGTGAATGCATGTGTATACACACACACACAAACACACACATGCACACACATGCACACCCATACCTTTTACACTTTTCTGTTTCTCTGAGACCTCAGAATTCTGATTTTTAAAATTTTTCTGGTTTTCACTAGTCACATTTATGTACTATTTATGTACTTTTGACTAAAATAAGCAATGCTGTGAAGTAAATTCAAGGTTTATAGAAGACAAAACTTTTCAACAAGTTATTTAGAGCCAAAACATCAGATTATCCTGAGCAATTGCCTAACTTCCCACTCCAATCAGTGATTTGGCCTCAGTTTATACAGAAAAGTTATGGACACAGAAAAAATACATAATTGCTTTGTTTCTTTATATACCACATGTGAATTAGATTATCAGGCATTTTTCATTTTTTTTCTTCTAACTTATATTTGGAGACGTTACTGGTGCCTGCTTGAGCAAATCAATGAAATCGATGAGCTTATTTTGTTTAACATGATAATTTCCAATTCCATCTGTCTTGCAGCTAAAGGCATGATGTTTCAAATTGTGTATAGAATATCACAACTTCCTTATTCAGTAATCTGTCATTGTACACTTGGGATATTTCCAGATCCTGGCTATAATAAAAAGTGCTGCAATGAATCTAGGTGCGTATATTTTTTTCTACTGATGTATTGTTATTTGCCTAGTAGTGAAATTGCTTGAGCATATGATAAATCAAGTTGTAAACTTTTGAGAAATATCCCTGCTTTTTTCCATAGAAACTGAACTCAAAAACATAATTTATATGTTGAATAATATATTAACATTATAGGTTGATAATGCCAAATGTCATCTCTGCTTGTATTAAAATTATAGAATAACATCACCCACTTATCCAAATGTTACAGGGGAAGTAGAGGAAAAGGTGTCTTTAATTGAAATGCCAATCGTGGAAAAGGTATCCAGCCCAAACAGACGATGAAAATGATTGGACGTGAGGCAAAGTGAGATAGAACAGGCCACCAGTGTGGTAACTTCCTCTCTGACCCACACTTTTGCTGGGATTGTTGACGGCTTCTCTGGCTGCTCAACCATAATGAGGCAGGGGAATGGAGCAATGGTGGAAAGCTGTGGGTCTCTCCCTCTCCCTCTCTCTCTCCCTCTCCCTCTCCCCCTCTCTCTCTCCCTCTCTCTCTCCCCCCCCCCCTCTCTCTCTCTCACACACACACACACACCCCAAAGGAAAGCCAAAGGGATAAAGAGATCTGAGCAAGAGGACATGAGAGTGGAGACCCAGCAAGAGATAAGCAGGACAGTCCTGGACTTTGAGAGGTCGGATGGGCGAGAGGCCAACAGACCAACGATAGCAGACAGAGCAACCAGCAAAGAAGCAGAAAAGAACCAGTTTGAGTCCTGGGCAAGGACACCGGGGATCCAAAACTACCTTCCAAAGCTATTAAATAAATAAATAGAATTTCATAAACATTTGGAGTTTGTCATGCAATGTTTTGTACATGACTCAAGGACCCACACACAGAAATGAAACTAGTTTTGCAGGGACCAAAAACTGTATAAGCTTTTGTTTAGCAGCCACTACTACTATGGCACTATTCTGGGCTCTAGAATTACATTACACAATAGCATGTGTGCCTATATAAATTTATACTGAATTTAATTTAAATAAAATAAAAATTGACTTTTTCAGTTGTACTGGCTGTGTTTCAAGCACAGGACTCAATCACTGCTTGACTACAATGAGTGGCTGACTACATCTTAGGTAATACAGATGTAAAAATTTCCCTTTGGATAGAAAGTTCTGTTATATAGACCTGAACTGATAATAGAGGAAAAAAATGCTAAAGTCCTGTTAGGGATGATAACTAACAAACATCCAAATATTAATGACTTTCTTTAAAGAAGCACATACTCAATTATTGAAGCATTTTTAGCAAAACTTGATTTTGATATGCAATCCTTCATAAATGAGATGCTATATAATTACATATATTAAATTGTAACCAGTTAACTGATTACAAAGTCATTGTTGTTTATCATAGAAAATTTACAAATTATAAGTTATAAAAAGGAAAAAATCCACATAATATTTTATAGTTTTATACACATATGGTATTTGCAGATTCAGCCTTTTTCCATGTCAGTCTTCAAAATATTTTTAGCATCTACATAATAGCTCAATTTGTAAATGTATGATTATTTCTTTATCACAGTCTTGCAGAAATTCAAACTTTAAAATATTTTATTCTAATGTGTAAATGAACATTAACATATATCTTCACCTGTATATTTAATATTTCTTTATAAGAGATTCCTAGAGTACCATATCTTGAACAAAATTACTATTTTTATTTTTTAATTAATTAATTTATTTTATTTATTTAATGTATTATTTTTTACAAAATCACTATTTTTAAATTTGTAAATTATATTGAGAAAAAGCGCTCCTAAAAATATGAACCTATTTGTGACATACTTATTACCCTTTGAAAACCTATTACCCTTTGAAAAGTGTATATTTGATTTCTTTAAAGGTGAAGAATTGGGGCTGGAGCAATAGCACAGAGGATTGGGCATTTGCCTTGCACTCGGCCGACTCGGGTTCGAATCCCAGCATCCCATATGGTCCCCTGAGCACCACCAGGAGTCATTCCTGAGTGAAGAGCTAGGAGTAACCCCTGTGCATCGCCGGGTGTGACCCAAAAAGCAAAAAATAAATAAATAAAGTGACCAAATCGGGGCTTGGGGGAATTTAAAAAAATTAAAAATTAAATAAAATAAAGGTGAAAAATTAAACATTTCTAAGATTAATTGTAAAAAATAACATTATTTCATATGTGTATGAACCATTTATACTTTTCATGATGTGAGCTATGGATTTTTGTTTTATACTAATTTTTCCAATTCCAAAAGTTTATGACCTTATTGTAGCTTTAGGATATTAACTATTGTCTGTCACAATTTTTAACAAATATTTCCCCAGTTTGTGTAATATTTCAATTGTATTGCTATTTCTATTATGATCAAAACTTCATAAATTCTGATGTGGCAAACTACTTTCATAAAGTTCAGAAGAGTCCCTAGGTTTACAAGAATGCCTAATACACAGTAAATTCTCTGTAAATACTTGATAAATAAATGGGTGAATAAATTAAATATTTGACCCACACTGACAAACAATATCCACATTCATTATCCTACAGATGCAGGTCAATTCTTCTAATCATTCAAATATAAGCAGGGACTTGAGAGAAGCTGTGATAAATACCTGATTTCTGATGGTAGCTACTCATTATCTGGGAAATTATCACAGTACATTGTCTCCCTGTATATTGGTCATGTATTGGTCTGTTGCTATGTTGCTTGGTTGTCTATGCACCAACATCCAACTACTTGTCAGTGATTTAAATGCCAAGATAGGACGGAGAAGGTCACCCAAAGAACTCCACATCAGGACCCATGGCCTAGAATGGAACTAACAGGGTGAGAGACTGAGTTCATCATGTCAACCAAGACTATCCACGGTAACTCACAGTTCCAGAAGGCCGAATCTAAATGTTGGACATAGGAGTCTCCAGGTGAACAGTTCCACAATGAAATTGACCACATCATATTCAATCAAGGGTTTTGCCTGACCTATGATACTGTTGTCCCAAAATTCCAAACGGGATCGACCACCGTCTCCTTCATGTGAAATTCTACTTCACAGAGTGGGGAGAAAGGCTGCAAAGTTTAAGTTTAAGAAGAGAACTCCCAGAACGACCACGAACTGGGAGCTCTCTGGCACTACTGCGGCAACGTGGGAAGAGGCTGTCATTGATAATATTGACGAGGAATATGATTGGCTGGTTTAGCACCTCCATGACTGCACGAAAATGCCTAGAGTGAGAAAGCCACAAACAGACACTTGTCTTTGGAAACTCTGGAGCTCATTCATCAACGTGGCTTGGCGTGAGCCTCAGGCAATCACAAGCTAGTGTCTGAGCTCACAAAGCTGTGCAAAGAAGCAATAAAGGAAGACCTCAAAGAGAGAAGAGCAGCAGTGTTGGCTGATGCGGCAGAAACTGGGAAAAGTATTCACAATGCTCGCCTGTCTTTCACCAACTACAAGACCAAAATGACTTCCTTCCAATGTCCTGATGTATCTATCACATCTTCCAGAAGGGCAATGGAGGAGGTTATCCACGACTTCTACTCCAACACGCCATTTCTTCAGTAAAGACGCATACAGCATCTGGTCCAGACAAGGTCAGACCCAGACCTGAACATCAGAAGAATCTGCCACAAGTATTCATAAATACACTGGCTTGGCTCTTCACAATTACCTGTCTGAATGCAAGTTTTCATCCCAATGGAAAACCAGCAGGACCGTTATGTTATACAAGAAAGGAGACATCCATGACATTGGCAACTATCACCCAATCTGCCTGTTGTCCATCATTTACAAGTTGTTCACTTGAGTTATCCTGAATACAATAGGCAGAATACTAGAAGAAGGACAACCATGCGAGCAAGCCAGGTTCCAAAAGGATTTAGTACAATTGACCATATCCACACAGTGACCAAGCTCATCAAGGTTTTTTGAGAGTTCAAGATGCCGCTCTGTCTAACGTTCATCGATTTAAAGAAGGCCTTTGATTCTGTTGAGACTGAAGCGGTCATTGAAGCCCTAGGCAAACAGGGCATTCGAACTCAGTACATCAGGATCCTCTGTGAGCTGTATTACAGATTCACAATCAGGATCTCACATTTCTACAAAGTGATCATCGAGGTAAAGAGAGGGCAGGGTGACACCATTTCACCGAAACTCTTCAGTGGCACCCTCGAGAACATCATGTGAAGACTGGAATGGGAAGGAATGGGAGTGAAGATAGATGGTCAGCAATAACACCACCTTCGCTTCATTGATGACACCGTTCTCAACACCAAACATCAGGCAAGCAAAACAAATGCTGGCCAACTTCACCCACAGGTGTGGAAAGGTTGGTCTGCAGCTGAATCTCACGAAGACAATGTTAATGAGAAACGGACTAGTCTCTGACATTCCTTTTGCTCTCAACAGAAGGAACATCTCTGAATGCAGCAGTTATGTGTACCTAGGTCGAGGACACAACATGACAAATGACCTGGCACCTGAGCTGTGCAGGAGGAAGAGAGCAGTGTGGAACATCTTCAGGAGTGTCAAATAAGTAGTTAAGAGGACGAAGAACCTCCAGCCTCAGACACATTTTTTCGACTCCACCATTCTTCCTGCACTAACATATGCCTCAGAAACCTGGGTCCTACAAAAACAGGATGAAAACGCTATTTACATCACCCAAAGAGGGATCTAAAGAACTATGCTTGGAGTATCATGTTTCACTCAAGTGAGAGAAGGAATCTGGAGAACTGACCTCCATCCATGACAGAGAATCAGGGACACTGTCTTGTTTGCCAAGGTGTCGAAAAACAGATGGGCCGAACACGTAATGCGATTTAGAGACAACTGATGGACTAGTCCTTTCCTACTGGATTACACGGGACGTTAGAAGAACACCTGGTCACCCATCTACGCGATAGTCAGACTTCTTTGTTAAGACCCTGAACAAATGGTTTGTTGTTTTTCGTGTTCCTGGAGCAAGCAGATGCCATTGGGCTACACTAGCACTCGACAGGGACTAATTGAGTTGTTAGTGGTGCCTGCTTGAGCAAATTGATGGATAACGGGATGACAAGTGACAAGTGACAAGTGATTGTCTCCCTGATAGGAGCTTCTAACAAAGCCCATAATTCTGCACGTGGTATACATCTAGTCCCACATAATTGATTCTAGATAATTTTTTACCCCACAGGATCAATGCTTTTTTGATAGTTGTAATTTTTCAAATGGATCCTTTGCCTTGCCCTTTATATGGTAAATCATAAAAATCCCCTTCTTTGGCCAAGAGAAGGCTCAAAGGGAAGGAACACATGTTTGGAATACACAGGGTTACAGGTGAGATGACCAGAACCACAGGATCTGAACATTGCTACTACCAGGTTAGCCCTGGTGACCTCCAGCACCACTGGTGAGGAGCCCCACCAACACACCTATTCTTCTTAATTTTGACCTAATTCCTTCTATCCTCCTTTTACCCATTTATCTCTTCCTTCCTTCCTTCCTTCCTTCCTTCCTTCCTTCCTTCCTTCCTTCCTTCCTTCCTTCCTTCCTTCCTTCCTTCCTTCCTTCCTTCCTTCCTCTTTCATTCTTTCCCTTCCAGCCTCCCTTGCTCCCTCTTTCCTTTCCTTTTTTCCCCCTTTTCTCTCTTTCTCTCTCTCTCTCCTTTCTGGGAGACGGGTGATGCAACGAATAAACCAAGGGCCTTCTGTCTGTGAAACCTGCCATACCCACTGAGATCTACTTTGCTCACCATTTTTTCTATTATGATCTTAAGCATGCATGCATAATCAAGGGGGTGACTGAAGGTCAATAATATAAGGCATAATTGAGGGAAAATGTTTTCATCTGTGTTTTATTATGAAATTATAATGCATATGCATGTATGTATGTATGTTGTCATTGGATGTAGACAGAGATGGCAGAGTTCATTAGTTCATTCATAATGCTCAGCCTTGCCCTTCACAGTTCCAACATCCTATTCATGAAGAACCACCTACCTTTGGCTTGCTCTTCAGATCTCCCTCAAACATGAATTCTCTTCCTTGTCTGTTTCTTTGCTTGCTTATTTCCACTCTGAAGAAGCCTGTGTTCTCTCAAACATGTCCTTCTTCTCTCTTCTCTCGCACTGTAGCTCTGTAGCACTACTGCCCCATTGCTCATTGATTTGCTCAAGCGGGCACCAGTAATGTCTCCATTGTGAGACTTGTTGTTACTGTTTTTGGTATATCAAATATTCCATGGGTAGCATGCCAGCCTCTGCCGTGCGGGCGGGATACTCTTGGTAGCTTGCTGGGCTCTCCAAGAGGGATGGAGGAATCAAACCCGGGTTGGCCGCATGCAAGGCAAACCCCCTACCCACTGTGCTATCGCTCCAGTCCCATCATTCTAAAAAGGAACCATGTACCCATTTATCCAAATGTATTATTTTCTCTCTTTTCCTCTTTTTGGCACCTAGAGCTCTGTAAGCCTTAAATATATGGTTAGCTTTGTTCTTTGCATGACAAATTCCAAGTTGTCCTTCAAGCCTGGGTGCAAACTTTGTTTTCCTCAGATGTCCTTGTTTACTTATGTTAAAGTAAATGTTATGCCTTTTTATCCCCTATTACCACAACACTGGATGCGCATTTTACTTGATCACTTTCAAAGCATCCTTAATTCAATACATGATTGCTTAACTTTAAATTTTGATATCATTATAGATCCACAGTACTTTGCAAAGACAGAAAAGAGTTATCCTTTATTCAGGTATGACGCATAACTACAGTACCAACACATAAAACTGGCATGAGTGTAAGGCATGCTTATAATTTTATCCCAGATGTGGTGTGGACTTAAGCAATCACCATGTAGCTGTTCTATAACAGTTTTCCACACACAATGATCTCTTTCACGCTGCTTATGTGTAGTCAGAGTTTTCCACCCCCACCATCCTGAACCCCCGGAAACTACTAATTTCTTATCCATAGCTATGATTTTTTTCATTTTGAGAATGTTTTATGAATGGAATTATACAGTATGTGACCTTTTGTGATAGACTTTCTTTTAAAACTCAGCATAATATCTTTGAAATATCATTGGTACAGGGATGTCTATTATTTTTTAAAGCTGCATTTTTTTTCTAATTTTCTTTTTCCCCAGCATTCACATGAGCCATATAAATATTTTAGCTACATTTTTATTTATCATTATTGTTTTTAAGCTTTTCTCTTTACATAGGCTTTCTAGTGATAGTTCTGTATATTACTTTATGTATTATAATCATCACTGTTGTTCGCTATTTTACCAGTTTTACTAAAATGTAAAAATCTTAACAACATCTTACCTTTTAATTAAAAAATTGTCACTGTCATCCCGTTGCTCATCGATTTGTTCGAGCGGGCACCAGTAATGTCTCTAATAGACAGACTTATTGTTACTGTTTTTGGCATATCCAATATGCACGGGTAGCTTGCCAGGCTCGAGAGGCGGAGGAATCGAACATGGGTCAGCCGCGTGAAAGGCGAAAGCCCAACCGCTGTGCTATTGCTCCAGCCCTTATTATCTTAAATTTTTCCTCCATGTTAGCTGAGCACCATAATATAAGGTGTTATAATTTTTGATTCAACCATGAAAGATAATTTGGAAAACTAAACAGAAGGGAATATTTTATTGAACTTATTCTTGTTTTCACAATTTCTATTGTTTCATATTTTTTCCTGACATCCGAAACTGTGCTTTTAATTTTTCTTTCTGTTTATAGAACTTCCTCAAGTCATTATTTTAGAATAGATTTGCTGGCAGCATTTTCTTTCAGTTTTTCATCCTCTGAACATGTCCTCTGAACATTACTCTTCTCTTTCTCAAAGTTGCTTCCACTAGCTACAGAATTATAGATTGACAGCTCTTTTCTTTCAGTACCTGAAAAATATTGTGCTCCTTCCTTCCTTCCTTCCTTCCTTCCTTCCTTCCTTCCTTCCTTCCTTCCTTCCTTCCTTCCTTCCTTCCTTCCTTCCTTCCTTCCTTCCTTCCTTCCTTCCTTCCTTCCTTCTTTCCTGTTTTATTGTAGGCAAAATGTTTGGCAATACTTTCATTGTGAGGTTTCATGCTATAACATCCCAATACCACATCTTTGTCCAGTGTCTACTTTTTTCACCCACTGCCAAGTGTCACTGCCCTCACCCTCTTCCCTGCATCCCCACTGTGCTGTGATGTTTCCTGCTAAAGAGAGTTTGAAATCATTCTATATCTGCTTTTCTCCTGACAAATTTCACTCAGCATGATACTTTCAGATCCATCCGAGTAGCCTCAAATTGCAATATTTTGCCTTCTCTTCTACCCAAGTAGTCTTGCATTGTGTATAGGTACCAGTTTCCTCACCCACTTTTCTGTTTTTGGAAGCTTGGGTACTTTTCATATTTCCACTATTTTGAATATATATGTGTTATATTTTCTGAGTAAAGTATTCTCAAAGCTACTGCACTCTTGCTGGTAAAGAATATGGACCAAACTTATTGATGGTATTAGTCTGCCATGGCATGGTCCAAACGTTTCTAATTGGACATATCCAGAGATAGAGTTGAACAAGTAAGTCATAGAAAGTTTGAAGAACTTGTATAAGTCAATACAATAAAAGCAAAATAACCAAATAAAACCAATAAAATAATAACTTACTTAAAATTACAAAGGATCTAAATAAACATCCAAACACTTTTTTTCCTGGAGCATATATACAACATACTGATATTTTTTTCCATTTTCAAAACTACTTTCAAATTTTGTTACTTTACTGAACTTTGAGACACCCTCTCCCCCCCATACACACTCATCCTTAGTTATCGTAGTGTCTGAGGGGTGATGCTGGGGATTTCGGTGTCAGTGTGGCTCATCATAGGTGACATTGCTAGGGAACTTGTGGACTTCGCTCAAGGAAGGCGTTTTACTGCTGAGCTACACTCCCAGACCCTTGAGATACTTTCTAGTTAAAAATAACTGTGTTAGTTGTAAAAGTAGTTTAAAATTTTAAATAAATTGTGTCTTATTTTCCAAGTTCTATAACTGCCCTTTTGCCAGCTGCACATAAGATCTCACTCACAAGACACTCGCATTGACTTTTAAGGCAGATGCTCTGTGTCTCAAGAACTCTTCAATGAATATTATCTACTGTATGCTTAATGGGTCAGAATTATTTCAGAAAGTCATTTTTGGCTTCAAATGACTTAGGAATGAATTTTAAGAGAGTTGGTATTTTTTCCCTGATTTTGAAGTAATAGCATAGTTGATTTTAATTCCCTGTGTTAAGAGGCATATGCCAAAAACAGTAACAATGTCTCTCAATTAGAGACATTACTGGTGCCCACTCGAACAAATCAATGAGCAATGGGATGACAGTGACAGTGACAGTGTTAAGAGGGACAGAGTATTGTCCAGTTAAATGATGTTATCCTGTTTTAGAATTTCTAAAAGATTACATATTCAAAAGATTACATATTACCTACAAGAGTTTTCTGTGTACCTGCTTTGCTTCCTGTTCAGGGAAATAATGCTGAAAGCTAATGATAAAAATAAAAAGTCTTATTTTAATTCTCTGTACTGTTGGTTGGGGCTGGAGCGATAGCACAGCTGTTGGGCTTTCGCCTTTCACGCGGCCGACCCGAGTTCTATTCCTCCGCCCTTCTCGGAGAGCCTGGCAAGCTACCTGTGCATATTGGATATGCCAAAAAGAGTAACAATAAGTCTCTCAATGAGAGATGTTACTGGTGCCAGCCAGCTCAAACAAATCGATGAGCAACAGGATGACAGTGACAGTGACAGTACTGTTGGCTAAATAGGATGCTCTTTAAAAAAATTATACTGATTTACCATTAGTTTTCAGCCTTACTTGGGACTAGAAATTGAGCACAGTTGTGGTTGCTGGAGGAATAAGTCATAAAGATTTTTTTTAATGTGTAGAATGCTACGATTAACATAGTAAAACAGAAAGAAATCATTTGAAACTTTGTTCCTGGATCTGAGAAGCCATTTATCAGTATATGAATCAAAAAAGAAAACTCATTTTGCATAGATTTTCATTGAATTAAATAATTTATTCAATTCTTTAATTGAATAAAAGCTCCAGCTTCCCTCCCCACACCGAGTAGAGCTCCCGGTGTCCGAAGACCTCCGGAGCCTAGCCACAGCCATGCTCAAGGCCCCTCTCCACACGTTCAGACCAGCCTCATGCATGAAGGAACCGGCAGAGGAATCCAGGTGTGTGGGACCCGGGGCTGAGACCTCCAAGGCTGCTGGGATCGGGACTGGGCCTGCTCCGCCCAGATTTCCCATTGCCCAGTAGTTAGGTGGTCAACCCAGGGCCAGCATCCAGAGGCTTAAAAGCAAGCTCTCGGAAGGATGAGGCTGCTTTGCAGCTGCACAATATCTTATAGCCTACTTTTCCTTCTGGGAGATCCTGGCAAACTACTGGGAGTTTCTTGCCCACATGGGAAAGCCTGGCAAGGTTCCCATGGTGTATTAATATGCCCAAACCAGTAACAAGCTGGGTCTCATTCCCCTGACTCTGGAAGAGCCTCCAGTATATCATTGTTGGAAGGATGAGTAGAAATAGGCTTCTAAAATATCAGGGCATGGATGAATGCAGATGTTACTGAGACCACTCGAGAAATTCGACGATCAACAGGATGATGATGATGATGATGATGATGATATACAACAGACCAAACAAAGGTAAGAGTCCTTGGATTATATCATGAATTAATTTACCTTTACTTAATACATCAAAAATTTTAAGAGACTATATGAAAATTTTAGTCAAAACTATATTTATCAAAAAGTTGTTTCATTGTAAATAGTGCTCCTTCTATCCTATTTGTATTGTAAACAGCAGTACCCTGATAAACTCAATAAAGCTTTAAAAGATTTTTAAAATAAAATAAAAATATATCCTATTTTGATCACAAAGTAAAAGAAGAGTAAAACATCATTAAATGTTGGATCTAATAAATGAGTGGTTGGTAATACCTCTTTCTCTGGTCTCTTTGAGACCAGATTAAATCTGATCAGTATGTTATCTTTAAAAAGAAAAGAAAGAAAGCATGGTAGAAAATTCTGCCTTTATTACATTAGAAAATATGTCCAAAGCTTATAGAAAATCAGTTCATTTAATAGTACTCTTGCATTACTGCAGTATTATTTTCCTGAGGCTTTGTAGTAGATAATGTTTTATTTAATGTGTTACAGGATATTCTAAACAGTATATGATATGGATGGCATGGCAGAATATAGGATATTCTGCCATGCCATCCATATCATATACTGTTTTCAGGTAACCCATTTTACCTATCAACTTTACTTATCCTTCTTGTATCACATGTCATACCATTGATCTTTGATTTGCTTGAGCTGGTGCCAGTAACATCTGCAATTGTCCCTGTCGCATGGGAGAGTAGCCCAATGATATCTGCTTGCTCCAGGAACAGGAAGAGTCTCAAATTGTTCATTCAGGGTTTTGACGAAGAAGTCTGACCAACTCATTGGTGGGAAGCCACATGATCTTTTGATGTCCCGTGGAATACAGTCGGTAACAGCTCTAGTCCAGTGGTCATCTCCGAATAGCATTATGTGTCCAGCCCATCTGATTTTCAACACCTTGGCAAATGAGACAGCATCCCTGATTCTTGACTGTCAGTGGTGGTCAGAACTCCTGATTCCTTCTCTGACTTGAGTGAAACACGATACTCTTAGCATGGCTCTTTCGATTCCTCTTTGGGATACCCGAATAGCGTTCTCATCCTGTTTGCATAGGGCCCAGGTCTCTGATGCGTATGTTAGTACAAGAAGAACAGTGGAGGCGAAAAGATGTACCTGGAGCCGGAGCTTCTTTGTCCTCTTAATCACTTCTTCGGTGCTCTTGAAGGCTTTCCACACTGCTCTCTTCCTCCTGCACAGTTCTGGCGCCAAGTCATTTCTCATGTTGAGTTCTCGATCCAGATACACATAGCTGCTGCATTTGGAGATGTTCATTCCATTGAGAGCAAATGGAACGTCAGGGACTGGTTCATTTTATATAAACATCATTTTGGTGAGATTCAGCTGCAATCTGAACTTTCCACACTTGTGGTTGAAGTCAGCCAGCATTCATGCTGTTTGGCTAATGTTCGGCGTTATGAGAACGATGTCATCAGCGAAGTGGTGGTGGTGTAGTTGCTGACCGTCTATCTTCACTCCCATTCCTTCCCATTTCAGTCATCACATGATGTTCTAAGGGTGGCACTGAAGAGTTTCGGTGAAATAGTATCACCCTGCCTAACACCTCTCTTTACGTCAATGATCACTTCCTTGTCCAATGGTGAAATCTTGATTGTGAATCCATAATACAGCTTGTGGAGGATCTTGACATACTGAGTTTGAACGCCCTGTTTGGCTAGGGCTTCGATGACAACTTCAGTCTCAACAGAATCAAAGGCCTTCTTTAAATCGATGAACGTCAGACAGAGCAGCATCTTTTTTATTTATTTATTTATTTATTTATTTATTTATTTGAATCACCATGTGGAAAGTTACAAAGCTTTCAGGCTTAAGTCTCAGTTACATAATGCTCAAACACCCATATCTTCACTAGTGCATATATTCCACCACCAAGAACCATGGTAAACCTCCCCCCAACCCCCCTGCCCTCCAGCCCCCCACCTCACTTGTGTAGCTAATAAATTTCACTTTACTTTCTCTTTACTTTGATTACATACAAACAAAAAAACTCACTATTATTGTTTGGAGTTTACCCCCCCTCCGCCCAGAGTCGGACCTGCTGGAAAGGAAGCATTTGATAATTTGTTTTCCATTGCTGAGAATGAAGATATGAGGTCATGTGGCCACAATAGCAGCCGGAGCAGCATCTTGAACTCTCATGAAACTTCAATGAGTTTGGTCACTGTGTAGATATGGTCGATCGTGCTGAATTCTTTTTGGAACCCAGCTTGCTCACATGGCTGTCCTTCGTCTATTGTTTTGTATATTCTATTCAGGATGACTCGAGTGAATAACTTGTAGATGATGGATAACAGGCAGATTGGGTGATAGTTGCCGATGTCGTGGATGTCTCCCTTCTTATACAACAGAATGGTCCTGCTCATTTTCCTTTGATACGGAACCTTGCATTCAGACAGGTAGCGTGTGAAAAGCCAAGCCAGTGTATTGATGAGTACTGGTGGCAGATTTTTCAGGTGTTTGGGTCTGACCTTGCCTGGACCAGGTGCCTTACATGTCTTTACCCATGAAATAGCATGTTGGATTTTGGAAGGTAGGACATTGGGAAGGACATATCCATCCTGCAGAATTTGGCATGTGGGCAGGTGGATGTGGCTATCGAAGAGATGCAAGTATAAGTCGTGAATAATCCTCTCCATTACCCTTCTGGAAGATGTGATAGATGCATCAGGACATCAGAGGGCAGTCATCTTGGTCTTGTAGTTGGCGAAGTACAGGCGAAGATTGCAAATACTTTTCTTGGCTTCTGCCGCATCAGCCAACACTGGTGCTTTTCTCTCTTTGAGGTCTGCCTTTATCGCTTCTTTGCACAGTTTTGTGAGCTCAGACATTAGCTTGTGGTTGCCTGGGGCTCGTGCCAAACCATGTTAGCTAATGAGCTCGAGAGTTTCCGAAGACAGGCGTCTGTTTATTACTTTTCCACTCTCAGCATTTTTCGTGCAATCATGGAGGTGCTGAACCAGTCGATCGTATTCCTCATCAATGTTGTCAACGACAGCATCTTCCCACGTTGCCACAGTAGTGCCAAAGAGCTCCCAGTTGGTGGTCATTCTGGGAGTTCTCTTCTTAAACTTAAGCTTTGCAGTCCTTTCTGCTCACTCTGTGAAGTAGAATTTTGCACAAAGGAGATGGTGGTCCGATCCCGTATAGAATTTTGGGACAACTGGGACAACAGCAACATCAGTCAGGCAAAACCTTCTATTGAATATGATGTGGTCAATTTCATTGTGGAACTGTCCACTGGGAGACATCCATGTCCAATGGTTAGATTCGGCCTTCTGGAACTGTGAGTTACCATGGATGGTCTTGATTGAAATGATGAACTCAGACAGTCTCTCATCCTGTTAATTCCATTCTAGCTCATAGAACCCAATGTGGAGTTCTTTGGGTGACCTTCTCAGTCCTATCTTGGCATTAAAATCACTGATCTTGTAGAAGGTGTGGTCTTTATAAAACTTCTCCAGCTCCATGTAAAACTTCTCAATTTCTTCTTCATCATAGTTGGATGTTGGTGCGTAGATGATGAAGATAGAAACTGCCAGCAGTGAGCCACATCTATTCAAGTGTAATCATCTGATTCGGGTTGTTAGGCATTCGAATGAATCAATGCTCATGGCCAAGTTCGTGTTGACAAGGACACCAACACCACCAACGCCTCTGTTGTCACATGTTCCGAGGAACAGTTCTTCTCCAGTGTCGAAAATGACATGATGTGACTGGTGCCTTCTCATTTCGGTCAGACCAATGATGTCATGCTTGATCTTCTGCGCTTGCACAATCGGGTCCTTGATGGATGCTTCTGATGCTAGGAATGTGCGTTGAAAATACAGATGGTCATTTTAGTGTTTCTTCGCTTGGCAGTCTAGTTCGTCCCTGAGATTTTATCAGCTTCTCCTTGCTCATTCTTCTTAATGCTGCTGTATTGAGGGCTCTTTTGGTGTCAGGCAAATGAGGCCCATTGTTGTTCCTGTTTTTGGCATATCGAATACACCACGGGTAGCTTGCCAGGCTCTGCTGTGTGGGTGGGGTACTTTTGGTAGCTTGCTGGGCTCTCTGAGAGGGATGGAGGCTTTTAGGGTGACCTCCAATTGCCCCTACAGGTGTTCCCATGGTTCATACCATATTTGAAGCCCATCAAATATGGTGCGAAATTTAGGAAAATGGGTATTAAGTATCCTATGCTGTGATGCGCGGTTGCTTTGTGGTCCGGAAAGCGGCCTAGAGCGTGTCGGTGGCTGGGTAGTGGAGGTAGTGGAGGTCTGCCAGTGAGGTATTTATCTGGCTCCAGTAGGGTGGGCCGTCTGGGTTTGTTTTCCCAGAGCGCCACAGATTGGAGGAGGCAGACAGAGGATGTTATTTCCAGGTCTTGTTGAGCCTGGAGTCCAAGTTCTCAAAGTTCTGCTGTACTTGATTCTGTGAGACTTCACTCATTTGTTAGCTTCGGCCCAAGTGTCCAGAAAGCGGCCTGGAGCATGGCGTTGGCTGGGTGCCATAGATACTTATCCTTATGGCACCTAATCTTTGTAATTATTCTCCATTTTAAAAAAAATCAAGGGGCTGGAGCGACAGCACAGCTGGTAGGGCACTAGCCTTGCGTGTGGCTGGCCTGGGTTCAATTCCCAGCATTCCGTATGGTCCCCTGAGCACTGCCAGGAGTGATTCCTGAGTGTAGAGCCAGGGGTAACCCCTGAGCATCACCAGGTGTGAGCCAAAAAGCAAAAAAAAAAAAAAATCAAGCTGCAGAAAATAAACTACAGGTAAAACTCACTGACATGATAATGGATTTTTCCCTACTTCTGTTGACTTTTCTATTTCAATAGTTCTTGATGTCAAAAATGTCCTTGTGATCCTTAAATTAAAAACTCCTTTAATATGAATGGCAATTTATCATATTAAAATATAAAAGAAATTTATCATATTAAAATATAAAAGAATTTAGATCTCATCTTTCTTTTGAATTTTATTGCCTTTTACATATAAGTAATTTTATTTTTATGGTTACTATTAGTACTTCAGTAGTTAAGTTCTATTATTTGATACATTAATGATCTCTATTATATAATTCACCTGAATGTTTTGAAGGCTCTCTAAATTTTCCTTAACTTTATACAGTTGAACACACATTCCTTGAGACCAAAATAAAAAAGCAGTGGAGCACTTTTTATTCTTTAGTAGCATCAATACATTTATTTTAAATTTTATCTTAAATTTTCCATCCACTCTCACATCTATGTCATCTCTACTTGCTTTGGTAGGTAAAAATTGAGATAAGATAGAAATTACTTACACTGTTTACAAAAATTTCATGAGATTCCTCTCTTCTACTGAATTGTATTAGAAGTAGCTTGATAGGTCCAACCATGGGAATTGCATCATATCACGTAATCTCTCCTCTGGAGTTCTTAGTTTTAAGTCTTCTCTATCTGGCAATTCAACAAAAAGCCTTTAATATGGATAAAATTCAAAAAGGCCTTATTGCACCTGATGTCATTTTCCAGTATACACGTTGCATACATCAAGCCCTCTATTATTTTCAATTTTATCCTGTAAAAACTCCAGAATAAATGCACTCTACTTTGTTAAACACCCTCCAAACTAGTATTTAAATTCCTCCAGAGCAGTCACCTACATTTCCAACCTTTTTTTTTATTACCCCCACTACATTCATTGTATTCCAATCAAACAAATCATAACTTTTCAAGCCTATTTCTTAATTTTACTCTCTTGCTGCACTTTTAGGAGACAATGATGCTTTATTTTCCCCAAATCTGGTTATATTAATTATCCTTAGACACTATGCTCATATCTATTATGCAGAGAATTGTGTCGTACAATACTTGAAGTTTTCTCTCTCCTCCAAACTACTGAATGGTGACTACTTGATCTATTTCCTCAGTGTCACTGTCACTGTCATCCCATTGCTCATCGATTTGTTCAAGCGGGCACCAGTAACATCTCTCATTGAGAGACTTATTGTTACTGTTTTTGGCTACCGAGAGTATCGAGCCCGCGCAGCAGAGCCTGGCAAGCTACCCGTGTCTATTGGATATGCCAAATCTATTTCCCATAAAATTTTTTATTTTTGTCCTGTGAAATCATTGCTAATGCCTTATAGAGAGAAGGGGTCACTTTTCAGCCATTTTCTTAAATATTTCATTTAATAATTCTACAATATAACATTATGTATAGACACTATGAATAAATGCAGAGAGTCTCTTGCCCACATGCCTGGCTGTCTTCCCCGGGGCCCCTCAGAAGGGATGGGCTCCAGCTTCTCTCTCCTCCCTGAGCAGAGCTCCGAAGACCACTGGAACTTAGCCACAGCCATGCTCAAGGCTTGTTCGGACATGCTCATGCTCATGTTCGAACAAGCCTCATGCATGAAGATACCGGCAGAAAAACCCAGGTGTGTGTAATCCCATCAAAGCCAACATCCAGAGACTTAAAAGCAAGCTCCCAGAAGCAATATCTTATAACCTACTTCTCCCTCTGGGATAAACTAGCAAGCTACTTAGAGTTTCCTGCCCACATGGGACAGCCTCGAAAGCTTCCCATGGTGTATTCATATGCTAAAGCCAGTAACAAGCTGGATCTCATTCCCCTGACCCTGAAAGAGCCTCCAATGTGGCATCTTTGGGAAGGCTGAGTGGAGAGAGGCTTCTAAAATCTCAGGGATAGGACGAATGGACAGGTTACTGTGCCTGCTCGAGAAATCGATAATCAATGGGCTTTCGTGATTCGTGATTCGTGATACATAAATTAATCATCTGAGAAAATAACTTAGACTTGTTAGATTCTGAGCTATATTAAATAAATGGCTGAGTAACATACTACATGAAGTTTAACAGAATTTTATACTAAAGAATAGAAATGCCTTATCAGCCATGAAATTCACAAAAAAATAGAGAACTATTTTAGAAATAGAAAAAAAATAGAAAAAACAGAAATGATCTGTTCTGGCTTTGTTTTTTGGATTTTTTTCTCTAAGTAGCTAAATGAACTTACCATGATCACAGATGATTTGTTCCTATGATAAGACTGAATCACAAAAACACTAACTGAGGCAATAGGAATTAAAGAGAAGTATACATTTCCATATGCAGCTATATTTCATTATTGGCTAGATATTATTATTTTCAGTAAATCTTTAAAATATGTGAGTGCTTCTCAACAGAAGTCAGTATAGAGAGGAGACAAATTTTTTGGACTGGAGCAATAGCACAGTAGTAGGGCATTTGCCTTGCATGCGGCCTACCCAGGTTTGAGTCCTCCATCCCTCTCGGAGAGCCCAGCAAGCTACCAAGAGTATCCCACCTGCACGGAAGAACCTAGCAAGCTCCTTGTGTCATATTCGATATGCCAAAAACAGTAACAAGTCTCACAATGGAGACATTACTGGTGCCCGCTCGAGCAAATCGATGAACAAACGGGAGGACAGTGCTACAGTGCTTTTTCATACTAGAAAAGCGGCTGCATTTACTAAATATGGGTTGGGTTGTTTTCTGACCATGAACTGAAGTGTGGTAGAACTTCTAGTCAGTGATGAAAGGAAAATTTCTGTTCACCCTCAAACCAATTTTCTAAGTGTTTTTTCCACACAAGAGGTATTTCCACTTTTACCATTTAGGGAGGCCAGTCTCCTACTTGGTCCTTATGGAGCCGAGGAATTACTATCAGTGATTCTAATCCATTGAGTCTGAACAGCGGGAGAATGTGGTGCTTCGCAGGTTCTGTGTTGTCTGGTACCCCCAGGGTCATAACCTGTGTAGGATACCACACGTTAGCATGCACTGTAACCCTTGAACTTTGTACCCAGCCCCATTTTTTTCTTTTCAAAAAGTTGCTAATACTAAGAGAAGTATGAAAAGGATCATCGACTGGTATAAAATGTTTTCATTTTGATGTGTGTGTAATCATACCTCTGAAGAACACTGTAGCACTGTCCTCCCTTTGTTCATTGGTTTGCTTGAGCAGGCACCAGTAACGTCTCCATCATGAGACTTGTTGTTACAGTTTTTGGCATAACAAGTACGCCATGGGTAGCTTGCCAGGCTCAAGAGCTCTTCCCTATTTAATTGTCAGTGCCATTGGAATACTGAATCTGCCAGGGTGTAAATTCCTGGGACACATGTTAATCTGATCCCTGAGTATTTGACCTGTAAACAAGATGGCTTTGTTAAAAGAGACAAATGTGACTACATTTGTCATTTAGAAGAGACTAGTATATTTAATAAGTCCCTGTTAAAACAATATTTTGCTAACCATTATTTAAATTTTCCTTAAAAATTAAGTATAGTATTGAAATGGGTTAGAGCAATAGCACAGCAGTAGGGCATTCACCTTGCACGTGGCCATCCCATGTTCGACTCCTCCATTCCTCTTGGAGAGCCCGGCAAGTTACCAAGAATATCTAGCCCGAACGGCAGAGCCTTGCATGCTACCCATGGTGTAATCAATATGCCAAAAACAGTAACAATAAGTCTCACGATGAGAGACGTTACTGGTGCCCGCTTGAGCAAATCGATGAACAATGAGATGACAGTGCGACAGTGACAGTGACAGTATTGAAAACTCTTTCAATATTAAAAAAAAAGTTTTCATGCAGTTGATTCTGGTAGGTGTGACTTAGAGTGTGGTATATTCTGCTCTTTCAGCTAGGGATTATATTCTGCTCTTTCAGCTAGGGATTCACCAAAGCTAGATGAAACTTGTGAGTTCAACTAGTCAATCCCATTAAGATGAAGGTAAAGTGACTTGCCCAGAATTATAAGAAATCCAATATTTACCTCTTTATACATATTGCTAGTATAAAGCAGAAAAAAGCTGAAGAAGTTGAAGAGAAAGTTGAAGTAAGAAAATCAGTGAAGCTCAGACCAATCTCTTCTAGGAAAACAGCAGGACCTGTGCATTGATAAATGCAATAAATTTTTAAAGTTTCTGTCATTTACTGGCTGTAGATTCTAGGATAAAGCATTTTCTTTATTTGTGAAGTGCGACTTTACAGTTATTTTTTTAAACCATGTTGTTGTGACAATGGTGAGAGGTGCAGCATTTAGACCAGGCCTGGCTCAAAGTAAACAATCAATAATTGTTGGTTCTATTTCCAATAAGCTTAAAGTTGAAATCCAAAAATAAAATTAGGGAATTTAAAGAGCAAAAGAAAGCCAAGAAATGTCTATTTCAATCAGTGGAGGCCTGTATAGATAATCTGAATCATATTTAGACTCTTGGACAAGTAACAGAAGACATAAAAGAATTAATATAATATAATTTTTCATTAAGTGTTTAAGACATATAGACAATTCAAGCCTGGCTTTTCTCCCCCTTCCCCAGAAAACATTCTAGCCACAATAAAACTTGGAGCATGATCAATCTAATATCTTCAATAGAGTTTCTGGTGCGTGCATACTTTCACATAACTTTGTCTGAAGAGCTCTCAGTGGAGTCTCTCACCACCTTCATCTAATGGGCAGCAGCTGCCTGAAAAAAAATCCTTCCCTATTACTCACCTTATCAAGCCACAATAAAATATCTCCCCCTCCTTCTATCCCTGGGACAACTATCTGTTCTTCTTGCAATTTGTAACTCTGACAGTTCCTCGTAGGGTAGGTTTTCTTAAACCAGGTGGTTCTGCCTTTTTAACAGTTTTAGCAAAATTGCTTATTTCTCTCAAAGTTTATTTGAATTTTAGTTTGATTCTTTATGAACAACACATTTGGCTTTTTCTCTTCTCTCCTGGACTCCTGCGTGGCAACCGTAATGAGAAGCAGCTGTCTGCCCTGGGAACTGGCATCGAGATGATGATGTCATCATCATGTTTCAAAGCTTGTCAGACCCACCTAGATCAACCCGCATCTTTTGTTGCTTTATAGTCAGATTTATTATTCAAGCTCCAAATCAATTTTTTGTAAAATTTTTTGTAAAACTGGGTTTCCCTACTGTTTTCCCATTGAATGTCTTTTATTGGATATGGGGTAAGTGTAGTAAATAATATAGGTTAGGCCTTTGTCATTTCTAAAATGATCTGCCTTCCACTGTAAGTATCTCTCTCCCTATCTAAACAACTAACTACTCCTCTTTCCAATTCTTCAGTTGCCATGATTATTATAATAAATCAATAATACAATAATATAAATAAATAATAATAAGAGAAAATTTGGAAGAAGTAGGAAAGATAGTTATAAAGGCACCAATATTAATTTTCTTGTAGGTCTAAACTTAAGGTACTATTTTATATTAATTACCCAGCACTGAAATTCAAAATAGAGATGATAATTTTTAAAAACATTGGCTCATGAACAAAATATTTTCTCTATAAACTTAAAATTGAAATATAGTAGAATTAAGCCCAAATTTTAATCCTGGTTTCAAACTCTTGACCGGACACTAATTAAAAGACCTTGAATTATATACCAAATTTTATATGTATACACAATTGGTGTATATGTGCAGTATGTATATATGTCTGCACATATAAAATCCTGAAACTTAAGCACCAATGATTTAATAAATATATTTTAGATACAAGAGAGATTAACTTAAGAATTTCACATGTGAAAATCAGAAGTAGTAAAACAAAGGTAAAAATAATAAAAATTCAATGTTGAAATAGCGGGATTAATTATGTGGTGGGCACAAACCAGGTATACACAAAACTCAGTTTCTCTTATCAGAATCAAGAACAATCTGTACTTTCCAGCTTCTCTTGAAGTTAGATATAACCATGTGACTAGTTGGGGGCTAACAATGAGTTAGTAAAGGTGGTGGTTACTACTTCCAAACTTTGCTGTATCACTGTCACTGTCACTGCCATCCCTTTTGTTCATTGATTTGCTCACGTGGGCACCAGAAATGCCTCCATTCTTTCTTAGCCCTGAGATTTTAGCAGCCTCTCTTTACTCATTCTTCCCAATGGTGCCACATTGGAGGCTCTTTTGGGGTCAGGGGAATGAGACCCATCATTGTTACTGTTTTGGACATATCGAATACTCGATGGGGAGCTTGCCAGGCTCTGCCATGCGGGCAGGATACTCTTGGTAGCTTTCGGGGTTATCTGAGAGGGAGAACTAGACAATAAGAGGTTGCGCGGCTGCAAATGCCCTGGTGAAGAGAGCTAGGGGCAGGGGCAGGAGACTCTGCATCCCTCTCTTCTGGGAGCTTTGTTTTATAGTCTCTGGATCCTGGCTCTTGATGGGATTACCCGGGCACTGGGCAGTTTGTGGGTGTGACTGCCTAGCTACTGGAAAAAGGAGGATCTGGGTGGAGGAGGCCCAGTCCCGTTCCGAGCAGGCTTGGAGATCATAGCTCCAGGTACTGGGTCCAAACTTAACTCATAAAAACAAATAAATGAAAACCCACAAGTATGAACCCTCATTCTCTTCCCCCTTCCATAAAGAACAGCGAACTTGGAAAATACATGTTATAAATTCACGTTCTGTGTGTCCTAACATAACTGTCTAGAAGATGTGGCCTGCCAGTAAGAATATCTGTTTAGAATGACAAGGGTAACAAATATATCCCATTGGCCTGAGTCTTATCTGGTAAAAGAACAAAAATAACAAAGAGCAGGCTTGAGACACAGTTGCCAAACTGTTAGACTCGGAATTCGGTTTCCTTTCATGGCAAAGACGTTGAAGAAACATGTCCATATGAAACCAGCCAACTGATCAACACATAAACTCATCAAATCAGTAGTGCCATGGGGACAAATTCTAAAGTTCTTCAAAAAAAAAAAAGAATTTATGTCAGTCCTACAGACCACCAAATATTCTAAGCAATATGCAATTATTTGAAAGGAGTTTGGTTTTTCCCTATAAAATGGTTATTCATAAGTATGTTCACTGTGGAAAAATATTTTGCAAATTCTAAAATAGATGAAATATGCATACCTGGAATGTATCAGACTGCATTTTAATTTGAATTAAATTTTTTGTCCTGCTGTCAAGCCTTAGTTGATTGTGGAAGTAAATTTATACCCCGCTACCAGCCCTCCTTTTTTTATAGACGTTGTAAAAGCAATTAGAATCAACTGAGAAAAGTCCAAGACAAAAATTGTGAAAATAAATAGTTTTCAACTTTAAATGGTATTTGCATGACAGTGATCATAACACTCAGAAGGAACTTAAAATTAGAAAATTGTCCCTCTCCACTTCCCGCGGCTGACGGGGGTCCCCGAAGTCCTGCAGCCGGCCGCCTGAGTCCCACGACCCCGCAGGAAGACACTGGGGGCGTGAACTGTATCTCAGTGGGTGTGGTCTCAAAGTGGGCGTGGCCTCCTGTCAGAGCAGCCGCAGTAATTATTTTTTACCTTAGCACAATAGGTATTGTCTCTTTCTTTGAAAATCACTTTAACGATCTCAACCACTTATGCAAAAACCCATTAGCTTAGTTTAACTTTATAAAAGCTATCAGTGAATAAGGGAAGCTTAGCACAACCAGAGCCCCTCCTTTCTACAACAAGAGGGAATAGGAATAAATAACTGCAAAGTTCCAATTCTGCACTTTCGTAACAATATGAAGAAGCAGCAAAAAGCCCCTCCACAAAGAGAGGGAGAAGAAAAGATTCCAGAAACATCAACAGGGGCTACTCACATCTATGACCTCTCAGATAAACAATTCAGAGAGGAAATCTGGAGGAGAGTCGACGTACTCTAAGCAACCATGGAACAGACATCCAAAAAATTAACAGAGGAGATGAATGAAGCACTGCAACGGTCTAACAAGAAAATGCAGGAAGAAATGAGAGCAGAAATTTCAAAGCTACAAATGGAAGTCACACAAATAAAGGAATCGGTAGATGAATTAAAAATCTTAGTAGATGCCCTCGCAGTAGAACGACTACAGCCAAAGACAGAATTAGCGACCTGGAAGATGAGCTGCAGAAAGCTTATAGACAACAACAAATCATGGCCAAAGACCTCAAAATGGCTATAGAACGAATCAGAGTCCTGGGGGATCACGTCAAGAGGAACAACATAAGAATCATTGGAGTACCAGAAGCACAGGGAAGTAACCCCAATGAAAAAAACACAGTCAAAGATATCGTTACTAAGAAATTCCCAGAGCTGGAGAAGGCAGGCATCCAGATCCAAAGAGTCTGAAGAGTACCAGCAAAAAGAGACCCAAATAAAAAGACTCCAAGGCATATCATAGTCAGAATGACGGATGCTGTGGATAGAGACACAATTCTGCAAAGCAGCAAGGTCAAAGAAGGAAATCACATACAAAGGAGCACCCCTCAGATTTACAGCAGACCTGTCAGAGGAAACCCTTCGAGCCCGAAGACAATGTTGGGACATAGTGAAAAAACTCAAGGAAATGAATTCCTCGCCAAGAATACTTTATCCGGCTAAGCTCTCACTCAAACTCAAAGGAACCATACACTATTTCTCAGATAAACAACAGCTCAGGAACTTCATAGACTCAAAACCAAACTTGAAAGAAGGTCTAAAGGGACTACTGTAAGACAAGGAGGAACCCCATAAGAACAACAAACCCCACAGAAAGATGACACAAAACTCCATCACAATAATCTCTCTCAATGTCAATGGCCTAAATGCACCTATCAAGAGACACAGAGTGGCAAAATGGATCCAGAAATTAAACCCAACATTCTGCTGCCTGCAAGAAACACACCTGAACAAACAGAGTAAACACAGACTCAAAGTCAAAGGATGGAAAACAATCCTGCAAGCAAACAACTCCCTTAAAAAAAAGCTGGAGTGGCCATCCTAGTATCTGACAACATAGATTTCAGATTGAAAAAGATTAAAAGGGACAGTGAAGGTCATTTTCTATTTATCAAGGGATATGTACAACAGGAAGAAATCACACTCTTAAACGTATACGTTCCTAACGAATGACCGGCTAAATATTTAAAACAACTCCTAACAGACTTCAAAGACGACATCACTAACAGCACAATAGTAGTTGGAGACTTCAATACTGCCTTATCACCTCTAGATATATCCACAGGAACAAAACTCAGCAAAGAAACACTGACTCTAAAAGAAGAAATTGAAGAGAGAGGCCTAATAGACCTATACAGGGCTTTACACCCCAAAAAGAAAGAATACAGATTCTTTTCCAGTGCACGCAGAACATTTTCTAAAATAGACCATATACTGGGCCCCAGAACATACCTCAATGTAATCGGAAAAATAGAAATTGTATCAACCATCTTTTCAGACCACGATGCGCTGAAGATAGAAGCTACCCACTCACCGACACAGAGAACCAATCAAACACCTGGAAATTAAACAACTCAATGTTGAACAATGAGTGGGTCAGGAAGGAAATCAAGGAAGAAATCAAAAGATATTTAGAAACAAATGAGAATGAAGACACGAGCTACCAAAACATATGGAACGCAGCTAAAGCCGTGTTAAGGGGAAACTTTATAGCTCTCCAAGCATTCCTCAGGAAGGAAGAAAGGGCCCACATAGATAGCTTGACTTCACGGCTCAAGACCTAAGAAAAGGACCAGAATAAGGAACCCAAACCAGACCGAAGAAAAGAAATAATAAAAATTAGAGCAGAAATTAATGGCATGAAAACAAAAAAAAACAATCCGAAAGATCAATGAAACAAAGAGCTGGTTCTTTGAGAAAATAAATAAGATTGATAAAATGCTAGCAAGACTCACAATGAAAGAGAGAGAGAGAACCCTAATAAATCGAATCAGAAATGAAAAGGGGGACATCATAACAGAAACCAGTGAGATTCAAAAGATCATTCGAGACTACTTTGAAGGTCTATACGCCACAAAACAGGAGAACCTAAAAGAAATGGATGAATTCCTTGATTCCTACAATCTCCCAAGACTGAACAAAGAAGACTTGGAATACCTGAATAGACCCATCAATGTTAAGGAAATTGAAACTGTAATCAAAAATCTCCCCAAAAACAAAAGCCCAGGCCCAGACGGTTGCACTGGTGAATTCTTCCAAACATTTAAAGAAGACCTGTTGCCAGTTCTCCTCAAGCTTTTCCAGGAAATTGAGAAAACAAGAACTCTCCAGTTTCTATGAAGCATACATTTCTTTAATACCAAAAGCAAACAAAGACACCACTAAGAAAGAAAATTATAGACAATATCCCTGATGAACACCGATGCAAAGATCCTCAACAAAATATTAGCAAATAGGATCCAACAACTCATCAAAAAGATCATATATCATGACCAAGTGGGATTCATCCTGGGGATGCAAGGATGGTTTAACATTCAGAAATCAATCAACATAATCCACCATATAAACAAAAGTAAAGATAAAAACCACATGATCATATCAATAGATGCAGAGAAAGCATTTGACAAGATCCAACATCCTTTCATGATGAAAACCCTCACCAAAATGGGTTTTGAGGAACTTTCCTCAAGATAGTCGAAGCCGCTACCACATGCCTACGGCAAACATTATCCTCAATGGGGAAAAACTAAGGGCCTTTCCACTAAGATTAGGCACAAGACAAGGATGCCCACTCTCACCACTTCTCTTCAATATAGTACTGGAAGTGCTTGTGAAAGCTATTAGACAAGAAAAAGAGATTAAGGGCATCCTGATAGGAAAGGAAGAAATCAAACTCTCACTATTTGCAGTCGATATGATAATATATCTAGAGAAGCCTAAAGCCTCTACTAAGAAACTCTTAGAAACAATAGACTTATACATTAAAGTTGCAGGCTACAAAATCAATACCCAAAAATCCATGGCCTTCCTATACACAAACAATGAGGCAGAGGAAAGGGACATGAAAAAAGAAATCCCATTCACAATAGTGCACCAGAAAATCAAGTACCTCTGAATCAGCTTAACCAAGGAAGTAAAAGACCTCTACAGAAAACACTATAAAACGCTAGTCCATGAAATAAAAGAGGACATGAGGAAATGGAAACATATACCCTGCTTGTGGATCGGGAGAATCAATATTGTCAAAATGGCAATAATCCCCAAAGCATTATACATATTCAACATGATCCCTATAAGGATACGCATGACATTCTTCAAAGAAATGGATCAAGCAATCCTAAAATTCATATGGAACAACAAACGCCCCCGGATAGCTAAAACAATTCTTGGGAAAAAGACAATGGGAGGCATCACCCTCCCCAACCTTAAACTTTTCTACAAAGCAGTAACAATTAAAACAGCATGGTACTGGAACAAAGTCAGAGCCGCAGACCAATGGAACAGGGTGGAGTATCCCTACACACAACCCCAAATGTATGACCATCTAATCTTTGATAAGGGAGCAAGAAATGTGAAGTGGAGCAAGGAAAGCCTCTTTAACAAATGGTGCTGGCACAACTGGACAACCACATGCAAAAGAATGGGCTTAGACCTCGACCTGACACCATGCACAAAAGTCAGATCAAAATGGATTAAAGACCTCAACATCAGACCACAAACCATAAGGTACATTGAAGACAAGGTCGGCAAAACCCTCCACTATATTGAAGATAAAGGTATCTTCAAAGATAACATGCAACTGGCCAACCAAGTGGAAACAGAGATAAACAAATGGGACTATATTAAACTAAAATGCTTCTGCACCACAAAAGATACAGTGACCAGAATACAAAGACAATCTACAGAATGGGAAAGGATATTTACACAATACCCATCAGATAAGGGGTTGATATCAATGGTATATAAAGCACTGGTTGAACTCTACAAGAAGAAAACATCCAACCCCATCAGAAAATGGGCTGAAGAAATGAACAGAAACTTTACCAAGGAAGAGATACAAATGGCCAAAAGGCACATGAAAAAGTGCTCTACATCACTAATCATCAGGGAGATGCAGATCAAAACAACCATGAGATACTACCTCACACCACAGAGACTAGCACACATCCAAAAGAACAAAAGCAACCACTGTTGGATAGGATGTGGGGAGAAAGGGACCCTTCTACACTTCTGGTGGGAATGCCGACTGGTTCGGCCCTTTTGGAAAACAATATGGACAATTCTCAAGAAATTAGAAGTTGAGCTCCCATTTGACCCAGCAATACCACTTCTTGGAATATATCTCAGAGAAGCAAAAAAGTACAGTAGAAATGACATCTGCACTTATATGTTCATCGCAGCACTGTTTACAACAGCCAGAATCTGGAAAAAACTCGAGTGCCCTAGAACAGATGACTGGTTGAAGAAACTTTGGTACATCTATACAGTGGAATACTACGCAGCTGTTAGAAAAAAGGAGGTCATGAATTTTGCATATAAGTGGATCGGCATGGAGAGTATCATCCTAAGTGAAATGAGTCAGAAAGAGAGAGACAGACATAGAAAGATTGCACTCATCTGTGAAATATAGAATAACAGAGTAGGAGACTAACACCCAAGAATAATAGAAATAAGGACCAGGAGGTTGACTCCATGGCTTAGAGGCTGGCCTCACATTCTGGGGAGAGGGCAATTCAGAGAAGGGATCACCAAGCATAATGAGGTTGGAGGCCATGCGGGGGAAGGGTGATGCGGGCTGAATGTAGACTAGAGACTGAATACAGTGGCCACTCAACACCTTTATTGCAAACCACAACACCTAATTAGAGAGAGAGAATAAAAGGGAATGCCCTGCCACAGTGGCGGGGTGGGGTGGGGGGAGATGTAATTGGGGAGTGTAGGAGGGATGCTGGGTTTACTGGTGGTGGAGAATGGGCACTGGTGAAGCAATGGGTTCTCTAACTTTGTATGAGGGAAACATGAGCACAAAAATGTATAAATCTGTAACTGTACCCTCACGGTGATTCACTAATTAAAAAACAATAAATTTAAAATAAAAAAATAAAAGTATAGATAATAAAAAAAGAAAAAAAGAAATTTGTCCCTTTTCAAAATTCCTCTGTATCTGGTTCTCCTGGTCACAATATTGCTAAGTGCTGTTTATGCTTTCTACCTCATTACCAAATGTCAAACTCACAGAGTATATCACTGTATCACTGTATCACCGTCATCCCGTCGCTCATCGATTTGCTCGAGCGGGCACCAGTAATGTCTCCATTGTGAGACTTGTTACTGTTTTTGGCATATCGAATATGCCACAAGGATCTTGCCAGTTTCTGCCATGTGGGCGGGATACTCTCAGTAGCTTGCCAGGCTCTCCGAGAAGAATAGAGGAATCGAACCCGAGTCAGCCTGTTATGCTCCAGTCCACAGTGCATATATTTATTAAATTCTTAGAAGTTATTTGTTTTATAACTAATTTAAAAAACAGAAATATAACCGTTTCCTTTTTCTTTATCTAAGATCTGATGGTTTTAAAAAAGTCACAGGTTATCTCCCAAGTCAGATGATTAGTGATTTGACTCTTTAACTGGGACTCACCATAAAATTTAGCTAATCAAGAAGAAAGACCAGGAGAACAATCTGGTGGCCTGAGATATTTTTCTCACTACTTCAAATATTGTACTATCACAAAGTAACAACACTGGAGCATAATAAATAACCCAGCAAAAAGTGAAGTATACCAAAGATTCAGTTGACATCACTAGAAGCATTCGAATCTGAGTTTTCCCTGCAAAGATGATTCCAGTGGGAGGGTTCCAACTTATTCTAAGAAAGTTCCCTATCCTTAGTTGCTTTACACATTCTTCCTTCTAGTCCCCCAACTCCATTGAGACCCTTCCTGACACCAAACAATCAGTACTTTCTTTCTCTTCTACCCACTCACAGTCAACACATCACTGAGAGATCAGTGGATTCCTAAGGCATGTATTATCTAGTGTTTTTGTGTTTTTCTACTTTTCCGTATAAAATAACTATTTCATATTAGTCTTTTTAATAATTTTTGTAACAGTGTCTAAAACTGGGAAATGTCTTTCTTTCCATCAATGCTATGAGGCACTAATTTTTACCTTGTTATTTTTTTCTTAGGTAGTCACACCCAGCAGTGCTCAGGGCTTACTCTTTACTCTGTGCTCAGGAATTACTCCTTGTGACCTTGGAAGACCATGTATGATTCTAGGTATCAAACCTGGGTCAGCCACTCGAAAGGCAAGTGAGAGTATGTGCTGTATCTCTGTTTAAGAGATATAAGAGTATCAGAGTATCTCTGAACTCAAAGGCACTAATTTTTGACTCAGACAATTATTATAAGTTCAAGTTATAAACTGAGATCCCCACTGAGCAAATCTGAGTAGACAATAACTCTTAATTCTATTTATTTTTAAATTTAGGGAGCCATACCCAGGTGTGCTCAGTTCTTACTCCTGGCTCACTCGTACCATTTGGGCTTCGGGGGATGGAACCTGGGGAGGCCACTTGCAAGGCAAGGGCCCTACCTGCTATCACATGCACCCTGGCTCCAATGTTCAATTCTAAATATCTGTAATGCTTCTTTTATCTCCTACTTATTTGTGGGGTGAGGGTCTCCCAAGTGGTGCTTAGGGGGCATGGGGATTACTTCCGGAAATTTTTGGCCAACTTGGCACACCTGTATCCCCAAAGATGCCAGTGCTACTTGAAAACTGCAGTATCAAGGAGCATCTGGCTCACCCTGGTGGTGTTGGCGCGTCCAGGGCTGTGCCGAGAGCTGTTCAGTGAAGCACGTGATGCCAGGGATCAAAATGGTATCAGCCCCATAGTTCCATCCCTATCCATCTCCACAAACCCAGTGCTTTCAAATAGCACTATTTTAGTGCTCAAATAGTAGTATTTAATTAAAAATTAAAAGTGTATAGCAATTTAATAAAAACATGTACAAAAATTTCCTCTTTTAAACTCAAATAAACTTACCATAAAATCTGATTCCTAAACAATAAGTACTTCATATGCATTATTCTCTAAAACAAATATAAAATTATATCATATGTCAATAATCCTATCTATGTATGATTCAAGTTTTCTAAACTGAAGTGAAAATTAGAATGAAGCATGTCACCAAATTATATGTTTAAGACATAACCTGTTTTGGGGGACTGCACTGGGCTATATTCAGAGGTGTTCAGGGACTATTCCCAATTCTGTACTCAAGAGTGATTCCTGGTAGTGCTCTGGGAGTCATACGCAGCTCTGAGGATTGAACTGGTGTCAGCTGCATGCAAGAAAAACTCCTGTACTAATCTCTTTGTCCTAAGAGATATCATATTTTATCAAAATCAAATAATGTATCTCGTTTACAGAGCTTACCCAGACAGCCTGTCACTTCATAATACTTCCTCACAGATTTAAAGTACCTGTTACCACAGCAATGAATGTATAATGAGCAAGGAATTACTTATCTTTAAAATATTCCCATAGATTTAAGAAATATAACCAACGTTTACTTTGTAAGATACAAATTGTTTTAAATTAATTATAATTAAGGAATTTAAAAGTAGTTTGTTTTATAATCCACCCCAAATTTTTTAGGCTTTACCACAGTTTATTTTATTTTATGTTTTTATTGATTCACCATGAGATACAGTTATCAACTTTCATGATTATGTTTCAGTCATACAATGATCAAGCATCCATCCCTCTGCCAGTGCATTTTCCACCACCAATGTTCCCAGTATCCCTCCTGCCCCTCCCACCCCATCCTCCCCCCCCCCCCCCGCCTCTGTGGCAAGTACATTCCTTCTTACTCTCTCTCACTCTCTCTCTCTCTTCCTCTCTCTCTCAGGTATTATGGCTTGCAATACCGATACTGAGAGGTCATCATGTGTGGTCCTTAGTCTACTTTCAACACTCATTTCTCATCCCAAGGTATCTCTCCAACCATCATTTACTTAGTTCTACCACAGTCTAAATGTAAATCTTAGCACAATATATGGTATTCTACAGCTGTTCTGCCTCTTATTAGAATTTATAAAATCACCAAAGACTATGCATTACTTCTACCTTAAATATTCCTTACAGGTTCCTCTCTACAACCTAAATCTGGGTTAAGAATACCACAGAGAAAATGAGATGGCATTGGATTAGCAAATGAGGTCTCAGAATCCCACTGATTTCTCTTATTCACTCTTTTATCCAACTGAGGCCCATGTTCTGTCCACACCAGCAATGCCTTTTACACTTAGGCATGCCCCTTCCATTTGTGCTGTGATTTTATTCCTCAGTATTTTCTGCTTATCTCCCTCTTTTTACTTGCTTTTCAGGACTTACTTTAATTAAATCAAGTTAATTAAATTTACTTTAATTAAATTAAACTTAAATAATTTAATTCATAAGTATATGACTCATTTCCAACATAGATGCAAAAAGAATCCGTCAAGACTCAACTTAAGGACTGTCTCCAGTATAATGTGCTCCAGAGTTTTTTCTCACCAAATCTTAGTCACTTCTTTTATAACCTCAGCTAGTCCTCTGGAGTGATAGCACAGCAGGTAGGGTGTTTGCCTTGCACACAGCCAACCCAGGTTCGATTCCCCTGTCGCTCTTGGAGAGCCCGGCAAGCTACCAAGAGTATCCCGCCTGCATGGCAGAGCCTGGCAAGCTCCCTATGGCATATTTGATATGCCAAAAACAGTAACAACAAGTGTCACAATGGAGATGTTACTGGTGCCCACTCAAGCAAATCGATGAGCAACGGGAGGACAGAGACAGTGACAGTCCTCTGGAATGTTACCCCTCGCTGCACTTTAGAGACAGATGTGGTGTCCTCAGTAGAACACATATGATATGCCTTTAGTCTTTTCAGAGTAATCTTTTAAATAAAGAAACTAGACTTGTTTTAGCAAACCAAAGCAGAAAATTATCACAAGATAAAATGTATTTAAAACTGAATATCCCTTAAACATATCATGAGTCCCTAACATGTAGGATTTGAATTTTTGAAGATCTAAATTAAACCTATTTTTTCAAGTGCATAAGAGTGTCTCCTGTGACACGGATATGAAGAAATAACTCCCTTAAATGCATGTAATCATATAGAAAGTACTTTCCTTCTGATTCTGTGTAATACTATCATTGATGTAAACAGAGTCTTGTGTCATTTTTTTCAAGTATTCCATGGGGATCAAGGATTTAGTTCAGTAATAACATGCATTTCTTGCATGCAAGAGACCTGAATTTCATCCCCAGTACCAGAAAGAAAAAAAAATTATATATTATGGCATGCCTATATTGCTTTTCTATTGATATGTTTACCATAGGTTTGATTTCCACACATTTAGTTGCTTAAAATAAGACCCACTTATGAAGTCACCTTTATAGAGGTCAGAAATCTAGACATAGCATTAATGGAATTTCTGCTCAAGATTTTACAAGCCAGGAAAAAGAAATACTCACCTACTATGAACATGCCTTGTGCTAAGGGTCTTCTTTTTAGCTTTTCCCCATTGTTGGCAGAATTCAGTTCCATGGTTGAAGGAACTTTCTATTTTCTTGTTATCTGACCACTCTCAGCTCTAAGACTACTCAGAATCTTACGACAGGCAGTGGGCTCCAACTCAGCAATGGGGACTCTGATGTCAAACACCTGTTGTTCTGTTTTCTTTGTTTTGGGGCAGGGACACCCCTTGGTCCTTAGGGGAACTCCAGGCTCTGTCCTTGGTGGTCTCTCTTGGTAGTGTTCAGCAACATGTGGTGCCAGAATCAAACCCAAAGCTTGTGTTCAGCCCATCAGCCAGCTCTCTGGCTGCCCTCAAGGTCTTTTTAGCTCAGTTACTAGGAAGGACTCTATTACTTTTAAAGGCCCGCCTAATTAAGTCAGGCCCATAGATGATAATCTCCTAGATAAACGGATATTAACTACATCAGAAAAAAATCTTTTAATGCCAGAATCAGTGTTAAATTCCAGTGTTTCATTAAGCAATAAGGAAAAGTGTATGTATAACAAAGATCTTTTCATCCATCCTAGAATTCTACCACATTATTAGAAATCAAGATTTTTCTCAATATTTTCTAAAGGAGGTTATTCTAGTCAAATATTTCCTAACCCAGCCACCTGTTTATTTATAGTATCAATTTTGTATTACTATTACTATAGGTCTCCCTAAACTCATGACTTAAACATTGCAAGTGTAGTACAATATCGTTCAGAAGGTCAGCAGTCTGACATATACTTTATTGGTACCTAACTGAGATTTCAGTAGGACTGTTCTGAAGGAAAAATGTGTTCTCTTGGTGTTTGTTTTTTTTTAGCTCTTTCAGCTTCACACTTTCTCAGGCTCATGGTCTCCTAACTCTATCCTCAGAGTCAAAATGGTGGCCTGAGTACTCCTAGTGCCACCATCTCTCTGGTTATCTCCACCCGAGATGTGGTTTCAACTTTTAAGGACTCCAGCAATTATGTTGGACCCATTATATATCCTAAAATAATTTTTCCATCTTGAGTTACCTACTTAATCACATCTACAACATCCCTTTGGCCATGGAATGTAGCATATTCGCAGATTATAGTCAGTAGGGCAACAACTTTACTGGAGGCTGCTATTTTCTCTACCAAACTTAGCACTGTAGCACTTTTGTCCCTTTGTTTATTGATTTGCTTGAGCCGGCACCAGTAATGTCTCCATTGTGATACTTGTTGTTACTGTTTTTGGCATATCAAATACCCCATGGTAGCTTTCCAGGCACTTTTGTGCTGGCAGGATACTCTCCGTAGCTTGCCGGGATCTCTGAGAGGGACAGAGGACTCAAACCCAGGCAGGCTTTGTGCAAGGCAAACGACCTACCCACTGTGCTATCACTCCAGTCCAACTACCAAACTTATCAACCTAAAAGGAAACCTGTGCACTGCTCAGCCATCTCATTTCTTTACATACTCAAACCATAAAGAGAATTGTTATACATAGTGGACATTATTTCGTGGAATAATGGATGTTAAACATTGTACAACTTTATATATCATAATAATAGGTACATCACAACAGCCACAGAAAAGAAAAGTTGTCGATGTGTAAAAAGATGAAGAAGTTATGGAGATCTGATGTACAATGAGGTGATTATAGTTAATAACAAAATTTATGTACATGAAAGCTTCTATGACAAAACACCTTAAATATTTTTACCCCAAAGAAAAGAATGGTAATTATGTGACCTATCAGAGGTGCTAGATAACATTAAAATTTTGTAATTTATAAATGTATGAAAGCAACAAAGTACACACCGTAAATTTATGCAATGTGAATTATACCTCAGTCATGTCTGAAAAGAAAGATAAGTTGTGCTCAAGTGGAAGAATATTAAATTCAACAAAATATGAAAATAATGTAAACACAAGATTTTTCTAAAATGTGTCTCAAGGTAGCTAAATAACTATTGTTAAATGCAAAACAATATATCAAATTAGATCACTGGAACTGCACACCAAAAAAAAAAAATCAAGTCAAAGTGGTCTGAAGATGTAGCTATCAGAGCCAACAACACAAAATGCATAAGTAAAAACATGGTAATATTTGGGGAGAGGCAATATATTTGGAGACTTAATTCCATTGGTGTGGAGGAGAATGTGAAAACAGTCAGTAGAACTACTTAAAGTATAAAGGCTTTTATACAGCAAAAGAAGCTACCACAAGGTAAAAAGGCAACCTTGCAATTGGAGAAAGAAATTTGCACATCACATTGTCTTTTTACAAGGAATTAATATCCAGAATATGGAGAGAACTCCTACAACTTTAACACACACACATACACACATACATACAGAGCCAGCAACCTAATTTTTTAAATGTCAATTTGGAAAGATAGTACATGGGTGAAGCACTTGCCTTGCAAGCTGCCAACCTAGGTTGAGTCCCATCACATATAGTCCCCTGGGTATCACAGTACCACCATGAGAGATCCCTGAGCACAGACTCAGGAGTAAGCCATGAACACCACCAAATTTGTCCCCAATCAAACATATACAGAAAGAAACTAGCAAAAGTCCTGAACAGACACTTCCCCAAAGAAAACATATTGATGACCAACTGTAGCACTGTAGCACTGTTATCCATTGTTTACTGATTTGCTTGAGCGGGCACCAATAACAAGTCTCACCATTGTGAGACTTGTTACTGTTTTGGCATTGAGTATGCCACAGGTAGCTTGCCAGGCTCTGCCATGCAGGCGGCATATTCTCGGTACCTTGCCAGGCTCTCTGAGAGGGACGGAGGAATCAAACCTGGGTCGGCCACCGCAACACATGAAAAATGTTCTATATCACTTTTATTAAAAATTCAAATCAAAACCATAGTGTATTATTTCACACCTACGAGAATTACCTGTATCAAAAAATTGGGAATGTTGCTGATGAGGATATAGGAAAGAAAGATAGAAAGAAAGAAAGAAAGAAAGAAAGAAAGAAAGAAAGAAAGAAAGAAAGAAGGAAGGAAGGAAGGAAGGAAGGAAGGAAGGAAGGAAGGAAGGAAGGAAGGAAGGAAGGAAGGAAAGAGAGAGAGAGAAAGAAAGAAAGAAAGAAAGAAAGAAAGAAAGAAAGAAAGAAAGAAAGAAAGAAAGAAAGAAAGAAAGAAAGAAAGAAAGAAAGAAAGAAAGAAAGAAAGAAAGAAAGAAAGAAAGAAAGAAAGAATGAATGAATTTTGGTACACTGTTGGAAGAAATCTAAATCTAAATTAGAAATCTAATCTAAATCTAAATTAAGAAATGGAAATCCTTTAAAAATCAAAAGGGTTTTGCTAGTGATGTGGCCCAAATAATAGAGCTCGTGCCTTGTATGTGTGAAGCCCTGGTCGCCCCTCACACTGCCAGTTAAGGCCCCCATAACAATGGCAAAAAAAATAGGACCAGAAAAATAGTCTGGTAGATAATGTACTTGCCTTACACCCAGCCAACCATGATTCAACCTCTAGCACCAAATATAGCCCCTGCAAAACCACCAGGAAGGGTCCGTGAGCAGAGTCAAGAGTAAGTCCTAGCCCTCATTCAGCCCACAACTCCCTTCCCCCACATGGCCTTCGACTACATTATAGTTGGTGATCCCTTCTCTGAGTTGCCCTTTCCCCAGAACGTGAGGCCAGCCTCCAAGCCATGGAGTCAACCTCCTGGTACTTATTTCTACAATTCTTGGGTGTTAGTCTCCCACTCTGTTATTCTATATACCATAGATGAGTGCAGTCTTTCTATGTCTGTCTCTCTCTTTCTGACTCATTTCACTCAGCATGAAACTTTTCATGCCCATCCACTTAAATACAAAATTCATGACCTCCTTTTTTCTGACAGCTGCATAGTATTCCATTGTATAGATGTACCAAAGTTTCCTCAACCAGTCATCCGTTCTAGGGCATTCGGGTTTTTTCCAGATTCTGGCTATTGTAAACAGTGCTGCGATGAACATACATGTGCAGATGTTGTTTCGATTGTACTTTTTTGCCTCTCTGGGATATATTCCCAGCAGTGGTATTGCTGGGTCAAATGGGAGCTCAATTTCTAATTTTTTGAGAAGCGTCCATATTGTTTTCTAAAAGGGCTGAACCAGTCGGCATTCCCACCAGCAGTGTAGAAGGGTCCCTTTCTCCCCACATCCTCTCCAACAGCGGTTGCTTTTGTTCTTTTGGATGTGTGCTAGTCTCTGTGGTGTGAGGTGGTATCTCATGGTTGTTTTGATCTGCATCTCTCTGATGATTAGTGATGTAGAGCACTTTTTCATGTGCCTTTTGGCCATTCGTATTTCTTCCTTGGTAAAGTTTCTGTTCATTTCTTCGCCCCATTATTGATGGGGTTGGATGTTTTCTTCTTGTAGAGTTCAACCAGTGCTTTATATACCATTGATATCAACCCCTTATCTGATGGGTATTGTGTAAATATCTGAGCACAGTGGCCACTCAACACCTTTATTGCAAACCACAACAGCTAATTAGAGAGAGAGAACAGAAGGGAATACCCTGCCACAGTGGCAGGGTGGGGTGGAGGGAGATGGGATTGGAGAGGGTGGGAGGGATGCTGGGTTTACTGGTGGTGGAGAATGGGCACTGGTGAAGGGATGGGTTCCCGAACTTTGTATGAGGGAAGCATAAGCACAAAAGTGTATAAATCTGTAAATGTGCCCTCACGGTGATTCACTAATTAAAAATAAATAAATAAATTTTTAAAAAATTTTAAAAAAATAAATTAAAATAAATAAAAAAAAGAGTAAGTCCTGAGTATTATCAGGTGTCAGCCCAACCACCCTCGCCCAAGGAAAGAAAAAAATTAAATTAAAAATTTTAAATGGGAATTCTATGTAATCCTAGGTATCTATCTGAAGGATATGAAAGTAGAGATTCAGGAGAATCTCTACACTTTATAGCAGTACTTTTTACAAAAGCCAAAACATGTTATCAACCTAAACACCCATCTGCAGATGACTGGATAGACCTTTGGTGTCTATAATGGTCTATTCTGACCTCAAACAATTAAGCATGCCATTTGGGACAAAACAAATGGATCTTAAAGTGGTTCTATTAAGAGAAATAAGTAAATAAAAGACTACCATTTATGGTGTATTAATAACTTTATCAAGAGACTTGTCTAAAACAAAACTGACATCTAGACTCAGTAAAAAGTTGGAGAAAGGGAGAGAGGAACAATGGTGGAGGCATGAGCAGGGGAAACTTTTGGTGGCAGGATGGCACTGGGACGTCCACAGAGTTCATGGTGAGTACCACATACCTACAGAGTATAAAGCTAAATGCCCGAAATTAAGAATATGGTTGGCAGAGCCTGGCAAGCTACCTGTCACGTACTCGATATGCAAAAATACAGTAACAACGACGGACCTCATTCCTCTGACCCTGAAAGAGCCCTCCAATACGCCATTGGGCTACACTAGCACGTGATAGGGATGAATGGAGACATTACTGGTGCCCGCTCAAGCAAATCGATGAACAACGGGATGACAGTGATACAGTGAATAATATGGTGAGCCAAAAAAGAATCTACAATAAAAACTAACAGAAAAATAAGTAAGTCTGGCTCTATATAGTTCCTACACAAAGAACACGTACCTGTTAAATGAAGTTAAGCTGATTGTTTTACGCCTCCTTATACGATGATGTGCATTGCAAATATGTAAGGGAACAGCACCTTTTCTTACTTCACTGTATCACTGTCATCCCGTTGTTCATTGATTTACTCAAGCGGGTGCCAGTAACGTCTTCATTCATCCCAGCCCTGAGATTTTAGCAGCCTCTCCTTACTCTTCTTTCCCAAAAATTGGAAGCTCTTTTCAGGATCAGGGGAAAGAGACTTGTTATTATTACTATATTTGGCATATTGAATATGCTATGGGGAGCTTGCCGGGCTCTTCTGTGTGGGCAGGTGGAATACTCTTGGTAACTTGCCGGGCTCTCCGAGAGAAAAATTTATAATATTTATATTATAAATATATATATATAAATATATATATTTCCTTTATGATGAAAGCGGCCACACAGTCCAGGAATATGTTCGCTCATGTGTGAGGCTCAGCCCGAGCATGTGGAAAGCGGCCTAGAGCGTGGCGGCAGTGGGGTAGTGGAGGTCAGCTGCCAAGGCTGGGTCTCTTGGAGTGGGAGGGCTCTTGCCCACCCCCCTCTGGGGCAACCCTGGTGTGGAGTCCAGTGGCATGGTTATGGGGACCTCATTTTATGCTCCCTTCCGGGAGAAGTAGCCATGGGTTCTGGAGGGTGGCTGATTTTCCTTACTTGATTAAAATATTTTTTGTAGGGACATATTACAGTTTGGAAATAGATGGTTTATTAATTTTTCTGAAACATTTTTGAGCTATTCTCAATTATCTTTTTCTCTATCCCTTCTTCTAATTTTCCCCTCTTCTTCCTTCCTCTGAGTGAAAATGTGTATGCAGATTAAATTGAGGGTTCCAGAATAAGTCTACATAGACAAATGAAAAAGAGAATATAACACCTTTAAAAGTACACCCTCGCTCCGCTTCCTGTGGCAGAGCCTGGGCGAGGGGCTGCAGGCACCGTGTCCGGCTGCGAAGGTGGCAAGAAGAAGCCCCTGAAACAGCCCAAGAAACAGGCCAAGGAAATGGACGAGGATGATAAGCCATTCAAGTAGAAAAAGAAGGAGGAATAGAAGAAACTCAAGGAACTAAAAGCCAAGGCCACGGGGAAGGGCCCCCTGCCACTAGTGGAATTAAGAAGTCTGGCAAGAAGTAAGCTGTTTCTTGTGCTGGAGATAATGGTGATCTTTAATTCTATTACTGGTTAAACATCTGGATTCACTGTGTAAACTCGGTTGCCAGCAGTACCTAGAATGAAGTGTTTTGGAACCTGTTGTACCCTTAAGAATAAACTTCTGTAACAAAAAAAATTTTTTTAAAGAAGAAAAAGAATTCATATGGTTTCTCATTCTCTGGTTCTCAGCTATTTTCACTGTAGCTGTGAAGTCAGTAAACCTGACCCAAACCCTGCCAAAGTGTACTTTTCTCAAGTGTTTGGTCTATCCCTTATTCTGTACCATCTGAAATTAAACCAGCTCATTTGAAAAAAAAAAGTACACCCTTAAAAACCAAACAATTTAAAGTTTTATTTAGCAGAAAGAAAAGAAATTTAATGAAAATTTTAGTGAGGTTAGTTTTAGAGAAAGTTGCTTGAAGAAATACGTAATATGTGTTCAAGAGAGGAAAAACGGTCAATAGTACACATCTCAAGCCAGGATGGGGGTGAATCTCCATGGGGACAAAGCACTCTGAGTGACTTTGAGTTGGTCTCATAGTGGGGCTTTCCGAAAAGGTTTCCACTAAGCTTTTTCTGTAGCCAGAGGCTTTGTCTAGGGAATGAGTTGGGCATCCTGCTTGGTATAAGGAAAATTAATTTCAGAGTGAAGATAAGGTAAATATCAGATATAATGGAGAGTAGAAATTTAAGTATATGTTAATTAATGAATTATTGTCCCCAATAATTAGGCAACTAATGTATTTGTTTTTTTAATTTTAAAAATTGCACTTCAGAAAACAATATAAAAATTGGAGTAATTTGGAGGAAAATATTTGATTATTTAAAGGATGTAAAGCACTTACTAGAGATTGATATATAAAATAACTATAGAATTCTTTCTTTGTGGGGGGAGAGGGTGGAGGCCATACCCAACAGTGCTAAGGGCTTACTCCTGGCTCTGTGCCCAGGGTTTACTCCTGGCAGGATCAGATGACCTTACTTGAAGCTGGGGATCAAGCTCAGGTCAGCCACATGCAAGGCAAGTGCTCTACCCCAGTAACTACTGAATTCTTAATATAGCAAGCAAATATAGCTTTAAAATTTAAGGATTACTGTGAAAAGAATTAAAATATAGCTTTGAAACTAGCAGAGAAGAAAATATAGAGATGAAAGAGGGTGTTGTCAATCTGATAGAAGTCAGAGAAGAGGACATATAAAAAGGGAGAAAAAGCAATAAACAATACACATTTTTAAAAAATGAGCTCAGAGTCTCAGAACATGGCTTAGTGAGTGTATGAGTTCAAAGCCCTATGCTGCCTGCAATCCTAATAGTCCCCCACACTCTAAGCTCTACTTCAAAGGGGAAAATATTATGGCACACATAACAACAAAATACCAGTAACAAGTAAAGATAATCAATTTACCGATTAAGGACAAAGGTGATCATATTTAGTAAAAACTGGAGAAACTGAAAATAAATCTGCACAGAAATAAAGTTGTTCAGAATATCTTGCAACTCTGAACCAAATGTTAAAAACACTGTTAGAGATATTAATATTGTATGAGAAAAAGGTACATTTTGGAATGAGGTGGAACACTATTTGGTGGTAAAATAGAAAAATCTATGAAGAAGAGACAGCAACAGGAGCCAGGACAACTGAAAACAGAACATAATAATGTAAAACAAAAGCAAACTGAAGCATAAGAGAAATTTATCAATGCATGATGCTAATAAATTTTAGCATACCCATATCAGAAACTATATGAAATTAAGAACAGGAAAATGATAGATAAATATATATTCTTGTTAAATATGAATAAATTTTAGTGAAATTGTAGATTCTAAGACAACACATTTTAAGATCTCAATAAATCTCTACAGTTTTGCTTATTTGCCTATTCAATATTTAATGTGATTAGATTCCTACAGAATGTGATTTTCTTTTACATAAATCTCAAATATATGATATTTTTCAAGGGTTCATGCTGCAGCATATATGAGTGCTCTATTCTTTTTATTGCCAAATAACGTTCATCTGGGGGAAATGTAGAGAGTTGATAAGCATTTTGGTAATTTTTTACTTTGTGACTTATGAATAATTCTGAGACTGACATTCATTTACAAGTGTTGTTGGCATACATTACAGTTTTCTTAACTATATTCATGAGAGTAAAATTTCTGAGTCTTATAGTAACTCTTTGATCACTGAGGAACTACCAAATTATTGCCCAAGATGATTGCATCATTTTCATCAGACAGCAAAGTATGAGGGTTAAATTTTTCCAATCCCTGTCTTCTGTCTTTTGAGTATAGATTTCCTAGTAGATGTGAAGGAAGTTCTTATTACAGTTTTATGTTTCCCTGATGACTAGTAATATTGAACATCTTTTCATGTACTTTTAAGTTATTTGTGCATCTTATTTGGAGAAATATCCATTTAAATTTTCTGCCAATTTTTAATGAGATCACTTGCCTTTTATTATTCTGCTGTTAATTTATTTACATGTTCTAATAAAATCTCTTATCAGATACATTTATGTGGAAAATATTTTGCAGTCTAGATTCAGTTTACTTTCTTGATGACAAAAACTAGTTTTTAATTTTATCTTAAAAACAATTTATCTGTTCTTTTGTTGCTTGTTTGTCAAAAGCCTATTTCCCTACAATAAAAGACAATCATTTCTATAATTTCCTTCATACATGAATTTTAAAATATTAAAATTATTATTATTTTATAAGCTTTCTGTATACAAAATCATAAGCAAAATAAATAGCATTTGTATATGTTGGTTAGAACAGGTAGAAAAGTAGGTAAGTATGTAGGTAGTCTAACAAAGTAACAACAAAATATAGGAATAAATATAAAATCATCTCTGGAGAAAATGTAATACAGCATTACAATATTTAAACTCCAAAATTTTTAAATAACAAATAAATAAATATTTAGGCAATACATGTGAATTAAATTATTTTGTGTCAAAAATGTTTAAATATTTTTAATAGTTTTACATTTTAAAAATGTTTAATAGTTTAAACTATTAAACTATATATTAAATGACATATTAAATATTAAACTATGAAATTACATACTAAACTACATACCTCATATTAAACTACAAACTCTATGCAATTTTAGCAAATGTATCACGTATATTGGGGTAGAAAACTTGATAAGTTAATTAAACTCATATAATAGCAAAGAACAAAAATAATTTTAGGGCATTAGATATTTTATTAGTGAAAATACATATTGGTATCATCATTATTAAAAGATTGCAGCATAAGGCGAAAAGTAAGATAGTACTAAAATCATACAGAAATGAAGTCTTCCTCTCCACCTGGATTGGGGAAGATAATAACCATCAACAGTCTCTTTGTGGAACCAAAGACGTAGTACAGTGGGCAAGGTGTTTGCTTTGCATATGGTTTACCCAGACTGCACATGGTCCCTTGAGCCCTGCTATGAGTGATCCCTAAGCACAGAGCCAGGGGTAAGCCCTGAACACTTTTGGCGTTGCCCCAAAACAATATGCAAGAATAGCTTCTTTGTGGGGCCGGAGCGATAGCACAGCGGGTAGGGCGTTTGCCTTGCACGCGGCCGACCCGGGTTCGATCCCCGGCATCCCATATGGTCCCCCAAGCACTGCCAGGAGTAATTCCTGAGTGCAAAGTCAGGAGTAACCCCTGAGCATCTCTGGGTGTGACCCAAAAAGCAAAAAAAAAAAAAAAAAGAATAGCTTCTTTGTGTCTTTCCTACAAATGTTTGATTGCCATAAATATATACACATATGTATATATATGCATAGATATGCATGTATGCTTACACAGAGTATTTTATATCTACTATAATACTCCATATATACAGTAATATGTATGTGCATATATAAGTATGATTTTTATTAGGTGATATCAACATATGTGTATTAATTTATTTGTATTTAACTGTTTTATGCTATTTATAGAGGTATGGTGTAATTTAACAAACTATTATTGGAAAGACACCAAAGTTCTCTGACACTTCTGTTATAGGTCTGCTTCAATAAATATCTCTATTTGTGTCTTTGGGCTGGAGCGATAGCACAGCAGTAGGGCATTTGCTTTGCATGAGGCCGACCCGGGTTCTATTCCTACGCCCCTCTCTGAGAGCCCGGCAAGCTACCGAGAGTATCTCGCCCACACGGCAGAGCCTGGCAAGCTCCCCATGGCATATTTGATATACCAAAAACAGTAACAAGTCTCACAATGGAGACGTTACTGGTGCCCGCTCGAGCAAATCAATGAGCAATGGAATGACAGTGACAGTGACACTGATACGTGTCTTTAGTGATGTTCAAAAATATTGGTTGTATATACTTTCAGAAGTTAAATTACTGGATAAAAATAAAGATGATATTTATTTTGATCATGTCACATTACTCTGTAAAGTAATTTACCAATTATAATCTTGTCAAAATGGAATGCTTCCACTTTCTTTTACCTTCTTGCATGAGTGTTTCACTGTTAAGATGACTGTTCTCCTGTTTTTGCCTTCTCCTATACTTTTGTTGAAACATCTGGTCACTCACAATTCTGGCCAGGACTTGCTCCTCTTTGTGGGAAATATTCCTTCCCACATTTATAATTCCATCTAAAATGCTTTTATCTGAAAATGAGAATCATATTTTGATTATAAATACAAATCTTTCTGTTGATAATTCAGTTCTCCTACATAGCAGTAAAATACCACTTACAATGAGTTTAATTTAAAATCTATTAGCAAAAAACCATGTTTGCTGACAGCTACCATTTTCTTGAAAAGAAGATAACCTCATTTAATTACTTGGAAAAATGGTTATTCACACACATTCTAATTAAAATTTTGATAGCAGTTCACTGACAACTCACCCAAGGAGAACAGATCCAATATTTGCAATAATTATCCAACGATTGAAAAAATCAAAATCTGTTTTTGAGTCAATACATTAAGGGAAATTAAATAAATACTTGGAATTATATATATATATATATACATATATATACTTTTTTCTGTGCCCTAATTAGCTTGAATGAAAGAAATACTAAACAATGACAGGTAACAAGAGGGACAAAGGTAAAACAAACACCAAATGAGCCTGAATTTAAATTTGAATCCCAGTTCTGATATATCCTAACTTTTGTCTTGAGGTATAATTAGTAAATTTATAGTAGTAAATGAAGGAGTAGATGTACTTAGTAATAGGAATAGGATTAATAGTACTAATACTATTAATACTACAGTATTAGCAGCACTGTAGCAATGTCATCCTGTTGTTCATCAATTTGCTTGAGTGGGCACCAGTAACATCTCCATTGTGAGACTTGTTGTCACTATTTTTAGCATATCGAGCAGTAGTAATAAACATTTTTTTCCTCTAAGACTACTGTGATAAAGCAATAATGTGTGGATTTAGTTCAGAGTTAACCCTCAATAAGGCATAATAATAATTACTAAGAAGAATAACAAAGGAAGAAATAAGAAACTACTAAAAGGTACAAAGATAGTTCAGGGATCTGAAGCATATACACTGCACACACAGGGCTCTGAGTTCAAGTCCCAATACATGGCCCTCTGAGCTCTGCTGGCTATAGTTTGGTTGGCCCTTAAGAGCTGCCAAGGGCCTGGCATTGACCCATCTCTCCTGGTCTGAGCATGCATTGGGAACCCACCCCCCAAAGAAAAATATGCACAAAGACATTTTCTCTGATAACAATTTCTCTGGTAACAATTAGAATTGTCATGGGCAAAACCGTACAAATCATCTCAGCCACTCTGGAGTCACTGGACTGCAATATAGCTGAAGCTGGGACACCTGTTTGGCCTTAAGTAAAAAGCAAAATTGTACCTTCATCGCTTGTAATCCAGCTTCCCGTCTGAATTCTCCTTTGTGTGCACAATTGTGCCTTCCGAGATGAGATCTTACCTGCTCCATTACTTAATTCATCAACACTGAATAACATCTGGAGGCTGAGATTTGTCCCACACGCCTTCCTTTCCAGCTAAGCCTGAAGCTAGGACTTTCCCAATTCGTCCTAGCCAGAAGACAAGGGATCATCACACCATCATCAATTCAGGCAGAAAGGCCAGAGAGAGCTACTTTCCTCAGGAGAAAGATGTAGTAGATCACTTGCCCCCCACACAGCCCGCCTGGGTTCGGTCTTCAGCACTATATACTGTTCTCCTAACACTGCTGGGAGTGATCCCATAGTGCAGAGCTAAGAGTAAGCCTCAAGTTCCACTGGCTGTGCTCCTGTGCCAAAAACAGAAGCCCTAGAAGAGGGGCCGGAGTGATAGTACAACAAGGAGGGCGTTTGCCTTGCACAAAACCCACCCGGGTTCGATCCCCGACATCCCATATGGTCCCCCAAGCACACCAGGAGTAATTCCTGAGTGCAGAGTCAGGAGTAACCCATAAGCATCACTGGGTGTGACCAAAAAAGCAAAAATAAACAAACAAAACAAGCAAACAAACAAAACTCAGAAGAAAGCAATGAGAATGGTAGGAAGAGAAGCCTTCACGGTACTGGGTACTGACAAAGGCAGTAGATAGGGTAAGGCCCCATGGCAATGAACTCTTGGGAAGTAATAAAATCAATATCCCCTGTCACTGTCATCCCGTTGCTTATTGATTTGTTCAAGCGGGCACCAGTAACGTCTCTCATTGAGAGACTTATTGTTACTGTTTTTGGCATATCCAGTACGCACGGGTAGCTTGCCAGGCTCTGCCGCGCGGGCTCGATACTCTCAGCAGCTTGCCGGGCTCTCCGAGAGGGGCGGAGGAATCGAACTTAGGTTGACCGCGTGAAAGGCGAACACCCAACCGCTGTGCTATCGCTCCAAAAACCAACATCAGGGACACACAGCTAAGACCTGATAAGACCTTCGTCTGGCACCAGCACAGACCCAGGGAAGGCTGGACTTCCCTAGAGAGAAGCTGCAGCAGGAACAAGGCCAGGAGAGAAATACCAGACCATCACCTACTCCCAACTCTACCCCTTGGCAGCCACCCTAGTGGGTGTCTTACCTAGAGAGCAGGTTCCACATGGGGCAGCTTGGGAGAAACCCTGTAAATGCCAACTTGAACTATTTCTGAGATAACACTTTGTTTTTAAGAGATAGTGTGATTGCACACACATAACATAGAATAACAAATGTGAGATGGGCAACAAATTAGTGGTCACCAACAATTGGGTTTTGGGTTAGTGTTTGCATTGCAAATACAAATGTGAAAATTATTCAGTCTAAATAACACATAGATGCAAATACAGAATCTAAGTCTCACCAAGTTATATGGGAATTAGAACACTTTCAATGGTCTCTTGCCTGATATAATTATGGTCTCAGTGCAAATTCTGTGCTATTGGAATATTCAGAATGAACATATTGTCAATCATCTTTCTAAATCAAATAACTCCTTCTGTCTTTCTAATCATCTAATTGTTGTTCAATTAGGTCCAATCAGCAGAAAGTTGCTATTCTTAGTCATTTTCTTCGATTAATTGAACTTTATCAAAATGGTGGTAAACTTTTCTCTGCACGAAGAATATTTAACACTATTTGTCTCCTTCTAAGTGCATTATTTCAAAACTTCTAAGGAAAATTTTGACATGCAGGATAAATACATGCTATTCCAAAAAGATAATTAATGCACAAGTCAAATTTTAAAATCACTTAATGAAATAGTGATATTAGATATATTTTGTCTTTTGTTTTAAAATTCCTTGATATTTAGAAAAGATTGATTTCTCTGTATTATTTTAAAATAGGTTGTTATTGCTAGTGGATCCCAAAGACAAGCAAAACATTATTAATTTATAGAGCAGTTAGGCAACACATAAATTTTAGAACTTGCAAGATACTTTGAACACTTCTTACTTAAAAGCCTAAATGAGGATATTTGATCATTTCCTTAAAAAAGATATATTCAGAGTCACACACCTTATAATTATTTAACTTTCAAAAATGTTTGCCAATTGCCATAAATATCATGTTTCTGAATAGGCCGGGTACAGAATCAGGAGATTTTAATGAGAAGCTTGAAGTGTTACTGAAGGAAAGCTCATGGCTCAGTGGGATGGGGGACAAAGAAACAGCCTGGAATGGGAGATGATGGCAGGCGTCTCCTGCGAGGCCTTCTGGGCTCTCCCTACTTGCCAAGATATGGGATGATGCAGTGTCAGCGAGAAGCCGCTTTCCTTGGAGGGAGAGGAGTGCCTAAAATTCCAAGTTGTAAAAGTGGCATAGGGCTATTGATACTCTGGTGGTGAGTGTGATGCACTAATATCGCACACCTAAAGCATAAATATTAACACAACTATTAAATATGTTATCTTAGTCATAATCATTTAAAAACTATATAAAAATGTTGTACTCTGGGCTTTGAATATCTTTGAGGTGATTCTGGATTTGAATGCTGTTTTTGTCTAGTTTGAGAGCATTTTAAATTATTATATTTTTCTGTTTTGTTTTTGGGGTCACACCCTGCAATGCACAGGGGTTCCTCCTGGCTCTGCACTCAGGAATTACTCCTGGCGGTGTTCAGGGGACCATATGGGATGCTGGGAATCGAACCCGGGTTGGCCACATGCAAGGCAAATGCCCTCCCTGCTGTGCTATCGCTCCAGCCCCATTTTAAATTATTATACTATACTGATTCAAATTTTATACTATGCCAATTTCATTTTTGTTTACCTGTTCTTAATAAAATATTTAAAAGAAAAATCCAAGTCTCCAACTCACAAATGTCTAATGTAGAAGACACAAGAAGAGTCTCTAAATGCTCTCTGGAGGCTAAACTCAGAGAGGTTCTCCTAAATTTATAAAGCTGTCTCCAGAAATATTTTGCAAGAATACAAGAATTTTGTGCCTCTAGAGAACAATTCTATTTTGGGGCAGAGGTGTAGGGGGAAGGACAAGGACATTAGTCAGCAGGGCACAGGTTTAAGGGAAATGACCATTCCAGTGATGAACTCTACTGGAACTCAAACATGATTATTGAGTCTGAACATCAGACCAGGTGTGCACACCAGGTAGTTGGGAAATCTAGAAAAGCAGAACTGAGTGAGGAAGAGAATGTTTGTATGCTGGTACACAGAATTTCCTAAAGTAGGCCAGGTAAAATATTCCAGTTTTTTTTTTTTAATGTTAGCAGCTCCTGTTTTTAGTGGATTACCATTGGATATATAGGGCTGGAGCGATAGCACCTCGCATAGGGTGTTTGCCTTGCATGCAGCCAACCTGGGTTCGATTCTTCCATTCCTCTTGGAGAGCCCGGCAAGCTACTGAGACTATCCTGCCCGCACGGCAGAACCTGGCAAGCTCCCCGTGGCGTATATTATATGCCAAAAATAGTAACAAGTCTCATAATGGAGACATTACTGGTGCCTGCTCGAGCAAATTGATGAACAATGGGAAGACAGTGCTACAGTGCTACTATTGGATAACATTGGGGTGTCCTTGCTCTTCCTTCAGGGAGCTTAAGTTTTACTGAGCCACTCCCACAACAGTGCCCCTGAGGCACACCCAATTCCATCAATAACTAATAATCCTGTATTGCTTTTCTCTTTCCTTTATGTCATTTCCATTGTTTATTTAGCAATGTCCTTTTTGTATAGCATCAACACGGGAAGACAGTTGATGCTATGCTATGTAATATGGGAATTAACTGACTCCTAAATAATATTTACTCCATCCATATTTAACTTGACTTAAGCCTCAGCTGCCCTCAGTTCCTAGCACTCCAAGAGCAGGGTCCTGACGAGGGACTGATGGACCCAAGGCAAGCTGTGAGTTACCCTGGCATGGAAATGGGCCAGGACAAGCATCATAATACTTAACTAGAAGTTAAGAGGATGGTCATGGACAAACTCTGTCATAACCAAATAGAAGTAACTGAATAAGGACCCTACTGGGTTAGGAAAGACTGAACTGATCTGAAGACTGTGGTCTGGGATATATAGCGAGATGTCCCCAGGAAGAGCCAACCTGTAAGCTTTATATGTCTCTTACTGTGTCCATACAAAACAGTATGAGGGAGGAGCAAGGAGAACCCAATGTTAACCAACAGATTACAAACCAGCTGACTTCATGGCTGGTAAAAATATATATATACTTAACATATAAATTATTAATCTTACAATTTAGATCAATTAAAGGAGCATTTGAAAAATGTAGAAAATCTTAAGAAAATAAATGTACTCATAGTTTTTCAATGTAAAGATAAGACAAATATCATTAAAATTTATAATATATCATTTTAGAATATTAATATTCTCAAGCACAAAATCACGCACATTATTATTGCTCAATTAGTAATTTCTTTACTAATATTTTTTTAACTCCCATATTACATAGCATAGCATCAACTGTCTTCCTGTGTTGATGCTATACAAAAAGGACATAACTAATTGAGAAAAAAAAAGTTTATAACTCATCAAATGATTATTTGTTTACTTGGTTTCTCATCTATCAAGAGGGCAGATGCAATGTCTTACATTCATATTCTTTTTATCTCTCATAAAACCTAGATCAAGAAGGCAACATTAGTTATATGTATACCTCCACAATATCTTTTGCAAATATTGTCTAATTTTCTTGTGGCAATTGTACCAAGTTATAAACCCACAGCAATTATCAGGGGCTCATTTCCCTTAGTTCTTAATAAAAGTGCATATTTTCACATCTTTAAAATCTTTGCCATTATGATGTGACTAACTCATCTCTCATGCTGTATATTCCTAAGCTATTAAACTTGAATAATTTTCACATGAATCATTTGTACTTACTAAACAAACACTATGCCCTCAAAGGTTTTGCCTCCTATCTGCCTTCACTATTATTTAATGCCACTTTTAAGACTGAGCCAATAGTATCATTTGTCCCACTGTCAGCATTTAAGTGTCACCCTAAAAATAATGATACTTTTTGTGCCTGCCGTAGAGGAGGTTGTGGGATTGCTGGTGGAGGGGTTACTCTGTACCTTGGTTGTGGGAAATATACCCTGATGGAGGATAGGTGTTGAAACATTGTATGACTGAAACCGATTATGAAAGCTTTTTTTTTTTCTTTTTGGGTCACACCCAGCGATGCTCAGGGGTTACTCCTGGCTTTGCACTCAGGAATTACTCCTGGCGGTGCTTGGGGGACCATATGGGATGCCGGGGATCGAACCCGGGTCGGCCACGTGCAAGGCAAACGCCTTACCCGCTGTGCTATCGCTCCGGCCCCTGATTATGAAAGCTTTGTAACTGTGTATCTCATGGTGATTCAATAAAAAAATTAAATGAAAATAATGACACTTTTCAGACAGTACTATCTCTTTTTGTTCACTTTAATGCAACATTCCTGCTGGCTCTTGTGTATATTAGGTATTTAGTTTGTGCATTACACAAAGTAATCCTTTTCTCTTGCTGGAATACACAGTAATGGAGTTTAAGGCAATATCCCAGCTAGAATAATCATGGGTATGAATTCAAATTCCTGACTTCTCTGTTGACTTAGTGACCGGAAATCAACCCTTGGAGTGGGGGAGGGGGTGAGCTGAACAGCAGGCAAGTTGCTCGCCCTGTAGGTGGCCAACAAGGGTTCAATCATCAGCATCCCATATAGTCCCTGGAACACTGCCAGGAGTGATCCCTGAATGCAGAGCCAGGAGTAAGTCCTGAGCACCGCCAGGTATAGCCCCAAAACAAAAACAAACAAAAACACCAACCACCAACCCTTATGAGATTCTAGTTCCTCATTTAGGAGAAATAAAACCAGTATCTTGCATTGTTGCTACAGATGTCAAATAATATAAGTATGCAAGAACACTATATAAGTATAGGTTATTTTTACTCTTGATATGCCTTTCTTTGAGGATACGCATTACATCCATCACATATTTTGAGACAAATTGGCAAAGATAGTTTCCTTGTCAAGGCTAAAAGTAAGACCCAAGACAGCCTTGCTCGTGCCCAAGAGAGCTGCATGGCTACTGAAGTTTGCACTTTCTCAAATAGTTAATAAAACTAAATAAGACTCTACCTCACTGACACCTTAATGTCATTCTCACTTGTAATCCAATCTGCTCACCTTGTCTTCCTGAGGAAGTGGAAATTTGTACTGCAAAGGGAGGCAGATTCCGCTTCCTCTCGGGGGTTATTTGAACTTGAGGAGCAATTTGACTGATATGGAAAAAAACAAAACATCCTAGAGCTGAGCAGACTGCTAGGAAGGAATACTGAATGAGCTAAAGCAACTGAGACTTTGGTTTATCCTATTTAAAAACTGAAGAGAAGGCTGAGGAGGGAGAAAGTACTTTTTCCCCCCTTCCTGGCTTTGAACTGAGTCTGCTGCAGGCAACACAGGTGCCCCACCTACTGCACTATCTATCACTCTGGCCCGGAGACAATAATCTTTCTTAAAGCCTATTGAGAGAGAGCCATAGCAGAGTTGGTAGGGCGGTTTCCTCGCAAAGGGGTGACTAGGTTTGACCCCTGGCACCCCATGTGGTCCCCTGAGTCCTCCAGAGGTGATCCCTAAGCATAGAGCCGGGAGTAAGACCTGAGCACAACTGAGTGTGACCCAGAAACAAAAACCAAAAACAACCCCTCCAAAAGGGTCCCTAGAGAAGTGGCACTCAGTGGTACCAGGTAATGGGGTCAATCCCTGGGACCTTCCCTGCCCATCAGAAAAAAACAGGGGCTAGAAATAGTCCAGCGAGCGTTTGTCTTCCACACCCTGACTCAGGTTCGATCCTCAGCATCCCACAGGGTCCCCTGAGCACTGCAGCTTTGCTTGCTGAGTACAAAGTCAGTAGTAAAACCTGAGCACTGCCCTTGTGACCCCCTCTCCCCCCAAAAAAAGAAACAGACACAGAAAATTACTCTTGTATCCAATTGTCTCCTACACGATTTCTACAGTTCAGAAAACAGACAAGTGCTGCCTGTTGCTCCATTTGGATCCCGGGCACCTCATCTAAGGCTACACGAGGCCTGAGCATGGCCAGGAGTGAGCACAGCGCTAGGAGTAAGCCCTGAGCGGTGCTGCGCGTGATCCACTAATCAATAAGGGAAAACAAAATGCTTGAAAGCAAATGATGTTAATTTCAGATTTAATTTAAGATTATTAAGCATATGTCTTAAAAATAGAATATTCTGAAGTTATTTTGTTAGGGTTGGCAGATCTCTGCCCAGGGGAGGCTCGGAGAGACAAAAGAACAAAACCAAGACAACTCTTTCTGCAAATGCATGGGGTTTATTTAAGCCAATATAGCTATATTGGGACCTTCAATTGTGCCTCAATAGCGTGGCATAACTGAAGGCCCCGACCTCCAAAAAGCAGGCTGTATGTATACCCTTTTGGGGGAGAAATGAAAATCTCACATATCAAAGGGAATCACATAGGTCACTTAATTTGCATATCTAAACATTTGTTGACAAATGAAAATCTCACATATCAAAGGGAATCACATCTATATATCAAAGGGGATCACACATATTGGGGGAAAATTACATGTATTGAATCAAAGGAGAATCATACATATCAAAGAAAATCACAGGTATTGGATCAATAGGAAAACCATAGGAAACCATAGGAAAACCATACAAAAGGGAAAACCACACCTATTTCACTTAATATGCTAATTTCAACATTTGTTGACCATTCCGAGCAAATGTTTGTTTACAGTTCCTCAGGGCAGTTTGTTGGCCCATTTGGTGACAGAGTCCTGCCCAGCGGAAGGTCCTGAAGACATCTTTCAAAGCAGTCAAGTCCAATACAAAGGGCAACTTCAGCGGTTAACCCTTAACCTGCCCTTCAGTTCTTGACTCTTAACTTGCCCTCCTCTTCAATTTCTTCTATTCAAGTGCAGAGGGTGAGGGTAGAAATCTTTCAACACCGGAGAAAAAGAATCTAGACTACTGTAGACTATTGTCAGGAAGGAATACCTACTTGGCCTGTCCAAATAATAGTCTTCACACTCTTGACAACATTTACCTGCATCCTGTATCACTGTATCACTGTCATCCCCTTGCTCATCAATTTGCTCGGCGGGTACCAGAAACGTCTCCATCGTGAGACTTGTTGAGCCCAGCAAGCTACTGAGAGTGTCTCGCCCACACAGCAGAGCCTGGCAAGCTAGCCGCATATTCAATAAGCCAGTAACAGTGCCTGCATCCTAACCTAACAATTTTCTCTCCAACCAAAAGTCAACATTTGCATGACATTGGGGGGGGCGGGGCGGTTCTTGATGACAAGAGTTAAGAAACCCTCAGTCTTGACTGGGCCCTTTCTTTGTTTGTTATGCTGATGTAGGCAGGCAGATAGGAAAGGCCCCGCTCAGGGCAATGGCAGTCAATTTCCTGGGTTATAGCCCTGAAGTTGCAAACGCCAACCTTACAGAAAACAGGAATTAAGGCGTGATAAGACCCTCACCTATCAGCAACAGACCCAGAGAAGCTCCAGCAGGAACAAAAGGCCCGGAAAGGAATTTCAAAGAGCAACACCACTCCTAACCCTACCTCTCTTGGTAACCTCCTGAGCAACAGACTGTTACCTAGATAGAAGCCCCGTGGGGCAGCTAGGAGAAACCCTACAAAAGCCACTTTGAACAAAGGAAGGGACTCTGCTGCCAGAGCCCACATGCTGCTTGCGCCCACATAGCCAAGCACATGTGTCACCTGCATCTCTCTTCTTGAGATGGGGATTTTCATGCTTTCATGTCTAATGCTGGGATGTGTGTAGGGGGCTCTCTCTGCCCTTGGAGAAGCCTGGGTTCTCTCTTGAGCATGTTATTCTCCACTCTTTCCCTCTTTCTCTTCCTCCACCCCTTCAAAACCTCCAAATAAAATGTTTCACTTCACTGCTTGTCTACTCCTGAAATTATTTTCTGCGAGACGAGACAAGAACCCAGTAACACTGGGTTCCGGGTGGCAGAGGCAGATCGGGAGAAAGTGCCCTTCTTTCTCCTCCTGGCTTCACAGAAGCCACCCTTGCCCCCTGCCCCAACCCCGACATCAATGCTCCCTTTTGTTGGGGGATAAAAACATGGCTAAAAAAAATATTTCCTACCTTTAAGAACTTAAGACCTAAGGGAAATAATGCATTTATGTAAACTGTTAGGGGCGGCAGATCTCTGCCCCGGGGAGGCTCGGAGAGACAAAAGAACACAACCAAGACAACTCTTTCTGCAAATGCATGGGGTTTATTTTAGCCAATAAAGCTATATTGGGACCTTCAACCTTGCCTCAATAGCGTGGCATAGCCGAAGGCCCCAGACTCAAAAAGTGAGCTGTTTTTATACCCTTCTGGGGGAAAAGGGAAAATCACACATATTGCAGCATCAAAGGGAAATCACACCTATAGATCAAAGGGGATCACAGATAGGTCTCTTCATTTGCTTATCCCAACATTTGTTGACTGTTAACTGTTTCCCTGCAAATGTTTGCATACATTTCCTAGGGCAGTTTGTTGATCCATTTGGTGACAGTTTCCTGCCCAGTGGGAGGTCTGGAAAACATCTTTCAAAGCAGCTAAACAGTTACAAAGGCAAATTTAATCCTTAACCTGCCCTCCTCTTCACTAAATAAGTAGCACTGCACTGCACTGTCTTTGTTGTTCATCGATTTGCTGAGTGGGCCCCAGTAATGTGTTTATTGTGAGACTTGTCCATATGCCAAAAAGCATATGCAAATAGTTCACTGTCACTGTCACTGTTATCCCGCTGCTCATGGATTTGCTTAAGTGGGATAAATAGGTAGGGCAAAAAATTAAATGGTATGTACAGATAAAGAGGTAAAGATTAATATTTTGGAAGTTAAGAGACTAGGAAACTTAGACTGTTTAAGTTTGACCCTCACCCCCGCCCCTGCCCAACATGTGTTAACATACTTAAAATTAGTTCTCTCTGGTTTCCAGCTTCCGTATTGGTAACTTTTACCCATAGATGCAATTTTTTTTCCATCCATCCTTTCACTTTAATCTCTGACCTAAAAACTTACATATCCTTAAATTAAGGCTTGATTCAAATATTAGTTACCTTATATAACTTTCCTAATTTTCTAAGGGAGTTACTTCTAAAATATCCCGGAGCATTAAAAATTCTATACATCTCATTTCACCTAGCATGATACTCTCCATGTCTATCCATTTATAAGCAATTTTTTTCTTTTTCTTTTATTTTTCTTTCGTTTATTTATTTTTAATTAGTGAATCACCGTGAGGGTACAGTTACAGATTTATACATTTTTGTGCTCACGTTTCCCTCATACAAAGTTCGAGAACCCATCCCTTCACCAGTGCCCATTCTCCACCACCAGTAAACCCAGCATCCCTCCTACCCTCCCCAATCCCATCTCCCCACATCCCGCCCCGCCACTGTGGCAAGGAATTCCCTTTTGTTCTCTCTCTCTAATTAGGTGTTGTGGTTCCCAATAAAGGTGTTGAGTGGCCACTGTATTCAGTCTCTAGCCCACATTCAACCTGCATCACCCTTCCCCCTCATGGCCTCTGACCACATTATACTTGGTGATCCCTTCTCTGAGTTGCCCTCTCCCCAGAATGTGAGGCCAGCCTCCAAGCCATGGAGTCAGCCTCCTGTACTTATTTCTACTATTCTTGGGTGTTAGCCTCCTACTCTGTTATTCTATATTCCAGATGAGTGCAATCTTTCTATGTCTGTCTCTCTTTTTCTGACTCATTTCACTTAGCATGATACTCTCCATGCCGATCCACTTATATGCAAAATTCATGACCTCTTTTTTTCTAACAGCTGCATAGTATTCCATTGTATAGATGTACCAAAGTTTCTTCAACCAGTCATCTGTTCTAGGGCATTCGGGTTTTTTCCAGATTCTGGCTATTGTAAACAGTGCTAGAAATCAAGCTCCCATTTGACCCAGCAATACCACTGCTGGGAATATATCCCAGAGAAGCAAAAAAGTATAGTCGAAATGACATCTGCACTTACATGTTCATTTATAAGCAAATTTTATGACTTCATGAAATCTTTTAACAGCTGCATAGTATGGGGAATATTGTCTGCCATGGAGAAAGGGAGGGGGGTTATACCAGGGATATTGGTGGTGGGGAATGTGCGCTGGTGGAGGGATGGTTGTTTGATCATTGTGTGATTGTAACCCAAACGTGAAAGCTTGTAACTATCTCACAGTGATTCAATAAAAATAATAAAAAATATTTTATACACATGGTATTTTATATGTAAAGCCTGATTTTGAAATTATTTGTGTATCTTTAGATGTTTTGCTCCTACCTATGATTCTGAGAACATATTCTCTCTGCACTTAGTCCAACATGTATAAATCATTTGAGACTCCCAAATATTTCATTCACCTATTTTCTTGCCTTTGTCTCTATTGTTCTTTCCTTCTGGAATGCCTTTCTTTCTCCGTAATTTCTCAGTACTGTTTCCTCTAACAAACTTGAGAGTAGATTACCCTACATTGTCAGATGGGGTCTGACAGGAAGAGATTATAGAAGCCCCTGAAACCAAGTGGCAGATTTCCTCTTAGCATTGTCACAAGACGTGAAATAAAGAATAGGAGATTTTGTTCATAGATAAATCCAGAAGTCTCTCAGATTTTAAATAAGGACAAAACAGGGTTGTCATTAGTGGGAATAACCAGGCACTGTTCTCACAGGACCAATCCAGACACCTGCCCCAGTAAGTAAACTGAAGAGAGATCCAAATGTTTTGACACTGAGGACCAACTATCACTGTTCTCTGAAGAAAATCCTCAGCTCAAGTCAAAATTTAACAACTTAGAGTACATCAAAAGAACAACTTCTTAATAAACACTCAACTCCCTTTACCAATGTTCCTGTTTCATTTTTGTCTTGTTTTGTTCTGTTTTTAAGAAAATCTGTTACCTGGTAGTGTGAACTGTACAATTTTAATAAATCAAACTGATTGGATGCCATCATTAAAGACCTCAAATTATTCCCTGGAAACTAAGCTAGAAGTCACTGCTGGAAGTTAGGAGCCTGAGTATGCGCTATAGGTTAATTATCTCTTCTAGTTGTCATCGCTATGGGCTTGAGAGACTTAGACATGACATCCACTCTCTTACCTGTGCTGGTATTGAAAGAATAGAATAGGTGTCTGAAGAGTATATACTTCAAGACTCTTGATGGTGCACTGGTCTGTCACCGATGCTTTGCAGCAAGTCCCTGCTTGCTGGTGTTTCCCGCTCTGTCCTTTTGTCTTTCCTTGATTCTCAAATCCTACACTCAGGGGTAAAACCTGCTTTTCTTCCTGCAGTAAACTCAGATTCAGTCCCTCTGGGAACAAGTACAAGGTCAAAGAGAAGTTACCTGGCCTGTGTGCTCCCTTTAAAAGTAACTACTCCCATCCTTCAGCCATTTCCATCACCTATCTGACTGGCCAGTCCTCAAGTTGGCCATTTAAGATTTAAATAAGCAACTGAATTAAATAGATTGCCTGGTGCTCCTCCTCCCCCACCCCTCCCTCCACTGTAACAAAAGCAATATGGTCTGGAGTGTTTCCAAAGATAGAAATTTGTGCATTTGCATGTACCCTATGGTATGGAGTTGTTAAAAGAGCATGTGCCAGGAAGCTAGCTGAGGATACATCCAGACTCTTTCCCCTAACTTCCTAAGGCATCTCATGTTTATTTATTCGTCCTATAAAATTCCAGCTCTTGACATGAACATTCTTTACTAGATCGAAAGTATTTTTTGTTAAATTGGAGAGCATTGTCTAATGTTTTTGTAGCTTCGCTTACCTACAACATTTCCCAGTTTCACAAGTCTTTGCTGAATAAATAAACTTTGAGTATATTGCTCATGGTATACTTTGCAAGTGATATTAGTAACTTTAATTCTCCCATGTCACTTATTAAACAAGAAATGCAGGGCCTCCAGCTGCTTCCCAGACGCTACACTTGCAAGCAGTTGGTCCTTCAGAGCCAGATTTTCTTCCCAGTCATTGCAGGTGTCTTGTGAGACAATATTGAGCTCAACCCAGGCATGCCATCTTGTCCCCCAGCCGCTTCCCAGACACCCTGTCAGGTGCACAAGCAAGCAACCTGCAGGTGTGTGGATGAGGTGACCCATGACTCTACCCTCCTATGCATCTTGGAAGATTACTTCGCCAAACCCCCCGGCTCTGCAAGTTGCCTTTCTACTACCACCTTCCACAACCCCGACTAGACCCTCTTCTACACCACCTTCTAAGCCACCCTTTACACCTACCTCACAAAATCATAGCCCTGCAAGAAAACCAAGGGGGCTCCTGAAAATTCCCAGCCTACCCCAAGGACTGTCCCCCTAAAATTGTCACACCCACGTCTACTGCCATGTCTTTTCCACATTGAGTCCTACTGCCTCCCAACCAGCATCCTCTGGTAGTTTTGCCCTTGGCTACCAGACACAAGAGTTGGCAGACACTGGCTGGCTGGAACGAGCACCTTTGCCTGCAAATCAGAGGTCTCACCCCTCCATCATTGACTTTTGACTCTAGTCAGAAGTCCCACCCAATATTGCCTTTCTTTCTGCCACTGTGTACTGACCTTTTGCCCCACCCACACACATTCTCCCCATAACTGGGGCCTTGGGTTCTGAGGGAAAATACCTTCATGGGTGAGCATCAGCCAGATAAGAAACTCAAGTTAAAACAATCCTGGGGATGGGGAATACTGGAGAATTTTCTTTTTCCAGACTTACAATATACTGTAAGCTAATAAGATAGATTCTCAGGCCAATGGAAAGCTTAATGATAAATCCTCGAATAAATGTTCATCTAATCTTTGACACAGAAACTGAGGATGGAGTGAAGCAGTAAAAGCAAATGATGTTAAGAAAACTGATCAGTCACATAAATAACTTAACCTAGACCCATTACACACCACGCACAAATCAACTCAAAGTGAATTAAAGATCTTGATATATAATCTAAATCCATAAATTATATTGAGAACATAGGCAGAACCCTTCAGGACATTGAATCTAGAGACATTTTCAATGATTCAATGCCAAAGGCCACACAAACAAAATCAACGACAAACAAATGAGACTGCAGCTAGTTAAAAAGCAATAGAAACAATGACCATAATAAAAAGACAGATATCTCTTATCTGACAAAAGTTCATTATCCAAGTTAAGGAAAGCAGCTGCAAAGTTTAACAAGGAAAAGAATAACAACAAAAAAATGAGGAAAAGATGTCAACAAAAATTTCTTCAAAGAAGGTATACAAATGGCTAATAAGAATGTGGAAAGTGCTCCTTCTCATCAGGAAAATGCAAATCAAAACAACAAAGAGATTTGACCTCACACCTCACACAATTAGTCTACAGAAGGTACAAAAGGGAGCTTGACACAGCAGGGATGTGGCAGTGGAAGGAAGGCTCAGGGAGTGGCTATAAAACAATGGTGGAGAGATGCAGCTGCTCTGGTGGACAGGGCAAGGTGAGCACTTTACAAGAAACCCTAATATTAGCAGCATTGTAAAACATGGTGACTAAATTTTTTTAATTTAATTTAGCTTAATTTAATTTTTAATTTTTTTTTATAGTCCAGGAGTCTATTTTTAAATGATCACCTCTCCTGCATGAATTCCTAGGGAATAGGCTCCAGCAGCTCAGGTTCCTTTCCGTTGGTTCTTACAAAGTCTGTTTCTCTGGGTGGAGCAGGCTGGCGCTTCAGCTGAGCCCAAGTCCCTTTCTCTTTAGCTTCCTTCTTTTTTTTGATCACTTTCCTTCACCCATTTCAGGAAGCTGTCTTGACTCTTAGAGTGCTTAATATGCTCCATGCGGACATTAATTCTCTTGGCAAGAACCTTGCCCTCAACTTGTTTAACGACAAGGCCAACAGCATGCTGGCCTCTTCCAGTTTTGCCATGATGACATTTGTGGACTGTGCCCATTCCCTTTATGTCTACGACATCACTTTTCTTGTATATACACATGTATGTGGCCAAAGGAACAACTCCATGTTCTCCAAATGGTCTAGAGAACATGTAGCGAGTGCCTCTCCGCTTTCCCTTTGTGTTGGTCATTATTTCAATTTACTGGGCGCTGGTGCTTCCCTTTTTTTTTTTAATTTTAAAGACAAATATCAGTTCTCTGTTTATGTTGCCTTAGGGCATTTGTAATTTCCTCACTGTGATTTTTTTATATCCCACATATCATAGAGCGAGATCATTCTGTATCTCCTAACTCACTTCACAGCTTCATATTCTCCAGTTCCACCCACACAGGAGCAACTTGCATCACTTATCCAAATAGTATTCCATTGTGCATATGTATCATAGTTTCTTTACCCAGTCACCTGTTCTAAGACATGGGTTGTTTCCTGATTTTTACTATTGTGATCAGAGCTTCAATAAACATAAGTGTGTAAACGTCTTTTCAAAATCAAGTTTCTATACCCTTGGGGTAGATGCCACAAAGTGTAGTTGCTGGGTCATATGGAAGTTTATATTGAAGCTCAATTCCTAGTTTTTGGGAAAATATCCATATTGCTTTTTAAAATAGTTGAACCAGTCAACATTCCCATTAGTCACGGATGAAGGTTCTCTTTCCCCATATCCCCAACCAGCTTGGTTTTCGTTTCCTCTTCCATCTGCCCCATGGCCTGGGCCACCCCAGGTGGCCAAGTGGCCCAGGACTACCCCAGAACCTAGGCGCCAATGGAAAGAGCCATCAGGGCTCTCCCCTGGGTACACTTGGAGATTTTTTTTAACCTTTTTTAAAAAAATTTTTTATTAGTGAATCACAGTGGGGTACAGTTACATACTTATAAACTTTCGTGCTTGCGTTTCAGTCATACAATGGTCGAGTGCCTATCCCTCCACCAGTGCCCATTCTCCACCACCAATGGTCCCAGATCCCTCCCAGCACCCCCACTTCCCCTCCCCCCACCTGCACCCCGCCTCTGTGGCAGGGCATTCACTTTTGTTCTCTCTTTCCTTTTGGGTGTTGTAGTTTGCTCTAGAGGCACTGAGGGCCATTGTGTTCAATCTATAGTCTACATTCAGCTCGCATCTCCCAACTGAGCTGGTCCTGCAAATATCCTTTACTTGATGCTCCCTTCTCTATCTCAGCTGCCTTTTCCTCCAGCATGTGAGGCCAGCTTCCAAGCCATGAAATAGACCTCCTGGTCCTTATCTCTACTAACCTCTACTATTCTTGGTGCACAGGACCCTCCCAGACCCATCTGGCCCCAAAGAGCTGTCCCACCAGATGGCACAGCACCCCTGCAGCCCCTCAGGACCCCAGTTAGTTTCTGGCCCCAGGCCTCCCTAGGAGATTTTTTTACACCTGCCAACACCGGCTGCTTTTGTTCTTTGTGAAGTGAGATGATAGGGTTGTTTTCATTCACATGTGGTCTTCCATAGAGAGACTACAATGGAAGGGGAGGTGGGATGGGGAGGAGAATAGGATGTGTGCAGGAGGGTGCAAGATGACACTGTGACAATGGTGGAAACTAACACACTGGTGGAGGGTGTGGTGTTAGGATGTATTATGCATTAAGTCCTGCCGTAAAACCATATTGGAGATGTTACTGCTGCCAGCTCAAGCAAATCAATGACAATGGGACAACAGTGCTATGACAGTGCTATCGTGCCTATAATAAAATAAATGTTAAACAAAAAAAAAGAAAAAAGAAATGTGGAACCCTTAAAAAGAGAAAAAAAATGACCTAGCCTTTATTATGAAGAATCTAGAAAATTAAAAATAAATTATTCCCTCCAAATAGCAAAGCTCACTAAAGTTTTGTTTTGTTTTGTTTTAATTTTTTAATGAATTGCCATGATGTACAGTAACAGACTTACAAACTTTTGTAATTATGTTTCAGTCATAAAATGATCAAGTACCCATCCCTCCACTAGTGCACATTTTCCACCACCAGTGTTCCCTCCTGTCACCCCCACCCCATCCCCCCACCTGCCTCTGTGGCAAGCACATTTCCTTTTACTCTCTTCTTTCCTTTTGGGTGTCATGTTTTGCAATGCAGGAGGTAAGTGGCCAACATGTTTGGTCTATAGTCTACTTTCAGCACACATCTCCCATCCTGAGCGGGCCCTTCAAGCATCATTCACTTAGTGGTCCCTTCTCTATCCCAGCTGCCTTTTCCCCAAGCATGTGAGGCCAGCTTCCAAGACATGGAGTGATCCTCCTGGTCCTTATCTCTATTATCTTTGGGTGTTAGTCTCCCATTCTGTTACTTTTTTTTTTTTAATTTTTTTTTATAATTTATTTATTTTTAATTAGAGAATCACCGTGAGGGTACAGTTACAGATTTATACACTTTTGTGCTTATACTTCCCTCATACAAAGTTTGGGAACCCATCCCTTCACCAGTGCCCATTCTCCACCACCCGTAAACCCGGCGTCCCTCCCACCCTCCCCACTCCCATCTCCCCCCCACCCCACCCTGCCACTGTGGCAGGGCATTCCCTTCTGTTCTCTCTCTCTAATTAGCTGTTGTGGTTTGCAATAAAGGTGTTGAGTGGCCGCTGTGCTCAGTCTCTAGCCCTCATTCAGCCCGCAACTCCCTTCCCCCACATGGCCTTCAACTACAATGTAGTTGGTGATCGCTTCTCTGAGTTGCCCTTTCCCCGGAACGTGAGGCCAGCCGCGAAGCCATGGGGTCAACCTCCTGGTACTTATTTCTACGGTTCTTGGGTATTAGTCTCCCACTCTGATATTCTATATACCATAGATGAGTGCAGTCTTTCTATGTCTGTCTCTCTCTTTCTGACTCATTTCACTCAGCATGAAACTTTTCATGCCCATCCACTTAACTACAAAATTCTTGACTTCCTTTTTTCTAACAGCTGCATAGTATTCCATTGTATAGATGTACCAAAGTTTCCTCAACCAGTCATCCGTTTTGGGGCATTCGGGTTTTTTCCAGATTCTGGCTATTGTAAACAGTGCTGCGATGAACATACATGTGCAGATGTTGTTTCGATTGTACTTTTTTGCCTCTCTGGGATATATTCCCAGCAGTGGTATTGCTGGGTCAAATGGGAGCTCAACCTCTAGTTTTCTGAGAGTCGTCCATACTGTTTTCCAAAAGGGCTGAACTAGCCGGCATTCCCACCAGCAGTGTAGAAGGGTCCCTTTCTCCCCACATCCTCTCCAACAGCGGTTGCTTTTGTTCTTTTGGATGTGTGCTAGTCTCTGTGGTGTGAGGTGGTATCTCATGGTTGTTTTGATCTGCATCTCTCTGATGATTAGTGATGCAGAGCACTTTTTCATGTGCCTTTTGGCCATTCGTATTTCTTCCTTGGTAAAGTTTCTGTTCATTTCTTCGCCCCATTTTTTGATGGGGTTGGATGTTTTCTTCTTGTAGAGTTCAACCAGTGCTTTATATACCATTGATATCAACCCCTTATCTGATGGGTATTGTGTAAATATCCTTTCCCATTCTGTGGATAGTCTTTGGATTCTGGTCACTGTATCTCTTGCGGTGCAGAAGCTTTTTAGTTTAATGTAGTCCCATTTGTTTATCTCTGTTTTTACTAGATTGCTTAGTTCCGTGTCACCTTTGAAGATACCTTTATCTTCAATATCGTGGAGGGTTTCGCCGACCTTGTCTTCAATGTACCTTATGGTTTGTGGTCTAATGTTGAGGTCTTTAATCCATTTTGATCTGACTTTTGTGCATGGTGTCAGGTCAAGGTCTAAACCCATTTTTTTGCATGTGGTTGTCCAGTTGTGCCAGCACCATTTGTTAAAGAGGCTTTCCTTGCTCCACTTCACATCTCTTGCTCCCTTATCAAAGATTAGATGATCATACATTTGGGGTTGTGTGTAGGGATATTCCACCCTGTTCCATTGGTCTACGGCTCTGCCTTTGTTCCAGTACCATGCTGTTTTAATTGTTACTGCTTTGTAGTAAAGATTGAGGTTGGGGAGGGTGATGCCTCCCATCATCTTTTTCCCAAGAATTGTTTTAGCTATCCTTGGACGTTTGTTATTCCATATGAATTTTAGGATTGCTTGATCCATTTCTTTGAAGAATGTTATGGGTATACTTATAGGGATCGCATTGAATCTGTATAATGCTTTAGGGAGTATTGCCATTTTGACAACATTGATTCTCCCTATCCACGAGCAGGGTATATGTTTCCATTTCCTCATGTCCTCTTTGATTTCATGGAGTAGCGTTTTGTAGTTTTCTTTGTAAAGGTCTTTTACTTCCTTGGTTAAGCTGATTCTGAGGTACTTGATTTTCTGGGGCACGATTGTGAATGGGATTGCTTTTTTCATGTCCCTTTCCTCTGCCTCATTGTTTGCATATATGAAGGCCATGGATTTTTGGGTATTGATTTTGTAGCCTGCAACTTTACTGTATAAGTCTATTGTTTCTAAGAGTTTCTTAGTAGAGGTTTTAGGCTTCTCTAGATATAGTATCATGTCGTCTGCAAATAGTGAGAGTTTGATTTCTTCCCTTCCTATCTGGATGCCCTTAATCTCTTTTTCTTGTCCCGGCGGCCGCGTGGGAACCAGGGGCGCACTCAGGAGGCGTGGCTGGGAGTCTCCTGATTACCTGGGAGAAGGCCGGGTTGGAGGGAGCTGGGCGGACAGGAAAGCCGGGGCGCTGGGACGCGGGAAGTGGCGGCGGCAAGGGTCCCCTCTGTTACTTTATATTCCAGAAATAAGTGCAGTCATTTTATGTCTGTCCCTCTCTCTCTGACTCATTTCACTTAGCATGATTATATGCAAACTTCATGATTTCATCTTTTCTAACATCAGCTCACTAAAGTTTAATACATTCCTTGTATCAGAAAGCATGACATTGTATACAAAATTATCAAATTTTAATGCTAGGTAAGTTCTAGGTTAAAGACCAAGCAGGAAGATATTTTCATTTCAATGTGTGATTTATAATTTATAAGGAAAATTGCACTATTAAAAAACATCTCTAAGAATTATCTGCCTAAGGAAGGTGGTTACAATGTATAAATAAAAGTGAGCAGAGAAATTAGTCTACATTCAAATACTTCCCAAGACTGCCTCAGTCATTTTCAAATTGGATTGGTTTTCTGTCAAATAAAATGAAAGTGTGTTCATAAAAAGAATGACCTGCTTATCTGATATTGTTGTTAAATTTAACTACTTTAACAAAAGAAATAGTGTGCATAGAATTCTGTGGTGCTAAATAAATTAGCTAAAGTTCAATCTACTCATTTATTTGTTCAACAATTGTTGAAAATTGGGGTTGGAGCTATAGTACAGCGGGTAGGATGTTTGCCTTGCACGCAGCTGACCCGGGTTCAATCCCTGGCATCCCATATGGTCCTCCGAGCACTGTCAGGAGTTATTTCTGAGTGCAGAGCCAGGAGTAACCCTTGAGCACCGCCGGTGTGACTCAAAAAGAAAAAACCAAACCAAAAAAAAATGTTGAAAATTAACCATAATCCAGGCTTTTCTGCCCAGCAATCCCAAATTCAAATGAGTAGTTACCACCTTTGTCTTGAATGTTGTATTCTTGGTGGAATTCAATAGAAGATTGGCACACAGAATATAAATAGGTGGGCCACAATTCAAAAAGTAATGTTATCATTCATTCTATCATTGTCTACTGAGACAATGAGACTATGGGCCATGCATTGTACTGACTAAGAAAAATACAACAGTGAATAAAATAAATCCCAATCCAGCTTTAATGGAGACTACAGTTTAGAGCACAGAAGAAAATGGAAATTTAGTATAAATAAATAAATAAATAAATAATAAAAGTAATCCATGACAAATATAATTAAGAGAAAACCTTGACAGACTGGAGAAATAGTACAGCAGGTAGGGCTTTTGCTTTGCAAACAGCTGGCCTGGTTTGATCCCAGCATCCCAAATACTCCAAGTCCCACCAGGAGTGATCCTTGAAAACAGAGCCAGGAATAAGCCCTTAGCAAAGATGGGTGTGGTCCCAGGCCAAAAAAAAAAAGGGGGGGCAGGGGTGGGATGGGAGAAAACCTTGATGAAATAACAAAATTAGTTTCGATGGTCAAGAAAATTTTCTCTGTGTAAGTAACATTTACCAGTAACGTCTCCATTGTGAAACTTGTTATTACTGCACTGGTGCCTGCTCGAGCAAATACATGAGCAATGGGATGACAGTGAAGTAATATTTAAATCAAAACCTTAGAAGGAGTGGAACATGTAGAACAACTCGATACTGAGAAACAATTACTTCCATGATGTATAAGTATGGTTTGTTATTTTGAGTGACTGCAAGAGAAGCACAGAAAGAGTCTTGAGACTTGTCATAAATAGGATAGAGATAGGAAGCAGTGGCTAAAGACAGTTTGTACCTTATGTATCAGAAAGAAAAATAGGGTCTAGAAAGACAGCACTGTAGCACTGTCGTCCCGTTGTCCATCAATTTGCTCAAGCGGGCACCAGAAACTTCTCCATTGTGAGACTTGTTACTGTTTTTGGCATATCAAATATGCCACGGGTAGCTTGCCAGGCTCTGCCATGCGGGCGGCGGGATATTCTCAGTAGCTTGTTGGGCTCTCCGAAAGGGACAGAGGAGTCCAACCCGGGTCGGCCACGTGCAAGGCAAATGTCCTACCTACTGTGCTATTGCTCTTCCTGCCAGAAAGATAGTACAGGGGTAAAATTCTGGCCTTACACACCGTGAACCTCAGTTTTAATCCCAGTACAACCAATGATTCCCTGAGCACCACCAGGAGGGATCCCAGAGTACAGAGCCAGGAGTAAGTCCTGAGCGCAATTGTGTTTGCAACCCACCCGACCCTGAGGAAAAGGGGAAAAGGATTAAAGATAAAGAGAGAAATCTAGTCACTCAAGGTTCCGGGTACAGTGGAAGGCCTAGTCCAGTTCCCTTAAACTGGCTTTAGGAGCCAGAGCTCTACAGTACAGCACGTAGGGCACGTGCCTGGCACACAGCTGACTGCAGTACTGTATGGTTCCCAGCAGCCTATAGGATCCTCTGAGCACCACCAGGAGTGATCCTTAGGTGCAGATCCGGGAGTAACCCTGAGCTCCTCTGGGTGTGGCACAAAAAAACAAAAAAGAAAGAAAGCACGGAAGAAAGACAAAGATTTTGATGCCCCTTCCAAAACCCAATCTTCCTGCAGCCCCTAGGCCCACAGTGCCAGATCTGGCCAAGAATATTGTATCCCCTGTCCAGATTTAGATCCGGTATGGGAGATAAGGAAATACACTTCCCTGCTCAGTGGACAAAGCTAATCTTACAGTCCCATCCACTCTGTTCCATTGGTCTTCCTTTGATGCTCCCATTAACCTTTGTGGTCTAGTTACCTTGACTGAGGTTCTAACAACAGGGAACTTGGTAAAGTCTTAGTAAACTGAAGGAAAACAAAGTTCCGGGTGCTGAAATTTCAAAACTCTAAGCAGCACAAAGATCACGAGCCCCCAGAATGGCCTATCAGTGCCTGTATGTTTCAATAAGGGCTATTTTAAAACATCTGAAACCAATGGGTGACATTGGATGTGTTTATATGAGGAGAAGGAGAAATTTAATGTATTTAAATATACAACTTTTAGCTTAACTAAGCAACGCAGCACATTTTCTCATGCTATATTTAGGCAGCAGGTTTCCATGTTTAAAGAATTATGAATTATTGAAATGCACTTTACAAAAAACGTTGGCAGCAATCCCTGAGCCACAGTCTGCATCAGATTTTTCAACTTCTAAAATTTCTTCAGTGTAATCCTCTATGAAATAAGTGCTTAAGAGAAATAATAATAAATGGAACACGGATTTTGAAATTAAATATCCAAATCAAGCAAAGTAACAAAATACCGGAATATCTGACTGGAAGTGAGAAGATCTGTATTCTGATTCAGATTTACTATCTCAGAACTATGGGTAGATGTTATTCTCTCTCTATCTCTCTCTCTTTCCGATTTACAAAGTAGAAGAAAACACTCTTTTCCAAGTATTTGTCTAAAGAATGATAATAATAAATCAAAATGGAGCAATAGCACAGCGGGTGATTGCCTTGCATGTGGCCAACTCAGGTTCGATTCCTCCATCCCTCTTGGAGAGCCTGGCAAGCTACTGAGAGTATTCCCACCCACATGGCAGAGCCTGGCAAGTTCCCCAAGGAGTATTCGATATGCCAAAAACAATAACAAATCTCACAGTGGAGATGTTACTGGTGCCCACTCAAGCAAATAGATGAGCAACAGGATGACAGTGCAACAGTGTATGTGCATGGTGTTTGCATACAGAAGCTGTAAGGCATCAAGAGACGTTAGGATGAAGATGGGATGCTGTGAGGCAGGGAGACATACTGCTTTTAATGTTTTCATTTTCAGAGATGAGCAGACCTCATCACCTTGGCTCTCGAGGTTATATTTGGTTTTGCCCTGTGGGCGTGACAAATGTCAAAGCCCTTCCCATAACTTCAAAGGAGATTGCTTCCCTAGAGCATTCATTTCTAGACTTCTTTCTTCACCTGGTGACTATATTTTTCAGTTTTAGTTTTAGATTGTTTTTGGTTTTAGAAGACTTCAAGTTTTCCCATTGTGTCTAAGTATTGTACATTCACCCTCAATTTCTTGGCCCAGAGACCAAGAAATTGGTTCCTTTAATGTCTGGGAAAAAATTGGGAAGCACATATTCCTTTCTGACTTAATTTTCTCTGGTTGTTTACCTTAGTGGGAATTGGTCACTTGTCTCTGGTTCTCTCTATTTCCCAAACTGGAAGTTAGATCTACTGTCCATCACTACTCAGTCATAAACTGCAAGGAGCTGGGCCTGGGATGGGGAAAGCACACTGCCTAAAAAATCCGTCCCTGGGGAGACACTGCTTTACACCATTTCATTCTTTTCTTTACAGATGTCCTCCCATTCACCATTCTATATTCCTAAATGAAGTGAAGAGAGTTTAATTACTGAAGAACTGATATTCAAAATTTACTTTGTTAAGATATGCATATGTCTCTTCTGTACTTTAAAACATGTATACCTTTAAAACATGTATATCTTTTTTTTATGTCTGATATTTATTAGTCTTGGAAGTCTTGTAACTCTTTTTTCTGTTTATTTTATTGAATCACCATGTAGAAAGTTACAAAGTTTTCAGGCTTAAGTCTCAGTTATACAATGCTAGAACACCCATCCCTTCACCAGTGCACATATTCCACCACCAAGAACCACAGTAAACCTCCCCCCCCCACACCCCCACAGCCTCTTGATATCTCATTCTACTTTGCTGTCAAAGGTGAAAAGAACCATCTCATATTTGCATCTTTATAGGTAAGTAAATAATACCAAGAGAACTATGGAATTTTGATTTCTATTTTGAGGGCACACAAGGTAATGCTCAGGGTCCCTTTTTGGCTCTATGCTCCAGGGCCGCACCTGGTGGTGCTCAGAGGCCCATGTGCAGTTCAGGGATTCAAACTAATGTCACAGCCACATTTGCATGCAAGGCAAGGGCTTCAACCTCTCTATCCTCTCTGCCCCCGATTTCCACTTTTATTCTATATTTATTGAGGACCCTTTCTCCAAATGAGCATGCAAATTATACTATTGAGTTATCTGTGTGAAACTGGGGTTTAAAGATGAGAAACTGTGACTTGCTCAAAGTCGGTTCATTATACACCACATAGAACCCTGCATTTTAGTGTCTCACTATCATGTCATGAATATTTTAAAAATCTAATCTATTTAATATAGGTTAGCTATCACCCATCTAAAATTTTGAAAAATGGAGAAAATGTCCTCATTTTCTTCAAAAGTTCCCCCCTAGCCCCCTGACTTCTTTTCATTTTTACATGCACTGGTTTCATCAATGCATAACATACTAACAGAACCCATAAAGACGCAGTCAATAAACTCCAGTGTGGAGAACTTCACAATAGAAAGATCCTGCTTTCTTCTTGACTAATGACAAATTGCAAGGGTTAAAAAGATGAATGGAAGGCAACCTAGAGATGGAAGGAGATTTTGAGAGATATGTCAACCGATTGTTAAGCTGTGGATGTTATATCTGAAGAGTAATAGTTTGTAATTATGTCTTTAGAAAGCATACTGATCCTCTAAAGATCTAGATTTATTATGTTTAGGGCTTAAATTACATGGTATTTAAAATCTGTGTTGCAACAATACAGTGGTTGAATAGAGAGGATACAAGTATCAACTTAGAGAACAATATTGGCAATGATTTGACAACAGTTGAAGTTGAATAAAGATGAAAAGTGTTTCTTATAGTATTCCCCATGTTTTGTACTCATTTGAAATTTTCCATATTAAGATATTTTGAAAGCAAACTGAATAATTTACTAACCAGATAATTGAATAAACATTCAGCTATTCAAATGGCTGTATGATGTAATGTAGACCTGTACTGAGTAAGGTATTTGATTTATTCTTTCACTTATTTAGCAAGAGTATAAAAACAAGAAGGACCAGATGTATAATATTAATGGGAGCTTGCAATATCTGCATACCACTGAAGTTATTTGCTTTGTGCTACACCACAAAATGAGTGGAGAAAATGCATACCATTGTCCTTTATTTGAGTATGGAAGTTTCTTTCTTCTCTGTAAGAGGGACTAAAAAATGCAAAGATCCATCCTGGCTTTGATGTATGATGGTTTTTCTCTTATTATTCAGGTCTCTTGAGTAAGTATAAAGGATCCTACATAAAACTTAGATAAACACAGCTAGAATTTATCATTAGACTGTTATCAAGGCAATTGAATTAGAACAGAGACAGAAATCTGAAGAGGATTTCAACAATGTCTATAACATTTCATGTCTTTTTAAGCGTCTGATGGAATGAAACTGCGCATTCTTTTTGTTCTCCAGTCAGGTATGTAGATATTTGTAACCCCTTTTACATTTTTCCTTTTATTTGAATATTATATATGCACATATATAGCTTTCCTGAATTTTCTTTTCTATGTAGCTTATGAAATAGAATAGCAATCATAATAACTGTAATTTTGTATTCAGTAAAAACATGGACAGACTTTACATGGATTGTGATGCACAATACCATGGAAAGAACTTTTTCCCCCCACTTATCTCACACCACTCTTCGGTACTGGCTACACTGTTTAGAAGAAAACCAAAGATATAATCAGATGAAGAAATGCCAGGTCCTAAAGTTCACACACTGTTAAGGAGGGGCAGTACCAGCTGCTCCCAAACTCTTTGTACACTAAAATGTGCTCTTCCTATGCTACAGTTCTTTCATCTCAAACAGAGAACTATTGACTGGGGGTTTAAATCAATTTTTAGTAAATACATATACACACTAGCATTTCACATGAGTTGAGTAAATATTATGTCTCACAAATATGTATGTGACTACATTTTAAAATATATATAGATCATGCTTGGATTAACAAAATTCACAATATCTGTTGGAAACCATGTATTTTTTCAATCAATAGATTTATGAAATCATAAAAGATATAAAACTTTAGAAATTCTTCCCAATCTCAGGGAGAACAATGCTTTATTTCTTTTATTGATTATATAATATTCCATTATACAATGGAATATTTAGGTAGATGTACTGCAATTCATTCCCACATAGCTCAGCTTTATGTATATTTCCTTGGCAGCTACAAACAATGGTTCAAAATATACCCTCTTACATATGACCTTTCAGTTGATCACTTTTGTTTCTATGAAGTAGATTCACAAAAGTAAAAAGTTTGAGTTGAAAGGGAAGTATAATTTAAGTTTTAATAGACGTTGTAAAACTTTATAGGCTATAAAGCTTTGTGAACCCACAATGTATGAAAGAACTGTAACCCTGTATCTCTTTCAGCAATGGATTTTACAGCTTTTCAAATTAAAAAAAAATAGTTTTATTTGGAGCCACACTCCACACTCTACTGTGTTCAGGGATGACTCTTGGCAGAACCCAAGACACCATAGATGGTGTCAGGAATTGAACCCCAGTGGGCCACATGAAAGGCAAGAGCCTTACTTGCTACACTATCTCTGTGACCCCTTTATATCTCCTTTGAATGTTGTTCATATAATAGGTGCAAGATGGCATTTTGTCTTCATTCCCTTATGAATTTATATTATTCAATGTGCCTGAGTAATTTTTCATGTTTGTGACCACCAGGGTTTTATATTCCTACTCAAATAACTCTGTGCATTTTCTACTGCATTGCTACTTTGTCTTTCTATGACAAATCTACATAATCCAGAAATGAATCCATGTTTTATATTGCCCACTCCTACCTCTCAAACCACACTGTATCATACTACTATTTTTCAGTTTTTCATAGAAATTGATACTATTTTAATTTTTTTTTTTTTATTTTTAAATTTTTATTAAATCACCATGTGGAAAGTTACAAAGTTCTCAGGTTTATATGTCAGTTATACAATATTCAAACACCCATCCCTTCACCAGTGCCCATATTCCACCACCAGAAACCCCAGTATACCCCCCGCCCCCACCCCCTACCCCCTACTGTATAACTAATGAATTTCACTTCGTTTTTTCTTTACCTTGATTACATTCCATAATTCAACACAAAACTCACTATAGTTGACATAACTCTCTCTCTCTCTCTCTTTTTTTTTTCTCTTTTTCCTTTTCCCTTTTTTTTTTTTTCTTTTTCCCCCTCATCCCCCTTCCTGCGCCTCATAGTATGGTGTACGCCACGCCACGTCGGCCAGCGTGGGGCTTTTGCTTAGTTCACAGTCCAGAGGTGGCTGCTACATTAAAAAACTTCAATACTTTCAACAAAAACTTACTGTTATTATTTGGAGTTTCCCCCCAAGTCAGACCTGTTCAAATGGAACCAATTCACATTGCTGACAATTATAAATGTTAAGTCGCGCGGACGCGGCAGCGTCCGCGCGGTTTTGGGTTTCTGTATAAAGTCCAGGGAGAATTCTGCCAGAAATTACATAGCCCAGCTCACAGTCCCAGTGCATTGCTGTAAGAAGTCTCTGAATTCAAAGTCTTTAGGCGCAGAGGGTCCGATTCGCGCTCAGCAGCTCCGGGTTTATCTGGGCCGAGGGCGTGCCGGTTACGCCCCCTTCCCATGAGTTCCTGGGAGCCCCCAAAGTAAAATCCGAATACCTGTGGGTCTGGAATCAGAAGATGGCGCCTGCCACATGGTGCCACCAGCCCGCCGCTTTCCATGCAGGAAGACAGGGTGGGGGGGGAAAAAAATCCACCCCCAGCAGCACCGAGTTGTAGCCCAGTTTGGTGTCCCAATGCATTGCTCTCAGGTGCTGCGCTGGATGCCCGAATGTGTTACATCTTTGGAGTCAAAGTCTTTAAGCGCCGCAGAGGGTCCGATTCGCGCTCAGCAGCTCCGGGTTTATCTGGGCCGAGGGCGTGCCGGTTACGCCCCCTTCCCATGAGTTCCTGGGAGCCCCCAAAGTAAAATCCGAATACCTGTGGGTCTGGAATCAGAAGATGGCGCCTGCCACATGGTGCCGCCAGCCCGCCGCTTTCCATGCAGGAAGACAGGGTGGGGGGGGGAAAAATCCACCCCCAGCAGCACCGAGTTGTAGCCCAGTTTGGTGTCCCAATGCATTGCTCTCAGGTGCTGCGCTGGATGCCCGAATGTGTTACATCTTTGGAGTCAAAGTCTTTAAGCGCCGCAGAGGGTCCGATTCGCGCTCAGCAGCTCCGGGTTTATCTGGGCCGAGGGCCTATTTTAATTTTTTATTGGTCATTTATTTCTTCACTGCCGGGGCCAGAGACATAGTACAGCGGGTAGGGCATTTGTCTTGCATATGGCCTACCCAGATTTGAGTCTAACACCACTTATGGTCCCCCTCTATTTGTGATCCTTGAGCACAGAGCCAGGAGTAAGACTATATATATGTATATATAGAGAGACTATATATAAGACTATATATATATACATATGTATGTATATATATATAGCCATTTCAATAGAATATATCTCCTGTAAAACAGTTTTATTTCTGCTCTTTATTGACATTAGAGTGCATAGCAAAATGCTCCATTGATTTAATATTTAAAGAATAAATTGTGAAAAAATTACTCAAGATTTATATAATACAAAATGTGCCTCAAGATACTGATCATGTCAGATCATAATTAGTGTTAACATGTACCCTAAATTTTCTGGAATCATTTTTATTATTCTATTGTCTTATACTTAATTTTATCAAATTGTATACTAGGGTTTAATTCATACATAAGAATTTTGTGTGAGTAGAGATGAGAAAAAAATGAAAATTATTTTTTGTTAATATGTTAGTCATGGACTGGAGTGATAGCACAGCGGGTAGGTCATTTGCCTTGCACACAGCCAACCCAGATTCGATTCCTTGGTCCCTCTCAGAGAGCCTGGCAAGCTACCGAGAGTATCCTGTCTGCACAGCAAAGCCTGGCAAGCTCCCCGTGGCGTATTCGATATGCCAAAAACAGTAACAAGTCTCACAATGGAGACGTTACTGGTGCCCGCTCAAGCAAATTGATGAACAGCAAGACGACAATGTTACAGTGCCATTAGTCATATATGTTAGGGTATTAGTTATAAATATTAGCTAATATTTTAACTAGTTATAAATACTAGTTACACATAAATATTAGGGGTACAATTTCACACTTACTCAAAGTATTTGCCATCACATCACCACCTCATCAAAGTACCAACATCTTTTCATCATAGTTTATTGGGCTCTCTCCCTGCTTTGATCCTCCCCCCTCTCTCTCTCACTCTGGAAACTGCAGCACTGCTGTTTGAGTTCATGGGTGATATATTCCTGAGGGACACTTAAAAGATGGTGACCACACCAATAGTGACAGTTGGGGTTTGCCACAAAAGTAGGATGCAAGGCAGATAAAATATATTGGACATGACATAGGTAGGAAATTAGAAGCAGTCATGGATGTAAAGAATGTAATGTGGGGGGGCTGAGTGATAGCACAGCAGGTAGGGTGTTTATATTGCACGCGGTCGACCCGGTTTGACCCATATGGTCCCAGCATCCCATATGGTCCCCTGAGCACTGCCAGGAATAATTCCTGAGTGCAGAGCCAGGAGTAACCCCTGTGCAATGCTGGGTGTGACCCCAAAAAAAGTAAAAAAAAAATGCAATGTGTGAATGTCATGAGAGGAAACGTGAAATGAATTGTGAATAGAATGCTGTGACCAAGTTTTCCAACATGCAAAAAGTGACATAAGCTGAGATACTTTCTCTTTATAGGAAACGTGAAGTCATCAAAAGATTTTAAACAGAGAGTGGTATAATCAAATTAATAATATGGAAAGAACATTTTGATAGTAATGCCAAGAATTAATTAGAAAAGGAAGAGAAGTCTGTATTAATAATGAACCTTCTCCCAGCTCTAAAATAACTGTGCCGAGCTTGCCCAAGTGCTCATTGTAAAACCATATTTAATAGAGCTACCAGTGTCAGCATATATTTCCTAAATCAGATGACAGAACAGTCACTGTAAATTTTACCCATTAACTTTTGCTGCCCCCAATTTTTGTACTAAAGAATAAAAATAGGAACTCTATTAATTTGAGTCATATTTTTTTTGCCAAACTTTATCAGTCTCCTTTTCAAATCCAGTATTTACAATATTTGATACTTCTGAGAAATTTTATGTACCAAAGTCTCTATTATATTATACCTAGAAATGAGTTTGAGACTAATTGACAAGGGGCTGGATAGTATAACAGGTAAGGTTCTATCTCTGGCATGCAATATGGTCCCCCAAGTCTGCTATAAGAGATTCCTTAGGCACAGAATACAGCCAGGTGTGCACGCCCCTCACCACATAAATAAATAAATAAATAAATAGGTTTGATAGATGTTAGGGGAAAAATAACATTTTCTTAGTTTTCTATCTTCCCTAGTTAGGATAAATGTATGTTCATGGTAAAATTATATCTATATTTGTCCAGGGTATGGGAATCTGCTTTTTATTTTCTTGTGTGAGTCTAATAAATCTAAAAGAACACTCTTTGGCATAAATTTTCCAGTTTAGACTAGCTATTGATCCACTAAAGTGGTTAATTGGCACATTTCCCTTCGGACAAGTAGTTCTGTCTTGAGGAATCATTTGATTTTCATTGCATGATTAAAGAATGTCTCCCCCAACAAGGTGAACCATATGTTACTGAGAGGATACTGTGTCGTTAAGAGGATATGATTTTGGAGTCTGATATTTCCAAATCAAAATTTCTACTATACTATTTACTGAGTAATAATCATTCAAATAATACATCAAAGCTAGTTCATGTCAATTATTTATCTGCACACAATGAACTAAATGACTCTGCCCATATGGAGCTAGCAGTCTTGTAAAAGAGATTAGCAAGGAAATCAATCTTGTTTAACAGAGGAATGAACGGGGAACAACAGTGGAACAAATAGGAAGGTAGCTGAGGGAGGAACTTAATGAAAAGCACCCCAGACTGAAGGAACGCAAGGTTACAAGAGCGTAGAAGCATATCTAAGCATTCTTACGTTTCGTGACCCCTGAGCAGTGCAGCTTGATTTATTCGTAGAGAAGCCCCTACAAAAATCTGTTTGTTTTCACCTTTGTAATCCCTAATAACTAAACCAGCCTGATACACAGTTGAGCAGCAAGACATATTTTAACCAGAGTTCAGGTTATGGTTGGGTTTGTCTTTCAACCTAGAAAATTTAATTTTCCTTCTGCATTTGTCAGAATTAACTAAGAATTGTATTCCTCTGAGGCTAGTGAGGTAGCTCCAAGGGCAAGATGAGCGCCTTGTAGGCACTAGGATCCAGGTTCGATCCGGAGCATAGCACAGCCGCTCCTCAGCGCCACCAAGTGGTGAAACCCTGCATTGCCAGGCCCAGCACTGTACCACACAAGGATGAGTGTCTCCATTCTGACTCCTGGGTCTTCTGAGTACCCCCATCCCCAAAATAGCTAGATTCATAACCACCTGCTAACAATACAGATTGCAGTTCTCATTTCAGAACCGAACTCAGATCTGTAGAAAGCCTGGCAATCTGTGTACCTAGCTAGTACTCATGTTACTCTAGTGATTGAGTGTTTAAGGAAATCATATGAGACAAAGAATCTGAGACTAAACCAAGACAACAAGATTAACAGAGAACATGAGGAAACAAGTATGTTGTATGGAAATTAATCTATTAGTCTTCATGGGAGAATTATGAGAGGGAACATCTAAATTTCTTATTTGAGTCCCTGGTTTAAGTTGCTGTCACAAAATACAATAAAGAATGACAAGAAAGCATTGTTTGGAGGAAAATGTAATTATTTTTTGACAAGTTATCTTAGAGGTGTGTGTTATAAACTCAGGTTAAATTCCAAAGAGTGAGAGAAAATTAGAACTGGGTCTTATATTCGATTTTGAGTTATACAATATGATCTGCGAGCATTTAAAATAATATTATATCTTATTTGCTCTGATTTCACATCAATCTATTTTTATGGCAATACAGTTAGATAATGTATCTTTAACAATGCCCTGGAAAATATTTACCAGCTGTTGCTAGCACATGGAGAAAGAGCCCTATATGTGTAAATTCCGGAATTTTCCAATTTTTTTCTGCCATGAATACCTTCATTAGGGAATATTTTAACTCACCAACTGAGTGTCAGATTGGAAGATGGTGTGCAGAGCTGGTTCTCAGGAGCAATAACGTTGACTCTGGCACACTGTGGTATAGTCTTTTTGAATCCTAAAAATTCACATAAGATATTTTTGGGCCACTTTCCCTAATGAATTCTTAATCTGCATGAGGGTTGGGTGATGGGGGGTAAATTATTATAGAAATCAACACAATAATAAAAGAAAAATCAAGAACAGCATATTCAAATAAAATAATTTCTTCCCAAACATCCCGAATGTGCTTGACAACCCTCTGTGGGCTGCTACACTCTGGTCTACGCCAGCTGTCATCCCTTAAGAGCCTGGTGGAATCATTCCTCAATGTCCAGATGTAGCAGAATTCAGTCACATGTGGCTCCTTTCATTCTCTGATCTCTCCAGCTTTCATCAAAGGAATTCAAGTGGCGATTCTAGGTCCAATGATTTAGTGTCCAGTTCCCAGGTTATTGAGTTCTAACAGCCAACTACAGCTAACTAAGCTCACCTACTGCATCCACATTTCAGTCTTAATTCTGTTGAGAAAATTTTACATCATTCATCTCCCTTCTATTATTCAGTTTCATACAGCCTTTGTGAACTCTCCTGAAGAGTAGGAAGGGAAATTGAAAAGAGACAAGAGTTTGGTAACTATCTCTGCTTGTAATTACTTTACTCTTTTAAGAAGATTGCAACTTTCTCTGGCCACTCAAGAGACTTATATCTACCAAATATCTCACAGCACACTTTCTGCTCTTTGCTCTTCAGGGCACAGCTGACAGATTACAAGTAGATCCTTTCAATTGCTTTGTTTTAACTTGAATGTTCTCATGTCAATAGACTAATTTTCTTTTATCATTTTAAAGATAGCATTTTTTTCTGTTTTAATGACATCATTTCTACATCATTTCTTTCAAGTTATGAACTGACAGGTTAATTATTGATTCATTTCAAGTACTGTTTTCTCTTTAGCTTCAAGGTTTTCTTTCTGCATTTGTTTCAGCCATCTTTGGATGAACTACTCAGCAATTTTCTATTTTATCCTACTTATGGTTCAAAATACTTTTATAACTTGGTTTTTAAAATCATTGTTAGAAAGTTCTCAGAGTTTTGTTGCTCAAATAATGCTTATTCACTTTCCCTAATTTGAACATGTAACTCAATCATACTTTTATAAAACTAGTTTACTATATCAATTATTAGCTACACATATTTCAGAATTTTTAATGTTTTATTTTTCTGTGCTTTAGTCTGAGCTTTTTCCCTCAGACCATTCTTCCAATTTACCAGTTCACTCTTCAGCTATATCAAATCTGGTATCTAACTTAAATACCAGTTAACTATTGATATTCTATTGTACTATTTTTGAATTTTATAGAATCAACTGAAGTTTTGTTATTGTTGTTTATAGCTGTCTGTTCTCTGCTGAAATTATTTTGTGTGTGTGTGTTGGGGTCATACCTGTCTGTGTGTTCAGGGGACTATTCAGTGCAAGGAATAAAACTTGAGTCACTTGCAAAGTATGTGTTCAGTCCATTGAACTATCTCTCCAGTTCTAAAATTCTTCATTTTTAATATTTATTCTTCAAATATTCATCAGAATTCTTTTAACAACCACATTTGATAACTGATAATTGAGTCTACTATTGGTATATGTATGTGTTTTGGGCTTGGTTATCTTTTGGTTTGCTAAGGATGTTTTTGTTTGATGTTTTTGAATACTTGTTATTTTCCTTCTTTTGAGGATGATGGGAGGGAATCCTGGGACATCGGTGCTGGGAAATATATGCTGGTGGAGGGATGGGTATTGGAATACTGTATGGCTGAAATCTAATCATGAACAGCTTTGTAAGGGTATTTCTCACAGTGATTCAATAAAAAAAATTCCCATGATAATTATAAAAAGATAAGGTAATCTGATAATTGAATTGAATAAAAAAATTGTTTTTTAAATCACACCCTGGAGTGACTGGAATTTGAACCACAGTTCTGGCTTGGTGCTCAGAAGTGACCCCTGGCAGTGCTATGGGGACCATCTGCAGTGCTAAGAACATACCATTATCAGCTGCACGCAAGGCAAATGCCAATCCCAGCCCTTTCTTTCTGACCTTAAATGTGCATTATGGTTGCATTTTATTGAATGACATTGTGGAACGGAAAAAAATAAGTAGAAATTGTAAAGGACATTACTTCTCCTAGGGAGGATTTATGTATCTTCATTCAAAAACTTGATCTGATTAAAAAATAAATTTACTTAAGGCTGAATTTGATATTTGAGAAGACTTATCTACTTGAAGTTTTCTTTAAATTGTGAAGGATGTTACTTCTTTCAGAGAGGACTTATGTCACCTTCATTCAAAAAGTTGATTTGATTAGGAAATAAATCTACTCAAGACTGAAATTTGATATTTTAAAAGATATACCTATTTGAAGTTTCTTTTATTTTTTTAAAAAAGGACTTTCAGAGATTTAAATAAAGCTTAATATGTTCACAAGTAGTTTGGACTCTAAATATTATCTCCCTACCACTATAATATTGGGAAAATATATACACTTCATTTCCTATCCTCAACTCTCGAAATCTCATGAACAGACAATTGTCTTTGGAGGGGGAAGAGGGAGCAGCGAACCATTTGGGCAGACATAGGATTGAAAGTCTGATTACAGTGGTTTTGAGAAAAAAATGAAAGACAATTTCTATTCTTATTCGCACTGTCATCCCATTGTTCATCAATTTGCTCGAGCGGGCACCAGTAACATCTCCATTGTGAGACTTGTTACTGTTTTTGGCATATCGAATATGCCATGGGTAGCTTGCCAGGCTCTGCTGTGCGGGTGGAATACTCTTGGTAGCTTGCCAGGCTCTCCAAGAGGGATGGAGGATTCGAATCTGGGTCTGCCGCATTCAAGACAAATGCCCTACCCGCTGTGCTATCACTCCAGCCTGTTACCTAAGCAATAATAATTTTTTTAAAGGTGGGGGGCAGGAGCTGGAGCCAGGTAGGATGTTTGCTTTGCACATGGCCAATCCAGGTTCCATCCCGGCATCTCATATAGTCCCCAGAGCCCCACCAGGAGCGATTCCTGAGTGCAGGGTCGGGAGTGAGCCCTGAGCACTGCTGGTTGTGACTCAAAAAACAAAATAAAATAAAATAAAATAAAATAAAATAAAATAAAATAATGCTTAAAGACAGGCAGTTCCTGGACTGAGACATGCACCAAGAGGGCCTCTGGGCAGGACTATTCTAGGTGGTTCCGAGGCCAAGTCTTGGAGGTCTCTGAGCCAGTTACAACAAAGAAGTAATTTTTGCTCTTAATTTTATTAGAATTTGCAAAAAAAAAAGAATCTCATTTAAAATTCTACTACTACTTTGGAACAGATTGACAGAATTATTTCCTTCTCAAATCACAGATTCTTTAAGCATTCCTAATCTTTAATATTATTAATGTAATATGTTTCTGACTAAAGACCATTCTAACCTGAAGTGGCTAACAGTCATAGTATGGTGTAAAGATTTGGGAGCCAAAGCAATAATACATTGCATAGGGTGCTTGCCTTGCAAATAGCAAACCCAGGTTCAATACCTGGCACCTAATATGGTTCCCCAAGCCCCTCTTCCAAGAATGATCCCTGAGTACACAGCCAGGACCAAGCCCTGAGCATTGCCAGATGTGGCCCAAGCAACATAAACAAAAGATTTGATATGTCCCCACACTTCCCAAATTCTTCTCTAAAGCCTCAAGCAATATTATACACTGATAGAAAGAAAACTAACTCCCAGAACACCAACTACAATCAATACTTACCCCAGGAGGCTCCACTATTGCTGTTTCTTTCTCAATTCTGGTCTTCAGCATTTGCCTGGTTGAAATTCAAAGCTACCCCTTCACTGAGAATTACATACCCTGCAGAAACAGAGATGAGAATATGAACACACACGCACTTATAATAATAGTTTCTTAGTAAGAAATATTTAGTATTTCCCTTAAACAAACTTTATATTACAAATTCACACAAAGGGAACTTTTGTGAACCAAGGAGAAAAATGTGCAATCTGAATTAACAATTCTGTAATCTCTAGTTTCTTTAGTATTTATTTCCTAAACAATTCATAATTAGAGATGCTAAACTCATTGATACTTTATAATATTCAGCTTTCTCTTAAATTTTAAGGTATTCCAGGACAAACATAAACCCTGAGATTCCATTAGCATTGATCTCCTTCAAAATATAGGCCATTTTAAACCCATTCAGGGTTGAAGATCATTTTGGAGAAGAGAGAACACTGTCCATTCTCTCTCTAATAGCAAATATGCCATTTAAACTGATCAAACTCTATCACAAAATGCAGTGTGGTCTGTTACCTAAAATATGCAAACTTCTGGAATAATCATCCCTTAGATTACAGTGACTGAACATTACCTAAGTGTTTTTGTCCATTTTTGTTTTGTTCATATAAATTCAAAAGTGGACTTTTCTGATCAGATAATTCTCTGGATCAGTTTTTCTCCAAATAGTTCTTCAAGAACCCTGGCTTTCCCATCTAAGAGTTTCAAGATATGCCTGAAATCTTTGAACAGTAAATAGAAGGAAAGAGACCATGTAGATTTACACAAAATATCCCTTAGACTCTAATGTCCTGGAAACAATATGCATCATTTCTATGACATATCATTGATCAAATGCTGATCCCATGATTTCAATTTAACCTCAAAGGAAATGAAGAAATGCATTATTCTTGTCTTCTCAGGTGAAGAAAATATGATTGCAGAGCATCAATTCATTCTTTGCCATCAACTTCTTTCTGGCCAACTTCCTTCCAACTTCCTTCAGAAAATTCTGAAATTTTCGTTTCATTCTTCCTCCTACAACCACAGTAGTCCCTTGCTAACAAGGACAATTTAAGCCACAATCAACCATTATATCTAGTTCAGAGTTCAGGATCTCCAGATGATATGTAACCCTTCCACTTGGGATAGCTATGGCTCCTTCTGTTCTGTTAGTTTATGAATAAAAAAGTAAGTTTTACTCAACACTTCCGAAAAAGGCCTCAGTTTCTCCTTACCAGTTGCTTAAAGCAGTTCCATTTTAGCTTTCTCCATACATTTCAAACATTCCTGTGAATTTCTGGGATCTCTCTGAGACTGAGGAAGTTTACAGTTTCCCAAGGTCATAAATTCTTCCTCAGGTCTTGGGCTCACTGGAGACAAAGAGATAACTGGCGATATCTGGGCAAATGGTCAAATACCAACCTAAAAGTTTTGAAATAAACACACAGCCCCCATCAACCTAAACAGGCATGCAAGATGTTAATCTTATCTTAGCAACACAAATAGGTCCAAAATTTACAAGACATCTCTGAAACAAATGGGAATCCTCTGATACTTTGGTAAGAAAGATAAGGACCCAACTTTCCTATAAAAAATCCCACAAACCAAGCCATATTTGATGTAGGCCTATACTAAATTCCTCCCTCACTGGGGAATTTTTTTTTTCTTCTACTTTTGAATGAACTTTTAAAAACATACTTTTAAAAACATATATATTTCTAACTCTGAGTATGATCATCTTTATAACTCAATTTTTTTAATAACAACATTTTTATTTGTGAAAATATTGAAGACCTTGGCACTCGTGGATGGACACAGAGACTCACTCACTGCCATGGCTCCTGTATCACCAACACACATACACTGAAATGGCAGACCAATAGTAATAATAAGTGCTGCCATTTATAAAAGGAATGAGAGGGGAAATCCTAGAAGGCAATGGTCTACAGAAACTCTGGACCCCTTTGGGATAGGAGAAGGACCCTGAAATGGTGGTAGGCAGTTATTTGGTAAGTTTTTTTCCCTACATTCTTTATGGAAAATGGCTGTGGCTCTGTCCAGCTTTCTCTGTGACCCTGGCCTTATCTTCTTTAAGACCCACTTATACATTATTCCCTTTGGCCATATATATCACTGTCATTGTCTGTCACTGCCATCCTCTTGCTCATCAATTTGCTCCAGCAGGCACCAGTAATATCTCCATTGTGAGACTTGTTGTTACTGTTTTTGGCATATCGAATACGCCACGGGTAGCTTGCCAGGCTCTGCTGTGCAGGTGAGATATTCTCAGTAGCTTGCCAGGTCTCCGTGAGGGGCAGAGGAATTGAACCCAGGTGGGCCTCGTTCAAGGTAAACACCCTACCCGCTGTGCTATTGGAACTTCACACCATTTAATGAAGGTTTGGGTTCCCAGCAGTTGTTTGAAGTTTGAAGTTATCAAAACTTATTTTTGATTTGTTTGCTTTTTCGGATTGTAAGTTACTTGGAAATGAAAATTCCTTAGAAAAACATAGTAGGCTTCTAATCAGTTTGGTTCCTGGCAAATATTTGTGCCTGAAACCACATTCATCGATCTTTCCTAAAGATAATTCTCAAATCAAATTTATCCCCCTGCTTTCTTACCACCATACAAATCTCTCTCAATTTAATATAACTACCTTGAGGTTCTAACTTTTGAATGGTAATATCCTATCCTTAAACTGATCTATTTTGGGAATCATTTTAAACACTAACGTCCAATTAATCTTCTTAGGTGAATAAAGTGCTTAAAGTTAATTTTTAAGAAACAGCTGACTACTTTACATCTGCAAAACTGAATTTTCATACCCTATCCCCTTTCATTTGTGTTTTCAAATGAGCCAATTCTTTCTTGAACTTTTTCTTGGTCAAATGTAGCCAATAAAAACCATATACCACTAGAGTTATGTTTCTCATTTCTTCTAGAGCTCGATTTCAATAGGTACAGATTCTAATTTCCAAATGTTCACACACACAAAAAAAATTTACCAAATGTCTGGCCACTGCATAACAAGATTACCGTTTTTCCAGCTGCCAATTTCAGTTTTTTAATTGACCACATCCAATTGCTAGGCCAATACCATGTATTTGATTTTTTGTTAGGAAAAAACCACTTCAACACACGAACCTCTTTATTTGAAAAGGTGAATAGCAAACAATCCAAAATCTAATTAACTTAATGTAGTTAGAATATATTTATACAAAATTATAATACAAATATTCTTGGTCTGGTGGTCTATTGAGTGGTTCCCTTACAATATGTGATTTAGTAAAGCAAGTGCATCTTTCTATGGCTTTTCTGGCTTACAAATTAAAGGTAGACCTGGAATAACCCAGTCAGCATGTAAGAGCTACAAGAATAGTATAACACAGTATTTATGACTGTGCAAATTCTGTATTTGGTTTTCTTCCCCTCAAATCAATCATATAGCCCCAACCTAATATCAAAGAAAGCTAGAAAATGAAGTTTCTCAGGAAGAGGTACTAGGATTACAGCCCAATTTTGGACTAAATGCAACTAGAACCACAATGTAACCTAATACTGGCAAGAAAAAGATACAAAGTTGCAAAATATTCAACAAAGATCTGAGATAGCCAGCCTGAAGCCTGAAAGTTTCTTTATAATCTATTGGTTTAAATATACTCAGAATTTGCTATTGGTTAGGCATTCATTCTGATTTATAGCTATTAAAATGTTAATTTATTTTACTCCCTAAAATAGTCCTGTGTGGTGGTTCTAATTGTATAGCTGAGAAAATTGAGGCACAGATGGGTTGAGATACTTGTCTAGGATGCCACAGTAGTCAGTGGCAAGTGCAGAATTGATCCCAGGAAGTCCAGATCTATTGCATTGGACTAACGCACTGCACTGTTCAATTCTGAGTTTGCCACCTAATTCTGATTTTGTTGTAAACGTATCAAGTGTTTTGTTTAGTTTACTATTGCCTACCTGCAGAAACCCATTTTCTGTCTTCTTTGTCCACTTATTTCCTACCTCCACGATTATCTAGAGCCTATTCTTTGTGTATTTCTCTCCTACAACTGGAAAATTTTGAAATTGAGATTTACCATCCAGCCCAGGGAACATCAAGAGATGATAATAAAGGGCAAATTTAAGACACACATTTGAAGAGAAGTAGAGAAAAAATAAGTTAGTGCTTAACATTTGCTAGGCCTAGAATAAGAGTAATAAAGTTTTCAAACAAATAGTACAAAGTTGCTGCTAAAGTAAAATAAAGGCTCACTTTCCATATGTCTAATCCTGCAAATTATGCATTTTAAGTCAATACAATAGTAAATAAAGCATATTTCACCCACCTGCCTTTGAATAATATATCATCATTATATTCTGGCATTCCATATTGAATTTAGAATTATTAGACTCAAAATTCTACAGGGGAATGTAGTGCCTTGGGGTTGGCCTCTGATTCTCTGAATTTCTTCTTTTACATTCCCAGATATAGCTCAGAGCACAGGGTCCTCGACCATACTCTCATTGCTCAGGCCATTCCATGCCATCAAATAGCTACCTGAGATCTATCAAGAACATAATACAGTGAAAAGCTTCATGCTGAAGTAAGCCTGTCCTATTTCCAAAGGAAATGTTGGGATCTACGGAATTCAGAATACAGTACTTTGTAGAGGGAGAGCATAGGTTCTGGGTGTTCGAATCTCCTTGGTCCCCAGACTCCTCACACTACGTAAAGAAAGGCAAAGCCAGAGAAGAATCGAAGATCGAAGAAGTCTTTATCAAGATAGAAACAGCATTCACAGAACTCAGCAAAATACAAATTAAATAAGTTTAAAGGTTCAGAAGAGCTGAAGTAACCTATTTCAAAGCAGTACAGATGGCTAACAATCAGGCAGGGGTCATAACACTGTGGCTACCTTTCCTTGAACACAGCTGAACCAAGTTCAATCCCTGGCACTCCACATGGTCTCCCAAGCCCCACTAGGAATGTTCCCAGAGAATCACAGGTTCACCATAAAAAGTGTTCACCATATTGATTATCAGTGAATTGCAAATCAAAATGACAGAGATAGTATCTCATACAAATGAGAACAGCCTACTTCAAAAGTTCTAAAATAACCAGCTTTATAGGGATGTGGTAAAAATAAATAAATAAAAAGAATCTCTTCATTTATTGTTGGTGGATATGTAACCTGATTCAACCTGATTTATGTAAAATAGAGCAGAAACTTTGAAAGAAAGAAAGAAAGAAAGAAAGAAAGAAAGAAAGAAAGAAAGAAAGAAAGAAAGAAAGAAAGAAAGGAAGGAAGGAAGGAAGGAAGGAAGGAAGGAAGGAAGGAAGGAAGGAAGGAAGGAGGAAAAGGAAGAAGGAAAAGGAAGGAAGGAAGTAAGGAGGAAAAGGAAGGAAGGAAGGAAGGAAGGAAGGAAGGAAGGAAGGAAGGAAGGAAGGAAGGAAGGAAGGAAGGAAGGGAGAGAGAGAGAAAATAGAGCTGCCATAGGATCCAATAATTTTACTCCTTGGTATCAATCCCAAGAACACAAAATTAATATAGACACACCTTTTTTTTATAATTTATTTATTTTTAATTAGAGAATCACCGTGAGGGTACAGTTACAGATTTATACACTTTTGTGCTTATACTTCCCTCATACAAAGTTCGGGAACCCATCCCTTCACCAGTGCCCATTCTCCACCACCCGTAAACCCGGCGTCCCTCCCACCCTCCCCACTCCCATCTCCCCCCCACCCCACCCTGCCACTGTGGCAGGGCATTCCCTTCTGTTCTTTCTCTCTAATTAGCTGTTAGACACACCTTTGTTCATTGCAGAACTATTTACAAAAGCCAAGATCTGGAATTAATCTAACAATGAATGTATAAATAGAGAAGTTGTAGTACATATATACAATGGAATATTACTCTGTTATAAGAAAAGATGAACTCTTGCCTTTTGCTACAACTTGGATGGAATTGGAGGGTGTCATGTTAAGTGAAGTGAGTCAGAAGGAAGTGAAAAATACCTTAGTGTTCTTCTAAGAACTGGGTTTGCCAAGCCAGCGGTGTGTATTGAAAGGAAGAAGGAAAGATAAGAATGAATCGAAGGACAGAGGTGGAGGGATAATGGCGTTTGGTGGTGGGTAATATGCAGTGACACTGAACCCTTAAATATTAATACTGTTCTAACCATGATACCTCAAAAAGTATCACAATAAATAGAAGACATCTCTGAAGAGTGAAAATTAACTTCCTGATTTTCCCTCTGGGCATAAAGTAGTAATGGGGATAAGATTTATTCTCCTGCCTCCAGCAGGAGATTTCAGTCACAAACAACATGAGGAGAAATTCTTCAAGCATAAAGTTTTACAGATGATTTAGAAATACACAAAGCAATAAATACTGCCAGAAAATAAATTTTTTAAATTTATAATTTCTCTAATTTTTAAAATCTTAAAAATTTAATTGACCATTTAAAGATACTCCGTTAAGGGGCCGGAGCGATAGCACAGCAGGTAGGGCGTTTGCCTTGCATGCGGCCGACCCGAGTTCGATCCCCGGCATCCCATATGGTCCCCCAAGCACCACCAGGAGTAACTCCTGAGTGCAAAGCCAGGTGTAACCCCTGAGCATCGCTGGGTGTGACCCAAAAAGCATAAATAAATAAATAAATAAATAAATAAATAAATAAAGATACTCCATTAAAATTACTATAGCAACTATCAAAAATTAAGGTGGCTATAATGACATCATATAATGATTTCAAAACAATAAATATCATAAAGAATAAAGAGAAACGTTCTGTAATAACAAAAGGCACTAATTCATCCGGAGTACATAGCAATTTTAACTTTAATGCATCTAATAACAAATCTTTTAATATACATAAAACAAGAGTATTTCTAATGGTAGAACTAAAAGGGGAAACAAATAAATTCACAATGACAAAACTTAAAGATATAAAATCACAATTATAGCTGCAGATCACAACATTCTTCTATTTGTAACTAATCAGGCAAGTAGACAGAAAATCAGCAAAAAATAAAGTATTTGAATAATCATTTTAACCAACTTGACCTGATTGACATTAAAGAAATGCTCCACATGGCAGCAGAATTCACATTCTTTTCCAGAAAACGTGTAACATTTGCCAAAATAAACCATCTGCCAGATCATAAAAATGTTTCAAAAAATTAAAGTGATAGAAATCATACAATATTTTATGGGTATGAAAGAATTAAAATAAAAATCAATAACAAAGGAGTTTCTGGAAAATTCCCCCAGACATAGAAATTACATGCATCCCAATGTAGCATTTAGAGAGAATTGACAACATTAAATGTTTACACAAGTAAAAGACAGTTTCCAGCCAATGATCAAAGATTTTCCTTTTGAAAACTAGAAAAAAAAAGTTGTTTATGAAATAGAAGGAGTCAAAAGCAGACACAAATATTTTTGTGTGTCAATGAACTTTTTACAAAGGTGCCAAAGTTCAAATCAGAAAAATACAGACTTTTTTCCCAGGTGAAGCTGAAATATTTGGTACCTGTACATTTAAAAAAAAATCCAAATTCCAACTAAAATAAATCAAAGACCTACACTACAAAAGTCCTAGAAGAAAAGAGAAAATATCGCATTGAGAATTTTTAACATATCTCAAAATAAAATAAGAAGTGAAAGACATATAATTTTAAAAATTGAAAAGAGAACCTCCAGACTCTGATGCCTAGAATGCATGCTTCTCTTACTGATCCACAGAACTGCATGGGGATCAATAAGAGATGATCCCCCAGACATCACCAGCATCCACTCTTGAGCCCTGGATCGGGAGTGCCTCCCCCCCATTTTTTTCATTGGCATGGATTTGAATAAACATATCATTAACAGATAATGATAAATATGTACATGTAAGAGTGCCCACTTGCATAAGTCATCAGAGAAAGGCAAAAATGAAGCACAAAGGGTCACCACTATACTTCCTGTAGAAATATTAAAATTAAAAAGACAGCATCAAGTTCTGTCAAGGATACAGTGGTATCAGAATTCTCGAAGTGCTTGGATAACAATTTCACATCTTCTTATAATCATCCATTCACCATTATTCTGTTTTTAGTCATTTATCCCAGAGAAATTAAAATATATGTGAGATTGGAAAGGTAGCAGAGCTTGTAGAGTACTTGCTTGCCTTGCACACAGTTTACCTGGTTTATTTCCCATCACCTATGATGCCCTGAGCCCTGCCATGAGTGAACCTTGAGTATAAAGATAGGAGTAAGACTGAACACTGTCAATGTGTCCCTTACTCCCCAAAATGTATCACTTGTATCACTTGTCCTCCCATTGCTCTTCAATTTGCTCAAGTGGGCGCCAGTAAGGTCACCATTTGTCCCTGTCATGTGCTAGTGCAGCCCAATGATATCTGCTTGCTCCAGGAACAGGAAGAGCCTCAAATCATTCATTCAGGGATTTGACGAAGAAATCTGACCATCTAGTTGGTGGGCAGCCACTCAGTCTTCTGACGTCCCATGGAATCCAGTCAGTAACAGCTCTAGTCCAGCGGACTCCCCAGAATGAATATAATTAATTATTATAAAAACATACTTGCACACAAAGACATATTCAAATGTTTACAGAAGATTTATTCACAACTCAAAACTGGAAACAACTCAATGTCTAATCCAGGGTTTTTAGATAATAACCATGTAATACTTAACTATGAAAAGAACAAACTGATTGATATGGGGCACATAGAGGAATTTCAAACTTGCTATGCTAAGTGAATGAATACACAAAAGACTAAAGAGAGCAGTTTCCATTTTCACATGAAAGGACAAAACCATCATGATATTATTTATTATCAAAAAAACAGAGCGGAGTGCTCTATGTTTTCTGGGCCCCAATGGCAGAAGTGGTATTGCTGGGTCATACGGAAGCTCAATTTCTAGTTTTATGAGAAATGTCCTTATTGGTCTTCAAAAAGGCTGGACCAGTCAATGTTCCCATCAACAATGAAGGAGAGTTTCTTTCTCCTTGCATCTACTCTAGCACTGGCTGTTCTTGCTCTTTTTGATGTGTGCCAGGGTCTGTGGTATGAAATGATATCTCATTGTTTTGATTTGCATCTCTCTGATGATTAATGGTGTAGAGCATTTTTTTCATGTGTCTTTTGGCTGTTTGTATTTCTTCTTTGAGTAAGTTTTTGTTCATTTCTTCTCCCCATTTTTTTAAGGAATTAGATGTTTTTTTCTTATATTCTGCAGCACTATTCACAATAGCCAAAATCTGGAAACAACCTGAGTGCCTGTCAACAGACGACTGTTTATAGAAACTATGGCACATCTGCACAATGGAACACTATTCAGCTGTTCGGAAAAATGAAGTCATAAAATTCACTTAAAAATGCATGGATATGGGGCGTATCATGCTGAGTGAAATGAATCAGAAGAAGAGGGACAGATATAAAATGCTTACACTTACTTGTGGGATATAAAAAGAAAGCATAATATGAGACTAATACCCAAGGACAGTAGAAACAAGGGCCAGGAGGATTTGTCCATGGTTAAAAGCTTGCTTCAAGTGCTGGGTTTGAAAGAGCAGCTGGGATCAAGCAGGGATGGCTATGACAAAGAGAGTTGGAAATGATCAGTGTGGATAAGAACTGCTTGCTGAAAGTAGGTAAAGGAACAAACATGATAATCTCTTGGTATCTGTATTTCAAACCATAATGAAAGAGAAAGAAAAAGAGAGAGAGAAAGTGCCTGCCATAAAGACAGACGGGGTAGCAGAAGGTAAAGAGAGAGATTGGTGGTGCAAAGTGTATACTGGTGGAAGGGTGGATGTTCCCACTGTATGACTGAAGCCCATCATGAACAGTCTCCTGTTTATCTCAGGGTGGTTCAATAGAAAGAAAAAAAGAAAGAGAGAAAGAAAGAGAGAGAGAAAGAAAGAGAAAGAAAGAAAGAAAGAAAGAAAGAAAGAAAGAAAGAAAGAAAGAAAGAAAGAAAGAAAGAAAGAAAGAAAGAAAGAAAGAAAGAAAGGAAGGAAGGAAGGAAGGAAGGAAGGAAGGAAGGAAGGAAGGAAGGAAGGAAGAAAGAAAGAAAGAAAGAAAGAAAGAAAGAAAGAAAGAAAGAAAGAAAGAAAGAAAGAAAGAAAGAAAGAAAGAAAGAAAGAAAGAAAGAAAGGAGAGTTGAGGGAGGAAAGTTGATTCCAAGGACACACAAAGACATTTGGAAGTGACAGCAATGCTCTATATCTTGACTATATAGTAGCAGTTTCAATTCTATGTATCTCCTAAATCTTATTAAGTTATGCTTGATAATTAATGAGTGTCATTTTACACATATCATATTAATAATAGTTTTCTAAAATTTATTTTCATAAATAATGGATTACATTCAATACTTCGACACCAGTCCAGCCACCATTACACCTTCCCACCACCATTATTTTGAATTTTCCTGCCACAACTCAAACCTGCCAAAATAAATGACCTAGCATTTATTTATTTTGTTGCTAGGTCATTTATTTTGTATTGCTTGTAATGAATTAGCATCTGGAGACATCTCTGCAGAGAGCTGCTCAGTTCTGGTTCTGAGATTCTTTTGTGTGTCTCGGATCATGGCCATTAAGGAGCTCAAATTATAGCCAGAGGCAGTTTGTGGGTGTGACCTCCAGGGACCCATAAGCACAGGGAGATGAGAAGGATTGGCCCATTCCCTGGCCCCTGAGATCTGGAGTTTTCCATCACTGGTCCTGTGTACACGGGCTTCTCACTGGGTTCTGGAAGTTGGCATCCACCAGGATTAGTAGGGGCAGATGAAGGGATGACACCTGCTCCTGTGTGAAGCACTCTGGTTAAATTGGCCTGGCGCAAAGCTCAGAGGCATCCCTACAGTGAACTGCTCAGTTCTGAGATTCTTTTGTGTGTCCAATACTGTCTTTTTAATGTGAGGTGAAGCTCAGAACAGGGATCCTTTTGTATGAGTATAAGAACAGGAATGAAAACAAAAGCTAATACATGAAACTATCCTGTAAGATAGATAGAGGTCCCTATTATTGTTTTAACAGAAGGTTAATAATAATAATCACTGACACACACAAGAAGCACCTAGCATTTAATGAGTTTCTATTGTATTCTTTTTAGAAATGGCCAACCGGGTCCAACCATAAAAATAAATAAAAGAGAAGCTCAGATAAGCAGTGTGTATTATATTCACAAGTCCTAGAGATGGGGACATCTGAAAATATGACTCCCTATGGCCACCTCAATATATCATGGTGATTAGAAAGCAGCAGGCAGGAATGGGGAAGACACTGCGGGCATAGATTTCACTGGGATTTCTGCAGAAAGGCAAATAAGTGTCAAGTCAACAATTTAGAATTCATTGACATGAATCACTTCAGTGGCCTTAGATTCTTAGGGAAGTTTCTAGTTACCAGGTACTTGGCCTTGAAATAATTGAGACAGAGGAATGTTGCTTTGTTGGGTGTATAAACCAAATAAGGGGAAATCGGCTCCAGATTTGGTTGACTTATATGCCAAGGTCAAACTCCAATCTTTGGCCTCAGTTATCTCTAACAATTACCATCTGTATTCTTTGTTTCCTTTATCCAACCATAAAGGAATTTTTAAGATGTCTTAATAGCATAGCATGTAGAAAATTTTATAGGAATATGGTGTTTCCACAAACACACACACACTCACACACACACACACACACACACACACCAGTTACTAGTTTTCTCTGTGCCATGATCACTTCTGAAATTCTTGGGGTAACTCTTTCTTGGAAAAACTACATTAATTTAACTATTTAAAGAGGGCATAGCCAGTGCTGAGTGCTACATGCAAGAAAAAAAGTGGAGCTTGGCTTTGTGCTAATATTGAGCTGAGCCATGGTAAGGATGAAATTGAAGCTAGATTGCTACAGGTTGAGTAAAATAGAAGTGGCAAAACAAAAACAAAGAATACAGATGGTAAACTTGGGTAAACTATTTTATCTTTTAGAGTCTCATCCATCTCTTGTTTTTAAAAAGTAGTAATCATAATCATAACTGAAAACAAATGCTGGAAAGAATAACATAAAAATATAATATAGTTAGCACAAATTATAACATAAATTATTGCTCAATAAATGATCATTTTGGGGGCTGGAGCAATAGCACAGCGGGTAGGGTGTTTGCCTTGCACGTGCCGACCTGGGTTTGATTCCCAGCATCCCATATTCCCCTGAGCACATCCAGGGGTGATTCCTGAGTGCAGAGCCAGGAGTAACCCCTGTGCATCGCTGGGTGTGACCCCCCAAAAGAAAAATGAATAAATAAATAAATAAACGATCATTTTCTTTGATCCTCTTTTCCGTGCCATGTCAAGTGTCTACTTGCCCTATGAAATTCAAACTTTATGCAGAATATGTTTGCTACAACTTTCATCATTAAGAGCCCGATAGATATCTATGACTGCATTCAAATTCTGAAGAGAAAATGAAGCATAGGAATAGTTATGATGCTTTTTGGTAATGAAGAGGAAGAGATCAAAAATGACAGAACATATTAACCTCAAAGGAAAAATGTACTGAGTTTGTTATTGGAGCAGAAGAACTCGTACTTTCATCTCTGATTTAGCATTACACTGAACAACCAAAATGTAGTAAGCATCCTTGATTGCCTTCTGCAAGTGGCATTAGCAACGCAAATCAATGAAGCCGATGAACAATGTGGGATTAACTGAACTATAAAAATGGGAGTAAAAGTGAATATTGTTGAATTTTCATTTGAAAAAGTTAAACTGCAATAGCATAGCCCTCGGAATATATGAAGGCAGTCAAGAAATGTCAAAAGTGAAAATGTTAATTAGAACCTTTGAATTCTTCTTGAAGTAGGTGGCAGGGTTTACCCTTTTTGGAAATTTGGAAATCTAAACTCTTCTGTACTAGTTCACTCTTAATCAAAATATTCATTCAGTTTAAAAAATCACTGTAGCATTATTTATTTCATAGAGTTAAAAGATTCTACCCCTACCACCTTGAAAATCCTATTATGGATTCAAGTTCTATCATTTAATCAGAAGTAATGTCCTCTTCCCCCAGGTATTCGGGATTCTCCTCTGGTGACCCTGCCCATCCTGCCCAGAGACGAAGAGCGCTCCTATCGCCCCTTGCCTGGGGTCTGGGGCTTTGAAGCTCCCAGCCCCCCCCCCCTCAGTCACCTCTTTGCGCAGCCCTGAGCCCCGCCTCTTCCCCAGGTTGTTAGGGGCGTGTCCTCACTTTAGGGGCCATGGTCTCAAAAGGGGGGCGTGGCCTCCTTCTGGAGCAGCAGAGCAGGTATTTCTCCCATTCCATACATCGCGCTTTGATCACAATTGGTATAACCCATTCCTATGAAGAATACCCTGGTCATCTTAGTCACTATATGCTAATAGTCAACTAGCCTAGCCTGTCCTAACTTAACAAAAACTGTCAGTGAACACATCAAGCTGCACAAAAAGTCCTTTGAAAGAGACCATAGCCCCACGTCTTCAACTGAGGCCCCTCACAAGCTAAGAAGTGCGCCTGACAGTAAAGCCCATAACAACATGAAGAAACAGCGAAAATCCCCACCGCTAGGAGAGATGGAAGAGAGGATCTCAGAAAGCTCAACAGGGACTTCCCAGAAATACAACCTCCCCTCAGATAAAGGATTCAGAAAGGAAATCGTAAAGATGGTTGGTGAACTCAAAGCAACTATGGAATGAACATCCAATAAATTATGGGAGGATATGGATGCAGCTTTGGAATGGTCCACCAAGATAATCCAGGGAGAAATGAGAGCAGAAATTTCAAAGCTATGAACAGAAGTCACACAATTAAAAGAATCGGTAGATGAAATGAAAAACTCAGTAGGAGCCCTCAATAGTAGAATGACTACAGCCGAAGACAGAATCAGTGAGCTTGAAGATGAGCTGCAGAAAGCGTATAGGCAATAACAAATAATGGCAAAAGACTTCAAAATGGCTCTAGAGTGAATTAGAGTCTTAGGGGATGACCTCAAGAGAAACAACATAAGAATCATTGGAGTACCAGAAGCACAGGGAACCAATCACAATGGAAAAAACACAAAGACATCATTGCTAAGAAATTCCCAGAGCTAGAGAATGTGGGCATCCAGATCCAAGGAGTCCGAAGGGTGCCAGCTAAAAGTGACCCAAATAAAAATCCCCAAGGCATATCATAGAATGATGGATGCCATGGATCCACAATACTGCAAGCAGCAAGATCAAAGAAGGAAATCACATGCAAAGGAGTACCACTTAGATTCACAGCAGACCTATCAGAGGAAACCTTCCAAGCCCAAAGACAATGGTGGAGTATAGTGAAAAAACGCAACGAAATGAACGTCTCACCAAGAATACATTACCCGGCTAAACTCTCAGTTAAAATTGAAGGAACCATACACTATTTCACAAAGAAACAACTCAGGAACTTCATAGACTCAAGACCAAACTTAAAAGAAGAACTAAAAGGGCTACTGTAAGACAAGGAAAACCCCAATAAAAACAACAAACCCTACATAAAGATGGCACAAAATCCCATGACAATAATTTCTCTCAATGTTAACGGTCTAAATGCACCAATCAAGAGGCACAGAGTGGCAAAATGGATTCAGAAACTAAACCCAACTTTCTGCTGCCTACAAGAAACACATCTGAATAGCCAGAACAAACACAGACTCAAAGTCAAAGGATGGAAAACAATCCTTCAAGCAAACAACTCCCTCAAAAAAGCTGGGGTGGCCATACTAGTATCTGACAACATAGATTTCAGGCTGAAAAAGATCAGAAGAGACAGAAGAGGCCATTTTATATTCATCAAGGGATATGTACAACAGGAAGAAATCACACTCTTAAACATATACGCACCTAATGAACGACCAGCAAAATACTTAAAAGAACTCCTAACAGAATTTAATGGGGACATAACTAGCACCACAATAGTAGTTGGAGACTTCAACACTGCCTTATCACCTCTGGATAGGTCGACAAAAACAACACTCAGCAAGAAAATAATGGCTCTGAAGGAAGAAACGGAGGAGACAGGGCTAATAGCCCTATACAGGGCTATACACCCTAAAAAGAAAGAATACATATTCTTTTCCAGCTCACAAAGAACGTTTTCCAAAATAGACCACATTCTGGGCCACAAATTATATATTAATAGAATCAGGAAGATAGAAATTGCATCAACTATCTTTTCAGACCATGATGCACTGAAGATGGAAGTTAATCACACACAGACGCAGAGAACCAAATCAAACACCTGGAAATTAAACAACTCACTGTTGAACAATGAATGGGTCATGAAGGAAATCAAGGAAGAAATCAAAAAATACCTCGAAACAAATGAGAATGAAGACACAAGCTACCAGAACCTATAGGATGCAGCTAAAGCTGTTTTAGGGGGAAATTTTATAGCTCTGCAAGCTTTCCTCAGGAAGGAAGAAAGGGCCTATATAGATAGCTTGACATCGCAGCTCAAGATCGTAGAAGAGGACCAGCAAAAGGAACCCAAACTAGATCGAAGAAAAGAAATAATAAAACTTAGAGCAGAAATTAATGATATGGAAACCCGAAAAACAATTCGAAAGATCAATGAAACAAAGAGCTGGTTCTTCGAGAAAATAAATAAGATCGATAAACTGCTAGCAAGACTCACAAAGAAAGAGAGAAAGAGAACCCTAATAAGCTGAATCAGAAATGAAAAGGGGGACATCACAACAGAAACCAAGGAGATTCAAGAGATCATCAGAGACTACTTTGAAAGCCTGGATGCCATAAAACAAGAGAACGTAAAAGAAATGGACGAATTCCTTGATTCCTACAATCTCCCAAGACTGAACCAAGAAGACTTGAAGTACCTGAATAGGCCCATAAATATCAAGGAAATCAAAACTGTAATCAAAAATCTCCCCAAAAACAAAAGCCCAGGCCCAGATGGATTCACTGGTGAATTCTTCCAAACATTTAAAGAAGACCTGTTGCCAGTTCTCCTCAAGCTTTTTCAGGAAATTGAAAAGACAGGAACTCTCCCAAATAGTTTCTATGAAGCACATATCTCCCTAATACCAAAAGCAAACAAAGACCACTAAGAAAGAAAATTATAGATAAATATCCCTGATGAACACTGATGTGAATATTCTCAACAAAATATTAGCAAATAGGATCCAACAACTCATCAAAATGATCATAAACCATGACCAAGTGGGATTCATCCCGTGGATGCAAGGATGGTTTAACATTCAGAAATCAATCAACATAATCCATCATATCAAGAAAAGTAAAGATAAAACCATATGATCATATCAATAGATGCAGAGAAAGCATTTGACAAGATCCAACATCCATTCATGATAAAAACTCTCACCAAGATGGTTTTTAGCAGAACTTTCCTCAAGATAGTCAAAGCCTTCTACCATGAACCTATGGCAAGCATTATCATCAATGGGGAAAAACTAAGGGTCTTTCCTCTAAGATCAGGGACAAGACAAGGATGCCCACTCTCACCACTTCTCTTTAATATATTACTGGAAGTACTAGCAATAGCCATTAGGCAAGAAAAAGATTCTAAGGGCATTCAGATAGGAAAGGAACAAGTCAAACTCTCACTATTCGCAGATGATATGATACTATATCTAGAGAAGCCTAAACGCTCTAGCAAGAAACTCTTAGAAACAATTGACATGTACAGTAAAGTTGCAGGCTGTAAAATCAATACCCCAAAAACCATGACTTTCCTATATGCAAACAATGAGACAGAGGAAAGGAACATGAAAAAAGCAATCCTATTCACAATTGTGCCCCAGAAAATCAAATACCTTGGAATCAGCTTAACTAAAGAAGTAAAGGACCTCTACATAGAAAACTATAAAATGCTACTCCATGAAATAAAAGAGGACATGAGGAAATAGAAACATATCCCCTGCTCATGGAGAGGGAGAATCAACATTGTCAAAATGGCAATACTCCCCAAAGAACTATACAGATTTAACGCGATCCCTATAAGGATACCTATGACATTCTTTAAAGAAATGGATCAAGCAATCCTGAAATTCATATGGAACAATAAATGCCCATGGATAGCTAAAATGATTCTTGGGGAAAAGATGGTGGGAGGCATCACCCTCCCCAACCTTAATGTTTACTACAAAGTGGTAACAATTAAAACAGCATGGTACTGGAACAAAGGCAGAGCCACAGACCAATGGAACAGAGTGGAATATCTCTACACACAACCCCAAATGTATGATCACTTAATATTTGATAAGGGGGCAAGAAATGTGAAGTGGAGCAAGGAAAGCCTCTTCAACAAATGGTGCTGGCATAACTGGACAACCACATGCAAAAGAATGGGCTTAGACCTCGACCTGACACCATGCACAAAAATCAGATCAAAATGGATTAAAGACCTCAATATCAGACCACAATCCATAAAATACATTGAAGGCAAGTTTGGCAAAACCCTTCATGATATTGAAGCTAAAGGTATCTTCAAAGATGATACAGAACTAAGCAATCAAGTAGAAACAGAGATAAACAAATGGCACTATATTAAACTAAAAAGCTTCTGCACCGCAAAAGACACAGTGACCAGAATACAAAGACAATCTACAGAATGGGAAAGGATATTCACCCATATCTATCCGATAAACGGTTGATATCAAGGGTATATAAAGCACTGGTTGAACTCTACAAGAAGAAAACATCCAACCCCATCAGAGAATGGGCCGAAGAAATGAACAGAAACTTTTTCAAGGAAGAGATATGAATGGCTAAAAGGTACATGAAAAAATGCTCTGCATCACTAATCATCAGGGAGATGCAGATCAAAACAACCATGAGATAACACCTCACACCACAGAGAATGGCACACATCCAAAAGAACAAAATCAACCGCTGTTGGAGAGGATGTGGGGAGAAAGGAACCCTCCTACACTGCTAGTGGGAATACCAACTGATCCAGACCCTTTGGAAAACGATATGGACGATTCTCAAAAAATTAGAAATTGAGCTTCCATTTGATCCAGAAATACCACTTCTGAAAATATATCCTGGACAAACAAAAAAGTATAGTCGAAATGACATCTGCACTTATATGTTCATCGCAGCACTGTTTACAATAGCCAGAACCTGGAAAAAACCCAAGTGCCCAAGAACAGATGACTGGTTGAAGAATCTTTGGTACATCTATATACAATGGAATACTATGCAGCTGTTAGAAAAAATTAGGTCATGAACTTTGCATATAAGTGGATCAGCATGGAAAGTATCATTCTAAGTGAAATCAGCCAGAAAGAGAGGGACAGACATAGAAAGATTGCACTCATCTGTGGAATATAAAATAACAGAGTAGGAGACTAAACCCAAGAACAGTAGTATTTAATACCAGGAGGTTGACTCCATAGCTTGGAAGTTGGCCTCACACACTGGGGGAAAGTCATACCAAATGGAGAAGGGAACACCAAGAAAAATGTGATTGGAGATCCCACGTGGTAAGGGAAATGCGTGCTGTAAGTGGCCTAGTGACCAAACATGATGGCCACTCAATACCCCTATTGCAGACCACAACACCCAAAAGGAGAGAGAGAGAACAAATTGGAATTCCCTGCCAGAGAGGCAGGGTGCGGTGGGGGGATGATATTGAGGGTTGGGAGGGATACTGGGTTCATTGGTGGTGGAGAATGGACACTTGTGGAGGGATGGGCTCCCGAACACTGCATGAGGGAAAAACAAGCACGAAATGTATGAATCTGTAACTGTACCCTCACTGTGACTCACTAATGAAAAAATAATTTTAAAAAAGAAGTAATGCATGTCAAAATACTTCTTTAAATATCCTGGACAATATTTTTACCCCTTTGAGGGATAAGCAGGAAGACCTTGCTGGTAACTACACTAGAATTTATGTAAGAAAGAAAGCAAGAATTGCTAAGATTTGGCTCAGTGAAAGACAGCAGAGGTTTTAGAGAATGTAGATCTTTGCATGAGACCACTCATAAGCAAACTAGACTTAGAAACTTCTTATAAGTAAATGTATATACAGGTATATACAGATGAATGACCATAATGTAGTGTGCTCATAGATTCTTTTAGAAAGCTAGCTAAAAATGATAGATTCAGTTCTGTTCAACTTTATTAAACTATGAATAGGCCACCTAGGGTTAGCTACCACACCCCAAGGAGTTGCATTTTAAATTGCCACTCATAAGCAAAAGTTATTTGATATCTGAAGACATACTTCAAATAAGAAGAAATAAAAATGGTTCTAGAACAATGTTTAGTCACAACAAGGAAAAGAATAGTGCTGTAACCCAGTCGCTTATCTGGGATCTCCGATATTAAGCAGAGTAAAATAACTAAGACTTGTGATTTCTTGCCTCTGGATTTCTTGAGGTAACAATGGCAAGTCACTCAACCCATGGCCACAATGAATATGTAGGCTCTTTTTCTACAGAAACAATACATTGACTTGTGTGCACATTCATAGTGTATGTAACACACATAACTTGGCAGTTACTATTTTTTGTTCAGTAGAAATGTAAGGCTATTGAAGAGAATCTACCTAAGGGTATGATTTCACATATTTTTCACCTGTTTCATCTCTGTGGACCTTTCCCTCGACTCGATTATTCAACTACCATGACCACATCCTATTTAGCTCACTTCACCCAGGAGAGTAAAACCTCTGAACTCCCCAACAATATGTTCCTTCCAATAGCCAAAAATCTCTGCTCTTCACTTGTTGAGTGAAACCTCTGCTTCTTGACTAGTTTTCCTTTGCTCGTGACCTGTGTATCTACACTGAGCAATAACACAACGGGTAGAGTGTTTGCCTTGCATGTGGACAACCGGGGTTCAATTCCTCTCTCCCTCTCGGAGAGCCCGCAAGCTACCAAGAATAACCTGCCTGCACAGCAGAGCCTGGCAAGCTACCCGTGGTGTATTTGATATGCCAAAAACAGTAACAAGTTCACAACAGAGACGTTACTGGTGCCCACTCGAGCAATCAATGAACAATGGGATTACAGTGCTATTGTGCAAATACAACTCATTTCTCTATAATATTTCTATCTTGTGATTCTCCAAAATCACAAATCCCACACCAATTTAATTGACTGTTTTCTTGGTGCCCACATGGAATGTTGGGTTAAGTTAGAGAACCCTGGGCAACAGTGCAGGGCCTGAGAAACGGGGAATACTTGCTGTGCAGTAGACCAACCCTTGTTCAATTCCCAGCACTCTGTGTAAAGAGCAAGAAATAAGCTCTCAGAACCACTAGGCATGCCCCCACCCACTGCTGCACAAAAAAGAAAAAGAAAAAACATGCAGATGATTGCCACTACAAATTCTTGATTTGTAAATTTCAAGTGAGTTCCTTAATTTCTCAGAAATTCTTTCCTTTCTTAGGCACAGTCTCCAATTCTCTATAATAGTTATTTCCCATTTATGCCACTATCTTCAAACACTATCTTCAAACACAAATGTATCCCTCACTTGATAAAAACAGAAAGCAACTGGGAAAAAACCTACACATCTTATCTCTAAGAGATATACATAGTCACAACTTCTACTTTTATTAAAAACAAACAAACAAACAAACAGCCTCCTTTCTATCCTCAGACCTCCAACATTGTTTTTTCACATCCTTTCTACATCTTTGGTCTCTCAAAGTATCATCTATGAAAAAACCAACATCATTGCTACTTAGGGAGTTTGATAAGGCACAGAAACTTCGGTCCAGAATTTCTAGACTTGGAATATAAAAAGAAATGTGTATTTTCACAACTTTCCAAGTATTTCTTGTTTTCCAACAAGGATGACAATGGTTCACCTATAGCCTCATCAGAAATTTAGAATAACTATTTTCTTTCATCTTGGAGTCAACATTTTCCATCAATACATAAACTTTTATTGTTCTGTCATCAGCCTTTAGTGTCACCAACCTTCTTAGACTTATTATTCGCCTTTGCTTTATACATCTCTCTAAATAGTTGCTATGCTTACTTTCCAAACCTGCTGAATTAACAATCCCTTTTGAATCAACTCCCTGTAACCTCTACTCCTATCTGGTTGAACAACTATGAAATCACCCAATTATTGAATCTAGAAGCCATGTTTCTGTTTTTATGTGACCAGTTGGCAGCCCTTGACTCAGTTTCCCTCCTTTCTTAGTGTTCTCTGACCCTGCCCAAGCTGGTTTTTATGATATTCTAGCTGATATTCTTTGCCGATTTCTTAAGTCAGAGATACACAGATTTCAACTCTGAATTTTGTTTTATTTCACATGTTCCTGGAGAAAGTTCATCCAATTTCTAGACCTAAAAGTTATGTAATATGATTGATATCAAATATATATTGTAATAACTCTATTTTTGCCTTTCTATTCCAGCCCTACACATGCCCCACATTGTTCTTCCATTTTTTAATTTTTTTAATTTTTTTAAATTTTATTAAATCACCGTGAGATAGTTACAAGCTTTCATGTTTCTTGTCTTCTACCTGAATCATGCATATATGGATCACCTCTATTTCTTGATTCTCCTTCACCTCCAGATCTGACCAATCACTCATTCTAGCTTCTAAATCAGTAAAAATATCTCATTTGTTTCTCTACACACTTTTCTCAAGTTTGTATGGAATATTTACCAAGGTACACCACACTCTGTTATCACCTAATCTACCCTTCATTTCTCTGGTCCATTTCTGTAATCTAAGAACAAAAGTTTTCCCATCTTTGATACCCCAATTCCCCTGTCATGTTATTCTACATACCACAGATGTGTGAGAACAGTATTTGTCCTTCTGAATTATTTTATTTTAACATGGTAACTACCAGTTCTATCCAAGAGTAGTGAATGAATGATTTCACCATTTCTTGTGGCTGCATATCCATTCATCTGTCATCGGACACCTAGGCTAATTTCATACACAAAAAAAAGCACTTACACTTTTGTACTAAGTGCTGCAATAAACAACTGTGTGTATATACATATAAATATATATGTGTATATATACACATATATATGGAGAGAGAGAAAGAGAGAAGTGAAATTGCAGGTCATATGGAAAGTCTATACTTACTTTTGTTTTTTGAGAAATCTCCATACTGTTTTACATAGGAACTGTTTTACATAGGAGCTGAGCTCAACATTCCCACCAGAAGAAAATGAGTTTCTTTTTGTCACACATCCGTCCCATAAATGTTGTTTTTAGTCTTTTTGAAATGTGCCATTCTCACTAGTGTAAGATGATATCTCTCTCATAGCTATCTCGATTTGGGTTTTCCTGAAAATAAGTGATAAAGGGCATTCTCTTATATACTTACTGACCATCCATCTGTCTTCTTCAGAGATATGTCTGTTTATTTCCTCTCCCCATTTTTTATGGGGTTATTGGAATTTTTTGTTGCTGTTGTTGATCTTTGTGAATGTTTTGCTTATCTTAGATATTATACCTTATCTGGCATACTGCATGCAAATATTATATCTCATTCATTAAGGAACTTTAAATTTTAGCCTTTTTCTTTTTAATGTGCAGAAATTTTTTAATTTTATTAATCCCATTTATTTATCTTGCTTTTTGTTGTCATTGTCAGTGAATCATATCACTGAAAACACATTTGAGGTCCAAATACTGGAGCATTCTTGCTGATTTTTCTTCAATAGTATTATAGACCAGAATACATTAAAGAGTCTCCTGGTCTTATTTCAAGGGTTATGACCCACATTGAATTGACTGTTGTGTAAGATGTAAGATAAGATCCAGTTCCCTTTTCTTGCCTGTGGATATCCAGTTTTCCAGCATCATTTATCTTTACTCCATTTCATGTACCCAGCTCATTTATCAGAAATTAACTGTTCATAGATTTGAGGATTTATCATTAGGCTTTCAATTCTGATTCATTGATTAGGCAGTTTCTCCTTATTTCAGTACCATGGTGTTTTAATTAATATGCTTTATAGTATAGTTTCAAGTAAAGTAATGCAATAACACTCAGTTTTTTATTTGTCAGAATAATTTTGGCTATTCTGGGTGTTTTAAGATGCCACATAATTTTGCTAGTGAACATTATAACTTCTTAAAGAATATCACTGGAATCTTGTTGAGGATGTGTTGAATCTTTATAATAATTTAGGTAAGATAATCATTTTAACAATGTTGATCCCACAAATCTGTGAGCATGGAATGTTTCCATTTCCTGAAAATTCAGTTTTCTAAAAATGATAGTTTTCCCCAACTTGATCTATTGATTCACTGCAATCTCAGTCAATAGTCTAGTGTTATTTTGTGATAAATTGACTGTATGTTTTGCATGCAAAGGTTAAAAATCCAGAGCAGCCAACACAATGTTGAGGAACAAAGTCAGTCTGACATTATCTAACTCACTGTAGAGCTACCATGATCAAGGCAGGGCCATATCAGTGGAAAATAGACAAAAGGATCGATAAAACATAAAAGACAGCCCAGAAATAGGTCCACAGAGATACAGTAACCTGATCTTTGACTCTGTACCAGTTGTAATTAAGTGAATAAAAAATTTCTTTTTAACCAGTAGTTTGTGAACAAGTTCACTCTATATACAGGATAACAAATTGATAAGACCTTACATCTTTACACACACAAATTAATCAAAATCAGCAAATAACCTAAACATAAAGCATCAAACTGTAAAACTTCTATAACACAATGTAGCAATTATCTAGATGAATTTGTAGTGATTATCTAGGTGAACTTGTAGTGATGAAAATTTAAATACAGCACAGAAAAAAGTCTTTCAAGGGGAAAAAAAGACATGCTGGATTTCCTCAAATTTAGAACTTTCTGCATTACAGAAAAACACTGCTAAGAAATGAAAATATAATCCACAGTTCAAAAATTAGCAAAATATATTACAAATGAAATACTGATTTTAGTTTGGGGCCACATCCAGAAATACTCAGGATTTACTCCTAGCTCTGCACTCAGGAATCAGTCCTGGTAGAGCTTAGGAGACCATACCTGGTACCAGGAATTGAACTGGGTCAGCTGCATGCAAAGCAACCACCCGACCCACTGTACTATCTCTCCAGCTCCTAAAACAAATTTCCTAACAATACAAAAAACAACACACTTTAAAAGCATCTGAACATACACTTTATAATAGAAGATATACAGATGGCAAATAAGCATGTGAAAGTTTTTCAACATCAAATGTCATTAGAATAGTTTAAGTTGAAGCAATAAGATACTATTGCACAACTACTTCACTGGCTAAAAGCCAAAGCACTGTGAATTTCAAACACTAGAAAGGATTTTGAATGACAAGAATTCAATTCAATTTAATTGAACTATCCATTGCTAGTAAACCAAAAAAAAATAGCTACTTTAGAATATGTTTTGCTAATGTCTTACAAGGCTAACTATAGACATATTATATGATTTTTAATCCTGCTGGTAGGCAATTATCCGAATAAGTTGAAAACTTGAAGATACAAGCATTCATGTATTAATGCTTATAGCATTCCTGTCCATAATTATCAAAAATTTAAAATAGCCAAGACATCTTTATATAGATGAATGAACTCTAGTATATCCTTATTTTAATATTACTCAGATTTTTTTAAAGAAAAGAGATAAAGCTGGAGAGGAACTTAAGAGGTAGAACTCATACCAAAGATGCTCAGGATCTTAAGTTTGAACCCTGTTTTCCCATGAACTGCCAAGCACTGTTGGAAGTCCGTGTGGCCCCCGAACACCAAAGGACAGGAGCACCAAACTATCAGACCCTCACTGCCAGGCTGAGGGTTGCAGGAAACAACCTCCGTTCACCCCTCTGCTTCCAGCACCCATGGGAGTTGCCGCCCCCAAAATTAAGGTCAATAAAGCCACCAAAAGACATGGGGGGAGCATAAGTAGATGTTCTAGAAGAAGCCAACTCAAAATGCTATAAGGACTTTATTTCAACCATATTTCATTATAGACAGTTAAAATTGTAAGATTTTTCTCTTCAACAAGACTGATTTGTTACAGTAAAAATATTATATTCTATTTAGCTTTAAATGTATCCCTTAGCTTGAGGATACAATTCTGCTAAAGTGATGCTAAGAGACCAGTCAGTTTGCATGTGATATTCTTTGATTCAGTAATGTCTGATATAAATTTAGCATAATTCTAGTGCTATCTGGTCAATATAGCCTTTTTGGTGTTTCCTGAAATGTTTGCTTCCATAGTTTGGGAGGATGTTACGTACATATCCTGTTTCCAAATCTACTCAATCCTATATTTGAATACCCTACCTGATAAGTTTTTTAGGGTTTTACATAATAAAAATTTTTTGCCTTTAATTTTTGCTATAAATTCTTCAATGCAGATATTTTTCCCAGGAAATAAAGTCCCAAATGTTTTCACTTATATATTTTTTTAAAAATATTACTCATTGAATATGAATTTGGTCTGTTTACATTAAAATAAAATCACTGTATCACTGTCATACAACGGTATGCTCAAGTGAGCACCAGTAACGTCTCTATCCCTCCCAGCCCTGAGATTTTAGCAGCCTATCCTTACTCGTCTTTCCCAATGATTGGAGGCTCTTTTAGGGTCAGGGGAATGAGACCTATCATTACTGTTTTTGGCATATCAAATATGCCATGGGTAACTTGCCGGGCTCTGCCTGTGTGAGTGGGATACTCTCGGTAGTTTGCCGGGCTCTCCAAGAGGTATATATTTGCTGCCTACTATCTGAACTCCATCAAACATGGTGTGGTAATTATGGAAAATGGGTAGGAAGTGTATCATAATGTGTGGCTTCGTGGTCTGGAAAGTGTCCTGGAGTGCAGTGATTGTGTAGTGCAGGTCGGCTGCTGGGGCTGGGTCCTTTGGGGCGGGGAGGGTTCTCACCTGCCCCCCTCTGGGGCGCCCTGAGTGAAAACAGCCTGGCGCAGAGTCCCATTAAATATGTTTATAAAGTACATTTTAATTGAAAATAAAAATTTGAATCCTAATTTGAATACAGTTTTGAATCAACTCCGCAGAACCTCTGCTCTCTCCTCTCTCACTTCCCCATAGTACCTGTTTCCCACCCCATCCACGGCAAATCCTGCTGTACCCTTTGCCGTTTCTCAAACCAGCTTGTTTTCTCCACCAGCAATCTGCCACCTTCTCCATCTTTTATCACTGTAGCACTGTTGTCCCGCTGCTCATAGATTTGCTTGAGCAGGCATCAGTAACGTCTCCATTGTGAGACTTGTTGTTATTGTTTTTGGCATATTGAATATGCCACGAGGAGCTTGCTAGGCTCTGAAGTGTGGGTGAGATACTCTTGGTAGCTTGTTGGGCTTTTAATCTGAGGCAAATTCTCCTCTGAAAGACCCAACTAAAGCATGCTTTCTTCTAGGAAATCTAAGAGTGTCAAATATGGGTCACTACAACCTTCAAGTTTAAAATAGTTCTCCACCACCAATGATCCCAGCATCCCTCCCACCACCCCCACCCCACCCACCCCCAATGGGTATGTCTTGCAACTCACCTTATTACAGTTTAGTAAGAGCCTGAGAAATAGTCCCAATCTTGACTTTGGCTTTAATCAGTGGAACTAAAGTGTCTGAGAGTGAGAAAATAAAAAGAAGACGAGAATCAGCCACATGCAGGTGACTGGTGGGCTTTCCAGGTATGCATATCTGGTCTGGATATCTGCCTGGACCCCAGTGAGAACTCCCAGACACTGACTCCATGTCAAAACTGAAACGAAAATAAGGTTATTCCTGGGAAAGTTGACATATCAGCACAACTGTTCTGGTATGGATGTGGGCAGACTGCTGTACATATAGTGATGATTACTATAACAATAATTCTGGAGTATTAAGTAGATATTAAAATAGTCTGGCTTTAAGTAGAGCTACTTGGCCTGAGAGGGAGAGGCTAAGGGTTAAAGCCAAGGTTAACACCTGATTGAAGAATATGCAATACACTTGAGAACTAAAGACTGGGAAAGAGGCAAGCTTTTCTTGAACACTGGAGTCTAAAATACAAAGAATTAATACATATTTTTCCTCTTTGGAAACAAAATTTAATAAAGTTACACACATCTCTGCTAAATATGGTAGGAATTGCATCAACCAGCTCTAAACAACTGCATGTTTTAAATACATAGAGATGGAAGGTTCAGATTTTAGTACAGTGAAACCCAAGTTGAGTGGCAGAGATCCAGACAAGGGAAGGAAAGTGGAAAGTGTCACCTGAAGAATGTCAGGCGTGCAGGCAACAAGAGAAGGTGATAATAGTTCTCCTCCTCAGCCTCTCCAAACTCTCAGGTAGCCTGAAGCTAGACCTCAATGGGGTGTGCTGGCTTATTCTGCAAGACCTGACTGCAGCCATCCACTATTCCCATCCCTGTCCTCACATTTAATCACCTGGTCTCTGTTTGAGTATTAAGTAATAGTATTGAGCAATACTATTACTGCATCTTTCTTGGAACTCTAATTCATTCATTATTTTATTTACTCATTAATTATTCATTAAATAAATGGTAATTGGGAGTAGACATTGGAGATCCAGTGAAAAATAGGGCAGAAAATATCCTTAATCTCATTGAACTTAACTTGTTGGGGAAATAAGAAACAAAATGAAAACTATAATACAAAATAATTTTATGGAGTACTAATTTCTATAAAATTCAAAAAGCTAAGCTAAGAAACAGAGAGACTTGGGGCAGGAGAGATAGTACAATGGGTAGGGCATTTGCTTTGCAAGTGCTAGATTCAATACCCGGCATACCCTATGGTTCTTCGAGCACCACCTGGACAAAGCCCTGAGCAATGCTGGGAGTGCCCCCTATCCAAAGAAAAAAAGAAAGAAAAAGAGAGGAAAAGGTTGCTGGAGAATAATGCAGCTCTCTTGTCATTTTCATATAATTCTATTTTAACTGTTTTTTAAATTTTTAACAGAGATAAACTTTGAATATGAACATAGAGCTAGTAAAATTAGCAAGGTGCTTGTCGTGCATGTAGCCAACCCAGGTTCAATTCCTGGCACCTCATATCACCCCTCTGGTACCACCAGGAGTGTTCCCTGAACACAGAGCCAGGAGTAAGTCACAAGCACGGCCAGGTGTGGCCTAAAACACAAAACAATAAAATTAAAGAATTAAATCTTTGGGGTAGGAGATAGACCTGGGGTTAGCTTAGTGGTAGTGCACCTGTATTTTCCCTCTATTTTACTTTTTTATATATACAGCATATTTGCTTTAATTTTTTTTAATTTTAAAAAATTGAATCACGGTGAGATACACAGTTGTAAAGTTGTTCATGATTGGGGTTCAGTCATATAATGTTCCAACACCCATCCCTTTACCAGTTTGCTTCCCACCACCAATGCCTCCAGTCTCCCTCCTGCCCCCTCCTGAGACCAAGCACCTGTTATAGACATTAAGGCAGCAGTTTCATCCCTGGCAGAGCCCCTCATGCCAAGCATGATCCCAGTCTCAGCAAAATGGCCATTGGTGATCTCTAGCCCCATACCCAAGTGTGTGAGAACTACAACTGAGTGTACAAGCCCCGGACACCACAACATAACACAGGACAATTAAAAAGATGAGGTGGGAAGGAAAAATATAAGAAATCAGTAAATAAAAAGAATAAACTCTTTACCTATCTACCAATTGTGGTTCTTTGGAGGGAAAGAGGCAGATAAATCAGGATACAGTCAGCGTATGGTGAAGGATCAAAAATAATGCATCAGGGGCTCCCACGTGGGAGCCTTGGCTTTGGACACCTAGCAGGCGCCCAGCCCCTTATCCCGCGACCCCCGCCTTCCGGCCTGGCTCCCTAATATCAGCCCTCTCTCCAGGTAATCAGGCTACTCCCCGGCCACGCCTCCCAGGGTGATACAGAGGGCGTGACCTGTATCTCAGGGAGCGAAGTCTCAAAATGGGAGTGGCCTCCTGCCAGAGCAGTTATTATTTTTTACCTTAGCATAATAGGTATAGTCTTTTTCTTTGAAGATCGCTTTAGCCATCTCAATCACTTACGCAAAATAGCCCATTAGCTTACTTTTACTTTAGGAAAATTATCAGTGAATAAGGGAAGCTTAGCAAAACCTTCATAAAGAGAACTTAGCCTTAAGCCTTCATAAGAGCCCAAATATCAATCAGGAAGAACGCCTGAGTATAAGGAAGAACTCTAGAATAGGAACAAGGCTGCCATCAGCAATAGCACAACCAGAGCCCTTCCTTCCCACAGCAAGAGGAAATAGGAATAAACAACTACAAAGTTCCAACTCTATACTTCCATTACAATATAAAGAAGCAGCGAAAATCCCCTCCACGAAGAGAGGGAAAAGAAAAGATTCCAGAAACCTCAACAGGGGTTACTCACATCTACGACCTCTCAGATAAACAATTCAGAGAGGAAATCTGGAGGAGAGTCGACGTACTTCAAGCAACCATGGAACAGACATCCAAAAAATTAAGGGAGGAGATGAATGAAGCACTGGAACGGTCTTCCAAAATTATGCAGGAAGAAATTAGAGCAGAAATTTCAAAGCTATGAATGGAAGTCACACAAATAAAGGAATCGGTAGATGAATTAAAAATATCAGTAGATGCCCTTAACAGTAGAATGACTACAGCTGAAGACAGAATTAGCGACCTGGAAGATGAGATGCAGAAAGCTTACAGACAACAACAAATCATGGCGAAAGACCTCAAAATGGCTATAGAGCGAATCAGAGTCCTGGGGGATCACTTCAAGAGGAACAACATAAGAATCATTGGAGTACCAGAAGCACAGGGAAGTAATAACCAAAATGAAAAAAACACAGTCAAAGACATCATTGCTAAGAAATTCCCAGAGCTGGAGAAGGCAGGAATCCAGATCCAAGGAGTCCAAAGAGTACCAGCAAAAAGAGACCCAAATAAAAAGACTCCAAGGCATATCATACTCAGAATGATGGATGCTGTGGATAGAGATACAATACTGCAAGCAGCAAAGTCAAAGAAGGAAATCACATACAAAGGAGCACCCCTCAGATTTACAGCAGACCTGTCAGAGGAAACCCTCCGAGCTCGAAGACAATGTTGGGATATAGTGAAAAAACTCAATGAAATGAATGCCTCACCAAGAATACTTTATCCGGCTAAACTATCACTCAAACTCAAAGGAGCCATACACTATTTATCGGATAAACAACAGCTCAGGAACTTCATAGACTCAAAACCAAACTTAAAAGATGGTCTAAAGGGGCTACTGTAAGACAAGAAGGTACCCCATAAGAACAACAAGCCCCACAGAAAAATGACACAATAATAATCTCTCTCACAATAATCTCTCTCAATGTCAATGGCCTAAATGCACCTATCAAGAGACACAGAGTGGCAAAATGGATCCGGAAATTAAACCCAACATACTGCTGCCTGCAAGAAACACACCTGAACAAACAGAGTAAACACAGACTCAAAATCAAAGGATGGAAAACAATCCTGCAAGCAAACAACTCCCTTAAAAAAACTGGAGTGGTCAACCTAGTATCTGACAACATAGATTTCAGATTGAAAAATATTAGAAGGGACAACGAAGGTCATTTTCTATTTATCAAGGATAAATAGAAAATGTACATATGTACAACAGGAAGAAATCACACTCTTAAACATATATGCACCTAATGAATGACCAGCAAAATACTTAAAAGAACTCCTAACAGAATTTAAGGGGGACATAACTAGCACCACGATAGTAGTTGGAGACTTCAACACTGCCTTATCACCTTTGGATAGATCGACAAGAACAAAACTCAGGAAGGAAACACTGACTCTGAAAGAAGAAATTGAAGAGAGAGGCATAATAGACCTATACAGGGCTTTACACCCCAAAAAGAAAGAATACACATTCTTTTCCAGTGCACATGGAACATTTTCTAAAATAGACCATGTACTGGGCCCCAGAACATACCTCAATAGAATCAGAAAAATAAAAATTGTATCAACCATCTTTTCAGACAACAATGCGCTAAAGATAGAAGCTAACCACACACAGACACGGAGAACCAATCAAACACCTGTAAATTAAATAACTCAATGTTGAACAATGAGTGGGTCAGGAAGGAAATCAAGGAAGAAATCAAAGGATATTTAGAAACAAATGAGAATGAAGACACGAGCTACCAAAACCTATGGGACGCAGCTAAAGCCGTGTTAAGGGGAAATTTTATAGCTCTCCAAGCATTCCTCAGGAAGGAAGAAAGGGCCAATAAAGATAGCTTGACTTCACGGCTCAAGACCTAAGAAAAGGACCAGAATAAGGAACCCAAACCAGACCGAAGAAAAGAAATAATAAAAATTAGAGCAGAAATTAATGACATGAAAACCAAAAAAAAATCCGAAAATCAATGAAACAAAGAGCTGGTTCTTCGAGAAAATAAATAAGATTGATAAACTGCTAGCAAGACTCACAATGAAAGAGAGAGAGAGAACCCTAATAAATCGAATCAGAAATGAAAAGGGGGACATCATAACAGAAACCAGTGAGATTCAAAAGATCATTCCAGACTACTTTGAAGGTCTATACGCCAAAAAACAAGAGAACCTAAAAAAAATGGATGCATTCCTTGATTCCTACAATCTCCCAATACTGAACAAAGAAGACTTGGAATACCTGAATAGATCCATCAATGTTAAGGAAATTGAAACTGTAATAAAAATCTCCCCCAAAACAAAAGCCCAGGCCCAGATGGATTCACTGGCGAATTCTTCCAAACACTTAAAGATCTGTTGCCAGTTCTCTTCAAGCTTTTCCAGGAAATCGAAAAAACAGGAACTCTCCCAAATAGTTTCTATGAAGCACATATCTCCCTAATACCAAAAGCAAACAAAGACACCACTAAGAAAATTATAGACCAATATCCCTGATGAACACCGATGTGAAGATCCTCAATAAAATATTAGCAAATAGGATCCAACAACTCATCAAAAAGATCATACATCATGACCAAGTGGGATTAATCCCAGGGATGCAAGGATGGTTTAACACTCGGAAATCAATCAACATAATCCATCACATCAAGAAAAGTAAAGATAAAAACCATATGATCATATCAATAGATGCAGAGAAAGCATTTGACAAGATCCAACATCCATTCATGATAAAAACCCTCACCGAAATGTGTTTTGGAGGAACTTTCCTCAAGATAGTCAAAGCAATCTACCACAAGCCTATGGCAAGCATTATCCTCAATGGGGAAAAACAAAGAGCCTTTCCTCTAAGATCAGGCACAGACAAGGATGCCCACTCTCACCACTTCTCTTCAATATAGTACTAGAAGTACTTGTGATAGCTATTAGACAATAAAAAGAGATTAAGGGCATCCAGATAGGAAAGGAAGAAAGCAAACTCTCACTATGTGCAGACAATATGATACTATATCTAGAGAAGCCTAAATTCTCTACTAAGAAACTCTTAGAAACAATAGACTTATACAGTAAAGTTGCAGGCTACAAAATCAATACCCATATCCATGGCCTTCCTATATACAAACAATGAGGCAGAGAAAAGGGACATGAAAAAAGAAATCCCATTCACAATCGTGCCCCAGAAAATCAAGTACCTCTGAATCAGCTTAACCAAGGAAGTAAAAGACCTCTACAAAGAAAATTATAAAACCCTACTCCATGAGATAAAAGAGGACATGAGGAAATGGAAAATATCCCCTGCTCATGGATAGGGAGATCAATATTGTCAAGATAGCAATACTCCCCAAAGCATTATACAGATTCAACACGATCCCTATAGGGATACCCATGACATTCTGCAAAGAAATGGATCAAGCAATCCTAAAATTCATATGGAACAACAAACGCCCACGGATAGCTGAAACAATTCTTGGGAAAAAGACAATGGGAGGCATCACCCTCCCCAACCTCAAATTTTACTACAAAGCAGTAACAATTAAAACAGCATGGTACTGGAACAAAGGCAGAGCCAAACACCAATGGAACAGGGTGTAATATCCCTACACACAACCCCAAATGTATGATCATCTAACCTTTGATAAGGGAGCAAGAGATGTGAAGTGGAGCAAGGAAAGCCTCTTTAACAAATGGTGCTGGCACAACTGGACAACCACATGCAAAAGAATGGGCTTAGGCCTCGACCTGACACCATGCACAAAAGTCAGATCAAAATGGATTAAAGACCTCAACATCAGACTACAATTCATAAGGTACATCAAGGTCAAGGTCGGCAAAACCTTCACAATATTGAAGCTACAGGTATCTTCAAAGATGATACGGAACTAAGCAATCAAGTAGAAACAGAGATAAACAAATGGGACTACATTAAACTAAAAAGCTTCTGCGTGGCAAAAGATATTGTCTGCGCATAGTGAGAGTTTGCTTTCTTCCTTTCCTATCTGGATGCCCTTAATCTCTTTTTCTTGTCTAATAGCTATCGCAAGTACTTCTAGTACTATATTGAAGAGAAGTGGTGACCAGAATACAAAGACTATCTACAGAATGGGAAAGAATATGTACACAATACCTATCAGATAAGGGGTTGATATCAATGGTATATAAAGCACTGGTTGAACTCTACAAGAACACATCCAACCCCATCGAAAATGGGGTGAAGAAATGAGTGGAAACTTTTCCAAGGATGAGATACAAATGGCCAAAAGGCACATGAAAAAATGCTCTACATCACTAATCATCAGGGAGATGCAGATCAATACAACCATGAGATACCACCTCACACCACAGAGACTAGCACACATCCAAAAGAACAAAAGCTACCACTGCTGGAGAGGATGTGGGGAGAAAGGGACCCTTCTACACTGCTGGTAGGAATACCGACTGGTTCATCCCTTTTGGAAAACAATATGGACGATTCTCAAAAAATTAGAAATTGAGCTCCCATTTGACCCAGCAATACCACTGCTGGGAATATATCCCAGAGAAGCAAAAAAGTATAGTCAAAATGACATCTGCACTTATATGTTCATCGCAGCACTGTTTACAATAGCCAGAATCTGGAAAAAAAAACCCGAGTGCCCTAGAACAGATACTGGTTGAAGAATCTTTGGTACATCTATACAATGGAATACTATGCAGCTGTTAGAAAAAAGGAGATCATGAGTTTTGCATATAAGTGGATCAGCATGGAAAGTATCATGCTAAGTGAAATGAGTCAGAAAGAGAGAGACAGACATAGAAAGATTGCACTCATCTATAGAATATAGAATAACAGAGTAGGAGACTAACACCCAAGAATAGTAGAAATAAGTACCAGAAGGTTGACTCCATGGTTTGGAGGCTGGCCTCACATTCTGGGTTGAAGGCAACTCAGAAAAGGAATCACCAAATATAATGCGGTCTTAGGCCATGCGGGGAAAGGGTGATGTGGGCTGAATGTGGGATAGAGACTGAACACAGCAAACCACAACACCTACTTAGAGAGAGAGAACAGAAGGGAATACCCTGCCACAGTGGCAGGGTGGTGTGGGGGGAGATGGGATTGGGGAGGGTAGGAGGGATGCTGGGTTTACTGGTGGTGGAGAATGGGCACTGGTGAAGGGATGGGTTCTCGAACTTTGTATTAGGGAAACTTGAGCACAAAAATGTATAAATCTGTAACTGTACCCTCACGGTGAGTCACTAATTAAAAATAAATAAATTAAAATAAAAAATTCAAATAATAAAGTACAAAATGGAGGTATCATGCTCCCTAACTTCAAGGTATATTACAAAGTGATAGTATTCAAACAGTATGGTATTGGATTCAAATTAGACACAGAGAAAAATTGAAAAAAATTGAGAGTCTCCAATAAAATTATACATATATGAACACTTTTTACAAAAGAGGACCTAAAAGTATAGAGGGGAGCAAAGAAGGTCAGTTCAATAAATGGTGTTAGGAAAAAAGAACAATCGCATGGAAAAGAAGAAACTAGACCTTTTATATATAGACATAAATTCACCCAAATTTAATTATTTAAATGTAAGGTCTGAAATCAAAATATAGAGAAGAAAACATAGGTTATATGTTCCTTGACATCTGCATTACAAATATCATTGAGGAGTCTATCCCAATGCATAGGAAAGAAATGCAAAAGTAAATAAAAGGAACTCATCAAACTTTAAAGGTTTTGTTTTCAACAAGGAAACAAAAAGCAATAAAAAACAAAAAGCAAAAATTGTTATAATCCAAATTAAAGACATTTACTGAATAAAAGAAAATATTTGTAAATCACACATCCCTGGGAGGTTAGTATGAAGACACCATAGAGCTACTGCTCATTGGCTAGCAGTGAGCCACTTTAGGTGTAGGATTGCATTTACTGTCTCCCTGGAGGTACAACACCATTATTTCTCTCACATGCATATATATAAAACTGAAGCTTAAGGGCTAAATTTTAGGGTCACACCTAGCTGTGCTCAAGCTAATTCCCAGTTCTGTGCTTAAGGATCACTTCTGGAAGTGCTCAGGGAACCTCATGCAGTCCTCGGGATCCGGTCCAAGTCAGCCACATGCAAAGCAAGTGGTAGGGCGTTTGCCTTGCACTCAGCCAACCCGGGTTCAATTCCTGGCATCCATATGGTCCCCTGAGCATTGCCTGTGGTAATTCATGAGTGCAGAGTCAGGAGTAACCCCTGTGCATCGCCGGGTGTGACACAAAAAGCAAAAACAAAAACAAACAAACAAAAATCCTGAAGCTTAGATTACCTAGCTCCTTTGTGATTGCTGGGTAAAGCAGGGACAGATTTGGGTAAAGAAGCTAGGGCCATCTAAAACCTGAGCTTCAGCATTAAACATTACATTATGCTGTTGCTCCCAAGAGTTGTGAAAGCATGTGTAACTGCTACATTCTCAAGTTACTTCCAATAAGCATACTCTTGTACTTTTTAAAAAAATATTTTCTTTATTTAAAAACTCGTTTTATGCCCTTCAAATGGGAAAAAAGTCACATACATGTTTTCTGAGATACTTGTTACCCCAAGTGTGTAAGATAAAGAGGTGTTCAGCTTGAGTAAGGCACCTGAACTTTTCACATCTAGAAAATGTGACCACCTACCTTACCTCCTCGAGGATTTCTCTGCTCTAAATGAGATGCTATATTTTAAAAAAATGGTTTCATAAACTAAACACTAAAATGCCTCTGATTGCTGCTATTGCTATGTGACCAAACCTAAAAATACACCTGTGGTATGAAATATTTTAAGAAAAACAAATACTTTGGTGAGGAAACTGCTTTTAAAAACTCTTATGAGGTCTCCACTTTTTGTGATTATTTTTTTTTTACTTATTTATGTAATGTTAAGTTGTGTTTGTTTCTGTGTGTATCAGAGAGAGAGAGAGAGAGAGAGAGAGAGAGAGAGAGAGAGCAAGAGAGAGCATAGTGTCTGCTTTCATTGTCTACTGTTTCTCCTGATACAACCCTCCTCTCCCAACTCAGGACTGTGTATAAGAATTTGGGTAAATTTTTAGTAAATAATCAACAAGAATATTCTGTGGGTTTGGATTCAAAGACTTCCAGAGGGGCACATGCTTTGAAACTGAAAAAAAAAAAAGATAATTGACTAGCAAAGAATTTGGTTGGTTTTAATTTTCATCAAGAATTAACTGCTCTAGTTGCTGTGTTAGACGCTGTCTGAAATAGATCACTATGTTAAAATAAACACTCTTCTAATCACAGGCATTTTAGTCCAGTAATTTTAAGTGAAATGCTTGTTACTTTAAAATTGCAACTCTTTAGATTCCTGGAAGTATTTGTGGCTCGTATTCTAAAAAGCTGGATGAGAACCCATTTATTAAATGTCATTTACAAGACAATTTTGATGAGCGTCTAGGTCAGAATAGCAAAATGTATTCTGTTATTTGTCAGAAAAAAAAGTAACTGAGCAATGTTACAAACAACTGAGAAATTGGGGGAAGCCCAGCTCCCAGTTCCTTCCAATATCCCCAGGCTCCTGTACCTAGATTTAGGCAAGAAGTGTTTGCTTTCTTGTAAATAACATGACATTGCATTGCTTAGTCTGGCCTCAAAGCCATATTTAATGATGAAAGGAATAAGTAAATCAGTGAAGAGTATTGCCTTTTGGGGTTCTTGTTCCTTATGGTTCCCTGGGAATTAATTTCCAAAAAGAGGTGCCAATATTTCTCTCCTCTTTCACTAGCTTGGTATCTCCCATGAGATGTTAGGGGTAGGATCAGTCACACCATTGACCTTAGTCAAATTTTGTGTTAAAATTGGTGACTAAACAGAGAGTCAGAGAGTCTGAATTAGATCTTTCAGTCTTTCCTGGATTTTGCTCTGCTCCTATTGTGAGTCTGATGGACTGTATTAAACCAAGCATCTTCATGATGGGTCCTTCATCAGTTTTCTTTTATTTTTTTTATTTTTTTTATTTTTTTAATTTTATTGAATCACCATGTGGAGGGTTACATAGTTCTCAGGATTATGTCGGTTATACAATTCTCAAACACCCTTCCCTTCACCAGTGCCCATCCTCCATCACCAACCCCCCCAGTATACCTGCCGCCCCCTCCCACCTCCCCAGTCCCCACCCTTGTACTTGATAAGTTTCACTTCATTTATGCCTTATCTCGATTACATTCCATGTTTCAACACACAACTCACTACCGTTGTTGGGGTTTCCCCCAAAAAAGAAAAGCAGTCCTATTGCCAAGGAGGCATTTGATAGTTCTCCACTGCTAAGAATATAGAGATATTAAGTCCCGCTGTTTGTTACATAACTTTTCTTTTTCCCCCTTGCCCCGCGCCACCGAGTTCACGCCTGTTTAGTAATCGCCACGCTGCCTGACAAGGGAAAGGAAAAAAAAAAAGAAAAAAACGAAAAAAACGAAAAGGATGGTTATTTCCCGTCATCAGCAGACGTGGGGCTCTGGCTTAGTTGATAGACTAGTAGAGTGTCTAGAAGCAGTTTCTGGAACCGAAGGTCTTGCGCTGGTATCGGCTCCGGCTCGAGATTCCACCAGCGTCCCACTGTTCCATGTACATAATTTTTCCCCTTATATCCCATTCCCACGCCACCAGGTCTGTTTGCTTAATGGACATCACACTGTAGTTGACGACACGCCGCGTTTCTTCCCGAGAAAGAAGAAAATTTCTTCTCAGCTGGCGTAGGGATATAGCTTAGTTTAGTCTACAGAGATGGCTACCGTTTTGATTGCCTTCAATATTTCAGCAACAGACTTACTATTCTTGTTAGGATCTCCCACAAAAGTCCGACCCATTAAAAGCGAACCATTACATATTGCTGATGCTAAGATGACATTAGGTTTTGGGTTTCTGTATAAAGTCCAGGGAAAGTACAACCAGAAATAACATCACTACAAACTTTTACCCTTTTATGGTGCTCATAAGATGGAGAAGTCCTGCGCTGTGTTCAGGAGGGAGGAGTTGAGAGAGAAACAGGTTAAAAGAATTGGGGGATGCCCAGGTCCCACTGTTTCAGCGCACCGTGGGGTCTCTGGTCCCATGCCGGGATTAGTTCAGTGGGCTGCCTGGAGTCCAAGGGCGCTCCCTTGGGCTCTTCCATCCTGTTCGCTCCGCAGCAGGGTCCAAAGGGAAGCACACGTGGGGGAGGTGGGTTTAAATATCTATCTGCTGTGGGCGGGGGGCGATACAGCTGAAACAGGACGCTTTCGCGCGCTTGCGGGAGACCTCAGGGGGCGGGGGCGGCGACCCCCGCCCACAGCAGATAGATATTTAAACCCACCTCCCCCACGTGTGCTTCCCTTTGGATCCGGCTGCGGAACGAACAGGATGGAAGAGCCCAAGGGAGCGCCCTTGGACTCCAGGCAGCCCACTGAACTAATCCCGGCATGGGACCAGAGACCCCACGGTGCGCTGAAACAGTGGGACCCGGGCATCCCCCAATTCTTTTAACCTGTCTCTCTCTCTCAACTCCTCCCTCCTGAGCACAGCGCAGGATCCGCGGCTTTCCTGAGCGCAAAATGGAGCCGGCGATCCAGCTGAAACAGGACGCTTTCGCGCGCTTGCGGGAGACCCCAGGGGGCGGGGGCGGCGACCCCCGCCCACAGCAGATAGATATTTAAACCCACCTCCCCCACGTGTGCTTCCCTTTGGATCCTTCATCAGTTTTCTAAACAAGACCTTATAATCAATATTTTATTGACAGCGGGTAGGGCGTTTGCCTTGCACGCAGCCGACCTGGGATCAATTTCTCCATCCCTTTCAGAGAGCCGGCAAGCTACCGAGAGCATCCTGCCCGCACAGCACCTTTGTTTTTGTAGTTTTTCTTTTAACCAAAATTTATCCAGCTGGGGCTGGAGTTGATAGAACAGCAGGCAGGTGATTGCCTTGCAAACAGCCAATCCGGGTTCAAGTCCTGGCACCCCATGTAGTCCCTGGAGGCCACCAAGAGTGTTCCTGAGCACAGAGCCAAGAGTAAGCCCTGAGCACAGTCGGGTGTGGCCTAGCACCTTCCCCTCAAATAAAAGTTTTAAAAAAGAATAGAAATAAAAGTCCTTGTAAAACAAACAAACAAAAATAAAGCTACCGCAGCTTTATTTGGTGCATCTCACACCCATTCCAATGACTCTCACTGAGAGTATATTGACATAGTACTAGGAGCCAACATTCACCCATAATTTTTGATTTTTGCATGAGTCTTTCAGAGAATTCTTAAATAGTACCTTTCTTCTTCAAAATTTGAAACCTATGGAGAAAGAAGACAATGTAGAAAGACAGGTTGAAGGCCAAAATGTCAGTGTACTGATGATGGTTATAGACACCTACAGACCAAATCTGTTCTCTTTCTTTGGAGTAACATTTGCCAGGCTCTCTTAAAGTTCTGGTGTAGCCCACAATCATGTTCTCTTGGTGTAATATACAGTGACTGTGATGTCTTCATTCGTAAACCAGGCCCATTAGAAATTCCCTCTGTGTTCTTTACTCCCTTTTGTTACTTCTGTGGGCAGAAATGGGGATATTCGGGGAGGTCCAGAGGCCACATGTTGAAAAGAGCACAGAAGGATGATTACCAGAGAATTACAATCCTACTGTTGTGAACTCGAGCATTGTACTCTGAGAAAGCCAAGACATTGCCTACTTGTCACCAAATATTCAATAACTTCAATTTCATAATTTGACCTATCTTTAATAACCTTTATCTCTGTGTAGGTGAATTCCAGCCTTAAGCAATTACTACACGCAACATTTCTGACCAGACTCCCACTATTCTTTCTATTCCTCCCTCCAGTCTGACTGGAGCCCAGCAAAATGTTTGTCCCATGACCCCACTAGGATTACAAATAACCTCCAGATAGCTGCTTCTGGAAAACATTTCAACAGTTATTTATAAAAGAGAAAAAGAAATAAGATTAGGGAATAGAGATAAAAAGAAACAAATACAATAGAAATAGAGAAGTAATCTCCTTCTGTTTGCCTGGAATCTAACCCTGTTCCGCTCACAATTCTATTCTCCACTAACTAAATTTTGGCATTCAATCCACATGGTCTCCAGAATCCAATCTTGGCTTGAACTGGATTGATCTTTTCCTTTCCATCTTAGCCCACACAGCTGGGAGTTCTGTCTAAGCACAGGCTGCCAAAATCAATAGTCTTCCTAAAAGTTCAACGACAAGGGAATTGGTATATAAATTATGAAGCATCTGGTCAATGGAGTGTATTATTTAATCATTAAACATGATAAACATGAAGTCTTTGTAACAACATGGAAAATGTCCCTGACATAATATTACTGAAGTTTTCCTTTCCTAAAAGCAAATTATAAAATTGCATATGCAATATGGCAACAACATTTAAAAAGTGCCTAGGGGAATAAAGAAAGCTATGGATGAAACTTGGAGAAAGAAAAGCAATTGTTGAGTTAGAATCATGCAATGCCATAAAATTTTAATTTCATTAAATCTATGCTACGTCTAAATGATAAATGAAAAGACTTTTCCCTACCTACTCAATGATATTACAAGAAGAATTTTCCTATCTCTTCTTGTATTTCAGGTGAATCATCTTTGAAGAGACCAATGGGAACCCTGGCAGAGCTGAAAGGCGCCTAAGTGCAGACAATCCACAATCTGTAGCGATTCAGAGTCTGAACACAAGTCTTGCTGTCGCTTCTATAGACCTTTCTTTATTTTTTAGTCTTTTGAGATTCTATGCATTTTGCATTCTGGTGATGATATTGTGTCCTTTCGTAACTCAGATTCCCAAATGTAAGTATTCCTGGACACTCCCTCTTATGATCATCCCAGTTAATGAGACATCATTTAAGAGAGCTAGTGGTAAATTTTTGTCATTAGAGTAATTGAACAGATTCATGTAACTTTCTGTTGAAAAAGTTGTAAATGTGGGATTTACATTTTTGTTACTATATAAGAATTGTAAAAGGATTGTAAAATTGTTTAAGCATTGTAAAAGAATCATTGTAAAAGGATCAGCTATTTTTGTCATCTTCTTGAAGCATGTGTGGAGCATGCATATATAAAAGCATCCAATATATTAAATAAATCTTGTAAGAGACCAATAAGTTGCAGAGATATTTTTTCTGGACCCCACTCAAGGCTGAGTTATCTGGGGTACCCAAGGCAGGGGGTGTGAGCCCAGCTTCTGCCTAAACAGAGCCCTGGCAGTAGAAAATGTCCACAGTCCATAATGACTGCCATGATTCCTGCCCCAGCTCCCGATTCCACTCCTCAGATGAGCCTCATCCAGAAAGTAATACGTTGAAAACCTCAGGTGTGCGGGTTTTGTGACTGAGATTTCTAGGCTTTCATGAAGCCTGGAAGGGATACCTCCCCACATCTCCCTGTACTTCCGAAAGCCCTGACAGTCACACATGCCTCAAATCTGCCACCCAGTGAAAAATTTAACTCCAGCTGTATCACCCCATTAAAAATTTGGATTTCCTGAAGCAACACCATATACTCTACAGCGCTGAACCAGTAGAATCAGGAGTAGCACACGAAATTGGATGGGATCTAATGTATAAAGTGACCAATCTCTATTAACAAATATAAACACAAAATATAAACACAAAATACTACTAAAATGTTATGCTTAATCTGTAACAATATATTATACAATAAACTTTTTAAACCACAGTATTTATATAATGTGTAAGGGGAAATAAAAATATTAAAAACTAAAAAGCTTTCAATATAAGCAGAAATTAAATGAATGTGCATTGATGTGCAAACTTCTTACTGTTAAAGCTATGAGGGAAACTGCCCTCAATATAAACTCCTGGCTTCCAAACTTTTTAGGGTACCCATTAAGTCAGTGAAACTTCAGACAAGACCCCACGACAAAGGCCCATCGAGGGATCAATTATGTTAGACAGAAGAATAGAGTGACAGCTGAACAAACTGTAGGTATTCTTTCTCAGGAGGATATGGACTGAAAAATATTAGAAGCACCTAGTGAATGAAATTTTGACTGGGGAATTTAATTGTAAAATTTAGTTCTCAATGGGCAGGAATATCAAATCCGGGTGGACTCTGCAAGGCAAGTGCCTTATCTGCTGTTCTATCTCTTCAGCCTGAATTCTGCAACTTCTGTGTGGATATGTCTCTAACAATAGTGAACAATAAGGAGAAGTTATGAAGTCGTTCACCACAAAAAATTACCTGCTTGATTGCCCTCTGGAATAATCCTGATTTTCTTAGAATACTGGGAAAGTTTAACAGCAAATTCATGACACCCTGCACTTTGAAAGCATGGACACATCTAAAGAGTCCACAGTGTGATATGGCACTGGAGCTAAAGAAAATAATACCTGGTGTTACTAAATGTGACATCTCTAAGCTGAGCAAAGATGGAGTTGCCCAGGGTCAGTTCAAATAAACTAGAAAGACTTAACAGGAGCATGAAGTTGCATTTTTCACATCACACCACTAATACTTTTTATTTCTTTCTGAAAAACACTTTAAAAATTTTTTTTCCTTAGGGCCACACCAGGTGGTGCTGAGGGATATTTCTAGCTCATTGCTTAGAGGTCACTCCACGCAGAGCTCTGGAGCTATGCTGGGGATTTAATCTAGACCACCTGAATCCGAAGCATGTGCTATCTCTTCAAGCTATCTCTTTGGTCCCTGAAATGGGAATTCTCAACTTTTACTTGAAAATGCAGCAGTCACTAGATAAAAATTTTCTAGCTGTAACTCAAGTTTAAGATTAATGATTGTACTGAAACATTTTTCCTTACCTTTATTTTGCACGAATAAAATAAGAAAATCTCAAAATCTGTACTGAAAGATAAAAATTTCCTCTAATCAAACTCTGATTCTACCAAGGAAATATTACTGAGACACCTTGAAATTCTGCAATGTAAATTCAAATCACAATATTTGCCTCTTTTCAGGATGTCGATGCTTTTGCTTGTCTGAATTAAACTGAAATAGGCTCTTACTAGGATAGCAGAATTTTATCTGTATTAAGGCACTAATATTAAGGCAATATTTTTGTGATAGTGTTTTGAATCAAATGAAAATTGGATAAAAGAAGAAAACAATGAGTTATGAAAAAGTATGGTATGTCAGAACTAAGTGATTATTTGTGTGTGTGTGTGTGTGTGTGTGTGTGTGTGTGTGTGTGTGTGTGTGTGGTTTGGCTGCTAGGTTTTCTTTTTTCTTTTTTTTTTATTTTATTGAATCACTGTGAGATAGTTACAAGCTTTCATGTTTGGGTTACAATCTCACAATGATCAAACATCCATCCCTCCACCAGTGCACATTCCCCACCACCAATATCCCCGGTATATCGCCCTTTCCCACCCTTCCCCTGCCTCCATGGCAGACAATAAGTGATTATAAATGTTGCTCGTGGACCTTGAAGTAGATCAGTTACTATTTTTTTCTTTCCAACAGATGATTATAAGTATTTTAAATTATTTAACTGAACTGTTTCATATGAATATTGCAGAGCTCAAGAAATTAAAATCTAGAGAATTGGGACCAGGGTGGTAGTAAGGGTTAAGGCATTTACTTTACATGCAGCTGACCTGTGCCTCTCCCCACCTTCACCAACACCTGTTCATCCTCAGTACCACATGGTCCTCCAGCATCATCCAGTACACCCTGGAGCCCCTGAACACTGCTAGGGCTGACTGGACAGTCTCCAGAGTACCTAGTGGTCCAGATCATTCCCCAGCGACTCAGGGTCTGGCAACACTGCATCCCTGAGTGCTAGCATAAAATGCCTGACTTGTTATTCGAGGTTTGCTGGGCAGGTCACTAACCTCCAGAACATCATTTGGGAAGCCTCTGCCCCACAGATAGAAATAAATCTGGACAATTAAAGGAAAGAAATATGGGTTTCAGAATTTTACAAGTTTTGGCCCCCTTGTAGAATGATCTATAGTCCTCATATCTATGGAAATAAGGGTTTTCTCAGGATGATGGAATTGGAATGCTAAATCCAGAATGAGGATGGCTTTCTAATTCTAGAACTTAGGAGCTAAAGGATCTCACTTAATTATTTCTCCCAGCCTCAGTTTCCATTTCTCTAAAATGGAAATTAAAAGCTTTAAATACAAAACTAGTTTCTGAGTCATTCAAAATTCTATCTGGCAATCAGTTTTACTGACAGAAATGCTCAGCCAGAAAACCAAACTTTTACCCTAACTCTGTACTTGATCTCTTAATCAAAGAAGAAATAGCTGGGGCTGGAGCGATAGCACAGCAGGTAGGGCACTTGCCTTGCATACAGCTGACCCGGGTTCGATTCCCAGCATCCCATAAGGTCCCCTGAGCACCACCAGGGGTAATTTCTAAGCGCAGAGCCAGGAGTAACCCCTGTGTGTCACCGGGTGTGACCCAAAAAGAGAAAAAAAAAAGAAGTAGCAAATATTCTAATCAAGGTATTATTGTACTATATTCTTCTTCACGTGGTAGAGTATATTCCTGATATATATTTAAGTCAGTGGATCAAATAAAGAACTGCAAATCCTGCCACATATATAAAATCAGATTATGTTTATTACTTTCTTTCAATTTATTTTAAAAGTTAATTTTACATTAATTCCATTGTAGCACTGTCATCCTGTTTTTCACCGAATTGCCTGAGCAGGCACCAGTAACATCTCCATTGTGAGACTTCTTGTTACTATTTTTGGCATATCGAATATGCCACGGGGAACTTGCCAGCCTCTGCCGTGTGGGCGGATACTCTCGGTAGCTTACCAGGCTCTCCAAGAGGGATGGAGGAATCTAACCCGGGTCGGCCACGTGCAAGGCAAATGCCCTACCTGCTGTGTTATCGCTTCAGTCTAGAGTTTTACTAAGGAACAGAAAAAAATAAGTGGTGAGGGTGGGGTAGGGTGTAGACCAAGGACAAGATAGTCAACGAAACTTTACCAAATAGTAATGCACGAGTGATGGTGAAAAATCTCTCCATCCAAACTCAACATCAAAAATGGATAGGCCAGAGATAGTACAAGGATTATGACATAAGTAGAACATGCTGCTAGTACTGGCTCCTCTCAGACCCGTGGTCCCCCCACGCATCACTTATTCCAGCCCTGCAGTCCACATGGTCCCCCAAAGCATCACTTGGAGCAGCCCTGAAGTCCCCAGAGCTGGGCTGACCTGCACAGCACTGCATCCTCTGGTCTTTGCATCAAACCACAAGTTCAAGTACCCCGGTCTCCTGAGTGTCTTAGAGAGAAACCCTCACATTTTGTTAAATGAAAAATAATTTGAAACACTCTTTAAACAATACAAAATGGAAGCAGAAAAATGATTTCCATTCATCTACTCTTGGGCAAGCGGTTGAAAAGTGGAGCTGCCATTGTCCTTAGATCTAAAAGAAATGAGCCAGGGGAGGGGCCGGAGCGATAGCACAGCAGGTAGGGCATTTGCCTTGCACCGGCCAACCTGGGTTTGATCCCTGGCATCCCATATGGCCCCCCAAGCACCGCTAGGAGTAATTCCTGAGTGCAAAGCCAGGAATAACCCCTGAGCATCTCTGGGTGTGATCCAAAAAGCAAAAAAAAAAAAAAAAGAAAAGAAAGAAAGAAAGAAATGAGCCAAGGGAATAGCTTAGCACTGCTGGTGGCTAAGCAAGACCAGGCCAGGCAGGACCCATGGAGTCTGGTGGTTTATGAAACCTGATGTTGTCAGAGGACTTTCTAAAGGAAGTACATTTGATCACATTAGATATTTGTATTAAACTAATATACTTTGAGGCCATAAAGTTCATTTCTCTAATAATTCTTTTTCTGTCTATGAAAGTATATGTGCAACTTAACCTCGTTTTCCAGGTGTCTAAGAGAACAAACTGGATGAAAAAGAAATCTCTAAGTCTCCCTTTCACCCTAAATTATATGTAACAAAACAATCATGAAGATCATTCTTGAGAACAGGAAATTATTTTGCTTTATTTTTTTGCTTTTGCTTTTTGGGTCACACCTGGCAATGCACAGGGGTTATTCCTGACTCTGCACTCAGGAATTACTCCCGGCAGTGCTCAGGGGACCCTATGGGATGCTGGGAATCGAACCTATGTCAGCTGTGTGCAAGGCAAACGCCCTACCCTCTGTGCTATCGCTCCAGCCCCAGAGAACAGGAAATCATTTTATCATCTTTATTGTAGTACCAAAGTTTACAATACTGTTAATTATTATTTTAATTTGTATATCATTTCAATATCACAATCATCACCAGAATTATTGCTTCCCTCCACTGAGCTGAAAAATTCTTTAAAATTTTGTCCTGACAACAAAGTTATAAATGATCATCCCAATAATAGAGGACAGAGCTAAAGAAGCTAATGTCCTTGTGAACTGAATTCTCTAGAAACTCAAACATTAGGAGGCATTTGAAAAAAAAGATGGGAAATAAAAACGACCAAAAAAAAGAGAAAGAATTAGAAGGAGTTGGCCCAAATCTAAAAATAATACTAAAATATCTAAAATTCTCAACTAGCTATGAACTACCAAGCATACCAAATGAATAAACACACATTTTTGTTATGTGGAAAGTAGATATAAATGTATTATCAACGGCCTCATTCACTGATATAGTGTTAACAGATGACAGTTGAGATTTAAAAAAGGACCTCAGTTTGAATTTTTGCATTGGTCTGCTTTATCAGACAGCATGGCTTTCTCTATAAGAAAGGTAGAATAAATAATACTAAACAGATATGTTACAATAGCAGCACCTGGCATCTCTGAAACCACTCAATTCTCTCTTTGACTGTAAAAACATACTTTGTGGTATAGTGTTCTTGAAGAATATACAGTATTTTTGTAGAATTATGGAGACTGGATAAATGTGTTCCCACTTATCTGAAAAAAAAATGATGCAGATGGAGCTTGTCATTTATGGACTAGTGAGCCTGACATCAAATCCAGGCAAGTTTCTGGAATGGAATATTAATAAGTTGGATATGAACGCACACAAAGAGATGTGGAAAACACTAGGAGATACCATGGGACATGTCAAGAACAAATCATACCCAACTGAACACACACACACGACACATACTACACACACACACACACACATGTTCTTCTCTGGATTGACTAATGAAATAAATGTTTCAGATGAATTTAAATTTCAGGAAAGTCTTTGACAAGGTGTTTCATGATCTCCTTCTATAAAGAATAGAAATGTCTCAAGACACCAGAAAAAAAAACCCTATTCTCTGAATGACATCACTCAAAAAAGTATAAATTAAAGCAGCTTGTTTGCATTGAGAGGCCTTTTCAGCAGTTTAATCAATAACAAATGGCATCATTTTGATCAGATGTGTGAACAACATGAAAATAAAAGGAATACATAATACCTAAAGGCATATGCCTAAAACTAACGTAAGGGAAAATTAAGTCTTGGTTGATGACATGGGACTTTGTATAAGTAATTCTATTTTGGGCTTATTTTTGACAACAGAGAACTTCGCTTTTAAGATTATGATTCAGTTGAGTCTGGAGTTCTCTAGATCAAGTGCTCTTCTATCAGTTTATGGAGTAAATCAAATTAATAAAATATTCTCAAGACTTATCTCATATTCTCTCCTAACATTTACATCTGATATCACCTAACAGTGCTTGACAAACATGTAAAATAGTTAAATTGTTTTTTGAACGTACTTAGACTCAGCCTTCATACAATGTCAGCACCAATCCTTTGGTAGATCCTTCTTGTCCCCTAAATGAAAATAACTTTGCAACAACCACACTACCTTCTTTTTCTGCGTAGTATAATATCCCTGTTCTTGCCTCAAGTCTTGCATTTTTGTAGCACTTTGAGCAACTTCTCTCTGCTGCTATGAATGTTCCCAATTAAAATTAAATAAAATCTTGTAAATCTTAATGTGCCTCAGTTTAATTTCTAACAGCACTCAGTATCAAGGTGTTTTGTCTTTTATTTTCAAAATGAACGTTTCAAAAGCAGGACTACAAACGATGAGGAACATCCAATTATAGAAAAAGTAAGGGGTGAGCAAACAACAATACAGAAAATCATCTGGATTTTCACTAACCAATATTAAACATTACTAATGCTAATATAAAAAGGTGCCGTCTTTTTAACTATTGAATTAACTTAAAGCTATATATTAACATGTAGGACAGAAAGCATGAGCAACACAGGGCACAATGGTACCCAAGTTCATGCTGATCAGTTTAAGTCTAGGAGCCATATTCTGTGAAGGGTAGAAACAAACTCAAGTGTATTTGGCAGAGAATCTCATAGTGGCAAAAAGACTGATATATGATCAGATTCTGTGAGGAACTGACAAAGGAACCATAGACAGATTGAAGAGCACAGGAAATAGAACGGTTGATGGGAGATCGCTGTGTGCAATGACTTGAAAGTTGAAGATGGGGATCAATACTACTGTATCCTTAAAATGGGCTACTATTCATGCAGTTTTGGGGTGAGGGATAGAAAATATTAAGTGAGGTGCAGGACCCACATAGAACAATTGCAAGGATGATCACTATCAGAGAGAGTGGTTTCCATTGTTTGCAAAGTCTAATGGAGCTTTTCCCCCACCCCTGCCCAGATGTTTCTTAAAGGATTGGTTGCTGGAGCTGGAGTGATAGCACAGTGGGTAGGGTGTTTGCCTTGCACGCAGCCGATCTGGGTTTGATTTTCAACATCCCATATGGTCCCCCAAGCACCGCCAGGAGGAATTCCTGAGTGCATGAGCCAGGAGTAACCCCTGTGCATCACGGGGTGTGAACCCCCCCACCCAAAGGAAAAAGAAGGATTGGTGTTGCTAAGGCACAAAGTGAAAAAAAAAATAATGAGAACCAGGAAACCAATAGAGAAGGGATAGCAAACAGTGAGAGGTGAGTGATGGGAAGGATGAGGAAAGAGGAATTTTGAAGCCACCAGGTGGCAGTGACTCTCTCATGAGCCCCCTGGTCAGACTCGTGGATATACTCCATGCATTTTTTTAATCAAATTGCCCAGTAAAGGCACCATGATTTACAAAGCGCTTCATGGCTGAGTTTCATGCATACAATATCCAACACTAATCCCAACATCAATATCAACCTCCCTTCACCAAGGTCCAGATTCCTCCCCACCCCACCCGTAGTCTGTCTCTGTAACAGACACTGTATTTTTAATTCTAGTCACTGTGGATGACAGTACTATTACTGACCGGGTTTCATGCCCAGCAAGTTCCAGCAGCACAGACGCCACCAGAGTGGCCACTTCTTTCCATCATTCTAACAGTGTCCCCTTCCCCATCCCATCTCCTCCCCTCTGGATCCTACAGATCCAGAAGGAGATCCCATCTCCTCCCCTTCTGCATCCTACAGATCAGTTCTCAGTTTCTGTTACCTCTAGGCATCTGTAATTCCCCCACTATGTTTAAATACTGAGAAATCTTTCTATGTCTGTCCCTCTCCTTTGACTAACTTCACTCAGCATGATACTCTCTAGATTCATCCACATAGCAACACATTGTATGGTTTCATCTTTTCTTACAACCAAGTAGGAGTTCATTGTGTAAATGAACCATGTTCTTTTACTAGGCATCTGTTCATGGGCAGGTTATTTCCAACTTTGGCTATTACTAATAGTGCCTATTATTGTTATTATTAGTATTTAATAACAGTGAGATCCATAAGTATAAAGTTGTTCATGATTGGATTTCAGTCATACAATGTTCCAATACCCGTCCTTTTATCAGTGAACATTTCCCACCACCAGCTTCCTCAGTTTCTCTCCTGCCAACCCTCCCACAACCCCAGCCTGCCTCTATGACAGACAATTTTCTTCTTTCTCTGTTAATAGGGCTTTAATGAACATAGGAGTGCAGAATGTCTTTTTGAAATCATGTTTTGGGTCCATAAAGTAAGATACAAGAAACGGAATTTCAAGGACACATGGAAGCTCAATTTCTAGTTTTTCAGAAGTGTCCATATTATTTTCAAAACTGATTGTACTGAGGCTGGAGCGATAGCACAGTGGGTAGGGCATTTGCCTTGCATGCAGCTGACCTGGGTTCAATTCCCAGCATCCAATAGGGTCCCCTGAGTACCGCCAGGGGTAATTTCTGAGTGCAGAGCCAGAAGTAACCCCTGTGCAATGCTGGGTGTGACCCCAAAAGCAAAAGAAAAAAATGATTGTACCAGTTGTTCGATTCCTCCATCCCTCTCAGAGAGCCCGGCAAGCTACCAAGAGTATCCCACCCGCACGGCAGAGCCTGGCAAGCTACCTCTGGCAAATTCAATATGCCAAAACCAGTAACAAGTCTCACAATGGATACATTACCAGTGCCCGCTCGAGCAAATCGATGAGCAACAGGATGACAGTGACAGTGACAGTACCAGCTGACATTCCTACAAGCAGTGAATTTCCTTTTCCCCACATGCATGCCAGCACGCATTTAATAATGAAAACACGCACCAACCCAGCTTCCATACATAGTTTTAGCAACTGGAGCTAATAAGTAACTTTTCAAGGGCCATCTAAATAGGAAATCAATATCTAATTCATATATTTTTACAATGCCATTGTTCATCGATTTGCTCGAGAGGGCACCAGTATTGTCTCCATTGTGAGACTTGTTGTTAGTGTTTTTGGGATATCAAATACACCACAGGTAGCTTGCCAGGCTCTTCCATGCGGGCTAGATACTCTCTGTAGCTTGTTGGGCTCTCCGAGAGGAACGGAGAAATTGAACCTGGGTTGGCCGCCTGCAAGGCAAACGCCCTACCCACTGTGCTATCACAATACAAAAATAAATTTTAAAAGAACCAAATTCTAGTGATCAAAAGAAAGTAGAAACAGTGATTCAGAATCAAAATGGGAGAAAAATTCAGGGAAAACAATGAACAAAAAAGGAAAAGAGCAAAGAGAACCAAGTTTGTAAGAATGTGGAATCACTATCTCAGTAAACTTAGTGGATTTTATGTAGTTTTCTTTTTAATTAGAAATTCTATGTTCATTAAAACCACTAAACTTCTTAGAGAGGGATCTTCCTGGGGATAATCACCTTTGAAATTAGCCTTTTCCAATAGAGAACATCAATCTTACAATGAAGCTACTTACCACATGTATAGTGGAGAATAATTGTAAAAATGAAACCTAGCTGGTCAAATACTGACGAAGCACTTCTATAACGAATGTGAGTTCTCAATGGAACAACCTCAAGCTTAGCAGAAAGTAATCTGTTGACCACTAGCTTCCATTCTTTAAGAGTACAGTTAACCTTGACATAGATAAGTCAACAGCAGTAGACTCAGATTGACTGCAACAAATTCCAGTACACTATGGTTTTTGTCAGTGTAATTGGTATTTTTGTAATCTGCATTCGGTTAAAGCAGATCAAGTGAAAAGCAAGCAAAACCTTTAATTTCAGAAAGATCACACTAATATAAAATAGAATTCTTATTATCTCTTGTGTTTACTCAAATGATTTAAATCACTAATAGTATCTAATAATAATAGTATTGTTATTATCTAATAATCACTAATAGTATTTAAATCACTAATACCTTTGATTATTCTACTGAGTCTCATAGCAAAATCACTATGATTCCAGGTCTTAAGAACCTGGTTTTCCTATATGCACTTTCATAGCTATGGTCTATCAAACACATCCCTTGGGGTCTACCCAGAAAAAAGTGCTGTGCAAACTTCAAATAATGATTTAATATGATGTCCAAAGAGATAACATCTTTGTGCCAGGAAAATGTAAAAGCACAACACAAGCTGAAGAGCATTTTATCTGTTTCTATGTTTCCAAAAGGTTGTATTTTACCTATAGTTCTCTTTAATTCACATAAGCATGTAAGTACCTAAAGTGCAAGCCTCATTAAGAGTTGTCTCATAATGTCGGGAACTGGCTCAAAGGGCTGGAGCACATGTTTTGCTACAGGAACCCCAGGTTTAGTCCCTTGCACTGTATGATTCCCCAAACACTGCACGACGAGAGGTCTCCAAGCACTGCCGGTACCCACCCCTGCCAAATAAACTATGATTCATCATAATTGTAGTAATTGTGGTAAAATAGTGTTTCTCAACTTTTTTCAACCATTTTCTACCGTGTTTCCCAGTCCAAATGGTTACCTCCCCCCAATCTCATGCCATGGTCCACTATTTAAGTGATTTTTATCTGTGTCCCCGTTCTTGGAGGTTCACAGGGGTGAGGGGTGCATTTGGCCTAGAAATGCTGGTCTGTAGTATTGGAAAACAAAAATATAAGGTAGCAATCTCAAGTAGTTAGGAGAGATTTATTTTGTAGAGTATTTCATTCAGAGCAGAGAGAGGGGTTGATAGTTTGGGAACGAACAGAATCATGCAGAAAGATACCTCAACTGACTGTGAACAGGAAAATATCTGCTAATAAAAGGTCAAGATAGATTGTCAGAGAAAGGGTCATGCAGCAAGACAGGAGAGGAATATCCTGCAGGCCTCAAGGGACAGAGGCAGTGCTGATGATAGAAAGGGAGAAACGAGATTTGATGAAAATATGGAGTCTGGTAAGAAATACAAACAGTAAAGAATGGATGCAGGCTTTGCCCTGTTTCCCAGGCACAATGCACAAGAAGTAGTGGTGCCTCTGCCAACTGAGGTTGCTTTATCTACACACAGGCAGGACGTGCTTTAAGTAAGCATCTAGACCTACCTGACAGGCTTCATCTTTGGACTGCGCCAAGAACCCTGTGATTTGTGTGCCTTACCTGACTATCTTACCTTTAGGTACAATACAGGGTACAATATCTAGACAGATACAACACCCTCCCCTCCTCTTCATGCAGGAAGAAGGGTTCATTAGGAGCCAAGTTAAATCCATCTGGGAAGGATCCAATAGTGATTCTTGCACTGGCATCTCGGACATTTGTGACAAAATGACTTGCTTCATCAAATTATGCCAAGTGATGTCTATGAGACATACTACACCCCCACTCAGGGAGAATGGAGGTTAAAGGTCAGTTGAGCAACTTCTAATATTGTTGTCTTGAAGTGTCGGAAAAATCAACTCCTAAAACTTGCATACTTATTTAAACCCAACTGCTATATCAGAGGTCTGTTGGGTCCAAACAGTGTGTGTCTAGAGTTTACAGGCAGTAGTACAGACCTTACCTTGATGATCAGCTTCTGTATCACTCTGCCCAAAAATGTAAGGGCAGTCTCTACTTTGGCAGTCTCCACATTGGCATCTGGAAGTAATTGAATTTATGTAAGAATCTTACTTGAAAAAAAAAGTGTTAAGTGATGAAATGTTCAACAGGCACCATCACAAGAAAAGTATAAGATTGGTCATCTCTGAAGATTCTTCTAATGCTAACATCTATTTGCTTTTATCTCTGAATTTGAGAAGCTGCTTGTTAACCTCAAAGGATTGATAAAATTTTAGGCAATATATTAAAATGAAGGAAAAATCGGTTGATTTTTAGACATAGTATGGTAACAGTCTTTGGGGCAGAGATTGTTATTTCAAATGTCACACATCTACATGTACACAATCATACATATTTATATAGATATGTGCCAAGTTTACCACATATCGAGAGAAGATGTTTTCATCTTGTCATTCATGTGAAAAAGGTATGCTTTTAGTAAACAGAGGAATTACCCTGGTTCTTAGAGATAATAGGAAATGCCTTGGCAAAAGAAAGAAAAGAAAATTTTTGTTCTTTTAGGTTATCAAAAAAGTGTACAACAAAATCACAATAAAAGCATAATACAAATAAGGATCTCTATAGCATCATTCCCCCATATTTCTGATTAAACAGCTAATTTGTATAATTATAAACCTATTGAGAAATTGCTGTTCCAATGATTCCCCAAATTTTAGCAAGTATCAGAGACTGGAAGGCTTGTTAAACACTGACTTAGGGTAAGACTTAAGAAGGCACATTTCCGACAAGTTCTCAGGTAGTGTTCTTCCATTGGGTTGAGGGTCACAGTTTGAGTAACATCACTTCATTTCAACTGTAAGCTTGCACTCCTAATATCTGCCCGTTTGCTGAAAAATAAAGTCCCTGATGTGTTACAGATGGTGTTAGAGATTCAAATCTGTAACAAACCTCACAGGCTTTTCCTAAATTATGTTTAGAAGAACTAATTTAGGCCTTCCGCTTTTCAGTGATATTTGATATTAACTTTCTGGTACACCCTGAGCATACTTGCTATGTTAAAAATGGTCGTAATGCAGTGTCCTATCCCAGACTATCCCTATTATCTGAAACCCCAGTAAAATCTGACTCACCTGCTTCCATCCCCATATTTAATTTCATTTAAATTAAGCAAATTCCACACTGAAACTAAGCAGTGATCTTAGCCCCAATTGTACAATTTCTGTAATATATCTAAATCTAACCTTTTAGTCTCTGTTAGTATCACAACAATATTGATTTTGGGTTGCCACTTGGGTCCAGTGACAGGCAGAAATCACTGCACCCTACAGAGATGGAAGCACTCAGGCTAGAATGTAACTTCCACTGACCTAGAAGGTTTCTCTTTCGTTGTCATAGGGTCTTGTTTTCTCCTTCACACAATTACTCGTCTAACTCTGTGGTTCACTGTTGTGTCCATGCATATTTTCTTCCATTTCCATTTGGGGAATAAATCAGAAATACAATAGAGGGAATTCTGCTAGGGATCTGAGTGGTTCCAGTAAAAGCAGAAGCAGCAATTCTGACACTAAGAATCAGAGTTTTGAATGACAAGTTCATCAGTGAATAGTTGAGTCACTCTGCAGATAGCTTTAAATCAATAGATCACCTCCAGATGGAGGGCTTCAAACAATGTCCTCTAAAGCAAAAAAGATTTTTTTCCTTTTATAATATGAGCCAGTGCCAGAACATTAACCTTCTTACTATCTTATTATTTTGCCCAATTGGATGCACTTTCAAAACAGGGTTCAGGTAATGGATTTTATCTGAGGTCATGTAAAGATCAACACCATAACATAATGAAAATAACTGACCATTACTTTGTCTTCTTAAAATGACAAGTCAAAAAACATATGGTAAATTCACAAATCTCTCCAGTGATTTTCTATATTTATTTGCTCTTTTCTCCAAGAAGGAAAGATATAAAAAGAAGAATCCCATCTCCCCACTTACTAATCATGACTGTAGGCAAGTTGAATATATTAAAACCTCAATCTCCATGCCTACCAAAGAGAAATTAATGTGATTTCCTACCTCGGGTGATAAGGGCTGCATGAGAAATTAGTTATAAACCACTCATAATCATATATGATATTCAGCAAATATGATATCACGTATTATTAACTTAATTTTTTATTTAAATGGCACTTCTAGAAGGAAATTTTTTTCCTAAACTCCTAAAGGCTTCCAGGAACAGTAATTCTTGAAAGACTTCATAAATGGCTGATTTTGATCACACTACAAGGCAATTCCAATTTTATCAAGAAATGCAAAGAAATTATCTGTCTCATGCTTAAATACAAATAAAATTATCTGTATCTCTTCTCTCTGAGTTCCAGAAATCTGGAAAACCCCAATGACCGTATACATAAGAGGTAGAGTGATTCAACTTGAAACCTGGGAATTCTCAGTCTGAGATCTTCTGGGAAGACCGGGATATTCCCCGCTTTCCATACCCAGGGGCTTCCCACTCACCAGTGACCTGTCTGTAGAAAAGAAATTGAAGCTTTGTCCTTTCGGCTATGGATGCAGTCCTTTGAATTTCTCTTCAGGACCCCACATGAACAGTTTACCACGTAAAGGTAAAATAGCTTCCTAGAGCAGTTAGACTGTATGACTTAGTTTAATTAACAACTAAGTATTTACTAATAAGCCATATGAATGGCAGATTCTACTTTTTTTTTTTTAGTTCAGGTAGCATTGTTTTACAAGAGTAAACATCCAAAATTTAAACATTACCACACCACATCCACCACCAAAGTGCCATTAATCCTCTGCCACTACCCAAAATGCAAATACCTGGAGAATTAAATTAAATCTATAGCAGTCCTACTTCTCCAGAAAAAGTCTGGTGAACTGATATCTAAAAATACCAGTGAAGTATTTTTAGATAACTCAGATCCTATGTTATTGTGGGGAGAAATTTTGTATTAATAAATGATATGGAGGGGCTGGAGCGATAGCACAGCGCGTAGGGTGTTTGCCTTGCATGTGGCCAACCTGGGTTCGATTCCCAGCATCCCATATAGTCCCCTGAGTACCATCAGGGGTAATTCCTGAGTGCAGAACCAGGTGTGACCCCTGTGCATTGCCGAGTGTGACCCAGAAAGCAAAAAAAAAAAAATTTAAATTTAAAAGAATGATATGGAGTGACAGCACAGCAGGTAGGGCATTTACCTTGCATGCCGCCAACCTAGGTTTGGATCCCAGCATCCCATATGGTCTCCCAAGCACTGCCAGGAGTGATTCCTGAGTTCAGAGCCAGGAGTGACCCCTGTACATTGCCAGGTGTGACCCAAAAATTAAAAAAAAAAGAAATAATATGAAGGGGCTGGAGAGATGGTATAGCATGCAGGGTGTTTGCCTTGCATGTGGCCGACCTGGGTTCAATCTCTGGCATCCTATATGATCTCCTGAGCACTGCCAGGAGTGACTCCTGAGTGCAGATCCAAAAGTAAGTCCTGAGCACAGCCAGGTGTGGCACTCCCACCCCCAGAAAAAAAAGAACTGATATGGAATTAAGTCTATGTGAAATAGTATTTGCATTTCTACTTTTATCCATGTATTCCTGTTGCAGAGAGTCTCTTGCCTGCACGCCTGGCTATCTTCCCCAGGGCCCCTCGGAGGCGATGGGCTCCAGCTTCCCTCCCCACCCTGAGCAGAGCTCCTGGCAGCCAAAGACCACTGGAACCTAGCTACAGCCATGCTCGAGGACCCTCTCCACACGTTCGAACAGGCCTCACACATGAAGGTACCAGCAGAGGAACCCAGGTGAGCCATCAACAGCCAACATCCACAGACTTAAAAGTGAGTTCCCAGAAGCTCCCAGATATCTTGTAGCTTACTTCTCCCTCTGGGAGAAACTGGCAATCTTCTGAGAGTTTCCTGCCCACATGGGACAGCCTTGCAAGCTTCCCAAGGTGTATTCATATGCTAAATCCAGTAACAAGCTGGATCTCATTCCCCTGACCCTGAAAGAGCCTCCAGTGGGACATAGTTGAGAGGGCCAAGCTGAGAGAGACTTCTAAGATCTCAGGGAAAGGACAAATGGAGAGGTTACTGAGCCCGCTCGAGAAATTGACGATTAATGGGGATTTTGTGATTTTGTGATTTCTGTTGATAAGGACCTTTTATTTTAACCTTTTATTTTTATACTTCACATAATGCTGGAATAACTGGCTCCTTGGACGTTAGTTCTCTACTGTGCCGAAATAAATCTTTGTTTGCATATCATACTTTGCTAATTTTTGGTATCATAAAACCAACGCTCATCAAATAATTTCGCCTAGCCAGTTCTTAATTTCTTGTCACTGACTTGTGAACAATACCGCCACTGTCAGGAAGTAAAGGGAAATGCCTTTTAATATGAAAGATTATTTAGGTTGGTATACATCTGGGGAACCAGCAAGAAATAAATGAAACAATATTTGTTTGAGTTACAAGCTGGGTAACAAAGGACCATGCTGTTGAAATGTCCCAACATTTATGAGAAGGGAATTTTAGTTGTTTTAACAAAAGCTAAATGAAAGCAGGCGTTTTATGGGAGCTGTTGGGGGTTTCCGGGAGAATGGGATCAACACATCCTTTCCAAATACTTGGGCAGCGATTCATTGATGAAATGTCAAGTGGTCACAGTTCAGTCATTGTGTGCCTCTCTCGCCTGAACTACAGTCTTCCATGGACGCTGGAGAGCCTTTCCTCCCGGCGTGGGGGAGAGAGGGGAGGTTGAATGTCACCAGTGTTCTGATAACCACATGTTGGTATGTGATCAAAAGACATTTTTAACCCACTCAGTTGGGTTCAAACATAATAACAATCCAGAGAAGCCTAGAAGACAAATCCCTTTTAGAGAAAAATTTGGGGCTCCAAAATCCGGAGGAAGGGCTCTCTTCTCTTTGATCTCTAAGCGGCTCAAGACTCCAACTTGTCTGTGAAGCCCAGAAAACTCTGGAGTTTACAGGCACCCTTTCTCACGCCAGCTTTTAACAGGATGACTTTACATCCATTAAACAGGTTGTGCTGCTTTTCATGTAATCAGGATGGGAAATTAGTGTCCTCACGGGATCACTGGCAATCCCCGTGTCATATTCTGCTTGCTCCCCTCTCTTTCCACGACCATGCAAAACAGGAAGTTTGGGCAAGATCAGTTTTGCCCCTACACAGAAGTAGGACCCTGCCTACCATGTTTGTGTGTGTGTGTGCGTGTGTGTGTGTGTGTGTGTGTGTGTGTGTGTGGTTTTTATTTCTACCTTCAATTCTATGCTAGAAATGTCACCAATAAAAAACAATGGTTTGGGGGTGGTGGTTGGGAGAGAAAGATAGTACAGTGGGTAAGGCCTGCCTTGCATGCAGCTGACCAGGTTCTACACCTGCATCCCATGTTTCCTCGAGTACCACCAGAAGTGATTCCCAAGTGCGGAGCCAGGAGTCACTCAGAGTATTGTTGGGTGTGGTCCCAAAACAAAAAACAAGCAAACAAAAGATGGATTTTTATGTTACTATCTACAGTTTTTAAATCTGTTTTATTTAGATTTTACGTGAATAATGCTTCATTCTCCACATCAAAGACCAATAGAAATTTGAAGCAAGAATTAATTTCTTCAATGATTAAATATTCCTAATTCATCAAAGACCAATAGAAACTCAAATCTCTGCTTTATTTTAACATTATCATAGTAAACATAGGCTTGCCTTTGACTTTCCTTTAAAAATCACTTTTATTGAACCTAAGAAACTTAAGAATACCAAACTGCAAGAAGCAGTTAGGTGCCATTTCTAGTTTGCCATGAAGCCTATCAGAACCATGAAGAACCTCTTCTTATCATGACGAGATGGGACTTAAAACTCCAAATGCATTGTAAGGGGATTTTTGACATGTGAAGAAAAGAATTGTGGAAACAAAGACCAGAAAACAGTTAAAGACTAGTAAACCTAGTTATACTTTCCTAAAGGGTAGTTCATAGACAGATTCTCTTCACTCCAGTTGAAATTGGTATTTAGAAATTTAGGAAATGATCAGTGCCTAGAGCAGTGTCTGACGTATAAACCCAATAAATCTCCACAGTATGAGTCAAAGATGGCAGAGTCACCTCTTAGTGTTTATAATTATGATTTTATGCTCTTTGGGTTTGTCATAATTTAAAAAATTTTTGCTTTCAAAAAGCAAATGGGCAGGAAAATAATATGGCTATTCAATTAGTGGAAGAGCCAAGCATCAAAGCTGCAAAGCAGAAATTATTCCCCCCCCAATAGCACCCAGATAATTTGGCCAGCAATCTTTGTCTCTTATCATCTTTTGTAATCTTTTGAAATCACTGATGCAGTCATGTAGAAAGTATGTTGCAAATTTATCAGAGAAGGAATAGGATCTATAATAGCAAATAATAACTTGAAATATGTTTGATCACTAAAAAAAAATAACAGTATTTAGAGCATGCAGTAATACATAGAGTAGCAAACAAAATGAAAACAGAGGGGGAAGAAGTTTCCTTCTTTCTCCATACATTAAACTCAGCATATATAGTGCAAGCCTAATGGGTTTGCCTACCCTCACAATTTTACTGAATTCCATCTGAGAATGTAATCTGAAGCTCTGCTTTTTAAATTTGGCTATCTGTATTTGGAATGACAATATTTCCTCTATCAAGTGCGGAGAGGTCAGCAGTTACAGGAGTGTCATGGTGATAGGGCAGGTAGAGTTGAAATTGAAGGTAGAAACCATTTGATAATTAACACCTGGGTCAACAATGAGCAGATGGGAGCACCCAGAGAATGAAACCCAGCTGCATTATATTACTTAGACCAAGGTAGGTAAAAGTACTGCATGAGTTTTGTTATCGTTACAAAGCCATTTGACAAATGATCTTGTAGAACTGGAAAATAAATTACAAAATGTGAAAGGATGAATTTGAGGTCAAACATTAACCACGCTCACCCTAGCAGCTCTCATTCATCCCCTCATCTCTGTGTTCAGTCAGCCACATCATTCATTGATTCATACACTCAAAAATATTTATTGGAGACTCTAACGACCTGGGTTCTAGAGAGAGGAGAATGACAGTACAGTTAAAAGTCTTTCATTATCTTCTTTGTCCAAAGTAAACATTCCAGCTGCTATTAAGAAAGCAGATTTGGCTGGGGGGATTGGGGGGGATGATTCATTTCTGTAAATAAATTGGGACCAGATATTCTTTCAAGAACCTTAATCCTGGACTCGGGAGGGTTTCTCCTCTATGAAAAATATTAGTAATTTAGTCTTATTCCCCAGAGGATATTATATTTAAGCTACTTCTTAGACTACATCTTGGACTGAAAGGTATTAATGGTGCAAGCTCGACAAATGACACTCCATCCACACGGCTGTTCCTGAGGGACTGACACACCCTCTCCAGCCCTTTTCTAACATACACAAACTCCTTCTCACTATCTGTGACCGCCACACAAGCGGGAAGGAACACTGAGGCCGTGTTTTGACAGAAATGCTTTGGGATTCTTCCTAGTAGATCAGCAGGTGTCACTGGGGACACATGAAGAACTCATTAGTGCTGCTAAATGCGAACCTAGTCACAGCTACTTTGGCAACCGGCATAGCTCAATTGCTCTTGCATTGGAGGTCTCTAGCACCCACTTTTTAATCATAGCACTGTAGCACTGTCGTCCCGTTGTTCATCGATTTGCTAGAGTGGGCACCAGTAACGTCTCCATTGTGAGACTTGTTGTTACTGTTTTTGGCATATCGAATATGCCACGGGTAGCTTGCCAGGCTCTGCCGTACGGACGGGATACTCTCAGTAACTTGCTGGGCTCTCTGAGAGGGGCGGAGAAATTGAACCCAAGAACCCAAGTCAGCCTTGTGCAAGGCAAGCACCCTACTTGCTGTGCTATCGCTCCAGTTATACCAAACAAAATACACAATGGAACTACAAGTTCATCTTTATAGACTCTTTGACTATATTGACTGTTCTCTTACTGTCTCTACATATCATTTTGTCTTATGCTAAAGACAAGCTTCCATTACTTTTTACTAGGGTATAATTGACATAAAATAAATTATTTAGTTTTAAGTGTACAGCCTAATGATTTTTATTTGTATGTATTGTGAAAAGATTACCATAAGTTTAACTTTTGAGGTTCTGTTTCTATTTTATCTTTATCTTTTACTTTCTATGACCATATTTTAGATTATTATAGTAGTGTTGGGCTGGAATGATAACACAGCAGGTAGGGCATTTGCCTTGCACATGGCTGACCCGGGTTTGATTTCTCTGTCCCTCTCGGAGAGCCCAGCAAGCTACCGAGAGTATCCGCCCCCGCAGCAGAGCCTGGCAAGCTACCCGTGGCATATTTGATATGCCAAAAACAGTCACAACAAGTCTCACAATGGAGATGTTACTGGTGCCCACTTGAGCAAATCAATGAACAATGGGATGACAGTGCTACAGTAGTGTTAAAATTTATGATATCAATACACTAAGTTACTGCACATCACCACCACCTCTGCCAGTGTCCCTATGTCACATCTATTATAATCTTCTTTTCCTCTGAATATTACCCCACACACAGATTGTTAATAAATTTTGTAATCCAAAATCAAATGCCTGTCATCAGTCAAAGCTATGCTCCATTATTCTGTTGATCCATATTCCACAGGTAAGTAAGATTATCCAGTATTCTTCTCCCTTTGACTTCACTTAACATATACCCTCCAGTTCTATCCACCTTGCTGCATACAGCATGACTCTCTCTTTTCTTAATAATTACATAGTATTCTATTGTGCATATACCACATGAAGTCTTTACCTGTTCATCTGTTGTTGGACATGTTGACTCCATCTCCTTCGGCTATTGCACTAAGCATTGCAATGAATGTGGGAAGGCACATATATTTTGAATTCATGTTTTTGTGTCGTGGCTGTCAAGAAGTAGAATGGCCGGATCACGTGGGAGTTCTATTCTTATTTTTTTGTGAAGTCTCCATATTACCTTTCATTGAGACTGAACCAGATAGTATTCCTACCAACAGCAAATAAGAATTCCTTTCTTACCACTTTGGTGCTATGATTTGCATTTCACTAACAACAAGTGACAATAAACATTTTTAATATGCCTCTCTATCCATAAGTCTTCTTTGGAGATGTGTCTATTCATTCCCTCTCCCCATTCTGTGGTGGAGATTTTGGATTTTTATTGCTGAGCTTTATGAGAGCTTTGTATATCCTTGTCTTATATATTGTGGGCAAATATTTCTTGCATTAAGTAGTATCTTTTTCTTTTAGCCCCAGTTTATTTGCCACGCAAAGCCCTTTTAATTTGTTGTAGTCTCATTTGTTTATACTTTCTGTTGTCTTTGCCTCTGGGTTCAGTTCACTGAAGATCTTTTTAAGATCAATATCATCGAGAGTTTTCCTAATGCTTTTTTTTTTTTTTGCTTTTTGGGTCACACCTGGCGATGCTCAGGGATTACTCCTGGCTCTGCACTCAGGAATTACTCTTGGCAGTGCTTGGGGGACCATATGGAATGCTGGGAATCGAACCCGGGTCCACTGCATGCAAGGCAAATGCCCTACCCGCTGTGCTATTACTCCAGCCCCTTATGTATTTTATAGGCTCTTTTTAAATCTTTAGGTATTTAATCCACGTTTAGCTAACTTTTGTTACTGATGTGAGGTACTGTTCCCATTTCATTTTTACTTTAAAGATCTACTCTCAGCACATTTCAAGTATACAATATAATATGAATAACTGTAGTCAACTATAATTACTATTAACCTGCCTTTAATTTATCATTTATTTTTGGGGATGTAGTGGAGCTATATTTGATTATTAGGAATTATCCACTTACCCAATATCTTCAATATTGAGTAAAGTTGGAAAGCTTCTCAGATTTATAGGTGTTCAAGCAATACGATGACACAGTGTCAGAAATAGCCTCTTCTCGTTTATAGAGCTAAAGATGGAATTAGCTTTCAGAGTTATGACAGAGATCAACAGCTTTTATGAGGACATATTCCATGATTTAAAGTCTAAAGAAAAAATATAGACTGAAGTGAAGACAAGGTCAGTTTTTACACCAAAGAAATATGTTTGCAAGTTAATGTCTCTGTGGTATTTTATCCATTCAAGAGTGACTACAGCACTGTAATTGTGGGTTTGATTTCCTTTGGGCTCTATTGAGCCCAGACACTGAAGGACAAGGCTGAAGAGAAGAGAGAAGGGGAAGAAAGGATAAATTTTCACAGGTTCTATAAATTGAAAGCAGTGATTAATAATATATGCTTTTCAGTTTCCCATTGACTCAACACATATTTATAGCATCTGCACTGTGTTAGGTACTAAAGATGAAACAGAGAATGAAATAGATATAGCTTATTTTGCTTATGAAGTTCTCAGCATAGTAAGGAAGGAAGACATTGAACAAAGCATCATAAATGGGAAGCTTATTATTTAAATGGAAGTAAAGATATCTTCTTGGTATCCTATGAAAATGGATCCTCATTAGAAGAGAGAAAAGAAAAGATAAGAAGCAACCTTTTATAGAACAGAAGTTGCAGCCAAGTTAGCTGTTAGAAGAATAAGTAGCCATTGAGCAAGGCAAAAAAAAAATGGGTTGCATCTGGAGTAATGAAGCAAGACAGAAGATTTTGAATAGAGAGAACAGCATGTTGTTTTGTCTTGAACAGAGGGGTCATTCGCTGAGGGTTTGAAGCCAGTTCTGGCTAGTGTCTATATTTGAAATGAAGTTGTGTTAGAACTCAGGTGTATCTTTTCACTTCTAGATGATTTGAGACAATTTTTACATTGCACTGTTAGCAGCATATAGTTGTTAAGCAGATCGTATGGCATGAAAAATCCAAAATGTTTCCTTCCTGGTCTTTCACCAAAAGTCTGCCAACCTTTAGTCTAGAACAGTGTTTCTCAGCCTTTTCCAAGCTTCTTTCCTTCCTTAGTTCCCTGCTCTATCAGTTGGCTCTCTAGTCTCATGACAGACCTCCTGCCGACTGTGTGATTTCCACCTGTGACCTCCTTGGAATACTCTGGGGGTCCACAGGGAACCACACAACCCCTAGTTACAAAACACCAGTCCACAGCAAGCAGCATGCTCAAGTTAATAATGTTAAGTATTTTTTTAAATTAGTGAATCACCGTGGGATACCGTTACAGACTTACAAACTTTCGTGCTTGTGTTTCAGTCATACAATAATCGAGTGCCCATCCCTCCACCAGTGCCCATTTTCCACCACCAATGGTCCCAGCATCCCTCCCCCAAACCCCATCCTGCCTCTGTGGCAGGGCATTCCCTTCTGCTCTCTCTCCTTTTGGGTTTGTGGTTTGCAGTAGAGGTATTAAGTGGCCATCATGTTCGGTCTGTAGGCTACTTTCACCTGCCTCTCCCATCCCAAGAGGGCTCTCCTAGCACTCTTCACTTGGTGGTCCCTTCTCTGTCTGAGCTGCCTTTTCCCCCCAGCATGTGAGGCTGGCTTCTAAGCTGTGGAACAATGTCAAGTATTTAACAATACTCAAATCTCAGAAAAAGTTTCTGTCTTGGATAACATTTCTCCAAGAGCTGAGCTGCAGAGCTCTCATCCGCTTAGTGGAGGGGCCACTTTCATTCTGGGAGATGTTCTCTGAGAGTCTGATACGCCAGCCATGCAAAAGGGAAGCAATTAAAAACACTGATGCAACATGCTTCAGGGAATGTTTAGGGAACAAGTGTTGCCCCTTCCCGTTATTCATATGTCACTCCAAACCCAGGCAGGGATTAAAAAGCAATGTTCTGTGTGCTTGTGAAGGAAAATAAATGTTTTTGGAGAATTTATAGATGGAACTCCAGGGGTGCAATCAGTTAGCAGGAGATACTTCTATGGAGAATTTATAGCAATGTCTCCGGCTCAGCCAATAACATATGTTTAAGGCTTTGGGAAATCCTAAGTGGTTGAATTTAGGAAGCATGGGGCGAGGTTCCTAAGTAGGCAAAGGCCAAATTATGGATGTTTTTGTAAACCATGAAGAAACTTTTACTTTTTAAAGTACATCTCAATTACTGACTGCATTATTCTGATGAGTTATGCTACTGGTTGATCTAGCTCTCTGCTTCTTCATCTACAAAAGAGGGTGGTGCTATCTACTTTATTGGTGGGCTCAAAGAGATATGTTGAGGTTTAACATAGGTATGTCACTTATGCAATAGGCAGACAATAAATTGTAGTTTTAGAGAAAACCCCTTCTATAAAACCAACTTTTCCTACTCCCCAGCACCCAAACCAGAGAATTTTCTTTGCTGAATACCACAAAACCTTACCATAAAAAGTAAGTGGAGGTTCCAGAGTGATAATACAGTGGATAAGGCGTTTGCCTCACACGCGGCCAACCCAGGTTCAATCCCAGCATCTCATCTGGTCCCCAGAGTTTCTCAGGAGTGGTTACCGAGCACAGGGCCAGAATAAACCCAAAGCACCACCGAATTTCCCCACCCCCCCAAAAAAAAGCCAACAAACAAACATAATAAATGTAATACTCAGAATCATCTTTCTGCCATTTCATTGGCTTCTGTATATTTGCTACCAACTTTCAGAGCATGTAGAAACTTTTTTAGAAAACAGTAAGGAACCCACATACCCAATGTAATTATTTTGTTAACAAAATAATTGTTTTTCCAAATCCTGTACTCTTCCTAGATACAGAAAAAGTCAAGTAAAGCCCAGAAAAAAAAGTGCATATATAAATGTGTCTCTATTTATATATGTGTTCCCATCACACTCTGTCCACGCAACCACACACAAATAGGGCAAGTGACAAAATCCATCTCATCACATATACCTACCACTCAACACATATAGCCTGAACCTGAGTATTTTTTTTCTTCTGCCTTAGTCCATCTTGATCCTCATTGTGCCTCATTTTAAAGGAATGTTATCGCGATGGGATTTTTATATTCCATATTGAAGAAAGAGTTTTTCCTGAGTCAGGAAAACACATTAAAAACAAAAAGGAGATCTTGGGGGCCGCACGTGTGTGTGGCCTCTCCGCAGCTGCACGAGTGTGACTCCAGATGCCAGCTAAATTTTTCGGCATGGGCAGCTCCCCGCAGAATGTCTCCAGACTGAGAACTATGCCACGGCCCCATGCCTGCCCAGGAAGGGAAAGGTATTTCTCTCTCTCACCTCTTCCTTGCCGGGGATGAAGAGCGTGGTGACCGCCATATTATGACCACCACAGATGGGGTTTACAAGCTTCCAATGACCTAATACCTGGAAGAAATCTCCCTGGACTTAGTTGCTAAAGTAAAGAAATCCAAAACCTTATATCCCTTCACAACAGGTCTGACTCTAGTGGGGTACTCCTAACAATAATAGTGAGGTTTGTGTTGAAATATTGAATGTAACCAAAGTAAATAGAAAATGAAATGAAATTTATCAGTTATAAGGCGCGGGGGGGGGGCGGGATGGGAGGTGTACGGTTTTTTTTTTTTGGTGGTGGGATATGGGCACTGGTGAGGGGATGGTTGTTTCAGCATTGTATAAATGACATTGAAGCCTGAAAGCATTGTAATTTTCCACATGGTGATTCAATAAAAAAAAAATTAAAAAATAAATAAATAAAAACAAAACAGAAATTAAAAAAAGGAGAGAAATAATTTCTCACATTATTTCTAATAATGTGAGAAACAAAAAATTGAAAGTAAGAAATAAGAAGATACAAGATAAGCATATAATAATATATTTTATGATGACATGACATGGTACTTGCACGAGTTTAGCTAGGCATTAATAAAATATTAATGCAACAATGTTCAACAATAAAATATAAAATGTAGTGGCATAGATTATTACCAATTTAAAAGAAAAAATACCTTGTTTTAACCCTTACTCCCGCTTTCCCTCTTTCCACATGCATGCAGCAAGGGAATATAATGATTAAAGCAGCAACAACTACTGCCAACATTACTGGGACTAAATCCCACATTCAAAACTTACTTATTTGGTTTATTTAATCTTATAGACTATGTAATCTTTTTGTGCCTAGGTTTTTATGCATGTACAGTGAGGGTGGTAAAAATTTTTATCTTACAGGACTGTTTTAAGTTTGAGTGAGTTAAACATATAAAACAGAGCAGTTTCTAATATAAAATATTCAATTTATATTCATCAATATGATGAAAAAGTCATAATAAAATGTCATCTTATTTCAACATGTTTTACTCTACATTTATTTTTGTGTAATATGAATAACACTCTGAGCAATTAAAAAATTAGTAAGATGTGACCCTGTCTTGAATAGGGTAACTCAAAATCTGGTATCAAGTAGGAATGTGTCTGCTCATTCTTACCCTTTAAAGGGGAGATCTCGGCCAGAACTAGAGTTGCCAGCACAGCTTGAATGCATTGCAGACCTAATTTCTCGTTCATGTCACTAGAAATACATCCTGTAATAAATTTATTTTGTTCCATACATATTACCATTTATCACAGCAATACTATTCTTATGGGGGAAGAGATTGTGAATAGTGTAATAAGTATGACTAATAGCAAACAAGGTTATTTGCTTCTTGCCCTAAAGGAAATCATTCAGAAGTTGCATTCCAAGATCTACCCCTCAACCCCCAAATGAGAGTTATCTGTTACTGGAAAGTATCTGCAATTTTAAATATCTGACTGCCTTCCTCAAAATTGAGACAGATTGCATCAACACTAGAGAAAATTACAAATATTTTAGTATCTTTGCACAGAATGTAGAGTATGTCCCAATTCCTAGCTTTGTAATTCCTCAGATTTTTTCATAGCATGTAACACATTGAGATGTTCTCCTTCTGGCTTAGAATCTCTTTCACTCTACTTTAGCGGACTTTACATAGTTACTTTACCAGAACTGCTGTTGCCTTAGCTTTAGAGAAATAACTTTTCCGAATCCTTTAAATTTTGAGGGGAGACTAACCTCTGAGCCACATCACCTCCCTTCCTGCATTTGTTTTCTGTTTGGTTTATGATTTTTTTCTCTGGAGGACTCCAAATTTCAGTTTAGAGAAGTAGAGAAAGTAGTTATCTCAAGTCCTGGGGTTCCTAAGGAAGATCTTACCTTTTAACCCAATGCATAGTTCTCTTGTATTGATGACACTCTTCTGGTCAAAGAAGATGAGATATTAGGGTGCTTAATCATTGCCAAAGTTGGCATTTTGAACTTTCTGTGCAGTTTAATCTTCTCCCCAGCCTGAGTCAATCCTTTATCCAGTGATTCACTTTGGAAGTCTTACCTTCTTCCAGTCTGAGAAAAAACCAAGAAGTCATCCCTCCAGACTCATCAGGCTTCTACCATACGTTTCCCTGGAGTCTCATTCTGCATATCTTGATATCTCTCTGTTGACTATGAAACAGCTGCAACCCAGACACTAAGTCACCATTCAAGATAATTGGGTAACTTTTAGCTAATCACTTAGCAACTCTTCCAAGGCTCTGTTTTCCCATTTGGAAGCAAAGATAATATCACTTATTTTTAACTAGCACGATTATTATGACGGGAAGAAAATTGAATAAAATGAGAAAAATTACACAACAGAAAATAAAATAAGAACCACTGTTAGAATTATTTCCTTACAAACTGAAATACACCTCTAAGCCACACAAACCTTAGTATCATTATTATCAAATAACTACATCACATTTTGTTGATAATAAAGTTCAAAAACTGGTTCTATACATTGACTGAGTATTGGAAAGCTAGAAGTTCTGTGGCCTGATCTTAATCCAACATGTTCCATTATCTTCCTAGACCAATCTTCTGAATTCTTGGCCACCTTAAAGAAAAGTATCTAGTCTCCTTAATGTAATTATGGTACAGTTGCAAAGTGCATATTTTCATTGCTAAGAGTAGACTTGTAAACTATTCATTTCCTATCACAGCAATAGAACTAACTAAAGATAACAATCCAAAAATGTAGCATTATTCCGGTCTCTACAATGTTGTCGACAGAGATCTCATCTGTCACATTTTTAGTCATAACCTCTAACAATTTTTCATTTGCTTTTATTTTTTGTTGTTGTTCAAGGAGTTTTAGGTTTGTTTTGTTTTGTTTTGGAATCATGACCCAAAGTGCTCAGGACTTACTCCTGGTTTTGCACTCAGGAAGTATGCCTTGCTGGGCTTGGGAAATTATCTGGAGTGCTGGGGATTCCATCTGGGTTGGTTAGATGCAAGCAAGCACCTTACCCACTATATTATCTATCCAACCTCATGCCATATTTGTTCATCACTCTTTTTATAGATTCTTTATTTTGTCATACTTTTTTATATTTTAGGATAAATTTTCCTGCTCAACCTAACATAAATGAGTTGATGCAAGCTTATCAGTAATGTTTAAGATTTTAATTATATCAAATTTGATCAAATTGTTATTGATTTAACACTTTTAGTTCTCACTCCTTTTGCTGCCAGTATCCTTTAAAATATTCAGCAAAATCTGCCCAAGTGGTTTACAAATGCTCCTATAAAAGGTCTCGCCCCAAGTTAACACCATAATTGAGAAACTGAATGATCTTTTTATATTTATACTTCCTGATCTGCAATTTTAGTATAGCAGATCCTATTCTAAAACTCTTTCTCTCTTGGTTTTCATAATTGATAATTCCTTGTATAATAACCAGTCTAGCTTATCCTGTTTTATTAGCAAATATGAGGCAAGAGGGATTGAGTCTTTCGTTTACACAGGCAAACCCAATCTCAGGTACACCCACTCTCTACTTTCTACACTATGGATCAATTCAGAAACAGCCAGAATATGGAATTCTACTGGGCACAGGATAGGTTTAAGATTATGTCTGTCAAAATAATAAAAAGTAAGAGCAATATCTATACTTTTAGAATAAGAACCACTGAAAGAAGACTTTGATTGTATGTCAAAGTTATATCTAAAACCACTAAAGCCATTTTTCCAAGTCATCTAGAAATGATTCCACTACCCAGAAGAAAGCATTCTGAGACAGTCATAAAAAAGTTGAATTGAATCTATGACTAAAACATCTGTTCTTAGCTCTACTGTATTTTTTACATACACAGATAGATTCCCTTTATCATTATAGTCATTTTGAGCTTGATTATTAATTCTAACAGAAAGCTTCATGACCAAAATGATATCCACAACACTGTTCTTTATCCTACCTCACAAATAATTCTTCTATCCATATCATGTGATTCCTTTCTATAATACTTCCCTTAAATATAAAATAAATGAGGTTCTGTCCTGTTCTTAGACTTTGCTTCTTTCTCAATTCATTTTCTTTAGCTTCAGTGTATATATGTTAAGAATTAATTCCTCTTTATCTATTGCTCCCTTAGTCAATCCATAATGTCCATTTCTATGTCTTATTATTTTCTTTATCTATTTTCTGCTTAGTCTGATACAAATATCCCCACCTGTGCTCTTTTAAGATTGCCAATTGCCTTATGATTGTTTTCCAACATTTCACTCTGAGACTGATTATAGTCAAACTTCAAGTATGTCTCTTGTAAGCAACAGAAGGTTGGATTTTGTTTCCTGATCTAGCCAGTCACTTCTGCCTTTTGATATGGGAGTTCAATCCATTATTTGTAGTAACTATCACTATAAAAAATATGATTCTGTTTTTCTATGAGAAATTTTGTTTGACATATTTGGTTTTTCTTCATTTTCTCCATTTCTTTTTGATAGTGACTATTTTTGTAGCTTCCATTTTCCTCTTCTTGTTACCTTCTCCTGAGTATTTTTGCCTTAAGATTACTTTTTCACTGGAGACTCTGAGCTTATTTCCCCTTTCAAGATGAAAGCACCTAAACATAAAGCTTGATCTATAAGTCCCTTTATATACTCTCTGTATTTCCCTTATACTTATGACTTTAACGTGTCATGCTGCTTCTGAATGGGGATTTCTTGATCTTTTATATGGGACCATTTAAAATGTCTTGCAATCTTGCAATTTTAGAACCAACTGCTTTTAGCTGTGGTTTATCTGTTAGTGTTTTTATCACTCCCATAAACCTGAGTGACAATCCAGAAGGATGGAGGCTTTTTGGTTGCAGATTCTTCAGAGGACTTCAGAAAAAATCACAGAGATCTCCTATAGACTGGAACTGAGGTGGCCAGCTGCCTCTAGGAACCAACTTTCAAGGACTCGCTCGATCTGCCCCAACCCAGGTACTGGCATGGTGGGGGTGGCATCCAGAACTTCAGCCATTAGTGTAGCCACAAGTTATTCTTTCCCTCCCTATCTCATAAGAACCTAAATTAGTCTCTTAGGTGGAACTTTTACTAGGGCAGCCTGATCAACAAAACCACATTAGGCCAATAATTTATTAGCCTCACCTCAATTAATATTACACCAAAACACAGCAGTAACAGTGAGCATGAAAGTCAAAACACAAGTCACAATGATAAAGCAACGCATAAGCCCATCAAGCTTAGTTAGTGAAGAAACTAGCCCAGAAGACCCAACCAGTGCTGGTGCCCTAGACAACCTCTCTGACAAGGTATTTAGAAGGGAGTTACTGAGGATGCACAGGGAGCTAAAAGAAACAATGAAACATACCACCAATAAAACACAAGAGGATTTGAGAACAGAAATGTGGAAAATGCAAACAAAATTACAAACAAAAATGACAAATCTGAAAAACCTGGTAGGTGAATTGAAAAATTCAGTGTAAGGCCTCAGCAGCAGAGTAACAGCTGCTGAGGACAGAATCAGTGAGCTCCAAGATGAGGTGCAGAGAAACTCTAGCAACAGCAAAAAATGGAAAAGAGCCTCAAAGTGAACCAACAGATTTCCAGAGAAAATCGGAATGAAGCCAAGAGGAATAACATAAGAATCATTGGTGTCCCAGATGGACAGGAAGAAAACCCTGACAAAGAAAAAACTATCAAAGACAACACTGTTAACTTGTTCCCAGAGCTGAAGAGCACATGCAACCAGATTCAAGAGGCCCTAAGGGTACCAGCTAGAAGAAATCCTAAAATAAAAATACTCCAAGACACATTCTGATCAGAATGACAAAAACTATAGACAGAGACAAAATTCTGAAAGCAGCAAGATCAAAGAAAGAAATTGCCTATAAAGGAGCATCCTTAAGATTCAAAGCCGACTTATCTGATGAAACCCTCATGGCCCGAAAACAGTGGTGGGATGTAGTGAAAAAACTCAAAGAAATAAACACCTCACCAAAAATACTTTGCCCAGCTAGGCTCTCATTTATATCAGAAGGAACAACACGATTTCACAGACAAACAACTCAGGAATTTCATAGACTCAAAACCATGGTTACAAGAACAACTAAACAGGCTACTTAAGACAAGCCCCACTTCACATCTCTTGCTCCTTTATCAAAGATTAGATGATCATACATTTGAGGTTGTGGGGGGGGATATTCCACAACACCTAATCAGAAAGAGAGAACAAAAGGGAATTCCCTGCCATAGTGGCAGGGTGGGGTGGGGGGAGATGGGACTGGGGGGGGGGGAAGGATGTTGGGTTTACTGGTGGTGGAGAATGGGCACTGGTGAAGGGATGGGCTATCGAACTTTGTATGGGGGAAACATGAGCACAAAGATGTATGGATCTGTAACTGTACCCTCACGATGACTCTCTAATTAAAAATAAACTAATAAAAAAAAAAGACAAGCCCCTTAAATACACCAAACTTTTGCAGAAAGACAGGATAAAACCCCATAACAGTAATCTCTCTCAACATCAATGGACTAAACACACAAATTAAAAAACACAGAGTGGGAGGATGGATATTAAACCCAACATTCTGCTGCCTGCAAGAAACATATCTGAACAGTCAGAGAAAATACAGACTCAAAATCAAAGGCTGGAAAACAATTCTACAGGCAAACAACTCCCTCAAAAAGCTGAGGTGGGAGCCGTAGACCAATGGAACAGGGTGGAATATCCCTACACACAACCCCAAATGTATGACCATCTAATCTTTGATAAGGGAGCAAGAGATGTGAAGTGGAGCAAGGAAAGCCTCTTTAACAAATGGTGCTGGCACAACTGGACAACCACATGCAAAAAAATGGGTTTAGACCTTGACCTGACACCATGCACAAAAGTCAGATCAAAATGGATTAAAGACCTCAACATTAGACCACAAACCATAAGGTACATTGAAGACAATGTCGGCGAAACCCTCCACGATATTGAAGATAAAGGTATCTTCAAAGGTGGCACGGAACTAAGCAATCTAGTAAAAACAGAGATCAACAAATGGGACTACATTAAACTAAAAAGCTTCTGCACTGCAAGAGATACATTGACCAGAATCCAAAGACTATCCACAGAATGGGAAAGGATATTTACACAATACCCATCAGATAAGGGGTTGATATCAATGGTATATAAAGCACTGGTTGAACTCTACAAGAAGAAAACATCCAACCCCATCAAAAAATGGGGCGAAGAAATGAACAGAAACTTTACCAAGGAAGAAATACGAATGGCCAAAAGGCACATGAAAAAGTGCTCTGCATCACTAATCATCAGAGAGATGCAGATCAAAACAACCATGAGATACCACCTCACACCACAGAGACTAGCACACATCCAAAAGAACAAAAGCAACCGCTGTTGGAGAGGATGTGGGGAGAAAGGGACCCTTCTTCACTGCTGGTGGGAATGCCGACTGGTTCAGCCCTTCTGGAAAACAATTTGTACGATTCTCAAAAAATTAGATATTGAATTCCCATTTGACCCAGCAATACCACTGCTGGGAATATATCCCAGAGAGGCAAAAAAGTACAATCGAAACAACATCTGCACATGTATGTTCATCGCAGCACTGTTTACAATAGCCAGAATCTGGAAAAAACCCGAATGCCCCAGAACGGATGACTGGTTGAGGAAACTTTGGTACATCTATACAATGGAATACTATGCAGCTGTTAGAAAAAAGGAGGTCAAGAATTTTGTAGTTAAGTGGATGGGCATGAAAAGTTTCATGCTGAGTGAAATGAGTCAGAAAGAGAGAGACAGACATAGAAAGATTGCACTCATCTATGGTATATAGAATAACAGAGTGGGAGACTATCACCCAAGAACTGTAGAAATAAGTACCAGGAGGTCGACTCCATGGCTTCGAGGCTGGCCTCACGTTCCGGGGAAAGGTCAACTCAGAGAAGCGATCACCAACTACATTGTAGTCGAAGGCCATGTGGGGGAAGGGAGTTGCGGGCTGAATGAGGGCTAGAGACTGAGCACAGCGGCCACTCAACACCTTTATTGCAAACCACAACAGCTAATTAGAGAGAGAGAACAGAAGGGAATGCCTTGCCACAGGGGCAGGGTGGGGTGGGGGGGAGATGGGATTGGGGAGGGTGGGAGGGACGCTGGGTTTACGGGTGGTGGAGAATGGGCACTGGTGAAGGGACCGAACTTTGCATGAGGGAAGTATAAGCACAAAAGTGTATAAATCTGTAACTGTACCCTCACGGTGATTCTCTAATTAAAAATAAATAAAATTAAAAAAAAAAAAAAGCTGAGGTGGTCATTCTGGTATAAACCACATTGATTTCAGACTAAAGAAGGTCACACAAAAGACAGTGAAGGTCATTTCTTATTGGATCAAGAAATCTGTATATCAGGAAGAACTCACACTCCTAAAGTATATGCACCTAATGAGGGACCAGCAAATACTTAAAACAACTGCTCATAGACTTGAAGAAAGACATAGATAGCAATACAATATTAGTGAGAGATTTCTACACCGCTTTATCACCTCTTAGTAGATCAACCAGACTCAAGCTTAGAAAGAGCATATTTTATCTGAGGGAAGAAATGGAAGAAAGGAGCTTAATAGACTTATCTTCAAAAAGCTGAATACAAATTATTATTGTTTCTTTTTTGGTCACACCTGGCAATGCACAGGGGTTACTCCTGGCTCTGTACTCAGGAATTACTCCTGGCAGTGCTCGGGGGACCATATGGGATGCTGGGAATCGAACATGGGTCAGCCAAGTGCAAAGAAAATGTCCTACCCGCTGTGCTATCACTCCAGCACCAAGAAGACACATTCGTCTCAAGTGTGCATGGGACTTTCTCCAAGATAGACCAAATGCTCGGCCACAAAACATACCTCCACAAAATTAAGAAGATAGATATTATATCAATGATCTTCTCACATCATGATGCACTGAAAATAGAAGTGGATCACACACAAACAGAAAATCAAATCAAACACCTGGAAATTAAACATCTTACTACTGAGCAACGAATGTCTTAGAGAGGAAATCAAATGATTCCTGAAAACAAATAAGAATGAAGACATAAGTTACCAGAACTTATGAAACATGGCAAAAGCTGTGTTAAGAAGAAAGTTTATAGCTCTGCCAGCATTCCTCAGGAAGGAAGAGTGAGCCCACATAAGTAACCTAACCTCACAGCTTAAGATCTTGGAGAGGGGCCGACCTGGGTTCAATTCCCAGCATCCCATATGGTCCCCTGAGCACTGCCAGGGGTAATTCCTGAGTGCAGAGCCAGGAGTGACCCCTGTGCATCGCCGGGTGTGACACAAAAAGAAAAAAAAAGATCTTTGAGAATGACCGACAAAAGGAGTCCAACGCAGGAAGAAGAAAGGAAATAATTAAACTTAGAGCAGAAATTAACAAGATGGAAGCCCAAAAACAATATGAAAGATCAATGAAACCAAGAGCTGCTTCTTTGAGAAAATAAACAAGATAGACAACCTCTATCAAGACTCACAAAGAAAGGGAGAGAGAAAACCCTAATAAATAAAGTCAGAAATGAAAAGGGGAGCATCACAAGAGAAACTTCAAAAATGCCAGAAACAAGAAAACCTGGAGGAAATGGATAAATTTCTGGATTCCTATAGTCTCCCTAGGCTGAACCAAGAAGACCTGGAGTACTTGAACAGACTTATCACCATCAAGGAAATTGAAACATTAATAAAAAGTCTCCCCAAAAACAAAAGTCCTGGCCCAGATGGATTCACTAATGAATTCTTCCAAATCTTTAAAGAGGACTTACTCCCAATCCATTTAAAACTTTTCCAGGAAATTAAAGAATCAGAAACACTTCCAAACTGTTTCTATGAAGCAAATTTCACCCTGATACCAAAAGCAGACAGAGATACCACAAAGAAAGAGAATTATAGACCGATATTCCTGATGAACAAAGATGCAAAGATCCTCAACAAAATACTAGCAAACAGAACCCAATGACTCATCAAAAAGATCATATACCATGACCAAGTAGTATTCATCCAGAGATGCAAGGATGGTTTAACATTTTCAAGTCAATCAACATAATCTATCATATCAATAAAAGAAAAGACAAAAACTATATGATCATATAAGTAGATGCAGAGAAAGCATTTGACAAGATCCAGCATCTGTTTATGATGAAAATTCTCAGCAAAATGGGCATTGAAGGAACTTTCCTCAAAATAGTCAAAGCCATCTACCACAAGCTCACAGCAAGTATCATTCTCAAAGGGGAGAAAGTAAAAGCCTTCCCTCTAAGATCGGGCACAAGACTAGGTTGCGCCTTCTCGCCACTCCTATTCAATATAGTACTGGAAACTCTTGCCATAACAGTTAGGCAAGAAAAAGATATCAAGGGCATACAGATAGGAAAGGAAGAGGTCAAGCTGTCACTCTTCGCAGACAGTATAATACTATACTTAGAATATCCTAAAGATTCTTTTAAAAAAGCCCCTAGAAACAATAGATTTGTATAGTAGAGTGGCAGACTACAAAATCAACATGCAAATTCCATGGCTTTCCAATATACAAATAATAAAAGAGAAGAGAGAGATATTAAAAAACAATCCTGTTCACAATAGTGCCTCAGAAAATCGAGGATCTCAGAATCAGCTTAACTAAAAAGGTGAAGGACCTATGCAAAGAAAATTACAAAATTACAAAATACTACTTGAAGAAATAAAAGAGAACACTAGGAAATGGAGACACATCCCCTGCTCATGGATAGGGAGGCAATACTGCCCAAATCACTATACAAATTTAATGTGGTCCCTATCAAGATACCCATGACATTTTTCAAAGAAATAGACAAATACTCATGAAATTCATATGGAACAATAAACCCCCACGAATAGCTAAAGCAATCCTTTGGAAAAAGAACATGGGTGGCATCACATTCCCCAACTTCAAACATACTACAAAGCAGTAGTAGTTAATACAGCATGGTATTGGCCTAGAAACAGACCCGTAGACCAACAGAAATGTAAAGTGGAACAAAGAAAGCCTCTTCACCAAATGGTGCTGGGAAAACTGGGCAGCAACATGCAAAAATAAATGAACTCTGACCTCTGTCTAATGCCAGGCACAAAAGTCAGATCAAAATGGATTAAAGACCTTGATATCAGATCTGAATCCATGAGGTATACGGAGGAAAATGTAGGCAGATACCTCCATGACATTGAAGCTAAAAGCATCTTTAAGCATGAAACACCAGTGACCAAGCAAGTGGAAACAAACATAAAAAAAAATGGGACAACTTAAACTAAGACGCTCTGCAACTCAAAAGAAACAGTGACCAAAATACAGAAAAAGCCCACGGAACTGAAAAGAATATTTACCCAATATCCATCTGGTAAGGGTTAATATCCAGGATATACAAGACACTAGTAGAATTGTACAAGAAAAAAAAACCCTCCAGCCCCATCAAAAAAATGGGGAGAAGAAATAAACAGAAGCTTCCTCAAAAAAAGAAATACAAATGGCCAAAAGGCACATAAAAAATTCTCTACATCACTAATCATCAGAAAGATGCAAGTCAAAACTACAATAAGATATCATCTCATATGACAGAGACTGTCACACATCAAAAAGAACAAGAATAACTAGTGCTGGCATGGATGTGGGGAGAATGTCAACTGGTCTGACCTTTTGGAAAAACAATATGGGCATTCCTTATCAAACTAGAAATTGAGCTTCCATATGACCCAGCAAGACCACTTCTGGGAATATATCTCAAGAGTGCAAAAAAGCACAGTAGAAATGACATCAGCACCTGTATGCTCATTGTAGCACTGTTCACAATAGCCAGAATCTGGAAACAACCCAAGTGCCCAAGAACAATAACCGGTTAAAGAAACTTTGGTACATCTACACAGTGGAGTACTATGCAGCTGTTAGGAGAGATGTAGTCATGAAATTTTCTTATAAGTGGATGGTCACGGAGAGTATCATGCTAAGTGAAATGAGTCAGAAAGAGAAGGACACAGAATAACTGCACTCATCTGTGTAATATAAAACAACATAATATGAGACTGACACCCAAGGACAGTACACACAAGGTCCACGATTATTGCTCCATAGTTGGAATCCTGTCTCATGAGCTAGGGGAGAAGGCAGCTGGAATAGAGAAGGGATCACTAAGTCTATGGTGGCTGGAGGAAGTGTTCAGGATCGGAAATGTGTGCTGAAAGTAGATAAAGGACAAAACATTATAGCCTCTCAGTATCTGTATTGCAAACCATAATGCCCAAAAGTAGAGAGATAGAATGGTGGAAATTGTCTTCCATAGAGGCGGGGGTGGGGTTTGGGATGAGGGGATATATACTGGGGACATTGGTGGTGGAGAATGTGCACTGGTGGAGGGATGGGTGTTCGATTGTTGTATGACTGAAACTCAAAATGAAAGCTTTGCAACTGAACTGTATCTCGTGGTGATTCAATTTTTCAAAAATGGGGAGGAAAATGTCTTAGCTTGATTCTGACTTAAACTGGTTTCGTAGGCAAAGCTTTTCTCCTGAGATACAAGTGAGAGTTATACAGGCAGGTACGAGTGGTGACTACGCACTTTTTACCAGGCCAGCTGTCTGCTGGACTCAAAGATCTGATGAGCTCTGGTGAGGGGGGGGGGTCTTTTATGGAAGACAGACAGTACACTTACAACCGACTCCACAAACCTTCCCCAGGGACCTTCATCTATGTTGTCACCATAAGTGAGCAAGGTTTAGACATGTGTATACCTCAGATGGGAGGAGGAACGGTATGTAGGGGATCTAATGTCTGCTTCCAGCTACTTCCATACTTGGACATCAACTGTGGACCAATGGGGCCAAAATCTCAGGAGGTCTTTCTGGGGACAGAGCATATGAACTTACATAAATCTTGTTGCCCTTCAATTATTGTCATGCATTTCATCATATAGTTTTTATTTTTTAATTAAATCATCTTGAGATACAATTACAAAGCCATCATACAGTTTTATGTCATCATCCTGACCCCATCAAAACCAGAGAGTTCATTTTTATCCTTGACTATTCCCTACCTGTAACCCTCACAACCATCATAATGTTCTGATAATATGAGTCCCTCCTCAAGGCAATCTTCACTTGCCTAATTACTTTTTATTTTTCATTTGAACTTATTTCACTCTCTGTGTGTCATTGTCCATACACTACTATAAGTGTAAAAGCAAAAATATTATTTCCTTGCTTGACATTATACAATAGATTTTTTCATTGCCTGAAGAATATACTTTCTACATCTTGTTTTCCAACTAAACCAGTGCTAATCTATTCAATTCTACCTTCATCACTCCCTAAAGATTACAAAAATCTTTTTGGATTTGCCAGCTTTATTTTCCCCAGAAAGCAAATGCTCACTTCCATCTACCTTGAAAGTATTGACCTTCTAGTGAGACTCACAAAGAAAGAAAGAGAGAAAACCCTAATAAACCGAATCAGAAATGAAAAGGGGGACATCACAACAGAAACCAAGGAGATTCAAAAGATCATCAGAGACCACTTTGAAAGTCTGTATGCCACAAAACAAGAGAACCTAAAAGAAATGGACGAATTCCTTGATTCCTACAATCTCCCAAGACTGAACCAAGAAAACTTGAAGTACCTGAATAGTCCCATAAATATAAAGGAAATTAAAACTGTAATCAAAAGTCTCCCCAAAAACAAAAGCCCAGGTCCAGACGGATTCACTGGTGAATTCTTCCAAACATTTAAAGAAGACTTGTTGCCAGTTCTCCTCAAGCTTTTTCAGGAAATTGAAAAGACAGGAACCCTCCCAAACAGTTTCTATGAGGCACATATCTCCCTAATACCAAAAGCAAACAAAGACACCACTAACAAAAAAACTATAGAGCAATATCCTTGATGAACACCGATACGAAAATCCTCAACAAAATACCAGCAAATAGAATCTAACAACTCATCAAAAAGATCATATACCATGACCAAGTGGGATTCATCCCAGGGATGCAAGGATGGTTTAACATTCGGAAATCAATCAATATAATCCATCATATCAACAAAAGTAAAGATAAAAACCATATGATCGTATCAATAGATGCAGAGAAAGCATTTGACAAGATCCAACACCCATACAACATCTATACATCCAACATCTATACAATGGAATACTATGCAGCTGTTAGAAAGGATGAAGTCATGAACTTTGCATATAAGTGGATCAACATGAAAAGTATCATGCTAAGTGAAATGAGCAGAAAGAGAGGGACAGACATAGAAAGATCGCACTCATCTGTGGAATATAGAACAACAGAGTACAAGACTAGTACCCAAGAATGGTAGTATATATTAGCAGGATGTTAGCTCTATAGCTTGGAAGATGGCCTCACACACTGGGGGAAAGTCATCCCAGATAGAGAAGGGAACAGCAAGTAATATGTGACTGGAGATCCTGCACGGGAAGGGAGATGCATGCTGAAAATAGACTAGAGACTGAACAGGATGACCACTCAATACCCCTATTTCAGGCCACAACACCCAAAAGGAAAGAGAGATATCAAATTGGAATGCCTCGCCACAGAGGCGGGGTGGGGTGGGGGGATGGGACTGGGGGGTGGGAGGGATACTGGGTTCATTGGTGGTGGAGAATGGACACTGGTGGAGGGATGGGCTCTTAAACATTGCATGAGGGAAAAACAAGAACAAAAATGTGTGAATCTGTAACTGTACCCTCACTGTGACTCACTAATTAATTAAAAAAAAGAAAAAAAATATTTACCTTGTTTCTGAATTCAGTATGTTTCTGCTCATTTTTAAGGACTTACACAAGATGTTACTCATTCTGAAAAAGTTTTCCTGAGTACCCAGGAAAATTTCAGTAACCCTTCATCTTTTAATATCACTACAATACAAAGTAGCATATGCTATGATATATTAATACTTATTACTTCATATGAGACTTCCCTAGTCTCATATGTTATATTTTAAGACTATGAACAAAGATTTCCAATTTTTAATTCCAAGAGTCACTGAATAGCCTGATATATAATAGATGCTCAAATTTTTTGAGATGATATAATGAAGAAACAAAATAGAAAATTTGTAGGATTAGTATTTAACTATGGTGTAACTTCCTTGCATGCTATTTCCTCATTAATAAAATTAAAAAGGTTTAAATGAACCTGTGTATTTCTTCCTGCTTTTTAAAAATATTCCAAGTTTTTGTGAAACCATTGCTAGGAACAACCCTATGATTTTTTTCATAGTACTAAACCTCAGCAACTACTTGACTCTAGTCAAGATAAATTCAAATCTGAAAAGTTATTTATTTTTCTTAAAAGTAATCTGGAGTTACTGGATGAAATGTGCTGGTTCTGGCAATAAGTCAATACTAGTCAGGAAACGTGTTAAGAGTCAAGAGAGACATTATCTTTAATATTAAACATACCTTAAAAATTTTCCGTTTACTTATACCATATATCTCTCCATTGATAATTATAACATGAGTATTTTGTTTATTGTGGCTAAATTTTGCATATAGAGTCTGTCAATCTCCTCGAATTTTTGTTAATATAGGGACTTGAGCAATAGCACAGCTGGTAGGGTGTTTGTCTTGCACGTGGCCAACCTGGGTTCGATTCCTCCATCCCTCTCAGAGAGCGCGGCAAGCTACCAAGAATATTCCGCCCTTAAGGCAGAGCCTGGCAAGCTCCCCATGATATATTCGATATGCCAAAAGTAGTAACAACAAGTCTTACAATGGAGACATTACTGGTGCCAGCTCGAGCAAATCGATGAGCAATGGGATGACATGATAAGACACTCACATACATGCTTTCTCAAGCTCTGCCAAGAACAACTCCAGAGCACAGAGCCAGAAACAGGCCCCAGGATTGCTGGGTTTGTGCCCTGATCATATTAAAAACATATATCTACATAAGAGGAAACACTGGAAATAATACCTATGTAGTTATGACATTTCACATGAGGAGAAAGTCATAGAATTCAGTTCCAGGAGAGCCACATACACTACCCTGTAAAGACACATATGCACGCAAGCGCACACACACACGAACACACACACACAAAGATATGATTTGAAAATTTAGAAGAAGTTTGATGAAGGAGAACAAAGTTGAATAAATACACATTCACAGAACATTTGGAGGTCAATGATTCCACTCAATTCAACAACGTTCGGTTATTGTTGGGACTTAGGGAGGCTCCATATTTCTTCTTTTGGATCAGATAGGGCATGGGTAGCATTATCAGGCTGAAAAACCAATTAGGTCATAAGGTCTAATTCTGGCTCTGCACTGACATAGTCTTCGACCTTGACTAAGTCAATTATTCTCTAAGATCTATTCTTGGACCAGGTTAGCTGCCCAAAGTCTCCCTCTTTATGGCTGTGCAGTTCTTCGCAGAGTTAACCTTCACTGACTTCACTTTAATGTTCTACCCTTAGTTTCCAGGAACGGTCATTATGAGAAAAACAACAAATTAGCTTAATTCCAATTATTCAGATAATGGAAATTATTCTACATCTAATGTTAGCCTATATCTACATATGAGGAAACACTGGAAATAATACTTATGTAGCTGTGACATTTCACATGAGAAGGGAGTCATAGGATTCAGTCCCAGGAAAGTAGCCTCCTCTTTCACAAACGTACAGCCACAACTCTGTTAGTATACTTCATCTTTGTCCCATTACACAACACTTCAAACCTCTTTTCTCTTTCTTTTATTTGACTTTTAACACTAATTAAAAATTCTTATGTCACAGCAGGTAGGGTGTTTGCCTTGCACGTGGCCGACCTGGGTTCGATTCCTTCATCTCTCTTGGAAAGCCTGGCAAGTTACCGAGAGTATTCTGCCCACACAGCAGAGCCTGGCAAACTACCCGTAGCTTATTCAATATGCCAAAAACAGTAACAAAAAGTCTCACAATGGAGACGTTACTGGTGCCTGCTTGAGTAAAATCGATGAGCAACGGGATGACAGTGACAGTGATGTAGCCATATAATATTATATATGATTGCTTATAATATCTATTATTATATATTCATGCAAAAATGTATTAAATATGTAATTCAGCATTCTAACTTTAGTTAATAAAGTTAACACAGTAAAACATGCCCTTCAAATTTTTTATGAATAATTTTTAACCAATTGAGAACATACTACACATAAAATTTTGTCTCTTTGTCAGCACAGCATTTTATTGGCATTTTCAGGTGATTATTAAGTTGATTCAAAATTGTCCTTCTTAAGAGAAAACCTAAATTAATGCATTGCCAAACAATAATATTAGCATCCACTGTTAGTTTCCTTTCTATAGGAAAATGACTATAAACATATTTCCTTCAGATCCTTCATTAAAGTAGTTTCTAAAGCCTTCTTGTAGCTCTTATTCTTGTTTCTTCTACCTTATGTACAAAGAGTCCACAAAAATACCAAAAATAGGGACCAGAGCGATAGTACACCAGGTTGGACATTTGCCTTGCATATAGCCAACCAGGATTTGATCCCCAGCATCCCATATGGTCCCTTGAGCACCTCTCCAGGAGTAAATCCTGAGTGGAGAGTCAGGTATAACCCCTGAACATCACCAAGCGTACCCCAAAAAGAAGAAAAAATACTAGAAATGGCTTTTGTATTTTTTTTGATTGAATTAAACACTGATTTTTCCCATCACTTTTTTTATTCATTTGTAGTCTTTGTTGAAAATTTTCTTCTTCCAATGGCCTATACTAGTGACACTCTGGAAGGAGTTAATGGGTGATACGCTCACTGTTGGATGGAGACAGAGAGGAATTATTACTTATACAAATCATATCGGCTTTGAGACTCGCGAGGTGCCAATGTCATCACTGGTTAGGAAAGCTGTAGTCCTACATTGCCAAGGAGTGTCCAGCAGTCAGATTTTCTTTCTTTTTTTAAAAACGTATTTATATTTATTCCTCAACACCCATCCCTTCACCAGTATACATTTCCCACCACTAATGTCTCCAGCTTCCCTTCCTGCCTTGCCTCTTGCTTCTGTGACATGTACTTTTCTTCTCTCTTTCTCTTTTTCTCTCTCCCTCTCCTCTCTCTCTCTCTCTCTCTCTCTCTCTCTCTCTCTCTCTCTCTCTCTCTCTCTCTCTCATTCCAAATCTTAGTCCAGCCTTGAGATGTTATAGAAATCCAGGAATGTATCCACAGCTTTGAGGTTCTCTTGTTTCGTAAACACTGATCTTTCTGCACTAAGTGGTGATAGACCTCAAATCTCATCATAATTTTTTAAAAATTAGACAAAGGCATCTGATATATCTAGACTGCCAAACATCATGTGTTACAGGTAACTTATGTGACCTGGGAAGGGAGGCATAACCTCAAGAGTGTAGTCTGCTGACTTCCTCTTTATCCTCCCCAATCACCCAGAAGAAGACCTGAAAGGGTTAGGACTCATAATGTTCACTACGAGAACATTTGCTGCATAGGATTGAATACTATGCTCAAAATGAAAACAAGAATGCCATCATTCAAAATTTGAATTCCAGTTTCTACTGAATGTACATCAGTGTTATACTATTATGAAGTCAAAAAATTAAAAGTCAGGCTATTATAATTCAGAACCCATCTGTCATTTAGCTCTCCTACATGTTTTATAAGTAAATAATAAACAACCAATTAGGGCCATTATGGAATCACTGTTAAAAACATGTAATTTGAAAAATAAGATGCATTTCATTTGATTTCTCATTGAATGCATAGGACTCCTCAGCATGTCTTGCTTTTTCTGTGTTCCAAATCATTTATTTAATATCCTGTTGCAGAAATTTTCTCTCTTGTGTGTGAGAAAATCTCTTTTTCTTTCTCTTGTTTATTTTTATTGTTCTGGCATATCTCCTACTTTATAATTTCCTCAGAGATCAGTGCAAGTCGTTGTATAACCTCCAAAATATCAAGCACTTTCATTGTCTCTTATAGTAATCACATCCTCGATTCAAAAAACAAACCCCATTCTGGCTTACAATAAAATTCACTAAAAGTTATTTATTGACTGAATTTATTAGACAAAGCTTTGGATGTCTTCATAAGAGTTAGAGAAATGGGACTGGCCACAAAAACAGCAATGATATACACAGTTGAATGCAGCAGGAAAATGGAACTTGAGGGATGCTGGGTTATCTAATGACATTTTCTGACACTGTGATTTTACTTCAGTGACTAGAAACTTAAATACATATGGTGGCACAACTTTTACTTGTACAAAATTTACATGTATATGCACACATGCCTTATATACTTGTATATGTTAATATAAGGTGTGTATGTATTTCATGTAATGTGCACAATACGTAAATGTATAAAGACTGTAACTTATTTATGTACTATCTTAGAAGTTAAAAATCATGGTATACATATTATACATTTATATGTAACAAATGGAGAAGTCGTTTGAAATTTTAAGTCTTTATCTCTCTGCTTAAGGTTGAAATCAAAATGCTTATCAAGCTATTCATGTTGAAATAAAAAATAGTGCCTATCAAGCGATTCAAGGCATAACACAGCGACCTGGTGCCACTGTACTGAGTGGACTCCAGCCAGCTATACAAGCTCAAGAGTAACAGGATGGCCAAGGGAAGGTGGCCTTGAACTCTATCACAGGAATTTTATCTGTCTGTCACATCTGTCAGCAGACCTCTTTAATGTAGAAATAATATCAGAGAATTTATTCAAATCTTGAAATAAAGACGAAAATATGGGTGATACAATCTTCCAAAGGATTGTCTGGGGAAATATGTAAATGCATCTATTTTTCTCACTACTGATAAAAATATCCAGAAGTCACTTGTTAGCTTTTAAACTGTTAGTCACAAATGTTACAAATTTTTGTCTGGTGGGAGAGATTTAAGGCTTGTTGCACATAGAATAGGTGTCTAGCTAATTCTACAATCTTTCCCTAACATTTTCTTATTAAGTTGTGTTTCAATATCCCTGCATCTTAAATGATTTTCAATGTTGTTATTGCTTTTTACTTATTCCTCCATTAAATAATGAATTATTTAATAAAAGCAAAAGTCTAAGTCATTCCCATGCAGTTCTATTTGACCTGGAGAATTTGTTGATACTTATGCATCTGTGAGAGCCCTGATGGACCTTATTTTATTTTTGTTTTGTTTTTAAATTTTTTTATTAGAGAATCACTGTGATGTACAGTTACAAACTTATGAACTTTTGTTTTTGCATTTCACTCATACAGGGATTGTTTACCCATCCTTCCACCAGTGCCCATTCTCCTCCACCAATGATCCCAGTATCCCTCTCACCACCCCCATCCCATCCCCCACGACCCCACCCTGCCTCTGGGGCAGGGCATTCCCTTTTGTTCTCTCTCCTTTTGGGTGTTGCAGTTTGCAATAGAGGTATTGAGTGGCCATCATGTTACGTCTATTCTACTTTCAGCTCACATCTTCCAACTCAAATGGGTCCTCCCAACATCCTCTACTTGGTGTTCCCTTCTCTATCTGAGCTGCCTTTTCCCCCAGCGTGAGACCATATTTTCGAGCACTATCTCACCTGTTCTATCTCACCTCTCCTCCATCAATACTCTAGCCATCTCAGAATGAGCTTTCTCAAATGACGTTGATCCTTATCATATGTTGTCCCAACCATGGACCTGTTTGCTTCTTTTTTAAATCTTTAACTCCCCAAACAGAAGTAGTTTTCCACATTATTCATGTTCATGAAATGATAGTTTGTTATAGTCTCTTGTGGTTCCAGGTACATTCCCAACAGCCAGGTCTCTCTCTGCATGCAGTCACTCATTCCGTCCCTCTGCCTGTCCTCTCCAGTGAGGGAGGACCAGGCTTTGCCTCTCTCAGAGTACAAACACCAGTTCTGCCCCTCGCTGGACTCAGCCCAAGGTATGGCTTCCAAGTCTGAGGTCTTGGCTCAAACCCTGTGATCTGTGTTCCCATCCAGGTCTCCAGCTGCTCTATCTCCTGTCACAGGGGCTCCATGGCTGCCTCTCAAGACCCTGAGCCCAGTGGCTCTTTGCCCCTTTGCTGCTTTCCATGTTCTCAGGCCACGTGCACATAGGTGAGAACTTCAGCCTTCCTGCCATCCACCAGGGCACAGGCGAGGGGTCAAAGATGAAGGTAGCTGGCAGGTGGCCCTTTGATATCTTGGTATTTGCCACCTCCAGTCACTTCACTATCAATTTACATGCTATGTTTTCAGCGAGTGGGATTTATAAGGACCAATCAAATTAACTAGATTACCTGACAACCTTCCCCTCCCACCCATTTGCACCTTAACAGTAATATAGGCTCTAGGTGAAAGCTCAAAGAAAACACAAAGGCATAACAAGTGCATTTGTGTGAGCATACCTAAACACACACACACACACACACACACACACACACACACACACACTTCACCAGATGCCAGAACCTGACAACGGGCAGCTCCTCTCTGGAGATCTGGGCCTTTGCACCGTCCTTATAACTTAAAGATGCTAGTCGAGCAGTGAAGCTCTTCACTTTCAGTCTCAGACTGCTCCTTCATGCTTTGAATTTTAACTACTCCATCCTCTTTTCTAAAGCTACATTTTTTCATTTAGCTAAGGAACTCTTAATCACCAAGTTAACCACTTTATGCTTATCTGATCATTCTTTCTAATCAATTTGCCTGTTGAAGAGCTGACTGAGAGTTTAGCAGCTCTATCTCCTGATTGCGCTGTGCCTGATGGAATGTCTAAGCAAAAAGATGTTGGCATCAGAGGCTATGGCCTAAATAATGTCAGAATAGGGAAAACAAACAGTGAGACAAGTTTTTCCCATCTCTGTCATCACAAGGCAGCTTCTCACACATCATCTCAAGGATGCTATTTCACCCCTGAGAGAGACAACTTTTAACATAACTATGTAGAACAATTCAATTTCTTGTCTCCTTTCCAACATAGGATCTGGGCTTTCACTTTGCAAAACCTATAGGATGTTTTCCAAAACAAAAAACCCATCAACCCCCAAAGGTGCAGTCAAGATTAAGAGTAAGGAAATAATGACATTTTTTAAGAAGAGAGAAAGAAAGGAAGAAAGAAAGAAAGAAAGAAAGAAAGAAAGAAAGAAAGAAAGAAAGAAAGAAAGAAAGAAAGAAAGAAAGAAAGAAAGAAAGAAAGAAAGAAAGAAAGAAAGAAAGAAAGAAAGAAAGAAAGAAAGAAAGAAAGAAGGGAAGGAAGGAAGGAAGGAAGGAAGGAAGGAAGGAAGGAAGGAAGGAAGGAAGGAAGGAAGGAAGGAAGGAAGGAAGGGAGGGAGGGAGGGAGGGAGGAAGGAAGGAAGGAAGGAAGGAAGGAAGGAAGGAAGGAAGGAAGGAAGGAAGGAAGGAAGGAAGGAAGGAAGGAGGGAGAGAGGGAGGGAGGGAGGGAGGGAGGGAGGAAAGAAAGAGAGCAAAGAGAGAAAAAAATTGTTTTTCTTGAGTTTCACATATCTCAGGACCAATTCTTATGGAACTCAAGGTCAAAATATTTTCATCAACGGATCCTCTTCAAGAGAAATACACGTTTGAAGAAGGTGTAAGTAGGAGAGCTTGAGACTGGGTAACAGACCCATTCCCACCCAATCCCACTCTCACTCCCACCAAAGCAAGCACCAGTGGTCATGGTAGTTTTCCCTCGAATATCTGCAAATTTTATTAAAGGCTCCTTTGGCAACAAGCAAGAGAAATAGAATTAATAATTCAAGCTAGCTTAAGCAAAGAAATGGAATTGACTGTTTGGACTCAGCGGTGTGTGTCACAAGCCCTCAGGGCTGGCCTGGATGCTGCCTGACTTAGAAAGGGCTAAGAAGAAGGAACTGGGAAGACCTCAGGAATCTTTTCCCCTGGATTCTGCTCTGATTTATGTCTGAGTCATTCTTTCTCTACTTTCCAGCTTTGTTTGCATTCCCAGCATTGCTCTTCTCTTGAATTAACATGAATTAGCCTGTTCAAGAGTGAATTCTTAAAGAGACTAAATCTCTCTGAGTCCCACCTCAGGGGCCTCTCCTGTTCTGAGCAATTGCTTAAGGCTCAGGTTTATGTTTCACAAAATGGGAAACTGTGTTCTTCATTTGGAGATGCAGTGAGCTGAGAGGGGGCAACCGTGAACTTGATCATGAATCCCTCCCCATCTCAAAGGTTCCTACGGCACTTATCATGTATATCTGTATTCTTATCTATAATTCAATGCTTTGGCTGACATTAATTTGCCAAAAGGAAGTTATTTACGTACGCTATGTCACCCACCATAAGCTGAATGCTTACAGAAAATTTAATTTCTAATACTGACATTCTTGCTATATCTACCTTGCTTGGAAAGTGAAGGAAGGACAAAATAGAAAGTATTAAAGGGAAGGTTTAGTAGCATTAGGTACCCTCTGGGTATAATAAACATTAAGCCCAAATTTATAATTATTATGTGATGTACTATAGCATAGTCTCACAAGTAAAATATTTAATATGATTATGATGCTGATAGCCTATGTGACAGTAAAGAGCTTGTAAGGGAAAAGAGAGAGGAGAAATGTCACTGTGTCCTTGCAGAGGAAGCCCCTCTAAAGACTTGCCTCCTGAGCAAAAAGATGTCATTGCTATGACTTGTTCTTGAGGCCTGCCAGCACACAGAATTTGTTACTTGACCGATTCCTTCAGTTGCAGGAGATCCCTGAGCTGGGAATTTTGCATCACCTCAACTTGTCCTGATCAAAGGGTTTTGTACATGCCAATTTGTTCCTTCCCAACCTGTCACTCTCCAACAGCCTTCTGAGGTGAGATTCATCCCTGACCCCCGACAGGCAATCAGTCCCCTTCAGACACTGTCTTTTCACGTGGAATGTGATCTGGACTCATGAATCTGCCCCTGAATTACATACATTAGGAGCCCACCTCCGTCAGGGGAACTGGCTGCCTCTTTTGTGTGTCTGTAGGCACAATATGAAGCCATTTGTTTCAGCTGTGATTGTAGCTCCAGAAGTTATCAGCCTAGACTCAAACACAATTTTTTCCATGACTTATCTGTTCCCTCCTGGATGAACTGATTCTCTTCTTCCAGGCTACTTCTGCCTCAGGTACAGTGAGAGACACCAGCTCTCAGGAATGAATAATGACAAGATAGCCTGAGTGGAATCCTCAAGTCTCTTAACTTGAACCCAAGCCCCACGGTTCATTTGTATTCCAAGTCAGCATCTCTCCAAGTTTTTACCACTAGAGATATCAGGCCCAGCCATGTTACTACCAAGAAAAATAATCAGACAAGGGAAACGTGAGGGGTGGGCTTTTTCAGGAGGTCTATAAAACTGTTAGAACTCTATTATTAACTCTATTATACTCATGGGAATAACAAATCAACCATGTCTTGTGGCCTTTGTGAAAATCTAGGGCCTCACACAGACACACACATGCAAAAATCAAAATAGAAATAGTGAGGGCCTGAGAGATAGTAGAACAATACAGGACTTGTCCTGCATGCAGCTGATTGAGGTTTAATTTCTGTTACTGTATATGGCACCTTGGGGACCAATAGGAGCAGTCCCTGGGTGTAAAGCAAGGGCTGAGTACTGCCAGGTATGATCCAAAACAAACAAACAAACAAAAAATGGTAAAATAATATAATAATAATAACTTCACTTTGTGTATTTTTACTGCTCTTCGGCCCTCAGCCGAAGGATTTTTTTTAATTCTTTCATTTACTTCCCTTAACTCTCAGTATTCATATCTTAATGTAAGAAATATTTAAAGATCAAATGACTGAGGCCACAGCAATTGTACAGTTGGTAGGGTACTTGCCTTACACACAGTTGATCTGAATTCAATCCCCAGCTCTCCAGATGGTCCTCCAAACCCTGCTAGGAGCAATCTCTGAGTTCAGAGCAGCAATAAGGCCTGAGCACTATCGGGTGTGGTCCCCATACAATAAAGATCCTATTGCTTGTAGGGTCACAGAGCTAGTTGGAGGGAGGGCTTCCAATTTTTTTGTGCTCTAGATAATGAGATCTTTCTTCCTCCTGACGGTGCCAGGTCTGACCCACCCAAATGGAGAGCTACATAAAATGAGCCAAAACTCAGCATTTCGGCGTCTCCACCATGCCCTGCAAGTTGTGGTAGGCCTTCTGCGGTGCTGCAGTCATTTCAGCCTTTCAGGAAGGAAGTACTCTCATCCTGGCATTTGATGCTCACCATCCACATAGACCATCTTCAGAGAGCAATAGTCATGCCCCGAGCCTGGGGCCTCCAACCAGGAATGGAGATGCCGTTGTATGTTCTGAGAAGGGTCACATGTCAGGTGAATGCATCTGAGCCCAGTAACCTAAGTAAGTGGAAATAGGGACAGGAAAGACTCAGCATCAACCAGCTCAGTAAAGCCTCAGACAATGACTTTAGTAACACCACTGTGCATTGTGAGATGCAACAAGTATCACAGGTGACCTTTTCTGATAATTCCTTGTTGTAATGAGCAATATAAAGTAAACTATTTTGTGCAGCTAAAGTGGGCAATCCTGGGGGAACTTATATTCACAAGAATATAAGCACGTGAAACAAAAAAGAAAAATAAAAAAATATGTTTATCCTATAGGAAAATCAACATTTATATCCAGAATAATGTGGTACCTACAACTTAAAAATCATAAAATAACAAACAGTACACCAATATAATAAGCAATATAGCCAAGTGTGCTGGCATAACAGCTAATGTGTGCAACCTCAGAGAGCCAGAGCACATGTAGTACCCCATCCACCTCAGCAGCAATACTCAGTGATAAGGGAATTATTAATGCAAGAGAAATTTTTGTTTTAGTGCATGTGTTAACAACCAATATGATGTAAACTACTTTGTGCCTTCTAAGGAGGCAGACTTGGGTGGGGAGGAATGGGGACACTGGTGGAGGGACTGTCACACTGGTGGTAGGATTGATTGGATTCAATTGGAACATTGAATGCCTAAAACAACTTTATTATGAACAGTTTTGTAAATCACAGGGTTCAAATAAAGTTATAGAAAAAAAAAAGAGAGCAACATATGCAGAAGGCAAGAGGGAAGCAAGAAAAATCTTTCTGTTGTAGACAGGCCCTCAAAAGGAGGCATTCTAGCTCCATAACTTGGAAGCTGGCCTCACACGCTGGGGGAAAGTCATCCCAGATAGAGAAGGGAACACCAAGTAATATGTGATTGGAGATCCTGCTCGGGAAGGGAGATGCATGCTGAAAGTAGACTAGAGACTGAACAGGATGACCACTCAATACCCCTATTTCAGGCCACAACACCCAAAAGGAAAGAGAGATATCAAATTGGAATGCCCTGACACAGAGGTGGGGTGGGGTGAGGGGATGGGACTGGGGGGTGGGAGGGATACTGGGTTCATTGGTGGTGGAGAATGGACACTGGTGGAGGGATGCGCTCTTAAACATTACATGAGGGAAAAACAAGAACAAAAATGTGTGAATCTGTAACTGTACCCTCACTGTGACTCACTAATTAAAAAATAAATTTAAAAAAATAAAAATAAAAAATAAAGAAATAAAAAAAAATATTAGGAATTTCAATTAAAGAGGTCAGAATAAATTCATACTTTAACATCTAAAAAAAAAAGGAGGCATTCTAGAGAGGCCAAGAACAATTCAAATCCTGAAGTCCTCTACATGACACATCTTTGGCGTCTTTATTTTACCAAGGTTGACCAAGTCTATTAATGAGATTAGCTTTGTATAAACATTAATTAACTGAGGTACATACGAACACGTGATAAAAGTATATCCCCTTAAACCCTAGGGAACCTGATTCCTATCACTCCATTAGCAAGAGATTTATGCTAACATTGACCGTGACCTTGTGAGAAAGGTATATAGTCCCAGCATCAAAACTGTCAACTAATAAGCAATTCGCTTCCCTATGGGAAATATCCATGGTTATAATTTTGAAAGTTTTTACTGGCATTGTTCTTACCTGCTTGCCTGATTTTCTGCTATACTTGAGTTATGGCAGGGAAATAATTCATAACTTAATAGATCTTTTAAAATTTCATTTAGAAACTCAAGTTTGCTTTCATATCAAATTCAAGTATGCCTGATTCCATTAATACTGTATTTTATTATTGTTCAATAATCTCTATATTATTCACATTCAGGTTATTTAAATGCTAAGTGACCTTATGCTTATTAAAGAGATAAAAATAAAATTATACAAAACTCTTCCTCATTTTTAAATATTTTACACAAGAGATATAATAGTCTCAATTTCCTAGCCTCTATGAAAAATGGCCCTTCTGTTCATTTCCTTTGAGTCTTAAATGACATAATATGTTATTTCTCCCTGGAAAATCATGAATCATAAAGAGCAAAGTATGATGAGAAGGGTTCTTTTTCAACCTATATTGTCCTGTTAGGTTTTTTCTTGGAAAAATTGCATGATGAAAATACATTTTCCTGTGAAGGACTCATAAACAGAATGATTCCCCCACAATATTGAAATGCCAAAGGGTGAAAACTTGATTATTCACAGAAAATAAGTAATGGTCTCTTTTCCATAAGTGGAGATAAAATAGTTAAAAGGTCACCAAACATCTCTGATTGATCTTTCTCCTTGTATAAATGAAAATGAGACAAGTTGGGATAATTTAGATTATGCCAGAAAATATAAGAAAGATGAACCCCAAGGGAAAAAAAATACAACAACAAGGAAGGTCAAGAAATAAGTAAAAAAAAAATGTTTATCCTATAGTAAAATCAACATTTATATTCAGAATAATATGGTACCTACAGCTTAAAAATCATAGAATGTGGGGGGGGGAGGAAAATATGTTTGGCATAAATTGGAGGAAAGAAAATTCTAGGAGAGAGAAAGAATAACAATAAATTACACTTACAGACCATCTTGCTATTTCAAAACCATTTTCATACTATATCACTTATTCTTCAAAGGAGCATTGAAATAGGAAATTTATGTATTCTCTTGGCACATTGAAGGAGAGAAGCTTGGGCTGGTATATAAAGCAAGAAAAAGAGAGAGACAAAAGAAGAAGAAAAACAAGGACAGCTATTATGTGAAGCCGGAAATGAGCTATTACAATTATTTCTATGTTACTTAGGACAGGATGGAGTGGGCTCAAGGTCAATTGTGAAAACTGACCTATCTCAGATTATTTTTTTCAACTGGTCTTTTTAAATCAGTGATTATTGATAGAGCCATGCTGCACTATCACTGTCATCCCGTTGCTCATCGATTTGCTCAAGGGGGCACCAGTAACGACTCTATTGTGAGACTTGTTACTGTTTTTGGCATATCAAATATGCCACTGGTAGCTTGCCAGGCTCTGCTGTGCGGGCGGTATACTCTCGGTAGCTTGTCGGCTCTCTGAGAAGGGCAGAGGAATTGAACCTGGGTCGGCCGCGTGCAAGGCAAACACCCTACCCTCTGTGATATCACTCTAATCCAGAGCCATGCTTAACATTAATAAATCGGGGCTGAAACCATAGTACAGCAGGTAAGGCATTTACCTTGTACTGGTCCACATGGGTTTGATCCCCGACACCTGACAGAGTTCCCCAAGACCCATCAGGATTAATTCCTGAATGCAAAGCCAGGAGTAAGTCCTAAGAATCACCTGGAGTGGCCCCCAAACAAACACAATAATGAAAAGCAAAAACAAACAAACAAACAAAAAAACACTAAGTAAAATAGTCTGCAAATTCGTAAGGAAATTTAGGATGTCTTGGTGATTTACCTGTATACACCCTTCCAGCAACTATTTAAACTGCAAGTCTCCAAGTGTAAGTCCTTCTAAGTCAACATAAATGAATGAAAGAATACTGTCAAGTTGATGTAGGAAGGATAGGGAAGGTCCCCTCCCAAGGCAATGGCAAAATTTACTGGGAAGAAGTAGCCCCGAAATTGCTTCAAGAGCCTGATAAGACCCTCAGAAGAAAACAGGAAAAAAGCAGGGACTAAGGCATGATAAGACCCTCACTCATGTACAGCAACAGACCCAGAGAAGCTCCTGAAGAAATAAAAGACCAGGAAAGGAATTTCAAAGAAGACCATCACCACTCCCAATCCCTCTGCCCTAGCAACAGACTTTGGCCTAGGTAGAAGCCCCACATGGGGGCAGGTTGGAGAAACCCTATAAAGGCCACCTTGAACAAAGGAAGGGTGCGCATGTGCCCCCCAATCCCATGTACTGTTTGTGCCCTTGTTGTCGAGCACATGTGGTACCTGAGGACATGTGTCGCCTGCATCTCCCCTCTTGAGGTGTGTACTTTCATGCTTTTGTGTCTAATGCTGGGATATGTGTAGGGGCTCTCTCCACCCCTGGAGAAGCCCAGGTTCTCTCTTGTGCATGTTTATCTCCACACTCTCTCGCTTTCTCTCCCCATTTCCCTTCAGTGCCTCCAAGTTAAAACTGTGTGATTTCACTGCTTGTCTTCTCCTGAAATTGCTTTCTGCGAGGCGAGATAAGAACCCAGTAACCCTGGGTTCCAGGTGGCAGAGGCAATTGGAGAAAGTGACCGTCTTTCTCCTCCCCACTTCTCATGAGTCACCCGTGGGGCACACCGACATCAAAATCAAATAAGTCCATGAAGTTATTGCATCTACCCTCATTCTTCTGGGTGTTTGTTCTTAGACTACAGGCTGCTCATGTGCTCTCTCACAAATACAGACGATTAGACATGGCATCCTGACGCTTTGATAGCTTTGGTTTGGGGTCTGGTTTTTGTTTGTGGATTATGGCTGGCAGCATTTGGGGATTGCTACAGGCTACCTGCTAGGGCATTGGTCCCTCTGCTATGGGAATGTTGACCGGTCTTGCCTTAGGAATTTCACTTTCATTCAACTTTCAAGTGTAATTTCTTGGCATCTACCTCAAGGGCCCAAAAGCCCTATTCAGAAAAACACTTGTGCTCCTATGTTCATTGCTGCACTACATTCATGGTAGCCCAAATCTAGAAGCAACCTAAGTATCCAGGAACAGATGACTGGATCAAGATGGCACATACACACAATGAAATATGAAGTGCCAGAAGAAACAGATGAAATAATACAATTTGCTGCTGTGCGGGTGGACGAGAGTCTCATGCTGAGTGAAGCTAGTCAGAAAGAGGTAGAGAATGATTTTCTTTTGTGATTTATGGGATATAAAATTTTTTTTTCTTTTTTGGGTCACACCCAGCAATGCACAGGGGTTACTCCTGGATTTGCACTCAGGAATTACTCCTGGCGGTGCTCAGAGGACCAATGGGATGCTGGGAATTGAACCTGGGTCGGCAGTGTGCAATTGCTCCCTACCTGCTGTGCTATTGCTCCAGCCCCAATATAAAGAAATTTTGTAAGGTAATTGACAAATGCCCCGAAGGAATGGGAGCTGAAAATCAGTCTTCAGTAGGAAGCTTACCATGGTGGGGGGTCTGGTCAGAGGTTGGGGGGGGGGATGAAGATAAGAAGTTAAGATGGGGTGGAGACAATGGGACAATGGAAGGAAGGAAACACTCTTCCTTTGTGGGATGGAATATAGCATGCATGAAACCCTACAGTTTTGTAAATCACAGTACCTAAAACTATTTTAAAAAATGAATTAGCACATAAAAACCTTTAGAGGAGAGTTTGTTGTATGTTAAATGTTGAGAAAATCCTCTATTATTGGAGCTGAGGAGACCCCTCAAGCAGCGGAGCACATATATCACTTGCATCACTTGTATCACTTGTCATCCCATTGATTTTCAATTTGTTCAAGCAGGCACCCATAACATCTCCATTCGTCCTTGTCACGTGCTAGTGTAGCCCAATAGCATCTGCTTGCTCCAGGGACATGAAGAGCCTCAATCCATTAGTACAGGGTCTTGACAAAGAAGACTGACCATCTCATTGTTGGGCGGCCATGGAGTCTTTTGATGTTCCATGGAATCCAGTCGGTAATAGCTCTAGTCCAGTGGTAGTCTCTAAATCGCATTATGTGTCCGGCTCATCTGATTTTCGACAACTTGGCAAATGAGACAGCATCCCTGATCCTCGATTGTCGGTGGAGGTCAGAACTCTAGATTCCTTCTCTCACTTGAGTGAAATGTGATACTCCTAGCATAGCTCTTTCCATTCCTCTTTGGGATACCCGAATAGCGTTCTCATCCTGTTTGTGTATGGCCCAGGTCTCTGAGGCGTATGTTAGTGCAGGAAGAATGGTGGAGTAGAAAAGATGAGCCTGGAGCCAGAGGTTCTTCATCCTCTTAACCACTTTTTCAGTGCTCTTAAAGGTGTCCCATGCTGCTCTCTTCCTCCTGTGCAGTTCTGAGTTTAATCCCTGCAATATAACCTCACTGCCCCCACAAGCAGCACCTAACACTGACCCTCCAACACTGAAGAGAGAGGCTTGGACCCCTCAGAACAGTCAGGCATAGACCCGATGTAAATGCCCATTGAAATTACCCTTTTGACCACAGAGATTTGAATTTGTTCCTTTTTCTGTCATTTTAATTTGCTGATCTCTAACAATACAAAGATGGTGCAGCAGGACCCTTCAGGTAAGAGAGGCACCTGCCCATAACCCAGCCTGTCCCGGTTTCCAGCAGAGCAAGCCGGCAGCATCTCAAAGAATACTGGAATGAAAGTAACCCAAAACTCCAAAGACATCAATTGATCCAAACTTTGCACTTAAAGACTCAATTCTGAGCACATGTAAAAGCAAGACCTAAAAAGGATTATGTTTAAAGACTACACCAAATAAAGGGGACCAAAGAGCTCATTTAATAGATTGCTTGGCCTGCCAACGTACTTCCTTCCCCAAGGAGAAGAAAGCTCACTCAGGGCCCCGCTGCCTGTTCTCCTTACCTTCAGAACAGACCTCAGATTGGGGATGCTCAGGAGATGGAGGAGAAGAAAGGAGAAGATGAGAATCTGCCTCCCTCCCTCTCCCTGTCCTGTGAACATCTTCTCAGGAAGTCATCATGCATGAACGCTAATTGAAATGAATAGCAGGCCTGGGTATATTTTTTTTAAAGCTACCCTATTGTTGTTTGAAGGTCTTTGACATTCTCCTGTTTCTTTTATATACAAATATAAAGTCATGTGAATTGTGAAAACTGTATCTGCCTTCAGCTGTTTGAACTTGTACCCTAATTGGGGGGTGGGGGGCAGAGTGATAGTATAGCAGGGAGGGCATTTGCCTTGCATGAGGCTCACTCGGATTTGATCCCCAGAATCCCAAATGGTCCCCCAGTACTTCCAGGAGTAATTCCTAAATGCAGAGTTAGAAGTAATCCCTGAGTATGGTTAGGGGTGACCCAAAAAGACAAAACAAGAAAAAAAAAGTGCTGGAATGTTTTGTCCACTACCACCCCACTTTCATAATGACTTATCCTACTTGTGCAAATCTTTTAAGAGTCCCAAGGCTGATGGTTGAGAAGGGAGTTCAGTATTGTATAAACATTCCTTTCTTAGGTCAGAGAGAAAATCTTGAAATACAATTAATTTTTCAAATGGGTTTTGTTTTACCTTCACGGTAGAAAATACTGTACTTTATTACAGAAAAAAACTCTGGCAGCTATGCAAATGATGTTAAACCAAGGCTGATAAATACTCTATTTATCAATTACTCACTTCATGTTCTTGCCCTTGGCCCACCACTCCCTCCATGAAATATCATAGAAAAGAAGGGACAATTTTAATTCTGAATGTGTTACCTGAGGATTAACCTAGATGGAGTAGAGTAGGGAAAAACTCACAGTTAATGTCATTTGCCATGCTTTCTTGAACTAGGTGTGCAAATATTGTTTAAATCATGAGTGACACATACTGAAGCATGTAGACAGGTAGGGAGTCCTTGACGATAAATTTAAAGCCAAGATGTGATCTTCCTGTAAAGCAGTTACCACTGCCAGTCTTCCATCTCCTATTCTTCACCCACTCCAAACCAAGAAAACAAGTGCTGAAGTCCCTAACTATGGAAGACCACCAGCCATTTATCCTTGACAGTGCCTTACAAGGGTTGCTTTTTTTTTTTTTTAGCACAAAAGCTCCAAGACTGTCCGCGTGGAGTATACCCACAAAGGCAGTTTGGCAGAAGCAAGCCCTATGAACTCCATTCTGGGCTTGCTCACATCCCACTTTGGTGACAAAATTCCTTTCTTTGACTGGGCATACTTCATTCTAGCATTGCCCACATTCCAGTTTAGGGTGTCTGATCCCTTTCCCTTGTGAGGGGAGGGGTTTGGGCTACACCTGGCAGCTCTCTGGCTTCAGTCTCCTCTCTGCTCAGGGGCCTCTCCTGGCAGTGCTCAGGGGCCTGTGTGCGGTGCAAGGATCTGGTTGGGGTAGCCACGTGAAAAGGTGGCAACCTGTATTCTCTCTCTCTCTAGCCCCAGTAAAATTCCTTTATTTTGCTCTGTGCACATCCCAGCTCAAGGTGCCTACTTTAACTTCCTGGGGTTCTCCAGTCTCTTTGGAGGAGTCTGAGTTCTTGCTTCAATACATTTCTTGTTTCCTTTCTTTTTTCTCATAATTAGCAAAAATGCTATGCTTCACTGTCCTCTAAAATTCGTTTCTGTAACAATAGACAAAGAACCTGAATCTGCGTGGATATGCTGACTGCCTTTGCCTCTTAGTTCTGACCTCTAGGCATTTCACTGCAAGGTCAGAGTTGGTCTAGCAGGAGAGAAAGAGAGAGGGAGCGTGCCTTGTGTGGCTAACTCCCCCAAACATCTCCCTCTGTGGCTCCCCAGGTACTACACTGGCAATACATACCAGTCAAGGTCCCAAAATCATTAAGAAATTTCCCAGTGGTATTTTAAGCTGCATTTCCTCAAAACTATGTGTGAAGTGGTTCTATTAATATCAATAAGCATTGTGGGGTTCTTGCAAGGATGATTGATGATTAATATTGGGATCAGAGAAGCTGTGTATTATATCAAAAGACCCACAGGCATGGCGGTGCTAGAGCCATATTAAAAGGTAGTGACAGACACAACACAAATGAGATCTTCTGTTAGTATACCACACTTAAAGTTTATAAGGAATATTCATATATGTTTGTGTAGTTGTTCTGAATACAATCAATGAAGTAAGTAATAGTATGTCAGTATTTCTGGGTTCTGCTAGTTGCAACTATGTAGTCACAAGCAGTACTGAAGACTTATCACATTAATTTTTAATTTTGCTGCATTCTATATTGAGTCGTTTGTGCAATGAAAAGTCATGTTGCAAAGAAGCTCTGAGAAGCTGAGTAAGTTTGGTCCATTGCTCAACACCCATATTCTGATGTAATTTGGTGTCTACTTGGTGCCATAAGCTTGTTTTATTATGGATACTGTATCACTGTATCACTGTCATCCCTTTGTTCATCGATTTGCTTGAGCAGGTGCCAATAACATCTCCATTCGTCCTAGCCCTGAGATTTTAGCAGCCTCTCTTTATTTATTATGGATACTAGGGTAATTCAAACTTTAATGTAGAAGGAATAGATGGGACAGAGCTTGGGGGACAAGACCCGGAAGAAATGGTTATAAAGGAATATAAGAAAACTATAGGGGATGATGTATATTTTCATTTTCTTAATTATACAGGTAATGAGTGCAGAAAGTATATTTGCATATTTTTAAAACTGATGGAGAGACCAGAGTGAAAGTACAGTGAGGAGGGCACTTGTCTTGCTGCAGCTGATCCAGCTTCAATCACCAACGCCCCAGATAGTTCCCTGAGAGACAGGAGTAATCCCGAAGCACAACGAAACAACAACAACAAAAGATTACCTAATTATATCAATGAATTATTTGAATCAAGTCATTAACACTTTAATGTAATCATTTATTAAAGTTTGATAAGTAAATGTAAAATACAAAAGAATTTTACCTTCTTTGGGCTGGAGCGATAGCACAGCAGGCAGGGTGTTTGCCTTGCACGAAGCCAACCCAGCTTCGATTCCTCCGCCCCTCTCGGAGAGCCTGGCAAGCGACCAGCAACCGAGAGTATTTTGCCCATGGGGCAGAGCCTGGCAAGCTACCTATGGCATATTCAATATGCCAAAAACAGTAACAAGAAGTCTCACAATGGAGACATTACTGGTGCCCGCTCAAGCAAATGGATGAGCAATGGGATGACAGTGCTACAGTGATACAGTGTGAAGCAGCCTCCTCCCATAGGGAGGGTTTCTGTTGTGCATTGCACTATTTCTCTTCTCTTTTTTTGCATTTTCTTTTGTTTTTTGGGACCATGCATGGCTGTGCTTGGGGCTCACTCTGGTTCTGCACCCAGAGATCATTCCTGGCATTGCCCAGAGGACAATAGAAGTCCTGGGGGTCAAATGTAGGCTGACCACATGCAAAGCAAACGCCCTACCAGCTGTGCTACTACTCGGGCCCCTGTTGTGCCTTATACTTTTTTCATGGATTAGAAGATGAGCTTCCAAGCCCTTAATGATTTCCCTAAGAAATCTGCAATCAAATCTGATAGCAATTTCTAAGCCCCCACTTCACTTATTTTTGTACAACACCAAGATAAATACTGAGCTATGCTCGAACGATCCATGTTATTTAGGAAGAGTAAACCTGTTTCAGAACCAGTAACACTGTAACACTGTTGTCCTGTTCATCGGAGCGGGCACCAGTAATGTCTCCATTGTGAGACTTGTTGTTACTGTTTTGGGCATATCGAATACGCCACAGTTAGTTTGCCAGGCTCTGCTGTGCAGGCGAGATACTCTCGGTAGCTTTCCGGGCTCTCCGAGAGGGGCAGAAATGCCCTACCCACTGTGCTGTCACTCCAGCCCTTCAGAACCAGTAGTAGCCCCAAAACAAATGCTGAGTCATTACTAGTTGGTGTTCAGGACTTGCAAACTCAATGCAAACACACCTGCTTCTTCTTTGCTTTTTTATTACTCTCTTTCTCTGATCCAAACAACTTCAGTGCTCCTCGATGTCTTCCCCAAACCCTCTGCTGTGATGCTACCCATTGTTGTGATGTCAATAACCAACCCATTGTGCCCAGCAAAAGGACTGCCAACTGGATATTCCAATCCTTGTGCTGAGAAACTCATTTATCATCAAAGTTTACATGATGGAAACAGTTTCCTGCTTCCCCAAAGATATGAATACTTGGAAAGGATTCAAGGATAGTCAGTATACTATTTCAAACAACTGGCCTTTTAAAAATTATTATTATTGTTGTTGTTATTTTGGATTACAATGCTATTAAACATGGTTTCTAGTGGCTATAATTCCAACACCACACCGGTGCACAGATCACTCTCCCCCCATCCCACTCTGCTCCCCCCAATTCAATTGTGTGGATCAGTTCTCTCAATACGTTGCTTTCAACCCATAGATGCTATCTCACTGTGTATCTTTAAGTCCTACAAATGAGAGACATATATCTGTGTCTAACCCTTTCCTTCTGACTGACTTTACTCATCATGATAGCCTCTACTTTCATCCATATTCTGCAAATTGCATGCAAACTGATTTTGCTCATTATTAGAGCTGCATAATATTGGCTTTTATTTTTTCTTATTGGTGCAAATATTAGCATCTTATTAATAGTTTTCAAAGATGTGGCTTTGTTTCTGTCATGAAATTATAATAATGCTTCCATTTATGGGTAGTAGATGGTAATCAATGTCAACCTCTTTAATCCTGAATGGCAGTTAAATATCACTGTCACTGTATCACTGTCATCCTGTTGCTCATCGATTTGCTTGAGTGGACACCAGAAACGTCTCCATTGTGAGACTTGTTGTTACTGTTTTTGGCATATTGAATTCGCCATGGGTAGCTTGCCAGGCTCTGCCCCATGGGCGGAATACTCTCGGTCGCTTGCTGGGCTCTCCAAGAGGGGCAGAGGAATCGAATCCGGGTCGGCTTCATGCAAGGCAAATGCCCTACCCACTGTACCCACCCTACTCCAGCCCATGTTAAATATAACTCCATCAATTGGTTTTTTGTTTTTTGTTTTGTTTTTTTGGGTCACACCCGGCAATGTACAGGGGTTACTCCTGGTTCCACACTCAGGAATTTCTCCTGGCAGTGCTCAGGGGACCATATGGGATGCTGGGATTCGAACTCGGGTCAGCCGCGTGCAAGGCAAACGCCCTACCCACTGTGCTATCGCTCCAGTCCCAAACTCCATCAATTGGAGTGATCCTCTCATTCACCCTTATATAAAGTCAGTTAAACTGAAGAAATTGTACTCAGTTACTCATAGGGACTCAAAAAATATCAGTCAAATTACAAGATGGATTTTTTTTTTAATCCCACATGGGTTGGATGTGGGGTGGAGCAATATAGTCAGGAAAACTATGCCTGATTTCTAACTCCTCTCTAACTTGAGTTCTTATAAACCTCTGCTTTGCTATGTATGCTTAAAGAATAACCTGTTCTTTTGGTTCAATTCTTGTTTATGTGGTTTTGTTTTTGTTTCTTTTTGACATAGAATTAGCCTTTGCAAAGCAAAATGTTATGAACTGTTCAAATCTGAGAGCATTCATATGTGTTCAGCTGTAGCCTATGTTGTTGATTAGCTGACAGTCTTCATGCTTTTCACTTAAATTAGGTCAGCAACAAAGATGAAATCTCAACACTAGAAAGATAGACGTTTGTGGGGCTGGACAATAGCGCAGCAAGTAGGGTGTTTGCCTTGCACGCGGCCGACCCGGGTTTGATTCCCAGCATCCCATATGGTCCCCTGAGCACCGCCAGGAATATTCCTGAGTGCAGAGCCAGGAGTGACCCCCTGTGCATCATCGGTGTGACCCAAAAAGAAAGAAAAAACAGAAAGATAGATGTGTACATTGGGGGAGATGTGGAGTGAGGTGCAGCAGGGTGGGGGATGGGGGATTGGACCACACCCACAGTGCTCAAGGTTTACTCATGGCTCTGCATCCAAGAGTCACTCCTAGCGGGGCTCAGGTAATCATAATGTAGCGCCAGCAATTGCTCCCTTGAATCTGACTTGGCTGCACACCAGGCAAGCACTCTACCTGCTACTGCCTCTTCAGCCCTGGCTTGTAGTTTTGCTCTAGAACATGGAAAAGCTGCTGCCTCCCTGAGACCGCAGAGCCGGCTCAAGAACACACTCACACAAATTGTGAGTTGGGTGGTCAGACCTGGGTTAAGGGGCCTGTAATCCAAACGTTTGTCCCCCTTACAAAAATAGGTTGGCAAGATAGTTCAACACATAGGACACTAGCCCCACTGTGGCTAAACTGGGTTTGATTCCCCACATCCCATATGGTCCCTAGCACACCAGGAGTAATATCTGAGTGTACGGCCTTCAGGAGTAACCCCTGAGTATTACGGGGTATGGCCCAAATGCCAAAATAGAAATAAAATTTTTTCCTCTGCAAACTTTGTTTTCTTGTCTAAATACAAAATTTTAGGAGTAGGAGTGAAAAGACTAAAGAAATTGTTACTCATCACTTCTATTTCCATTCATTTTAACAAATGATTTTTTTAATTTAGAAGACTCAGTTGTGAAATGTCATGAATATTCGTATTTGAAATATTTGAAAGACTTTATGAAAGGTTTCAGAGACCTGCTTATATGGTCTCACTAAATCCTCTAGAGAAATGGTACCTGACAATCCCTTCTGTTTTCTCCAGAGAGAATTAGAGCCAATTTTTCATATAACAATCAGTCTTCTGATATTACTTTATGTCTTATATCTATAGTCAAGCTTCCTGGCTTATCAGGATTACCACTAGATAGACAGCAAGCAAACATTCATGCTAGCATCACCATTTTTCACTCTGGTGTTTTATTTTTTATTTTTCTCCCTTATATTTAGCCCTCTATAGAGGTCCCAAACTTGGGGGTGGGGTGGGTTGATGGGAAGTCTAATATGAAGAGCTGCAGGCAGAACATTTAAAGGTTTTCTCATTTCACACCATGATCAGTTAGGAAGCTGGTGTTCATCTATTTCTATAATCCACAGCCACAGCTATGATACAAAGTTCTACAAAATATTGTCTTTCCAAGTTTCCAAATATGTCAATGCATTATATGCATTATTCTCTTTCAAATCTCTCTCTTTAAGCATTTTCTAGAAGTATAATAAAAGAGGGTCTGGAGCGATAGCACAGCGGCTAGGCCGTTTGCCTTGCATGCGACTGACCCGGGTTCAATTCCTTTGTCCTCTTGCACAGCCTGGCAAGCTACCAAGAGGATCCCACCCACACGGCAGAGCCTGGCAAGCTCCACGTGGCATATTCAATATGCCAAAAACATAACAACAAGTCTCACAATGGAGACGTGACTGGTGCCTGCTCGAGCAAATCGATGAGCAATGGGATGACAGTGACAGTGACAGTAATAAAGATGAATTTCCCATCCATTTTAATCAAAGATGCCCACTCAGCTTTTGAAAAATCTATCTTCTTTGTCAAAGCTCTCCTAGCCAGCATGGTGGTCTTGCTCGGGCTAGGCAAGTGCTCTATCACTGAGCTGCACCCCCAGCTCCTCTTTTCTTTTCTTTTCTTTTCTTTTCTTTTCTTTTCTTTTCTTTTTTTTTTTTTGTTGTAAGAGCCATCCACACAGGAGTAGCTACTCATGGATTGGTGCTCAAGACTCACTCCCAGTGATGCTCGGGTGACCATGCAGTGCCAGGGACTATAGCCAGTACTGACAGATGCTGGGCTGGAGTGATAGCACAGCGGGTAGGGCGTTTGCCTTGCACATGGCCAATCAGGGTTTGATTCCTCCATCCCTCTCAGAGAGCCCGGCAAGCTACTGAGAGTATCCCACCTGCACAGCAGAGACTGGCACGCTACCCGTGGAGTATTTGATATGCAAATACAGTAACAACAAGTCTCACAATGGAGACATTACTGGTGCTGCTCGAGCAAATCAATGCACAATGGGATGACAGTGCTATAGTGCTATTGACAGCTGCATAGCATGTGCTGTAGCCTGTTGTACTGTCTCTCTGACCCTTCCTCTCCTCTTTTTATGACTTTCCATAAATCTTACCTTCTAGATGAGGTTATCCCTAACCACACTGTGTAAAAATATGAGCTACACCCCCCTCCAGCAACAGTCCTTGTCCCTCTATTTACTATCTCCCCTACAGCCTATTTCATGTTCTTAACAAACTGTCTACTTTATTTATTATGCTTCTGAATTATTGTCTACCTTCCTCAGCTAGAAGGTAAGCTTCATGAGGGATAGGATTTTTGTCCTTTTTTTTCACTGATGAATTCCAGATGTCAAGAGTCATACCTCACAAATAGCAGACATTCAGACAGTTAATAGGTGAGTGAATGTAGGCAAATGCCTTTAGTGACAAAAACATTCATCTTGCTATCATCTCATTATGTGGATCATATAATCACATGACACTCTCCCTAGCAGCCAAACTGTGATGGATTCTGTCCTAATTACAGCTAAACACAAGGAAGGCCAATGGCTTATGAAGGATTATGGCCAAAATGTTTGCCTACCAGACCCAACCTGCGCTGATAATTTCCAATCCAATCAATCCAGTTGCCTGCAGGTAGCAGCTCAAAATACAAATCTTATAAGCAACAAATATGTGTGTAAATCAAATAAAAATCAATGAGAGAAGGCAGTTAGGGAATTTATGCTGTCCTGAAAAAGCCTAAATTTAAGTATGACCATTTTGTCTTACTCTAGGATATCTATGGTACTCTGAGGAAAAATTAACTCCCATTTCTACACTAATCTAATGACTTTGGTGAGGCTCTATTTACTTCTGCATCCTTATAATAGATTTTCAGGAATTTAATCAACCTGAGTGTATCATTGGTTCCTATAATCCAAATCTGCTAATTAACAAAAATATCAAGTCCTCGTTGACTTCCCTGTACATGCATAGATCTGTTTAAGATGTTAAAGTAATTTAGTATCTTTTAATTCAACAGAGTAATTCTCCAAGAGAGTTATATGGTGAAGAATAACGTGAACTCTGGGGCTAGCCTTGCCAGGTTTGATCCCAGCTTTGTCACAATGTGAGCTCTTATATGCAGTTGGCTTAGACTTCATTCCTTTAGGCATCACTGTTTAATTTATTAAAAAATAGAAGTGGGACCCTCTGCTTGATGCTTCACCATCCCAAAATTGAGGTTTGCCTCCAACTGGTATCACTGGGTCTATTCCAGAACAGTAGGCAGGGTCCCTCCCTACAAAGTGGGTCCCAGCAGCCTCATATTTCAGACCCACATCACAGTTCTACTCAACAAATTACACGCTGCCCACACTTATTTTTTCTGTCATTCTGTAATAACAAGCAGGGAAGACAGAGCGCAGTCTCCAGATTAATCCCTCAGTACCTTCAATGGTGGAGACAGTCCCAGCACAAGAATACTTGAAAATCAATGGCAGGAAAACACAGAGAAGCCCACCAAGATCATGAGCAAAAATAACATCACCAAAGATACAGTCATCAGTAAATATTTGTCAGCAAAGCACGAGACAATATAAGTCTAAAGAAAAAAAAACTACATTCAGAAATAAAGGACATGGTAGTTGATATTAAAACGTCAATAGAGGTCTGAACAGCAGAATACCAGAAGCTAAGGAAAAGACAGAGATGCTTAAAGAGAAGGAAGAAACTGCTAGGAAACAGCGGAAGGTGGGAAGTACCCTGAAAAAAAAAATAAATGAACACCGTATTAGAGATCTGCAGGATGAGTTCAAGAGAAGCAATACAAGAATCATCAGAGTACCTGGAAAAGAGGAGGGAAAATGGGATGAAAAATATGGAGAAACCTTGATAATAACTTCCCAGAGATGAGGATTACAGGTACTGAGATCCCAGAGGCCTGAGGGTCCCAGTAAAAATAGACCCAATTAGGAAAATTCCAAGACACATTTTACTCAAAGTGACAAAATCCAAAGATAGAAACAGAATATTCAATGCAGCAACTTTTGTAAAAAAAAAAAAAAAAAGGAACTTACAGTATCCCGCTTAGTTCTTGTAACAAAGATTGTGAGTCTATGAAGTTCCTGAGTCATTAAAAAAAAAAAGAACTTATATACAAAGGAAAGTCCATTAGATATATAGCAGGCCTATCAAATTAGACTCTATGAGCCAGAAGACTATGAACAAGTACATTATAAAAACTTTTAAAAAATGAACATCTCACCAAGAATATTCTACCCAGCTAGATTATCATTCATATTTGAAGGCCCATATACAGAGTTTCACAGGCAGGCAACAGCTTTGGGAATTTGTAGCCCTGAAACCAGTTTCGCAAGAAACATTGAAAGAACTTCTGTAGAGGACAGGAGAAACTTCCCGTCATCTGGCATGAGAATGCCGCTCAGAAATGGTGCATATGGGTATCCCCCACTAGATTAAGAGAGGTTAAAAACAGGAGGAAATTCATCATCACAAGTGACTTTTGATTTATTTTCTGACAATTCTATTTGACATTCCTTTAAGTTTCATTGGATCAAGTAATATGAAGTAAATTTGTTATGTGCCTGCCAGAAGATAGGCTGAGGAGGCAGGAGGGAATCTGGGGATATCAGTGGGATTGGTGTTGAAATTCTGTATGCATGCCTGAAACAACTCCATTATAAACAATTTTGTAAATCACATCGTCTCAATAAACATTCCCGGGAAATAATCAATAAACAGGGAACTGGAACAATAATACAGAGGGTCAGGGATTGGTCTTGCACACAGCCAATTCCTGGCATCCCATATAGTGCCCTGGGCTGTGTCAGAAGTGATCCCTGGGTACAGGGTCAGTGCTGAGTCCTGAGCAGCAGCGGGTATGGCCCCAAATTACATACATACATATGTATATGTATGTATACATGTATATATATGTGTGCGTGTGTTAAATAAAGATCCTTTCTTGTGGAGTTTGAACTCTTGTATCACTTGTATCACTTCTCATCTCGTTGCTCATCAATTTGCTCGAGCAGGCGCCAGCAATGTCTCCATTCATCCCTATCTCGTGCTAGTGTAGCCCAATGGCGTCTGCTCACTCCAGGAACACAAGAGCCTCAAACCATTCATTCAGGATCTTGATGAAGAAGTGTGGCCATCTCATAGGTGGGCGGCCACGCGGTTTTTTGACATCCCATGGAATCCAGTCAGTAACAGCTCTAGTCCATCGGTCCTCTCTGAATCTCATTACATGTTCTGCCCATCTGATTTTTGATGCCTTGGCAAATGAGGCAGCATCCCTGATTCTTGATCGTTGATGGAGGTCTGAACTCTGAATTTCTTCTCTCACTTGAGTGAAATGTGATACTCCAAGCATAGCTCTTTCAGTTCCTCTTTGGGAGACCCGAATAACATTCTCATCCTGTTTTCATAGGGCCCAGGTCTCTGAGGCATATGTTAGTGCAGTTTAAACTCTACCTGGGGAAAAATGATATGCAGGAAAAGGAAGTGTATGAGTGTGTACTCCTAAGTTGATTGTTAGAGACTTGAGAGCTAGTAGAGAAGGTAGGGTGTTTTCTATGCATGAATTGACCCAGCTTCAACCTCCAACCTTGCCAGGAGTTATTTACTCAGCACAGTCAGGAATATCGCTTGAGCACGAGTGGATATGGTCTCCCAAAAAAAAAAAATTTGTGAAGAACAAAATTGAAAGTTGTGTGTGACCTGGTTAGAGCATTGACCTATACATGTGACCCAAGAACATCTTCTGGAACATATTAGGAGCTCAATAAATGTTTGTTACTATTATTACCTAGAGGTATGCCAGTCAATAAAAAGGCAATTAGTTACATATGTAATAATAAAAATTAGTGATCATATTTCTAAATGGTAAATAGGAATGAGTAAAGCAAATTACAATAATTTATTTTATTTAAATCAATATGCAAATATAGTCATCTCAACATATAGTCAATATAAGAATCATCAAGGAGATATTTTATACTCTTGGTTTTGTGCTAGGTTGTCAAGATCCAATGAGTAATTTACATGAATGTACATTCCAATCCAAGGTGGACATATTATTAAGTGTTCAAAAACAGTTATTTAGTAACTCTGGCAGAGGAAACCCAGAGGGAAAACTTTGTAGCGCCTGAATTCCAAATTATAGTAGCATCTTACAATGTACACCATTTTCTTGAAAGCTTAGATGAAGATCCCAGTGATTCAGCCCACCATCAGTGTTAGAACCAGAAAAATGAATGGGAAACAGGGTTTATAAAATCCTATTCCTAATCTCTCTTATGAAAACCAGATTAAGCAATATTTTTCCTAAGACTTCTTTCAGTGGGTACATTGGTGCTGGCATTTTGTCATCATTATTTCTTCCTGAACATTACTTTCCTTTCATTTGATTCATGGTCTAATTTATATATTGATTTGTACTTCCAGTCTCTTTCTCTTGATTTTCTTATCATCATCATTTTCTGGAAATGAAACTTGAAATCAGACAGCAGTGGAGTAAAGAAGAGGTCATGAAGAGAACTACAGAAGTGATTTTCTATATCAAAGTCAGTAACTAGATGAAATATCAGTAGGAAAAGTACCAGAAGATGATGTGTGGTGTGGTGGAGGGTAAGAAAAAGGATGTAAAGTGTATCACTGACTCTGAACCTGTATTGGCACTCCTTTGTGTTTTTTTTTTTTTGGTGGGGTGGTGGAGGGAAATATACCTGGTGGTGCTCAGGGCTTACTCCTGATGCTGTGCTCAGGGATCACTCCTGGCAGACTCAGGGGACCATATGGGATGCTAGGAATTGAACCTGGGTTAGCTTCATGTTGTACTATCATTCCATCCCTTGACACTTCTTTTTATAGGTTACTGTCCCTCCTCACTGAACTATGCTAGTAGCCTTCGGACTGGAATGTCAGAAACATGGAAACTCAACTCCAACCTTTTTGTTTATTTTAGTATCAATAGTAATTAGAATAACACTGGCACTAATAAGCACTGATTAAATGATAAATGCTGAAAGAAATTGGAGTGAATGTTTGCTTTTTTGAGCTTTCCTTTAACCCATTCTTCATATCCTTCTTGTTAATACTCAATTCCACATGCAGACAAACCATGCTTGACCTGTTCATATCTTAATCTATTTATATTTGCCCTTGATCTGTTTATATTTGCTTTATCTTATCTGCTTTACCCTTCTCCTACTCACTATATGTAAACTAAATTGTAGTTTTTAATTCTTCAGAATATCTGAGACTATGGCTGCCCTAGAACCATTGCATCTTATTCTCTATCAAGAATATTCTTAAGAGCTCCCTATCTCTTATCTTCAAAGTTGCATCTTAAATATGACTGATCAAAACACAAGCTTTCCTTAAGTCCTACCTCACCGTTCTTTATGACAGTGGTTTGTTTTATGTTGTTGGAACTCTCATTTTTCAAACACATATACAGATTTGTGTATACCTACTTATTACTCTCTGTACCACCATTCCCACACCCAGTCTATGGTAAGCTTCATAAAAAGCAGGCAACTTATCAATTTCATTCACCTTTGTATACCCAACAGTGTATGATATATATTGAATTCCTCCCCTGTAAGAGCTATGTACTTGAAATGCCTCCATGCATACATACTGTGCCTCTGAACTAGCTTACTTTATAATTCCCATTAACTCTTAACCTGAATCATTCTGAAAATATGAAATATCTACTAAAGCCGTGGTGTCTGGCTGTCTGATTTACCTGGGATGGATAGCAAAATTAAAAATACCTCTGGCAAGAATGCTAGTTCAGCAAAACATAGTCTGGCTCTGGTGTGAAGTTTCACTAGCTACAGAGAAAATTTCCAGTAGCATAATTAAATCCCCAAAATAGGGCACCTTGAGTGCCATCAAGACACTGTTCTGAAAGAATTTTGTCATAAGAATCACAAGAAATCTCTACTTAAGTGAGAAATTATTGAGTGGGTTCAACAAGGCCCCACAGGAGTATTCTGTAGATAATGAAGTGTACTATAGTGAAAATAAAGAATATTGCCACTCTCTTTTGTTGAGTCACTACAAATTTTTCTCATAGGCATATAACAACAATAATAACAATGATAATAACAACTAATTTTCAAGAGCATTTGCAACAGACTGGTCCTTTTCTAATGCAAAATCTTATTTAAAGTTTATTATAGCCTTCTAAGTTGGTATTATAATTATATTCATTTTAAAGATGAAAAATAATGTCACATAGGTTGGTTGGATATTTGCCTCATGGATACTCAGTCATTAAGTTGCAAGGCTTATATTTGAATACAAGTCTAATGATTCCAGCATTGATGAATCTGTGCCTTTACTAGCATCCTGGGGCCTATAATGACAGATGGAAGATGACAGCTTGAATGTGATGGTGAGAAAGTCTCCTTTAGCCACAAGACTCATGCTGATCTTCAGAGCAGCTATATAACGATGCAGAGAGTGTACAAAGGCAGTTGAGAGCATGTGAAGGAACCCCCTTAGAATAACACAATTTTCATTTTTGTTTTAATTTTTAATTAATGTGTTATAATTTAGTTACCATGGCTACAAGAGCATTAAAACTTTTGGTATTGATGTACAAAGTTATTGCAATGCCCAATAGTCTCCATAAATGTCCTTGTAACACAGTTTTTCTGTCAAAGAGCAACAGTATTGGAAGTAGCAGGAGTATGGGAAGGTCTAGAGAAGCAAGTTGAACTGTTCAGAACATTATCTCTGATCAAAAAGCCCAGTCTGGGGCTCAGACGTGGCTCAGTGGTAGAATGCAAGAGGACATGAGTTCAATGAGTATCATCTCAGTAGCATTGTCATTTTTGTAATTCTGGCATTACAAAAAAGGGTGTGCATCATGGGTGCACCACAATCACATCTGTGACCCCGATTTTGGTTGTTTTACTTAGCATAACAACCAAAATTCGTGGCACCAGAACCAAGCATCATGACCGCTGGTCAGGCACAATAACAAAGAGAACTCAAGAGAAAATTGTTTAGTCTATTTACTCATGTCTTCCTGCTCGAAGTCTATACCCCTTTTCAGAGTGCCCCTTCTGGTCAGCTCTCCTTTTTTCAGCCTGGATGTGCCTGTGTTGAGGACCTATGGAGAGCTCAAGGGCCTCAAGACAGGAAAGAAGAATCCACATCTACACCCAATCCTACATGCCAGGTTTGCCTTTCCAGGAGACCCAAGAGAACCCTGATGCCTATATGCTGAAACAGTTGCTACTAAGCACCGAGTATGCAGGCTTACTTGTTATGATAAGGAATTTCATAGACAAGGCAAAATATAAGTTATTTTTGAAAATATCATTTTAAATGAGTTGTATAGTGAAAGAGTGGTTTTAAAAAAGGCTTCTGACTACCACAGGTCTAAAATCTAGAACACTATACTAGATATTCCTACCTAGGATAGGAAAGATTGAGAAATCTAGGTCACATGTGTAGTGCAGACGAAGATGCTGAATACATCAGGATTCCACAGTCATGCAGCTAAGCATATTAAATCTTTTTTAAAATGTCATACTGTCGTCGTAGACTGTCATAGACTCCTGTTGCTCATCAATTTGCTCGAGCGGGCACCAATAACGTCTCCATTATGAGGCTTGTTGTTACTGTTTTTGGCATATCGAATCCACCATGGGTAACTTGCCAGGCTCTACCATGCGGCGAGATACTCTCAGTAGCTTGCCTGGATCTCCTAAAGGGACGGAGGAATTGAACCCAGGTCGGCCACGTGCAAGGCAAACGCCCTACCTGCTGTGCTAATTGGCAGTGGGTAGCACAGTTTGCCTTGCACGCGGCTGACCCGGGTTCAATTCCCAGAATCCCATATGGTTCCCTGAGCACCGCCAGGGGTCATTCCTGAGTACAAAGCCAGGAGTAGCCCCTGTGCATCGCCAGGTGTGACCCAAAAAGAAAAAAAAAAGACATTTCTTGACTAAAATGTCATATTCATAAAAATTATGTATAGATCATTGTGCTATGTATTTGTTTCATTTCTTCAATTTGTCATAATTCCTCTAGCCACCAGCCCTTTGTTGATGCCTCCTTTCAATGCTTCCTATCTTTCAGACCACCAGCTTACTCTGTTCCCACAGTTACATGCTTTTATAGAACTGGGTTTCCCTCCTTATGTGTGTCAAAATTATAAATTAGAACTATTTTCCAAAGTGATATTTAATCATTCCCTCATAGTAAGTTCCAAAGGAAAGGTTTATATTTGTTTTCCCTTACCATTGAATTTAATCTATCCAAGAGAGAAAAAAAATAAACTAATAAAAACAAAGACCAAAAAATATGCATAAAAAATGAGTATTGAGGATACATCAATAATGTATCAAGGTTAATTTTGGTTGATGTGGCCAAGATAACATCTTTATTTGGAACACTAAAAATAACAGCTCAGTGTACTAGATTCAGTATTGCTGTTGAATATGACCAAGTAATTATATATTCCAAATATACTTTATACTTATCATGCAAATAGAGTAATACTAAAATAAATATCAAAGTCCCTGTTCAGTGCAACTTTTCTAAAAAATATTTTGGTAGTGGTTAAATATCTGTAGGTAAATGTGTTCCAAAGGTAAATTTCACAGCAAAATTAAGATTACTTTTCATTACATTGATGTATAGATAATCTCTAATTCTCCACCAAGTGTTCCACTCTACAGCTCTGTCTCTTTGTTAGAACATCACCTGAGATATGGAACGGTGTTCTTTCACCTTTTAATACCTGCTGTATATACCAGTACAGAATAGCACTTGTCGTACATAACAGTCCGTGGGTTAGCACTTATAACCAAGGTGATAGCCTAGTACTTTTCTACACCTACAAAACAACACAATTCTTCTCTTCTGCTGACACATCCAATAATTACAGTTCCTACATTTTAAGACCCTTATATCTGACATGAGGTAATTAAAAGCTCTAAGCTATTTTCACTTTCCATATTTTAATTTGTGCCCAACCAAAAAGATGTTGACATTCTAATCCTCAATACTTATAAAAGTGATCTTCCTAAGAAAGAGCACCATTGTAGATGGTCAAGCTGAGTCACAGGGTGTGCCTAATCAATATAATTGGTGTCCTTATTTTTTTAAGGGATGAAATTGTGACACAGACATGTACACAGGGAGAATATTGTGTGAAGATAAAGACAGAGTATAGGTTGATGTATCTATAAGCCAACGATTGCCAGCAAATCTAGCAAAAGCTAGAAGAGATGCACGGAACACTTTTTCACCTTTCCATCATGAATGGAAAATAAGATCATGATAAATAAGATACCGAAAAATACCTTATTCTTGGCCTTCTACCCCGAAAAATTGTGTGACAATAAATAAGTAATTTAAACCACCAATTTGTGCTACTTTTTTATGGCAGTTTTAGAAAACTCAATACCCAAATGTTTTCAGAAATTGGTTTGGTGAGAATGAAATACGAAAGAACCAAAAATAATCTGAAGCAAGAATAAACTACAAAGAAAACATAGAAGAAAGATTTGTAAACAAATAAACAAACAATAGAACATCAAATCAAACCAACCATTTTTTGTTAAAAGCCCCTCTCCAATAACATAGCTCCACTGGGAAATTGTAACAGAAGAGTTTATAGCAAACCATCTATGACAGTTTATCTACTACTCAAAGTATATGCATTCTATTGCAAATAAACAAAAAATGAAGAATGAGGAAACATAAATAAAAGAGAGGGGAAAATGCAGATGGCAGAAAAATGAAAACATTTATAATTTAAACTTAAAAAAATAAAGAAGGCAAGAGAACGCACATCCAAAATATAAAAACTCACAGGGGAACTATTCTGGGAACAATTCTGAGAGTTGGGATCAAGTGTAGTTTTAAAGTCGGGTCAGATAAGGCCAAAGAGCATACAAGAATTAAGGTGATTGCCTTGCATGTGACTGACCCCAGTTTAATGCCTGGCCCCACATATCGCTCCAGCACCACCAGGAGAAATCCCCGAGTGCAGAGCCAGGAGTAAGCCCCAAGCACCACTGGGTATGTCCCAAATTCTCCCCAAATTGGCTGGAAACGGGGAGAAGGGGGGTGGAGCAGAGATGAAATGTGGGAAAGGAATCAGGAGTCAGCTTCTCAAGATGAATTACTTAAGAATTTGACTATTTGTTTAGAGAGCTGCTATACTGCCATGAATACAGAGCTGCTACTTGTCACATGCATTGTCTATCACAAGGTTATACATATTTGCACAGAGGCTGCATGAATTACTAGAAAAATATCCAATGAAGTACTTAGAGAAAGATAAGGGATGCTAAATGCAAATTCATGGAGCTTTTCTCACTTTAATAATTGATGGTGTATAAAATATAGTTCATTGTCCTTACTCGATTCTTAGTAAATATAAGGCGAGTTCTCTAATATTTTCTCTACCCCTCAAAGAAAGATAATTATTATTGAAAGGAAGAATGTGGACTTGTTTCATGTCTTCTTACTTTCTCGAAGCATCTATTTCTCAACAAGACTATTCCTTCATGGTTCTCCTTGACTAATACTTTGACTTCTATTGACATTCAGCTGCTGTTATACAAAATAACGGATAAGTTTTTAACTGTCTGGTTCAAACTAAAGAAATTATCCATGTAACCTTGAGACATAACTCCAAACTCAGTTACTCACCAGGCTTCCCCAACCACAGATGTGCTCTTCTCTCACCAGATACCTTCTCTTACAAAACACAATTAAAATCTCTGATAATGACCCACAGTAAAACTGGGACATCATTCAGTGAGGTGGTGCCTCTGCAGTGGTTTTCAGACTATGCAAAACTTAAAAAGGGCAACAGAAATAAGTTCCGAGTCAGCTAGATGCTTTGCGTGAAAGAAACAGAAACATAGTCCATGCCCAAGTCATTTTCTTTCAAGATTTATTTTCTCACAATTCATAAATTCCTAATATAATGTTTGGGTAGTTTCAGTGACTCAACAATATCAAATATTCGGGCTTTTCCTTTCTCTTGGTTCTGATGAACAAGACATTAGTTTACTTTCGGTCTGGTACTATCATGCTCAGCAACTACCACAGCAATACCTTTGTTCATGGACAATTCTAGAAAGGGAATCTTGGTTTTCTTATTATAAATTTTAAAAAAGCATAATGAGTATATTCTCCTCCTCATTTGCTAAAAAATCCTCAGCACTTTTAGAGAACTCATGATAATCTTTTGCATGCTAGTTGAAAGTTCTCTGCATATTCCCATTTTCACCAAAGTATTTAGCTGTTTTTCATGATATTTTTGGCATCATCTTAACACCAATAGTCCTTACTCCATACAAGAAGATAAACACTCACATCAAGACAGGGAGAAGAGCTCAAGAAAGGACATACAGATGACCAACAGAAACATGAAAAAAAAATTACTCATTACCACATATCATAAGAAAACCTTGGAACAAAATGAAAATGAGACACCACTAGTATTATACGGAGAATCGTCAAAATTCAGAAATCCCCAATGTCAGCAGGGATAGGATAAAAAAGGAACCTTTCTTTACTGTTTGGCAGGATGTCATCTGGTTCAGCCTGTATGAAAATTCTATGAAGACATCTCAAAATATTAAATATATACCTAACCCATGACCTAGAAATTCTACTTTTAGGAAGTCATCCAAAGAACACAAAAACATTAATCCAAAAAGATACATACCTAAGTGCCCAGTGACAGATGAGTAGATTAAGTAATTGTGATATATACCCATATATATCATGTACGGAATATCCCCACTCTTAGTTTCATTAGCTTAGGGAGAAAGTGCAGTGAGTTAGGGCAGTTGCCATGACAGTCAGGACAGCAGCATGTAATGACCTCTGAGTCTCCTTTTTGGCTCCGTCTGCCTCTTCCTCCTTTATCCTCGAGGTTTGATTAACACCATCCCAATCTGCAAAACATTAAAGTGCTGAGTTATCATCTGCCTCTTTTTTTTCTGCCTCTAATGTTTAAAAAGAAATCAATTGATGGCAGCTTATGTTTCTGTCCTTTGCTGGCCTTGCCAGAGGTGAATCCCACTGTTTCTGAGGGAAAGAGAGCGGGCTCCATGCCCGCCCCAAGCCTCTGCAGCTTAGGGTCCTATTACAAAGAAAATTCACCTATCTTCTCTGCCCTGCTCCCCCTTGTGAAAACTAAACCATGTGGCATAAAAATTTAACTTCTCTTACATGCAGTCCCAAGGTGTTCTTTTTTATTCTTTGCCTTCCAAAATCAACAGGGACAAATCATCAAAAAAGGCTCTCAGAGACAGTTTATTATATCTGTTATGAGGGTTTAAATCCACCAATTACTGCCTGTGAATTCTTAGACAAATTACTCAGCTGCTCTGTGACATCCTTTCCTCTGTAAAATGGAGTTAACAATGGCAGCCCTGGCCAAGGCACGCTGTGAGATTAAATGCATTCACACGTGGGAAGCACTTGGGACAGTAACTGGCACACAGTGAACGCCACGGAGTGCTGGTTCTACTGGGGGTTGGAGATAAATACAAAGATTCACCATTCACTCCAAATTATTTGAAGGCTTCTTATCAGCTCTATGCTTTACTTTGCAGAAACAGGGTGGTATGGCAGGTCATGGCTGGAGTCAGAAAGCAGTATTCCAACTCACTTGTGTGACTTTAAGCTCCATGACATCTCTGGGAAAGCCGAAATTTCTTACTAAGAAGAGGTGATCACCTCACTTCCTCAGTGCTATTTTGCATTCCTGGGGAGTTAAGTGTTCCAAGTACTGCATAAAATGCCTATCAAGTCTGAGACTTCCAAAGATTCACAAAATGCATTTTTGATCAGGATAGGGCTGGAGCGATAGCACAGCGGTAGGGCGTTTGCCTTGCATGCAGCTGACCTGGGTTCAATTCCTCCCGCACCTCTCGGAGAGCCCAGCAAGCTACCAACAGTATCTCGCCCACACTGCAGAGCCTGGCAAGCTACCCGTGGTGTATTCGATATGCCCCAAACAGTAAAATCAAAGTCTCACAATGGAGGCATTACTGGTGCCCGCTTGAGCAAATAGATGAGCAACGGGATGACAGTGACAGTGATCAGAGAAAATTATTCTACGAAGAACAGAATTCTATTCGACAGGTGCACAAAGAGAACATCGCTGCTGACTTGCCTTTTCTGCTGATGAATCCTTTTTCAGGTCCTGTTGTCCAGGTTTCACTGGAACTTGGTCACACAAGCCTCAGCCCCTACTTCATACACTTTCCCTCCCAGACCTGAGTGGTCCTGTACTACGGTGCACTCACCCAAGCTGACTTGCTTTGCCAACAGTCCATCCATTATTCAAACCCTCCTCCAAATCTGGCATCCATAATGTAAAATTTTCCCAGCAATTGCGGGCTAATGAATTTCTCTTTCTATGTTGTTACTAGTAAGGGTTCTCATGGAGAATGTCAGCTGAAGAACAGCAAGTGAGTGAATACATCAGGCACTGGCAAGAATGGAAAGTATTTTATTTCACAGGCAACTCACTCAAGGCATCGAATGAAATTGCCAAGTAGCCCCATGTGACATGTATGTGTGGAATTTTTTGTCTTAGAAAAGACTATATTATCCAAGTACAATATTCTATTTCTGTTTCCTCTAGATTCCTTGATGAGAACAATCTCCAGCAACACTTATAAAGTGACAGAGATAGGAGTGCCTTCAGGGTTACATTTTTCATTTTGCGTCATCTTGTGTATAAACAAACTTAGAAGTGAAGTGACTTTTCCACAGTCAAAAAAGTTGAAAGAGACTGGGATTGTAGTTCAGTGATAAAGCACCTGCCTTGCTGTGTGCAACCATGGGCTCAATCCTCGGTCCACTGAAAATAAATAACTTAATATCAAATATAAAAAAATAAATGGTATATTTCACTGTGCAGCGGCTTTTTGATTTGATTTAGTCCCATGTGCTAATTTTTGTTTTCATTATCGTTGACACTATAGTTATCTTGTTGAAGACCCCTCTCTTCCATTTCCTGGAGAGAGAAAGTATTTGTACACAATCCAGCAGATAAAGGGCTGATATCAAAGATCTAGAAAGCACTCAAAAACTCACCAATCAAAATTCCAAGGACCTACATTTACAAATGGGGTGAGGACAGGAACAGACTTTTTCCCCAAAGAAGACATGCCTATAGGAAACAGACATGTGTAAAAATGCTAGTCATCTCCATGGTTTGGAAGCTGGCCTCACATTCTGCGAAAAAGGCAGCTCAGATAGAGAAGGGAACACCAAGCAAAATGCAGTCGGAGGTCATGCGGGGGAAGGGTGAAGCGTGCTGAATGTAGACTAGAGACTGAACACAATGGCCACTCAACACCTTTATTGCAAAACACAACACCTAATTAGAGAGAGAGAACAAAAGGGAATACCCTGCCACAGTAGCAGGGGGTGGGGGGAGATGGGATTGGGGGGTGGGAGGGATGCTGGGTTTATTTGTGGTGGAGAATGGGCACTGGTGAAGGGATGGGTTCTCGAACTTTGTATGAGGGAAACATGGACACGAAAATGTATAAATCTGTAACTATACCCTCACTGTGACTCACTAATAAATAAATTTTTTAAAAAATGCTAGTCATCAATCACGGCTAGGAAAACACAAACCCAAACAATATTGATATATTATTGCATGCCTATAATAATGGCATATATCAAAAAGTCTGGAAACAACCGGTGTTGATAGGGTTGTAGTGAGAAAGAAACTCTCATTCCGCCTTTGGTGGGAATGTCATCTGGTTCAGCTGCTAAGGAAATCAATAAGGAAACCTATCCCCCAAATTGGAACAGAACTCCCATATGACCTAACAATATCACTTCCTGATATATATATATATATATCTTCGAAACACAAGAATATGATTTTGAAAGAATATATGCATACCTATGTTCATCGCCCCACACTTAGTACAATAGCCAAGATATGAAAACAATGCAGATACCCAGCAACAGATGAAGAGATCAAAAATATTGTGATATATATACATAATTGAGGGCTGGAGCGATAGCACCGTGGGTAGGGTGTTTGCCTTGCATGCAGCCGACCTGGGTTCAATTCCTCCGCCCCTCTTGGAGAGCCCGGCAAGCTACCCAGAGTATCCCGCCCGCACGGCAGAGCCTGGTAAGCTTCCCGTGGGGTATTCAATATGCCCAAAACAGTAACAACAAGTTTCACAATGGAGATGTTACTGGTGCCTGCTCGAGCAAATTGATGAGCAATGGATGAGAGTGACACAGTGAGATTGGTTTCTGAGATTGATTTCTGTGCCTCTGGGATAATGGACGCTCGGGGTGGCAGAGCCATTCCTGAGCATATATTTTGTATATCAGGAAAGGTCCCGCCATGGCCTAGGGTCCAACCATGGCAGCCCGGGGCAAATTGGAAACTGGGCTGGCGCGGCCCTGTTCCAGTGCCCCCCGCGGTTTGGAGATGTCCCAGTCCCGCATACTGGAGCCGTGTTAGTAGAAGCCCAGTGTCGCTGGGGCTCCATCTGGAGAAGGCATGCTGGCTGTACCTTCTCCATCTGGCACCCCAGTGTTGTTGGCCCATTCTGGGGTCTGGAGCAATCTCTGGCTTGCAGTGCCTGCCGGAACGGCCCCAATTCTTCACTGTAGATATTTTTTAAGAATGTCTACAGACAGTAACTGTGGAGTAAAATCAAGGGCAAAATATCCAAATAGCTACCCCAAAAGCTAGTCTTTCCCAAGAAATGCTTCCACTGTACTGACATCCTGGAATCACTCAAAATGAATTTGTGCCCTTGGTCATCTAATTTTTCAAGTAAATATCATCAGTCACCTTGAAACAGTTCATTTCCTGCTGATAAACAGCCCTTCACAAGGCTGTAAGTAGTCAGTTCCTAGCACCTGGTCATTAATCCCTGAAATTGCCCTATACCCAAATTCCTAATTACTTAAACAAATGGTTTCTATGGGTGATTAACCATCAGAGCAATTCTGCATCACTCGCTAACAGCAAAGGTAGGCCTTGGTGCCAAACCGTCACTCCTGCCCTAATCCAGGGAGTGCTGAGAACAGAGCAATGATGCCCACAAAGAGGACGTGTGAAGGTTATGGGGACCCTGCTTTGCTCCCCAGATATCATGCTGAGAGCAGGCAAAATCAGGAAGCAGAGAGAAAGTTCTGGTGAGGAAAACACTGGTGTTGTCAGTGAGGATTTAGGAAGCTTCTTGGGTGAGGTTAAACAAGTGTCTTACTGGGAAGCATCTTGAAATAGAGGGATCCTTACACAGCAGTGGGGGGACCAGGGAGGTGATCACATGATGCCCTATCTATGCAGTTCACCTTTCTATGCGGGCTACATTGCTGGCTTAGCTCTTTGGCTTTTCTGAAGGCTGGAATTCATACGCCTGCTCTCATCATTTAAACAGTTGCTTCAGGGGCTGCCAGTCTAGGGAGTGTGGTCAGCCCTGGGTTGATTGTTCTAGCCTTGGCCTTTGCTCTGAAGTCAACCAGTAATTTCTAAAATTTTTGGAGCTGAGGCCAGAGCTTAAAGCCAGTATCAGTCCACTGTCTAAAACATATGCTGTAAAGCTCATCGCACTCCATGACTGTTTTTGTCTCCTCTTCCAGAGAAAGGGAAGCAGCCAATATGAGCAAGGAAAAAAATGAGAGAGGAACTGAAAGGAACAAATGGAAAATGAAGACAGAAATGGTTGTGATAAGTGTCACTGGGTGTTCCAGCTGTTCCTGGGACCCATCTGGCAATTCTGATCTTGGATTTAATGGGACCCCCTGACATCTGAAGAAGACCCTCTTTGTTTTTCTTGATTTTGAGGCCATACTGACAATGCTCAGGGGTTACTCCTGGCTCTCATTCAGGAATCACTTCTGACAGAGCTCAGGGGACCATATGGGATGCTAGGGATCAAACCCAGGTCAGTTACATGCAAGGCAAGTGCCTTTCCTGCTGTACTAGCTCTCCAGCTCCTCACTAATGTCCTCTTTTTCATTAAGCTAACTAGGAACTTGGACTGGAGTGATAGCATAGCATTTGCCTTGCATGCGGCAGACCTGGGTTCAATTCCTCCGTCCCTCTCGGAGAGCCTGGCAAGGTACCCTGAGTATCCCACCCGCATGGCAGAAACTGGCAAGCTCCCCGTGGTGTATCTGATATGCCAAAAAGAGTAATAACAAGTCTCACGATGGAGACGTTACTGGTGCCTGTTCGAGCAAATCAATGAACAGGAAGACGACAGTGCTACAGTGCTAATTAGGAACTTATCACTACAAAAAAAAGACTAATAAAGGGGCTGGAGCGATAGCACAGAGGGTAGGGCATTTGCCTTGCACGCGGCCAACCCGGGTTTGAATCCCAGCATCCCATATGGTCCCCTGAGCACCGCCAGGAGTAATTCCTGAGTGTAGAACCAGAAGTAACCCCTGTGCATCACCGGGTGTGACCCAAAAACCAAAAAAAAAGACTAATAAATGAGCTTCTTAGTTATCATGCAATCTTCATTTTTCCTGGTACTATCCTGGTACTACACAGAGGCAGAAAAGTCAAGGACACTTTGATCTGTCTCATCACACATCCAGTGCTGGGGGGGGGACACTTTAGACTTGTTCATCTTCTCTCTATTGTCATAAACTTGCCATTCATTGTGGGGTCTGGGTCATTGTGCAAACCAGACAGGTCTATAAACGGCCTAACTCAGATTTGGAAGGTTGACTTCTCTAGCGTCATGCTGTCGGTAGCCATAACATCAGGAGAGTTTCCAAGAGTCTGTCCAAGACCAGTTGCCATCTACTCCACTTTATCTTGGCAAAGAGAGAGATCTTGGCCATTAAGGCAAAATAGCTGCTAGAGATCACAGCTGTGGTCTGAAAAGAAGAATGAGATGAAAAGGCTTAGTAGGTCAGAAATCTGTCTTCCACCCCTCCATCGTGCTGCCCTTGGATCCCAGAGGTTTTAACAGGAGTTCTGATCCATTGTCTGAATTTTCCCCAACAGGGTTCCACAGTTCCCAGCCCCGCCCCTCCACCTTGGTAGTCACCTGGTATTCATGGTCCTGTTCCTTATTAGTATTCTCTTTGTTAAATTGCTCCTTTTGTGTAACATATTTGCTAACAAATGTTTTGCAGATAAGATGATAATAAATGCCTTTAAGGGAGAGTTCAAAGCAAAATATCAGGTGAGTAAAGGAAATGTATATTTTGATGCTCTAGGCATTAAAAAAAGCACTATAGCACTGTAGTCCCATTGCTCATCGATTTGCTCTAGCAGGCACAGTAATGTCTCCATTGTGAGATTTGTTACTGTTTGTGGCATATTGAATATGCCACAGGAAGCTTGCCAGGCTCTGCCATGGGCAGAATGCTCTTGGTAGCTTTCCAGGCTCCCGGCTCTCCGAGAGGAACAAAGGAATGGAACCCGGGTTGGCTGCATGCAAGGCAAATGCCCTACCCACTGTGCTATTGCTCCAGTCCTAAAAAAGAAAGAAAGAAAGAAAGAAAGAAAGAAAGAAAGAAAGAAAGAAAGAAAGAAAGAAAGAAAGAAAGAAAGAAAGAAAGAAAGAAAGAAAGAAAGAAAGAAAGAAAGAAAGAAAGAAAGAAAGAAAGAAAGAAAGAAAGAAAGAAAGAAAGAAAGAAAGAAAGAAAGAAAAGAAAAGAAAGAAAAGAAAAGAAAGGAAAGAAACTCCTGTTTCCTGTGCTTTGGAGCAGTCTCTATTTGTCTATGAATCCCTATATTAGTTTTTCATACATGAGTTCTGTAGAACAATAAAAATGCTTGGGTTTATCTTATTATATCCTGTTGTGTGTTACTAAAAATCTTTTCCTGTGAAGTTTCAAACACTCCACAGTAAATTGTTTCTCTCCGCCTTTAACAAAGGGAATGACAGAGGCAGACTTGAATAACTCCAAATCTTGAGCACTTAAGAGTGCAAACTAGCAAGACATTTGTATAGAACCCACAGAGTCTAACATACTATCTTGCACAGAATGGAAGGAAAATGAGAAGGAGTCAATATTTTATAAACATACAAAAATGCAAACATTTGTAGCATATGCAGATGTGTGTTTATGTATGTTCTCATACACTTTAAGCATTCTCAGTTCTAACCTCCTTGCCCCACGATCCTGATGCTGATTTTTAAAACTTCACTTAGAGACTTGGAGGTATAAGACGTATATCATCTTTTGGAGCTGCAGAAGCATAGCTGCTCCTGGACTTGAGTTGACGACAGTGCTCAACAGAGCTCCCCATGAATCATTCAACAGAGTTTCTAAGCAGTTATTACATGCCAGACACTGTGATAGACTGTTATAGTTTCCCTACATCACACATAGAAAGATTATATTAGGAAACGCTTAGGTTCCTTGAGGATTGGGAGTATGCCATATATGTGTCCAATTTAGAAGATCATTAGACTTTCATTTGTTGGTGGATTGACTGACGCTGTAATTGGTAAGATATATGGAAGCGTGCAACTGATGCACATGTATGTGCTTACAGGTAGAAATGATGTAACTTGCATTCCATTGGACTTAGTATCTTCACTTCTCAAAGTGATTCATATACAGATAATAACTCAAAATTAAGATAGATCATAATAAGATAATTATCAATGATAATGAAATCATTTATATATCACTTTCCACTATCCTAAGAGTCTACCTTTCAGTACTGGGTAGTATATTATACTTTAATATATATTTTATAACATTTTTACTTTTAATATAACACACTTATAATATTTTTCAAATGTGTTTTGGTGGTATGGGAGGTGGAGGTCAAATATGAATTCTTCTGGGACATTAGATTTTGTAATGGAGTCTTGTGTTATGTATGTAGCATGTGTAGTGTGTGTAATGAAAGCTGTGTGGTTTTGCATATGTGTGGTGTATATTATTTTGGTGTGTATTTTTGTGTGGTGTTTGTAGTTAGTTTTGTGTGAGTTGTATTTTGTGTGTCTTGAGTGTGGTGTGTTTTATGTATATTGTGAATACTTTTACTATCTGTGGTGTGTGGTTTGTGTGTTGAGTTTGCATTTTGTGCATATGTGTGTTGTATTATATATGTTGTCTGTGGTGTCTGAATTGCATGTTTTTGTGTGTAGTGTGTTGTGTGGTTTTTGTGTTGCATTTGTTATGTCTGTGTTGTATGTTTTGTGTGTTCTGTGCAATGTGTGTGGCTTTGTTGTGCATTGTATAGTTGTTCATTTTGTGTTGTGTAGCTGTGCATTGTGTGTTTTGTAGTTTTGTATGCTGTGTTGTGTGCTGTGAATAGTGTTGTTGTGTGTTGTGCTATTGTTTGTTTTGTTGTGTTGTGTTGCTGTGCTGTGTGTGTTTGATGCATGCTATGTTGCAGTATGTTGAGTGTTTTGTGTGTTGTGTTTTGTCATTGTATATTCTATTATGTTTTCTGTGTTTCGCTATGTCGTTGTTTTGTTTTGTGTTGTGCGTAACGTGTGTGTTGCATGTTGTTCTGTTGTGCTTTTCTGTGTTATGTGTTTTGTTGTTGTGTGCTGTGTAAGTTGCGTGCTGCATTGTGTGTTTTCAGTGTGTTGTGTCTTTGTTGTGTCTTCTGTGTGTTATGTTATTTGTTGTGTTGTTGGATATGTTTTGTGCTTATTGTGTGTGGAAATGTATGCATATAGTGTCTTTGTGTTGTTATGCACTGTGTGTTCTTTATGGTGGTGTGTATTTTTTGTATATGCTATGTATTGTGGGTTTTGTGTGTTGTGTGTTTCCTGTTATGTGTTGTGGTGTGTTTTTTGTTTTGTGTTTTGATTTTGGTTGTGTTGTATGTTGTGTGTATTTTGTTGTGCGGCTGTGTGATTATCATTGTGTGTTGTGTGGCTGTACAGTGTTATTGATGGTCGTGTGTTGTATGTGTTGGGTGTTGAATGTTATGTATGTTTTGTTTCTTGTTTTGTGTTGTGTTTGTTGTCTTGTATTATTTTGTGTTGTGTTTTATTTTGTGTGTGTTGTATTCTTATGTGTTATATGTTCGTTTAGTTGTGTGTTGTATGTTGCATGTGATGTATTGTGTGATATGTGTTGTGTGTTATGTGTATTATGGATATGTTAAGCGATATGTTGTATGTTGGTGTAGTGTGGATTTTGTTTTCTATATTTACTATATTATGTTGCTGTGTTCTATATTGTATATTTTGCTGTGTTCTTGTGCTGTGTGTATTGTATGTGTGTCTTGTGTTATGTAGTTGTGTTTTGTGTGTTTTTGTGTTGTATTGTTTATTGATTTGTGCACATTGTGTGTTTTAATATGTTGTGCTTTTGTGTGTGGGTTTGTGTATGTTGTTTGTTTAGTGTGCTATGTGCACTGTGTGTGGTGTGCATTTTTTGTACGATATGCTGTATGTGGTGTGTTGTGGTGCTAGTCTTTGTGTGCTGTGTGCATTTTGTTGTGTTGTATGTTGTTGTGTTGTTATGTTCTGTGTGTTGTGCTTGTGTGCCTTATAGTGTTACATATGTTGTGTATATTGTTTTGTGTGTGGTGCGCGTTTTGTGTTTCGTGTGTTGTGTCTAGTGTATGGTGTGTGCTGTCTCCCCCTCTTATCTCTCCCCAGAGATGCAAGAACTCGACTTTCCCAGTAATGACACCATCGAGACTGGTGCTGAGCCCACTGTTCCTACCTTCGCGGCTTGACTAGTGTAGCGACCGCTGTGTGTGGGACGGAGGCGAGTCCCAACTGCTCCTGGAGGTGACTCTAGCCCGGTGGGCCCGCCAGAAGCTCACCAGGAGCATGATCTCCTGTTTGCCAAGTGTAGCCCTACATGATTCCCGGGCTGGCCTCAGCCTGCCAGTGCTCAGAGGACTCTAAAGACTGGTGACTCTGATAAGGAATTTGAACACCATCCTCTTAAAGAAAACAGGAGGTCTGCCCCACAGCTTGGAAACTGGCCTCACATGGTGGGGGAAAAGGCAGCTCAGATAGAGAAGGGAACACCAAGTAGAGGATGTCGAGAGGACCCATTCGGGTTGGAAGATGCGATCTGAAAGTAGAGTATAGACTGAACAAGATGGCCACTCAATACCTCTATTGCAAACTACAACACCCCAAAGGAGAGAGAACAAAGGGGAATGCCCTGCCGCAGAGGCAGGGTGGGGTGGTGGGGAATGGGATGGGGGTGGCGGGAGGGATACTGGGATCATTGGTGGAGGTGAATGGGCACTGGTGCAGGGATGGGTAAACGATCACTGTATGAGTGAAATGCAAACACAGAAGTTCATAAGTTTGTAACTGTACATCACAGTGATCCTCTAATAAAAGTTTTTTAAATTCTGTGCTCATATATTTTAGAATTTACATAAAACAGTTAAAATTAACAAATGTAAAATTTAGTAAGAATGAAGAGGATTAGGAAAATTTAAATGGGAAAATCTGAATAGGCCTGTAAAAGTACAAAGTGTTTTATTCTAAGAAAGGGAATCTTGGTAATATATCAGAAACTATTACATTGTAGATACTGCTTAAGTGTCTGCATTGATAAGTTAAAGATTGCAGTAGAAATGTTTATGAATAAATAAAATAAATAAAAGGGACAACCCCCCCCCCAAAAAAAAAGAAAGCAGAAAGGCCGGGGTTTCGGGCTAATTGGGATTACAGGTGTATGTATGCACCATACATGATAATGCCGGGTGCTGTATGCATCCTAGAGTAGAATTGTTGATGGAAAGGCAAAAGCCAGAGGGACAACACACAATCTAATCAGCTTCATGGGTAAAGGAGCTGCGTTGAGCCACAAATGCTTCCTTTGATACTGGTAATGAAAAAGACAGCACTCTCTGTGGACAAATAGCATCAGGGCAGACTGGGTGCAGAGGCCAGACTAAGTGGGTCTGAAGTGTATGAGAGCAGCTGTCTTCCGGAGAAGCTTGACAAGGGGGTGGGGGGGTGCATTTTATTCCTTATTTTCCTTTGGAGAATCACTCTATATCAGGTCTTGTTTTCCAGATGGGTTTTCCTGACCTGTGGCACTTTGTTTTGTGTAAGTGAATATTAAGCACTTTCCACCCCAATTTATCTTAATGCCAAGAATGCCAGTGTGTCAATCCCACTTAATGGACTCTTTGGGCATCTCATTTCTGTGGCTGGTCTCTGTGGGTCTCCTGCTAACGCACAGGCAGAATTAAAAGTTGCAGGTGACTTTGAACTGGAATTTGCTGTGAGCCATGTGCCAGAATCATGACTTAGCAGCTGATCCTCGAATATGTTTGAAATGTGTGTATTAACGATGTGGACAATGTGCTTTGTTTCTGTAAATCTCACTACAATATTTCTGTGCAAAGTGCTATTGAAAAGGTGCTTCATTTCCAACCAGAGTTCTAATACATCCTCCACAGTAATCACAGTACACCACACTGCAAAATACGCAGGACACAGTATGCTTTTTTCTCTTTATGATGCCTCAGTCAATAATCAGGCAGCACCCACACAGGGTAATGAAGTCGCCTTTCAACACAGCAATAATCCTACAATTATGTGCTGATTGACCTTCCCTTTGTGCTGTGCCTGCAAGGAAAAAGGACCGTCAGACAGTGTAATGAACTGAGCATGTGCGATTCAGATGCCTTGATATGTGCAATGGAAAAATGTCCCTGTGACAAATGACAAGAGGTGTCATTCTAGACTTGCTCCAACTCCAAATCAAATCAGAAACTTGGGGATTTAGGGAAAACCGTTATCCAAAAAACGTGGTCCCTTGTGAAAGAAAAATGAGTTCTTCATAAGACCTAACTGCATAGAGTACTTCTCACTCTTTAGTGCTTCGTAATACATTTTGTAGGTCTGTCTGCTTCAGTAAGGGTAAGTCTTGAAGCAGTTACAATTCTATAATGATTCAAATACAGTAGATATATGTTACTTATATGCTGACCTTAATGAAAGTCCAGGAAATTTCATGTTTTCAAGGGAGGTGGCAATAGAGAGGAACTAGCAGAGTCAGAGATGCAGGCTTAGTGGCTTTGTAAAGAACAGATGACGTCGAGACTCCTAGAGCTCAACACTCCTGTCAACTATAAGTCAGATCCAAGTGGATTAAAGACCTCAATATCAGACATGAATTCATAAGGTACATAGAGGAAAATGTAGGCAGAACCCTCCATGACATTGAAGCTAAAAGCATCTTTAAGGATGAAACAGCACTGACCATGAAAGTGGAAGCAAACATAAACAAATGGGACTACATCAAACTAAGAAGCTTCTGCACTTCTAAAGAAACAGTGACCAAAATACAGAGAGAGCCCCATGGAACTGAAAAGAATATTTACTCAATACCTATCTGATAAAAGAGTAATATCCAGGATATACAAGACACTGGTTGAATTATATATTTAAAAAAACCTCCAACCCCATCAAGAAATGGGGAGAAGACAACACCTTTATTGCAAACCACAACACCTAATTGGAGCGAGAGAACAAAAGGGAATACCCTGCCATAGTGGCAGGGTGGGGTGGGGGGAGATGGGACTGGGGAGGGTGGGAGGGATGTTGGGTTTACTGGTGGTGGAGGATGGGCACTGGTGAAGGGATGGGTTATCGAACTTTGTATGGGGGAAACATGAGCACAAAAATGTATAAATCTGTATCTGTACCCTCACGATGACTCTCTAATTAAAAATAAACTAATAAAAAAATAAAATAAAAACACAGTAATCTACAAAGCTGCCCATTAAAAAAAAAAGAAAGAAATGGGGAGAAGAAATGAACAGAAGTTTTCTTAAAAAAGAAATACAAATGCCCAAAAGGCACATAAAAAAATACTCCACATTGCTAATCATCAGGGAGATGCAAATCAAAACAACAATGAGATATCATCTCACGCCACAGATACTGGCACACATTCAAAAGAACAAAAGCAACTAGTGCTGGAGTGGATGTGGGGAAAAAGGGACCCTCTTTTACTGTTGGTGGGAATGTCAACTGGTCCAGCCTTTATGGAAAACAATATGGACAGTCCTTCAAAAATTAGATATTGAGCTTCCATATGACCCCATAATATCACTTCTGGGAATATACCCCGAGGCTGCAAAAAAAAGCACAGTAGAAATGACATCTGCACCTATATGTTCATTGCAGCACTGTTCACAATAGCCCAAATCTGGAAACAACCCAAGTGCCATAGAACAGATGATTAGTTAAAGAAACTTTGGTACATCTACACAATGGAATACTATGCAGCTGTTAGGAGTGATGAGGTCATGAAATTTGCTTATAAGTGGATAGACATGGAGAGTATTATGCTAAGTAAAATGAGTGAGAAAGAGAGGGACAGACAGAAGGACTGCACTCATTTGTGGAGTATAAAATAACATAACACAAGACTAACACTCAAGGACAGTAGATAGAAGGGTCAGGAAGATTGCTTCATAGTTGGAAGACTGACTCATGAGCAGGTGGGGAGAAGACAGCTGGAATAGGGAAGGGATCACTAAGAAAATGATGGTTGGTATGGTAGATGTGTGCCGAAAGTAGATAATGGACCAAACATGATGACCTCTCAGTGTCTATGTTGCAAGCCATAATGCCCAAAAGTAGAAAGAGAGGATGGGGAATATTGTCTGCAATGGAGGTGGGGGGAGAGTGGGAAAAGGGGGATATACCGGGGATATCAGTGGTGGGGAATGTGCACTGGTGGAGGGATGGGTGTTTGATCATTTTGTGATTGTAACTCAGACATGAAAGCTTGTAACTATCTCACAGTGGATCAATAAAATTTTTTAAAAAGTAGGTTAAAGGGGAGAACTTTTAAAAAAAATAGTGGAAATCCTGGTGTCGTGGGCTGTGTTCACACCGTTCTGCTCACACGTTCCTCTGACACAGCCACACCAATATGCAGAAGGAGCCACAAATTAAGGAGACCAACTTGCAGTCAGCCACAGTTTGTCACACTCCCCTCTCCCCTGCTCTTTTTGTTTTGTTTTGTTTTTCAGTTTGCTTATTTGTGGCCACATCCAGTGGTCCTCAGGGGTTACAGGAATTACTCCGGGAGGGCTCAGAGGACCATATGGGATCCTGGGGATTGAAGCTAGGTCAGTTACATGCAACTCAAGTGTCCTACCCACTGTACTATCGCTCCGGGCCCTCTTTCCTATTCTTAAATGATAGTTTCCAGCCTTATGGAGTCTGTCCAGTGTTGCAATAAAACATGGGAACCCACGTGACACTTTCAGGAAGGAGCAATTACTGTCTATGAATACTCTCAAACATCCTCTAGAACTCGCCTCCTAAATTGAAAAAGGAGATTTCCAAATCCCTACTGTACGTCTACCTGATGATCTAATAAGGCCCTCAGGTTTGACACACAGGATACTAAGCTTGTTATCTGAGCTCATCTGTAAAAATTAAGACTAATGGTATCTGAAAGTCTAGGCAAGAGTGAAATGATTTTATATTGTAAATTGCTCAGGTAAGTGCTGATGATTAATAAATGTTGGTCATTATTACTTTATGTTTACTATCATTTTCCTTCCCTCTCTTTCCCACCGGTGTTTTGCTTTCCAATTTTCAGAGCACTATCACACACTTAATAACCCAAACAGTAAGTCATATATGTTTACTCCTTCTTACTGAACTCTTACAACCATCCAATGATTTTGAGACTTGCTACCCAATCTTCATTCTTATTATTGTGTTCTGTCCCATAATTGCCCTTAAACTGGATCATTGAAAACTCCTCTTCAATGCTTATCTTTCCTCTCGCCTCTTCTTTCTCTTTCCCTTCAGAATATTATCTGTGAAATATTTCCTAAAGCATTCTCTTGTACTTGACTCACACTCCTTCCTCTCTAAACTTTATTTTCTCTTATCCAAGTTATCTAAAAATCCCACTTTTGGGGGCCGGAGCGATAGCACGGCGGGTAGGGCGTTTGCCTTGCACGCGGCTGACCCGGGTTCGATCCCCGGCATCCGATATGGTCCCCCAAGCACTGCCAGGAGCAATTCCTGAGTGCAAAGCCAGGAGTAACCCCTGAGCATCGCTGGGTGTGACCCAAAAAGCAAAAAAATAATAATAATAAAAATTTTTTAAAAATCCCACTTTTTCTATCCTTCTGATGTCTCATCTTCAAGTCATATAGCATCTCATCCTTATAGAATTGCATCACGAGCACAAGTTCATATGGTCTACCACCATTCTCCTCTAACATATCTCTAACACATGTTATTCATGACCTGTCCTAAGGTCAGTGGGGACTGTCTTCTTTTATCAACTGTGAGTATTTGACACATTTTTTTTTCTTTTTGGGTCACACCCGGCGATGCACAGGGGTTACTCCTGGCTCTGCACTCAGGAATTACCCCTGGCGGTGCTTAGGGGACCATATGGGGTGCTGGGAATCGAACCCGGGTCTGCTGCGTGCAAGGCAAACGCCCTCCCCGCTGTGCTATCGCTCCAGCCCCCAACTGTGAGTATTTGAATGCTATCAGGCAGAGTTAGTGCCCCCTCTATACAATGCTTCAACTGGTAGAGTTAATCTGCCATGATACTTTAGCTTAATTTTTTAAATCTCTCTGCTGATGAGGGTATAAATAAAATTATATTAACTTTAACATTAACTCCTTTCCTTCCAACCAGACAATGTTCCCCTGAGAATTTAAAAAAAAAATCCCAAATTGTTTGGCATCAGAGTTTTGGTATTTGGATCAAAAATACCTATTCCTGGGGCTGGAGCGATAGCACAGTGGGTAGGGTGCTTGCCTTGCATGCAGCCAACCTGGGTTCGATTCCCAACATCCCATATGGTCCTCTGAGCACCACCAGGGGTAATTCCTGAGTGCAGAGTGAGGAGTGACCCCTGTGAATCGCCGGCTGTGGATTCCCCCTCCAAAAAAAAAACCCTACTCCTTCTTCTTTTTCTAATCTTATTGTCCCCACATTTTGGGAGAAAGAATTAAGTGTAGTATCATCTCCTTACTTGGTAGAGTTCTCCATGGGTATTTTCCCCCTTTTTTATTGATTCACAGTGAGATACAGTTACAAAGCTTTCATGTTTGAGCTGCGATCATAAAATCATCAGTCACCCATCCCTTCACCAGTGCACATTTTCAACCACCAAAATCCTCAGCATTCCCCCCCACCCCAATTCCAAACCTTTCCCTGCCTGTGTGGCAGACAATATGCACAATACTCTCTCTCTCTCTACTTTGGTTACATTCAATATTTCAACACCAGTCCCACCACCACTCAAACCTACCTAAAAGGCAATGCTAGACAATTTGTTTTGTATTGCTTGTTATGGATAAAACTCCAGGAATTCCAGAATTTTAATAATTAGGGACTGGAGAGATCTCTGCAGGGAGCTGCTCATTTTTGAGATTCTTATGTGTGTCTCTGGACCATGGCCGTGTGGGAGCTTAAGTAGCCAGTGGCAGTTTGTAGGCATCATCTCAGAGACTTGCCCTAGTTCAGTCTACTTCCATTTGACTCTTCCAAACTCTTGGAAAGAGATTAGCCTCATGTCTAGTATGTATGAGGCTCTGGATTTGATCCTGGATAACACATGTATGTGTACATGCACACATACACACATATGAGAATGAGCTCAACCCAGCACTCTCTGAACAGAGGCCCTCTCTTGGAAAGGTGCTCTCATCTCCACACACCTAAGCTCAGTCTCTGCGTGCAATCCTGCATTGTCAGCGGCTCATCAGGTGGGTCTACAGCTGCCGTTAATCAATTAAACTTGGTCTTCTTCATGTGGCACCACTGAGACTGCTAAGGTACCCCCAACTACCCACTAAGTCCCCCAAATTGGGATAAGATACAAATTCCCCCATCTGTTCAACAAATAATTTCTTCCACAATATATTCAAGTATGTTCATGAGCCTTTTATCTTAGCAATATCTAGATCTGAATTCTCTTGATTCAAACCTTAGGACACATACAAAATTCTAGGATCAAAAATAACAATGTACCTTTCTGTTGCCGCATGAGCTCGACCCCGGAGGCAACTGAACTACTTTGGACACGAGCAGCTCCCCAAAAATGCCCCCAGACTGTGTGATCGGAGCTACTGGCCAGCGGGGCAGGGCCTTTTCTCTCTCAACTCTTTCTCATTGAACACAGCGAGGCGACTGCCGGTTTTTAGAGAATGCAGTTACCCCCGGGAAGCCCAGGACAGCCCAGGGGGCGGGATTTCCGGATCCGCCCTGTGCCGATATTTAAGCACAGTGCCATGTGGGTATGTTCCTTTCTGCTGCCGCACGAGCTCGACCCCGGAGGCAACTGAACTACTTTGGACACAAGCAGCTCCCCAAAAATGCCTCCAGACTCTGTGATCGGAACTACTGGCCCATGCGCCACCAGCAGGGCAGGGTTTTTCTCTCCAGGCTTTTCCATCATATGAGCACCACAAAAGGGAAATAAAAGACTGCAGTGATGCAATTGCCAGCAGAATTTTCCCTGGACTTCATATAGAAATTCAAAACTGCAGTAGCAGCCGCGCAACATAATATCTCTTGATCGTCAGCAACGTGAAAAGGTCCCTTTTTAGCAGGACTTACTGTAGGGGGAAACTCCAAACAATAGTACTGAGTTTTTGTTGAAATGTTGAAGGTAATCAAATTAGCAGCTATTTCTTTAGACTGTGAACTAAGCCAAAGCCCCACGCCGGCCGAGGTGAGGAAATATCCTTCTTTCTCGGTTCTTTTCCCTTTTCTGGGAGAAACGCGGTGTGGTGTCCACCATATTTGAGGTCTATTAAGCAGGCACGAACTTAGAGGTGCGGGAATGGGGGGGAGGAAATTATGTACTTGTAACAGCGGGACGCTTGGGAAGTCTTGGGCCGATACCAGCACATGCTCCGCCGAGACTCAACCCGGGTGGCCACACTTTTGTGTGGCTGAGATGCTGCTGATTAACCAGAATCCGGAGCCTAACTAAACTACTTCCGGCTCCAGAAACTACTTGCAACTATGTCTCTAGACTGAACTAAGCCATAGCCCCACACCGGACGAGGACGGGAAATATCCTTTTTCTGGTCGGGCGGCGTGGTGTCAACCATAATATGAGGACTATTCATTAAGTAGGCAAGAACTTGGTGGCGCGGGAAGGAGTGGGGGGAATTCTATGTACTTGAAACAATGGGACTTCATATCTCTCCAGTCTCAGCAATGGAAAATTAATTTTCAAATGCTGCATTGGCAGTAGGGCTGTCTTTCTTGGGGGAAAACTCCAATAATAGTGAATGTTGTGTTGAAATATGGAATGTAATCAAGGTAAAGTGAAAATGAAGTGAAATTTATCAACTAAGCAGGTGGGGATGGGGGATGGGGGCTGGGGGTGGGAGGTATACTGGGGTCTTTGGTGGTGGAATATGGGCACAGGTGAAGGGATGGGTGTTTTAGTATTGTATAACTGAGACATAAACCTGAGAACTTTGTAACTTTCCACATGGTGATTCAATAAAATAAAATTTAAAAAAATAACAATGTAAACTTGGCCTTTGTCTTGATAAATAAGCCTTTCACTCTTTACTGTGCCTAGGAATGAGAGTGCTTCTAAACTCAGCTCACTCCAGGTCAAAAAATAAGACACCAACCACCATGTCTAGGATTTACGTTCACTTTTCACAAGAAATGCTCTCAGAAGCCCCTCATTTGGCTTTGGGAAAGGGGAACAATAGTCCCTCAACTGGACCACTGTCCTTCCACTCAGCTCAAGGCTCCCAGCTTGCCATTTCCAACTCATGGTGGCAGGTAGAGGAAGGAACAGAAAGGCTGAGTTTAAATTTGTTTAAAATTCAGAAAGTCATATTTAAAATTCATAAAATTATGCCCTTCCCAAATTCTGCCTTTGGGAGGTAGCATAAGCCTCACTGACTCGAGATGTTGTTTGAGTGTGGTGTGTATAGAACCTGTCTTCAACTTTCGGTTTTGGCCACAATTCTGAGACTGAGAAAAATACTATATGCTGTATATTCAATGTTTATATAAATCACATACAGTACTATTATGTGTGTTTATATTTATATGTGTGTGTTTATATTTCCATGGGCCTAATCAAAGTTTCTATAATATGTATTCTAAAAGTCTACTCACAAACACTGGCAGCTTTTAAAGTAACTATCTAGTTACTTGTATTTCAACATTTCTCAGTGCAGTACTGAACTCTCTGCGGTTGCACAATAATTGTCCAATCCATTATTTCTAAATCCCCCCAAATGCACGTCCCAGCACCATGAGATGCCAACCTGCTCATTCTTCAGAAGACAAAACTCAGAAAGATGAGGTCACTCATCCAAGGGCACACAGCTAGTAGGGATTCCATTTCACATACAAATGTGGACATTTAATGGTGCAGAAGAAGTATCAGTAAGCCAAACATATTTGATGACTGGCCTTTGGAAAAAAGAAAGTGGGTAATGGAAAACACTGAGCAAATTCCAAAAGTTAATTTTCGCAGATGAAGCACATTTTTCATTCCCTGGTCTTGGTAGGCTTTGCCAGTGTGTGCCGTGACTAATGCCTGTTGGCCCAGCCTCGACTTCCTGTGTTTAGGGCAGCATGACAGATTTGTTGGTATAATTTGGCTTTAATTCATTTCAGGCCAATCCTGGAAACCAGAGTCTCTATCATGTCTTCATTGCAACATTAACTCTATTTTTCTATCTTCACTCCTTCTATTAATAAGCAGAGTCCACTCAATAGGACATCGTACCTGCCACAGAAAGCAATCACCAGAAGTACAAATAACTCTACTCCTTTAGCATTTTATTCTTTTCCAGGAAAAGTAGAGAGATCCACTTATCTCTCAAATGCATCCAGAGCTGATAAACTCAGTCAATGCAACTTAGATGTTTCTTGGCGGACCAGCGCTTTTAGGGCAGGCTGCCCAAGCAGAAGTAAACTCTTCCAGTGCCATCTGATCAGCTCCAGCGATTTGGCATCGTACCAGACTTCCTCAGGGACACAGTTGTGTCCACACTTAACTGCACTGACTGAAGTGTGATGTGGTAGGAACCTCAGATATTAACCAGGAAGGTTTTTCTTTCGCTTTGCAAGTATGACACCACTCTCGAGAAGAGGAGTGAAAGGAAGAAAGGAGGAAGGCAGAAGCCTGCAAACTGCGGCCAGAGTCTTCCACATGTAAGTAGTTCCAGAGGGGATTTTGGAAAATTTCATGTGAGGAATGGGGAGTGGTTAGAAAAGGGAAATTCCTGAGCCAATAGTCCCTTGGCCGAGGTACCATCCAGTCTTGTTCACCTTCCTACACTGGGTAGCACCTGATTTTAAAATCTATCCTATCTTCAGCGTATGCATGGTGCTAAGGAAGGTAATAGTTGCACAAAAACATACCTGTCAATTAAGTCATAATGGGGGTGAAGAGTGAATGGAAGGACGTTGGACCAGAATTGACACAGGGATGGAGAAGAGAAGGTCCTGGACACTTTGGTGGGAGGGTGAGGTTAACTTTGCATATCAGTACCAGAAACTTGAACTCTATGTGAGCCATTTACCTAAACTGCAATGAAAAATAAATGTATAATAAAAAAATAAAAGTTTATCCCAATCTATGGAGCTAGAGAGATAATACAGTGTGTAGAACACTTGCTTTGCATGTAGCCAACCAGAAGTTCAACCCGCAGCACCCCATATGGTACCCTGTGCACCAACAGGAATATTTCCAGAGCACAGATGCAGGAATAATCCTCGAGCATTGCCAGTTGTGGCCCCAAAATAAACAAAATACTTACCCTAGTAAATAGTTGCTAGGTTTTTTATTTATTCTCTGGTGAGTCTTGAAACCAGGGGACCTACATCATTTGTAACTTTGACCAAATTCGTCAAGGGCAAAGAATATCCTGTGAATGCCAGAGCAGCAGCCAAGGAGATGAGGTTGCTGTATTTCTAGAGGAAGAGATTCAGGGAAACTTTATTAAATCAGAAAGGATTCCACAGACTTTTAAAATTGTATATCCTTAAACTCATGCATTAATATAATTAATATTATTCAATTAAGATCATTCTTAATTATTACATTCAATTAAGATAATTCTGATATTTCTCACAGTTTAGTATTTGATATAATGCCTACAAATTTTTAGACATAATATTAAAATCTATTCTACTACTTTCCCCAAGACTATTAAGCTTTTTGTATAATACCCAGGTATTGCACTAGATGGCTGCATTCTATGCTTTTCTGACAATATTCTTAGTATATATCAATTTTTCATGTCAAGTGTCCTGTCTTCTAGCATGTAATGTTCTACTTTATTTAAATACCGTGGTTTACAAGTTGTTCTTGATGTATTTGTTAGAGGCATTTAATATTCCAACACCAATCTCACCACCACCGTTACCGTCTTTCCACATTTGTCCTCATTTTCCCAACCACCCTGTAAGCCTGACCCCTTATCAGGCCCAAAATAATTTCTTTATATTGCTTGTTACAAATAAATGGATAATAAAATTATCACAAAATACTTCAGTAAAAGAAAATTTGGAAAACCATTATATCTCACCATGGGGACATTAAGCATTTACTGAGGATCTGAGGGTTTGCTAAGCTGTTGTTGCTAGCGGATCCTAGCATTTCTTGCACCATCAGCTTTTCCTTTCCCATCTCTACGAGTCATATGGAGAATTTTCAGAAAAATAACTATTTGAGAGTGGAAAACATGGGGAAAACTATATAGTTATTTAGCAGGTCATCCTCTCCATGAGAATTTATTTTTAGTGAAGGAAGTTTTTATTGTACACTGGTGAAGAAATGGATATTAGGACATTGTATAACTGAAACCCAATCATGTACAACTTTTTAACTGTGTATCTCACAGTTATTCAATAAAACAAAAAAATGCCTTTAAATGATAGTTTTTATTGAACAAAATTTACTTAGAGAAATATAGGATTAAGAAAGAGAGGAAATACCTGCCCCAGAGAGAATACAAGCTTCTCCAGAGTGGGAGAAGCCACAAGAGACCTAGAGGCAAGCAAGAGCGTTCAAAGAAGAATACCAATTTGAAAAGCAAGCTCCTAGGAGAGATTTTTAAATGAAGAAAATTTGGAGGCTCTAAGAATAGCTGACTATTTTTGAAATATGTCTTCATAAAGCAAAGGAACAAAAAAACTTTCTTAGACAAAATCTTATCCTCCTAAGAAATATTGAGCGAGAGGCTATTGTCTTTATGTGGGATCTGGAAAGCTAGGAGTTTCCTTTTATTGAATAACTAAATCTGCTGCTAGATTCATCACTATTGTTTCTAGGTCACAACTTCTCAGTACCGAAAAGGGACACTAGGCCTGTTATCTCGATGATCATACAGCATGGCTGGGCGTCCCCAGTGTCAAAACAAAGTCACAGGGAAGCAAAACCTACTTTCCTCATTTTCTTTTTACTGTTAACTAAATGTGGGCAGCCAAGAATTATGAGTGCTCATGATGCAGTGTTCTTATAAGATTTAAAGTTTCTAGTCAGTCATCAATAGAACACTTGGCCTTTGGTATTTCTTCTAAAATAGGTCTTTCCTTCTGAAAGAATATTTTATTTGCTGCATGTCAAAGTTTTACTTAAGCAAAATTATATCCTAAGGGAGATTAAAAGAGTAATAGTCTTGGCTTCCAGCTTCATTTTGTGTTTACCTTCTAAATATCAAATGCTAACAGATTAGGAAGTGATAAGGAGATGCTGGAGTTAAGGGAGTAGAGGTTTTTTTCTTTTTTATATATATTTTTTGGCTTTTAGGTTTTTTTTTTTTAGGTATTTTTGGCCACACCTGGAGATGTTCCTGGTTTTGTGCTCAGGAATTACTCCTAGCAAGCTCATAGGACCATATGGAGTGCTAGGGATGAAACATTGGCTTGGCTGCATGCAACGCCAGCATCCCACCCATTGCAGTGTTTCCTCAGCCCTGAGAAATCTCTACTCTTTAACTAGAAGAGCATTACTTTAAGAAAAGCAAGATTGGAAAGTTAAGAAGAAAACTATAGTTCTGGGGCTGGAGCAATAGCACAGTGGGTAGGGCATTTGTCTTGCACGCAGCCGACCCGGGTTCAATTCCCAGCATCCCATATGCCAACCCCCCCCCCCAGCACCGCCAGGAGTAATTCCTGAGTGCAAAGCCAGGAGTAACCCCTGAGCATCGCTGGGCGTGGCCCAAAAGAGCATAAAACAAACAAACAAAAAACTATAGTATGGGCTTGACAAAGACAAATACAAAAACATCTCTATTCTTCAAATAAATCACCACTATGTAGAGAGATAATTACATTAATTAGGAAAGTATCTCATGCAATAAATGTCGTTAAATTAATTGTTGACCTGTACTAAAATTCTATACTAAAATTTGACCTGTACTAAAGCTGACCTGTACTAAAATCCTATACTAAAATTCAAATTCTCATTGCCTGACATATGAATCCAATAGTAGATAACATGATATTATTTTTGTCGCCTGACCTTCATCTGCTGCTGTGCTCCCTCTTACTGCCTACCTTAAAATCTACTCTCAGGGGCCAGAGAAAGTGTACAGTGAGTAAGGAACTTGCCTTACACATGGCTGAGCTGGGTTCAATCCCTGGCATCCCATATGGTCCTCCAAGCATGGCCAGGAGTGATTCCTGAGTGCAGATCAAGCAGCCCTGAGCACCACTGGGTGTGGCCCCAAAACAAGAACAAAACAAAACACAACACAAAAACTACACTCAAATCATATTAAGTCAAAAGGTACTTCTCAGATACATTATGATACTTCACATCTCTGAGTTTTTGAAATTTGTTCTAACCATGAGCCCCATACAAGTTGGAAACCCTTTGGGGAATATACTATGGTTTCTCATCTATATACCTCGCTAGTATTTCCTAGAACAGGGAAGGCACTCAACAAATACTTGTCCAATTTAATTAACAATTTAGTGGCCTATTAACAGTGTGATAAAAAACTATATACAACAAAGGAGGAGGGGGGAAAGTGAGGAATTCTTCACAGCGAATGAATTATGGAAAGTTCCAGCACTGATTCTACCTGATATTCAGAAGAGAATTTGCCCCAAGCCTCATCTTTGTAAAATATCT